>NC_141157.1:88376220-91161220 GCF_053477565.2 Lygodium microphyllum
TGGAGTTTAGGGTTTGGAAATACTTTAGCATTGACGAATGGAGGTCAAGGGATGCCCATGAGTCCTCCTAATGGGAGAGGAAGCATAATTGCAAATGTGCCCATGTTTCCAACTCCTCCTAATGTGACCATGCCTATGACTAGTCAAATGGCTCCACCAACTGTTGGAAGCCCAATGATAAATCCTACCATTGTTCCAAGGAATCAAAAACCAATCCCTAATCAAGTGGTTAGGCCAATGGAACGACAGGTAGACGATTGCACTATGAGTCAAGTGTCTCGAATGTCCTTGGCGAAGCTAAAGATATGATGAAGCACTACACTGATATGATTAGTGAACAATGTAGACAAATAGTTGTTGATATTAATTTCCTTAAGAAGTAGCAGAATTTGATAGGAAGACGATGCCCTGAAGAGGGTGCCCCTCAAGATTCAGTTGTAAGTGGTGTGGTGGTCAACATTGTCCAAATGTTAAATGGGACATATGTGGGAGGTTCGGCCATTTAGCTAGTACCTGTTGGAGTAGGATAAACTCTCTTCAGCAAGGAAGTAAATAGTCATGTTGAGTGCAAGGGAATAATCTCTAGCAAGATAAAGGAGCGAAACAAATATTACAAAGAGGGAAAGCTATGGTAGAGGAGCCACCTCGTGGCAGTGGCGTTAGTTATAAAAGATGTTTGTATCAATGGCACTGAAACTACGGGTTATTACAAGAGGTCAAAAGGGTAAAGAAGTTCTAATCTACGGGTTATTACAAGAGGTCAAAAGGGTAAAGAAGTCAACAAAGCCAAGGCAAAACCTATGAATCCCAAGCAAGATGATAAGGGGATGCAAGTCCTTAATCCCAATATGGAAGGCAAAACTCTCAAGAGGCCATAGATGGTAAAGAAAACCCCAATAAGGATAATGAGTCCCCAAAGAAGAAGGAAAAAGCCAAGAAAGAAGCACCAATGTTGGTTCAAAGACCAAAGGAGAGAATGGTCTGGCAAGAAAAGCGAGCTCTTACTAGCTATCATGAATTTGATTTAGCAAGTTCTCTTTGTAGAGTTAACCCAAATGTAAATCTTCTACTGTTAATTTAGTTGTCTCTAGGAGTACGCAAGGCATTTAAGAAGATTCTATGCACTAGGTATATCATTGAGCCCTTGAGAATAACATGAGTAGGAGATGATTGGTTTGAGCATGCTGAAAAGCATTGTCCGAGGGTAGCAACATATGTTAATGGAATATTAGTGGATCATGCTATTGTGGATACAGGATCCTCTGTCAACATTATGAGTTTGGAATTGATGGAGAGACTGGGATTAGAAATAAAAAATATGCCTCCACGATCATCCGAATGGCTGATGACAGTTTAAGACAACCCGAAGGTTGTATCACTAAAGTCCATGTGACCATTGCCAATGTGGAATGCATTCTGGACTTTAGGGTCATTAGGTTTGTAGGGTGACTTAGCTATCAAGTATTGCTAGGTAGGCCATGGATCTTATAAGCAGACTATCAGGTTGATATACCCACTAGGCGATTGATCTTTGGTTGAGGTGCTAGACGTGTAGTAGTAGATGCCTATCTGAATCTCCTCAGAATGAGAGAGTTCCATTATCTTCGCCAGAATTTGATACACTAGATGCTCCATTTGCTAGTGAGACGTCATCAAGTGATGAATCTAATGAGGGGTCCACTACAGAGGATATCTACCAAGTGACTTTGAATGAGCCAATAGAGGCTCAAGAGAGGATAAGGGATGCGGATGTAATTGAGCGACCTTGGTATGATGAATGATTCACATCCAATGAAATTAGGGTCCATGCTCAATTTGGAAGAAAGGAAGGACTATGCGTCCTTGATTTAAGAATTCTATGATATTTTTGCTTGGAGTTATGATGAGAGTTGAGAGGTATTCCTCCCAACCTAGTTGTTCATACGATTCCTTTGAAGAAAGGTAGCCGCCCTATGCGATAGAAAGTAAGGAGTATGACTTTCGAATTAAGGGACGAGTTATTCAAAGAATTGACAAAGCTATGAAAGGCTGGCCTGATATTTCCAGTTCAACACACAGAATGGTGTTCACCAATTGTTATCAGGAAGAAGAAGAACAATCAGATTCAGCTTTGCGTAGATTTCAGAGAGCTTAATAAGTAGAAGGTTAAGGATTACTACATGTTGCCATTTATTGATGAGATTTTGGATCAGTTAGTGGGTAGGGAAATCTATTAGTTTATGGATTGCTTTACTGGATATAACCAGATGGCTATTGCAGAGGAAGACAAATGGAAAATGTTATTTATTACTGTCTTCGGTACCTTTGCGTATCATGGATGGCCTTTGGTCTATGCAATGCGCTTGGGTCTTGGCAATGAACAACTGATAAGACCTTTGGTGATATCTCCCTAGAGGAGTTAAAAGTCTTTATTGACGATCTAGGGGTAGCCACCACAAGGGAGTGACAACTAATTATTCTGAGTAAATGTTTTGAACAATGTAGACAGTTCTGCATTGCTCTTAACCCTAGAAAGTGCGTATTTGGAGTACCCTAAAGGTTGTTACTTGGCCATATGGTTAGTTCAGTTGGTATTGTGACTATGACCCTGAAAAGAAAAAGGTTATAGTCTCTATGAGCGGGCCGCATACTCCAAAAGAGGTGCATAGCTTTCTGTCATCATCAATGGGATATTATTAAAGATTTATCAATGCATTGGCGAAAAGAGTGTTGCCATTGATGTGACAAACCTTCTATCTTTTAACTGTTTGTTTGAGTGGAATGAAGCCTGTAAAGTATCCTTTAAGGATCTGAAGTATGAATTAGCAAAAGTGCCAATCCTAAGAGTACCCAGAAGAGGTGAAGTTTTCCATATATTTTCAACAGCCACAATGCATAGTATTAGCTGTTGCTATTTAGCTCAAATTTGGGAGGAGAAATGGTATCATCCAATTGCCTTTCTTGTAGGAAATTGGGGATATCTGAAGTTAACTATATGTACATGGAGAAATTGTGCCTTGGAATGATCTTTGCGACGAAGAAATTTAGGCATTATATTCTCTATGTGAAGATAGTATTCTTTACGAAGGCAGAAGGACTTAGATTGTTGCTGAACAAGTTGCAGCTATGTGACCATTTTAGCAAAGTGGTTAATCACTTTGCAGGAGTTCAATTATGAGATTAGGAGCAAGCCATCGAAGCAGCAGGGTATTGTGGAATGTCTTGTGGATTTCGGGGAGCTAGAGAAAATTTTGGCTAAAGAAAGTGATATTGAAGGTCTATTTAAAATTGATACAGCTTCCATCCCTTCCTAGTATGTGGCTATAACACATTATTTATCTACAGGAGGATTTGGGGTTGCTTTATTGAAGTCTGAAAAGAGAAAGATCAAGCAACAAGCAGTACAGTTTTCGATTATAGCAGGTGTCTTATATCGGAGAGGAGTAGATGATATCTATTGTCATTGTATAGTACGCGAGGAGGTACCATTTATTCTTGAGGAGTGCCATGATTTAGCATGTGGGGGACATTTTGTTGGCTAGCTTACCACCCAAAAAGCTCTCCATGCTGGATATTGGTGGCCATCGATTTTCCAAGATGCTTTTAGTTATGTTAGGTGCTGTGATGTCTGTCAAAGACACGATGTGAGGGAAAATCGCAGGCGACCTCTAAATCCCATTTTGGCTACGTTACCCTTTGAAAAATGGGGTATTGATTTTTTGGGACCAATATACCCTTCATTAACTATGTGGAAGCGGTATATTATTGTAGCAACGGACTACTTTACAAAGTGGTTTGAAGCTCGAGCAACAATGAAGGACAATGCTAAGGAGATGGCCAGTTTTATTATGAAGCAAATTGTTTGCCGTTTTGGTCCACCGAAGGAGATTGTGTCTGATCAAGAGACACACTTCTTGAACAAGGTTATAATGGCCCCGATTGAAGCTTTGAAGATTAAACACAATAAGACTACCCCGTATAATCCTCCATCAAAGGGTCAAGTGGTTGAGAGTACGAATAAACAACTGGTGGGAATCTTATCCAAGATAGTATCTGAATCAAGCGAGAATGGGACAAGAAATTATATGTGGCAATGTGGGCTTACAATACGACATTCAAGAGAGCCACAAGCCACACCCCGTTTAAGCTAGTGTATGGGGAGGAGTGTGTTTTGCCATTAGAAATAGAGCTCCCCACTATGAGTTTTGTCCTCAATCATTCATTGGGAGAGGGAGAAGCGTTACATGAATGGTATCTTTGGCACATCTTGATGAGATTCAGTTGCAAGATTTACTACATCAAGAAGTAGGGAAGAGGAGAATGAAAGCCCTTCATGATCTTTGGGCTAAGAAGTACAAATTTGCAAAGGTCAGTTAGTGCTATATTATGATGTTTGTCGGGAGCTCTTTCTGAGAAAATTAGAACCCAAATGGGATGGACCATACAAGATTGTACGTCTAGGAAAGAATGGCTCTACGGCCCTTCTAGCAGATTTGCAGGGGGTAGAGTTTAAGACTAAAAGTTAACTTTAATAAGCTGAAGCCTTACTATGTGTAAGGGCTAACGTTGGGCTTGGTGCCTATGCAGGTCCTTTAGAATTAAACTTTAACACACAGTAGGTACCAAGACAAGCGGATGGGATGCATCATTCCCTATTTGGAGCATCCATATCTTGAGAAATGTTACCATCAAGGTTGAGTGATCTGGTGGAGCAAAGGGTATCAGGTTATTGAGTGGCAAGACAGGTCCTTTACGTGGGAAATTAAGGTCTAGTGCCACCATTGTCAACAACTTCTCACTAACATTCCTATTGAGTTCAGTGAAATAAAGGAGGGATTTTGCATGTTATGCATCCTCTCTCTCGGCTTGATTTTGATTATCATAAGTACAAGTGAGCTAATTATTATGGCGTGGCCTATCAATGAATCTCGGGTTTATACTCTATATTTTGACGTAGCTTCTAGAGGGCCTGCTAAACATGCAAGCATTGGTATGGTCATTAAAGATCCTCGACATAGGGTTGTCATTAAGACGGGAGTCTATTTAGGACCCTCTTTTACTAATAATATGGCATATTACAAGGCCTTGATCATAGGGCTAAATGTAGCCCAATGTGGTGGTATCCATCAATTATTGGTTAAAGGTGACTCGCGGTTAGTAATCAATAATCTAAATGGGACCTATAGTGTGCGGGATCCCATCTTACGAATGTATTGTCATGTAGCCTTGGATGTGTTGCATATCTTTGAGATGGTGACTTGTTAGTTAGTTCCTCGACAATGGAATCGCTTTGCGGATTTCCTAGCTAATTATGCTTTTGTGGAAGATGTCTTTTTTAATTGTGGTCCAGTGGAGTCCTTGCATTACCTCCTAACATTAGTCCTAGACTACTTCGGGGTCTTCTTGCTCTGACACGTCATATTTTGACCACTGATGGTTAGTTTAGGTTATGAGTCAGGTAGCAAGTGAGCACCTTTTGACTCTATCATGATGCATAGGATTGTGTATCGTCATATTCATCGAATACCCCTTGCTATTTATGTAGGGGGGTTAGCTAATAACTTGATGCACTTAGTGTAGGGTCTCAGAGATTATCCTTGGTCTGTTTTGTGCTTTAGTTGAGTAACGTTAGGACCAAGGGATTTTTTCAGTAGTATGTTGTGTTGAATGATAGTAAAATGTTTTATTTCATTAGGCCAAGAGGGTCGTCTTTGTCGAGTTCTAATGTTTTACTTCATAAGGCCAAGAGGGCCGCCTCTATCGAGTTTTAATGTTTTACTTCATAAGGCCAAAAGGGCCATACGTCTGTTTGGTGTAGGTACATTTAATGGTTTTCTGTTTTAGAGATTGCATCACACACGTTGGATCAAGTGCTTGGAGGGAGCCTTTTCTACATAGGAGCTTCTTGTAGCCATAATAGGAGGTATCGTCGCCTTTCTGAGTTTTCCCTTAAGCTGATGATATTATATGTGTATGTGGGGGTTATTTTCTTTGCATTTGTGGGGACCGGCAATCAATGCATGAAGTCCTAGGATTTGGTTAGGTATATCTGGGGGAGATTTGAGTAGTTGTCTACCTCTTGTTAGGGCATTGTCAGGCATTAAAGACCCATGATAGAGGGTAGTCCTTGCGACCCTGTCCTTCTTGCTTGCTAGGCAACTGTCCTAGGAATCCATGCTACTATGAGGTAATTAGAGAAGCCTACCAAAATAGCAAAGAAGAGCAAGTGCTGAATATATCTAAAGTTAAAAATTATAGAGCTGTGTAAAAAGGGGTTCTAACCCCTTAATAAGAAAATGAAAAAAAAAGGAGGAAAAATCCTACAAGGAGTTGATTATCACCTTGCGGAGGCCTGGTAGGTTCTTGGGGATGAGTCAGAGATCTGGGGCCAATGCCTTGTCTTCCTAGGGGTTGCAACTAGCCGAAAAAAGAAAAAAAGAAGGTTGGAGCAAAAAAAGTGAGCGAAAGAAAAGGATTAAGTGTCGTCTCATGAGAGCTTGGTAGGTTCTTGTGTACCAAGTCAGGACCTAAGGCCGATGCCCTATTCTTCTTAGGTCACTCTATGCTCAGCTCCCTCCTTTTTACACGCCCGAGTATGGAAACCTTAGGAGACAAATGTGTTACTAGAAAAATATGATGACTAGGCTAGGAGTCCTCGCCTACTAGTAGGAGGTCATGGTTCCGTTGTCCTAAGTTAGGTAGATAGTTCAGACCACCACTAGGATGACCTCTTTGATAGGGTTTTTAATCAGTCCATGTTAGAGCAGTTAGTTAGCGACTCGCTCCGAATTTCTGTTAGATTATGCTGGACCTATCCCTTGTACATTTTCATGCCTTGATTCTGTCAAGGGATAGGGTGAGAGCTGTTATTGTGTTTGTTGAGTATTTTTTGTTGCAGCTTGATGCTTTCTTTGGTTCTTTGTGCAAATCAGTCCATGAGATTCGAGGGACTGAGTCGCCAAAGATAGCAGCATTTAAAGACCCATAAAGTCTCAAAACGGAATGGATTAATGCAAATTTTAGGCAAGAAATTAAAGCTGATGGAAGTGGAACATGAAGATTCGACAATTTTTAGAGATCGAGGAAGATGGAAATGCAAAACTTGGGCAGTTGTAGTGGTTGTGGATTTTTAGTAATTTTTTTGACGACTGAATTGAAGAGAGAGAACTTCCTAGCCGTTCAAGATGTCAAGTTGGACATGTAAGATTTTTCAAATTTGGAATCGGGCATCGGACGGAAGCGATGTGAGTGATTGGGCAATTTAAAGATCAAAAGTGACCAACAAAAGGGACATGACAAAAGCGATGATTTGTGAGGAGGGGATTGCAGCCTGTGATGAGCAATCCACCAAATAGACAATGGCAATCATCTTCTGCAAATTTTCGCTCCTCATCACTGGTCTCGGATCATAAAATGGCTACTTGTTGTAGAAGGTGAAAAATCATACTTTCTCTCTCCTCCCTCCTCTCTCCTCTTGATGGCTGTTCACACGTGTGATTCTATGGGAGAAGGGGAAGGAGTTGGATGCAAGTTGCTAATGGAATAATGGAATCGGAGCAAAGGAGATCATAGATCAAAGTTGCAGAGAGTGTCAGTGACCAAAACTAAGCATTAGCGGCCTCCCAATCATTAAATACACGCCTCCAAAACCAGGTTTCTGTGCGTAAGCAATCATTTCATTCATTTCATGATAAATGGTTGACGAACTTGTTTGTAAATGGATGCCTTTGATTGATAATACTAAAATTTATCAGAAATCTTGAAGAAAACCACAAAATTTAGTCATTTAACAATTTATATCAAAACACGTAAAACCTGCAATTATGCGATTCTCATGAAAATGATACATTTTGGGGGTTTTGTAGTGATTTTGGAGTTTATGTGGAGTAGATGTGGAGTAGAAATGAATATAAAATCAATTCTTGGTGATTGTGATTAGTCCCAACTCATAAATTAGAAATATTATTTTTATTTAAATAAATGAAGAAAAATAGTGAAAAAAGGAAAAAAATAGTTTTTAACATTAACACTTGTTGAGAATGAAACAGGGAAAAGTGTGAAGAAATTTAGAACAGATGGTGGTGGTGAGTTCAACTCAAAGGAGTTTGAAGACTTTTGCAAGAGCAAAGGGATCAAGCGTCAATTGACAATGCCTCACACACCTCAACAGAATGGTGTTGTGGAATGCAGGAATCGCACCATTGTGGAGATGGCAAGATGCATGCTAAAGGGCAAGGGATTGCCTAACCCTTTTTGGGCTGAAGCTATTAATACTGCAGTCTACATTTTAAATCGGAGCTACACAAAGGCTCTTAAGGGAAAAACACCTCATGAGACTTACACTAGTAAAAAACCATCTGTCTCACACTTCAGAATTTTTGGATGTGAATGTTATGCACATATTCTAAATGAGAAGAGAAACAAGTTACAACTAAAAAGCAGAAAATGTATCTTCTTGGGTTATAGTAATGAGCAGAAGGCTTACAAATTATATGACCAAGAGGCAAAGAAGATCATCGCGAGCCATGATGTGGTGTTCAAGGAGCAGCTACATACAGTGGAGGAGGAGAAGGCAAGTTCTTCCACTTTATCATCAAGCGAAGAAGTAGTCCACTATGAACCTTTCCCGAGAGTTGTCCCTATCCTTAAGGAGGAGGAAGAATCATCTTCAGATGATGAGGAAAAATTTCACCAACCTGACATCACCCCAACGAAAAAGCCATTGCCACATTGGGTGAAGCAGCTCTATGACCATAATAATCCTATGCCCACATCTGTTGAGGAGAAAGCAGACGGCGGACCAAGGATGTCTCAGAGAATAGAGGAGCAAAGGAGGGCTTCTACTCACATAGTCAATATGGCCTTGATGGCTGAGATTATGAGAGAAGTAAAGGAGCCAACTGACTTAAAAGAAGCACTTGCAGATCCAGCATGGAAGGCAGCTATGCAAGTGGAGTATGACAGTATAATAATACATAGTTTCATCCTTTGTCTCACACTCAATTTTAGAAGTTGACAAATTGAGGGACATAGAGAGAGTATGCCAATGTGCATAGTTGATGGTACATGTGTATCTTGTCTAGAATATTTGCGAGAAGGAAAGCCACAAAGCCTAGTAGTGTAATACGCATAATGGAGTGACATGTCATATTGTGGTTTTAAAGGTTCGTCCCCTATGTGCATAGGGAAATGGGAACATACATTATCGCCAGTTGTCGTAATATCTCTCAAACCTTACCTCTCAGTTTGTTCGAACAAAAGGTCTATCACACTCAACCCCCCTGTTGAGATGGCAAGCTCAACATGTGCAGACATTGATGATGGACCACCTGGCTAGATGGGTTCGCACGTCTACACTTAGCACATTGGTGGTCATTATGACACTCACATGGCCATTGACTTATCACTTATTATATTTAGGTTGTTACACCTACCTGCAGCTGGTAAAGATATAGCGCCAGTCGATTAGTATAGTCGGTTATGCACTGTTTGACTTAGAATGCCACTTTCCTTTATGTTGTATCTTATCTATACTTTGTGTACACTTTGTGTACATTGTATAGTGTGTGGAAGAAGAAGAAAAAATTAGCAAGAAAACATTTTGGCCTCCATCTCTCTTCTTGTGTTCTTGAGTGAGCTTCCTCTTGTGTATATAGTGTGTGTTTGGCGTAGCGGCTCAAGCAAAGTCCCCCACCACGCGATTCTTAACATGGTATTAGAGTCGCGCCACTAAGAGAGGCTGAATTTGAAGGCTGAAGTGAAGGAGAAGAAGGAAGGTTTGAGGAAGCAAGCAATGGGTAAGAAGCTCTCCCATTCTTCCACTCTCTCTCTCTTGGATAGTGTCTATGGAGGCACCGGAAGCAGGGTAGAGCGAAAATCTCAGATTGCTATGAGATTTGGTATGCGAGCAGAGCACTGTATATTCTACAAATTGGCCCTTTAGGACTTTCCCACTGTTATTTTGGGCGTCTGAAGCCGTTTCAGGCTCCGTTTTAGAGCCGCAAGGTTGCGGACAACAGTTTCAAGGTGCACTATGATTTCGGCTGTATTGACCGAAAGTGGGTGCACAAGTTACAAATTTTAAATCTGTAATTTTTGAGGTATTTTCAAGAAGCAAACATAGGGTTTATCTACAAATAGGCTACAGATTACATGTACTATTGAGCAATCAATGAAAAAGATTGCTTGGTGTATTGCTGTGCACGTGTTGTGAAAGATTGTAGAAGACTAGCTTGTTGTGTTGTATCCTTGTTTGTGATAATGGCAGAGAATAGTGGAAATCCCATTATTGAGAAGCTTGACAAGAACAACTACCCTTCATGAAAGTTTCATGTGACGAACTTCCTCATTGGAAAGGGCCTTTATGAGTTTGTTTCAAGTGAAGAAAAGGAGCCAGAGCTAGGTATCCCTCCGAGCAGATGAATTAAAAGCATGGAAAGAATGAAATGTGAAAGACAAAAATGTGATGTACTAGTTATCTGCAGTCATTGATAATACGATGTTTGGACATATCAAGAATGTAGAAACTTCACATGCAGCTTGGACAATTTTTGAGAACATGTTTTCAGTAAATACAAAGGCACGAAAGATTCAACTTAAGTGAGTGTTGAATGCCTTGAAGAAAGGGAAAATGTCTGTCACCAATGAGTATGTGTTGAAGGTAAGAAGCATTGCAAATGCTTTAGAAGTGATTGATATAATGCCTGATGATGATGATTTGGTTTCATCTACTTTGAGTGGCCTTAATAATGAGAAGGCATGGAAATCATTTGTTAATTTTGATGAGTTGATCTCTCTCATGATTATTGAAGAGATCAATATGCAGGGTGACTCATCTGGAAAAAATTGTGAGCAGGTTCAAGCATTTTACTCAAGTTCAAGAAGGGGACGTGGTAGATCCTCTTCAAGAGGCCATGGTATGGGACGTGCTGGCGATAACCAACAAAACAAATTCAATCAACAATTTGGTGAAATGCACGTTTCAGGAGGCCGAGGAAACTTTAGAGGCAGGGGAGCTCTAGAGGAAGAGGTGGATAGCAGAATAGAGGTTCTGGAAATTCTGCTATTGTTTGCCATTATTGTGGAAAAACAGGCCATATTGCAGCCCATTGCTATGCTAAGAAGGATGATATTTGCAGTGGTAAATTGCAGCAATGAAACTATGCATCATCTTCATGACAAAATGAAGACAAAAATGAGCGTCTGTTTGTTATGCAGCATATGATGAATGCAGTTACAGGAAAGGGGACACATAATGATGTATGGTATGTTGATTTAAGTGCATCTAATCATATGACCAGTCATGTTGAATGGTTTGGAGAGATGCAAGACTTACAAAATCCAGGTTATGTGTAGACGGGTGATGATTCATGCCACCCAATTTCACACATTGGAAAGGTTCCCTTGTCCTTTCATGATGGCCAGATAAAGAGTCTGACAGATGTATTACATGTGCCATCAATTACAAAGAATCTAGTGTCTGTTGGCCAAATGGTAGAGCAAGGGTTGCAGGTTCGATTCAATGCAAAAGGTTGTTTTGTAGAAGATTTTAATTATAAGTGCAGGTTGGTCGCAAAAGGAAGTAGAGTTGGCCAAATGTTCACTTTAGATGCTAGAATTCCTGCAATGGATGCTGCTATGTATGCTAAAGGAAAAGGAGTAGTTGTAGATATTGAAATATGGCATAAACGTATGGGACATGCAAATGTGCAAAGGCTGAAATTAATGCAGTCCAGAGGATTGGTTACAGGGTTTCCTTCTTTTAGAGTTGCAGAATTGCATAAAGTCTGTAACCCGTCAATTAGAAGCTTCAGTGCCATTGATGCAAATAACTTCTATAAGGCTAACTCCACTACCACTAGGTAGCTCCTCTACCATAACTTTCCCTCCTTGTAATATTTGTTTCAATCCTTCATCTTGCTAGAGATTATTCCATTGTGCACTATGATTAATTAGACCTAGCTGTTCACTTCCTTGCTAGAGAGAAGTAATCTTACTCCAACAGGTATACTAGCTAAATGGTCGGACTTCCCACATATGTCACATTTAACATTTGGACAATTCCTAGGGAAATGTTGACCACCACACCACTTACAACTAAATCTTTAGGGGCCACCCTCTTCAAGGCGTCGACTCCCTATCAAATTCCAATGCTTCTTAAGGAAATTGACATCAATGGCTATTTGTCTATATTGTTTGCTAATCATATCAGTATAGTACTTCATCATATCCTTAACTTTTCCAAGGACATTCGAGGCACTCAACTCATAGCCGTGATCGTCTACATGTTGTCCTATTGGCCTAACCACTTGATTAGGGATTGGTTGTTGATTCCCTGGAACAACGGTAGGATTTATCATTGGGCTTCCAACCGTCGGTTGTGAGCCATCTAACTGGTCATAGGCATGGTCACACTAGGACGAGCTGGCAACATGGGCACATTTGGAATTATGCTTCCTCTCCCATTAGTAGGACTCATGGGCATCCCTTGATTCCCATTCATCAGCGGTAAAGTATTTCCAAACCCTAAACTTAGATTCCAATTTGACCTAAATGCATAAGCTGCTTGTAATCATGATTCTATCTCTTCTGCTCGTGTAATAGCCGTATCAATGTCAGCAAGAGCAACACTACTCAGCTACACTTGAATGTCAAAGTCTAACCCATTTAAAAAATATTGCAACTGAGCAATAGCTGGAATAGGAATATAGGTTTGCAATTTTCGAAATACCTCCTTTAGTTTCTTGGCATAATCACCACGAACATTCTCGTGAGGTTCTTGACATGTAACATTGAGGACACTTAGCCAATACTGGGCAAACTCCCTTCGAAAGGCTGCAAAGAATAAATTGATCGTATTTATGATTCCATCCTCTAGGCTATGATACCACAATGCAACTCATCTTTTCAAAGTCATGTTGAATAACATCATCGAATGTCCCTTATCTTGAATCCAATTATTAAACATTAAGTTTTGGAATTCATTAATGTGAAGTTCCGCATCTTCCTTTGTTAAGCCATTAAAAATGGACAGAGGAAACCCTAAGGCTAGCAAATCTGCCATTCCAACAACAATTGCAATGGGTTGCGCTGCCATGGTAACAATTGGATTTGCTAAAGGAGTTTGCACAACCCAAACTATCACTCCACTCGAAGTGGATGGACTAATTGAAAGGGGGGAAGTACTAGAGCTTTCTCCCCCTAATGGACTATGCGTCAATCTAGGGTTAGTAAGTGTAATATTTCCACACAATAAAAGTTAGTTGGTTAGTTTGAAAGTTAGTTAGTCAATCATTAAGTTAGTAAGATTACTAACTAAAGACTAACTAAGATAAAAACTAACTAACATTAATAACTAATAGTTTTTATTTAACTGAAAATATTTTATTTAGAAAAATCAAGAGGCGTAAATGCAATATAATCATCAGATTAACAAGGACCGTAGCCACCCCTCACGAAAGTTACAACGTGAACGAGACTTATGAGCCATATTAATCACTATTATTAATGTGTATAGTTTGGATGGTTTTAAAAAAAACATATTTTAGATATTATCCTAAAAAGATAGAACTAAAAGTCATTTAAAAGAAAAGACAAGTAATGTTTTAGTTAGTTTTTGAGATTTTATAAAAAGAAAAATAAAGAAAAGTGACTGGCAAAATCATGCGCGCCGCAATTGCAGTCTACAAGCAGTAGACAGCACTTCAAACAAAGAAAAGAAGAAGGAGTGAACTGAGAGCTTTCTAACCAAGTGTCTTGATGTTTTATCCCCCTTTTGGAGCCAATGCAACCATCAGATTTGATCTGAGCATCAAATCACTGAGTCTTCCAAGAGCCCCTCCACTCTTGTTCTCAGTCTTATCCCCTCCTCTCTAATTCATTATAAATATGAGGCATAGGGAGGCACAAGGGAGCATAAGGAGACCCCGAGAGACTGCGAGAGAGAGGTAGAGAGAATGATAACCCTCTAAGTGATTGTGAGAGAGAGCTTGAGAGAGAGAGAGAAAGAGCGAGAGAGAGAAGAATTACCCCGAGAGGCTGCACAATTCCCTCTATTTCAATCCTCGACTTAACCATCTTCTTTTACGCTCTTCCATCTCAAATCTATTCCGCCTTCTTAATCTCTTGAGTCTACTTATGGAAAATGGCCTCCAAGCAAAGAATGCCACGTGCAGATGGCAATCCTACAACCAACAACGAAGCTTCGGGTGAAGGCATCACTATCAATCCAATTGGGGTACCGGTCGTAATTAATGTATTTGCAAATTGATAGATGCTTGTTTTGATTCTCGCATGAGATACATTAGGCTCCATACTATACAAGAATAGGTCATGGGAAGGGATAGGCCTCTTCTCACATATTTGAAAGATGGAATTTGAAAAATGCATGTATCAAGGGAAGTTAATTGCACTTAGTTGCGTATGGCTTATTTGTTGATAGAGCAATCGATCAGGGGTTATGAATAGCATAATCAAAAAAAGGATGACATTAAGAATTGTGCATACAATTATTAAGAAAATTTTGCTTAGAATCACTCTTGGATCCCAAGGGAGAGAGCGAATATGTGGTGAATTTATTATCACGTCTATTCTTGTATTGTTTGGAAAAAATACAATTAGTTTTGTTGGTTGATTGAACAACACCCTAAATGTTTTTCTTTCAATCAATTGATTGTTGCATTGTGATTTGGATGAATATTCCAAGGCTTGTGTTGATGGCCAACGCATGGCAGGGGTCTGTAATGACAAGTTGCCATAGGAATAAAGGAATGTTTTCCTAGAAAATGATATTAGGGTTGATTGCCTTGATTGTACTTGACTCTTAATTGGATTAATTAAGGAAGGATATTTTGCATGCATGGATCATCCCCAAGATCGCACCACGGATTACCCTGAGAGGGCACTGCTCGATTCACAGGTGATGGTCGAGTGGTGAAAAGGCCAACCACGAAAATAGCATCTCGCTCCTAGACCGCTTGTGGGTCAGCTGGAGCTCTGGACACCCCTTGCTTGTCCAGAATGGAGTTGGAGATCCCCATGAGCCCAACGTCTAGGGCTTGGGAAGATCCTATTCTAGATAAAGGATGGAAATTTTGGTGCCATGTGATTTGGACTGGGTACTTTTGTTGGATAGAAGGGATACATAATTCTCATGCATGGGCACGAGACAAAGATTAACTTGAAGATAAGTTAAGGAACTTGTTTGTCAAAAGGACTTCTTGTTTTGTTTTTGTGTCAGTGCCGTAAATTACACGAACAAACCCTGTGCCCTAAAAGTCTTAATTAATGAAGCTGATTTTAAATGTCGCACATAAATGTGGTAGGACCTAATTAGAAAACTAAACCTATCAAGGGAAGCGGGTGGACGGAATCCCCGACGAGTCCATCCTACAGCAAGGTGGTCCCATGGAATTGGGAGACTTCTCACAAGGATTTATCACCATTCAACTTTAGGTATTGTTAAGTTAGAACCCAATTCATGCCGTTTTAGGGGACCGGAATGGGACTATGCCCTACTGGCAGAGAGGTTGAGCGGCGCATCCCTCTCATTTCCCATTCTCTTTGAACCAAGTGCAATATGGATCTACTTCGAATTGGGTATCTCTACATAAATTAGGATGTCCAAAACCCGATGCTAGGATGCTGTTAGGAGACTTTGTCTACTAGGAACCCAAATGTTAGGTCGATCCTAGTGGGTTCTCGACCGTGGACGTTCCGTTGCAAGCCTGATTGGGGAAACCCTAGGCGATAAGCCCCGAAACATTCCATGGGAGTATCGGGCGGCGGCAACTAGAATCATTTCTCGATGGACCACTAAAACGTGCTTGGATAGCCGATAGGCGGGCACATTACACTACTAAGACCCCATCCTTGTCAAGATATTGGGCCACTCCTTTTTGAAAAATATCTTCTATTTATTTTGGCCCGTTGTCTAGCTCGTTCAACTATTTCTTGCTTTTGAAGCTCGGCTTGATAGTCGTGTGAGTCTATCTCACTGATTTTTTGCATACGCTAATAAATTAGTCCCAATTGACCGAGATTCGTGATCGAGATTCGAAAATTGCCACATATTAGTGGCTCCCAACAAAGGGCCTGACACTGGCTCTAAGCACTAGCTGGGTCTTTCTATATTCAAAAACCACACCCCCTTGGCCTTGCGGCCAAGAGCATCTAAGGGACACACTGCCCTAACTACTACCGTGAATCTCGCGTTTGTTTTGAGTTGTAGTCCAACAATTAAGCCTCACACTCCTTAGAGGGAGTCCCTACACACAAATCGATATAAAACACCTTGTAATCACAAACAAAAGGAGGCACCTCTCTGGTTGAATGTTGTGGCCCCACTATAGCTCTCCTACACCAGGGGGATTGGCCCCTCGATGCACCGCTATCACATATAACACAGGCATAACAAGCTCCACTCTTACTTTAGAACGATCCACGATATAAGATATTTTCTCACATAACAATTTCCCAAGGAACCCAAATGCCTAAACCTATAGATTAGATGTCTCACAACTCAACATAGGTCATGTGTATAGGAAACCAATTGCAATGCATCTAGGAGTTACCATGTGATATGTGCAATGCAACTATGAATGCCATCATGCTCAAACAATCTATAATTTATAAATCAACATAGTGAAGTGCAACAAACATGTCTTTCAATGATTTTAGCCAACATGTTGTCATGTTACTACGCGGTCAAAGTGTGAAAAACTCGAAAGTGCAGCTTTCTTATTGATCGAGAGAACCAATGCCATATTAGTCATTAATGTCAGTGTCCATAGTGTGGATGGTTCAAAAATACTAGATTTTTGGACAAGTTTAGCCAATTTTTGATATTGTAGATATTATCTCGTGTAAAAATCCAAAAGCTATAGACAACTTCTAGAATAGGATGATATGTAAAAGAAAGCAAGTAACTTTCAGCCATTTTTAGGGGGATTTTATGCAAAAAGAAGGATGGGTGAAATCACGCAATCGTAGTTTTCAGGCATAAACAGCACTCCAAATTGGGAGAAGAAGAAGGAGTGATCTAGGAGAATTCTGGCTAGGTGTCATGGTATTTTCCCCCCTTTCGGAGCCAATGAAAGCATTAGATTGGCGGTCTGAGCAGTAGAGAGGAAGCTATTGTTTTATACACGTTTTTTTGTCTACAAGAGTTTTATCTTCTCAATATGTAGAAATAAATTGATAGGCTTCATCTCTATGAGTATTCTTATACATCTTCTATTTCTTTACCCCTTCTCTTCAAACTATTCCTCTCCCTGAATCTCCCTTCACCCTGTTGTCTCTTACCCCCATGGTAGACTTTTGACCCCAAACACTCCGACAATGGTGAACCTGACATGAAAGTCGATAGCATGTGTGTAAAGATGGGGGGATTATGTAGGTTCAAGTGGTGGTGATGCTTTACAACAAATGATTGCTTTGTTGCAACAGTTATTGTTACAACAACAGATGCAAACTCAATAGGAAGCAAAAAGAATTGATTCCTTAACTGTGAATGCATTGCAAGCAGTGGGACAAGAATTGAAGCAGTTTAAGGGTCAAAATGTTTCGGGGTTGTATGAAGAACATATGTTGTTTCATGGGGTATCACAATATGCATGGAGTCGGTATTTCTCCCATTTGACCATGCATGAATTACATGATCGGATTGATGAGTTACATAGAAGAGATGCTGAGTGGGCAGCTTTTGAAAAAGCTTTGAGAGAATAGTTTTTCTTGGAAGATACACGATTGTTAACTAAAAAGACATTTACAGATTGGATTGAAAAGCCCAATAAAGGGTTGGCTGTTACAACTTTGCTCCGTGAATTTGAAAGTCGGTATGCACAGTTGGATGCCGATGAGCAGCAATCATTGGAGAGTCAGAAAATTGATTTGTTGATAAAGGCTGCAAATCCTGTCTTGCATGAGAAGCTAACTGATCATTTAGAAGATGCCTCTTCTGAAACAGGACTGAAATCAAATTGGGCTAATGTAACTAAGGCAATGCATATATTGATAAAGAGAGAGCGGATGAAATTAAGATGTGGTACAGGCACCACACCTGTCAGTGCTTAGAAGGGGGCTGAATTTGCAACAAGGTGCCTATAGCTATGGTGGAACAACCAGCTATACGTGTTGGTCCCGGCTCTTAAAGGTGATGATGTGGATGAATTAATCAAAGGCATGCGTTATTTGAGACTGAATTTGACAGAAATCTATGCAAAGGTCGAAATGTTGGATGTTAAGGTAGAAGAGAAGGCTTGGACAATAGTCCAAAGACCATACAGAGAAGGATCCAAGAGGAGATGCATTTGGTGTGGCAGTTTACAGCATGAAAAGTGAGACTGTACAGCCTACCACGAAGTGGAAGTGAAAAGGTTATTCTTTTGGAAAGATGGTAAAATACATACAACAGAAAGTGGTCTTCCAATAGAGCCAAATTTTGGAAATGGTGGCATGCAGAAGAGGTTGGAAGATATGGATGCAAGGACAGCATTTGTTGCCATAGATGTAGCCACATATGGGTTGATAATTGAAAGGATTGATGAAGCTCGTAAAGGAGGCATGGTTGAAGCAAAATCTTGCATTTGGATGCAAGCATTAGATTGCATGGAAAAGGGCAAAACAACAAAGTATAAATTGGCTGATGCATGAGGGAGAACAGGATGGAGTGCACCAGTGGATTCATTGTCAGCCTATGCTTATTTAGTAGAGGTTCATAATCAAGAAGCTCTTGTGGAAGAAAAGATAAGAAGAGATGAGGACACTGCTAGTCCTTTCTCTTTAGGCCCATCTAAACACATAACATGAAGTAAAATGAAGAAGCAATAGAAAGAGGCTGAAAAAGCCATACCTGAGCATGTTATGGAGGATGCATCTCAAGAGAAGAAACAAGAAGGGAAGAAAAGGGGCAAGCATCCCAGTTACAGGTTACAATCAGATCTTGAGATTACCACAAACCTTTAAAAAGTCTTGGAAGATTGCATACTTGGCAGTAGAGTGGAATTCACACTTGACGAAATTCTTGGAATCGTGAAGTGTGAATTTCATGATGCAATCATTGATATGTTGAAATGAAAAAGACAGTTTGATGGTGAAGTTTTGCAAGCATTGATGTAGGTTGACAAAGACATAAAGAAACAACTTCAAAGGGAATATGATGATGCATGTAATACGGAGCAACCTGATGTTGAAAATGGGTTAATTGGGAGTATAGACAACAAGCTTGTTGTTGAAAATGATATTATGGGCAGCACTAAGCATAGAGAGAAGGCTATGTATAATAGGGATGTCCATCAACAAGTACATGAAGAAGAAGATGATCATTTTATTCCAAGCAGTCAATATTCAGGAACGCATTGGGCTCGTGCTATAATAGAGACAATTGTTAAAGTGGGAGAAAGAGAGACGCCTTGCATAGCTCTCCTGGATCATGGTTCCAAAATCAATGATATGGCATGCAGTTTGTATGAGAATGGAGTTTGGCCGATTGATGTAGATCCAGGATGGCACATGTGGGCAGCAAATAATTCATTAGGGGTTCTTTATGCGGCTTTTGTCTGAATGTACCCGTGACTATTGGAGATGTTAGGGATGAATATCATTTTTTTGGGTAGGATTCGTGTAGTTATCCAGTGATTTTGGGGTAGCCCTATATTTTGAAATCAAGGCTGGAAACAAAAGCCTTGGATGATGGTTCTTCATATGCTCAAGTTCGGAGTAAAGACAATACAAAGGCCGTATAGTTTCTCACTGTTTGTGTGAATCATCCCCATTAAGGGTTTTTAGAAAGCATTGCTGTAAGTGGAGGCTATGGCAGTGCCTCTACAAAGATAATTATGCCTCCAAGAAAGGGGGAGACTGTGTTTGTGTCTGGATTGCAAGGATGGACAGCATGTAGTCTTAGCAGCTTTAAGAATATTTCAGCCATGTTCAGGGCTAAAAAGAAATATGTAGGACGGACTGAAAAAGAGCTTAAGACATATGGTTTGATGGCTGCAAATGAAGGTATTTTAGGGATGTTTTCAAGGCTGATTGATGTTAATATAGTGGCTGAAAGTTCTGCGGCAATTAATGCTAAAAAGAAGGCAGAAAAAGAGGTTACTTATGTTGACACTTTAGAGATGTATGAAGTCATTCAAAAGTTTGCTGAGCATGAATATGAGAATATGGAAGAAGAAGAAGAGGTACAAGATAAAGACATTGACAGAGGATACTTCTTTTGACACTGCAGATCCATAAGACTTTGGCACATGCCGAAGGATGTGCATGTTAGGAGGGGGTGGATGTCATACCACTACACAATCACAGTGTGAAAAACTCGAGAGTGTGGCTTTCGTATTGATCGAGAGAGCCAGTGCCATACTAGTCATTAATGTCAGTGTCCATAGTGTGGACGGTTCAAAAATACTAGATTTTTTGACAAGTTTAGCCAATTTTTGATATTTTAGATATTATCTCTTGTAAAAATCCAAAAACTGTAGACAACTTCTAGAATAGGATGACATATAAAAGAAAAGAAAGTAAGTAGCTTTCAGCCATTTTTAGGGGGATTTTATACAAAAAGAAGGATGGGCAAAATTGCACAACGCATGATCGCAGTTTTCAGGTAGTAAACAGCACTCCAAAAACTAGGAGAAAAAAAAGGAGTTGGTGCACAAAATGGATGTTGTATGCACGCATAGTGAACACCGGAAGGTCCCCAAGAACAAAGAACTCTACAAAATCTCATAAAGCAAGAATAAAGGTTTTCATGACATGAAACAAAAAAGACATATTAGGTACAATCTCCCCCCATGCCTTGTGTGAGCACTTCACAAGGCATGAATCTATAAATTTATTAATCTCCAAGCTCAAAAATAGCCCAATTTACAATTAGCATGCTTTTGGCTTTTGTGTTTGCTTTTACCCAAATAAAGAGTAAAGTATTTGGGTGTCCCAAATGTCGAGTTGTGCCCAAAATACAATGTCCAATAATGAAATATTTAAAACCGAGCATCTATGGGCATACAAAATAATAAATGCTTGTCCAGTACTTTAATAAATAAGCACACCTAAATAAATATTGATGCCACACTTTTAGTGATAAGACATACGTCCATCAAAAAATAATTCTTTTAGGTAATCTGAATACACGTCATCACTCGCTGCTTCCCAACGCCACTGCTGCCTATTCTACACATCAACTGAAGCATTCACAATTGTTAGAAAATAATAAGATAAAATCCACAAAAGTAAATACCTAGCAGTCTTCAGCTACAAAATAATTAAATGGGTTAGAACTTTTTCCTAACCTTAATTTAATACGAGTGCACTCTAAACTCATAAACATCCATTAATTTAAATATGTATTTTGTAAAATCACTTGCTGTGGAATCACCCATGTGCACATTAAATTAACATGACACCCGAAAAGAACAGGCATCCCCGTCAACTTTTTGCACAAGGAATCCACCTTGTGTACGAGCCCCGGTAAATACATATAGTTTTATGGAATCCATCGAAAAACCTCACGAAATCCACTATGGAATATGCCTCTAACTTTACAAAATCCAATGCAAAAACTTCACGGAATCCACCGTGGAATATGTCTCCTGGCATCATGAGTGATCTGGGAGAATTCTGGCCAAGTATCCTTGTATTTTACCCTCCTTTCAAAGCCAACAGAAGCATCACATTGGTGGTCTGAGCAGCAAAGAGGAAGCTATTGTTTTATACACGTTTTTTTTTTTCTACAAGAGTTTTATCTTCTCAAGATGTAGAAATAAATCGACAGGCTTCATCTCTATGAGTATTCTTCAACATCTTCTATTTCTTTGAACCCCTTCTCTTCAGTCTCATGAAAATGACTTCCAACAGGATCTAAATTAATAGCTAATTCTCACAGTAACAAAATAACTGGAAATATAAGAAATACACCATATGTGTCAAGAAATCATAGCCAAGGTGACTAGGCATGAAATTATATTGCCATGAAAGGATGAGAATCAAAGATGAATGCTGCACCATGAATACCACGTAAAGGATCCGTCTTGCCACTTAGTAACCTAATACCCTTTGCTCCACCAGATCACTCAACCTTGGTGGTAATGTTCCTTAAGGTACGGATGCTCCAGATAGGGAATGTTGCATCCCGTCTGCTCATCTTGGTACCTACTGCACGTTAAAGCTGAATCCTGATGGACCTACATAGGAATCAAGCCCAACATCAGCCCTTACACATAGTAAGGCTTGTCCTCTCCCTAAATCTCCCTTCACCCTGCTATCTCTTACCCTCGCGATAGACTTTCGACCCCAAACGCTTCGACAACATTATGCTTCGTTGCTAAGGGTCAGCCCCGAGCATCCTCGTACTGCTCAACCATGTTCAACTTAAATTATAAATGTCCTATATGGTATGCACAAACAAGTAGACCAGACCTTCAAATGTTTTCAACAACTAATCAGGATCAAAACCCCTCTTCCCCCCTACCATTTAGGTTGTGTATTGTTGATAGGTGTAAAGAGTGGTTTTCCATGTGTTTTTCTTGTAAAAAGTGATAAAAAACAAACTTTACCATAGAGACACAGCTGAACTGAGGCTTATCCCAGCCACACCATACATTCATGAACATAAAACATATTTTTTCTTAATTTTCTATGCGAAAATCCAATTTTTTCTATTTTTTACTATTTTTCTTTATTTATTTAAATAAAAAATTTGATATTACTAATTTATGGGTTGGGACTGATCAAAATTATCGAATATTAATTTTATATTCATTTCTACTATACATGAACCCTAAAATCACAACAAAATCCGCAAATTTTATCATTTTCATGAAAATTACATAATTACAGATTTTGTGTATTTTGATGTAAATTATTAAACGACTAATTTTTTTGGTTTTCTTCAAGATTTCTGATAAAGTTCAGCATTTTCAATCAAAGGAATCCATTTACAAACAATTTCATCAAACATCTTTCATAAAACAAATAAAATGAGTGATTACACATAGAAATCCCATTTCGGAGGTGCATACTTAATAGTTGGGAGGCTGCTGACGCTCATTTATTGCCGTTGATTGCTCTCTCCAACTCTGATCTACAATCTACTTTGCTCCAGTACCATTATTCCATTAACATCTTGCATCCAACTCCTTTCCTTTCTTCCATGGATTCATTATGAAACAGCCTTCAAGATGAGAGAGGAGGGAGGAGAGAGAAGGACTAGAATTCCAACTTTCTCATCAAGTAGCCATTTCACAAACTGAAGCCAGGGTCGAAGAGTGAAAAATGGAAGAAGTTCATTGTTGATCTCTGTTGCATAGCTACTTGTGCCCCCATAGCCCCTCCAAAAAAATCATCGCCTTGAGGGGGGGGCACATTTTGGATGGCGTCGTTTTGAAACGGTGCCCACCCCCCCAAATCACGAAATTTTAAGGGGGCTTTGCCCCCCCCTCCCCAAAAGGCATGCCCAATTTGATTAAAACCTTGGCCATTGCATCCTTTGGCACTCTTTGGCTCCCCATCTCAATCCTTCGGCTTCCGAATTGAGTTCCGAAAAATCCTGCCTAACCGGCTCGGCATCCTGAATGGTCAAGAAGTTGTTTCTTTTCAATCCAATAGTTGAAAAAAATAGTAAAAATCTGCAACCATTGCAATGGCCAATTTTTTGTATTTTTGTCTTCCTTCGCCTCTAAAATTGTTAGATCTTCATGTTCCACTTCTGTCGGCTTTAAATTCCCACATAAAATTTGCATGTATCCGCTCCTAATCTGCATTTTATGGTCTTTAAAATTTTCTCTCAATAAAACCTCAATTTCTTCATCGCAAAGACCATTCCAAGGCACAATTTCTCCATGTATATATAATTAACTTCAAATATTTCCAATTTGCTACTAGCAAGGCAATTGGATGATACCATTTCTCCTCCCAAATTTGAGCTAAACAATAGCTGATATTATGCAGTGTGGCTGCTAAAAATATATAAAAGACTTCACCTCTTCTGGTTTCTTTTAGGATTGGCGCTTTTGCTAATTCATGCTTCACATCCTCAAAGGATACTTGACATGCTTCATTCCACTCAAACAAACAATTAAAAGATAGAGGGTTCACCAATGGCAATGCTCTTTCCACCAGTGCATTCATGAATCTTTGATAATATCCCACTGATGAGACAGAAAGCTGTGCACCTCTTTTGGAGTACACAACGGGCTCATAGAGACTATAACCTTTATCTTTTCAAAGTCAGTCTCAAAATACCAACTGAACTAACCACATGGCCAAGTAACAACCCATAGGGCACTCCAAATACGCACTTCCTAGGTTAAAAGC
Organism: Lygodium microphyllum; assembly: GCF_053477565.2. NCBI lineage: Eukaryota > Viridiplantae > Streptophyta > Polypodiopsida > Schizaeales > Lygodiaceae > Lygodium > Lygodium microphyllum. The sequence goes on from NC_141157.1 coordinate 88,400,512, forward strand.
AATGTAGAATTGTCTACAATGCTCAAAACATTTCCTCAGAATAATCAATTGTTGCTCCCTTGTGGTGGCTGCCCCTAAATCACTAATAAAGACTTTTAACTCCTCTAGGGAGATATCACTAAAGGTCTTATCAATTGTTCCTTGCCAAGACCCAAGTGCATTGCATAGACCAAAGGCTATCACATGTTATGCAAAGATATCGAAGACAATAATAAATGTTGTTTTCAATATGTCTTCCTCTGCAATAGCCATTTAGTTATATCCAACAAATCAATCCATAAACAAATAGATTTCCTTACCTGCTAACTGATCCAAAATTTGATCAATGAATGGCAACGGGTAGTAATCCTTAACCATCTGCTTATTAAGCTCTCTGAAATCTACTCAAAGTCAAATCTTATTGTTCTTCTTTTTCCTGATAACAACTGGTGAACACCATTCTATGTGTTGAATCGAAAATATCAGGCCAGCTTTTCGTAGGTTTGTCAATTCTTCAAATAGCCCGTTCCTTAATTTGAAAGGCATATGCCTTACTTTCTATCGCGTAGGGCAGCAACCTTGCTTCAAAGGAATCGTATGAACATCCAAGCTAGGAGGAATGCCTCTCAACTCATCATAACTCCAAGCAAAGATATCATGGAATTCTTGAATCAAGGACACATAGTCCTTCCTTTCTTCCAAATAGAGCATGGACCCTAATTTAATTGGCCGTGAATCATTCGTTGTACCAAGGTTGAGCTCAATTACATCTGCACCCCTTATCCTCTCTTGAGCCTCTATTGATTCATTCAAAGTCACTTGGTAGATATCCTCTGTAGTGGACCCCTCATTGGATTTGTCACTTGATGACGTCTCACTAGCAGATGGAGCATCTATCATATCAAACTCTAACAAAGATAAAGGAACTCTCTCACTCTGAGGAGATTCAGGATAAGCATCTACTACTACACGTCTAGCACCTCGACCAAAGATCAATCGACTAACTAGTATACCAATCTAGGAGTCTTCTTGTAAGATCCATGGCCTGCCTAGAAATACTTGATAGCTAGGTCACCATGCAAACCTAATGACCCTAAAGTCCAAAATGCATTCTACATTGGCAGCAGTCACATAGACTTTAGTAATGCAACCTTCGGGTTGGACATGTGAGAGGTAGCTATTGATTTTTGTGCATTAAATCTCTTGAAGGAAGAAGAGTGTATCTAATGGTCCTAATGACACTTTGAGCATGTAGCACAACATAGGCCGATTTGGCCCTTTGTAGATGTTCATATAGCTTTCTTTCTCTTTGGGTCTCACATAAGCACATGGACTCTAGGAAGGCTCACCAATAGTTTTGAAACAAGCTTCAAAATGTAACCATGGTATGAGCTTTTGCACACCTTGATCACTTGGTGGAATACCTAATTTTGATAAATACAAGTGGGACCTCTATTTGGTTGGTATCACATTAATGTTGATTAAAATAAAATCATTGGTCTTGGACAAAGATAGTGGATCCCACCTTTGAATATTTCTAACTATGTTTTACAACTTAATCTAGATTTTATGTCTGCATGTATGTGTCTAAGTCTTGACTTAATACACGCATGTATGCACACACACAGAGTTTGCAACATCTCTCAAAATGTATTAAGTAGAATGTTCGTGTTAAATGTTAAATTTTGAAGCTTCGCAAAATTCAAATGCTAGTGTGAAGCATTGAGAGAACACAAGTGCAAAGTGCTGAGAGAATGTAGGTGTAGAGTTATTCGAAAGACTATCGAGCAACATTACTTAAGAAAACATCTCGATGGACCACTAAATCATGCTATTGAGGGCATCTTAGCAGATTGGGCACATTACATCTGGTATTAGAGCAAAAATTGAGTTAATGCATAGGAAGATTTGTTTGCAATATTGTTTAAGGAGAAGTTGAATTTAAAAATGATTCATTCTCTAAAAAATAGTGGGATCTCTTTCATAGAAATGAAGATTGGCAAAGATTCCTGGTATTTCGAGCAATGTTTACCTTTGTGATGCATTCCCTTCATTATGATTGGCAAGATCACTCTTGGAGCGTATCCCTTTTGTATTGGGAGTGTTAATGATGGAATGCATAGTAGAGTTTACTATTTCATCATGGCCGATCAACTTGCTTATCTTCAAACCAACCTCAAAACAAGCTTTAAGACACTTTGGAGGACCATTTATTACAAGGCTTAAACTGCCATCAGCCATTCGGAGGATCGCGGAGGCATCTTTTTTTATTTCTAATCCTAGTCTCTCCATCAATTCCAAACTCATAATGTTGACAAAGGATCATGTGTCCACAATAGCATGGTCCACTAATATTCTATCAACATATGCATCTACCCTTGGATAATGCTTTTCAGCATGCTTAAACCAATCATCTCCTACTTGCACTATTCCTAGGGGCTCAACGATATACCCAATTCATAGAATCTTCTTAAATTCCTTGTGCACTCCTGGAGACAACTTGATCAACTATAGAATATTTACATTTGGCTTAACTTCTCAAAGAGAACTCGCTAAATCAAATTCATGATAGCTAGCAAGAGCTTGCTTTTCTCACCAGACCATTCTCTCCTTTGGTCTTTGAACCAGCTTTGGTGCCTCTTTCTTGGCTTTTGCCTTCTTCTTTGGTGACACTTTATCCTTTTTGGGGTCGGTTTTACCATCTATGGCCTTGAGAGGTCCGCCTCCCATATTGGGATTAAGGACTTGCGTCCCCTTATCATCTTGCTTGGGGTTTCTCTCGACAAATTTTGCCTTGGCTTTGTCAACCTCTTTACCCTTTCGAACTCTCGTAATAACCCATAGATTACATCAAAAAATTAGGATCTTATTTTACTTGATAAGGCCGAAGGGATACTTGTGGAACTTCCACCTTTATCCGTGTCATCCTTTGACATGCATTTAGAAATATTTAAAATATAACAAAAGTAAAGAGACTTACAGTCAATCTTGAGTGCCTTGGTCATCGAGAGAATCTTCGCTTCTTGGAGATCCGGTTCTCCACGAATCAACAATCGTCGACCGTCATGCTCAAATTGATAAATATGAGAAGAGAAGTCAATGAGAAGTCTCTTCTTTGCGTGCCACTGCTTGCTCAACACTAGGTCGAATCTTGCAAGCCATGTAATTTCAAAATTCAATCTATCCTCATAGGACTCGATCTGTACAAGGAGGTCAACAACTCGCTGATCCCATGTCTTTGTACCCATCCCGTCAGCTAGCTTTATCGAATAACTATATTCTAAAGGGGTAGTCTTGAGCTTCAACTTCTTGACGAGATTAGAGCTAATAACATTATGTGAAGAGCCCGTATCAAATAAAATACGCACAGGTCATCCTGCCACTATGCCTTTCATTACAATGAACTCAGTGTCAGCAAACCGGTACCCCTTTTGTGCCTCAGGTGATAACACTGCATCTGGCACAGTTGGTACTTTCTTTGTTACTATGATGGCTAGGATCTATTCATGATAACTAGAGTCATGTGGAGCTGACTCATCTAGGTCATCTCTCGCCTTATCCACATCCTGCATTGGATGAAGCACCATTTGAACACTAGCTCTTGCCTTCTTGGGACAAGCCTTAAATTTATGCTGCCTCAAGCATCCGTAACAGAGTCCTTCTCTCATTGCTTTCTCCCTTTGCTGTGGAGTGAGCATGGACTTATTGTAGGCTCTCTCAGCCATAGCAGATGCCTTCGTCTTGATACCTGTCACAGTCTTGATCATAAGCACTTCTCTTGTGTCCTTCGCACGAGGAGCACTAAGTGCAACTACAAGAGTAAAGACAGGGCGTGCACCTCTAGTCCAAGGAAATCTCTGGCCCTTCCCATCTTCAAGGACTAATGCAAGCTCGACTGCCTCATTCAAGGTTCTACATCTCTCCTTCCTAACGAGTGGCCTTAAGGTTTCTTTTAAGCCCATGACAAATTTATGCACTTGCAAAAAGTCAGGAATATGTTGAGGGACCTTTAACAGAATCTCTCTATACTTGTCCGCATATTCTTGGACAGAGTAGCTCTTCTGAGCTATGAAGAACCATGCATCTAGAGCCCTTGTCCGCTCATCTAGAGGGACAAAATTATTATAAAACAATTCCTGAAATGCAATCCAAGTAGACGGCTATGCATGATCATGCTCAATTTTCCGCCACCAACGGTGAGCGGCATCCATGAGATTATATGTAGCTTGTTGTATCTTTAAAGCATCCTCATGAATATGGCATAACTTAAAACACTGCTCCCATTTAGAGAGCCACTGTTCCACCACATCTGCAGTCCTTTGTGCCTCCGTGCCATTGAACTTAGGCGGCTTAAGGTCTTTAAGCTGCCACTTAGCTTCTAGCAACAGAGGAACGACTATGGAGGAGTCATGTATAACTTGTGTGTCATGCATACATGCATCAGGTAAACTCTCATCTAAAGGTCTCTTACCTTTATCCAAAGCATTTCGAGTCAAAATTTGCATTTGTTCAAGAAAAACTTGCATAGTGCCTTCCAAACTAGAAAGACGATTACGCACATCATTGGCGTGATTTTGGGCTGCTGCTAGGCCTTGTGGTGGGTGCCGCCAGAAAGAGGCGCTGTGCTATTTTCTGTGGTGTGTTGCAGAGATGCCTTCACACTGCCCACTCCTGTACGCTCTCGCGCCTACCACACAATCTCACCTGTGTGGTCGTAACCAAAAACCCCCCAAATCTTTTTTCTTTTTTTGGAAACCCGCGTGCTCTGATATCAAATGTGAGAGAGAGAAGAAGATTTCTTGTGTGTCTTACTCACCTCCCAACCAAATATACCCTCTTCCCACCTTCTAATCGGGTCTCTAGGGCCTGTTTTCATGGTGCACTCGACCGGTGTTCCTAAATAGACAAATCCTGCCTAATTTAGTAAGAAATCTGAAGTATCCCCCGAGCTTCGAACCTTGGCACTTCTTGCCCTTGTCAAGGACACACTAATTAATGGCCATCTTGGGCTACTTGCCTGGTCGAAGGTTATTATGTCTGACAGTCTAGCAGTAGCCTCGAGAAGCATGCCAGAAATTGGAAGCTTGAAGACTTGGATTCAATAGGGTTGAAGCTGCTTTAAGTCAAATTCAGGTGGAGGGACCATCCAATCAATGAATTTGGGACAATTTCCATCTCCATCAAAGTAGGTGAAGGCCAAGTGACTGCTTGAATCAAGGGGCAAATCAGATTGGAGTCTTGCTAGTCATTCTTGACAGCAAGGGGAGTTGGAATGCTAAAAGTGATTGGGAAAATTCCATTGTGCATCAACTTCTTATTCAATTAAGTTAAAATTTTACTGAAGGGGTGCCAGTTTTGGGACCAACAAGGTGTCCATTATCCAACATTGTGAGCTAATTTTCATTTCTCAATTTTGTAATAAATTTTTTTGATGTAACTAAGTTGTAATCAGGGAATTACCACCCATCCATGAAAGAAAGGCTGGTTATAGTTACCCTAACCCTAACTGTGTTCTGTGTTATCGGTTTGTACTTTGTCATATGATCGGTAACCTCGACCAACAAAAGTAGCCAATTCTTTGACTCTTTTGCTACTTCTTCCCATTGGGGATCTTAATAATCACAATTGTTAGCCATGACAAAGGCCACATCCACAAAGGAACAAGCCCTTGTCAATCCACTCTTAGAGCTAATATTTCAAAAAACATCTTTGTCGCGTCCAGAACCTCCAACGTACTTAAAGCCTAGTCATAGGAAGAAAATCCTAGCAGAGATGGTTGATGAGATAACACAACAAACCAATGAGCAAACAATGAAGTGTTTAGTCTAGCTAGATGTAAAGCTGACATCACTCACATGTGTATATATTCACACAAACATTGGAAAACTGATAGTTGAGCACAAACAACTCTTAAAAAAGCCATTGACATGAGACAAGTAGCAAAACACATTTGCTCTCACAATATGACCATTGTTGAAGAACTCATGAAATGATGCTAGGAGGCATATTACATGGTGGATTCCGTGAGGTTTTACAGTGGATTCCGTAAACTTTGATTACCGGGGCTCATACACAAAGTGGATTCTTTGTGTGAGAAGTCGATGCGGACGCCTATCCTTTCTGGGCGTTTTGTTAATTTTGTGTGTACATGGGTGATTCCATAGCGGGTGATTCTACAAAATACATATTTAAATTAATAAACATTTATGAGTTTAGAGTGCGCACTCGTGATAAATTAAGGTTAGGATTGATTTCTAACCAATTGATTTATTTAGCTGAAGACTGCTAGGTATTCACTTTTGTCGGTTTAATTGTATTATTTTACTAACGATTGTGAACGCTTCGGTTGATGTGTAGAGATAACAGCAGTGGCGGTGGAAAGCATTGGAGGATAGCGTGTATTCGAGTTATCACCTATATTTTGATGGGCGCATACCTTAGGCATGGCGCCTATATTTTATCGTGCCTATTTATCAAGGCGTTTGATATTTATTTATTATTTTTGTATGTGCATGGGGGCACGATTTAGATATTTGTATTGAACATTGTATTGGTATGCTTGACTTCTTGGGCGCCCATTAGCTTTATTCTCTATTTGGCACAAAAGCAAACTCAAAAGCTAAAGCGTGCTATTTTGTAATTTGGGCTATTATTTGAGCTTGAAGATGATTAATACATAAAATACATGCTTTATGGAGCGCTCACACAAGGCATGGGGGGAGATTGCACCCAATTGGTCTTTGGTTCATGTCGTGCAAGTCTTCTACATTAATTTGTGTGCAAAAAGTAGAGTTCTTTTGTTCTTGGGGACCTTTTGACGCTCACTATGCGCGCTTACGGCATCCGATCTGTGCACCAGTGGTATCAGAGTGAAGCTGAGATCGAGAGCTTCCAATCACTTATCATCTTGCACGAAGGCAGAGCTCCTGGAACGATCGAGCTCTACAATCAGTTTCATCGCGAACGGTCGATACGGGTGGATTCCTAGCGGTCAAGAACCACTATATGCAGCCTCTGATCGCGAAGGACCGGCCTGAGGAGGCGGAGGACCACTTCTACATCTCCCTCTCCAAGTCGTTTTTTCCACAGACAAACAGATAAGCTTCATATCTCAAAAATCTTAAAAGTTTAATTCAAATGTTAGAAAGCTTATTATTAAGCTTAATAATAAAGCTTAAAGCTCCACAAATTCGACGATCAGTAACGTGGCATCTTCTTGACAGAATTGGCGGCGTGAAAAACGGCCCCTACCCTAAAATTGTCGAGAGTTAGTTTAAGCTTAAGCTTAGTTACATAAGCTTTCAAACTTCCTAGTCTACCGAGTTCATCAAGTTCTTTTACTTCTGCAAGTCCTGCAAGTCCACAGAAGTCAAAACAGACTTATCTCAATAACTCCCATAAAGACTGTTCCTGCGCAGAAGCACAGAATTACGGAATTGCTTCCTGGAAGACTTTGTTCACATACACGACTTGCTGAACCAGTTTCACCAAACGCAGAAGGTCATACGCAGTTTATACGCAACTTCTACGAAGACAACAAATCCCGCAATTGCAAAAGAGGAAGACCGTAAAAGCCAAACAAAATCTATAAGCCTTGTATTCTGGACTTTGAGCTACGCTCATCCCGTTAATCAGATATCGAGAGTGTGAGGTCTTTTGGATTTTTACAGGATGGCGGAACAAAACATGGACGATTTAATGGCTGAAGGCGATCTTCCCGAACCAACCATGGAACAAAAATTGGATTTAATTATGATGCAGCTTGATGAAGAATGAAGAGCCCAACAAGCTTTGCAAGTTCAGTTGGCCAATTTGCAACGATCTACCACCGACAAAGATGGACCGCAACCATCGATGCGATGCTCGAAGCTCAATCCATCCACAAAGAAACAAAGATAAGTAAAAGAAACTTCAAATTTCGTACTTTCAATGGATCTCGAGATGGAAAGACTGTACTTGCATTTATCAGTCAGTTTGATGATTACTTTCATGAAGAGACATATGCTGAGAAAGACAAAATTAAATGTGTCACTAATCATTTAGTCGATTGAGCATCTCTATGGTGGATTGTGGTTCGCAAGAGCATTGATTGTCCCACTACTTGGGAGAGTTTCCAAAAGAAGTTTTTGAAAAATTTCCTTCCTCCTCAATTCCATGAAAAAGCCATAAAGCAATGGGATCTTCTATAGCAAAGAGAACGTGAACCTATTTTCCAATACACTAAATGTTTTTGGAATGCCCTACTGCAACTACGCATGCTCGAAGATGTACCTGAAGTGACTCACAAACGCAAGTTTATGTCTGGCTTACTTGGACATTACTATGCTGAAGTTAATATGTTCAAGGCAACAACCCTTGAAGATGCAATTTCTTTGGCTCATGACACTGAAGACAAGATTCGAGGAAGAGACAAGCGTCCACAATAATTTCAAGCAAATGGTAACTATGGTTCCAAGCAATTCAATTCAAATTTTAGAAGATTCAATCAAAGTCGTTTTCTTCCGTCGTCATTCCATAAGTCTTGGACACGACTACCTGCTTTGCCATCAAATACCAATCCAAACCCTAAGCCATCCTCACAACCAAATCCTAATATTCCTAGACTTCCTGCCATTGCCAACAATGTATCTAAAGCCAAACCTATAGTTTGTTACAAATGCCATCAACCTGGACATCTAGTAGCCAATTGCCAATCGAAGAAACCACCTGTCCATATCAATTATCTTGGAGCAATGAAAGAAGAAGAACGTGAGGAAATGCCTGACTTTACAGAAGATGATGACGACATTGGTACTCTTTCGGATACTTTGCCAGGTATGCCAACTCCACATTCTTTGTTGACAATGAAATGTTTTGTGCATGGTAAAGAAAAGATTATTTTGCATGATGATGGTAGCACACATGATTTTATTTCTGCAAAGTTAGTGAAAGAATTGAATTTACAAACTGTTTCTACACATTATCGCATTAAAGCAGCATTCCGAGGCACAATATATAATGGAACATAAGAGGTACATAATTTAGAAATTAAAATTGGTGAATACACTGAACGAAGAAATTTCCTAGTTGTACCTTTACAGTCTAGTAACATTATCTTAGGAATGCCTTGGCATCATCAGTATAATCCTGACATAGATTATTCCATGCATTCAATTAAAATTTATTTTCAAGGAAAACAAATCACATTGCATGGTATGCACGCCTCCAATAATTTTCCACTGCTTACTCATACCCAAGCTAAACGTGCATTACGTAAAAGTAGCAAATCTTATTTAATTTGGGTAAATGAACTTCAAGCTAAAGAAAAACATATGCATTCTAGGCATAAACAATTCCTTGCTCAATTTAAAGATTGTTTTGCTGATGATTTACCACCTGGACTACCACCTTCACGTCCTAAAGATCACAAAATAGATTTAATTCCTGGTACACAACCACCATGTAAAGCACCATATAGGCATAACCAAATTGAACAGAAAGAAATTCAAAATCAAATAGAGGAATTACTTAACCGAGGATTAATTAGACCTAGTAGTTCTCCATTTAGCGCACCTGTTTTATTAGTAAAGAAGAATAATAATACTTATCGCATGTGCATTGATTATCGTGCCCTAAATAAAATTACTATTAAGAATAGATATCTGATTCCTAGGGTAGATGATCTTATGGATAAACTACAAGGTTTTGCCATATTCAGTAAGATAGATCTTAAATCTGGCTATCATCAAGTAAGATTGGATAAATCTGATATATTCAAAACTACATTTAGAACACAATTTGGACATTATGAATTTTTAGTGATGCCTTTTGGTTTAACTAATGCACCTGCTACATTTAGTCGAATGATGAATCGCATATTCTTGAAATATCAGCATTGTGTTATAGTATTCTTTGATGATATATTGGTATTCAGTAAAAATGAGAATGAGCATTATGAATATCTGTCTTTAGTTTTCAAGTTGTTAAAAGATAATCAATTGTATGCTAATCCAGAAAAGAGTGAATTCTTTCAAACAGAAATTGAATATCTAGGACATATTGTTTCATCAGAAGGTATTAAGGTTGACCCTAAAAAGATAGAAGCAATTTTAAATTGGCCCATACCCAAGAATGTGCATGAGTTACGTTCTTTTCTAGGTCTTGCTAGTTTCTACAGAAAGTTTGTGCGAAATTTTTCATTACTTGCTTTACCTTTGACTAAACTTTTAAAGAAGGGTATTGTTTATAATTGGACTGATAATCAACAAAAATCTTTTGATTTATTGAAACATGCATTAACCCATGCTCCTGTATTACAACTACTTGATTTCAATAGACCATTCTTTTTAGTAGTTACTGATGCTAGTGGATCTGGAATAGGAGCCGTCCTTATGCAAGATAATCATCCCATAGCCTATTCTAGCTGTAAACTGAAACCATCTGAACTTAAATATTCTACATATGATAAAGAATTGCTAGCTGTAGTACAAGCCTTACGTCAATGGAAACATTACTTAAATGGGTTCTGAATTTATGATTAAGACTGACCAACAAAGCATTAGACATCTCCTTAAATCCCAAATATCTGACAGACACATTAAATGGGCAGCTTTCATTCAGAGTTTTCATCCCCTTATACAATATCAACCAGGAAAAGAGAATGTAGTAGCCGATGTTTTAAGTAGAAGACCGACAATTCATAATATTTCTGTGATACTTTTGATTCCCTTATCCCTATGAAAGATACTTATCATCAGGATATTACTTTTCAAGCTGATTGGAATAAATTAGTTGCAAATAACTGGATTCCTATTGATTCACTGTCTTACAATAATGGATTCATGTTTTATGAAAAGAGATTATGTATTACAGTTCCACTTAGATCTTTTGTTTTGAATGAGATTCATTATCCTCCATATCAAGGTCATAGAGGTATTATCTCTACTTTACGTATATTGACTGAAGATTTTTATTGGCCACATATGGACACTGATGTATCTAACTTTGTTTCTGAATGTTTAGTTTGTCAACGAGTTAAAAGACATCATGGTAAACAGTATGGTTTACTAATGCCATTATCTATTCCATCACGACCATGGGAACAGATTTCTATGGATTTTATTACTGGTTTACCTAACACTAAAGCTAACCATGATATGATTTGGACTGTTGTAGACAGGTTTAGTAAACAAGCATATTTCATTCCATGCAAGAAAACTTTAACTGCATCTCAAGCAGCTCAATTGTTTTTACTAATCATGGTTTACCAAAAGTTATTATTTTTTATCGTGATTCTAAATTTTGTAATAATTTTTAGATTACTTTGTTTGCTAATTTAGGAACAAAGATTGATTACTCATCTGCATTTCATCCTGAAACTAGGATACACATCTACATTTACTTCAGTTTGCCTATAACAATACACCACACACAGCTACAAAGAAAACACCATTTGAAGTTATTTATGGTTATAGATTGTCTACACCTGTTGCATCTTTATCAAATAAAATTCAGACTACTGATGATATTGCTAACATGCACGCTACTATTTTTTATGAAGTTAAAGATATGATTGCCAAAGCCCAACAATCATATACAAAGCAAGCAAATAAGAAAAGACAGGCCATGAATTTCAAAGTTGATGATTATGTTTGGTTATGTATAGAAAAACGTAGATTACAAAGTGTAGATAAACACCCAGTTGTGAAATTAGCACCTAGATTCTATGGACCATTCAAGATCATACACAAAATCAATGACAATGCATTTAAACTAGAACTACCACCACATTGGAAAATTCACAACACCTTTCACATTAGTTTATTACGACCCTTTAGAGGCCAATTACTTGTACACCCTGTCTATGAAAACCCACCTTTACTAGATGAAGAGACTGAAATCCTTGAGCCTGAAACTATTATAGACACTGACTTTATGACCACTAGAACTGGCCGTAGATATTTTAGATACTTGGTCAAGTTTAAAAACCATCATGTTGAAGAGACCCAATGGATGCACGCTAGAGACTTAAATGCTTTCCCCACTCTGTTAGCTCCACATTGAGCTAATAGCAATTGAGGACAATTGCTATCCCACCCCAGGGGTATGATGCCAGGAGGCATATTACACGGTGGATTCCATGCCATGGTGGATTCCGTGAGGTTTTACAGTGGATTCCGTAAACTTTGATTACCAAGGCTCATACACAAAGTGGATTCTTTGTGTGAGAAGTCGATGGGGACACCTATCCTTTTCGGGCGTTTTGTTAATTTTGTGTGTACATGGGTGATTCCATAGCAGGTGATTTCGCAAAATACATATTTAAATTAATAAACGTTTATGAGTTTAGAGCGTGCACTCGTGATAAATTAAGGTTAGGATTGATTTCTAACCAATTTATTTATGTAGCTGAAGACTGCTAGGTATTCACTTTTGTCGGTTTAATTGTATTATTTTACTAACGATTGTGAATGCTTCAGTTGATGTGTAGAGAGAGCAGCGGTGGCAGTGGAAAGCATTGGAGGATAGCGTGTATTCAAATTTATCGTCAATATTTTGATGGGCACGTATCTTAGGCATGGCGCCTATATTTTGTCGCGCTTATTTATCTAAGCGCTTGATATTTATTTATTATTTTTGTATGCGCATGGATGCACGATTTAAATACTTGTATTGGACATTGTATTTGGGTACCGCCTGACTTCTTGGGCGCCCATTAGCTTTAATTCTTTATTAGCACAAAAGCAAACTCAAAAGCTAAAGCGTGCTATTTTGTAATTTGGGCTATTATTTGAGCTTGAATATGATTAATACATAAAATACATGCTTTGTGGAGTGCTCACACAAGGCATGGGGGGAGATTGCACCCAATTGGTCTCTGGTTCATGTCGTGCAAATCTTCTACATTGATTTGTGTGCAAAAAGTAGAGTTCTTTTGTTCTTGGGGACCTTCTGATGCTCACTATGTGCGCTTACGGCATCGGATCTGTGCACCAGGAAAGATATGCCAAAAGCCACGGCTAGAGAGTTGCATTTAATTCCCTCTTTCTACACCACGTTTTGTGAGACAAACAAAGGAAAACTAGAGGCACTAGAATAGAAAGAGAAAGGACCAAGTGCCTTTGAGCACAAATGGCATTCTAACTACAATCTGGCAGCTAAAATTGATCAATTAATGAAAATAGCTTAGCAAAGGAAAGCTCTTTGGACATCCATGCATGAACCTACATATGTCGCTCCTACATCCCTACAAGTGCTATTAATGGTACATGATGTTGAGCTTTTTGTCACAACCCAAAAACATCATTTGTACAATAAGATCCTTGTAGAAGAAGATCTACACGTGGCTAGCATCCTAGAAGTGGAAAGCATGGTGCTTGATGTCAATGCATATGCATTTTGCCTCACCCAAGACTCCACACTTCTAGATGGCCATGCTTTGCTTTAGTACAATCCTAACTTCTTCATGTGGTTTAATCCATGGCTATGTGACAAAAAACCTAATATATCTCCTAACTTTTCCCTATCACAACCCATTCCTTCATCTAAGCATGAAAGGAAAAGTGACTTGCCCATGATCTTCCCTTACATGGCAAGAGTAGAAAAGAGCAATCATCTCGCAAATCTAGGCCAAGAAACCATACCTCCTTAGGGAATCCTTAACACATGCTCTAAAGGGGATGAATCACTATCCTTAACTACACATCCACAAGGGACTAGAGACACACATGACACCCTCAATCCCAGAGTCTTTTCAAAAAAATCCATGATCTAATACAGTAATTGCCCTCAATTACTACCAATACCAAACCCACTGTCTCAATAATTACTACTTTCCACATCAAGATGTGGAACCATATCAATCGTAGTTCCAAGCCATGACTAAACCCACTAACTCCACCAAGGAACATACTTCCAATGCCTTGGAAAAGAGTGGTAACTAGCTCAAAACCAATGAGCCCAAGTGAGTCAATAGCTCTCAAGTTAAGCTCAACCCAACCAAAGCCTCCAACATGGTTGAAACCTAACTCATGGTGGCCTAGAAAATTAAAGGACATTGCAATGGAATTGGCCCACAATGAAAATCAAATAGTGACTACATGCCTTAAGAAATTAACTGATAAAATCACATTCATTGCTCGTGTTTATGCCTTATCTAATGTTGGAATCATCCCTTAGGAATTTGAGAAATTATTAGCATACCTACTATCTTGGGAAAAGCAAGAATATCTCAACGATGCAAGCACTACGTGATCACCTAGATGACCTTCTAAGACTCATCCTAGATGAGGAGGCTAACAAATGCCATTTGGTCCCCACATTCCATAATAAATCGCTTCTTCAAACCATCAAGGAAATATTAGCACTAGAAGAGAAAGAAAAGGGTAGTAGCTCATTCAAGCATGTATGGTATACTATGAGAGCCTCAATGACAGAACTTGGAAGTAAACTCATGACTATTTCAAAGCAAAGATGGGCCATATGGAAATCCCAAATTGAATCAATGTACAAGCTCCAACTTCCCTCCAAGTCTTGCCATTGTATGAGGAGCCACACTAGGTGGACCTCTCTTAGACTTCTCTTACTCCATAAAATAATCATAGAAGAAGAGCTTCATGTTACGAGTAGATTAAATCAAGGAGGTATGGTACTTGATGTTGCAACATATCTAACCCTAATTGTAAAATTACCACAATTTCTTGACACATACAATGTCCTCCAATACAATCCCGACTTCTATTAATGGCTCACATCTTGGTATAGTAACCTTGTACCATAATCCACCACACTTATACATTAAATTACATAATAACATTTACTAAAAAATAAAAATATCAACACACACACACACACACACACACACACACACACACACACACACACACACACACACACACACACACACACACACACACACACACACACACACACACACACACACACACACACACACACACACACACACACACACACACACCACACTATTAGTATTCCTACAATGCTCAGAAGCATTTTAACATTTTAATGCTTCGAAGCATTGTAACATTTTTTGTGTGGGGAGGGAGGAAATAGAGGCAATAGATTGTTAATAGCACGAATTGGTAAGTGATTGTTAAATTGTAATTCTCAAAATTTGGTAAGTCCTCGTTGAACTTGACTCCATATGGTCTCAACTTTTATTAGGTGAATGCAAATAAACATGGGGCAATTGATATACTTAAAGCAACAACAAAGAAGCAACAAGTCAACGAGCAATGGAAAACCTCTTGGACACAAGAAAGACTAAATACATGGATGCGTATTAATTTCAACAAACTCCAAGGGGCACAAAAAGAGATCTGACATCAAGAAGCTGAATTCGAACCTTGTCTACTCCCTCAAGCTCAATCATTTCTCAACCTTCAATTGTTTTAGTACAACAACTACACATGGTGTTCAATCATATCTCAAAGACTTTGAGCTGTCCATCAACACAACAAACTCTTCACAATGGTAAATCAAGACTTAAGGTTTGAACACCTCTTCTTTTGTGTGTAATCCTTTTCAGCATTCCAAATCTTGGCCATCCTTCTATTCTCTCTTGTAAAGATGAAAGGCCCATTGTACGTCATTGTTGCATTATTTAGAAAAACAAGAAGTTCTTTAAAAAAATCAAAATAAACAAAAACACTACAACAAATAGTGCATTGTACCTAGCGATTCTTACATTAGATATGTTTGGTGGCCTTGCTCAATCAGCTCCGTTCCTAATCTCTAGCCCTTTTGTTCATTTCCCCCACGCTCACTCAAGGCACATCAACGCACAACATACCTAGGGAGTCTACCTCCGCTAGTGATGCCAGGAGGGATATTACACGATGGATTCCGTGAGGTTTTACAGTGGATTCTGTAAACTTTTATTACCAGGACTCATACACAAAGTGGATTCTTTGTGCGAGAAGTTGATGGGGCGCCTATGCTTTTCGGGCGTTTTGTTAATTTTATGTGTACATGGGTGATTCCATAGCGGGTGATTCCGCAAAATACATATTTAATTAATAAACGTTTATGAGTTTAGAGTGTGCATTCATGATAAATTAAGGTTAGGATTGATTTCTAAGCAATTTATTTATGTAGTTGAAGACTGCTAGGTATTCACTTTTGTCAGTTTAATTGTATTATTTTACTAACGATTGTGAATGCTTCAATTGATGTGTAGAGATAGTAGTGGTGGCAGTGGAAAGCATTGGAGGATAGCGTGTATTCAAATTATCATCATATTTTGATGGGCGCGTACCTTAAGCATGGCGCCTATATTTTGTTGCGCTTATTTATCAAGGCGCTTGATATTTATTTATTATTTTTGTATGCGCATGGGGGCACGATTTAGATATTTGTATTTGGATATTGTATTTGGGTACGCCTGACTTCTTGGGCACCCATTAGCTTTAATTCTCTATTTGGCACAAAAGCAAACTCAAAAGCTAAAAGCGTGCTATTTTGTAATTTGGGCTATTATTTGAGCTTGAAGATGATTAATACATAAAATACATGCTTTGTGGAGCGCTCACACAAGGCATGGGGGGAGATTGCACCCAATTGGTCTCTTGTTCATATCGTGCAAGCTTTCTATATTGATTTGTGTGCAAAAAGTAGAGTTCTTTTGTTCTTGGGGACCTTCTGACACTCACTACGCACGCTTACGGCATCCGATCTGTGCAGCAGTAGTATCAGAGTGAAGCTGAGATCGAGAGCTTCCAATCGCTTACCATCTTGCGCGAAGGCGGAGCTCCTGGAACGATCGAGCTCTACATTCAGTTTCATCGCGAACGGTCGAGACGGTTGTGTTCCTGGCGGTCAAGAACCCCTATCTGCATCCTCTAATTGCGAAGGATCGGCCTGAGGAAGCGGAGAACCACGTAGACATCTCCTTCTACAAGTCGTCTTCAAACAAAGACAGTTTGCTTCCATAGCTACAAAGCTTAAAAGCTTTATATCAAAGTTTATTAAGCTTAAGTGATAAGCTTTATAAGAAGCTTAAAAAAGCTTGAACTACGAAATTCGACGATCTGTGGCCGCGGCATCTCGACGTCAGCACCGGCGGCGAGAAACGGCCCCCCTCCTAAAACGAAATCGTGATCAGTCAGGCAAGCTTAAAGTTCCTAAATCTACTAAGTTTTCCAAGTCTACTAAGCAATCTCCAAGTTCTGCAAGTCACAGAGGTTCAAAACAGACTTATCCAACTATTCCCATAAAGATTGTTCACATGCAGAAGCACAGAAACCGTTTATTGCTCTCTGGAAGACCCTGTTCCTATTTGTAGACTTGCTGAACCAGTTTCAGCAAACGGAAGGTCATACACAGTTTCTACGAAGACAACGAATACCGCAATCGCAAAAGACAAAGACTACAAAAGCCAAACAAAATATAAAAGCCTTGTACACCCGACTTTGAGCTACGCTCATCCCGCTAATCAGATTTCGAGAGTGTGAGGTCTTTTGGATTTTACAGGATGACGGAACAAAACATGGACGATTTTATGGCTGAAGGTGATCTTCCCAAACCAACGATGTTACAAAAATTGGATTTGATTATGATGCCACCTGTCCATATCAATTATCTTGGAGCAATGGAAGAAGAAGAACGTGAAGAAATGCCTGACTTTACGGAAGATGATGACGACATTGGTACTACTTCGGATACTTTGCCAGGTATGCCAACTCCACATTCTTTGTTGACAATGAAATGTTTTGTGCATGGTAAAGAAAAGATTATTTTACATGATGATGGTAGCACACATGATTTTATTTCTGCAAAGTTAGTGAAAGAATTGAATTTACAAACTGTTTCTACACATTATCGCATTAAAGCAATATTCCTAGGCACAAGATATAATGGAACACAAGAAGTGCATAATTTAGAAATTAAAATTAGTGAATATACTGAACGAAGAAATTTCCTAGTTGTACCTTTACAGTCTAGTGACATTATCTTAGGAATGCCTTGGCATCATCAGTATAATCCTGACATAGATTATTCTACGCATTCAATTAAAATTTATTTTCAAGGAAAACAAATCACATTGCATGGTATGCACGCTTCTAATAATTTTCCACTGCTTACTCATACCCAAGCTAAACGTGCATTACGTAAAAGTAGCAAATCTTATTTAATATGGGTGAATGAACTTCAAGCTAAAGAAAAACATATGCATCCTAGGCATACACAATTTCTTGCTCAATTTAAAGATTGTTTTGCTGATCATTTACCACCGGGACTACCACCGTCACGTCTTGAAGATCACAAAATAGATTTAATTCCTGGTACACAACCACCATGTAAAGCACCATATAGGCATAACCAAATTGAACAGAAAGAAATTCAAAATCAAATAGAGGAATTGCCTAACCGAGGATTAATTAGACCTAGTAGTTCTCCATTTGGCGCACATGTTTTATTAGTAAAGAAGAAGAATAATACTTATCGCATGTGCATTGATTATCGTGCCCTAAATAAAATTACTGTTAAGAATAGATATCCAATTCCTAGGGTAGATGATCTTATGGATAAACTACAAGGTTCTGCCATATTCAGTAAGATAGATCTTAAATCTGGCTATCATCAAGTAAGATTGGATAAATCTGATATATTCAAAACTGCATTTAGAACACAATTTGGACATTATGAATTTCTAGTGATGCCTTTTGGTTTAACTAATGCACCTGCTACATTTAGTCGAATGATGAATCGCATATTCTTGAAATATTAGCATTGTGTTATAGTATTCTTTGATGATATATTGGTATTCAATAAAAATGAGAATGAGCATTATGAACATCAGTCTTTAGTTTTCAAGTTGTTAAAAGATAATCAATTGTATGCTAATCTAGAAAAGAGTGAATTCTTTCAAATAGAAATTGAATATCTAGGACATATTGTTTCATCAGAAGGTATTAAGGTTGACCCTAAAAAGACAGAAGCAATTTTAAATTGGCCCATACCCAAGAATGTGCATGAGTTACGTTCTCTTCTAGGTCTTGCTAGTTTCTACAAAAAGTTTGTGCGAAATTTTTCATTACTTGCTTTACCTTTTACTAAACTTTTAAAGAAGGGTATTGTTTATAATTGGACTGATAATCAACAAAAATCTTTTGATTTATTGAAACATGCATTAACCCATGCTCCTGTATTACAACTACCTGATTTCAATAGACCATTCTTTTTAGTAGTTACTGATGCTAGTGGATCTGGAATAGGAGCCGTCCTTATGCAAGATAATCATCCCATAGCCTATTCTAGCTGTAAACTGAAACCATCTGAACTTAAATATTCTACATTGATTTGTGTGCAAAAAGTAGAGTTCTTTTGTTCTTGGGGACCTTCTGATGCTCACTACGCGCACTTACGGCATCAAGAGGCATCATTACACGGTGGATTCCGTGTCAGATGGATTCCGTGAGGTTTTATGGTGGATTCTGTAAACTTTTATTACCGGGGCTCATACACAAAGTGGATTCTTTGTGTGAGAAGTCGATGGGGATGCCTATCATTTTCGGGCGTTTTGTTAATTTTATGTGTACGTGGGTGATTCCATAGCGGGTGATTCCACAAAATACATATTTAATTAATAAACGTTTATGAGTTTAGAGTGCGCACTCGTGATAAATTAAGGTTAGGATTGATTTCTAACCAATTTATTTATGTAGCTGAAGACTGCTAGGTATTCACTTTTGTCGGTTTAATTGTATTATTTTACTAACGATTGTGAATGCTTCAGTTGATGTGTAGAGATAGTAGCGATGGCAGTGGAAAGCATTGGAGGATAGGGTGTATTCAAATTATCGTCATATTTTAATGGGCGCATACCTTAGGCATGGCGCCTATATTTTGTCGTGCTTATTTATCAAGGCGCTTGATATTTATTTATTATTTTTGTATGCGCATGGGCGCACGATTTAGATATTTGTATTTGGACATTGTATTTGGGTACGCCTGACTTCTTGGGCGCCCATTAGCTTTAATTCTCTATTTGGCACAAAAGCAAACTCAAAAGCCAAAAGCGTGCTATTTTGTAATTTGGGATATTATTTGAGATTGAAGATGATTAATATATAAAATACATGCTTTGTGGAGCGCTCACACAAGGCATGGGGGGAGATTGCACCCAATTGGTCTCTTGTTCATGTCGTGCAAGCTTTCTATATTGATTTGTGTGCAAAAAGTAGAGTTCTTTTGTTCTTGGGGACCTTCTGATGCTCACTACGCGCGCTTACGGCATCCGATCTGTGCACCAGCTAGGGTTAGATTTGTCACCCTAAGTCATTTATATCTTTTCTTCTCTATGACACAGGAATGCCATCACAATCTGCAAGACAAGCAAAATGAAAAAGGACTGAAAGAGGAGTTCATTCTTGTCAAGCACTCGAAGCAAATACTGCTACTAAAGATCTTTATTCTCACGCTATTTGATTATGACACATCTTAACTAGCATTCTAATGACATGTTCAGGACCTCCTTCAAGTGCAAATTCAATCAACAACAACACTTTTTCCTTTCTCTTCATTAACAACATTGCTACGAGGAAATAGAACATCCATCTTCTAACTAATATCTAAGTATTAACGTGCTTTCACATAATATCTGTACCACAACTTATGCATGGTTTGGGTCTTGTGGGACAACACTTTAAGTTTACTTGGGGCTTGCCCATATCCTAAATCAACAAAAAATGACTTATGGACAATAAGAAGACTAGCAGTGTTCCCTAAGGAGCGATTGCATGAGAGATTGTTTAATTGTAGGTATTGAAGATCCTAAGGAGTATGCACCATCAACTTCTTTTCAAGTTTTTCATCCTCAACCCAATACTTTTGACCCTTGACTTACCATGGAACCTTGCTAAGAGACTAATCACCATGAGATACCATTAAGACAATCCCAAGAATACTATCAACTTTAGTGAACCAAGACACCTACCACCACACCAACAACAACTTACCTTACAACAAGAGCTTTTATGGCATCAACAACATGAACTGCTCCAAGGACAATAGACAATGGTCCCTAGCATCCACATCTTCAATACAAACTGAAGCATGCCATCTATGATGGAGAGTGCTATGGGATTGGCACTCTCTAGGAGAGGGATAATGTTAACTACAAGAAGTAAGCATCATACAATGTGCAAATAAGCACAAAGAAGGAGCCTAATTTTTTGGATTATTAGCTACAACATAATGTGCATGAAGCACTTGCATATTTGAGGTTTCAAAATATTGCAATAATTATATAAAATTATCATGTAACTAATGATAGCATAAGTTCCCTTGGAAAAACCACAAAGGTTCTAGTTCGTTGTCACCATAGGAAAAGCATGCAATAAGAGATGACCGGTCTTAAGGTCCAAAAGATGGGTTGGATACCCAAGAGGGATGGAAAAACCCTAACCCTAAAAATCATGTACAAAAGGGATGAGAATGAAAAGAAGAAGCTATTCATATGTGTGCAAAATTTGTGCACTTGTCTTCTTACTTTCATTGTGAGATGAGTGAGTGAGGGTGAGAGTGAGAGATTGAGAGCAAGAGAGTGAGAGAGTGAGGGTGAGAGATAAAAAGGGTGAAGCTCTTCACATCTTCTCTCCAAGCACTCTCTCTTGCCATGCTCATGTTTCTCTTTCGCATGTGGAGGTTATAGAGGGTTGAGAGATGAAGGAGCATTCATTTGGATTGCGGAGTGTGCAAAGTGTATCCTTCATGGGATTGAAGGAAGGCCATGCCACTCACGACAACTGAATGCTTGCATTCATGTGAGACAAGACATGTGAGAGGTAGCTGTTTATTTTTTTGCAAAAAAGCTATTGTAGGAAGAAGAGTGTATCTAATGGTCCTAACGACACGTTGAGCGTGTAGCACAACATAGGCCAATTTGGCCTTTTGTAGATGTTCATATAGCTTTTTTACTCTCTGGGTCTCACATAAGCACATGAACTCTAGGAAGGCTCACCAATAGTTTTTAAACAAGCTTTAAAATGTAACCATGGTATGAGCTTTTGTACACCTTGATTACTTGGTGGAATACCTAATTTTGATAAATACAAGTGGGACCTTTGTTTGGTGGGTATCACGTTAATGTTGATTAAAATAAAATCATTAGTCTTGAACAAATATAGTGGATCCCACCTTTGAATATTTCTAGCTAGGTTTTACAACTTAATCTAAATTTTTTGTCTGCATGCATGTGTCTAAGTCTTGACTTAATACACGCGTGCACACACACAGAGGTTGCAACATCTCTCAAAATGTATTAAGTAGAATGTTCGTGTTTAATGTTAGATTCTGAAGCTTCGCAAAATTCAAATGCTAGTGTAAAGCATTGAGAGAATACAAGTGCAAAGTGCTGAGAGAATCTAGGCGCGGAGCTATTTGAAAGACTATTGAGCAATGTTGCTTAAGAGAACATCTTGATGGACCACTAAATCGTGCTATTGAGGGCATCTTAGGTAGGCACATTACACTTGGTATCAAAGTGAAACTTGAATTAATGCATATGAAGATCATAATAATGAAGATGGGCAAAGATTCCTAGTCTTCGAGCAATATTTACTTTCGTGATGCATTTCCTTGATTTTGATTTGCTAGGATTGCTTCATGAGAATCTTGGAGTGTATGTATAATCCCTCCCCCTTGTATCGGGAGCGTTAGTGGTAGACACAGAGCGGAGTTAGTTGTTTCATCAATGCCGATCGACTTGCTTATCTTCAAACCAACCTCAAAAGGATTTATATGATGGATAGTTATCGTATCCGTTGTATTTATAACATATTGTTCCTTTTTTTCATGATAATGTGGTAAGTATAGAATCAACGGTCTTTAAGCCACTTTGAAGGACTATTTATTAGAAGGGGAACATCTAGTTAAGATTGGTTACACACTGAGCGTTAGCCCTTGCATGTCGTCAAAATTGTCTAATGTTTTCTTTACAGACTGGGTACGCCCAAATTCATCACAAAAGTGCATTTGGCCCACTGGTTAGAACTCCAAGGTGTGAGAGAATTGGTTTGTGATTTAATATTTGTTATATGCCTTACACTTTTTTTAATTGAGGATATTATATTTTTCCCTCTTGGGTGCACATTCCCATCTTGGATGGGGGATCTCCCCGACCCAAGTTTGTCTAGCATGTGCGGGTGTAATAGAGCCAATCCTCGGCTTACACTTCAGCAATACACATCTCTTTATTTTTAATGCTGAATTTGGTGTTCAGCCCTATGTGTAACTGGCCTAAGCCAAGCTCATAAATACAGGTATATATATATATATATATATATATATATATATATATAGAGAGAGAGAGAGAGAGAGAGAGAGAGAGAGAGAGAGAGAGAGAGAGAGAGAGAGAGGATAAAAGATTTAAGAGGTCAAAATTGGCCTTGCGATATCGGATTGCCCACGCAAATAGCGTGGGACGTAGAAGATAACTCGATAAATGTGATGTAACAGCATGCTGCTGAACCTCTGAAAGAAAGCTAGTGCTTTTTCTTACGCTCGCCAGGCATGGAGGCATCACCTGCTTCAGAAGCTGGTTTAACGTCGGTGACATGGCTTCACTCCCCTTATAATTTTCTCTCTGTGACTTCCATGCTTATAATTTTCATGGATGTTCGAAATCATAATGATTTATGTATTGAGAAGAAGGCAACACTGTTTAATTAATGTATTGTGAAGAAGGCAACACTGTTTAATTTTTGTCTTAAAAAGGCTGCCTGTATGGGCTGCAAGCAATTGTCAATGCGTAATTTCTTGCTCTGCCTGGTGCATCAACTATGATTGTATGTGGGTGCATTATAATTGTCTTCTTTCAGTCGAGGACTGACATGCATGCAAGTGAACCGAAAGTCATTGTAAGTGCAGAACACAAGAAGTTTATGGCATTTTTCCTCTGTGAGGAAAGGGCCTTTTTCTCTTGGTTTTCCATATAGTCTTGAATATCACGAGCTTCTGCTCGGGAGACACCACATACCTAGCTAGGTGCAGTTCGGGCCAGAAGCCCCGTCCCCCAACCACACCTAGCTACGGATGTGTTCAGAAACAGGCTTTGGTGGGGTGTTACTTGCAAGCTATCTACTATAGCAACACATTGATGCTTCCACCTTTAGTTGGGTCTCTCCATTTGCCTACAAGGAACCAATCAAAGACTGAACATCTAGTACCCATCCTTGCATCACCCGAAACAACCAAAGCTCCAAGAGATTATCACTAGTTTTAGCTCTCAAATCCAAACATTTGAGAGGAAATGAAACAACAATACCAAAAGGTGATGACCTAGTAGTTGATTCTGGAGTTCACAATAGTGATGTTTTGGGTTCAACTCTTGTTTGGTACATAACTTGGTTGGGCACCTATGTTCACATGACATGCTTGTGCATGTCCAACTTTTGTCCGCTTGAACACTCAATTGGTCCTCCTCCTTGGTATGGTAGTGGAGGAGGGTTTTGTCAGGCCTGTTTATGTCCTTTTTGTCCATCTCTTGGTTGTGAGCCTTGGCTTGAGTCAGATAGGGACATTTGGAGCTTTGATACTGTTTGTTTTAGCCATGTTTTCTCATCTAAGTCCAACTCAGGCTAGCACCAATCATCCCTAATTTTATGGAGGTGCCCGACCAGTTTTTCTATATGCCCACATGACATTCATTGCAGTCTGCCAAATTTTCAGCCTGCTGGTCAGACCTGTATGTATGGTCAGACCCGATTGACTTTTCCTCCAAGTTGAAGGTGATCAAGAACTCATTGATGCACAAATAAGGTTGATACAAGAACTACTATTGCATGTGGTACATTGTGTAGCTATAGTGAGGGTGCTTGTAGAATAAAGATGGGAGACAAAAGAAGCCTAATGACTGAAAGGACAAGAAGTCTTAAAAACTCTTGAAAGGCACCTTGGGACTAAAACATGGGTAGAGCCCAAAATATAGGAACAATGATAAAAAATGGACCAAGTGGGACCAACCTAACCATAGAGATTAAGACTAGACAAAGCTCCTTGTGTCCTCCATTGCCTCAATTTAGGCCTCCAAACAAGGAGATGACCATGATTGCTAATGCACCCATACTAGTTGCCAAAGGATGTATCAACTCCCCCCTTAAGAATGAGAGCTACTCTCAGTATATGACCCTAGAGTAAGTGAAACTTGACTCCCATGTTATGTTTAGTGTTTCCACTTGACTAAATAGATAACAACTCTTCAAGATCATTAAGTTCAATAGTTAGGAACCATAATTGAGATAATCTATTTACCTGGGATCTCAGCATTTGGACCCTTGGAGGCTGAGAAATTGCAAATTTCTCTGCTGTAAACCCTAATTTACAGTAGAAATTAGGGTTTAGCAGCAGCCTCGAGAAGCGTGCCAGAAATTGGAAGCCCCAAGTCTTGGATTTTTCAAGGCTGAAGGTGAATTTGAACTAAATTCAGATAGAGGACTAGCCAACCATTGAATTTGGGGCATTTCCATCGTCTATGAAGTGGGTGAAGGCCAATTAAGTGCCCGAATCAAGGGGCAAATCAAATTGAAGACTTGCTGGTCACTCTGGACAGCAAGGGGAGTTTGGATTGCGAAGGGGATCGGGAGAATCCCATTGTAAATCAACTTCTTCTTCAATAAAGCTAAAGAACTACTAAAAGGGGCACCAATTTTGGGGCCAATCGGGTGTGCATTGCCCAAGATGAGTAGGTAAATTTGTATTTTCAGATTTGCATTTTTTGTTTGCTGCTGTAGTTAACTTGTAATCAGGGATTTACCACCCATTGAAGGAAGGAAGGCTGGTTTTAGCTTCTTTCTATCACATTCCACATGAAGTTTCCTCATGCCAAGAGCTTGATCTCTTTTGTATGATAGTGAAGATAAAATATATAGAATTGACTTCGGCTTCTAGAAGGCTTAAAGGTTCCTACTCATGATACCTTGAGCTTGAGGTAGAGGAAGATACCTTAGATGTTTCCATTTGGAGATGTTCTCATGTGTCAGTGTGATTCAATGTAAGATGAGAAGGTAGCTATGCATATCACTGGATTTGTTTTCAAAGTCAGGACTTATGCTTGAAGAATTGATGTGAGTTTGAGTAGGCATAGTCAGGAGTATTTCATCTGTGCTTTGAGTTTTGAGTCCGCAGGTTCTGATGGAGATTGAAACCCGGAGTTACCTTAGCTTCTCTTCCTTCCAGTCTTGAACCTTCTTCTCAAAATGCTGTCTTTCCGGCCTTTGTGCGCAACTCCTTCCTACATTGTAGGCTACTGCAATTAAAGAGTTTTACAAAAAATACTTCAGGTAATCTGCACACTTAGTTGTAGGTCCAGACAGACATGTCCACACGCCATGATGGTGTGAGTTGGTAGCATGCCATCCTTGTCACATGAGTGTGTTTGATTATGCTACTGGTCAGGGTGAGCCTGTGTCACTCTATGGCTGGGAAGTGCCTGATGTCCTTGTGATGTGAGTGTGAGTTGGTAGTAGGGATGCCAATCCTTGTGACATCAGTGTGCTTGGTTATGCTACTGTTCAGGGTAAACCCGTGTCACTCTATGGTGGGAGGTGAGCCTGATGTCTGTCCTTGTATGTCTCATATAATTGTTCAGGGTCAACCTGTGCCACTCTATGGTGGGAGGTGAGCCTGATGTCCGTCCTTGTATGTTTCATATCATTGTTGAGTATGGCTTGTGTTGCACCGTGTGTGCAGGTTGTATCTATGTGGGCTTCTTCATGTGATTCAGCATCAACATCGATATCATGACACTTGATCACTCCTCGTGATTATATCAATCACTTAGACTCTTAGATCCATAGATTTGCTGCTGTTCCTATCCTTGTGCAATGTATTTTCTTCAACTCTTGGACACATAAGTGTTCTCATGCTTGTGGGGATACCCACTTCATGATTGACAGGTTTACATTCAATCTATAACAGCTGTTTATGACTTTCCTCTACCCTCTAGATTCAATTGCATTATATTGACACTTTAGTTAAAGCACAGAAAGAGGGCAAGGTTGGGCACAATACCAAGAAGGATTCCAATTCTTCACAAGATGATGATCATAATCCTTTTGAGATAATGAGTGTTTGTGGCACCTAATAATGCTATGTGGACCTTCTAGTTTTAGCATTGACCTTCCATTTTCCAATCTAGAGGGAGATGCTGGAGGAGAGAAGTTTTACTCCCATTCACTTCTCTAGACTAGGTCTCATCAAGTGAAAGCTGTTCCAGGAGATTTCGGATTTCCTAAAGCTGAGATGTCTCATTAGCTTCATTGTGTATCCTTGATGTAATATCTTGCAATAAGATTTGACTCTTCTTTTCCTATGTGCTTTAGGCCTTCACTAAGGTGTTTATGGAAGAGGTCTCACTCCCATTCACATCTCTAGACCAGGTCTCATCAACAAGTGAAAGCTGCAACAGGAGATTTCCCAGAGCTGAGATGTTTCATTAGCTTCATTGTCCATCCTTGATGTAATATCTTGTAATAAGATTTGACTCTCCTTTTCCTATGTGCTCTAGGCTTTCACTAAGGTGTTTATGAGGCCTGTTATGTATTCTTGTACACCAATCTCTAGTCATGGTGTTAGCAGGGCCAAGGCCCATCACATTCATAGGTGAGCTGATTCAGAGTTTTGAGTATCCTGTATCTTTCAGCTTGAGTCCTTGAATTTGTGTAAAGGCACCTTTTGGACACATTTTTGCACTTCATTCAATGCAATTTCTGTCATTGACCACATTACTTTTATCTCAATAGCTTCAATGGCCCTTTCCATGTCTTTTCAGTTCTCACATGTTCTCCATTGCAATCTAAGTTCCATGCTCACTCCATCTACCAGTCATTTTTGAGCAATTCCACACGTCAGCTGACCTGCAACCTGGCTGGTCTTTGGCTGTCCTTTACTCACAAGATCTATGATAATGGAACCTGTATAGGCCCGAATTGTCCCAAACATGTCTGAGAAGAAACAATGATACCACCTCACGATGGGTTGAAATCTTAATTGCTGCTGGTTTATTAACACAAGGTTTGCAGGCATTTCAGGTTTTGCAATATGACAAGGTTTTACAAGTCTGTGTCGGGTTGTTGTAACCAAAACTGCATCGTTCTTCGTTAGGGAAACATCTTAAATGTTGCAAAGTGTGCTTCTATAAGGGAAACCTCTTGTTTGATGCAAGAGTATTTCGATATGCTCAGCTCTAATTTTACAAGGCAACTTTCTATGAGATATAGGCAAATTGTACATTGATTGAAACAAACTTGTAGAGAGGTTACCCATTCTTTTCTAACTCTATTGTAAAATCATTGTGAATTGCAGAAAGGTGATCGAGCATCCTGTTTTTTTCGACATGTCAGGCTTGTCTGATAAACATGATGAAGAAAAAGAAATTCTGCAGGGCCTTTATGACTTACAGTTTCATAAATTTAGTGATTTGCACTTTTTGTATACAGGTATGGATGGAACTTCCGTGTATACAATCTCAATAGAGCTGTTGCTGTTATTATTTTTGCAATTCTTCAGTTCTGTGATTTGAAACTTTTTTTTACAGCCAGACTGGCATTAGAAAAAGGAAATACTGCATATAAACACTGCACCAAAAGGGATACTATAGCAATCCTTTGCTTTATTGTTAGACTTGAGTCAAACATCCGGCTCTCTCAAAAACCAGGGAGACATGGGTACTGAGTAGAGCATGTGTGGTGCCTTCTTGTGTGCATATGAGGGGAAAATTCTGCATCAATCAAATTATCATTTCTCGTGTCTAATTCCGGAGTTTAATGTTTAAGAGTCATTTTCTGCAACATGTCTGCAGCTCTTGGGGAGTGTGAGACTGCACTAGAGAGCAGAAAGAATAAAGTGGAGGCTCTTCAGGAAACTGTTCGGTTCTCTTCGTAATTCTTGAAAATTATGGAGTCCCAATTAACACTGAACCTTAACCTAGGCACTGCCATTTTGAGCAATCAGACTTGAATGACCCTATGCAACCCTCAAAGATAGAATGGACTTACCTTCTCTAGTGCAGCCAATCAGAAAGCTTTCTAAAACAGCCATCTGCAACTTTCCATTTGCTAGAGACGCGGCACATTAGATAAAGGCAATATTGGGTAGATATTTCTTTGAAGTTTATACTTTGCATCTTGGGGCTAGAAACTGAACTCTTGCAGCATATTTTGGCATTGTCAGAAAATAAAGACTATCGGAGTTTAATTTGAAATCAATGCCCAGCGTGGTTTGAAACGGTGAGTGTCCAAAAGGTCAAGCTACACAAGAGGAACTTCTGTGTTTGTCAGCCTCTCTAGGGCTAGTGATAAGTCACTGTGCATTTGGAAATAGAAACATATTCTGTATCTTGTGGGATGTAGATAAGGCGATTCCCCGTATTGTAGTGGAGATAAAATATGTGCAAAAAGGAAAATAATGTTTGATGCTCAAATGGGGAGTTTTTGCAGGATCATGTTTTGCATATCACAAAATTGGGCATTTTGCCAGATATGTCCCATTGTCTTGTATCATTAAGTACAGACTGAGCTTCAGCAGAATCTTACTCTCCATTTGGCATTTTCGGATCATTTTAGCAAGAGATACATGTTGTCTTTTGCTTGTTTCTGACATCTGGGCTTGGCGTCTGTGCATTAGAGATTCAGAACCCATACCCAATTCCACAGGGATTCTATCAACAATTAAAGGCAAGAAGGCTGCAGAGAGGACTGTGCAGTCTGTCTCAAAATCCTGACTGAGGTTCTCAGAGAAAAGAGAGCAACTGGCATGCATCACACAGGCAGGAGAGATCCTGAGAATGAAAGCATGCAGGCTCAGGAATTCATACAGCAGTAAACAGCCTGTATAAATAGCACACATCGGCAGGGTATTCCAAGTGCTGAATCTTTATATGAACCAGAGATGGTGTGCTGATCACAAGCACAACATAGGTGTGGAAGAGAGGACTGTACACACTCACTCACATACCCAATTCCACAGGGATTCTATCAACAATTAAAGGCAAGAAGGCTGCAGAGAGGACTGTGCAGTCTGTCTCAAAATCCTGACTGAGGTTCTCAGAGAAAATAGAGCAACTGGCATGCATCACACAGGCAGGAGAGATCCTGAGAATGAAAGCATGCAGGCTCAGGAATTCATACAGCAGTAAACAGCCTGTATAAATAGCACACATTGGCAGGGTATTCCAAGTGCTGAATCTTTATATGAACCAGAGATGGTATGCTGATCACAAGCACAACATAGGTGTGGAAGAGGGTGCTGGCGCCCTGGTTACAGGCAACACTGACCTGATTGCTCCACATTTTCTAACACCAGTTGAGGATAGAATCAGGGAGCCATGAGAATATAGCCCCAGAGGACCGTGTATACCAGTGTGTGGGATCTAGATTGAGTCAGATGAGCACTACACTTGCTGACATACAGTATTACATGATTTGAGGGGATACCACTGCCTTTTTCGAGAGAGCTTTGGACTCTTAAGGCAGGTCATGGAGTCTGAGGACTAGAGATGTTTGAGACTATCCTGTTGGAGTGTTTGACATAGGAAGATACTCTAGGGAGGCAGAGACCACCCTCCTTAGATCCACCTAGACAAAGAGCATTGGTTGACTTCTTTACTGGGATGAGCAGCATGGCCAGCACCCCTCCTGCCTCTACAAGCAGCGGTACCCCTAGCCTATATGATATCTTTGTTGCAAGGTGTTGCCTTGGAGCAAGCCCCAGCTCTCTGCAGGGTGAGATGCCCTAGACCCCCTGGGGAGATGTCCATGCTGCTTTACCACTGACAGATCCAGATTATCATTACCTGCTGTAGAATGCAGCATGCCTTGACTAAGGATGTGCATAACAGAGGGTGGATTGGTCTCTATTGATGACAGGTCTATACTAATGGTTTGTGCTGTGGGAAGGACTTTGCTTTGGTCAGATGTCAGTTTGAAAAGTCAATGGTTCTGGTTTTGGGCTTTAATCTCTAGTGTATTCAATGAGTTGCTGGGCTAGGCACTGGGGTTGCTCTCACTTTGCATTGGGTGATTGTATAGACTATACAAAAATCAGACATGTGTGCACCATTTATAGTCATAATATGGGGCTTTGTGACAGGCCAGATTAGTGCATTTGCTGGAGGGGTTTCTAGAGCTGGAGTTTGACCATCAGCATCTTGCTTAAGCTGCATGAAAGGGAATTCACACGGAGCTTTCCCAGGTTAGGTTACTAGGAGAGAGCCACTAAACCCTTGGAGTTTGTCTACACAGGTGTCTGGCCCCAAGTGTACTTATGTACCTTCTGTTGATTACAATTGAGTTCTCAGGTTTTACTTGAGATTTTTTCAAAAAGTGTAAAGCTGACAATTTTACAGGTTTTTTGAGTCGATGAGCATGTTGGAGACAGAGTCTGCTCATCTAGTGCCGACAGTGGAGTAGATCATGGTGATTTCACTCTTCATACTTTTTGACTGGTTATCAGAGGGAGTTTGCCAATGCTGGCACACCATCAGACAACGATGCCAATAAGTGAAGAACGAGACATGGCTGTGATGATGCTTGAGCATGCTGAGCTCTCTCTCTCTCTCTCTCTCTCTCTCTCTCTCTCTCTCTCTCTCTCTCACTGGGTTTTCTATTGCAGTTGACAGTAGCAGTTCCTACTGATGGTTAAAAGTCATTTTCTGTCCACTTTTATCACCTCGCCAAGTTACAATTACTCTGATTGCATTATACTCTTTCAACTCCTTTATCAGCTACTACAATCTCACTCTTTGAATCTCTTGGATAAGAATCTGGCTCAAGTTACATAAACTACTCTGGCTTGGCCTCTATGAACTGGCTTTCCACCACTTTCATATAACACGAACATAGTTGGGAACTGTACTGAACCTGTAATATGTACTAGGGATGCACCTAAGGCTTCTATTACATATCAAATGGTAAGTTTCTCTTCAGGTCAAGTGTATGAAAACAGTGGAATCCGGTTCACGCATGCTCTTGTTTCCCGCTTTCCAAGTCTTGAAGCCATGGCAAAATACTATGAGCTAGCAATAATGGACATTGCAAAGAAGATGTGGCCTCGTTGGCTTAAGGTAGCACTCATAAATTCCTCTCGTCATTCATTCCTATGTAGAGTTGCAATCTTCTCTGGTTTTCCGTAGATGTGTTTTTAACTGTGAAAACCATAACAAAATTTCACTCTTGCAGAATGAATTCTGTGTGGATTATGAAGCATGGCTGCCTAATGAGGAGGTGGTATTAAATCCGAAGGTGGTTTATTTACCTCCCTTTTTTTGCTGTGTCAATTTAGCACATCTGAATTGCATCTGGTGTCAGTCAATCACGAGCATCTAAAATGTGTAGGGCTTGATATTCTATGTGATCTTTATCAAAGTTAAAGTCAATACCAGTCCGATGGATATTGAAGCAGTGATTCAATCTTTCCTCGGGTTAGCGAAGCAGCTGGACTATGTTACTCAACTCACTGCTGGTAAGTCATTTGAAGCCCTTGTGAGTCTACACTGTAATGGTGTGCATGCTATATTGAGTGTCAAATACCAGCACATCACCAGTGTACAGCAGAGTTCACACCGGACTTGGATCCATGGTCATGTATTTCTCAACAAATGCTGATTCTTTTTATAATGATATGATAAAAGAGTGAGGAGAAAGAGTAATTCAAGTGGCATTAATTGCAAATGGGATTGGTGGCTGCTTTATGCCCTAGAGTGTTTAACTAGCCCTCACCCTTTACCAAGATACTACTTTCTTCCGTGTGTTCAAACAAGTGTGACATAGGAGTGTAAGTGAAGAGCAAGATCTGCTCTGTTCAGTGTGTTCAAAGTCTTTAACCAGCCGGAGAGTCTTTAACCAGCCCTTCAGGGCTATGGACAGTTTAGCATTTGCCAAGATCTACTCCCTTCAGTGTGTTCAAAGTCTTTAACCAGCGCTCGAGGGCTATATGGGTAGTGTACCATTTGGCAAGAGGAAAGTAAGCCTTAGTACTGCTTGTGTAAACTTTGTTTCTGTTTCTGATTGCAGGAGAGAACCTTTATCTACGGGAGTATTATAGGACATGTTCTCATGCATTTACAGCATACCTTCCTTCAGGTTAGTATAGACAAACGAATATGTTAGTTCTGAAGGCTCAGGTCTTGGTAAGATTGTTGTAATGCTCAAACTATATATGGTCTCCTCGTGCAGTGGAAGCCTTGGAGAAGTTCCAGAAAGAAGCTGCTGTTTTATCGGTAATTTGTCCTGTTTATTGCCCTGTTCCATTGAAAGAAGACTGATTTGGTTTGCTAAGACATTTCTATTAATCAAGAACAGGTCCTGGAGGACATGATTCGGCCAATGTCAGAGACATTCTCTTCAGTTGCTCTCGTTCCTTACTCACCAGACTCTGCATCCTTATGATGGGCTAGTGGAGATCTAATCAGATTTCAGTGATACTCTTAATCACATTTTAGCACGCCTTACAAGCCATGCTTATGATTGCTTTTCCCTACATGACAACATGCCTCTGATGTTTGCTATTGTTTGTCCACATTTCTTTGGGTTTGGACAAGAAGGCGCAAATAAATTAAGGCAAATGCTTTGCCTTCTAAAGATTCATTATCATGTACACACACACACACACCCCATTATATTTGTACTCTTATTATCTTGAGATAGACATTAACATCTCGACATGGCAAAGGTCCAATAGAACAGAACGTCTCCTTTGATATCATACTTTAACTACTTACTACAAAGTTTGCACAAATGTTTAATACACAAGCGATCGACATTTAAGATAGAAACAAGGGAGAGACTAATAAGGCAAGTACTTGCTACCAGGGTTTTACTATGCTTGATACACACTTCACATGCACTAGAAAGCATGTGAAGTAGAGGAAAAGGTCTTTGATTAGTCTTTACCTAATTTAATTAGTAGAGGTAATGCTTAGGGGGACTACTACAAAAATGCAACTTGAACGAGCAAAAAGTATATGAAAAGCATGATCACTCAAGTAGCTCAAAGAGTGGGCACAAGAAACCCAAGCAAGATAAAGTGGATACGTTAAACTTGAATAATGTAAAACAAAGTTGTAGTTGAGAATATTTGAAAATGCAAAGATTGAAAACCAAAGTTGGTGCTAGAATTGATGTAGGTGCTATTTGTATTGGTAAAAGCTCAATGCTTGAGATCAGCTATCATTTGGACAAATCCGTAAGTTGAGTAAGAGAGAGTGGATGCTTTAGGATAAGAAACTTGAGCAATATAAATTGGATGGTTGGGACTCAAAGGCTTGGCACAATAAGGTTTAAAAATAGGCAATTGTTTAGCTAAGAATTCAACTTGAAGTTGTAAACATCCAAAGCCAAAATTGGTAATTAGAATTGTCATTGGTGTTAGTTGCATATGTGACAAGTCAATGCTTAAGGATGAGTTGGTGGTTGGAGAATGGGAACATTCTAGATCCTATAGGTACTCTTATTAAGATGTCTTTTTTTACTTATACATTGGACTCTAATTTCACAAACATTGGCTTCTACATTTGTGGAAACTAATATTATCGACTTTTATGTAATCTCTATTATACACTACATTAGATTGTCCAAATGGTTGAGGTTTCAAAAACACAAACTTAAACTACTTAAACACCATCACAAAAGCAACTTGATTACGAGTAATAGGTACAAATAGCAACACAATAGTAATTGTCTAAACTTTCTTTAATGCAAACTAGATAGAAGGTAGAGATGAAAAGATGGCATGATACATTCTAGTCATTCCATGCTAACCTAACAACTAGTTGCTATTGCACTTTTTGGTTCAAATGCCTCCTTTGCTATGGGCACCCTAGATTTTCCAAATGTTTTCTACCAAGGATGCCTTATGCTTCACTATGCAAATGTGGGTGTGAATGCATGTGAAGGAAATATATGTGAAGAGGCCTTGGCATATAACCACCAAGCCATGATCAAAGAAATGATGTAAGAACAAAGCAAAAAAGCAAACAAAGAAGTTGCACAATGAGCTTGGGAAGGGTAGATGTGAAAGAACTTTTTTCAAATTGAGTGTTAAGGTTAGGTATTATGAAAAGTTAAGGAAATGCAAAATAAAAGGGAAAATAAAGAAGAAAGATGTAGAAGGGTAGATGATGTGTGAGAGAGAGAGAGAGAGAGAGAGAGAGAGAGAGAGAGAGAGAGATCACCTATTAATGTTTGCGAAAGGCTAGAGTGACCTTTGAGACCATGAGTTACAACCATTTGTGATGATACAACTATTTGAAAAAATGAACTAGTAAATGTAAATGAACTATAACAAAAAGCTAAAGAAGGATATAGCTCATAGCTACGAGAAAGCCTTAACTAGTACAATCTAGAGTGATAAAGCTTAGTATACATGGACTTAGTGTAGTATCATGGAGGTACATGGGGCTTAGCTCTAGCTTGGGTTATGCTCTCTTATATCCTCATTTGCATGTGTTATCAATCAGGATCAGGGTCTAGGATATGTGGACTTGCCAAGATTGGTTGCAAACGTAAAAAGTGCACTCTTGTCTATCACTTCACAAACTAGGCGAGGGAGACTCCTTGTCCATAAGTAGGAAGGGAGTTTACATATTTAGTAAGTAAATAGTAGGTCGTGTCCCCTTTAGTTTGCAAAGGATTACAGATGGCCAACCTGTGAAGAAGTACTTTGAGTGGTTAAAACTTGTAAGGTGGTTCATGTGTAACTAGCCTAAGAGAGTCACCCTTGTCTCAAAAAGAAGCAATACATCAGAAAGATCATGACAATGATGTGAAATAGGAAATTCACATTGATATATTTTCTTCTCAACCCAACATTTTGCCCCAAAGACTCTTGTTAGAGCTAGACCGTTTTTTCCCAAATCAAAAACCAATTGCTTCTTTTGTTAATTGCCTTTTTTCTTCCTTTGGTTTACCTCCCTTGTTTCTTCTTGTCAACCTTCTTTATGACTCTTCTCTCCACTTGACTCCAATGCTGAGCTTCTCTCTACAACTCTCATGGTGCATCTAATAGCCATCATTTTCCACTAATCTTGCTAGATGGTCATTTGCTTCACTATCACTAGATGTGACCTCCTTTTTACAAACCCACCACAAAAACCATTACATCCCTAGGCATCCTCTCTCCCTAATGTCATCATCCTTTGTAATCATCTAAAAATTCAAGCCCCTTATTCCTATTTGTAACAAACATTTTCTCCATTAACAATCACGAGTGTATTATATAGGTATTGTGTAAGGTTTAGGTGAAGCACGTAACCCATGATTCACTTTGCTATGATGAGCAATTCCTTAATGCTGGATAATGTGAGACTATTGAAAGTCTAGGTTCAAAAATTATTTGAAATGATAGTCCTATGTGTCCATTCAGATATCCATGCCATTTGGATACCATCCATATAACTCTTGTATCATATCATCCATATAGCTCACAATGTGCTAAGGTATAGAACATCTCAAGTGTCAATCAAAAGTGTCTATTTGGATTTGCATGCAATCCTTGCAACAATTTTTGTATAATACCAACGGATTCATACAATGTATTGAGTTAGATCAAACTCTATTAATTGTAATTATTTTGTACAAAATTATCTAAGCATTTGTGTACTATTATTTTTATTCTTTTTTGTATAAATGCTATGATCAATGTGACACTTTGAAATTGAATTTGCGCTTTGTGTTGATTTACATACCTATAAGTGTTTTGATATTGATGTATGTGTTTGATTATAGAAGTACAAAAACATTGTGATGCCATAGTTGATTCATACATCATAATTATGAATACTCATCAAACTTAAAATTCTAATTGTTTAGGGTTTAACATATACTTTTTTACACCTATTGCCTAGATTATAATACTTGAGAGAAGAACAAGTATTCTCTTGATAGAAGTATGTATTAGGAAAGATATGGAAGGGACTAGATCACTGATGTGTGTCATTGCTCATATTGGATGCACATGCATCCAAATATGAAGGAAGCTTTTAGAGTGGAAGCATCTACAATTCTTGATGTATTAAAGTACTAAAATGGTAAAATTTTAGCTCTTAGATAAAGAAAGGTTGATTCTCACCTTATAACAAAGGTGTTAGTATAACATGTATTCATGTACAAACAAATACATGTCACACCCATAGTAACCGTTCAGTGAAACATTGTAAAAAAGAAGCCTTTGTAGCACATTGAGAATCAGCAAATTGATGATATCTATGCGATTAATTGTCTTGTGTTTACAAAACTATTCCCTTCTGATTGCTATGAGTGGCAAAATCTTGAGATTTTTATAAGTACTTTCAAGTATTATCGCATTAAAATTGGTTGATTACCTTTTAAGGGGCAAATGTCAAGTAGCTTGTAGAGGACCTTTTTTTTTTCAATGATTCCAAGTATATATTTTCCAAGGGGGATGGAGAACATGGAACCCTTGAATATATGAAAGTATAGGATCTCAATAGCATAGAATGGCCATTATGCAATAGTGACATTTTGCATTTGTGTATAGGATCTCAATAGCATATAATGGCCATTATGCAATAGTTACATTTTGCATATGTGCATCACAAAAATTTCAGTAGATATATTGAACACTATGAAGTAAAGGATTGGCTCAAAGAATATACAACTAAGTCAGTTTGTACCAATTGCAATGTTTGCACACATGCTTAAGGAATGCGAGGGTTTAAGACACTAAAAGCACATACATTGTAAAAATTGCATTGAAGGATTATGTAACAAGAATTCTAATCAAATCTTAGATATAAAGAATCTCTCATAGTCTTGGCATAGTAGAGTGTTGGGTCACAACGAGGGACATGGCTTTTAGGTTAAGATCTACTTTCTTTTAATTGATAACAATCTCATTTTAGGATTCTCAAGGATGAATGGTTGTACATTGATTAAGATACACGTGCTAGTACAATTACAAATATTATTATCATTTGTGACAGTTATGAGTCATAAGTATTGTAGATGAAGGATGATTGGCCCTTGAGTATAGTGTGCTAGAAAATCACAATGTTAAAGGAGAATCTACCTGCTACATTTATTTTAGATCAGATGGTAGAAAGATTTGAAGTTGAATAAGAGTACCATTACTACTGGAAAGTGCTCCACACGTTTTAGAAATTGTGGAGCCTTCTTAAATCTCCTAACTCCACAAGTTGTAATATCCAACACTTCTAATTTTTGGGGGGTTTTAGCTAATAGAATACAATAGTTTGCAATATCTTACGATTGTAATATTTTAGTTTTTTTTGGTAATTTTCACATTGTCATATATTCTATAGCTATATTTGAAATTATTTGAGTATATATACATGCATTTTAAATTACGATAAACTGCATGTATGCAAATGCACACTAGGGGGAGAGAAATGTCTCCCCTAATTATGGTTTTTTTGAGCATGTAGACACACATTTCTTTATTGAGATAAGACACATACATATAAACATCTACTAGAGGAGGGGGCAATGCCTCCTCTCCAACATCAATTGATAGACTATGCGTGTTTTGTTGCATTTTGTAGTGAATTTTCTAAGTATGTATACACATCCTTTTTTAAAATATGATCCATACACATGCATGCATATGTGTCCATATATATATATATATATATATATATATATATATATATATATATATATATATATATATATATATATATAGAGAGAGAGAGAGAGAGAGAGAGAGAGAGAGAGAGAGAGAGAGCCTCAAATATTAGACGGTATAGTGGGCAAGTGGCACATTGTCATATATATACATACATATCAAATTTACAAAGAGGTTTAGTTAAAAAGTAAACATTGTGTATGACTAGTCCTTTAATGGTTTAAAAGTTACGGTTTTTAAGATTGAACTAGTTTAGTTTTTGTTTCATTGTCTCATATCATGACTTTCTATTCATCTCTTCATATCTATCACATCCCTCCTATCTGTTGCAATGGATGCTCATGTACACTTTGATCGAGTTGATATGTGAGACTTGCTTTACCACCTAGCAAGGGTGATGAGATCTTTGAGGTTTTCTCAAAGGTCTTCAACCTAAAATGTGTACACTCACCACTAGATCTTCCCTTCTAGGTCTTTAACATAGAATGTGTACTCTCACCACTAGATCTCCCCCTGAAGCATTATAACACAATCTTTTTAGACCAAGGCCCCATGTTACTTCAAGAAAATTTATAGATTCCCCTGCCTAGAAGGGTGTCTCGTTGACACATGATAAGATGATGATGATATAGGATGAGTTGGAAACATAAGATGTCTAACTACCATACATTTTCATCCAATGAAATGTGACGCTAGACTTAGGACTAGGGTCTTGGAGGTCTCTTTGATACATGATAAGATGACGATATAGGATGAGATGGAAACATAAGATCTCTAACTACCATACATTTTCATCCAATGAAACATGATGCTAGACTTAGGACCATGGTCTTGGAGATCCCATTTTGACCCAAGATTTTACTAGTGGCCTCATGGGGACCCAATGCACAGTATGATCAAGTTTTGCCGTATTCAAATTACTCGAGTTAGTTAGTAATCATGTTATTGATTTGACCGTGTGGTTCAAGATATACTATATATAGATGAGTTTACAAAGGTCCCTTCCCCCTATCGTTAAAAAAGCCAAGAAAAAGAACCTTTACTTGCATGTTATTGTATCTATCCTTTCTATT
Organism: Lygodium microphyllum; assembly: GCF_053477565.2. NCBI lineage: Eukaryota > Viridiplantae > Streptophyta > Polypodiopsida > Schizaeales > Lygodiaceae > Lygodium > Lygodium microphyllum. The sequence goes on from NC_141157.1 coordinate 88,440,162, forward strand.
AGTCATTGTCATCAACTTTTGCATGCATTTTTCTAGATGAATCGAGAAATTTTGCTGTCCCACTAAACCTAAAAATTTAAAGTAGATGTGTGTTTCACATAAATATGATGATAATGTGTGGTATGTGAACATTTGGTAACATGTGGTGGTTTTACATGTGGTGATGTATCATGCATTTGCATACGATGATGTAATTTAATTTGATTATGTAAATACATGTATCTGCACATGTGATTATGCATATGTGATAATATAACTCTTATTTTGTTAAAACACATGTGCTACATCATGTGTGGCACGCGTGCCTATTATTACTTGTGATGCATGCGTATACTAAAGTAGTCCAAATTTCTTAAACACAAGTTGACATGTGCATTTTAAGAAACACAACAAACAATTATATATTTTATTATCAAATAAACTAACAAGATTTTGGCTTTCTAATTTGTTAAAACATATGGCATACATAAATTTTTTCTTTGTCCCAATATATCTAATTTTTAAATCTAGGATTCATGTAAATGTGATGATAATGTGTGGTATATGAACATCTGGTAACATGAGGTATGCATCGTGCATTTGCATATGATAACATATTCCAATTTGATTATGCAAATACATGGTATGTGCACATGCGATCATGTATATGTGATAACATAACTCTTATACATTCAATACATGTGTGGTACATCATATGTGGCAAATGTGCCTATTACTACTTTGCAGGACATGCATACACTAAAGTAGTCCAAGGTTCTTAAACAAAATTAAATGGTCATGCATTTCAAGAAATACAACAAAAAAACTTACTCAAAATAATTGGGATTCAATACACATTGCATGAGACAAAAACAATCATATTTTTTATTGTTAGAGAATATGCAAAAGTTTTTACCTTGCTGATTTGTTAGAACATATGGCATATATGGCAATACCTTGTATCATATGTTTGATAATCCTATGAGGAGATCCCTTGCCTTGACAAAGCCAAATAATGAAGTTCATATCTTTCTTAGTAACATCAACTCACATTGCATAGATGGTAGCCAACTATGTGTAATTGAAAAATTTTGGCCATAAGCTATTTGGGTCCAATATCTTCTAAGGCTGGTCAATTGTATGTCTTGCAAAATTTTGTGAACCACCTTTTGGAAGGATGCTTTTAGTATGAGGAAGGAAGAACCATCCATGTGGTCTTTATCGAGAGATAGCAAGCAACTCGCTTGGTGCATGCCATCATGCAAGCTTAATTTGGACCAGTGCCTTCCTAGCATCTTTTTTGCACAAAAAACTTTTGGTGCGCTCTTGGCCACGTAACGGGTGCACATAATAAGTTTTGCTACATTTAAATATAGCTAGGTAAATTATCTTATTTAAAATTATGGATGGATTGATTTATATGAATTAATGTTTTAATTATCAATCCTTAGAAATGTCACACATGTAGACTGTATAAAGGCATCAATAATAAAGCATATAACAAGACATTGAAACTTTCCATATGTCTATTTAAAAATACTTTTAAGATCGTACGAAAATTTTCAATTAGACAAAGTCACACATTCTATGCATGTCGAGGATGCTTGTTCAAGTAAGAAAATTGTACAAACAATATTCATCCCATTGGAACAGATATATCCTTCACTATTGAAAAAGATTCCTTACAAGTTGAAGGTTAATTTTCTCCATAATCCTAACAAAAGTGTGCAATGAACAAATATCAACATGATCCAATGCAATGTTGGAGATGGGCTTCCATGTAGGATCTTCGTTATTACATGTTAGTATAGCACTTGTCACTCTTTACCAGTTATTTTTCCCATCATTTCCTTCCACCCTCTTGGTCAAGAAATATAGGCATGAAAATCTTATAATTGCAAAATTGAATATTCCACACATGCATTGCAAAATTTTCAAGTCTTGTTCAAGGTGCCATTCAATTACATATTCAATTACATATTCAATTACATATTCACCATACATTGAGACTATGTCACCATGTTCTTGGCAATCAATTAGGTTTGGAATACTTGTGCACATGAAGAAGAGATGTATACCTCAAATGTTCCCTCGGAAACTTCAAATGGAGCAAGCCACCATATATAGTTCTCTTTTAACACTTAAGTTTTGTGGACTACCTTTATTGAATCGTAAGGCTTTGTTCACCAAAATGACTAACTCTTTCAAGCTTTACTTCTTTGATGACCTCCCTTTCACCCAATTTTATGACAAACTACAATTTACCACCACATTCTTCTATACTCATCTCATAATATATCACTATTGCTGACTATACCCTACATAGGGCCAAGTAGTAATTATTAAGCTCTATGAATCTAACTTTATATTTGGTCTCCACCTTCAATGTTTCCACATCTATAACATGCATGGGATCTCCTATTAGTTCCAAAACCTTTGTGTTGAGCAGCTTCTGACGGGCATCTATTTAACTTTGAAGGTCTAGGAAGAAGCATAATTTTGCTTCTATTCAACACATGACCAAACCCAACTTGAACATTGTTGAATATTTTTGAGTGCTTTCTTGTGCTAATGTCATTCCTGTCACAAATATGTTTTGGATCCATAGAAGAAAACGCATTGGAGACATCTCTTAATGTGGATTTGATCACCATGTCCTTTAAAGCCTTAAAATTTGGGTTTCTCAAAGCAACTTTCAATGCACTTTCTTTTTGTAATATGCAAATGGATGATCCAAGCTTATCCTCTCCTAAGTTTACCTTTTGAGCACCCTTTTACACCTTGATATGCTACTTCCATTGGCTGTTGTTCACAATTAACTCATTAATTGGCTTTCTCTTTTGTTTGTGCTCCTGTGTCAAGTTAACATTGACCTTCTTTATGTCATTCAATTGTACCTTTGTCTACTATACATGATAATGATATCATGAATAGTATCATGCATTGTGATAATTTTGTTATTAAATTGAGGTATTACTTCACTCAATTGCTTCACTTGTCCTATTGGTTGTTGAATTTGAAAAAGATGTGTAGCAGGGATATACTATGATAGTTTTCTGTAGTTTCTTAATAGTTTGTAAACATTTTTAATGCTTGGTTCATTGAGCTACCTTTAACCGAGCACACACATATTTCACAAAGTTTGTGATTCTAGTGAAAGTATGAGGCTTATTGGTCAGGAGATCAAATGGGTAGATTCCCCTGTCAACCCACACGTTCACATGCTTAAAATGTGCATATACATGTAGCTTTATAGAACTTTAAAAGTATTGGTATAATGTGTTCTCTTGAATAAAGGAGCATATCTAGGATCTACCTCAATGTGTAGCCCCTTCTTACCTAAATAAAATTTGCTTATTATCGATGAGGTCAAATTGTGTTAGAAGAATAACATGGGAACCCTGAATAAGCAAGGGTGCATGAGGGAAGGTGAGGTGTGAATGAAATGAAGGGCAAGAGAAACCCTAACCCTAGCCCACATTAAGGCTATATAAATAGCCTCGAGGTCACTCTCAAGAGAGTAGTGAAAGTGCACCAACTGTACCTTGAGCAACTGAATAAAAGCAAGATCTTGTTCTTGTAATTGAGCTCTCTTCTCCCTCTTTTTTTGCACACATATTTATGCTCTCTGTCTACTTTTCAACATGGTATAAGAGCCATCTCTGATCCAACAAGCTCCCTCCAACTCCATCTTAAAGGACCTGGTGGGGGAAAAGGAAGCCATTTCATCCCAAGAGTTCTTCTAGAGACTTCTTCTTCAACTCATGCTACGACATCCTAGTGCTTGAGAACCCAACGTTGGGTAGCCTAGGAGGCTATCATTGAAGAAAACATAGTAACTGGTGTAGATTTGGCAGCATGGACTTCAGCCTCTAGCTATGTGTTGTGGATGATGCAATCAATCAAGCTTCCATACAAGTTTGTTAGCCCCCCAAGTGGGCTATCTCAACCTCAAAGGGTTTTGGAAAATTCCTCTCTACTGGACACAAACAATGAAACCCTAACTATGGGTATGGGTGGCAGCCATATCTAGCAAGCTTCAAGCTTTCTCATTCAAACCCTAATCATCTTGGAAGTCACTAATAGTGATTCTAATCATTGATTAATCTTCTATGGAGTTTATTGTAGACCCAAAAGCCCTCTCTGGCTGGACACACTTAATGGACATTAGGAAGTCCATCAAATAACTAACATTTCATATCTCAAGTGAGGCATGAATTTGAGATGAGTGCTTGTAAGCACTATTGCTACATTTCTCAATCATAATCTTAGTTTAAATTGATTGTGGAAGATATTCAAGAGATTAAGTGTTTTTTCTTAAGCATATCCCCTAAATGCTTAAATCTCATCATCTCACTCTTGATCACCTCACTATAAGGCTATGTGTCTAATATAAACACATAGACCATTTCATTCTCTTCATCTAATCTTAGTACATATAAGTTATTTTTAGCTTGCCATATTCACTTGGATTAAAACATAATTTTAATTGCTTCTGCTTGTGACTACCTTGTAAAGGATTAGACACTACCATTGCCTTGTGCAATCGGTAAGACCTTCCTATCATGGCCTATGTTGATGTAAAACCTCAAATCCGCAAGTTTGATGGGAGAGACTTCCAGTCATGGCAGGTGTTAGTAAAATATTACATGATGGAGAGGGGTTACTGGCCCTTCATCAAAGGGACCAAAGCAATTGATCCATCAAACCCTATGGATGTAGAAGATGATGAAAGAACCCAATAATAATGTTGCACTCGGATGAATCCTTAATTCACCATATTGACTAGCTTGCAACTGCAAAGGAGAAGCGGGATGAGCTCAAGAAAGTGTATGGTGCAAGAGGAAAGAATTCCAAAATCTTCCTCAAAACAGAGTTCCCTAGCTTGGAATACAAGCAAGGAGAAGACCCTGGAAAGTTCATTTCCTATATAAAGGATTTGATGGCTCAATTAGCTTCAGTCCAAGCTCCGGTTTGCTGAAGAAGATGCCATTGCAATACTCTTGAAAGCTATAAGAATAGTCTTTTCAACTCTTGTCAGTACCCTAACAAATATACCAAATCCTACACTGGAAGGTGTCATTTAGTCTTGTTTTGATGAGGAGGAAAGAAAACAAAAGGAAGGGAGCACATGCTTAGACTTCCTAAAAATAATAGGTTTTGCACACATTGCCAAAGATCGGGCCATGTGTAAGAAGTGCAACAATGGAAGCATACAAAAAGTGCTGAAATAAATTGTTGAACCCAAGACAAAAGAACAAAAGAACAATGCAAAAGAAGAGAACTCAAAGATTTGCTTAGAAAATGGAATTCGTATATCAAACACGAGAATGATGCATATAATAGTGAGTCACTAGCTCCTCTCTCCAACAAGAAGACCACCTAAATAATGATGATGATTGAATGAGAGGAGGGGAAGCCATGGAATAAATAGGCCCAAAATATGCCAAATATGGTAGTTGGTCGGCTAGCATTTCATGCTGGTTGGCTAGCAATAAATGCCTAAATAATCACTAAAATGACCATTCTAAAATGTTGAAATTACCCAATAATGTCAAGCATAGCCCAAACTCCCACATGAGCTGACTAGATTGCTAACACCCTCTCTTAGAGCATGGGTGTTCTGAGACAATACAATGAGAATCATATACAACAAGGAACCACCAAAGTAGAACCATGGATACCCAAATAGTGGGTGATCAAGCCACCACCAAGGTGCCTGGGGAGAACATGAGAACAATGTCGATTGTACCGGTGATGCCAGGAGGCATATTCCACGGTGGATTCCGTGAGGTTTTACGGTGGATTCCGTAAACTTAGATGATCGGGGCTCATACGCAAAGAGGATTCTTTGTGCGAGAAGTTGATGGGGACGCCTGTCCTTTTCGGGCGTTTCATTAATTTAGTGTGTACATGGGTGATTCCATAGCGGGTGATTCCGCAAAATGCATATTAAATTAATAAACGTTTATGAGTTTAGAGTGCGCACTCGTAATAAATTAAGGTTAGGATTTATTTCTAACCAGTTGATTTATTTATGTAGCTGAAGATTGCTAGGTATTCACTTTTGTCGGTTTAATTGTGTTATTTTACTAACGATTGTGAATGCTTCAGTTGATGTGTAGAGATAGCAGCAGTGGCGGAGGAAAGCATTGGAGTCTAGCGGGTTTTCGACTTTGGACTATATTTTGATAGGCGTCACGCCTATATTTTGTTATGTCTATAGAGACATCGATTATTTATTATTATTTTGTATGCGCTTATGCACCTGGATATGTTATTTCTATTTGGACATTGAGATTGGGCGTGCCAGACTCTATGGGCACCGTCCATTAGCTTTATTTTCCTATTTTTGGTAGAAAGCAAACTCAAAAGCTAAAAGCTTGTCATATTTTTGTAATTGGGCTATTATTGAGCATGAAGATTGGAAATATACATTAAATACATGCTTTGTGCAGCGCTCACACAAGGCATGGGGGAGATTGAACCCAATTTGTCTCTTGCCTCTTGTCGTGCTTGCTTTTACATGGGTTTTTGTGCTAAAAAGTAGAGTACTTTGTTCTTGGGGACCTTCCGGGATTCACCACGTGAGCTATCTGCGTCCGATCTGCGCACCAATGGTATCAGAGCGGAGCAGAGATCAAGAGCTTCCAATCACTACCAATCTCGGGCGAAGGCGGAGCTCCAGGAACAAACGGCCTCTACAGTCAATCTCATCGCGAACCGTCGATACAGGCAGACTTCTGGCGATCAAGAACCCCTGTTTTCACTGTCAGACCGCGAAGGACCAATCTCTGCAGGCGGAGGACCACTCCCTCATCTCCATGAACAAGTCGTGGATAAAATAGTAAGAAGCCATATCTATTTCTTCAAAAAGCTTAGTCTTCAAGCTTAAAAGACTTAGGAAATTAAAGAAGCTCCACAAAAATTCTCCACGAGGTATCTGAGGACGTCCGAAAAATCCGCGTCGTCATCAAACACCTCCTCTCGTCCTCCACGAATCACGCCGTTTTCAGTCGACTCTTCTTCTCTCATAAGCCTAATCTACTAAGCTTATTAAGCTTAAGCTTAATTCATTAAGCTTAAGTCACAGAATACTTTGCAAGTTACACAGGGCATAGAAGTCGATATACTCCGGGTCCTGCGCTCCAGAAGTCAAGTTCAGTAAGTCACTTGGAATCAAGTTCTGCAAGTCGGCCTAAGTCCAGCAAGTCAACAACTCTGCAAGTCTGTTAAGTCTGCAACTCTGCAAGTCAGACTAAATCAGAACTGACTAGTGCTTAAAACTCATAGAAGACTTGTTCGTATGCAAAAACTCTGAACTGGAAAGTTGTTCGCAGCAAGCTGTTCTACCTATCTACAGGTTCGTTGAAGTACTTTCAGCAAACGGAGACAGAAATATTGCAGAATTTCTGAAAATTGAAGAAGAAAAATACCCAAAAATACATAGCCTTGTAACCCCAAATTTGAGCTACGCTCATCCCGCTAACTGATTTTGAGTGAGAAAGGTTTGTTGAGTTTTACAGGATGACTACCCCACATATGGATGATCCTATGGCTGAAGACGATCTACCCGAGCCTACCATGGAACAAAAGCTGGATCTTATCATGTTGCAATTGGAAGAAGAGCGAAGAGCTAGGCAAGCCTTGCAAGCGCAATTGACAAAGCTACAAGGAGCGTCCACTGATAAAGAAGAACCTCAAGCTGAAGATTTGATTCGCCGTACCATCGACGCCACTCTTGAAGCACAAACCATTCGCAAGGAATCCAAGATAAGTAAACGAAGTTTCAAGTTTCGCACTTTCAATGGCATAAGAGAAGGAAAGACTGTTCTATCATTCATTAGCCAGTTTGATGACTATTTCCATGAGGAAACTTGTCCCGAGAAAGATAAAATCAAGTGTGTTACTAATCATCTGATAGACAGAGCATCACTTTGGTGGACTGTAGTCCGCAAGAGCATAGAATGTCCTACTACATGGGAAGATTTCAAGAAGAAGTTCATGCAAAATTTCCTACCACCGCAATTTCATGAGAAGGCTATCAAGCAATGGGATTTACTTCAACAACGCGATCGTGAGCCTATTCCACAGTATACAGAGCGTTTTTGGAATGCACTCCTACAGCTACGCATGCTTGAAGACGTACCAGAGACGACACATAAGCGGAAGTACATGTCTGGACTTCTTGGACATTACTACGCTGAGGTGAATATGTTCAAGCCTGCTACCCTTGAAGACGCCATCTCCTTAGCTCACGACACTGAAGATAAGTTACGTGGAAGAGATCGATGACCACAGCCATTCCAAGCAAACGGTAATTATGGATCTAAACAATTCAATTCCAATTTCAGAAGATTTAATCCAGGTCGTTTCTCATCACCATCTTTCCGCAAGAATTGGCCTAAACCACCTACATTACCATCCACTGTCAATCCAAATCCTAAGCCTATTCCACAAGCAAATCCAAATATACCCAGACTCCCAGCCATTGCAAATAATGTGACCAAAGCCAAGCCCATCGTATGCTACAAGTGCCACCAGCCAGGGCATCTCGCAGCAAATTGTCATTCAAAGAAGCCACCAGCACATATCAACTACCTTGGAGCTATGGACGAAGACGAGCATGAGGATATGCCAGATTTCACTGAAGAAGAAGATGATCCTACTACTACTTCTGACACTTTACTAGGTATGCCTACTTCACATTCATTGTTGACTATGAAATGTATGGTGCATGGAAAAGAAAGAACTATATTGCATGATGACGATAGTACCCATGACTTTATTTCAGCAAAATTGGTAAAGGAATTGAAATTGCATACTGTACCTACGCACTATCGCATAAAAGCTGCATTTTTAGGCACTAGGTACAATGGCACACAAGAAGTTCAAGATTTAGAAATTCAAATTGGTCCATATATTGAAAGAAGAAATTTCTTAGTTGTCCCATTACAGTCTAGCGACATTATTCTAGGAATGCCATGGAGACACCAACATAATCCCAATATAGATTATTCCACGCACACAATGAATATTAATTTTCAAGGAAAATCTATTACATTGTTTGGTATGCATGCATCTCATATTTTTCCACTGCTTTCGCATACTCAAGCAAAACGTGCACTACGCAAGAACACTAAATCATATCTCATTTGGGTGAATGAATTGCATGCAAAGGAAAATCATATGCACCCTAGGCATAAGTAATTTCTTGCATATTTTAAGGACTGTTTTGCAGAAGACCTACCACCAGGTTTACCTCCATCACGTCCAGAAGACCATAAGATTGACCTAATACCTGGCACACAACCACCTTGCAAAGCCCCATATAGGCACAATCAAATAGAGCAAAAAGAAATCCAGAGTCAAGTAGAAGAATTACTAAATAGAGGCTTAATTCGACCTAACAGTTCTCCATTCGGTGCACCTGTGCTCTTAGTCAAGAAAAAGAATAATACTTATCGGATGTGTATTGACTACCGAGCATTAAACAAGATCACTGTAAAGAATAGGTATCCTATACCTAGAGTTGATGACCTTATGGACAAACTGCAAGGATCTTCTATATTTAGTAAAATTGACCTTAAGTCTGGATATCATCAGGTGAGGCTTGATAGATCCGACATATTTAAGACTGCATTCAGGACACAGTTTGGCCATTACGAATTCTTAGTCATGCCATTTGGATTAACTAATGCACCTGCCACTTTCAGTAGAATGATGAACCGTATTTTTCTAAAATATCAATATTGTGTGATTGTTTTCTTTGATGATATTTTAGTGTTTAGTCAAAGTGAAAAAGAGCATTATGAGCATTTATCATTAGTTTTTCAATTACTGAAAGAAAATCAATTGTTTGCAAATCCTGACAAGAGTGAATTCTTTAAGACAGAAATAGAATATCTAGGTCATATTGTATCAAAAGAAGGAATAAAAGTTGATCCTAAGAAAATTGATGCAATATTGCATTGGCCTGTTCCTAAAAATGTACATGAACTACGCTCATTCCTTGGTCTTGCTAGTTTCTATAGGAAGTTTGTACGTAATTTCTCATTACTTGCTTTACCATTGACCAAACTTCTTAAGAAATGCATTGTTTATCAATGGACTGAAAACCAGTAGAAATCCTTTGACTTACTCAAACGTGCATTAACCAATGCCCCTGTTCTACAATTGCCTGACTTTAACAGACCATTCTTTTTAGTTGTGACTGATGCTAGCGGATCAGGAATAGGAGCCGTGCTAATGCAAGACAACCATCCAATAGCATATTCTAGTTCTAAGCTGAAACCCTCTGAGCTTAAATATTCCACTTATGACAAGGAACTCTTAGCAGTTGTACAAGCATTAAAACAATGGAAGCATTATTTAATGGGTTCAGAATTCATGATAAAGACCGACCAGCAAAGCATTAGACATCTACTTAGCCAACCCCAAATTTCTGACTGTCATATCAAATGGGCTTCATTCATTCAAAGTTTCCATCCTATCATTCAATACCAACCTGGAAAAGAAAATGTAGTTGCTGATGCATTGAGTAGAAGACCTGCAATTCATAATATATCTATCATATCTTTTGATTCTTTGATTGCCATGAAAGACACATATCACCAGGATATTACTTTTCATTCTGATTGGCAAAAATTAGTTCAAAATAATTTCATTCCTGTTGATTCATTGTCATATAATGATGGATTCATGTTTTTTGAAAAGAGACTGTGTGTTACTATTCCATTCCGATCTTTTGTTTTGAATGAAATTCATTGTCCCCCATATCAAGGTCATAGAGGTATCATCTCTACATTGCGCATGTTAACTGAAGATTTTTATTGGCCGCATATGGATGCAGATGTATCTAATTTTGTTTCTGAATGTTTGATTTGTCAAAGAATAAAGAGACATCATGGTAAATAGTATGGACTATTAATGCCTTTATCTATTCCATCTAAACCTTGGGAACATATATCTATGGATTTCATTACTGGCTTACCAAATACTAAATCTAACCATGACATGATTTGGACAATTGTAGATAGATTTAGTAAGCAAGCATATTTTATTGCATGTAAGAAAACTTTAACAGCAACACAAGCAGCACAGTTATTTTTGAAAACTGTTTTTACTAACCATGGATTGCCGAAAGTGATTATTTCAGATAGAGATTCTAGATTTTGTAATAATTTTTGGATTACACTGTTTGCAAATTTAGGCACAAAGATTGATTTCTCATCTGCATTTCATCCAGAAACAAATGGACAAACAGAAGCCACAAATAGCACCATTCTAGATCTTTTACGTGCATACACTATCTCTAAACCTCAGACATGGGATACTCATTTACATTTATTACAGTTTGCATATAACAATACACCGCACACATCTACAAAGAAAGCACCTTTTGAAGTTATTTATGGATATAGATTATCTACACCTGTTGCATCTTTGTCTAATAGAATACAAAGTGCTGATGATATTGCTATTATGCATAACACTATTTTTGATGAGGTAAAGGATATGATTGCTAAAGCCCAACAATCATATACCAAACAAGCCAACAAGAAAAGACAAGCCATGAATTTCAAAGTTGATGATTATGTTTGGCTTAGAATAGAAAAGCGTAGACTGCAAAGTGTAGATAGACATCCAGTTGTCAAATTAGCTCCTAGATTCTACGGACCATTTAGAATCATTCATAAGATTAATGACAATGCATTCAAGTTAGAATTGCCATCTCATTGGAAAATTCATAATACATTTCATATTAGTTTATTGAGACCATTTAAAGGCCAATTACCTATCCACCCTGTCTATGAAAACCCACCTTTACTAGAAGAAGAGACTGAAATACTTGAACCAGAAGCCATTATAGACACTGACTACATGACCACTAGAACTGGCCGAAGGTATTCTAGATATCTAGTGAAATTTAAGAACCATCCTGTAGAGGAAGCACAATGGATGCACGCTAGAGACTTAAATGCTTTCCCCACTCTGTTAGCTCCACATTGAGCTAATAGCAATTGAGGTCAATTGCTATCCCACCCCGGGGGTATGATGCCAGGAGGCATATTCCATGGTGGATTCCGTGAGGTTTTACGGTGGATTCCGTAAACTTAGATGACCGGGGCTCATACGCAAAGAGGATTCTTTGTGCGAGAAGTTGATGGGGATGCCTGTCCTTTTCGGGCGTTTCATTAATTTAGTGTGTACATGGGTGATTCCATAGCGGGTGATTCCGCAAAATGCATATTAAATTAATAAACGTTTATGAGTTTAGAGTGCGCACTCGTAATAAATTAAGGTTAGGATTTATTTCTAACCAGTTGATTTATTTATGTAGCTGAAGACTGCTAGGTATTCACTTTTGTCGGTTTAATTGTGTTATTTTACTAACGATTGTGAATGCTTCAGTTGATGTGTAGAGATAGCAGCAGTGGCGGAGGAAAGCATTGGAGTCTAGCGGGTTTTCGACTTTGGACTATATTTTGATAGGCGTCACGCCTATATTTTGTTATGTCTATAGAGACATCGATTATTTATTATTATTTTGTATGCGCTTATGCGCCTGGATATGTTATTTCTATTTGGACATTGAGATTGGGCGTGCCAGACTCTATGGGCACCGTCCATTAGCTTTATTTTCCTATTTTTGGTAGAAAGCAAACTCAAAAGCTAAAAGCTTGTCATATTTTTGTAATTGGGCTATTATTGAGCATGAAGATTGGAAATATACATTAAATACATGCTTTGTGAAGCGCTCACACAAGGCATGGGGGAGATTGAACCCAATTTGTCTCTTGCCTCTTGTCGTGCTTGCTTTTACATGGGTTTTTGTGCTAAAAAGTAGAGTACTTTGTTCTTGGGGACCTTCTGGGATTCACCACGTGAGCTATCTGCGTCCGATCTGTGCACCAACCGGCTCCAAAAAATAGAGAAGAGTCACAATAGATCTCTGTGTTTGTCAACAATGTTTAGCAGTAGCATATAAGACTATCTTGTAAAACATGCCTCTAAACATATGTGACCATGGATTCCCTGCCTTTGGTCAAGACCGCCAAAGTGCCCCCTCATGTGAGGTCAAGACTAGGAGCCAATCTTGCTTGCTGTCAAAGGACAACCCATCATGAACCTGGATGTCAATCCTAGCTCTAGGATTTGAACCTACCAGACTTCGGTCAATGCATCAAGAATGTCCCTCTCTGGCATTTGTGCACCTATATACTTGTATAGATGAGGCTTAGCTACCCCATCTCACCACCCTCTCACACACCCTCTTTGGCACTGGAGATTTGTGAGGGATGACACATCACTTGGACTAGAAAGCAGCTGAGGAAGGGGCAATCAAGCCCTTCCCACGATTTGAAGAAGTGGATCCCTTTCACACCACGGACTTCGCCTTGGTCATAGGATTGGCGTGCAGTCTGAGGAAGAGGATGATGCATCAGAGGAGGCCACATCCTGCTTCTTATTCTGCTTTTGTGAGGCTGCTAACTACTTGCAGTCCTCCCGCAAGTGGCCCATCTTACTACAATGATAATATTGGCCTTCGACTTCTTCTTTCTATCACCCCTCTCTAAAACTTTAGAGACCTCACTAGACCTACCATACTGAGATGAGAGTCTCCCTTGTAAATGCAAAGTTATCTCATGCTTAAGCAGCATCGAGGACATATGTCTAAAGCTCATAGGTGTAGATAATGTCTGTGCCCTCAAAGCATTTGCCCCTCCATCAAACTCCAAGGGGAGCTTGTAGAGTACCGTACTCATGAGATGTGTCTCTAGAAGGGTAGACTGCATGTGTCAAAGTTGGTCCTATACCTATGTAACATGGATCAAAAAAGAGTAAATGGTGTCCTTGGACTCAAACTTCATTTGCTGAAGCCATCCATAAAGGTCACAACATGCATGGGGGAAGGTGCCTCGCACAACATCTGAAACTTCAACCATATTTTGTGCGATGTCCTATAAGAGGTAGCCATTGATAGAACTTCTTTAGAAATACACCGAAGTAGTGTAGAATATGTATGTGCATCATTTGAATCCCATGTAAGCACAACTTCCTCATGGTTGTTCTCATTAAAATCATTGAGAAGAGGAAAAGGACGCTCAGGCCAAGGAATAGCTCCACATACAATGTATTAAATGTGCTTCTGCACAAACCAAGCTTTCATTATATCACTCCATGTAAGATAGTCAAGTACATGTAGCTTATCATTTGTAGAATTGCATGAAGGAGCCATCTGGAGAGGAGAAGAAGAGAAGATAGAGGGTGTAGGGTATATAAAGCAGGAATAGAGCCAAACCAACAGCAAAGACTTCACAAAATGAGAGTTCACATGTAGTGTAACAAAAAATTTGATAAAAAACGAAAGCCAACTACTACAAAATGAAGAAAAAACAATCAAAAACTGCCAAAAACAACAAGAATGACTTGTACAAACAATCGCCTAGGTTAGGAGTAGAAAACCAAGAATGCAGGCTAGTGGAGCATTAAATACAGTGACCTGATGATTGCAGTAGAGGATGAAATCTAGGCGTAGGCTGAAAGCGTAGGTTGTTGGTCTGAAAAACACAAGATCAATCTCAACAAGGGGAAGAAAGACATGTAATCAACAAAAAAACCACAGCACAAACCTAGATCCTGCAATTTGATACCATGTCAAAAGTGATCCAGCAATGGAAGCATAGACAAGTGCTGAAATAAACTATTGAACACAAGACAAAAGAGAAAAATAACACTGCAAAAGAAGAGAACTTAGAGATGTGCTCGGGAAATGGAATCCATATACCAAACATGAGAATGACACATACAATAATGAGTCACTGGTGGTGGCTGTGTGGGTACCGAAATCGGCTCCTCTCTCCAACAAGAAGACCACCTAAATAATGATAATGATTGAATGAGAGGAGGAGGAGCCACTAAATCAATAGGCCCAAAATATACCAAATAAGGCAGCTGGTCAGCTAGCATTTAAAGGTGGTCAACTAGTAATAAATGCCAAGATTGTGGGAGAGAAGGAAGGAGTCTCGCTTGAAGCTTTCTTGCTTGCACAATGGGGGAAGACACACAAGGGTGGAGGCTGAAAACAATTTTCATCTTCTTAGTTGTGTAAGCCAAAAGAACTCAAGTACAAAGAAATAGAAGAACCCTCTATATGGGTCTCAAACCAAACTCAACTAACTAAGGTGGCATACTAACTGAGCCACAAACTAGAGTAGATAAGGATAGCTATCATGTAGCTATTATTCATGGGCGGTATACCAACCGCGTCTGCAACTGACAAGTCGGTGACATAAATACACAACGGTCACCCTGGCGTATCACGAGTGGAGCTCGATATCTCAACACTCCCCCTCGAGCTCAATCCCAATTCCTGCACACCAAGCAGGTCTCTGAACTTGCGTAGCTTCTCTGCGCCCAATGCCTTCGTGAATATGTCAGCTACCTGATCCTCTGTGCTGACATAAACTAGATCAATAAGACCTAGTAAAACCCTCTCTCGCACATAGTGATAATGCACCTCAATGTGCTTTGTTCTAGCATGATAGATTGGGTTATTTGCCAAGTGTATACTACTCATGTTGTCACAATAAATGACAACTGATCCATCTGTAGACTGATGCATATCATAAAGTAGCTTATGCAACCAAGCTACCTCACATGCAGCCATTGCTGCACCCCTGTACTCAGCCTCTGTGCTCGACAAGGCAACTGTAGGCTGTTTCTTGCTGCTCCAAGTGATTGCAGCACTCCCAAAAGAGAACACATATCCACTGGTAGATCGTCTATCAGAAATACTACCAGCCCAATCAGCATCAGTGTATCCATGCAACTGTATCTGAACCCCAGTCTCATAAAATAGTCCATACTGCAATGTGGACTTCACATACTTGAGTATGCGTCTAGCCGCATCCAAATGTGGTTTCCTTGGAGCCTGCATAAACTGACTTACCAATCCAACAACATAGCTCAAATTTGGCCTGGTAATAGTCATATAAATCAAACTTTCTACTATGCGTCTGTACATAGTAGGGTCTTCTAGAAGCTCACCTGCATCTGTGCTCAGCTTCACATTCTGCTCCAAAGGAACTGAAATAGGCTTACAGCCTGTCATCCCATATTTGGACAGCATGTCCAATCCATACTGCCTCTGCAAGAGCTGTATCCCACTTGGTGATCTAATCACCTCAATGCCCAAGAAATAACGCAGCTCTCCCAAATCCTTCATCTCAAACTTCTGCTTCAATAGCATTTTCACATGAAGGATATCTTCATCACTATCACCTGTCATAATCAAATCATCAACATAAATGACAAGTAGCATAATACCTTTCTCTGTTTTTCACACATAAAGTGAGAAATCTGCCTTGAAAATCTGAAAGCCAATAGTGACAAGATACTATCCTATCTTGTCAGACCATGCTCTAGGTGCTTGCTTCAAGCCATACAAGGCTTTCTTCAACCTGCAAACAAACTCAGGATGAACAGCATGCACATAACCTGGTGGCTGCTCCATATAGACCTCTTCTTGCAAATCACCATGCAAGAAGGCATTCTTTACATCCATCTGATGTAAAGACCATCCCTTTGATGTAGCCATAGCAATGACCGCTCTTACGGTTGCCATCCTTGCAACCGGATTGAATGTTTCTTCATAGTCAATACCATATGTTTGTGCATACCCCTTGACTACTAATCTTGCCTTGTATCTGTTCACAGAACCATCTGCATTGTGCTTCACCTTATAAACCCACTTACAGCCAATTGCATTTTTATCTTTAGGCAAAGGTACCAATTCCCATGTAGCATTAGCTTCCAAGGCATCCATTTCTTCATCCATGGCTTTCTCCCATTTTTCTTTTCCCATGGCTTCCTCAAAAGAAGTGGGTTCTGGTTCCTGTATCACTTTGACCATATATGCATAGTGAATGGCTGTAAATCCATCATATTTCAGCCTATCCACAGGATACCTAGCTCTCGTAGACCTGCGCAAAGTAGGTTCACTCCCAAGTGCTCTCAAAACATCCCTGGTCTTCCTTACTCCAGGTGTAACAATAGAAGGAATACCCAACTCATCATCAATGCTCTGTTCTGAGCCACTGGATTCACCATCCACATAAGAGTGACCTACATTCACATCAAACATGGGCTGATCAACCTTCTCTTTTCCTTTTCGTGACCCCTTTATTTAACTTAACGGCATCCTATATGAATAATGCACTAAATACATCAGATTTTATAACATATTTCAACGCTCAAACTCCCCTCTCTCCCTACCGTTTAGAGTTTTACTTGCAGTGATAGATAAAAGGGTAATTTCATGTGTATTTCACACGAAATAGTAATAAATACTCACAAAAACATATAAATGGGGATAACTTGAGAAAAATACTCATGCTTCATCCTCATTATACACTCATAGACACATCCATAATTTTCCTCATCCATTCTCTATTTTTCCCCCTTTTAAAGAGCATTTTTTTCTATTTTTTCTTATTTTTTATCATTAAAAAGAGAAAAAATTAGCATTATTTCAGAGCTGTGGCTCTTGATTCCTTAAACAACAACCATGTAGATTTTATTGGTGTTTTGTTTCATGTTTTTCCCATTTTAAGCCCAAAAATCCAATTTTTACTCTAAAGACCATGCTTTTCAAGTCTTTTCCATTTATTTTCCACACTTTAAGTGTATATTTTCTGAGTTTTTGTATTATGAAAGACTAAAAAAAATAGCAAACAACATGTCCATCAATTTTCATCCCATATGAACACTGCTAACCTCATCAAATGCGAAAAAAGAGCCATTTTCTTTGTAAAAATATCATTACTATGTATTTTTTATTATTTCGGGTTTTGAAACTTGTTGCGGGTCTACAAATCAGGGCCCGTTTGATGCTCAGCCCTCCTCCACACTGCCATCTTCATCCCACCTTCAACTTGGAAGCAATCCGGTACCATGCCGGATGAGCATTCATCAATCGGGCTTCATTCTTCTTCACACGCAAGAACAACCCCTTACAGGAGAGAGAGAGAGGAGAGAGAAATATTGAAATCTGATCTCCACAACCGGACAGCCATTGGAGGAGTGGATTGGAGTGATGGAGAGCAAAGATAGGAAGAAGATTATGCATCAGATCAGTTGGGGGGGTTGCTTTCAGGCTCTTCAACCCCCCTCATCATGAATCGTGGATATAGCGTCTCCATCCCTGCTTCACGCCGAAAAAAAATAGTCCCCCCCTCAAATTCGTTTTTTTAGGGGTCCCCCTTTAGGGAGTCCCCCAAAGATCATGCCTTTTGGCTCTTGTCAAGTCCCATTCACACTTCCTTTGGACCTTGGCCTCCCGGGCACTCCCTTTTCCGCGTCCGATGTCCAAATTATAATTCGAAAAATTATGGGCATTCACTTGAAGTCCCCCACTATCGAGCATCTCCCAAGGTCTCACCTGGCATGCCAAATAATTATGAAAATTCATCAATTATCGTCAAGTGGGTCTTTTAAGTCTTTTCTGGGCATTGCCGCTTAAAATCGTATTGATTGCCACCGCCGCCTTCAACGAAGTCTATTTTTCCCCTGAAATCCAAAAATTTTGGTTATTTTTAAGCACTTATCGGTGTCAAAAATCATCTATCATTGGCAACCACGTGTAACGTGTCCTCTTAGTATCATCCAGGACACGTCTTAGCAGTCCATCGGAAAGGATGTTTAGAAAGCTCCGCCTGGCACTCCCATGGAATGTTACGGGATTTGCGATCTAGGTCTTCCCACGTCTACCACGTAGTGGAAGTATCCTGGCCATTCCCTCTTAGGATCGACCAAAATTAGGGTTTTCTTGACTGGTCATTAACTAACAGCAACTAGTGTCGGACCCAAGCGAACTACTTTACGGAGAAACGCCAGGTCCGAAGCAGATTTACGCTGCACTTGGTTCAAGGAGAATGGGAAATGAGAGGGATGCAAAGCTCAACCTCTCTGCCATAAGACATAGTCCCATTCCTTTCCCCTAAAACAGTGTAAATCGGGTAAGACATAACTCTAGGTCATCGCTTTCGTTATTCATTTTAATGATCATCTCGCTGTTCTTCGAGATTTTTGAGAAAAGTTCTCGGCTAACTGAGACCACCCAACCGTAGGATGGACCCATGGCCCATCCTCCGCACTTTCCTCGGTTTGTCTTTAGTTATGTAATTATCTAACACATTGATTTGATATATAACAATTAGCTTCTTTAATTAAACCATTAAGCACTGGTTCCTTCACGTAATCTTATCACGTGACATAGAAAAACAATATCAAGTAAGTTCTTTATTAACATTTCATCATTTTATATTTGAAATACAATGAGTTTCACCCGTAGGCTTGTCCATAATCCGCCCGAAGGCTATCCAGTAATCCGCAGGGATCACTATTCCAAGCTTCTGCCCGTAAACTAGTATGCGGGCCTCGAGATCCAATCCCGAGTCACGTTAGCCTCTTGCACAGGACTCGAAAGGCGAGGGATTTACGGCCAGAGCCCCCCCAGCACCCAAGCGTCCTGCTCCAAGTAGAGCTCAATGGAGAGACCTCTCGCAGCGGGTTCGGTCCACGTTCCCGGCACGATCAACAACCCCCTTGGTTAGGGTTAGGCAGGCAGTCAGGGGTAACTGAAATTGCCTCTCCCTTCAGGCCTTCAACTTGAAGTATAGGTTTTCATTTAATTTGTAATTCATAATCCAAACAGTGCTAAAAAAAAATCTCTAGCAAGCACAAGCATTCCCATTAAAATTAACCGTGTTGTTTGGCAAACTGTTAAGGAATTATTCTTTCCTTTTGAGTGTATCAGCACTCGTTCCCAAGATGTCTTGTAACTTGGGATCCTTTATAGTCCGGGTTAGGGCGTACCTTATTAACCCTACTTGGTCAACCCTAAAGTTCATTAGATATTTTAGTTTCCGGTTTATAACTTTCCTTATTTAGAAGGATATTCACGAATATGTCCTTTTGCAAGATAACTTGTGTAAGGATCTGCCATCCTTGTTGAGGTTATTTACCCTTTCGTCTTGTGAACCAGTCACAAGACTACATGACTTCAAACTTGCTGTGCACGTCCTACGTTGAAATAATCCGTTTAGGTTTCTTTAAGCTAACGTATGTCGAACCTAGGGTCTCTTTTTAAGAACCTCAGGGACAAACCCTAGTTCTTAATCTTTACGAATTTATTGACCCTACAATAAGGAAAGTAGTCAAGTGCTTAAGGTATGAATGTTTCTTTGGTCTTTAAATCATTTCCTATGCATATTTTTGCGGGCATGGTATTTCTAGGTTTAGATTGGTTTGGTTATCTTTTGGAAGGTAATATTGATCACCTCATCACGGTTTTGTTATCCTTGTGACAATTGATTTTTCAGTCGGTACAATTCAATTTAATCTTCCATTTTTCCTTGCAGACGAACTCATGCAATTAACAGTCATTTCCCTTTCTAAGATGTGCAATTAGCAATGATGACTTCCTAGTAATTTGAGCAACGAAAAGAACCTTTCCTGAATTTAATCATTTACAATGATTCATTGCAAAAAGGAATAGGACTAATGGTGCAAGATACAATTTCTATACCTTCAGGTTATAACTGAAATATACTACTATAGTAAATAGATAATCTTGCTCATAATTTATAATGCATGATGCTATTCGAAGGAAACTATGTTCTATACATTATCATTCATTCAAATAAGCTAAACTCCTTCATTACAAATAACTCGGACAAATATATCCTATCCCTAAAAATTTCTCTTTGAATGATTGACTTAAAACCAAATTAAAGATAAGAAGAAAAACCTGGTTTTGGGGTGAGATATCCACATGGATACTGGGAGATGAACCTCCCGCAGTTACTCCTTGGACTTTCTTAGGCGGCATCGTAGTTCGAATGTGAAGGTAGCTTTTACTCTTTCTTCTTGAATTCCACCATCTCTCTTTCGAGGCAAGGTGTCGTTAAAATGGTTAATCACGAGAAGGAATGATAGGACCTTTAGATTCTTAGATTCTTTGGAGAGGAAAAGATTTACAAAGCCTAAGAAGGTCCTATAGGGTCTATACTTGGCAAAAAGTTTATGGGTGAGTGTGGTTTTGCAACCACAAGAACCCTTGGAGAACTTTGGCTTGGGTTAAAAGGTATAGAAGGAAATTATTCTCTTTCCTTGCACCTCCTCTACTTTTTCCTTCCCCTTCCCTACTCCTCCTCTACTTCCCTTCCTTATCTTTTATCTTTTCCCCACTCTTCCTCCTTCACTCCACTCCTTTTCTTTATCTTTTCCCCACTCTTTGGGTCCTAAGCATTTGAGGATTTTGTACGGCCCACAATACCTTGGACTTAGCTTCTTGCACTCTCCTAGGGATAAAGAACTCTTTTTAGGGCGTATACGAATGAAGACCATGTCTCCTTCTTCGAAGACTCTCTCTTGGCATTTCAAATCTGCGTATGCCTTTGTCTATCCTTGGCTACTTGTATGTCTTGTCTTATTGACTTTATTTGGTCATCCATGTCTTCCAACATCTGCCTTGATGCTTCAACCCTTAGGGTTGGATCAGAAAAGTTTAGAGGAGTTCGACAATCATGACCATACAATGCTTGGAAAGGAGTCATCTGAATACTCTGTTGGTAAGAAGCATTGTAGGCAAACTCTACCAAAGGCAAGTATTGAATCCACTTCCTAGGTTCTCGAGAGCAGTATGCCCTAAGCATATCCTCGATGACTTGATTTACTCGCTCTATTTGGCCATCCGTTTGGGGATGGTAGGCGGTGCTAAAACAAAGTTGAGTCCCAATAGCTTCAAAGATAGCTCTCCAGAAGTGTGATGTGAAGAGACAATCTCGATCACTAATGATTCTTCTGGGTAAACCATGTATCTTGAATATCTCTTTGATAAACAATCTTGCAATGTTGGAGGCTTTATAGTTTGTCTTTACTGGAATTAGGTGTGCAACCTTGGTAAGCATATCAACCACAACCATAATGGAATTGTATCCTCCTTGGACTTGGGGTAAGCCTACAACAAAATCCATACTGATGAATTCCCATTTCATTTGGGGAATGTCAAGCAGTTACAGTTTCCCTGGCATCATGACATGTTCGGCTTTGATACGTTGGCAAGACAAACACTCAGTGACATATTTGAGAATGTCACCTTTGAGCCTCTCCCATGTCAAGATTGTGGGAGAGAAGGAAGGAGTCTCACTTGAAGCTTTCTTGCTTGCACAATGGGGGAATACACACAAGGGTGGAGGCTGAAAACAGTTTTCCTCTTCTTAGTTGTGTAAGCCAAAAGAACTCAAGTACAAAGAAATAGAAGAACCCTATATATGGGTCTCAAACCAAACTCAACTAACTAAGGTGGCATACTAACTGAGCCACAAACCAGAGTAGATAAGGATAGCTATCATGTAGCTATTATTCATGGGCGGTGTACCAACCGCGTCTGCAACTAACAAGTCGATGACATAAATACACAACGGTCACCTTGGCGTATCACGAGTGGAGCTCGATATCTCAACACTCCCCCTCGAGCTCAATCCCAATTCCTGCACACCAAGCAGGTCTTTGAACTTGCACAGCTTCTCTGCGCCCAATGCCTTCATGAATATGTCAGCTACTTGATCCTTTGTACTGACATAAACTAGATCAATAAGACCTAGTAAAACCCTCTCTCGCACATAGTGATAATGCACCTCAATGTGCTTTGTTCTAGCATGATAGATTGGGTTATTTGCCAAGTGTATACTACTCATGTTGTCACAATAAATGACAACTGGCCCATCTGTAGACTGATGCATATCATAAAGTAGCTTATGCAATCAAGCTACCTCACATGCAGCCATTGCTGCACCCCTGTACTCAGCCTCTGTGCTCACAAGGCAACTGTAGGCTGTTTCTTGCCCATATCTTGTATTGAAGGCCGTCTTTGGAATATCATCTTCCTTGATCCTTATCTGATAGTAACCTGGCCTGAGATCAATCTTGGAGAAGATCTTTGCACCCTGAAGATGATCAAGAAGCTCATCTATTCTAGAAATAGGATACTTGTTCTTGACTATTGATTGATTCAACCCTCGGTAATCAATACATAGTCGAAGTGTCCCATCTTTCTTTTTCTGGAATAGTACTGGAGCTCCCCACGGTGAATTGCTAGGTCGGATGTAACCCTAATCTAACATTGTTCGAGTTGTTCCTTCAACTCAATTGCTTCTGGTATGGACATTCTATCAAGTATCTTTGCAATTGGTGCAGCTCCAGGCACTAATCTAATCTCATGATCCACTTCTCTTTGAGGCGGAAGTTCGGTCAACTCTTCAGGGAATATGTTAGCGTATTCCTTTAGCCAAGAAGGTCCTTCATGAGACTCTTGCTTTTGATCTAACTTGTTGAGTTTGATCAAGTAAACGGGCAATCCTTTTCTGACTCCTTTTATGATCCGAGATACTTTGGCCAATTGGATTCTTGGCACTCCTGCCTCACCTTGAGTTGTGACTAATGCCCTCTCAGAGTTTTGAAAGGAAACTTGACCCCTTCCACAGTGAATGTGGACGTCATTGCAATCCATTCCGAGTAGACACTCATGGATACCTAAATTCATGACTCTGAATTTGACTGAAGTTTTCTTTCCTCCCAGAAAGAATTCCACCTTAGCAGTTTGCCTGGTATAAGTTACCTCACGACCATTTGCCAATTCCACAAGCAGGGTAGGTGCTTCTATTGTGGCTATTCCTAATCTTTTTGCACATGCTGGTGAGATAAAGGAATGTGTACTGCCACAATCAATCAAGGTTTTGAAATCTTTACCTTGATAGTCCGACGGTGTCTGAATCACCAAGAACTGGCGATTCGGCCCTTTCTTGTGTAAAGTGGCATGGACTGTCGCTCTTTCGAATTCTGCTTCCATAGTCAGATTTTCCTCTTCTTCTTCTTCGCATCTTTGCCTATTGGCAATGCAGGCAGTTCTTCCTCTTCCATGGGTGGTGGTTCCTTGACCGCGGCCTGCTCCTTGGAAAGGCATTCGGCGATGTCCTCCGTTGAGCTTGGGACATTGCCTCTTGAAGTGACCGGGTCCGTTGCAGTGGAAACAACGGAGGTTCTGGCCATTACTTTGAGTAGGAACAAAGTTGTTGACGTTATTTGTCCTTGCTTTCTTTCTTTGTCCCTGATTATGACCTTGAACTCTCTTCATTTGAGGTATGAATGCTCCTCTATTCGGGTCACTATAAGACCAAGTTTTGTTACCCCTTGGTCTAGATTGCACCTCTTGAATTATAGGCGCTGCTCGAATGAGTGCATCCTGAAGATCTGATGGACGCATATATTCGAGATGGGTATTTACTGGTGGATTTAAGCCCGCACAAAATTTGGACACCTGCTGCGTCATGTCCATCTGTGGCGCATACTTTAAAAGTGAGACGAATTTAGAGTAGTATGCGTCAAGAGTGAGTCCTAGCTGTTTTAGCTCGTAGAACTCATTCATTTTCTGCGTGCGATATGTAGGTGGTAAGTATCTTCCCTGCACAGCACAGTGGGTCTTTAGCCTCTTATTTGCCATACTCGAGCGTGTAAAAAGGAGGGAATTGAGCATAGTGACCCAAGGAGAGTAAGGCATCAGCTCAGGTCCTGTCTCGGTACCCAAGAACCTACCAAGCCCTCGTAAGGCGACACTAAATCCTTTTTTAATGCTCACTTTTATTTTCACTCCAATTGTCTTTTATTCTTATTTTCTCAGATAGAAACCACCCCTAGGAAGACAAGGCATCGGCCCCGGGTATGACTCGTCCCCAGGAACCTACCAGGCCTTCGCAAGGCGATAAACAATAGCTCAAGGATTTTTCTTTCTTTCCATTTCTATTTTTATAAGGGTTAGAACCCCTTTTTACACACCTCCATATATTCATATATTGTCTTTCAAATATTTAGGGTTTTTTCTATTTCCATCATTATTTTAGTAGGCTTCTCTAACTACCTTACAACTAACAGGAACTCCCAGTACGGCCACCCAGTAGGTTAGCAGAACAGGGTCACTAGAACTCCCATCTAAAACAGGTCTTACAATGCCTGACAATGCTTTGCAGGAGGCAATGACTACTCAGACCTCCCCTAGACATACAGAGTCTAATCATGGGACTTCATGCCTTGATTGCCGATCCCCAACAAACAAAAGAAAGTAACCCTTACACGCATATATATCATTAATTGCTTAAGGGAAAAAGTTAGAAAGGGGACGAAACCACCTGGAATGGCCACAAGAAGATCCTTCGCAGCAAAGGCTCCCTCTGTTGACTTTGTCAACCTGTATGATGCAATCACTACAACAAAAAACCATTAACTGTACCCACACCAAAAAGACGAATGGCCCTCTTGGCCTAAAGAAATAGCACATTTCACTGCAAACTAGGTGGCCCTCTTGGCCTAAGGAAATAGATCATCAAAACCTGAAAACAATTGGCCCTCTTGGCCTAAAGAAATCAAGCAAACCTACTCATATAGATCCCTCCTTGGAAGAAGGCAGATAAACAAACATATGGTCCACTCCAAGGCGAAAGACAGGAC
Source organism: Lygodium microphyllum (assembly GCF_053477565.2). NCBI lineage: Eukaryota > Viridiplantae > Streptophyta > Polypodiopsida > Schizaeales > Lygodiaceae > Lygodium > Lygodium microphyllum. The sequence continues at coordinate 88,465,710 of NC_141157.1, forward strand.
GCACAGCCCTAAACTAAAGGCATCAAGTTATGACCCATACCTTCTGCATATACAGCAAGAGGCGTATGCATAACATGTCGTCGAATCAACCTATGGGTCCAAGATACTAGTGGTAGATGGGTCTTGGCTACTCTTCTCATTACCCATATCAACCATCCCCTGCCATATAACGTGTGGTCTGATAATATTTCCCACAAGTGACCGGGTCCCGTCTCATTATCAATAACAATATCCGGACTAGGACCACAGTTGAAAAAGAGGTCCTCCTCATAAGCAAAATTGGATAATGAATCTGCAAACTGATTCCAATAACGTGGAATGAGTTGCAGAGATATACTCTCAAATTCATCAAGTAGGGTTATAGTAGTTCGATGATACATACGAAGGGTAGGATTCTGAACTGTATATGTCCCATCAAGTTGATTTAAGATTAGCTGCTGGGAATCCCCTTTTACTAACAACGCGTAAAGCCACCTTTCTTGGCAATATTCAATCCCATAATCAGGGCTTTATACTCCACCATGTTGTTAGTGAACCCCACCCCAAGATAAGTAGCTAATTTCATTGTAACTCTACGTCAGGGATCTCGAATGACTACTCCAACACTCCCTTTTTTATGAGGCCCCATGGATGCTCCATCAAAGTATAACGTGTACGTCCACAATGGGTTTACACAACTAGCCATTAGGAACTCCTCTATTCATAAGTATGATAATCAAAATTCAAATTATTTCGAGGATGAACTGAGGGCTCCATCCCACCTTCTTCATTAAACTCAACAGGGATGCTTATCAAGATTTGTAAATAATGATGGCAAAAAACTTTCATCTCCCACACAAAGGTACCGTCTTCTTGCTCGTATCCCTTTCTCCATCGGATAAGCCTCCCCTGATGATATCTTTGCTCTAGATATGGGTGCTCCAAATAAGGGATTAACCGCCCCATTGACCAGTTTAAGCTCTCCTGTAGGTCTCAAATTAGCCCCAGCATGGACCTGCAATGCATTTAGCACATTAGCATATTTAGAAATAATAAGGTTTAATCTTATTAAGATTAACCTTATTCTTAAATTCCACTCCTTGTAGATCAGCTAATAAAACCGTGGACTTATTTCTACCTATCAGAACTATCTTGTAAGGGCCATCCCAGCGAGGTGCCTATAACATGTCCGCCCGTTCGCTTGCAAGACACGTCTTAGCAGCCCATCGGAAAGAGAGTCTGGAAGGCTCCGCCCGGCACTCCCATGGAATGTTACAAGGTTTACAATCTAGGTCTTTCCGAGTCTGCCACGTAGCAGACCTTGTTTTTTTGATTTGAGGCCATTTTGGGGCCTGTTTTGGAGGCGGAAGTTTTCTGCACACACTCAGGAAAAAGCCCAGTTTTATGCTGTGCAGCCACTGTTCTACAGGTCGGTGAAAAGTTACTGTAGAAATTGCATCTTATGCTTGTGCGCAGAGACATTGGGAGTTATAGAATCATCCCTGTTGCTTGTTGATGCAAAATCGTCACTAGGAAGTGACTCTATGGTCAAATACCACTTTCGCCAGTTTTGCAGATTTTCCCTTGTGAGGGTGAAGCTGTGTTTTTTGCAGTGACAGAATTTTTTGCAGTGGTCTGTAATGGCATCTGATTCTCTTTCACAGATTGTCACTGAAAAGCTTGACAAGAACAACTTCCAAGCATGGAAGTTTAGAATGACGAATTTCCTTATGGGAAAAGGATATTGGGAATTTGTTGCAGGAAATGAAGAAGAACCAGTTCTTCCTGATGTTCCCAATCAACAGCAAATGCAGGCATTTAAAGCATGGCATGAGAGAGCCAGGAAAGTTATGTATTGGCTGTCTATCAACATTTCAGACTCTATGATTGTGCATATTCAGGATGCAAGTATGCCAAAGGAGGCATGGGATACTTTGTCAAAAATGTATAGCACAAATACGCAAGCCAGGAAAATGCAGCTCAAGCAAGAGTTGCATAATGTGCAAAGAGAAAATATGAGCATCAATGACTACCACATGAAGGTGAAGAAGATTGCAGATGCACTTGCTTCCATTGGGTCACCAGTGGAAGATGATGATTTAGTCTCAGTGACCTTGAATGGTCTAGGAAAGGATTATGCACAGTTCCGAACATCCATTTCTGTTCGTGAAAGATTTCCTGATTTTGAGGAGTTGATTGCTCTTCTAATTTCTGAGGAGCAGAGAAATGGTGGTGCATCTTCTTCAGGAGGAACTTCAAAAGAAGTTGTCTTCTACTCAAATGCAGGAAGAGATAGAGGCAGAGGTAGAGGAGGCCGATTTGGAGGCCGTGGTAGAAATCAGAATATGCAGCAAACTCAAGAAAACCAGTCCTATGGAGGAGGACGTGGTAACTCTAGAGGCAGGGGAAGCCAAAGAGGTCGTGGTGGATGGCAAAGAGGCCAAAATGCAAACAATAATATTGAATGCTACTACTGTGGTAAAATGGATCATATGGCTAAAGACTGCTATAAAAAGCAGAATGACATCATGAATGGAAAACTGCAACAAGGGAATTATGCATCTTCTAGTAGACAGGGTGATGACAGAAATGAGCACTTGTTTATGGTGCAGCACATGAATAATTCTGTGATAAGTGCAGAAGAAAGCAACGATGTATGGTATGTTGACTCAGGTGCATCAAACCACATGACAGGTCATGCAGAATGGATGGAGGATGCAAGGAAAATGGAAAAACCAGGATTTGTGGAGACTGGTGATGATACTGCACATCCTATTGTGCAGATTGGAAAAATTCCTTTGTCTATGCAGGATGGGAAAAAGAAATACCTGTCCGATGTATTTCATGTCCCGAATATCACCAAGAATCTGGTTTCTGTTGGTCAAATGGTTGAGCAGGGCTTGCAGGTCAGATTTAATCCTCATGGATGCTTTGTTGAGGATATGAAAAATAAAGGTCGCTTGATAGCAAAAGGAAAGAAGAAGGGCAGAATGTTTACATTGGATGCAGACATGTCTGAATTGAGTGCAGCAATGTTTGCACATGGGACCGATGTAGTTGCAGATATTGATATCTGGCATAAACGCATTGGTCATGTTAATGTACATCGACTTAAATCAATGCAGGCCCAAAATATTGTTGCAGGATTGCCCAAATTCAAGGTTGCAGAAATGGATAAGGTATGTGAAGCCTGTCAGTTTGGAAAACAGGCAAGGAAACCATTTCCTAGACATGATCAAGAGAGTGAGAAGCCATTGGAATTAATCCACTCTGATGTGTGGACTACTAAAGTTGCATCTCTTGGAGGCTGTCATTATTTTGTCACTTTTATTGATGACTATAGCAGAAAAGTTTGGGTGTATTTTATAAAAAGGAAAAATGAAGTTTTTGGGCATTTCAAAACTCTTAAAGCTATGGTTGAAAAAGAAATAGGCCTGCAGATAAAATGCCTAAGGTCAAATGGAGGGGGAGAGTACCTCTCAAATGAGTTTGCAAGGTTCCTGCAGGAGCATGGCATAAAGCAGCAATATTCATGCAGTCATATCCCACAACAAAATGGAATTGTAGAAATGAAAAATAGGCATATTGGAGAGGTATCTCGTGCCATGCTCAATGAAAAAGACTTGCTAGATTTTTATTGGGCTGAAGCAGTTGCTACAGCAGTCTACATAATGAACAAGACTCCCACTGCATCAATACATGGAATGACTCCAGAGGAGAGGTATACTGGTAGGAAACCAGATATTTCTCATTTGAAAGTTTTTGGTTGCATTGCCTATGTACATGTGCCAGATGAGTTGAGATCCAAGTTGGATCCAAAAGCTGAGAAGTGCATCTTTATTGGTTACTCTCTGCAGCAAAAAGGGTATAGATGCTATAATCCTTCTACTCGTAAGTTTACAGTGAGCAGAGATGCTGTTTTTGATGAGATGAGTAGCTGGTATAAACCAGTAAATGTGATTGATGATGTAGATGCACAAAATGGTAATGCTGCACAGAACTCACAGCAGCAGTCACAAAATATTAGTGGGCCTGGAGCATCCTCTAGCAGTGGCTCACATTCTTCGCCATGGACAGGCAGATTGAGATCAGGAGAATCTTCTCAAAGCAATGCAGATAGTGGTATGCAGGTATCATGAAAAGGAAAAGAGAAGGTTGATTAGCCCATGTTTGATGTGAATGCAGGTCACTTTTATGTGGATGGTGAATCCAGTGGCTCAGAACATAGCATTGATGATGAGTTGGGTATTCCTTCTATTGTTACACCTGGAGTAAGGAATACCAGGGATGTTTTGAGAGCACCTGGGAGTGAACCTACTTTGCGCAGGTCTACCAGAGCTAGGTATCCAGTGGATAGGCTGAAATATGATGGATTTACAACCATTCACTATGCATATATGGTCAAAGTGATACAAGAACCAGAACCCACTTCTTTTGAGCAAGCCATGGGAAAAGAAAAATAGGAGAAAGCCATGGATGAAGAAATGGATGCCTTGGAAGCAAATGCTACATGGGAATTGGTACCTTTGCCTAAAGGCAAAAATGCAATCGGCTGTAAGTGGGTTTATAAGGTGAAGCACAATGCAGATGGTTCTGTGAACAGATACAAGGCAAGATTAGTAGTCAAGGGGTATGCACAAACATATGGCATTGACTATGAAGAAACATTCAGTTCAGTTGCAAGGATGGCAACTGTAAGAGCAGTCATTGCTATGGCTACATCAAAGGGATGGTCTTTACATCAGATGGATGTAAAGAATGCCTTCTTGCATGGTGATTTGCAAGAAGAGGTCTATATGGAGCAGCCACCAGGTTATGTGCATGATGTTCATCCTGAGTTTGTTTGCAGGTTGAAGAAAGCCTTGTATGGCTTGAAGCAAGCACCTAGAGCATGGTCTGACAAGATAGGACAATATCTTGTCACTATTGGCTTTCAGATTTCCAAGGCAGATTTCTCACTTTATGTGAGAAAAACAGAGAAAGGTATTATGCTACTTGTCATTTATGTTGATGATTTGATTATGACAGGTGACAGTGATGAAGATATCCTTCATGTGAAAATGCTATTGAAGTAGAAGTTTGAGATGAAGGATTTGGGAGAGCTGCGTTATTTCTTGGGCATTGAGGTGATTAGATCACCAAGTGGGATATAGCTCTTGCAGAGGCAGTATGGATTGGACATGTTGTCCAAATATGGGATGACAGGCTGTAAGCCTATTTCAGTTCCTTTGGAGCAAAATGTGAAGCTGAGCACAGATGCAGGTGGGCTTCTAGAAGACCCTACTATGTACAGACGCATAGTAGGAAGTTTGATTTGTATGACGATTACCAGGCCAGATTTGAGCTATGCTATTGGATTGGTAAGTCAGTTTATGCAGGCTCCAAGGAAACCACATTTGGATGCGGCTAGACACATACTCAGGTATGTGAAGTCCACATTGCAGTATGGACTATTTTATGAGACTGGGGTTCAGATACAGTTGCATGGATACACTGATGCTGATTGGGCTGGTAGCATTTCTGATAGACGATCTACCATTGGATATGTGTTCTCTTTTGGGAGTGCTGCAGTCACTTGGAGCAGTAGGAAATAGCCTACAGTTGCCTTGTCGAGCACAGAGGCTGAGTACAGGGGTGCAGCAATGGCTACATGTGAGGTACCTTGGTTGCATAAGCTACTTTATGATATGCATCAGTCTACAGATGGGCCAGTTGTCATTTATTGTGACAACATGAGTAGTATACACTTGGCAAATAACCCAGTCTATCATGCTAGAACAAAGCACATTGAGGTGCATTATCACTATGTGCGAGAGAGGGTTTTACTAGGTCTTATTGATCTAGTTTATGTCAGCACAGAGGATCAGGTAGCTGACATATTCACGAAGGCATTGGGCGCAGAGAAGCTGCGCAGGTTCAGAGACTTGCTTGGTGTGCATGAATTGGGATTGAGCTCGAGGGGGAGTGTTGAGATATCGAGCTCCACTCGTGATACGCCAGGGTGACCGTTGTGTATTTATGTCACCGACGTGTTGATTGCAGATGCGGTTGGTATATCGCCCATGAATAATAGCTACATGATAGCTATCCTTATCTACTCTAGTTCATGGCTCAGTTAGTATGCCACCTTAGTTAGTTGAGTTTGGTTTGAGACCCATATATAGGGTTCTTCTTTTTCTTTGTACTAGAGTTCTTTTGGCTTACACAACTAAGAAGAGGAAAACTGTTTTCAGCCTCCACCCTTGTGTGTATTCCCCCATTATGCAAGCAAGAAAGCTTCAAGTGAGACTCCTTCCTTCTCTCCCACAATCTTGACACCTGAATCAACATACCAAACATCATCATGTGTTCCCTTTCCAGTTACAGCATTCAGCATATGCTGCGTAACAAACAGACGTTCATTTTTGTCTTCATTCTATCGTGAAGATGATGCATAGTTTCCTTACTGCAACTTACCACTGCGAATATCATCTTTCTTAGCATAACATTGGGCTGCAATATGACTTGTTTTGCCACAGTAGTGACACACAATACTAGAGTTGTTAGAGCCTCTGTTCTGCCATCCACCTCTTCCTCTAAAGCTCCCCCTGCCTCTAAAATTACCACGACCTCCTGAAACCTGCATATTGCCAAATTGCTGATTCAATCTGTTTTTCTGGTTGTCACTACCACGTCCTGTACCATGGCCTCTTAAAGAGAACTTGCCACGTCCCCTTCCTGAACTGGAGTAGAAAGCTTGGACCTGTTCACCACTTTTTTCAGATGTCTCACTCTGCATGTTGATCTCTTCAGTGATCATAAGGGAGACCAACTCATCGAAATCTAGAAATGGCTTTCTAACATATACGAAAGTTACAAAAGACTTCCAAGCCTTTTCATTGTTAGGTCCACCCAATGTAGACGACACCAAATCATCATCATCAGGCATTGCATCAATCGCTGCCAAGGCATCTGCAATGCTCCTTACCTTCAGTGCATACTCATTGATAGACATCTTCCCTTTATTCAATGTATTCAACTCTTGCTTGATTTGAATCTTTCGTACCTTTGTATTTACAGAAAACATACTTTCAAGTATGGTCCAAGCTGCATATGAATTCTTTGCATTTCTAATGTGTCCTAGCATATTATTGTCACTTATTGCAGACAACCAATACATGACCTTCTTGTCTTTTTCATTCCATTCCTTCCGTGCCTTTGTCTCTTTTGGAGTTGGAGGATCACTCACCTCCGGCTCCTTTTCTTCACCTGAAACAAACTCTGGAGGCCTTTTCCAATAAGGAAGTTCGTGACACGGAACTTCCATGAAGGATAGTTGTTCTTGTCGAGCTTCTCAATGATGGGCCTTCCACTATTCTCTGCCATTATCACAAAATTAATACCAATAGCAAGCAAATCTTTTGCAACCCTCGACCTATAGTGCAGAGCAATATACCAGACAACCTTTTTTACTGTCTGCTCAACAATACATGCAATCTGTAACTAGTTTGAATATAAACCTTGTGTTTACTCGCTAGTAAATACATTTGAACCTACAGATTTGAAATCTGTAACCTGTGCATCCAGTTTCGGCCAATACAGTCGAAGTCATAGTGTACCCTGAAATTGTTGTCCGCAACCTTGCGGCTCTAAAACGGGGCCTGAAACGGCCTCAGATGCCCAAAATAACTGCAAGAAAGCCCTAAAGGGCCTATCCAGAATACACATCGCTCTTCGCACACACAAATATCACTGCAATCTGAGATTTTTGCTCGACCTTGCTTCCAGTGCCTATCCAAGAGAGAGAGTGGAAGAATAGGAGAGCTTCTTACCCATGGCTTGCTTGCTCGAATCTTACTTCTTCTCCTTCGCTTCAGCCTTCGAAATCAGCCTTGCTCAGTGGCGTGGCTCTAATACCATGTCAAGAATCGCATGGTGAGGGGACTTGCTCAAGATGCTATGCCCAACATACACAGAATGCACAAGGAGAAGCTCACTCAAGAGACAAGAAGAGAGATGGAGGCCAAAACGTTTTCTTGCTGGTTTCTTCTTTTTCTTCCACACTCTTTACAATGTACACAAAGTATAGATAAGATACAACATAAAGGAAAATGGGGGAATGCATTTTCCATGCACTGTGTGAAATTATACTTTCGGTTTTTTCCAAGTACAATTCAAAGTGTTGAAAACAATGTGGGTATGAACACGAGATAATGAATGAAGCTTTTGCGCTCTATTCTAAGTTCTCAACTGAATATGTCTTTCTACTCACTGGCAGCTCTCTCTAGTCTCTAGGATCTGTGCTACTCTACTCATCTCGATCAAGGTCCAATGGGGGTCTGGGGCTCTGTTTACAGCTCTAAAAGGGACTAAAAGCTGACGTGACTGTCAACGGTCATGTCTAGCCATTAGGCTACGATTTCTAAGGTCGATTTCACTTGTAAGTATTTTGAAGTCTTTCGTGGTTGTGGGAGGTGTTTTTCCTTGCCTGAGATAAGCTAGATTTGTTAGTCTCTCATGTCAGAATTTTGGTCCAATTTCTATACGTCCGATTCAAACTAGTTTGATTCTTGCGTCCGATTGTACTACGTCCAATTTAAACTGGTTTGAGTGGCTAAAAGTCCAAATCTCATTTGTTTGATTTGTGTGGGTCCGATAGTCTAACTGCCTAATTGTCTGAATTGGGTATGTCACATGTCCGATCGGATGGGTTAGTGATCTAATTTTCCAAAATTGGGCCATCCAATTATGAGGCATCCAATCATCCGAATGGATAGAATCAAACGTTTGATGGTCCGATTTTGGGAATCGGACCCTATGAAATGTGTCCGATTCCGATGACATGCAGACAACGATGACAAAAATTTGATTCGTGGCAATGATTTTTGTCAAACAAACATGCAAGGAGCTCCATAACCCAAGGATAGATACACATGAAGGTTTCTACATACTTGATTAGAGAAAAAAACTCCTATGGAAGCCGATCGATTCACCTAAAGCTTGAAGTCTCTCTCTCATTCTCAAGCTCTCTCTCTCTATGGGAGCTTTCGCTCAACCGCCAAGACCCACGGACCGCTTATTGTTTCAAGCGTTCCAAGCGAGCTCTCATGGCCATCTCTCACCTAGCCGACGCGCCGTCCAACCTACGAATGCAATGAACTTACCTTGATGCTTGATTGAGTACCCTCCTCTCTCTCACACTTCGGTAGCTCCACGATTCTTGATGCTAGCTCAAGCATCCTCAAGCCTCCTCCATCTCCAAGCCGCATCCTCCATAGCCGCGCGCGCAAGAGAAGATAAGAAGAGAGAAGAGGAGAAGGGAAGAGGAGATGGTGGAGAGCTTCACCCTCTTGATTCCTCACTCTCTCACACACTCACTCCCTCACACTCTCACACTCCCTCTCTCAAGAGCATACACAAGCAAGAAGGGGAGAAGAAGAGAGGAAGAAGAAGACTAGTTTTGCCACACCAAAGAATGAGCTCTTCATTCACTTTTCAACTTTATATACAAAACCCTACTTCCCTTTTGGGCGGTCATTCCCTTTTTCCCTTTTTTTACATGGCCGGTCATAGCCCAGGCCCTGTTTTCCATTGTTCTTTTCTCTTCCTTGCTTTAATGGTTGTCCTTGCGCTTTTAGGCTTTTCTCCTTCTTTTCCTTCCGTCGGGCTACCTTCTTTCCGCCTTTGCCCTGTGTCTTTTCCACTTTCTTTCCCTCTCGTCGTGTTGGGGTTAACATTGCCCCCCTCCTAGACGAGTGCCAGCCTCATGGCACTTACTGGTGCAGGGAGCAAGTGGTGGTAGGCACTGAAGACTTCGGGGGGACAGGGGCTTGGGGTCTGCACTGGTGACTGGGTATGCCGGGGTTGGTCGGGGATGCCGCGTTGGATGATTTTGCCGGCTCGCTGGATGCTGGGTGGCAATTAGCATGGGAGGTTGATGAAGAATAAATGCCACTTGGGTTGTGGTTGTCGACACCTGCAATTGAAAACCTGTCAGGTGGTCTCTCTCTAGGGGTGGTGCTAGTCTCTATGTTGTGCACAAGACTTAGTTTGGGAGACAGGTCGAACTCTAAGCAAGCTAAGAGTGTTGTCCTGCACTTGAGGACCCAAACTGTGAATTAGTTCTGTGTAGGTATTATATGAGTGCCGTGCGTGTGCATATTTAAATATTACGTAGTTAGGAGACTGGGCGGCGGGGGGCCGCGTGGAGCAGAAGGGTGGTAATGGGGAGATGAAGTACACCTTTGACTGTGTTCAGGAATTGCTTGCTTTCCTTTTTTTCTTTTTCTTTTTTTCTTTTTTTTTCCTTTTTTTTTGCCATGGTTACATGGGGGCAGCAGTACAAGGGATAACGGGAGTTCTACCCCTCATCATCCGAATGGTGGGGAAGGGTGGGCGGAGGCCGGGGGGCCTTGTTGAGGAACTTTCGGCTTAGCAAGTAGCCTTTAGTATGGAGGCGGGTTTTAAGGGTGGTGGTGGAGAGAAAGGGGTGGTTGCACTGTGTGAACTTGCTGTCATTCATGTCTTCTAGCAATGCACCACAGAAGGATGGCAAAAGGGCAGCACGCATCATGAGATGAGTCATGGTGGTGTTGTCTATGGCATTGGGATCAAAATAAAGGGGCGGAAGGTAGCGCTCTTGGGGTGTAGGTTCCTGGTGTACTAGGATTCTAATTAATCTAAGGTAGTTACAGGTGGTGATGAAGGCTGGGTCAGGGCAAGAAGAGAATTCAGTAAGGAATTTATTTATGGAGCTGTACAAGTCGGGCAGGGTGAAGAGAAGAGCGTTCCTATGGGAAGTGGTGTTGGCATTATAAATAATGGAAAAGTCAAACCTGCCGTGGATGGATGGGTTAAAATCCACTCCTACCCTTCGAGGAAACGGCATAAAGGTGGGGTCGTTCCTTTCCGAAGGGAGGGTGTTGCAAAACGCCATCCACGCCTCCAGGTTGATGTCAAAAATGCGCTGCCTCCAGGTGGGTTGGGAACTATAGCCTTCCACGGTGCGAGGTACGTGGAGGACTTTGTCTTGCCAAAATTCGCAGTCCTCGGTCCCCCAAGCAATTGGGTGGGCCTCGCGCTCTTCTAACCATCTAGCCTTGAGCCGGGCCCCCATGGCAATGACATCCTCCACCAACTGAATGGGCAGCACCCTATTCAAGGCGGTGGGAAACTCGAAGCGTAGGTCGAAGGGGTCTCGGCTATACTCCTGCTGCTCCCATATAATCATCTTAGCGCGGTACTCAGCGGGGGAGTCTTGGGTGCGCAGCGGGAAAGGGGTAGGCTGTTTCAGGGTGGGTTTGGCCTTGAGTTTTCTTCTTGCCTTCTCCACCAGTTCCTTCCTTCGGGTGGTGTGGGCCGCTCTTCATTCTGCGGGTGCGTCATGGGGTGGCACTTCGGTTTGTTGGGGTTGAGGGGGTGGCGGGGCATATTCTTCGTCTTGAGGCCCTAGTTTAAGCTCGGGCTCACCCCCTTCCGCTTGCTCTTGCTCCTGTATTTTCTCCTCAGTGAACCCCAGGTCATCCATCTCCTGTGTTGTCAGTCCTGCTTGTGCCAGACATTTCCTTTGTTCCTCTAGGCTCTGCGGAGGGCCTCCTAGCTGCAGTGGTATGTGCAGGCCTACCGTAAGGGCCCTGTACGCAACGGTTAGCTTTCTCTGCAAATGATCATTGGCCTCTTCTGTTTCTGAGTGGGTGGTGTGGAGTAGCGTGTTGATGAAAGTGCGCTGCTGAGCCATCATAGCAAGTTGGGCTGCCTCTGCCTGGTTTTCAGCCATCACTTTGTCGCGCTCTGCCTTGGCCAGCCGGCGTGCTAGGTCCCGCACTCTCTGCTTGTTATGATTTGACCATTCCTTTGCCCACTTCTCCATGTCTTCCAGGCTTTCCCCCTGTCGGAGGGTCATTGCCATAAGCTGTTGTTGTTGGGCTTCGAGCTTCTAGTGCAAGCGGGATTGCTCTCGGTGCTGCTCTGCAATCTGCTCGTTGAGTTGGTCCCACATCGCCTGTAACCTGCGCACCTGTTCTACCCTCAATTGATCCAGCTCTGCAACGTCTTGTCTAATTTTTTCGAGCTGGCTCTGCGCCTCCAAGTTGGTTGCAGATAGCTGGTCATTTCTGCGCTGAAGGTGGGCATTTGTCTCCCTCTCCCTGGTGAGACGCTCCATTAGGATTTTCCTTCATCCTTCCCAGGTAGCGTCGCGCTCCTTCAGGGTTTTCAGCTCCTCCACCTCCTTGGTGCTGGCCTCCTCCCTAAGCACAACAATTTCTTTTTGATATTCTGTTATTTGCCTTACTCTGTCCAGTTGGAGGGCAGCTTGCGATTTGCGTTCCGCTGCCAGCTCTTCCACCGCCACCCTCCTTTCCTGCCTGGCTGTTTGCAAGTGCGCGAGCAGCTTCTTTACATAGTCATCATAGTGGCCTGTTGGGGGTGGGGAGTGGGGCATGATCGTAGTAGTGGCAATCTCCTCCACTTTTTGTCTTTTCTCCTCTGGCCCTGGCTCCAGCTCGGTCGTTGCTACCCTTTTGGCCCCTGAGACTGGGGTGGCCCGGCTGCTTCCCTTGCCAACTCTCTTTCCACTAAGAATTGTAGCCAGGTGACTACATTGCTTTCATTGACCTTTGTGGTGTGCATCAGGGCGGCTGTGTCAGGGGGCGTCACCTTGAGGGGAGTGGCTTGCGTGGTTGGTGCGAGGAGAGGGGAGACGGGTCTGACTGGGTCTTTTCCCTTCCCTTCTGTAGGAGGCGGCGGCACAGGTTCCGGCGCACCAGTGCTGGGGCCGGGTGCTTCAGATTCGGATTGGTATGCCCTGCCCGCTCCCTCTATGTCTTTCCTACGCTGTTCCTCGATGGAGCAATGCGTTGCCAGCTCCAATTCTTCTTCTTCTCTCCTCCTCAGCTCTTCCTCAGCTCTTTTTCTTCTTTCCTCTTCTTCTCTTACCGACTCTCTTCGGGCCCATTCGAGCTCCTCCTGCTCTTTTCTCCTTCGCTCCTCCTCTCTCTTTCCGTGCAGGGATTTGGTCTGTTGCTCCACTTTCCTTTCTGGTGCAGCCTGGCGTTCTTCCTCCTTGTCGGTGTCCATCTCTGTTTCATCCGACTGTTCGTCCGGTCGGGGCTGGGACTGCGACGGCGATTCGCCTCCTTTTCTGCCGCCTCCCTGTTTGTCCTCTTCCGCACGTCCCTGCCCTATTGCCTCGTGGAGGATCGCAGTGAGGACACCTCCAAAACCTACGGTGGAGGCCTTGGAGGATGGGGCCTTGCGGGTTGATCGAGGTGAGGGGGACTCTCCTGGTACGGCCCTTCCTCCTATTGCCAGGGCCTTTGCTAAGGCCTCAATCGTCCTTCTCACGAAGCCGTTGAGGTTCACCTCATCCAGTGCTTGAGCCGCGATGCTTTCGAGTAAAGGCACATTTATCCTAGACATGATGCTATTGTACCGTTGACTCGAAAATAGGGTATGCATCATTTTTGCCTGCAGCTGGATCTCTGGATCAGGGATGTCTGCCAAGTTGACTCTGTCGTTGGTGTGGACTTTCACTTTGTCCATTCCCAACATGGCGTAGACGTCCCTTTTCGGCTTCTTCTCCACCTTGTTCGGAAGCTCCAGTGCTCTTTCTACCAGTTCAGAGGTCACCTGCACCTGTTTGGTGGCTCCCGTGTCCCATACTGTGATGGTGCCTCTGTTTTTGTTGAAGGTGAGTAGGAACTCGGCACACATGGCATAGTCTATTCTCCGGCCCATTGCTTCCAGATACCATTGTAAGTGGCATTGCTCCATGATCCATCGCACCGCTGGTTCCTCAATAACCACATCTTCCAAGTTGAATATGTGGCGGAACTTCAGCTGATTGAATGCTCTGGTTTCCACCGTGAGGCCGTACCGCACCTGTTCCTCCTCCGAGAAAGGGAGTTTGCCAGCTTTGTCTTGGCCTGCCATGGTCACTACCTGTACATTCAGTCAATTCACTCCTTAGTATTTTTGGCAACCAATTCGTAGGACAACCATAGCAGATTTTATCGTTTATAATCATGATTTTTTCCTTTTAAACTTCTATCACCTGTTTCAGCATGGCATTTTAATTTGAAGCTTTTTCATGCGTGGTTCACTTTTTAGTTTTAACTTTCATGCTTGGTTTGCTTTTTAGATTTACTGATTTACTGCCCCATCCCCCTTGTGGAAAAGAAAAATCTGTCCCAGGATTGGGGTGTGGGTCCAAGGCGTTCAGGTTGTTTTGTGGAGGAGCCAATCGTAGAAGTTGGGGTTATATTCGAGGTGTGCAGAGTGGTCTAGGTCACAGGGTCGGATGCCTACGTGGGTGATGTATGTGAGGACATCGGTGAGGAAATCTCCGGAGTTGATCCGACTTGCGATGTGGAGCTCTTCTTCTGTCAGGATGCGATCGAGATAGGGGTGTCCTAAGATATGATCGTCCATGGTTCGACCTCGAAGAGTGGTTAACACTCAATACAAGGTGGGTGCGACGTATGTGGGATCATACTCGGCTGTCTTGATGGCTCGGTGTTGTTCAGCGTTGGTCATTATGCGGCATCCTTCCATTGCCCATTTTAATCGAAGAGTGTACCACTGCTTCAAGAAGGGAGATTCGGTGTCTGCGAGGTGGGACAACCTTGCTGTTTCTTGGCTAGTGAGGCCGGATGTCGTGCATGGGTCAAACGATGGGATGAGGCGTTGCTTAATGGCTTGCTCTTTGGAGACCTTGCGAGCGAGTAGCTCAGCGGCGGCAGAGCGTGAAGATTATGCGAAGGCGAATTCAAAAGTATCCCAAGAGCAAGGCATGGTACGCAAGTCCGTTGCAAGGGGTTCCGCTAACAGTCCCAAGTCTAGGCGGTCATAGCTAAGGGCCAGTGCCACAAAGGTGGTGTCGAGTTGTTTGATGCAGTCCACAACGTCATCCCTTGTGTCCTCGACGAGGTCCGCAGCCAGCGTTAGGAATGACTTCCGTTCATAGGAAGGCTTAAGGCCGGCGGGTGGTTGAGGTTTGCTGGGGCTAGAGGTTCTGTCGGCACAGAGCTGCTGCTGGGGGCCTGTTTGAGTCAGCAGCTCGGCCAACGGTCGGATGGATGGGTCGGGGTTGATCTTAGGAACATGCTAGGGCGGTCGGCAGGGCTACTAGGTTGCGGGCCAGGGTGGTTGGGTGATACCGCCGGCAGTAGTGGTCGGTGCTTGGGCCGTTGGGCGTGTATGATGCCTATGGGATGACTCGCAAAGGAGTAGGATGACTCGGGTGGATTCTGTGGTTCGTGGTCTTGAAGTGTCAGAGGACAAGGCCTTGCGATTAACGTAGGAGCAGGGCTCGTGTCAGTTGGGACCTTGGGGACCCACAACAAGGCATTCCCTTCATAGTAGCCTTGTGCACGCAGCAGGATTTTAGGGACCCATATTTTCTTAACCACGTGGCGCTTGTGATGATGGCATTTTGGTCTTCTAGGTTTAGGTTTGTATGTGTTTCGTGGACCCGCGCATCTAGTTGTAGGCTGATCCCAAGGCTTCTTTGGCACCCAGTGCAAGCGAGTCTGTTGGGGTTTTGCCTTAGGTTTGGCAGGTTGTGGTGCATGGGGATCTGGGTGTAGTAAATATGCACGGCCCTCCTTCTTAGTCCTGTGTGCAGCTATTTCTAATGGTGGTCCCTTGAGCAATGCTAGGGTTACGAGGCGCTGGTTGAAAGTCGTGACAATAGCCACATTCCCGATTGTTAGGTGGATGCGTTGTGACTCATAATCAACATTGCAACGAGTCTGCTTTTTAAAAGTTCGCCTGAGCAATGACTCTGTGCCTGCCTCCCTGGCATCGGGTAGGACGTAGAACAGCATGGGAATAGTTTCAATCTCGATAGAAACAGCAACCCTGCATGTGCCGAGGAGCGGGTAGGATTGGGCCCCATATGGGTTCAATCTGGCTGTTGTGGGATGAAGTGTTGGTGTGCCAAGTTGGGTCCAATGCTCATGCGTCAAGATGTTAAAATCCGCCCCCTCGTCGATCAGGGCATTGAAGGAGCACGTTTGCTTGGCCGTGACCGTGATGCGGAGGTAGGCGGGTTCTACAAGCTCGTCCTCATTTTCGCCGATTTTCGTAAGTGTGGCCACTTGTATTTTAACGTGCGTTTCCACCATTGGTTGTTCATGCAGTGGGTGCGTGGGCGGATAGTACTTTTTGATTCGACTGCCGTTAAAGAAGCCGATTTCCTCTCCATCCAGTGTTTCCAGCTCGACATTACCAGTTCGGCTAATTGCGTGGACCTTAAAGGGCCCAAGACCTCTGAATTTCATCTTCTGTTTGTGTCCTTTAACTGAATAGAGGAGCACTAGGTCGCCAACTCAAACTCTCGTTGCTTGACGTGCTTGTCAAACTAGGTTTTGCGTCTAGCTTTCTCACAAATAAGCGCGTGGGTGGCTAGTAGACGTACCTCTGATAGGTGTTCTAGCTCGACTAAGCGTTGCGTCCATGCCTTCCTCCCCTCCCATCGTTCTTGTAGTGCTATCCGCAGGCTAGGGACAAAGAATTCTAATGGAAGAATAGCTTCGGTCCCATAGGTTAGCCTGAAAGGCGTTTGTCCGACGGCCGTCTTATAAGCTATTCGGTAGGCCCACAGGGCTGCCATCAACTTGTTATCCCAGTCACTTCGTGAGGCTGAGACGACTTTGGTCAGGACAGTGATGAGAATTTTGTTGGTTGACTCAGCCTGGCCGTTAGCCTGAGGGTAGTATGGTGAGGATTTGCGATGGATCATGAGGAAAGTGGATAGGAGATAGGCTATCACTTCGTTGATGAAATGCGTTCACCAATTCAATGGGGCACCCAAAACGCGAGATTACTTGTTCCCATAAAAACTTAGCAGTTGTCCTAGCGTTGTTTTTCTGTGTGGCCCTCGCCTCCGCCCATTTGGTGAGGTAGTCCGTGGCTACCACTATGTATCTAGCCTGTGAATATTGTGCCGCAGGGCTGATGGGTCCTATGAAGTCAATACCCCACTTTTCGAAAGGTTGGCGAGTGATGACCGGGGTTAACTCCATCTGATCTTTATGGACCGGGACCCTTGTCCCTTGGCACTCATCGCAGTGTTTGACAAATTGTGAGGCATCCCGGAAGAGTGTGGGCCACCATAGTTGGGACTGCAACACCTTCCGTGTTGTCGTATCCCCGCTAAAGTGTCCTCCTGCAATGCTGTTGTGTGCCTCTGAGAGCACATCGTGCATCTCATGCTCACATACGCATCTACGTAGCAGACCGTCTTGCCCCAGCCTATAGAGCTGGCCTGCAATCAACTGATAGGGCTGGATTTTTAGGATTAATCGCCTAAGCCGTGCCCATTCCATTGGTCGTTTGGGTAGCCCATGCTCGAGTACTTGGACTATGTCGTCTGCCCAATATGGTGTCAGGTCGGCCCTAAATAGGTCTTTTTCGCCGGATATGCGGAATAAGTGGCTGTCTGGTAATTCGTCCACTATGCCTTGTCCAGTAGCTTCTCCTGTGGGTACTCGGGACAAATGGTCAGCCATGTAGTGTTGTTTTCCCTTCCGTACTACCACTGAGAAGTCGAATTCCAGGAGCAGGAGAAGCCATTGGGCTGTACGTCCTGTAGCGCAAGGTTTGTTGACTAGATAGAGCAGAGCCTGATGGTCGACAAAGAAGGTGAAGGGGGTGGCAAGCAGGTAATGCCAGAACTTCTTCACGGCGAACACCATGGCTAATCCCTCCCTTTCTGTTGTTGAATAGTTCATCTCTATTTCAGTGAGCTGCCTACTTGCAAAACTCACTGGGTAATCTAAGTTATGCTCACCAGGTAGGCACAACACCACCCCCACGGCGAACTTAGAGGCGTCGATGTGTACGTGGAACGACATAGTCCAATCTGGGGGTCATAGGATAGGTGCTGTTGTTAGGGCTTTTTTCAGTTCCTCGTAGGCTCGTTGTCAGGCTTCGGTCCACTCGAAGGCAATTAGCAGCTTGTACAATGGCCTAGCGATCAGCGCGTAGTTTAGTACAAACCGCCGGTAGTATCCTGTGTGACCTAAGAAGCATTGAACACCCCTATAATTACTTGGGGGTGAGAGGTCCACGATAACCTTGACCTTTGAGAAGTCCGTGGCAATGCCGTTCTTGGATACCACGTGTCCCAGGATGCAACCGTGCTTTACCCAAAACTGACATTTCAGGGGGTTGAGAGAGAGACGATATAAACAACACCATTCAAAGACCGTGCGGAGTTTTTCGAGATGTTGGTTCCAGGCCGAATGGACACATAGGTCATCGACGAAGACCTCCAACTCCTTGCGAAGCATGTCCTTGAATATGGTGCACATGAGGCATTGAAAGGTGGCGGGGGCATTGGTTAGCCCGAATGGCATGACTACATAGGCAAAGATGCCCCACTCAGTGGCGAAGGCGGTCTTGTGCCTATCTGCAGGGTGCACTTGCACCTGATTGTATCCCGAGAAGCCATCCAGGAAACTGTAGGCTTCCTTACCTGCCACCCTCTCAAGCATGTGCTCGGTGTACGGTAAGGGCTAGTTGTCTCTCTTTGTCGCTGTGTTTACTTTCTTGTAAAAGACGCACACTCGAATCTTGCCGTTTTTCTTCATCACAATGACTATGGGTGATACCCAGTCCGTGTGCTCAATTTCGTAAATGAACCCGGCTGGCATCAACTTGTCAATTTCCTCCTTGACAGCATGGGCGTGCTTGGGATTCATGGGGTATGGTCGCTGCTTGACCGGCATTGCATCCGTCGTCATGGGTATGTTGTGAGTCACAACACTTGGATCTACCCCTCGTAGCTCGTCTAGAGACCAAGCAAACACATCCCAGTACTCCCGCAAAAGAGTGATGAGGCTGGATTCTTCCTCCGTGGTCAGGTCCTCGACAATGAACACCGGTCGGGGTGTTTCTCGTTCCAGGGCTAGGTTTATCTCCTTGACCTTGGCTGGCCCTTCAATGGGTTCACGGATTTTCCCTTGGCATTTGGCACTTAGTAGAACCACCACCCTGTCCCCTCTTTTGAATTTTGAAAAGCGCTTAGGGAGGTCTCGCAGCTTTCGTTGCTCTTCCAATCGCACATCGTTGGGGCGCTTTGCTTTATTCTGTCGTAGTCGTCGGTGCCTCAGGTGGATGGGTAGATCTCCCCTGGTGCGTCTGGCCGTGGGTGGTCTAGGGATTTCTGGGTCATCCTCCGAAGTAACTTCAGATTCAGAGTCGAAATCCTCATTTTCACTAGGGGAGATGGTCTCCCCTGGCGGCCGCAGTTCGGAGGGCGACTTGGTTCTAAGCAAGGCTGCCGCTTTTGGTTGGGTCAGGCCGGCCTGCTTAAAATCCACAGCCCCCATCTGTTCCAACCAAGCACGATCGCATTTCGCACACATGACCCCTTGGTCCATCCTAAGGGCCGGCCTCGGCTGTGGTTTTGCATCTGCTCGGATTTGCTCAATCTCTCGCCCTTCGGTATCATATTCTACCGTGTCCATCTCACCCTCACTTTCTTCATCGAAGGGTTGGCAATCTTCGTATTCGTCGCCGGAATCCGCCTCGCTGGACTACTCATCGTTCACCAAGGCCTGTTCTGCCTCATTTTGTTGGTCGGGGACCAATGCCTAGTTGTATCTGAGATTTAGTTCATGCACTCTGGTCCACTTCCATTCGGGTTGTTCCAAGAGGTCTTGGAGCGGCTTGAGGTTGGCGGCTGTGTTGCGCTCCAGTCAGTCCGTTAGATGCCCCAGTATTCCCTGAAGTTCTCTCCTATTGGTTGGCACTTGGAAGGCGACAGCCGTCATGGAGGCTTGCTGCCATCATGTAGACAGGTGTGGGCTGTGTTTCTCTTGTCTTGCCAACTATTTTGACAACCTGCTCGTATGCTTCATGATCTGAGAACGGCAAATCAAGTGTAGCGAGAACGTGCATCCAATCCCGCTCGTCCTCTGGGCAAGGGATATACTTCGTCAAGGACCCGCAAGGCGCCTTGTTCTGGTTGGTTCCTTTGAGTAGAATGGAGATGGTATCTAGGTCGACTGGTGAGGTCTTCCAAGTGTCCATCTCTATTCTCACAGCGTCAGTTCGGTTGCCCAAGAGGATTAGGTTGTTACCCCAGTCTTCGATAACTCTGGCATTGTGCATCCAGGGTTGACCCAGTAAGATATCATAGTCCACTCCCTTCATGACGATGAAGTCGACAGAGAACTGGATTCCTGCAATCTTCACTGGCCAATTCTTCAAGACCCCGAATGGTCTCACTCGCATGCCATTTGCTAATGTGACGCTAAACCGGGTGGTTTCGACGGGCGGGTTTCCCCACTTCTGTAGCACTGCATAGTTAAGCACACTGACCCCCACTCCTATGTCCACGATCCCCCTTCTCGTTGTATCCCCCAAGGCTAGGACTGGCAGGACTACGTGCATTTCTGAGCCCTCCCAGAAGGCGTTGATGTGCAAGGACTTAGGGCTTGAGTGTAGCGTCAAACTTGGCAAGTGCATTTTCGCATCCTGGTCTTGAGCATTTCCTGGGGCTTGCTCGTGTGGTCTTTTGATCCACCATTTGAGGTCTTGCCACAGGGTAGAGTGCTGCCTGAGCAGCTCTCCCAGTGCAGCCGTTACAAGGGTGGTCACTAGTGTGGTTAGGAGATCGCTAAACACCTGTCCTGCCCTATGTTCAGACTGTGCGGACCAATGGCCACGGCTGTCCTGTGGTTCTGTTACGTCTAGGCCTGGCCTTGTCCTTGTTAGTACTGCTTGTGGCGTAGCTGCCACGACAGACTTAGGGTGGGGCAGCGATGACGGCGCACTCATGCTGGAGAGGTCCTTGATCTCATCCTCCGTGATGGGCTTGACGTCCTTGAGGTGCTGTTGAGCCTCCCTCACCCATTCCTTTACCTTTTCTATGGCTTCCAATTGCCGCCTGGGGTGTGGGTATTCCCCTACCTTAGCTCTCTCCGGTTGCGCAGTTCTAGGGGCTGAAGTTTCTGCCTCTGCGTCTGAGACTTTCTTGCCGTGGGGCAAGGTCGTAATGCTGTTGGTTTTTAATGCGACCTTAGCCTCTGACCTCTTCTTTTTCCGCCTACGGCTTTTCTTTCCTACAGAGATAGCGTCGAGATTGCTAGGTCCTGGCAGAGAGATGCCGGCCTGCTTCGTTTATGCTCGGGTCATCACTCGTAGAGGGATAGGTGTGGCCTCCCCATCGGGGTTTTCAACACCAAACAGTCCCAGCGGGACAGACGAAAAATTAGCTGTACCAGTAGGCGGCTTCCGTTTTGGGCAATCTATGAAAAGATGAGTGATTCCGCACTCTACACACCTTTGGTCGGCTTTGTCCCTATTTTGCTGCTCTCTTTTTGGGCACCGTGATGAGACGTGACCGGGATGTCCACATGTCCAACAAGTGACTGGATCCGGTGGCTGCCCTCCCAGGCCTCTACCCCGTCCTCGTCCTAGTGCCATCATTGGTACTGGTCGGTAATCCATGAGGATTGCATTGCCCTCGTCGTCATGCGAGACGTACGGGTATATGTAGGTTTCTTCGTCACTGGGCTCCTCTACGTAATGCACAGGAGCATCGCTCGGTGGGTGGGTCACATAGGGACTAGGCGGCCTAGGGATACCGGTAGGGTTTATGTCCAGCCTAGGGACCGCTGGCTTTGTGTCGTTAGGTGCTGGTAGGGCAAGAGGAGCTCCCCTTCCGTAGAATGGCTGTGGCCTATTAGCCCAATAGAGCTGGCTGTAGGGCTGCGTGTATGGTAGTCTTCGTGGTAGTCTGCAGTGTGCGGCATCATGGCCGAGAACCGTCCGCAGTTAGTGCAGGGTCTTGAC
This sequence comes from Lygodium microphyllum, assembly GCF_053477565.2. Taxonomy (NCBI): domain Eukaryota; kingdom Viridiplantae; phylum Streptophyta; class Polypodiopsida; order Schizaeales; family Lygodiaceae; genus Lygodium; species Lygodium microphyllum. Next base: position 88,487,475 of record NC_141157.1, read on the forward strand.
CTAGGGTCCTGACATTCTGCTGGCAGGTGGTTTCCTCCGCAGTACACGCACTGGGCGTGCGGACGCGTAGGTCGCCTTAACATGTCCCGTATTTTGGCCAGTTCTGTCTTGACCTCGGCCAAGCCATGGTTTGCCTCGGCGGCCTTCCCCTTATCGTGGGATGACGCGTTGGATCGCTCGCTAGAGGTTGGCGTTCGTTCTAAACTCCGTGGGTTGATTTCTTCCAGGTTCGAGCTCCTGGAGCTCCGCTCCCTCAGCTGGTCATCGACCCTAATGGCCTCCTCAAAAACCCTAGCCACCACGTCCCTTTGCAAGCTCGAATTGCCCGCTAGTGCTTTGTACAATTCTTCATCCCGAATCCCGCTGATGAACACGGTTGACACTGCCTTGTTAGTCGGTCTTTCGCCCAAGGGGATTCTCTTAAGGAGACTTCTAACGTGGGTCATGTAGTCGCGGATGCCCTCCTTTTCCTTCTCCTTGACGTTCATCAGACGCACTAGCAGGTTGTCAGAGTATCCGGGTTCGGCAAACCTCTTGACGAAGAGGTACTTGAGGTTATTGAAGTTGGCTCGTTCTATATCATCTAGACTTGTATACCACGTCCTACCCTTATCGCTTAAGCAAAGTCCAAATGCTTGCGAACGTTGGGTCTGGTCGTTGAGGCCATTGGCTTCGCAGACCTGCTCGAACCGCTCGACAAAGCTGTACGGGTCGTCCGGTGGTTGGTACTTGTCAAGTTGCTTAGCAACAATAGGTATTTTGGCTTGGCTCTTTGAACCCTGGGTTGCCCCTAGTCCTGCAAGTAGTGAGGTTGCTAGCGCAGCGGCATTTTGTTCCGCCGCGGTGTTATCGAGCAGCCGTTTCATGAGGAGCTTGCCCAGCGTCAGGTCTCCCTCGAGTGCTCTTTCCTGGTCTGTTCGATTTCGGCCAGCCAAGTTCAACACTCGCTGCACCTCATGCAGCTCCATGCTTTGCCTTAGGCTCCTGGCTTGTTGGTCCCTATTATAGTCTGCTATGCCCTGCAATGCCTTGCGGGCTAGCCTCCTCTCCTCCTCTAGGTCTGCAATGATTGCCTCCGCTGTCCTGCCATGGTGTTCGTACCGAGCGTGCGCATCGTAACTGCTCACCATTTGCTGTATGGCTTCCAGAAATGCGCTAACATCTAGCTCCCTTGCAAACCGGTGATCTGAACCTCCCTCTATCATGGTAAAATTCTCGTGCCTAGTTGTCAGTCAAATCCTTGTCGTTGTTGCTCCTTGCTTGATCCTGCCCTGGGCTCTGTGCGTCTGTCACGCTTGGGTTTTCTCCTAGTGGTGGGTTTTTTGGCAATTTATCTGAGTGAGTTCTTTTTTAATTTTTGAATGCAGTGCTCAACTTAGGGTCACTCGTAAGTGTGTTATCCCTCGTGCACTCGTGCTCAAACAGGCTTTCGACTTTCCTAAGTGCTCTTCAAGTGCGGAAATTCAATCAGAGTGCTATGAGTGCTTTCCCTGCATCTTACTCACTCTTGCTCGTTTTGGGCATGACAGGCTTGCTACTCTAGTCTTGGCCACCTTATGGGTCACTGGGGGAGTGCCCAGTGTGTCCCTAGATGGGTCAGGTTTGTTTTGATTTGACTCTGGGAGTCAGACGTCTGATTTACCGGTGGTCCGATTTACCAGTGGTCCGATTGTGGGGATCGGACCAGGTATGTTAGGGCGAAGTGGGGGTCTTAGGGTCCGCGTGTCCGATTCTCAAGAATTGGACGGCGGGCGAGTATGCGAGGGATCGGTCCGATCCTAGGAGGTCCGATCGAACCAATCGATCCGATTCCTTCTGGTCCGATTATGGATGGGTCCGATTCTAGGGGGTCAACAGACCGGACCGACTGGTGATGTGTATTACTCCGTTCGATCGGACCGGGTGGGTCCGAGTCAGAGCGTCCGAGTAGTTGAGTCGGACAAGTTGGTCCGAGCGTCCGATTTTAACAAAAAGGGGCCGGTCGGTCCGAGTGCCACGTGGCGCGTCCGATCGGACCAGTTAGTTCGAGTCTAGTGATTGAACGGGTTGTTCCGATCGGACGATTGTCCAAGTGTCCGATTCTGGGAATCGGACACTGGGTCGGCCGTCCGATTCCGCCGGTCCGATGGGTCACGCACACCGATTTGCTCGATTTTCACTAGGTGTATTATCCTATTGGTCGTGCGATTACCCTGCGAAAGAGCTGGAGTAGGGCAGACGAGATCGATTACCTGAAGTCGCCGAATGCGATGTCCTTCTAGCTCTAGTCGATCAGACAGCTCGCTCACTCTCTCACTCTTTGTCTCTTCCGCTCTCCGTTGGTTGGAAATGGGGTCCTCTTGCCCTCCCAGAGTTTTATACTCTGCTAGTTCTGCCCTACACACTACAGGTTCCTTCCCTGGTGTTTCTTATGCCGTTACCTTGCATCTACTCCATTTTTTTTTCCTTTGTTCCTGTGATTTTTCCCTTGTTTCACAGCAGCAGCCCTCTACCTTTTCGTGTGTGATTTCCTACTGCTAATCTATCCTAAACACATCCTGAATCGAAAACAAAACACTGAACTAATTTCTCCATGTTTTCCAGTCATTAATAACCAGATTGTTCCAAAACACTTACCTGTTCTGAAGATAAAAAACACCAGACTTCCTACCTATCTCAAGCTCCACCGTTTCAGGGTGAATGACCTACTTCGATGCTCAATATGGGGCGTGCGAGTGCTCGAGCTTGAATCCGTGGTCCCGGCAATGGAACCAAAATGTGGGAGCTTTCGCTCAACTGCCAAGACCCACGGACCGCTTATTGTTTTAAGTGTTCCAAGCGAGCTCTCATGGCCATCTCTCACCTAGCCGACGCGTCGTCCAACCTACGAATGCAGTGAACTTACCTTGATGCTTGATCGAGTACCCTCCTCTCTCTCACACTTTGGTAGCTCCACGATTCTTGATGCTAGCTCAAGCATCCTCAAGCCTCCTCCATCTCCAAGCCTCATCCTCCATAGCCACGCGCGCAAGAGAAGATAAGAAGAGAGAAGAGGAGAAGGGAAGAGGAGATGGTGGAGAGCTTCACCCTCTTGATTCCTCACTCTCTCACACACTCACTCCCTCACACTCTCACACTCCCTCTCTCAAGAGCATACACAAGCAAGAAGGGGAGAAGAAGACTAGTTTTGCCACACCAAAGAATGAGCTCTTCATTCACTTTTCAACTTTATATACAAAACCCTACTTCCCTTTTGGGTGGTCATTCCCTTTTTCCCTTTTTTTACATGGCCGGTCATAGCCCAGGCCCTGTTTTCCATTGTTCTTTTCTCTTCCTTGCTTCCTTTTCACTACCCTTCTATATTTACAAATAGCACGGGTTAGAGCCCGGCACTCTTTTACAAGATTTTAGGGTGCGTTTTTTATGTGCCTTTCCCTTTTTGTGGTTGCCTTGGTCTTTAACGATTGTCCTTGCGCTTTTGGGCTTTTCTCCTTCTTTTCCTTCCGTCGGGCTACCTTCTTTCTGCCTTTGCCCTACGTCTTTTCCACTTTCTTTCGCTCTTGTCGTGTTGGGGTTAACACCTTCCCATGAAAGTTATCGTGTTTAATGCATTACTTTTGCGTAGAATCAAAGTCGTAAAACCTAGGCTTGTGGATCCGTGGGGATGTCCACGCGTATGTTGGGGAAGAACCACCCACGGCTGCGCCTTGCAACTTCTTGGGAGCCATCATAGACGTGATTATGGACTTTTGGTTTGCCTTCACCCTTACGCGATCGACGAATTTCCTCCAGGATTGGTAAAAAACCTCAAGATCTACCCTCTTCCCCCCATGCGTAGAAAAACCTTTCACCAAAATGCGATTCTTTACAAACCCGAGGAGGCTTGTGGGAATGGGACTTATGGAAGCCCCCCCCTTAGAAGCTTCTCAAGAAGCTTCTAAGAAGCTTCTGATGTGTACAAAAAATGTGACGAGAGGAAATGATTGGGGAGGAGGGTGACGGTGTCGAATTGAAGGAGGTGAGGATGAAGGTGATGACTACGACGTTGAGGGCGGTGCCTGGCACAATGCGGCGGTGGCGGATGGGGGTCGGTATCGAGGGCAGCCTTTCCTCCTCTCCCTTCGATCCCACCAGCATGGCAGCCTCCCTTCTTCTGTCCAATCTGCACCACCCCCCCCCTTTTGTCCACAAGGGGGTCATATAGCCCAAGGGGGGGAGATGGTGGCCACCACGTGGCGGGTGCATGCCTCCCCCCCCATACACCACACTTCACCTCTTCACCTCCTTCTCCACTCCCTCCCCTCCAGCCATGCATCGGTTGGGGGAATTAGTAAAAAAATTTACTTAATTTTCATCATTATCCATCTTGCTCCCTTCAAAAAGGGTGTTTCCCTGCGGCTTCCACGGTCTTAAACCCCGACCTTGATTTCACAATGCGGAGGCCTCATTTTTGCGTATGCAGGGTACGAATTAACCTACCGATAATTTCGATGCGGGAGATAACCTTGCACAGGTTTTACACAGCGCGCAGGGAGTCAAGTTCAATAATATTTTTTTGGGCGAAAATATTACATTCTCTCCCCCTTGGAGGAATCGAGATGTCCTCATCTCGAAGAACTGGGGGTATCGTTGCTTGAGAGTACTTTCATCCATCCAAGTGGCATCCTCCTTGGGATAATCTTTCCACTGGATGAGGCATTCTCTCAAGGTTCTGGATCTCAATTGTCTCTCCCTAACATCTAAGATCCTGTCAGGTCCTAGCTCAAGGACTCCTTGGCTAGGCATTACAACTTGTTGGTCATCAAGTACATGGCTAGGATTAGGTATATACTTCTTCAGTAGGCTGATATGAAATACATTATGAACCTTTAGGTTCTCAAGGAGTTGCAATCTATAATCATTGGGTCCTAGGCACTTGCGGATCTTGTAGGGTCCACAATACCTTGGACTTAGCTTCTTGCAATCTCCTAAGGATAGGGAACTCCTCTTTGGGCATACGCGAATGAAGACCATGTCTCCTTCCTCGAAGGTTCTATCTTGACATTTCAAATTTGCGTATGCCTTCTGTCTATCCTTGGCGGCTTGGATGTCCTGTCTTATTGACTTTATTTGGTCATCCATATTTTGCAGCATCTGCCTTGAAGCTTCAACCCTCAAGGTTGGATTCGAGAAGTTTAAAGGACTTCGACAGTCGTGCCCATACAATGCTTGAAAAGGGATCATCTAAATGCTTTGTTGGTAAGAAGCATTTTAGGCAAACTCAACCAGTGGGGCAAGTATTGAATCCACCTTTTTCGTTCACGACAATAGTGTGCCCTTAGCATATCCTCGATGACTTGGTTGACTCATTTCGTTTGACCACCTGTTTGGGGATGGTAAGCTGTATTAAAATAGAGTTGAGTCCCAATGGCTTCAAAGATAGCTCTCCAGAAGTGTGATGTGAAGAGAGAATCACAATCACTAATGATTCTTCTAGGTAACCCATGCAATTTGAATATCTCCTTGATGAACAATCTTGCAATGTCAGAGGCTTTATAGTTTGTCTTAACAGGAATAAGATGTGCAACCTTGGTGAGCATATCCACCACAATCATAATGGAGTTCTATCCTCCCTGAATTTGGGGTAGACCAACAACAAAGTCTATACTGATGAATTTCCATTTCATTTGGGGAATGTCAAGTGGTTGCAACTTTCTTGGCATTTTGACATGTTCGGCCTTAATACATTGACAAGACAAACACTTAGTGACATATTTGAGAATGTCACCTTTAAGCCTCTCCCAATAGTAGCTCTTTTTGACTGCATTGAGGGTCTTGGCATAGCCAGGATGTCCTGAGAAGGGGGAATCATGAGCTTCCCAAAGTATCTTTTGCTTGAGTGACGGGCTTGCCGGTATACATAGTCTCGTTCTATAGTAGAAAAGTCCACTATTGATAGAGAATTCTTGATACTTAGCATATAGCTTCGGGTCTCGATCCTTGATAGGGATCTCCCTTAGCATCTTCTGATAGGTTGGATCATGGAATGCTTCTTCTCTAGCTAGCTCAAGTATTGGATTGTTTGGCATGGATACCTTTGTGGCTAGAGATCTAGCTGTTTATGGATTTTGCAAGATTAGAGAATTAAGGAATGCCTTGCGACTAAGTGCATCGGCAACTACATTCTCCGCTGGTATTTGATTTCAATCTCCTCCAGCACTTCAATCCATCGACGTTGCCTCGTGTTGAGCTCATTCTGAGTAAAGATCCACTTGAGACTTTTATGATCCGTCACTAGGGTAAACTTGTTACCCAATAGGTAGTGTCTCCAAAGCTTGAGAGCATGGATGACAGCTAACAGCTCTAGATCATGGGTAGCATAATTCTTCTCATGACTCTTCAGTTTTCTTGAAGAGTATGCTAGAGGATGACCTTCTTGCATAAGCACACATCCTAAGGCAAGCGTGCTAGCATTAGTTACTACTTCAAACTCCTTACTAAGGTCCGGAAGTTTCAGGATAGGTGCTGATACCAAACTTTGCTTTAGTCTATCAAAGCTAGATTGTTCGGTAGTTGACCATACAATTGATATTTGCTTCTTCAATAGATCGGTCAGAGGTGCTGCAATCAAAGCACAATTTTTGATAACGACCCTATACCATCCTGTTAATCAAAGAAAACTGCGTATTTCTTTGACAGTTGTTGGTATTGGTCATTCTAGAACATCTCTAACTTTGGCTGGATCCACTGAGATTCATTTCACTAATACGATGAATCTCAGATATTCAATCTAACGTTTGAAGAATGCACACTTATTCATCTTAGCATAAAGCTTGTGTGCCCTCATTGTCTCAAGGACAATCTGTAGCTGGGGTTCATGATCTTCTTCCTGTTTGGAATAGAATAAGGTATTTTCAAAGAAGACGACTACAAAGTCGTCAAGATATGGCCTAAAGATATCCTACATTAACCTATTGAAGGTGGCAGGTGCATTCATCAGCCTGAATGACATGACTAGGAACTAAAAGTGTCCATATCTCGTGTTAAATGCCGTCTTTGGGATATCTTCTTCCTTGATCTTTATCTGATAGTATCCAGACCTGAGATCAATCTTGGAGAAGATCTTTGCACCTTGAAGACGGTCAAGAAGTTCATCTATTCTTGGAATAGGGTACTTGTTCTTAATGGTTGATTGATTCAACCCTCTGTAATCAATACACAGCCGAAGCGTTCCATCTTTCTTCTTTTGAAATAGCACTAGAGCTCCCCATGGCAAACTACTGGGACAGATGTAGCCCTGATCTAACAGTTGCTTGTGTTGCTCCTTCAGCTCAATCGCTTCCAGGATGGACATTCTATAAGGCCTCTTTGCAATTGGTGCAGCTCCCGGCACTAGCTTGATATCATGATCCACTTCCCTTTGAGGTAGAAGTTCTGTCAGCTCTTCAGGAAATATGTCTGCGTACTCCTTTAGCCATGAAGGTTCTTCATTGATTCTGATCTAGCTTATTAAGCTTAATCAAGTAGATAGGTAGACCCTTTTTAACTCCCTTTTTAATCCGAGATGCTCTGGCCAATTGAATTTTCAGCTTTCCAGCCTCTCCTCAAGTTGTGACCAATTTCGCTTCAGAGTTTCGAAAGGAAACTTGGCCCTTTCCACAATGAATGTGGGCGTCATTAGGTTTAAGCAAATCCATTCCGAGCAAGCACTCATGGATACCTAGGTTCATGACCCTAAATCTGACCGAAGTCAACTTTCCTCCCAAAAAGAATTCCACATTACATTACATATCTACTTTAGCTTTTAGCCAAGAAACTTAACCACTTAACTTTTTATCAATACTCATAGTCAAGACAATCATTGATAAAAAGAAGTCTTATTCCATTCATATGGGCATAGCCCTTTCGAAGTACAATTATTTCTTGGGCGATGGACAAGCTGATGCATTAATTCGAGGAGAATAAGATGTTATTGCATTCAGCTACTACAGGAACTGAGTAGTAGTACGGATTGGGGTCATCAATTTTCAGGAATCAATAGGTCATTGGAAGATTAGGGTATCTTTTCCTTTGATATCCATTCTTCTCATGATGTCCCAATACCTTGATCCTATCGGCAGGGATTACTCGAGTCAATTCCTCATACACATACTTGTTTCTTTTAGCCCTTCGACTGTCGATATGTAGGGTTGTGTTTGCGTGAGCCTCAACAAAGATGAATAGCTTCACGATTTTTAAGTCCTCCATCCACTTGATTCTCTTCAAGTTGATTCTAAGGTATGCAAGTTGGTGGGCAGCTATGTAATAGATCCCTGAAACATCCATCCATCTCCGTTCCATGTACAAGGGTGATGTATTGTAGATGCAGTCTATGATATTCATCATATCGAGCCTTCGTCGATAATCTGAAGCATGCATCGCGGTCATAAACATGACCTGGAACACCATGAATCTGCTCCATGCTTCATGACTCTGCAAGACATCATCGATAAGTAAGAAAATGTTCATAATATCAAAATTTTCTTTACTTCACCTAATTAAGTTTTCTTAAAAAGACGGATCCTTCGTTGGTTCGCTCTGATACCAACTGTAACGTGTCCGCCTATTCGCTTGCAGGAAACATCTTAGCAGCCCATTGGAAAGAGAGTCTAGAAGGCTCCATCCGGCACTACCATGGAATGTTATGGGGTTTGCAATCTAGGTCTTTCCGAGTCTACCACGTAGCGAAAGTATTCCAGCTGTTCGCACTTAGGACCTACCTGAATCAGGGTTTCCTCTTGTGGTCAAATTCCTGAAGAGTAACTAGCATCGAACCCCAGGCAAACTGCTTTACACAAAAATGCCAGGGTCGAAGCGGATTCATGCTGCACTTGGTTCAAGGAGAATGGGAAATGAGAAGGATGCAAAGCTCGACCTCCCTGCCCATAAGGCATAGTCCCATTTCATTCCCCTAAAACAACATAAATCGGGTTCTAGTAACCTAGATTCTAGGTCAATGTTCCTTACTGTTCATTTCCTTTGAGCGAAGTTCCCTGCTGTCCATTTTGTTTAAGAAAAGTTCATGGCCAACCGGGACCACCCATCTATAGGAGGGACCCATGGCCACATCCACCACACTTTCCTCAAGGTTGCTTTAGTTGTCTAATTACCTATCACATTTAGTTAGACACGCATAAAACAGCTTCCTTAATTAGCCAGTTAGACATTGGTTCCTTCACGTAATCTTAGCACTTGACATAGAAAAACAGTGCCAAACAAGTTCCTTTTCAATAGGTTATCTTACTTATCTTAGGAATACATCCATAAAATCCAGCCCGTAGGCTAATCCATAATCCGCCCAAAGGCTATCCATAATCCACAAGGATTACTAATCCAATATTCCACCTGTAGACTAGTATGCAGGCCTCGAGATCCAATCCCTAGTCGCGTTGGCCTCTTGTGCAGGGCCTGGAAGGCAAGGGATTTACGGCCAGAGCCGCCCTAGCACCCAAGCATCCTCTTACTCCAAGTAGTGCCCAACGGAGAGACCTCTCACGGCGGGTTTGGTCCACATTCTCGGCATGGCTAACAACCCCCTTCGTTAGGGTTAGGCATACAGTCGGGAGTAATTGATGCTACCTCTCCCTTCAGGCCTTCAACCTGAAGCATTACTTATCTTTCCATCTTTAGTTCCTTGAGCAAACAATGCAAACAATGCTCCTAAACTGTTACAAGCACAATCATCCAGTGGTCATTTAATTGGCCAACTCCTAAGGAGTGAATCCTTTTCTCTGAATGCCTCTAGCATTCGATCAGCTATGACTTGGTAAGACCCCCAAGGGTGGGCCGTACCCTGTTAACCCAGCTTAACCATCATCTTAGGTTTCATAAATTAACAGTAACTCCTGGCCACCATGTCGCTCTGACTTGATTGATCCTTTGCTTACCAAGAAAATACATAACTACCCTTGACTTGGCGAATCAGCCCAAAAAAGATGATGTAATAGGATGTCTACTCATCCTCTTGTGCAAGTTATACTTGTGCTAGAACCAGCCAACCTCATTCCAAGGAATGGAAAATCTATCTTGTGATTAAATCACGAGGCCATGTGATGTTGCAACTTGTTGCACAAGTGTCACATCTATCTCATGGGATCATTTCACCCATTGAACGGTGTTTCTTGGTCAAGGAATTATGTTTAGACAAGAAGCAGGGTTTAGGGTGTCTTCTTACCCAACCCAATCCTAATTGTACTAGGCCGACAACATTCGATCCTAGGGTTTCCAAACTTAATCCGAGTTTTAATATTAGGTCGGTCGATCCTTAGGGTAGAACCCTAGATCATTATTTGCATGAGCGTCCAATTGACCCAAACATTCCGTGAATGTGGGTAGGACCTTAGGGTTTGAGGCCTTCGACTTGGCATCCAAGTACGATACTAGGCTGCATTTCTGACGTGCCAAGCCCTAGCTAGTACGTGAGGTTTTTATCATATCGACTAGTTATGTCTATACGAAACCCTAACCGTTATAATATCACAAGTGATTTGGGTAAATTGACCTACTTGTCTTGCGACAAGGACGATCCTTTCCTAGAGATGCTAAACTAGTTTGCAAGATGTCACAATACATGTAAACATGTGAATCATTACTTATACGCACCAAAAAGGTTTGCAATAACCCTAACTTTTCTTGCTAAAGTCATTACGTATGATAATTTGGAGAGTAACTTACATAGGAACTATTAGGTTTTACATCAAAGAATCATGCCTACAACCCTTTTGTCTAAACTTTAGAATTTCATGCTTTGATAAGCCACGCAACCTTTCCTAAATTCAACTCTTGATGAATGAATTTTTCGCATGACGAATATGCAACATGCAACCCTTTCGTAACTACAAAATAGTTAATGAAGTTTATGTAAAGTGAATATTGTAGGACTAGTGTTGACTTATTCCACTTTACAAGCATATGCCGCATGTAGGTCCATAGATTCATCTTCGTGCTCTACAATTTCTTTTCGGATAACATCCTACAGGTGTTAAGGACTTTTCCCCATGCGAATTATTACAAGGAAGATATTGCCTAAAATGCAACATACGCTTAATCTTTCCATGTCCAATCAAAAATACACTTAACAATTTCATCCCTTTGCCCTAAGCAATAGGCGTTCAAACTCATTACTTTGGAAATGCACGAAAATAGCATCATGTAGCTAATCCCCTAAGATGGACACTCTGGAAATGCAAACGATCCAATTGCATGACATGCACCAACCCTTGTCTATCGTTCAAAGAGATAATTTATCAAATGTACTTTTATCGCTACCACATGAATTAACGATAAGCATAAAATGCATTCCCCCTATGCTAGGTGAATTAGAAACATGCATAAGTGCTTCCCTTCCCATGAAAGTTATCGTGCTTAACGCGTTACTTTTGCATAGAATCAAAGTTGTAAAACCTGGGCTTGTGGATCCACGGGGATGCCCACGCGTATGTTGGGGAAGAACCACCCGCCGCTGCACCTTGCAACTTCTTAGGAGCCATCATAGACGTGATTATGGACTTCCGGTTTGCCTTCACCCTTACGCGATTGGCGAATTTCCTCAAGGCTTGGTAAACAGCCTCAAAATCTACCCTCTTCCCCCTGTGCTCAAAAAAACCTTTCACCAAAATGCGGTTCTTTGCAAACCCGGGGAGGCTTGTGGGAATGGAGCTTATGGAAGCCCCCCCCCCCTTAGAAGCTTCTAAGAAGCTTTTGATGTGTACAAAAAACGTGACAGGAGGAAATGATTGGGGAGGAGGGTGATGGTGTCGAATTGAAGGAGGTGAGGATGAAGGTGACGACTAGACATTGAGGGCAGCGCCTGGCACAATGCGGCGATGACGGATGGGGGTCGGCATCGATGGCAGCCTTTCCTCCTCTCCCTTCGATCCCACCAGCATGGCAGCCTCCCTTCTTCTATCCAATCTCTGCCCCCTTTGTCCACAAGGGGGGTCATATAGCCCAAGGGGGGGAGATGGTGGCCACCACGTGGCGGGTGCATGCCTCCCTCCCCATACACCACACTTCACCTCTTCATCTCCTTCTCCCACTCCCTCCCCTCAGCCATGCATCGGCTGGGGGAATTAGTAAAAAGTTTGCTTATTTTTCATCATTATCCATCTTGCTCCCTTCAAAAAGGGTGTTTCCCCGCGGCTTCCATGGTCTTAAACCCCGACCTTGATTTCACAATGCGGAGGCCTCATTTTTGCGCATGCGGGGTACGGATTAACCTACCGATAATTTCAATGTGGGAGATAACCGTGCACAGGTTTTACGAGGCATGCGGGGAGTCAAGTTTAATAATATTTTTTTATGCGAAAATATTACAGTTCCAGCTTTCCTAGAAATAGCTTCCTACGCACATCATAATAAAGAACTAATTATCATTTTTTAAAGGTATACTTCTTTGCCTTTAGATCATGTAATCGCTTCATCCAATGTTTAGCTACCTCCTGGTGCAACAAACTCTGCAACTTGAGCTCGTCCAAGTGGGCTATAGTCATAAATTGCTCAAATAAGGCATCTTCATCACCCAAAGAATGATTGATTGTGAATCTTATGGTGGGCAACTCAATTTCTAAGGGCAACAGACATTCCTCCCCATAAACTAATTTGAATGGGGTGTGGCTAGTGGCTCGTTTAAACATCGTATTATACACCCAAACCGCCACATACAATTTTGTATCCCAATCCCATTTCTTTTCAGATACTATCGATAGGATACCCACAAGTTTCTTATTGGTACTTTCAACTTTTCCATTGGCTTGCAGATTATAGGGGGTCGTCTTGTTATGCATAATGCTCCATGCTTCTAATTACCTTATTCAAAAAATGAGTTTCATGGTCCGATACTATTTCCTTTGGGGGACCAAAACGGTAGATGATCTGCTCAAGTAGAAAGCTAGCAGTCTCTTTTGCATTGTCCTACCTCGTGGCCGGTGCTTTTGACCACTTTGTAAAGTGATTAGTTGCTACTATAATGTATCTTTTCTGAGTAGTAGATGAGGAGGTAATAGGTCCCACAAAATCGATGCCCCACTTCTCAAATGGAAGGATAGCCATAATAGGCGTAAGTGGACACTTCCTATTCTCTCGACTGTCATGTCTTTGGCATGTATCACATCTCTTAACATAGTCAAATGAATCCTGGAAGATGGACGGCCACCAATAACTAGCTCGTAAAGCCTTCTGTGTTGTCAACCGCCCAGCAAAGTGCCCTCCACAAGCGGAATCATGGCACTCTTCCAAAATGAAGGGAACCTCGTCAGGCATCACACATCAATGATAGATATCATCAACACCTTGCCGATATAATGTCCCTGCGATCAAGAAAAATTTCAATGCTTGCTGTTTAATCTTCCTCTTCTCGGGTTTTGATAGAGTAGCTCCAGTCTCTCCCATAGAAAGGTAGTGCGTTATAGCAGCATACCAGGAGGGAATAGATGTAGTATCAATCTTAAACAATGTTTCCATGTCACTTCCTTCAGCCACGACCTCTTTTGGCTCTCTGAAATCCACAAGACACTCAACAATGCCCTGAAGCTTTGGTGGCTTGCTCTTAATCTCATAATCAAACTCTTGCAAAGTGATTAACCACTTTGTTAAACGATCAGGTGGCTGTAACTTATTCAACAACAATCGAAGCCCTTCCGCCTTTGTATAAAAAACCACCCTCTCATAAAGAATGTAGTGCTTGAACTTCTTAGTTGCAAATACCATCGCAAGGCACAACTTCTCCATATAGGAATAGTTAATTTCTGATATATCCAACTTTCAACTAGCAAAAGCTATCGCATGGTACCACTTTTCCTCCCAAATTTGGGCCAAACAACAGAGCTGATACTATACATAGTTGTTGCTGAAAATATATAGAACATTTCACCCCTTTTAGGCGCTTTAAAACAGGTGCTTTGGCAAGCTCCTGCTTTACATCATCAAAAGATACTTTGCAAGCATCACTCCATGAAAATTGACACTTAAAGGACAATAGGTTTATCAGTGGCAACGTTCTTTCTACCAAGGCATTGATAAACCTCCAATAATACCCTACTGACAGAAAGCTATGCACTTCCTTTGGAGTACATGGTGGACTCATGGTGACTATGACCTTGATCTTTTCACGATCAGCCCCCACAATCCCTACAGAACTGACCACATGGCCTAAAAAGAGCCCATAAGGGATGCCGAAGACACACTTTCGTGGGTTGAGAGCTATGCAGAATTGTCTACAATGCTCAAAACACTTCCATAAGATAATTAACTATCTATCCCTTACGGTTGCTCTCCCCAGATTGTCAATGAATACTTTCAATTCCTCGGGGAAAATGTCACCAGAGGTTTTGTCGGATGCTCTCTGCCATGAACCTAGTGCATTACATAACCCAAATGCCATCACATGGCACGCAAAGGTACCGAAGACACTAATAAACATTATTTTTAGCTTGTCTTGCTCAGCAATCGCCATTTGGTTATACCCTACAAAGCAGTCCATAAACGAATAGATTTCCCTACCTGCTAGTTGATCCAAAATTTGGTCAATAAATGGCAACGAGTAGTAATCTTTAATAGTTTGCTTATTCAACTCTCTAAAATCTACGCAAAGCCGGATCTAATTGTTCTTCTTCTTCCTAATTACAACTGGTGAGCACCATTTAGTATGCTGAACAGGGAAGATCAAACCTGCTTTCCGCAACTTCTATAGTTCCTTTTGAACAACCCGTCCCTTAATTAAAAAGGCATACACCTTACTTTCTGACGTATAGGGCGGGTACCTTCCTTTACAGGAATAGTATGCACAGCCAGATTGGAAGGAATACCCCTAAATTCGTCACAGCTCCAAGCAAAGATATCGTGGAACTCCTGAATCAGGGACACATAGTCCTCTCTCTCTTCCAAACTGAGCATAGAACCCAATTTGATTAGCCGTGAATCATTAGGCGTACCAAGGTCCAGCTCAATAACATCCGCGTCTCTTATTCGATCATGAGGCTCTATTGGCTCATTCAAGGTTATCTGATAGATATCCTCTATAGTGGACCCTTCCTTAGATCCATCACTTGATGACGTCTCACTATTAGATGGATCATCTAGTATTTCTAGTTCAGTGGAGGATAAAGGAGCTCTCTCACTCTGAGGAGACTCAGGGTAAGCATCCACTATTATATGATGGGCACCTCGACCTAGAATCACTCGACCACAGTGAGTATATCAACTTGACAGTCTGTTCGTAAAATCCAAAGCCTTCCTAGCGAAACTCGATAGCTAGGATGTCCTGCAAACCTTATCACCCTAGATTCCAGATAGCATTCCACACTTGCAACAATAACGTGGACTTTAGTGATGCAACCTTCTGGTTGTCTTAGACTATCATTGGCCATACTAAGAAGTGTGGAGCTGTCTTTTTGAATTTTGAGACCTAGCCACTCCATCAATTCTAAACTTATGATATTGATGGAGGATCCAGTGTCCACGATAGCGTGCTCCACTAATATTCCATCCACATATGTTGAAACCCTAGGGCAATGCTTTTCAGCATGATCGAACCAATCTTTGCCCACTCTAGCTATGCCCAAAGGTTCTACTATATACCCGATACGTAGGATTTTCTTGAATTTCTTGCATACTCCTGGAGAAAGTTTAATCAATTATAGCAGATTCACATCTAGTTTGACTTCGCAAAGAGAGCTTGCTAGGTCAAAGTCATGGTAGTTAGCCAAAATTCTCTTCTAGCGCCAAACCATTATTTCCTTTGGTCATTGGACCACCGGTTTTAGTGCCTCTTTTTGTATTTTTTTCTTCTTTCTTGGCACCTCTCTACCCTTCTTGAGATCTACTTTACCGTCAATAGGCCTTAGAGGTCCACCTTCCATATCCGGATTTAGGACTCGCTTTTCCTAGCATCCTACTTAGGGTTTCCCTCAATAGGTTTTACAGTTCCTTTATCACCCTCTTTAATATTTTTCCCTCTTGTTACGGCTCATAGATTAGAAGTTTCAGCATCATTGACATGTACAGCCTCAATAAGGCTGACTCCACTACCGTGAGGCAACTCCTCTACAACAGCCTTTCCTCGTTGCAGTATTTGTCTTGGTCCCTCATCTTGCTGGAGGTTATTCCCTTGTGCGCGATGGTTAACAGGACCAGGTTGTTTACTTCCTTGTTGGAGAGAACTGATCTTACTCCAACAGGTGGCAGCTAAATGGTTAGAATTTCCGCAAATATTGCATTTGACATTCGAAAAATTCCTAGGGAAATGTTGGCCACCACACCACTTACAACTGAATCTTGAGGGGCCACCCTCTTCAGGGCGTCGATTCCCTATCAAATTCTATTGCTTCTTAAGGAAATTGACATCCACAGCTATTTGTCGATATTGTTCAGAGATCATATCGGCGTAGTGCTTCATCATGTCCTTAACTTCACCAAGGATGTTAAAGGCACTCGACTCGTAGCCGCGATTGTAAATTTGTTGTCCCATAGGCCTAACCACTTGATTAGGGATTGTCCGTTGGCCTACTGGGACAAAATTAGGATTCATTGTTTGGCCCCCACTATTTAGTGAGGCCGCCTGACTAGCCATGGACATAGTCATGCTAGGAGGAGCTAGTAACATAGGCAAATTCGGCATGATCCCTCCTCTTCCATTCGTGCTTGACATGGGATCCCCTTGACTCCCATTGGTCAAGGCCAAGTTATTACCATTCCAATTTATCCTTGCTACATAAGGCGCTTGCAAGTGCGACTCTACTTCTGCTTGGGTAATAGCAGTATCAATGTCGGCCAAAGCAACACTACTCAGCTGCACCTCGATGTTATAATCCAATCCATGTAGGAAATATTGTAACTGGGCAGCCGCTGGAACGGGGATATAAGTATTTAGTTTACGAAGAACTTGCTTTAATTTCTTGGCATAGGCCTGGACATTCGCATTTGGCTCTTGGCGTGTTACATTCAAGACATGCAATCAATATTGTCCACCCTTCTCAGGGGCAAACTCTCTACAGAAAGCTATAAAGAATTGGGCACTCCTAGTTATGGTTCCGGCTTCGAGACCATGGTACCATATTGCCACTCTTCCTTTTAACGTCATGTTAAGGAACATCATTAGGTGTCCTTCGTCTTGGATTCGATAATTGAACATGAGTGTTTGAAATTCCTTAATGTTGAGTTCTCCATCTTCTTCTGCTAACCCATGGAAAATGGGTAATGATGCTCCTAATGTTGGCAAATCCAGTGTCCCTGGTGGAATTGCAATAGGTTGTGCCATGGCTGCAACTGGATTGACAAAAGGAGTTTGTATAGATTTAAACTACACCCCCACTTGTTGTGGGTTGATTAGCTAGAATTAGGGAAGTACTAAGACTTCCACTTGCACTTGAAGAGCTACTTGTAACACTTAGGTTACTAGAACCACTGCCTCTTATGCGCAACGCGCTGCTCCTTTGAGGAGAATAACGACTTACAATCTCCAACCGTCGTCTAGCCCTCTCAACACATTCTGCTTTTTGTATTTCGGCTTGACGGTCCTTGTCAAAGGACATAAACCAATTATTTGGTCCCTAGAAAACCTAGATTCGAGAACCACCACTTGTTGGCAGCTCCCGACAGACGCACCATTGATGGGACCTTAAATCGGCCGGCACTGGCTAAGGCACTAGCCGGACCTCATGCCCTCAACAGACAACCCCACCTCACGGCCTCGCGGGCCAGGATCATCTATCGAGGGATACACTATCCTAAATACTAATCACTCCGCATTTATAGTCTGTAATCCAATGGATGTTCCCTATCCCCCGTCTCCTCATAGGGAGATCATACATATAACGGCAATAAATGTCACACATTACACACACAGGGACACCCCACTGGCTAATTGCCGTGGCCCTACTATAGCTCTCCTACATCTTGGGGATTGGCCCCTCGATGTGCTGCTTCCACACATAGACACATTCAAAACAAACTCCCCTCTTAGTGCCAATATATTTAACGTTCTAGGAATGCACTTATCCTCACTTATCCATCCCCTTTTGACCCACTGTCTAGACCTACAACCGAGTTTCTCACTCTCTCTACGTGGGTCAAGTCCTAGAGAAACCAAGTGTTATGCATCGAGGAGCTTGTAATTGATACCATTTTACAATGCGTGATGCAAATGCGTATATGATTAAGTGCTCAAACAATCAAAAAATAGCCTCGTGCATTGTGCAAATCCATTCTTTTCATGTTTCCATACATTAACGCATAATTGTTGTAATGAGAGAAGACATGAAGCCTTACACTCATGATGTACTTCCCTTTATTTAACTTAACGGCATCCTATATGAATAATGCAATAGACACATCAGATTTTATAACATATTTCAAAGCTCAAACTCCCCTCTCTCCCTACCGTTTAGAGTTTTGCTTGCGATGATAGGTAAAAGGGTAATTTCATGTGTATTTCGCACGAAATAGCAATAAATACTCACAAAAACATATAAATGGGGATAACTTGAGGCAAACTCTCATGCTTCATCCTCATTATACACTCGCAGACACATCCGTAATTTTCCTAATCCATTCTCTATTTTTTCCCCATTTAAATAGCATTTTTTCTATTTTCCCTTATTTTTTATCATTAAAAATGGAAGAAAATTAGCATTATTTCAGAGTTGTGGCTCTTGATTCCTTAAAGAGTAACCATGTAAATTTTATTGGTGTTTTGTTTCATGTTTTTTCCATTTTAAGCCCAAAAATCCCATTTTTACTCTAAAACCCATGCTTTTCGGGTTTTTTCCATTTATTTCCCACACTTTAAGTGTATATTTTTTGAGTTTTTTATTATGAAAGACTAAAACCAACAGAAAACAACATGTCCATCACTTTTCAGCCCATATGAACATTGCTAACCTCATCAAATTCAAAAAAAGAGCAATTTTCTTTGTAAAAATATCATTATTGTGTATTTTTTATTATTTTGGCTTTTGAAACTTGTTGTGGGTCTGCAAATCAGGGCCATTTGATGCTCAGTCCTCCTCCACACTACCATCTTCAGCCCACCTTCAACTTGGAAGCAATCCGGTACCATGCCGGATGAGCATTCATCAACCGAGCTTCATTCTTCTTCACACGCAAGAACAACCCCTTGCAGGAGAGAGAGGGAGGAGAGAGAATGAATGAAATCTGATCTCCACAATCGGGCAGCCATTCAAGGAGCAGGCTAGAGCGATGGAGAACGAAGATAAGAAGAAGAGTATGCATCAAATTAGTTGGGGGGTTGCTTTCAGGCTCTCCAACCCCCCTCATCATGAATCGTGGATATGGCACCTCCATCCTTGCTTCACGCCAAAAAAAAAAGCCCCCCCTCTCAAATTCATTTTTTTAAGGGCCCCCTTTAGGGAATCCCCCAAAGGTCATGCCTTTTGGCTCTTATCAAGTCCCATTCACACTTCATTTGGACCTTGGCCTCCCGGGAACTCCATCTTCCGCGTCCAGTGTCCAAATTACAATCTGAAAAATTCTGGGCATTTGTCTTGAAGTCCCCCACTATTGGGCATCTCCCAGGGTCTCATCTGACATGCCAAATAATTATGAAAATTCATCAACTGTCGTCAAGTGGGTCTTTTAAGCCTTTCCCAGGAATTGCCGCTTAAAATCATACTGATTGCCACCGCCACCTTCGATAAAGTCTATTTTTTCCCTAAAATTCAAAATTTTTGGCTATTTTTAAGCACTTCTCGATGTCAAAAATCATCTATCACAAAGCCATTTTATAGGCTGTTCGATAGGCCCATAAAGCTGCCATGAGCTTGTTATCCCAGTCGCTTCGAGAAGTGGAAACCACCTTTGTGACTACGTTGACCAAGATCTTATTTATTGATTTTTCGTGGCCATTGCCTTGGGGATAGTATGGTGAAGGCTTCCTATGGGTGATCAAGAAGGTTGAGAGTAGGTGGGCAATCACATCATTGATGAAGTGGGTGCCTTGGTCGCTCACTATCTCAATAGGGCAACCAAATCTTGAGATGACCTGCTCCCATAAGAACTTCATTGTGGTCCTTGCATCGTTATTCCTTGTGGCTCTTGCTTTAGCCCATTTTGTCAAATAGTCAATTGCTACGATGGTATATCGAGCTTGTGAATACTGGGCCACATGACTAATGGGTCCGATGAAGTCAATGCCCCATTTCTCAAAAGGTCGTCGTGCTATTACAAGGGTCAATTCTATTTTGTCCTTCCACGCGGCGAGGACCTTGGTCCTTTGGCACTCATGACAGTGCTTGACAAATCTAGCTACGTCATGGAATAGCATGGGCCACCATAGTTGAGACTGCATCACCTTGCGGGATGTCATGTCTCCATTGAAATGTCCCCCAACGATTCCAGCGTGTGCCTCTCTCAACATGTCATGCATCTCATGTTTGCACACACACTTGTTGGCCAATAATCAACTGATAGGGTTAGATCTTCACAATAAGCCTCTTAAGCTTGGCCTTCTCGATAGGTCTCTCGGGTAGGCCGTGTTTGAGCACGTGGATGACATCATCAGGCCAGTATGGTGTTAAATCAGCCTTGAATAATTCCTTGTCACTGGACAGGCGAAAGAGATGCACATCTGGAAGGTCGTCCATTATGCCTTGTTCAGCGGCTTCACCTATGGGTATGCGGGACATGTGGTCTGCCATGTAATGATGTTTCCCTTTGCGTACAACCACAAAGAAGTCAAACTCTAGAAGAAGCAATAACCATTATGCAATGCCTCCTCTAGCGCAAGGCTTGTTCACTAGATAGAGCAATGCTTGATGGTCAACAAGAAAGATGAAGGGTGTGGCGAAAAGATAATGTCTAAATTTCTTAATGGCAAATACCATGGCTAGCCCCTCCCTTTCCGTAGTGGAATAGTTTGTCTCCATGTCAGTGAGCTGCTTGCTAGCAAAGCTCACTAGGTAATCAAGGTTTTGTTCGCCAGGTCGGCACCGAATAGCTCCAATGGTAAACTTAGATGTATCTATATGCACATGGAACGTTCTAGTCCAATCTGGGGCTCGTAAGATGGGTGCAATGGTAAGAGCCTTTTTCAATTCTTTGTAAGCATGTTGGCATTCTTCAGTCCACTTGAATACAATTAGCAGCTTGGTCTTGCAATTAGTGCATAATTCAATACAAAGCGCCAATAGTACCTTGTGTGACCTAAGAAGCACTAAACACCCTTATAATTGTTGGGCAGTGGCAAGTTGACAATAACCCTGATCTTTGAGAAATCAATGGCCATGCTGTTCTTGGACACCACATGCCCTAGGATGCATCCGTGTTTCACCCAAAATTGGCACTTTAGGGGGTTCAACAAGAGATTATAAAGTCGACACCGCTCAAAGACTGTCCGTAGTTTCTCTAAGTGTTCCGCCCAGCTAGAGTGTACGCATAGATCATCCACAAACACCTCTAGCTCATGTCTGAGCATATCTTTGAAGATCGTGCACATCAAGCATTAGAAAGTTGCAGACGCGTTCATTAGCCCAAAGGGCATAATGATGTAGGTGAATACCCCCCACTCTGTAGCAAAGGCAGTCTTGTCGTCGGGGTGTACTCGCACTTGATTGTAGCCCGATAAGTCATCTAAAAAACTATAGACTTTTTTACCTGCCACCATCTCAAGCATGTGCTTGGTGTATAGCAATGGGTAGTTATCTCTCTTCATAGCGGCATTGACTTTCTTATAGTTGACGCACACTCGAATATTTCCATTTTTCTTCATAATGATCACTATTGGTGATACCCAGTCCATGTGCTCTATTTCGTAGATGAATCCTACTCTCATGAGTTTATCAATCTCCTCTTTTACTGCATGGGCATGCTTTGGATTCATGGGGTAAGGGCATTGTTTTATAGGGACAGGGTCAAGGACCATAGGGATGTTGTGGGTCACAACCCTGGGGTCCACTCTCTTAAGGGAAAACACGTCCACGTACTCTCATAGGAGAGAAACAAGGCTAGCCTCCTCATCCTTGGTCAGGTCGTCTGCTATGAATACAAGTTGAGGATTCTCACCTTCCCCTGCCATGTTGACTTCATTAACCTTGGCGGGTCCTTCAATAGGCGCGCTAGTCTGTCCCTACCTCTTTGCTCCTAGCAAGACCACCACTGTGTCACCCTTCTTGAACTTAGTGAAGTGTTTGGGTAGGTCATGTGGTTTCTTCTGTCGTTCTTCATTTGACTCTTTTGTTTGTTTGTTTCTTTCCTCTTTTAGCTAATTACGCCTTAGGTGGACCGGCAAGTCCCCCTTGGTGCGTTTGGTTTTGGATGGCATGGGTATTTCAGGGTCGCTCTTCATACTAACTTTAGACTCTAAGTTGAACTCACAGCCCTCAATGGAGGAAGGAGTCTCTCGGGGTGGTCGTAGTTCAATAGGTGCGTCTGTCCTAAACATAGGTACCACTAGTGGTTGGACAATTCCAGCCTGCTCATAATCCACTACCCCTATGTGTTCCAACCAAGAGCGATTGCAATCCAATCTCATAACTCCTCTCTTGATCTCATATGCATTCCTTTCTTGGGGCCTGGAGTCTATTCTTATCTGCTCTATCACCCTTCCATCAGTATCATACTCCACGGTATCCATTTTCTCCTCGCTCTCCTCACTGATGGAGGAACAATCCTCATATTAATTGTCAGAACCATCATTCCCTGACTGCTCGTCATCTCTTAGGTCCTCCTTTCTAGCCTTTTTCTTGTCGGTGACTAGAGCTCAATTGTGTAGCAAGTTCAGGTCATAAACTTTGGTCCACTTCCACGTGCTCACCTAGGAGGTCTCTGAGGGGCGAGATTAGCGCAAGGATTGCCCTCCAATCTACCTGTCAAATACTCTAGGGTTTCCTAGAGTTCTAGCTTATTATTTGGGACATGGAAAGTGACAAGTTTGGGCTGACCACATGCACTCCTTACCATCATGCAGAGTGGTACTGAATGTTCCTCATCTGGTGTGCACATGGCTTGTACGGCTTGCTTATGCTCCTCCTCATTGTCTAAGAATGGGAGATTGATGGTTGCAAGGACATGCATCCAATCTCGCTCATCGTCAGGGCAGGGGATATACTTGGTCAACAGCCCATACGATATGGTTGGTTGCGTGTCACCCCTCAATGTGGCTGAGATGGCATCTAGATCAACAAGTGTTGTCTTCTAGGTATCCATCTCCACCCTTATTACTTCCTTCCGATTCCCTAAGAAGATTAGTCGGTTGCCCTAGTCCTCGATGACTTGTGCATTCCTCATCTAGGGTCGGCCTAGTAGGATGTTGTAGTCCACTCCCTTCATAACAATGAAGTGTACAAAGAACTGGACACCTGCAATCTTCATTGGCCAATTCTTTAAAACTCCGAATGGCCTTACCATCATTCCATTTGCTAGTGTGGCATTGAACCTAGCAGTCTCGACAAGAGGGTTTCCCTAGGCTTGCAAGACTGTGTGGCTGAAGACACTAACTCCTGCGTCCGTGTCTACAATTCCTTTCCAGGTCATGTCTCCTAGGGCTAGGATAGGTAGCACAGCGTGCATCTTGGTGCCCTCCCAAAAAGCATTTACATGCACAAATTTAGGCACTGAGTGCAGCGTCAAGCTCAGTATCTGTGTGACTGCATCATGCTCATGTAGGTCAACAGCAATCTGCTCAATTGGTTCCTCCACCCAGTGCTTCAGCCAAAGCGTCGGATGCTGCCTAAGTAGGTCTCCTAGGCTCACGATTACTGAGGTGGTTACTAATGCCATGAGGAGGTTACTCGTCATTTGTCTCTCCTCCATTCTCACACCTCTAGGCAATTGGCCTTGGGTGTTTTTCTGGCCCGTGGCTCCTACGCTTCTCCTAGGTGGTATTTCCCGTAGCATAGGTGCATCTCTTGACCTTGGTGGACAGGGTGAGACTAGGGTGCTCACACTAGAGAAGTCCTCAGTTCCTCTTCTATGATGGCCTTAGCATCCTTCAAGTTCTCTTGGGCTTCCTTTACCCACTCCTTGACCTTTTCAATCGCCTCTAATTGCCGCTTCGGGTGGGGGTACTCCCCTACCTTAGCACTCCCTTTCTCTGTTGTTTTCGGAGCGGTGGTTTCAACCTCAGCATCAATTACCTTTCTGCCACTCACTAGCATCATCTCTTCATTAGTTTTGAGAGTGATCTTAGCGTCAGTTTTCTTCTTTCTCCATCTACGACTCTTCTTCCCTATTGAGGCAACATCTAGGTTGCTAGGCCCATGTAGTGATATGCTAGCTTGCCGCGTTTGTGCACGTGTCATGACATGCAGCGGGATGGGTGTATTATTGTTGTTGAATGTCTCAACACCAAACAATCCCAAAGGTACTGATGGTACATTTCCTGAGCTCGAGGACGGCTTTTGTCTAGGGAATTCCCTGAAGAGATGGGTGATGCCACACTCAGCACACTTAAGATCAGCTCTCTTCCTATTAGCCTGCTCTTTTTCTAGG
The DNA here is from genome assembly GCF_053477565.2 of Lygodium microphyllum. Classification (NCBI taxonomy): domain Eukaryota; kingdom Viridiplantae; phylum Streptophyta; class Polypodiopsida; order Schizaeales; family Lygodiaceae; genus Lygodium; species Lygodium microphyllum. The sequence continues at coordinate 88,511,913 of NC_141157.1, forward strand.
CATCGTGTCGATATGTGACCAGGGTGACCACAAGTCCAGCACATGACTAGGTCTTGGGTTGGACTTGAAAAACCTCTGCCTCTTCCCCTTCCTAATGCCATCACCGGTACTAGTCGATAGTCCATGAGGACCGAATTACCCTCTTCATCATATGAGATGTAAGGGTTCACATATGACTCCTCATCATTGGGCTCTTCCACGTAGTGGATGGGAGAATCAATCGGTGGATGTGTCACACAAAGGGTCCAGGTGGATGTGTCACACGAAGGGTCTAGTTTTGCATCATTAGGTGCTAGAAGGGCCAATGAGGCTCCTCTTTCGAAGAAGTTAGGCGGCCTATTCCCGTAGTATGGTGAGTTGTACTATTGTGCATAAGGAAACCTTCTTAGCAATTGACAATGCATTGCATCGTGGCCAAACCTTCTGCAATTTGTACAAGGCCTACATCTTGGATCCTGGCACTCGGCAGGGATGTGGTTGCCTCCATAGTGCACACATTGGACATGTGGTCTAGTGGGTCTCTTTACCAACTCCTGCAACCATGCTAGCTCTATCCTGACTTTGGCTAGCTCTTGGTCTTGTGCCGTGCTCTTGCCCTTATCCTACATGTTAGGGGGGCTGATCTCTCACTTTAGGTTGTGGCTTTCTCTGTGGTTCTTTGGCTAGAGCCATCTCGATTCGAGCTTCTAGCAATTCTCTCCCTAAGATGGTCATCTACCCTTATTGCCTCATCAAAAACCCTAGCGAGCACATCTCTCTGCAAGCTCAAGTTGCTTGCCAGTACCTTGTAAAGTTCCTCATTGTGGATTCTGTTTATAAAAATGGTAGAGACCGCTCTCTCATTTGGTCGTTCGTTTTGGTAGGGATTCTCTTAAATAGGCTATGTACATGAGTGACATAGTCTCTAATGTCCTCTTTTTCCTTATGATTGACATTCATCAGTTGGACTATGAGGTTGTCTAAATACCCTATCTCTAAAAATCTCTTGATGAAGAGATCCTTCAGGCGATTAAAGTTCATTCGCTTTGTTGCATCTAGGCTAGTGTACCACGTCCTTCCCTTATCAGCCAAGCAAAGCCCGAAAGTCTGCGAGTGTTGGGTGAGGTCTGTGAGACCGTTGGCTTCGCAAACCTGCTCAAACTACTCTAGAAAGCTATAGGGGTTGTTGCTGGGCTAGTACTTGTCCAGCTGCTTGGCCATTGCAAGGATCTTGTTGTGGCTCCTCACCCCCTGTGTGACTCCTAAGCCTGTGAGCAAAGAGGTGGCTAGCATAGTTGCACTCTCATCTGCAGCTATGTTGTCTATGAGCCCCTTGATGGAAAGCTCGCTCAGCATCAAGTCTGCCTCTAGCTCCCTCTCCCTCTCTTCATTCGGCCCTGTCGTGGCCTTACCAGCTAAGGCTAGAATGTGTCATGTCTCATACACCTCTAAGTCTTGTTGCAATTTCCTCGTCCTTTGCTCGCGGTTATACATCGTGATGCTCTATAGCACTTTCCTAGCTGCCTTCCTCTCTTCCTCAAGGCTCATAACTACTTCCTTGATCAATCTGTTGTGGATCACGGCCCTTGTTAGTCAGTCATATTGGTCGACCATACACTGCAATTCGATTGGGAACACACCCAAGTTCAGTTGGTCATCCTCTCAGTCCACATTTGCTCTTGAAATTTCTACAACCTCTCGCTCCACCCAGTTGTCAATCAGTCCAATTAGCTCGAGTAGCGACTTGTCCTCAATACTATCATCTTCGAACTCTTTGGGGCCTTCAGGGTCCTGTTAACGGGGCTCTATGGCACCCAGCTATGTCTCAGGGTTTGCTCCTACTGGTGGGTTCTTTGAATTATTATGATTCTATGTGATTTCCATGTTATTGAAAGCAACTGTCAATTTTATTCACATTTGTGCTTAGTGCTTTCCAGTGCACAGTGTCAAATCAGGCTTTCTCCCTTTTAGTGCACTTTAAATGATGAAATCAACATGGGGTGCGAATGCAAAATGAATAATGCAGTTCTCGCTTTTTCCCCTTTTGTTCATAGCCTAATATGGCTCTAAGTGCATTTCCTAGCTATCCTCTCGTATTTTCCAGGGTCTATCTTGCATACTCTACACCCCGTCAAGGCCGGATTGGAATCTGAGGGTCAGTTTTAGCTCTAAGTCTCGTTTGTTCTATGGCATGCGACAAGAGGTTGACTCTAGGCTGCCCACGTGTGGTTTCTCCAATTTCTGGCTTCTGAGAGCCGGGTCAGGTACTCAAGGATAGTTGGGGATGTGTTTCAAGTGGACTTGACCTAAGGAGGTGGCTCACTTACCAGTTTAAAATGTTCTATCCCAGTGGCCTGATTCCCAAAATCGGACTGTCCAATTCTAGGTGGTCTGACTATCCAAGTCGGATTGTCTGATCAGACCGGGTGGTCCAATCCTAGTCTTGGTCCGGACTGGAGTTGGGGTTTGACTGTCTGACAGTAGTCTGATCAAACGGGTGGATCCAAGTTTGAAAATGGGTCCTATTGCCATGTGGCAGGGTCCGATTGGCACAGTCAGACAATTTGATTGCATAGTTGGTTCGATCGGACCAGTGGTCTGAGTCTATGGTGGTATGTCCAATTAGACGAGTGGTCTGATTGGGTCCGATTGGGAGAGTCAAACGGTCCCGACTCCGAGAGTCAGACAGTCCGAGTGTCCAATTCTGGGAATTGGACACCTGCAGCCTGGTCCGACTGCATTTGTCATGGCCCAATTACAAGGACGTAAGTGATGAATATATGTGTTGGGATCTTGGTACAAGCTCCAACTTTCCAGATCAAACAAGCACAACTCAGAGAAGGTCAAGGAATACCTAGAAAGGCTGGGCGACAGCAAAACGACCAGATCGGACCCCTTCTATACTTGCACTCGCACACTCTCTCTCAAGCTCTCTCTCTCTCTCTATGTCTGACTACAAAATGAGGCCTCCCCTAACCTTTTGAGCCTCTTATTGCCCTGATCAAATCTCCTTCAACCTTATGGTTGCCCCTCTTGCACCCATCTACTCAAGGTTTAGATTTTATGCCCCTTTCTCCCAATTTTCAGCCTATTTTCAGTAGCAAAAAACCCTTCTGTTTTCCCTATTTCCTTGGTCCTAATCCTATCCAAGTGCAACAAAAATTTAAAAAAGTGGCTGAGGTTGATTTACCTACTTGCCTACTCAACAACAAACCAAAATACTTACTTGTTCTGAATATCAAACCACCTAAATCTCCTATCTATCTCAAGCACCGGTTCGGGATGAAAACCCTACCTCTATGCTCGATTTGAAGCATGCAGCGCTCAAGGCTTGATTCTGTCGGTCCCAACAACAGAACCAAAATGAAGGGAGCTACAAGCTCAACCCCCGAGACCTACGGACAACTTATTAGTCAAGCGTTTCAAGCTAAGCGGCCATGGCTACCTCTCACATAGCCAATGCACCCTCCCTACCTATGGGGTGTAGTGAGCTTACCTTGATGTCCGATCGAGTACCCTCTTCTCCCGTGCACGCCGGTAGCTCCACGATCCTTGAGGAAAGCTCAAGCAACCTCCATCCCTCTCCAACAAGCTCCATCCTCCATAGCTGCATGAGACAAGCTAAGAGTAGAGAAGAGAAGAAGATGAAGAGAGGAGATGGGGAGCTTCTCCTCCTCAATCCCTCACTCTCACACATTCACTTACTCCCTCTTTCAAGCACAAGCAAGAAGGTAAGAAGAAGAGAAGAAGAAGAAGAAGCATTTTTCCACACACAAGAATGAGCTTCTCATTCACTTTTCAAGTTTATATACATGCCCTACTTCCCATGGATGGTCATCCTAAATTTTTACATTGCCGGCCATGGCCTAGGCCCTTTTTCTCCATTCTTTCACATCCTAGCTAGTCCTACTGACCTTCTAAGTTTACAATTTGCACAGGAGGGAGCCTGGCACTCTTTTACAAAGATTTAAGCGTGCCTTTGCCCCAAACACCTCGGTCTTTACAATAGGGTTTGATGCTAGTCTTTTGCCCCAAAGATTGGATGAGCACCTCGGTCTTTTGCCCCAAACAACCTCTACAATAAAATAACAATAATAGTAAGAAACGACATCAAACCCTATTGAAAAAATAGCAAACAAGAGAAAATGCAAAGAGAGATAGGCACCTGTGTTTTGCCCAAAATCTGGAGCTGCATGGAGAAGAAAGTGCAGAGGTAAGTAGAACACTCAAAACCCTAATTACTTTTAGCAAGAAGCTTCAATGGAGATGAAAATTCATGAGTATAGAGAAGAGAGGGAAAGCGGTATATTGCTCATAATGTGTGTTCTCATGCCCATACATGAGAAAATTTACAATTTCATGTGCTGCCTCATTCGGCACATCTTCTCATCACCAAGATCAAATCCACCTATAGCTAGTGTTTATAAGTGTCTGAAGTAGAACTTGGGTCATATAGGGGATCAAGTAGTTCCTAGGTGTGTAAGGGATTTGCTAGCCAGAGCCCCCCTGGCACCCTGTTCACCTCCTACTTAATAAGATCCTTGTTGGGAAACCTCTTGCCATTGAACTTGTAGTCTATGCTTCCATGGTTGTAAAAACATCCCCTCTTGGTATGGGGATTCAGCACCTATCCTTGGGGGAGTATAGAGCTCCTCAATTTTTATCTATTCCAATACTTAATTCAATCTAGAAAATCACAAAAAATATTGATGTCTTCAAGTAGTTATGACTTCAATCAATCATGCAACTTTCAAGTGATGCTTAATCTAGTAGCAATCGACACTTGAGTTTCACATAATGAACTCTTTCCCTTGGAATTTAACTAAGGATATCCAAATTTTGGGGTCTTCAACTTCCCAGTTCTTGTAAGCAAGTTTCTTGGACTTAAGTCTGTTTCTTCAACTTAGAGATATTCCTAGTCTTTATTAAAATCTTTTATTAGAGCTTCTAGATTAAAACTATATCCTTGGCAAGTTTCTTCAAGGTTTCGTTCTTAGTAAATTCGTCTTGAATTCACTAATCTTCTTTTTTATGGGGTTAACCTTAAAATTCCTCATGATTTCTCTTGAGTTTTAGGTTTTCATAGTGCCCCAAACAATTTCTAGCCTATAAGATGTTCTTATCTTATTCCTATTGATTTTGAATATAAATTTTCTTTAAAAAACCTATGGTATCGCGATTGGTAAAGGGTTGTTATCCACGCTCGTGACTCCATTAGTGACACCCATACTCGCAACTCCAACTGTTGCTTCCACGTTAGTAGGGTCGTTCGTGAGATTTCAACTTTTGAATTCTTTTACTTTGAGGCCATGACAGAAATATGATTCGTAGAAGAAGAAGAATACTACAGTAATACCGGTTGGCAAGGGTGTAAGACTCTCAATGATGATGATGGATATTGCAGGATTTAATGATGTAGACCTCACGGATGGTTCTTGTTTCTTCATGGAGAGCAATAGTTCTCTCTCTCTCACCTTGGCAAGCAAGGGTAAGAACAAGAGTAGCTCTTTCTCTAGTATAGAGTAATAGTGAGAGAATAGGTATGATCTCTCTCTCTAGTACACGGAATAGGAACGAGAGTAGAGATATGATAGAATAGGATAGAGTTTTTCAGTGTCTTCTCTTCTCAGATTAGAGTAGAAGAGGATGAGAAATCTTCAACGTGTCCTCTTCCTTGGGCTGAATGGAATGATGTCTCTTTGTCTCACAGAATAGAGTCTCCTCCTTCTCGATCAATGTCTTGTCCTCGTCAAGATTGCTCTTGTTCTCCTCTCTTGGTATGGATCTAGATGTCGCACGAAATTCATGCACGGGTTCGTGAAGTCACTCACCGCTGGGACGGGAATTTGTTGTCGATCTTTAAAAATAGGCGAGAAGCTTTAAGCTCAACTCAAGCCAATCTTCAAAGTGACTCATGATGTTGGAACTTTGATGTAAGCGAGGGGCTTAAAGCACGTCCTCAAACCTTCTATCCAAAATTTGATGGCAAGATGGAAGAAGGAAAGGGATAAAATCTCAACCTCAAGCCTTACATTGGCCCTTCTTCCCTCCTTGTCCTCTCGTTTATAGTTTTTCTCCACTCCCTCTCATGTGTGTTTTTTTCTTTACTTTTTCATAAAATCTTAAGGCATTTAGCTTTCAAGCTTATGCTTTTTTCATTATTTTCGTTTTTTCTACCATGTGCCTATCTACAACATTTTTGGATCATAACTTCATCATATGAACTCCAAATATAGTCATCCGAGTACTGAAAATGATCGAAACACATCTAGTCAACAAGAAATCGTAAAGAGAATTGCAAAATTCCATAAAAAATGGGTGAAAATGATGATTTTCGTAAATCACATCGTTTTTCTCTATCTTTTGTCTTGGACGACTTATTCCCTTCAAAATAAGTCACATTATATGTTTGGATCCATCTAAAGTGGGAATTAAGTCATCTAAACATGATACTAGAGATTTCAGACTATTCTAGTAAACCAGTCCTACTTCTTGTAAATCCTATAGGGATTCAGCAGTATGTATATGCACAAATAAACTAAGTAATGGGGACATTAGAGATTCTTCTTAGTCAAAAGCTCTATTTCCTTGTCCTCAACCACCTCTTTGATAAAGTGGCAATGGGTCTCAATATGCTTTATCTTCACATGAAAGACAAGGTTACATGTCAACTAGATGGCACTTATAGAGTCCAAATGTAATGTAGGAGTCATAGTCATACCAAGGTCTACAACTAACTTATACACCCAATTGCATAGCAATGCATGTTTACTATCTAGCAAGAAAACCAAATCCCATATATGATTTTTCTACACCGAGTTAAACTCAAACTATGTGGCCCTCTTCCAAGAGTGATTATCACCTCTACACATAGCCTCCTCATCATAAGTGATGAGTTCACCAAAATCTATCATCATGATATAATGCATAGAGGGGGATCAAAATGATTAAGAGGACTTGAGGCTCTAGTAGAGCATCTCAAAGGTGGCAATGGAGCCTATAGTGCTTGTCATCTCTATCTAGCATCATGATCCTGCACAACAGATAGATCTTGGGTAATGACATCATCAATTATTGTAGTCTATCAAATAGAGACTGGTTGAACTTTAATAGGAGAGGCTCCTCCTAAAATATCATCATGTTTATCTCAATTACTTACTTTGGTCTCATATACATCTTTTCCTCATGGAACACAATATCATGGCTACACATAACTTTTCGGTCTTATGGATCCCAAAGGCAATAGCCCATCTCACATTCATTACCATATCAAAGAAAGATACATTTGATGAGCTTTGATCCAACTTGTTGCATTTGTCTTTGGAATATGGCAAAAAGCCTCACTTTCAAAGACATGTTAGTGTGTATACAAGGGAGATTTACCAAACCATACCTTCTCTACAAATCTACAAGAGCTATGGATAGGAATTTATTAATAAGATGAACATCAATAGTAACTACCTTAGTCCAAAAATACTCTTATAAGCCAGTATAACTAAGCATATTTTGGATTCTTTCCTAAATATTTGTATTCTTGCACTCTCAAATACTCCTCTGGGGTGGAATGTATGGGGCAATCAACTGATGCTTAATACCCTTCTCATCACAAAACTACACAAATGCCTTAGAGATATATTCACTCCCATTTTGTGTATGTGTGTGTGTGTGTAGAAAAAAATAAAAAAATAAAAAGAAAGAAAGAAAGAAAGAAAAAAGAAGGGGGGATGTGGAGTTGAATTAAGTACATGAGAGCTAAGGGATAAGGGGATCCCCCTCTTACAAGTCATGTTGTTGAGGGGTGTATGTGTCAAGCCACAAACCATAGGGGTTCAGAAGAATAGACAAGATAGAAGAAAGAATCAAGAGAATTAATGCACACTACTCTCCAAAAGACTTTGTATGCTATAGATACCCTCTTGAATTACAAGCACTCTTGTGAGACAAAAGCCAGAAACCTTGTATTAAAGCCTTAAGGAGTGCAACCTTGTTTTGCTCTAACTTTAACATAAAAACCTAAAATATAAATGTTCGGTACTCAAATCAATCAAAATAGGCCCGTTTACAAGTTAGTACAAGTAGAATTGTGAAAATCATCTCAAAATAACAAAAAAAAATCAATTTTTGTAAAATGAATTATTTTTTTGTATTTTTGGATCTGGACACCCTATAGCACTCAAGATAACTCGTTGCATGTGTCTTTATATACCTAAAATTATAATTAAGTGAATAAAACTCAATAATGAATATTCAAATTATTTTGAAAACTAGTTCTAAACCTACAATATCTATAAAAAATATGAGTAAGGATCCCATAGGCATAAATCTACAATGTGTATGGATGCCTTTTTTTTGTTTTTCCTTCATTGAATATGTAACCCCACAACATCCACCTATTATGTGAAAAGATGCGAATCTAGAGCATGGTAGATGTTATGACGGATGGAAGATGAAGAACAAACTCATGATGACATAGACAAGTAGAGACAAACTGCTACACAAGTGAATTAGGTTCCAAGATGGCAGCTTGGACTCATAAACACAATCTTGTGTAGGACTGACAAAGACAAGACACTTAACTGAAAGTACAAAGTATCATGACATTGTATGCATTCCATATGAAAAATGGTAGTCAAGTACAATGGTTTATAGTTGTTGGATGGGTAGTAGTCTCCCTTTTTGTGCCTATGGGATTCAATTTGCCTGCATGTCCTAAGCCTAGAACTGCCTCATACAAAGAGGCTACAATAGATGTGATTGCAAATATCTCAACACCCCTCCTCAATCACAACCAAAAAGTAAAAAGTGTGTAGAGGCGTTTGTGAGAGCAACACATGCAAAGTGTGGGCACACCATAAACATGGCAAATCACCAGAGGCTATCGTAGAAAAGGCTAAGTGTGGGTACCACAAACATGATGGGCATCCAAAGGCTGTAACAAGGGCCTCACAAAGTGTACAGAGGCTGTAGTACATGGCTACATGAGGAGTTTACAAGCTTATGATAAAGACATTTTGGGCTAGGCAATATAAGACTAAAAAAAAGTCAATAAAAATTTGGGTTAAGGACCGTCATGCCCTTGTAGTTTTCAACATTTCTTTTTGCATAGATCTTCAATTTATTGTAGGTCTTGTTGTCGTTGTAGTCCAGCTTGCTCTTTTTGATCCTGTACTTGTTCTTGCTTGCATTGTTCTTTTGGTCATTTTCTTCATGGTCCTCTTTTTCTTGGTCTTCTTTGCTTGCATTAGTCTTCATGTCCCCCTCAAGCAAAGATATCATTATCTTTGAGACAATGGATATGACTTCAAACTTTTGCACTTTCATGTCTTGAAGGTCTTCAAATGGATACATTGATTACATTTGGATATAGGTAGCTCCATGTCTTCCTGTAGGTAGAGTAACATCTTCTATGTAGTGTAAATGGGCCATAAGATACATGTTACTCTTCATGAGAAGCACCCACTTAAAAATCTTCATGTTTGGCATTGAAAATCAACTTCAAATCCTAGACTTTTTTACTAGTAAAAAGAGTTGAAACCTAATGTGTCAAAGGACACAAGAAGGTAGTGTGAAAGCATACTATGCTTAGTGCTAAAAAGCACTATCTTGATGGTTATGCTTCTTGTGTGTTGGCTTGCAAATGGTTTCCTGAGTCTGCCTCACAACAGAACGTCCGTGGCTGAACCCACTAGGATTTATTGCCTTTAGGTATTTTTAAGTTAGAACCCGATTCATGCCATTTTAGGTGACCGGAATGGGACTATGCCCTACTGGCAAAGACGTTGAGCACGCATCCCTCTTGTTTTCCATTCTCTTTAAACCAAGGTTGGTATGGATTTTCTTTGGATTGGGTATATTTGTGTAAAGTAGGATGTCCAAAACCCAATGCTAGAATGCTGTTAGGAGACCTTGGCCCTAGGAACCCAGATTTCAAGTGGATCCTAGTGGGTTTGGCTGTGAACATTCCATTGTGAGGCAGACTCGAGAAAACCTAGGCGACAAACCCCGAAACATTCATTGGGAGTGTCGGGTGGTGATGCTTAGATTCGTTTCTCAATGGAAAGCTAAAATGTGCTTGGATAGCTGATAGACGCAGGCACTTTATAGTTGGTATCACAGCCAAACTTTCTAATGCTACATGATTGATTAATGAATGGCTCTTAGATACATCCTAAACTTCATAACCTAAGTGGTATGGCTTGATTGTCATGCACCCATGGATGTTGACATGCAAGAGAAGAAATTCCTTCTCAAGTAAATTAAGGCACTCAAATTTGATGGAGATGGGATAGACATCACAGCAGAGGCCAAGATCTAGATTGAGTCGATGGATGATTATTTCTCTGCTTCGAGAATTGCTACTACCAATCAAGCAATGAGTGGCAAATTGAAGTTAGTTGGCCATGCTCAGTTATGGTGGAAGCAATGGTGCAAAGATCAAGGTGTTTCTAAAGCCACTGTTACGTGGACTCAGTTGAAAGATGTTGTACGCGGACGATACCTTCCGCCAACCTACCAGACTTTCAAGATAAATGAATTCTTTAAGCTGAAGCAGCTGGAATTGACCTTGAAAGCCTACTACTTGAAGTTTGTAACCCTACTTAAATACACGCTACCTATGGATATTGAGCAACAAGTATCCAAGTCTTTCCATGGCTTGAACACTCCTCTAAACCACCATCTTGAAGCAATGCATCCAACGGACTTGCAAGATGCATTACTCCGAGAAAATCCAATCGTCCAAGAACTTAAATCGGGTAATTGTAGCAAAGATGAATCCCGAGATCAAGGTAAAAGATGCCATACGTGCAGAGAGATAGGGCATATCCGTAGGAGATGTCCCGATTGTCAATGCTTCCATTGTAATGAGCTAGGACACATCCAAGCACACTACCCTGATCTAAGTCCAGAAGACATTGAGCCACCAAGAAAATGAAACTACACATGGGCAATCTATGGATATATAGAGGAATTAGATGAAGACAAAGACCTAGAACCCACTACACCTTATCAGGAAGGATGACTAAAAATCCTAGAAGCTTAATCGACATGTAACACAGTTGAGAATAAGTCATACTCTTGTACCTATGGTTAATTGGAATAATATGAGTGCACTACTTGAAACATTAAGAGTAGCACTGCGGATGCATGGTGGGTCCTAACCCACAGGCCCTAAGCCCCATTAATGCTTGTCTTCTCGGTTTCTCTCGAGATGAGGACATCTTGATTTCTCTAAGGGAAGGATGATGTAATATTTCCACGCAATAAAAGTTAGTTAGTCACAGTTAATAAGTTAGTAAGATTACTAACTAAATACTAACTAAGGTAGAAAAACTAACTAACATGAATAACTAAAATATTTTATTTAATTAAAAATATTTTATTTAAAAAATCAAGAGTCATGAATTTGATATTTTTCTCGGATTAACAAGGACCATAGCCACCCTTCACGGAAGTTACAACGTGAACGAGACTTATGAGCCATATTAATCACTAGTATTCATATGTATAGTATGGATGGTCCAAAAATATTAGATTTTGGGCAAAACTAGCATATTCTAGATATTTTAGATATTATCCTAAAAGATAGAATTGGATGTCATTTAAAAGAAAAGGCAAGTGATGTTTTAGTTAGTTTTGGAGATTTTATAAAAAGAAAAAAATAAAGAAAGGTGATTGGCAAAATCGCACTCACCGCAATCGCAGTCTACATGATGTAGACAGCACTTTGAACAGAGAAAAGAAGGAGTGAACTGAGAGCTTTCCAATCAAGTGTCTTGGAGTTTTACCCCCCTTTTGGAGCCAATGGAACCATCAAATTTATGAGTTAAGCATCAGATCACTGAGTTTTCTAAGAGTCCCTCCACCAAGAACTCTTATTCTCAACCTCATCCCCTCCTCTCTAACTCATTATAAATATGAGGCATAGGGAGGCACAAGGGAGTATAAGGAGACCCCGAGAGGCTACAAGAGAGGTGTAGAGAGAGAGAGAGAGAGAGAGAGAGAGAGAGAGAGAGAGAGAGAGAGAGAGAGAGAGAGAGAGAGAGAGAGAGAGAGAGAGAGAGAGAGAGAGAGAGAGAGAGAGAGAGAGAGAGAGAGAAGAGTTACCCTGAGAAGCTACACAATTCCTTCTATCTCGATCCTCGACTTAACCATCTTCTCTTACGCTCTCCCATCTCAAACCTATTCTGCCTTCTTAGTCTCTTGAGTCTATTTGTGGACGATGGCCTCTAAGCGAATAATGTCACGTGTGGATGATGGCAATCCTACAACCAGCAATGAAGCTTCAGGCAAAGGCATCATTGTCAATCCAATTGTGGTACGAGTCGTGAGTAATGTATTTCCAAATTGATAGATGCTTGTTTTGATTCTCGCATGAGATACATTGGGCTCCATACTATGATGGATGAGAATAGGTCATGGGAAGGGATAGGCCTGTTCTCACATATTTGAAAGATGAAATTTGCAAAGTGCATGTATTAAGGGAAGTTAATTGCACTTAGTTGCGTATGGCTTATTCGTTGATAGAGCAATCGGTTAGGGGTTATGAATATAATAATCATAAAAATAATAACATTAGAAATTGTGCATACAATTATTATGTAAATTTTGCATAGAATTGCTCCTTGATCTCAAGGGGAAGAGTGAATATGCGATGAAATTATTATTGCATCTATTCTTGTATTGTTTGGGAAAAATACAATTAGTTTTGTTGGTTAATTGAACAATAATCTAAATGTTTTTTTTCAATCAACTACTTGTTGCATTTGTGATTTGGATAAATATTCCAAGTGCTTGTGTTTGATGGTAAAAGCATGGCAAGGGTTGGTAATGATAGGTGCCATGGGAATAAAATAATGTGTTTCCTAGAAGATGATATTATGCTAATTGCCTTGATTGTGCTTGATTCTTAATTGGATTAATTAAGGAACGATATTTGCATGGGCGGATCATCTCCATGATCGCATCGCGGATCCGAGAGGGCACTGCTCAATTCACGGGCTGAAGGTCGAGTGGTGAGAAGGTCAACCACGAAAAGAGTGTCTCGCTCCTAGGTCGCTTGGGGTCAGTGGAGCTCTAAACAGCCCTTGTCGAGTCCAGAACAAAGTTATAGACTGTCTTGAGCCCAACATCTGGAGGCATTGGAAGATCCTATTCTAGATAAAGGATGGAAATTTTGGTGCCATATGATTTGGACTGGGTAATTCTGTTGGACAGAAGGGATACATAATTCTCCTGTATGGGCACGAGACAAAGATTAACTTGAAGATAAGTTAAGGAACTTGTTTGTCAAAAGGACTTATTGTTTTGTTTTTGTGTCTGTGCCGTAAATTACGAACAAACCCAGTGCCCTAAGAGTCTTAATTAATGAAGCTGATTTTAAATGTTGCACATAAATGTGGTAGGACCTAATTAGAAAACTAAACCTATCAAGGGAAGTGGGTGCACAAAATCCCCAACGAGTCCGTCGTATGGTAGGGTGGTCCCACGGAACTGGGAAGCTTCTCACAAGGATTTATCACCATTCGACTTTAGGTATTGTTAAGTTAGAACCCGGTTCATGCCATTTTAGGGGACCAGAATGGGATTATGCCCTACAGGCAAAGAGGTTGAGTGCACATCCCTCTTGTTTCCCATTCTCTTTGAACCAAGTGTGGTATGGATTTGCTTCAGATTGGATATCTCTGGGTAAATTAGGATGTCCAAAACCCGACACTAGAATGCTGTTAGGAGACCTTGGCCCTAGGAACCTAGATTTCAAGTCGATCCTAATGGGTTTGACCGTGAACGTTCCATTGCGAGGCGGACTCAAGAAACCCTAGGCGACAAACCCTAGAACATTCATTGGGAGTGCCGGGCGGTGACGCTTAGATTCATTTCTCGATGGACTGCTAAAACATGCTTGGACATCCGATAGGCGTGCATGTTACAATCATCCGTACTCTAACTAGAATGATCTGATTTATTCTTACTAATTAACCCTAGGTTTACCCCATAGGAGAAGAGTCTTGTCGTTACCCCACGGAGAACTGACCTAAAGGTTTCTAATTGACCTAACAATCACCTATCACCAACTAACTCACATCCGAAGGTGTCCTTCGAGAGGCTTCTTTTCTAGAAAGAGCGACTACCATTACCCTTGGTTCATGGAGTATAACACTTATTTCCAATAGTAGGCTAAGGATTTATGAAATCCCTAGCAATGCTTTGGTAGAGCGTCGTACCTTTCCCCTAAGATAATTTACAGTTTGGTTCTAAGACTATACCTTAGGTAAGTTAGTGAATCGACCCTTCCTAGAGTTTCTTTCTAGCGTTTTTTTGGGGAAACCTCTCGGCTAACCAAGACCACCCTACCATAGGACTAGATTTGTCAAGAATCTAGTCCCCATCCACCCACTTTCCTTAATAAAGTTTCTTGGTTATCTAATTACCTACCATATTACATAAAACATATAAAAACAGCTTCATTAATTAAATATCCCTTTATACACAGCTTTTCATTTGCGTAATTTACTCACGAACATATAATCAAAAATAAAAAAAAATCATTGATTATATTCCATAATGTGTGTTCTCCTACCCATACAAGAGAAATTTTGTAAAATTTCACGTGATGCCTCATATGGCACATCTACATGTTACCAAGATCAAATCCACCTATAGCTAATGTTTTTAGGTGTCCCAAGTAGAACTCGTGCTATACAGGGAACCAAGTAGTTCCTAGGTGCATAACGGATTTATTAGCTAGAGCCCCCCTAGCACCCTAACCACCCTACTTAATACGATCCCTACTATGAGACCTCTCGCTACATCACACTTGGATCCATGCTTCCGCGATGGTAAAAACATTCCCTCTTGGTATGGGGACTCAATGCCTATCCTTGGGGGAGGTATAGGGCTCCTCAATTTATATCTATTCCAATACTTAATTCAATCATGATCTAATCTAGAAAATCACAAACAAGATTGATGTCTTCAAGAAATTCTGACTTCAAATACTCATGCAACTTTCAAGTGATGATTAATCTCATAGCAATCGACCTTTGAATTTCACGCAGTGAGTTCTTCCCCTTGGAATTTAAATAGGGTACCTAGATTTTGGGGTCCCTAACTTCTCAATTTAAGGTTTATGATGACATTCTTCTAACCAAGTTTCTTGGCCTTGTTTCTTCAACTTAGAGATATTTCCGGTCTTTAAAATCTTCTATCAAAGCTTATAAATTAAAACTATATCCTTGACTAATTTCTTTGGGTTTTCATTCTTAATAAATTCATCTTGAAAAATTCCTCATGATTTCTCTTGAGTTCTAGAATTTCGTAGTTTTTCTAACAGTTTCTAGCCTATAAGATGTTCTAATAATTCACCAAGTGAATACTCTAAGATCGCAATATTTCTTAAGAGACTTATCTTATTTCTATTGAATTCAGATAGAACTTTTTAGAAAAACCTATGGTATCGAAATTGATAAAGGGTTGTTATCCATGCTCATGACTCCGTTAGTAACTCTCATGCTCGCAACTCCCACCGTTGTTTCCATGTTAGTAGGATCACTCGTGATTCCTGCTTTTGAATTATTTTTCTTCGGAGCCATGATGGATATATGATTCATAGAAGAAGAAGAAGAAAACGGCTGTAACACTAGCTAGAAAAGGTGTAAGACTCTCAATGATTATGATGGTTATTGTGGGATTCAATGATGTAGGCCTCGCGGATGGTTCTTCTTGCCTCATGGAGAGCAATACTTCTCTCTCTCTCACCTTGCCTACTAAGGTTAGAAACAAGAGTAGGTCTTTCTCTAATATAGAGCAAGAGCTAGAGAATAGGTATGATCTCTCTCTCTCTCTGGTAGATGAGTAGGGGCGAGAGTAGAGGTATGACTTCTAACCAAATTGATAGAATAGGATAGAGTTCTTTAGTGTCTTCTCTTCTCGGATTAGAGTAGAAGAGGATGAGAGACCTTCAACGTATCCCCTTCCTTGGGTTGAAAGAAATGATGTCTCTTCGTCTCACGGAATAGAGTCTCCTCCTTCTCGATCGGCATCTCCTCCTCGTCATCCCCATGCCCTCAATTTATATTTTTGCAACGAGGTGCTGATCAAAAGCACGATAATTTTTTACGTGTGATTTTTTTTTAGGGCGGTTATTATCCCTCCCAGTCTGCACGACATGCTGATGTCTGGGATGAGGAGGATGCTGTTGACGTTAACAATGATATTTTTGTTGCTGTTTGATAGTTTTTTTCCTTTTTTTCTCCAAAAAAAAAAGCTTACGTAATACATAAAAACGTATTACGTAAGAACATTACATCCTCTTCCCCTTAGAGGAATCGAGATGTCCTCATCTCAAGAGAAGTTGGGGGTGTTTATGTAGGGATTCATCAATCCAAATGGCATCCTCCTCAGGATAATCCTTCCACTGGATGAGATATTCTCTAAGGGTCCTATTCCTAAGAATTCTTTCTTTTACATCCAAGATTCTATCAGGTTGAAATTCAAGTATACCTTGGCTCAGCGTTACAACTTGTTGATCATCAAGAATATGATTAGGATTAGGTACATAGAGCTTCAAGAGACTTACATGGAATATATCATGAACTTTTAGGGTTTTAGAAAGTTGCAGCTTATAAGCATTAGGTCCAAGAGCATTTATGACTTTGTAAGGTCCACAGTATCTTGGGCTTAGCTTCTTGAATTTTCCCAAGGATAAAGAACTCCTTTTTGGGCATACATGGATAAAAACCTTGTCCCCTTCTCTTGGAAGATTTGCTCTTTTCTCCCTAGGTTAGCATAGGCTTTCTGTGGTCCTTGGCACCTTGTATACCTTACTTAATGGTTTGGACTTGTTCATCCATCTCTTCAAGCATCTTCTTAGAATCTTCAACCTTCAAGGTAGGGTTGGAGAATTTTAGCGGAGGTAGGCATTCTTGCCCATATAGAGCTTGAAATGGGGTCATCTGAATGCTCTAATGATAGGAAGCATTGTAAGAAAATTCCACTAAAGGTAGATATTGTATCCACCGTCTAGGTTCTTTGCAACAACAATATGCCCTAAGTATGTCTTCAATGACCTAATTTACATGCTCTGTCTACCCATCAGTTTGAGGGTGATAGGCTGTACTAAAACAAAGCTGTGTACCAAGAGCTTCAAATAATCCCTTCTAAAAATGTGAAGTGAATAGAGAGTCATGATTGCTGATAATTCTCTTTGGAAGTCCATGAAGTCTAAAGATTTCTTTAACAAATAACCTGGCAATATCTGAGGCTTTGTAGCTGGTTTTGACCAGAATAAGGTGGGTAACCTTAGTCAACATGTCCACAATTACCATGATGGAGTTGTATCCTCCTTGAGCTGAGGTAATCCAACTACAAAATCCATACTAATGAATTCCCATTTCATTTGAGAAATATCAGGTGGTTGTAGCTTTCCTGGCAGCTTAACTCATTCAGCTTTTATTTGTTGGCAACTCAAGCATTCGGTTATGTATTTAAGTACGTCACTTTTGAGCTTCTTCCAATGATAGCTTTTCCTAGCTGCATTGAGAGTTTTGGCATGGCTAGGATGTCCTGAAAATGGGAAATCATGAGCTTCCCATAGTATCTTCTTCTTAAATCTTTGACTTGAAGGAATACATAATCTTGTCCTGAAGTAGACAAGTCCTTCGTCAAAAGAGAAGTTAAGATACTTTGTCTTAAGCTTAGAATTTTGTTCTTTATTCTAAATTTCCTTCAACATTTCCTGATATTTGGGATCATTATTCATCTTCTCCTTGGCTAGCTCTATGATAGGATTTCTAGGCATTGATATCATTGTAGCTAGTGTTTGAGCTCTGGGAGGTTCTTCTGAGATAAGTGTATTGAGAAATGATTTGCAACTTAAAGCATCTACAACTGCATTCTCTTTTTTTGGTCTATATTTGATCTCAAAATCATACTCTTGTAAGACTTCGATCCACCGATGTTGCCTCATACTTAGATCTGGTTGAGTGAAGATTCACTTAAGACTTTTATGGTTGGTTATCAGTGAGAACTTCTTCCCGAGCAGATAATGTCTCCATAGCTTAAGGGTGTGGATAATTGCAAGTAATTCTAGGTCATGGGTAGCATAATTTCCCTCATGCGTCTTCAATTTTTTGGAGGAATGTGCTACTGGATGTCTTTCTTGCATGAGTACACATCCCAAAGCAAGAGAGCTTGCATCGGTCACCACTTCAAATTCTTTGCTAAGATCGAGTAGTTTGAGGATCAGAGTTGTGACTAAGCTTAGCTTAAGTCTGTCAAGCTAGACTGTTCAACATGGGTCCATTTAATGGCAACTTGCTTCTTGAGTAGGTCGATGAGCAATCAAAGCATAATTCTTGATAAAGATCTGATACCATCCTGTTAAACCCAAAAAGCTACGAACTTCACTTATGGTGGTTGGAGGCGGCTAGTCTTGTACATCCTTGACGGATCTATTGAAATTCCTTCTACTAAAACTATAAACCCTAAATGCTTGACTTGCTTTTTGAAGAACACACACTTCTTCTTCTTAGCATATAGCTTGTGAGTATGAATTGTCTCAAGAACTATCCATAGTTGTGACTCGTGACTTCCTTCATCCTTGGAATATGTTAAGATGTCATCAAAGAATACCAGGACGAAATCATCAAGATAAGGTCTGAATATATCTTGCATTAATCTGTTGAAGGTAGCAAGGCATTTCTTAATCCAAATGACATTATGATAAACTTGTACTGACTGTACCTTGTGCTAAAAGTGATTTTTTGGATATCTTCTTGCTTGATTCTGATCTAGTAATACCCTGATTTGAGATCAATCTTGGAGAAAATCTTCTCTACTTGCAGTCGATCAAGTAGTTCATTGATCCTTGGAATCGGATACTTATTCTTGATTGTTACATGATTTAGCCCTCAATAATCAATGCAGAGATGAAGAGTCCCATTCTTCTTCTTCTGAAATAACACCGGAGGTCTCCAAGGTGAGTTATTGGGTCTAATGTATCCCTCATCTAAGATTTGTTTGAGTTTTTTCTTTACTTCTATGGCTTCCGGAATGGACATTCGATATGGTTGCTTTGCAACTGGTGTAGCTCCTAGTACTAGCTTGATTTCATGGTCGGCTTCTCTCTGTGGTGGAAGTTTAGTTAATTCTTTAGGAAATACATCAACATATTCCCTAAGCCACGGCACTTCATCTTCGAGTTCTTTATTCTATTCAATCTTATTTGATTTGATTAGGTATATAGGTGAGCCTTTTCTTAAACCTTTAATGATTCGAGAGGCTTTCGCTAATTGAATCTTTGGTTTTCTTGCTTCTCCTTGAGTGGTCACTTGTTGTTCGACAAGATTCAAGAATTTGACTTGGCCCTTTTCACAATGAATATGAGCGTCATTGAGAATTAACTAGTCCATTCCTAACATTCACTCATAGGTTCCAAGGTTCATCACTCTGAATTGAATGTTGGTTCCGATTGCCACCCAGATTAAACTCCACCTTACTTGCTTGTTGTGTTAAGGAAACTTCTTTCCCATTAGCTAACTCAACGATCAGCCCAGGTGCATGAATTGTGTCTATGCCTAGTTTTCTAGCACACCTTGGTGATATGAATGAATGTGTGCTTCCATAATCAATCAAAATTTTAAAGGTTTTACCGCTTTATGTTGATGGTGGTTGAATCACTGGGAACTGTCGATTTGGACCCTCCTTGTTGAGAAAGGCATGAATTCTTACTCTCTCCATGTCAGTTTCCGAAGTGGGACCTTCATCATCTTCTACTTCCTTGAGGGTTATGCCAGCAACTCTTCCTCTAGCTATGGTTGTCCACCAATTCTAGTCATTACAAAACTTGCTTTGACATTCGTTCTATCCTAGTTTTGGGCATTGCCTTTGGATGTAGCCATATTTGTTACAATAATAGCACCTAAAAGTATCTTTATTACCACCAGTAAAGTTCTTCCACCGCTGACGTCTTAGCCTTCTTGCTATTAACAGATTGGAATTGGCCTTGGGATCTTTTTGCATAGCCCCTAGTTATATTTCTATTTTGGAACTTATTATTCCAAGGCTTATTATTTCTCGGTTTGGACTGGAGTTCCTATACAATCATTCTTGCTCTTATCAATGCATCTTGGAGGTCGGATGGATGCATTGCTTCAAGCCGTGTGTTCAGGGGATCATCCAATCCATGGAAAAACTTGGATACTTGCCGTGCAATATCCATAGATGGTGCACACTTGAGAAGTGTTACAAACTTCGAGTAATAGGCTTCCAGTGCCATTCCAAGTTTCTTTAGACCAAATAATTCATTCATCTTTTGCGTGCAGTATGCTGGCGGGAGATACCGGCCTCACACTACATCCTTTAATACATCCCAATTAAATTATGCTTTGGAGATTCCTTGGTCCTTACACCATTGTTTCCACCAAATTCGGGCTTCTCTTGTTAGTTTTAACTTACCGATCATTGCTTGATTAGCTAGGTCTAGTAGCAATGAAGCAATCTTCCATGGAGTCGACCCATATTTCTGCTTCAGCCCTCAACATTTTTGCCTTGGCCATCAAACTCAGGTGGTTTGATTTGCTTAAGCAAGAACTTCTCTTCTTGGATCTCAGCAGCATTAAGGGTAGGAAAAAACTCATGTGGTATCATAAGATTTTCTCTAGTCAACTCTACGAATGTTATCATACAGTTTGATTGTATCTTTTCAAAAAGAGGAATCATTTCAAAAGGATAGAAAATATTAAATTTTCAAAGAAGGTTACATCATGATAGAGTTTCTCAAATTAACTTCAGGAATCTAATCATGGATTTTAGATATATCTAATGACTCGTAATTTTTATTTGCTAGAATTCATTGATTATATTGCATAATGTGTATTCTCCTACCCATACAAGAGAAAATTTACAATTTCACATACTGCCTCATCCGGTGTATCTCCATGTTACCAAGATCAAATCCACCTATAGCTAGCATTTTTAGGTGTCCCAAGTAGAACTCGAGCTATACAAGGGACCAAGTAGTTCCTAGGTGTATAAAGGATTTACTAGCCAAAGCCCCCCTGGCACCCTAACCACATCCTACTTAATATGATCCATGCTGGAGACCTCTCACCATCGGAGTCGGTACATTTTTCCATGGTGGCAAAAACATCCCCTCTTGGTATGGGGATTCAGTTCCTATCCTTGGGGGAGATATAGGGCTCCTCAATTTATATATGTTCCAATACTTAATTCAATCATGATCTAATCTAGTAAATCACAAACAAGATTGATGTCTTCAAGCAAATATGACTTCAAACACGCATGCAACTTTCAAGTGATGATTAATCTCGTAGCAGTCAACCTTTGAATTTCATGTGGTGAGCTATTTCCCTTGGAATTTAACTAGGATACCTAGATTTTGGGGTCCCTAACTTCTTAGTTTAAGGTTTATGATGACATTCTTGTAACTAAGTTTCTTGGCCTTAAGTCAGTTTCTTCAACTTAGAGATATTAAATTCCTCATGATTTCTCTTTAGTTCTAGATATTTATAGTTTTCCTGACAATTTCTAGCCTATAAGATGTTCTAATAATTTACCAAGTGAATACTCTAAGATCGCAATATTTCTTAAGAAACTCATCTTATTTCTATTGAATGTAGATATAAGTTTTTAGAAAAACTTGTGGTATCAAAATTGGTAAAGGGTTGTTATATCCATAATCATGACTCCGTTAGTGACACATGTGCTCGCAACTCCAACCCTTGTTTCCATGTTAGTAGGATCACTCGTGATTCCTGCTTTTGAATTCTTTTTCTTCGGGGCCGTGATGGATATATGATTCGTAAAAGAAGAATAACATGGTCATAACACTGGCTAGAAAAGATGTAAGACTCTCGATAATGATGATGGTTATTGTGGGATTCGATGATGTAGACCTCGTGGATGGTTCTTTTTACCTCGTGGAGAGCAATACTTCTCTCTCTCTCACCTTGCCTAGTAAGGTTAGAAACAAGAGTAGATCTTTCTCTAATGTAGAGCAAGAGCTAGAGAATAGGTATGATCTCTCTCTCTCTCTAGTAGATGGGGACGAGAGTAGAGGTATGACTTCTAACCAGATTGATAGAATAGGATAGAGTTCTTCAGTGTCTTCTCTTCTTAGATTAGAGTAGAAGAGGATGAGACACCTTTAGTGTATCCCCTTCCTTGGGTTGAATGGAATGATGTCTTTTCATCTCACATAATAGAATTTCCTCCTTTCCAACCGGCATCTCGTCCTTGTCAAGATTGCTATTGTCCCTCCCCCTAGTCATCCCCATGCCCTCAATGTATAGTTTTGCAAGAAGGGTGCTGATCAAAAGCAATATAATTTTTTTACGTGTGATTTTTTTTTTGGGGGGGATATTATCCCTCCCAATCTACACGCGATACTGATGTTTGTGATGAAGAGGATGCTATTGACATTCGCAATGATGTTACTATCGCCATTTGACAGTTTTTTCGTTTTTGTTATGAAAAAGAAAAAAATCTTATGTAATACGTTAATATGTAAAACATGTATTATGTAAGAACATTACATTTGTTAATATCACTAGGTAAAAAGCAACAAACATTGAAGCCCTTAGGGTCAACCCTTTCAAGAAGGGTAGATAGCTCCTCTTCAAAAGATGGGAGTGTTTGTGGCCTTTTCCTCTTTCTCATGTAGTCCTGTGTCCTTTTCATGGGTGACATCTTCAACCTTAAGACCTGGATTATTTTTCTTCTTTCTATATGGAGACACATTTAAAATATTGAAAGCCTTCACATCAAAAAGGGAAACTGGCTCAAGGACCTTTGAAAACATGTATCTCAATCTCCTGAGAATTATCATGTCTTTATCCATAAGTGTAAGCCTATGTGCATGAGCAACACAAATATAAGAATCTTGAAAAAACTCAATCAAAAAATCTTATGTAGCCTCCTGAATACAGTTGAGAGCTACCCTAGTCCATCTAAAACTATTAAGACTGTGAGGATAATTTTATTTCAAGATGCCTTTCAATGGATTTTAATATCCTCTTTTCAATACAAAGCCATCAAATCTATGATATAATGTTATCTACAATCACTTAGTAGTAAACAAACACTCATCACATAGTCTACCTTCAATTTCAATAAAACAATGCAGGCACAAGATGTATGAAATGCAAAGAGGCATTTTGGACAAGAGAAACAAACACCCTCTCACGTTTCACACGTTACTTCTTTTTTGGATACATATTTCATCAAAGACAATTAATGTCATGAAGTTTTACAAGCCTCACAATAGAACAGTGGTAATTTTACAAATCTCACATCTTATTCTCAATGAGTTCAATCCTTGAAAGAAGATCTATGTGAATGCTCACATAAATAATATTTAAATCTTATCCACCTAATTCTTATCAACATTAATGGAAAAAAAAATTAACATTCTATGTGATCAAGCTATGTTGATCCATGATTCCATTTAAAGAAACTTGCATTCCTCTCGTGACGTATGAAATGCGAAATTACTCTTACCCATGGGAAGAGCCATCTTACATTGTACTTCTTGAACAAACGTGCGGTGACCGTTGGCATATATATATGACACTCAAGGTCAAGTTTATGTTAATTTTTCTTTCACATATTTTGTATTGTCTTCGAAGAGCTATTTATCTTGTAAGCATCGCAAGCCAAACCACGTGTATTCTAACAAAAAACCATTTATTATTAACAATAGGCACTGAAAATCTCAGGTATCAAACTTTTTCTTGTCATTTTTTATGTGCAATCCTGAATTTCGAGGCATTAAAAATTATCAAATTTGTAACCTTTCCTGCGAAACGATTCACTAACGTATGAAAATTTATTTTACCATTTGCAAATGGTTTTGAAAGTTTGTTATCACATTTTATGAGTCCTTAATGTCAAATAAAAACTGATAGATGAAACATGAAATTGCATGTCTCTTCTGTTGCTCAAGTAGTGAACTCGCTTTTTATAAGGCATTGTATTTTGATCAATTTACCATGTGTGATATCTTAGGGATTTCAACATGCAAGATGAATGAAATAAGGTGTCATTGTTAAACATCGATTTGTGTTTGTTGGTTTAAGAGGAGACAGATACATCAGGAACTTAGAAATTCTATAAGGGTTTTACTTGGTTTTTCTATCAATATTGGTTTGATCTTGTACACATGTTAAACTATGGGTTTTTATATTCTAGATGCATTGTTTTGGATAAAATTTTTGGATGTATAAAATGTGAATTCATCAAGTTTTTTGTTTAAGTGACATGTGAAACACGATTTTATAAGAATTGTGAAGCGATTTGGATCATTATTTTCGTGTTTCATGAGTCATGAATGTAAAATAAAATTTGATCAATGAGACACAAAATTCCATGCTTTCTCTACTGCATAAAGGGTGAATTCGTTTTTTACAAGGCACTGCTTTTGTATTTTAACAAATATAACGTGTTTGTTATGTTAGAGATTTAGAAATGCAAGATGAATGAAGTGAATTACCATTGTTACACTTTTTTTGTATTTGTTGGTTTTAGAAGAGGAAGATAACATTTTTCTGTGTTTGTTGGTTTAAGAGGAGGAATAAAATACACTTTTCTCATAATTTGTTAGTGAGCATGTCATATAAGTCTAAACTTTGGAGCCAAGAGTGAGTTCTTGATAGAATATCAAGTAGTCAAAAATTCTATAAAAGTTTTAACTAAATTTTTCTAGCGACCTTTCTTTTGTCTTTTGGATATCAGTAAATGTGGATTGGTATATTATGCCCCTAATTTTACTTTGTTGTTTTTTGGATTTGGTTTGTGAGTAATCTAGGATGACTAAAATGAATTTTTCTTTAGAGGGAATGGAGGAAGAGGATCTGGAGGATACCTACAATGAAAAGCTCTTTGATATTCTTCATGTAACTAGAAATTCATCTAGATTTGTTTACATCAGAGATATGCTCAATGTTCCCTTTTATTTGCAAGAGCTCTTAAAGGATCGTGAAGATAAACCAAAGGATTTTTGGGAGTTTTATGATAGACATGTGGAAGGCCTAGAGATTGAGGGATTTTTCCATTATAGCGATGTAATGGAAGCTATCAATGCTACTAGAACAACTTTGCAAAGAAGGTTTAGCCTTATTTATGAGGAATTCAAGAAATGTAAAGAAAATTGCCCTTTTCATCAGAATCAGCATCAATGTCTTCTTGTATAGAAGGATGTTGGATTTCTTATATTCTTGAATATATGGATAGTTGTTCTTCAGATACAATACAAGAGAAG
This sequence comes from Lygodium microphyllum, assembly GCF_053477565.2. Taxonomy (NCBI): domain Eukaryota; kingdom Viridiplantae; phylum Streptophyta; class Polypodiopsida; order Schizaeales; family Lygodiaceae; genus Lygodium; species Lygodium microphyllum. The sequence goes on from NC_141157.1 coordinate 88,537,168, forward strand.
AAGATAGACAATATTGCAAACAAAGATAAAGAAGTTGAAGAGAAGGGGGAAATGTTTCAGGAGGATATTGAGAACCCGGTAGTGCAAGGATTTGATATTTCTTTGTTTAAAAGTGAGAACATTACAAAAGTGGAAGAAAAGGAGATAAAGTTGAGTGCAAAGATTGAAACATGTCCTCTTGAATGTGTCCCAACATTTCCCAGTTATCTCATCAACAAAAAGAGATATGTATTGCTAAATGATATTCAACACGTTTTTTATCTTAGAGAAGATTACTACTTGGAAATCCTTGTAGCATGGGGTCAAAATGATAAGAAATTTATAGGCTATGAAGAGAAATTTCTAGCAACTCTTGATGTTGAGGGAGAGAATTTTCAAGACAACTATGTAGCCTTGCATTCATGTATTAATTAGATCGTGGAATATGAAAAGGGGGGGATACCTACAAAGGAAGAGTTTATATAAATTTAGTAGAGACTTGGAATTGATAACATGGGGTATGAAGAGAAATTGAAGTCTCCATTAGAGGAGAAACAAAAAAGTTCAATAAATCTATATGGTGATAGTCTTATTAAATTCCCTTACATTTGGAGGCAAAGGAGACACTTGAAGCGTATCCCAATTCCTAGGATGATTAACACAAACGGTAAGAAATTAGACTACTTTCCTTCCATCCTTGCTTCTGACTCTGTCATAAGCAGAACTATCATTAAGCACCTTTGTTTCCATACGCACTCCTATAATATAGGGCTATCCCAAAATCACTACATATGAGGAACTATCTTAGACAAAGAAGTGTTGCTCTTCTTGGCTAGCTTCCCTAACTTTGGGCGCTTCTCCCTAGCACATTGAACCTTGTCACTGGTCTTTGCAAAAGGCATAGTTATAGCACTAGTCAATTAATATAGCTAATTATATATTGTTTGACTTACTAAGACACTTTCCTTTATATTGTATCTTATCTATACTTTGTGTATGTTATATTGTATGAGGAAGAAATAAGAAAAACTAGCAAAAAAATGTTGTAATATTTCCGCCCAAAAATATTATAGAACTTGACTCCCATACAGCCACGTAAAAGTTGTCCAAAGTCAGCTCCCGCGTTGACTAATGACGGTGGCCAAGTGGTTACCCCGCACGCGCAATAACGAGTCCATCCACATTGTGCAAATGAGGCCGGGGATTAAAACCGCGAAGCCGCATGAGAACTCCCGTCTAGGGAAAAAAAAGGGAAATTGAAAATGGTGAGAATTTAGGAATTTTTTTATACTAATTGTCCCTTCCCCCAGTCGATGCATGGCTGGAGGAGAGGGAGTGTGAGAAGAAGTAAGTGAGGTGTGTGGGGAGCATCTGGAGGGAGAGGCATGCATAGGCCACCTGGTGGCTACCATCTCCCCCCCTAGACACTATAAAAACGCCACTTACCGTGGGCACAAGAGGCACGATCAAAAGGGAGAGAAGGAGAGAAGGCTACCTGCCGCCAGCGCCATGCTGTCCGCCATCAACGCCGCCGTGAGGACCGCCCTGCTGCGCCAGTCTACCAGGCCGCTGCCCATTCCCACCATCATCATCAAAATCCCTCCCCTTGTCTTCGGTGTCTTCTCCTCTCCAATCATTGCCCTTCCCCTTCCATGTTTTCTAGATAAGACAAAAGCTTCTTGAGAAGCTTCTAAGGGTGGGCTTCCATAAGCCCCATTCCCCCTCTCTTCGGCATCTTCTCCTCTCCAATCATTGCCCTTCCCCTTCCACGTTTTCTAGATAAGACAGAAGCTTCTAAGGGTGGGCTTCCATAAGCCCCATTCCTACAAGCCTCCTCAGGTTTTTTTAAAGACCCGCATTTTGGTGAAGGATTTTCCTGTGCACGAGGGAAGAGGGTAGATCTTGAGGCTGTTTACCAAGCTTGGAGGGAATTCGCAGATCGCGTAAGGGTGAAGGCAAACCCGAAGTCCAAACACACTATGTCTATGATGGCTCCAAAGTCCAAGTCGCAAGGCGCACGCATGGAAGATTCGAGCCCAAGTTTACACGTGGACATCCCCACGGATCCACAAACCCAGGTTCTTGAAAGTTAATTCCGCGTTGGGCATGTTTAAAATTCATAGGGAAGCTATGAACATAAATTGCTTATTCATCTTACAGGCGTAGTCGCATGTTGCCATTTTTGGTGCATTGCCAAAGTAATGAGCCTAAACACATATTGCTTAGGGAAAAAGATGAAATTGTTAAGTGCATTTTTTATTGGCCATGGAAAGAATAAGTGTATGTTGCATTTAGGCAATATCTTCCTTTTCGTGATTCGCATGGGAAAAAAAAAATCGTTAACATCTGCTAGATGTTGTCCAAATAAATTGCATAGCATGGAAATGGGACCATAGACTTGCACGTTGCATGCGAAAATGTTTGTCGAACAAGTTAAAGGTTGCATGTCACATGAACTTCATTAACAATGTTGTATCTAGGAAAGGGTTGCATGTTACATATTCGTCATGTGAAAAATTCATCCATCAAGAGTTGCATTTAGGAAAGGTTGCATGGCTTATCAAAGCATGAAATTCAAAAGCTTAGACAAAAGGTTATAGGCATAATTTCTTGATGTAAATCCTAGTAGGTCCTATGTAAGTTATTCTCCAAATTGTCATTCGTCATGACTTTAGCAAGGAAAGAGAAGGGTTATTGCAATCCTTATAGTTGCATAGAAGTAATGAATCGCATGTTTACATGTATTGTGATGTCTTGCAACTATTTACACCTTTGAAACAAGTTTAGCATCTCTAGGAAAGGATCGTCCTTATCGCAAGACAAGTAGATCAATTTAGCTAAATCACTTGTAATATTATAACCGTTAGGGATTTGTATAGGCATAACTAGTCAATACGATAAACACCTCAAGTACTAGCTAGGCTTAGCACGTTAGAAATACAGCCTAGTATCATACTTGGCTCGAAAACCTCAAACCCAAAGGTCCTACCCACATTCACGGAATGCTTGAGTCAATTGGATGCTCATGCAAACAACGATCTAGGGTTTCTACCCTAAGGATCGACCGACCTAATGTTAAAACTCGGATTGAGTTTGGAAACCCTAGGACCAAACGCCTAGGACTGAACGTTGTCGGCCTAGTTCAATTAGGGTTGGGTTGGGTAAGAAGACACCCTAAACCCTACATCTTGTCTAAACAAAATTCCTTGACCAGGAAACGCCGTTCAATGGGTGAAATGATCCCATGAATTAGGAGCAACACTTGTGCAACAAGTTGCAACGTCGCAGTGGCCTTGTGGTTTAATCACAAGATAGATTTGCCATTCCTTGGAATGAGGTTCACAGGTTCTAGCGTAAGTCTAACTTGCAAGAGGATGAGTAGACATTCTACTACATCACCCTTCTTGGGCTGATTTGCCAAGTTAAGGAAAATTATGTATTTGTCTGGTAAGCAAAGGATCAATCAAGTAGAAGCGACATGGTTGCCAGGATTCACTGTCATAACTTAAGAAACCTAAGGTGTTGGTAAATTTGGGTTGGCAGGGTATGACCCTAACCCAAGGATGAAAGGGTATACAAACAAACCCTTGGGGATCTTGCCAAGATGCAATTGATGTCGGATCGAATGCTGGATGCATTCGGAGAAGAGGATTCACTCCTTAGCAGTTGGCCAAATAAACAACCACTGGATTGATTGTGCTTGTACCAGTTTAGGAGTATTGTTTGCATTGTTTGCTCAAGGAACTAAAGATGGAAAGATAATTAATGCTTTAGGTTGAAGGCCTGAAGGGAGAGGCAGCATCAATTACCCCTGACTATCTTCCTGACCCTAACCAAGGGGGTTGTTAGCCGCGCTGGGAATGTGGACCGAACCCGCTGCGAGAGGTCTCTCCATTGGGCACTACTTGGAGCAGGAGGATGCTTGGGTGCCAAAGGGGCTTTGGCTGTAAATCCCTTGCCTTACGGGCCCTGCACAAGAGGCCAATGCGACTTGGGATTGGATCTCGAGGTCCGGATACTAGTCTATGGGCAGAATCTTGGATTAGTAATTCCCTGTGGATTGCAGGATAGCCTTCGAGCGGATTATGGATTGCCTTCGGGTGGATTATGGATTAGCCTTTGCGTTGGATGTATTCCAAAGATAAATAAGATCAATTGATGTAAAGGAACTTGTTTGAAACTATTTTTCTATGTCAAGTGCTAAGATTACGTGAAGGAACCGGTGACTAATTGGCTAATTAAGGAAGCTATTTTTGCATGTCCAACTAAATGTGGTAGGTAATTAGACAACTAAAGCAACCTTTAGGAAAGTGCGGTGGATGTGGCCATGGGTTTGTCTTATGGAAGGGTGGTCCTGGTTGGCTGGGAACTTTTCTCAAACAGAATCGACAGCAGGGAGTTTTTCTCAATGGAAATGAATAGCAGGCAACGCTGACCTAAAGTTTAGGTTACTAGAATCCCGATTTATGCTATTTTAGGCGAACGGAATGGGACTATGCCTTATGGGAAGAGAGGTTGAGCTTGCATCCCTCTCATTTCCCATTCTCCTTGAACCAAGTGCAGCATGAATCCACTTCGACCCTGACGTTCCTACGTAAAGTAGTTTGCCTGGGTTCGACGCTAGCTTCCATTCTAGGAGTTTGACAACTAGGAAAACCATGATTCAGGTCGGTCCTAAGTGGGAACGGCCAGAATACTTCCGCTACGTGGCAGACTCGAAAAGACCTAGATTACAAACCCCGTAACATTCCATGGGAGTGCCGAGCGGAGCTTTATAGACCCTCTTCCCGATGGGCTACTAAGACGTGTCCTATGAGCGAATAGGTGGACACGTTACAAATGTTTTGGCCTCCATCTCTCTTCTTGTATTCTTAAGTGAGCTTCCTCTTGTACATATTCTGTGTGCTTGATGCAATAGCTCAAGCAAGTCTCTCCACCATACGATTTGTGACAATTAGTTATACTTTACAATTACCCACCAATACTGAATAAGGTTGGTATTCATAGGGTTGGGGGTTGGTGTCAGTGGACTATAGTGTTGGTTGGTCTAATTCTTGCTAACAATAGTATGAAGGGGCATTGTAAAATCAGCACCTTTATCAATATGTATATTATCTATGAGCTCTTTGGTGGCAACTAATTAGATTCAAAGATTTTCAAAATATAATTATAATGTCTCCTCCACTCCTAGGTTACTCATAATAGGAGCTTTGAGATTGAAAATTCTAGGTAGAAGACTACTAGTTTCGAGCTAGTAGGCAAGTTATATACATTACTCCATTTGTTCATACCATGTTTTCTTGGTCATTGTGATGGTTCATATAGGATTATTAGGCTCCTTCATGGGTGGATCATACAAATAATGGCCTAAAGGATTGCAACTTTAATTGAAGTGATCGCCATCCAAGGTTTCTAACTCTATGTTACCTATTCTGTTGTGATGGCACAAACACAGTAGGGTCTAAGGCCTCAAACTGAAGTTTCTCTTTCTGGTCTTGAATTGAGTATAGTAGTACAATATTGCCTTTCTCAAAGGATTATTAATTGATGTGCTTGTCAAACCAGGGCTTTCATTGGTCTTTCTCAACAAATAAGGTGTGACTCGCAATGAGTATTCATATTTTAGTCTAATGTTCAAGTTATATAGAGCATTCGTCCAAGCTTTTTTGTTGTCCCAAAATCCTAAAATACAATATGAAGAGTTTTTCAAGATTGTGGGAGAGAAGGAAGGAGTCTCACTTGTAGCTTTCTTGCTTGCACAATGGGGGAATACACACAGAGGTGGAGGCTGAAAACAGTTTTCCTCTTCTTAGTTGTGTAAGCCAAAAGAACTCAAGTACAAAGAAATAGAAGAACCCTATATATGGGTCTCAAACCAAACTCAACTAACTAAGGTGGCATACTAACTGAGCCACGAACTAGAGTAGATAAGGATAGCTATCATGTAGCTATTATGCATGGGCGGTGTACCAACCGCGTCTGCAACTGACAAGTCGGTGACATAAATACACAACGGTCACCCTGGCGTATCACGAGTGGAGCTCGATATCTCAACACTCCCCCTCGAGCTCAATCCCAATTCCTGCACACCAAGCAGGTCTCTGAACTTGCACAGCTTCTCTGCACCCAATGCCTTCGTGAATATGTCAGCTACCTGATCCTCTGTGCTGACATAAACTAGATCAATAAGACCTAGTAAAACCCTCTCTCGCACATAGTGATAATGCACCTCAATGTGCTTTGTTCTAGCATGATAGACTGGGTTATTTTCCAAGTGTATACTACTCATGTTGTCACAATAAATGACAACTGGCCCATTTGTAAACTGATGCATATCATAAAGTAGCTTATGCAACCAAGCTACCTCACATGCAGCCATTGCTGCACCCCTGTACTCAGCCTCTATGCTCGACAAGGCAACTGTAGGTTGTTTCTTGCTGCTCCAAGTGACTGCAGCACTTCCAAAAGAGAACACATATCCACTGGTAGATCATCTATCAGAAATACTACCAGCCCAATCAGCATCAGTGTATCCATGCAACTGTATCTGAACCCCAGTCTCATAAAATAGTCCACAATGCAATGTGGACTTCACATACCTGAGTATGCGTCTAGCCGCATCCAAATGTGGTTTCCTTGGAGCCTGCATAAACTAACTTACCAATCCAACAGCATAGCTCAAATCTGGCCTGGTAATAGTCATATAAATCAAACTTCCTACTATGCGTCTGTACATAGTAGGGTCTTCTAGAAGCTCACCTACATCTGTGCTCAGCTTCACATTCTGCTCCAAAGGAACTGAAATAGGCTTACAGCCTGTCATCCCATATTTGGACAGCATGTCCAATCCATACTGCCTCTGCAAGAGCTGTATCCCACTTGGTGATCTAATCACCTCAATGCCCAAGAAATAAGGCAGCTCTCCCAAATCCTTCATCTCAAACTTCTGCTTCAATAGCATTTTCACATGAAGGATATCTTCATCACTGTCACCTGTCATAATCAAATCATCAACATAAATGACAAGTAGTATAATACCTTTCTCTGTTTTTCTCACATAAAGTGAGAAATCTGCCTTGGAAATCTGAAAGCCAATAGTGACAAGATATTATTCTATCTTGTCAGACCATGCTCTAGGTGCTTGCTTCAAGCCATACAAGGCTTTCTTCAACCTGTAAACAAACTCAGGATGAACAGCATGCACATAACCTGGTGGCTGCTCCATATAGACCTATTCTTGCAAATCACTATGCAAGAAGGCATTCTTTACATCCATCTGATGTAAAGACCATCCCTTTGATGCAGCCATAGCAATGACTGCTCTTACGGTTGCCATCCTTGCAACCGGACTGAATGTTTCTTCATAGTCAATGCCATATGTTTGTGCATACCCCTTGACTACTAATCTTGCCTTGTATCTGTTCATAGAACCATCTACATTGTGCTTCACCTTATAAACCCACTTACAGCCAATTGCATTTTTACCTTTAGGTAAAGGTACCAATTCCCATGTAGCATTTGCTTCCAAGGCATCCATTTCTTCATCCATGGCTTTCTCCCATTTTTCTTTTCCCATGGCTTGCTCAAAAGAAGTGGGTTTTGGTTCCTGTATCACTTTGACCATATATGCATAGTGAATGGCTGTAAATCCATCATATTTCAGCCTATCCATATGATACCTAGCTCTCGTAGACCTGCGCAAAGTAGGTTCACTCCCAGGGGCTCTCAAAACATCCCTGGTCTTCCTTACTCCAGGTGTAACAATAGAAGGAATACCCAACTCATCATCAATGCTCTGTTCTGAGCCACTGGATTCACCATCCACATAAGAGTGACCTGCATTCACATCAAACATGGGCTGATCAACCTTCTCTTTTCCTTTTCGTGATATCTGCATACCACTATCTGGATTACTTTGAGAAGATTCTCCTGATCTCAATCTGCCTGTCCATGGCGAAGAATGTGAACCACTGCTAGAGAACGCTCTAGGTCCACTAATATTTTGTGACTGCTGCTGTGAATTCTGTGCAGTATTACCATTTTGTGCATCTACATCATCAATCACATTTACTGGTTTATACTAGCTACTCATCTCATCAAAAACAACATCTCTGCTCATTGTAAACTTACGAGTAGAAGGGTTATAGCATCTATACCCTTTTTGCTGCAGAGAGTAACCAATAAAGTTGCACTTCTCAGCTTTTGGATCCAACTTGGATCTCAGCTCATCTAGCACATGTACATAGGCAATGCAACCAAAAATTTTCAAATGAGAAATATCTGGTTTTCTACCAGTATACCTCTCCTCTGGAGTCATCCCATGTATTGCTGCAGTGGGAGTCCTGTTCATTATATAAACTGCTGTACCAACAGCTTCAACCCAGTAAAAATCTAGCAAGTCTTTTTCATTGAGCATGGCACAAGATACCTCTCCAATATGCCTGTTTTTCCTTTCTGCAATTCCATTTTGTTGTGGGGTATGACTGCATGAATATTGTTGCTTTATGCCATGCTCCTGTAGGAACCTTGCAAACTCATTTGAGAGGTACTCTCCCCCTCCATCTGACCTTAGGTATTTTATCTGCAGGCCTGTTTCTTTTTCAACCATAGCTTTAAGAGTTTTGAAATGCCCAAAAACTTCACTTTTCTTTTTCATAAAATACACCCAAACTTTTCTGCTATAGTCATCAATAAAAGTGACAAAATAATGACAGCCTCCAAGAGATGCAGCTTCAGTATTCCACACATCAGAGTGGATTAATTCCAATGGCTTCTCACTCTCTTGAACATGTCTAGGAAATGGTTTCCTTGTCTGTTTTCCAAACTGACAGGCTTCACATACCTTATGCATTTCTACAACCTTGAATTTGGGCAATCCTGCAACAATATTTTGGGCCTGCATTGATTTAAGTCGCTGTACATTAACATGACCAATGCGTTTATGCCAGATATCAATATCTGCAACTACACCGGTCCCATGTGCAAACATTGCTGCACTCAATTCAGGCATGTCTGCATCCAACGTAAACATTCTGCCCTTCTTCTTTCCTTTTGCTATCAAGCGACCTTTATTTTTCATATCCTCTACAAAGCATCCATGAGGATTAAATCTGACCTGCAAGCCCTGCTCAACCATTTGACCAATAGAAACTAGATTCTTCGTGATATTCGGGACATGAAATACATCGGACAGGTATTTCTTTTTCCTATCCTGCATAGACAAAGGAATTTTTCCAATCTGCACAATAGGATGTGCAGTATCATCACCAATCTCCACAAATCCTGGTTTTTCCATTTTCCTTGCATCCTCCATCCATTCTGCATGACCTGTCATGTGGTTTGATACACCTGAGTCAACATACCATACATCATTGCTCTCTTCTGCACTTGTCACAGAATAGTTCATGTGCTGCACCATAAACAAATGCTCATTTCTGTCATCACCCTGTCTACTAGAAGATGCATAATTCCCTTGTTGCAGTTTTCCATTCATGATGTCATTCTGCTTTTTATAGCAGTCTTTAGCCATATGACCCATTTTACCACAGTAGTAGCATTCAACATTACTGTTTGCATTTTGGCCTCTTTGCCATCCACCACGACCTCTTTGGCTCCCCCTGCCTCTAGAGTTACCACGTCCTCCTCCATAGGACTAGTTTTCTTGAGTTTGCTGCATATTCTGATTTCTGCCACGGCCTCCAAATCGGCCTCCTCTACCTCTGCCTCTACCTCTTCCAGCATTTGAGTAGAAGACAGCTTCTTTTGAAGTTCCTCCTGAAGAAGATGCGCCACCATTTCTCTGCTCCTCATAAATTAGAAGAGCAATCAACTCCTCAAAATCAGGAAATCTTTCACGGACGGAAATGGACGTTCGGAACTGTGCATAATCCTTTCCTAGACCATTCAAGGTCACTGAGACTAAATCATCATCTTCCACTGGTGACCCAATGGAAGCAAGTGCATCTACAATCTTCTTCACCTTCATGTGATAGTCATTGATGCTCATACTTTCACTTTGCACATTGTGCAACTCTTGCTTGAGCTGCATTTTCCTGGCTTGCGTATTTGTGCTATACATTTTTGACAAAGTATCCCATGCCTCCTTTGGCGTACTTGCATCTTGAATATGCACAATCATAGAGTCTGAAATGCTGATAGACAGCCAGTACATAACTTTCCTGGCTCTCTCATGCCATGCTTTAAATGCCTGCATTTGTTGTTGATTGGGAACATCAGGAAGAACTGGTTCTTCTTCATTTCCTGCAACAAATTCCCAATATCCTTTTCCCATAAGGAAATTCGTCATTCTAAACTTCCATGCTTGGAAGTTGTTCTTGTCAAGCTTTTCAGTGACAATCTGTGAAAGAGAATCAGACGCCATTACAAAACACTGCAAAAAATTCTGTCACTGCAAAAAACATAGCTTCACCCTCACAAGGGAAAATCTGCAAAACTGGCGAAAGTGGTATTTGACCACACAGTCACTTCCTAGTGACGATTTTGCATCAACAGGAAACAGGGATGATTCTGTAACTCCCAATGTCTCTGCGCACAAGCATACGATGCAATTTCTATAGTAACTTTTCACCGACCTGTAGAACAGTGGCTGCACAGCATAAAACTGGGCCTTTTCCTGAGTGCGTGCAGAAGACTTCCGCCTCCAAAACAGGCCCCGAAATGGCCTCAAATCAAAAAAACAAGGTCATCGAGGGCTAAAGCATTCGTTTGCAGCATATACTGCCCTCTTGCTTCACCGCGAAGGGCGTCTCAACCTGAGACAATGCACTCCTGCACTTTCCGGCTGTGCTACCTGCAGAGATCTGCTCCCAAAACAGAAAATGAAAGCAACACTGCTTCTCTTACCAGAACACCGCGAGCTTGGCTTGGTTTCTTGAGCTCCTTACCACGAACAAGGCTCTGATACCATGTCAAGATTGTGGGAGAGAAGGAAGGAGTCTCACTTGTAGCTTTCTTGCTTGCACAATGGGGGAATACACACAGAGGTGGAGGCTGAAAACAGTTTTCCTCTTCTTAGTTGTGTAAGCCAAAAGAACTCAAGTACAAAGAAATAGAAGAACCCTATATATGGGTCTCAAACCAAACTCAACTAACTAAGGTGGCACACTAACTGAGCCACGAACTAGAGTAGATAAGGATAGCTATCATGTAGCTATTATGCATGGGTGGTGTACCAACCGCATCTGCAACTGACAAGTCGGTGACACAAATACACAACAGTCACCCTGGTGTATCACGAGTGGAGCTCAATATCTCAACAGAGTTGGAATAAGAAACTTGATTGGCATGACTATCTGGGTCTTGTAAGTTAGCATAAAGGTGTTGAGATGGAAAGGTCAACATGAGGAGCATTGATGATGGACTGCATGGCTAGATGGCAAGCTCAAAATGTAGGGACACTAATGATGGACCGCCTAGCTAGATGGATTCACACATCTACACTTAGCACATCGGTGGTCATTATGTGTGAGACTACATGGATCTAGAGCATGGCTATGGTGGTTCAAAGACGGGAAGAAGACTCATGTAGACATAGACTTAGACACTGACTGTCACACAAGTGAATTAGGTTTCAAGATTAAGACTTGAACTCATAAACACAATCTTGTGTGTGTGGGCAATGACACTGACACTTTACTGAAAAGAAAATCATTGCATTAAGAAAAGGAAGCAAGTACAATGCTTTATAGGAAAGTAGTAAACTGCAATAGGCTCCATTGTGCATATGGGATAGGAAAGCCTGCATGTCCTTAGCCCTGAAGCTCCATACAAAGAGGCTATTAGTAGGTGTGATTGTCTTAATCTCAACACCCCTCCTCAATCACAACTAGTAAGGCACAAAATGTGTAGAGGCTATAATGAGAACCACCTGCAAAGTGTGGGCACACCACAAATATGGTAGACACTAGAGGCTATTGCAGAAAAAAGCTAAGTATGGGCACCAAAACATGGTGGACATCCAGAGGCTATAACAGGGACCTCACAAAGTGTACAGGGACTGTAATGCCAAGTTACATGGGGAGTTTACAAAGCTTATGTTTGAGACATTAGGGCTAGGAAATAGAAAACTAAAAAAGTCTATCTGAATAGAAGGACTAATGAGGTTTGTCCTTCTCTTGGTGGTCTTCTTCTTCTTCTTCTTCCTTTGCTCAATTTTCTTCTTCTTCTTTGGCTACAACTAGATAGGCCTTTTGGGACCTCTTTCTTGCGTGGCAGAACTTCTCGGTGTGTCTGGTCCTTTTGCAAAAGTCACAAAAGAGCTGATCCTTCTTTCCTTTGTACATGTTGCCAACATATAATGCATGCTCATCTCTAGAGGTACTTGGTTCTTCCTTAGTTTTTAGCTTCTTTTCCTCTTCTAACAGTGATGCTTGGATATCAACAAGTTTAGGATTTGGCATGTTGATTAAACTTGTTGATACATTATTATATTCAGGAGGCAAACTCTTAAGTAGAACACCGATGCAAACATGTTCTTCCATTTTAATGTTGATTCCTGCAAGTTGGGTTAGAAGTCCTTTCATGTAATTTAGATGTGTGGCAAGTGATGTGCTGAACTTCATTTCAAGAGTGAAAAGCTCAACCAGGAGACCATACTTTGATGATTTAGACTATGTACCAAACAAGGTGTCAAGTCTCTTCCATGTATCCTGTGAGGTCTCACAGTTATCCACATGGTGGATATAGCTGTCGTCTAGCTCCAGTTTGATAATGGCCTGGGCTCTGTCATCATTATTTTTCCAAGTAGTTGCAAGGTACGCATCTCGAGGTTTCTTCTCTTTGCCATTTGTGATGGCCCAGATACCCTTCTTCATCAATATGAGCTTGATCCGGGTTTTCCAGGTGTGAAACCCAACTCCCTTGAGCCGAGCCATCACTGAGTCTTTTCCCATGCTAAAGAGCTGGAGCAGCAGCAAATCGGTTCCAAGATTCTCAAATTTTACAAGTGAAAGAGTAGATTACAATGTGTCAAGAGACACAAGTAATGATAGTGTGAAAACACACTATGTTTGACTTGATGTTGAGCTTGAATCTTCAAGTGGGTTGCCTGATCTTCAGGTGGGTGCTTGGATCTTCAGACATGTACTCCAAATATTTTTCTCAAAGATTTATACTGGTTGGAAACTTCAGATCTGAATAACAAATGCTTCAGTTGATTGGGAAGAAGCAAGATTTAAAGTGAAGGAAGAAGCTTGAGTTAAAGTGGCTTGGTCTTCTCTTGAGTCTTTTCCCTGTTGATTCTTCAATCTTCCCCTCCTCAAATCATGCACGACACTTCAGTGCTTAGTTTTGATTTGAATATCAAGAATGTCAGTGAGTTGGAAGTGGGAAGTGAAGTAAATAAGAGCTTGAAAGAAAATAGCTATGGCTAACAGTTTAGGGTTTCAAACAGGGGCCTGGTTTTTTTATCTGTGTGGGCTGTATTCTTAATCATCTCCCAAACTTTTTACATGTATAGAAAGCTTATGTCATAGCCTTCCAAAGTCCCATGGTCGCAACCTGAAATTCATCGCGTGTTGATGGCGCAGATGGTACGAACAGGAAGAGGCACAGATTTGGCAGCGACAGGGAATTTTCACAATGCTGCTCTCTGATGCGCCCGATGTTGAGCTGACGTGCCATAATGAAGCGCCTTGGAATGTAGAACAATTTTGCAAAAGAAATAGATTTGAGATATGGCCTATAGATGCAAATCTAGGTCCTCAATCAAAGATGGGTCATCTTGGCTATGGCAGACAAAGAGCTTGAGAGAAGTTGGAAGTAAGGGATGAGCTCATTGGTTGGGACCAAGCTGACTTGAGGTTAAGACAAGCTGAGAGATATCAGAGAAGAACTAAGCCAAGCTAAGCCATGCCCGACTGGGCTCTGATACCATGTGAGACTACATGGATCTAGAGCATGGCTATGGTGGTTCAAAGACGGGAAGAAGACTCATGTAGACATAGACTTAGACACTTACTGTCACACAAGTGAATTAGATTTCAAGATTAAGACTTGAACTCATAAACACAATCTTGTGTGTGTGGGCAATGACACTAACACTTTACTGAAAAGAAAAGAGTACTATCATTGCATTAAGAAAAGGAAGCAAGTACAATGCTTTATAGGAAAGTAGTAAACTGCAATAAGCTCCACTGTGCATATGGAATAGGAAAGCCTGCATGTCCTTAGCCCTAAAGCTCCATACAAAGAGGCTATTAGTAGGTGTGATTGTCTGAATCTCAATATTATGATCCTCACATGGCCACTCATTTATCACTTATTATATTTAGTTTGTTGCATCTACCTACAGCTAGCATAGTTATAGTGTCTATCGATTAGTATAGTCAGTTATGCATTGTTTGACTTAGTAGACCACTTTTCTTTATGTTATAACTTATCTATACTTTTTATACATTGTATTGTGTGTGAAAGAAGAAAAAAAAACTAGCAAGAAAACATTTTGGCCTTCATCTCTCTTCTTGTGTTCTTGAGTGAGCTTCATCTTGTGTGTATAGTGTGTTTGGGGCAACAACTCAAGCAAGTCCCCCTACCACGTAATTCTTAACATGGTATTAGAGTGGTGCCACTAAGGAGGCTATTTTTTAAGGCCAAACTGAAGGAGAAGAACCAATGATTCAAAAAATCAAGCAACAGGTAAGAAGCTCTCCCATACTTCCACTCTTTCTCTTGGATAGTATATGTGGTGGCACTAGAAGTGGAGTAAAGTAAAAATCTCATATTGCTGTGAGACTTGGTGTGTGAGCAAATCATTGTATATTTTTGAGATCTTTTTTGGGCATCTGAGGCTGTTTCGAATCTTGTTTTAGATACACAAGCTTGTGGACAACAATTTTAGGGCATACTGTGATTTTGCTTGTGTTGGGGTCAAAAGTGGGAACACATATCACAAATTTCAAATTTGTAATTTTTAGGTGTCTACTAAGAAGTAAACATAAGTTTTATATGCAAATAGGTTGCAAATTACATATACTATTGAGCAATCAATTTTTAAAAAAAGACTTTTTAGTGTATTATAATGCACTTGTTGTGAAAGATTATAGAAGACTTGCTTGTTGTTTTGTATCATTTTTGTGATATTGGCAGAGAACAGTGGAAACCCCATCATTGAGAAGTTGGACAAGAAAAACAACCCATCATGGAAGTTCTATATGATAAACTTTCTTATTGATGAAAAGCCTTTACGAATTCATTTCAAGTGAAGAAAAGGAGCCAAAGCTAAGTAACCATGTATGCATCTGTACATGAATTAAATATGTGGAAAGAATGGAATGTAAAGGACAAAAATGTGATATATTAGCTATCTGCAGTCATTAATAATACTATACTAGGGCATATCAAAATGAAGAAACTTCAAATGTAGCTTGGATAATTTTTGAGAACATATTTTCAGTAAGTACAATGGCACAGAAGATTCACCTCAAGCAAGAGTTTAATACTTTAAAGAAAGAAAAAATGCCTATCAAATGAGTATGTTTTGAATATGAGGAGTATTGCAAATGCATTGACAGCCACCACACTGATGCAATGCTTGATAATGTTGATTTGCCTTTATCTACTTTGGGTGCCCTTAATAACGAGAATGCTTGGAAATCATTTGTCACTTCTATATATGTATAGAAACCCTTTTCAGATTTTGATGAGTTAGTCTCTCTCATGATTACCAAAGAGCTCAATATGCAAGGTGACTCATCTAAAAGAAATGGTAAACATGTCCAAGCATTTTACTCAAGTTCAAGAAGGAGACATGGCAAATCCTCTTCGAGAGGCCATGGTATGGGATGTATTGGTGATAGCCAGTAAAATAGGTTGTTAACCCCCCATTGTAAATAAAATTAAAAAGATCTAGGGAAAAATGGAAAAAGGCGGTCTAACTAAAGAAATAGGAGGGAAAAAGGCCAAAAGTACAATGACAACCTTAAGAGTTTAAGGCAAGTGCAAAAGAGAAAATGCACATTTTAGATGCAAATGTGTATCCTAGATTTTTGTAGGAGAGCACCAACCTCCCTCTTGCACAATTTATAAATATAGACGAGCATGGATGAAGGCACAATGCAAATAGAAAGGGAATAAAAAAAGAGGACCTAGGCTAAAATGTCTAGTCATGTAAAAAAGGGATGGGTGTCCAAAGGGGATTAGAGTTTGTATAAAAGAAAAAAAGTCCATGAAGATTCTTGTGTGTGGCAAAAACTAGCTCTTTTCTTCTTCTTCTTCTTCTTCTTCTTCTTCTTCTTCTTCTTCTTGCTTGCTTCCTTGTGCTTGAGTGTGAGAGAGGAAGTGTGAGGGAGTGAGAAAGTGAGTATGTGAGGTTGAGGAATCATGGTGGAGAAACCCTTCATCTTCTCCTCTCTTTATCTCTCTTCTATTCTCTTCTCTTCTCTTGCACGCGTGGCGATGGAGCATGCAGCTTGGAGCCTGAGGATCGAGCTTGCTTGAGCTTGCACCTAGGATTATGGAGCTACAAGAGTGTTTCAAGGAGGACGCAACTCGATCAAGCATGGAGGTAAGGTCACTACACTTGTAGGTGTGAGAGCGTGTACGGCATGTGAGAGGTAGCCATTGCACTTGGCTTGAAATTATTGAAACAATAAGTGATTTGTGGATCTTAGTGGTTGGGCATGAGTTTCCACATTTTGGTTCCATTGCCAAGACCAACGGATTCAACCATTGAGTACTTGCATGCTCCAAATCAAGCATTGAAATAGGGTTTGCCCCAAAGTGGTGCTTGAGATAGGTAGGAAGTGAGGGAGTTGAAGAGGTATTCGATCTCCTTTGCAAGTATGTTTTTTTATTTTTTGGATCTAGGTAAGTATGCTCTCTTAATATAAGTGGTTTTTTGTGATTTGGATGCATTTAGAAAAGGAAAAAATGTGAAGAATAGAGAAACCCATAGTAGGATTTTTGTTGTAATCATAGGCCTAAATAGGAAAAAAGTAGGGAAAAGAGAGCCTCAAGGCATTAAGATGGCAAAGAGAGAGAAGGGGGAGGTAAAAGACTAAGTAAAGTGGGGTTTAAGAAGCCAAGAGGGCAGGGGGAGAGCTCATTTGTCATTTCAAATTTGAGAGAGAGAGAGAGAGAGCTATAGGGTTGGAAACCATTTTGTGCTTGGAAATCTTCACCACTATGCCTTCGAGCCCTACAAGTGTACCTTTGTGTTGGATAATTGCTCCCAAGATTATAGTTGAGAGATCGATTAGGGTGCGTGTGAGATTCGGCATGATTTTCACCATTCTGGAACCTTAGCGCCACATTCAGATGGAGTCATAGTCGTCTAAGTCCCGCTACCACTCGGACAATCCGATTTCTAAGTCCACTCGCACAAACCATATTGCTCCGAGTCATAGGCTTGAACTCAAAGTAGACACTTAGCTCAGATGGTTGACATTAGCCTCGGATGGTCAATGTTTTTGTAAAATGTTTGTAGGCTTTTGTGTGTCTCATGGATGGACTGAAGTCTTCAGGCACTACAGAGAAGATGCCAAAGCTTGTGCATTCATCCAAACGTGTGATTTATAGGTTTATTTTGATTGTTGTGCATGGGGAGTAATCATTCCTTCTCTTATGGTAAGTGCTTTGATCATTATGGAGTCATTTGGATCGAAAATGTTGCAGGTGGATACTACAGTGTGTAGAAGAGAAGACATTGGATGCAACTTCGGAATTCACAAGAGAGTGGATTGATATCCATGATGAGAATACCATGTATTCTCCAACATTATGTGAGAGAAACTTGATGGCATGGGAGGTAAATGTTTGTCCCTTGTGGCTTGATTACCCTGTGGAAGTTATCCCTAAGCAAGAGAAGATTTTCATAAGAGTAAGTACTTTAACCCATGTAAAGCGCGTTGTTGCTTTTGTAGAATTACTTTTTATGATCATGCATGAGGGTTTAAAGGTTGAATCATGCTTGTAGGGTTCATGGAGGAGGTTCCTACTCATGATTCACTTGCCAATGCCCATTGCTGTAGAAGAGCAAGCACCTATAGGTATTGAGGGTGCAAAAGGAAGTACTCAGGCCATCGAAGCTTGCAAGGATACTACACAAGCCACCCAAGGTACTCATGATAATGTGCAAGCTACTCAAGCTACCATTGAGGCCACTACTACACCTCTTGCTAGCCCCATTGACAAGAGAGGCAAAGGGCTTATGAGCCAACCAAGCACCTCCACAGATCCACTGAGAAAAAATGTGATGCAATCATTTATGGCACCCACCACCTCCTTTATTGCAAAGCCATCTCTTGGCCGAGAGAGTTGGGAGAGGCGACCCATAACTCGTTCAGTAGAGAAGCTCTTATATTAAGTTGAAATTCATTTTCTTTGTTTGGCGTCCATGAGGAAGACTTACATGTATGATTAAAAATATATTACTTGAAATAATTATTGGAGGGTTCCAATATCAAACATACATTAATGCTTTGCTAGTGGATGTGACTCAGATTGATAGATTTTCCATTGACATGTAAACATGGTGACCATGTTTTGCAAGAACCTCAATTTACCTATTTGCGTGTAGCATTGCATCATTGTTTACTTAGCATCAATGACTATGTGTTTTTTTTTAATAGCATCAACAAGTTTTTTGCAACACAGAAGACACATCTTTATAGCAAAACTGGCATTCCATGTCGAGAGGTAGTTCGATTGATATTTGCAGATTGTCCTACAGGCTTGCTTGTGGATGCTCTGGGTCCCACTTCATTGGGTAAGCTACGTTTTCTCTCATACAAGATTTACATCAAAATCACTTCCCATATGATATGACCCTTGTGTTTCTTTTAGAGGACATGATTATTCCCAAGTGGAATACATTCTCAAAGGGTCTAGTTACAGGTTGGATGGATCTTGCTTGTGAGTATTTGGCCGACGAGGGATTCTTGGTTAGTATGTTCTTGGCAAAACATATAGGTGAGTTCATTGTGGATGCAACGAGAGTGGGGCTTGTGCTTCACCGTACTTGGGTGCTCATGTGTAATTTCGAGGCTTATCAGCACCCTATTACTAGAGAGGCAGTAAGATAACAAAGTTGGATGCTTTAAACATATTGTTATATGTTGCAAACAAGGTTTGATCACTTATTCTATTTCCACTCATGAATAGGTACTTGATCTTACAAAGTGTCTTTCGCATCGTGACGGTCATGTTGTACCTTGCTACGATAGAGAGGCTTGGGAGAAGATTTCAGAGAGGTTGTTTCTAGTGTATCGTAGCTACATGTTGGATGATTGTGTCTTTCCCACAGATATTGATGGTGCCATTCTTAGAGGTGGGGCGGAGAGGTCTCATCTTTTTTATTAGTAAGTAGTTTTGTATGTTTTTGCTCTCAGGTTTCGTTGTATATTTATTTCATTGTTTCTACTTGCATGGTCACAAATGTTTTGTATCTTAATTGGTGATATGGTTAGGTGGTTATTGGCTACATTTACAAAGCACTACGACTATGTTTTGGATGTGTTTGTAGGGTGTGGTGGTTTGGCACGGGCAAGTGTAGAGGAGATGAGACACTGCATGTGTCTAGAGCTAGATGACATGCTCTATGGGGAATGCTTATCCACCCTTGTTTGTGGGCCGGTACTGTGCTGAGGGAGAGAGGGTTATCCACCCTTGTACTATGCTGAGGGAGAGAGGGAATGTTTATTCACCCTTGTATGCGAACTTATTACATTTTTTAGTCTAACATTATGCTTTGTGATTGGTTTTGTTGACACCATATCATTCAACCATATTGTTGGCATGTGACTATATTGGTTTTTCTTTTCCTATCATTACTTTATCCAAGGGATCACATGCATTAGGATATTTGATTTGGTCAGTTATGTTGAGAATATGCCATGTTGGTCTTGTTTTCTTGATGTGTGTTCATGTAAATACAAATTATCATACTATTTTAGTAATAATAAAGAATTATAATTTTATTTTTATGTCACTTCATGTCTATAGTTTGTATGACTATGAATTAGTAATCATGCTATCAATGTATGTTGCACAAAAAAGCTCGAAAAAATGAGATTGATTGCAAAAGAACGAAAATGAAATCTTGCAAAAATAAAATCCCTGAAAATAGTCCACTCGAAAGCGCAAACATTTAGCCTCGTGGACAGCCAAGCGGCCATTCACTTAGACCACTCAGACTTGAATGGTTTGAGTAAGACACTCAGACACTGTCACTCAGACAAACTATGTAAAATCCAAATTTTGGAAAATTGGGCTTAGGTAAAGCCTAAGCCCAAGCACCCTTGGAGGCCTCCAGACATGTAGAAAAAATCATAGGGCCATTAGACTCATGAATCCTGACCTAACGGTCCAGAAAACAACTGTGGTCACTGACCCTTAGCCACATGTCCTGATAGAGACCCAGAATAACTAACCAAACCTGCTACCCCTCAGACTACATATCTAGAATGTTGTAGAGACCAAGATGAACTAGCTAGAGTGGCCATCACCTGCATGAAAGGATAAGAAAAAGTGTGTACTACATTGTATTTTTTTCATTGAATTTGCATATTGCATCGATCAAACATTTAATGTGCATCAAGAAAGCTAAAGCCTGATTTTGTACAACGCACTTTGAGGAGCACTCTACTAGCATATGAGTGCTTGTAATATTGAGGGTGTTTTGAATAATAAGGAATTCATGCAAGATAAGATAAGTTGAACTAACCCACTAGTAGGAGGAGACCCCCAGACGTCGAATAGTGGCCAAGGACACCAATCACCAAATATCGAGAGACTTGAATCGTCAAGCCACTTAAGGAGGAATAGCAACAAGTATAATTAGGGACATAGCTCTATCCAACTTGATTAATATGATCGACACCCTAGTTGCTCAAGAAACCAGCAATATGTTAGGAACTAGCAACAACCCTGAAAATGACGAGCTTGACTTGGAAGAATTCCCAGTTGACATCCAACAAATGATAACCTACTATGACCTGCAAATTAAAATGGAGCATCACCGTAGACCACCAAGCTGATGGCAACATAGTTGATCTTGAGGAAGAATGGAAGTTGGCAAGGAAAGCACTACATGGCATATCTTCCTATAACCAAGTGCAGCGAGCCCAAAAGCTAAGGCAAGACATATAAATATGTGAAGTCCAATGTGTCTTAGTACTCGCCAACCAAAATAGGACAGGACCAAACACTAAGAGGGAGGGAGCACTAGAGGTCGAAAGCGAGCTACTCATGAAGTGACTCTTGGACAATACGATTGTACAACAAAGTGGAGTAGCCCTGGCAACGTCGCTGCTAGTAGTAAGACTAGGAAGCACCCTGAAATTTAAGAGCCAAACCAAGATACATATGGTTGGTAAGAAAATTGACAAATATCAGCCTGATAATGACCCATATAGCTTTGTGGAGTAGTTTGAGCAACTATGCGAGGCGAATGGCTTCATGGACCTTGCTCAATGTGTACAAGCTTTTGGACTTTGCCTAGGAGACCAAGGATGGATGTGGTACACTAGTCTAGACAATGCAGGATGCTATAACTTCAATAACCTCAAGAGTCTCCTCATCAAGAGATTCTTTGAGGTGGGATACTCTAACAACCTCATTGTCAGGCTGATGAATGTCAGTCAAAAGGACAAGGAGGATATCTGAGACTACATCACCCATGTGCCAAAGTCTCTTTAAGAGAATCCCAGCCTCATAGAGCAACATAGCAAATGAGTAGTCTCCACCGTGTTCATAAGTTTAATCCTAAGCAAAGAGCTAGGCTTTGGTGAGCAACTCAAACCTACAAAGGGACATTCTAGCTAGGGTCTTTGTGTCAAGATTGTGAGAGAGAAGGAAGGAGTCTCGCTTGAAGCTTTCTTGCTTGCACAATGGGGGAAGACACACAAGGGTGGAGGCTGAAAACAGTTTTCCTCTTCTTAGTTGTGTAAGCCAAAAGAACACAAGTACAAAGAAATAGAAGAACCCTATATATGGGTCTCAAACCAAACTCAACTAACTAAGGTGGCATACTAACTGAGCCACGAACTAGAGTAGATAAGGATAGCTATCATGTAGCTATTATTCATGGGCGGTGTACCAACCGCATCTGCAACTGACACGTCGGTGACATAAATGCACAACGGTCACCCTGGCATATCACGAGTGGAGCTCGATATCTCAACACTCCCCCTCGAGCTCAATCCCAATTCCTGCACACCAAGCAGGTCTCTGAACTTGCGCAGCTTCTCTGCGCCCAATGCCTTCGTGAATATGTCAGCTACCTGATCCTCTGTGCTGACATAAACTAGATCAATAAGACCTACTAAAACCCTCTCTCGCACATAGTGATAATGCACCTCAATGTGCTTTGTTCTAGCATGATAGATTGGGTTATTTGCCAAGTGTATACTACTCATGTTGTCACAATAAATGACAACTGGCCCATCTGTAGACTGATGCATATCATAAAGTAGCTTATGCAACCAAGCTACCTCACATGCAGCCATTGCTGCACCCCTGTACTCAGCCTCTGTGCTCGACAAGGCAACTGTAGGCTGTTTCTTGCTGCTCCAAGTGACTGCAGCACTCCCAAAAGAGAACACATATCCACTGGTAGATCGCCTATCAGAAATACTACCAGCCGAATCAGCATCAGTGTATCCATGCAATTGTATCTGAACCCCAGTCTTATACAATAGTCCATACTGCAATGTGGACTTCACATACCTGAGTATGCGTCTAGCCGCATCCAAATGTGGTTTCCTTGGAGCCTGCATAAACTGACTTACCAATCCAACAACATAGCTCAAATCTGGCCTGGTAATAGTCATATAAATCAGACTTCCTACTATGCGTCTGTACATAGTAGGGTCTTCTAGAAGCTCACCTGCATCTATGCTCAGCTTCACATTCTGCTCCAAAGGAACTGAAATAGGCTTACAGCCTGTCATCCCATATTTGGACAGCATGTCCAATCCATACTGCCTCTGCAAGAGCTGTATCCCACTTGGTGATCTAATCACCTCAATGCCCAAGAAATAACGCAGCTCTCCCAAATCCTTCATCTCAAACTTCTGCTTCAATAGCATTCTCACATGAAGAATATCTTCATCACTGTCACCTGTCATAATCAAATCATCAACATAAATGACAAGTAGCATAATACCTTTCTCTGTTTTTCTCACATAAAGTGAGAAATCTGCCTTGGAAATCTGAAAGCCAATAGTGACAAGATACTGTCCTATCTTGTCAGACCATGCTCTAGGTGCTTGCTTCAAGCCATACAAGGCTTTCTTCAACCTGCAAACAAACTCAGGATGAATAGCATGCACATAACCTGGTGGCTGCTCCATATAGACCTCTTCTTGCAAATCACCATGCAAGAAGGCATTCTTTACATCCATTTGATGTAAAGACCATCCCTTTGATGCAGCCATAGCAATGACTGCTCTTACGGTTGCCATCCTTGCAACCGGACTGAATGTTTCTTCATAGTCAATACCATATGTTTGTGCATACCCCTTGACTACTAATCTTGCCTTGTATCTATTCACAGAACCATCTGCATTATGCTTCACCTTATAAACCCACTTACAGCCAATTGCATTTTTACCTTTAGGCAAAGGTACCAATTCCCATGTAGCATTTGCTTCCAAGGCATCCATTTCTTCATCCATGGCTTTCTCCCATTTTTCTTTTCCCATGGCTTTCTCAAAAAAAGTGGGTTCTGGTTCCTGTATCACTTTAACCATATATGCATAGTGAATGGCTGTAAATCCATCATATTTCAGCCTATCCACAGGATACCTAGCTCTCGTAGACCTGCGCAAAGTAGGTTCACTCCCAGATGCTCTCAAAACATCCCTGGTCTTCCTTACTCCAGGTGTAACAATAGAAGGAATACCCAACTCATCATCAATGCTCTGTTCTGAGCCACTGGATTCACCATCCACATAAGAGTGACCTGCATTCACATCAAACATGGGCTGATCAACCTTCTCTTTTCCTTTTCGTGATACCTGCATACCACTATCTGTATTGCTTTGAGAAGATTCTCCTGATCTCAATCTGCCTGTCCATGGCGAAGAATGTGAACCACTGCTAGAGGATGCTCCAGGTCCACTAATATTTTGTGACTGCTGCTGTGAATTTTGTGCAGTATTACCATTTTGTGCATCTACATCATCAATCACATTTACTGGTTTATACCAGCTACTCATCTCATCAAAAACAACATCTCTGCTCACTGTAAACTTACGAGTAGAAGGGTTATAGCATCTATACCCTTTTTGCTGCAGAGAGTAACCAATAAAGATGCATTTCTCAGCTTTTGGATCCAACTTGGATCTCAACTCATCTGGCACATGTACATAGGCAATGCAACAAAAAATTTTCAAATGAGAGATATCTGGTTTCCTACCAGTATACCTCTCCTCTGGAGTCATTCCATGTACTGCTGCAGTGGGAGTCATGTTCATTATGTAGACTGCTGTAGCAACTGCTTCAGCCCAATAAAAATCTGGCAAGTCTTTTTCATTGAGCATGGCACGAGATACCTCTCCAATATGCCTGTTTTTTCTTTCTACAATTCCATTTTGTTGTGGGGTATGACTGCATGAATATTGCTGCTTTATGCCATGCTCCTGCAGGAACCTTGCAAACTCATTTGAGAGGTACTCTCCCCCTCCATCTGACCTTAGGCATTTTATCTGCAAGCCTGTTTCTTTTTCAACCATAGCTTTAAGAGTTTTGAAATGCCCAAAAACTTCACTTTTCTTTTTCATAAAATACACCCAAACTTTTCTGCTATAGTCATCAATAAAACTGACAAAATAATGGCAGCCTCCAAGAGATGCAGCTTTAGTTGTCCACACATCAGAGTGGATTAATTCCAATGGCTTCTTACTCTCTTGAACATGTCTAGGAAATGGTTTCCTTGCCTGTTTTCCAAACTGACAGGCTTCACATACCTTATGCATTTCTGCAACCTTGAATTTGGACAATCCTGCAACAATATTTTGGTCCTGCATTGATTTAAGTCGCTGTACATTAACATGACCAATGCGTTTATGCCAGATATCAATATCTGCACGGTCCCATGTGCAAACATTGCTGCACTCAATTCAGACATGTCTGCATCCAATGTAAACATTCTGCCCTTCTTCTTTCCTTTTGCTATCAAGCGACCTTTATTTTTCATATCCTCAACAAAGCATCCATGAGGATTAAATCTGACCTGCAAGCCCTGCTCAACCATTTGACCTACAGAAACCAGATTCTTGGTGATATTCGGGACATGAAATACATCGGACAGGTATTTCTTTTTCCCATCCTGCATAGACAAAGGAATTTTTCCAATCTGCACAATAGGATGTGCAGTATCATCACCAGTCTCCACAAATCCTGGTTTTTCCATTTTTCTTGCATCCTCCATCCATTCTGCATGACCTGTCATGTGGTTTGATACACCTGAGTCAACATACCATACATCATTGCTTTCTTCTGTACTTGTCACAGAATTGTTCATGTGCTGCACCATAAACAAGTGCTCATTTCTGTCATCACCCTGTCTACTAGAGGATGCATAATTCCCTTGTTGCAGTTTTCCATTCATGATGTCATTCTGCTTTTTATAGCAGTCTTTAGCCATATGACCCATTTTACCACAGTAGTAGCATTCAACATTACTGTTTGCATTTTGGCCTCTTTGCCATCCACCACGACCTCTTTGGCTCCCCTTGCCTCTAGAGTTACCACGTCCTCCTCCATAGGACTGGTTTTCTTGAGTTTGCTGCATATTCTGATTTCTACCACGGCCTCCAAATCGGCCTCCTCTACCTCTGTCTCTACCTCTTCCAGCATTTGAGTAGAAGACAGCTTCTTTTGAAGTTCCTCCTGAAGAAGATGCACCACCATTTCTCTGCTCCTCAGAAATTAGAAGAGCAATCAACTCCTCAAAATCAGGAAATCTTTCACGAACTGAAATGGATGTCTGAAACTGTGCATAATCCTTTCCTAGACCATTCAAGGTCACGGAAACTAAATCATCATCTTCCACTGGCGACCCAATGGAAGCAAGTGCATCTGCAATCTTCTTCACCTTCATGTGGTAGTCATTGATGCTCATATTTTCTCTTTGCACATTGTGCAACTCTTGCTTGAGCTGCATTTTCCTGGCTTGCGTATTTGTGCTATACATTTTGGACAAAGTATCCCATGCCTCCTTTGGCGTACTTGCATCCTGAATATGCACAATCATAGAGTCTGAAATGCTGATAGACAGCCAATACATAACTTTCCTGGCTCTCTCATGCCATGCTTTAAATGCCTGCATTTGCTGTTGATTGGGAACATCAGGAAGAACTGGTTCTTCTTCATTTCCTGCAACAAATTCCCAATATCCTTTTCCCATAAGGAAATTCGTCATTCTAAACTTCCATGCTTGGAAGTTGTTCTTGTCAAGCTTTTCAGTGACAATCTGTGAAAGAGAATCAGATGCCATTACAGAAGACTGCAAAAAATTCTGTCACTGCAAAAACCACAGCTTCACCCTCACAAGGGAAAATCTGAAAAATTGGCGAAAGTGGTATTTGACTACACAGTCACTTCCTAGTGACGATTTTGCATCAACAGGCAATAGGGATGATTCTGTAACTCCCAATGTCTCTACGCACAAGCATACAATGCAATTTTTACAGTAACTATTCACCGACCTGTAGAACAGTGGCTGCACAGCATAAAACTGGGCCTTTTCCTGAGTGCGTGCAGAAAACTTCCGCCTCCAAAACAGGCCCCGAAATGGCCTCAAATCAAAAAAACAAGGTCGCCAAGGGCTAAAGCCCTTCCCGCAGCATATACTGCCCTCTTGCTTCACCGCGAAGGGCGTCTCAACCTGAGACAATGCACTCCTGCACTTTCCGGCTGTGCTACCTGCAGAGATCTGCTCCCAAAACAGAAAATGAAAGTAACACTGCTCCTCTTACCAGACCACCGCGAGCTTGGCTTGCTTTCTTGAGCTCCTTACCACGAACAAGGCTCTGATACCATGTCAAGATTGTGAGAGAGAAGGAAGGAGTCTCGCTTGAAGCTTTCTTGCTTGCACAATGGGGGAAGACACACAAGGGTGGAGGCTGAAAACAGTTTTCCTCTTCTTAGTTGTGTAAGCCAAAAGAACTCAAGTACAAAGAAATAGAAGAACCCTATATATGGGTCTCAAACCAAACTCAACTAACTAAGGTGGCATACTAACTGAGCCACAAACTAGAGTAGATAAGGATAGCTATCATGTAGCTATTATTCATGGGCGGTGTACCAACCGCATCTGCAACTGACACGTCGGTGAAATAAATGCACAACGGTCACCCTCGCGTATCACGAGTGGAGCTCGATATCTCAACACTTTGAAGAAGCCATACGAGTGGATAATCTACTCAAGGAGAGAAGCTCAAGACCCACAAATCGAGATAGCATTGCCTCTAGAACCTCAGAAAGAGCTACGATCATTCATGAAAGATCTAGCGAGTGTATCCAAGACAAGAAAAAGAGTCGACTAGAGCCAAGAGTTGGTGGACATGAAGCTAGATTTGGCTAAGCTTCAAGAGATGATGAGAAAGCTTACATGACCTCATGTGCAATGTGTGCCATACTCATAGCCATACTATCTAGGAAATAGACCACTACCTTTTAGAAGGGGAGCTCCACTAGCTCTCCTAGCACCTAATGATTCAAAGCTAGCTATCCCTAGGATGGATATCAACCCCACAGGTGTACCTAGACCACTTGGACCTATCGTGACCCATCCACCAAGTGATGCTCTGATACATTATGTAGAGGAGCTAAACAAGGACGTGAACCCTTACATCTCATATGATGAAGAGGGCAATCCCAACTTGATGGATTTCATACCAGTGTCAGTGATGGCATTAGTCAAGGAAAGAGATAGAGGTCTAGGAGGACATAACCATGAACCCATTGCATGTTGTACTTTCAATCACCCAGTGCACATCGCATCTTGATGCCCCAAAAGGGTGCAAGCCAATCAAGACAAGGCCAACCTGAGATGCCCTAAGTGTGGGATCACACACTTGTACACCAAGTGTCCTGGGCAAAAGCATTCTAGTAGTTTGGCTATTGTGCCATCCATATCATTAGGACTATTTAGAGTTGAGACACTTGATGGTGAAGCCATGCCAATTCCACTAAATGTCATGACCCGAGCATAAGCAAAGCAGGTCGATATTTCATTACCAGACCTAGCAAGATTGATGTAGATTCAATAGGGAAGAAAAGTCATAGAAGAAGGAAAAAGAGAGCTAAGACAAAGATTACTCTTAAGATGAATAGTGCCACCACATTATTAAAGGGGAAGAAAATCATGGACATAGAAGTAGAGACGTCTACTCCTAAGATAGTAGAAAAGGGAAGAGCCAAGATTTGAGAATATCCCAATCCAAGGCACCAATTAGAAGTGGTTGATAAGGTCAAGGAGTGGGTGAGAGAAGCCCAAGCATATTTGAAGGATGTGGAACCCATTATCAAAGATGAGATCAATGAGCTCTCTAGCATGAGCACACCAATCTCACCTACTTGGTTAAGATCAAGAGACACATCCGCACCCCATGTAGCACTATATAGAGAGAGCCTAGATGCCATAGGTAGGTAGACTGCCCAAGATCATTGGCAAAAGAGTGTAGAGCCTAATGAAAAGCAGGCAGTTGGAAACTTTCTCACAATGTTGATATCGTCCCTTATGACTCTACCTTTGGAATAATTGCTTAGGCGGAATCCAACCTTATGGCAAGTGCTGAAGTAATGGGTAGAGAGACCTGACGAGCTTGGAGTAACCAACTTGCTAAACCATGACATAGTAATACATATACCAAGCTTAACCTTGAACTCAGTGCCTAAACTTACACATAAATGCCTTTTGGGAAGGCACTAAGATGCATATATTCTTTCTTGTTAATGCATTAGGAGATGCCAAAAGAAAGGGGATCATAGACATAGGTTCAAGAGGAGTCAATATACTCAACCATGTAGTCATGCAGGCTTGGGCTAACCCAGCAGTGGTGGAGACTAGAAGGTTAATGTCACACTAGCCAATGGAATAAAAGTTAGGCCATTTGGGGTACTAAAAGATTGGCCCTTAAAGATAATGGGATTCCAATTCTCAGTTACCTTTATAGTCATGAAGGGAGTAGACTACGACATCTTGCTAGGCCAATCCTGGATGCAAAAGGCACGAGTGATAGAAGATTGAGGCAACAATCTCATATTCTTGGGCAATAGATCAAAGGTTGTAAGAATTGAGATGGATACCTGGAAGAACACATTGATCGACCTAGATGCTATTTCTGCTATCTTGAAAGGAAACTCATATGTCAGCAATTTCTATAGGCCACTAATAAGGTATATCCGTTGCCCAGAGGATAAGTGGGACTAGATGCATGTGCTAGCCACCATTGATCTATCATTCTTGGATGAAAAAGAGGTTTATAAGTAGGCTATAAGGACAGCCAATGAGTCCCAAAAAGTCACACCATCTCAATTGTTGCTACTGAAGAGTAGGATCCCATCATCAATTCCACTCTACATGATGGCTAGTAGCTCCAACACCAGCACACCCATCACACAAGCCTCCAATGTTGAACTCGCGTGTAAATGTAAGAGTAGCCACCATCACTGAGATTGAGGAAGAGGATGTGGAAGCAGTGGCACCTACATACCTAGGCATATTAGTCATTGGTCACAAGACATACGCCTTTAATGCACTCATTGATGAGGGAACTGACTGTAATATCCTTATGCATGATCATTGGACCCTCATTGGTCTGCCCCAATTGCAACCTATTAATGCAAAACTTAGTCCATTTGGGTGGAAATCTTATTCACTACTAGAAAAGTGCAAAATAGTTATCTCTATTGAGACTGAAAGCCTACCTATGATCTTCTATGTGTTGCCTAAAACTAATGCTGTCGGTAAGGAATCGCTCCTAGAATGTGCATTTAAGAAACAAGCACACTGCAATGTCGACTATGGCTCATAGCGCATTCACCTTGCCATTAGCAATTTTTGGATAGTGATAGCTTGTAGCACAACATAGCTCCATCTAAGACCGCAATACCACTAATAGAGCAACTTAGTGCCCAAACATAACAACCATAACAAGCCTAAGGAGGGGGATCACAACTCAACCCAACCCACCATAACAACCACTAGCACACACACCCAAAGTCATTGAGTAGTAGCTCAAATGGGTGCCCAAACAACAATCACAGTCACCTAGAAGCCAATTTGCATGAATTTATAATCCCAAAACCACATGTTGTAGGCCTAGGAGACATAGTTGTGGCACTACAAGAGTTGACAAACCATCAAGCCGCAATGGGTGCCCAAAGCCCTATTGCGTGCTCAAGGCTATTATGAATTCAACACTTGGATTTGATTATCCAAGTCCACAAGTGGCATGTGTGTCCCTTAGCCACCACCTTTCAAGCCATCTCCACAAGAGTGTAAGCCAACTCGATATGAGAATCAAAGTGATATTGAGTCTTAATAGATCTATCAACCAAAACCATGGCCCACTAGACCCGAACCGACTCACCTTGTCACTTCTACTGTTCTAACTTTCCCATGCAAGAGAAGCACATCAATTGAGCTACAAGATGTCGAGACCTAAAACAGGCCTGACACTGGCTCTAAGCACTATCTTGGCCTCTCTATACTCAAAGAACACACCCTCTCGGCCTCTCAGGAAGGAGCATCTAAGAAATGACACACTACCCTAACTTCTATCGTAAATTTCACATTTGTTTTGGATTGTAGTCCAACGGTTAAGAGTTTGCCACACTCCTCAAAGGGAGTCCCTACACATATATCAGTAAAAAAACACCTCGTAAGCACATACAAAAGGAGGCACCCCTCTTGACTAAATGTCGTGGCCCCATTGTAGCTCTCCTACACCTCGATGTGTTGCTAACACAAATAGCACATATGTCACAAAATCCACTCTTATTCTCAAACATTCCAAGAGATATAGATATTTTCCTCACTAAATAGTCCCCAAGGAAACCAATCGTCTAAACCTACAGCTTAGGTATCTCACATACTCAACATATGTCATATGTATAAATACAATTGCAATGCATCATAGGAATGACACCATGAGTTGCGTGCAATACAATTTATGTATGAACCATGGTGCTCAATCATTTTATGATTTAGAAATCAGCATTGTGAAGTGCAAAGACATTTCTTTCAATGATTTCAGCCTACACATAATGCTACATTACTAAGGGTCAGCACTAAGCCTTCTCCTGCTGCTTGACCCTCTTAAACTTAAATTATAAACATCCTATATGGTATGCACATGAAAATAGATCAAATTTTTCAATTTTATCAGCAACTAAGCATCCTCAAATCCCCTCCTCCCTACCATTTAGCTTATGCATGGGTTGGTAGGTGTAGGAGACATTTTTTCATATGTTTTTCTTGTGAAATCGATAAAAAACTATACTTTAACACAAAGACAAGGTTGAACTCAGGCTTATCCCTCATGCTCCAGTCATGTCATACATCCACGAATATAAAGCATATTTTCCTTAATTTTCTAACGTAAAAACCTAATTTTTTTTCTTTTTTCACTATTTTCCTTCATTTTTCTAGATAAAATTCTGATATTTATGATTTATGGGTTGGGATCAATCACAATCACTCAGAATTGATTTTATATTCATTTCTAATCCACATGAACCCCAAAATTGCAATAAAACCCCCAAAATATATCATTTCTATGAAAATCACATAATTGTGGATTTTACGTGTTTTGGTATAAATTATTAAATGACTATTTTTTGTTTTCTTCAATATTTTTGATAGATTTCAACATTATCAATCAAAGGCAACCATTTCCAAACAATTCCATCAAACATCTATCACAAAACAAATGAATCTATTACTTACGCATAGAATCACTCTATTGGAGATGTGTATTTGATGGTTAGAAGGTTGTTGATGCTTGTTCTTGGCCGCTAACGCTCTCTCACATCCCGATCTATGATCTCCTTCACTCTAGCATCATCATTCCATCAGTATCTTTCATCAAACCCCACCCCCTTCTCTCATGAATTGATCCATAGAAACAAGCAATAAGAGGAGAGAGGAGAGAGAAATACTAAAAACATATCTCTTTATTTAATGCATCAAATTCGATCATTCTGGAGCAATGACACGTGAAAAAATTCAGGATCTCATGCCTAGAGCATTCCTCCTGATTCCCATGATCAGAAAAACTTATTTTTTTGCCATGAAATGATGTGTCGAAAAAATAGCGTCCCCTCCTTTCCAAAAACGTTTTTTTGTGTTTATGGCTCCCTTAATCAAGTTTTTAAGGCTTAACATTAAAATATCTAGTTCAATCCTCAAGTTTTTACACTATAAGCAAGTGTATTTTTCACTTTCGAGGGGGAAAACGAGCTTGGATTTGAGATCTGGCTGGACGGCTAGCTTCATCACATCGAAATCTATAAACCTTGGACCCATGACGCACTTCCTGGCTCTCGAAGCATGTACCTACTTCATAACGGGAAACCTTGCGGGGACTGAATGGGGGGTCAAACGGACTCCGATCAACAAACCGAGACTTGTGTTGGCTTATTGGCATCAAAATCCATCTAGGAAAACTCCAACCCATCGATCCGCAACTGTTTCATTTTGCATGAAAATTTGATCTTTTACGGCCTCCTGATCTCTTTTTCACTTCAAAAAATGTCTTTAAAATTCACTCTCATTTTGGCAACCATGGGATAGGGCGACTCAGCCCATCGAATCCCATGAACTGATATGCACAAACAAGGACCAGAGAAAGCATCAAGCTGCCACACAAAATATACTTAACAAGACACAAGAATAGCTCTCACTCTACCCCCTAACAAAATCAAGATATGAGAATCCACAAGGGATAGGCCCAGCATAATTTGACAAAAATTGAGAGCGAGTCGCTAACCAACTGCTCTAACATGTACTGCTAAAAACCCTATCAAAGAGGTCATCCTAGTGGTGGTCTAAACTACCTACCTAACGTGGACAATTGGACCACCACCCCCTACTAGGCAAGGACTCCTATAGCTTGGTCATCATATTTTTCTTATAACACATTTCCTTCCAAGGTTTCCATACTCGAGTGTGTAAAAAGGAGGGAGCTAAGCATAGAGTGACCCAAGGAGAATAGGGAATCGGCCTCAGGTCCTGATTCGGTACCCAAGAACCTACCAAGCTCTTGCGAGGTGACACTAAATCCTTTTCTTACTCTCACTTTTATTTTCACTCCAACCTTCTTTATTTTTTAATTTTTGGCTAGCTACTACCCCTAGGAAGACAAGGCATTGTCCCCGAGTCTGACTTGTCCCCATGAACCTACCAAGCCTTTGCAAGGCGATAGTCAACTACTTATAGAGTAACCCAAGGAGAACAGAGCATCGGCCATGGGTCTTGATTCAGTACCCAAGAACCTACCAAGCTCTCATAAGAAAATAGTTAATCCTTTTCTTTCGCTCACTTTTATTTTCACTCCAACCTTCCTTGTTTTTTCCTCGGCTAGCTACTACCCCTAGGAAGATAAGGCATTGGTCCTGGGTCTCTAACTTGTCCCTAGGAACCTACTAGGTCTCCACAAGGCGATAATCAACTACTTATAGGAATTTTATTTCTTTTTCCTTTTCTAATTGAGGGGTTAAAACCCCTTTTTACACATCTCTATAATTTTGATCTTTAGATATATTCAGAACTTGCATTCTTTGCTATTTTGGTTGGCTTCTCTAACTGCCTCACACTAGCGGGGACTCCTAGGATAGCTACCTAGCAAGTAGAAAGGACAGGGTCACAAGGACTACCCTCTGACACAAATCTTTAATGTCTGACAAATTCCTAACATTCAGTAGACGACTACTCAAAGCTCCCCAAGATATACGTAACCAAACCCTAGGACTTCATGTCTTGATTGCCGGTCCCCACAAATGAAAAGAAAATAGTCCCCCACATTCACATATAACACTATTAGATTAAGAGGAAAACTCTAAAAGGCAATGTCACCACCTAGAATGGCCACAAGAAGCTCTTGTGTAGCAAAGGCTCCCTTCAGATACTTCATCCAACCTGTGTGATGTAATCACTAAAACAAAAAACTATTAAACTTACCTATACCAACAAACATATGGCCCTCTTGGCCTAGAGAGATATACCATTTCACAACCAACAGAACGGCCCTCTTGGCCTTATGAAATAAAACATTAGAACTTGACAGAGATGGCCCTCTTAACCTTATGAAATAAAACATTTTACTACCATTTAGCACAACGTACTGGTGAAATAATCCCTTGGTCCTAACGTTACTCTACTAAAGCTCAAAACCAACCAAGGATAAGGCCTCTTAGACCCTATAATAAGTGCATCAGGTTATTAGCTAGGGGTGTCCAATGAATATGATGATACACAATCCTATGCATCCATGATAGAGTAAAAAGGTGCTCACTTGCTACCTGAATCATAGCCCAAACTAACCATCGGCAGCATCCGAAATATGACATGTTAGCAAGAAGAACCCAAAGTAGTCCAAGGCTCATGTTAGGAGGTAATTGTAAGGGATCCCCTAGACCACAATTGAAAAAGACATCTTTCACAAAAGCATAGTTAGCCAAGGAATCTGCAAAGCAATTCCATTGTCGAGGAACTAACTAACAAGTCACCATCTCAAAGATATGCAACATATCCAAGGTTGCACGATGGTACATCCGTAAGGTGGAATCCCGCACACTATAGGTCCCATTTAAATTATTGATTACTAACTGTGAGTCACCTTTAACCAATAATCGATGGATACTAGCACATTGGGATACATTTAGTCCCATGATCAAGGCCTTGTATTCTACCATATTATTAGTAAAAGAGGGTCCTAAATAGACTCCCATCTTCATGACAACCCTACGTTGGGGAAATTTAATGATCACACCAATGCTCCCGTGTTTAACAGGCCCTCTGAAGCTCTGTCAAAATACAGAGTATAAACCTAGGCTTCATTGATAGGCCACACCATAATAATAAGCTCACTCGTATATATGATAATCAAAATCAAGCCGAGAGAGAGGATGTATAATAGGCACAATCCCTCCTTCCTCGCTGAACTCGATAGGAATGCTAGTCAGAAGTCGTTGACAATGGTTGCAATGGATCTTAATTTCCCACATAAAGGATATGTATTGCCACTCAATAACCTGATACTCTTTGCTCCACCAGATCTCGACCTTGGTGGCAACGTTGCTCAAGGTACGGATGCTCCAAATAGGGAATCATGCATCCCATCCACTTGTCTTGGTACCTATTGCACGTTAAAGGTGAATCATGAAGGACTTGCATAAGCACCAAGCCCAACGTCAGCCCTTACACATAGTAAGGCTTCAACTTATTAAAGTTAACTTTAGTCTTAAACTCTATGTAAAATAGCTAATTCTCACAGCAAGAAAAATAACTAGAAATACAAGAAATACACCATATGTGCCAAGAAACCATAGCCAAGGTGGCTAGGCATGAAATTATATTGCCATGGAAGGTTGAGAATCAAAGATGAATGTGGTAACATGAATACTCACCTCATGCCAAGGTGGGACATGGTATGCACCCCATGATCTTGGTGGCTAAGAGTATTCACCCTCTTAGATGGTGGGAGGAAGGAAACCTCAAATCATGTATTCTTCAAAATGGAAAAAGATCATAGGCTAGATACAACTTAACCTTTTATACTTAACCCAAGTAGGCTAAATATTGGCTAAGGCATTTAGGCACTTTTACTCTATTACAAGCCATCCCGGCCTAGAAGAGCTTTGCCCTCAAAGCGGAATTTGGGACAATATACAAGGATGAGTACAAGAATAGCTTGAGATAGATGGAGTCATGCTGAACTAAGACTCCATGCTGGAATAAAAGTCTTCATACCACAAAGAAGAGTCCTTCAAAATATGAAAGTAACCAAGAGAGGACTGTCGATTGCTATGATCTGTAAAACATGGCACCCAATAAGAGTTGCCCATAACTAGTGAAAGAAGAGTCCAAATGGCACATATAAAGTTTTGTTGGATAGAAAAGACCATAAGAAACATGTGCAGCACATAGAATTCAATCATGTTGCTAAAAAGGACCATGTAATTCATGACAGAAAATTTACACAGCAAGTTTTCCACACACTATCCTATAACTACAATAATGTCACTATTTTGAAGGAATCATGAAGCCTTAGAGAGGATGGTTGATTATGCTGAGTAATCAATATTGCAAGTTTTATTTACAACCCACCAAAAATTAAAGTCACTAAAGTCCCATATGCCTCTAGGGTCAAATGGATATCCATCAAAATAGTCATCACAACCATAAGTTCCTTCTACAAAAAAATAGATCCCATCATTGCCTCTCGGGTCAAATGGAAATAAGGAAGCATCCTCATGATCCCCCAAATCAAATGGAAAGATAAGGTCATCAATTAAGATCATGTCATTTGAGTCCATAGATTGGTGTATGGGTTCATGAAGCTCCTTTACATGTCCCTCTTCAATTACTGTATTCACTTGGTCTTTAGCATGATGCAGGTTAGAAAGCTGATAGGCATCATGATCAACTTCACAGGATTTGTAAGACTCTCCATCTTGGTCTTTACAATCCACTTCCTCTTCGACCTCTTCAGCTTCCTCTCAATTATTCAAAAAATCTATAACCAACAACACTTTAGCATTCCTTTTCTTGCATATATCTTTATGATTAGAAGATATTGGTTTATCACATCTATAACATAATCCTTGTGCATGTAGTCCCCTAATATCATCATTGGTTAAGATTTTTCCTTGAATAACATCATGCTAGCCACTACGACTATCATACTTCTCATGATAAAATGGTTTTCCATAGTCATGACCACATTCATTTCTACTAGCATAATGCTGATGTCTAGGAAATAGTTGATCATCATCATAATATTGACTATGGGATGGCTGATCATCATACAGGTACTAATCAACATGCTACCCATGTTTACTAGCATGATGTTGCTCATATCCAAGATCATGATCATATACATGTTGTTGCCGATTTATGTATGAATGTCCATTTATATACATATCAAAAGAGTTGAAACCATTCTCAAATCCTTGTGGCCTTCCCACATGATTCCCATTCATGGAATAGTGTCCAAAATGACTGCAAGGGTGTCCTCACTTTTGGGGCTGACCATAAACATAATGATTGACATGTTGTTGCTATCCAAAAATATGATGATCATTATTTGTATGCTACAACTCAATAGAGTTCTCATCACTGTCATATGCATGTTTTTGGTCATACCAATGCTCATTGTACTCATGCTCATAATACAACTGTGGACCATAGTCATACTATTGTCCATAATATCCATGACAAGAAGATTGTGGCTCATAATGATGTTGATTATGAGCTTTAAGTCCATACCTTGTGTATTATTCATAATCTTCATGATAAGCATGATGTTTGTTTGCATAGTGTACTTGTTCATGCATAGTTGGTCCAAATGCATAGAAAAATGGTAACTCAATTTTGTTCATTTTCAATTGCAAGAAGCCAAAGTTGAGGAAATAATCTATTCCAGATTCATAAACTAGCTATGATCTTCTCTGGACCATGAATGTAACCAGTGATCAGTCCTATATCATGACATCAAGTCCCAGTTATCACATGTACAATGTCTGTAGGTCTATAGCCCCTCGGAGAGCTGGCCAAGTTGCATACTCTAAACCTTTATGATAATAAAGTTTCCTTGTGATATAGCCCTCTCCATAGTTCATTCTTGAGATGGCTCTTTCTATTGAGGTTTTTCAACAACTGAATTCTTAATGAGCTTTTACAATACTACCTCTACGAAAGTAAGAAATAGTGCACGTAGCAAATGGATGATCCAACTTTGTCTGAATATTCCCATTGAAATTTTGAATCAAATAATAGCCTTAGGGTTGTGAGATTCATGCAACCCCTTTAGCACAGTCTAGCAACTTGCCTCACTATGCCCACTTGAGTACATCCATCTCTTGCAAGCTGCAAAGTTGTAGGTCATGATGTTTTGACATTCAAAAGGAACCTTCTGTTGAGAGACCAATACTGATTACAAAGGGAAAGAATTTCGGTCTAAGGCAAAGAACTTGTGTATGATTACTCTCTAATAGCAAGAAGAAGCTTTTTTTTTTCTAAAGCTGACTAAGATGCCAATGACAGATCAATCATCAAAATTGTTGCATTACTGCATTGACTCCAAAAAAAATTGATTGAGAATCCTTCGCAGCCTAAGATATTGTAAAGAATACAAGTTGTGAAAGGGGTTGCATTGTATGCACCACCATATGATGTGCCAGATGAACACAATCCTTAACTTCTCGTATGTCACCTCTCCTTCTTCATCCTTTAGCCTAGAAGTTTTTTTTTTCCTTCTATTGTAGTGAGCTGAGATGAACATCCTCCATCAACACCTATGAAAGAAGATTCATTGAAGTAAATACACCCTTCTCAAACCTGAAAGGTATTGCCCCCAAAGAACATGTCATTAGTTCCACTTGTCAATAAGCCATGCGGTATTGATTGCTGAAATTGTAACAATCAATTCTTGGAAATGGAATCCTCTTTCAACACTATTGATACGACATCGGCTCCTTTTGCAAGCAAGCTATGGTATATTGACTGTTCAAGCTATGGTTGATAGGGTTGGAGATGTGGTTGTTGTACTATAGGCTGATGGGGCTACATATTGGGTTGTTGAATAATGTGTTCCAGTAGTAGATGCCAGGTGCAACACCACAATCATATCTACAAACTCCTCATCCATTTCCTGCACTCTTGATACTAATGTTGATACACTGACAACTACAGGAACACTTTGCTATTGTGCTGTAGAACCCTGGACCATCAACTCTTATGTCAGTAGTCCTAACTTTTTTTTTTGGTTCAGCAAATCACAGTGTTAGCTGCTGATGATGTAAGAACCATTTAGAGAATTTATTAAAAATACAAATCAAGGCATATTGCACTCTCTAGAATTGAGAGTAAAACAAGCTTCAGTTCAACATCAAGCTAAAATGTACTAGAATTGAGAGTAAAACCTCTACAGAAGAACAAGAAAAGACTCCCACACTCAAAGCATGCTTAGCAAGCAATGTTGTCCATGTTCTCTGACAAATGCAAGCATACTGAGAGGCTCATCTGCTACTCAAAAAGGGTGACTGAACTTCAAAAATTTATGCCTGCAGAATGACATGCCCCTTGGTACTGGTGATGCACAAATCTCCATATCCCAACACCTATTCTATCAAACCCTACACAATGCTTCAAGCTCTTCATGACGCTCCTGTTTTAGGCCCTACCACCAGTGTACCTGAGATTATGCTTAGATGGAGCAACTTTAGGGAGAGATGATCAAGTAGGTCAATGCTTCAAGCTCTATTGTAGTAGCTACTATAGGTCCATTCTCTGCTTTTGCAGACTTGGATTTAGCATCTTCTAGCAGCCACCATAGAGAGGTGCATAAATCTCCTCTAGTGGCAGCCTCTCCAAAGCTCCTAATTGTTGAAGCATATACTAGAAAACATATTCCATCTTTGCTTATATCAGAGTTGATCCATTTTTTGTTTCTTCAAGCTCTTCCACTCCTTGTTTTTTCAAGCTTGTAACAGACTCATAAGAAAATAATTGTCACTCCTAGTAAAGAAAGAAGAGGCTTAGATGCTTGTTCATACAAAGGAAAGGTAGGAGGTCTATGAACCTCACCGATCCTTCAAAAATAGATTGATCAGAGGGTTTACTGAATTGATATTCTTGTTCCACACTAAGGGTATATAGCTCATCCCTCTAGTTGATTCATCTGCTGAGAGGTAAATTCGGATGGAAAGACACTCAAGTTTACAATGCCTAAAGAGAAAAAAAAATCTTTATGAACTTCAAATTGAGCAACTTGGGAACTTTCAGTTTTGCGAATACATGATTAGATGATTCTGTTGGAGGGTGCCAAAGCAACAATAGAAATAGTCGATGCTTTAAGAACTAGAGATGTTGCCATGAAAACCATGCATAAGTCAACGAACATTGACGATGTTGACAAGATAATGGATGAATTCACTGAACAGACAATAAATGTGAAGCAAATTTAGGAAGCTTTGTCAACATCAGAACATCTTTTCCTTGATTTTTCCTTGTGAAGATGATGTTTCAGCTTCTATAGGTACATACCAAATAGAATATCCCAAAAATGTTCCTATTCTACTCTTTTATGAAGGTGAACCTCTCACAATTTACAGGCCTACCTACTGTCCATCCAGTTCAAAAATCTATCCAGCTATGAATGAAGCAATTCTATACTTAGAGAGTGTTGGTATCAATTGCAAAAATTTTATGAGTCTGTATCCAAAAGTTGTACATTGCCATCTACATCCTGTTAGAAGGCTAATTAAGGCTCTAATATCAACGCCAAAACAGCATGTACAGCCCCAATGTGATGTGTATAGGAAGATCTTGCAATCTATCCAGTTAAACAACCTCTTCATCATATTTTTCCATTGCATCCGACAATGAATGGTTTGTTTGCTCTTGAGGGTCGAAATTTTTGTAGATTGAGGAAAAAATAGCGGCTCTCAGCAAAGGGGAAGATGTGCACCTCTACAAAAAAGCTAAACGGCCGTCAATGTTTGTCTCTCCTGTGTTCAGTGCTAGGATGAAAGCTGCCAGCAATGACAATCGATGTCCCCATGATCAATTACCTCTTGATCTAATGAGAGTGAATGAGTCTTTGATGTCTCAACCAACAAAGAAGAAGAGAGATTATGATACTAATCCATGATAACCTTTGTGTCTAAGATGCCTGAAATGTAAAGAAGGCCTATGTCGGATATGAAGTCCCGATTTGAACAACATGGAAAGATGTAGGACAACCAGGGTTGCCTTCTGCATGTCCTTCATCAATGTCTGAAGCTACCTCCCTGTTTAACACTAGTTCTTATGCTGGTTTGATGCCTTTGAAAGCTCTATAGCAAGTAGCACAGTTGAAGAAAAACCACCATAAATGGTACTTGTAGGCAAGTTTAGTTGACAAAGAAGCTTGTTATGGAATGCCTTTACAGGATAGAAGCCATAGAATCAAAGTAAGTATCCATGGAATCCATGAAAGAAAGCTTGAAGAAAGAGAAGAAACCCTATCTTTCAATAAAAGTGACTCAAATTTAGTCTCCATTAAAGACTCTAGCCTTCAATTTGTCCATCTTACCCTAAACTTTGGTTAAAATTTTGATCACAACCTGACAAAATAGCTGGAGCCCACCCTTATCCACTGGTTTATGCCAAGAACCTCCTTCCTAAACGTATAATCTTGTATGTTCCATCCCATTTGGGTTCAAATTTTCCTGGAAAGAGCTCCTGACGAGCATCATAATACAGCACTAACTAACCTTTTTCAAATTTGTACTTCTTAGCCCGAAGATCATGCATGGCTTTCATTCTCCTCTTCCCTACTTCTTGATATAATAAAGCCTGCTGAGTCTCATCAAGATGTGCCACAGAAATATACCATTCCTGTAATGCTACTTCCTCTCCTAACGAATGATTAAGGGCAAAACACACATTGAGGAGCTCTATTTCTAATGGCAAAATGCACTCCTCCCCATACACTAACTTGAACGTGGTGTGTCTTGCGGCTTCTTGAATGTTGTGTTGTAAGCCCACAGTGCCACATATAATTTCTTATCCCAGTCATGCCTGCTTTTTGATATTATCTTGGATAAGATTCCTACTCCACCTAACCATTGGCTTGAGGATTATACGTGGTAGTCTTACTGTGCTTAATCTTCAAAGCTTCAGTCACAGGGCCACTATAACCTTGTTCAAGAAGCGTGTCCCTCAACCACACACAATCTCCTTCGATGGACTGAACCAACAAACAATCTACTCCATAATGAAATTGGATGTCTCCTTAGCATTGTCCTTCATTGTTTCTTGAGCTTCAAACCACTTTGTAAAGTAGTCCGTTCCTACAATGATATACCGCTTTCACGTAGTCGATGAAGGGTGTATTGGTCCCACAAAATCAATACCCCATTTTTCAAAGGGTAACATTGGTGAGTGAAAATGAGTGATCGGGGACATGATGCTTCATGAAGTCAAGTGGGGTAACACATGCAAGTATCCTTTTTTTGTCTTTCAAACACTTTCTCATAGTGGGAGTCGGGTTGATAAATGGAAATCCCAAGTGGTATCATGCATGTTCAACATGTGCTTGAGATATTTCAATTTTGAGACACGTGCTTCATGCAGGAAGAGAAGAAAATGTGTTCTCGTTTCCATATTTGAGTCCCCGATTGGAATTTTATGTGGCAAGGGTCATGTTTGCCATCTAGCAATTAAGGGGAAGCAAGGGGCAACTTGAAAAATTGAGGGAAAAAGAAAAAACGTGAGTAGTTTTTTTTTTTTAAGAAGAGAAGAGAAGTGTAAAACAAAAAGAGAGAGAGAGAGAGAGGGAGGGAGGAGAAGAAACTTGCAGGCTGAAGAAGGGAGAAATCCGAAGCTCAGAAGAAGAAGAACCAAATTGTCAAAAGAAAGAGACCGTGAAGTTGAAGTTATTGAAGCTGTGGAGTAGGATGGCAAGGCTGAAGTCGATGGGCTGATGCAAGTTCTCAGTTTTCAGATGATGGTAATAGGAGTCTTCTTTTATCTAGTTTTCTTCAAACAGAGAGTTTGCGGATAAATTCTAGTGTGTGGATAAGTGAAAGACAGCAAATGGATGTTCTTCTTCACGATGAGAGTGATGTTTGCTAGTTGTTGAGTGAGGCTCCCCGTCAGCATAGAAGAATGTAAGTGAAAAGTCTCTACATCTAAAACTGGGTATATAGCAGGAAATATGTATTATGGGAAGATGTTGAATGCATGGGTTTGAGTTAGTGGAAATCTGAAAGGATTCGCAACCAAGGAAATAATGGATCAGTGTTTGTAAAGTTCGAAGCTCCCACAACTCTTCGTCAATGCAAGATTGTGTATTTGTGTTTGTTGTATAGAGCATATAGGAATTTATGAGTGGAGACTATGCAAATTTGTTTCAGGGCATCATATTAAAGGATTTGGCTCTGAGTTCTTCTAGAGATTTATAGATTGGAAAGAGAGCTACAACTTTTCTTTTTGAAGCTTGGTGATCCGAGGTCTGGTTAAAAAAAGTTATGAACTCTTCTATGTAACACTTCATGAAGCAGTTCTTGTGCTCTATGAGGAAATAGGTGAATTCACCAGCTTCTACAACACCAACTTGCTTTCCCATGGAAGTCATCATGATTAACCATTGATATATCAGCGTAAACTCAATTTTGATGTAGTAATGGAATGTCTATAGTAGTGAAATGCTTGAATTGTTGAATGGGCATGGAAATTTTCCATGTAAAGCTTTGATTACCTGTGTATTTGGTTTGTATTTATGTGTGCTTTGAGGAAAGAAGAACAGAGAGGGTCTACAACCTGATTTTGTACTACTTGAAGCAATCACGCTTTGTGGGGCAATTTTCTGCGTGGGGTTGCCATCCCTAAAAA
This sequence comes from Lygodium microphyllum, assembly GCF_053477565.2. Classification (NCBI taxonomy): domain Eukaryota; kingdom Viridiplantae; phylum Streptophyta; class Polypodiopsida; order Schizaeales; family Lygodiaceae; genus Lygodium; species Lygodium microphyllum. The sequence continues at coordinate 88,580,717 of NC_141157.1, forward strand.
ATAGGAGTTGTGTGAATTTGAAAGCTCGTGTTGTCAAAGTCTCTACCATGGTTGTTTCAACGTCAGATTCTCTCTAAAAGTGGTAAAATCGGAGCTTGAAGGTTTGAATTGTTTAAGTTATTGAGCTAAAGTCTCAATGATGAGTGAGTGATCAGGAATTTTTGATCATGTGTTTAGTGGTGCCGCCTCGTGGGTTTTGTTGAGGTGAGATCCTCAGTCTTTATCCTGTGGTGTTGTCTTGGGGGTTGTTAGAGTCCAACTACCCAATTCACATACCAACGTAACCAAAATGGGATTTAGAGGTCTCCTACAATTTTCTCTCACATTGTATCTTTGACATACATCAAAGAACTTAACATAACTAAAAGCATCTTGGAAAATCGATGGCCACTTATATCCAGCACAGAGAGCCTTTTGGGCGGTAAGTCGGCTAGCAAAATGTCCCCCTTACTCCAATACAAGACACCCACTATAATCGAAAAGTTTAATGATTGTTGCTTGATCTTTCTCTTTTCAAACTTTAATAAAGCAGCCCCAAATCCTTCTGTAGATAAATAATGTTTTATAGCCATATACTAGGAAGGAATGGACGATGTATCAATTTTAAATAGACCTTCAATATCATTTTCATCAGTCAGAATTTCTTTTGACTCCCTGAAATCCACAAGACATTCTACAATACCCTACAGCTTTGGTGGCTTGCTGCTAATCTCATAATCAAACTCAACCACTTTGCTAAACGATCAAGTGGCTACAACTTGTTCAACAACAATTTGAGTCCTTCCACCTTTATAAAGAATATCACCTTCTCATAGAGAATATAATGCCTAAATTTCTTGGTCGCAAAGACCATTCCAAGGCACAATTTCTCCATGTACATATAATTAGCTTCAGATATCCCCAATTTCCTACTAGCAAAGGCAATTGGATGATACCACTTCTCCTCCCAAATTGGCTGATACTATGCATTATGGCTACTAAAAATATATAAAAGACTTTACCTCTTCTGGATGCTTTTAGGATTGGCGCTTTCGCTGATTCCTGCTTCATATCCTCAAAGGATACTTGACAGGCTTCATTCCACTCAAAAAGATAGTTAAAATATAGGAGGTTCGTCAATGGCGATGTTCTTTCTACCAGTGCATTAATGAATCTTCGATAATATCCCACTAATGACAGAAAGCTGTGCACCTCTTTTGGAGTACACAGTGGGCTCATTGAGACTATGACCATTATCTTTTCAGGGTCAATTGCAATACTAGCTATACTAACCACATGGCTAAGTAACAACCCATAGAGTACTCCAAATACGCACTTTCTAGGGTTAAGAGCAATGTAGAACTGTCTACAATGCTCAAAACATTTCCTCAGAATAATCAATTGTCGCTCCCTTGTGGTGGCTGCCCCTAGATCATCAATAAAGACTTTTATCTCCTCTTGGGGGGGGGGGTGTTTGTTGCCAAGATCTAGATGCATTGCATAGACCAAAGGCCATCACATGATACGCAAAGGTACCAAAGACAATAATAAATGTCATTTTCAGTTTGTCTTCCTCCCCAATAGCCATCTGGTTATATCTAGCAAAGCAATCCATGAACGAATAAATTTTCCTACCCGCTAACTGATCCAAAATCTGATCAATGGATGGCAATGGGTAGTAATCCTTAATTGTCTGCTTATCAAGCTTTGAAATCTACACAAAGCTGAATTTGATTATTCTTCTTCTTCTTGATAACAACCGGTGATCACCATTACGTGTGTTGAACTAAAAATGTTAGGTCAACCTTTCGTAGCTTTGTCAATTCTTCAAATAGCCCGTCCCTTAATTTGAAAGGCATGCGCCTTACTTTCTATCGCATAGGGTGGCTACCTTGCTTCAAAGGAATCATATGAACATCCAACTTGGGAGGAATACCTCTCAACTCATCATAACTCCAAGCAAAAATATCATAGAATTCTTGAATCAAGGACACATAGTCCTTCCTTTCTTCTGAACTAAGCATGGACCCTAATTTAATTGGATGTAAATCATTCATCATACCAAGGTCAAGCTCAATTACATCTACATTCCTTATCCTCTCTTGAGCCTCTATTGGCTCATTCAATGTCACTGAAGATAAAGTAACTCTCTCACTCTGAGGAGATTCAAGATAAGCATCTACTACTCCACATCTAGCACCTTGACCAAAGATCAATCGACCAGCGCGGGTATATCAACCTGATAGTCTACTTGTTGTAAGATTCATGGCTTGCCTAGCAATACTTGATAGCTAGGTCGCCCCGCAAACCTAGTCACCCTAAAGTCTAGAATGCATTCCACATTGGCAACGGTCACATGAACTTTAGTAATGCAACCTTTGGACTGTCTTAAATTGTCATCAACCATGTGGAGGACCATAGAGGCATCATTTTTTATTTCTAATCCCAATCTCCCCATCAATTCTGAACTCATAATCTTGACAAAGGATCCTATGTCCACAATAGCATGGTTAGTAATATTCCATCAACATATGCTGCCACCCTCAGACAATGCTTTTCAACATGCTCAAACCAATCATCTCCTACTCACGCTATTCCCAAGGGCTCAATGATATACCCAACGCATAGAATCTTCTTAAATTTCTTGCGCACTCCTAGAGACAACTTAATCAATTGTAGAAGATTTACATTTGGCTTAACTTTGCAAAGAGAACTTGCTAAATCAAATTCATGATAGCTAGCAAGAGCTCACTTTTCTCGCAAAACCATTCTCTCCTTTGGTCTTTGAACCAGCCTTGGTGCTTCTTTCTTGGCTTTTTCCTTCTTCTTTGGCGACTCCTTATCCTTCTCGAGGTCAGCTTTACCATCTACGGCCTTGAGAGATCCACCTTCCATATTAGGATTAAGAACTTGCGTCCCCTTATCACCTTGCTTGCGGTTTCCCTTGACAAGTTTTGCCTTGGATTTGTTGAATTCTTTACCCTTTTGACCTCTCATAAGCTAGTTTGGTAAGTAGGCAAGATAACCCTTTCCGCATGACAGAGAAGTGAGTAGAAAAATACTTGATGTAGTGCATACAGATATTTGGAGGCCTACACAGAATGTATCCCTTGTGGCAGCAATGTAACGTGTCCACCTGTTCCCTTCAGGACACGTCTTAGCAGTCCATCGGAAAGAAGATCTAGAAAGCTCCGCCCGACACTCCCATGGAATGTTACGGGGTTTGCAATCTAGGACTCCCCGCGTCTGTCACATAGCGGAAGTATTCTGGCCGTTCCCCTAATGGTCATTTCCTAAACGGCAACTAGCTTTGAACCCCGAGCAAACTACTTTACGCAGAAACACCACGGCTGAAGCGGATTCACACTGCACTTGGTTCAAGGAGAATGTGAAATGAGAGGGATGCAAGGCTTGATCTCTCTGCCATAAGGCATAGTCCCATTCCGTTCCCCTAAAACAACGTAAATCGGGATTATTATAACCTCTCTAGATTCCAGGTCAGCGCCCTTGCTATACATTTCCTTTGAAACCACCTCCTTGCTATCCATTATGATTGAGAAAAGTTCCCGGCCAACTGGGACCACCATCCATAGGATGGACCCATGGCCACATCCACCGCACTTTCCTCAAGTTGTTTTAGTTGTCTAATTACCTACCACATTTACTTGGACATGCATCAAGCAGCTTCCTTAATTAGCCCATTAGGCATTGATTCCTTCACGTAATCATAGCACTTTACATAGAAAAATAGTGTCAAACAAGTTCCTTTTCAACAGTTTATCATATTTATCTTTAGAATACATTTATAAAGTCCAGCCCATAGGCTTATCCGTAATCCGCCCGACGGCTATCCAACAATCCACAGGGATTACTAATCCAAGATTTCGCCCATAGACTAGTGTGCAGGCCTCGAGATCCAATCCTGAGTCACATTGGGCTCTTGTGCAGGGCTCGAAAGGCGAGGGATTTATAGCCAAAGCCCCCCCTAGCACCCAAGCATCCTCCTGCTCCAAGTAGCGCTCAATGGAGGGACCTCACGCGACGGGTTCGGTCCACCTTCCCGGCGTGGCTAAACAATCCCCTTGGTTAGGGTCAGGCAGACATTCGGGGGTAACTAAGGCTGCCACTCCCTTCAGGCCTTCAACCTAAAGCATTAGATATCTTTTATCCTTTAATTCCTTGAGCAACAAAGCAAACAATGCTCTCTAAACTATTACAAGCATAAACATTTCCAGTGGTCATTAATTTGGCCAACTAATAAGGAGTGAATCCTTCTCTCCAAATGTATCCAGCATTCGATCTGGGATCAATTGCGACTTGGCAAGATCCCCAATGGATTGTTTGTTAACCCTTATGTCCTTGGGTTAGGGCTGTACCCTATTAACCCAACTTAACCAATACCTTAAGTTCTATTAACAGTAAATATGTTATTCCAAATTATTGATTGGTCTTTTGCTTCCAAGCAATTATCTAATCCCCTTATCTTGGTCACTTTTCCCAAGAAAGGTGCTATATCAGGATGACTACTCATCCTCTTGCAAAATAAACTTGCGCAAGAATTTGCCAATCTCATTCTGAGGAATTGGCCATTCTCTTGTGATCAAACCACAAGATCATGCGACTCTACAACTTTTTGCACAAGTGCCGCATCTAATCCATGGGGCTATTCTACCCATCGAATGGCATCTTCTAATAATGGGATCATGATTAGATAGGAAACAGGGTTAGGGTGTCTTCATATCCAATCTATTTCTGATTGCACTAGGCCGACATCATCGGTCCTAGGGTTTCGACTCAATCCGAGTTTCATTTTTTTAACGAGTGATCCTTAGGGTAGAAACCCTAGATCGTTTCTTGCAAGTATGTCCCATTGTCCCTACATTCTGTGAATGTGGGCAAGTCTTTAGGGTATGAGAGTTTCAACTTGGCAATAAGTGTGACTAGGTCACGTCCTCAACGTGCTAAATCCTAGTTAGCACTTGGGATATGTTGCATCGATTTAACCATTCCTAATAGAGTCCTTTGTGGTTTAGGTGTTTAGGGTAAAACAATGTACTTGTCTATTCCTAAAGATATTGTCTTGGTCAAAGAGGGAAAAACTAGTTGCATTATGATACCATTCTCGTAAGCACACGATTCATTTGCTACATATGATTAGATTTACAACCCCTAACTTTTCTGGTTAAGATCAAAGCGTATGTTAAGCTACGACATAATTTCTATTAATCCTTCTAGAACATGCATTCAAGATTCATGCCACTAAACTTTTAGTGTTTTATGTTAAAACGAACCATGCAACCTTTCCCTAACTTCATGAAATATTCGTGTGCTGAATGAGCATTACACAACCTTTCCTAACTACTGCGTATTTTGAATGAGATTTATGCCAATTGACTAGAGTTTAACCTACTTCATGCAGCCCTAGAATCATTTCCATATCTTGCAAATTCCTACGGTTGTTAGCAATCTTCTTTAATGAATCATTGCGAAGAAAGAGATGTCTAATAATGCAACATGCAATTTTATCTTTCCATGTATAATTGAAGTGTACAACAATAATTTTGACTTTGTAAAGATGATCATTAGTTGATCTAAATTCGTTACTTTGCAATGCATAAAAACAACTTGCTAAGAATGCATAGATGTCTTATGTCCTTCTTTCATTCGTTTCTTTGAAAAATACAAATGACCGATTCTTCGATTGTGAGTTATTTCCTTTAAAATAGCCAAAGTGCATCCTAATTCCATAAATTATCCATGCACAATTGCAATATTTCGACGTAAACCAAAATTAGGAAGAAAACCTAGACTTGTGGGTTCGGTGAAATGTCCACATGAATGTTAGGAGATGATCCTCTTGCGGTTGCGCCTTGTGCCTTTTTAGGGGCCATCGTGAATTCAACCTTCTTGCCTTGGCCGTAGACTTATGATCTTGGCCCGTCTCCCTCGTACGCGAAATTCCCTTTTCGGTACGGCTTCCTTGACTGAAGCACCGTCTTTCGAAATTTGGCTTTAGAAGGCCTTAGGGTTCGGAGCTTGGGCCTTCTTTGTTTCAAAAATCCCGAGCGTTTAAGGAAATTATGGGGAAAAAATCGAGTGGGAAGTGCTTTGTAGCTCCCTCTCCTTCAAAGCCCTGGAAAGGCGTATTAGCGACTAGTGGGAAGACCTTATAGTCTTCCACTACGAAGATTAAGAGGGAAACGAATTTTGGGCTTTCGAAGGGTTCAAAAGGAAAGGGTCTTTTAACCGGTTAGAAAAATAGGCTTGTGAGAGTTGCAATAGGAAGGATGGTTTTAAATCTGGTGGTTAGAGTGAACTTAAGAATAACCAATGGAAAAGAGGGTTAAAAACCTACTAATATGGCTTGTGTGGGAATGCAATGGGAGGCTTTAAAAGGAAATCGGGGGGTTAAAAGGCTTTGTGGAAATGCTATGGAATGGGGCTTAAAAACCTGGCTAGTGTGAGTCCATGGGAAGGGGGTTTAAAAACCTGGGCTAATGTGAGCTTTATGGGGGATGTAAGGGGGGAAAGGGGGCTTAAAGAGCCCCTTAGAAGCTTCCCAAGAAGCTTCTGAGAAGCTTTTGGGGGCGTGGTGAAACCACATGGACAAAGAGAAAGGCAGCCGATTTGGCAGCTAGCGGCGTCCGGCTTTAGGCGGCGGCTTCACGAACCCAGGCGGCGGCTTTAGCGGCTTCCTCTCCTCCTCACAATAACGACAGCATGTACTTCTTCCTCATGACTCTCCTTCAACATCACAACTCCCTTCACGTTCATAATCTACGACTCCCCCTGCTCCACCCCTTAGAGGGGGTTTATATAGTTGAAGGGAGGGGGACCTTCCCCCCCCCCCCCCCCCCCCCCCACGCGGCCTAATGCATGGCCCGATCCCTCCCCACGTCGTCCAACTATGGTGCTGATGCACCCGCTCCTTACTCCCTCTCCTCCAACACGGCCTTCGGCTAGGGGGAAAGAAGGGTTAATAAAAAAGAAAATTCCATATATCTATTAATTATCCTCTTGACCTCCTCCCAAGAGGGGGTTCACATGTAGAGATATGGGTTTTTTTTAAAAAACCTCGGTCCGTTTGGTCGGTGGAGAATCATGATATGTTGTGTACCGTTTAAAAATTGCACCATCCGTAATTTCAATGCCAGATTTGTCATTGCATGAGACTCACACAGGATCGTAATATTTTTCAACAGAAATATTACACAGCAAATACTTTGTCACATTTATTGATGATTGTTCAAGGAAGTTATGGGTATATTTCATGAAGGAAAAAAGTGATGTGTTTGAGCACTTCAAATCTTTTAAGGCAACTGTTGAATAGAAACAAGCTTAAAAGTGAAGTGCTTGAGATCAAATGGAGGGGGAGAGTACCTCTCTAATGAGTTTAGTGACTCCTTGAGGAATCATGGAATAAAGAGGCAATTTACTTGCAGGTATAGCCCACAGCAAAATGGGGTTGCAGAAAGAAAAAATAGGCATATTGTAGAAGTCGCACGGGCATTAATGGCTAAAAAGAATATGCCCAAACATTTTTGGTCTTAGGCTATCCATACTACTATCTATATTATGAATAGAACCCCCACATCTGCAATTCATGGGATGACTCCCGAAGAATGCTTTACTAGCAAGAAGCTCGATGTATTGCACTTGAAGCTATTTGGATGTGTTGCATATGTTCATGTGTCAGATGAGCTACACAAGAAGCTTGATCCAAAGGCAAAAAAATGTATTTTTATTGGATACTCTTTAGAGGAGAAAGGGTATCGCTGTTATAACCCTGTCACAGGTGAGTTTAGAGTGAGTAAGGATGTTATCTTTGATGAGATTGACAGCTAGTATGCACCTGATGGTGATGTATTAGATGATGATAATGATCACGATAGCTATATGCAGAAAGAAAAACAAGAATCCCAGAGTCTTAGTGGACCAAAAACATCATCTGGTACTATATCTACAGTGAGCCCTTGGTCTGGGAGACTAAGGAGTAGCCCCACATCTTCAGGTGGATCTATAAGTGTTGCAGGGAAGACAAAGGAAAGAAGAAAGTGCTGGATGGTAATGATGCATCTACCAGTCATTTGGGATTTGACGGAGATTCCCGTGGTTCAGAGAGTTTGGATGATGAGCTTGGTATTCCTTGAGTCAAGACACCAGGTATACAGAGAGCTCATAGTAATGTAAAGGCTCCATTGAGTGATCTGGTGTGGTACGCAGATCTAGCAGGGTCAGATACCCTGTTAAAATATTTGGTTTTGAAGGTTATGCAGCTCACCATTATGCTTATATGGTGAAACTAGTTGAGGATGTTGAGCCCACTTGTTTTAAGGATGCTATTAGTCATGCTCATTGGGATGCAGCAATGGATGAGGAGATGGCTACATTAGAAGCCAATAAGACTTGGGATTTGGTACCCTTACCTAAGGGTGAGAAAGCTATTGGCTGTAAGTGGGTTTACAAAGTCAAGCATAATGCAGATGGTTCAGTTAGCAAGTATAAAGCTAGGTTGGTGAAAAAGGCTATGCTCAAACATATGGCAAAGATTATGAAGAGACATTCAGTCCAGTTGCTAGGATGGCAACTATTAGATGTGTGATTGCCTTGGCATCAGCCAAAGGTTAGATTTTGCAGTAAATGGATGTTAAGAACACCTTCTTGCATGGTGAATTGCAAAAAGAAGTGTATATGGAGCAGCCAGCAGGTTATGAGAATTTAGAGCATCCCACATATGTATGCAGGTTAAAGAAGGCGCTCTATGAACTAAAGCAAGCACCTAGAGCATGGTCTGACAAGATTGGAGAGTATCTTGTCAATATTGGATTTTGAATTTCTAACGTTGATCACTCACTTTATGTGAGAAAGGAAGATGCATGTTTGGTCATCATAGTCATCTATGTGGATGACTTGATTATTACATGTGACAGTGACAGTGGAATTGCTGAAGTTAAGGACTTCTTGAAGAAGAAGTTTGAGATGAAAGATTTGGGTGAGCTGAGATAATTTCTTGGTATTGAGGTGATAAGATGTGATGATGGTATATAGCTATTCCAAAGGTAGTATGGCTTGGATATATTATCCAAGTATGGTATGACAGCATTTAAGCCTCTGGAGCAAAATGTGAAGTTGAGTGCTGACGTTGGGGATGAGATAGAAGACCCTACTATGTTCAGGAGGATAGTAGGGAGTTTGATTTACATGACTATCACAAGGCCAGATTTGAGCTATGTTGTTGGCCTTGTCAGTCTGTATATGCAGATGTCTAGAAAGCCTCATCTGGATGCAGTTAGACGTATATTGAGGTATGTGAAGTCCACTTTACATTATGGACTTTTTATGAGGCAAGTAAGGACGTACAGGTCTTTGGATACATAGATGCAGATTGGGCTGATAGCATGTTGGACAAAAGATCTACTAGTGGATTCATGTTTTCCCTTGGTAGTGCAACAGTTACATGGAGTAGCAAAAAGCAACCTACAGTTGCTTTATTGAGTACAGAGGTTGAGTATAGAGTTGTTTCTATGGCAGCATGTGAGGTGGTATGGTTGCAAAAGTTATTAGGTGATTTGGATGTGCAAGGAGGGGTCCAGTTTGTCATTCATTGTGACAACATGAGTAGCATATAGTTAGCTAGGAATCCAGTGTTCCATGCTAGGAAAAAACACATTGAGGTACGCTACCACTTTGTGAGAGAGAAGGTACTTGCTGGAGAGATTAACTTGGTATATGTCAGCACACAGGATCAGATAGCTGACATTTTCACAAAGGCATTGGGTGCAAAGAAGCTTCGAAAGTTCCGAAGCTTACTTAGAGTTGCAGAGATAGAGTTGAGCTTGAGGGGAGTGTTGAGATGGCAAGCTCAACACGTGCGGACATTGATGATAGACCACCTGGGTAGATGGGTCCGCATGTCTACACTTTGCACGTTGGTGGTCATTATGACACTCACATGGCCACTAACTTATCACTTATTATATTTAGGTTGTTACACCTACCTACAGCTGGCAAAGATATAGCGCCACTCGATTAGTATAGTTGGTTATGCACTGTTTAACTTAGAAGGCCACTTTCCTTTATGTTGTATCTTATCTATACTTTGTGTACATTGTATAGTGTGTGGAAGAAGAAGAAAAAATCGAAAAAAAAACGTTTTGGTCTCCATCTCTCTTCTTGTGTTCTTGAGTGAGCTTCCTCTTGTGTATACAGTGTGTGTTTGGTGTATCAGCTCAAGAAAAATCCCCCACCATGCGATGCTTGACACCCCCTCTATGTCATGCTTTGTTGATAGATATAGGAGGGCAAGCCAATTTCTAACACCACTGATGCAATCATCACTATTACTTATGTGAAGATTGTATGCCTTGTGCACAAGTGATGATGTGGTTGTGCATCCTGCCATGTGCCGATATACACTACAAGAAGGAATGCCAAAGAGTTGTATAGGGCCATGCAAAGAACAAAAGAGTAATTTCTACAATCACAAACCCAACTTATGCATGCAACACTCCATTAACACAACTCACCTCTCATTTGAATTGAAAGAAAATGATTGGTCACTCGGCCCACCTCTGTCTAATGCTTTGTTAAAGAAATAAAGAGGGTAGTCGATAATTGCATCCCCACCATGTTAGGATAAAAGCTCATATCACTCAGTGGTTATCAATGAAGATCAGCTTCAACTTACTAATGATGTCAAACATTATATATTGATGAAGAGGCATACCCATGGAGGGAGCTAATAGATTAAGAACTTGGATTGGATGGAGATCTTTTGTCTAGTATAGGAGTAAGACATTCTCTAGAGTCAAAAGGACACATCACATCAAGGGTGGTGGCTTCGAAACTATATCCTAAAAAGATCATTAGAAGGCTCAACTAATATGGACTACACAGTCTCGTCACTTTTTTCCACAAAATTAATACCCCATTTCTCAAATGGCATCAAGGGGAGGATTGGTTGCAATGACATGGCACAAGCTTTTTTGGGCTTCCCGATTCATTGATAGGAATTATAGCACTTACAATAATCATAGGCATCTTTGTGGAGAGTAGGGAACCAATATCATGGGAGTATAGCTTTCTTGGTTATTATTTCTCTTGTGAAATGTCCACCGCATGGCTCATCATGGCATGCCTTTAGGACGATCACAATCTCCTCAGGGGGCTGATTCCAATGGAAGCTTCTTCCTCTCATTGTTAGAAATGAAAAGAGGGTACTACTATGTAGCTAAGAGGTTGGCAATGTCATTATACCATGGGGTTACAGTCTCCACTAGAAATAGAGCTATGTTAGGGAGGTTTGGGTCATCTTGCTCCTCTTCTTTACTCTAAGGGATCTGCAATACATGATCATCCAAGACATGGGAATGACTGAGCTTAGTGGCCACTTCAAAATCAAACTCCTAGAACAAAAGTAGCCACCTCTTCATTCTACCTTTTACATATATCGTATTCATCAAGAAGGACAAAGCCTCATGACTCACATAAAACTTGAAATACATTGACAGAAGATAATATCGAAACTTCTCCATGTTAAACACCATTGCTAAGTGCTCTATCTCTATCACTATCTAGTTTCTTTCTCTACCAATGACTTTTAGACTTGCATAATAAATGGGTTGGTCTAGCTTTTGTTTGGGAATCATAGCTTCCCTGTTCTTGGCTCACATTATTATGACTAAGTTCAATTCTACTAAGTTGAGGCAACTTCCTAACTATTCTATTGGTTATCCATGGTAATAGCCTTGGGGCTGGACTGGGATAATCTTTAACAATGTGGCCTTCTCCTTTGCATCAACTACAAAGGGGCTTGTAATCCTGTAGAGGCGAGCTCAAGCTCAACCGCCAAGACACACGGATCACTTATTATTTCAAATGTTTCAAGCCAAGCACTAATGGCTACCTCTCACATAGCTAGCGTGCTACCTCTCTCTACGAGTGTAGTGAGCTTACCTCCATGCCCGATCGAGTTGCCTCCTTTCCTGAGCACTCTAGTAGCTCCACGATCCAAGTGCAAGTTTCAAGCAAGCTCGATCCTCAAGCTCCGTGCTCAAAGCTCCATTGCTGCAATCAAGAGAAGAGAAGAGAAGAGAAGAGAAGAGAAGAGAAGAGAAGAGAAGATAGAGAGCTTCTCCACCACAGTCCCTCGCCCTCACACACTCACTCCCTCATACTCTCACACTCCCTTTCTCAATCACAAGCTCAAGCAAGCAAGAACAAGAAGAAGAAGAAGAAGAGGAGGAGGAGGAGGAGAGCTACTTTTGGCCACACACAAGAATGAGCTTCTTATTCACTTTTCAACTTTATATACAAATCCCTAAATCCCTTTTGGGCGATCATCTCCTTATCCCCTTTTTTACATATTGAAGGCCATTTTTCCCATTGTCCTCCTATCTTCCTAGCTTCCTTCCCACCACCCATCTACCTTTACAATTTGCACGGCTCGGTGCTCTTAAAATAAATCATGGTGCGCCTTGCACTCTTTTACAAAAGCATTGACTTGCACTTTTTCTTGTGTGTCTCTCTCCTTGATTTAGGACTTTTTTTCACTCATTGTGTTTCTAGATTTTTCTTGGCACACCTTCGTCTTCTATTTCACTTCATCCTTGGCCTTGTCTTCTGCTTTATATTTTTCGGATTCTCCACCTTGTTCATTTGAGGGTTAACATCACCCCCTCCTAGACGAGTGCCAATCTCATGGTACTCTCTATCGTAGGTAGTAGGCTATGGTATGCACCGAAGACCTGGGTGAAAGGGATTGATATGGTTTACCATGGAGGAGTTTTGGTGGTGGTGTGGATGAAGGTCATTGGGGGTACTTTATTGGTATAATTGGCTGGTGATAGGGTTATTGTAGTTGGTGATAGGGTTGCTCTTTGTTGGGAGTTGCACTCATGGCTAGCATAGGTGTTGGTTGTTAGGGATTCTACGCATGACGATTCTTTGGTGGGCTTGCAGGATGATAAAGGACAAGAGTTCAGAGTTGAGTGTCGATGAAGAGCTGACGGTACTTATGTTAGAGTCTTCAATACTTGCAATGGAAAGCCTCTCATATGGTCTCTCCCTTGGGGTTAGTGCTAGTCTTCTTATCACAAGATATAGTTGGATTAGTTTGGGAGACAAGTCAAAGCAAGCCGAGAGTATTGTCCTACACACTTGAGGATCCAAACTATATATAGATTGTGGTGCAGATATTATGTGAGTGCACGTGTGTACTTAGATATTACATAGTTAGAAGACTACTAATCTGGTTCCTCATAGCAATGTGTGGATGAAGTGAGGGTTCAATGGGGTGGAAAAAATTGTCGATGTTGAGAAGAAGTACACTTGAAGGCTTCTTGAGACATCATTTGTGATTTTGACAACACGATGTAGAATAATTGCACTCATTGATGCCTTAGCTTTTGGAAGCTGGTAGCTACTTGTAGCGTTTGAAGAGCATGGTGTACTTTCCATGGTCTTTGTGCATTGCTCCCCATCATTGATTGTGATGGTACTAAGATGGAGTGCGAAAAAGAATCGTGCAAATGGTTTGGGTGACAGGTCTACCATAGGCGAGACAAGCTCTCTAGGTATGCCCTACCCCACTTAATGTGCCCTCAACAATTGTGGGGGATGTATAAAGGGCTAGGGGACTAGGGACGGAGCTAGCCAACTAAGGTCACTAGATGTACCTAATTTGAGGACCCTTAGGTGCCGTGATGTGATCGTGGGTGCCCTTTTTCTTTCTATCTTTCTATCTTTATTTCTTTCTTTTTTCTCTTCTTTTTTATTTTTCTTTTTTTTGGATAAAATGAATAGAATCAATGCAATGCGTTGAGACTATCAACCTTTCATTTGGATTGAGAAATGTCAAGATCCAAAGGTTGTGAAAAATGGATATTACAAAGATGATTGTGTTACTAGCCTCGATGCTAGAGAAATAGTTATTGAGATAAAGAGATGCACTTGAGATTTTGCAAACCTCTTTGTAACATGTGAGACATCGAAACAATTGAGGTAACAACTACAATGAGATGTGCATGGACAAGGGACGAGCATTTGGCGAATTGAATCCTAACCGATTAAGAAAAGTTTGTTTTTGTTGAGAGGGTGACTCCTACCTGAATGTAGAGTTTGGCCAAGAAAGGAAGATTATCCAATGACTATGCTTTGGGCCATGCTCAAATGCAATGTGTGCTTTTTGCATGGGTGATTTTCTCTTCCAGAGTGGGGCTTCCGTTAGGGCTCTTTGTTTCTTGGTATTTTCGTCACTTTCTCCATAATGGTTCTTGTGGGGTTGGTGGTCTTGTGGTGACTTGGACATTGAACGATTTCACACAAATACCTATATCATCCTGCATTCACTTGGCAACTCGTGAGAGTACATGCAAGTCATATGCTTCAATCATAATGAACAAGTGCATCTCAAAAAGACATCATTTATCTGAATCTCATAGCATTGACTTCGATGCATATCACCTACACTTGATTATCATTGCTTGTGTGTGTGTTGGCTTTGCTTCTTTTGGTATTATTTATACACAGTCACAAAACACATTGTTTATTTATGTACACGTTTATGAATCCATGTCACCATGAGGATAAAACCAATTGTAAAACTCAAGATTTTACTAGAGTGTGGCATACGTATCTAGTTATCGATAGCCTACTCAATAACAATAGATATTTTGCAACATTGAGTAGCATGGTGCCTTGTCCAAGTCTACTAGCAACATGTAGCTCCTCCTTAGTGAGAATTTTATCAATTAGAGAGTTATCTTGGCTAGTTCTAACTAAGTCCATACCCCAAACGGTAGTCAATACTTGGAAGAAAGTTGGCACCACATAGGTCGAGTCTCTTTGAGAGCCATTGGGCCAATGGCTCCTCTGAGACTATCATAATCTTGGCTTCAAGATTCGCCATTGTAGTACAATTTTCAAACCAACATTTTTCAAATTGACTTCGACCCTCTGATTGTCGCTTTAGTTGCTCTATCTCTAAGAGATTGGGTTGGCAAAGCAAGCTTGTCACAATGCTCATTAAGATATTCTTACTCTTCCCAGGATAATGGATATGACAAATATTCCTCAAGATGCACCCTAGGGAATGTGGCCATGTCTGCAAGGATGTAGGCATAAGCAAATAATTTGAGTTTAGCCTCCAACTCAGTCAAGCACTATGTGACGCTTCTATGTTCGATGAGGGCTTGCTCGGTTGCTATCTCATGCAAGGTTCTGGGAGTTTCCCTAGGCTTTAGCATAGCTGGGGGGACTCAGGCCTAGATGAGCAAGATTATAAATGCTAGGATTGCTTATGTCTTTAACGTTTTCATGTTTCTCCTGAGGCTTTGCTACTATTGTGTCATGGTTTTTCTCGGATGTGACTGGTATAGTTTCGTCAAAATATTGTGACAGTGTTGTATCCCCTCTTGATTAACCAATGTAAGTTCTATTGTCAATGGATTGAGTGTTGCAAGCAATCATTGATGGTAATGGTTGCTTTGACTTATCAAAACAGACACATGTGTCTAAGGTTTCACCACTATTAGGAGAGATGACACTGGTTTCATTCGTGGGTGGACTCGATGCTTCTTTCTTTAGCTCTTCAGTACTCTTGGTCTCAATCTTCTTGGTGTCTACAATGACTTGCAACTGTCATTTTCGTTGTTTTCTCCTCTTTTTCTTGGGCAATCGAGGTGTGTCCTTTAAATAATCAGGACCCTAAACTAGGTTACTGTTGATGTGCTTGGTTGGCCTCAGCATTCTCTTTTTCTAGTGTGTTCTCATGGGACATAGCCACGGCTTGCCGAATAGAATCGCGAGGTTGTGAGGATACAACTGCCTCTCTTTTTAGAGAGTTTAGCTCTTCGGCTAATTTTCCTCCGTTTAGCCCCTCATCTGATTGCATTGGCACTTGCTCCTAGTCAAGCGGTTGCTCTAGACTCTTGTCCTTACCCATTGAAACATGTCACCATTGCTTCTTATCAGAGTGGATGTTTTATTTGGAGTTTTTTTTTATCTTGCTCAGGAGGTTTGGGTGACTCTAGTGTAGAAGCAAGAGATGGTTTAGGGTTCCTCTCATGTAGGCTTGGACAAAACCAGCTCAAGAAGTTAGGATTGTATTGATGGGAAGCATAGAGATCTAGGATTGTAGGGTTTTGAATGAGGCAAAAGACATATGCGCTAACATCAAGTACCATGCTCCCTACTCCTAGTTTGCTAGCCATGTGTAGATCTTCTTCTAGAAGCAGTTTATCATACAATGGATGTTTTTGGATAGTGGTAGAAAGCTGGACCTCATGGACCATTACCAACACTCTTAATGAGGTCAGGTTAACGTACGTGGAATCATGTATTGATGTCCAAAGGGCTTTCCTTTGCTCAACAAGTGTCATTAATTGGTGGCCAATTTTGGTTGCTAATGGAGTACCATTTTGTTGGGGGTAAAGGCATCTCCACCTAGCCGCCTGTGTATTACTACACTGACACCACCTGCCACTACACACTGCAGGTGGCGAGCACCCGTCGTCATTGTCTCTTCATTCTTTATTCTTTTAGTGATAATTTGAATAAAACACAATATTAGTGAGTTTGGGAATCTCCCAATTCTCATTTTTTGAATACTAAAAAGGTAGCATCCAGGTAACATGCCCATAAGTTTCTCAAAACCATATGATCTGACCTGTCATTGAAAAGCACTTGAAAAATGGAATCTATTAAGCTATAGAGTGCTCAATTTGGAGTTATACTGTTCAAGTATGACAAATCCAAAGATTTGACCACATGTCCCAAACTTATGGGAAATTCTCGTATTCCCCAATATGGTGTTATAAAGGAAGGCCCGGTAACACATTGTGACTGTTGGAGTTCCTATTTTGTATCTCTCTATTTCTTGTTCTTGCTCTCTTCCCATAGCTCTTCCAAGCAAGCTTTGATCCTTCTCACCTTTCAATTGGTATCAAAGCATGGATTTATGACTACTCGAGCTTGGTTCGTGACTCCTTCAGCTTCCTATTTATTACCTACACTCATTGGATCTCCTTCCCGACAGCGATTGCTGACCTTCTCAAGCTCCTGTCACTCCCCTACTTCTCGAGCACCTTTCTGGCCCCTTTGGGCACCCTCAGGGCATTGCATCAGAAGTATTCCTTCATTTTCTTCAAGTTTTCATTGAGTTCATAGGTCTATAGGTTTGAGAAGAAAAAGGGGGCAGCACCATTGAAGCTCCCGTACTTCATATCTCATCATAGACCTCTTGTGGCTACTTGAGGCTTATTGTGTGTCTCCCTTGACACTTGGTAAAGCCCTTGAGCACCCTGAATCACATCATCAGAAGTATCAAAACCCTCTAGTCAGGCGGCATGATTTGTGTGAGTTCATGGTGGCCCCTGGTGTTTACTTCATCTTCCACTTGTTGGTGATCAAGCTTGGACTCTTGGGCATTGTGACACTACTTGGATTGATCCTTGGCATGCTTTTAGCCTTGTAGAGGCTTTGGGGAACTAATATTCAGCTCCAGTTTAATTGTATGAATAGCAAACATGATGTCTATGTCTGCAATTGACATTTATATCTACATTGGAGCTCTCTACATACACTACTTCATGGTCGTATGATATGCCATTGATGTCTATGCTTGGTAAATGTTGTGCACATGATTTGCCATGATCTTGGACTGATTTTTGGGTTGAAAAAAAAAATCACCATTTTCAACAGTAGATCTTTACTATACAACAGTGGGCCGAAGCCTATTACTTCATGTTTGCCTATGCCTCTTGGAATCAGGACATGCTTTAGAGATGTACTTTCATGTATTGATCATTGGGGATCAACTTGGAGATTGATATTGCTTCGAATCATTGGTTGAGCTTGAGCTCCTCTTTGTAGCACTTGAATCTTTGTCTTTGGATGTACTTTGGCATGTACCTTTGACCGATCTTGGCATGCTTGGCTTATGCCATCTCTATACATGCTAGTTACATTGTCTTAGAGTTGATTGCTACTACGACTTACTTGGGCTTGATATTTTCCTGGAGCTTACTTTGGTTGTTTCTTGGCTTGTGAGAGTTACAATTTGGATGTACTTGATGTCTATGTATGCTATGTATGGATGCTACATGGACTACATGCTCAAGATGTCTCATTGATGCTTGATCTTGGACACATGTCACTAGTGCACTCTTACATGATTTGTTCAAGCTTTCTTGATTGACATTTATGGCTTTTGTGTTAGTGGGAGCGTCTTGATACGCTTGACAGACATAGAGCATGTGGGTTTATACTACTTGAGAATTTGGACACTTGAGACTTGGATCTTTACTTGGATGTTTCATGGTTAATATGCCGTGGTCCTCACAGATGTGCTTGGGTTGATTTGGTCTTTGCACTCCCTAAACATACACCTATTTGTGTCAGGTCTTGCTAGTGTTGTGTACACTTTGCCCTATTACACAGGGGGTGTGCCGGCTTACTAACGAATTCATTTGACATGCTTGCGTGTTTACTCATGCTGATTGGCCTAGTCAAGTCCATGCTTCATAGGTCAAGATATTAAAATCAGCTCCTTCATCAATGAGAACATCGACAGAGTGCTCTCTTTTTGCAGTGAGTTTAACCCTAAGATAAGTCGGTGGTATTATGTCTTCATCTTTTGGGTCTTGGCTTATAAGTTCAAGCCTTTTGATACATGCCTTTGAGTTCCCCAATTGCATAACCAGATGTGGATTCTCTACTGATGTCTTGGATCTTCTGTGCAGTGCCGTTCAAGATGCATCTATCATTAGGATTGTCATGTCTAGTCATCCTCACAGTTGTAGCTTGATGTTGTTGCATTTCATTTTCACTAGATGCAATCCAAATGCAACATATATATGTTTTTATGGTGCGACCTTTTTACCCTTGTTCGCTAGATTGGTCCATTGAGGTTCTAGGGTCTCTATTTGTCTTTATTCGAGTATGGGCTTTTGGTTGATGTTTTGCAAGTAAGAATCTATACTTGTGTAGAGCCATTACTACACTAGGATCTAATTTAGAGAATGTTTCACAATGTGTGTTTTCTCTCCAACCTACTTAGGGGAGGTGCATAAGGGGCAAAGCCCCCTCTGCGAGCATCCGTGGGGGGATGGGGGTAGTCCTCCCCCCAGTCCTCCCCCCGGCTCACAGGGCCGTTGCGCTAAATACCATGCACAATTTAAAGGACCGTTCGTATAGCCAAGTTTTGAACTACTTACTCTAGATTTCAGCCCAATGATAGATCTATGATGTGCTTTTGGTTCTATACAGTCTTTGGGTCAATTGCAAGGGTTAGATGTGTCAAATTTGTATCATGTTTGCCTATCAGATTTTGACAGGTAAATTCTGTTCACCTATCCGATTCTCATAGGTCTGATTCTCAGGAGTCCGATTATCAAAATCGGACGTCCGATTTGGGGTTGGTGGTCCAATCGACTGATCGGTTGGTCGTCTGAGTCCGAGTGGTCCAATTCTTGTGGTCCAATTATGGGTCGGTCAGATTTTTGTATGTCGTGCGTCTAATTCTGGGATTCTAATTCTGGAAATCAAACATCCAATTTGACAGGTGTCCAATTTGGAGTGTCTGATTCTAGATGGTCCGATTTTTGTGTCAAATTATGGGATGTCCAATTTTTGAAATTGAATAGGATGGGTTGGTCCGAGTGTTCAATTTTAGGAATCGGACCATCCAAATCCCCGTCCGAGTCTGATTTTGGGAATCGGACTCTGGTAGTAGTGTGTGATTCTTACAAACGAGTTTCGAAGGATGATGAAAATCAACTCAACTCTAATGATTTTGGTTATAGGGGATCACAAAAACTTCCATAATGTAATAATAGACATATACCTGGAATAGCAAATAAACTACAAATCGGCAAACAAATCAAACCCTCTTGCCCTGTTATGATAGCACAAACCCTAATGCTTGTTTTCCTTTTTTTAACTTGTTTTTCCTATCCTAATGCATCCAAATCACAAACCAAACACCTACATTACTCCAATCTACTTTTTCAAATCCAAAAAACCAAAAACTTACTTGCTAAGGAGATGGAATACCTCCTCAACTCCCTTGCTTCCTACCTATCTACCTCAAGCACCAATCCGGGAAAAACCCTACTTCAATGCTCAATTTGGAGCGTGCAAGCACTCAAGTCTTGAATCCATTGGTCCCAACAATGGAACCAAAATGTAGAGGCATCAACCCTCAAGACCCATGGACTGCTTATTATTTCAAGTGTTTCAAGCTTAGCACTAATGACTATCTCTCACATAGCCGAAGTGCTATCTCTCTCTACGAGTGGAGTGAGCTTGCCTCCATGCCCAATCAAGTTGCCTCCTCTCTTCAACACTCCGATAGCTCCACACTCCAAGCTCCTGCAAGCAAGAGAAGAGAAGAGAAGAAGAGAGGAGAAGATGGAGAGCTTCTCCACCACGATCCCTCACCCTTACACACTCACTCTCTCACACTCTCACACTCCCTCTCTCAAGCACAAGCTCAAGCAAGCAAGAACAAGAAGAACAAGAAGAGGAGGAGGAGGAGAGCTACTTTTGGCCACACACAAGAATGAGCTTCTCATTCACTTTTCAACTTTATATACAAAACCCTAAATCCCTTTTGTGCGGTCATCCCCTTATCCCCTTTTTTACATGGCCAACCATGGCCTTGGCCTAGGCCTTTTTTCCCACTGTCCTCCTATCTTCCTAGCTTCCTTCATACCACCTATCTACCTTTACAATTTTCACGGGTGACAGCCCAATGCTCTTAAAATAAATCATGGTGCGCCTTGCACTCTTTTGCAAAAGTATTGACTTGCACTTTTTCTTGTGCACCTCTCTCCTTGATTTAGGACTTTTTTGCACTTCTTATGTTTCCATATTTTTATTGGCGCGCCTTCGTCTTCCATTTCACTTTTGCATTGGCATTGTCTTCTGCTTTAGATTTTCTAGATTCTCCACCTTGTTTGTTAGAGGGTTAACAATGTTAGAAATGCGGGATCTAGAGCATGACATAACCAGAAGCTATGGAGGATGGAAGGAGAAGTGTAGACTCATGATGGAATGGACACTGTTTGTTACACAAGTGAATTAGGTTCCAAGATTGAGACTTGGACTCATAAACACAATCTTGTGTATGTGGACAATGACATTGACACTTTACTGAAATGAAAAGAGTACTATCATTGCATTAAGAAAGGAAGCAAGTACAATGCTTTATAGGAAAGTAGGAAACTGTAGTAGGCACCATTGTGCATATGGGATAAGTTAGCCTGCATGTCCTTGACCCTGAGACTCCATACAAAGAGGCTGTTTGAGTGTGATTGCTGATTCTCAACACCCCTCCTCAATCACAACTAGGAAAGGCACAAAGTGTGTAGAGGCTGTAATGAGAACCACCTGCAAAGTGTGGGTATACCACAGACATGGCAAAACACCAGAGGCTGTCGCAGAAAAAGCTAAGTGTGGGTACCACAAACATGGTGGACATCCAGAGGCTGTAATAGGGGCCTCACAAAGTGTACAGGGACTGTAATGCCAAGTTACATAAGGAGTTTACATAGCTTATGGCAGGAAGCATTAGGGCAAGGAAAAATACAAGGCTATTAAAACAGTCTATCAGAATTATGAGAGTACAAGGACTGATGAGTCTTGTCCTTCCGATCCTGGTGATCTTCATCTTCTTCTTCCTTTGCTTCATTTTCTTCTTCTTCTTTGACTGCGACTAGATAGGCCTTTTGGGATCTCTTTCTTGCGTGGCAGAACTTCTCGGTGTGTCCGGTCCTTTTGCAGAAGTCACAAAAGAGCTGATCTTTCTTGCCTTTGTACCTGTTGCCAACATATAATGCATGCTCATCTCTAGAGGTACTTGGTTCTTCTTTAGTTTTTAGCTTCTTTTCTTCTTCTAACAGTGATGCCTGGATATCAACAAGTTCAGGATTTGGCATGTTGATTAAAGTTGTTGATACGTTATTATATTCAGGAGGCAAGCTCTTAAGTAGAACACCGATGCAAACATCTTCATCCATTTTAATGTTGATTCCTGCAAGTTGGGTTAGGAGTCCTTCCATGTAATTAAGATGTGTGGCAAGTGATGTGCTGGACTTCATTTCAAGCCTGAAGAATTCAATTAGGAGACCATACTTTGATGATTTAGATTGTGCACCGAACAGGGTGTCAAGTCTTTTCCATGTATCCTGTGAGGTCTCACAATTATCCACGTGATGGATATAACTGTCATCTAGCTCCAATTTGATAATGGCCTGGGCTCTGTCATCATTCTTTTGCCAAGTAGTTGCAAGGTCCGCGTCCCGCGGTTTCTTCTCTTTGCCATTTGTGATGGCCCAGAGACCCTTCTTCATCAGGATGAGCTTGATGCGGGTTTGCCAAGTGTGGAATCCGACTCCTTTGAATCGAGCATTTGGCGAGTCTTTGCCCATGTTAGATTTACGGGAACAGTAGCAAATCAACTTCAGACTTTATTAGATTTGAGCAACAGAAGAATTGATTGAGAGACACAAGTGCTAAAAAGCACTAACTGAGTGTCAATGAATACCAAATCTGCAAAAGTCTTTTACTCCAAGTGATCTTCCCCTTCTTGATTTGATGCTGATGTCTTCAGATCTGAGTGACAGTACTTTAACGAACTTCAGAGAGTATTGCTCAGTGATTAAAATCACTGTTGATAACTTCAGTGAGAGAAACAGTGAAAAATGTCAAGATTTTGAAGCTTTTGGCTATGGTGGAATTAGGGTTTCTGAGACAGGGGCCTGGTTTTTTGCTTATTGCAGGAGCTACAGTGCATCATTTTCAAAACTTTTTACATATCTAGGAAGCTTATGTCATGGGCTACCAAAGCCCCATGGAGATTGTGCAGATCGCGGGCTGTACGGCGCACGCAGAGGCCACGAACAGAATCGGCGCAGATCTGGACAGCGACAGTCAATTTCTGCAATGCTGGAGCCATGGAGCATCAATGTCATTGATTATTGTGCCAAGATGAAGCGCCTTGAGCAGAGGAACAACTCTCCAGAAGAAATCGTGGGCTGAAATGGCCTGGTTGAAGAGTTATGGAAGCTCCAAGCAAGGTAGGTCCTGTCTGGCTATGGCAGACACAGAGCAGAGATTGGGGATTTTCACAATGCTGAGCTCCAGATGGTCCAATGTCCTGGATTGATGTGATACAGGGAAGCTTTATGAGTTGGGGAATACTTTTCCAGAAGGAAGCTCCAAGAGATTTGACCTGTGGAGTGAGATATAAGCAGTTCAATCTGACAGGGTGCTGCTGGCTATGGCTGCCATGGAAGCTTCAGTGAGAGTAGAGTTGAGAAAAGAAGTCATACACTGACACTGAGCTGGATGGAGGTTCAGAAGAATCAAGAGAGGCTGGAGAAGCAATGCCATGCCCAACTGGGCTCTGATACCATGTTAGAAATGCGGGATCTAGAGCATGACATAACCGAAAGCTATGGAGGATGGAAGGAGAAGTGTAGACTCATGATGGAATGGACACTGTTTGTTACACAAGTGAATTAGGTTCCAAGATTGAGACTTGGACTCATAAACACAATCTTATGTATGTGGACAATGACATTGACACTTTACTGAAATGAAAAGAGTACTATCATTGCATTAAGAAAGGAAGCAAGTACAATGCTTTATAGGAAAGTAGGAAACTGCAGTAGGCACCATTGTGCATATGGGATAAGTTAGCCTGCATGTCCTTGACCCTGAGACTCCATACAAAGAGGCTGTTTGAGTGTGATTGCTGATTCTCAACAAACAAATCCATGGATCTTCTAGTGTTTGGAAAATTTGGGAAGATATTACATTTCTCTCCACATCAACAACATTCCACTTCTAATCTTTGTCCACCACCTGAATATCTTCCTCTGTAACTTTGGGAGGGGAACCTCCTTGGACTGAAATTAGGACCAAACTCTCTAGGATTTGGGCCAATAACTTGGGTTGTTATCTTGGATTCTAGTAGGTTGAACCTTGCTTCTTCATCTTTATTCCTTCTATCATGCATCTCCTCAGATAGCAAATATTCTTTGTGTGGTTCTTTCTTAGGCAATGAGAACAGAAGGCTCTAGAAATGGTTGGCTTTCATGTACATTTAGTAGCTAAATGTCTCATTTGATCTCACTTTTCACACTAAGTATTTGATTTCATGACATCTCTTCCTACTCATGCAATGTTTGATAGGCCAATAGTATTCACTTTTTGTATCTGCAACTACTCTATAATTACATCCATCAACTCTTTTTTATATTTACAACTCAATTATACAAGTAGTCCTTCAAATTTCTTTCTCCTGGAGCACTTCTAGTAGATTTCTATGGAGTCTTTGTAATTACTTCATAGACTAGTTGGGTTTACGCAAAGGGATTTCTATTCTAATTTTGATTTAAAGCTTTTCTTTGGATTATTGGCTATTGATTCCAAGTAGTAGGGTTTCACAATTGTTGTTGATTTTCCATTGGAGAAGTTATTTGAGATCATTGTTGTGGTCAAACCATCATTACAGGCATTATCTGCAGGGCAACTATGGATTCAATGCACTATAGTGTGGCACTATTGGCATCTGTGGATAGGGGTAGGGGACAATCCAAAGAACTGCATTTGGTGGATATACCATTCCTAGCATTGGAGGAGATAGAACTCCTCTTCTTGGGACATAGACAATCTTGCTTCAACTTCATTATATAGTCTTGCACCTTCCACTGTAGCTTGTAGATTAGCTTATCTTCTTAATTCCACGGACTTATAAACTTTTGATTTGTAGGCCCCTAAGGAAAAATCCCTTCTGGATGCCTTCATCTAAGTTATAGTTGGTCCATCTCTCATTTTAGAGGCATATGTTTCCACTCTTCTCCAAAGGAATGGCTCAAATTCATGAACTTCTCCCACATGCGCTCTCTAAAACCTTTATGCCGCCTAAATTTGGTAAGAAAGGCCACCTTCAATTCATCCCATGTGTGCTGAAAGTTCTTGCTACTTGTCTTCCATCCCACTAAAATATTGTGCCTTTGAAAGTGGCAAGGAATATCACCAACCAATGCTTTGGGGTTCTCGTATTGTTCACCACACAAGCTACATGAACTCAACTATATGAAGATTGGGATTTTCATTGTATTCTCCCTTGAAAATTAGAAATTGTACTATATTCATTGGCCTATTTATCAACATTTCCAATACAATTTTGGTTGGGAAAGGGACATTGATTTGCCATTGGGACTTCTATGAAGAGTGTTCAGAGGATTTCAATAGCATAAATTATAAAGAACACTCTATCTACTAGCTTCTAGTGGGTTTCGAATTGAACAAAGAGAAGGTTATCAGTGCACCAAGCATCCATGTGTCCTGCTATTGTACATCCATGAACAAGTCCTAGCTCTTTTTCTTGTTATTCTTGTGTATCTCCAACACTAACCATGACTCCTCGATCTTTTTCACAATCTTCCACTTGATCATGTCTAGAAACCCTTTAATGAAAGTAAAATCTTCCATTGATTTTCATTCTCTTTATTTCTCCTTCTTTAATTTTTTATAAGATAGTTGGCTAGAATGATATAACTCTTTGTAGCTTCAGAAGACAATGGAAACAATATGTCGTGGAGATTTTGCATCAAGATAGTGATTTTCTTCTACCATTAAGGGATGGAATTCTCATAAAAAGTGGCTTTGGAAATGAAAATTTCCAATTCTTTAAGGGCAGCAAGAATTCTACACTCTTCCATTGATTTTCTTCCTCTTCAATAGCACCATCGCTTCCATTTTTAGCCTTTGTTGGGTGCTTGTTTTGATGGCAATTTTTCTTGATTGCACACCAAAATATGAAGCTCTCTAGAGGACACCAAGGAAATAGGAAAAATAAGACAAGAAAATCTATCTTATATCATCAACTAACAACATCTTCACCACTTCATATTGCCAAACAAGAGAAACAACTAGAACAATAAGAACAAATCTATGTAGTATCATAGAATGAATCTCCCATAAATTTATCTTTTACAAATCCTAGAGAATACAAATATATATTCAACTTTAAATGGAATTGATCATGTAAGATTTATTTATCATGATTCATTGTTCTTCATCTCTCAAACTCTCACAATCTCTCTCACAAATACATAGTTTTAGTCTCTAAAATGGCTATATTTCTCTCTCAATGACTCTCAATCACTCATAAATCATATCCATCCACAATAAATAGAGTAACACTCAATAATACTCTCTTGGTTGTGGAGTTTCCCTCCAAAAAGTATGTTTGATCCAAAGAGATACCAAAGACACTATAGTGGCCTTTCAAAGTCACTACTGTCACTATCACTTGAGTCTTCACATCAAGTCTTCATTAGCTATACCTTCACTTCTTCAAGCTATAAATAGCTTCCATTCTTCTCTTTCCAAGATCAAAAAAAAATTCCAATATAAACATTTGTCCCAAAAAACACTCACAAAAGTAAACAACAGGCATATAAAAGCTCAATAGAACATTACAGAAGATCAACAAAATACTATAAAATCACATAACTTCAACCAAATCCATTCACACTCATCAAAAATCATCCAAAACATGCTTTATCATACTCAAACCCAATTATTGACAATCTGAACCTCTCAAACATAAAGAAAATAGACTCAAATAGATACAATTTAGGGATAGCATAACCAATTAGACATACCACAGAACCTAAAATAACATCATAACTCAATCAAAAATCATCATGAGCTTCTCAAAAACATTCAATCCATCCCAAAATACTTCAAAACATGATTCAAATACATCAAATTAACCATAAAATCAATTGCTCGACATCTAAAAATTAATTAAAGACAACAAAAAACACATTCTCTTTCACTCTCAACAGCCTTATGGCTTGTATTGGCATCATGGTAGGGTTAAGGTTGTCATGCTTGCATACGTGTATTCAGCTAAGTTCATCTTGTATAATTTTCCTAGCTTCTAGGGAAACATTGGCTTGGTCACATTGGGCTAGGGTATTATCCATTCGAGTACATAGGATTTGAGTCATATGTGTTTCTAGTTGGAGCATATCTTTGTGATCAAAGAGTTGTTGGTGCACTAAAGTTGATAAAGTATCTAGTGAGCATCCCATTTCTTTTTGTATCCAAGATCATTCTGCAAATGTCATCTATCTCAACTTATATATATGCAAGTTGGTGTCATGTATTGTTATTGATGTCTGCTAGCGGTGTGTGTCTTACTTATTTTGCTTTACAAATTTTGGAGCCATGCATGGTTTCTAGGGTCACATTGGAGATATCCAACTCAGTAGTGTTATGGGGAGGATTCCTAGTAGCATGGAATTCATCCATGGGATCCCACTTGGACAAGGGTCTTGCTCTTGGTGGGATACATAATTTTCACTTTATGTTGAGATTTTAAAGTTCTACATCTCTCCCTTGATGGTTTGGGTGTCCTTTCATTCTTTTGCTTGTTCTTGTCTCCGCTTCCTAAGGCTTGTTTTTTTGTTGCTCAAACAAGTTATTCGGTTCGCCCAATTTTTTCCACAAGTCTTTGTTGACCATTCTAAGAAATGGTTTCACATTTTCTTAATTTCAGGTAACATTTAAGTGTGTTTATGTGCATAGTGCACAAGCAGGATTTTTTTCTTTTCTAGACAACTTGTGAATTCACAAAAGAGCCAACTCATAACACCTTAGACCATCTAGGCTCAGGTCAATATTGTTGGTTCAATGGGCTTAGTTGACTTTGACAATAAGTCCCCTTTGTTTCCCCTGGTTCTTATGTTCCAGATTTTTGTTTAAGGTTGCTCCTCAAATTTTATCTTGCACAAAGGGGTATGCACATGCAATAGTGTGATTCACTCTATCTACACTACATGTATATGCATATGGGTGTGGTATATGCAAGCGTAAAGGGGTATGGATGCTCTAGGATGAGTATCATAGGGTGGAAGTGTGGGTTGATGTGTATGTGTGCTACTGCTAGTGTGACCTAAGTTGCATGTCCAGAATATGTATATTAGGGGTGGGCAATGGGATAGGTACACAAAGGTTACTGTGCACTAATACACGTGTGCAGTTGTGCACAAGTGTGAGGGTAGTGCACTAGGGTGTTGACTATGTGTGCACTACTATGTAAGGCTAGAGCACAATGCATGTGCACTATGATCACATTGAGAGGAAAGAGAGACTCTTTCATTGATAAGTGGATCCTCCCAAATTAGAGTTTTCCTTATGGGACATCGAGTCCCTAGGACTGCATATCATTTAATTATACTTTAGGTAATTTACATGTTTGAGGATGTTTTAAAGAGCTAATCACTTTATAATGTATTTCTTAGCTCAACACCCCGTCTGAGGCCCACTGCTAGAACCAGAAAGGGATTGCAAGCATAAACAAATATTAAGGGAATGAACCCCTTCTTAACCATGAACTTCAATGTTGAAGGAGGAACAGAAACGTGATATTGGTCTTCATGTGGTGCTGAGAACTGTGATGAAGGATGAGGATGAAGGATCACACATGGAGGAGCAATGAAGAAGTCGCCACCATTATAGCACCAGGAGATGTAGCAAGATCCACCTTAGAAGGGGAAGCCTCCATATTGGTAGAAAAGCCAATTTGTGAGCAAGATGAAACCTCAAAGAAATGGTGAGCATCTCATGTCTCTAAGAAGGTTCGTTGCAAACTTGCATGTAGTCCTATATTGAAATACAAAACTCTACAAAAGAGATTAGAATCTACAAAAATAGGAACCTCTATTGAGATGCTTCAAAGCAAAACAAAAGAAAATGAGAATAGAGAAGACAGATGTGTGAATGAGTGAGCGTGTAAATGTAGTGGAAGACAAGTGAAGGAAGTCCTAAAGTCTAAGTAGGTTAAGGACAAAGTAGCTTGTGGACTTGACTCATTAGCCTAAAGAATCAAGAATGCTAAGTAAAAGCTAGACTAGCCTAAAGTATCCTAAGTATGGTAGCCTAAGTGTATAGCTATCATCACATATGGCGATTACTAGGTCTCTACCAATGAAACTTATGTTGAAGTAGGAAAATAGTTCTAGGTGGAAAAATGGTCCTAGGTGGGGGTGCAAGAGGAGACCCTAGAATGGATGCAAAGAGAGCAAATCGAGTGGTGTTAGTAGATTAGTCACCCAAACCTTTGGGGGAATTGTAAGATGGGGGTGGATGAGATTGTTTGTGTGCCACATGTGCAAGCACGAGAAAAGGGGGAAATAGCGAGAGATATAGCCCCACTTGATTGTCTAGGGGAACCTTAGTATGACACTCCTCGTCTACATGGTTTAAATAGTCTAGTCAACTCATGTGTGAGTCTATGCTATGCTTGATAATACTAGGTAATTTAGGCATTTTATAGTGGTCATTTTAGTGATTATTTAGGCATTTATTGTTGAGATATCGAGCTCCACTCGTGATACGCCAGGGTGACCGTTGTGTATTTATGTCACCGACTTGTCAGTTGCAGACGCGGTTGGTACACCGCCCATGAATAATAGCTACATGATAGCTATCCTTATCTACTCTAGTTCGTGGCTCAGTTAGTATGCCACCTTAGTTAGTTGAGTTTGGTTTGAGACCCATATAGAGGGTTCTTCTATTTCTTTGTACTTGAGTTCTTTTGGCTTACACAACTAAGAAGAGGAAAACTGTTTTCAGCCTCCACCCTTGTGTGTCTTCCCCCATTGTGCAAGCAAGAAAGCTTCAAGCGAGACTCCTTCCTTCTCTCCCACAATCTTGACATGGTATCAGAGCCTTGTTCGTGGTAAGGAGCTCAAGAAAGCAAGCCAAGCTCGCGGTGTTCTGGTAAGAGGAGCAGTGTTGCTTTCATCTTCTGTTTTGGGAGCAGATCTCTGCAGGTAGCACAGCTGGAAAGTGCAGGAGTGCATTGTCTCAGGTTGAGACGCCCTTCGCGGTGAAGCAAGAGGGCAGTATATGCTGCGGGAGAAGGCTTTAGCCCTTGGCGACCTTGTTTTTTTGATTTGAGGCCATTTCGGGGCCTGTTTTGGAGGCGGAAGTTTTCTGCACGCACTCAGGAAAAGGCTCAGTTTTATGCTGTGCAGCCACTGTTCTACAGGTCGGTGAATAGTTACTGTAAAAATTACATTGTATGCTTGTGCGCAGAGACATTGGGAGTTACAGAATCATCCCTGTTGCCTGTTGATGCAAAATCGTCACTAGGAAGTGACTGTGTGGTCAAATACCACTTTCGCCAGTTTTGCAGATTTTCCCTTGTGAGGGTGAAGCTGTGGTTTTTGCAGTGACAGAATTTTTTGCAGTCTTCTGTAATGGCATCTGATTCTCTTTCACAGATTGTCACTGAAAAGCTTGACAAGAACAACTTCCAAGCATGGAAGTTTAGAATGACGAATTTCCTTATGGGAAAAGGATATTGGAAATTTGTTGCAGGAAATGAAGAAGAACCAGTTCTTCCTGATGTTCCCAATCAACAGCAAATGTAGGCA
Organism: Lygodium microphyllum; assembly: GCF_053477565.2. Lineage (NCBI taxonomy): Eukaryota > Viridiplantae > Streptophyta > Polypodiopsida > Schizaeales > Lygodiaceae > Lygodium > Lygodium microphyllum. The sequence continues at coordinate 88,611,163 of NC_141157.1, forward strand.
TTTAAAGCATGGCATGAGAGAGCCAGGAAAGTTATGTATTGGCTGTCTATCAGCATTTCAGACTCTATAATTGTGCATATTCAGGATGCAAGTACGCCAAAGGAGGCATGGGATACTTTGTCAAAAATGTATAGCACAAATACGCAAGCCAGGAAAATGCAACTCAAGCAAGAGTTGCACAATGTGCAAAGAGAAAATATGAGCATCAACGACTACCACATGAAGGTGAAGAAGATTGCAGATGCACTTTCTTCCATTGGGTCATTAGTGGAAGATGATGATTTAGTTTCTGTGACCTTGAATGGTCTAGGAAAGGATTATGCACAGTTTCAGACATCCATTTCAGTTCGTGAAAGATTTCCTGATTTTGAGGAGCTGATTGCTCTTCTAATTTCTGAGGAGCAAAGAAATGGTGGTGCATCTTCTTCAGGAGGAACTTCAAAAGAAGCTGTCTTCTACTCAAATGCTGGAAGAGGTAGAGGCAGAGGTAGAGGAGGCCGTGGTAGAAATCAGAATATGCAGCAAACTCAAGAAAACCAGTCCTATGGAGGAGGACGTGGTAACTCTAGAGGTAGGGGGAGCCAAAGAGGTCGTGGTGGATGGGAAAGAGGCCAAAATGCAAACAGTAATGTTGAATGCTACTATTGTGGTAAAATGGGTCATATGGCTAAAGACTGCTATAAAAAGCAGAATGACATCATGAATGGAAAACTGCAACAATGAAATTATGCATCCTCTAGTAGACAGGGTGATGACAGAAATGAGCATCTGTTTATGGTGCAGCACATGAACAACTCTGTGACAAATGTAGAAGAAAGCAATGATGTATGGTATGTTGACTCAGGTGCATCAAACCACCATACAGGTCATGCAGAATGGATGGAGAATGCAAGGAAAATAGAAAAACCAGGATTTGTGGAGACTGGTGATGATACTGCACATCCTATTGTGTAGATTGGAAAAATTCCCTTGTCTATGCACGATGGGAAAAAGAAATACATGTCCGATGTATTTCATGTCCCGAATATCACCAAGAATCTGGTTTCTGTTGGTCAAATGGTTGAACAGGGCTTGCAGGTCAGATTTAATCCTCATGGATGCTTTGTTGAGGATATGAAAAATAAAGGTCGCTTGATAGCAAAAGGAAAGAAGAAGGGCAGAATGTTTACATTGGATGCAGACATGTCTGAATTAAGTGCAGCAATGTTTGCACATGGGACCGGTGTAGTTGCAGATATTGATATCTGGCATAAACGCATTGGTCATGTTAATGTACAGTGACTTAAATCAATACAAGCCCAAAATATTGTTGCAGGTTTGCCGAAATTCAAGGTTGCAGAAATGCATAAGGTATGTGAAGCCTGTCAATTTGGAAAACAGGCAAGGAAACCATTTCCTAGACATGTTCAAGAGAGTAAAAAGCCATTGGAATTAATCCACTCTGATGTGTGGACAACTAAAGCTGCATCTCTTGGAGGCTGTCATTATTTTGTCAGTTTTATTGATGACTATAGCAAAAAAGTTTGGGTGTATTTTATGAAAAAGAAAAGTGAAGTTTTTGGGCATTTCAAAACTCTTAAAGCGATGGTTGAAAAAGAAACAGGCCTGCAGATAAAATGCCTAAGGTCAGATGGAGGGGGAGAGTACCTCTCAAATGAGTTTGCAAGGTTCCTGCAGGAGCATGGCATAAAGTAGCAATATTCATGCAGTCATATCCCACAACAAAATGGAATTGCAGAAAGGAAAAACAGGCATATTGGAGAGGTATCTCGTGCCATGCTCAATGAAAAAGACTTGCCAGATTGGGCTGAAGCAATTGCTACAATAGTCTACATAATGAACAGGACTCCCACTGCAGCAATACATGGAATGACTCCAGAGGAGAGGTATACTGGTAGGAAACCAAATATTTCTCATTTGAAAATTTTTTGGTTGCATTGCCTATGTACATGTGCCAGATGAGTTGAGATCCAAGTTGGATCCAAAAGCTGAGAAGTGCATCTTTATTGGTTACTCTCTGCAGCAAAAAGGGTATAGATGCTATAACCCTTCTACTCGTAAGTTTACAGTGAGCACAGATGTTGTTTTTGATGAGATGAGTAGCTGGTATAAACCAGTAAATGTGATTGATGACGTAGATGCACAAAATGGTAATGCTGCACAGAATTCACAGCAGCAGTCACAAAATATCAGTGGACCTGGAGCGTCCTCTAGCAGTGGTTCACATTCTTCGCCATGGACAGGCAGATTGAGATCAGGAGAATCTTCTCAAAGTAATGCAGATAGTGGTATGCATGCACGAGTGTAAGGCTTTGTGTCTTCTCTCATTACAGCAATTATGCATTAGTGTATGGAAACATGAAAAGAATGGATTTGGACAATGCATGAGGTTGTTTTCCAATTGTTTGAGCACTTAATCATATACACATTTACATCAAGAATTGTAAAATGGTATCAATTACAAGCTCCTGGATGCATAGCACTTGGTTTCTCTAGGACTTGACCCACGTAGAGAGAGTGAGCAACCCGATTGTAGGTCTAGACGATGGGTCCAAAGGGGATGGATAAGTGAGGATAAGTGCATTCTTGGAATGTTAAATATATTGGCACTAAGAGGGGAGTTTGTTTCAAATGTGTCTATGTGTGGAAGCAACGCATCAAGGGGCCAATCCCCAAGATGTAGGAGAGTTGCAGTAGGGCCATGGCAATCAGCCGATGGGGTGCCCCTGTGTGTGTAATGTGTGGCATTTATTGCCCTTATATCTATGATATCCCTATGAGGAGATGAGGGATAGGGAACATCGGTTGGATTACAGATTATAAGCGCACAGTGATTAGTGTTTAGGATAGTGTATCCCTCGATAGATGCTCCTAGCCCACGAGGCCGTGAGGTGGGGTTGTTTGTTGAGGGCATGAGGTTCGGCTAGTGCCTTAGCCAGTGCCGGCCCATTTTAGGTCCCATCACTGTGGGACAAACACCCTTCAGACTAACATACGGAATCGAGGCCATCTTGCCTTTAGAATTTGTTATCCTTAGCTTGAGGATAGCGGTGCAGGGGCATTGGGAAGGGAAAGAGGCTTGGACTAACCGTCTTATCGAGTTGGAACGCCTCACTAAAACTAGACTCATCACTACCCACGCTCTAATTTGTGAAAATGCGTGAAGAAATATGTGGTTTGACAAGCATATCAAACAACGTGATTTTGACCAGGGCGACCTTATGTTGTTGTACTCTGTGAAGGGCCATAAGCAAAAAATGAAGTTTCGAGGGTTATGACCTTTTAGAGTGTGTGCCATTAGTAGGATGGGAAATTTTTAATTTGAAACGCTGGAAGGCAAGTGCATATGATTTTTCAATGGCAATCGCATGAAGAAGTACTACCCTCCCACACATCCTTTACATGAGCCCCCTATGATAGAGGCCCTGTCAATGTCTGCATCACAACCATCACCGAGATAGAGGATGATGAGGAAGCTGTTGCTCCAGCTTATTTACGAATCACAGCCATAGCCCAAAAGACACATTCTTTTGATGCTTTGATCGATGAGGGAGCTGACTTCAATATCCTAACCCATCGAGTCTGAAAGTTTGCCAATCATCTTCTATGTGTTACCCAATACGAAAGAGGCAGGCAAGGCATTGCTGCTAGGGCACACTTTCAAAAAACAAACCCATTGTTACGTTGATTATGACCTGTAGCATATCCACCTCACCGTAGGAAATGTGTGCGTTATGACAACTTTCAGCAAGGGCAGTGCGGGGCCCTCCTCCAAGACTACCACTCCACCAAATAGAGAAGACCATACATGAGGCTAAGGAGGGGGGTCGTGATGTGTCACACCCCACTCAGCCCACAAAACACCACCCCACCAAACCCACTCCTAAGGTTGAGCAACCAGAATTTCAATGGGTACCTAAACATCAAGGCAATCCTTCCCACAATAAGCAAACGTGACCTCGCAGACTTAGGAACTCTCATGCAAAGCCTAGAAAGCAGCGTAGATGCCAAAGCCGTAAGCGCACCCTTAAGTCGCAATGGATCCCCATAACCCTATTACGTGCTCAAGGATACTATGAGGGAAACAACTAGATCTGGGTGCCCACCAAGACATCAGTCCTAAAGAACAAACCCCTTACACAGCTTGCGGCCACACTTGCTTCAAGCAGCATGTTCACTAAACAACCACCCATACCTAAGAACCAAGCTGTCAAACCTATGATAACCACAAAGGTTGAAGCCCCAAAATCTAATCCCATCTATCGGCCAAAGATGCAACCCGCTGGCTCTAAACTAGCTACTACTGATGCTAGAGCAAAGTCTCTAGATACTTGACCAATCAGTCCCGTACAGGCTGAACCCACTATGTCTCTTGAGATCTCACAAACCTATCAACTTACGCAGCAACTAGATGTCTCACAATCATCTAATGAAACTGACTCTTGCATGCTCAAAGTAGCTCACAATGAAGGTTGCACGTCTTCCAAGTCGGAGGACACACAACTAACCTTCCAAGCGGATGCTCATCCCAAGGAGCAATCTAGCGGAACATCATCGCTAATGCATCCATCTAGTTCTGTTCCACCGCGGCCACTAGCAAGACTTAGGCCTTCATAGGAACGGCACTCATTTCTTGCTATGGCCAAGGACCTTGTTGCCAATTCAGGTGATGACTTGGTTACTTGCATTAAAATGCTAGACATCACATTCACGACCTTCGCCCAAAGTTATGAGCGGCTAGATCTTGGCCTTCTTGATGAGCCACTTGCTTTTGAAGTCTATGCTTTATCATGCACCTCGGAAGAGTACAAGCTCATGACCATCAAATTCCCTAAGGTTGTAGTTAAGCTTATCACTAGTGGTGAAGTCTCAAAGGAGCAAGCAATCATCGGCAGGATGCTGAACTCATACCGAAAGCCTGCCGGTTCTGCACCAATCCAAGATCTTGAAGAGCTCGTGAGTCTTGCAAACTCTACCTCTTTATTCTTACAGCAATGATACACCTTATGCCTCCAATGGGAGCAAAAAGGTTGCCAAATTATGATGAATGCTGAGTAGAGACGTGCAATCAAGGCTGTGGAATATGACCTCATGTACGTAGCTCCTACTTCTTTTAGGGTTATGGCCATCCTGCATAAGAAACTGCTTGACGACCATTTATTGGCCCATCCTTACATCGACCAAGTTCTTATAGAAGAAGAGCTACACGTTGCTAGTCGCCTCAAATCTCGCAATGTGCTACACGATGGCCTAATGTATATCACGCAAGCATCCATTAGACCGCATGAACTTGACTGTCATGCCCAATTGAAATACAACCCAAATTTCTACCACTGGTGGCTGTTGTCAAATTAAACACACCATGTTGTGCTTTAACGCCCTTTCCTCGTCCTATTCAATCCTTAGAAGGTTTTTCATCTTTCCACGAGGGGGAGGGGGTAAGGTGATCAGTAAAACATAACACAAAGGAAAAACATAATGAAGAGTTGAACTATGCATAAAAACTTAAGAGCAAAGCGCACTTCGAAAATTCATGTCTTTTCTTTCAGTTTGTTATTTCTCAAATTTCACGTTCTCATGTAGCTTTTCAAATTGTTCAATTCTTTCATAATTCCATAATTCAGTCTTGCCTACCCCATCAATACTAGTTATGGGCACTATTGCATGGCAGGTACCCACAATGGTAGGACAGGAAAAAGGCGGTAGCTTCCATTCACAGAAGAAGAACAAGCCAAGTACGGGATAGGTGCAGAGACATGAGGATTTAATTAGTTCACCTTCAAGCACACTCTAAACCTCGACAAAGCCATCCTAGAGGAGCCAACAATAAAGCAGCTGGTGGACAAGTGTACTCTCCAAAAATATGTGGAGAAAGTGGGACAAGCGGTGGACTAGAGTGCTTGCGCAAAGTTCTTGAAGAGCTTTGATGCTCATAGGAACTGTGGCACAGTGACAGTAAGAAAAGGGGATGTTGCCCACTAGGTGGAGGTATTGCTTAATGCTAAAGTGCTGGAGAAGGCCCTTGGATTGGTCCCCAAGGCTATGAAGCATCATAGAAGAGACATATATGCCATGCTGGGGATGAACAGGAGTGAGGTGCACACAGTGGATGGAGTAAGTTTGGCAGATATCCCAAACTCGGAAGTAAAGATGCAAGCAAAGGTGGTCCACACCCTCTTCTCAAGACAGAGATACAATGCTTTGATAAACAGGATCAGTGTCCTGGTGTTGGAAAGCATAGCGGCAGGGTCCCCTGTGGAAGTGGATTGGAACGGGTTCATCATAAAGACCATTGAGATAGTAGCAAAGGCCCTTGTTATGGGTGCAACAACTGCTGGAGGAGAGTCCCCATCCTCTACAATGAGATCATCCCGCAAGAAGTTCTCTGATAAGGCTTCTACCATTAGATACGGTGGTGTACTGACGGCCATTATTCATGAGGCCACCAAGGAAGTAGGGGGAATTGAAGAGATAGTAGCACCCTCCCAGTCACTGCACCGTGAGGAAGAAAGATCCAGTGAATGCACCATTAGTGATAGAGAAGAGCCTGAAGCACCATCCACTCAAGCTGAAGCTAGGGCATAAGGAAAGGCAAAGACTACCAAGATCCAAAAATAGAAGAAGGAAAAGTTAAGCAAGGAAGAGAAAGTTGAGTTGAAAAGAACACAAGAAGAGTCCAAGAGAATGGAGGAGGAACGAAGGAGAAAAGAAGGGGAGGAATTTGAAAGGATCAGAGAAGAGTCAAGAAGAGCCGAGGAGGAGAGAAAGTGAAGAGCTGAAGATGAAGCTGAAGAAATGAGGAGGAAAAAAGTTGTGGATTTGGGAGAGGCAACTCACAGGTCCGTGGAAGAGACCCATGGAGGGGGAGAGATGAGTCCACTGAGCCCGCATCATGAGGCTGGAGTTGGTGGCAGTGTAGAAGCAGCCCCGATGGTTGCAGGAAAGGGCAAGGCCCTAGTGCACTCCCTCCCCTCTTCCCTTGTGCCACTCCCAACTAAAACCACACCCACCACAACATAGGAGTCGGTGCCAACTGTGGACACGGCTCAATTAATGGCAATGATACAGCTCTTGGCTAACAAAGTGGTGGAGATTACCCTCGAAGCAAGAACAAAGAGGCCAGCTGCTGCAATAGATGCAGAATCATGGCAAGACCCTAAGTGGCAGAAGCTGGAAGCATCAACCACTATGGCCCCTCTCACAGTGTCACTAGCAACATACTAGGACACATATGTGGCTGAACTCCTCACTCAGTTGAGCAAGGCCACAGAGGAAAAGAAAGTGGCCTTGGTAGAGCTGGACGTTGAAAAGGAAACCTCGGCAGCTTTGAGGCTCAACGTGTCCAAGCAAGCCACGGATCATCAAAAAGAGCTTAAGGCCCTAAAAGAGCAGTTGGATGCCAAGACCAAGGAAGCTCAAGAGAATGAGGATCATTTGAGGCAAAGATTGGAGGAGGAAGAACAGGATGTACTAACTCATCTAAAGAGTCAGAAAATGTTAATTCAACAGTATGATGAGCTAATGAAAAGGACCGCTTGCTTGGAGAAGCACTGGCAAGAAGAAAGATAGGAGTCAGAAGAGCAATGTCAAGAGTAAGAGGACGCCTTGGTGTTCCAACTGTGGTATGAAATAGAGGAGCAAGGAAGACTAGAAAGAGAGATCCAAGTCCTAGAGAAAGAAAGGTAGGATGCCATAGGAAGAAGCACACATGAGCTGAAAGATGACTTGGAAAACACAAAAAGAGTTGTGGAATCTCTCATGGCTATGGCAATAATAGAAAGAAGATTGCATTTTGCAGAATTAGAAAGCCGTGTGAGCAGATTCGGGAAGAACTGTCAGAGAGATTCGCAGAGGCACAACTACAGTTTAGCATTGCGGAACAAGGAAGGAAAACAATAGAAGAGCAGCTGAACTGCCGCAATAAGGAGAAGATGCAGATGCTAGACTTAGTGAATGAGCAGAACAGGTGGTAGTGATGTTGTCTCGAGAAATGAAGGAGGGAAGGAAAAAGATGGAAGAGAAAGCACAACAATGGGAGCGGCACAGCTTCAAAAGAGTGCGTGGACTAATAGAACGCCTAGTGGCGAGTGAATGCAAAAGAGTGTTTGCGGAATCAAGGGCAGAGGCTGTCGAAGTGTGCTCAGACACTCAGAGACAAGCCTTCTTGAGCACAGTGCTGAATGTCACCCAAGTTGAAGGTGAGGAGTCAATGGAAAGGATGAAGAGGAAGTTAGAATTGACATCTTGTGCCTTGAGATACGACCTTCAAGAACACACCCTTCCAATTGCCACATGTATTACTATGGCACAATAATACAGTTACCTACGACAAGCCGGCCTTTCCATTCACGAGCTCAGGGAACTAGGGTTTGAAGGACAAGTGCAATAGCCACCACTTGAAGACCACCTGGCGGTAGAGCAAGCCACAGAATAGGGGCCAGACTTTGAGCAAGAATTCGAGGAAGAATAGCACAGAGAGCCTAGTCTGTCCCTACTTGAATTGCCACCGGAAGAGCTAGAAGGGGCACAAATTCCTAAACACATGGTAGCAGCCTGAAGAAGAAGGCAAGAGCTTGCGGAGCAAGCCCAGAGGAGAGCGAGAGTATGGCCACAACAACTCCCTAAAGAGCCCATGCTGATACGCGTGGATCTCCATCCCGTCAACAACTAGTTTCAGGAGTTGACTATATGGCAATAGCAAGAGTTCCAGACACGACCATTTGAGCTATCCTTTTCTTATCCACAAGATTTGGATCGTGTTCTATCCCTGGAGACGGTGGCAAGAATCAATAGAATGGTTAATGACCTCACCAATAGATGAATAGAGGAGAGAAACCTTGTAGTTACCAGATGGAGGCAGGAACCAACAATTATTGGTAGGACAAGGTGAACCAGGTTCCCAAGACCGTCCAAGGCTACGAGGCACAGTCGAAGTGGAGGAGGAGAATTTGGGATACCAACTTTGGTGCCTAGACTGCTTTCTGTAGCTCATCGCCTGAAGAGCAAAATGACCCCATCTACATGCCTTACCCTCGCAGACATGGAGTCGACCATGATAAGAACCTGCATGGGCCCCTTGACTTTCCAACAATCTACAATGTCAATACACGGACTCCCGAGGGATGCTTGGTTTTTAGATTGGAGGATATCCTTCCATCCATCAACCGCTTCCTCGTGGATTTCTTCTCATGTCTAGACCCAGCATTTATAGTAACCTGCAATTACCTTAGGCTCATTAAGTTCTTGCTTAAGCAAAATCCTACAGTTGAGAAAGCTCACCTTCCCCCGCTCTTTTTTGATATCAACTTAGGTATCGATAGTCGCACCATGGCTAGGTTCATGATGAGGGCGACCTTACTCCCCTCTTTTTGCACGAAAATCCTAGAGGACATGAGCAATACCCGCTTCACGAGGTGTAACCATCCCTTTTTGTCATCAACACCTTTGAAGGTAAGAGCTAGCATCAAAGAATATCTGCAAAGCTATGCATTTTTTACTAAGTGCTTGAGGCCACCTCGTGGACCATCCAAGGATGATAGGAATACATCATAAGAACTCTTTTTGTATTCCAGTCGTAGCCATGATCAATAAGTCATCCAAAAAAAAGGAGAAAACAAAAAAGAGAGAGAGAGAAAGAAAGAGAAAAAAGAAAAAGAAAAGAGGTCAGTACTAGGAAAGAAAAGAAAGAGGGCAATAGAGGACAAAAAGGTGCAAGAAAGAGAAAAGAAAAGGTTTGAGCTCCCCATGAAACGTCTTGAGTGCCACATTCACTGCACCTAGGGTTTCCACGTAGCCCCTTCCCCACCTCATGCTTAGGGCACATCAAGGGCAGTACTACCAAACCTGTCACCCTAAGCTCTGCACTGCACCCATGAGGATGCACGAACTGGGTCCTCAAGTGTGGGACAACTCCGTGGGCTTGCCCAAGGTTTGAGCCAACTCCCAGTTCCACTGCCACGTGCACTGTTGCATGCACCACAGAGAGGCAGACACACCCCTTAGGAAGTGCACAACTTTGCCTTGCAGGTTAAGATTGGGCCATATCAAGGAGAAAGCACATCAACCAATGGATCCGCCCCAACACCATTTTCAATTTTGAGGGCAGATCTTTTTCAAGACAAAGCAGATCTTTGTCAAGACACCTTTCCAGAGGGACCCAATTCAACACCATTTTCAATTTCAAGGATGAATCCCTCCAATGCCATCCTCGACAAGGGCATGTGTAAAAACTCAAAAGGCTACCTTCCAAGCTACCACCTTCAAAAGGCCAGTCCAAGGCGTAGCCACCATAGTCTGGAGGAGTTAAAAGCAAGAAAGTGCGCTTGTAAATGCAAAGGCACTCTCAAATCCTTGTAAAAGAGCGCCAGGCTCCCTCCTTTGCAAATTGTAAACTTAGAAGGGCGGTAGGACTAGCTAGGAAGTGAAAGAATGGAGAAAAAGGGCCTAGGCCATGGCCGGCCATGTAAAAATTGAGGATGACTGCCTGTGGGAAGTAGGGCATGTATATAAACTTGAAAAGTGAATGAGAAGCTCATTCTTGTGTGTGGCAAAAAGCTTCTTCTTCTTCTTCTCTTCTTCTTGCCTTCTTGCTTGTGCTTAAGAGAGGGAGTGAGTGAGTGTGAGGGAGTGAGTGTGTGAGAGTCACCATCGAGGTCTGTCTGAACTCTCCAAGGTGGCAAAGCTAATCCCCCTTGGAAAAGGGACCACCAACAACTAGCCTTGGGGGAGGTCTAGCTCGCTTTCTTTTTATCCCATTACAAACTGAATACATTAGGATTTTGATTCAATTTAATCAACTTTCTAAGTGCATCAAGTTAAACTTATATGCACCATTATAAGCATAATCAATTGTCTCTTAAGCAATATTTCTACATAAATAGGGAGGCAATTAGAGCAAGATTTTAACTTAGTAGCAATTCTTTCCAACTTGGTCCTCTTCCTAGCTTCTTGGATTTCTTCTAGTTTCCCATTTGAATTTTATTTTTTAAAGTCTTTTTTTTAACATCTAAATTTTGATTAGTCTTTCTTCATTGGATATTTTCTTCATTATCATTGGTTCTTGTTCACAATCTCACTCATAATCCTTATTAAAGGTTGGTCACTTGACCTTACTCCAAGTCTTGACTTTTTTTACAAATTTCTATAAATTGAAAGATGGTGAAAATTTTTCATAATTTATGGAATTAAGTTAGAATCTTGGAATCATGACATTTCCTTAGAAGCTACATGAATCAACAAGACAAGTATTTTTCCTAGAAAGTTTAGATTTCTATTTTCTCAGAATTATATCATCCTTTTGGTTGCTTCATGACTAAGGGTTTGTATTTCACTTTAACTTAGCAAAGTAAATTGATTTGGATACCCTAGGCTGTAATAGTTATGGACTCCATTCAATAATTTATAATGACAATATATGCAATTTAATACATTTTTACTTAATCTTAATAATGATTGAATTTTCTCTAAAATGATACTTCTAATCAATAGCTTAATTACTTACTTTACTTATACTAACTTACTTTATATTATTTATAAATACCAAGAAAAACTATTTTTAGAATTTTTTTAATATTCATGAATTCAAAAATACTAAAGAAATATTCTAATGCAAAAATTTTCACTTTTCCTATAGCTAAAGAAATACATTTGATGCAAATTTCACTTTCCCCCATAGCTAAATAAATATTTTTGATACAAATTTTTACTTTCTAAATCTTACTAAAATTTGTTGTGGATTTTTCTAATAATCCTTGTTGGGTAAATAATTGAATTCATATGTAGCTAGGGATAATTGATTCAATGAATTGCAATGTCGTGCAATTTATCCGAACTTTTAGAATTTGAAACTCTAAATTAATAACCCTTATTTGTTCTAACATTTCTTTCCTATTGAATTCCCATTAAGCTCTAACTTATTCGTCAAATAATAAACTCTTTTACTTAGATTCTTATTCATATGTTGATAAATGAGCATTAATCTACGGAAGAACTTGGTTGTGTTACATGTGGTGACGACATGTTCATCATGTTCACGATTGTATTCATAGCTCTTTTACTCCTTGCTCCAAAATGTCGTCTCTTTGTGATACGCCCTAACAAGTCATACTGAACTTTTTTTTTGACATGTGTGTAGATAGTGTTTGAAAATGATTCTTAGGTCATTTTAAGTGTTTTGATCAAATTTGATGATGGTAAAATTTTTGTCAAATTTTTTCTGGCATGAGACTTGTTTTGGAAGTTGATTTGTGGTCAAATAGACCAAATTTTAGTCAAAGTTCTTCTCACATTGTTCGAAGAGGAGATTAAGGAGAATATTTTATCATCTCATAGACTCGGTCCAATTCTTCACCATTTTGAATATACGAGTCTTCGAAAATAAAAAATAATTTTTTTTCGATACTATAAAAAACATATGCTGCTTTTTGTGCTTTCTTTTTGTTTTAGGCAGGTCGTATGATGAAAGAGATGATTTGCAAGATTGCATCAATTTTGACATGCTTTTCTTGGAAAACACAACATTCCTTTAAAAAACCTATTCTAGACATGTAAAGCCGCCTTGGCAAAAATATGAATGAACGGTTATCTTTATCATCCTCTTTATTTAAAATTTGTGATTGGGATTATGAATGTGATTGCGATTAACATTGTGAGCGAGAGTGTGATTGTGAGTGAGATCGTGATTCTATTATATACATGAAGTTAGCTCAAGGATGATTGGGAAGTTTGAGCTTTGCATCGGAGTGCAATATTTGATTGTGCTATCTATTACTCTATTTCCTTCAAACTTTAATAGAAATTTCTCTTTCTATCTTTTTATTAGTATCTCTCTATCAAAATTGTGCTGCAAATTGTGACTAGTCATGTTGCACTCTTTAAGACCATCACGAATAGGGAGTCTGTGGCCACTAGCTTCGGGTCTTGTTCTTAATTCTAGTGCCTTGAAGAAAACTCTTGGCTCAACAAGAACACCCATTTGTAGAATGGACCTATCAGGGATCGCACCCTCCCACTTTCCTCGAGGGTGTGCTTTAGTTATCTAATTATCCTAACACATTTGCGTTAGATATACAGAGACACATTCTTTAATTAACTATTAAACATTGGTTTCTCCACATAAATTAATCCAAAATACTAAGACAATATCAAATATTCCTTTGAAAATAGTTGCAAAAAGAGAATATTTATATTGGATCTTCTTCAAGGCACAATGCTACTCTGGAATTTCATCCCTTAACTCATGTCCAAATCTCATGGCACATAATCCACCAATTTTCCCTTGTCTATAATTAGAGCCTTTGAAGAAGTCAATCCTAGGCTCCTTGGGGGGGGGGGGGGGGGGGGTTTAGTCCAATCCTCAACAATCCCAAGGGATTTATGTCTAGAGTCCCTTGGCACCATTGTTGCCTCTTAGCCTAATGTTCTCCCTATGGAGAGACCTATCACATTTGGGGTTGGTCCTATCCTCTAGCATGGTCAAACCAGTCCCTTAGTGAAGGACTCTTGCTACTAATCTTGGGAGAGGTCTAGTGTGCAACTCTAAATCCACACATGAGGACATAAGATGTTTTGTATAAATACACAACCAAGCAATCAGCCTTTGATCATAAGCTAGGAGAACATTTCTCTTCCATAATATCAAGCCAAATATTTTCTTTGAATAGTCCATAAGAAATAGTCAATTGATCTTTAGTAGAAAAACTATCTCGTTTCAAAAACAATTATCCTTTTCTTAAAAAGAAAAATTCAACAAACCAAAATCACGTCCTCTAAATACTTTGCAAAAGAAGATACAATGATCAACTATCCTTCTTTAGAGTGCAATCACATAACGTTTCTCTTCAAGTAAATCATGCTATTCAAGAAGTTCGTTCTAGAGGCACCTTGAAGCTTCTGATGCTTGTGGAATCGACACATCATGGTCACAATTTAGTATTTTGTATTTGAGGTGTTCCTCTTGGGAGCCATCATGCGTCTCAAGCTCCTTGCCTCTCTCTTGATCCTTGACAATATTTGTGCTTATCTTTAGCTCCAAGGTTTTAGGTTGTCCTCCTTGTATGCTTTGAATTTTGAGGTACCTACTTGGGCTATGTTCACACTTTCTTAATTCTCTCTTTTCCTCTATCTCTATCTCTCTCTCACTCGCTATCTTCCTTCTCTCTCTTCCTTCCTCTTCTCTCTCTCTCTCCCCCTTATCTCTCGCTCTTTCTCTCTATCTTCTCTCTCTCTCCTTTGCTCTCTATCTTCTTTCTCTCTCCCTCTCTCCCCCCTCTCTCTCTATCTTTCTCTCCCCACTCCTTGGCTCTCTCTCTCTCTCTCTCTCTCTCTCTCTCTCTCTCTCTCTCTCTCTCTCTCTATCTTCTTCCTCTACTTCTCTCTTCTACCTCTCTCTCCCTCTTCTTCTCTTTCTCTACCTATTCTCCTCTATCTTCTATTCTTCATCTTTTGACACGTTTCTCTTTTCTTCTTCTCTTCCTCTACTTCTCTCCCCCTACCTCTCTCTTCTCCCTAACACACTTGGTGCGTAGATCGGATGCTGTATGCGCGCGTAGTGAATGCTAGAAGGTCCCCAAAAACAAAGAGCTCTACAAAACCTTCATAAAAGCAAAAAGAGAGTTTGCACAACATGAGATAAAAAGATAAATTGAGTGCAATCTCTCCCCATGCCTTGTGTGAATGCTTCATAAGACATGTATTTATAGATTTATTTATCTCCAAGCTCAAATAGCATGCTTTTGGCTTTTGTGCTTGCTTTTTCCCAAATAAAAAGTAAGGCTTTTGGCCGTCCAAAAGTCGGGATATGCCCAAATACAAATATCAAGTAATGAAATATTTAACCGAGCACCTATACACATTTTAAATAATATTTTTTTGTCAAGCGCTTTAATAAATAAGCACACCTAAATAAGTATTGGCGCCACGCCTTTAGTGATAAGGTGCACGCCCATCAAAAATAGTAAATCTTCTAGGCATTTTGAATTCATGTCATCGCCCCGATGCTACCCAACGCCATCGCTGCAGTGCTCTACACATCAACTGAAGCATTCACAATTGTTAGAAAATAATAAGATAAAACCCAACAAAAGGGAATACCTAGCAGTCTTCAGCTACAAATAATTAAATAGGTTGAAACTCTGTCCTAACCTTAATTTAATTCGAGTGCGCACTCTAAACTCATAAACGTTCATTAATTTGATATGTATTTTGCGGAATCACCCGATGTGGAATCACCTACATGCACATTAAATTAATCTAATGCTCGAAAAGGAGAGGCGTCCCCGTCAACTTCTCGCATGAGGAATCCACCTTGTGTATGAACCCCGGCAAATAAATATAGTTTTGCGGAATCCATCGAAAAACCTCACGGAATCCACTGTGGAATAAAAACCTCACGGAATCCATCGTGGAATATGCCTCCTGGCATCAATACTATAAAAAACAAGTTTAGTCCATTAAGTGTTAAGCTAAGGCTTAAATACCCTTATATAAAGCCTATTGATATTTCACTCCTCCCCATCATTGACATCACTTACATGCACTCTCTCAAACTCGTAGTGATGCTTTACAGGTAGTTCTTTGCCATACAATTTTTTTTGTGATTAGTGAGTCTAGGATGCCATTGATGTAACATTTGATCTAAGAGGGGGAAGTTTTGACTAGTACAAAGGGATGGCAACTCAATCAGATGACATCAACTTCCATATTTCTTTTTAATATAATTTTCAAAGGTTTTCATCCTTTAAAACCCCTCTCAAAATCATCATTCATATGCAGGGGCACAATATTGTATCTTCTCCCCCTTGAAGGAATAGAGATATTCTCATCTCAAAGCTAGGAGATAAGTTGGACTCTTCGACTTTAGGTTTAGGACCCATTATGCTTCCACTATACTACTCTGATCATGCAACACTAGTCTTAGCCTATTATGTATTCAAATTCTAAGAAAATCCACTATGATAACACCAATCTATAGTTTTTTTCCCATTGGACATTTAAACTTTGATACCATGTTATTTATGAGTGATGATGAGAGATAAGTATCTCACACAACCCAAAAATGAGACAATAAGGAGTGCCACTGAAATAATTGACTTTGTCTAAACAACTTTACTTGACAAGAAAATGTAAAAAATTGATGACCAAAACTCCAGAAAAAGCTATGCCTCTTGTAGCCTTAAAGATATAGGAAACACGTACCAAGTAAAGCATCTAACACCTTGAACAATGTTTAGAATGTGAATTCTGAAAAAACAATTGCACAAAGTCTTCATACATTTTTTGAAGTTTCGACAATACATCGAACCTCAAGCAATCAGGTTTTTAAAAATTGAATGATCTCAAATAAGTCTCCATATGCCTCACATAAGAAACAAGAATGGCAATCAAGGGAAGGGCCCCTAATGCCTCTCTTCCAAACCCTCCCCCCTTTTGTAGAATGTTTCACATATACGTTATGAGTGTGTGTGTGTGTGTGTGTTTTTTTTTTTGAAGAAAAGCTCAAGGCTTTTCATAAAGCTTTTTAATTGTTTTATCTTATTGATCGCCACCCTTCACGATCATTGCACGAGGCCATGCTGGAAACAGGCCGTTGCTTGTATCTTCACAATCTGGCTAGAATCATGCCCTACCATTTAGACAAGCACTCCCTCATCATCCTCGTCTCACCATCTAGAATCGCTGACTAAAGGATTTGGCGACTGAGGGGAAGCCTTCTATCAAAAGAGCAATTCCGGAGCCATCCTCGGCACGTGATCCACAATCAACCCATCCAGATTCCTCACCCGGCTTTCTCGGAGACGGAGCCATTCCACCATGTTATTCATATCTCCCTAAGTCAGCAGAGAAAGGCCCTCATTCTTGATGTCGCGTACAACCTCGGAATACTCAATAAATAATTAGTCATCATAGGGCCCATATAATAAATACTAAAGGCTGCCAGCATCACTCAACTTCTATGTTGCCTTTCCACCTATCTTTGCCAACATTTTGAAGAGAGTCGACATAGTTTTTGACAAAGGATGCTATGCAATTTTCCCATTGATTGCATTGTTGAATCTGCAAACCTTCTCTTCTATAATAAGGATCAGCATTCCACTTATTAATGCAGAACTAGGAAAAGGATGTTCCCACAAATAACATATGTCTCTTATTCACTGTCTTCCTAGCGCCTATCTCCGCTCCCAAGTAAGCAAGAGAATGCTATGAAAAACATCTTTGTCCTTGAAGAACAATAGCAGCATCCAAGTTTTTCTTGTGACCTCGAATAATTGCAAATGTAGCATTTGTCACATTCCAAAGCTCATGTCCATGATTCAACACTATCTTTGCTATGCTATTTCATGTGCCAGTTGGAATAACACCAAAGGAGAATCTTGATCACCCTCTCCCAATCTAGCCTTCCTTAAAAAAACATTGAGAATCTCCATAAGCACACCATCACCACTTGCACAAATGATGATA
This sequence comes from Lygodium microphyllum, assembly GCF_053477565.2. NCBI lineage: Eukaryota > Viridiplantae > Streptophyta > Polypodiopsida > Schizaeales > Lygodiaceae > Lygodium > Lygodium microphyllum. Next base: position 88,628,620 of record NC_141157.1, read on the forward strand.
TCATATCGAGTAAGATCTAGTAACTTTGCCATTTCCTAGACATGGTACTTGATATTGAGTCTCTTGTGTATTCATGCCAAACTAAAACCTCCTTCATAATCCTTCACTCACATCCTTCCATTAACTCCACCATGGTGTACACTCCCTTCGAGTCTTCGGAAACTAATTTTCTTCAGATATACTAGCCATTGTTTATGCATTGTGTCCTAACGAGTATGCTTTGAAAATGTACGTCCTGCTCAACCATTCATATGATATGATTTCAAAAAGTGTAAGTCTAAGAATCCATGCCATGCAATCTCGCAAACAATGCTATACACAAAAAGATGTATGCACAAGAAAATATAGTGCCTAGCCTATCTACATGTGCATGTGCGATATGCAAAATGCAAAAACAATCCCTTGATTTAATTACAATTGTTAACCTCACCTCTCATCACTCATCAAGGAAAATAATATTGTAATCTACTCCACTCTCCCAAAATCTCACAATCTCTCAAGTAACACACACACACACACACACTCTCTCTCTCTCTCTCTCTCTCTCTCTCTCTCTCTCTCTCTCTCTCTCTCTCTCCTTCTCCATCTATCTATCTTTTCTCATTCCTCTCTTCGCCTCACTTCTTGTCTATACCCTTATTCTTTTTCTCCCCACTCATTGGCTCCCTATCTTTCCCTTCTCTCTCTCTCTCTCTCTCTCTCTCTCTCTCTCTCTCTCTCTCTCTCTCTCTCTCTCTCTCTCTCTCTCTCTCTCTCTCTCTCTCTCTCTCTCTCTCTCTCTCTCTCTCTCTCTCTCTCTCTCTCTCTTCTCCCTAGCATGTTGCCAAAAACAAGATTAGCCTATTAAGCCTTAATATAAGAAATGTATAACCTTATATAAATGCGATTGTTCTTTCATTCTTTCTCATCACTATCACTTGCATGCACTCTCTCACTCATAATGATGCTTCTATAGTAGTACTTTGTCATTTGATTTCTGTGGCGATTAGTGAGTTTGGGATGCCATCAAGTATTGTTTGATTTGAGAGGGGAAAATAGTGATGTTTACAAGGGTTGGCAGGTTGTTCAAATGATGATGACTTTGATTATTTTGTTTTAAAAAAAATCATAGGTTTTAATCCTTTAGACTCCCCTTCTGAAAATCCTCATTCACACATGGAGTTGGGATATTATATCCTCTCCCCCTTAGAGGAATTTAGATATCCTCATCTCAAATTTTGGGGGTAATTTGGATTGTATGAATTCTCGGTTAGGACCCATTATGCTCCCAATGCATTGCTTTGATCATGCATCGCTAGTCTTAGACATTTACATATTCAAATTCCAAGCAAACCCACTATGATAACATCAACCTATGGTTTTTTTTCCATTTGATTTTTTTGCTTTGATACCACATGTAACTTGTTCGAATGGAGGTTCCCTCAGTCACATGATCTTAATGGCCCATTAAGAGATAATCCTAAGTAACGACATCGAATACTCCTTAGAATAACAAATGTTTGTCACCTAGGTAAAGTTGAGTCTTGGACCACTCCATAATAGAAGATTCTAGCAATATCCCATAAGGATTATGACTTGAATTTGGATTTCTAATTCTATACTAGGATCATCTAACAACTTATCTAGTGCTGGTCTTTGAGTCACTACATTCACAAGTCAACTCAAACCAAAGTTGATCAATGCCACACTTAGTTTATAGTGAGTGAGAAAGGAGGGGGAATGATACCTGTTGACCCCTCTACCCATAGGGTATAGTCAAAACTCCAATCCCTTGAAATTGCATTCATTGGATTCTAAGAGGACACACTAGGTAGTCAAGCATTTAGCCTTTTCCTAATTCTAGTGCCTTGAAGGAAAACTCTTGCCCCCAAGACCACCCATTAGTAGAACGAGGCCACTAGGAATCATGTCCTCATGCTTTACTCGAGGGTGTGTTCTAGTTATCTAATTATCCACCAAGAGAGACCTCTCGCATTTGGGGCCAATCCTAGCCTCCAACATGGTTAAACTCGCCCCTTGGTGAAGAGCTCTTGACATTAACCTTGGGGGAAGTCTAGTGGTGTAACCATAAACTCGGGTATGAGGGCATAAGGACAACCAAGCAATCATCCTTTCATCATCAACTAGAAAAATATTCATTTTCCATAACGTTAAGCCAAACGTTCACTTTGAACATTTCATAAGAGTTAATAGACTTATCTTTACAAGGAAAACCACCTATTTCCCAAAACAATTAGCGTTTTCTTAAAAAGAAAAAATTAACAAACCAAAAATCATGTCCTTAGAATATACAATCCACAATCATCTTTTCTTAGAATGCAATCACATAAGGTTCCTCCTCAAATAAATCATGCTATTCAAGTAGTTCATGCTACAAATTATACTAGTCTACTATTTGCTTTTACCAAATTGTAACTTATCTTCAACTACTAGATCACTTATCCTTCCAAGACAGTCCAAGTTTATAAGAGGCACCTAGAAGGCTTTTGATGTGCGTGGAATGGACACATCATAGGTGCGATCAAGTGTTTTGTATTTGAGGTATTCCTCTTGGGAGCTATGATGCATCTCAAACTCCTTGGCTATTTCTCGATACTTAAAAATATTTTTGTTTATCTAAAGCTCCAAGGTTTGAGGTTGCGCTTCTTCTCATATGCTTTGAGTTTTGAGGTACCTACTTCAACTTAGTTCACACTTTCTCAAATTTTCAATTTCTCAATTTCTCTATTTCCCTATCTCTCTCTCTCACTCTCTTTACTCTCTCCTCCCTCTCTATCTCTCTATCCCTACTCCTTGGCTCTTTCTCTATCTCTTCCTATTCTCTCTGTATCTCCATCTTTCTCCAGGCTCTCTATTCTCTCTCTTTCTCTTGCTCGTATTCTTATCTTCTTGTTCTACTTCTCTCCTCCTACCTCTCTCTTCTTTTATTCTCTTCTTCTTATTCTTCTTCTTCTCTCTCTACCTTTGTTCCTCCAACTTCCCTTCTTCCTCCTCCTCCCTACTTCTCTTTTCTTATTCTCTTCCTCTAATTCTCTCCCCCTATCTCTCTCTGCTCCCTAGGGTGCTACCAAAAACAATACTAGCCTAGTAAGCCTTAAGCTAAGGCTTAACTATCCTAATATAAAGGCTATTGATCTTTCATTCCTCCTCCTCATCATCACATGCATGCACTTTCTCTCACACATTGTCAAGGTAAACTCTGCATATGCCAAGAAAACACTAGGTCTTTGGCTGTGGGAGTGAATAAGAGTAGTAATGGATAGATAGATATATATGATGTTAGAAATATTCTTAAGCAAGGATTAACAATAGTAAGAGATTAGGCAGATTCTTGTATGAGAGCAAAGATGATGATAGAGATTACATAAAGTAGAGACCACAAGAGATGAAATAACATACATGCAAGAGATCAAAAGCTCAAAGTATCCCAAAACCAATCCTTGATTAAGAAAACATGTTTACAATGAGTCTCCCCTTCATTGTGTTCATCCCATTCATCATATGTGCACTTGAGTTGGCCGCTCCGTGTGGTAAGATACACATCCTTACTAAACCCAAATGTGTCCTCATAGTTGCTAAATCCCTCCTATCCACATCCAATTGAGATTGATCATATAGATTAGAGATCTCCCATAGAATAGAATTGCCCTTCCTACAAAAGTTTATGCAAACTTGTCCACAATTGAACCCCTACCAACATTCCTAATAGTCACTTTGTTCATCGGTTGTATATCTTGTATAAACCTCAAAGCTCCATTCATCTTCGGCATTGTGAACCACCTATTTCAATATGGAGCACAAGAGGGCTCCAAAACACCCATCCTAATATTTTCATTCACCAAACTGAATTAACTTTGGTAAGTGAGCCTTAGGAACATGATTAGGTCTCAATTTCCAAGGCACATGAGACACAATGAAAATAACCATTGGAGCAACAACACTAGGATCCACACATCCAATTTCATGTGATTGAAAAGCGAAGGCCTTACCATGTATTGATAGCATCTCCTAGAAGCACTTTTTCTCCTTTGATGTAAGGAATACCTTGCATCCAATCTTGAATTTCTTTAAAGTCTCTCGTGTAAATATATGCCTAATTCTTTGTGGATCTCTTAAATTTGGTTGTTGAGAGGCTTGATTTCATCTTTTCTTGCTATTGGAAGGTAGAGCTTGAGCAATAGGTTTTACTATTTTAGAAAAAGTTTTGTACTTGGTCTCTACATGCACTTTTGGTTCTTCACTTGCTTTGGAGAACATGTCGTCTTTGAAGCCTTCAATCACTTTGTACATGTCCACTTTGCTATGGTCATGCTTGCATTGTTCATAGGTAGTTCGGGTTGATGAACATAATATGGAGTTGCATCATGAGGTAACTTTGTCTCCTTTCTTCCACTTCCCCTTGTTGCGCTCTTGGATGTACCTTCATTGCATTCTTCTCGTTTATGAGTTTCTTCAATAATAGCTTTGTTGTTTTGGCTCCTAGCAATGTATGCATACACTAACAAAGAGTTTGCATGATCATCTTGACCTATTGTTTATTGAATACAGTTACCAACTTGGTGTAAATAATCCTTCGCAATCTTCCCTCTTTCTATGTCTTTACTGTGTACTAAGCCCAAAGCTCATTAACTTGTTTAGACTTCTCATTCATTTGAGCCTCTTTCTTTGATACACGTTCCACTTGCAAACCATATGTAGTAGTGTTCATAATGGCTAAATCATGCCTAGCTGACATATCATCCACAATTTTTCTCATACCACCTTTTCCAAAATTAGTACCAAGAGGTAAACCTGTCTCCTGTAAATGAATCCTGTAAATGAATTTTACCATCTTTAAAGAAGACAACACCTTTACCTAGTACATCTTTGAATAAGTCACAATCCTTTTGAAAGTGATTAGTACTATCACACCATATGCACCTCAAAACGGAACCTCCATGAGTTTGAATTCTATTTCTCAGAGGGTTATCCTTTTTCTTCAAGTCTTGAAAACTTCAAATGCAACTCTCGTATATCTTTTACCAACTCATCCAAAATTGAGTCTTCAACTTTGGGACTTACAATTATTGGCTTGCTTACTTACTCTATTGAAGTAGAAGATGGAACAATACTAGCGACCACAACCATCTTGTCCCTTCATTTTTATCTCTTTGCAAGCAAAGAAAAAACATCTTCCATTTCTTTCCAACAATTAGTTTTTAGTCCCTTTTTAGCATTCTTATCTTTCAAAAGTGCTTCAAGACTTCTTTGAAGTGTAGGGTCAACAGCCTGAAAGAAAAGTTAAGTCTTTTCAACCTCAAGATTTTGTTGTTCCCTATCTAATAATTGAGAGTATTTACACAAAAACTCTCATAGCAATTTTGTAAGTAATAGCCCTTTATTGGGTTTAGCAACCCACTCTAGTAAAGTCCTCTTGGTTACTTGCTCTAGATCTTTGATAAAGTATTCCTCCTTGAGTTTCTTCTTGAAATTTTCCCAAACTTTGGCATGCACCTATTGTATCTCTCTAATCCTTGTTTTTATCTCCATAATGACAATCTTCTCAAAATTTTCTATTATTTGTTGCTCTGAGACCTATTCAACTTCATTCATTTGCATATATTTTGAGATACTTAGACACGTCATGACCTTCAAATTGATCTACCTTGTTTACCATTGATTGAAGTTCCTTTGTTATAGATTCTTCCATCCTCTCCACACTTTGTTGTTGTTACAAACACATTGCAAAATCCCTAAACATCTGCAACATGTCTTCTTATTGCACAACACCTTTACCACTAGCTAGACTAGTCATTGCTTTGAACTCCCACCTCAATTGTTTCATGTCACGTGTTCACCACAAAGATGTCAAGATAAACTATGCATATGCTGGAAAGACATCCTATCTCTAGTTGTGGGATTAAATAAGAGTAGGAATGCATAGATAGATGTATATGATGTTAGAGAGATTCTTAAGTGAGAATTAACAATAGTAAGAGATTCGGTAAATTCTTGTATGAGAGCAAAGATGATGATAGAGATTACATAGAGTAGAGAGCAATGAAAGACGAAACAATATACATGAAATAGATGAGAGGCTAAAAGTATCCCAACACTAATCTCTGATTAAGAAAACCTATTTACAATGAGTCTCCCCTTCACTATGTCATGTTTCACCTTGTTATATCCAAAAACTGGCACCAAACACTAGCTTCTAGTTTGTTCCTTAGATGGAAAATCTAATGGTCTCATTGGCTCCAAACGGGGGGTAAATTCCTAGAACTCAAAACTCTCCTGGATTGCTCCTTCTCTCCTTTCCTCACTCGAAGTGTTGTTTGCTACCTTCCAACTATGATTGTGTGCGATCCAAATTTGGGAGACCTTGTTTCTCCATGAGATCTCCAAAATCGGTTACAAAGAAACTTGCTTTATACATGATACCCTATTCTAGGAGTTTAGTACACCTTTTGAGGATATTTACAAGAAATAATATCCAAAATATCAAAAGTAGGCTAAAATTATCCAAAAATCCCCCAACATGGACACAAACACTAATGACCAATATGACATTTTCTCTCTAGATTAATAAGAAAGCCGGATGATGGTGGAATTGAGGGTTTTTCACACTATGTCCACGTAGTGGCAAGACATCATATCAATGCTTTTGAGCTAGTTCATTGTCGTCTGATTTTTGTGGTGATTAGTGAATCTAGGAGGCCATCAAGGCAAGGTTCAATCGGAGAGGGGAAAGCCATAATGATTACAAGGGGGTGATAGCTTGATCAAACAATGACAACATTGACAATCTCTTTTCAAAAAAATTCAAAGGTTTTAATCCTTTAAACTACCCCCCTCAAAATCCCCATTCACATGTGAGGGTGAGATATTACATCCTCTCCCCCTTAGAGGAATTTAGATATCCTCATCTCAAAGTTAGGGGGTAAGTTAGACTATAGAATTTGTGGCTTAGGACACGTTATACTTTTGCTGTGCTAATTTGATCATGCAACACTAGTCTTAGTATCTTAAGTATTCAAATTCTAAGCAAACCCACCTTGATAATGTCACCATATGGTTTTTTTTTTCCATTTAGCATTCTTGCTTTAATACCACTTGCAACATGTCTCGATGAGTGAGGACCCCTCAATGGCACAATTTTAGTGGTCTATCGAGAGATAATCCTATCTTGAGTCCACTTCACAATGCAAAGTTCTAGCTATTACCCATAAGGATTGACATGTATCTCAATTCCTAACTCTATGCTAAGGTCATTTAACAACTTATCTAGCATCGGTCTTTGAGCCACTACATTTGCAAGTCAACTCGAACCAAAGCATATCAATGTGGCACTTGGTTTATAGTGAGTGAGATATAAGGGGGAGTGGCATACATTGAGACCTCTACTTGAAGGGTATAGTCCCAACTCTGGTCCTTAAAATGTCATTGATTGGGATCTAAGACGACATAATAGCTAGTAAAGCACTTAGCCTTTCCCTAATTCTAGCACCTTGAAGGAAAACTCTCAATTTATCAAAACTACCCATCTCTAGCAAGGATAGCTTCCTTAATTAACCATTAGATATTGGTTCCTTCACATAAATTAATCCAAAATATAAAGATAATATGAAACATTCTTTCGAAAATAGTCACAAAATAAGAATATTTATGTTATAGCTTCTCCAATGTGCAATCACCCTAGCATTCTGTCTCTTAACACGACATTCATATCCAAATCTCATGGCATATGGTCCACCAATGTGCCCTTATCTAGCATCAAGGCCTTCCAAGAAGTCCATGCTAGGGCCGTCCTCGATAGACCAAAGGGTTTTACAAAAAAAGCCCCCTCACATCCTTGTCGCCTCTTAGCCTAATTTTCTCCTTACAAACAGACCCCTCACATCTTAGCTCAATCTTAGCCTTCGGTAAGGTCAAACCAACCTCTTGGCTCGAAGGGCTCCCGCCACTAACCTTGGGGGAGGTTTAATGTGTAACCATAAATTTGCCTACAAGGGCACAATAACTTTTGTAGAAATACATAACCAAGATATCAACCTATCATCATCTGCTGGGAAAAGATTCGTTTTCAATAACACCAAGCCAAACATTCACTTTGAATATTCCATAAGAATCAGTGAACTTATCTTGACAAGAAAAATCATCTATTTTCCAAAACAATTAGTATTTTCTTTAAAATAAAAATTCAAAAAACCAAAACTATGTCCTTTGGATACTTTGCGAAAGAAGATACAATCTAGAATTATCATTTTCTTTGAATGTATTCATATAAGATTCGTCTTCAAGTAAATTATGATATTCAAGTAGTTCATTGTACTAATTAAAGTGTTCTAATCTTTGCACTACCAAATTGTAGCTTATCTTCAAGTAGTAGATCACTTATCCTTCTAAGAAAGCCCAAATTTATAAGAGTTACCTAGAAGGCTTCCAATGTGGGTGAAATGGACATCATAATTTCAATCAAGTGTTTTGTATTTGAAGTGTTGGTCTTGGGAGCCATCATACATCTCAAGCTCCTTTTTCTTGATCCTTGATAATATTTGTGATTATCTTCAGCTCCTTAAGGTTTGAAGTTTTGCTCCTTCTCATATGCATTGAGTTTCAAAGTACCTACTTTGTCTTAGTTCACATCATCAAATTCTCTCTATTTCTATCCCTATCTCACTCCTTATCTTCCTTCTTTGTCTCTTTTCTTCTCTATCTTCTCTTTGCCTCTCTCTCTCTCTCTCTCTCTCTCTCTCTCTCTCTCTCTCTCTCTCTCTCTCTCTATCTCTCTATCTATCTTTTTCTTTCCCTCTCTCTCCCTATCGCTTATGCCTCTCTTCTCCTCTCTATCTTATTTCCCTCTCCCTATTTCTATCCCCCCTCTCTCTAACTTCCTCTCCCTCTCTATCTCTCTATCTATTTTCATTTCTCTCCTAGTGTCACTTTTTCTTTATTGTCTTATTCTCTCTCCCCACTCCTTGGCTCTCTTGCTATCTCTTCTTACTCTCTCTCTCTCTCATCTTCCTCCTCTACTTCTCTCCTGCTGCCTCTTTCTTATTTCCTTCTCTTTCTCTACCTCCTCTCCTTTATCTTCCCTTCTTCCTCTTTCTCCCTACTTCTTTTTTCATTCTCTTCCCCTACCTCCCTCGTCCTCCCTAGCATGCTGCCAAAAATAAGAATAGCCCATTAATTCTTAAGTTAAGGCTTATATAGCCTTATATAAAGGATATTGAACTTCAATTCCTCTTCCTCAATGTGGCCTACACACACAGTCTCTCAATTAGAGTGATGTTTCTAAGGAAGCTCTTTGTTGTCAGATTTCTATGGTGATTAGTGAGTTTGGAATGTTGATGAGGTAGCATTCAATATAAGAGAGAGAAGTTGTAATGAGTATGAGGAGGTGGTAGCTTAATTAGCCAATTGTGAATTTGACTATTTCTTTTAAAAACAAATTCCAAAGCTTTCAATTCTTTAAGCTCCCCCCCTCAAAATCCTCATTGATAAGTGGGGGCACGATATTACAATCATCCTTGAGTTGTCTTCTCTTTTCCCATTGGGAAAAAAAATTGTGCCATACATACCTTAAACACTTTCCAAGTTTATACAAGATGATTTTCTTTCTTTATATAGTGCTACCAAGTATATGCAAAACCTTCTTGAAGAAATAGACCACTAAATTCAAACTATCTCTCACAGCATCAAAATTGCATAAGATTAGCGAAAATCTTATGCATCCCTTGAAAGATCCATGTTTACATTCAATAAAGGTGATATGATTGAAGAAAGGTGATATGATAAGGTAAAACCAAAAAAGAATGCACTATCCTTGGGGAAATAGAAGAAGCTTAGTTTGAGGTATTGTAACCAAAGTAATGGGAAAGAAACCTTACAAGTTTAAACTATTTCCCCATCTTAAGATCCAAAACATGTACTTGATGACCCAAAAATTATTTTATCTACCTAGGTTAATCTATAAATACAACCCAAGAGAATTCTAGAGGTAAGGGAAAAACCTCCAAGGAGTTGAATCCTAAGGGAAAACATCACACAATTACCCTAAAGAGGATAGCACTTGGTTCGATGATATAAATCTTACAAAAGAGCACCCCTAGAGATGAGGATATTTGTAAGAGAGGGGAAGTAAATGTAACGTGCCCACTCCTCAAATTGCGAGACACGTCTTAGAAGTCCATCAAGAGATATATCTAGAAGACGCCACCCAGCACTCCCAAGGAATGACACGGGGTTTGCCAACTAGGGTCTCTCGAGTCTGCCTCGCAACGGAAGTATCTGGCCATTCCCACTAGGATTGACCTGAAGTTCGGGTTCCTTGTAGTCGGATCTTCCTAATAGCCTTCTACCATTAGTCTGCAACTGCTCCACTTTGCGCAAATACAAGTGGACTAAAGCAAACTTATACCGCACTTGGTTCAAAGAGAATGGGAAACGAGAGGGATGCATCGCTCGACCTCTCTACCCGTAGGGCATAGTCCCATTCCGGTCCCCTAAAACGGTATGAATTAGGACCACCCTGCCGTAGGATGGACCCGACGGTCACATCCACCATGCTTCCCTCAAGGGTTATTTTGGTTATCTAATTACCTACCACATTATGTTTGACACATAAAGGCAGCTTCCTTAATTAACCCGTTAATCACAGGTTCCTTAACGTAATTTAGGGCACAGACACGAAGACAAGATAACAAGATCAAACACTTCCTTAACGTATCTGTAGATTAATGTTTGTCTCCCACCCATACAAGAGAATTAAGTGTCCCTTTCTGCCTCCGCAAAAAAATCCTTCCGTCTCCCGGCAATAAAAACCCAAAAGTTTATCCTACCAAGATTCTGCCTTGTAACTAGTATCAAGGCCTCGAGATCCCATCTCGAGTCACGTAGAACACTTGTGTAGGGTTTGGAGGCATTGTGATTTAGGGCTAGAGCCCCCCTTGGCACCCAAGCGTCCTCCTACGCTAAGTAATTTCCACGGAGAGACCTCTCGCGGTACGTTTGGTCCACATTCCCAGCGTGGATTCATAACCCCCTTGGTGAGGGTTTGGCAGTTCGCGGGGGTAGCTAGCGCCATCCTTCCTTAATTATCCCTTTAGGAAATCATCCACAGCTAAAGCAACTAGCCTAATAACATTTACTAGGGAAAATATCCCTTTTGTTCCCATGGCAATCAGTCATCATAGACCCGGCCATAAAATCATCAATCACAACAACTTGGATTAGCATCCAAAACCACAACCATTCCTTATCCTTTAGGGAATCAACCAAAGCTGAAACAACCGACCTAACATCATTTACTTAGTAAAAATGTCATTTTCCATATCAGCAATAACTTACTCAATCCATCCTTTTTCAACAACTTACTCCATCACATAAACTTATAACATGGCTTCCAAAATAAACCAGGCATCCCAAAGGCAAAAACCAAGCAATTTAGGTAACAACCACTATACTCTTCCCAAGATACAGTTTATTCTCTTTACTTACTTCTAGAACATTACTTCAAGCATCCAAAGGCTATCATCCAAGTATTGGAACCAACAGTCATTGTATTCCTTTTGAGAATACATCTTACTCCTCCTTGAGATGCACCATAAGAGTCTATGATGAGTGAACACTCTTCTTTACTCTCTCCCTTGGGAACTTTCCTCCCTTGGTAGGTATTTGGGTTAGATTTCTCTAGGACTTAGAGGCTTTGTCTCCACTCAACTTGTCAATGCAAGACAAGATTGTATTTTTCCCAGAATACATTGTAGCTACCCATACGATAATTCAATTGTCCTTGTTTTGGATTGGAAGTCCATCAAGAGAGGGGAAATAAATGTAGCGTGCCCGCTCCTCAAATTGCGGGACACGTCTTAGCAGTCCATCAAGAGATATATCTAGAAGATGCCACCTGGCACTCCCAAGGAATGACACGGGGTTTGCCAACTAGGGTCTCTCGAGTTTGCCTCGCAACGGAAGTATCCAGCCGTTTCCACTAGGATCGACCTAAAGTCTGGGTTCCTTGTAGTCAGGTCTTCCTAACAGCTTTCTAGCGTCGGTCTGCAACAACTGCTCCACTTTGCACAGATACAAGTGGACCAAAGCAGACTTATACCGCACTTGGTTCAAAGAGAATGGAAAATGAGAGGGATGCATCGCTCAACCTCTCTGTCCGTAGGGCATAGTCCCATTCCGGTCCCCTAAAATGGTATGAATCAGGATTTTAGCTTACAAGTTCTAAGGTCCTTGTCTATCTAACGTTTGCATTAAATAAATTCCATTGAGGAAAACTCTCGGCTAACCGAGACCACCCTATCGTAGGATGGACCCGACGGTCACATCCACCATGCTTCCCTTAGGGGTTGTTTTAGTTATCTAATTGCCTACCACATTATGTTTGACACATAAAGGTAGCTTTCTTAATTAACCCATTAGTCAAAGGTTCTTTTACGTAATTTAGGGCACAAACAGGAAGACAAGATAACAAGATCAAACACTTCCTTATCTTAAGATTAATGTTTGTCTCCCGCCCATACATGAGAATTAAGTGTCCCTTTCTACCTCCGTAGAAAAATCCTTTCATCTCCCGACAATAAAAACTTGAAGGTTTATCCTACCAAGATTCTGCCTTGTAACTAGTATCAAGGCCTCGAGATCCCATCTCGAGTAACCCAGAACACTTGTGTAGGGTCTGGAGGCATTGGGATTTACAGCCAGAGCCCCCCTTGGCACCCAAGCGTCCTCCTACGCCAAGTAATTTCCACGGAGGGACCTCTCACAGTACGTTTGGTCCACATTCCCAGCGCGGATTCATAACCCCCTTGGTGAGGGTTTGGCAGTTCGCGGGGGTAGCTAGCTCCATCCTTCCTTAATTATCCCTTTAGGAAATCATCCACAGCTGAAGCAACTAGCCTAATAACATTTACTAGGGAAAATATCCCTTTTGTTCCCATGGCAATCAGTCATCACAGACCCAGCCATAAATTCATCAATCACAACAACTTGGATTAGCATCCAAAACCACAACCATTCCTTATCCTTTAGGGAATCAACCAAAGCTGAAACAACCGGCCTAACATCATTTACTTAGAAAAAATGTCCTTTTCCATATCAGCAATAACTTACTCAATCCATCCTTTTTCAACAACTTACTCCCTCGCATAAACTTATAACATGGCTTCCAAAATAAACCAAGCATCCCAAAGGCAAAAACCAAGCAATTTAGGTAACAACCACTATACTCTTCCCAAGATACAGTTTATTCTCTTTACTTACTTCTAGAACATTACTTCAAGCATCCAAAGGCTATCATCCAAGTATTGGAACCAACAATCATTGTATTCCTTTTGAGAATACATCTTACTCCTCCTTGAGATGCACCATAAGAGTCTATGATGAGTGAACACTCTTCTTTACTCTCCCCCTTGGGAACTTTTCTCCCTTGGTAGGTATTTGGGTTAGATTTCTCTAGGACTTAGAGGCTTTGTCTCCACTCAACTTGTCAATGCAAGACAAGATTGTATTTTTCCCAGAATACATTGTAGCTACCCATATGATAATTCAATTGTCCTTGTTTTGGATTGGAAGTCCATCAAGAGAGGGGAAATAAATGTAGCGTGCCCGCTCCTCAAATTGCGGGACACGTCTTAGTAGTCCATCAAGAGATATATCTAGAAGATGCCACCCGGCACTCCCAAGGAATGACACGGGGTTTGCCAACTAGGGTCTCTTGAGTCTGCCTCGCAACGGAAGTATCCAGCCATTCCCACTAGGATCGACCTAAAGTCCGGGTTCCTTGTAGTCAGGTCTTCCTAACAGCCTTCTAGCGTCGGTCTGCAGCAACTGCTCCACTTTGCGCAGATACAAGTGGACCAAAGCAGGCTTATACCGCACTTGTTTCAAAGAGAATGGGAAATGAGAGGGATGCATCGCTCAACCTCTCTATCCGTAGGGCATAGTCCCATTCCGGTCCCCTAAAATGGTATGAATCAGGATTTTAGCTTACAAGTTCTAAGGTCATTGTCTATCTAACGTTTGCATTAAAATAAATTCCATTGAGAAAAACTCTCAGCTAACCGAGACCACCCTATCGTAGGATGGACCCGATGGTCACATCCACCATGCTTCCCTTAGGGGTTGTTTTAGTTATCTAATTGCCTACCACATTATGTTTGACACATAAAGGTAGCTTTCTTAATTAACCCATTAGTCAAAGGTTCCTTTACGTAATTTAGGGCACAAACAGGAAGACAAGATAACAAGATCAAACACTTCCTTAACTTATCTTCAGATTAATGTTTGTCTCCCGCCCATACATGAGAATTAAGTGTCCCTTTCTGCCTCCGTAGAAAAATCCTTTCATCTCCCGACAATAAAAACTTGAAGGTTTATCCTACCAAGATTCTGCCTTGTAACTAGTATCAAGGCCTCGAGATCCCATCTCGAGTAACCCAGAACACTTGTGTAGGGTCTGGAGGCATTGGGATTTACAGCCAGAGCCCCCTGGTACCCAAGCGTCCTCCTACGCCAAGTAATTTCCACGGAGAGACCTCTCGCGGTATGTTGGGTCCACATTTCCAGCGCGGATTCATAACCCCCTTGGTGAGGGTTTGGCAGTTCGCGGGGGTAGCTAGCGCCATCCTTCCTTAATTATCCCTTTAGAAAATCATCCACAGCTGAAGCAACTAGCCTAATAACATTTACTAGGGAAAATATCCCTTTTGTTCCCATGGCAATCAGTCATCACAGACCCAGCCATAAAATCATCAATCACAACAACTTGGATTAGCATCCAAAACCACAACCATTCCTTATCCTTTAGGGAATCAACCAAAGCTGAAACAACCGGCCTAACATCATTTACTTAGAAAAAATGTCATTTTCCATATCAGCAATAACTTACTCAAACCATCCTTTTTCAACAACTTACTCCCTCGCATAAACTTATAACATGGCTTCCAAAATAAACCAAGCATCCCAAAGGCAAAAACCAAGCAATTTAGGTAACAACCACTATACTCTTCCCAAGATACAGTTTATTCTCTTTACTTACTTCTAGAACATTACTTCAAGCATCCAAAGGCTATCATCCAAGTATTGGAACCAACAGTCATTGTATTCCTTTTGAGAATACATCTTACTCCTCCTTGAGATGCACCATAAGAGTCTATGATGAGTGAACACTCTTCTTTACTCTCCCCCTTGGGAACTTTCCTCCCTTTGTAGGTATTTGGGTTAGATTTCTCTAGGACTTAGAGGCTTTGTCTCCACTCAACTTGTCAATGCAGGACAAGATTGTATTTTTCCCAGAATACATTGTAGCTACCCATACGATAATTCAATTGTCCTTACTTTGGATTGGAAGCAGTGCCTCCTCTCATGGTCTAGGGTTTTGAAAAGTTTATTTATCTATGCACCTCACAAGGTGAAGCCTAGTTAGATCGAGAACCTTGGTATTCCATACTTAGCAACCTTTAACATACGCTAGCTAGGAGGTAGATTTATTTCATGACTTGGCTCCCTAGGTATGGTTTTCAATGATGCATGGCAATTTCTCTAAGCTTCTTGTTACGAATTGCAACAGATCCCATCAACGTTTATTCCTTTATTGCAAGAAGAGACATCACTCTACTTTTGAGAATCAACGAGGGCATTAGGTCCCAATACCTTTATCTACAAGATTATTAGTGTTTAACTTAACACAATTTAAGATTAAACTATATGCAATGTGAGGTAATGAAGCCTTCCCTTCATTTTAGTTTCATCTAAATGTTATGATTCCAGCATATCTCCTTTGAATGCAAGATATCCACAATACTTCCGTGATTACCTCGTGAGTAAAACCTATTATTTTATGTGTGCAAAAAGCCATGCAAAATCCATCATAATTTTATAAAAGAACCTAGTTTAGTGCCATGGGACTCGGGTGTTAATTCCCGCTTGAGCTTCTGTCGACTCTCGTAGCTCCCGCATCTCTCATGACTTTCAAGCTTTCTCTCTTCATCTCCTTCTCTCTCTCTCTCTCCATCTTCTTCTTCTCTTCTTCTCTTCTTCTCCTTCTTCTTCTTCTCTTCTTCTCCTTCTCTCTCTTCTCTCCCTCTCCCTCTCTTCTCTCTTCTTTCTCTCCCTTCCTCCTCCTCCTCCTCTTCTTCTTCTTCTTCTTCTTCTTCTTCTTCTTCTTCTTCTTCTTCTTCTTCTTCTCTTCTCTCTTCCTCATCTTCCCCTCCTTTCTCCTTTCTCCTTTCTCCTTCTCTCTCTCTCCCTCCTTCTCCTTCTTTCTCTCCCTTCCTCTTCTTCTTCTTCTTCTTCTTCTTCTTCTTCTTCTCTCTCCCTCCTCTTCCTCTTCTTCTTCTCCTTTCTCTCTCTCTTCTTCTCCTTCTTCTTCTCTTCTTCTCCTTCTTCTTCTCCTCTCTCTCCCTCTTCTCTCTCTCTCTTCTTCTCCTTCTTCTTCTCTTCTTCTCCTTCTTCTTCTCCTCTCTCTCCCTCTTCTCTCTCTCTCTTCTTCTGCTTCTTCTTCTCCTCTCTCTCCCTCTTCTCTCTCTCTCTTCATGAGGAGGGGGGAGTTTTCTAATGGAAGCCCGGGGGGGGGGGGGGGGGGGGGGGGTTCGCGCTATAGTTGGAGGAGGAGGGCTTGCTGTCATGATGATGGGGGGCCGCTGCTTGCCATGAAGCTAGGGGGGGTGCACCGTGTTTGACAAGGGGGGTCGCCTTATATGGTGGAGGGGGAGGTAGCGCCACCCTCCATCCATGCAGACAACAGGGGGAGAGAGAGGGAGAATTTTTTTTAAAAGAAATTTAAAAATTTAAAAGGGGGTGGTTCGCATAGGGAAGGCACGGGGGCACGAGGAATGGTACAATAAAATACCAGCTACACTAATCAGGAGTAAGAGACTGGATTTTTGACCATCAGATTATAATATATAAGTTTTCTTCATCTTCTCTCCCTCTCTGCAGCTTTCATGGCTTCCTTCCTTCCTTTTCTATCTTTCTCTCTCTTTGTCTAGTATTTCCCTCTCCTCGTCACCCTCTTTCTCTCTCTTCTACTTCTCTTCTTCTCTCTCTTCTACAGTCTTCTCTCTCCTCTTTCTCTCTCCCCAGTCCTCTCCTTGACAATTGGTATCAAAGACATAAGTTCTTGATTCAGTTGGCCAACATTCTATTCAGTTATCTTTTTTTAGTCACATAGATTTAAGAGCCATAGGTACACATATACAGACATGACATGGAGCAGCAGTGCAATTATCAAGGAATTTTTGGACCACAAGGACTATAGATCTGGAGCATTAATGGAGTATTGGACCAAGTTTGGAGGCTAGAAGACTAGATTTAGCAGCTCGTGGGTCATTTTTGGCCAATTTTGAAGGTATTTTCTTAAAAGATAGTGGTAAATGGAGTAGAAGAGGGGAAAGTCTTGGTTACTTTTTAGGAACAGTCTTCTCTTTCTTCATTCTCAAGTTTCAGCCAAGCTTCCATGGAGGAAAACCACCCTAGATCTTTTCTCTCCCACCTTCATTGATTAGATGGCTTCTACCAGAGCTTCCCAAGGACCTTAAGCTTCATTCTAAGTAGTCATTTGGTCATTTTCACTTTGCCTTGGCTCTTGATCTTCCGAATCTGGTCTTGTCACAACAGGCTTCTCAGTATCCGGTCTAGCTTGCCTAAAGGATCTACTATGCCAAATGCAATAGCTCCTTCCATGGCGGCACTTAGAACTACAACTTCCAAGGGATCAATGACTTGATAAATCTGGGAAGTGCCACAATTGTAGACCTGCTGAGAATGTTCTAACGATCCATAGTGCTAATAGTTAGTAGCCTCTTTAGAAGAAGTAGCAAATAGAAGGCTTCTGGGATTCATTCTCATAGGAAGGGAGCTCACGAGGCAAATCTTTAGCATCATTTGGTGCTAGCAAGTGTTGCTTTGTGGTTGGTCAACAGTACTTCCACCTTCATTCATGCATTGGCCTTTGAATCTAGACCTCCTCCTTGTCACTCCCAATCATCAGGTTGCAGAAGCAACAACTTCTCACATGCCATGATGGCAAGCCTCAAACTTTGAGGTCTTAACAGTGCTCCAACAGCAAGCTTTGAGTAGTCAACTAGTCTTCCATCTGCATACACAAGTGGACGAAGAGGATCTGTTAAGCCAAATCCTGGGTGAGATTTACAAGCTTTCAAGCATCTCCAATCTCTAGTTGAATGCTCCCAGTCTCTGATAGATTTCAAATAGAAAGTCGTGTCCTCTTAAAAATAACTACACATTCAAAATGCATGCTTTTGCTGCAACCGCAAGGTTCCTGGAGATACAAGACATTTTTAAAGTTTACTAGCAGAGACGTTGCAACAATGACAAGGAAGAAGAGTTGAGAAGCTAGCACGTGCCGAAGATAACCGGATTCAAAAAAGGGAGAAATAAGAAGAAGAAGTAGGTGAAGGACCATTGAAGTTGCTACTTTTGATGATCTCCACGTGTCAAGAACCTCAGCCAGGGCTCTCAACAATCTGCCTCTCTAAAGTGAGATCACTATTCCTCGAAGACGAATCGATGTACTAGGCAGTAGAAATGATGCTAGGATGAAGAAGATTAGGTAGTGATTTGATCATACAGTGTCAGGATGGATAGAGGCATTCTGTGGTATATTGAACATGATTATCCTCCAAAGCATTATGGTTTTCCTTGCAATAGAAGAGCAAAACATCTTGCATGATATCGATCAAGCCATAATGTAATCTAACCTGCTTTCAATGCCATATCTCCCTTTACAGATACCATCTTTTAGAACAACAATTGAGCAAGGTGTGGGGTTAGGCTTTCATCAGTAAGACTCTTGCACATCCATAAGGAACTTGTGGTGTCACCTAGGGAGAGGCTTGTTCCACCAAATCTAGGGCCTCCACCACCAGTTCAAGTTCTCCAACATCCTCAACCACTTGTAAAGGTGCCGTCCTTTCCTATCCAGTCACCAAAGAATTGTGATGTCAGGATGATCAGTTTGGATGAGAGTAATGTCAAAGGGAAGGCCAAAGTAGCAGAGGTTGAAGCAATGCCAATGAAGAAAGCCGGTAGAATTGAGAGGATGGAACCTACACCACCAGAGGAGGTGGAAAATATGGAAGAAGAGGTTGAGTTTTCTAAGGCTTCAAAGACATGTAGCAGTAAAAAGAGGAGGGCTCGCTCATGCCGACGCATTGAGCTAGATGATTTTTCATTGGGTAAAAGTACTAGAGCTTATGATTTGCTTGTTGATGTGAGGGATCAAGGGCCAAAAATTTCATAGTCACAATTAGTGCATCTATCTGCAACAGTGCGGCGACAATGGTCAAAGATGGTAAGTATTAGACCCATGAAGAATAGACATGTGAATGCAATCAAGGCTAGAAAGATGAAAGATATTGTGCCTCTAGTGGAAGCCAAAATAAATGGGCACAGAGTATCAAAGACATATGTGGATGAAGGTGTAGAGATTTGTGTCATGATGGAAAAGTTGATGTATTGTTTGGAATTAGAGGTAAGTGAAACTATTGAATTTGGGGTCAAAATGGCTAACAATGTAGTAGTAAATTATTTGGGAGTTATAAAGAAAGTCAAGGTAAAAGTGTGTGGAGTGCAATTGGAGCTTGACATGTATGTGATGCCAGTGAAGGGGGACGACTATCCAATCATTCTTGGGCAACCATGGCTAATGGGAATGAAAGCTAGACAAGATCGGGAGACAGGGGCCTTAGAGTTTAGGACACAAAAGGAGCTGTAGAAAAAATGGAAGAGCACTATCTACAACATGAAGGAGGGCCGACAGGAGGATCTTGTGTTAGATACCACCACTGATGAATGGGGTTCCAACGAGGATTGGTCATCTACAGAGTCTTCTAATGAGGAGGAAGAAAGCTCTCTAGAAGTGATGGGGATTACATTGAAAGGGCCTTCTAGTAGTGAAATTCTGCAATAGCTTCCAAAGGTCGAGAAGGAGGGGTTAGAAAAAATGTTGGTTAAGGATCTATCAGCTGAGGAGAAGGTAGCCTACATGGAAGTGGTGATAAAAAACTTTGCACTTTTTATTTCTAATTATGAACACATCAGAGGTCTGATGGCAGTACAACATCACATTAATCTAATAGATGGAGCAAGGCCAGTGGTGCAACGACTACAACAGTTGGGAGTAGTTCAACAAAACACTCTACTCACTAAGATGCAACGACTTTTGAAGGCACACTTTATCTATCTAGTACAGGACTCAAAGTGGGTTCCACCTGTAGTGGTGACACCCAAGAAGAATGGAAAATGGAGGATTTGTGTGGACTACAAGCTGCTAAATGCTGCAACAAAGAGAGATCACTTCCCTCTTCCCTTTCAGGATGAAATACTCTACGAGGTGGTCGGGCATGAGAGATACGGGTATTTAGGTTATTTCTAGATCCGAATAGTTGAGGAGGATCAACAAAAGACCACCTTCATCACGCCTTGGGGGCGTTTTCTTACAAAGTAATGCCATTTGGATTAACAAATGCCACAACTACCTTCCAACAATTCATGAATTATGTCTTCCAACCATATTTTGGGAAGTCCATCAGGGTCTTTATTGATGATTTTTGTATTTATAGTTCTAAGGCTCTACATCTAGGGAAGGTGGATGAAGGTTTCAACCGACTTGCACAAATGGGGGGTAGCTAAACCATGAGAAGTGTCATGTTGGCGAAAGTAGTCTAACTTTGTTAGGGCATGTCGTAAGTGAGAGGAGCATTGAAGTAGATCCAAACAAAGTTAAGGCCTTATTGGCAATGCCATCAACATCTTCTATGAAGCAACTAACCTCTTTCATTTAGAAGGTGCGCTATATGGGGCACTTCATTCATCTCCTCTCCCAATTAATGTTTCCACTGCAAGAGTTGACCCACTCTGAGGAGTTCCTGTGGAGTGACAAAAGGGAAAGGTGCTTTCATGAGGTGAAGAAGGCTCTCAGCACCCTTCCCATAATTTTACAGCCTTGCTGGGATCAAGAGTTTTTTGCCAACCCGAGTTTTGGGGAAGATGCTCTAGGGGCAGCACTAATACAAAATGATGCCAAAACTGGCATGATGAGTCCGGTTTACTTTTCTAGCAAAGTAATGGCAGCATCAGAACGAGGGTACAAGATGGTTGAGGTGATGGTTTTGTCTCTAATGTTTGCTATAAGAAAGTTTTGTCCTTATCTTCTCCCTAGGCCATTCACAGTGATCATGAGACAGAAGAGCAATTTCCCTATTCCTTACAGCACATGGATGTTTTAGCCAGAATCGCTAAGTGGGTAATACAACTCCAAGAGTTTGACTACACCTTCAAGGCAGAAGACTCTACTCGGGCCTGCCTAGCTAATTTGTTGACCCATAAATGCCATCAAAAGAAGGAAAAAGAGAAGGGAAATGTAAAAGAGGAGACATCTCCTCTTGAGGACCGCCGTGGGTGGAGAATGCCCATGCCCTCTACTTTGATGGGGCCTACAAACTTATTAAAGACAGAGCGGCAATAGGAATAGTGGTGTTCAGTCCCAAAGGTGAAAAACATTATTGAGAAGGTATCAGCTTGGAGGATGTCCATTCTAACAATGAGGCAGAATATCAAGCCTTGCTTTTAGGTTTGAGGTGGTCTCTCTCACATGGTGTCACTCAACTTAATGTTTTTGGGGATTCTATGCTAATTGTTAAGCAAATGAAAGGAATATTGACTTGTAAAAATGATAAGTTAGTCGTGCAAATGAGAGAAGCTAAAACTCTCATGAGAAAGCTACAGAAAGCCCAAATCTATTTTGTGTCAAGGTGCACAAATGGCAACACACATGCTCTAGCAGTTGAAAAAATGAAAGAGGTAATGGTGGGCATCATTGCAGTAAAGCTCCCCTTGTTTCAGGGTAAGTTTCAACTACAAGATGTGCTTTATTTTCTTGAGCATGGTGAGGCACCTACACATATGAATAAGAGTGAGAAAAGATGGTTGGCTACTAAGGTTACTAAATATCGCTTGATAAATGATGTGTTGTATTGCAAAGGAAAGGATACAGTTCTTAGAAGGGTGCCAAAAACAAAGGAGATTATGGATGTGATTAAGAGCTTCCATGAGGGGGTTTTTGGCAGACATTTTACTCAAGAAATAACCAATAGAAAGATTCTCCAAGCCAGTTTTGTATGGCCTAGTCTGCATCAAGATGTGCAACATTGGTGCCGCACTTGTGATGCTTGCCAAAATGCCGGACCAAGGAAGCTAGTGCATGAGGAAAAAAATCCCATAAATACATATGGCCCATTTGAGAAATGGGAGATTGATGCAATAGGGCCACTCCCATGAACTCAATCTATCAAGGAATACATCATAATGGGTGTGGACTACATAAGGCTTCAACAACTAGTAGGATCATAGCCTAAGAAGTGGAAAATTTTGTGTTTGAAAATATTTGTTGCAGATTTGGCACACCTTTAGAAATTATATCTGAACGGGGTCCTGGTTTTAGGGATAATCTAGTGGGGGAGCTAATGGAAATACTAAAAATCAAGCACATGCATTCTACTCCCTACTACCCACAGTGTAATGGTTTGGTCGAAAATGTAAATGGGCTGATTTGTAAGATAATTACCAAGAAAGTACACATGCACTCCAAGAACTGGGATAAAAAACTGAGTGGATCTCTTTGGGCCTACAGGACTTTATTCAGAATCTCACTTGGAAACCTCTCTTGGCTATACTCCATTTCACCTCGTTTATGGCCAAGAGGCTTTGCTTCCTACATAGGTGGAACTGGCTAGCTTACGTGTTTTAGTAGCCAATCAAGAGAAGAATCAAGATAAGAAGTTAGAGGAAAGGATCTTGGATCTAGAGAGGCTAGAGTTAGACAGAGAAGCAATAGTCCAACACTATTCCATGCAGAGGTTGAAGAGAGGAGAAAGACATTTAATAAGACGCTAGCTAGCAAACACATAAGGGAAGGATCACTTGTGCTACACTATGATAACCGCTTTGATAATAGAAAGGATACTAAACTTGTGTTCAAGTGAGAAGGGCCATTCATAGTCTTAAGGGGATATCCAAATGGCAGCTATAAGCTAGGTGGCATGGATGGGAGCGTTCACAAGACAAGGATAAATGGATGGCAACTCAAGCCTTATTTTCAAAGAATTAGGGACACTTGGGAGCAATCATTCAAGGAAGAGCCACCAATGAGGGGGTGCAGTTCTTCCTACTCTATTGGACTATCATTAGTAAGCTAGATGCATGAATGCCTCTAGCCTAAGGGTAGGGCTAATGATCCGGGTTTTTTACATACCGGATTTCTATCACAAAATTTGGTCAAAACCCCTATCAAGAGCCTTGCCCATAGCATAAATCCTACATCTTATCACTTTGGGTTTACTCTTCAAGCACTAGGTATGCTACATTGCTTCTTAGTTATGATAACTCTAGCAAGTGGGGAAACAATTTCTTAGGAGGGATATCAATGTAAAGGGTAAAAGGGATGGGTTATCTTAGTGAAGGTGGAAATGGATTACACCTAGGGCTTGAGTGAGTACATAGATTTTTTCAAAGGACTAGCCTCCAACTACACGTGGATTCCACCTACATCACCAAGATTTGGGATCTATTACCATCATTAGAGGACACCTCACCCTTGTAAATAAGTCAATGTCCACATCATGGAGTCATTTGGATCTTACAAAAAAACTTACAAGCATGGATCCCCTCTGTCACATGCTCATATGTATTTATATATATATAAGGAACTAAAGTCAAAGCAACTTTTGGAAGCTGTTTTTAATAATTTCAATAAATCCTAGGGAAAATCAAATTTCAAGAAAATTCTCCCAAAAGCCTCGATCGGTTTCGACCTGGTCTACAAAGTTGCAGAAGAAACTATTTTCAGATTCTTCACCGATTTGAAGTTACAAAGGTGTAGAGTGTTGGCTGCACACAATTTTCTTCTCTCTTTCACCCTTATCACATCAACTTCCCATTTTATCCTTATTGTAAATATATTATAATAATGTGCTTTGGGCACTCACCTCTTGTAATCTAGCTCCCTTTCTCTAGCTTGTCTACCAGCACCCTTGGCTTCTTGCATGATGAACAAGGTGGGGACTTGTCCCATCCATTATTCTCCATATTTTCAAAGATACCGCACATAATCTAGGATTAGTAGTGTGGACATGATATATACAACTCTCTCTTGAGTTTTCCTTGAGGTAGAGCTTTGTCATGTTCTCAAACTTAGCCCTATGAGCAAGATAATAACACTACAAGGATACAGAGGGATAGCGACGGTGCTTTCCAACGCAAATTAGTGGCGTCACTATTTGTATCACAAATGCGACGCAAAAAGCGATGGTACTCAAGTGAAAAAATGAGGGCCGAGACCCGAGCGCATTATTTTACACGAACGAATGAAAAAGAGAGTGAAAGGGAGAGCAAACTCCATCTTGCATTTGAGAGGGAGAGGGAGAGAAAGAGAGAAAGAGGGAGAATAAAAACTTCTCAATGCCGCTACCACTGTTTGCGAAGAAGAGGAGGAAGTGTATGAAGGGCAAAGAGGAGCCGTGGTCGCGAAGAGGAGCCACCGAATCCATCCTCGGGCCTTTGCGGTGAGTGCATTGTTCCCTCTTGCTTTGTTTTTGTTTTTTCTCCTTTTCTTTTACTTGTTTTTGTTAAGATCATGTGTATTGAGAGAGAAAGAGAGGAAATGAGAGAGGGAGGGGAAGAGAGAAAAGGAAAGAAGGAACGAGAGAGAGAGGGAGGAAACATTAAGCATAATAGGGAAAGAGAGAAAGAGAGGGAGAGGGAGGAAGGGAGGGAGAGAGAGAGGGAGGGAGAGGTTGTTGTTATTATTGTTATTGTTTTATTTCTTCTTTTCTTTTTTTCTTGTTTGTTATTGTTGTTGTAGTAGTAGTTTTTTTTTTCTTGTTTATTATTGTTTAGTTTTCTTGTTTGTTGTTGTTGTTGTTGTTGTTATAGTAGTAGTAGTTGTTGTTGTTGTTTTTTATTTTTTTCTTACTTATTGTAGTGGTAGTAGTGGTGGTAGTAGTAGTAGTGGTAGTGGTAGTGGTAGTGGTAGTGGTAGTGGTAGTGGTAGTGGTAGTGGTAGTGGTAGTTTTTTTCTTTTCTTGTTTATTGTTGTTTAGTTTTCTTGTTTGTTGTTGTTTAGTTTAGTTTTAGTAGTAGTTTTAGTAGTTTTTTTCTTTTCTTGTTTATTGTTGTTTAGTTTTCTTGTTTGTTGTTGTTGTTGTTGTTGTTGTAGTTTTTTCTTCTTTTCTTATTTATAGTAGTAGTAGTAGTTGTTGTTGTTGTTGTTATTGTTTTTTTTTTCTTTTCTTGTTTATTGTAGTGGTAGTGGTAGTGGTAGAGAGAGAGAGATGTTTTGTTAAAGGAAATGAGAGAGGGAGAGGAAGAGAAAAAGAAAGAAGGTACAAGAGAGAGGGAAGGTTGATTTTTGCTAGCCACACAAGAAGGTGGACTTCATCTACTTAGGTCATATTGTGTCTGCTAAAGGAATTCAAGTTGATCCACACAAATTGAGGCTATTAATACATCGCCTACACCCAAAAATGTACATGAAGTCTACTCCTTTTTAGGACTACACTACTAGTTTTGGTATTGGAGTTATATTGATGCAAGATGATTAACCGACTACATAATTTAGTGGTAAATTGAAACTTTCTAAACTTAAGTATAGTACATATGACAAGGAACTTTTAGTTGTGGTACATGCATTATGCATATGGTAGTATTATTTAATGGGTTCTGAATTTATAATTAAGATATATCAACAAAGTATCAAACACCTTCTTTCTCAAAGCACAAATTTCTAATAGGGATATACAATGGGCATCTTTCATTCAATATTTTTCATTCTTTAATATAGTATCAGCCCGGTAAAGAAAATATTGTAATTGATGCATTAAGTCGTATACCAGCTGTAAATAATATTTCTATGCTTTCTATAACTTCATTAGATGCTATGAACAATATTTATTTGTATTATGCTAATTTTCATTATTCTTGGTTGAAATTGACTCAAAACTAATGGTTTCCTAAAAATAACTTATCTCTCTCTAATGGATTCCTCTTTTTATGAAAAATGTTTATGCATTACTCAACCCTTTCGTGATTTTATTCTCCAAGAAGTTCACAATCCACCTTATATGGGACATTGTGAAATCATTTCTAATCTCTGTAATTTACAATAAGATTTTTTTAAACCTTATATGAATCAAGCTATTTTTGCCTTTGTTTCTGAATGTCTTGATTGTTAATGAATTAAATGACATCATGGTAAGGAGTATGGATTGTTAATGCCTTTACATATTCATAACTCACCTTGGGAACAAATATTAATGGACTTTATTATTGGTTTGCCACTGACTTCTTCCCAAAATAATATTTTTTGAACTATGATTGATTGATTTAGTAAGCAAGCATATTTTATTCCATGCAAGAAAACTCTAACTGGTTCACAAGCTGCTAATCTTTTTCTTAACCACATCTTTATACATCATGGTTTGCCACACCATATTGTATTTGACCATGATCCCTATTTTTGCAACACCTTTTGGGTCACTTTGTTTTCTAACCTTGGTACTAAAATTGATTTTAGTTCAACTTTTCATCGTGAAATTAATGGTGAGACTGAAGCTACTAATAGCACTATTCTTGATTTGATTTGTATCTATACTATCTCTTTACCTAATACATGGGACCAATACATCTTTTACAATTTTGTTATAGTAATACACCTCACTCTGCCACTAAAAAAGTACCTTTTGAAATTATCTATAGTTGCAAAATACCAATACCAACATTTCATTTAAGTCAGAAAATGTCTTCTATTGATAATTGGATTCATACTCATTTCACTATTTTTGAACAAGTTAAACAATTAATTGTTAAGGCTCAGCAATCTTAACTTAAGCAAGCGAATAAGAAATGTTGTAGTCCCGCTACGTGCACACCGTGTAAAAAATTCTAGAGTGTGGCTTTGTTATTGATTTAGAGCGCCAATGCCATTTTAGACATTAGTGTTAGTATCCATGGTTCAAAATATTAGATTTTTGGATAAATTTAGTCAATTTACGATATTTTAGATATTATCTCTTGTAAAAATAAAAAAAACTATAGACAACTTCTAGATTAGGATGACATATAAAAGAAAGCATGTAGCTTTCAGCTAATTTGAGTGGATTTTATGTAAAAAGAAAGATTAGCAAAATTGCGCAACGTGCGATCGTTGTTTTCAGGCGAACAACACTCTGAAAGTGGGAGATGAAGAGGGAGTGATCTCGCAAAATTCTAGCCAAGTGTGCTAGTATTTTACTCCCCTTTTGGAGCAAATGGAAGGATTGGATTGTTAATCTAAGCAGCATAGATGAATGTATTATTTTATACATGTTTTTGTCTATTAGAGTTTTATCTTCTTATAATGCCGGAATAAACGGATAAGCTTCATCTCTGTTATTAGTATTCTTCTACATTTTCTAATTCTTTTTGGGATTATTTTCTAGGTCTTCAATTTCTTTGAGCCCTTCTCTTCCGTCTACTCCTCTCCCTGAATCTACCTTCACCTTGCTGTCTCCTACCCCCGTGGTGGACTCTCAACACCAAACTCACCGACACCGTGTTAAGTGAAGTTTATGCTATCATCAGAGGTGAATTCTGGAAGATATTTGAGCTGATTTGGGGCTGACATCTTTGGCCATATTTAGAGAATTAGCCACATCATTGCTCTTTTAATTCATTTCTTACTCTACAAAAGACATATTGCTAAAATATGCAAGTATTATGTGCCCCTATGGCAGGGCAATGTTTGCAGATCATTCATAGATGCTTTGAGTTGAATTAAGAGGAGATTTTTCTCTTATTTCTTGGCTGTGGTAACTTATCCTTATCAGGGACTCAATTTGAAGCTCTCTTGAAGCAAGTCTCTTTGCCCTACAAGCCTTGTAATTGACCCATAAGCTTTTGTCCTTAACAGTCTACATTGAATGTAAGCATGCAAAGTTGATTCATGCTATGGTATCATGTATGAATGATGGGATGCAGAGTTGTTTATGATACATGAGATCGTATTGTACTTGTTTTTTCAATTGCTCTTACAATCAAGAAAACAAGCTTGATTTGAGATAATACTCTTGTGATCTTTGCTAAGAACATGCAGTTGGAAGCTCTATTAACATCTTCAAGAACTTGGCTTGAAACCTTCAACTCTTATTTTATCTCTATCATCTCCGAAGTCTAAGCTCTTGAACCCCCTTACATTCTTTTCTATCAAACCCCTGTGATTGAATATGAAGTACCTCTTGAACCTTTAAACATTCACTATAATCTACTTATCTCTTGAAGACACATCTCCATCTATCTTGTCCAGTTTTCTTGTTAAACTCGTGTGGTGACCTTCAACCCTACACACGTTGCGACATTGGTGAACCTAACGTGAAGGTCGGTGTAAGAAAACTCCAAGATGGGGGATTCTTTAGAAGATACTCTACAACAGTTGGTGCACATACTGCAAGAGACTCAGCAACAACAAATCCAAATGTTACAACAATAACAACAAAGGCAAGACAAAGATAAGATTGATTTCACAGCTATCAAGGCCCTAGAGGAAGTTGGGCATGAATTAAAATAATTTAATGGTCAAAATGTCTCTATTTTTATTCGCTTGTATGTTGAGAAAATACTCTTCTTTGGTGTATTGCAACATGCATGGAGTCACTAGTTTTCGATACTAGCCAAGCATGGTCTTCAAGAAAGAATCCATTGTCTTTTTCAGCAAGATGCAGATTGGGATGCATTCAAAAAAGCTAGCTGTAATCACTTTATACCATGAGTTTGAAAGTAAATTTGGACAACTTGATGTTGAAGACCAACAAAGTATGGAAGGTCAGAAGATTGAATTATTCCTTAAGGCTGTAGATCCCATTCTGCAAGAGAATCTTGCTGATCACCTAGAAGATGCTACCTCTGAATCAGGAGTGAAGAATGCATGGACAGATGTTACTAATGCAATTAACATGATTGCTCAAAGAGAGCGGATGCAACGAAGATTGGGCTCTACTTCCACTCAACAACTCCATTGATGGAGCTTGTTCCATCTTCAAAATTTGAGGAATAACTGGTTGGAAAGAACCGATAGATTCTTTTTTTTCCTTTGCACATTTGGCTGACGTCAATCATAAAGAAGTCTTGATTGAAGAAAAGAGAAGAAGAGAAGATGAACCAAGGCCTTCCTCTTCTAGGCCTCTAAAACAGATAACTAGAAAAATGCTTGAACAACCAAAGCTTGTTAAAAATATAACCCCAGATCAAGAGATGGAAGATGTGCCCAAAACAAAGAAGACTGAAGGAAAGAAGAAAGGCAAGCAGCCAGGCTACAAATTCCAGTCTGATATAGAATCTATAACCGATCTCAAATGAGTCCTAGAAGAACAAATTCTAGGAAGCAAAATTGAATTCACTTTAGGTGGAATTCTTGGAATTTCCAAACATGAATTCCATTATGTAATTATTAATGTAATCAAAAGGAAAAGACAATATGTTGGTGATGAAGTTGAAGAAAGAGTGCATGCTTTTTTGCAAGTCATTCGAGTTTTTGTGTAGGATGAAGAGAAGTTGACTTCACAAGGAATTCATCTTGAAGCAGTTAAAGAATTAATTGCAGCAATTGAAGCTAAAGATAAGGAAAGCATGAATGCAAAAATTAAAGAAGTGAAAGCTGAAAATGTAATAGTCAGTTGGTCCAAACTAGTTGGGCAGCCCGCCTCTCAAAAATAAGGCCATCTACAACACATGCATGAGGAGGAAGAGGCTCGGTTCATTCCAAGAATCACTACTCCCATACACATTGAGCAAGAGGAACAACGGAGACAGTATGAAAGTGGCGGATGGCCCATAGATGTTGATCTAGGTTGGCAAATGAGAGCTGCAAACAACTCTTCTGGAGAGTTATATGTTGCATGTCCTAATGTGTAGGTAACTACTCGAGACATAAAAGATAATTTTCACTTTTTTGTTCAAATCTCTTGTAGTTACCGTATCATTCTTGGGCAACCTTACATTTTTTAAGCCCGCTTGGAAACAAAAGCTCTTGATGATGGTTCTTCCTACGCTCGAATCCAAAGCAAGGGTAATAAACGAGCTATCCAATTTCTTACTGTGTGTTTTAACCATCATCGAATTAGAAATCGACTGTGTGATTATCCTATCTCCTAATGCCCAAGATTTCAAGGGTTTTCAAGCTGCACTGCTATAAAAGGAGGCTATAGCAATGCATCATGTGAAAAGATTGAACCTGATTATGCTACAAAAAATGTGTCTCTAGAAAATCTGTATGTATGTATAGCCAATAGTATGGGCTATTATAAGTCTCTTCCGATCATGACTAAAGCTCAAAGAGAATATTTATGCCATGTAAAAAGGGAGCTGAAAATTTATGATATGATGGCTGAAAATGAAGATATTTCGAGCAATTTTTTTGGACTGATTACTACTGACACATTGGCTGAAATATATGCAGCTGCTCATTCACAAAACCAAGCTAAAAATTAGTCCATAGAAGTATGCACATTGGATTTTTATCAAACAATTCAAAAATTTATTGAGTAGGAAGACATTGGTTTACTCAACAAGGCTGAAGCACAAGTGGAGACAAAATACAAGATGGTGGATAAGAAAGTCAAGCCTGTGGCAGTCCCACTGCCTCCTGAAAGTGAAATGCTAATGAAACATGAAAAAGCTTTTGCATTTCAGCCAAGTGAAATAGGCTGTGTGGATCCAAATATTGTGGCTCCTATGGTCATTTTTACGGCCCTACATGTGCCTTGGAATGTCAAGCCCATTCCCATTCCAAGCACGCATTTGCCCAAATTATTGGAACTTCTAAATGAGAATATCAGAATGAAGATTTTAGAACCTTCTGTAGCACCTTACTCAAATCGATGGTTTACCATGCCCAAGAATAATGGATCTTTACGATTCATCCAAAATCTACAGCCTGTTAATCGTATCACAATCCAAAATGTTGGTTCAGGTCCAATTGTTGACAAGTTTGCTGAAGCTTTTGTAGGTAGAGAAATTTATTATATGGGTGACCTATATTCAAGATATGACCAATTTCAGCTTTCATTATAAAGCCGAGAAATTACCACAATGAAGACACCTCTTGGATTGGTCTGCATGTGCACTCTACCACAAGGTGCAATAAACTCTGTAGCCCATATGATGAATGCCATGCACAAAGTCTTGAGGAACTTTATTCCACAACTTATTCTTCCATTTCTTGATGATGTACCTATCAAGGGATGTGAAATCAATGAAAAGAATGAGGAGCTTGACAAAAATGGTTGCATGACATTTGTAGTTAACCATATTCATGATTGTGATAGGATTTTAACAGGACTAGAAGAGATACATCTTACCCTTTCTGGAGCTAAGTTGATTTTTAGAGTAGAAGAAGTCCTAGTGGTTGGTCATCTATGTGGCCCCTATGGACGCAAACCTTCGCCAATCAAGATAGATGCCATCAGTACAATACAAGAAAAATGCACAAATGTTTCAGAAGTAAGAAGATTTCTTGGCACATGTGTATTCAATCTCATATGGATACCACATTTTGCTCATGTAGCCAAAAATCTTTATCAATTATTAAGAAATGCCAAAGATTCTCTTGGGGTAATGAGCATACTCTCACTCTGCATAAATTAAAGAAGTTGTTAATTTCAACCTCCACTCTCAAAAGGACTGATTATACAAATGGTCAACCCATCATCCTTACTATGGATACAAGTCCCATTGGGATAGGATGGGATGTTGGCCAAGAGGATCTTGAAGATAACAGGTATGCAATTCGTTTTGGAGCAAAAGTTCTCAATGAATGCCAAAGAAGGTATGCACAAGTAAAAAGGGAATTGTGGGGAGTTATAACAGCATTAAAGTGTGCTTGTGAATACTTTATAGGTGATTCAATAGTGGTAGAAACTAATTGTCTTCCACTCTTGGGCATGATTGCCAACTACTCTACACCTGACATTTCTATGCTAAGATGGATTGCATATATTAAATCTCTCAACGCCGAATTAAAGCATGTTGTAGAAAAGGTGAATCTAGTTACCAACATGCTATCACATGCAAGATATGACAATGAAGAAGAGATTATGGAAGAACATGAAGTTGAAGAATCTATACTTGATGAATTTCATTCCATGGCTATTGAAAGTACATTTTCAGTTGCTGCATATACAAACCCAAAGCTAAATCTTGCAGGTGAAGCTGATCTTTTTAATGATATAGCATTAAGTAGTATAGTAAAAATCAGAAAAAGTTACTACTGTAAATTAGCATATAGCAACAAAGATCAAAGATTTATCTATGGAAGAAGGGTGGTCAACTAGAAGCCAACATGCTCATAGCATTGCTCAAGTTCTAGTTCATTTCCTTGAAGAAGATTATGAAGAAGATTAGCTGAAGATTGGCCAATATTTGAGCACAATGAAGAAGGAGGAGTCTTGGACTGATGAAGAGTTCAAGCATATTAAAAGGAAAGCTTATAGCTTTTCTCTTAAAGAAAGGCATCTATGGAATCACACAAAGAAGAAGAAAGGAGTGCATGCCCGAGTTTTGGGTAACAAAAGATTGCAACAATAGGTAATGAAGGAATTTCATGAAAGCCTATGGGCTAGCCATAGAGGCATATGGGAAACCTTTAGTAAAGTCAAATAAAAATATTGGTGGCAAAACATATATCGGGACATAGCACATTTTGTTAAAACCTATTATGTGTGTCAGATGTATTCTATGGTCAAGTATCAAGATGGGTTACAATCAAATTATCCCTTGACTATACATTATAGATGGGTTATTAATCTTGTAACCATACCTACAAGAATATTGAATATGCGATATTTAGTACTTGCAAGAGAGGATCTAACCAATCAAGTTGAAGGCAAAGCCTTAACAACCAAGACCACTCAATCTATTTGTCATTTTTTTACTTGAAGAAGTGTTTTGTAGATATGGTTATGTGGGTAAAGTAACTGCAGATAGAGGAGAGTTGGATGTTGATGAGGCATGCAACTTCTTTGCTCAATTGGGTATTAAGTTGGCTTTAACATCGGCCTACAACCCTGAAGGAAATGGAAAATGTGAGAGAGGGAATCAGCCTATTCTCAAAGCTTTAGCAAAGTCTTGTAGAGGAAAGATCAAAGAATGGCCTAAAATGCTACCTTTTGCATTATGGGCTGACCAAACTACTCATAGTACAGTGAGTGGCTATATGCCAGCTAGACTTATGCATGGACAACAACCAATTATGTCAATTGAAGAATCTATTCTCACATGGAGTCTTCTACCTTGGGAGGAAGGTATCAATAGAGAAGAGTTGCTGACTTTGCGCATATGGCAGCTAGAAAGAAGTCCTGAAGATGTTCAAGCAGCTATTGAGAAGTTAAAGATAGCAAGACTAAAGAACAAAAGAAGATTTGATAACCAATATCAACTTCAACCAAGAGTAATTCAAGAAAATGACTGGGTCATTGTCTATGACAATAGCCTAGATAATCAATACATTGCTTGTAGGAAGATGGTAAAGCGTTGGTTTGGCCCATATGTGGTAAAGGTCATTCATGACAATGCCACATATTCATTGGCTGAATTGGATGAAATAAGCATGAAGATACCCATAGCTGAAAAAAGAATCAAGCTTTTCAAATGAAGAGAAAGTTCAACATATGAGTTAGAAGACTTGAATATAATTCAAGAGCATGAAGATATCGAGGAAGAAGGAGAGGCAGAAGACGAGGACATTGACATGGTAGAAGATACTTCTTCTAACACTGCAAATCTGTAAGACTTTGGCACATGCTAGAGGATGTATAGGTTAGGAGGGGGTGGATGTCATGCCACTATGTACACACCATGTAAAAAAATCTAGAGTGTGGCTTTCTTATTGATTTAGAGAGCCAATGCCATTTTAGACATTAGTGTTAGTATCCATGGTTCAAAATATTAGATTTTTTGACAAGTTTAGCTCATTTATGATATTTTAGATATTATCTCTTGTAAAAATCATAAAACTATAGACAACTTCTAGATTAGGATGACATGTAAAAGAAAGCATGTAGCTTTCAGCCAATTTGAGAGGATTTTATGTAAAAAGAAAGATTAGCGAAATTGTACGACACGCGATCACTGTTTTCAGGCAATGAACGACACTCTAAAAGGAGAGATGAAGAGGGAGTGATCTGGCAGAATTCTTGCCAGGTGTCCTAGTATTCTACCCCCCTTTTGGAGTCAATGGAAGGATCAGATTGCCGATCTGAGCATCATAGAGGAGGGTATTATTTTATACACGTTTTTTTCTATTAGAGTTTTATCTTCTCATAATGCAGGAATAAACTAATAGGCTTCATCTTTGTTATTAGTATTCTTCTATATTTTCTAATTATTTTTGGGATTATTCTTCTAGGTCTTGAATTTCTTTGAGCCCTTCTCTTCTGTCTACTCCTCTCCCTGAATCTACCTTCACCCTACTGTCCCCTAGCCCTGTGGTGGCCTCTCGACACCAAACTCACCGACACTATATTAAGGGAAGTTTATGCTATCATCAGACGTGAATTTTGGAAGATATTTGGGCTGATTTGGGGTTGATATCTTCAGTCATATTTAGAGAATTAGCTACATCATTGTTCTTTTAATTCATTTCTTACTCTACAGAAAACATCTTGTCAAAATATGCAAGTATTATGTGCCCCTATGGCAGGGCAATGTTTATAGACCATTCATAGATGCTTTGAGTTGAATTAAGAGGAGCTTTTTCTCTTATTTCTTGGCTGTGGTAACTTATCCTTATCAGGAACTCAATTTGAAGCTCTCTTCTAGGAAGTCTCTTTGCCCTACAAGCCTTGTAATTGACTCATAAGCTTTTGTCCCTAACAGCCTACATTGAATGTAATCATGCAAAGTTTATTCATGCTATGGCATCATGTGTGAATGATGGGATGCAGAGTTGTTTATGAAACATGAAAGCATATTGTACTTGATTTTATAATTTGTGATTGCTCTTACAGTCAAGAAAACAAGCTTGATTTGAGATAATACTCTTGTGATCTTTGCTAAGAACATGTAGTTGGAAGCTCTATTAACATCTTCAAGAACTTGGCTTGAAACCTTCAACCCTTCTCTTATCTCTACCATCTCTGGAGTCTAAGCTCTTGAAACCCCATACATTCTTCTCTTGCCAAACCCCTGTGGTGACCTTCAACCCTACACGCTGCGACAACGCCAAGCTATGCATTTTAAATAAGGTGATTATGTTTGGTTGCCAATTGAGAAACATAGACTGCATAGTGTTGAGAAGAATCCTAATGTTAAACTTGCACCTAGAATTTATGGACAATTCAAAATTCTTCATTGTATAAATGCTAATGCTTTTCGATTATAATTTCCTTCACATTGGAAATTTCATAATACCCTTTATATTAGTCTTCTCCGTCCATTTGAAGGGTCATTACCTATCCATCTTCTCAATGATTCTCCACCATCTCTTGAAGATGATAATAAGCTTTTAATTCCTAAATCTATTATTAATACTAATTACATGACCACCCACACTTGCAATACTTATCCTCACTATCTTTTAAAATTTTAAAACCATCCTATTGAGGAAGCTCAATGGATGACTCCTTGTGTGCTTTGTGTGATTATCCATATTTATTGACTCCACATCTTGCCAATAGCAATTGAGGACAATTGCTATCCCACTCAGGGGTATGTTTGTTAGGAGGCACCTACACGAGGGGATGAATACTTTCAATGGTTCTCCCTTGTGTGCATGTTGATGGGATGAGTGCCTTGAACGGTTCTTTGTTAACACTGGACACGTTCCTAAGAACAAATCTTGGGTGGAAGGTTGATGGGGATGCCTATCCTTTCCAAGCATGAGACTTGTAGGTGTGAACATGCGTGAAGCCGACGTGGGTGATGCCACAATATTCATATCTCAAGTGTTAACGTCTATGTAAATTGATTATTTTATGTAATTTTAATTATTACTTGATGTATTCTGGCTAGTTGCATTTATTCAGTTAATTATTTTTCTAACATGATTTTTTGAACTTTTGACAACTGATGTGTAGAGCAAGATGAATTGGATATTCGCAACAAGCGCAATTTATTCCAAATACTTCTTCAAATAAGATGCACTCCCACTTATTATAAAGGCATATGTACATACTATTTGTAAATATTTATTAATATTTAATACCTTAGGAGATATATTACACATATTTTAGAAATATTTTATGGCTCTTAGCGATTGTAGATTGTGCACCTGATTGTAACCATTGATTTAGTTAACTCAAACTCTTTTTTGAAAAGAGTGATTATAAAGGGCCTATCTTTGGGCAAAGAAAGATTTATTTAACATTATAAATATGGCATGGAGAAGATGCCCACTCCATGTATAGTCCATGTATAGGGTGAAATTACATCCAATAGTGTGTCGCTCAAATTTATTTTACTCTTCTTTAGTCTTTTGAGTTTTATGAGTCATGCTTTCAATTTTTATATGAAAAGAAAGTAAGAGAAGGCTTCTTTGATTTGCTACGTGCAAGTTTTGCATCCAATCTGTGCAACAAAACCTTGTGTTATTCAAAAGATTACCAAGTGGCATTGCCTAGAAAATCATCTTGATGGACCACTAAATGGTGCTACTAACAATGTCTCAAAGTGGGCACGTCACAAAAGTTTATCCCCTTCTTTTACTTAAAGTCTTATGCTATCAAGCTTACCTTATGATTAGCCAATACATCTGATAGTCATAATTTCATCTTATGCACCCACTTTCATGGGAATGTATGCTTGAGTCAACTTCCAAGTTGTATTCTTTATTAGACAATCCATCTTTGACTACATACATTTTTTTTCACTTATGTCTATTATCCCTAGACATGGTATCCTCATAGAAAGGCTCTCTGCCATCTATCACCATGACATAATCAAGAGATGGAGTGTATCTCTAAGGAGATCTAAGTCTCTTGTAGAAGTCTCAATACCTACATAACTTATTATTTTGTCCCAACTATCTATCATGAATGTGAGGGTGGCCCTATCTATGGCATTTCCACCTCATTATTTTCCAGTAACCCTAGCCTTGCATAGTGTGGAATAGCCTTGCATGCAACTCATATGGTGACTATCCATCCTCTTGAAAGACCACCCTACATATCTCAAAAGCCTTTATAGGTTACTTATACCTCTCTTATTCATGGAGTATAACATCATGTCTTCATAGTATATTTTTTGCATTTGGACCCCATAATCAACATCCCATCTCTTCTAGTTTTTTGTATTCAATAAAAATGCATTTTCATGAGCTGGGATTAAGCTTGTTCTTCTTGTCTTTAAAAATATACACATGTCCCTCCCAACAAAACACACATAATTGCTCATAAGAGGGTTTCTTTCTTGACCACATATCTTCGAGGATTTTTCCATTCAATGGCTTACTTCATGATTTCATAAAAGTTTTGAAAGACATGAGAAGTGTACTATCCACCATTATTAGTACACAAGTATTGAGCCTCTTGCATTTTTAATTGTCTACATATCCCAAGAACTTTTGAAATGCATCAAAGGTATTATGCTATTTTGAATGTGACATACTAATACTTTTTGTGTAGAATTATCAATAAATATGACAAAATATGATCTAGCTTCCCAATGGTTTAGACATCTTCTTACCAAGAGTTTTCTTATGTGACATCTTAGTTTGCTTCTATAATGTTCATATAAATTAAAGCTTGAAATTTAAAATAAGGGATATATTGCAAATTAAAAAGACTTATATTCATGTATCATAGACATGTGATCCAAATGATGATGTCAAAGAGATACAAATGGTTGTACTCTATCACAACTACAACATAGTCTTTGACCTAAGACACATGTAAAAAATATCAAGTGCTTAATGAGTCGTCAATAATAAGAGACCCTTTAGAAAATTTCCATGAAGTACTACCAAAGTTAACATGTTATCCACACTCATCTAGGTATCTAGTTGTTGGGACCAAAAATGGGCCTGGCATTGGCTTTAGGGCTCTAGCCAAGGCCTCCAAAACTCACCCAAACAACCCCATGGCCTCACGGCCAGGAGTATATAGACACTATAAATTGATTTATCGAAAGAATGTGTTTGTAGATACAATATCTAAACTGTGGTCCAACATGATACCCTTCCCCCACTCCAAGCTGAGGGAGTACCCAAACATATAGGTGCCTCGGTAATTCACTACATGTATACCCTCTATATCACATGTGTTCAAGGCCTATTTATAAATATTCTTATCTATGAATTTTTACTAAATAAAACATAATCCTTTTCTATTCTCAATCTGTAAGTAATCCCTTTATATGCAACCCCTTTGTATGTAAAAAATGTGTAAAAATGGTATTTTAAAAATAATTTGTGTTGAACCCGCATGATAAATACATATATTTATGATGAATCTCGCCAAGTATAGGTGGCTAGCACCTCGTAACACAAACAAAGGGAGCACCTCCTAACTTATCATTGTGGCCCCACTACCACTCTCATACACCCCAAGGATTTGTCCCAAGAAGATGTGTCGTCTCAACATATATGCACAAATTCCACTCTTCATAATATTCATTCCAAGAGATAGTATATTTCTTACCAAATCAATCCCCAAGGAAATGATTATACTAAACCTAAAACATAGAGAGCCTCACACTCATCATGGGTCAATAGTTTGAAATCAAGTGTTATGCATCTAGGAGATAGTTCTATTTATACCATATCGATGCAATGCAATGCAATGTGGATGACTTTGAGTGAGAAAATGTTTTACTTAAAGAAAATTAGCATTGTGAATGTGTTTAATCATTCTTTTCATGATTTTCTTTCATTAAGGACTTTGCTGCGATGATAAGGCAATGCTAGACTACTCCATGCCACTATACCTCTTAATACTTAAAATACGATCAAAACCTATATAAAAAGTGTATAAAAATAATAATTTTGAACCATATTCAGCACATAAAATCCCCTCTCTCTCTACCATTTAGGGTTTTACTTGCAGTGGAAAGGTTAAGAGGTATTTCCGTATACATTTCTTCATAATGTAAGTAATAAATACACACTAAAACATAAAAATGGGGTAGGTTGAGAAAAATCCTCATACCCTACCTCCATTATACTTTCACAAACATTGCCCTAATTTTTCACACGTAAAATTTGTTTTCTTTCTCAATTAAAACTCATTTTTCTCTATTTTATAATTATTTATAATTACATTTTGATTTATTTATTTTTTATGTAAAAATTTTAAGAATATTAAAATTCATCTTTACTCTCCATTTTTCTTCATGAAAATATAATTTGCCATGTTAAAACTCATAAAATTAATGATTTAGGATAAAACTACACTTTTGTATATTTTGCATGTTTTGAATAAAGCATATAAATGATTAAGACTTGCTATTCATGTTGATATTTCTAATAGAAAGATTCATTTTTAAGCACTAGAAACCAATTTCAACCATATGAAACCAATATGCATCATAAAACCCAGAGGAGGCCCACTTACTCATAAAACTACATATACATGTTTGGTAATTCAAAAATTGGAAGCTACTGATCTTGGTTTATAGCCATCAACACTTTTTTGGCACTTTCTTGATCTATCCCTTATATTATGTCACGATCGGGCATCCATTCCCCCTCATTCTCTCAGCCCATATGAACCACATTTATGGCGAGAGAGAAAGAGGAGAGAGAAAAATTGATTTTTTATATTTTCATTCCATTCATCCAATCATGAATGGTCTAGAATGAAATGGAACAAAGAATTGTAGGATGTCATCCCCCATAGGAGAAGGCCTAATGCCAACAGTTGTAAATGTCCATCTTTTTTGGAATTGAGAAGTCGCCCAAAAAATGGCACCTTCCTCTCCCATTTATCATTTTTATTGTTAGTTGCATGCTCCTTTAAACCATAGTTAGTTATAAATTTAAAAAAAACTAGTTCCAATCTCTCATGTTCACACTATATGGAAGTGATTTAATGCCAGACAGAGGGGCAAGCAGCCTCATAATCGCAATCCAATTGGAAAGATGACTTTCTAGCATCAAAATCTCTCACCGTGGCCTCCGTCACATGCTTTTTGGTTTCTAAATCCAATAGCTACTTCATAATGTCAAATCTTGTGGCCATTAAATGGGGGTTAAATGGACTCTAATTTTGACAAATGGACACTTGCAATGGATTCCTAGTATCAAGATGCATCTAGGAAAACTCCAGCTCCTTAATCCACTACCATTTTATTTTTTATGAAAATTTGTCCTTTTATGCCTCCTGATCCACTTTATGCTTTAAAGTCTGCTCTAAAAATATGCTCTCATTGGTGATCATGTGTAAAAAAGAGGACTGGAGAGAGAGAGAGAGAGAGAGGAGAAAGAAGACTACAAAAGAGAAAGAAGATAAAGCGTAGAAGAGAGAGAAAGAGAGTGACAAGGAGAGAGAAATACTAGAAGAGGAAAGAGAAATACTAAAAAAGAAGAGAAGCCATAGAAGCTTTGAACAAGAAGGTGAGGTAAGAGACAATAATGTATAAATGTTCCAAAAAGATGTGAAATTTAATATCTCTCCCTTTTATACCTATGTTAATGTGACAATGTATTATCATTAATTCTCCCTTAAACATATATTATTTCAAGCTTCTTACAATCAATCCCGTCCCAAAGGTTTTTACCGACAAAAACATACTTACAAGAGTTTGAAGAATAGATGAAATAGAGTACTACTCTCTTTTAAAACTATACAAAGTAGGAAAATGAATGAAAGATTGAAGACATGTGGATTGAAATGAAGAGATAGAGGTAAGTCGCAACTATATACATGATCATGAGTTCTTCAAAAAAGTGTGGATCTTTAAGTCTTCAAAAAATAGACTCAAAAGGAAGAAAACAGCTTGTTGTACGATCAGACCCTACTAAACCAAATATTCCATAAATTGTGATAGAAGTATCCAAATGAAGCGTGCCGCATGTCAAAACATAGCTCTTGAAGAGTACTTTGACTTTATATATGTACACTCCAGTATCTTGTAAATTCCTCTTTCACCTTGTTTTGATCTTTAAGGTACTTGAGTCTTTGAAAGTGCTTCAATCTTTAATTCTCCACTCAATGTACCTGTGTGAGGGGTAAAACAGCAAGACACACTTCCTACATGGGCTTCGAACCACCAAGACATGGACAAAGGTCCCTCGGGTTGGTTTATTGCACCCCTCAAGATCTTTAATAGTAGGGGAGGGTCACATTTCTATTGTCCCATTATCTTCCCCAACATCAACCTTTTTTCTAAGTGGGAATATCAATATGGAAGTAACAAGCTACTCTAATCAATCAACATGATATGCATTACTAAAATTTTCATTTAGCCTTTCCATGAAATGCAAGAGTATTAAAATTGGCAAAATGAATAGGGAGAGGGTCTTACTATGTAGTGACTCACTATTGACATTCCCTTTTACAATGAATTATGATATATTTTTTCATGAATCAACAATTATTAGTAAATAAATGGATTAGAGTAAGAAATGTAATCAACCAATTGGGCTTTAATCAATGGGATTGAGTGTTATGCTGAAACTTCAAGCAAGAGCTTCTAACTCACTGATTGAATCCAATATGAATCAAGTAAACAATATGCATTCTACGAGCAGACTGATGTAACCAATGATGGGTTGAAATTTCATGGAAATTTTGTAATTATTTAATGTTTCAATCAATTGGATAAAGCTTAGCAATTGGATGAATGAGAGAGATTAAGAATTGAAAAGGAATACCTTTTGTTTGTTTGATGAAGGCTTGAATGATCCCCAAATGCTTGATGAAGCCTTTGGTTGCTCAATTTTGCTTAAATAATCTTCAATCCTTGTGCATTTAATGCTTAGAAGAAAAATTCAAGCTTTAGAACGTGATATTGAAGCATTAAACATGTTTCTCTCAAATTTTGACTCCATAGAAGCTCTTGAAGATGGATCATTGACCATTATTGCTCAATCCTTGCAATTTCTTCAAGAATCTTTACTGAAAAAAAACCCAAGTCTGAAATGATGAAGAGTCTTCAAGAAATCAATGAGGAATTGAAGCTTTAGTTGAAGGTTTCATGGCTATCCATGGACTACTCAGTTACAATTTCAAGAGAACGAAAGGATGAAGAATAAGTAGCTACCTTGATCAATGTAACCTTTTGAAGCAAGTGTCTAATAGCAGAGATTGATTAGAATAGAGCATCAATAAGGAATGTAGCATCTCCAGCATTAATCAAGCCAAAAACTCAGTGTAATTTGCACCATCTGTTGGCCGTCCATGTTGAAAGTTGAATTGGGTAGTCAGCCTCTAAAAACCCCCAAGACAACACCACAAGATAAAGACCAAGGATCTCCCCTCAACAAAACCAAGAAACAACACCAATGAACACCTGATCAAAAATTCGTGATCACTCACTCCTCATTAAGACTTCAACTCAACACTTAAATAGTTCAAACCTTCAAGCTCAAATTTTACCACTTTTAGAGAGAATCTGACACTGAAACAACCATGGCTAAGACTTTGACAACATGTGCTTTCAGATTCACACAACTCTTACTTTTTAGGGATGGCAACCCCATTCAGCAAACTGCCCCACAAAGCGTGGTTGCCTCAATCATTGTAAAACCAGTTGTAGATCCTTTCTGCTCTTCTTTTCTCAGAGCACACATAAATACAATCCAAATACATAGGTAACCAAAACTTTATACAGAAAATTTCCATGCCAATTCAATAGCTACAAGTATTTTACTATTGTAGACATTCCATTACTACATCAGAACAGAGTTTGCATTGATCTAGCAATGGAAAATCGTGATAAATTTCATGGGAAACCAAGTTGGTGACGTAGATGCTACTAAATTCATATGTTTCCTCATAGAGAACATAAATTGCCTCATGGAGCATTACATAGAACAGTTCATAACTTTCTAACTAGATCTTGGATCACCAAGCTTCAAAAAGGAAAGTTGTAGCTCTCTTTCCAATCTATAATTCTTCTAAGCAACTCAGAGTCAAATTCCTTGATCTGCTACCCTGAAACAGCTTTGCACAGTCTACAGTCCTAAATTTATGCATGCTCTATACAGCAAGCACAACTACTCTGTTCCAAAAGCACAAACTTGCAAATGGGAAGACACATTCTTTGACTTCATAATGTCATTTCAGCATACTAGTAGATACATCTCGGTATATCTTGCATTGATGAAGAGATGCAGGAGCTTCGAACTTTACGAATTGTGATCCATTATTTTCTTGGCTGCAAATCCTTTTATATTTCCTCTAACTCAAACTCATACATTCAACATCTACCCATAACACATATTCCTGGCCATATACCCATTTTCAGATGTAGAGATCCTTTACTTCCATTCTTCTTTGTTGATGGGAAGCCTCACACAACAACTAACATAGGTCACTCTCAACATGATGAAGAATAGTCCTCTATTGTCTTTCACTCATATCCATACATCAGAACTGATCTGTGAACTCTCTGCCCCATGCAACAATAGAAGGAACAAGATAAAAAGAAGACTCATAGTACCATCATCTGAAAACTGAGAGCTCGCATCAGCCCATTGACTTCAACAACCCTGCCATCCTGCTCCTCGGCTCTAATAACTTCAGCTTCACCATCTCTTTCTTGTGATAATTTGTTCTTCTTCTTCTTAGCTTCAGAATTCTCCCT
The DNA here is from genome assembly GCF_053477565.2 of Lygodium microphyllum. Taxonomy (NCBI): domain Eukaryota; kingdom Viridiplantae; phylum Streptophyta; class Polypodiopsida; order Schizaeales; family Lygodiaceae; genus Lygodium; species Lygodium microphyllum. The sequence goes on from NC_141157.1 coordinate 88,672,396, forward strand.
TCTTCAACCTACAAGATTCTTCTTCTCCCTCCCCCCTCTCTCTCTCTCACTCTCACGTTGATTGTCTTGTGTCGAACCCTCTTTCCTTTTCCTTTTTCAAAAAACTCCTCACATTTTGCTTTTTCCCCTATTTTACTAAGCTGCCCCTTGCTTCCCGTTAGTTGTTAGATGGCAAACATGCCCCTTGCCATGTAAAATCCAACTCAGAGACTCAAAATTAGAAGTGAGACACATTTTCTACTCTTCATGCATGAGATGCTATCATGTTGCTACACGCACACCGTGTAAAAAAATCTAGAGTGTGGCTTCCTTTTAGATTTAGAGAGCCAATGCCACTTTAGGAATTAGTGTTAGTGTCCCTAGTTCAAAATATTAGATTTTTTGGGACAAATTTTTAGCCAAATTTTGATATTCTAGATATTATCTCTTGTAAAAATCCATAAAACTATAGACAACTTCTAGATTAGGATGACATGTAAAAGAAAGCATGTAGCTTTCACCTAATTTGAGAGGATTTTATGTAAAAAGAGAGATTGACAAAATCACGCGACATGTGATCACTGTTTTCAGGTAGTTAACAGCACTCCGAAGTGGGAGATGGAGTGATCTGGTAGAATTCTAGCCAGGTGTGGTGGTATTTTACCCCCCTTTCGAAGCCAATGAAAGCATGAGATTGGCGATCGAAGCAGTATAGAGGAAGGTATTATTTTATACACGTTTTTGTCTATTAGAGTTATATCTTCTCATAGTGCTGAAAGAAACTGACAGGCTTCATCTCTGTTAGTGTTCTTCTATATTTTCTAATTCTTTTTTTTTTTAGTATTCTTCTACCTCTTCAATTTCTTTAAACCCCTTCTCTTCCGTTTGCTCCTCTCCCTGAATCTACCTTCACCCTATTGTCTCTTATCTTCAAGATCTTGGCTTGAAACCTTCAACCCTTCTCTTATCTATACCATCTTCGAAGTCTAAGCTCTTGAACCCCCATACATTCTTCTCTTGCTAAACCCTTGTGGTGACCTTCAACCCTACGTGCTACGACATTGGTGAACGTGACGTGAAGGTTGGTCTAAGAGAACTCCAACATGGTAGATTCTTCAGGAGATACTCTACAACAATTAGTGCACATACTGCAACAGACTCAAAAACAACAAATCCAAATGTTACAACAACAACAACAACAACAAAGGCAAGACGAAGAGAAGATTTATTCCACATCTATCAAGTCCCTAGAGGAAGTTGGGCATGAATTAAAACAATTTAATGGTCAAAATGTCTATGTTTTTACTCGCTTGTATGTTGAGAAAATGCTCTTCTTTGGTGTATCTCAACATGCATGGAGTCGCTATTTTGTTAGACTAGCCAAGCATGGTCTTCAAGAAAGAATCCATGGTCTTTTTCAGCAAGATGCGGATAACAAAGGTTTAGCTACAACCGCTTTATACCATGAGTTTGAAAGTAAATTTGGACAATTTGATGTTGAAGACCAACAAAGTATGGAAGGTCAGAACTTTGAATTATTCCTTAAGGCTGCAGATCCCATTCTGCAAGAGAAGCTTGTTGATTGCCTAGAAGATACTATCTCCGAACCAGGAGTCAAGACTGCATGGATAGATGTTACTGATGCAACTAACATGATTGCTCGAAGAGAGAGGATGTGACTAAGATTGGGCTCTACTTTAACTTCAACAACTCCATTGATGGAGCTTGTTCCACCTTCAAAATCCCCTATTCCTTTGACTAATCAACCAACTCTTTCTTCTTCTATTCCTTCTTAAAATGATGTCATGGATGATTTCATTAAAATACGGAGTGACCTTCATCTGAATCTTACAAAAATTACTTCCAAGGTGGAGAATCTGGATGTCAAAGTTGAAGAACGAGGGTGATCATCAACTCAAAGACCCATGAGAGAAAGCTTTAAGAGGTGCTATATTTGGTGTGACAGTCAACAATATGACAAGAGGGAGTGTTTTGCCTTATGTGAGGCTGAAGCACAGAATCTCGTCTTTTGGAAAGATGAAAAAATTCATGCAGATGAAACTGGTCTTCCATTGGAGCCAAATTTTGGCAATGGTGGAATGAAGAAAAGATTAGAAGATTTACTTGTAAAGAATGCCTACATAGTAATTGATGCAGCTACCCATGGGTTGCAAATTGAACCAACTAAATCAAATTTGAAAGCATGTAAAGCTAATGTGCAATCTAAAGTATGGATGCAAGAACTAGATCAAACGGAACGTGGTAAAGTATCCAAAGAAGATTTGGCTAATGCTAGCCAATGCATTTGAGGAATAACTGGTTGGAAAGAACCAAATAGTTCTTTTTTCACCTTTGCACATTTGGCTGATGTCAATTATAAAGTAATCTTGGTTGACGAAAAGAGAACAAGAGAAGATAAACTAGGGCCTTCCTTTTCTAGCCCTTTGAAACAAGTAACTAGAAGAATGCCTGAACAACCAAAGCTTGGTGAAAATATAACCCCAAATCAAGAGATGGAAGATGTGCCAAAAACAGAGCAAACCAAAGGAAAGAAGAAAGGCAAGCAACCAGGCTACAAATTGCAATCTGACATAGAATCTACAATCGATCTCAAACGAGTCCTAGAAGAACGAATTCTAGGAAGCAAAATTGAATTCACCTTAGGTAAAATTCTTGGAATTGCTAAATGTGAATTCCATGATGTAATTATTAATATAATCAAAAGGAAAAGACAATATGTTGGTGATGAAGCTGAAGAAATAGTGTATGCTTTTTTGCAAGTTTTTCGAGTTTTTGTGCACGATGAAGAGAAGCTAACTTCACAAGGAATTCATCTTGAAGTAGTTAAAGAATTAATTGCAACAATTGAAGCTGAAGATAAGGAACGCATGAATGCAAAAATTAAAGAAGTGAAAGCTAAAAATGTAATGGTCAGCTGGTCCAAACTAGTTGGGCAGCCCGTCTCTCAAAAAGAAGGCCGTCTACAACACATGCATGAGGAGGAAGAGGCTCGGTTCATTCCAAGCAATCACTACTCCCGTACACATTGGGCAAGAGGAACAACGGAGACAGTCGTCAAAATTGGAGAAAAAGAAACACCATGTATTGCACTCTTAGTCCATGGCTCGAAACAAAAAACTCTTCTAGAGAGTTGTATATTGCATGTCCTAATGTGCAGGCAACTATTGGAGACATAAAAGACAATTTTTACTTTTTTGTTTAAGAGTCTTGTAGTTATCCTATCATTCTTGGGCAACCTTACATTTGTGAAGCCCTCTTGGAAACAAAAGCTCTTGATGATGGTTCTTTCTATGCTCGAATTCGAAGCAAGGATAATAAATGAGCTGTCCAATTTCTTACTGTGTGTGTTAACCATCGACTGCTTGATTATCCTATGCCTCCTAATGCCCGAGAAATAAAGGGTTTTTGGGTTGCATTGCTATAAAAAGAGGCTATGGCAGTGAGTCATGTAAAAAGATTGAACCTCCTTCTGCTACAGAGTGTCTGGTGCACAGATCAAATGCCGTATGCATGCATAGTAGTGAGCATCAGAAGGTCTCCAAGAACAAAAGAACTCTACTTTTTACACAAAAACCAATGAAGAAAGCTTGCATGACATGAATAAGAGACCAATTGGGTGCAATCTCCCCCCATGCCTTGTGTGAGCACTCCCACAAAGCATGTATTTTATGTATTATTCATCTTCAAGCTCAAGAAATAGCCCAATTTACAAAATAGCACACTTTTGCTTTTGTGCAAGAATTAAAGCTATTGGGCACCCAAGAAGTCAAGCGGTACCCAAATACAATATCCAATACAAGTATTTAAATTGTGCGCCCATGCGCATACAAAAATAATAAATAAATATCAAGAGCTTTAATAAATAAGCACGATAAAATATAGGTGTCATGCCTAAGATACGCGCCCATCAAAAATTGATGATAATTTGAATACACGCTATCCTCCAATGCTTCCCACTGCCACCGCTGCTTGCTCTACACATCAACTGAAGCATTCACAATTGTTAGAAAAATAATACAATTAAATCGACAAAAATAAATACCTAGCAGTCTTCAGCTACAAAAATAAATTGGTTAGAAATCAATCCTAACCTTAATTTATTACGAGTGCGCACTCAAAACTCATAAACGTTTATTAATTTAAATATGTATTTTGTGGAATCACCCATTTACACATTGAATTAACAAAACGCCCGAAAAGGATAGGCGTCCCCATCGACTTCTCACACAAAGAATCCACTTTGTGTATGAGCCCCGGCAATAAAATTTTACGGAATCCACCGGAAAACCTCATGGAATCCACCATGGAATATGCCTCCTGGCATCATGCCCCCGGGGTGGGATAGCAATTGTCCTCAATTGCTATTAGCTCAATGTGGAGCTAACAGTGTGGGGAAAGCACTTAGATCTCTAGCATGTATCCATTTGGCCTCTTCAACATGATGATTTTTAAACTTGACCAAATATCTAGAATATCTACGGCCAATTCTAGTGGTCATAAAGTCAGTATCTATAATAGTTTCAAGCTCAAGGATTTCAATTTCATCATCTAGCAAAGGAGGGTTTTCATAGACAAGGTGTATAGGTAGTTGGCCTCTAAAAGGTCGTAATAAACTGATATGAAAGGTATTGTGGATTTTCCAATGTTGTGGTAATTCTAGTTTAAATGCATTGTCATTGATTTTGTGTATGATCTTGAATGGTCCATAAAATCTAGGTGCTAATTTAACAACAGGGTGTTTATCTACACTTTGTAATCTTCGTTTTTCAATTCGTAACCAAACATAATCATCAACTTTAAAATTCATAGCCTGTCTTTTCTTGTTTGCTTATTTTGTATATGATTGCTGGGCTTTGGCAATCATATCTTTAACTTCATAAAAAATAGTAGCATGCATGTTAGTAATATCATTAGCAATTTGAATTTTGTTTGATAATGATGTAACATGTGTAGGTAATCGATATCCATAAATAACTTCAAATGGTGCTTTCTTTGTAGATGCATGTGGTGTGTTATTATATGCAAACTGAAGTAAATGTATATATGTATTCCATGTGTGTGGTTTTGAAATGATGTAAGCACGTAAAAGATCTAAAATAGTACTGTTAGTAGCTTCTATTTGACCATTTGTTTGAGGATGAAATGCAGATAAAAAATCAATCTTTGTTCCTAAGTTAGCAAACAAAGTAATCCAAAAATTATTGCAGAATCTAGAATCACGATCAGAAATAATGACTTTTGGTAAACCATGGTTAGTGAAAACAGTTTTCAAAAACAATTGAGCAGCTTGAGATGCAAATAAAGTTTTCTTGCATGGAATAAAATATGCTTGCTTGTTAAACCTGTTTACAATAGTCGAAATCATATCGTGATTAGCTTTAGTGTTAGGTAGACCAGTGATAGAATCCATTGAAATCTGTTCCCATGGTCGTGATGGAATGGAAAATGGTATTAGTAAACCATATTTTTTACCATGGTGTCTTTTAACTCGTTGACAAATTAAGCATTCAGATACAAAATTAGATACATCAGTGTCCATATGTGGCCAATAAAAATCTTCAATCAATGTACGCAAAGTAGATATAATTTCTCTATGACATTGATATGGAGGACAATGAATTTCATGCAAAACAAATGATCAAAATCAAACAGTCACACAATCTTTTTTCATAAAACATAAATCCATTAGTATAAGACAGTGAATCAATAGGAATCCAATTATTTGCAACTAGTTTATTCCAATCAGCTTGAAAAGTAGGATCCTGATGATAAGTATCTTTCATAGGAATAAGGGAATCAAATGATATCACAGAAATATTTTGAATTTTCAGTCTTCTACTCAAAGCATCAGCAACAACATTCTCTTTTCCAGGTTGATATTGTATAAGGGGATGAAAACTTTGAATAAAAGCAGCCCATTTAATGTGTCGGTCAGATATTTGTGGTTGACTAAGGAGATGTCTAATGCTTTGTTGGTCAGTTTTGATAATGAATTCAGATCCTATTAAATAATGTTTCCATTGACGTAAGGCTTGTACTACGACTAACAATTCCTTATCATAGGTAGAATATTTAAGTTCAGATGGTTTGAGTTTGCAACTAGAGTAGGCTATAGGATGAGAATCTTGCATAAGGGCTGCTCCTATTCCAGATCCAGTAGCATTAGTAACTACTAAGAAGAATGGTCTATTGAAGTTAGGTAATTGTAATACGGGAGCATGAGTTAAAGCATGTTTCAGAAATTCAAAGGACTTTTGTTGATTATCAGACCAGTTATACACAATACCCTTCTTTAAAATTTTTGTCAAAGGTAATGCAAGTAATGAGAAATTCCTCACAAATTTTCTGTAAAAGCTAGCAAGACCAAGAAAAGAACGTAATTCATGCACATTTTTGGGTATGGGCCAATTTAAGATTGCCTCTATATTTTTAGGGTCGACTTTAATACCTTCTGATGAAATAAAATGTCCTAGATATTCAATTTCTGTTTGAAAGAATTCACTCTTTTCGGGGTTAGCATATAATTGATTATCTTTTAATAACTTAAAAACTAAAGACAAATGTTTATAATACTCATTCTCATTTTTAGTGAAAACTAATATATCATCAAAGAAAACAATGACACAATGCTGATATTTCAGAAATATGCGATTCATCATACGACTGAATGTCGTTGGTGCATTAATTAAATCAAAAGGCATAAGCACAAATTCATAGTGTCCAAATTGTGTTCTAAATGCAGTTTTGAATATATCAGATTTGTCTAATCTTACTTGATGATATCCAAATTTAAGATCTATCTTGCTGAATATGGCATATCCTTGTAGTTTATCCATAAGATCATCTACCCTAGGAATCGGGTATCTATTCTTAAAAGTAATTTTATTTAGGGCATAATAATCAATGCACATGCGATAAGTATTATTTTTCTTTTTCACTAATAAGACAGGTGCACCAAATGGAGAACTACTAGGTCTAATTAATCCTCTATTAAGCAATTCTTCTATTTGGTTTTGAATTTCTTTCTATTCAATTTGGTTTTGTCTATATGGTGCTTTACATGGTGGTTGTGTTCCACAAATTAAATCTATCTTATGATCTTCAGGACGTGAAGGTGGTAATTCAGGTGGTAAATCAGCAGCAAAACAATCTTGGAATTGGGCAAGAAATTGTGTATGCCTAGGATGCATCTGTTTTTCTTTAGCTTGAAGTTCATTGACCCATATTAAATAGGATTTGCTACTTTTACGTAATACACGTTTAGCCTGAGTATGAGTAAGCAATGGAAAATTATTGGAAGTGTGCATACCATGCAGTGTGATTTGTTTTCCTTGAAAACAAATTTTAATTGAATGCGTGGAATAATCTATATCAGGATTGTATTGATGACGTTAGGGCATTCCTAAGATAATGTCACTAGACTGCAAAGGTACAACTAAGAAATTTCTTCGTTCAGTATATTCACCAATTTTAATTTCTAAATTATGCACCTCTTGTGTTCCATTATATCTCGTACCTAAGAATGCAGCCTTGATGCGATAATGTGTAGAAACAGTGTGTAAATTTAATTCTTTGACTAATTTTGCAAAAATAAAGTCATGTGTGCTCCCATTATCATGTAAAATAATATTTTCTTTACCATGCACAAAACATTTCATTGTTAATAAGGAATGGGGAGTTCGCATACCTGGCAAAGTATCAGAAGTAGTACCAATGTTGTCATCGTCTTCCGTAAAGTCCGGCATTTCCTCACGTTCTTCATCTTCTATTGCTCCCAGATAATTGATATGGACGGATGGCTTTTTGGATTGACAATTGGCTGCTAGATGTCCAGGTTGATGACATTTGTAACAAACTATGGGTTTTGCTTTGGATACATTATTGGTAATGGCAGGAAGTTTAGGAATGTTGGGATTTGACTGTAGAGATGGCTTAGGGTTTGGATTTGTGTTTGATGGCAAAGCAGGTGGTCATGTCCAAGATTTACAGAATGAAGATGGAAGAAAATGACTTTGATTGAATCTTCAAAAATTTGAATTGAATTGTTTGGAACCATAATTACCATTAGTTGGGAATTGTTGTGGTCACTTGTCTCCTCTTCGCTTGAACATATTGACTTCCGCATAGAAATGTCCAAGTAGGCCAGACATAAACTTGCATTTATGAGTTGCTTCAGGTACATCTTTGAGCATACGTAGTTGCAATAGGGCATTCCAGAAACGTTCAGTGTATTGGGAAATAGGTTCGTGATCCCTTTGTTGTAGAAGATCCCATTGCTTGATGGCTTTTTCATGGAATTGGGAAGGAAGGAAATTTTGCCAAAATTTCTTTTGGAAAGTCTCCCAAGTAATGGAACAATCAACGCTTTTGCGAACCACAGTCCACCATAAAGATGCTCGGTCAACTAAATGGTTAGTGACACATTTAATTTTGTCTTTCTCAACATATGTTTCTTCATGGAAATAATCATCAAATTGACTGATAAAAGCAAGTACTATCTTTCCATCGCGTGATCCATTGAAAGTACGAAATTTAAAGTTTCTTTTACTTATCTTTGTTTCTTTCCGAATGGATTGGGCTTCAAGTGTTGCATCGATGGTACATCGTATAAGATCTTGAGGTTGCGATCCATCTTGGTCGGTGGTAGATTGTTGCAGATTGGCCAATTGAGCTTGCAAAGCATGTCGTGCTCTTCGTTCCTCTTGAAGCTGCATCATAATCAAATCCAACTTTTGCTCCATTGTTGTTGGTTTGGGTAGATCACCTTCAGCCAAAGATTGCCCATGTTTTGTTCAGTCATCCTGCAAAATTCCAAAACACCTCACACACTCGAAACCTTGTTAGCGGGATGAGCGTAGCTCAAAGACGGGTTCACAAGGCTTGTATATATATATATTAGTTTGGCTTTTGTAGTATTTCTCCTTTACGATTGCAAAATTCGATGTCACAATCGTCTTCCAAGAAAATAATTGTGCTTATGGACTGCATATAGTCTGCTGTTGATGATTCCTTGTTGTAATCTGCTTCTGTCAGTTCACAGGTGTGAATAGGGGCTTCTAGAAAGTAGTAAATTGAGTCATGTATTGCTGAGTATGAATTGCCTCTAAGGTAGTTGTTGAAGAAGACTTTAATGACCTTTGTGAATTGGATTGCTTAGAATACTTGGAGTACTTGGAGTCTTTAGTGTTAAAAACTAATCGTGATTTTGAGGACCTCAGGAGCTTTTCGCCAGCATCGATGGGGGCGGCCAGTTCATACTGTCGCTCACAGGTGCATAAATTTGTTTTATAAAGCTTTTTAATAAGCTTCTTGTAAAGCTTAATAAGCTTATCCTTAAAGCTTTGAAAGCTTTGAAGTTATGGAGGAGAATTTCTTATCTGCAATCAACGACTTGATGAAGGAATTATCTGCGTGGTCCTCCACCTGTGCTGTGCAGAGGCTGGTCCCTTGCGATCTGAGTGTACATCAGGGGGTTCTTGACTGCCAAGAACATGCTGGTATCGACCGTTTTCCATGATATTGACTGTAGAGCTTGATCATTCCAGGAGCTCCGCCTTCGCACGAGATGGTAAGCGATTGGAAGCTCTCGATCTCAGCTTCACTCTGATACCACTGGTGACGCCGTATGCGCGCGTAGTGAGCGTCAGAAGGTCCCCAAGAATAAAAGAACTCTACATTTTACACAAAAACCAATGAAGAAAGCTCACACAACATGAACAAGAGACCAATTGGGTGCAATCTCCCCCCATGCCTTGTGTGAGTGCTCCAGAAAGCATGTATTTTATGTATTATTAATCTTCAAGCTCAAGAAATAGCCCAATTTACAAAATAGTACACTTTTGCTTTTGTGTTTGCTTTTGTGCCACTAAAGAATTAAAGCTATTGGGCGCCCAAGAAGTCAGGCGGTACCCAAATACAATGTCCAATACAAGTATTTAAATCGTGCGCCCATGCGCATACAAAATAAATAAATAAATATCAAGCGATGTAATAAATAAGCACGACAAATATAGGCACCATGCCTAAGATACGCACCCATAAAAAATTGATGATAATTTGAATATACGCTATCCTCCAATGCTTCCCACTGCCACCGCTGCTTGCTCTACACATCAACTAAAGCATTCACAATTGTTAGAAAAATAATACAATTAAACCGACAAAAATGAATACCTAGCAGTCTTCAGCTACAAAAATAAATTGGTTAAAAATCAATCCTAACCTTAATTTATTACGAGTGCGCACTCAAAACTCATAAAGGTTAATTAATTTAAATATGTATTTTGCAGAATCACCCACTTACACTGTAAATTAATAAACCGCCCGAAAAGGATAGGCATCCCCATCGACTTCTCACACAAAGAATCCACTTTGTGTATGAGCCCCGGTAATAAAATGTTACGGAATCCACCGCAAAACCTCACAGAATCCATCGTGGAATATGCCTCCTGGCATCATTGTCTCTAGCAAATCTGTATTTATGTACATCCAATAGTATGGGCTCTTATAAGTCTCTTTCAGCCATGACTAAAGCTAAAAGAAAATATTTATGTCATGTAAAAAGGGAGTTGAAAATGAATATATTTCGAGCATTTTCTTTGGACTGATTACTAATGACACATTGGCTGAAATATATGCAGCTGCTCATACAAAAAATTAGGTTGAAAATCACTCCATAGAAGTATGTACATTGGATTTTTATCAAAAAAATTCAAGAATTTGTTGAGCAGGAAGATATTGGTTTACTCAACAAGGCTGAAGCGCAAGTGGAGACAAAATACAAGATGGTGGATAAGAAAGTCAGTCCCATTGCCTCCTAAAAGTGAAGGGCTAGCTGATAGGGCAGCAAATCAGTTAAGTCTTCGTGATCCTTCCAACATTGATCACAAGTTCACATCCGAAAGTATAAAAGATCTCAAAATAGGTAGATCAATTTATTCTATGGGCGATCTATATTCAAGATATGACCAATTTTAGCTTTCATTAGAAAGCCGAGACATTGCTACAATCAAGACACATCTTGGATTGGTCTGCATGTGCACTCTACCACAAGCTGCAACAAAATCCGTAGCCTATATGATGAATGCCATGCAGAAAGTCTTAAGGGACTTTATTCCACAAATTACTCTTCCATTTCTTGATGATGTACCTATCAAGGGATGTGAAGTGAATGAAAAGAATGAGGAGCTTGACGAAGATGGTTGCAAGACATTTGTAGTTAACCATATTCATGATTGTGATAGGATTTTAATAAGGCTAGAAGAGGTACATCTTACTCTTTCTGGAGCTAGGTCAATTTTTGGAGTAGAAGAAGTCCTAGTGGTTGGTCATCTATGTGGCCCTGATGGAAGCAAATCTTCGCCAATCAATATAGATGCCATCGGTAGAATGCAAGAAAAATGCACAAATGTTTCAGAAGTAAGAAGAATTCTTGGCACATGTGTATTCTATCTCATATGGATACCACATTTTACTCATGTAGCCAATATCAATTATTAAAAAAAGGCCAAAGATTCTCTTGGGGTAATGAGCATACTCTCACTATGCATAAATTAAAGAAGCTTTTAATTTTAGTCCCCCACTCTCAAAAGGGTTGATTATTCAAACGGTCAACCCATCATCCTTATTGTGCATATAAGTCTCATTGGGATGTTGAGATAACAAGCTCAACACATGCGGACATTAATGATGGACTGCCTGGTTAGATGAGTCCACATGTCTACACTTAGCATGTCGGTGATCATTATGACTCTCACATGGCCACTGACTCATTACTTCTTATATTCAGGTTGTTACACCTATTTATAGCTAGGATAGTTATAGCGCCAGTCGACTAGTGTAGTCGGTTATGCATTGTTTAACTTAGTAGGCCACTTTCCTTTATGTTGTATCTTATCTATACTTTGTGTACATTGTAAAAGAGTGTGGAAGAAGAAGAAGAAACCAACAAGAAAACGTTTTGGCCTCCATCTCTCTTCTTGTCTCTTGAGTGAGCTTCTCCTTGTGCATTCTGTGTATGTTCGATGCAACATCTTGAGCAATTTCCCCCACCACGCGATTCTTGACATGGTATCAGAGCCGCAGCACTGAGAGAGGCTAATTTCAAAGGCTGAAGTGAAGGAGAAGAAGCAAGGTTCGAGCAAGCAAGCCACGGGTAAGAAGCTCTCCCATCCTTTCACTCTCTTTCTTGGATAGTGCCTGTGGAGGCACCGGAAGCAGGGCAGAGCAAAAATCTCAGATTGCAATGAGATTTGGTGTGCGAGAAGAGCGTTGTGTATTTTGCAAATCGGCCCTTTAGGGTTTTCTCGCAGTTATTTTGGGCATTTGAGGCCGTTTCAGGCCCCGTTTTAGAGTCGTAAGGTTGCGGACAACAATTTGAGATACCCTGCAATTTTAGCTATGTCTGCCGTATACAGGAGCACAGGTTATAGATTTCAAATCTGTAAGCTCAAAGGTGTTTACCAGTGAATAAACACAAGGTTTATCTGCAAACTGGTTGCAGATTGCATGTATTGTTGAGCAGACAATGAAAAAGGTTGTCTAGTGTATTGATGTGCCCTATAGGTCGAGGTGTTGGGGGTAAAGGCGCCTCCGCCGTGCCGCCCCGTGTATTACTACACTGACAGTACCCGCCACTGCACACTACAGGTGGCGGGCGCCCGTCACGTCACTTTATTCTTTATTCTTTTAGTGACAGTTTGAATAAAGGAAGGCCCGGTCACACATTGTGACTGTTGGAGTTCCCATTTCTTGTCTCTCTCTTTCTTGCTCTTGCTCTCCCGCCATAGCTCACGTGCAAGCTTCGATCCTTCTCACCTTTCAACTGGTATCAGAGCTTGGCATTCTCTTGCTCGAGCTCGACTCGGTGCTTCCCGACCTTCGCATCGACTCGCTTCACGCATTGGGTCTCCATCCCGGCAGCCATAGCCGACCTCTTGAGCTCCCGACTCTCCCCGGCTTCCCGAGCTCCATCTTGGCCTTCTTGAGCTTCATCAGGGCCTTGCCCTTGAGGTATTGCTTCAGCATTTGCAGGCATTTGAGTGTATTCTCAGATTGAAACAGGGCAGGAACAAAGGGCAGCCACTCTTCTTGAGCTCCATAGCTCATATCTTCCCTCCCCTTTGCATTGGGCCTTCATGGCTTGGTATGTGCCTACCTTGGGCCATCATTGAGCCCCCCATTACCCCCTTTTCAGCCCATGTGGAGGAGCAGCAAGTTCAGCACCAACAGGGCAGATTGCATCATTTTTTCCAGGCTGTGAGCACTCATCTACTTCAGCTCCACACTTGGCCATTGCTTCTTGCTCTCTACCTTGATCAAGAGGGCTATAGACTTCATGTTTGATGTCATTAAAGCTTTGGGCATTGGTCTTGATCTTTCGGGGCTGATTTCTTCATATTTGGGACTGTCATAAACTGTCATAACAGGCTGAAAATAGGGCAGCACCATTGGCATTAGCATTTGTTGCTTATACTCCATTCCGGTTGTGCTATTTGATGCCCGTATGCGGTCTACATGATGCCTAGTGCCTTGGGAATGTATGCACATGATTATGCCATGATTTTGGCTTGAAATATTGGCTGATTTGGGACTGTTATTTACTGTTATACAGTGCTGGAAACAGGGCAGCCACACTTGGCATTGGCATTTAATGCTTATACTCTACTCCGGTTACCTTGTTTGATGCCCGTATGCGGTCTACTTCCTACCCGGATGTATTGGGGATGTATGCATTTGGTTTGACCATGATTTTGGCTTGAATTTGGGGCTGAAATCTACTGTTTAGAACAGTAAATACATGCTGGAATAACAGTGGGCTGAAGGTACTTTACATGCTTTGGCACTTACCTACCGATACCGGATGTATGCTTTGAGCTTTAGCATGATATCTCTGACATTTGGGGACGACTTGGAGTATATGTATGAGATTATGGGATGCTTTTGAGCTTCGCATTAGCTCCGTCTTCACTGGCATTTGGACCGACTCGGCATGCTCGTGGACCGCCTATGCCTCATGTCTTTGCTTGACAGTTAGGCTTTTGCATTACATGCTTTGGTTCGTGACATATGCTATTTGGTTCGTGTATACCATACCGACATTTGGAGCTTGGATTTGGATGTATTTGAGCATTCCCGGCTTACTTGATCACTGATCTTGGTTGCTATTTGGATGTCATTGAGTTGACCGAGAGCTTATTTGGGCTTATGTATTGCTTCATGGTTAATACGACCGGTGCTTCATGTATGTCATGCTCTCTCGGATGCGCTTGATGCATTGACAGGGTCACTTATCACTGGTGCTTTCTCTTGGGTTGTTTGAGCTTCTGAGCTCGCTTTGTACGCCTTTTGTGCCAGTGGGAGCATTTTACATGCTTTCTTGACCTTTGACAGTTGCATGCTATTGGAGCACTTACATGTATTTGAAGCAGTTTATGTCTTGAGCAGCTACATACACATTGAGACTTCGGGATCATACTCCGATCTTTATGGATATGCATTGATGTACTCTTGGTTCACAGGATGCTTATGAACTGAGTCTCATATTTGGATCTTTCTCTTTGAGCAGATACCTATTTGTGTCAGGTTTTGGCAGTTACAGGAACACTTTGCCTAGAGTGTCTGGGGGTGTGCCTTTCACTGGCAGATGTTATTTTGACATGCTTGGTGTTGAGCTCATGTTCTTTTCACTGTCATTGGCCTTGCTTATGTCCGTTTCATGCCGGCTTTGGACCTAGCATTGTTTGCTTGACATTGGATCCTATTTTGGGACAGTTTGCTCTCTAGACTGCATACCTGCAATTTATTACAGCAAGCAGTTATTGGTGGACTGAGGTGTACTTTTCATGCTGAAATATCCTGATTTGGTGTACCGCACCTAGTACTAAGTGGGCAGCAACTTTTGGCACACTTTGCTCACCCTTTGGACCACGTTTTGGTCATTTTTGGGCAGTTTCTGCAGTAAAACAGCAAGCAGTTTTGGACTGTTTGGGCATTTCCAGCCTGCATAATGGCGTCATCTTCGCATGATAGTGCCATCTTTAACATTACAAAGTTGGATGGTACCAACTACTCTTACTGGAAGAGTCAAATATGGCAGGTTTTGGTGCAGAAATCTCAGATTAAGCCACTTCGGTTGAGTGGGGAGCAGCCTGAAACTATGGACATTGACGACTGGCTTGAACTTGATGAGCTATGCAAGTCCACGATTGTATTGTCTCTCACTGAACAGGTACATTATAATGTATTTGAGGAAGCACAGAGTGCATGGGATCTATGGAATAAGATAAAAAATCTTTATGATAAGAAAAGTCCGGCGAGTCAGATGTACTGGTTGAAGCAGCTTATGGATCTGCGCATGAAGGATAATGCGACTATGTCTGCTCACTTGAGCCAGTTCCATGCTATACTGAAGAACCTGACTTCGCAGGATATCACCTTTGGAGAGGAAGTAACTCCTCTTTTCTTGCTTGGAACTCTGAATGAGTCATGGGATGTATTCCGCACTGCTCTTTGTGCCTCTAGTGCTACTCTAAAATTGGCAGATGTTGAGAGTGCTCTTCTTCAGGAAGAGGTGAATCGCAAAAACTTGGATGCCTCTCGTGGTAGTCATGCTTTGACAGTTAGAGGCAGGAATGACAGGTATGACCGTGGTAATGGCCGAGGCCGTGACTCGCAGAAGGGTCGGTCTAAATCTCGTGGTGACAAGTCGCGTAGTAAGTCGCGTGGACGCAATGCAAATGTCACTTGTCATCATTGTGGGAAAAAGGGCCATATTAGACCACAGTGTCATGAGTTGCGCAATGAGAAGCGCAAGGATAAGGGGAAAGATAAAGTGCAGGAGAAGTCCTCTGATCGCAGCATAGTACCTGCGAAGTCCAACGTCAAGATTGAGGAAATTAATGTCACGCAGACTGAAGAGTCCGATGGTGGTGATGAGTTTATACTTGCAGCTAGTTCTTCTGATGCTTCACACTTGACTGAGACACCTAGTATGTATGCACAGTGCTGGTTATTGGATTCCGGTGCGTCCTTCCATGTGACGCCTTACCGTGAGTGGTTTCACTCTTACCGTATTGTATCTGGATCAGTCAGACTTGGAGATGACAGGTCTCTTGATATTGTGGGCTGTGGAGATATTCAGTTGCAGTTTTCCACTGGCAGTTCCTTTTTGCTCAGGGATGTACGTCATGTACCTGCGCTTACGCGTAGTCTTATGTCTGCAGGACAGTTGGATGATGCAGGATTTCATGTCTGTTTTGGGGATTCTGCCTGGAAGATTACCAAAGGCAGACTTGTGCTTGCTAGAGGCGCCAAGGCTGGCAGCCTCTATCCTCTTGTTGTATCTGGGTCTTCTGTAGACCATGTTTTGGCAGTGGGCTCTATCCCACATGTATCTCTTTGGCATGCCCGTTTGGGGCATATGTCTTTGAAAGGAATGAAAATGTTATCTGGTTTGCAGTATCTTCCGCCTTTGGATTATGCATGTTTTGACTCGTGTGATCATTGTCTTTATGGTAAGCAGAATAGGTCTACGCATAAGAAATCGGGTAGGCCACGCATGAGTGAGCCCTTGGCATTGGTGCATTCCGATGTTTGTGGGCCTATGCCTTGCATGTCTATGGGTGGCGCGAAGTACTTCGTTACCTTCATTGATGATTTTTCTAGGAAAGTGTGGGCTTATCCCATAAAGCAGAAGTCCGATGTCTTGGCAATTTTTCAGAGATGGCTTGCTCTTGTTGAGAACCAGACTGGGTATAGGCTGAAATGCCTTAGGACAGATAATGGGGGAGAATATGTCTCGCATGCTTTTGAGCAGTTTTGTGATGACAGGGGTATTAAGCGTCAGTTGACCGCCCCTTACACCCCACCCCAGAATGGTTTGGCTGAGCGCATGAACAGGACTATTCAGGAGCGTGTGCGCTCTATGCTTAGCCATGCAGGCCTACCCCCGAGTTTTTGGGCTGAGGCAGTTAGTACGTCAGTGCATGTCATAAACCGATCGCCTTCCAGTGGATTGGATTTCCAGGTTGCAGAGGAAGTTTGGGCTGGTAAGCCACCCTCTTATGCGCATCTCCGTGTCTTTGGATGTGAGGCATTCTGCCATGTGCCCAAGGACAAGAGGAGTAAATTGGATCCAAAGAGCATTAAATGCATATTCCTTGGCTATGGTGAGTCAGGAGAGATGGGCTATCGCCTATGGGATCCGCAGGCGCGGAAAATAGTACGCAGCCATGATGTCGTCTTCCATGAAGACAAGATGCACAGGCAGCCTGAGAAGGTGGTTGAGATCCGCAGAGTGATCTTTCAGGAGGAGCCTAAAGCTCCAGCACAGCCAGTAGTACAGCCTGCAGCAGTTCCTCCACAGGGCCAGGATGTTGGACAGGTAGTTAGACAGGCAGCAGAGCCTGCGGTGAGACGGTCTGCTAGAGATAGACGTCCACCTGACAGATTTCAGCCCTCTATGCATTATGTTTTGGTTACAGATGCAGGAGAGCCTTTCACTTATGATGAGGCTATGCGCAGGGGTGACAGTTACTCCTGGGAGAGGGCTATGCAGTCTGAGATAGACTCCCTGCATAAGAATGAGACTTGGGATTTGGTTGCCTTGCCTAAGGGCAAGAAGGCTTTGCCATGCAAGTGGGTGTACAAGCTGAAAAGTACCCCTGGACACCCCAAGCCGGCATACAAGGCTAGATTGGTAGCAAAGGGTTTTAAGCAGGAACATGGTGTGGACTTTGATGAGGTCTTCTCTCCTGTGGTTAAGATGACCACCCTGCGCTTAGTCTTGGCTTTGGTTGCACAGCTTGACTTAGATCTATATCAGATGGATGTCAAGACGGCTTTTCTACATGGGGACTTGCATGATGAGATCTATATGGATCAGCCTAAGGGCTTTGCAGAACCTGGCAGGGAGCACCTAGTGTGCAAGTTGAAGAAGAGCTTGTATGGCTTGAAGCAGGCACCTAGGGAATGGTATCATAAGTTTGATGCCTTTATGCAGTCACAGGGCTACAGCAGGAGTGCTATGGATCCGTGTCTTTACACGAAGAAAGCCCGTGATGGCAGTTTGCTTATCTTGGTACTCTATGTTGATGATATGCTGATAGTAGGGAAAGCTCATGATGAGCTAGATGCTCTTAAATCTCAGCTAAAGAAGAGCTTTGAGATGAAGGATTTGGGACAGGCCTCACATATACTTGGGATGCGCATTAAGCGCGATAGGCATCAGGGACTTTTGTATCTCTCACAGCGGGAGTACATTCATAAAGTCCTTGAGCGCTTCCGCATGCAGGACGTAAAGCCTATTGGCTATCCATTACCTTCTTATGTGAAGGTATCACAGGCCGATTGTCCGCAGACAGATGAGCAGAGGGTCGAGATGGCCAAGATCCCTTATGCATCAGCCGTGGGCAGTTTGATGTATGCCATGATAGCCACTCGTCCAGATATTGCACATGCAGTTGGTGTTGTGGCACGCTATATGGCTACACCTGGTAGCAGACATTGGGATGCCGTGAAGGGTATCATGAGGTACCTGAAGGGCACAGCAGATATGTGTATTTGCTATGGCAGCCAGGATACAGGGGTCGTGGGGTACACTGACTCCGATTATGCAGGACATGCAGATAGTAGGAAGTCCACTTCTGGCTATGTATTCACCTATGCTGGAGGGGCTATCTCTTGGATGTCCAGGGTTCAGAAGTGTACGGCTTTGTCTACCACTGAGGCCGAGTATGTTGCAGCCACTGAGGCTTGCAAGGAGGCCATATGGTTAGGCCGTCTAGTTGCTGACCTTGGGAATGATGCTACACCTACACTGCATTCGGATTCTATGAGTGCCATTCAGTTGGCTAAGAATCCGGTTTTCCATGCGAAGACGAAACACATTGAGGTGAGGTATCACTTCATACGTGGTGTCGTGGAGGACAGGTCTGTTGACCTTGTCAAGATCTCCACTGACGAGAATCCTGCAGATTTGCTCACGAAGAGCCTCACTACTGAGCGCTTTGCCTTCCTCAGGCGGTTGATGGGCGTTGGATGAGATGTCACCTTGATACCAGTTGAAAGGTGAGAAGGATCGAAGCTTGCACGCGAGCTATGGCGGGAGAGCAAGAGCAAGAAAGAGAGAGACAAGAAATGGGAACTCCAACAGTCACAATGTGTGACCGGGCCTTCCTTTATTCAAACTGTCACTAAAAGAATAAAGAATAAAGTGACGTGACGGGCGCCCGCCACCTGTAGTGTGCAGTGGCGGGTACTGTCAGTGTAGTAATACACGGGGCGGCACGGCGGAGGCGCCTTTACCCCCAACACGAGGGTTGCAGAAGATTTTCTTGTTGTTTGGTATTAGTTTTGTGATAATGGCAGAGAACAGTGGAAATCCCATCATTGAGAAGTTTGACAAGAACAACTACCCTTCATGGAAGTTCCATGTCACGAACTTCCTTATTGGAAAAGGCCTCTACGAGTTTGTTTCAGGTGAAGAAAAGGAGCCGGAGGTGAGTGATCCTCCAACTGCAGAAGAGACAAAGGCACGAAAGAAATGGAATGCAAAAGACAAAAATGTCATGTATTGGCTGTCTGTAGTAATTGATAATAATATGCTGAGACATATTAGAAATGCAGAGAATTCATATGCAGCTTGGACCATACTTGAAAGTATGTTTTTCGTAAATACAAAGGCACGAAAGATTCAATTCAAGAAAGAGTTGAATAGATTGAAGAAAGGGAATATGTCTATCAATGGGTATGCACTAAAGGTAAGGAGCATTGCAGATGCCTTGGCAGTGATTGATGCAATGCCCGATGATGATGATTTGGTGTCGTCTACCTTGGGTGGACTTAACAATGAAAATGTTTGGAAGTCTTTTGTAACTTTCATATATGTCAGAAAGCCATTTTCAGATTTTGATGAGTTGGTCTCCCTTATGATCACTGAAGAGATCAACATGTAGAGTGAGACATCTGAAAGAAGTGGTAAATAGGTCCAAGCTTTCTACTCCACTTCAGGAAGGGGACGCGGCAGGTTCTCTTCAAGAGGCCGTGATACAGGATGTGGTAGTGACAATCAGCAAAACAGATTGAATTAGCAATTTGGCAATATGTAGGTTTCAAGAGGTCGTGGTAACTTTAGAGGTAGGGGGAGCTTTAGAGGAAGAGGTGGATGGCAAAACAGAGGTTCTAACAACTCTGGTATTGTGTGTCACTACTGTGGCAAAATAGGTCATATTGCAGCCCAATGTTATGCTAAGAAAGATTATATTCCTAGTGATAAGTTGCAACAAGGAAACTATGCATCGTCTTCACGACAGAATGAAGACAAAAATGAATGCATGTTTGTCATGTAGCATATGCTGAATGCTGTTACAGGAAAGGGAACACATGTTGATGTTTGGTATGTTGATTCAGGTGCATCCAATCATATGACCAGCCATGAAGAATGGTTTGGAGAGATACAGGATTTGCGAAATGCAGGTTATGTGCAGACGGGTGATGATTCATGCCACCCAATTTCACACATTGGAAAAGTTCCCTTGTCCTTGCAGATGGTAAGACAAAGAGTCTTTCAGATGTATTATATGTTCCATCTATTACAAGGAACTTGCTGTCAGTCGGTCAAATGGTAGAGCAAGGGTTGCAAGTCAAATTTAATGCAAAGGGCTACTTTGTAGAAGACTTCAATGACAAGTACAGGTTGGTAGCAAAGGGAAGTAGAGTTGGATGTATGTTTACTCTAGATGCTGGAATTCCTACTATGAATGCTGCTATGTATGCTAAAGGAAAAGGTGTTGTTGCAAATATTGAAATTTGGCACAAACGCATTGGACATGCAAATGTACAAAGGCTGAAATTAATGCAGTCCAAAGGGTTGGTTATAGGTTTGTCTACATTTAGAGTTGCAGAATTTCATAAGGTATGCGAAGCATGTCAGTTTGGTAAGCATGCAAGACAACCCTTTTCACATGAAAGAGATGTAAGCAGAAATATCCTTGATGTTGTGTATACAGACATTTGGGGGCCTACACAAAATGTATCTCTTGGAGGCAGTTCATACTTTGTCACATTCATTGATGATTATTCTAGAAAGCTGTGGGTATATTTTATGAAGGAAAAGAGTGAAGCGTTTGAGCACTTTAGAACTTTCAAGGATACAGTTGAAAGAGAAACAGGCTTGAAAGGAAAGTGCTTGAGGTCAGATGGAGGGGGAGAGTACCTCTCGAATGAGTTCAGTGATTTTCTGAGGTCTCATGGGATAAAGAGACAGTTCACATGCAGGTATACCCCACAACAAAATGGGGTTGCAGAAAGGAAAAACAGGCATATTGCAAAAGTTGCACGCGCCTTGATGGCTAAGAAGAATATGCCTAAGCATTTTTGGTCTGAGGCTGTTCATACTGCTATTTATATTATGAATAAAACTCCCAAAGCTGCAGTTCATGGGATGACTCCTGAAGAATACTTTACTGGCAAGAAGCTTGATGTATCGCACTTGAAGGTATTTGGCTGTGTTGCATATGTTCATGTACTAGATGAGCTACGGAAGAAGCTTGATCCAAAGGTAGAAAAATGTGTCTTTATTGGATACTCTTTAGAGCAGAAAGGGTATCGCTGTTATAACCCTGTCACATGTAAGTTCAAAGTGAGCAGGGATGTCATCTTTGATTAAATGAGCAGTTGGTATGCATCTAGTGGTGATGCATTGGATGATGATGATGATCATGACACTCATGTGCAGGTTGAAAAGCAAGAATCACGGACTCTTAGTGGACCAGAGACATCATCTGGTAGTCCTTGGTCTGGGAGACTAAGGAGTATCTCTACATCTTCAGGTGCGTGCTACAGGTAAAGACAAAGTGTCGGATGGCATTGATGGAGTTCTTGATGGAGATTCTAGTGGCTCAGAGAGCTTGGATGATGAGCTTGGCATTCCTTCTGTCAGGACACCAGGTGTACAGAGAGCTCATAGTAATGTAAAGGCTCCATTGAGTGATCCGGTGGTACACAGATCTAGCAGGGTCAGATACCCTATTAAAATATTTGGTTTTGAAGGTTATACAACTCACCATTATGCTTATATGGTGATACTAGTTGAGGATGTTGAGCCCACTTGTTTTGAGGATGTTGTTGGTCATACTCATTGGGATGCAGGAATGGATGAGGAGATGGCTACATTAGAGGCCAATAAGACTTGGGATCTAGTATCATTGCCGAAGGGAAAGAAAGCTATTGGATGTAAGTGGGTTTATAAGATTAAGCACAATGTAGATGGTTCTATTAGTAGGTACAAAGCTAGGCTGGTTGCAAAAGGCTATGCCCAGACATATGGCATAGATTATGATGAAACCTTCAGTCCAGTTGCTAGGATGGCAACTGTCAGATGTGTGATTGCTTTGGCAACATCCAAAGGTTGGAGGTTGCAGCAAATAGATGTGAAGAATGCCTTCTTGCATGGTGATTTGCAGGAAGAAGTGTATATGGATCAGCCAGCGGGTTATGAAGATTTAGAGCATTCCACGTGTGTGTGCAGGTTGAAAAAGGCACTCTATGGGCTCAAGCAAGCACCTAGAGCATGGTTTAAAAGACTAGAGAGTATCTTGTCAATATTGGCTTTTATGTTTCTGATGCTGATCATTCACTTTATGTGAGAAAGGGAGATGCAAGTTTGGTCATCATAGTCATCTATGTGGATGACTTGATTATTACAGGTGATAATGATAGTGGGATTGCTGAAGTCAAGGACTTTTTGAAGAAGAATTTTGAGATGAAGGATTTAGGTGAGCTAAGGTACTTCCTTGGCATTGAGGTGATCACATGTGATGATGGTATATGGCTGTCCCAAAGATAGTATGGCTTGGATATGTTGTCCAAGTATGGTATGACAGCATGCAAACCACTTTCAGACCCGTTGGAGCAAAATGTAAAGTTGAGTGTTGATGTTGGGGATGAGATAGAAGACCCTACTATGTTCAAGAGGATAGTGGGGAGTTTGATCTACATGACCATTACAAGGCTAGACTTGAGCTACGTTGTTGGTCTTGTGAGTCAGTTTATACAAGTACCTAGAAAGCCATATTTGGATGCAGTCAGACGCATATTGAGATATGTGAAGTCCACATTACATTATGGACTTTTCTATGAGGCAGGTATAGATGTACAGGTGTTTGGATACACAGATGCAGATTGGGCTGGTAGTATGTCTGATAGAAGATCTACCAGCGGATACATGTTCTCTCTTGGTAGTGCAGTAGTTACTTGGAGCAGCAAAAAGCAATCTACAGTTGCTTTGTCAAGTACAGAGGCTGAGTATAGAGGTGCTGTTATTGCAACATGTGAGGTAGTATGGCTACAAAAGTTATTGGCTGATTTAGATGTGCAGGTGGAAGGTCCAGTTGTCATTTATTGTGACAACATGAGCAGTATATAGTTGGCTAGGAACCTTGTGTTCCATGCCAGGACAAAACATATTGAGGTACACTACCACTTTGTAAGAGAGAAGGTACTATTAGGTGAGATTGACTTGGTGTATGTCAGCACACAGGATCAGATAGCTGACATCTTCACGAAGGCATTGGGTACAAAGAAGCTTCAAAAGTTTTGAAGCTTACTTGGAGTTGCAGAGATGCAGTTGAGCTTGAGGGGGGGTGTTGAGATGACAAGCACATTTTGTTGAAATCTGTTATGTATGTCAAATGTATTCTATGGTCAAGCATCGAGATGGGTTACAATCGACTTATCCCTTGTCTGTACATTATATATGGGTTATTGATCTTATAACCATGCCTACAGGAATATGGAATATGCGGTATTTAGTGCTTGCAAGAGAGGATCTAACCAATGAAGTTGAAGGCAAAGCCTTAACAACCAAGACCACTCAAGCTATTTGTCATTTTTTTCTTGAAGATGTGTTTTGCAGATATGGTTGTGTGGGTAAAGTAACTACAGATGGAGGAGAATTGGATGCTGATGAGGCACGCAAATTCTTTGCTCAATTGGGCATCAAGTTGGCTTTAACATCAACCTACAATCCTAAAGGCAATGGAAAGAGTGAGAGAGGTCATCAACATATTCTCAAAGCTCTAGCAAAGTCTTGTAGAGGAAAGATCAAAGAATGGCCTAAAATGCTACCTTTTGCATTATGGGTTGACCGGACTACTCACATTTCAGTGACTCGCTATTTGCCAGCTGAACTTATGCATGGACAACAACCAATTATGCCAATTGAAGACTCTATTCTCACATGGAGTCTTCTACCTTGGGAGGATGGCATTAATAGAGAAGAGTTGCTAACTTTGTGCATATGGTAGCTAGAAAGAAGGCCCGAAAATGTTCAAGTAGCTATTGAGAAGCTAAATCCAGCAATACTAAAGAATAAAGGAAGATTTGATAAGCGACATTGACTTTGGCCAAGAGCAATTCAAGAAAATGACTGGGTCCTTGTCTATGAGAGCAACCTAGACAATCAATACAATGCTTTTAGGAAGATGGTAAAGCATTGGTTTGGCCCGCATATGGTAAAGGTCATTCATGACAATGCCACATATTCATTGGTTGAATTGGATGGCACCATCATAAAGATATTTGTAGGCTGGAAAAAGAATCAAGCTCTTCAAATGAAGAGAATGTTCAACATATGAGTTAGAAGACTTGAATATAATTCAAGAGCATGAAGACATAGAGGAAGAAGAAGAGGCAGAAGATGAAGACATTGACATGGCGGCAGAAGATACTTATTGTGACACTACAAATCCATAAGACTTTGGCACATGCCAGAGGATATGCAAGTTAGGAGGGGGTGGATGTTGTGCCGCTATATGCACACACCATGTAAACAAATCTAGAGTGTGGCTTCCTTTTAGATTTAGAGAGCCAATGCCACTTTAGGCATTAGTGTTAGTGTCCGTGGTTCAAAATATTAGATTTTTTTGGACAAGTTTTTAGCCAAATTTTGATATTCTAGATATTATCTCTTGTAAAAATCAATAAAACTATAGACAACTTCTAGATTAGGATGACATGTAAAAGAAAGCATGTAGCTTTCAGCCAATTTGAGAGGATTTTATGTAAAAAGAGAGATTGATGAAATCGCGCGACGCGTGATCATTGTTTTCAGGTAGTGAACAGCACTCCAAAGGGGGAGATGAAGAAGGAGTGATCTGGCAGAATTATCGCCACGTGTGTTGGTATTTTAGCCCTCTTTTTCGGAGCCAATGGAAGCATCAAATTGGCAATCTAAGCAGCATAGAGGAAGGTATTATTTTCAGCTCTTGAACCCCCATACATTCTTCTCTTGCCAAACCCCTGTGGTGACCTTCAACCCTACGTGCTGCAACAACGCGTGTCTCAAAACTGAAATATCAAAACCATGTATCGAACATGCATAGTACCACATTGGATTTCGATTTATCAACCCGACTCCTGCTAGGGGTAAGAGTTAGAAAGACAAAAAAAGATATTTGCATGTGTTATCCCACTTGACTTCACGCAATATTGTTGCGAATAGTCCCATCTAAATCTTGTAGCGAATAGTCCCATCTAAATCTTGTAGCAAATAAGTGCCATTTTCAAACTTCTGCTTGATGAGGAAAGATCCTTTCCATCTAACTTGAGACTTGGTTTGAAAAGTAGAGTCCAAGCTACTGTCATATCTCATAACCAGCATTCCCTCAGCAAGATTATTCTTCTTCAAATGTGTATTAAACCATTCCCTTCTCTTCACAATCTCTTTTTCATAACAATTTATTGCTTGTTGCCTATCCAATTGTAGGGTATGCAAGTTTAGTCCTCTGTCAATTCCTAAATTTTTTTAATCTAATCAATGCTTTCTTGCAAACTCCATCGTAGGGAACATGATGTTCATAGGTAATAACGCATCTTGACCACATACTAAGTGAAAAGGGGTGAATCCTATAATTGTCTTCTACATTATTCTACAAGCCCACAAAGCTTGATGTAGATAATTGTCCCAATATTTAGGATGAACCTCCACCAGCTTAAAGAGAATCTTCTATATAACGTTCCATTGAATGCTTCCACCAGTCCATTGCACTGAGGGTAATAAGGAGTAGCAAATCTGTGTTTTAAGTCTAGTTTCCTTGTTAATTCTCTAAATAGCTTATTTCTAAAGCCAAGACCTTGATCTGTCACTATTTCTAGTGGTATTCTGAATTTGCAACATATGTCCTCCATGAGGAATTGAGTTACATCCTCTTTTTTGCAAATCCTTGTAGCCTTAGCTTCAGGCCATTCGGTCATATAATCAATTGCAATAATGATGTAAGACTTTCCTATTTTTGTACCAGGAAAAGGTCCAATAAAATCCAAACCCCACTTCTCAAACTGTCCATAGGCAATAATGGCTTTAGCAGGTTCTAGAATTAGTACCCTTTTTGCATATGATTGTCGAGCATGATAACTTTTACACCAATGAGCAACATCACCACTAGGCCAAGTAAGTCTTGCTAGCAGAATTTTCCTCTTGGTAAGCTCAAAACCAAAATGACCACCACATGCTTCCTCATAATAGGAAGATAAACAAGTAGGAATCTCAAAACTATCTAGCACCCTTCTTAGTACATTATCAATCCCCTTCATGTACAACTAATCATTTATGAGTACAAATGCCCTGGCCTTTCTAATAATGGCATACCTTTTGTATTTATCAACTAATGACTTTAACTCCCCAGTTTTTAGAAACTCTTCAATCAGGTGAAGGATCTCCCTACCCTCATATCTAGGATTATCCGCCCTCATGGCAACAATATATTGGGAAAGATCATTTTCAACCAATTCATGAGCTCTACAGTTGTTCTCCCTACCAATATGCCAAATTTCAAATTTTTATAGCTGCCTCATGAGGCCTTTTATCTTAAATAGCCAGTCCTTTAAATATCTTTATTGGCTTTCCAAACATTTTGAACCTCTTTGACCACCAACATATCATCTCCTTTTGCAACTATCTTCCTGTATCCCAGTTGAATACATTGTTTTAAGCCAGCATGTAAACTCGCATATTTAGCTTTGTTCTTACCTTGTATCTCTTTACTCTCTTTACTTCCACAAAAGACTTCTCAATTTTCAGCATCCATAATGATAAAACCCAGTCCTCCTTTTTGAGCACTCTTCTGTAACTGCCATATAAAAACAAGGTAGCATCTTTATCCTTCATCTCCTCATGAATTTGTGGATGTGGAATCAGTTTCCGTCTTATAACGGCTGCACTTTCAATAGACTCTTTATAAGTCAAGATATCAGTTAAGCTAGCTCTTATAGTATCTTACAAACTCTTTATAAGTCAAGATAGCAACATAATTTGCACCATCTATTGGCTGTCCACGTTGGTAGTTGAATTGGGTAGTCCACCTCTAACAACCCCCAAGACAACACCATAGGATAAAGACCAAGGATCTCCCCTCAACAAAATCCACAAAACAACACCAGTGAACACCTGATCCAAAATTCTTGATCACTCACTTCTCATTAAGACTTCAATTCAACACTTAAACTGTTCAAACCTTCAAGCTCAGATTTTACCACTTTTAGAGAGAATCTGACATTGAAACAACCATGGCTGAGGCTTTGACAACATGAGCTTTTAGATTCACACAACTCTTACTTTTTAGGGATGGCAACCCCATTCACCAAACTGCCCCACAAAGCGTGGTTGCCTCAATCAGTGTAAAACTAGTTGTAGATCCTTTCTACTCTTCTTTTCTCAGAGCACACATAAATACAATCCAAATACACAGGTAACCAAAACTTTATACGAAAAATTTCCATGCCAATTCAATAGCTACAAGTATTTCACTATTGTAGACATTCCATTACTACATTAGAGCAAAGTTTGCATTGATACAGTGAAGGATGGATTTTAGGCCCCGGAATGTGCCTAAAAAATAGGAGAAAAATGTGAAAATGCGGGGGAAAATGCTCAACCACGAAGGTGGCAGCTCGACCTAGGACGATTTTAAGCATCAAGTGCTTGACGGCGGGCGCCCGTACGACACTCTGAGAATTTTCATAATTTTTCCGTGCGCCTGTGCCAGTCAGTGGAGCTGCCGGTTAGTGCGGGATGTCGAGATGAGTTCATAGAAATTTTCAGACTAACGATCGGAGTCCGTATGCGGAAGATGGCCCGAAACCGGCCGGGGTGCCCAAAAGGGGGCCCAAATTGGAAATACCAAAAGGTGTAAGAGAGGGGGGGTGCCCTTTGGCACCCCCCCTTCAAAAAAACGTGATGTAGGGGGGGGCGGCGGCTGTTTTTCAGCCGCCGAAAAAATCGCGCCCCCCCCCCCCCCCCCCAATCATGATGAAGATTGATACACAAGGTATGCAGATGATCATGCCAGGCTCCTGCATCAATGCTACGCTCCGTATCGCCGGTCTCCACTCCCACAATGATGGACTGTAGAGAGAGAGAGAAAATCAGTCTTTCTCTCTCCTCCTTCTCTCTCCTCTTAACCCCCGTTCGTGCGTGGAAGAGTAGAATGAAAATGGATGGCCGGATGGATGCCGATTCTTGACGAGGCTGAAGGGCAATGCCAAATCATTGTAGATTGCTGATTCCAAGCAGAATTCATGGCTGGAAATCAATCGTGGGACGTGCCAAATTTAATGGAAAAACCCGCAAGACACGGTAATAATTGTTTTTACAAAGAAAATGGTCTTTTGATGCAAATTTGGTTGATAAAAATGTGTTCATATGGATTGAGTTTTGAGTATGTCGTGCTTTGAGCTGTTTTCTGGCCGTTCATCATTTAAAAATCAGAAAAACATGTGTGGGATAGCAGAAAATAGAAAATCGAGACACGAAAAACCATAAAAATGAAGGAAAATAGGGTTTTTGGGCTAAAAATGATGCAATAACTTAATCCACACCTACTAAAATTCTTTTTCTGCTGAAATGAAGTAAGGGCCACAGCCCATAAACTGAACTTAATTTTCAGCAATTAAAAAATGGGAGAAAATGGGAAATTTTGCAAGAAAATGGTGGAAAAACCCTAAAAAATAGGGGAAAATTATATTTTGGGCTTCGAAAAATTAGGAAAATTATGAGTAATGTCCGTGAATGTATAGTGAGGCTGAGGCATGAAGATTTGCTTCAGATCAGCCTTGCTTCCGTGTTTTAGTTCGGTTTTGTCCGCTTTTGATATGAAAAATAATGGAAAAAGCCGTAAAATGCTATGCAACGAAGCATACAATCGTTAGAAAGAAAGCATGAAAGGGATGTTTTTGCACTTGCGCACGATACTGTTTTACTAAATGTTTGAGCACTAGGCATCCACCAAATGCATAGAGCATGAAAAGAATTTAAAAGTATCAGTGATTAGCTCCTGGACATGCATTGCAATTGGTTTATGAGGACATGACCTACGTTGAGAGGCAGTGAGATACCCATGCTGTAGGCTAGTCGTGGGATCCTAAAGGGGAAATCAAGTAAGGACAATGGTACATTCCTGGACACGCTTATTGGGTACCTTGAGCGACATTTGTGCGAAATGTCTAAATGTTGAGCGACGCATAGAGGGGCCAATCCCCAAGGTGTAGGAGAGTCGCAGAGGGTTGACGGCATTCAGCCGTAGGAGGAACCCCATGTGTATGTGATTCGAGCCTTTTGGCTATGTGAAAGGGACTCCCTCTGAGGAGTAATATTGGGTTAGGATCAGTTGGACTACAACATATTACAAACGCAATGTTTAGGAAGGCAGAGATTTTTATAGACGCTCCTGGCCGCGAGGCCGAGGGGTTGTCTTGTGCGTAGTGACGAGGCCCGGCTAGTGCATGAGCCAGTGCCGGCCCGTTTTTTGGTCCATCAGTGGTGCGTCTGCCAGGAGCCGCTTAAAAGTGGCGGTTCTCAAATCCTAGTTGTTTAGGGACCAACTAGCAATTTATGCCAAAGGATACTGAGATTGATCCGTTATTTATTGATAAGCATCGTCTAGCAGAGATCCAAAAGCAAGAAAGAGACGAAAGAGCTAGGCGACGTGCTGAAATTTTTAGGAGATATTCCCCTAAGCGTAGCGGTGCTGAACCCTTACGAGGGAGTGGATCTAGTGGTCTTAGTACCATAAGCAGTAAGTTAGGAGAAGGTGGAAGCTCTGGTGCTCCCCTTCCTTCGATAAGCCAGTCCACGTCAAGTACGGGAGGTGTAACCCCACCGTCCCCTATTCCTAGTGCAAATCCAATCCTCGTCATGGCGCAGCCTATTGCAATTCCAGCAGGAACGACAGATTTGCCAGCTCTAGGTTACCCGCTACCCATTTTTAATGGGCTAGTTGAGGAAGATGCGGAACTCCACATTAGGGAGTTTCAAAAGCTGATGTTTAATTGTCGCATCCAAGAAGAAGGACATTTAATGATGTTCTTCAACATGACTCTCAAAGGAAGAGCCGCTATATGGTATCATGGTTTAGAAGCCGGAACCATATTGAACATTGATGCATTTTATGGAGCTTTTCGAAGGGAGTTTGCCCCTGAAAGGGGTAGGCAATATTGGTTGCGTGTACTCAACGTGACCCGCCAAGATCCACACGAGGATATTCGTGCTTATGCGAAAAAGATAAAAGAGGTTTTCCGTAAGTTGGACATCTCTATTCCTATCCCCGCAGCTGCCCAATTGCAATATTTCCTACATGGTTTGGACTTTAATATCCAATTGCAGTTGAGTAGTGTCCCCTTGGGGGATATAGATACTGCCATTACATGAGCACAAGAGGTGGAATCCCGACTACAAGCAGCCTATGCTTCTCGAGGTAATTCAAACATGGGTTTAGTATTGGGAAATAATATGGCAATGGCCAATGGCAGTAGTGGCCAAGGGATAGCAATGGCTTACCCTAATGGGAGAGGGAACATGATGCAGAATGTCCCTTTATTACCAGCTCCCCCTAGCATGTCCATGCCTACGGGCAGTCAAATGGCTCCAAGTGGTGGAGGCCAGGCGGTCAATTCTAATACCATGCCTGTGGCTCAACAACCAGTGCCTAATCGAATTGTTAGGCCGATGGAACGATAGGGTAATGACCAAGGCTATGAGTCGAGTTCTTCCAATGTTCTTGGCGAGGTTAAAGACATGATGAAGCATTATACCGACATGATTACGGAGCAGTATCGACAAATAGCCGTTGATGTCAACTTCCTTAAAAAACAACAAAATTTGATAGGAAGTAGATACCCAGAGGAGGGTGCACCTTCGAGGTTTAGTTGCAAATGGTGTGGTGGGCAGCACTATCCAAGGAATTGCCCGAATGTTAAGTGCGATATCTATGGAAAATCCGGCCATTTAGCAGCTACTTGCTGGAGTAAGATCAGTTCCCTCCAGCGAGGAAGTCGGCAACCAGGGCCTGTTAATCATCGTGCCCCAGGAAATGATTCCCAGCGAGAGGACGGGCCTAAACAAATACTTCAACGACCAAAGACTACAATGGAGGAGCTACCAAGTGGTAGTGGTTTAGTTTGATTGAGGCTGTACGTGTTAACGATGCTGAAACCTCTAATTTACGAGCTGTTCTTACAAGAGGTTAGAAGGGTAGAGAAGCCGACAAGGATAAGCCTGTCGACGGAAACCCTAAACAAGGCGACAAAGGAACGCAAGTTTTGGATCCTGCCATGGAAGGGGGACCTTTGAAGCCCGTAGAAAGTAAATCCGATAAGGAACCACCAAAGAAGAAGGTGAAAGTTAAGAAAGAGGCAATAAAGCCGGTTCAGCGACCTAAAGAGCGGATGGTTTGGCGTGAAAAGCGAGCTCTATCGAACTATCATGAATTCGATTTGGCGAGCTCTCTTTGTGAAGTCAAGCCGGATGTGAATCTTTTACAGCTTATTAAGCTTTCCCCAAGAGTACGTAAGGAATTTAGAAAGATTCTACGTACCGGGTATATTGTAGAACCTTTGGGTATTGCGCGAGTTGGTGATGACTGGTTTGAGCATGCTGAGAAGCATTGCCCAAGGGTTGCAGCCTATGTCGATGGGATATTAGTAGATTATGCCATTGTCGACACGGGATCATCTGTTAACATTATGAGTTCTGAACTTATGGAAAGGTTGGGTCTTGCGATCCAAAAAGATACCTCTACAATTCTCAGAATGGCAGATGATAGTTTGAGACAGCCGGAAGGCTGCATTACTAAGGTCCATGTCACTGTTGCAAATGTAGAATGCCTGTTGGACTTTAGGGTGATTCGTTTTGTAGGCCGTCCAAGTTACCAAGTATTACTCGGACGACCTTGGATCTTGCAAGCAGATTGCCAAGTAGATATACCTGCCGGTCGACTGATATTCGGCAGAGGTGCCCAGCGTGTGGTGGTTGATGCTTATCCTGAGTCCCTGCAGAGTGAGAGAGCTCCTCTATCTTCTACAGAATTGGAGACATTAGAAGATTTATCTGGCAGTGAGACATCATCGAGTGATGAGTCCAAAGAGGGATCCACCACGGAGGACATCTATCAGATCACTTTGAATGAACCGATAGAGGGCCAAGATCGTATAAGAGATGCAGATGTTATCGAGCTAGACCTTGGTACGCTTGGTGATTCGCGGCCAATCAAATTAGGTTCTATGCTCAGCACAGCAGAAAGGGAGGACTATGTGGCCTTGATCCAGGAATTCCGTGATATTTTTGCCTGGAGTTATGATGAGTTGAGAGGCATTCCTCCTAGTCTTGCTGTTCATACAATTCCGTTGAAAGAGGGCAGTCGTCCTGTACGACAGAAAGTAAGGCGTATGCCTTTCGAATTGAGGGACGGCCTGTTTGAAGAGTTACAGAAGCTTCGAAAAGAGGGTTTGATTTTTCCTGTGCAACACACGGAATGGTGCTCGCCAGTTGTGATCAGAAAGAAGAAGAATAATCAAATCCGATTATGTGTAGATTTTAGGGAGCTGAATAAGCGGACAGTTAAGGACTACTACCCGTTGCCATTTATTGACCAGATTTTGGATCAATTGGCGGGTAGGGAGATATATTCGTTTATGGATTGTTTTGCAGGATATAACCAAATGGCAATTGCAGAAGAGGATAAGTTGAAAACAACCTTTATCACTGTATTTGGTACTTTTGCGTACCATGTGATGGCCTTTGGTTTATGCAATGCGCCTGGTTCGTGGCAACGAGCAGCAGATAAGACATTCGGTGACATATCCCTTGAAGAGTTGAAGGTGTTTATTGATGACTTAGGGGCCGCCACCGTGAGAGTGAGGCAGTTGATCATTCTAAGAAAATGCTTTGAGCGCTGTAGACAATTTTGCATCACCCTAAACCCACGGAAGTGTGTTTTTGGAGTACCTTATGGGCTATTGCTGGGTCATGTGGTCAGTTCGGTAGGAATTGCGACAGACCCTGAGAAGGTTAAAGTTATAGTTGCCATGGGTCCACCACGCACTCCGAAGGAGGTGCATAGCTTTCTGTCTTCGGTTGGTTACTACCGTAGATTCATCAACGCCTTAGCAGAAAGAGCGTTGCCGCTTACAAATTTATTGTCCTTTAGCTGTTCTTTTGTATGGGGTGACCCTTGTAAGGTAGCATTCGAGGATGTGAAACAAGAGCTAGCAAGAGCGCCCGTTTTAAAAGCACCTAAAAGAGGTGAGGTGTTTTATATATTTTTAGCAGCCACGATGTATAGTATCAGCTGTTGTTTAGCCCAAATTTGGGAAGAGAAGTGGTACCACCCGATTGCTTTTACTAGTCGGAAGCTAGGGGTATCCGAAATCAATTATACTTACATGGAGAAATTGTGTCTAGCGATGGTCTTTGGGACCAAGAAATTTAGGCATTACGTTCTCTATGAGAAAGTCGTGCTTTACACGAAGGCGGAGGGACTTCGATTATTGATGAATAAGCTACAGCCGCCTGATCGTCTAGCAAAGTGGTTAATCACTTTGCAGGAATTTGATTATGAAATCAAGAGTAAGCCACCAAGGTTACAAGGCATCGTGGAATGTCTTGTGGACTTTGGGGAGCCGAAAGAATATGTGGCTGAAGGTAGTGACATGGAGTTGTTATTTAAAATAGATACGGCATCTATTCCCTCCTGGTATGCTGCAATAATGCATTATTTATCAACAGGAGAGGCGGGATCCGAATTATCTAAAGCTGAGAGAAGGAAAATTAAGCAGCAAGCGTTAAAGTTTGCTTTGATCGCAGATACATTATATCGGCAAGGGGTTGATGATATCTATCGCCGGTGTGTGATGCCCAACTAGGTGCCATTCATTTTGGAAGAGTGCCATGATTCTGCTTGCGGTGGCCATTTTGCTGGACGGCTTACAGCACAAAAGGCTTTAAGAGCAGGTTATTGGTGGCCTGCCATCTTCCAGGATGCGTTTGCGTATGTTAAGCGATGCGATATTTGCCAACGGCATGATAGTCGAGAGAATAGGAAACGACCACTCACCCCTATTATGGCGATACTTCCATTTGAGAAGTGGGGAATAGACTTTGTGGGTCCTATTACTCCCTTGTCGACTACGCAAAAGAGGTACATCATTGTCGCAACTGACTACTTCACAAAGTGGTCAGAAGCACGTGCAACAAGGAAAGATGATGCTAAAGAAACTGCTAGTTTCCTTTTAGAGCAGATAATATGCCGATTTGGTCCGCCGAAAGAATTAGTGTCGGACCGCGGAACCCATTTCCTGAATAAGGTGATCAAAGGTTTGACAGAGATGTGGAAAATCAAGCATAACAAGACAACCCCATATAATCCACAAGCCAATGGTCAGGTTGAAAGTACCAACAAGCAGCTTGTGGGCATCCTGTCCAAAATCGTGTCGGAAAAGAAACGAGATTGGGATAAAAAGTTATACGTGGCAGTGTGGGCCTATAATACGACCTTCAAACGAGCCACTGGCCATACCCCATTCAAGTTAGTATATGGGGAGGAGTGTGTCTTGCCTTTAGAGATTGAGCTGCCAACTATTCGGTTTGCTATCAATCATTCTTTGAGCGATAAAGACGCACTTTTTGAGCGCTTGACGACACTGGCACATTTAGATGAGCTTAAGTTGCAGAGCTTATTGCACCAAGAAGTGGCAAAGCGCCGAATGAAGCAGCTACACGACCTCAAAGCCAAGAAATACACCTTCAAGAAAGGACAGCTTGTTCTGTATTATGACGCACGACGAGAATTATTTCCAGGCAAGCTAGAACCCAAATGGGATGGGCCCTATAGGATCGTTAGAATAGGAACGAATAAATCTACAGTCTTGTTAGCTGACCTTGAGGGGATAGAATTTAAAAATAAGGTTAATCTTAATAAGATTAAACCTTATTATTTCTGACTGCACTAATACTATGACTGCCTTGCAGGTCTAGGCGAGATCGATCAAACATCTGCAAGGAAATCGTGATAGAGGTTGATGGGTTGTCTGATCCCTTATTTAGAACACCCATATTTAGAACAGAGGTATCATCAGGGAAAGCTCATTTGGTGGAGCAAAGGATACAAGGTGATTGAGCAAGAAGGCGGGGCATTTATTTGGGAGATCAAGGTCTTTTGCCATCACTGCCTACAAATTTTGACGAGTATCCCTGTTGAATTCAATGATGATGGAGGGATGGAGCCTACAGTCCACTAGTTGAATATGCTGAATTTCGATTACCATAATTACGAGTAATTTCTGGATGGCGGGATGTGTAAACCCTTTATGGATGTACACCTTGTACTTTGATGGGGCGTCCAGGGGTCCATGCAAAAAAGAAAGTGTAGGAGTTGTCATCCGAGACCCCCGACGACGCATTGTCATGAAGTTAGCTGCTTATCTCGGGGCGAATTTTACCAATAATATGGCAGAATACAAAGCCTTGATTATGGGTTTGAATATTGCGAAGAAGGGTGGTATCCGCCAGTTGTTGGTGAAAGGGGACTCTTAGTTGGTTTTAAATAAACTCAATGGGACGTACATGGTACGAAACCCCATCGTTTGTATGTACCATCATACTGCCATAGCCCTGCTAGACGAATTCGATAGAGTGTCTTTTCAGCTGATTCCATGGAATTGGAATCAGTTTGCCGATTCTTTGGCTAATCTTGTGTATGAAGAGGACCTCTTCTTTAATTGTGGCCCTTGTCCCGATATATCTATTGATGGTGAGACAGGACCTGGTCGTTTGTGGGGTATGCTTTCTAAACATGCCCTCTTTGGCAGACGATGGTTGATTTGGGTGATGCAGAGGGTAAGCGAGACTCATCTGCCTTTATTATCTTGGACGCATAGATTGATTAGACGACATGTGATGCGAACACCTCTTGCGATATATGCAGGAGGGATAGGTCATAATTTAATGCACTTAGTTTAGGGCTACGAGCCTT
The DNA here is from genome assembly GCF_053477565.2 of Lygodium microphyllum. Lineage (NCBI taxonomy): Eukaryota > Viridiplantae > Streptophyta > Polypodiopsida > Schizaeales > Lygodiaceae > Lygodium > Lygodium microphyllum. The sequence goes on from NC_141157.1 coordinate 88,708,698, forward strand.
TGTTCCCCTGGGAATAGTATGCTTTGATGTCTATCATGGTTGTTCCCAGGTGGATGTTCTGCATAGTATTGTTTTATTTCATTAGGCCAAGAGGGCCGATGCAGTTTTGTAGTAAAGTGTTTCATTTCATTAGGCCAAGAGGGCCATTTCCCTATCTAGTGCGGGTGCGTTTAATCGGGTTTTTGTTTTAAGTGTTGTGCTGGACAGATTTCATGGTTCATGGACTTTGGTGGAGCCTGGCGGAGCCTTTGCTGCGATGGAAGCTTCTTGTGGCCAATCCAGGTGATATTTCTCCTTTACGAGTACCTTTCTTTCCTGTTATATGTGTATTTGTACTTGTTGAGGGGATCCATTTTTGTTGGGGACCGGCAACCAAGGCATGAAGTCCCAAGTTTAGGCTAAGTATGTTTGAGGGAGGTTGGAGTAGTCATTGCCTCCTACAACAACATTGTTAGACATTGAAAGACCTGTTTTAGAAGGACGCCCTAGTGGCCCTGTTCTGCTAACCTGCTAGGCAGCCGTTCTAGGAGTTCTTGTTAGTAGTGAGGTAGTTAGAGAAGCCTGCCAGAAGATAATACTAATGATGCCAAGAAATCCGGCACATCCTAAAAGATGAATATAAATACGAAGGTGTGTAAAAAGGGGTTCTAACCCCTATCAAAGAAAAGAAATGAAATGAAAATATATAAGCAGTTGATCATTGCCTTGCGAAGGCCTGGTAGGTTCTTGGGGACGAATCAGACCCGGGGCCGATACCTTGTCTTCCTAGGGATGGCTTCTTGCTGAAAAATAATGACAAAACAAGGACGATTGGAGCGAAAATAAAAGTGAGCGTTAGAAAAGGATTAAGTGTCGCCTTGCGAGGGCTTGGTAGGTTCTTGGGTGCCGAGACAGGTCCTGAGACCGATACCCTATTCTCCTTGGGTCACTACGCTCAGCTCCCTCCTTTTTACATGCCCAAGTCTGTTCATCCAATATAAACTCTAAAAGAAGAGATGTACTGAAAGAAAATACTATTTGATCAGGCTATAGGAGTCCTCGCCTTGTTGGAGCTCCTAGTTGTGTTGTCTTTAGTTGGTAAGTAGTTCAGACTACCACTTAGGGCAACCTCTTTGATAGGTTTTTTAGTTTGGCTGTGTTGGAGCAGTTGGTTAGTGACTCACTTCGGATCTTCTATTAGATGATGCTAGGCCTACCCCTTGTGGATATCATGCCTTGGTTCTGTCCAGGGGTAGGGGGAGCATTGTGCTGAGTTTTAGTATATATTTGTTTTGTATCACTTTGATGCTTCTTTGGTTGTTTATGTGTAGATATGTTCGTGGGTTCGACGGATTGAGTCGTCCTATCCCGTGGTTGCCAATGAAGGATGGATTTTAGGCCCCGGAACGTGCCTAAAAAATAGGAGAAAAATGTGGAAATGCGGGGGAAAATGCTCAACCACGAAGGCGGCAGCTCGACCTAGGACGATTTTAAGCGCCAAGTGCTTGACGGCGGGCGCCCGTACGACACTCTGAGAATTTTCATAATTTTTCCATGCACCTGTGCCAGTCAGTGGAGCTACCGGTCAGTGCGGGATGTGGACACGAGTTCATAGAAATTTTCAGACTGACGATCGGAGTCCGTACACGGAAGATGGCCCGAAACCGGCCGGGGTGCCCAAAAGGTGTAAGAGAGGGGGGGTGACCTTTGGCACCCCCCCCCCCCCCCCCCTTCAAAAAAACGTGATGTAGGGGGGGGGGGGAGGACGGCGGCTGTTTTTCAGCTGCCGAAAAAATCGCGCCCCCCCCCCCCAATCATGATGAAGATTGATACACAAGGTATGCAGATGATCATGCCAAGCTCCTGCATCAATGCTACGCTCCGTATCACTGGTCTCCGCTCCCGCAATGACGGACTGTAGATAGAGAGAAAATCAGTCTTTCTCTCTCCTCCTTCTCTCTCCTCTTAACCCCCGTTCGTGCGTGGAAGAGTAGAATGAAAATGGATGGCCGGATGGATGCCGATTCTTGACGAGGCTGAAGGGCAATGCCAAATCATTGTAGATTGCTGATTCCAAGCAGAATTCATGGCTGGAAATCAATCGTGGGACGTGCCAAATTTAATGGAAAAACCCGCAAGACACGGTAATAATTGTTTTTACAAAGAAAATGGTCTTTTGATGCAAATTTGGTTGATAAAAATGTGTTCATATGGATTGATTTTTGAGTATGTCATGCTTTGAGCTGTTTTTTGGCTGTTCATCATTTAAAAATCAGAAAAACATGTGTGGGATAGCAGAAAATAGAAAACCAAGACACGAAAAACCATAAAAATGAAGGAAAATAGGGTTTTTTGGGCTAAAAATGATGCAATAAATTAATCCACACCTACTAAAATTCTTTTTCTGCTGAAATGAACTAAGGTCAATAGCCCATAAACTGAACTTAATTTTCAGCAATTAAAAAATGGGAGAAAATGGGAAAATTTGCAAGAAAATGGTGGAAAAACCCTAAAAAATAGGGAAAAATTATATTTTGGGCTTCGGAAAATTAGGAAAATTATGAGTAATGTCCGTGAATGTATAGTGAGGCTGAGGCATGAAGATTTGCTTCAGATCAGCCTTGCTTCCGTGTTTTAGTTCGGTTTTGTCCGCTTTTGATATGAAAAATAATGGAAAAAGCCGTAAAATGCTATGCAACGAAGCATACAATCGTTAGAAAGAAAGCATGAAAGGGATGTTTTTGCACTTGCGCACGATACTGTTTTACTAAATGTTTGAGCACTAGGCATCCACCAAATGCATAGAGCATGAAAAGAATTTAAAAGTATCAGTGATTAGCTCCTGGACATGCATTGCAATTGGTTTATGAGGACATGACCTACATTGAGAGGCAGTGAGATACCCATGCTGTAGGCTAGTCGTGGGATCCTAAAGGGGAAATCAAGTAAGGACAATGGTACATTCCTGGACACGCTTATTGGGTACCTTGAGCGACATTTGTGCGAAATGTCTAAATGTTGAGCGACGCATCGAGGGGCCAATCCCCAAGGTGTAGGAGAGTCGCAGAGGGTTGACGGCATTCAGCCGTAGGAGGAACCCCATGTGTATGTGATTCGAGCCTTTTGGCTATGTGAAAGGGACTCCCTCTGAGGAGTAATATTGGGTTAAAATCAGTTGGACTACAACATATTACAAACGCAATGTTTAGGAAGGCAGAGATTTTTATAGACGCTCCTGGCCGAGAGGCCGAGGGGTTGTCTTGTGCGTAGTGACGAGGCCCGGCTAGTGCATGAGCCAGTGCCGGCCCATTTTTTGGTCCATCATATAGCAATGGAAAATCATGATGAATTTCATGGGAAACCAAGTTGGTGGCATAGATGCTACTGTATTCATCTATTTCCTCATAAAGCATAGAAATTGCCTCATGGAGCATTACACAAAATAGTTCATAACTTTCTAACTAGATCTTGGATTGCCAAGCTTCAAAAAGAAAATTTGTAGCTCTCTTTCCAAGCTATAATTCTTCAGAGCAACTCATAGTCAAATTCCTTGATCTACTGCCCCAAAGCATCTTTGCACAGTCTATAGTCCTAAATTTATGCATGCTCTATACAACAAACACAACTACTCTGTTCCAAAAGCATAAACTTGCAAATGGAAAGACACATTCTTTGACTTTAGATTGTCATTTTAGCATACCGACTGATACATCTCAGCATATCTTGCATCGATGAAGAGTTGGGGGAGCTTCGAACTTTATGAACTCTGATCCATTATTTTTTTGGCTGCAAATCCTTTCAGATTTCCTCTAACTTGAACTCATGCATTCAACATCTGCCCATAACACATATTCCCAACCATGTATCCAGTTTTAGATGTAGAGATCCTTTACTTCCATTCTTCTTTGCTGACGGGAAGCCTTACACAACAACTAACATACATCACTCTCAACATGATGAAGAATAGTCCTCTACTGTCTTTCACTCATATCCATACATCAGAACTGACGTCAACAAAAAACGTAGGTAAAACAAGTCCCCAAGTTGGAGCAGCAGGCATCTGATCAACAAGGGTGAAAACAATCTTGAAATTAGCAAGAAAACATAGCACGAGATCCTGAATGAAAGGGAGCGACGGATCAAAGGTTGGACTCGAGAGCTATGGCGGGAGAGCAAGAGCAAGAAAGGGAGAGACTAGAGATGGAAACTCCAACAGTCACAATGTGTGACCGGGCCTTCCTTTATTCAAACTGACACTAAAAGAATAAAGAATAAAGTGATGATGATGGGCGCCCGCCACCTGCAGTGTGCAGTGGCGGTGACTGTCAGTGTAGTAATACATGGGCAGCTAGGCAGAGGCGCCTTTACCCCCAACAACCTCCCACTTAAAGGCGAATCTGCCCCAGTGAGGAGTGAAAAGAAAAAGAAAAAGACAGTACAACATGTACACATGTACAACAAGATGAGGAAAGACGTCATCTCATCCCATGCCCATCAACCTCTTGAGGAAGGCAAAGCGCTCTGTAGAGAGGCTTTTTGTGAGTAGATCTGCAGGATTCTGGCCAGTCGAGATCTTGAAAAGATCAACAGACTTGTCCTCAACGACCCCATGTATGAAGTGATACCTCACCTCAATGTGTTTCGTGTTTATATGGAAGATCGAATTCTTGGCTAACTGAATAGCACTCATAGAATCCGAATGCAGTGTAAGGATAGCATCAATACCAAGGTCAGCAACTAAATGACCCAACCAAATGGCCTCCTTGCAAGCCTCAGTGGCTGCAACATACTCGCCCTCTGTAGTAGAAATGGCCGTGCATTTCTGCACCTTGGACATCCAAGAAACAGCACCTCCAGCATAGGTGAATACATAGTCAAAAGTGGACTTCCTACTATCTGCATGTCTTGCATAATCAGAGTCAGTGTACCCCATGACTCTTGTATCCTGGCTGCCATAGCATATGCATATATCTACAGTGCCCTTCGGGTACCTCATGATACCCTTCACGGCATCCCAATGCTTCTTCCTAGGTGTAGCCATATAGCGTGCCACAACACCAACTACAAAGGCAATATCTGGACGAGGGGCTATCATAGCATACATAAGACTTCTCACTACGGATGCATAGGGAATCTTGGCCATCTCGGCCCTCTACTCATCTGATCAGCCTGTGATACCTTCACATAAGAAGGCAATGGACAGCCAATAGGCTTTACGTCCTGCATGTGGAAGCGCTCAAGGACTTTATGAATGTACTCCCTCTGTGACAAGTAGAGGAGTCCCTGATGCTTGTCACGTCTAATGCACATACCAAGCATGTGAGCGGCATATCCCAAATCTTTCATCTCAAAGCCCTTATTAAGTTGAGCCTTAAGAGTATCTAGCTCATCATGAGCTTTCCTTGCTATCAACATATCATCCACATAGAGTACCAAAATCAATAAAGAACCATCGCGGGCTTTCTTCGTGTAAAGACACGGATCCATAGCACTCCGACTGTAACCCTGTGACTGCATAAAGGCATCAAACTTATGATACCACTCCCTAGGTGCTTGTTTCAAGCCATAACGACTTTTCTTCAATTTACACACTAGGTGCTGCTTGCCAGGTTTTGCAAAGCCCTTAGGCTGCTCCATATAAATCTCATCATGCAAGTCCCCATGTAAGAAAGTCGTCTTGGCATCCATCTGGTATAAATCCAAGTCAAGCTGAGAAACCAATGCCAAGACTAAGCGCAGGGTGGTCATCTTAAACACAAAAGAAAAGACCTCGTCAAAGTCCACACCATGCTCCTGCTTAAAACCCTTTGCTACCAATCTAGCCTTATATGCCAGCTTGGGGTGTCTAGGGGTACTTTTTAGCTTGTACACCCACTTGCATGGCAAAGCCTTCTTTCCCATAGGAAAGGAAACCAAATCCCAAGTGTCATTCTTATGCAGGGATTCTATCTCAGACTGCATAGCCCTCTCCCAAGAGTGACTGTCACCTCTGCGCATAGCCTCATCATAGGTGAAAGGCTCTCCTGCATCTGTAACCAAGACATAATGCATCAAGGGATGAAATCTATCAGGTGGACATCTATCTCTAATAGACTGTCTCATGGCAGGCTTTGTTGCCTACCCAACTGCCTGTCCAACACCCTGACCATGAGTATCTGCTATAGCTGTAGGCTATCCAATTAGCTATGCGGGAGCTCTTGGCTCCTCTTGAAATATGACATTGCGGATCTCAACAACTCTCTCAGGTTGCCTATGCATTTTGTATTCATGGAAGACTACATCATAACTACGGATGACTTTCCGTGGGTGCGGATCCCAAATACGGTAACCCATCTCGCCTGCATCCCCATAACCAAGGAAAATGCATTTGACACTCTTGGGATCCAGCTTATTTCTCTTGTCCCTAGGCACATGGAAAAATTCCTCACATCTAAAGACACGGAGGTGAGCATAAGAGGGAGGTTTTCCAGTACATACCTTCTCTGCAAGCTAGAAATCCAAACCACTAGAGGGTGATCTATTTATGACATGCACAGCTGTACTAACTGCCTCAGCCCAAAATCTCTATGGTAGGCCTACATGGCTAAGCATACTGCGTACACGCTCTTGGATGGTTCTATTCATCCGCTCAGCCAAACCATTCTGGGGGGGTGTAGGGGGCGGTCAACTGATGCTTAATACCCCTCTCATCACATAATTGCTCAAAAGCATGTGAGACATACTCACCCCCATTATAGAGGGTGATATGTTTATGACATGCATAGGTGTACTAACTGCCTCAACCCAAAAGCTCTATGGTAGGCTTGCATGGCTAAGCATACTGCGTACACGCTCCTGGATGGTTCTATTCATCCATTCAGTCAAACCATTCTGGGGGGGTGTAGGGGGCGGTCAACTGATGCTTAATACCCCTCTCATCACATAATTGCTCAAAAGCATGCGAGAAATACTCACCCCCATTATCTGTCCTTAGGAATTTTAGCATATACCCAGACTGGTTCTCAACCAATGCAAGCCATCTCTGAAACACAGCCAAGACATCATATTTCAGCTTAATGGGATAAGCCCAAACTTTCCGTGAAAAATAATCTATGAACGTAACAAAATACTTTCCACCACCCATAGACTGACAAGGCATGGGCCCACAGATATCCAAATGTACCAATGCCAAGGGCTCACTCATGCGTGGCCTACCAAACTTCTTATGCGTAGACCTAGTCTGTCTGCCATAAAGACAATGCTCACATGAATCAAAACATGAATAATCAAGGGGCGGTAAGTATTGCAAACTAGAAAGCATTTTCATTTCCTTCAAAGACATATGGCCCAAACGGGCATGCCAAAGAGATACATGTGGGATAGAACCCACATACAAAACATGATCAAGGGAAGAAGCTGATACAATCAAGGGGTAGAGACTACCAGCCTTGGCACCTCTTGCAATCACAAGTTTGCCACGAGTGATCTTCCATGTAGAGTCTCCAAAACATACATGATATCCTGCATCATCAAGATGTCCAGCTAACATGAGACTGCATGTCAAAGTAGGTACATGATATACATCTTGCATAACAAAATTGCTGCTAGAAGGAAACTGCAGCCTAACATCACCAATGCCCACAATATCAAGAGAGTTGTCATCACCCAAGCACACAGAACCTGAAAGAGTACTGTATGAATGAAACCACTCTCGGCAAGGCGTCACATGAAAGGATGCATCTGAGTCCAAGAGCCGACACCTTGCATACATAGAGTGTATCTTTGTCATCTGCGAAGCACTAGAAGAAGCTGCTAGGATATAATCATCATTATCAACATTCTCAGGCTACATAACATTGATCTCTTCAATTTTAACACTGGACTTTACAGGTACTATTTTGTGATCAGAAGACTTATTCTGCACTTTGTCTTTCCCCTTATCATTGCGCCTTTCATTGCGCAATTCATGGCATTGTGGCCTAATATGTCCCTTTTTCCCACAATGGTGACAAGTAAGATCTCCATTCCTACCACGGGATTTGTTATGTGACTTCCCAGGAGACTTGGACCGAGATTTCTGAGAATCCCGTCCACGGCCACTACCACTGCCATGCTTTCCATATCCATCATTCCTTCCTCTAACTATCATAGCATAAGACACGCGAGAGGCATCCAAATTCTTATGGTTAACCTCTTCCTACAGAAGAGCACTCTCAACATCAGATAATTTCAAGGTAGCAGTAGAGGCACATAATGTAGTGCGGAATACATCCCATGACTCATTAAGAGTACCAAGCAAGAAAAGAGGAGTGACATCCTCTGCAAAAGTGATGTCCTACGAAGTCAAGTTCTTGAGTATAGCATGGAATTGGCTCAAGTGAGCAGACATAGTCACATTCTCCTTCATGCGCAGATCTATAAGCTGCTTCAGCCAATACATTTGACTCACTGAACTTTTCTTGTCATAGAGATTTTTTATCTTTTCCCACAACTCCCATGCACTCTGTTCTTCCTCAAAGACATTATAGTGAACCTATTCTATGAGACATAATACAATAGTGAACTTGCATAACTCATCAAGCTCAAGCCATTCCTTATCTGGCATAGTTGCAGGCGGATGCCCGCTTAACCTCAAAGGTTTGATCTGCAATTTTTGCATCAACACCTGCCAAATCTGGCTCTTCCAATAAGAGTAATTCATACCATTAAGCTTAGTGATGTTGAAAATAGCATGATTAGTGGACGAACTTGCCATAATGCAAGCTAGAAGACTGTAGACAGTTCAAAACTGCTTGCTGTTTATTGTAGAAAATGACCAAAAAAATCACCAAAATCGAGGAAAAATGGCAAAGAAAGTGGAAAAAAGCTACTGCCCACCAAGTACTAGTGAAAGTACATCATTTCAGAGTGTTTCAGCATGAAAAATCCATGTCAGTCCATACATATATGCTTGTTGTAATAAATTTCAGATTTTAGTAAAAGAGAGCTAACAATGCCAAAATCGGATCCCGAGGCAATCAGATACTGCCAAGATCAAAGCCGGCATCATGCGAACATAGCATAAGAATATGAAAGTCGATAAGCATGAATCCAACACCACCCAAGTATGTCATACAAACATCTACCAGTGAGTAGGCACACCCCCCAAGCAACGGGGCAAAGTGTTCCTACCACTACCAAAACTTGACACAAGTAGGTGTCAATTCACAAAGATACAGATCCAAAATTGAGACTTAGCTCATAAGCATACATTGAACCAATACATATGATGTATCATCCCAAAAGGTAAGAAGTCCCAAAGTCTCAAGTGTGGTAACAGCTCAATGCATAAAAGTACCACCTGCTCAATGTCTGATAAGCATTCAAGAATGTTCCCATTGGCACAAAAGCTGTATGTACGAGCTCAAGAGCTCAAGCCAAGGAAAGACACAGTGCCAATGACATAAGTCCAAGACAATACATCAATAGTATATTCCAAACATGTAGGTGGTAGAGCATCCGTATGTAGCATCCATTAGCATGTAAGACATCAAGTACATCACAAGATACAACTTTGGCAAGCCAATAAATAGCTCAAGTAAGCTCCGAGAATCCAAGGTCAAGCCAAGAGCGAGCTCCAGTAGCAATAGGCTCCAAACAATGTAACTAGCATGTAGTAATGGCATAGGTTAAGCATGTCAAGACCAGTCAGACATAAGCAACATACATGCCATAAGTACATCCAATACGGAGCATCCAAATGCTTTGCAAAGTGAAATCAAGCTCAACCAACGATCCCGAATCAAAACCAAGTTCTATGTCGAGCCCCAAGTGTCAATACATCACCATATATGTCTGAAACATAGCCCGAAAAGCATAGGCATAAGTATACATGAGTAAAATAACTTCAGCCCAACTGTGTACAGCAGTGATTTACTGTTCAAAACTAAGAATTGTAGCACCAAAATCAGCTCCAAATGGTTGCCAAACAATAGGCATAATTTCCCCTAACATCCGGGCATCAAACAGGACCAACCGGGCATCAAATGACAATGCCAAACAAGCTGTAGCATCAAATGTTAGTGTAACGCTGCCATAAACTACCTGTGGACTGTTATGATAGTCCCAAAACAGTGTTAAATCAGTCCAAATGCTATGCCAATACATCAACCATCAAAACCAAGCATCAAAGCATGTTCATATGCCCGAAATGGAGCCTTTCCAAGTGCCAATGGAGGGGGAGAGCTGTTGTTGTGACTGTCAATGCTGAAGACACATATGGGAGGGCTATGTGATTTTGCTAACTATAAATGCTAGTCCTGGGGCTACAAAAAATGGTGGCCAAGCTTCAGAGGGATCCGGTTTAAGCCAAGGAAGGCCTCAAACAGGCTCCAGCAAGTCTCGTTCAAAGGCAAGTGAGATATGAAGCAAGGGAGCTTCAATGGTGGCTGTCCCAATCTTGTTTACAGCCTGTGAGACCTGAGAATTGAAGTAAACCCTAAAGAAAATAATCAAATACCTCTTATGTAATGCCCTGAAGGTGCCCAACAATGCCGAGAAGGTGCTGGGGAAACCGGAGAGTGACAGGAGCTCGAAGGAGTTAGATATGGCTGTCGAGAAGGAGACTTAATGCAAGTAGGGAGTCGTTGGGATGCTGAGAATGCCACGAACCAAGCTCAAGAGTCGAAAAGCAAAGCTCTGATACCAATTGAAAGGGAGCGACGGATCGAAGGTTGGACTCGAGAGCTATGGCGGGAGAGCAAGAGCAAGAAAAGGAGAGACTAGAAATGGGAACTCCAACAGTCACAATGTGTGACCGGGCCTTCCTTTATTCAAACTGTTGCTAAAAGAATAAAGAATAAAGTGACGTTGAAGGGCGCTCGCCACCTGCAGTGTGTAGTGGCAGTGACTATCAGTGTAGTAATACATGGGCGGCTAGGCAGAGGCACCTTTGCCCCAACACTGAAATTTGATACCATGTCAAAAGTGGTACAGCAATGGAAGCATAAACATGTGCTGAAATAAACTACTGAGCACAAGACAAAAGAGAAAGGGAAAGAAATAACTCTTTGCCCCATGTAGTAGTAGAAGAAATAAGACAAAAAGAAGACTCTTATTACCATCATTTGAAAACTGAGAACTCGCATCAGCCCATTGACTTCAACAACCCTACCATCTTGCTCCTCGGCTCTAATAACTTCAGCTCACGGTCTCTTTCTTGTGACAATTTATTATTCTTCTTCTTAGCTTCAGATTTCTCCCTTCTTCAGCTAGCAAGATTCTTCTCCCTCCCTCCCTCTCTCTCTCTCTCTCTCTCTCTCTCTCTCTCTCTCTCTCTCTCTCTCTCTCTCTCTCTCTCTCTCTCTCTCTCTCTCTCTCTCTCTCTCTCTCTCTCTCTCTCTCTCTCTCTCTCTCTGATTGAACCCTCTTTCCTTTTCCGTTTTCAAAAAACTCCTCATGTTTTTTCTTTTTCTCCTATTTTACTAAGCTGTCCCTTGCTTCCCCTTAGTCGTTAGATGGAAAACATGCCCCTTGCCACGTAAAATCCCACTTAGGGACTCAAAATTAGAAGTGAGAATACATTTTCTACTCTTTTTGCATGACGCATGTCTCAAAACTAAAACATCACAACCATGTGTTGAACATGCATAGTACACTTGGGATTTCCATTTATCAACCCGACCCTTGCTATGGGTAAGTGTTAGAAAGAAAAAAAAAATCTTTACATGTGTAACCCCACTTGACTTCATGCAGTATCATGTCTCGATCACTCATTTTCACTCACCAACATGGCATCATCTGTAGCAAAGAAATGGTGATGAAAATGCTCTATGAAGCATAAAGAATCAACTTGAAGCAATGGCCGATGCCCTTGATTCACTTAGGAATAGAAATTTTGAGAAATTCACCATGGAAGTTTCAAGAAAGCTGAAAAGAAGAAGAAGAAAGATTTGCCCTAAAAAGTAATTGAGATTTTAGTCTTCTCCAAGTCCAGTTACCCTATTTTACCAAGTACCTCCCAAAAATTGCATGAAAATTTGATGCCAACGCACTAATTTGTCCATTTACCATCACATCTATTCCTTCCATCTTCAAAGATCTCTAGATTAGTCTTCTTCTAACTGTAGATGTCCTACAAGTCACTACTAGTCATTGTCCATATCTTGTACCTGTAGTACTTGTCTGAAATTGGTTTTCATGATGAAAATTAGGGCTAAATATAAAGAAAAAGATGAGAAAAATGGATCAAAGACCAATGCTCTGATAACACTTGTCAAGGAGAGGACTGAAGAGAGAGAAATAGGAGAGAGAATACTACAGAAGAGAAAGAAGATGAAGTGCAAAAAAGAGAGAGAGGAAAAGTGATGAGGAGAGAGAAATACTAGAAGAGGAGAGAAATATTGAAAAAGAAGAGAAGCCATAGAATCTTTGAACAAGAAGGTGAGGTAAGAGATAATAACGCATCAATGTTCCAAAAAGATGTGAAAATTTATGTGTCTCTCCCTTTTATACCTATGTCAGTGTGACAAGGTATTATTATTAATTATACACTAAACATATCTTATTCCTAGCTTCTTACACCACAAGATAGAGCTACTCAGCCTGTCAAATCCACAAATCGATATGCACATGAATAAACCATAAAGAGCATCAAGCTCCTACAAGGAAAATACACAACAAAACATAAACACAGATCTCACCCTACCAATTGACAAAATCAAGGCATGAAGATCCACAAGGGATATGCTAAGCATAATCTAATAGAGATCCAGAGCTAGTCACTAATCAACTACTCTAATATAGACCAGCTAAAAAGAACTATCAAAGGATTCATCCTAAATGGTGGCCTGACCTCTCTAGCTGACCTAGGATAGCTAGACCAAGAGCTCCTACTAGGCGAGGACTCCTATAGCCTCATCTTTTATTTTTAGATATGTTTCATTTATCACTTTTTTATACCTCATGACACGATACTCGAACATGTTAAAGGAGGGAACCAAGAAAATTGTGACTCAAGGAGAATAGAGCATCGCCCTCAGGTCCTGTCTTGACACCCAAGGCCCTACCAAGATCTTGCAAGGCAACACTAAATCTTTTTTCCCACGCTCACTTTTATTTTTTCTCCAATTATTATTATGTTTTTTTCTTGAAAAAATGCCATTCCCAAGAAGACAAGGCATTGGACTCATTCCTAGAAACTTGCCATGCCTTCATAAGGCAATGATCATCTACTCTTGTAATTTTCATCATTTTTTAATTTATTTTAGGGGTTAGAACTAGTTTTTACACACTTCCATATACTAGGTTTTGCAAAGATAATTATAATGTTTTGTCTTTATTTTTGATAGGCTTCTTTAGCTGCCTATCAAAGTAATAGAGTTTCCTAGAAACAACTGTGTAGTAGGCTAGCAAGATAGAGTTACTAAGAACTGCCTCAAAAGAGATCTTTAAATGCCTGACAATGTTTCTACAAAAGGGGGACAACTTCTAAAACCTCCTAAAATACACCTAACCTAATCTTAGGACTTCATGTCTTGAATTTTGGTCCCCCACAAAACAAAAATTTTCCACATATACATATGCATTTCAATTAAGGTTAAAAAGCTCAAAAAGGAAGAATAACTATTGAACTTTTCCACAAAAAGCTTCTACATAATAAGAGGCTTTCTCGAAGCACTTTTTCAGACATGTCTAGTGCAACATTAAAACTAAAAATCATCAAACGCATCCACACTAATAAACAGACACATGGTCGTCTTGGCCTAACAAAATAAAATATTTTCCTATGAAAGAAATGGTCCTCTTAACCTTATGACATATAACCATACATCACACCATTCAACAGCCTACTATTGAAAGCAAACTCTTGGTTCCCACATAAACTCTACTAAAGCACAAAACTAGACTAAGCGATAGTAGACAACTCAGGTCCTACACTAAATGCATCAAATTATTGGCTAGCCCCCTACATATTTGGCAAGGGGTATCCAAGGAATATGTAATTGAACAATCCTATGCATCCATGAAAGAATATGAAGATGGTGTCAAGAATCGCGTGGTGGAGGGGGTTGCTCAAGATGCTGCGCCGAACACACACAGAATGCACAAGGAGAAGCTCACTCAAGAGACAAGAAGAGAGATGGAGGCCAAAACGTTTTCTTGCTGATTTCTTCTTCTTCTTCCACACACTTTACAATGTACACAAAGTATAGATAAGATACAACATAAAAGGAAAGTGGCCTACTAAGTCAAACAATGCATAACCGACTACACTAGTCGACTGGCGCTATAACTATGCCAGCTGTAAATAGGTGTAACAACCTGAATATAATAAGTAATGAGTCAGTGGCCATGTGAGAGTCATAATGACCACCGACGTGCTAAGTGTAGACGTGTGGACCCATCTAACCAGGCGGTCCATCATCCATGTCCACATGTGTTGAGCTTGCCATCTCAACACTCCCCCTCAAGCTCAACTGTATCTCTGCAACTCCAAGTAAGCTTCGAAACTTTTGAAGCTTCTCTGTACCCAATGCCTTCGTGAAGATATCAGCTATCTGATCCTGTGTGCTGACATACACCAAGTCAATCTCACCTGCTAGTACCTTCTCTCTCACAAAGTGGTAGTGTACCTCAATATGTTTTGTCCTGGCATGGAACACAGGGTTCCTAGCCAACTGTATACTGCTCATGTTGTCACAATAAATGACAACTGGACCTTCCACCTGCACATCCAAATCAGCCAGTAACTTTTGCAGCCATACTACCTCACATGCTGCAACAACAGCACCTCTATACTCAGCCTCTGTACTCGACAAAGCAACTGTAGATTGCTTTTTGCTGCTCCAAGCAACTGCTGCACTACCAAGAGAGAACATGTATCCGCTGGTAGATCTTCTATCAGACATACTACCAGCCCAATCTGCATCTGTGTATCCAAACACCTGTACATCTGTACCTGCCTCATAGAAAAGTCCATAATGTAATGTGGACTTCACATATCTCAATATGCGTCTGACTCCATCCAAATGTGGCTTTCTAGGTACTTGCATAAACTGACTCACAAGACCAACAGCATAGCTCAAGTCTGGCCTTGTAATGGTCATGTAGATCAAACTCCCCACTATCCCTCTGAACATAGTAGGGTCTTCTATCTCATCCCCAACATCAGCACTCAGCTTTACATTCTGCTCCAACGGGACTGAAAGTGGTTTGCATGCAGTCATACCATACTTGGACAACATATCCAAGCCATATTGTCTTTGGGACAGCCATATACCATCATCACATCTGATCACCTCAATGCCAAGGAAGTACCTTAGCTCACCTAAATCCTTCATCTCAAACTTCATCTTCAAACAGCCCTTGACTTCAGCAATCCCACTATCACTATCACCTGTAATAATCAAGTCATCCACATAGATGACTATGATGACCAAACCTGCATCTCCTTTTCTCACATAAAGTGAGTGATCAGCATCAGAAACATAAAAGCCAATATTGACAAGATACTCTCTGATCTTGTCAGACCATGCTCTTGGTGCTTGCTTGAGCCCATAGAGTGCCTTCTTCAATCTGCACACATACGTGGGATGCTCTAAATCTTCATAACCTGCTGGCTGATCCATATACACTTCTTCCTGCAAATCACCATGCAAGAAGGCATTCTTTACATCCATTTGCTGCAACCTCCAACCTTTGGCTGCTGCCAAAGCAATCACACATCTGACAGTTGCCATCCTAGCAACTGGACTGAAGGTTTCATCATAATCTATGCCATATGTCTGGGCATAGCCTTTTGCAACCAGCCTAGCTTTGTACCTGCTAATAGAACCATCTGCATTGTGCTTAATCTTATAAACCCACTTACATCCAATAGCTTTCTTTCCCTTTGGCAATGATACTAGATCCCAAGTCTTATTGGCCTCTAATGCAGCCATCTCCTCATCCATTGCTGCATCCCAATGAGCATGACCAAAAGCCTCCTCAAAACATGTGGGCTCAACATCCTCAACTAGTTTCACCATATAAGCATAATGGTGAGCTGCATAACCCTCAAAACCAAATCTTTTAACAGGGTATCTCACCCTGCTAGACTTGCGTACCACTGGATCACTCAATGGAGTCTTTGCATTAACACGTGCTCTCTGCACACCTGGAGTCCTCACTGAAGGAATGCCAAGCTCATCATCCAAGCTCTCTGAGCCACTGGAGTCTCCATCAAGAACTACATCAATGCCTTCTGACACTTTATTCTTTCCTTTGTCTTTACCTGTAGTGCTACTAGATGCACCTGAAGATGTAGAGGTACTCCTTAGTCTCCCAGACCAAGGACTACTAGATGATGTCTCTGGTCCACTAAGAGTCCGTGATTCTTGCTTTTCAGCCTGCACATGAGTGTCATGATCATCATCAACATCCAATGCATCACCACTAGACGCATACCAGCTGCTCATTTCATCAAAGATGACATCCCTGCTCACTCTGAACTTACATGTGATAGGGTTGTAACAGCGATACCCTTTCTGCTCTAAAGAGTATCCAATAAAGATACACTTTTCAGCCTTTGGATCCAGCTTCTTCCGCAACTCATCTGGCACATGAACATACGCAATGCAGCCAAACACTTTCAAGTGTGAAACATCAGGCTTCTTACCTGTAAAACATTCTTCGGGGGTCATACCATGAACTGCAGCTGTGGGAGTTCTGTTCATAATATAAACAGCAGTATGAACAGCCTCAGACCAAAAATGCTTAGGCATATTCTTTTCAGCCATCAAGGCGCGTGCAACTTCTGCAATATGCCTGTTTTTCCTTTCTGCAACCCCATTTTGCTGTGGGGTATACCTGCATGTGAACTGTCTCTTTATCCCATGAGACCTCAGAAAATCACTGAACTCATTTGAGAGGTACTCTCCCCCTCCATCTGACCTCAGGCACTTTACTTTCAAGCCTGTTTCTCTTTCAACTGCAGCCTTGAAAGTTCTAAAGTGCTCAAAAGCTTCACTCTTTTCCTTCATAAAATATACCCACAGCTTTCTAGAGCAATCATCAATGAATGTGACAAAGTATGAACTGCCTCCAAGAGATACATTTTGTGTAGGCCCCCAAATGTCTGTATGCACAACATCAAGGATATTTCTGCTTACATCTTTGTCATGTGAAAAGGGTTGTCTTGCCTGCTTACCAAACTGACATGCTTCACATACCTTCTGAAATTCTGCAACTTTAAAAGTAGGCAAACCTGTAACCAACCCTTTGGACTGCATTAATTTCAGCCTTTGTACATTTGCATGTCCAATGCGTTTGTGCCAAATTTCAATGTCTGCAACAACACCTTTTCCTTTGGCATACATAGCCGCATTCATAGTAGGAATTCCAGCATCTAGAGTGAACATACGTCCAACTCTACTTCCCTTTGCTACCAACCTGCACTTGTCATTGAAGTCTTCTACAAAGCAGCCCTTTGCATTAAATCTGACTTGCAGCCCTTGCTCTACCATTTGACCGACTGACACCAAGTTCTTTGTAATAGATGGCACATGTAATACATCTGAAAGACTCTTTGTCTTACCATCATGCAAGGACAAGGGAACTTTTCCAATGTGTGAAATTGGGTGGCATGAGTCATCACCCGTCTGCACATAACCTGCATTCTGCAAATCCTGCATCTCTCCAAACCATTCTGCATGGCTGGTCATATGATTGGATGCACCTGAATCAACATACCAAACATCTTCATGTGTTCCCTTTCCTGTAACAGCATTCAGCATATGCTGCATAACGAACAAACGTTCATTTTTGTCTTCATTCTGTCGTGAAGACGATGCATAGTTTCCTTGCTGCAACTTACCACTGCGGATATCATCTCTCTTAGCATAACATTGGGCTGCAATATGACCTGTTTTGCCACAGTAGTGGCACACAATACCAGAGTTGTTAGAACCTCTGTTCTGCCATCCACCTCTTCCTCTAAAGCTCCCCCTGCCTCTAAAGTTACCACGACCTCCTGAAACCTGCATATCGCCAAATTGCTGATTCAATCTGTTTTGCTGGTTGTCACTACCACGTCCTGTACCACGGCCTCTTGAAGAGAACCTGCCACGTCCCCTTCCAGAACTGGAGTAGAAAGCTTGGACCTGTTCACCACTTCTTTCAGATGTCTCACTCTGCATGTTGATCTCTTCAGTGATCATAAGGGAGACCAATTCATCGAAATCTGGAAATGGCTTTCTGACATATACAGAAGTCACAAAAGACTTCCAAGCCTTTTCATTGTTAAGTCCACCCAAGGTAGACGATACCAAATCATCATCATCGGGCATTGCATCAATCGCTGCCAATGCATCTGCAATGCTTCTTACTTTCAGTGCATACTCATTGATAGACATCTTTCCTTTCTTCAATGTATTCAACTCTTGCTTGAGTTGAATCTTTCGTGCCTTTGTATTTACAGAAAACATAATTTCAAGTATGGTCCAAGCTGCATATGCATTCTCTGCATTTCTAATGTGTCCCAGCATGTTATTGTCAATTACTGCAGACAACCAATACATGACCTTCTTGTCTTTTGCATTCCATTCCTTTCGTGCCTTTGTCTCTTCTACAGTTGGAGGATCACTCACCTCCGGCTCCTTTTCTTCACCTGAAACGAACTCGTAGAGGCCTTTTCCAATAAGGAAGTTCGTGACACGAAACTTCCATGATGGGTAGTTGTTCTTGTCGAGCTTCTCAATGATGGGGCTTCCACTGTTCTCTGCCATTATCACAAAACTAATACCAAACAGCAAGCAAATCTTCTGCAACCCTTGACCTGTAGTGCACAGCAATACACCAGACAGCCTTTTTTACTGTCTGCTCAACAATACATGCAATCTGCAACCTTTTTGCAGATAAACCTTGTGTTTACTCACTGGTAAACACCTTTGAACTTACAGATCTGAAATCTGTAACCTGTGCACCCACGTTCGGTCAATACAGTCGAAGTCACAGTGTACCCCGAAACTGCTGTCCGCAACCTTGCGGCTCTAAAACGGGCCCTGAAATGGCCTTAAATGCCCAAAATCTCTGCGGGAAAGCCCTAAAGGGCCTATCTGCAGAATACACAGCGCTCTTCGCGCACACCAAATCTCACTGCAATCTGAGATTTTTTCTCTGCCCTGCTTCCGGTGCCTCCACAGGCACTATCCAAGAGAAGGAGTGGAAGAATGGGAGAGATTCTTACCCGTAGCTTGCTTGCTCGAACCTTGCTTCTTCTCCTTCACTTCAACCTTCGAAATCAGCCTCTCTCAATGGCGCGGCTCTGATACCATGTCAAGAATCGCGTGGTGGAGGGGGTTGCTCAAGATGCTGCGCCGAACACACACAGAATGCACAAGGAGAAGCTCACTCAAGAGACAAGAAGAGAGATGGAGGCCAAAACGTTTTCTTGCTGATTTCTTCTTCTTCTTCCACACACTTTACAATGTACACAAAGTATAGATAAGATACAACATAAAAGGAAAGTGGCCTACTAAGTCAAACAATGCATAACCGACTACACTAGTCGACTGGCGCTATAACTATGCCAGCTGTAAATAGGTGTAACAACCTGAATATAATAAGTAATGAGTCAGTGGCCATGTGAGAGTCATAATGACCACCGACGTGCTAAGTGTAGACGTGTGGACCCATCTAACCAGGCGGTCCATCATCCATGTCCACATGTGTTGAGCTTGCCATCTCAACAGATGGTCACTCGCTACTTGGCTCATCACCCATATTAACCATTGGTAGCACGTAACAAAACATGTAAGTAGTCCCCATAGTAGCCCTGGGATAATAAGATCAAACAATTCCAATAACACCTCAGGACCACAATTGAGAAATACATCCTCAATAAAGACATAATTTACCATTAAATCTGTAAAGCGATTCCACTGATGAGAAACCAACTAATAAATCACTATCTCAAAAATCTGAATTATATCCAAGGTTGCATGATGACACACCAGAGAATGGGAATCTCTCACACTATAGGTCCCATTCAATTGGTTGATCACAAGCTGCGAGTCACCTTTTACCAATAAAATCGATGAATATCATGATGTCGGGCTATATTTAGTCCCATGATTAAGGCTTTGTATTCTACCATGTTATTAGTAAAAGAAATGCCTAAATAAACTCGCATTTTTATAGCAATTCTATGTTTGGGGTCTTTAATAACCATACCGACACGTGCATACTTAGCGGTGTCGGAGGTATCTTAGTTCAAAGGTTGTATCCCGCGGCGGGTATCAGAGAGAGAAGGAGGTAGAGAATATGAGATAGAAGAAAAGAAAAAGAATAGACAAGAGGTACACAAGATAAAGACAAAACTCAATGAATCAAAGCACTATGTATTGATAGAACCTGAGAAGATGAAGAGAATCCTTATCTAGTACTACTTAGAAGCAATCTCCAGGAATTAGACCTCCTACAGCTCCATGATAGACCAAAAACGTGCACCAAACATTAGCTTATTCTCCTCTACTCAAATCACAAATCTAATATTTCTGTTGACTCCAAAAGGGAGGGAAAACCCGAGGACACTTGGTCAAGATTCTTTCAAATCGCTTCTTCTTCTCCCAGTTCAGAGGGTTGTTTGCTACCTGTAAACTGCGATCACACCTCGCGTGATTTGGCCAGCCCTTTTTGCATGAAATCTCCAAAAGTAGTTAAAAAAGCAACTTGCTTTTTGCATGTCACCCTATTCTAGAGGTTTTCTATAGCTTTTTAGGATATTTACAAGAAATAATATCCAAAATATCAAAAATAGGCTAAACTTGTCCAAGAATCTAGTATTTTTGAACCATATGTAATATGGACACTAAGACTAATGACTAATATGGCATAAATTCTCTAGATCAATAAGAAAGTTGAATGACAATGCACTCTAGAGTTTTTCACACTGTGTCCATGTAGTGGCACGACATCCACCCCCTGAATCCACACATCCTCTGTTACATGCCAAAGTTCTAGTTGTCACCAGATTCTGAGTCCTCATCATCTGCAACCATATCCTTTGCTTCTTCATCTTCCATATCTTCCTAGCTAGCCCTTGTATCATGGCCACTATTTTCTTCCAATTTTGGCGACTCATAGGCAGTAGATTCCCACCTCTTGAATAATTTGATTCCCACCTCATCATCTGCAACCATGTCCTTTCCTTCTTCATCTTTCATATCTTTGTAGCTAGCCCTTGTATCATGGCCACCATTTTCTTCCAATTTTGGCAACTCATAGGCAGTAGATTCCCACCTCTTGAATAATTTGATTCTTTTTCTTACTATCGTAAGTTTTATGATTGTTCCATCCAGCTCATTTAATGCATAAGTAGCATTATCAAACACATGTCTTACTACATAGGGTCCAAACCATCTTTTGGAGACTTTACGCATGGCACTATACTAGTTGTCTAAATTGCTATCATAAACTAGTACCCAATCCCCATCTTGTATGGTTCTTGGCCTCAATTTATGTCTTTTTTAAAGTGTTTCTTATTATGTATCATTGTTGCCCTTAACTTTGCAACTGTCGCCTCTATGTCTTCTGACTTTCTTTCCAATTGTCTAATGCGTAAGGCCAACAATTCCTCTCGATTCAACTCCTCTTTCCAAGGCAGCACACTTCATGTGACTATCATCCCTTCTATTGACATGATAGGTTTTTGACCATACATCAATTCAGCAAGCATATATCCTGTAATAGCACTATGAGTTGTTCTATCAATCCACAAAGCATAAGGGAGCAATCATGGCTAGTCTTTTACCTTCTCTCCACATGCTTTTGCCAATGCCTTCACAATAGGTGGATGACCTCTTTCACTCTTGCCATTTCCTTCAGGATTATATACTGAATTAAAGCAATCCCAGCCATGCAAAGAAATCATGGGCTTGATCTACATCTAATTCACCCCTATCTGTTGTAATTTTTCCCACATAGCCATATCAACGGAATATCTCTTCTAAGAGGAAAGTACACATTGCATTTGTTGTCTTAGTACGTAGAGCTCTCCCTTCCACTTGATTAGTCAAGTCTTCATGGGCAAGTATAAGATATCTCATTTGCCAAAGACCTGTAGGCATCATGACTAAATCCACCACCCACTTAAAATGAAGAGATAAGGGATATAAGGGCTGCAATCCATCCCAATGTCTCACAGATGAATACATTTAACATGTCGTACATGTTTCCATAAAGTGAGCAACATCCTTATACATGCCTTACCACCAATATCTTTATTTGATCTTTGCAAAAGTACCCCAAACACCTCTATGGCCAGTCCATAAGCTTTCATGAAGTTCTTTCATAACGTTACTTATGAAGCTCTGTCACCCAAAACTCGCAATGGCATACCTTGTTTCTTCTTAGCATGTTTCCACAAGTAAGAAAAACCCATAAGCTTTCCTCTTGATCTTCTTAAACTCTTCATCTGACCGCTTATCTCTCTTTGTTAATGTATTGATTTATTGACCAATTCTTAGGCACTCTCCTGCATATTTGTTTTCTAGAAACACTTCTACACAAGATACATAACATCGAAAGTGTCTTCTCTTTGCTTTCCAAGCTTCTATTAATGCTGCAGCAACTCCTTGGATTGCTAAAATCACTCTTACGACATCATTTTCACTTGCAAGAAAGTTACCACTTCCTCCTCATCCATCATCCCATCTTCATTCTCATAGTGTGCACGAGATAACATGTCTACCACACTAGGTTATCTCTTCCCACAATATGTTGAAATTCAGGGTTCAAAGATTTGATGTATGCAATCCATCGAAGCATAGCAATGTCCGAGTAGCAAAACTAGTAATCATACCCAATACCCAGCAAATAGTCAGTCTCAATGACTATACAAGCATCCATAAAATACTCCTTATCACATTTAAGGGATGTCACAATTCCCCATAATTCTCTTTTTACCTATGGATACCTTCTATGTCATTCAGTCAATACTTTAGCACCAAATCGAATTGCACATCTTTGCCCTTATTCATCATCTTGCTCAATTGCCCATCCAATCCTGATTGGGCTCATATCAACAGTAATAATGATAGTCTTTCCATGTGAATAATTAGCCTTTCTCAATGTAGGAGCAAATTTCAAGAGCTACTTCAGTTTCTTCATTGCTTTCTTATGCTTCCTTTCCCAATGAAATCCCTGACCTTTCCTCAAGAGCTGATATAGAGTATCAGTTACATGTACAAAGTGAGGGATACATATTAAATAGAATACACATGCACCCAAGAATCTATGCACCTCTGATACATTCATGCATACAATTGCATTCTATCCATCCCATCTATTTTTGTTGGTGATGGTCTTCACCCATAGGGCCCACACATATGCCCAACAATCAAAACCTCTTCAACTCCAAGGCTGACCTTTGTCTAGAAAGAGTTAAATGCACCTCTTTTAGACACATAAAAATCCTTTCACAATCAACAATATGGTCTTCAACAAACTGTCTGCACCCATGAGCATCCATCTCTTCATTCTTTTCATCTATTGCACACCCTTTGATTGGAACATCATCCAAGAAGGGCATTGTCAATTGTGGTATAAAATTCATGAGTACCCTATTCATAGCATTTGTCATGTGTGCCATTGAGTTTGTTGCACCCTGCAGGAGAGTACACATCCGTACTAACCCCAAGGGATTCTTCATGGTTGTGATATCCATGCTCTCAACTACAAGCTGAAACTAATCATACCCCAAGTAAATATCACCCAAAGAATAAATCGCTTTGCCTGTAAATTCATCAACCATAGGACTTGCACCCACGTTTCTTATGGTCACTTTATTGATCGTCTGCATATAGCCCCATTCTTTTTGGGCATAATAAACCAACGTTTTGAGTATGAGGCTGAAAAGGGATCCAAGATCTTCATGTGAATCTTTTCATTTAGCAAATCCATTAGCTTTGGTAAGTAAGCTTTAGGCATTAGGATAGGCATCAAGTTCCATGGTACATGTGGCACAGTAAATATTACCATATGAGAGATAACATTCAGATCTACACAACCTATTTCAACTAGCTAAAATGAAAATGATTTTCCATGCCTAGCCAACATCTGCATAAAACAATCTCTTTCAACATGTAAAAGAAACCCTTCTACACCAACTTTCAGTCCTTGTAATATTTCAACTGTAAATTGATGGCCTATATCTTTAGGATCTCGTAAGCTTAGTTGCCTTTACACTTTTTCATACAAACCCTCACTTTTTGGTGGAAGCAATAAAGCAACCGGTTTCACCTTTTTCTCAACCGTATTATACTTCATCTCTACAACTGCTTCAGCCCATTGTAATCCTTCCTATTGAGCAAATAATGCTAAAACATTAGACATGTCCAAAGAACATACTGACAACACTCTATTTTCAACCTCATTTTCTACATCTATAGTTGATGAAATTTCAACCATAGTGTCATTAATATTTAGCCCATAAAAGATGCTTAAAATGCCTTAATTTTTAGCTAACAACCCCAATAACACCATATTGGGGAATGGGAATTTCCCATAAGTTTGGGACACATGGTCAAATATTTGGATTTGTCATAACTCGAATACTATAACTCCAAATTGACCGTTGTCGTGATTTGTGAAAAAGCATGGAATGCATCATCATCTGACTTTCTTACTGATGTAGAGAGTCAATGTGATCTGAGTCATTAGTGCTAGTATCCATGGCATAGATGGTCCAAAAATACTAGATTTTTGGATAATTTTGGCCTATTTTTTATATTATTTTTGTAAAAAAACCCTAAAAATTTAGAAAAGCTTCTAGATTAGGATGGCATGCAAAAAGAAAGTTGCTTTTTCAGTCAGTTATTGGATTTTGTATTTTTTAAAAAATAGATTGCTGAAATCGTGTGCATCACAATCGCTGTTGACAGGTTGAAAACCACACTTTGAACTGGAAGAAGAAGAATGAGTGAGCTGGGAGATCCTGGACTAAGTGTTTTACCCCCCTTTCAAAGCCAATGGAGCCATCAGATTTGGGTTCCAAGTAGCAAAGAAGTGGCTGTTTTTTTTATCCACGTTTTTTGTCTATGAAGGAGCTCTAGGATAACTAATGCCTGGAGATTGCTTTTGAGTAGTGCCAGAGAAAGGATTTCAAGTTCTGTCAATACATATTGATTCAATTCATTTTTCTTTGTATTTATTGTGTTTACCTCTTGTCTATTCTTTTTCTTCTTTTCCATCTCCTATCTCTACTTCCTTCTACCTCTGATCCCTAGTGGATTTGACCTTTTAACAAAAACCCCTCTGACATTGGTGAACCCAACGTGAAAGGTTGTTAAAAGAAGGAAATAAAAGATGGGAGAACCTTCGAACACAATCTTTAGTGATGTTTTGCAACAATTGGTGCAAAATCTGAATATGCTTATGCAAGTACAACAAGAACAATAGGTGGTGCATGCTTTTGCTCAAATAGAAAGTGTTGTGATGAATGTTCTACAACAAGCAGTTGAGCGTGAGATGAAGTTATTCAATGGCAAGAATGTATCTGGATATGTACATACCTATGCTCAAATGATTGAATTCTTTGGAGTGGCTCAACTTGCATGGAGCCAGTATTTTGTATGTGTTACTGTACATGAACTGAAAGCATGAATTACTGAATTATACATGTAGGATGTTGACTGGGTAGCTTTCGAGAAGACACTTAGGGAAGAATTTTATATTGAAGATACCAATTTGATTACGCACAAGACTTTTCAGGAGTGGGTTTTACAACCCAATAAGGGTCTTGTGGCTACAAAATTGTTAAGAGAATTTGAAAGTCGATTTGAGCAGTTGGATCTCGCAGAACAGCAAGCTCTTACAAGTCAAAAAATTGAATTATTTCTATAGGCAGCTGATCCTGAGCTAGACAAGCTTGATGATTTTCTAGAGGATCAAACTACATAGACATGTCTTAAAACATAGTGGAGATATGTCAAGGAAGCTGTTATTGCACTTGTAAAGAAGCATAGGAGAAGAGAAAGATTGCATGTCTCTATCTTGCCCACTGTTTCAGGCAAAATAGTTAAAGTATCCAGTACGCTACCCACTTCTGTGGCTAACCTTATGGTTGTACCCTATTATTGTTCCCTCTGTTAGGGAAGATGTCTTGGATGAATTAGTCAAAGGCATGCGGGATCTTCAATTGAAGGTTGCAAAATTGGATGAAAAAGGATAAGAGGAAAGGGGACGGGCAATAGCCCCTAAGCCAGGAAAAAGATGTATGTGGTGTGATAGTTTGCAGCATGAGAGAAAAGATTGTGTTGCCTATCAAGAGGCCTTGGCACGACATCTCATCTTTTGGAAAGATGGCAAGATCCATGCACAAGAAACGGGATTGCCTGTTACTTTGAATTTTTGAAGGGGAGGTATGCAGAAGTTATTGGAAGACTTGGATGTCCGAAAAGCTTATACGATAGTACATGCTTCTACTTTTGGTCTACACTTGGATGGAATGCATGGCCAAGTGGTCCAAAAGCTGAAATATGGACACATGCTTTACATGCAGCTGAAAAGAAAAAAGTTACTGATAGTGAAATGTCTCATGTAGGGCAAGACATTCGTGACATAACTGGTTGGGAATCACTTATAGATGCATATTCAGTGGATGCATATTTAGAAAAAGGGCAAAACACAGATACACTTGTGGAAGAGAAATAGAAGAGAGATGAAGATAATGTAGGGATATCTAAGGAAGCGACAAGAAGAAGTGTGGATTTGTCTAAAGCTACAAATCAGTCACCTCCCGAATGTTATGGATACCTTGGAAGATCTTGTACTAGAAGATTCAGCCATTGCATCTATAGATTTTCTTAATGTATCTAAAGAGATTTACGAAGATCATGTTTTACTTGATGTAGGGAGTCAAAGGGAGATTGATGACTTGTTGGATGCACATGATTTTGATGCCAGGAGGCATATTCCACGGTGGATTCCGTGAGGTTTTACGGTGGATTCCGTAAACTTAGATGACCGGGGCTCATACACAAAGTGAATTCTTTGTGCGAGCAGTTGATGGGGACGCCTGTCCTTTTCGGGCGTTTCATTAATTTATTGTGTACATGGGTGATTCCATAGCGGGTGACTCCGTAAAATGCATATTAAATTAATAAACGTTTATGAGTTTAGAGTGTGCACTCGTAATAAATTAAGGTTAGGATTTATTTCTAACCAGTTGATTTATTTATGTAGCTAAAGACTGCTAGGTATTCACTTTTGTCGGTTTAATTGTATTATTTTACTAACGATTGTGAATGCTTCAGTTGATGTGTAGAGATAGCAGCAGTGGCAGAGGAAAGCATTGGAGTCTAGCGAGTATTCGACCTATGGATTATATTTTGATAGGCGCCACGTCTATATTTTGTTATGTCTATTGAGGCATTGATTATTGATTATTATTTTGTATGCGCCTATGCGCACGGATATGTTATTTCTATTTGGGACATTATGTGGGCATGTCAGACTCTATGGGCACCATCCATTAGCTTTATTTCCTATTTTTGTAGAAAGCAAACTCAAAAGCTAAAAGCTTGTCATATTTTTGTAAATTGGGCTATTATTGAGCATGAAGATGGAAATATACATAAAATACATGCTTTGTGAAGAGCTCACACAAGGCATGGGGGGAGATTGAACCCAATTGGTCTCTTGCTTCTTGTCGTTCATGCTTTTACATTGTTTTTTGTGCAAAAAGGTAGAGTTCATTGTTCTTGGGGACCTTCCGGGATTCACTACGTGAGCATACTGCGACCGATCTGCGCACCAGTGGTATCAGAGCGGAGCTGAGATCAAGAGCTTCCAATTGCTACCCATCTCGTGCGAAGGCGGAGCTCCTGGAACGATCGGGCTCTACAGTCAATCTCGTCACGAACCATCGATACATGCAGACTTCTGGCGATCAAGAACCCTTGTTTCTACTCTCAGATCGCGAAGGACCAGGCTGTACAGGCGGAGGACCACGCATTCATTTCCTTCATCAAGTCGACAAAAACCAGAGCTAAGTTTCAATTACAAGCCTAAAAGCTTAAAAAAAATCAAAAGTCTTAAAGCTTAGTTAAGCTTTAATAAAGCTTAACCTCGAAAATTCATCTCGGGCGGAGTCAGTATAAACTCGTCGAGTTCAACCACGTCGTCAATATACTGCGATACCCGAAAATCAGATTTGGCTTGGTAAGCCATAAGTTCCATAAGCTTAAGACATTAAGCTTTCTGCAAGTCAAACAAGACAATCAAGTTAACAAACTTTGGGTCCTGCACTTTCGAAGTCAAGTCCTGCAAGTCGACTGTAATCAAGTTCTGCAAGTTCACTAAGTTCTGCAAGTCTGCAACTCTGCAAGTCGGCTAAGTCTGCAACTCTGCAAGTCAGACTAGTCAATTGAAGTCAGAACTGACTAGTGCTCAAAACTCCTAGAAGGGTTGTTCCTGCGCAGAAACTCTGAACTGCAAAGTTGTTCGTGGCAAAGTATTCTACCTATACGCAGGTCCGCTGAAGTATTTTCAGCATATGAAGAAGGAAATATTGCAGATTTTCTGAAGAAATACCAAAAAAAAAACACATAGCCTTGTAACCCCGAATTTGAGCTACGCTCATCCCGCTAACCTGATTTTGAGTGAGAAAGGTCTTTTGAGTTTTACAGGATGACGGAACCACATATGGATGATCCTATGGCTGAAGATGACCTACCTGAACCTACCATGGAACAAAAGCTGGATCTAATCATGCTGCAATTGGAAGAAGAATGAAGGGCTAGGCAAGCATTGCAAGCGCAATTGACAAAATTACAAAGAGCGTCTACCGACAAAGAAAAACCTCAAGCTGAAGATTTGATTCGACTTACCATCAACGCCACTCTTGAAGCTCAAACCATTCGCAAGGAATCAAAGATAAGTAAACGAAGTTTCAAATTCCGCACTTTCAATGGCATACGAGAAGGAAAGACTATTTTATCATTCATTAGTCAGTTTGATGACTATTTCCATGAGGAAACCTATCCAAAAAAAGATAAAATCAAGTGTGTTACTAATCATTTGGTAGACAGAGCATCACTTTGGTGGACTGTAGTACGCAAGAGCATAGAATGTCCTGCTACTTGGGAAGATTTCAAGAAGAAGTTCATGCAGAATTTCCTTCCACCGCAATTTCATGAGAAGGCTATCAAGCAATGGGATTTACTTCAACAACGGGATCGTGAGCCTATACCACAGTATACAGGGAGTTTTTGGAATGCACTCTTACAGCTACGCATGCTTGAAGACGTACCAAAGACGACACATAAGCGGAAGTATATGTCTGGACTTCTTGGACATTACTACGCTGAAGTGAACATATTCAAGCCTGCTTCCCTTGAAGACGCCATCTCACTAGCTCACGACATTGAAGATAAGTTATGCGATAGAGACAGACGACCACAGCAATTCCAAGCCAATGGTAATTATGGATCTAAACAATTCAATTCCAATTTTAGAAGGTTTAATCCAGGTCTTTCTCTTCACCATCTTTCCGCAAGAATTGGGTTAAACCACCTGCATTACCATCCAATGTCAATCCAAATCCTAAGCCTATTCCACAAGCAAATCCAAATGTACCTAGACTTCCAGCCATTGCAAATAATGTAACCAAAGCCAAGCCAATAGTATGCTATAAATGCCACCAGCCTGGACATCTCGCAGCAAATTGTCTTTCAAAGAAGCCACCAGCACATATCAACTATCTTGGAGCCATGGACGAAGACAAGCATGAGGATATGCCTGATTTCACTGAAGATGATGACGACACTACTACTACTTCCGACACTTTACCAGGTATGCCTACTCCACATTCATTATTGACTATGAAATGTTTGGTGCATGGAAAGGAAAAGACTATCTTGCATGATGATGGTAGTACTCATGACTTTATTTCATCAAAATTGGTAAAGGAATTGAAATTACATACTGTACCTACGTATTATCGCATAAAAGCTGCATTTTTAGGCACTAGGTATAATGGTACACAAGAAGTACAAGATTTAGAGATTCAAATTGGTTCATACACTGAAAGAAGAAATTTCTTAGTTGTTCCATTACAGTCAAGTGACATTATTTTTGGAATGCCTTGGCGACACCAACATAATCCAGATATAGATTATTCCACACACACAATGCATATTAATTTTCAAGGGAAATCTATTACATTATATGGTATGCATGCATCTAATGTTTTTCCACTGCTTTCGCATACTCAAGCTAAACGTGCACTACGCAAGAGTAGTAAATCATATCTCATTTGGGTGAATGAATTGCAAGCAAAGGAAAATCATATGCACCCTAGGCATAAGGAATTTCTTGCATATTTTAAGGACTGTTTTGCAGAAGACCTACCACCAGGTTTACCTCCTTCACGTCCAGAAGACCATAAGATTGATTTGATACCTGGCCTTGCAAAGCACCATATAGGCACAATCAGATAGAGCAAAAAGAAATCCAGAGCCAAGTTGAAGAATTACTAAATAGAGGTTTAATTCGACCTAGCAGTTCTCCATTCGGTGCACCTGTACTCTTAGTCAAGAAAAAGAATAATACCTATCGTATGTGTATTGACTACTGAGCTTTAAATAAGATCACTGTAAAGAATAGGTATCCTATACCTAGAGTTGATGACCTTATGGACAAACTGCAAGGATCTTCTATATTTAGTAAAATTGACCTTACGTCTGGATATCATCAGGTGAGGCTAGATAAATCTGATATATTTAAGACTGCATTCAGAACACAGTTTGGCCATTACGAATTCTTAGTCATGCCATTCGGATTGACTAATGCACCTGCCACCTTCAGTAGAATGATGAACCGTATCTTTTTGAAATATCAGTACTGTGTGATTGTTTTCTTTGATGATATTTTGGTGTTTAGTCAAAATGAGAAAGAGCATTATGAGCATTTGTCATTAGTTTTTCAATTATTGAAAGAAAATCAATTGTTTGCAAATCCTGAAAAGAGTGAATTTTTTAAGACAGAAATTGAGTATTTAGGTCATATTGTATCATCTGAAGGAATTAAAGTTGATCCTAAGAAAATTGATGCAATATTGCATTGGCCTGTTCCCAAAAACATGCATGAGTTACGCTCATTCCTTGGTCTTGCTAGTTTCTATAGGAAGTTTGTACGTAATTTTTCATTACTTGCTTTACCATTAACAAAACTTCTCAAGAAATGAATTGTTTATCAATGGACCGAAAAATCAACAAAAATCTTTTGACTTACTGAAACATGCATTAACCAATGCCCCTGTTTTACAGTTGCCTGACTTTAATAGACCATTCTTTCTAGTTGTGACTGATGCTAGTGGATCAGGAATAGGAGCTGTACTAATGCAAGACAATCATTCAATAGCATATTCTAGTTGTAAGCTGAAACCCTCTGAGCTGAAATATTCCACATATGACAAAGAACTATTAGCAGTTGTACAAGCATTAAAACAGTGGAAACACTACTTAATGGGTTCAGAATTTATGATAAAGACCGATCAGCAAAGCATTAGACATTTACTTAGCCAACCCCAAATTTCTGACCGTCATATCAAATGGGCTTCCTTTATTCAAAGTTTTCATCCTATCATTCAATACCAACCTGGAAAAGAAAATGTAGTTGCTGATGCATTGAGTAGAAGACCTGCAATTCATAATATTTCTGTCATATCTTTTGATTCTTTGATTGCTATGAAAGATACATATCACCAGGATATTACTTTTCATTCTGATTGGAATAAATTAGTTCAAAATAATTTCATTCGTGTTGATTCATTGTCATATAATGATGGATTTATGTTTTATGAAAAGAGACTGTGTGTTACTATTCCATTCCGATCTTTTGTTTTGAATGAAATTCATTGTCCCCCATATCAAGGTCATAGAGGTATCATATCTACCTTACGTATGTTAACTGAAGATTTTTATTGGCCGCATATGGATGTAGATGTATCTAATTTCGTTTCTGAATGTTTGATTTGTCAAAGAGTAAAGAGACATCATGGTAAACAGTATGGATTATTAATGCCTTTGTCTATTCCATCTAAACCTTGGGAACATATTTCTATGGATTTCATTACTGGTTTACCAAATACTAAATCTAACCATGACATGATTTGGACAGTTGTAGATAGATTTAGTAAGCAAGCATATTTCATTCCATGTAAGAAAACTTTAACAGCATCACAGGCAGCACAATTATTTTTGAAAATTGTTTTTATTAACCGTGGATTGCCCAAAGTTTTCATTTCAGATCGTGATTCTAGATTTTGTAACAATTGTTGGATTACCCTGTTTGCTAATCTAGGCACAAAGATTGATTTCTCATCTGCATTTCATCCAAAAACAAATGGACAAACAGAAGCCACAAACAGCACCATTCTAGATCTTTTACGTGCATATACTATCTCTAAACCTCACACATGGGACACTCATTTGCATTTATTACAGTTTGCATATAACAATACACCGCACACATCTACAAAGAAAGCACCGTTTGAAGTCATTTATGGATATAGATTGTCTACACCTGTTGCATCTTTGTCTAATAAAATTCAGAGTGCTGATGATATTGCTAGTATGCATAACAATATTTTTGATGAGGTTAAGGATATGATTGGTAAAGCCCAACAATCATATACCAAACAAGCCAACAAGAAAAGACAAGCCATGAATTTCAAAGTTGATGATTATGTTTGACTGAGAATAGAAAAACCTAGACTCCAAAGTGTAGATAGACATCCAGTTGTCAAACTAGCTCCTAGATTCTATGGACCATTTAGAATCATTCATAAAATTAATGATAATGCATTCAAGTTAGAATTACCATCTCATTGGAAAATTCACATTACATTTCACATTAGTTTATTGAGACCATTTAGAGGCCAATTACCTATCCACCCTGTTTATGAAAACCCACCTTTATTAGAAGAAGAGACTGAAATACTTGAACCAGAAGCTATCATAGACACTGATTATATGACCATTAGAACTGACCGAAGATATTCTAGATATCTAGTAAAATTTAAGAACCATCCTGTAGAGGAAGCACAATGGATGCACGCTAGAGACTTAAATGCTTTCCCCACTCTGTTAGCTCCACATTGAGCTAATAGCAATTGAGGTCAATTGCTATCCCACCCCGGGGGTATGATGCCAGGAGGCATATTCCACGGTGGATTCCGTGAGGTTTTACGGTGGATTCCGTAAACTTAGATGACCGGGGCTCATACACAAAGTGGATTATTTGTGCGAGAAGTTGATGGGGACGCCTGTCCTTTTCGGGTGTTTCATTAATTTATTGTGTACATGGGTGATTCCGTAGCGGGTGATTCCGCAAAATGCATATTAAATTAATAAATGTTTATGAGTTTAGAGTGTGCACTCGTAATAAATTAAGGTTAGGATTTATTTCTAACCAGTTGATTTATTTATGTAGCTGAAGACTGCTAGGTATTCACTTTTGTCGGTTTAATTGTATTATTTTACTAACGATTGTGAATGCTTTAGTTGATGTGTAGAGATAGCAGCAGTGGCGGAGGAAAGCATTGGAGTCTAGCGAGTATTCGACCTATGGATTATATTTTGATAGGCGCCACGCCTATATTTTGTTATGTCTATTGAGGCATTGATTATTGATTATTATTTTGTATGCGCCTATGCGCACGGATATGTTATTTCTATTTGGGACATTGTGTGGGCGTGCCAGATTCTATGGGCACCGTCCATTAGCTTTATTTCCTATTTTTGTAGAAAGCAAACTCAAAAGCTAAAAGCTTGTCATATTTTCATAAATTGGGCTATTATTGAGCATGAAGATGGAAATATACATAAAATACATGCTTTGTGAAGCGCTCACACAAGGCATGGGGGGAGATTGAACCCAATTGGTCTCTTGCTTCTTGTCGTTCATGCTTTTACATTGTTTTTTGTGCAAAAAGGTAGAGTTCATTGTTCTTGGGGACCTTCCGGGATTCACTACATGAGCATACTGCGACCGATCTGCGCACCAGATTTGCAGGATAAAGTTATTACCTATGAGACAGTTCATGAGCTTAAGGATATGCATGTATTAGAGGATGCTATGATGCTCCACAATTGGAAACTGTTTCAAATGTTTTATCAAAGGCCTTGATAGGTAACTCTAAGATGCTTCAAGATATGGATTGCTTCACTATTTTTGGTAATGGTGAGTGTTGAGTGTTGAAATGACTTGTTTTTTGGCTGATTTTTGTTATTTTTGAGAGCTGAATGGTTGATTTTATGAGATGATTGATTGGTTTAGAAGTGTTTTGAGAGTATTTTGGATGATATTGATTGTGTTTTGGAAGTACATGATGATTATTGGTGGTTCTGTGATGTTCTGATAGGTTCTGACAGGTTTTGTATACCTTCTGTTTTGTTCTGTTTTGCTCTGTTTTGGTCTGTTTTGTTCTGATTATCTTCAGTAAGGAGGAATGGAGTATTGATTAATGAATATTGAGATCTTGTGAAAGCTTATTGAATGGTTTGTGAAAGTTCGGAATGATTTGAGAATGAGTTATGTGGTTTTGATGACCTTCTGTAACCTTCTGTAGGTCTTCTGTAGAGCTTCTGTTCTGTTCTATACTGTAGCTGTTCTGGTACTGTTCTGTAGACTGTTCTGTATGCTTATGTATGTGTTGTGATGGATGAGAGTGTAGAATGGGAAAGTTTTCTAGCCTTGGAAAGAGGTGAATACAAGTGCAAAAGAGCTGGAGGAAGTGGAAGAAGTAGCTGCCAAAGACTCAAGTGAAGACTAGAGTGAAGTGACAGTAGTGAGCTATGAAAGGACACTATAGTGGCTCTGGTGACCCTTCATATCAGGCATACCTCTTGGGAGGGGTACCCACGACCTAAGAGGGATTATTGAGAGTAATTTGGAGAGATTGTAGTGAGGACATGATGTATTATTGATGGAGAGAGAGAGAGAGAGTCAGAGATAGCCAAGTCTACTCAAACAGAGTGATTGTATATGAGAGATTGAGAGAGAAGACTATGAAGATATTGAATATGAATACTATGTGATGTATTTCCATTCAAAGATGGTGTATTCCTTTGCTTTCTTTGTTCTATTGACGTATTTTGTGAAGATATTGAAGAATATGGTTGATTCTATTAAAAACCGTGGGAGATCTACATGATGCTGCATGAAGATTTGTTGTGCCTGGTGTTCTTTTCTTCATTGTGATCATATGAAACATGATAAACAAGCTTGTTGATGTTACAAGATAGATTTTCTTGCAAGAGAATTCCCTTTTCCTTGGTGTTCCTCTTGGGGCTCCATGTTTTTGGTGCGCAGCCGGGGAAACTTGCCATCAACAAGCACCAGCAGAGGCTGAAAATGAAGGAAATGGCATTGCCAAGAAGAGAAGAATTCAATGGATGTTTGTAAAGTTCCTTCTTCCACTGAAGAGTTGGAATTCCTCATAATCAAAGCCACTTTCCACAAGAAGTTCATCCCACAATGGCGGAAACACATCACCATCATGATGCATGCTCTATGTGGTGGACAGTTTCCTCTTCCTATTGAAGGAGCAGAAACTTGCATCTTGGTGGCAAACTGTTTGGGAACAAACTGAAGAGCAGAAACAGAGAGAATGACCATCAATGGAAGATTTGGCATTATTTGAAAAGTTTCCAGACAACATCAAGTGGGAGATTGTGAAGAAGCTTCAGGAGTCTTGGTCAGTAGAGGTTCACAAAGACAAGAAGGAAAAGAGTTGGAATTTGTTCGTGGACGCTCAACAGCAAGATACATGGGATGCTTGGTGTACTGATAATCTTCTGTTTGTTCAATTAGCAACCCACTGGAAGCTAGTAGACAGAGTGTTTTTCACAACATACACTGTTGAGACCATCAGAAGCTGGCATTACTATGATGATGGCACCACCACAATGCTCAGACGTATGCATTTTGACACCTTCCGAACCGAATACCTTCCTCTGTGCAGTGGCATGAAAGCAGAATTCAGGGACGTTGAAAGGAAAGAAGTAGAAGAAATGTTGGCAAGAGAGTTCTCCAGAGACTGAAGCCTTTTGTTAACCCTCTGTGGAGCACTAACAACCTAGTGGAGCCAACCCCCTGATGAATGACGCAATAAAGAGGCAAGCGTTAGAACGAGTCCAGAAGTACGTGAGAAGAGAGAAAGCAAAAATCAAAACCGAGAGCAAGCTCGCAGCAGAAGCCGCCTTTGACGCCCTTGCGGAACTCTTTACAGAAGTCCCAATGGCACATCAAGCCCTTCCACCAACAGATGTCCCCGGTATCACAATACAGTGCACCAAATCCACAGTGGCCACAATCCATGCCTCAAATGATGGTTCAACCACAACAACAATGGTCCCAACCAATTTTCTCAATGCCAAATCAGCAGCAACAGTGGAATCCTACCAATTGGAGCCAACAACCAACAGTTCAAACAGGAGCTCTGAATCAGAACCAAAATAGAGACCCCTCTGTACCAGCCCAACCCGTTTATGCAGTGATTACAGAGACTCCTCAAAACCCTCCTGCCAGTACGTCTGGAGGAGAAAGCTTGAAGGATTATTTATCCAACTCAGTTGCAAACATCAAAAAGGAGTTGATGGATATGATCACAGAGCAACTGCAGACGTTGAAAGTGAATACCGCTAGCATATCCAACATTGCAGGAGCGGGAAGAGATGTAATGCGGTCAAACACTTGGTGTGGTAAGTGTCATCAAGCAGGCCATTTAGCCACTGAATGTACACGAAAACCAACCATCCCTGGAGCCTTCTGTTCCTACTGTTTGCGCAAGAACCATACAGAGGACATTTGCTCTCTAAAGGAGATGCATGATAGGAGAAGGAAGGACGAAGATGCAAGATTTAACTTGCTGGAATTCAAAATGACAACACAAGATATTGGACCCAAGCCTAGAGAGTTTGGTCCTAATTTCGGACCTAGAAGATTTCCTTCCCAAAGTTACAGAGGAAGACAGTCTGGCGGTGGTCAGAGATCAGAAGTGGAATGTTACAGATGTGGAGAAAAGGGACACATCTCACCAAATTGTCCAAATCCTCGAAGGTCAGTGGATTACAAGCCCTTATGCAGTCGATGCAAAGGAGAAGGCCACACTGCAAAGGACTGTCCAAGCCCAGCCCCAGTGAAAAACAGTGCTATTGATAGTCCGTCCAAGGCCCAAGAGCCTACCTCCAATTTGGTGGAATTTGAAGTTGCTGCCATCACGCATGCAAAGCAGAAGGAACCACCTATCCAGAAAGAAAATAACCCTCATGTGAGAACAGTGAAGTTCAATCTTCCACCAGAAGAACAGAACAGAACAGAGCCTAACAGTGCCGTACAGAGCCCTACAGTGCCACAGAGAGTTACAGAGACAGTTGCAGAGACAGGACCAGAGGTCCAGGAGACAGAAGAGGAGGAAGTGCCACAAGTGGCAGAAGAAGTTCCTGTAATTCCTCTGTTGGAAGAAAGAGGGAAAATGAAAATGGGTGTTGCCCCATTCCCTAACCGGTTAGAGAAGCCAGTGGATCCTATTAAGGAATACGATCTAGTTAGAGATCTAGATACCTTTAGACCAAACCTCACATTCCGACAATTATTGATGTTGTCTCCCAGTTGCCGGAAAAGGTTCAAAAGTATACTAACAAGAAGACGTGGTTTAAGGATTGCTCCCTCAATAGCAACAAAGTCCAACAAGGCTTCAGAACCTGTAAAAGAAGTGGATGTGGCTAACGCTTTCCTAGATCCAGGTACTCCAGAGACTGGTGTGTGGATAGAAGGCTGCTTTATTTCAAATGCACTGATTGATGGTGGTTCATCAGTGAACATTATGACGGATGTTACAATGAAGGATCTAGGCCTACAAGGTGTGCAACCCACCCAATGGCTCATCAGATTGGCGGATCAGAGTAGAATCAAGCCTTTGGGCATTGTCCCATATGTGAAGACTACAGTGGCTGGGAAAGATTATTGGCTGACCTATCTGGTGGTGAAGCCAAACTCTTATGGTACATCCTATCCTCTGTTACTGGGCAGACCATGGCTTTTTGAAGCCCAAGCAAGGACGGATTGGTTCAAAGGAACTTTGACCTTGGGTAGAGGACCCAACAAAGTAGTGCTGAAACTGTATGGTTCTCAAAAAGGACATGGATCCACCTCCTTGGAATTATCTTCTGACTCCCTTAATGAGGTTACGGATGGAACATCAGCAGACGAAGATGCTATCAAACAGATCCTTTCCAAGAAAACAGTGGCACATTCCTTAACAGTGGATACTGTAAGCCGACTTCCAAAAGATGCAAAGCCATTATCAATGGGTGAATACTTCCTGCCTGAACCAGGAATGACATCTAAAATCACTTCTGACAGTGAGATAGAAGCATGGATGTACTGCTCTCCCTGTTACATGGCCATAGCAGAGCCAGAGACAGAGGTAGAAGATGAAATAGAAAACCTGTTCTTCTGTTACAGAGCTCCTACAAAAGCAAAGACAGAGACAGAGACAGAAACAGAAGCAGAGACAGAGACAGAAGAGGATGAATATGATATGGACGAAGAAGGTGATGAAAGTGAGCCAGAAGAATCTATCCCACCTGAAGAGGATACATTTGAAGAAGAAGTTCCAGAAGCATCAGAAGCGGACGAGCTCATACTATGGGACAGAATGGTGATGGTACCATTTGGTCTAGTAAATGGATCTTCTCGTATGCAAAATCGTTATAAGAAATGGATTAAGAAGAACAAGCCGTCTTTCAGCAGTGGCTCATGCCGTCCTAACCCATCCTTGCCAAAGAAAGATGATGATGATGCACCGTGCCAACAAACACCAGTCCCACAAACCCAACAGGCATCAGAGGGTCCCTGTTATGTGACGTTCCTGGATGTATCATCAGAAGATGAGTCTTCAAGCCAAGAGGTAATTAATCTTGAAACCAAACCCAAAACAGCTCTAATTCCATTCCAACATCTTAAGGAGCAACCTAAGTCTCCACCAACAGAAGAAGTGGGTTCTAGTGGGACATCAGAAGAGGACACCATTCCCTTGAAGGAGTCGGATCTGTACCCAGAAGCAGTCCGCGGGACCTTCATCCGTGAAGTAGAAGGTGAAAGGCAGTTAACTTTTGTGGGTGCAGAAGGCATTAAACGCCACTTGAAGGTGGGTAGCAGTCTCCCAGAAGAGGAGTTGTCAACCTTGTATAACTTGTTGAAAGAAAATTTGGACGTGTTTGCATGGTCCTACAAAGACCTAAAGGGGATTGATCCCACAATATGTCAACATCATATTGACTTGGAGCCTGATGCCAAGCCAGTACGGCAACGACAGAGGCGAATGAACCCGAATTATTGCACATTGGTGAAAGCGGAGCTGCTGAAGCTTCTGGAAGCCGAGTTCATCTATCCAGTGGCAAATGGTGAATGGGTTTCACCCATCATAGTTGTACCCAAGAAGAATGGCAAATTGCGAATATGTGTGGATTTTCGAAAGCTCAATTCCAAGACGAAGAAGAATCACTTTCCTATCCCTTTCACAGACCAACTGTTGGACACAGTGGCAGGACATGAGCTTTATTCTCTTCTGGATGGATTCAGCGGATACAACCAAGTCCAAATCGCAGAAGAAGACCAATCCAAAACAACCTTCACCACAGAATGGGGGACCTACGCTTACCGAGTGATGCCATTTGGACTCTGCAATGCCCCTGCTACTTTCCAGCGAGTCATGATGGCTGCATTTCAAAATCATCTGCACGACTTCATTGAGGTATATTTGGATGACTTCTGTGTCTATAGTTTGATCCGTGAACACTGGGAACACCTGGAACAATGCTTTGACCGATGCCGGGAGTATGGGATTTCCCTTAACCCCGAAAAATGCATCTTTGGGGTTTCTTCTGGAGTTCTGTTAGGCCACATTGACTCTGCACAAGGGATATCAACAGACCCTGCAAAGATTGAAAAGATCATAGCTCTGGCAGCACCCACCAACCTCAAACAGTTGAGGGGATTCCTAGGCCATGTGGGTTACTACAGAAGGTTTATAGCCCGTTTTGCGACAAAGGTAACCTCCTTGCACAAGCTCCTGAGGAAAGATGCAGAGTTTACTTGGACAGAAGAATGTGACAAAGCCTTCCACACTCTAAAGCAGTGTCTGATTGAGGCACCCATTCTACAACCTCCTGATTGGACGAAAGAGTTCCATGTACACACGGATGCATCAATTGAAGGTTTAGGTGCTGTCCTCTGCAAAAAGGGCTCCTCGAAGTTGGATCAACCGATCTATTACGCAAGCCGAAAAGTCATTGATAGGGAACGGAACTATACAGTGATAGAGCTGGAGTGCTTGGCAATGGTGTTTGCCTTGGAAAAGTTTCGCCATTACCTCCTATCTACCCACTTTAAATTTTATGTGGATCATGAGGCCCTGTCCTTCTTGATGAACAAAGCGGATGTGAAAGGACGAATGATGAGATGGCTCCTTTTATTCCAGGAGTTCGACTTTGAGGTGATTACTAATCCTGGTCGTTCCCATGTTCTGGCTGATCATCTGTCGCGTATCCCACAAACTGCAGACGAGGAGCAGGATGATCTAGACCTCCCTGATGCTTCCCTATTCTTGGTAGAAACTGTAACTCCCTGGTATGCAGACATTGCCAATCTGCTGGCAACCCAACAGTACCCTCCTGGTATCTCTAGTCGGGAAAGGAAGAAGCTCATGCTAGAATCAGCCCCCTACACCCTGCTAGGCGGTGCACTGTACAAGAAAGGCAAAGATGAAGTGCTCAGAAGATGTGTTGCAGGAGATGAGATTGGGATTGTTCTAAAGGCTTGTCACGACGAGCCATGTGGAGGTCACTTTGCAGGAGAAGCTACAGCCAGGAAGGCTCTGCTAGCAGGATATTGGTGGCCTACCATCCACAAGGATGCCTATGATTACTGTAAAAGATGTGATGCTTGTCAAAGAATGGGGAAACCCACCAAGACAAGTGCCATGCCATTGCAACCTATCCTTCCGTTGAAGCTGTTTGAGAAGTGGGGCATCAACTTCGTAGGTCCGATCGATCCTCCCACCAGAAGGAAACAGAACCGATACATCCTCGTATGTACGGATTATGTCACAAAGTGGTGTGAAGTTAAAGCCCTAAAGCGGGACGATGGTAACAGCGTGGCCCTGTTCATGTACGAGAATATCATCACCCGTTTTGGCAGTCCCTTAGAGCTGGTAAGTGACAGAGGCACTCATTTCCTCAACAAAGTCATGGAAGAGTTGACAGAGTTGTATAAGATCCGCCATCGCAAGTCCACTCCCTATTACCCTAGAGCCAACGGCCAAGTCGAAGTCACCAATCGCATCCTCTGCTCGATTCTGACAAGAACAATCGCCGCACATCGTCGTGATTGGGATGATCGACTTACAGAGGCCCTCTGGGCATACAGAACCTCCCATAAAGCAGCAACAGGACAGACACCTTTCCAGCTGGTGTATGGTACAGAAGCTGTTTTTCCTGTTGAACTGGAACTACCCTCTTTGAGAGTGGCTATCAAAGAGCGTTTGGGGGACGATGATTCACTACAACGTCGTCTCCTGCACTTGGAATGTTTGGATGAAATTCGCAGGATGGCTCTACAGTGCATGGAAGCCACACAAGCTCGACGGAAGGCTTACCATGATAGCTTTATCAAGCACAAGGAGTTCAAAGAAGGTGATTTGGTCCTAGCCTATGATTTATGATTTGGCAAGTTTCCTGGCAAGCTCCAGCAGTGGTGGATGGGCCCCTATAAGGTACTTGCCGTCAACCCTAATGGCTCTGTCCAAGTGCAGACCGTTGATGCCTCTTATGATCCCTTTCTGATCAATGGATATCGCTTGAAGAAGTACTTCCCTCCTTGGGGATCTTGACAATTACGGACACTTGATCCTTTCCCTCGTTGGCGCGGCACTGTACTTCTTATGATGCTACTTCTGATAGCCGTTCTTCAGTCACTCCTGATGAAGTGGGCGCAACCCTCTGTCCCCTCAAACCCCCCCATCCAGCCTTGATCTCTTATCCTCTATTTTCCACCAGCGACAGTGGCTAGGTTGGTCTTGACACATGGTCTTTCCACCATTCCCTTGCTCAATTTGAAGAAAAAAAAAAACAAAACATATCGGTCATGGGAGAAAAGGACTTAGGTCCCTGTCATGCCGACCTATTCTTCAAGAAAAGGTGGAAACACCCTCGGGAATAGGGGAAAACAAGAAAAAGAGAGAAAAAAAAAAACAAATCTGTTATGAGAGAAAAGGAAGCAATTCCCTGTCATAACAGGCCTCGTTCCAAGACAAGGCGGTCAACACCCTTGGGCGGGAAGCTGGCTGTGGAAAAGGTGGTAACACCCAGCAGTCCAGAAAGTGGATTCATTAATTGATATCCCTAGGATCCAATTCCGAAGCTGCCTCCCTTAGTACGCTGTGTCCTGGGTCTCTTTGCAAAGTGACTACCTGTCCTCTAGCAGACGACATGTTCCTGTCCAATACAACATTCGATTTAATGGCTACCTCCCTGGGTATGCCTCTTCAACAACTGATGACGCGATCTTCATCGACAACCCCTTGAGTGATGTGAGCTTTCATCCTAACCGGATGGGGAAGTGAGTATGGTTGCCCTCTATAATTATCAACAGAGCGTGAGACAGAGGGTGGGGCGAGAGACCAGTCTTTTCCTTTCAAATCAAATGAGAGGTGAGAAGTGTGAATGAAGTATTGCATGCACAGGATGGGCCTCTCAATGCACAAAGCACGATTTGTTTCTATGCACGGCACCATAAGGCTCCCTGGCCTTCCTTTTTGCACGTATGCCGGCACAAGGCGGGATGCACTATTGCACCATCAAATGCGCACAAGGCATACAATCTTTGCACAAGCGACTGTGAGGATAATATCAATGGGTTTTAGGAAAAGGCTGCCCTCCTGTATCTATCAACGGTGAGTGAGACAGAGGGTGGGCTGAGTGTGACTGGAGTTTCTTCAATCAATTACCGAGAGGTGAGATTGAGGGACGTTACGACACTTGGAGTCAGGTATGTTCCCGTTTCCCTATGCACCCACGGGATGGGTCTTTCCCGTCATCACAAGTCATGCCACCCTGTTCTGTACACTGCACTGAAAGGCTCCCTTGCCTTCCTTCTTGCACCTATGCCAGACGGGTTGGATGCACTAATGCACCATCAACTGTGCACTCTGGCATACTCCTTCTGCACCATTCTCCCCTTGTCGATTCCTCAACCGGGTATGAGATATGGGTTTCAATCCTTTTTCCTCGAGTGATATTAGTCATGGGGCGAGTGACTGTTCTTTCATTCCAATTGAGTGACTGCGAGTTGAGTGTAGTATCCCTCATCATCATCGACGAATTTCCTGCGATTCCTTCAACCAGCTACCTCCTTGGGTACTGCTGCGTGGTCCCTGCCATGACGAACGTGTGCCGAGAAGATGTCTTGGTCTCTCCAGCGCCGACAACCACACTGGACGTGCCATCGACACTCAACCTTGATTTTTGACGAAACGGGCCAAGTTTTTCTAACCCTACACTTTGGTTTCTTCGTGACGGTCATGTTTTAAGTGTGGGGACGTTAGTGGATGGTCTGTGGCGTGGTCCTAGGTCCCTGTTGCTCGGTTAACCCTATCCGTTAAGGTCTTAAGTGTGGAGACGCGTCCCTGCGCGTCTACATTGCATACCCCTTTGCATATGCCTTACCCTGTTTATGCATGTATGCCATGACTTGATTTTACCCTCATGGGGTCCCTTCCCATCCACCCGGTTATGTTCCACCCACCCTTGGGGCTGTTCCCTTGCAGTTTTCCTTCATTCCTTGATTTTGAGGTCCTACTATGTGAACGCACCCTACGTTCACTGAAGTCCAAATCCAACCTTATAGCCTTGTTCCTTCCTTTGCACTGACCATTTTTCCTTTTTACCTACCCTTGTTCCGGTGCACGGTTTTTGAGTTATTAATTTTTGAAACATTTTGTGCAATTTAGCCAGTTTTCCATGTGAACGCATTTTTCTTGCTTCCGAATCATGCTCTGACGTCGTATCCCTGACCACCACTTTTTCCCTGATATTTTTCCTTTTTCCTCCGTATCATTCCGATACACGGTTTGTCCGTTATTAATTTTCCGGTTTTTTACGACCTTTTTCCTACGTATTTTTGATATTTTTCCATGTGAACCTACCCTGTTTGCATCG
Organism: Lygodium microphyllum; assembly: GCF_053477565.2. Classification (NCBI taxonomy): domain Eukaryota; kingdom Viridiplantae; phylum Streptophyta; class Polypodiopsida; order Schizaeales; family Lygodiaceae; genus Lygodium; species Lygodium microphyllum. The sequence continues at coordinate 88,752,899 of NC_141157.1, forward strand.
GAATTCCAATTTGATTTGACAGCCGTGTCCCCTGTGCCTTCGCCCACCTTTTTCCTTTTTCCTCCACCCTCTTTCGACTTCTGGATTTATTATTATTAATTTTTAAATGTGTTTTCGGGAGTATTTTTGGAGTTTTTCGCATGTGAACCCCTCCTATTTCCATCGGAACTGCGGTTTAATGTGATAACACTGTGTCCCCCCTTCTTGCGGACATTTTTCCTTCTTACTGCATGTCATTCCGGTGAACGGTTCGTCCGATATTAATTTCCGATCCCATTTTCGGGTTTGTTTTTTGGGTTTTTCCCATGTGAACGCGTCTTATCTCCGTCGGAATTACGTTTTGATATGATAGGATTGTCGGGCACATCTTTTTGCACAGTTTTCCTTTTTTCTGCACCTCATTCCGATGCACGGATTTTTTGATATTAATTTTTCATTGCGTTTTTAGTTCGTTTTTTGTGTTTTTTGCACGTGACCGCCCTTTCCCCCTCCCGAAACCTCCGTCATATATTTTTCTTGTTTTCCCCCTGTCGTCCTGCCCACTTTTTGTTTTTACGCTATTTCGTTTTGACGTCCGGCTTGGGAGTTATTAATTTTTCTTTATTTTTACGTGTATTCGCGCGTCCGTTTTGCGCGTGAATGCGCCCTTTTTCGATTTAACGCGTCTCCACGCACCCTGGTCGTGTCCGCATGACCTGTATCGTCATCCCAGCGCCATTTCAATCCCGTCACGGCAAATTTGTTTACCCCGCCCCGCGCACGTGCGCGGGACGGGGATACGTGCCCTTTTGGCCCTGCCCACCCCCTATTCCCCTTGACCCTGCCCACCCACCCTGCCCACCCCTTCCCCCCAACCACCCGACCCCTTCCCTCCAACCACCTCCCTCTCCCTGCGTCCCTGCGTCCCTCCCTCCTCCCACCTTCATCCTCTCCCTCCCTCCTCCCACCTTCCTCCTCCCTCTTCCTCCTCCCCTCCTCCTACTCCTCCTTCCCCTTCTTCTTCCTCTTCTTCCTCCCTCTCCCGCCTCCTCCCACCTTCCCCTTCTTCTCCCTCTTCTCCCTGCGTCCCCCGCCTCCTCCTCCCTCCCCTTGTTCCTCCCTGCTTTCTCCTTCTTCCTCCCTCTCCCCTCCTCCTCCTGCATTCCCCTCCCCCTCCTGCATTCCCTCCTCCTCCTACTCCTCCTTCCCCTTCTTCTTTCCCTTCTTCCTCCCACTCGCCTTCTCCCTCCCCTCCATCTTCTCCTCCTCCCTACTCTTCCCCTCCCTCCCCCGCCTCCTGCCCGTCACTGTGCCGCCGCCGTCGTTGTGGACCTCGCCGCCGCTGCCCTACAACGCCCACCGCGGATCCCCCTAGAGCCGCCCGTCGCCGGCCGTGCCGCCATATTTCTACCACCTCCTCCTCCTCTAACCACACTCAGGTTAGCCCTAACCTTGGTTTAGTTAATCACTAACCTAAGTTAAGTTAAAACTAACCTAGGTTAGGTTAACAAATAACTTAACTTTAGTTAACCACTAACTTAACTCAAGTTAACCACTAACCTCACTAAACCCCCTTTAGTTATCCTAACCCCATTAGAGTTAACCTAACCTACCTAGGGTTAGGACCCCTAACACTAACCCTAGTTAGTTGTCACTAACCCTAACCCTAACCCTCACTAGGATCCCACTAACCCTAACCCACCTTAGGTTACCTAACCCCCTTTAGGTTAGTTTCTACTAACTGGACTTATTTGACTTATCCAACCTGACTAACCTGACTTGACTTGACTTCCTGTGACTTACATGACTTACCCAGACTAACCAGACTTAACTGACTTATCTGATTACCATGATTTATGTGATTTCATTAATTTCTAAATTAATTTTTCCATCAAAATAATTCAGAAAAATTTTTAAAAATTCCCTTTGCTTTTTGCCAATTTTTGGGAGTTTGTCCGCTGGAAATTACCCACCCTACAATTTTTGAAAATTAAATATTTCCTAATTTTACCCCTAAATTGCCAATAAATGTAGAAAATTCATTTAAAAATAGTAAAAATTTCTTTAAAAATTCTCAAAAATTCCCCTCACCTCCCTTGATCATTTTCCATTTATTTAGCCATAAATAATCACACCTTACAAACATTAAAAAACCCACACACACCAAATCCACACATCCGCTAAGGTGTTGTCGTTGTTGTTTCATCAGTGGTCTTTACTTTTCCTTTACTGGATTCACTTCTTTTGGGAGACTCTTCCGTGCGCATTTCTGCATTACATGCACACCCCTTCCAGGTATTTATTTTATGTTTTTTATTTATTTTTATTTCCCCCTTAATCACAAAATAATTGTTAAAATGAACTCTTTATTCACTCATAGTTTCCACGTGCATTCGCGCTCAACACACACATAATTTTTAATTAAAATAAACCCACCGTTCACTTAGCACGTGCTACGTGCGCTAAAGAGGCACTTTAATTTTTAATTAAAATGAACCAGCCGTCACATGAGCACGCGCTGGCAAAAAAGCGCTCCACATCACTTTAATTTGTAATCAATGAACTTGCATTTAGAGACCCAGTCGGGTATCGAAGTCGGGATTCGAATAAAAGCACCGGTTTAACCTAATAATTGGTAATTTGATTTATAATAAGGAACCGCCGTTTTCTTGCTAAGGTTTATCACCTAATAAAAATTCACCCATTCTTAATAATTTATTAAAATCAACCCTTCATTAAATTAATTCCCCCTCACTGCACTTAATTCCCCTTTTTACTGAACCGTTTCATGGGATGGGTATGCACAGTCATTAGAGTTATTTTCCTGGTACAGTCCTGGTTTATCATCGATGTAGTATTGATATGTGTCAGATATGGTATTGTTTTGGTTTACTGTCTTTGTTACGGTTACGGGTACGGTATGCAATTTTTTTTTAATTGCATGTTACGGGGTTCAAGGTGTTTGTCTGATGCATCGCATGAAGCTTTCGGTTGCATTTGTCTCAAGGTCATGTCGAATTTTTTCCAGGATGTGGATTGCTTGGGGTTAGTTGGTCGAGTCACGTTTTCTTGTTTGGTTATTCTCTTATCCTTGGATTTTTTCTGTTGCTTTGCAGGCATTCTCCTTGATTGTCTGTGTTTGTGGTGTGTGTGTAACCATCTGAATGGCGCCTTCTCATGCTCCTCCCCCTATCCAGTACGTCCCATTAGTTAGTAGGGATTACTCTTCCCTACTTACTTTTGAGCCTCTCATGAAAGCGGGACTTGCTGCTTTTGTGGCTACTTCTTTTCCACTGCTTCCAGAGGATCCGTCGTTATGTGATGAGTTTCTGGCCTCTTACAGTAAGAAGACATGACTAGTCTAGGGCATTTCTATGACTTTGACACCTCGAGGCTTAGGGAAGGCTCTGTCTCTACCCTCCAAAGGTGAACATTTTGTTACCACTCGTCAGCTTTTCTCTAATGAAGAGATTCTAAAGCTGTTGCAAAAGCAGACAAGGGAAATCCTCGATGTTAAGAAGGTGATAAACTCTTTAGGAGTTTCCTTTTCTATGATCACTGATCCCGTATGGAAGACGATTTGACAGTTTCTTCAGGACAGGTTTATGCCTGCCAAAACACCATCCCACTATTTGTCCAAAGAGCTTTTTACAGCTTCCAGGATGGTGTTGAAAGGAGTTGCTATTGATTGGAGCACTTACCTCCTCACTAAAATGGATCAGCATTTCGTCAAAGTCACCAGGGGTAATGTTACCAATGTCACATATGGATCATATTTGTCTGCCTTCTTGACCTATTCAGGTTTACAGAAGACTATGCCTCCACCTCCTCCATCCGATCCAGTACCTCCTCCTCCACCTTCAGATGAGTCAGAACCCATTGACATAGAGGATGATGATTCTCCACCTCCCCTGGTCATACAGCGCAAACGCTTGAAGAGGGTAGCGGATAAAGCTCCTTCAGTACTTCCTTCAGTGTCCATTCCTGCTACTTCTCAGTTCCCTCCCTGAACAATCTAGTTTCAGGAGATGCGATTCCTTTCCTCTGTAAATATATTCAAAGTTCCATTGAGTTGTCAGTGACAGCCTATGTTCAACACCTGTACACGTCCTTTTATGAAGAGCTCATGCAGTCTAAGGACCAGTTGCATAAGGCAACATCCGAGTTAGCTTCTGTTAAGGATACCCAAGCAGATTTATTTAAGCAAATGGAATAGCAAACCCAACTGGTTGTCACCCAAAGCGATGAGCTCTCTTCTTTGAAGGTCCAGTTACTCGAGGCTCAATCCCAGGTTACTAGCCTTTCAAAGGAGAAGGAGAGGATGTCCCGAGAAGCGAAGGAGTTCCAAGCTATCTTAGATGACAAACTTTCAACTTTACAGACTGCTAATGACACAGTGGCCAACCAAGCCTCCCAAATCAAGCAATTGCAAGATCAGCTTGCAAAGTCCCGCTCTGTTCCTCCAAGCCCTAATGTTCCATTGATTCCTTCTCTTTCACAGCAGGACTTCGCTGCTCTTCAGAGACAGGCTACTTTGTGCCCTCTATTCCAAGATAAAGTGGAAAGATTGCAGTCCAGAATGGACTTGTTATGGTCTACATTTGAGCAGTTTTAGGAATATGTTCTACCAGACCACCATTCTTTCTTTGTCCACTACCACTTACAGAAGTTGGTCTTCTACATGAAGCTTTCCACGATGGATTTACCTCTTCCAGAGGATGGCTGGAGTGGGGCTTGGTCTGCTGAGTTGTTGACAGAGGTAGTCAGAATGGTCTTTGAAGATTCTGTCACGCCAGATACCATGTTGATGTCGTACATGTATCTACGAGGAGACTTGTTTATTCCAGATGAGGTGGATATGGCATGAATTGAAGTTGATGCTGATGAAGAAGAATAAAATTTTTATATCCTTTACAAATTTGTTGTGATTTTTTGTTTGCTAAGAGGTGTTAATGAATAAAGGGTTTTCCTTTATTTGTATTTTTATATTAGAAACAGGTTCTAAGTTGGGGTCGTGGTGGATGGATTATTTTTTAGGAGATATTGAAGATCAAAGTTGAGCTTTTCAATGAACTTGTATTCCCTTTTTCCTGGGTCGCGAGGACGCTTCCTTATTAAGTGTGGGGATATGTTGAGTGTTGAAATGACTTGTTTTTTGGCTGATTTTTGTTATTTTTGAGAGCTGAATGGTTGATTTTATGAGATGATTGATTGGTTTAGAAGTGGTTTGAGAGTGTTTTGGATGATATTGATTGTGTTTTGGAAGTTCATGATGATTATTGGTGGTTCTGTGATGTTCTGATAGGTTCTGATAGGTTCTGTATACCTTCTATTTTGTTCTGTTTTGCTCTGTTTTGGTCTGTTTTGTTCTGATTATCTTCTGTAAGGAGGAATGGAGTATTGATTAATGAAGATTGAGATCTTGTGAAAGCTTATTGAATGGTTTGTGAAAGTTTGGAATGATTTGAGAATGAGTTATGTGGTTTTGATGACCTTCTGTAACCTTCTGTAGGTCTTCTGTAGAGCTTCTGTTCTGTTCTGTTCTGTTCTATTCTGTACTGTAGCTGTTCTGGTACTGTTCTGTAGACTGTTCTGTATGCTTCTGTATGTGTTGTGATGGATGAGAGTGTAGCTTGGGAAAGTTTTCTAGCCTTGGAAAGAGGTGAATACAAGTGCAAAAGAGCTGGAGGAAGTGGAAGAAGTAGCTGCCAAAGACTCAAGTGAAGACTAGAGTGAAGTGACAGTAGTGAGCTATGAAAGGACACTATAGTGGCTCTGGTGACCCTTCATATCAGGCATACCTCTTGGGAGGGGTATCCACAACCTAAGAGGGATTATTGAGAGTAATTTGGAGAGATTGTAGTGAGGACATGATGTATTATTGATGGAGAGAGAGAGAGAGAGTCAGAGATAGCCAAGTCTACTCAAACAGAGTGATTGTATATGAGAGATTGAGAAAGAAGACTATGAAGATATTGAAGATGAATACTATGTGATGTATTTCCATTCAAAGATGGTGTATTCCTTTGCTTTCTTTGTTCTATTGATGTATTTTGTGAAGATATTGAAGAATATGGTTGATTCTATTAAAAACCGTGGGAGATCTACATGATGCTGCATGAAGATTTGTTGTGCCTGGTGTTCTTTTCTTCATTGTGATCATATGAAACATGATAAACAAGCTTGTTGATGTTACAAGATAGATTTTCTTGCAAGAGAATTCCCTTTTCCTTGGTGTTCCTCTTGGGGCTCCAGTGAGAATGTATTGAATGCAAGTGAGACTCAGTTTATGTTGGATGAGGAGCAAAAGGGTTATCAGAAGCAACTTTCCATGCAATGGACTTTGAAAGAGCAGGCATGTTGCTATGTATTTGTTGATGGGTGTATTGATAGAATGTATATGGAGATTCAACAACCTCTAATGTATGAGCAACAAGTTGATGCTATGGGTGTTTGATCTGGGTGGTGAATTGGTGGCACATATCGAAGGATGTGTAGGTCCAGAGAGGTGGATGTCGTGATGCTATGCAGAGCAGTGTGAAAAATCATAGAATGCATCATCATCCAACTTTCTTATTGATGTAGAGAGTCGATGTGATCTGAGTCATTAGTGCTAGTGTCCATGGCATAGATGGTCCAAAAATACTAGATTTTTGGATAATTTTGGCCTATTTTTTATATTATTTATTGTAAAAAATCCTAAAATTTTAGGAAAACTTCTAGATTAGGATGGCATGCAAAAAACAAGTTGCTTTTTTAGCCAGTTATTGGATTTTTCATTTTAAAAAAACAGATTGGCAAAATCGCACGTATCGCGATCGCTGTTGACAAAGGCTAAAAACTGCACTTTGAACTACAAGAAGAAGAAGAAGTGAGCTTGGGGATCTTGGACCAGATGTTTTACCCCCCTTTCAAAGCCAACAAAGCCATCAAATTTGAGTTCCGAGCAGTAGAGAAGGGGCTGTTATTTTGATCCATGTTTTTGGTCTACGAAGGAGCTCTAGGAGAATTAATGCCTGGAGATTGCTTATGAGTAGTGCCAGACAAAGAATTTCAGGTTGTGTCAATACATATTGATTCAATTCATTGTGCTTTGTATTTATCGTATTTACCTCTTGTCTATTCTTTTTCTTTCTCTTCCTTCTCCTATCTCTACCTCCTTCTACCTCTCTAATCCTCGGTGGATTCGGCCTTTTGAGAAAAACCCCTCCGATAGCGCTCTATAGCTCAATAGATTCCATTTTACAAGCGCTTTCCAATGATAGGGCATATCATATGGTTTTGAGAAACTTATGGGCATGTTATCCGGGTACCACCTTTTTAGTATTCAAAAAATGGGAATTGGGAGATTCCCAAACTCACTAATATTGTGTTCAATGCTCTCAGTAGCCCATTTCATAGATATGCATTCAGCCTTGCACATAGCTTCCATATGCTTAAACCAGTATGAATTGTTTGATGTAAACTGAGAATAACCAATAGTAAATGCATGCTTCATTTCATCATGAGGTGAGTACATCCTTTGGATAGCACTATTGTAGCCCCGCATTACAATAGTGCTTAATGAAAATATGGGTCTTTGAATCCCCTTGGATTTGGAGGCAAAGAAAACTCTCGAAGCATATCTTGATTCCTAGGATGATTAACACAAACGGTAAGAAATTGGATTTCTTTCCTCCCATCCTTGCTTTCAACCCTTGCATTAGCAGAACCATCACCAAGTACCTTTGTTTCCATATGCACTCCTGTAATATAGGGCTATCTCAAAATCACCGCATATGAGGAATTATTTTGCACAAAGAAGTGTTTCTCTTCTTGTACATCACCAATCGTCACTTTTACATTAGGACATGCAGCATAGAGCTCCCTCATATGTCAACCATGATCAGTGTTGTCCATAGGCCATGCACCATTCTCACACAATCCATGCTCAATGACATTAATCTCAAACTCATAGTCAAGCGAAGAAGCACAAGGAGTTTCACACTCTTCTATTTTCACTACCGTTTCAGTGGTAGCCCTTGCCTAGTGATTTCTTGTGTAATGACTTCGAGAAATAAATCCTGGAGTCTCTTCCCCATATTGTTGCATCTACCTTACTCCACCATGCATATTGCTATAATATGATGCATTTTCAATCACTTTCTTCTCTTTTCCACATGTTTTCCATTGATTATAGCATCCTACATAGATAAACAAGTACTTACATCACGCTCATATTTAGCGCAAATATCCAACAAACCATTTTCCTCTTCAAATTGCAGCAATGCACTAGTGGTATCACCAAGAAATTGATGCTTCCTCTTAATTATATCAATGATTTCATCATGAAATTCCTTCTTACGATGTGCCAAGCACCTCTCCCAAGGTGAATTCCACCCAATTTTTTAATATTTTTTCTTTAAGAACCTTCTTAAGATCTGTGGTTTTCTCAATATTAGAATGCAACTTATATCCTGGTTGCTTGCCCTTCTTTTTGCCCTCTTGTTTGCTATCCTATTTTTGCTACTAACCAACCTCTTCCATAACATGCTCGAGAGGTGGTTGATTTGTAGCTTTAGGTTGATCCACACTTCTTCTTGTCACTCTCTTAGATGTCCTTGCATTATCTTCATCTATCTTTCATTTCTCTTCCACAAGTATATCGGTGTTTTACACTTTTGCTAAATATGCATACACTGGATATGCATCTATCGGTGATTCCTAGCCAGTTATGATGCCAGGAGGCATATTTCACGGTGGATTTTATGCCACGGTGGATTTTGTGAGGTTTTACGGTGGATTCCCTAAACTTTGTTGACCGAGGCTCATACACAAAGTGGATTCTTTGTGCGAGAAGTTGATGGGGACGCCTATCCTTTTCTGGCGTTTCATTAATCTAGTGTGTACATGGGTGATTCCATAGCGGGTGATTCTGCAAAATACATATTAAATTAATGAACGTTTATGAGTTTAGAGAGCGCACTCGTGATAAATTAAGGTTAGGATTGATTTCTAACCAGTTGATTTATTTATGTAGCTGAAGAGACTGCTAAGTATTCACTTTTGTTGGTTTAATTGTATTATTTTACTAACGATTGTGAATGCTTCAATTGATGTGTAGAGATAGCAGCAATGGTGGAGGAAAGCATTGGAGGATAGCGTGTATTCGAGTTATCACTTATATTTTGATGGGCGCATACCTTAGACATGGCGCCTATATTTTGTCGCGCCTATTTATTGAGGCGTTGGATATTTATTTATTATTTTGTATGTGCATAGGCGCACGATTATGATATTTGTATTTGGACATTGTATTGGGTATGCCTGACTCTTTGGGCGCCCATCCATTAGCTTTATGTCTATTTTGTGCTAAAGCAAACTCAAAAGCCAAAATCGTGCTATTTTGTAATTTGGGCTATTATTTGAGCTTGAAGATGATTAATACATAAAATATATGCTTTGTGGAGCGCTCACACAAGGCATGGGGGGAGATTGCACCCAATTGGTCTCTTGTTCATGTCATGTATGCTTTTTACCTTGAGTTTTGTGCAAAAAGTAGAGTTCTTTTGTTCTTGGGGACCTTCCGGCGTTCACTACGCGAGCATACAGCATCCAATCTGCACACCAATGGTATCAGAGCGAAGCTGAGATCGAGAGCTTCCAATCGCTACCCATCTTGTGCGAAGGTGGAGCTCCTGGAACGATCAAGATCTACGGTCAGTCTCATCATGAACAGTCGATACGGGTGGATTCCTGGCGGTCAAGAATCTCTGTTTACAGCCTCTGATCGTGAAAGACCGGCCTGCAACGGCGGAGGACCACTCCTACATCTTCTTCTCCAAGACGTTTTCTCATAGTTAACAGATAAGCCCATATTTTTCATAAATCTTGAAAGCTTGAGTTTAAAGCTTATAAAGCTTATAAATCTTCAAATTTTTAAAACGGCGGCAGGGCGGCATGTACCCGTGATTTTCGACGTCAGAAACGGCCCCCCCCTAAAACTCATCATTTTCAGTTATACTAAGCTTAAGCTTAGTCAAGCAAGTCATCAGTCACACAAATCCTCCAAGTTGATCAAGTTTCGTAAGTCTGCAACTCTGTAAGTCCAGCAAGTCACCAGAAGTCAGAATTGACTTGTGCCCAAAACTCCCATAAGGACTGTTCCTGCGCAGAAGCACCGAACTGCAAAGTTGTTCCCTGGAAGACTCTGTTTGCATACGCAGACTTGCTAAACCAGTTTCAGCACACACAGAAGGTCAAAATGCAGATTTTACAAAGATTTCAAATCCCGCAATTGCCAAAGACGAAGACCGTGAAAGCCAAACAAAAATATATAAGCATTGTACACCTGACTTTGAGCTACGCTCATCCCGCTAATTGGATTTTGAGAGTGTGAGGTCTTTTGAAGTTTTGCAGGATGACGAAACAAAATATGGATGATTTAATGGTTGAAGGCGATCTTCCTGAATCTACGGTGGAACAAAAGTTGGATTTAATTATGATACAGTTGGACGAAGAACGAAGAGCCCGGCAAGCATTGCAAGTTCAATTGGCCAATTTACAAAAATCGACTACCGACAAAGAGGAACCACAATCCAAAGATCTTATTCGATGAAGCATTGATGCGACTCTTGAAGCTCAATCCATCCGCAAAGAAACAAATATAAGTAAAAGAAATTTCAAATTCCATACTTTCAATGGCACTCGAGATGGAAAAACTGTTCTTGCATTCATCAGTCAGTTTGATGATTACTTTCATGAGGAAACATACGCTGAAAAAGATAAAATCAAGTGTGTCACTAATCATTTAGTGGATAGAGCATCTCTTTAGTGGACCATGGTTCGTAAGAGCATAGATTGTCCCAATACCTGAGAGAGTTTCAAGAAGAAGTTTATGCAGAATTTCCTTCCTCCACAATTCCATGAAAAAGCCATAAAGCAATGGGACCTTCTTTAGCAAAGAGATCGTGAGCCTATTTCTCAGTACACCGAACGCTTTTGGAATGCCTTACTCCAATTACGCATGCTTGAAGACGTACCTGAAGCAACTCATAAGCGCAAGTATATGTCTAGATTACTTGGGCATTACTACGCTGAAGTCAATAAGTTCAAGCCTGCAACTCTTGAAGATGCAATTTCTCTAGCTCATGACACTGAAGACAAGCTTCGAGGAAGAGACAAGCGTCCACAACAATTTCAAGCAAATGGTAACTATGGATCTAAGCAATTTAATTCAAATTTTAGAAGATTCAACCAAAGTCGATTTCCTTCATCATCTTTCCGTAAGTCTTGGACAAAACCACCTGCTTTGCCATCAAATACCAATCAAAGCCCTAAGCCATCTTCACACCCAAATCCTAATATTCCTAGGCTTCCTGCCATTGCAAACAATGTATCTAAAGCCAAACCTATAGTGTGTTACAAATGCCATCAGCTTGGACATCTAGCAGCCAATTGCCAATCGAAGAAGCCACCTGTCCATATCAACTATCTTGGAGCAATGGAAGATGAAGAACATGAAGAAATGCCCGACCTTACGGAAGATGAGGACGATATTACTACTCCTTCGGATACTTTACCAGGTATGCCAACTCCACATTCTTTGTTGACAATGAAATGTTTAGTGCATGGAAAAGAAAAGATTATTTTGCATGATGATGGTAGTACACATGATTTTATTTCTGCAAAGTTAGTGAAAGAATTGAAATTACAAACTGTTCCTACGCATTATCGCATTAAAGCAGCATTCTTAGGCACAAGGTATAATGGAACACAAGAGGTGCATGATTTAGAAATTCAAATTGGTGAATACACTGAAAGAATGAATTTTCTAGTTGTACCATTATAGTCCAGTGATATTATTTTAGGTATGCCTTAGCGTCATCATCATAATCCTGATATAGATTATTCCATGCATTCAATTAATATTTATTTTCAAGGAAAACACATTACATTGTATGGTATGCATGCATCTAATGCTTTTCCACTACTTACTCATACTCAAGCTAAATGTGCATTACGCAAAAGTAGTAAATCTTATCTAATTTGGGTGAATGAACTGCAAGCTAAAGAAAAACATATGCACCCTAGGCATAAAGAATTCCTTGCACAATTTAAAGATTGTTTTGCTGAAGATCTACCACCTGGACTACCTCCTTCACGTCCTGAAGACCACAAAATAGATTTAATTCCTGGTACACAACCACCTTGTAAAGCACTATATAAGCATAACCAGATAGAGCAAAAAGAAATTCAAACTCAAGTTGAGGAATTATCAAACGGAGGATTGATTAGACCTAGTAGTTCTCCATTTGGTGCACCTGTTTTGTTGGTAAAGAAGAATAATAATACTTATCATATGTGCATTGATTATCATGCCCTAAACAAGATAACTGTAAAGAATAGATATCCAATTCCTAGGGTCGATGATCTTATGGATAAACTACAAGGTTCTACCATATTTAGTAAAATAGATCTTAAATCTGGTTATCATCAGGTGAGATTAAATAAATCTGACATATTCAAGACTGCATTTAGAACACAATTTGGTCATTATGAATTTTTAGTGATGCCTTTTGGATTAACTAATTGACCTACTACATTTAGTAGAATGATGAATCACATATTTTTGAAATATAAGCATTGTGTTATAGTATTCTTCGATGATATCTTGGTATTCAGTAAAAATGAGAAAGAGCATTATGAACATTTGTCTTTGGTTTTCAAGTTATTGAAAGATAATCAATTGTATGATAATCCGAAAACGAGTGACTTCTTTCAAACAGAAATTGAATATTTAGGTCATATTGTGTCATCAGAAGGTATTAAAGTTGACCCTAAGAAGATAGAAGCAATATTGAACTGGCCAATACCTAAAAATGTGCATGAGTTACGTTCTTTTCTAGGTCTTGCTAGTTTTTACAGAAAGTTTGTGTGAAATTTTTCATTACTTGCTTTGCCTTTGACTAAACTTTTAAAGAAAGGTATTGTTTATCATTGGTTTGATAATCAATAGAAATCTTTTGCTTTATTGAAACATGCATTAACCCATGCTCCCGTATTACAACTACCTGATTTCAATAGACCATTCTTTTTAGTAGTTACTGATGCTAGCGGATTTGGAATAGGAGCCGTACTTATGCAAGATAATCATCCCATAGCCTATTCTAGTTGTAAACTGAAACCCTCCGAACTTAAATATTCCACATATGATAAAGAATTATTAGCTATTGTACAAGCTTTAAGACAATGAAAACATTACTTACTGGGTTCTGAGTTTATGATTAAGACTGATAACCAAAGTATTAGACATTTACTTAGTCAATCCCAAATATCTGACCGGCATATCAAATGGGCATCTTTTATTCAGAGTTTTCATTCCCTTATCCAATATCAACCAGGTAAAGAAAATGTAGTGGCCAATGCATTAAGTAGAAGACTGACCATTCATAATATCTCTGTTATATCATTTGATTCTCTAACCCCTATGAAAGATACATATCATCAAGACATTACTTTTCATGCTGATTGGAATAAATTAGTAGGAAATAACTGGATTCCTATTGATTCACTGTCTCACAATGATGGATTCGTGTTTTATGAAAAGAGATTATGTGTTACAGTTCCATTTAGTTCTTTTGTTTTAAATGAGATTCATTGTCCTCCATATCAAGGTCATAGAGGTATCATATCTACTTTGCGTATATTGACTGAAGATTTTTATTGGCCACATATGGACACTGATGTATCTAACTTTGTTTTTGAATGTTTGATTTGTCAAAGAGTTAAGAGATATCATGGTAAACAATATGGTTTACTTATGCCTTTATCTATTCCATCAAGACCATGAGAACAAATTTCTATGGATTTTATTACTGGTTTACCTACTACTAAAGCTAACCATGATATGATTTGGACTGTAGTAGACAGGTTTAGTAAACAAGCATATTTCATTCCATGTAAGAAAACTTTAACAGCATCTCAGGCAGCACAATTGTTTTTGAAAACTGTTTTCACTAATCATGGATTACCAAAAGCTATTATTTCTGACCGTGATTCCAAATTTTGTAACAACTTTTGGATTACTTTGTTTGCTAACCTAGGAACAAATATTGATTTCTCATCTGTATTTCATCCTGAAACTAATGGACAAACAAAAGCCACTAATAGTACTATTTTAGATCTTTTATGTGCTTACACTATTTCTAAACCAGAGACATGGGACACACATTTACATTTACTGCAGTTTGCGTATAACAATACACCACACACATCTACAAAGAAAGCACCGTTTGAAGTGATTTATGGTTATAGATTGTCTACACCTATTGCATCTTTATCAAATAGAATTCAGAGTGCTGATGATATTGCTAATATGCACGCTACTATTTTTTATGAAGTTAAAGACATGATTGCCAAAGCCCAGCAATCATATACAAAACAAGCCAATAAGAAAAGACATGCCATGAATTTCAAAGTTGATGACTATGTTTGGTTGAGAATAGAAAAACGTAGATTACAAAGTGTAGATAAACACCCAGTTGTGAAATTAGCACCTAGATTCTATGGACCATTTAAGATCATTCACAAAATTAATGACAATGCATTCAAGTTAGAACTACCACCTCACTGGAAAATTCACAACACATTTCACATTAGTTTATTACGACCCTTTAGAGGCCAATTACCTGTACACCCTGTTTATGAAAACCCACCTTTGTTAGATGAAGAGATTGAAATACTTGAACCTGAAGCTATCATAGATACTGACTTTATGACCACTAGAACTGGACATAGATATTCTAGATATTTGGTCAAGTTTAAAAAACCATCCTGTTGAAGAAGCCCAATGGATGCACGCTAGAGACTTAAATGCTTTCCCCACTCTGTTAGCTCCACATTGAGCTAATAGCAATTGAGGACAATTGCTATCCCACCCCGGGGGTATGATGCCAGGAGGCATATTTCACGGTGGATTCCATGCCACAGTGGATTCCATGAGGTTTTACGGTGGATTCTGTAAACTTTGTTGACCGGGGCTCATACACAAAGTGGATTCTTTGTGCGATAAGTTGATGGGGACGCCTATCATTTTCGGACGTTTCATTAATTTAGTATGTACATGGGTGATTCCATAGCGGGCGATTCCGTAAAATACATATTAAATTAATAAACGTTTATGAGTTTAAAGTGCGCACTCGTGATAAATTAAGGTTAGGATTGATTTCTAACCAGTCAATTTGTTTATGTAGCTGAAGACTGCTAGGTATTCACTTTTGTCGATTTAATTGTATTATTTTACTAACGATTGTGAATGCTTTAGTTGATGTATAGAGATAGCAGCAGTGGTGGAGGAAAGCATTGGAGGATAGCGTGTATTCGAGTTATCACCTATATTTTGATGGGTGCATACCTTAGGCATGGCGCCTATATTTTGTCGTGCCTATTATTGAGGCGTTGGATATTTATTTATTATTTTGTATGCGCATGGGCGCACGATTATGATATTTATATTTGGACATTGTATTGGGTATGCCTGACTCTTTGGGCGCCCGTCCATTAGCTTTATTTCTATTTTGTGCTAAAGCAAACTCAAAAGCCAAAAGCGTGCTATTTTGTAATTTGGGCTATTATTTGAGCTTGAAGATGATTAATACATAAAATATATGCTTTGTGGAGCGCTCACACAAGGCATGGGGAGAGATTGCACCCAATTGGTCTCTTGTTCATGTCGTGCATGCTTTTTACCTTGAGTTTTGTGCAAAAAGTAGAGTTCTTTTGTTCTTGGGGACCTTCCGGCGTTCACTACGCGAGCATACAGCATCCGATCTGCGCACCAAGTTATGTCATGAATGTCTTTCCTTGCATGAGACATTTCACTATCGGTAACTTTCCTCTTTTTAGCTGCATGCAAAGCATGTGTCCATATTGCAGCTTTCGGACCTGACCATACATTCTATCCAACTGTAGACCAAAAGTAGAAGCATGTACAACCGCATAAGCATTTTGAACAGCCAAGTCTTCCAACAACTTTTGCATATCTCCATTTCCAAAATTCAAAGCAAGAGGAAATCCCATTACTTGTGCATAGATCTTGCCATCTTTCCAAAAGATAAGCTATCATGCCAAGGCCTCTTGATAAGCAACGCAATCCTTACTTTCATGCCACAAACTATCACACCACATACATCTTTTTCCTGGTTTAGTTCCTCTTGTCCTTTCTCATCCAATTGAGACCTCAACTGAAGATCCCACGTGCCTTCGACCAATTCATCTAATGCATCTTCCCTAACAGTGGGAATACCAGGTGCAGCCATAGGGTTAGCCACAAAAGTGGGTGGCTTATTGGATATATCACCTATTTTTCCAGTAACAATGGGCAAGCTGGATACATGTCATCTTTCTCTTCTTTTATGTTTTTTCACCAATGCAATAACAACTTTCTTAACATGCCTCCACTCTATTTTTAGCCATGTCTCTATAGTCTGATCTTGTAACAAATCATCGAGCTTCTCTTGAAGCTCAAGATCTGCTGCTTGTAGAAACAGTTTAATTTTTTGACTTGCAAGAGCTTGTTTTTTTGCAAGATCTAACTACTCAAACCTACTTTCAAATTCTCTTAATAACTCTGTAGCCACAAGACCCTTATTGGGATGTAGAATCCACTCCTGGAAAGTCTTACAAGCAATCAAATTGGTGTCTTCAATGTAAAAATTCTTCCTTGAGTGTCTTCTTGAAAGCTACCCAGTTAGCATCCTGCATGTATAATTCAGTAACTTGGGCTTTTAATTCATGTACAATGACCCATACAAAATATTGGCTCCATGCAAGTTAAGCCACCCCAAAGAATTTCATCTTTTGAGCATAGGTATGCAAATATGCAGATACATTCCTGCCATTAAACAACTTCATCTCATGCTCTACTTCTTGCAGAGCATTCATCACAACAGTTTCTATATTTGAGCAAAAGCTTGCATCACTTATGTTGTTGTTATACCTGTATAAGCATGTTTATATTATGCACTAATTGTTGCAAAATATCACTAGAAATTGTGCTTGAAGGTTCTCCCATCCTGTCTTTCCTTCAAACGACCTTTCATGTCGGGTTAACCAATATCAGAGGGGTTTTAGTCAAAAGGTCATATCCACCAGGGATCAAAGAGAGAAGGAAGTAGAGAATAGGTGATAGAAGATAAGAAAAAGAATAGACAAGAGGTACATAAGATAAAGACAAAGCTCAATGAATCAAAGCACTATGTATTGATAGAACCTAAGAAGATGAACAAAATCCTTGTCTGGGACTCCTTGGAAGCAATTTCCAAGCATTAGATCTCTTGAAGCTCTGTGATAGACCAAAAACGGCGGGCACCAAATTTTAGCTTTTTCTCGGCTTCTTAGACCAAAAATATAATGGTTCCATTGGCACCAAAAGGGGAGTAAAACCCCAAGATATGTGATTAGGATTCTTCCAGATCACTCCTTCTCATCCCAGTTCAGAGTGTTGTTTACTACCTATAAACTATGATCGCACCTCCCGTGATTTTTCCAATCATTTTTTCATGAAATCTCCAAAAAACTGGTTGAAAAAACAACTTGCTTTTTGCATGTCACCCTATTCTAGAGGTTTTTTTATAGATTTTTAGGATATTTACAAGAACTAATATAAAAAATAGACTAAACTTGTCCAAACATCTAGTATTTTTGAACCATCCATACTATGGATACTAACACTAATGACTAATATGGCACTGACTCTCTAGATTAATAAGAAAACTAAATGGCAATGCATTCTAGAGTTTTTCACACTATATCCATGTAGTAGCACGGCATCCACCCCTTGTGAAGCTCTATCAAAATACAAAGTATAGACCCATTATTTATTGACATGCCATGCCATACTGATCAGCCTACTCATACTTATCGTAGTTAAAGTGGAGCTGAGATAGAGAATGTATAATAAGTATAATTACTCCTTCCTCATTAAACTCAATAGGGATGCTAATAAGAATCCTATGACAATGGTGGCAGTAGGCCTTAATATCCCACATGAAAGATCTATATTGCTACTCAACCATATGATAACACTTACTCCACCAGATCACTCAACCTTGGTGGTAACGCTACTCTAAATATGGATGTTCAAGATAAGGAATGATTTTTCCCATCCAATTGCCTTGGTATCTACTACAAGTTTAAACGGGATCCTAGAAGATTTACAAAGGCACCAAGTCTCTAATGTCAACATGTACATATAATAGGGCTTCAACTTATTAAAGTTTCAACTTGCAAAAGGGGTGCTACCTATACTGACCCTTGATTTACAAAAGGAGCTCTTTGGCTAGCTATTGGCTTAATGATAGTTGGAGGATTTGGCATGCTTCCTCTACCATTCAGGTTGGTCATAGGGATACTAATCGCACCTTAATCTCCACTAACCAATCCCAATTTATTTTCAAGACTAAGGCTCAAAATTAGTTATGTCCTTGATGCATAGGCCACTTGTAAGCACGGCTCTACTTCCTATGCTCAAGTTATAGCAATATCTATATCCACTAGAGGGACACTACTCAACTATGCTTGAATATTGAAGTCCGGTCCATGCAAGAAATATTGCAGTTGGGTAGCAGGTGGGGATAGGGATAGATGCTTGCAATTTGCGAAATGCCTCTTTCATATTCTTGGCATATGCTCAGGTATTTTGATGGTTTTCCTAATGTGTCACATTTAGCACATGTACCTAATATTGTCCACCTCTCAAGGGATATGTCTCTTTAAAAGGATGCATAAAATAAATTGATTGTGGTTATGATACTAGCTTCTAAGCCATGATACCACATTGTAGCCCTCGATTTTAGGGTCATTATAAAAGAACATCATTAGATGTCCCTCATCCTGAATTCGAACATTAAGCATTAGTTTTTGAAACTCGCTTATGTGAAGCTCTACATCCTCCTTCATTGACCCATTAAAAATGGATAGAGAGGAACCTAAAGCTAGCAAACTCAGCATTATTGTAGAAATTGCAATAGGTTGTGCCATAACAATAACTGAATTTGCTATACAAGTTTGTAATGGTGTGGTTGCAATCCCACTTGAAGTGGACTGAGCTTCATCCTCCTCCTAATGGATTGTTTATGGCACCAAGACCTCTCCCTTGTAGGGGTATCGGGCTGCTACATTGAAGGGAATATCTCGTAAGGATTTCATCCTGCCATGTAGCCTTTTTCGCTCTTTCTTATTTTTGAATCTCGACCACCTCATGTTGTTTATCGAGAGATAATGGGTCTATCTCAATGCTCTTTGGCACAAACTGAGTGACTAGTCTCTAATTAACCAAGATTCAGGAATCGCCATTTATCAATAACTCTCGATAAACGCACCACCTATCTGCACCAAAAATGGGCCCAATATTGGATCTAGGACTCTATTTGAGCCTCCTAAACTCACCCAAATAACTCCATGGCCTTGTCACACCAGGAGCGTATAGACACTATGAACTGATTTATTAAAAGAATACCTTTGAAGATACAATCTCTAGATTGTAGTCCAACATGATGCCCTTCTCCTACTCTAAGTAGAGTGAGTAGCCAAACATATAGGCGGCTAGCACCTCGTAATACAAACAAATGAAGCACCCCCCACCTTATGGCTAAGGCCCCACTACGACTCTTCTACACCTTAAGGATTGGCTTTAGGATGCGCCATCTCAACATATAATACATAGACATAAACTCTCTTTGCTCCATGATTTTCTTTCATTATTGACTTTGTTGCGATGATAAGGCAGTTTCAAACTACTCAGTGCCACTGTACCTCTTAATACTTAAAATAAGATTGAAACCTATATAAAATTTGCAATTAAAAAAAGAAAACACTATAGGTAAATTTTGGAAATTTTCACAATTTTAGGACTCATAGTCAAAACTCTATTTGCTACAACTCTCGCACCATTGCTTCAAATTTATTATTCAATAGCTATCCATTTTTCATCAAATTTCCAATGATGTGTCACTTGATAGATTTGAAAAACTTAAATATGTATTTTTGGAGTGCCAATATTCTAAATAGTAAAGAATGGGACTTCAAAGATTCTCAAATCCACTAAATATGTGTTCTATTGTTTAGGGTTTTGCTTGTGATGGGTAGGCTAAGAGATGGTTCCATGTATATTTGTTCATAATGTAAGCAATAAATATGTAATAAAACATACAAACGGAGATAAGATGGAGCAAATCCTCATATTGTGGTGAGTAGTTTGCCAGCTGTACATCCAATCACCTTCGCCAACTAGATGCCTAGTCAGATACAGCAGTTACGCTCTTCTTAGGGTGGGTTCAGACGCGGCAGACAAACAGGCATCCCAAATACAGATGGCCAATCAAATTTCAGCATGGAAAACTGTATGTTCACACACATGGTGGAAGGCCAAAAAAATTAGGGGTCTTTTTTGACACATCATGGCCAAGTTTTTGCTCCTCTCTTCTAGCCTGCCCAGCATAGATACTTCTCCTTCATGCCATGTCTTCTCTTTGGCTCCTTTCCTTGTCCACCACTAATGTGAATGAGATGGCGGACAACTCTTGGGAAATCCTTGTAGATGGGTGGAAAAGGGGATTTTTCACCCTTTTGTCTACCATGCAAGTGTGAACCCACCCTTAATTTGCTAGGGCGCAACAATCTTGCCTTCTCTGGTTGTCGATCTTGCTGATGCTGTAAAGGATCTATAAAGGAATGGAGAGAGAATCCCACCAAGAATGAAGGAAAAAGAAGTGTATTTTACATTGGTGGAGACGGCAGGCATTCCTCCTGTCCCTAGCACTCAGCCCATGCCCCCATAGAGCCCGAGCTCTCGACCATGAGTCGTGTCACTTCCCCTCGCCAAGCCCCATGATCTCCTATATAGGAAGACACCTCCATGCTTCCTGAATTTAACACATACCCCCAGACACCTTTGGATCACATGTTCGCTGCTGTATCCACTATTTTATAGCAAGTCAGCCATACAAACCAGTCCTTAGTTAATTTTTTTTCCTCTGCACACACTCAAAAG
Organism: Lygodium microphyllum; assembly: GCF_053477565.2. Taxonomy (NCBI): domain Eukaryota; kingdom Viridiplantae; phylum Streptophyta; class Polypodiopsida; order Schizaeales; family Lygodiaceae; genus Lygodium; species Lygodium microphyllum. The sequence continues at coordinate 88,773,909 of NC_141157.1, forward strand.
CAGCGAATAGATGCCAAGATTCGTCCTCGCTCTTTCTCTGGTCTGCCCTCAGAAGACGTGCTCAATTGGCTTGACCGTCTGGAGAATGTGGGTGAATGCCATCAGTGGGACGAGTAGCGTAAGGCTTTGGAGGTTCGGACCCTTCTCAAAGGAGTTGCAGCAACTTGGTTTATGCAACAACCTCTGCAGGTGAAAGGTAATTGGGCATTTTTGAAACAACAACTGGCTCAAAGTTTTGCCCATCAGAATATCACCCAATCTGCACTTCAACATTCGCCAACAATCACATGAGCCAGTTGCACAGTTTGCTGTAAAGTTAAATCAATTGTTGTTGCATGCGGACCCGTCCATGTCGTAGGATATGAAGCTATACTTTCTTTGGCCATGGTTGCATCACGATATTGCTCGACGTGTCAAAGACCAGGGTCCCAATACATTTCATGATGTCGTTCAAATTGCATAGAGGATTGAAAGTAGTAGCCAGTAGCCCGACACGACTCTAATATATTCATAGCCTCCCCGTCCCGGCCAAACACAATAGGATCATCCTACCCCCATGGATATTGATGTTCAAAATGCACAATTCCTCTCAAGATGGAGCTTGCCAGATTGAGATGCACAAGGAAAACCAAAATGCTTTTACTGTAACAACTATAGACATGTGCATAAGCATTGCAAAAAGTTGAAAGCCCATAATGACTACAATCAAACTCAGAATGTACAAATACAACTCAATGATGCAGCCACCAGAGCTCCCGGGAAACATCTAAGTGAATGGTTAGTGGAAGAGACCCATTCATGTCACATTCAAGCCGCAGCTTCTTCGGGATGCCTCGTCTGTTCAATCTTAGCCCAGATCGCCTCTAGTTCTTATGAAGCCCTTTTGGATTCCGGTAGCACTATTTCATCTATAAGTGAATCCTTAGTCCAGCTCTTAGACCTCCAGACACAACTCGATGACCCAATATCTGTATTGTTTGGGGATAGCCAGACTCTTTATCATTCAAATTCCGTTGTCATTTTGTTGTTTTACATTAGTCACATCCAGTTTACTCATAAATTTTATGTTTTGCCTTGTCAACTTTTTCCAATAACATTAGGTTGTGATTGGTTCCTTTCCACCCGAGCAACTCTTAATTTTGAATCTCAAACACTCCAGCTCCCCCACACATTGCCCATACCTTTTATTTCCTCTCACAGAGGACCCAACTTTGTGCAAACACAACACACAATGTTAGACACAATACAACGCACAAACGACATCCGAAACCTCTTAAACAGTTTCCCTGCCCTTTTTCAGAAAACCAGCACATCACCTACAACAAACCTTCCCGTTAGTCATTCTATTCGAACAGGAAACGCATTTCCTGTCAAGATCCCTATACGAAGAAGATCCCCGGCAGAAATGGATTACATCAATCAAGCCGTAGATGACATGACACCCAAACCTCATCTTGTTAAAAAAGATGATGGTTCATACCGCTTCTGTGTTGATTTCAGATTGCTCGATAAAATAACTCAGCACGATGTCTATCCTCGTCCACGCATGGATGAACTCTTAGATCAATTAGGCCAATCATATTACTTCACATCTTTAGATCTTGCATCTGGCATAATTCATGGATGACCTCGCCACCCTTCGTCCCTTGCAGCAACAAGACCCCAACATTCAAGCCATAATTCATCAGCTGAGACCCTCTCCATCACACAGGTCCCACAGGCAATTTATTTTAATCGATGGCTTGGTTTGTTATGTGGAGATAGGTCACTCACCACGACTATATGTGCCAGACATCCTACAGCATCATTATGTGGAGTATTTCCACAAACATCCTTTGTTTGGTCATCTCGGCTTCCACAAGGAAGCTCAACAATATACGCCTCAGGCATAATTACTAGCCTCACATGCGGCAAATGATCTCACAAAAACTACAACAGTGTCTCACCTGCCAAGGGATAAAATCACCCACACAGAAACCAGGATATCTGAGGTGCATGAACCCTTTGAAATGATAGGATATCTGAGGTGCATGAACATCTATAGCAGGCAACAGATTTGTGCTTGTCATGACAGACTACCTAACCCGATGGTGTGAAGCTCAGGCTCTCCCAGACTCACAAGCATCTACAGTTGCAGCAGCCCTTCTACATAACATCGTCTTCCGTCATGGTTGTCCTCAGAAATTGCTGTCAGATCAGGGGCCTTAATTTAAAAGCAAAGTCATGCAGGTTCTTACCAAATGTTTAGGCATCACTCAGGTATAATTTACTTCCCCATACCATCCTCAAAGCAATGGATTAACTGAGCGCCTAAACAAAACTATCAAGCAGATGCTAGCCGCCTACATTGACCCACACATAGAGATAGCAATCAGTCTGTCACCACAGCCCATGTAATTTGAATGAAGCCATACTTCCCCGAGAGACAACCTTTCTTCGTTGGGGGGGGGGTCTGGTGGGTGGTTCCGAACCAGCTGTACACCCAGTCACCTTCGCCAACTAGATGCCTAGTCAGATACAGCAGTTAATACGCTCTTCTTGACCTGCTAGGGTGGTTTGCCAGCTGTACACCCAGTCAGATACAGCAGTCACGCTCTTCTCGACCTGCTAGGGTGCACTAATCTTGCCTTCTCTGGTTGTCGATCTTGCTGATGTTGTAAAGGATCTATAAAGGAATGTAGAGAGAAGCCCACCAAGAATGAAGCAAAAAGGAGTGTATTTTACAATATCCTACCTCCATTATTATACTTGTACAAAGATAGCCCTATTTTTCCATAAATTTTTACATGCAAAATCTAATTTTACCTAAATTAAAACTCATTTTTTCTCTATTTTTCACCATTATTTGTAATTTATTTATTTTTTAGTATTTTAAATGTGAAACACTTAAGAATACTAAGATTCATCATTACTCTCCATTTTTCTCCATGGAAACACAATTTGCCAAGTTAAAACTCATAAAATTGACGATTTAGCATGAAACCGCACTTTTACATGTTTCATGTGTTTTGAATAAAGCATATAAACGATTAAAGCTTGTTGTTTATATTGATATTTCTAATAGAATGGACCATTATCAAGCACTAGAAACCAATTTCAACCATAGGAAACTAATACGCATCATAAAACCAAGAGGACGCCCTCTTACTCATAAAGCAGCATCCATACACCTCATAATTCAAAAATCAGAAGCCATTGGTGCTCGTTTAAGACCGTTGATGCTTCATTGGTGCTTTCTTGATCTATCACTCGTATTTTGTTATGATTCGGTACCTTATTCCCCCTCATTCTCTCAGTTTATATGAACCACGTTTATGGCAAGAGCGAAAAAGGAGAGAGAAAGAATGATTTTTTATATTTTCATTCCCCTCATCAAATCCACGAGATCTGGAGAAAAATGGAGAGAAATTTTATAGAATCTCATCCCCAAAGGAGGAGGCCTAATGCTTAGTTACAAATCTCCATTTTTTAAGAATTGAGGGGTCACCAAAAAAATGGTGCCCTCCCCTCTATCTCCCCACCCCCCATTCATCATGTTTCTTGTTAGTTGCATACTTCTTTAAACCATGGTTAGTCATAAACTCAATAACAACTAGTTCCAGTCTCTCATGTTCATAGTATAAGAAAGTGGTTTCGGGCCAGATGGAGGGGCAAACAGCCTTTGAATCGCAATCCAACTGGATGGGAAGCTTTCTAGCAGCTCAAAATCTATCATCTTGGTCTCCACTACATGCTTTCTAGCTTTCGAATCCAATAGCTTCATAACTCCAAACCTTGTGGCCATTAAATGGGGGGTCAAAAAACTCTGATTGATGAACGAATACTTGCATTGGATTCTAGATGTCAAAATGCATCTAGGAAAACTCTAGCTCCTTGATCCATGGCGGTTTCATTTCCCATGAAAATTTGCTCTTTTATGTCTTTCGAACTAATTTACGCTTTAAAATCAACTCCAAAAATCTGCTCTCACTAGTACTAAAAAATATCTTATTGAGATCTAGCACATGATGATACATATTCTTGAGCACAAAGAAAGAACTCCTCACAAGAGATAGATATACATCTCCCACTTCAACATTTTTGCATGCATAGTCATTGCCCCAACAAACGCAAGCTTTCCTATCTACATCATACAACATAAACCACTCCATTTGTGGAGTAATATGAAAATATGCTCTTCACTTAATGATCCAAACTCATGACATGCCATCATGCATCACCAAGTGTAAAGACATACAATATATCATCATCATCAATACTACTAAAAATAGTGTTCATCTTCTCTATCTTTGGCTTGGACTTCTCTTCCTTTTGTCATCATCATTGGTATTTTTCTTTCCTTTGACTTTCTTCTTCCATTTGAAGCAATTCTCAATGTGATTCTTCGTAGTAAAATAAAAACACTTATATCCTTATGTGTGTGAGAAAGAGAATTACTCTGAGACTTTCCTCTCTTACAAGATTTCCCTCTCATATAAAACATTGCTTTTACAAATTGTTAGTATACCTTCATTATTCTTTTTGTTGACCTCCGTAGTAAGAAAAGTGCCCTCAACATCTACACTAGACAAACCACCCACATATGGTGATTTGCTTATACCTATTCTAAAATATCCCAACTTTCAAATAAAGTAGTAGAGAACATAACATGGCTTTGATGGAGTCCTCAAAAGCAATATTTTGAGCGAGAAGCTAGTAGCAAATGGTGTTGAATGAAAGGTGGAGCAAGAGTGAGAGAACAACTGGAAGCAAGATGACGCAAGAATTATGGAGGTTTAAGCAAGAAAGAGCAAAAATTATGAATGTTTAAGCAAGAAAGAGCAAGACAATATGTGGAAACTCCAATAGTCACAATATTTAGCATGCTTTGCTTATTGTATTGTCATAGAAAGAATTTAGAATAAAGTGACAATGATGAATGGCCGTCACCTACAATGTATAGGTGTGTGGGCATTTAATACAAACTAAATGAACATGTAGCTTTTAACCAACCCCCGACAACCTCCTGCTCAAGGAAAACGTGCTTGAGTGAGAAGAGAATAAGAAAAAAGTGACAAAGTACAATGTGTACATATAATACAATGAGATGTGAAGTAGATGTCATCTAATCCTATGCCCATCAACTTCCTAAAGAAGGCATCACATTCCATAGGGATACTTTTAGTGAGAAAATATACACGATTCTCATCTATAGAGATCTTAACAAGCTCTATTTTCTTATCCTCAATCACCTCTTTGATGAAGTGATAATGGAGCTTAATATGCTTGGTCTTTGCATGAAGGACCAGATTACATCCCAAGTATATGGCACTCATAAAGTTTGAATGCACTGTAGGAATCATACTCATATCGAGGTTTGTAACTAGATGTCCTAAGCATAGGGCCTCCTTGCAAGCCTCAATGGCTACAATGTACTGAACCTCAATAATAGATGAGCTCGTGCATTTTTGGACCTTAAACATCCTAGAAATAATGCCTCTAGCAAAAGTAAAGATATAGCCAAAGGTGAACTTTCTACTATCTACATGCTTTGCATAATCAGTCTCTATACCCTATGACTCCAATATCCTAGCCACCATAAAAAATGCACATATATGAAATATCCTTAAGGTATCTCATGATACCCTTCATAATGTCCCAATGTCGCCAAGCAGGTGTCGCCTATAATGAGCAACAACTTCCATTGTAAATGCTATGTCAGGTCTAGTGTCTATCATGGCATACATCAAGCTATCCACTATGAATGCATATGGAATCTTGGCTATCTCGGCCCTCTCAACATCTAAGTAAGGAAAATGTGCCTAATTGACCTTCACATGAGAAGGTAAGTGGTATCCAACAATCTTTATATCAACACGATCACTCCCAACAATCAACATATCATCAACATGTAGTACTAAAATGATAAGGCCACCATCACAGGCTTTCTCCCTATAAAGACATGGATCCATAGTACTATGCAAATAACCTTGCAAATTTATAAGCACATCAAAGTTGTGGTATGATTTCTTAGGTGCCTAGTTAAGTCCATAGAGACACTTTCTCAACTTGCATAGTAGGTGTTCCTTGCCCTTTTTCATAAATCCCTTAAGCTACTACATATAAATATACTCATGTAGGTTCCCATGTAAGAAAGTTGTTTTCACATCCATTTGATAAAGCTCCAAATCTAATTGTGAAATCAAGGCCAAAACCAAGCAAAGGGTAGTCATCTTGACTACAAGGGAGAATATCTCATCAAAGTCAACTCACTTTTCCTGGTTAAAACCCTTTGCAACTAAACAAGCCTTATATACTAGCTTAGGGTGACCAAGGGTGCTCTTCAACTTATATATCCACTTACATGGAAATGTATGTTTACCATTTGGCAAGGAAACCAAGTCCCACATATGATTTTTTTGTAGTAAAAAAACTCAAACTGCATGGCCCTCTCCCAAGAATGGCTATCATCTCTCCACATAGTCTCATCATAAGTAAGGGATTCATCATCAGAATCTATCACCGATATATAATGTATAGCAGGCTTAAAACAATCAAGAGGATGTGAAGCTTTAGTAGAGCATCTTAAGACCAAATATGGGGCTTGGACGACTACCTATCCTCTGTGTCTAACATCATGATCATGTACAACACACAAATCATAGGCTAGTACATCATCGATAGCTACAAGATGTTGAACTAGGGATGGTTGTACTATAACAAGAGACTCCTCCTAAAAGATAACCATACAAACCTCAACCACTTGCTCTAGTCTCATATGTATTTTATCCTCATGAAACACACAACATCATGGTTGTGGATAACCTTCTAAGCGAGCAAACCCCAAAGGTAATAGCCTATCTCACCCGCATCACCATATCCAAGAAAGATGCATTTGATGAGCTTTGGGTCTAACTTGCTTCAGTTGTCTTCAGGAATATGGAAAAAGTCTCACATCAAAGACTCACAAGTGTGTATATGAGGGAGGTTTACTAGACCATACCTCTTCTGCAACCCTACCACCAAGAGAAATGCATGGGGATCTATGTATCAAATGAACTACATTAGTATTTTCCTAATCCCAAAAATGATATGATAAGCCTACCTAACTAAGCATATTACATACTCCTTTATAAGTAGTTTGACTCATGTGCTCTGCAATACCATTCTAGGGGGGATGTAAGGGGTAGTCAACTGATGTTGAATATATGCCTTAGAAACATATTCACTACAATTGTTAAAACATAGATATTTTAGCCCAGGCCTAGAGTGATTCTCGATCATAGCAAGAAACCATTGAAATATAGACAAAATTTCTACCTTTTGCTTGATGGGATAGACCCATACCTTATGCAACTATTCATCATTAAATGTAACAAAATACTTTTCACCATCTAATGACTGACATGGAATGGGATCACAAACATCTAAATGCACAAGAGTCAATGGTCAATCCACCCACATAGAACCAAACTTTTTATGTGAGTTATGAGTCTATTTGCCATATAAACAATGATCACATGAACCAAAACCTAAGTATTCAAGAGGTGGTAAATACTACACATGAGTCAAAAATTTCATTGCTTTAAGGGACATATGTCCACGATGGCAATGATGCAAAAGAGATACATGTGAAATATTGGTCATTTCCAAAACATGATTAATAGATCCATATACAGGCAAGGATACATGCTATCGACCTTGGCACACCTAGCAAAAATGAGGTTGCCACATGTAATGTAAAATCGCCAAAAGATTCATAATACCTATCATCATCCAACTATCTAGTTGAGATGAGGCTTTTAGTCAAAGGTATGACATGATGTACATCATGCAAAACAAATGGAGTGCCAGTACCAAATTACAATCATACATCACCTATGCCAACAATATCACATAGATGATCATCACCTTGTCTAACTAAACCTATAATAGCATGGTAGATATAAAACCAATTATTGATATAGAAAGGAAGCCCTCAAATCAAGAAGACAATACTAAGAATAAGTAGATTGAACTAAGTAGCATCAAGTAAATAAGTAGAAGGATGTAATAATCTAAACTATAATCCAATGCATTTACCTCCTCAATCTTAATAGTGGACTTAGAAACAATGCAATTATCTCCTCAATCTTAGCAATGGGCTTAGAAACACTATAATCATCAAAAGACTTTGCATTATCTTGTACCTTTTGTTTTTCTTTTTCATTACTATCATTGCATATTTTATGGTACTATGGCCTTATGTGACCCTTCTACCCACAATAATGACAAGTAAGAGAGAACTTCAGACACCAGGGATTTACTACATGACTGACCAAGAGACTTAGACTTGCCCCTGTTGGCCTCTGAGTCTCTTACCACAATGGTCAATATTCTCTCTGATGCCAGGAGGCATATTCCACGGTGGATTCCGTGAGGTTTTACGGTGGATTCCGTAAACTTAGATGACCGGGGCTCATACGCAAAGAGGATTCTTTGTGCGAGAAGTTGATGGGGACGCCTGTCCTTTTCGGGCGTTTCATTAATTTAGTGTGTACATGGGTGATTCCATAGCGGGTGATTCCGCAAAATGCATATTAAATTAATAAACGTTTATGAGTTTAGAGTGCGCACTCGTAATAAACCCCGGGGGTATGATGCCAGGAGGCATATTCCACGGTGGATTCCGTGAGGTTTTACGGTGGATTCCGTAAACTTAGATGACCGGGGCTCATACGCAAAGAGGATTCTTTGTGCGAGAAGTTGATGGGGACGCCTGTCCTTTTCGGGCGTTTCATTAATTTAGTGTGTACATGGGTGATTCCATAGCGGGTGATTCCGCAAAATGCATATTAAATTAATAAACGTTTATGAGTTTAGAGTGCGCACTCGTAATAAATTAAGGTTAGGATTTATTTCTAACCAGTTGATTTATTTATGTAGCTGAAGACTGCTAGGTATTCACTTTTGTCGGTTTAATTGTGTTATTTTACTAACGATTGTGAATGCTTCAGTTGATGTGTAGAGATAGCAGCAGTGGCGGAGGAAAGCATTGGAGTCTAGCGGGTTTTCGACCTTTGGACTATATTTTGATAGGCGCCACGTCTATATTTTGTTATGTCTATAGAGACATCGATTATTTATTATTATTTTGTATGCGCTTATGCGCCTGGATATGTTATTTCTATTTGGACATTGAGATTGGGCGTGCCAGACACTATGGGCACCGTCCATTAGCTTTATTTTCCTATTTTTGGTAGAAAGCAAACTCAAAAGCTAAAATCTTGTCATATTTTTGTAATTGGGCTATTTTTGAGCATAAAGATTGGAAATATACATTAAATACATGCTTTGTGAAGCGCTCACACAAGGCATGGGGGAGATTGAACCCAATTTGTCTCTTGTCTCATGTCGTGCTTGTTTTTACATGGGTTTTTGTGCTAAAAAGTAGAGTACTTTGTTCTTGGGGACCTTTGGGAATAAGGCATGGGGGAGATTGAACCCAATTTGTCTCTTGTCTCATGTCGTGCTTGTTTTTACATGGGTTTTTGTGCTAAAAAGTAGAGTACTTTGTTCTTGGGGACCTTTGGGAATTCACCACGTGAGCTATCTGCGTCCGATCTGCGCACCACTCTCTACCATCATGTTTATCTCTAACTATGAGTACATGAGAAATACAAGCTATATGAATGTTCTTCCTATTCACTTCTTTTGTAAGAAATGTACTCTCTATATTGGAGGATTTAAATACATCTTCAGGAGCATTAGCCCTAATAATAGTATGAAATAAGGAAGGATTTATGTTATCCTCGAATTGAATGCTCTGTGAGATAAGCTGACTAGAAATAGAGTGGAACTCATTCAAATGAGTTGACCTAGGAGTGCCCTCCCTCATATGAAGATCCATAAGATTCTTCAATGGTTATGACTTTGAAGTAGGACTTTGCTTCTCATAAAGATCACATATCTTTTTCCATAAATCATAAGCATTACCTTCAATCACAACAATAACATGAAGTAAATATATTTAAATAAAGATAAGATAATGGTGGACTTTCGTAGCTCATTAATCTCTTCCCAATCTCTCTATTTCAATCTTCTACCTTTATTTTTCTTGGTGTCTTGAATGGCCTCACTTATTTCTTTCGTACTAATACCTACCAAATTTGAGTCTTTTAATATTGGAAGTTATTGCCATCCAACTTCACTATGTTAAAGATAGCATTATCATTGGAAGAATTTGAAATACCTACCACTATTTCTATCAACCAAAGAAAATATGGGTTGTTGTAATAACAATAAATCAATTCTAAAACTAAGCCAAAAGGTATAAACTAAATTTTAGCATGGTTGTCCATAAAACCGCAATCAATAAGTGTATAACTATATGCAAAAGACCAAAGTAGAAAGCTCCCACTACTAGGAATATTTGGATAACAATCGAGATATAAAATGCAACTATTAGTGTAAGATAGAACATAAGCCACCAAAGTACCAAGCACTTTCAAAGACCCAAAGATGTCCCATAATGGTAGATGCAATCCCAAGAAAAAGAGTATCTTGTTCATAATCCACATGCGCATATAAGAAATCTCCAAAAGCAATGGAGATCCACCAATCTATAGCTAACTCATTGCATATGAACAATGAAGCTTAAGTACATAACCAATAATGAATCAAAATTGACAAACCCTCTGATAGGAGTATGTATCAAATGTACAAACAAAAGCTAAATCAGCCCACAATCATCAATGTCTACTATAAGGATAGCGTATGCCAAAACCAACTAAGCATATATACATAGGCATGCCACTCCTACTATCTCAAATCAACCAAGCTCTACAATGAAAAATATCAAAGATCTCCTATGAAAACAAATACAAAATTTTTAAGAGCAATGCAAAGCTCAATACATGTGTCTCATAATATTTGAGCGCCCAGAGACATGAAACAATACATCTGAGAACATATACATAACATAAGTGACCAAGCCCATAAAGGGAAAACCACTTAAAGAAAATAGACACTCTGAATATATACCCAAAAAAACTCAATCCAAATATTAGAGCTCAACATCAATATATGTAGGCATAATAATCAATAACCAGCATTAATACATCCATGTAGCATCTCCAAAGTATATGTAGGAATTCAATACATAAGCCTTCATAGTGAATGCATGCAACCCATAGGGTATAATAGCAACGAACCCTTCAATGATGGAGCTATTTGAGCTCTAACAAATCCAAAATCCTTTCTCAAGTATTAATACATCATCTAGGTACAAAAAAATTGTCCCATAACCAAGCAAAGACTTGCTATACAAATAGTGGAAGAGCATGTGTGTCCTAAATAATAGGTCAATTTTGAACCTCAAACACTCAAGTTAATGCTCAAAATGGAAGCCTTAAATTTTCAAGGAGGATGCCAATTAGCAAGTAATAATGATTCTAGAGCTCAGCAAGAGCTAGAGGAGATGATTCGGTTGTGAACCAAAAAAGTGCAAATCATGCTAATGGTGGTTCGTTGTTTACTATTATGGCTATGCTTAATGCCCACTTGACAAGGCTTAAAGAAATGTTAGGAAGGTCCTTAGCAAGTGTGGAAGGTGTGGGGTTGATCAGAGAAGTAATGGGACTTATGCATACCTCAATGGACAGCTACCATGAAAGCTATGAATGAAACTCTCTTTCCAAGCTGAAGTGAATGTCAATGAAACTCCTCAAGTATTTGCTTCGATACAAGTTAAAAGGTGGAGCAAGAATGAGAGAATAAGTGAAATTAAGAGGAAAGCAAGAGTTATGGAGGTTCAAGCAAGAGAGAGCAAGACAATATATTGAGAACTCTAACAATTACGATATCTGAGTTACCTTCCCTTATTTTATAGGTATAGAAAGAATAAACAATAAAGTGATAGTGATGGGTGACCAACACCTACAAATGTATAGGTATGTGGGCACTATGTACAAAGTAAATGTAGGAAGCTAGGCATAAGTGGCCTTTAACCCCCAACATTAAACTCATTCAAGTGACTAAGCATAGGTGTCCCCTCTTTCATGCAAAGGTTAATAAGTTTTTCTACCCAATATACTTGACCTACAACACTTTGATTGGCATAAAGATCACGAAACTTCCTTAATATAACATAAGCATCAGCATCTATGTCATGTTCTCCATACGCTATAAGCACCACCATCCATGTCTTTACCTCAAGGGGATTGCCTAAAAAAATATAAGTATGCCATGCGCAATCAAAAAAATGGTTATTTTATTTAGTAAGACTTGCACAATTATATTTACAAAAGGGATTTTTAAATTATAACTTGAAAAAAATCCATAAGTTTCTTAAAGAAAAAGGGGTCATTTTATTATATTACATCATGTAAGGGAATGGTAATTTCTAATATCCATTGAATACACATGATATAGAGGGTTTATTTATAGTGACTTCCCTCTTCCCTTCCACTTAGCTCCTTATATGTTGAGATGTTGAGCTCCACATGAGCTAGTGTCCACTACCCGTCTCGGTGATATGGTAAGATATTATTCACTCTTGTGTTAGGTGACCAACATGAGGATACATTAGTGATTCTATAGTTGGACTACACACACATAGTCCATTCTTGGTTATGGCACATTTATTGTGTCACCTCTTCTTTCTTTAGTATATTTACACTTAATGACCATATGTACATACATTGTGGTACTTTCATATTAGTTTTTTATCATGTTATAGACTTAGTTCTTTATGTGTAAGAAGAAGAAGATTTCAACCATATCTCTCTGTGTTCTCAAGTGTCCATTGCTTTTGTGTGTGTGCCCTTGGGTTCTTCACCTCTCTCTCCTCTTATTTGTTTTCATAATATCATATCTATACCATGGTTGCACACTTGATAGCATGATGTGCTATTTGTAGGAATTTAAATCCTTGCTATTGCATGGAAGAATTCAGAAAGGCTATCCAAAGTAAACACAAAGGCATGTCCAAGTAAAAAGAGGGAACTTATCCATTAATGATTACATTGCCTTGAAGATCAAGAGTATTGTGAAAGCTCTTGGATCTATTAGTGTGGTAGTTGATAATGAAAATCTTGTGTGTGTATGCTTAGATGGACTTGGAAATGAATACAATAGCTTCATGTCATCTATGAATAGGAGGGATGATATCCTTAATTTTGTAGACTTGATTTCTATGCTAATACTTGAGAGAAGAACATTAGCTTGGATTCCTCTTCTTCTCAAATCAAGAACAAGTCTAAACAAGTTTGTAACTCTACTAGCCAAAGGTAGAGATTGTGGTAGAGGCCAAGATGGTGGCCATGGCCAAATTTATGATCCATAGCAAAATAGAAGAGAACAATCTTTAGAAAGGGGGAGTCAAAGAGGCTAAGTTACAGATTCTAATAGGCAACAAAATTATGGTGATAGTAGGCCATACTAGCATTGTGATCAAAACGGCCATACTTCTAAAAATTGCTTCAAAAAGAAGGCTAAAAATAGAAATGGAAAAAAGTAACAGTGCAGTTATACATCTAGCAATAGAAACAATGATGAGAGAAGTGAATAGTTATTTGTTATGCAACGCTTTTAGTGATACTATGACTACTAATGTTTCCTCAAATAATGATGAAAGTATGTAGACTCATGTACCTCTAACCACATGACTTCTCATGGAGAATGGTTCAGAGAGATGCACAATCCAAAGTCTCCAACCTATGTAGAGACAAGGGGTAATATAGCTCACCCCATTACTTATGTTGGAAATGTTTATTTGAGTATGTAGGATGGTAAAACTCAATACTTGATTGATGTGCTTCAGATACCAAATATTACAAAAAACTTGGTTTCTATTGGGTGGTCAAATGGTAAAACAAGAATTCAGGTTTGGTTCACATCTAATGGTTATTATATAGAATATCTAAAAAATGATTGTAGGTGGATTGCAAAAGGAAAAGGTGCTGGTAGATGGTTTACTCTTGATGTAAGTCTGCCTGAAATGAATGCTGTCATATTTACACAAGGTTGAAGTATTGTGGTCGATATTGAAATTTGGCATAAGAAAATTGGTCATGTGAATGTGCAACAACTGAAATACATGCAGTCAAAGCAGATTGTGGATGGGTTGCCCAAGCTTAAGATCAATGGGATGCATAAAGTATGTGAAGCATGTCAATTTGAAAAGCAAGCAAGGCATGCATTTTCACAAGACAAGCATGTATGCAAGAAGCCACTTCAATTGATACATTCTGATGTGTGGGATCCTACAAAGACTGTAACTTTGAGTGGTTGCAAGTCTTATGTTTCCTTCATTGATGATCATACTTGAAAATTATGGGTTTTCTTTATGTTTGAGAAAAGTGATATATTCACTCACTTTAAAAGCTTTAAGACTTTGGTTGAGAAGGAGACATGGTTGTGCATCAAATATCTAAGATCGAATGGAGGAATATCTCCCAAATGAGTTTTTTTACTTTTTACATAAACATAGTATACATAGGCATCATATGTGTAGATATAATCCACAAAAAAATGGAGTTACAAAGGGGAAAAATAGGCATATTGAAAAGGTGGCTCATACATTGATATCAGAAAGAAACTTGCCTCATTATTATTGGGCTAAAGTAGTTGCTTCTACTCTATACATTATGAACAAGACACCCACTGCTAGTGTATATGATGGTATAATACCCAAAGAGAAATTTATAAATAGAAAGCTAAATTTACCCCATCTAAAAGTATTTGGATATATTGTTTATGTGCATATTCTTGATGAGTTACATAGTAAATTGGATCCTAAAGTAGAAAAATGTGTATTTGTTGGATATACTCTTGAGAAAAAGAGATAGATATTATAACCTTGTTATATATGAGCTAAAAGTAAGAAAGAATATTGTTTTTTATGAAATGAGTAGTTTGTATAGCAATATGTAGAATACAATTGGGGTTGATGAGCATGAGAGTGTGGACGTGCAAAAAATAGATCAATAGGCACTAACATTGAGTAAACCTTAAGAGTATCCTAGTCATGGTTTTACTGATAAACCTTGGAGTGGCAGATTGAGATCATAGGTTACTCCACCAAGTACATCACATATGCCAAGAAAAGGTAAAGAGAAAGCTAGGGACTTACCTATTATGACATATGTATCGTCAAGTTTCTTTCATATTGGTGCTAATTTAGATATCTCTGACCAAAGCTTAGATGAGGAGTTTTGGATTTCATCTATTAAAGCATCTATTGTGTGAAAGGCACAAGAGGATACTAAAGCACCTAGTAGTGATCCACATCCATGCAAGCTAAGAAAAGTAAGAAAGCCAATGCAACAATTGACATATGATAGCTATGTAGCTTATCACTATGCATACATTGCTAAGATTATGCAAGATATGGAATCCCCTTATTTGAGGATACAATGTGTATTGAGTATTAGAATCATACTATAGATGAAGAAATGGCTACAGTTATGGATAATGACACATGGGAGTTGGTACCTTTACTTAAAGTCAAGAAATCTATTGGTTGCAAATGGGTTTGCAAGGTCAAGATGTATCTATTGAGCACTGCAAGGCATGACTAATTGCCGAAGAATATGGGTAGACTCGTGCTATTGATTATGAGGAGACTTTATCTCCAAAGGCTAAAATGGTTATTATAAGGGTTGTCATAGTAGTGGGGTTGGATTAAAAGGTTGGATCAAGCACCAAATGGATATTAATAATACATTCCTGTAGGGGGATTTGCAAGAGAAAGTGTATGTGGAGAAACCACCTAGTTATGTGGATTAGAATCATCTAAATTATGTGTGTAGGCTTAGTAAGGCCTTGTATAGGCTGAAGAAAGCACTTAGGGCATGGTATGATAGGATTGCAAAATACATTTTCAACATTGAACTTCGCAGAGCACATGCTGATCACTCACTCTATGTATGTGAGAGTTATATGCGTGACAACACCTAAAAACATGCCATCTATTGCAACAATTTTTTGGCAAATTTGTATATAAGTGACACCCTACTACCTTCTTTTTACATTAATTTACTACAGATGCGGTGTTGGTAGTTGTTGTCTTTGGAGGCCGTGTTCTTGCAGTCTAGCCAGGAGATGTTGGTACAAGGAAGTTCTTGTACGAGAGGAAGGTGGAGTTTTAGACAAAATCTGATAGGTTTACTTACTGAATCTTAGCTATGACTGTTTAAAAATTTTCATGTAGGGATTATTATCACTTAGAGGAGATAGGACCTTGTTATAAATTAGGAGTTTTCGGGGGAACTTTAGACTTGGCAAGGTCTTGATGACAAGTCGATAGGATATCTTAGTATTAATCTAAGGGATGGGGGATTTCACTAGTTATGCTACCTCCTACCTCCTAAGGATTAAATTCTTTATGAAGAATACACAGCATCATGATTGTGATTATTGTCTACAGTAATACTGCAGTGATGATCAAGGGGTGATCATTAGATCATTGGTGATTATTATGGAGATTTCTTTGGGGAGGTATTGAATATCAGATTCAAGAGGATGATTTCTGCAAGGACGAAGTGATCCAAAGGGGGCATACCAGACAAAGAGAAGACCGGATTTACTACCTATAGACATGGAGCCTGTAAGACACAATCTTGGACAAGCTTATGGAGGAGTCTCTTGGTGAATTAATACCAAAGAAAGATTTTCATGTTTGATGTTCATCATTCCAAAATGTAATTCCCCGATAAGGCATTTGACTTCAATCAAGGGTGTAAGTGGGTTCTCAATTGTAAACAATTGGTCCCTTGTGTGTGCCAGGTGTTAATGGTTATAAAGACACATTATGTCATATGTGAATTCATCCTTGTGTGGTGCCAAAGGGTGCCAAAGGAAATTTTGCAACATCAATCCAAGATATGCAGTGGTTAGGAGTAGGGCAGATTTCTACTTGGAAACGACTTGATGATCATGATCTATCTATGATTGATTGCCAAGTATTGTGGTCCTCATCAACTAACACTCTTATACAACACACGTGGTGGTCTCTTCATATTTCAACCATCCTTCTTTTGCTTTTTTAAAAAAAAATACATTACCACCATGGACTACACCTTGTCACAAGTATATCCAAAAGAAGTTAAACACCATGATGTATAGGGTGGTAGGGGGATGGAGAATTCAAGCAACAAACTCGTCACCGACATAGATGGATTTGGTAACTACCACTTAGAAGTGCAAGGCCCATTGGGATCAGAGCATGAAAGAAGAAGTGTCTTAAATCTTTACATGCTTGATAGTGGGGACTACTCCAAGGTGAAGAGGATACATGGTTATGGGTGGATTCAAGAAAGCCAAAAGAAATGGTTTAAAGAGCTATCTATCGAACTGTAGGAACGAAACAAAATCAATGCATTTACACCTATGGATAAGATTCCTGCCTTGGCTTACTTTCACATTCCTCTAGTTGAGACACGTATGGCAAGTCTTTGCTCAATAACTGGAGTTAAGCAAGAGGGATCAATTGGTTGTGCACAAGTGAACTCTGGCTTCTTGTCCACCTTACATGAAGCAGGAGATGTTCGTGTGGTCTTTAATGGACATGACCGTGTCAATGACTTTTGTGGCAACCTTCGTGGAAATATAAAAGTTTGTTATGGAGGAGGAGTTGGCTACCATGCATATGGTAAAGTTGGTTGGTCTAGACGAGCAAGAGTTGTCCTTGTGTCATTGAGGTCATCAACTAGTAGTAATACCTCACACATTGACTTTTCAAAGCGTGCAAAGGTGCCTATATTACCCTATGTATGCTTTCTCATTGTACGGGCAGTTACATTCTCGTTGCGTCTCTCTCTCTATCTCTGAAAAAACTACAAGGAAAGATTTGGGGCTTGTCTGCGAATTGGAGAGAGGGGGAAGGGAGATGAGGGTGAAGAGGCAGATTCAAACGACGAGTCGTGAAGGATTGAGCAGCAACCTGATGAAGTCACAAAAGCTGAGGCGATGGCAGTTCTGAGGAAGATATAGGGGCAGGGCATCCCTGAAGCCGAACAAATACTCATTCCAAGATGATGGAAAAACCGCTTGTTTGGAGGAAGCTACACAAACTGGTCCATCGGAGGCTCAGAAGCAGATTTTGATCGTATGAAGGCTCCAATCGGCCCACTTTATTTTACTGGTGAGCATACAAGTGCGAAGTTCAATGGTTATGTGTGATGATGCCCTTCTGTACTACCTTCTTACCCACAAGATGAGCAGCCCCAACGACCATCTTTTCCGCCTCCTCTCTGCTCCCACTAAGCCCTTCATAACCAGGATTAAAGAAGCTTGGGAATTCATTCTCTAGGACTCTTTCTGCTGCTCGCAAGCTTGACTCAGCTAAGAGAGGAGGGCCGACTTGAAGCATGACGACATCCATGGGGGCCTCAGTAGTATTAGCCTCAGGAGCAATCAAGTACATGAAGTGAGGCACACGATGTAGAGAGAGAGGCTCCGAAGCTGTCGAACAAGAAGTCAGCAAGCCAGGCATTCGCATCCGAACACATGTTCCGACAGTTTCATTTTGTAAACAAAGGCTTGAAAGTTGTAGTAGAGTAAGAGAGAAATATTTACATCACGTCGATCACCCAAGGCTGGCTTCAATGGTTGCCCTACTGGAATGTGTGCAAGAATTGAGAACTAAACTAGATGAACAAATTGATCAATAGTCCAAGGTGAAATACCAAAACAATATAGTAACTACTCAAGTCCAGAGTATCATGAGGTGGAGAAGATGATTACAGCTCAACAATGCCTACCCTCCTTAGAAGCTACATTGATAAATGCTCTTTGATGGGTCCTCCCTACTTTGAATGTAAATTATAGCCCCATATAACTAGGACCTCTAACTAGGTGTGAATCCCTACTATGATAATGGTTGTTGTTAGGAGTTGATTAAGACACGCTTGAGGAGACTCATGAACACACTCTAAGAGGAGTTGATTTATGATATTATAAAATGCAAGAAAGGAGTTGAATTATTTTTTAAAAAAACATAGGCAGAAGAGCATATAGAGAGAGAGAGATGGGGCGCCTTCTCTGCTCCGGTCATATTTCATAAGGAGGGAAACTCAAAGTCTAGGAGAGCTTGGATAACTCGGGGTCAGGATGACTGGCTAGAAGACATTGGCTGGACTGCAAGAGGACACGGTCTTCAAGAACGTGACAATGACCCGCGGGATTTACAAGTACATGCCCTAACTGTTTATCTAAAATAAATGATATAGTATGAGTAAATGTTCAGTTTAATATTTTTAGAAAATGTTTTGAAACCTGTTTTCTTGTGCTGAAGGATTATCTGCATTTATGTGCACTTGAAATCATTTTCTAAAAATTAAAAATAGTGAAAAATGCTCTAAAATGGTTCAAACTTGACATATATGAATTTTTATAAAATTTTTGGTTTATCCAATTTGACTTATGACATTTTTTTTTATAAAGGTTATGTCTTTAGAAATTTATTGAAATTTTTTCATAATATTTAAAGACTATTTGATATATTTAAAAATTTAAAAAATATTATTTTTAAAGAAGAATAATAGTTTACATTTAAATCAAATGTCTTATCTATCAATAAAAATATGGATCTTTACATGAAAGGCTGAAAAGACAATTCTTGATTTTTAATGAAGTTTTGTAAGCTTTAAAACAAAAAGAAACAAAAATTTAATTATATTCTACTAAAAGAAACATTTTCATATAAACATGGTATTTTTATTTTGAGTAAATAAAACAATACGTGATGTACTATTAAATAACACAAGGATGGGTAAGAATGAGAGATACAATAGTATTTTATGATGTTTGCTGATGATAAGAAAATTATAACCTTAAATTTAAATTACAAATATCAGAAACTTAATAAGATAATCATTTTGATGGCATGAGGGAAAGCCTCAGCATCCATATTTAGGATCTATATTTTGTTCGAATTAAAAAATGATTATCGATTGATTGCAAGAATTATGGGTGGAGGGCCACTAAGACTACCTGATAAATTAAAGGAAAATATGGGGATTTAAAATGAACTATGTATGTGTTTACGCTAGAGTGTAGAGAGTATCTGTTTTTATCGTGATTGGTATTTAGTGAAGAAGAAGAAAGAAAGGACGTTATTCTCGCAAAACGAACTAATTATCTAAACACTAAAAAGCAACAACGAATTGCAATACAGAGAGGGGAAACGTTATAAGGAATTAAAATTATGGGTCTATGGTACGTTAGAAAATGTGTTTTGAATGTTTGCTATCACTTAAATAAATAAAAAGAATTAATTTTAGTTAGTGGGAGAAGAGAAATATAAAAAGGAATTTAAATGGAGATATTTGAATAGATCCAAGGGATCTATACCTTGAAACAAAATTCTTAAATTCAAACATCAAAACTTTCTGGATAAACTGCCACTAGTATGGCAGGAGAAATTTATGAGGAGCCACTCCTGAAAGATGGAGGGAAACTGTAGTTATCCTAGGTTTAGTGTTTTAGTGCCCAATATAAAGACCTAGCTGTAAAAGTTTAAAAGAAACGAAGTGTGAAATTAAGTATGTTTACTGGAGTTTAGATATCTCTAGTTGGACTATTACAAACAAACGTCGTAAAAATAATGGAAGGCTAAACCAAATTAGTATAGTTAGTAGTAATAATCACCTATTTAGTGCAACTCTTAGGAGTTGGCTTGCCAACCTGGTTAAAAGTGGCTTGGTCTTTGGCCAGTCATTTTTTGGTACGTTTGCCGGGAGTCAAGTGCGCTCGAATGGGTGACCAATTTTCCTAGGGTATTTAAATCCTAGGTGTTATTTATGAGTGAATATATAGTCTCTTTTGTAAGGCACTATTTTCCCAATTTGCCCCAAGAGTGCCAAAGAAGAGTGCTAGATTGGGCGAGGGACACAGAATTAGTAAAGGGAGGCGAATATTTTGGCCCTAAATTAACTGTGGACATAGAGCAATTATCCTCTTGGAGTTGGGGTTATAACGATTGTGCGCAAACCATAGTTCTACTAGTAGCACACTTTGGGCTAATAGACGAAGTAGAGATAAATACAATTAGTGTATCGTACCACTTCGATTGGTATTATCGCAGCTATTATCGAACCTTTAGAAGAGTGGTCTGGGATGATGTGCTACCCTGGATACGTGTATCCAGAGGTCTAAAAGTTACTTTTGACACAAAAGACGTTATAGAGGTTGCTGAAATCTTAGGCTTAATCCCCGAGCAAGAAGAAAAGTTGCCTTATGGGGAAATAGACCCAGAGTTGCCAACTATTTTGAACCTTCTAAGTGCGCACACAAGCAAAAACCTAATTTTTATAGCTTCGAAAAAATGAGCGTAATTTTGGAGTATAACAGTAAGATCTAGTTTAGTAATCATGGATGAATTCAGAAGAGAGACGGAGGCAGCAAAACGAAGCTAGAGATCAATGAGCTAGGGAACGAGCGGCGCGACAGGAGGCTTGGTTATTAGAACGGCTTGAGAGGGTCAACGCATTACTGAATTTGGGGATAGACGCTGTGTCTAACTCAAACGTAGAATCCTTAGAGCCTAACATCTCATTTGATAAAACACCATCAAAGGAAAGTGAAGTGACTTCATACCAGTGGGATCGAGTGGTTTCAAGCACTGATAGTTCTACTGAGGTAAAGAGTACGCAAAATGAGAGCGTGGAGAGTGAAGCTAATGCCACTATAGGGAGTAACGAATCTACATTTAGTTCAAATTTAGAATTTATTTTTGGGTTAAACTACTTATTTAAAGCACCAAAAGAACCCTTGTGGATAGATTGAGTGACAGATTTGGGATTAAGTTCTTTGTTTCGTATTCCCCATCAAAGAGAGCAATCAAGAGCCGTATATGACTTTGGATTAAGATCCTTATTCAGAGAATCCAAGGAACCCGTATGGTTTGACTCTACTTCAGATTTTGGACTAGGAACACTATTTAGGGAAACAATGGCTCGAAACCCAGTCAGATTAGTTGACTTTACGCAATTTGGGGGATTGTGGGACGAAGATACCGATGCCCATTCGCAACGATTTGAGGTTACTTGTGTTGCCAATGAGATAATAGATGATGACCAAAAGCTTCATATCTTCCCTGCAACATTAAAAGATGAGGCAGCGAGGTGGTACGGGAACCTGGATGCTCAACATAAAGGAACCTATGCTGCCTTATCAAGGGCTTTTCTCGAAAAATTTAGGCGACAAGGTTTTCAAGATAGGTTAGCTCTTCAATTAGATTATTTATCTCAAGGAGCAATTGAAAGCGTTGAACATTACATTGAGCATATGGAGACAATCATTCGCAAGATGAATCCCGCTCCTGATGATCCCACGCAAAAACGTAAGTTTATTGATGGGCTTAATCCTGAAGTTCATCAGCATGTTAGTTTACAACGACCAGCTATGCTGGCAGATGCTAAGACACATGCTAGATGGTGGGAAGAAGTGCAGCTTAGTCAACAATGATGGAGAGATATCTTCAAGGAACCTCGGATGGAATACCCTGCCAGCACTTCAGGCGGGTTATCTAAGAACGTGTCTTATGTGACCGTTCCTTTAAATCCATCGGTAACTGCAAGTTCAAATGTGTCAAGTGTACCTTTAAATCCGCACACTTCAATTCTAGCCTATATGATGCAGACAGGAATGCCCTCTATGCCTCAACCTCAATCTCCTCTTGATGAAGCAAAAGTAGCGGATATTATTGCGAAATCCCTAGGAAATTTAAAGGAGGAAATATGAGTGCAGTACAAGCACCTTTGAAGGAAATTTATTCGATAACAACACAAGGTCCAACAATCATCAGGAAATTCAACTTCAAACCCGCCTAGATCAAATATATGGTGTGGTAAGTGTCATGGTTACGGCCATGTGGCTACAGAGTGCCCGACACCTTCAAGATTAATACCTGATCATCCCCCGTTCTGTACTTTTTGCCTTAAAACAGGGCATTTGGATACTGGCATAAGATAGGGCAAGAGCAACAACAAGCTCGTTCAATGCAAATGAATTATAATTATATGGATCGTAATAATACAACTTATGAGATTGGACCACCCAATCAACCTTTTAGGCCACGAGGATTGCCAACCTAGGGTAGACCTCCAGTACCCCGAAACAATTATAATAGTGATACCAATCGAGGGAGAAATTCTCCTTTTAGAAGAAACAATGGAAATTTTCATAATCAAATGGGGCAGGGTGGACAACAGCAGCCTAGGGGACCAGTAATTTGTTATCGATGTCAACAAGAAGGTCATATAGCTCCATATTGTCCAATTGCACGTAAAAATCAAGACTATACTCCTCTTTGCAGGAAGTGTAGTGGTAAAGGACATTATGAGGAGAATTGCCCTAAGAGAGAGGATAGCAAAATTACTGACAAAGGTAAACAAGCCTTTAATGAACCTTCAACGTCTGCTGCAAATTTAGTTGAAGTAGAAACAATACGGAAAGATACTGGAGTTAAGCTAAAATTTATACCTCGTAAAGTGACCTTTAAGGCTGACCCTATGATTGGTGTCATTACTAGGGCACAAAAGCAACAACAAAAGGAGCAAGGTTTAGAGGAAGAGAGTCCACAATTAAATGGAGCAGTGAAGGATAAGTCTAAGGACATAGACCCTAATATAGAACTACCTGAATCGAATTCTCCACAGCATTCCTCTGACCACCCGTTATTACCTGTGCCTTTAGCAAATCCTAAGATTCAAGTGGGAGTAGCTCATTTTCCTGAAAGATTGATTCCTCCTAAGGAAGGAAGTAAAGAGCAATCGAAAGTAGGAAATAAGACCTATGATCTTTGGGCTGCATTAGAAGAAATATCATTGACTATTCACCTTCAAAAATTGCTAGAAATAGCGCCTGTTTGTCGAAAGCAACTTTATCGTAAATTAGTTCTGCGTCGAAGGAAGAGGATTGAGATTAATGCTTCCAAAGTAAGTGAAAATTCTTCTAAGAGAAAAACAACTAAGGATGTAAAAATAGTGGATTTGTTTGTGGATCCAGGAGCTCCAGTCATCGATACTACTATTAATGGCCACTTGCTACATGAAATGCAGTTGGATGGTGGCTCAACAGTTAATTTGATGACAGAACAGGCAATGCAAGAATTATGATTGAAGGATCTAGAACCTACTCATATTGTTTTACGGGTGGCTGATCAAAGAAAAGTAACTCCTTTGGGGTTACTGCGAAATGTGAAATCTGTAGTAGCTGGATTAGAATTTCATGTGAACTATTTGATAGTTCGTTCGCAGACAAATATTTCATCATATTCTGTGCTGCTGGGAAAACCTTGGTTATACCAAGCAAGATGCATTCAAGACTGGTATAAAGGTTCAATTGTGATTGGTCCTAGAAACGATAGGGTTAAAATACAAGTTATTTCAAAAGGATTTTTGAAAGAGTCAGCCGATGAGGCAGTTAGTGAAATGGATGAGAGATCCAACAGTGAGTTTTATGATTCGAAAATGGAGAGGACCGATCATGAAGGGCCTTATGCCTGGTTATTTAAAACACCACACCCAGCATGAGCAGAGAAAGTAGAGATCAATATAGTACATCAGCCTCACAAGGTAGAACAGATGGGTATTGGTGAATATGCTGTAATGTTTTCATTTGACAATGATTCGGATAGTGATATTACCCATTGGTTATCTACATCCGAAGATACAATCCTAGACTGCTTAATGCTTTCAGCAGAGGAAGCATAATACTTTGATTATTCGCTTGAAACATGTTTTCAGTTATCCACGGATCAAGAAGAGAATAATCAAGAAAATGCATTTTTTGCATACAGCAGGTCAGAAGAGGTTTCTATGGATGAATTAGAGGAGGAAGAGATGCCTGAGTTAATGACATCTGATGTGGCTGACATCTCAATAACCTCTTCAGAAAGTATGGAAGAAGATGATGTTATTGATAATAATAATAGTATGCCTGAGAGTAGGATTTTAGCAACTCTTCCTTATGGGGAAAATGCTTTACCCTTTGGATTTGGACAACTGCCAGATAGAGCCAAAAGGATTTATTATTACCAACTAGAAAGAAAGGAAAGAGAAAGGAGAAGTAGGCATGGGTGCAAACCCTTACAAAGACCACTATCTCATGAGGATGAGGATGATTCATCTTCGGCTTTTAATAGGTTTTCACAAACTTCTCATGAACATCATGGTAATTACGTTAGGATTATTAGAGAATTGAATGAGGCATTGGAAGTAGAGCGCGAGGCAGCGTTAACTGTTGTAAATGAAGCAATGAAGAAGATTACTGAGTTGCAAAAGGAAAAGGCAGAGTTTCAGTTTAGAGAAAGGAGATATCTAGATGAAATCTCGCTTTTAGAATTTTATTTAGAAGAATAGAAGTCTAAATTCAATAATGGGGAGTTACAGATGGAACAAGCTCTACCTATGGATACGAATTATTGGGAAGAATATGGAAAAACTAATAGGTTTTTGGAAAAAGATAAATCTAAGGTTACTTTTGAGCCAAAGACTCAAGAGAAAAACCCTACGAGTGTTCCCTGGTTGTGGCATTCTTTTGAGTTTGCCAATGGAATTACACAGAAGATGTATCGCTATTCTAGGGGACCACTAGTTGGTTATCGACAAGTCCAATCTAAACCCACCAAGGTCAAATTGCAAAATATGCAAGAGGTGGTGTTGCCTCATCCAAAAGAAAGAGTAATGGATTTCACTATCTATGGGACTGGCCAGGAGCCACAACTTAGACGGTTTGAACCTGCAACACCTAGGAATTTTGTGGAACTGAAATGAATCATACATTATTTGGGCTATCGAATTTAGGGCGAGGAGGATGAGAATCTACATTTGTTAATTCTCAAGCTTAAAGATAATCAATGGTCTTGGAGTGTAGATGATCAAGAATGTTTAGAACAGAATAACAAAATCTTACGTCGATATTGCCGTAGGTTACATGCTCAATATCCATGTAATTTAAAGCAGATACCTAGCGTAATTGACTCTGTAAAAACCTCATTTATCATGAAATCTCATAAAGACTTAAATGCCAAGAATGGCTGTTTAGATAAATATTGGAAGGGATATACTGAAAACTCCTAACCTGAGATAGCAAATGTCTATGGAATAGAAGTGGATGGTGCTACTCAAGATAATCTTGTTATTATTCCTTATAGGGCTTTACCCTTAGTGCATTCTGTGAATGTGAGGGAAGAAACACCATAATCAAGTACTAGGCATAGTCTGCATGAAAATGTATCAATGCAGATATCCGAATATGTGCCTACAATTAAGCCACGAAGAATAGCTTCTTTATTTATTGAAGAGCCTAAAATTGAAGTAGTTAAACTTAAAATGGCAGAAGGAAAATATTTAAATTTAGAAGACCAATTGGAATCGCCACATCATGAAAGATTTGAAGAAGTCTTAGGAGCACATGTTAATGCTTTTGCTTGGTCATATAAGGACCTTAAGGGTATTAAAGCTTAATTATGTCAACATTATATTGATTTGGAGCCAGGCATGAAACCCGTATGTCAACTTCAACGATGGACAAACCCTGTATATGTAGAGTTAGTGAAGGCTGAAATCACTAAACTTTTAGATGCTGGGTTTATATATCCTGTTTGCATATAGTGAATGGGTGTCTCCTATTGTGGTAGTACCCAAGAAGAATAGTAAGAAGATTCGTATTTGTGTCCATTATAGAAATCTGAATAGCAAAACATGTAAGGATCATTTTCCTTTGCCATTTATTGATTAGGTACTTGATAAGGTTGCTGGTCATGAGCTGTATTCTTTCATGGATGGGTTTAGTGGTTACAACCAAGTACTAATTCATCCTGAAGATCAATCCAAAACTACATTTACTACTGAATGGGGTACATTTGCTTATAAAGTAATGCCTTTTGGTTTGTGCAATGCGCTCGCAACATTTCAAAGGGTTATGATTGCAGCCTATCAAGATTTTCTGTGTCAATGGATGGAAGTCTTTCTAGACAATTTTTGTGTCTATGAGACAACAAAAGAAATGCCTGAGCTACTAACGCAAGTGTTTGAGCGTAGTGATGATGTAGGTATCTCCTTGAACCCTGATAAATGTGTTTTTGGAGTGCCAAAAGGAACCTTATTGGGGCATATCATTTCTAAGGAAGGCATTCCTATAGATCCAACTAAAATTGCAAAGATTTCTGCACTTCCACCTCCAACAAATCTTAAGCAATTGCGTGGTTTTTTAGGACATCTAAATTATTATCGGAGATTTATTTCAAATTTCGCAAAGGTGGTATCACCTTTGACAAATTTGCTATGAAAGGATACTCATTTTACTTGGGATGATGTCTGCCAGAAAGCATTTGAGTTTCTTAAATAGAAGTTAATTGAAGGCCTAGTATTAGCACCCCCAGATTGGACAAAAGAATTTCATATTCATGCCGATGCATCTATGTATGCTATAGGGGCTGTTTTGTGCCAAGCAGATGATAATAAGGTGGATCATCCAATTTATTATGCGAGTCGTAATTTAAGTGATGCAGAAAGGAATTATACCACCACTGAGAAAGAATGCCTATCAATGGTATTTGCGGTGGAAAATTTTCGTTATTAGTTATTAGAGAATAAATTTACCATATATGTTGATCATGAGGCGTTAAAGTATTTGCTTAATAAAGCAGAACTTTCAGGACGTGTGATTCGTTGGATGCTGTTATTCCAAGAATTTGATTTTCAAATAGTTACTCATCTTGGTAGAGCTCACGTCTTAGCAGATCATCTCTCACGACTATTAACATCAGACAAGGAGGAAGGAGTGAAAGATGATTTGTCGGATGCATCACTTTTTACTGTGGAGACACAAGTTCCATGGTATGCTAATATTGCAAATTTTTTTAGTATTGCTCGATATCCACCTGGTGCTAATAAGCGTCGAAAATGTTAGATATTAATGCAAGCATGCTCCTATGGATTATTAGGGGGTTACATTTATAAACTTTTTCCACGCGAGGGTATTTATTGACAATGTGTAAGGGAAGATGAAGTTCCACTGGTTCTTAAGGCATTGGATGATGAGCCGTGTGGTGGTCATTTTGCCGGTGAATTGACTGTAAGGAAAGTTCTATTAGCTGGTTATTGATGGCCTACCCTATTTAAAGATGCTTATTATTATTGCCAAAAATGTGATGTATATCAAAGGATTGGTCGTCCTTCTAAAAGTTTTGCAACGCCTTTGACACCCATATTAGCATTAGCATCTTTTGAGAAGTGGGGAATTGATTTTGTGGGCCCAATTGATCCGCCTACGAGATATCGATCAAATCATTATATTTTGGTCTGTACTGACTATATCACTAAGTGGGTGGAAGTGAAAGCACTGAAGATAGATAAAGCCATTAACGTGGCTAAGTTTATGTATGAGAATATTATTACACGTTTTGGTTACCCACTAGAATTAGTAAGTGACCGAGGTTCCCATTTCTTGAATGGTCTTATCAGCGAGCTAATGGAAATCTACAAAATTAAGCATGGCAAATCAATGCCTTATTATCCCAGAGCTAACGGTCAGGTTGAAGCAACCAATCGCATTATTTGTGGAATTTTAACTAAAATAGTTGCTTCTCATAGGCGAGATTGGAATGAATGTTTATATGAATCGTTATGGGCCTATAGAACTACTTATAAGGTGATAGTGCAAAATACACCTTTCAATTTAGTTTATGGAACCAATGCTATATTCCCTATTGAGCAAGAGTTGCCCACTTTACGAGTAGCTCTATCATTACAACTAGGTGAGGTTGAATCTTTGAAACAACTGGTTTTACAATTGGTAAAGTTGGATGAAGAGAGATTATTAGCTCTACAAAGTCTAGAAGCAATGCAAAAACGTCGTAAAGCATGGCATGACCAGAATATTAAAGTACGGGAGTTTAAGGAAGATGATTTAGTTTTACTTTATGATAGTCGTTATTACAAGTTTCTTGGGAAGCTTAAATTTCGTTGGTTAGGACCTTTTAAGGTTGTTCAAGTTTATGATAATGGTTCTCTTGATATCCAGGATATTAATGCTAAAAATGAGATATTTAGGGTCAATGGCCTGCGCCGTAAACATTTTGTGACTTAGGATAGTTAGGTATAGTTAGGTTAGTAGTTAAAATAATATCTTGACTAATCTATCTTTGGATTTCTTTTATTTCTTGGGGGGTTTTTAAATGGGATGCAGGTATGGCTTTTTTGTGGATGGATGCACTTTACCCTCGTCTTGATGCTGATAGTTCTGATCCTATTCATGCCGGGCCTTACGATATTCCATGTTTTCAGTCGCATGATAGGTTTTTATATGCATGGAGGGGAGAGGCCTGTTGTGGTTCGTCTTTTGTGATTATTTTTTGTTTACAATACCATCCGCCATTTGGTTGTAGGTCTTGTCAGTGGCATTTATTTGTGCGTGGTCAGCTCTTGTGTTAGCAGTGTTGCACATACTTTCGACGCTATGGTACCACTGCCATGTAGGATATGATTGGTTATACCTACCAGCTTCATGATTATACTAGTGTTTTTTCTCCTGAGCATGGCGCTGGTCAGTCTAGGGTAGGTAGAGAGCATGCAGAATTTACGAGATATCACTCCACTGTCTACCACCTTACTCCATCTTACCATGATTTGCAGACTAGAGTTCCATGTCCATGTTGGGATTATATCTGTTGGTATATGGATGTGACTGAGGGGCATTCTTTAGATGCTTTACCAATGGCCCCTATGCCCTACTATGATGATGAAGCTTTGGCTCCGCTCCATGATGTGATGGAGGTTCTTAGCGATGCACCTAATAGCGGATCTGTGACCTCTGATGTGCCTATACTAGAGGTTATTACTGAGTATCCTGTAGTAGCTGATAATTTAGTTGATAGGTTTGATTTAGATAGTGATGCTGATTTCGGATTAGGGTTATTATTTGCACTAGAAGATCTTAGGGAGTTTGAAGATTTTAGTTTAGATCTTTTGTTTTCTTAGTTTTTTAGGTTTCTACTTTATTTTGCATTTATAAAATAAGAAAAAAACAAATAAATAATAAATACATTTTTAAAAAAACTTTTCGAGTTCATATTTTTTTAAGGTTTTAGTGCACTCTAGTTTCATTCTTCACATAGTTAGGTAGTTAGCTTGCACGCACGGTTAGGGTATTCCTTTCAGTGCTAGAGTTTGGGATACTTAAGTTAGCAAGATGGACGGTTCTATATGCAAGAATGGTTATCAAGTGGAGAACTTTACTAGTCTAAACAACTAAGCAGTGGAAGTATTATGATCGACTAGTTGATCAAAATTGTGACATACGCATATGACAATTTTTTTGTCTAGGGGAAAGTTTTATTATTTATTTATCTAACCCTTTAACATTGTACTAGTTAGTGTATGTTTCATGTGCAGATTTGACTATGATTTTGAGTTATATACTATGGCATGCTTCTCTTGATGATTCTCAGAGTTGCAATATCCACGTACAAATCAGGTTGTTTCATACCTATATTCTTGATCTATATTCATTTGGTATAAAGGCAAAGTACAACAATAGAAATTGATTGAGTTAACTCAGAGATTTCCATAGCCTAAGTAATTATAGAAGCAATATAAGTAAATATTTTAGACAAATATGAATGACACATATCTAATTCCGTATATATGAAGTCCACTCACAAAGGGATGGGACTTGGCACTAGGACGAGATTAAAAAGGGGGTGATGTGTGTGTATAACATAGTGAATTCCATTGTATGGATATCTGATTAAGAATCCTATAGAGTTTTTCCCTATCTTTTAGTCGCTTTTCTAGCGATATGTAGGGTAGCTATGCAACAAGTTTCTCTCCACGAAATTTTGACTAGGAGTAGCATGGAAGAGAGATGTTGAACTGGTGAGTATTCTTTGCTTATCATTTGCCCAGGCAGAGTGACTAGTATTATGCGCTAGATTAGATTCCTCGAGCAAAGTTGTTGAGCTGAAATGTTTGACCGTTCAATTAAGTGATGTATTCTTAGCTCTCTAGTTGATCTTTTTTTTTAAAAAACACAACCTACTTAAAACCCAATCCAAATATTAAAAGTTCAGAAGAGTCTATATATTTATTCTTTTAAAATTAAAAAAATGAAATGAAAGAAAGAAAGAAAGAAAAGAGAGAAAAAAAACGCCCTGAGACTGCAGAGTTTGGAAAAAAAAAACCAAAAGAAGATAACCATCGCCTCTAAGGTCCTGGTAGGCTGTAGGGATTTCCTTGACGGGTGCCCTGCATCCGATGCCTTGCATCTCTTTGGGGTGGGACCTTTTGGAAGGAGAATAAATGTATATACTCTTTTGATACTGAAAAGAATGCTATTAAAACTTAAAATTAAAAGCAAAACTTTGGACACTTGGAAGCAAAGGATCATTGGCAGGTTGTTCTAGTAGAACATGGAGGGTTAGCAGCTAAACCCTAGGAGTCCTATTTGGTGTTGTAGTATTAGCTTGCCTTGTTTGGGTTCTTTGTTAAGTAACGATCTTATTAGTGAGGCTATTTCAGAAGCAATATTTCTAGTAGGATAGTAGTGTGGCAATTTATTGCCTAGAGGGATTATTGTTGTTTAGCGGCTCTAGACAACTTCCTAGTTGGTATATTCTATGCAATGGATGAAGCTCTGTTATGCCTTTTAATGGGGAGAGTGAGTAAGGGGAATGTTAGTTTGCACACATTTTTATATAATTTCATTGACACATTTGTATTGTTTGCATTACAATATGACATACATGAGTATTTTTTTTGCTTTTTCCAGTGTCTACTTGTTGTCTATGTGTGGTTTTGCAAATCTTGTAGCTGTGCTCGTGAGGACACTTCGCAATTAAGTGGGGGAGAGTATATTTTTTCCTCGAACTTGCATAGTAGTGCTCGTGGTAGCTGTGTTCGTGATGCTCAATGTTCGTGATGTAGCTGTGCTTGTGAGGACACTTCGCAATTAAGTAGGGGAGAATGACAACACCTAAAAACATGCCATCTATTGCACCAATTTTTTGGCAAATTTGTATATAAGTGACACCGTACTACCATCTTTTTACATTAATTTACTACAGATGCGGTGTTGGTAGTTGTTGTCTTTGGAGGCTGTGTTCTTGCAGTCTAGCCAGGAGATGTTGCTACAAGGAAGTTCTTGTATGAGAGGAAGGTGGAGTTTTAGACAAAATCTGATAGGTTTACTAAGCGAATCTCAGCTATGACTGTTTAAAATTTTCCTGTAGGGATTATTATCACTTAGAGGAGATAGGACCTTGTTATAAATTAGGAGTTTTCGGGGGAATTTTAGACTTGGCAAGGTCTTGACAAGTTAATAGGATATCTTAGTATTAATCTAAGGGATGGGGGATTTCACTAGTTATGCTACCTCCTACCTCCTAAGGATTAAATTCTTTATGAAGAATACACAGCATCATGATTGTGATTATTGTCTACAGTAATACTACAGTGATGATCAAGGGGTGATCATTAGATCATTGGTGATTATTATGGAGATTTCTTTGGGGAGGTGTTGAATATTAGATTCAAGAGGATGATTTCTGCAAGGACGAAGTGATCCAAAGGGGGCATACCAGGCAAAGAGAAGACCGGATTTACTACCTATAGACACGGAGCCTGTAAGACACAATCTTGGACAAGCTTATGGAGGAGTCTTTTGGTGAATTAATACCATGTTCCGACAGTTTCATTAAGTACAGGTAGAAGAGCATATAGAGAGAGAGAGATGGGGCGCCTTCTCTGCTCCAGTCATATTTCATAAGGAGGGAAACTCAAAGTCTAGGAGAGCTTGGATAGCTCGGGGTCAGGACGACTGGCTAGAAGACATAAGCTGGACTGCAGGAGGACATGGTCTTCAAGAACGTGACAACGACCCGCAGGATTTACAAGTACGTGCCCTAACTGTTTATCTAAAATACATGATATAGTATGAGTAAATGTTCAGTTTAATATTTTTAGAAAATGCTTTGAAACCTGTTTTCTTGTGCTGAAGGATTGTCTACATTTATGTGCACCTGAAATCATTTTCTAAAAATTAAAAATAGTGAAAAATGCTCTAAAATGGTTCAAACTTGACATATATGAATTTTTATAAAAAAATTTATTGATCAAATTTGACTTATGATATTTTTTTGATAAAGGTTATGTCTTTAGAAATTTAGTAAAAAAAAATATAATATTTAAATACTATTTTGATATATTTAAAATTTTTAAAAATATTATTTTTAAAGAAAAATAATATTTTACATTTAAATAAAATGTATTATCTATCAATAAAAATATGGATCTTTACATGAAAGGCTAAAAAGACAATTCTTAATTTTTGATGAAGTTTTGTAAGCTTTAAAACGAAAAGAAATAACAATTTAATTATATTCTACTGAAAGAAACATTTTCATATAAACATGGTGTTTTTATTTTGAGTAAATAAAACAATACGTGATGTACTATTAAATAACACAGGGATGGGTAAGAATGAGAGATAAAATAGTATTTTATGATGTTTGCTGATGATAAGAAAATTATAACCTTAAATTTAAATTACAAATATCAGAAACTTAATAAGATAATCATTTTGATGGCATGAGGGAAAGCCTCAGCATCCATATTTAGGATCTATATTTTGTTCGAATTAAAAAATGATTATCGATTGATTGCAAGAATTATGGGTGGAGGGCCACTAAGACTACCTGATAAATTAAAGGGAAATATGGGGATTTAAAATGAACTATGTATGTGTTTACGCTGGAGTGTAGAGAGTATTTGTTTTTATCGTGATTGGTATTTAGTGAAGAAGAAGAAAGAAAGGACGTTATTCTCGCAAAACGAACTAATTATCTAAACACTAAAAAGTAATTACGAATTGCAATACGGAGAGGGGAAACGTTATAAGGAATTAAAATTATGGGTTTATGGTACGTTAGAAAATGTGTTTTGAATGTTTGCTATCACTTAAATAAATAAATAAAATTATTTTTAATCAGTGGGAGAATAGAAATATAAAAAGAAATTTAAATGGAGATATTTGAATAGATCCAAGGGATCTATACCTTGAAACAAAATTCTTAAAGTCAAACATCAAAACTTCCTGGATAAACTGCCACTAGTATGGCAGGAGAAATTTATGAGGAGCCGCTCCTGAAAGATGGAAGGAAACTGTAGTTATCCTAGGTTTAGTGTTTTAGTGCCCAATATAAAGACCTAGCTATAAAAGTTTAAAAGAAACGAAGTGTGAAATTAAGTATGTTTACTAGAGTTTAGATATCTCTAGTTGGACTATTACAAACAAACGTCATAAAAATAATGGAAGGCTAAACCAAATTAGTATAGTTAGTAGTAATAATCACCTGTTTAGTGCAACAACTCTTAGGAGTTGGCTTGCCGACCTGGTTAAAAGTGGCTTGGTCTTTGGCCACAGTCAATGTGTATTGTGGTCATTACTATATATATGGATGATTTTATCATTGTGAGTGATAGTGAGACAAAGATTGACAATGTGAAGGTTCTTCTCAAGACTCAACTTGAGATGAAGGATTTGGGAGAGTTGTGTAATTTTCTTGGCATAGAGATAATTAAGAATCTAGAGGGTATATTGTTGTCTCACAAAGATAATATGCACTGGATATATTGAAGAAGTATGGTATAGCTAATTCCAAGCCCATTTATATACCTCGATATTAATATTAAGCTTAGTGTACATGAGGGTGACTTGATTGAGGATGTCACTATATATCAAAATATTGTGGGAAACCTTATCTATTTGACAATCACTAGGCTAGACCTAAACTACACAATTGGTTTGGAGATTCATTTTATGCAGCTTCCATGGAAGCCACATTTGGATGCAATGTGGTGCACGTTGCACTATGTCAAGTCCACATTGTACTATGTCTTATTCTATGGTGCAAGTGTACCATTGGACTTACATGGTTGCATAGATGTAGATTGGGCTAGTAGTATTTTAGATAGGAGGTCTACCAGAGGTTTTATGTTTTTCTGTAACAATACTTCTATTACTTGGAGCAATAGGAAATAGTTAATATTTGTGTTGTCTAGTATAGAGGTAGAGTACAGAGGTGCTGCAAGTATAGTATGCGAGGTAGCTTGGTTACGCAAGCTACTTGGCGATTTGGAGATGTAGGTTGATAAGAAGGTTATCATTTACTGTGATAACCTTAGTAGCATTCAATTGGCTAGGAATCCATTGTATCATGCATAAACCAAACACATAGAGGTCCATTACCATTTCACTCAAGAGAGGGTTATAATAGGTGATATTGACTTGGTTATGTCAACATTGAGCATAAAGCTACTAACATTTTTGTCAAGGCCTTGGGAGCCGAGAAGCTTCAATGCTTCATGACTATTCTTAGAGTTCATGAGCTCATGTTGAGCTCGAGGAAGAGTGTTGATATATCAAGCTCTACATAAGCTAGCATCCACTATGCACCTTGGTAATGTGATAGGATATTATTTATTAGAATGTTAGGTGGATGACATGAGAAAACACCAATGATTCTACACTTAAACTACATCCACAAGACTTAGTTCTTTGTGTAGAAGAAGAAAAATAATAATAATAAGATTTCAACCCTATCTCTTTATGTTCTCAAGTCTATATTGCTTTTGTATGTATGTACTCTTGGGTTCTTTACCTCTCTCCTCTCTTGTCTGTTTTTGTTAATTCAAATACACTATAGATTAGAGAGTATCAATGTGATGGTAGAGTGTATTAGGCTTAAGATATTTCTTCAATATCAAGTGTTATATATCGACTCTTTCTAATGAGACAAGTTAGTACTAACTTCTCAATGTTAAATGAACTTCCAAAGAAAACAATGAAGCTATTCCAATTGCAATGCATTTTTTAATACCCAAAAATAGTCTAAGTACACCTCAATGCATACTTTTTATAAAACAAATTTTAAGATTTTTTCCAAGTAAAATGGGTTCCAAAAATATGTCCATCTTGGAGCTCTTCGAAGAAAACCAATAATAGAGGGAAAGAATTGCAAGAAAATCTATCTTGTAGCATCAACAAACATATTTTTCATCTCTTCATAGAATAAAACAAAGAAAATGACAAGAAAAACAAGAAGATCTTTATTCAATATCATAGACATAATCTTCCACAAATTTATCTTCAATAGAATATCACATAGTCTTCATAGAATAACAATTCATATATACCAACAATGTATAAAATCAATCACATTGATGGGCACATTTCACAACCTTTTATTTTTTCATATGAACCTCCTCTTAGAATCGCGCAAAGTGTACATAGCTTTTGGATGTGTAGTATAAGTCTTATATAGAAACTAATTTTTATAAAGACTTGAACATTTTTCCCAAATAAGAGTGATGTACTTTTCCCTTATAAATTTTCTTTTTAGAAGTAAATCTCTTTGGAAATATTTATCTACAATAGTTCTAGCATTGGGCTTGGATCGATTTAGAGGTGAGCTACATGATATTTAAAAAACTTTGGAGTGGCGTGTCAAGATTGTGGGAGAGAAGGAAGGAGTCTCGCTTGAAGCTTTCTTGCTTGCACAATGGGGGAAGACACACAAGGGTGGAGGCTGAAAATAGTTTTCCTCTTCTTAGTTGTGGAAGCCAAAAGAACTCACTTACAAGGAAATAGAAGAACCCTATATATGGGTCTCAAACCAAACTCAACTAACTAAGGTGGCATACAAACTGAGCCACGAACTAGAGTAGATAAGGATAGCTATCATGTAGCTATTATTCATGGGCGGTGTACCAACCGCATCTGCAACTAACACGTCGGTGACATAAATGCACAACGGTCACCCTGGCATATCACGAGTGGAGCTCGATATCTCAACACTCCCCCTCGAGCTCAATCCCAATTCCTGCACACCAAGTAGGTCTCTGAACTTGCGCAGCTTCTCTGCGCCCAATGCCTTCGTAAATATGTCAGCTACCTAATCCTCTGTGCTGACATAAACTAGATCAATAAGACCTAGTAAAACCCTCTCTCGCACATAGTGATAATGCACCTCAATGTGCTTTGTTCTAGCATGATAGACTGGGTTATTTGCCAAGTGTATACTACTCATGTTGTCACAATAAATGACAACTGGCCCATCTGTAGACTGATGCATATCATAAAGTAGCTTATGCAACCAAGCTACTTCACATGCAGCCATTGCTGCACCCCTGTACTCGGCCTCTGTGCTGGACAAGGCAACTGTAGGCTGTTTCTTGCTGCTCCAAGTGACTGCAGCACTCCCAAAAGAGAACACATATCCACTGGTAGATCGTCTATCAGAAATGCTACCAGCCCAATCAGCATCAGTGTATCCATGCAACTGTATCTGAACCCCAGTCTCATAAAATAGTCCATACTGCAATGTGGACTTCACATACCTGAGTATGCGTCTAGCCGCATCCAAATGTGATTTCCTTGGAGCCTGCATAAACTGACTTACCAATCCAACAGCATAGCTCAAATCTGGCCTGGTAATAGTCATATAAATCAAGCTTCCTACTATGCGTCTGTACATAGTAGGGTCTTCCAGAAGCTCACCTGCATCTGCGCTCAGCTTCACATTCTGCTCCAAAGGAACTGAAATAGGCTTACAGCCTGTCATCCCATATTTGGACAGCATGTCCAATCCATACTGCCTCTGCAAGAGCTGTATCCCACTTGGTGATCTAATCACCTCAATGCCCAAGAAATAACGCAGCTCTCCCAAATCCTTCATCTCAAACTTTTGCTTCAATAGCATTTTCACATGAAGGATATCTTCATCACTGTCACCTGTCATAATCAAATCATCAACATAAATGACAAGCAGCATAATACCTTTCTCTGTCTTTCTCACATAAAGTGAGAAATCTGCCTTGGAAATCTGAAAGCCAATAGTGACAAGATACTGTCCTATCTTGTCAGACCATGCTCTAGGTGCTTGCTTCAAGCCATACAAGGCTTTCTTCAACCTGCAAACAAACTCAGGATGAACAGCATGCACATAACCTGGTGGCTGCTCCATATAGACCTCTTCTTGCAAATCACCATGCAAGAAGGCATTCTTTACATCCATCTGATATAAAGACCATCCCTTTGATGCAGCCATAGCAATGACTGCTCTTACGGTTGCCATCCTTGCAACCGGACTGAATGTTTCTTCATAGTCAATGCCATATGTTTGTGCATACCCCTTGACTACTAATCTTGCCTTGTATCTGTTCACAGAACCATCAGCATTGTGCTTCACCTTATAAACCCACTTACAGCCAATTGCATTCTTACCTTTAGGCAAAGGTACCAATTCCCATGTAGTGTTTGCTTCCAAGGCATCCATTTCTTCATCCATGGCTTTCTCCCATTTTTCTTTTCCCATGGCTTGCTCAAAAGAAGTGGGTTCTGGTTCCTGTATCACCTTGACCATATATGCATAGTGAATGGCTGTAAATCCATCATATTTCAGCCTATCCACAGGATACCTAACTCTGGTAGACCTGCGCAAAGTGGGTTCACTCCCAGGTGCTCTCAAAACATCCCTAGTCTTCCTTACTCCAAGTGTAACAATAGAAGGAATACCCAACTCATCATCAATGCTCTGTTCTGAGCCACTGGATTCTCCATCCACATAAGAGTGACCTGCATTCACATCAAACATGGGCTGATCAACCTTCTCTTTTCCTTTTCGTGATACCTGCATACCACTATCTGCATTACTTTGAGAAGATTCTCCTGATCTCAATCTGCCTGTCCATGGCGAAGAATGTGAACCACTGTTAGAGGACGCTCCAGGTCCACTAATATTTTGTGACTGCTGCTGTGAATTCTGTGCAGCATTACCATTTTGTGCATCTACATCATCAATCACATTTACTGGTTTATACCAGCTACTCATCTCATCAAAAACAACATCTCTGCTCACTGTAAACTTACGAGTAGAAGGGTTATAGCATCTATACCCTTTTTGCTGCAGAGAGTAACCAATAAAGATGCACTTCTCAGCTTTTGGATCCAACTTGGATCTCAACTCATCTGGCACATGTACATAGGCAATGCAACCAAAAATTTTCAAATGAGAAATATCTGGTTTCCTACCAGTATACCTCTCCTCTGGAGTCATTCCATGTATTGCTGCAGTGGGAGTCCTGTTCATTATGTAGACTGCTGTAGCAACTGCTTCAGCCCAATAAAAATCTGGCAGGTCTTTTTCATTTAGCATGGCACGAGACACCTCTCCAATATGTCTGTTTTTTCTTTCTGCAATTCCATTTTGCTGTGGGGTATGACTGCATGAATATTGCTGCTTTATGCCATGCTCCTGCAAGAACCTTGCAAACTCATTTGAGAGGTACTCTCCCCCTCCATCTGACCTTAGGCATTTTACTTGCAGGCCTGTTTCTTTTTCAACCATAGCTTTAAGAGTTTTGAAATGCCCAAAAACTTCACTTTTCTTTTTCATAAAATACACCCAAACTTTTCTGCTATAGTCATCAATAAAACTGACAAAATAATGACAGCCTCCAAGAGATGCAGCTTTAGTAGTCCACACATCAGAGTGGATTAATTCCAATGGCTTCTTACTCTCTTGAACATGTCTAGGAAATGGTTTCCTTGCCTGTTTTCCAAACTGACAGGCTTCACATACCTTATGCATTTCTGCAACCTTGAATTTTGGCAATCCTGCAACAATATTTTGGGCCTGCATTGATTTAAGTCGCTGTACATTAACATGACCAATGCGTTTATGCCAGATATCAATATCTGCAACTACACCGGTCACATGTGCAAACATTGCTGCACTCAATTCAGACATGTCTGCATCCAACGTAAACATTCTGCCCTTCTTCTTTCCTTTTGCTATCAAGCGACCTTTATTTTTCATATCCTCAACAAAGCATCCATGAGGATTAAATCTGACCTGCAAGCCCTGTTCAACCATTTGACCAACAGAAACCAGATTCTTGGTGATATTCGGGACATGAAATACATCGGACAGGTATTTCTTTTTCCCATCCTGCATAGACAAGGGAATTTTTCCAATCTGCACAATAGGATGTGCAGTATCATCACCAGTCTCCACAAATCCTGGTTTTTCCATTTTCCTTGCATCCTCCATCCATTCTGCATGACCTGTCATGTGGTTTGATGCACCTGAGTCAACATACCATACATCATTGCTTTCTTCTGCACTTGTCACAGAATTGTTCATGTGCTGCACCATGAACAAATGCTCATTTCTGTCATCACCCTGTCTGCTAGAAGATGCATAATTCCCTTGTTGCAGTTTTCCATTCATGATGTCATTCTGCTTTTTATAGCAGTCTTTAGCCATATGACCCATTTTACCACAGTAGTAGCATTCAACATTACTGTTTGCATTTT
Organism: Lygodium microphyllum; assembly: GCF_053477565.2. NCBI lineage: Eukaryota > Viridiplantae > Streptophyta > Polypodiopsida > Schizaeales > Lygodiaceae > Lygodium > Lygodium microphyllum. The sequence continues at coordinate 88,814,253 of NC_141157.1, forward strand.
GACCTCTTTGCCATCCACCACGACCTCTTTGGCTCCCCCTACCTCTAGAGTTACCACGTCCTCCTCCATAGGACTGGTTTTCTTGAGTTTGCTGCATATTCTGATTTCTACCACGGCCTCCAAATCGGCCTCCTCTACCTCTGCCTCTACCTCTTCCAGCATTTGAGTAGAAGACAGCTTCTTTTGAAGTTCCTCCTGAAGAAGATGCACCACCATTTCTCTGTTCCTCAGAAATTAGAAGAGCAATCAACTCCTCAAAATCAGGAAATCTTTCACGAACTGAAATGGATGTTCGAAACTGTGCATAATCCTTTCCTAGACCATTCAAGGTCACAGAAACTAAATCATCATCTTCCACTGGCGACCCAATGGAAGCAAGTGCATCTGCAATCTTCTTCACCTTCATGTGGTAGTCATTGATGCTCATATTTTCTCTTTGCACATTGTGCAACTCTTGCTTGAGCTGCATTTTCCTGGCTTGCGTATTTGTGCTATACATCTTTGACAGAGTATCCCATGCCTCCTTTGGCGTACTTGCATCCTGAATATGCACAATCATAGAGTCTGAAATGCTGATAGACAGCCAGTACATAACTTTCCTGGCTCTCTCATGCCATGCTTTGAATGCCTGCATTTGCTGTTGATTGGGAACATCAGGAAGAACTGGTTCTTCTTCATTTCCTGCAACAAATTCCCAATATCCTTTTCCCATAAGGAAATTTGTCATTCTAAACTTCCATGCCTGGAAGTTGTTCTTGTCAAGCTTTTCAGTGACAATCTGTGAAAGAGAATCAGACGCCATTACAGAATACTGCAAGAAATTCTGTCACTGCAAAAACACAGCTTCACCCTCACAAGGGCTAATCTGCAAAACTGGCGAAAGTGGTATTTGACCACACAGTCACTTCCTAGTGACGATTTTGCATCAACAGGCAACAGGGATGATTCTGTAACTCCCAATGTCTCTGCACACAAGCATACGATGCAATCTCTATGGTAACTTTTCACCGACCTGTAGAACGGTGGTTGCACAGCATAAAACAGGGCCTTTTCCTGAGTGCGTGCAGAAAACTTCCGCCTTCAAAACAGGGCCCGAAATGGCCTCAAATCAAAAAAATAGGGTCGCCAAGAGCTAAAGCTCTTTCCCGCAGCATATACTACCCTCTTGCTTCACCGCGAAGGGCGTCTCAACCTGAGACAATGCACTCCTGCAATTTCCGGCTGTGCTACCTGTAGAGATCTGCTCCCAAAACAGAAAATGAAAGCAACACTGCTCCTCTTACCAGAACACCGCGAGCTTGGCTTGCTTTCTTGAGCTCCTTACCACGAACAAGGCTCTGATACCATGTCAAGATTGTGGGAGAGAAGGAAGGAGTCTCGCTTGAAGCTTTCTTGCTTGCACAATGGGGGAAGACACACAAGGGTGGAGGCTGAAAATAGTTTTCCTCTTCTTAGTTGTGGAAGCCAAAAGAACTCACTTACAAGGAAATAGAAGAACCCTATATATGGGTCTCAAACCAAACTCAACTAACTAAGGTGGCATACAAACTGAGCCACGAACTAGAGTAGATAAGGATAGCTATCATGTAGCTATTATTCATGGGCGGTGTACCAACCGCATCTGCAACTAACACGTCGGTGACATAAATGCACAACGGTCACCCTGGCATATCACGAGTGGAGCTCGATATCTCAACATGGCGTTGGGGGTAAAGGTGCCTCCGCCTAGCCAGCCGTGTATTACTACACTAGCAATCACTTGACACTGCAAGCGGGCACCCGTCAACCATCACTTTATTCTTTATTCTTTTAGTGACAGTTTGAATAAAGGAAGGCCCGGTCACACATTGTGACCGTTGGAGTTCCCATTTCTTGTCTCTCTCTTTCTTGCTCTTTCTCTCCCTCCATAGCTCTCAAGTGCAAGCTTCGATCCTTCTCACCTTTCAACTGGTATCAGAGCTGAGCGGATGAATAGAGCCATCCAAGAGCGTGTACGCAGTATGCTTAGCCATGCAGGCCTACCACAGAGCTTTTGGGCTGAGGCAGTTAGTACAGCTGTGTATATCATAAACAGATCATCTTCTAGTGGTTTGGATTTCCAGGTTGCCGAGGAGGTATGGACTGGAAAACCTCCCTCTTATGCGCATCTCCGTATCTTTGGATGTGATAAATTTTTCCATGTGCCCAGGGATAAGAGAAGTAAGCCAGATCCTAAGAGTGTCAAATGCATTTTCCTTGGTTATGGGGATGCAGGCTAGATGGGTTATCGTCTTTGGGATCCGCAGGCACGCGGAAAGTCATCCGCAGTCATGATGTAGTCTTCCATGAAGACAAGATGCATCGGCAGTCTGAGAGAGTTGCTGAGATCCGCAGGGTCATATTTGAGGAGGAGTCGAGAGCTCCCACACAGCCAGTTGGACAGCCTACATCTGCAGCAAATGCTCATGGTCAGGGTGTTGGACAAGTAGCTGGGCAGGCAGCAGAGCCTACCGTGAGACAGTCTACTAGAGACAGACATCCACCTGATAGTTTTCAGCCCTCGATGCATTATGTCTTGGTTACAGATGTAGGAGAGCCTTTCACTTATGATGAGGCTATGCGCAAGTGTGACAGTCACTCCTGGGAGAGGGCCATGCAGTCTGAGATAGACTCGTTGCATAAAAATGACACTTGGGGATTTGGTTTCCTTGCTTACGGGCAAGAAGGCTTTGCCATGCAAGTGGGTGTACAAGTTGAAAAGTACCCCTGGATACCCCAAGCCGGCATACAAGGCTAGATTGGTAGCAAAGGGTTTTAAGCAGGAGCATGGTGTGGACTTTGATGAGGTCTTTTCTCCTGTGGTTAAGATGACCACCCTGCACTTAGTCTTGGCTTTGGTTGCTCAACTTGACTTGGATTTATACCAGATGGGTGTCAAGACAGCTTTCTTACATGGGGACTTGTATGATGAGATTTATATGGAGCAGTCTAAGGGCTTTGCAGAACCTGGCAGGGAGCACCTAGTGCGCAAATTGAAGAAAAGTATTTATGGCTTCAAGCAAGCACCTAGAGAGTGGTATCATAAGTTTGATGCCTTTATGCAGTCACAGGGCTACAGCAAGAGTGCTATGGATCCGTGTCTTTACACGAAGAAAGCCTGTGATGGTTCTTTATTGATTTTGGTACTCTATGTGGATGATATACTGATAGCAAGGAAAGCTCATGATGAGCTAGATGCTCTTAAGGCTCAGCTCAAGAAGAGCTTTGAGATGAAATATCTAGGACATGCCTCTCACATACTTGGTATGCGCATTAGACACGACAAGCATCAAGGACTGCTCTACTTGTCACAGAGGGAGTACATTCATAAAGTCCTTGAGCGCTTCCGCATGCAGGACATAAAGCCTATTGGTTGTCCATTGGCTTCTTATGTGAAGGTATCACATGCTGATTGTCCACAGACACATGAGCAGAGGACCGAGATGGCCAAGATTCCCTATGCATCCGCAATGGGCAGTCTTATGTATGCCATGATAGCCACTCGTCCAGATATTACCTTTGAGGTTGGTGTTGTGGCACGCTATATGGCTACACCTGGCAAGAAGCATGTTGAGATGACAAGCTCAACACATGCGGACATTAATGATGGACCGTCTAGTTAGATGGGTCCACACATCTACACTTAGCACGTTGGTGGTCATTATGACTCTCACATGGCCACTGACTCATTACTTATTATATTCAGGTTGTTACACCTATTTACATCTGGCATAGTTATAGCGCCAATCGACTAGTGTAGTTGGTTATGCATTGTTTGACTTAGTAGGTCACTTTCCTTTATGTTGTATCTTATCTATACTTTGTGTACATTGTAAAGTGTGTGGAAGATGAAGAAACCAGCAAGAAAACGTTTTACCATCCATCTCTCTTCTTGCCTCTTGAGTGAGCTTCTTCTTGTGCATTCTGTGTGTGTTTGGCACAGCATCTTGAGCAAGTCCCCCCACCACACGATTCTTGACATGGTATTAGAGCCGCGCCCTAAGAGAGACTGATTTCGAAGGCTGAAGTGAAGGAGAAGAAGCAAGGTTCGAGCAAGAAAGCCAGAAGCTCTCCCATTCTTCCACTCTCTCTCTTAGATAGTGCATGTGGAGGCACCAAAAGCAAGGTCGAGGAAAAAATCTCAGATTGCCGTGAGATGTGGTGTGCGAGCAGAGCATTGTATATACTGCATACAAGCTCTTTAGGTCTTATCCGCAGTTATTTTGGGCATCTGAGGCCGTCTCAGGCCCCGTTTTAGAGCCACAAGGTTGCGGACAGCAATTTCAGGGTATACTATGATTTCGGCTGTATTGACCGAAAGTGGGTGCATAGGTTACAGATTGCAAATCTATAATTTTTGAGGTGTTTGCAGGAACCAAACATAAGGTTTATCTATAAACAGGTTGCAGATTACATGTACTATTGAGCAATCAGTGAAAAAGGTTGCTTGGTGTATTACTGTGCACGTGTTGTGGAACATTGTAGAAGACTAGCTTGCTATGCTATATCTTTGTTTGTGATAATGGCAGAGAATAGTGGAAATCCCATTATTGAGAAGCTCGACAAGAACAACTACCCTTCTTGGAAGTTCCGTGTGACGAACTTCCTCATTAGAAAGGGCCTTTATGAGTTTGTCTCAGGTGAAGAAAATGAGCTAGAGCTGGATATCCCTCCGACTGCAGATGAGTTAAAAGCATGGAAAGAGTGGAATGCAAAAGACAAAAAGGTGATGTATTGGCTATCTGCAGTAATTGATAATACTATGCTGGGACATATCAAGAATGCAAAAACTTCACATGCAGCTTGGACGATTTTTGAGAGTATGTTTTCAGTATATACACAAAGGCACGAAAGATTCAACTCAAGCAAGAGCTGAATTCCTTGAAGAAATGGAAAATGTCTGTCAATGAGTATGTGTTGAAGGTGAGGAGCAGTGCAGATGCTTTAGCAGCGATTGATGCAATGCCAGATGATGATGATTTGGTTTCATCCACTCTGAGTGGCCTTAACAATGAGAAAGCATAGAAATCATTTGTTACTTCAGTATATGTACGGAAGGCATTTACAGATTTTGATGAGCTGATCTCTCTTATGATTACTGAAGAGATCAATATGCAGGGTGATTCATCTGAAAGAAATGGTGAACAGGTCCAAGCATTTTACTCGAGTTCAAGAAGGGGACATGGTAGATCCTCTTCAAGAGGCCGTGGTACAGGACGTGGTAGTGACAACCAGCAAAATAGATTGAATCAGCAATTTGGCGATATGCAGGTTTCAGGAGGTCGTGGTAACTTTAGAGGGAGAGGAAGATTTAGAGGAAGAGGTGGATGGCAGAACAGAGGTTCTAACAACTCTGGTATTGTGTGTCACTACCGTGGCAAAACAGGTCATATTGCAGCCCAATGTTATGCTAAGAAAGATGATATTCGCAGTGGTAAGTTGCAGCAAGGAAACTATGCATCATCTTCACGAAAAAATGAAGATAAAAATGAACGTCTGTTTGTTATGCAACATATATTGAATGCTGTTACAAGAAAGGGAATACATGATTATGTTTGATATGTCGATTCAGGTGCATCCAATATTATGACCAGCCATGCAGAATAGTTTGGAGAGATGCAGGATTTGCAAAATACAGGTTATGTGCTATTAGAGGCATAACCTTAGGGATTATCACTTTAGTTTGAGCCTTAGGGCGTAAGGGATATGAAGGGGTGTCAATTGTACCTTTTTTGAATGGAAGAGTCATGAACCTTTTGGATATGTAACTATTCGTGAAAGGAAGAGAGAATCGGAATGTGGTGCTGTAGAAGATAGTTCTATTTTGGCAATGAAAGGATGTTACCTGATTTTGCATGTGTATATCTGATTCTATGTACTATATTCTGAATTATCTGATTCCATTCATAAGGTTAATGGTGATGAATAGTGAATATTGAATAGCGTATCGCGATCAGAATGTGTTTCTGAGAAGTCAAATTATTAACATTCAGAATCAGATTTTGATTATCTGTTATGGAGGTTTTGTATCTATTTGGTATATTAAGGGTGGAAATTGGCCCTTAACACTTGGCGATCCTGCAATCTTCGATCCTCGTGAGTCTTCGGTTGCAGATTGTGAGAGCAACCTAGTGCTCAAAATCATCTTCATGCTTCTTCTTCGGCCTCACCAACCCGTTGGTAGCACTTTATTAGCCCCATTAGGACCATCATCCCAATGGCTTCATACCCCATCAACCAGCCCGTGTTTATCCCAGCACAGTGGATCCTTGCGAATCTCTGCTTGTTAATCAACTTTGTTATTTTCTCAAGCCTAGCAACTAGAATGAATTGGATACCCACAGTTTCTGAATTATTGAAGACGGGCAAGAATGGGTACTTGGCTTGAAGAATATCAACATTGGACAACGGAAGAGGAAGAATTCGAAGAGTTTGCACAAACCTTGCTTCAGGAGTTCAGACATTGGAAAACAGAGCAAGAGGAAATCGAAATCTATAATCAAGTATTTCTGAAAACCAAGTTTTCTGATGTACCTGGGGACGTTAGCAAGAAAATTAAGGGGCAGGTCTGGAAAGAAAAGTTCAAACATTTCAAATTGTTCCCAAAGGAGTCCTTAGAAGCTGCCTGGCAGACATTTTGGGGAAACCACTGCTTGTGGAGATTTCAGCACTCTTATGATCTGACAAATGCACCCAGAAAATGCAAAGGACCTTGGTCTAAGGCCTATGGTTGTGTGTGTCATTGGTGTGAGTACTACTTGCCTTGGGACTAACAGCAGATAGGGCTAATGACAGAACACATGTATAGTGCATGTCTGCTGAAAAGTACAGGGGTGAGGGTTTTGGTACTTACTATACCAGATTACAGGCCAAGCTAGAATAGGAAGAAAAACAGAAACAGAAGGCACATCAAAGGTCAAATCGTGGAAGTCAGGTTGATACCCTGGATTTGGGTTATCTGAGTGATCAGGAAGCCCAGACAGAACAGGCAGGTCCAAGTCAGATATCAGGGAGGACTGAAGAGGCTTTCCACCAACATGAGGTTCAGGAGGGACCATTTACCCCAAGGGCAGAAGAGAGAGATAGGAATAGATTTATGGGTGCATTGGCACTAACACAAATTCAGAGACAGTCTAGGAGAAAGTTAGTGTCTCATCCATTGGCTAAAGCAATTGTCAGAAAATAGATTGTAGCAGTAGTAGTACCAGGAACAATGGCACAACCTCTTAACCCAGCAAATCTCAGAGTTAAATTTGCCACATTCAAGGGTGAATCCAAGAAGGAAGACCCTGATGCCCATGTAGCTCAATTTAGCACAAAATGGGAGGCAAGTGGACTAGGAGTATTGTATGGGGATGATGTGAAGAAGCAGCAGTTTGCTGCCACACTGGAGGGTAAGGCCATGAACTGGTTCATACAGTATGGTGCAACACATTTTCCTGACACAGAAGCTTTGCAGACAGCTTTTCTGTCAAGATTCAGGAGGTGGAAGACTCCAACTGATATCCTTAAAAAACTGAAAACAATGAAACAAAAGAGGCTCCTGGTGGAGGATTATGCACAGCAATCCCTGGACTTGAATGGGAGGCTGGCACCAGCAGAGAAACCTACTAATGAAATGTTAGGGGAATATTTCTGTAATGGTTTGAGAGACACTCTCAGAACTGCAATAGCAAGTACAGACATTCCTGGGGGAGCAGGAGGCTTCAATGAATTGGTGGCAGCTGCTAGAAGAGCAGAGAAAAGATTGGGAAGTGTTAAATACAGAAAGAAGAAGAAACAGGACAGTGATTCAGACTCAGATACAGAGTCAGATTCAGATTCAGAGACTGACTCAGATACAGATTCAGAAGATGAGGATTCTGACTCAGATTCAGAGGGTTCTGATACTGAGGACATGAAGACTAAAACCAGGAAAAAGAAGAGGAAGCACAAACATAAAGGCAGGAGCAAAACAAGGAAGGATAAGAATGGTAATGGTAAGTCCAAAGCCAAGGTGCAAAATTTGAGCAAGCAGATTGCTGCAACATTGAAGAGTATGGGAATCTCTACTTCAACTAAAAAGGAGAGACCCTATTGCAACACTTGTCAGAAACAGGGACATACAGATGCAAACTGTTGGTATAATCCTAATAACAGGTCAAATCCTGGACCATCAGCACATAGAGCTAATGGACCAGCTGCCAATGTTGTGGAACCAGACACGAACAGAGGAGGGGAAGGCCCCAGAAGATTTCAAGGAAGGAACAATTGGGTGCCACCCAACCAACAAGGACCTGAAGATCCATGTACCTACTGTGATCAGACAGGACATAGGCAAGGTCCAAATTGCCCTCTGTGGTGCAAGCATAGGGAAGAAAGGGGGATACCCATTATCAGATACAATAATCAAAGACAGCCTGCACAAGTGCAGCAGAATAGACCTCCACAGGCCAATGTTGTGATTGTGGAAGAGTCAAAGCAAAGTTCTGAAGATAGGTGGCAAGAGAATCAGAAAACTGGGCATGGTTTATTTTAGAAACATTGTGATTGTTCTAACTGTATGCAGATGGAAGGTGTTCCTGAAAAGGCAGCACCAGTTTTGGTAGTCACCAGATCAGGGGCACAGTATGTTGCCGACCCTGTTGTCTCTCATAAGGAGATGAAAAACCCTCATTTTTGGGATACACAGAAACAAGTCAGACAGGAATGTCTGAATTTGATTCAGAAAAAGCAGAAAAAGGAGAGTATTGATTTGAAAGGTCAGAAGACAGGCAAGCAGATGGATATTCAGGAGGAGATTCTGCAATAGGAAGCCAAGGAGGCTCAGATAATAGCAGAAGTCCTGAAGAATACCACAGTCACTATGGATCAGATATTGAGTCTAGTGCCTGAATTTAAAAGACAGGTGCTTAAAAGCCTTGCTGAGGAGGATGACCCGGCTTGATGAGCCTGATGTATGTCAAGTTGAAGCTGAGGATGTGGACTATAAAGTTCCTAAAATCACTGTGACTTATCAAAATCAGGAAGTACAGGGAGCACTTTTGGATGGAGGGTCAGGTGTGAATATTTTACCTGAGTTCCTGTATACAAAGCTTAATCTCCCTGAATTGGAAGAAGCTCCATTTCAATTGAAGATGGCTAATCAGAGAAGGATCCAACCTCTTGGAATACTCAGGAATCAGCAAATCACAATTTCAGGTTGACCTTTCCTGTAAATTTTTTAGTACTCAAGATGGATGAAGGGGATAGTCCCTATCCAATTCTGTTGGGAAGGCCTTGGTTCAAGCAGGCTAAAGTGAAACAGGATTGGGGTGCTGCAAGGGTGACAATCAAGAAGGGAAAGAAGAAAATTCATCTGAATATGGTACCTAGTGTTGTTTTGGCAAAAGACACTAGAGCTTTGTATACACAGGGTATAAACATGGTTGGAGAAGTAGAGGATGATGAAGAGGATGCTTTTCTCAAAGTGAATGAATCAATTGTACCTGTGTTTGACATTGATGTTGTCAGAATTTTGGAAAACCTGAAGGAACAGAGGAAATCTACAGTTTCTGATGATCCTGCAATCTTCGATCCTGCAACTCCCACATCTACAGTTCATGGTATGACTCCTAAAGAATGCTTTACTGGCAAGAAGCCTGATGTATCGCACTTGAAGGTATTTGGCTTTGTTGTATACGTTCATGTGCCAGATGAGCTATGGAAGAAGCTTGATCCAAAGGCAGAAAAATGTGTTTTTATTAGATACTCTTTAGAGTAGAAAGGGTATCATTGTTATAACCCTGTCACATGTAAGTTCAGAGTGAGCAGGGATGTCATCTTTGATGAAACGAGCAGTTGGTATGCATCTAGTGGTGATGCATTGGATGATGATGATGATGATGACACTCATGTGCAGGTTGAAAAGCAAGAATCACAGACTCTTAGTGGACCAGAGACATCATCTGGTAGTCCTTGGTCTGGGAGACTAAGGAGTAGCTCTACATCTTCATATGCATCTAGTAGCACTACAAGTAAACACAAAGGAAAGAATAAAGTATCAGATGTCATTGATGCAGTTCTTGATGGAGACTCTAGTGGCTCAGAGAGCTTGGATGATGAGCTTGGCATTCCTTCTATGAGGACTCCAGGTGTGCAGAGAGCATGCGTCAATGCAAAGACTCCATTGAGTGATCCAGTGGTATGCAGGTCTAGTAGGGTGAGATACCCTGTTAACAGATTTGGTTTTGAAGGTTATACAGCTCACCATTATGCTTATATGGTGAAAGTGATTGAGGATGTTGAGTCCACATGTTTTGAGGAGGCTATTGGTCATGCTCATTGGGATGCAGCAATGGATAAGGAGATGGCTGCATTAGAAGCCAATAAGACTTGGGATCTAGTATCATTGCTGAAGGGCAAGAAAGCTATTGAATGTAAGTGGGTTTATAAGATTAATCACAATGCATATGGTTCTATTAGTAGATACAAAGCTAGGCTGGTTGCAAAAGGCTATGCCTAGACATATGGCATAGATTATGAAGAAACCTTCAGTCCAGTTGCTAGGATGGCAACTGTCAGATGTGTGATTGCTTTGGCAGCAACCAAAGGTTGGAGGTTGCAGCAAATGGATGTGAAGAATGCCTTCTTGCATGGTGATTTGCAGGAAGAAGTGTATATGGATCAGCCAGTAGGTTATGAAGATTTAGAGCATCCCATGTATGTGTGCAGGTTGAAGAAGGCGCTCTATGGGCTTAAGCAAGCACCTAGAGCATGTTCTAACAAGATCAGAGAGTATCTTGTCAATATTGGCTTTTATGTTTCTGATGCTGATCAGTCACTTTATGTGAGAAAGGGAGATGCAGGTTTGGTCATCATAGTCATCTATGTGGATGACTTGATTATTACGGGTGATAGTGATAGTGGGATTGCTAAAGTCAAGGACTTTTTGAAGAAGAAGTTTGAGATGAAGGATTTAGGTGAGCTAAGGTACTTCCTTGGCATTGAGGTGATCAGATGTGATGCTGGTATATGGCTGTCCCAAAGACAGTATGGCTTGGATATGTTGTCCAAGTATGGTATGACAGCATGCAAACCACTTTCAGTCCCGTTGGAGCAAAATGTAAAGTTGAGTGCTGATGTTGGGGATGAGATAGAAGACCCTACTATGTTCAGGAGGATAGTGGGGAGTTTGATCTACATGACCATTACAAGGCCAGACTTGAGCTAAGCTGTTGGTCTTGTGAGTTAGTTTATGCAAGTACCTAGAAAGCCACATTTGGATGCAGTCAAACGCATATTGAGATATGTGAAGTGCACATTACATTATGGACTTTTCTATGAGACAAGTATAGATGTACAAGTGTTTGGATACACAGATGCAGATTGGGGTTGTAGTATGTCTGATAGAAGATCTACCAGTGGATACATGTTCTCTCTTGGTAGTGCAGCAGTCACTTGGAGCAGCAAAAAGCAATCTATAGTTGCTTTGTCGTGAGGTAGTATGGCTGCAAAAAGTTATTGTCTGATTTAGATGTGCAAGTGGAAGATCCAGTTGTCATTTATTGTGACAACATGAGTGGTATACAGTTGGCTAGGAACCCTGTGTTCCATGCTAGGATAAAACATATTGAGGTACACTACCACTTTGTGAGAGAGAAGGTACTAGCAGGTGAGATTGACTTGGTGTATGTTAGCACACAGGATCAGATAGTTGACATCTTCACGAAGGCTTTGGATATAGAGAAGCTTCAAAAGTTTCGAATTACTTGGAGTTGCAGAGATACAATTGAGCTTGAGGGGGAGTGTTGAGATGACAAGCTCAACACATGCGGACATTAATGATGGACCGCCTAGTTAGATGGGTCCACACGTCTACACTTAGTATGTCGGTGGTCATTATGACTCTCACATGGCCACTGACTCATTACTTATTATATTCAGGTTGTTACACCTATTTACAGCTGGCATAGTTATAGCACCAGTCGACTAGTGTCGTCGGTTATGCATTGTTTGACTTAGTAGGTCACTTTCCTTTATGTTGTATCTTATCTATACTTTGTGTATGTTGTAAAGTGTGTGGAAGAAGAAGAAGAAACCAGCAAGAAAACGTTTTGGCATCCATCTCTCTTCTTATCTCTTGAGTGAGCTTCTCCTTGTGCATTCTGTGTGTGTTCGGCGTAGCATCTTGAGCAAGTCCCCCCAACACACGATTCTTGACAAAGCATTGGGATGCTGTGAAGGGTATCATGAGGTACCTGAAGGGCATTGCAGATATGTGCATATGCTATGGCAGCTAGGATACAGGAGTCATGGGGTACACTGACTCTGATTATGCAGGACATAAAATAGTAGGAAGTCCACTTTCGGCTATGTATTCACCTATGCTGGAGGTATTGTTTCTTGGATGTCCAGGGTGCAGAAATGCACAGCCCTTTCTACTACAGAGGCCGAGTATGTTGCAGCCCCACTGAGGCAAGGAGGCCATTCGGTTGGGTTGTTTGGTTGCTGACCTTGGTATTGATGCTACCCCTACACTGCATTCGGAAGCTCTGAGTGCTATTCAGTTAGCAAAGAATCGAGTCTTCCATGCAAAGACGAAACACATTGAGGTGAGGTATCACTTCATACGTGGGGTCATTGAGGACAAGTCTATTGACCTTGTCAAGATCTCGATTGACCAGGACCCTGCAGATCTGCTCACGAAAAGCCTCTCTACAAAGCACTTTGCCTTCCTCAAGAGGTTGATGGGCATGGGATGAGTTGACGTCTTTCCTCATCCTGTTGTACATGTGTACATGTTGTACTGTCTTTTTTTCTTTTTCTTTTCACACCTCACTAGGGAAAATTCACCTTTAAGTGGGAGGTTGTTGGGGGTAAAGGCGCCTCCGCCTAGCCGCCCGTGTATTACTACACTGATAGTCACTGCCACTGCACACTGCAGGTGGCGAGCGCCCGTCACTGTCACTTTATTCTTTATTTTTTTAGTGGCAGTTTGAATAAAGAAAGGCCTGGTCACACATTGTGACCGTTGGAGTTCCCATTTCTTGTCTCTCTCTTTCTTGCTCTTGCTCTCCCGCCATAGCTCTCAAATGCAAGCTTCGATCCTTCTCACCTTTCAAGTGGTGCCTAAGAAACGCCTCATATTTAAGAAAATGGTATCAACCATACAAGAAAGTCAACATGAGGATAGGGAGATACGAGGATACGTTTTATCACAAAAGATTCAAAGTTGACAATCACTTCGAGCCAAGATCTTTGAAAATGAAAGGAGGATATGGAACCAATCTTGGATATACATGTCTTTGAGTATTTTTAAGAAAATACTCTAATAACTCTCTCATGTGGTGCATATGTGTAATATTTCTGTTGAAAAATATTACTAGCCCGCGTGAGTCTCATGGAAATGACAATTCTAGCATTGAAGTTACCAAGCAATCTTTAAACTGTACACAAGGTATCACGACTCTCCACTGGCCAAACGGGACCGAGGTTTAAAAACCCACATAACCGCAGGTGAACATCCTCTTGGGAGGATGTCAAGAGGATAATAATAGGTTTATTGTAAATTTTTTTAATTACCTTCCCCCAGCCGAAGAGTGGCTGAGGGAAGGGGATGGGCTATAATAGGAATATGAGGAGGTGGTAGGGAGGATAGCCATGTGAGGCACCACGTGGGAGGGAGCCTCTCCCCCCCCCCCCTTCCTATATATACACCCTCTAAGGGGGAAGGAGGAAAGGAAAGAGGAGGGGAAGCTATGACGTTGCCATTACAGGAGTGGAGGAGGAAGAAGCTGCCGAGATCGTTGCACCATGAGGAGGAGAGTGGTGGTCGCCGCCTGATCAAGTGCCGTGCCAGAGGGAGACGCCAGTAACACGCTGATCTCCTGCTGCCATTCCACCTCCTGCCTGCCATCAAGGCCTCCAAAATCCTCCTCATCCACATGGACTTGGGTTTTTCTTTAAGTCCCTTCCTATTGGATCTCCATAAGACCACTTTACCCCGGGATTTAAGCCCCCTTTTCCCTTGCATCTCCCAAAAGCCATTTTACCCCAGTTGTAAAGCCTTACCGTGGGTTTCCCATAAAGCCATTTTACCCCGAGATTTTAAGTTCCCTTCCTATTGGATCCACCCACAAGCCCATTTTTCTAGTCAGTTTTAAAGGCCTTTCCTGTTGGAATCCCCATAAACCCATCTCTAATTATTCCCCCACACTCCCTCTCCACAAAGATCTTTATTCCCGAAACTTCTATGAAAGGAAGGAGAAGTTCATAAGCCTCCATTTCTGCAAAGCCCATAAACCCATTCCTAGCCGGAATTTCAAGGAGAAGAATCTCTCAAGCCTCTGTTTCTACAAGGTTTTCACAAGAACCCTCTCACAAATCCCTCTTTTCTGAAAGAAAGAAGGTCCAAGCTCCGAACCCTAAGGCCTTCCAAAGCCCAATTCCGCAAGTTGGTAGTTCGATCAAGGAAGCCGTACCTCAAAGGGAATTTCATGAACGAGGGAGACGGGCCAAGATCATAAGACTGCAGCCAAGGCAAGAAGTTTGAATTCACGATGGCCCCTAAAAAGGCACAAGGCGCAACCGCAGGAGAATCATCTCCTAACATTCATGTGGACATTTCACTGAACCCACAAGTCCAGGTTTTCTTCCTATTTTTGATTTACGTCAAAGTATTACAATCATGCAGGATTAATTCATGGAATTAGGATGCGATTATGCTTGTCAAATCCACCTAGTTTGATGAGAATGAATTACATTGGCTATTTTTAAAAGAAATAACTCACGATTGAAGATTGGTCATTTGTATTTTTTCAATGGAATGAACGAAAGATGTCTATGCATTTTTAGCAAGTTGCTTCTGTGCATTACAAAGTAATGAATCTAGAATAACTAATGACTATCATTACAAAGTTGAGATTATTGTTGTACACCTTCGATTAGGCATGGAAAGATTAAAATTGCATGTCGCATTATTAGACAAATCTTTCTGTGTAATGATTCATTAAGAAAGTTGCTAACAATCGTAGGAAATTGCAAGGCATGGAAATGATTCTAGGGCTGCATAAAGTAGGTTAACTCTAGTCAATTGGCATAAATCTCATTCAACTACGTAGTAGTTAGGAAAGATTGCATAATGCTCAATCAGCGTACGAATATTTCATTCAGAAATGAAGTTAGGGAAAGGCTGCATGGTTTGTTTAACATAAAACCCTAAAAGCTTAGTAGCATGAGTCGTGAATGCATGTCCTAGTAGGACCAATGGAAGTTATGCGAATTTTAACATGTGCTTGGTCTTAACAAGAAAAGTTACGGATTGTGATTCTAGAGGAAATGAATCGCATGCTTTCATGAATTATGACATAATACTACTAGTTTTTCCCCTCTTTGATCAAGACTTTTTTTTTAGCAGTAGTTCGTCCTTGTAGTAAGACAAGTAAACTAGATTACCCAAACACCTAACCCGCAAAGGATTCGCTTAGGATGGTTAAATCAATACAATATGCTCCAAGTGCTAACTAGGGTTTAGCACATTAAGGACTTGGCCTAGACGCACTAATTGCCAAGTCAAAACTCTCATAACCCTAAGTCCTGCCCCATATTCACGCAATGTAGGGACAATAGGACGTACTTGCAGGAAACGATTTAGAGTTTCTACCCTAAGGATCGCTCGTTAAAAAGATGAAACTCGGATTGAGTTGGAACCCTAGGACCGACGATGTCAGCCTAGTTCAATTGGAAATGGATTGGAAATGAAGACACCCTAAACCCTGTTTCCTATCTATCAAGCTTCCATGATTAGAAGACACCATTCGATAGGTGAAATAGTCCCATGGATTAGATGGGACACTTGTGCAACAAATTGCAAAGTCGCATGATCTTGTGGTTTGATCACAAGAGAATGGCCAATTTCTCGAAATGAGATTGGCAGATTCTTGCGCAAGTTTATCTTGCAAGAGGATGAGTAGTCGTCTTGATATAGCACCTTTCTTGGAAAAAGTGGCCAAGATAAGGGAATTAGATATTTATCGATAATTTGGAGCACCATATTTACTGTTAATAGAACTTAAGGTATTGGTTAAAGTTGGGTTAATAGGGTACGGCCCTAACCCAAGGACATACGGGTTAACAAATAAACCCTTGGGGATCTTGCCGAGTTGCAATTGATCTCGGATCGAATGCTGGATGAATTCAAAGAGAAGGATTCACTCCTTAGCAGTTGGCCAAATAACGACCACTGGAAATGATTGTGCTTGTATCAGTTTAAATAGAATTGTTTGCTTTGTTTGCTTTAGTTATGAAAAGATATCTAATGCTTCAAGTTGAAGGCCTGAAGGGAGAGGCAGCCTCAGTTACCCCCGACTGTCTGCCTGGCCCTAACCAAGGGGGTTGTTAGCCGCACCGGGAAGGTGGACCGAACCCGCCGCGAGAGGTCTCTCCGTTGAGCACTACTTGGAGCAGGAGGACGTTTGGGTGCCAGGGGAGGCTCTGGCTGTAAATCCCTCACCTTCCGGGCCCTACACAAGAGGCCAACGTGACTCGGGATTGGATCTCGAGGCCCGCATACTAGTCTATGGGTGGAATCTTGGATTAGTAATCCCTGTGGATTGCTAGATAGCCTTCGGGCAGATTTTGGGTAAGCCTACAAGCTGGACTTCATAAATGTATTCCAAAGATAAATATGATAACCTGTTGAAAAGGAACTTGTTTGACACTGTTTTTCTATGTCAAGTGCTAAGATTATGTGAAGGAACCGGTGTCTAATGGGCTAATTAAGGAAGTTGCTTGATGAATGTCCAACTAAATGTGGTAGGTAATTAGACAACTAAAACAACTTGAGGAAAGTGCAGTGGATGTGGCCATGAGTCCGTCCTACGGATGGGTGGTCCCGGTTGGCCGGGAACTTTTCTACATCAAGGGGATCTTCTTAGAAGAAATGAATAGCAAGGGCACTAACCTAGAGTCTAGGTGATAATAATCTCGGATTTATACTGTTTTAGGGGAACGGAATGGGACAATGCCTTATGGCAAAGAGGTCGAGCTTTGCATCCCTCTCGTTTCCCATTCTCCTTGAACCAAGTGTAGCGTGAATCCGCTTTGGCCTGGCGTTTCTGCGTAAAGTAGTTTGCTCGGAGTTCAAGCTAGTGGCCATTTAGGAAATGACCATTAGGGCAAGCCCTAATTTCAGGTCGAGATCCTAAGTGGAAACGGCCAGAATACTTCCGCTACGTGGCAGACGCGGAAAGTCCTAGATTGCAAACCCCGTGACATTCCATGGAAGTGCCAGGCGGAGCTTTCTAGACCTCCTTTTTGATGGACTACTAAGACATGTCCTAAAGGGGAAGGCGGACACGTTACAGTTGGTATCAGAGCAAACCAACAAAGGATTTGTTTTGTAGAAGATTATTAAACAGAGGATTAATTAGAACTAGTAGTTCTCCATTTGGCGCACCTGTTTTATTGGTAAAGAAGAATAATAATACTTATCGCATGTGCATAGATTATCGTGCCCTAAATAAGATTACTATAAAGAATAGATATCCCATTCCTAGGATAGATGATCTTATGGATAAACTACAAGGTTCTGCCATATTCAGTAAGATAGATCTTAAATCTGGTTATCATCAAGTGAGATTAGATAAATTTGATATATTCAAAACTGCATTTAGAACACAATTTGGACATTATGAATTTCTTGTGATGCCTTTTGGATTGACTAATGCACCTGCTACATTTAGTTGAATGATGAATCGTATATTTTTGAAATATCAGCATTATGTTATAGTATTCTTTGATGATATCTTAGTATTCAGTAAAAATGAGAAAGAGCATTATGAACATCTGTCTTTAGTTTTCAAGTTGTTGAAAGATAATCAATTGTATGCTAATCCAGAAAAGAGTGAGTTCTTTCAAACAGAAATTGAATATCTAGGTCATATTGTGTCATCAGAATGTATTAAGGTTGACCCTAAGAATATAGAAGCAATATTAAACTGGTCCATACCCAAAAATGTGCATGAGTTACGTTCTTTTCTAGGTCTTGTAAGTTTTTACAGGAAGTTTGTGTGAAATTTTTCATTACTTGCTTTGCCTTTGACTAAACTTTTAAAGAAATGTATTGTTTATCATTGGTTTGATAATCAACAAAAATCCTTTGATTTATTGAAACATGCATTAACCCATGCTCCTGTATTACAACTACCTGATGCTAAAGGATCTGGAATAGGAACCGTACTTACACAAGATAATCATCCCATAGCCTACTCTAGCTGTAAACTGAAACCATTCAAACTTAAATATTCTACCTATGATAAAGAATTGTTAGTTGTAGTACAAGCTTTAAGACAATGGAAACATTACTTAATGGGTTCTAAGTTTATGGTTAAGACTGACTAATAAAGTATTAGACATCTCCTTAGTCAACCCCAAATATCTGACCGACATATCAAATGGGCAACTTTCATTCAAAGTTTTCATCCCCTTATACAGTATCAACCAGGAAAAGAGAATGTAGTAAGCTGATACTTTAAGTAGAAGACCGACCATACATAATATTTCTATCATATCATTTGATTATCTTATTCCTATGAAAGATTCTTATCATCGGGACATTACTTTTCATGCTGATTGGAATAAATTAGTTGGAAATAACTGGATTCCTATTGATTCACTGTCTTACAATGATGGATTCATGTTTTATGAAAAGAGATTATGTGTTACAGTTCCATTTAGATCTTTTGTTTTGCATGAGATTCAATGTCCTCCATATCAAGGTCATAGAGGTATTATATCTACTTTGCGTACATTGACTGAAGATTTTTATTGGCCACATATGGACACTGATGTATCTAACTTTGTTTGTGAATGTTTAGTTTGTCAAAGAGTTAAGAGACATCATGGTAAACAGTATGGTTTACTAATGCCTTTATCTATTCCATCAAGACCATGGGAACAGATTTCTATGGATTTTATTACTGGTTTACCTAACACTAAAGCTAACCATGATATGATTTGGACTGTTGTAGACAGGTTTAGTAAACAAGAATATTTCATTCCATGCAAGAAAACTTTTACAGCATCTCAAGCAGCTCAGTTATTTTTGAAAACTGTTTTCACTAATCATGGTTTACCCAAATTTATTATTTCTAATCGTGATTCTAGATTTTGTAATAATTTTTGGATTACTTTATTTGCTAACTTAGGAACAAAGATTGATTTTTCATCTGCATTTCATCCTGAGACTAATGGTCAAACAGAAGCTACTAACAGTACTATTTTAGATCTTTTACGTGCTTACACTATTTCAAAACCACATACATGGGATGCACATCCACATTTACTTCAGTTTGCATATAACAATACTCCACACACAGCTACAAAGAAAGCACCGTTTGAAGTGATTTATGGTTATAGATTGTCTACACCTGTTGCATCTTTATCAAATAGAATTCAGAGTGCTGATAATATTGCTAACATGCACGCTACTATTTTGTATGAGATTAAAGATATGATTGCCAAAGCCCAACAATCATATACAAAGCAAGAAAATAAGAAAAGACAGGCCATGAATTTCACAGTTGATGACTATGTTTGGTTAAGAATAGAAAAACATACATTACAAAGTGTAGATAAACACCCAGTTGTGAAATTAGCACCTAGATTCTATGGACCATTCAAGATCATTCACAAAATCAATGCCAATGCATTTAAGTTAGAACTACCACCACATTGAAAAATTCACAACACCTTTCACATTAGTTTATTACGACCCTTTAGAGGCCAATTACCTGTACACCCTGTCTATGAAAACCCACCTTTGTTAGATGAAGAGACTGAAATCCTTGAGCCTGAAGCTATCATAGATACTGACTTTATGACCACTAGAACTGGCCGTAGATATTCTAGATATTTGGTCAAGTTTAAAAACCATCATGTTGAAGAGGCCCAATGGATGCACGCTAGAGACTTAAATGTTTTCCCCACTCTGTTAGCTCCACATTAAGCTAATAGCAATTGAGGACAATTGCTATCCCACCTCGGGGGTATGATGCCAGGAGGCATATTTCACGGTGGATTCCGTGCCACGGTGGATTCCGTGAGGTTTTACAATGGATTCCGTAAACTTTTATTATCGGGGCTCATACACAAAGTGGATTATTTGTGCGAGAAGTCGACAGGGACGCTTATCCTTTTCGGGTGTTTCGTTAATTTAGTGTGTACATGGGTGATTCCATACCGAGTGATTACGCAAAATACATATTAATAAACGTTTATGAGTTTAGAGTGCGCACTCGTGATAAATTAAGGTTAGGATTGATTTCTAACCAATTGATTTATTTATGTAGTTGAAGACTGCTAGGTATTTACTTTTGTCGGTTTAATTGTATTATTTTACTAACGATTGTGAATGCTTCAGTTGATGTGTAGAGATAGCAGCAGTGGTGGAGGAAAGCATTGGAGGATAGCGTATATTCGAGTTATCACCTATATTTTGATGGCCGCATACCTTAAGCATGGCACCTATATTTTTTCGCGCCTATTTATTAAGGCGTTAGATATTTATTTATTATTTTTGTATGTGCATGGGCGCACGATTATGATATTTGTATTTGGACATTGTATTGGGTATGCCTGACTCCTTGGGCGCTCGCCCATTAGCTTTATTTCTATTTAGCACTAAAGCAAACTCAAAAGCCAAAAGCATGCTATTTTGTAATTTGGGCTATTATTTGAGCTTGAAGATGATTAATACATAAAATACATGCTTTGTGGAGCTCTCACACAAGGCATGGGGGAAGATTGCACCCAATTGGTCTCTTGTTCATGTCATGCATGCTTTCTACCTTGAGTTTTGTGCAAAAAGTAGAGTTCTTTTGTTCTTGGGGACCTTCCGAAGCTCACTACGCACGCTTATGGCATCCGATCTAGGCAGCACACCTTGGTAAGGATGGAAGCACTAGCTTTTCATTCACTTTTTTTAAAAATTTTGATGTAAACTAAATGTGTATGCATAAAGTAAGAAAGAAAACCAAGAGCCAAAAAGGATTGATGGGCATCCAACTTTGAGTGGAAGCCCCAAACTTAAACCCTATGTATAAAATCCAAAAAGTGAATGGACAAGCTCATTCTTCTAGTATGCAAATGCTTGAGATCTCTCTTCAGCTCTTTCTTTTTCTACATCATCTTGTGAATGAGGAAGAGTGAGAATGCCAGTGTGAGGGAGAGAGAGAGGGACTTGGAGAAGTAAAGCTTATATCTTGCTTCACATTCTTCTCTTCTTCCCCTTTTTCTTGGGTGAGGTGGAATGGAAGAGTGGATGGGTTTCTTCTTCTATTCTCTTCATTTTCACATAGAGATCAATCACTTGCAAATTGGAATCAAGAGCTATGTAGTAGCAAATGTGGATCATGGATCACAACTCATATCATGGAGCTACATGTAGGCCTTCTAGTCATGGTGTCAATGGGAATGTAAGAAGGTGAGCTCACTATGCCTTTTGTTATTTTGCATATTCTTGCTTTCATGGGTATTGAGAGAGTTGTGAGTAGATCAATGAAAGAGAGAGATAAAAGATTAGTTTACACTTGCAACTACATCCACATGTGCAAATGTCATTTTTGAGGGATGCTAAGAACCACATAAGATAGATTTCTTATAGTACTCATGGAAATAACTGCAAATGTCAATGTGAGATTTGTGTGATTAGGATAAGAAATGAAACTCACCTATAAAAACATTCTCTAGCAAGACTTAGCTATCATTACAACATGTCCTACCTAGTCTAGGCAAAATCCTACAATATTAATGCTATCCTTTGCTTTTCAAGGATGCCTTTGATGTAGCCTCATCTCTTTCAAGGGCTAAGGCTACCCTTGTTCCATTGACTATAGCATCATACTCCACCTTCATCTACCATAGGTGCTTGCAATAAGAACCAACTAACTTCTCATTTGAACTCACAATGTTGATGCCTTAGGTGGCCTAATTGGTATATATTCTCCATGTTGGAGATAAAGGCACTAGCTAAGCAATAACGTTGTGGAAAATAAAAAATAAATAGGAGGTTTTCATACATGATTGATTCTCCACTTAATATCTAATTCATTGATAGCTTAAGTGCTACCATTTATATGGTCAAATACAACAAGGTATGTTGGATAATTTATTGATAAACCTTTTATATTGAAGAGTATGATTTGATGTATACCAAGCACTACATTTAGCCTTGCTTATCCTATTTATATGGACTAGGACTACCCCCAAACTCACAATTTTACTCAATCAAGTACTCATACTTGAGTGAAATATTGCATGAGACTTTGTCTACTTCTTCGATATTAAATCCTTGGAGTCTTGAAAGGTAATATTGTTAGAGTTAGTGATTACGATAGGAATTGGGCTAGACTATTGGAACCAAAAGTGCAAGAATATTTACTTAATTCTTGCTAATGGATTTCCTATTCACCTTATAGGTGCCAAACTTGACCATTCCTTCTCTTAATTGGAAGATTTCATACCTACTAGAAGCTTTCAAGGACATTCCAAAATAGTCATTTTGTTTGTGATAAAAGTCCATCGATATTGTGGGTGAGGAACACCATGAAATGGCGCATTGGGTCAAGCAGACCTTGCAGCACTACAAAAGTTACTTTTGTTTGATTACATTTTTGTGGGCCTTGTGTCAATTGTAATTTGATCCCTTAATAGAATTATGCAACTCATTTTTGCATAGTTCTATTTTAGCATTTTTTGGGTACTTGAATTATTTTGTTTTTAATGTTCTCTACTAACACACATAGAATAATGGAAATGGTGTGAGATGTAGCTATGACTATTTTCATGTTAACCTTGCTCAATCATGTGAGATAGCATCATCTAGTTGCCTTTTTTATCTTCCATCCTTGAATATGTAAAATAGAATTTCTCAAATGAGAAATATTCATGGGTCAATGGTTTCATCTTGCAAATGTTTGTCGCTCAATAGTTTAACCACAAAGTTTAAGTTTGGTTAATGTAGACTTTGCATTCTTTTGTCAAAAACATCACTATGCTGATGATATGATACAAGTCTTTCTAGTCTAATATTTAAAACCTTTAAGCATGCATAACCACTCTATTAACAATATTAAGACTTTATAGTCTACATTTAAATCTTTAAGTATGTATGACTATTCTATAACAATATGGCATAAAGGTTTCTAGTATCTATCAAACCTAGGGATTGATTATAATAACTTACCATGAATAGACAAGGAATAGCCTAGCTTTGCTCGATAAAAATGTCAATGTAGAACAAGTGACCCTTCTCTTAAAATATCAACACTATATAATAAAATTTTCACATGAAATGATTTACTACAAATGCTAAGAATAAGTAAGGTCATAAGACAATACCATATATAGCTCGTGCATAAAAGTGATTGCATATCACTTCATAAAGAAAAGTGTTGAAAATGATTTCACATCAATTCATACAACAAAGTCTTGAAAGTGCTTACACATCGCTTTATGAAACAAAGTGTTATCTTACCAAAATCATATTTGTGGTTAATTCACCTATATGAAACACCACTCAATGCTATTTTCCTCTTATGCACTCAAGATCCTAAACCTCATCCTTTTATGATATTCAAAGTAATAATTATTCAAATAAAACTCTAGGGTACTAAAACTTTCACAAATCCCATGATTTGCAAAGTCTCAATCTAAAGATTTAGCTCATATCCAATATTATCACACTCATGAATCTAAAAAGATAAGCATCTTACCTAGAGAATTTTCAAGAATGTAATTTCATCATATCAATCACAAAGAAAGAATAACAACATTTTGAAAAGCATTGTGAATGAAGGAATGTGCTATTATGATAAAGTTGAGGAATCTCTTACAAGCACAAAGAGAATTGAACTTAAAATCCCAAGAAAGTATGTTTTACTTTGGAAATAAACGATTATGTTCTTGTGTGTTAAAGTTGAGAAAGCTCCTAAAAGGTGTATAGTTATTGGTATTATGTCCACCTCTTGATTTATGTGCTTATTTAAAGCTTGGAAAACTAAAGGACAACCATGTTCAACTATATAAATGCTAAGTGACTCTTAAACTCATGAATTATGTGGCTTTAAATGTGCATTCAATATATAAGGGTCTAAATCCATAAAGAACTATGGTTCAACATGGATATATGACTCATAAGGCAACCTAAAAACATACTAAATAGATGGAACAAGAAAGAATATCATAAGCACATAACCCAATCATACATATAAAATTGTAAAAGTTTGTCTTGAACTCCTTGAAACCATAATAATGCTATTATCGAATGACCTATTATTGAGTTTGTCAAAGTGCTTGAAACCATGTTAATGCTATTATTGAGTGACCTATTAACTAGTTAATTTTGTTCCAACCTAGAACTTTAGTAACTCAACCTCACATAGGCATGATGATGGGATTATGGGGTTTGCTGATCGCAAAAGCACTAACAATATGGATGATAGGCCTACATGCAATTGCAACCCATTAGACCCATGTCTAAATGAAGAATTTAATCTAAACTCCACAATTTTCTTGATATTTTCTAAGACTTCAATAGTAGGAATGCACTTACGTGTTAGTGATATCATAGTTTATTTGCTAGTTACATGGAATGCTGAATCATAATCTAAAGCTTAGACCATTAGGACTTTAGAATAGCACCTCAAATAAATGTATAGAGAGGATTTTTTAAATTGAAGATTTGACATCCTATGGGACATTTTTCAAGAATGTAACCCCTAAAAAGCATGATTACCATTGGAAGTCTTGAAATATCTTGGTATTGGTGGTGCTATTAACAACCAACAAAATAGTTAAAACAATAGTTTGGTGATATGTAGATGTTGGAAGGCCATGGAAATCCTAGAGCAAGGGGATCTCTAGAGGAAGGAGTGGATGGAAGAATAAAGATTTTAGTAATTCTAGTATTACCTATCATTATTGTGAAAGAACAAGTCATATTATAGCCCATTGTTATGATAAGAAGGATGACATTCGTAGTGGTAAATTAGAGTAAGAAAATTGCATATTGTCTTCAAGATAGAAAGATGATAAAATCGATTATTTGTGTGTCATGGAACATAGGATGAATGTTGTTCTAGGAAAGGGGACATGTGAGGATGTATGGTATGTTGATTCAAGTGTAGCTAATCATATGAACAACAATGCTAAATGGTTTAGAGAGATGTAACATTTGCAAAATCGTGGTTAGATGTAGCTAATCATATGATTAGCCATGTTGAATGGTTTGAAGAGATATAGTATTTGCACAATTGAGGTTAGGTGGATATGGATTATTATTCATGCCATTTTATTCCACACATGGAGAATTTCCCTTGTCATTGCATGATGGTTAGATAAAATGTTTATAAGATGTATTACATGTCCCATCCATCATAAAGAATATGGTATTGGTTCATCAAATATGGTAGAGTAAGGTTTGCAAGTTAGATTTAATGCAAAGGGTTGTTTTGTTAAAAACTTTAATAATATATGTAGGTTGATTGCCAAAGAAAACTGAACTAGCCATTTTTTTACTTTGGATGCTAGAATTCTCGCTATAAATGCTACTACATATGTTAAAGTACTAAATGCAAAGGTGTGGTTGCAAATATTGAAATATGGCACAAACCTATCGGACATGCAAATGTTCAAAGACTAAAATTGATGCAGTCCAAATGGTTTTTTATAGGTTTTTCTACATTCAAAGTTGCAGATTTATATAAGGTATACAAAGTATATCAATTTGGAAAACATGTGAGATATTACTTGATGGTGTGCATTTAAATGTTTAGGGGCCTACTTAGAATGTATCTCTTGGTGGTACAAGTATTTTTTTACATTTATCGATGGTTGCTCTAGAGAGCTCTAGGTATATTTCATGAAGAAAAAGAGTAAAGTATTTGAGCACTTCAAAACTTTCAAGGATGTTGTTAAAATAGAAACAGGCTTGAAAGTTAAGTGCTTGGCATTAGATAGAGGGGGGGAGTACCTCTCTAATTATTTTAGTGTTTTTTGAGGTCTCATTGAACAAAGTAATAGTTTACATGTAGATATACCCAACAACAAAATGGGGTTGCAAAAAGGAAAAACATACATATTATAGAAATTACATGGGCATTGATGGTTGAAAATTTTATGTTTAATTATTTTTTTGTTTGAGGATATTTATATTGTTATCTATATTATGAACAAAGCTCCCATACTTGAAATTCATAGTACATTGGTATGGCATTATATCTTTGAAAATATACATATAAATTTATCATTTGCAACTACTTTCCAATAGACTATTTGATTATCTTTGTATCCATAACCTAAATTACATAAAGAAAATTATTCTAATTGGACTATTTAAGGATGTTATTTCTAAATATCCTATTAAATATTATAGGATTATTTAAATAACTAAAGAAGAACATATATGTTTATGGATGAGTTGGATGTGGAAGGGTGGATTCTCGATGTGTTTGTCCTCTAACTAGGTGGTCCTCATAAGTTGAGAGGCTTCTCAACTATTGAATTTAGGATTGATTAGAGTTGATTCGCTATGATTGTCATAGGTTTTATGTCTTAGAATCTTACTCAGTGACATTTTATGGGGTTGGGTTGAGAGTATGCCTTATAGGAAGAGGGGTCGATATTCTACTATCCTCGTTTATCACTGTCATTGAACCAAGTGTGCCACTAGTTCTAGCTACTTACAGAAGCAACTACCCTTACTATATGCCACAAGGTTGATAGATAACTTAAAGCGTAAAGAGTGGGATAGACAAGGGGTTAGCATGAGGAAAACACCCAATCGCACTAAAGAGATATAGTTATGGTATTAGTTTATCAAATAATCAAGTCTCTTCACCTTCTCTTCAGTTTTCATAGCTTTCCTTCTTTCTTTGTCTCTCTTCCTATATTTCTCTCTCCTTTTCTAATATTTCTCTCTGCTCTTTTCTCTCTCTTCTACACTTATAGAGCTATGAGCATAAATATACTTGATGTTGTGCATACATATGTTTGGTGGCCTACATAGAAGATATATCTTGGTGGCAACAAATACTTTGTCAAGTTTATTAATGATTGTTCAAGAAAGCTATGGGTATATTTTATGAAAAAAAAGAGTTATGTATTTGAGCACTTCAAAACTTTAAAGGTTGTTGTTATTAATGATTGTTCAAGAAAGCTACAAGTAAATTTTATGAAAAAAAAGAGTGATGTATTTGAGGACTTCAAAACTTCCAAGGTTGTTGGTGAAATAGAAACATGCTTGAAAGTTAAGTACTTGAGGTCAAATGGAGGGGAAGAGTACCTCTCTAATGAGTTTAGTGACTTTTTGAGGTCTCATGGGATAACGAGATGGTTTGCTTGTAGGTATACCCCATAACAAAATGGGGTTGTAAAAAGGAAAAACGGGGTTGCAAAAGTTGCACATGCTGAAAAGAATATGCCCAAATATTTTTTGTCTAAAACTATTCATACTGTTGCCTATATTATGAACAAAACTCCCATAGCTATAGTTCATGGAAAGACCCTTGAAGAATGCTTTACAAGCAAGAAGCCTGATGTGTCACACTTGAAAGTATTTGGTTGTTGGTTGTATTATATATGTTCATGTCCCAAATAAGCTACAAAAGAAGCTTGATCCAAAGGCCAAAAAATGTATTTTTATTGTATACTCTTTAGAGCAAAAAAGGTATCGTTGTTATAGCCATGTCTTAAGGTGAGTTCAAAGTGAGCAAAGATGTTATTTTTTATGAGATAAGAAGTTGGTATGCATCCAGTGGTGATGCATTGGATGATGATCATGATCATGATAGTTATATGCAAAAAGAAAAGAAAAACTCATTGAGCCTTAGTGAACCAAAAACATCATCTAGTACTACATCTATAGTTAGCCCTTGATCTAGAAGACTAAGGAGTAGCCCCACATCTTCAGTGCATCTACAAGTGTTGCCAGTAAAGACAAAGGGAAGAAGAAAGTGTCAGATGGTAATGATACATCTACTAGTAATTTGGGATTTGATGGAGATTCCAGTTGTTTAGAGAGTTTGAATGATTAGATTGGTATTTCTTCACTCATGACACCAAGTGTACAGAGAGCACATGGTAATGTAAAGACTCCATTGAGTGATCCAATGGTACGGAGGTCTAGCAAGCTTAGATGCCCTATTAAAATATTTGGTTTTAAAGGTTATGCAACTCACCATTATGCTTATATAGTAAAGGTGATTGAGGATGTTGAGGATGTTGAGCTCAATTATTTTGAGGATGTTGTTAGTCATGCTCATTGGGATGCAACAATGGATAAGGAGATGCTACATTAGAAGCCAATAAGACTTGGATCTAGTACCATTGCCTAAGGGCAAGAACGCTATTAGTTGTAAGAGAATTTACAAAATCAAGCATAATGTAGATGGTTCCGTTGGGCAGATATAAGGCTAAGCTGGTTGCAAAAGGCTATGCTCAAACATATGGTATAGATTATAAACAACTCCATGCATGGATGTATCCTTCTTTCATGATCAGATGCCATGAGACATTAGTCCAGTTGCTAGAATGGCAATTGTCAGATGTGTGATTCCTTTGGTAGCAACCAAAGGCTAGAGTTTGCAGAAAATGGATGTCAAGAATGCCCTCTTGCAAGGTGAATCGCAAGAAGAGGTGTATATGGAGTAGCCAGCAAGTTATGAGGATTTAGAGTATTTTACGTATGTGTGCAGGTTAAAGAAAGCACTCTATAGACTAAAGTAAGCACATAGAGCATGGTCTCATAAGATTTGAGAGTATCTTGTCGACATTATCTTTTATGTTTTTTATACTGACCACTCACTGTATGTGAGAAAGAGAGATGCAAGTTGGTCATCATAGTCATCTATGTGGATGACTTGATTATTATAGGTGACACTGACAATGAGATTGCTAAAGTTAAGGGCTTTTTGAAAAAGAAGTTTGAGATGAAGGATTTGGGTGAGTTGAGGTACTTTATTGGTATTGAGGTGATTATCTGTGGTGATGGTATATGATTGTCCCAAAGGAAGTATGGCTTGGATATGTTATCCAAGTATGGTATGATAGCGTTAAGCCTATTTACATGACTATCACAGACTTGAGCTATGTTGTTGGCCTTGTCAATTAGTTTATGAAAATGCTTAGAAAGCCTCACTTGCATGTAGTTAGATGCATATTGAGGTATGTGAAGTCCACTTTGCAATATGAAATTTCTTATGAGGCAGGTAAGAATATACAAGTGTTTGGATACATAGATGCAAAGTGGGCTGGCAACATGTCTAATAAAAGATCTACCAATGGATTCATGTTTTCCCTTGGTAGTGTAGTAGTCACATGAAGTAGGAAAAAGCAACATGCAATTGCTTTATTAAGTACAGAGGAGGCTAAGTATAGAGGTGCTACTATGGCAGCATGTGAGGCGGTATGGCTACAAAAGTTATTGGGTGATTTGGATGTGTAGGGAGACAGTCCACTTGTCCTTCATTGTGATAACATGACTAGTATATGGCTAGCTAGGAATCCAATTTTCCATGTTAGGAAAAAATACATTGAGAGGCATTACCAGTTTGTGAGAGAGAAGGTATTTGCATGAGATATTGACTTAGTATATGTCAGCACACAAGATTAGATAGCTGGCATTTTCACAAAGACATTGGGTACAGATAAGCTTTGAAAGTTTTGAAGCTTACTTGGAGTTACAAAGATGCAATTGAGCTTGAGGGGGAGTGTTGAGATGGCAAGCTCAACACATATGGACATTGATGATGGACCGCTTGGCTAGATGGGCCTGCACGTCTACACTTAGCACATCAATGGTCATTATGATTCTCACATAGCCAATGACTTATCACTTATTATATTTAATTTGTTGTACCTACCTACAGTTGGCATAGTTATAGCGTCAATCAATTAGTACAGTAAGTTATGCATTGGTTGACTTAACATACCACTATCATTTATGTTGTATCTTTATCTATAATTTGTGTACATTGTACTGTGGGTAGAAGAAGAAGAAGAAACCACCAAGAAAACATTTTGGCATCGATCTCTCTTCTTGTGTTTTTGAGTGAGCTTTCTCTTGTATGTATGGTCTATTTGGTGTAGCAACTCAAGCAAGTCCCTCCACCATGCAATTTTTGATAGCCCATGTTCATGGCATGATTTCTCATACCAATGCTCATTGTACCCATCATCATAGTGCCACTATCCATAACACTCATTCCTTTCAAGAGTAACTTGTGTCCAACTCATGATATCATTGATAGATTTTCTCATAGCTACTCATATCTAGACTCTTTGTCCATCTCTCTAGATATTTTATTGATAAATTAAGTCAATGGCAATTACAAATACACCAAATCACCCAATACTTTAACTTGGCTCAAATGTAGACTCCTTGTCCATCTCTCTAGATATTTTACGGCTAAAATGAGTCAACAGCAATTGCAAATGCATTAAGTCAACCAACAATTCATCTTGGCTTTGCCTTCACTACTATCTATTATCATTACTTTCCATGGTCACATATAAAGACTCTCTTGTCAAGGGAGACTAATTGATTTTAAGGCATCACCATCAAGAAGGTGTGCATTTTTATGAATGATATTTTCAAGTTTAACATTGATTATAACAATGTGAAGAAGCTTATTGTCCTTGAACTCACATTGACCTACTATCTAGAAATACATAGGTTGTTGGCACCAATAAGCATTTGTGGGAGCTCTTGCTCAACCGCCAAGACGCATGGACTGCTTATTGCTTCAAGCATTCCAAGCCGAGCACTAATGGATACCTATCACACAGCTGACGTGCTACCTATCCATAAGTATAGTGAGCTTACCTCCATGACGATTGAGTTACCTCCACTCCCGCGCACTCCAGTAGCTCCACGATCCAAGTGCAAAGCTTCAAGCAAGCTCCATCCTCAAGCTCCGCGCTCCAAGCTCCATTACCGCAAGCAAGACAAGAGAAGAGAAGAGGAGAGAAGAAGAGAGAAGAAGATGGAGAGCTTCTCCTCCCCGGTCCCTCACTCTCACACACTCACACCCTCACACTCCCTCTCTCAAGCACAAGCTCAAGCAAGCAAGTAAGAAGAAGAAGAAGAAGAAGAAGAAGAAGAAGAAGAAGAGGAGAGCCACTTTTGGCCACACATAAGAATGAGCTTCTCATTCACTTTTCATTATATACAAAATCCTAAATCCCTTTTGGGCGGTCATCCCCTTATCCCCTTTTTTACATGGCCGACTGTGGCCTAGGTCCTTTTTCCCATTGTTCTCCTATCTTCCTAGCTTCCTTCCTACCGCCCATCTACCTTTACAAATTGCATGCGTGAGAGCTTGGCACTCTTAAAATAAATCATGGTGTGCCCTGTGTCTTTTTTACAAAAGTATTGACTTGCGTTTTTTCTCATGCGCCTTTCTCCTTGATTTAGGACTTTTCTGCACTTCTTGTGTTTCCAAATTCTTCTTGGCGCGCCTTCATCTTCTGTTTCACTTTTGCCTTGGCCTTGTCTTCTGCTTTAGATTTTCCATCTTTTCCACCTTATTCATTTGAGGGTTAACAACATTCTATATGGAAATTCATGTACACTCCCATGTTGTGAAAAGTAGATATAATTCATATGTCTTCACATGCTGGAAAAATTTGTGCACACTCTTCAAGTGTTATAATGCATCTTTATTCAACTCTCAAAAGATTTCAATAGAAACAATGGGTGACTTGTTCATAATGGTAAACTCTAAAAATTCTTATCTCACAAAATTCCAATCTCAAAGTGAAAAATACTGCATGGAAGCACACTTTCAGACTTGCCTTGAACACATTGAAATTCTTAAATCTTCCTCAAATACAAAAGTATTCAAATGCTACTCCTAACTTTGCTACTACTAATGTTGTTGCTCACTACTATTGTTTAGGTTAATCTAAGAAAGAAGCTTGCTCTATTTCAAAAGCTTCAACTGTCTTGGACTACAAAAACCTAATTGCAATCATGGACATGAGCCTCTGAAGAGAACAATCTTGAATAAAGTGGCATGGAGTAGCTCAAGTGATCAAGCAATCTTTAGGATTAACCTTTTTATCATGTTCTAATCAAGGGTCATATCAACACTTCTAGTAATGCATTAATAGAATTGCATTCCTTCCTAAATAACCTTGTTTTGCATCCAAACATGATGGTAAAATTTCCTTCTATGAGCATGTATAAAGTGCCTGTGAAAATTCTACAAAGTTGATGATGCGAATAGTTCCTTGTCTATGCAAAAGAATACTCAAAGTAAGCATTTGCTATTGTCTTTGTTTGTAGGATGCTTGTTCTTCTCAAGGTTGAAGAGTGGACATATTGGAGTGAAATAGTACAATGTTACCCATGGAGGATCAAGCTAAAGGTTCCTAATTGACCTAACAATCACCTATCAAAAACTAGCTCACATCCAGAGGTGTCCTTCGAGAGGCTTCTTGTCCGCAAGGAGTGACTGCCATTACCCTTGGTTCATGAAGTACAACTCTTTTTTCCAGGAAAACTAAGGATTTATGAAATCCCTCGTAGTACTCTAGCACAGCTACCATACCTTTTCCCTAAGATAATTTACAGTTCGGATTCTGAGACCAAACCCTAAATAAGTCAACGAATCAGCCCTTCCTAGAGTTTCTTCCTATCGTTTGTTTTTGGGAAAACCTCTCGGCTAACCGAGACCACCTTGCCATAGGATTGGATTTGTCGGGAATCCATCCGCCCGCTTCCCTCTATGGAAGTTCTTATTTATTTAATTACCTACCACATTATGTGAAACGTATAAAAATAGCTTCATTAATTAAATAGAATCCTTTTATGCACAGTTGTTCATTTGTGTAATTTACTCACAGTTACTCACGGACATACAATCAGAATAAAACAAATTCATTGATTATGTTCCATAATATGTGTTCTCCCATCCATATATGAGAAAAATTACAATTTCACATGCTACCTCATCTAGTGTATCTACACATCACCAAGATCAAATCCACCTATATGAAAGTTGAGAAGGATCGAAGCTTGCACTCGAGAGCTATGGCGGGGGAGCAAGAGCAAGAGAGAGAGACAAGAAATGGGAACTCCAACAATCACAATGTGTGACCGGGCCTTCCTTTATTCAAACTGTCACTAAAAGAATAAAGAATAAAGTGACGGTGACGGGCGCCCGCCACCTGCAGTGTGCAGTGGCAGTGACTATCAGTATATTAATACACGGGCGGCTAAGCGAAGGTGGCTTTACCCCCAACAACCTCCCACTTAAAGGTAAATCTGCCCTAGTGAGAAGTGAAAAGAGAAAAAAAAAGACAGTACAACATGTACACATGTACAACAGGATGAGGAAAGACGTCATCTCATTCCGCGCCCATCAACCTCCTGAGGAAGGCAAAGCGCTCTGTAAGGAGGCTTTTCGTGAGCAGATTTGCAGGATTCTGGTTAGTCGAGATCTTGACAAGGTCAACAGACTTTTCCTCAACGACCCCACGTATGAAGTGATACCTCACTTCAATGTGTTTCTTCTTTGCATGGAAGACAGGATTCTTGGCTAACTGAATATCACTCATAGAATCCGAATGCAATGTAGGGATAGCATCAATACCAAGGTCAGCAACCAAACGACCCAACCAAATGGCCTCCTTGCAAGCCTCAGTGGTTGCAACATACTCAGCCTCTGTAGTAGAAAGGGACGTGCATTTCTGAACCCTAGACATCCAAGAAACAGCACCTCCAGCATAGGTGAATACATAGTCGGAAGTGGACTTCCTACTACTTGCATGTCCTGCATAATTAGAGTCAATGTACCCCACGATTCCTGTAATCCTGGCTACCATAGCATATGCATATATCTACAGTGCCCTTCAAGTACCTCCTGATACCCTTCATGGCATCCCAATGCTTCTTGCCAAGTGTAGCTATATAGCGTGCCACAACACCAACTGCAAAGGCAATATCTAGACGAGTGGCTATCATGGCATACATAAGACTACCCACTGCAAATGCATAGGGAATCTTGGCCATCTCGGCCCTCTGCTCATCTGTCTCTGCGGACAATTAGCCTATGATAGCTTCACATAAGAAGGCAATGGACAGTCAATAGGCTTTATGTCCTGCATGTGGAAGCGCTCAAGGAATTTATGAATGTACTCCCTCTGTGACAAGTAGAGGAGTCCCTGATGCCTATCGCATCTAATGCACATACCAAGTATGTGAGCGGCCTATCCCAGATCTTTCATCTCAAAGCTCTTCTTGAGCTAAGCCTTAACAACATCTAGCTCATCATGAGCTTTCCCTGCTATCAGCATATCATCCACATAGAGTACTAAAATCAATAAAGAACCAGCACGGGCTTTCTTCGTGTAAAGACACGGATCCATAGCACTCCTACTGTAGCCCTGTGACTACATAAAGGCATAAAACTTATGATACCACTCCCTAGGTTCTTGCTTCAAGCCATAAAGGCTTTTCTTCAATTTGCACATTAGGTGCTCCCTGCCAGGTTCTGCAAAGCCCTTAGGCTGCTCCATATAAATCTCATCATGCAAGTCCCCATGTAAGAAAGCCATCTTGACATCCATCTAGCATAAATCCAAGTCAAGATGAGCAATTAAAGTCAAGACTAAGCGCAGGGTGGTCATCTTAACCACAGGAGAAAAGACCTCATCAAAGTCCACACCATGCTCTTGCTCAAAACCCTTTGCCACCGGTCTAGCCTTGTATTCCAGCTTGGGGTATCCAGGGGTACTTTTCAGCTTGTACACCCACTTGCATGGCAAAGCCTTCTTGCCCTTAGGCAAGGAAACCAAATCCCAAGTCTCATTCTTATGCAAGGAGTCTATCTCAGACTGCATAGCCCTCTCCCAAGAGTGACTGTCACCCCTGCGCATAGCCTCATTATAAGTGAAAGGCTCTCCTGCATCTATAACCAAGACATAATGCATTGAGGGCTGAAATCTATCAAGTGGACATATGTCTCTAGTAGACCGTCTCACAGTAGGCTCTACTCCCTGTCCAACACCTTGATCATGAGCATCTATTGTAGCTGTAGGCTGTCCAACTGGCTGTGCGGGAGCTCTCGGCTCCTCCTGAAATATCACCCTATGAATCTCAACAACTCTCTCAAACTTCCGATGCATCTTGTCTTCATGGAAGACTACATCATGACTGCGGATGACTTTTCGCACCTACGGATCCCAAAGACGGTAACCATCTCGCCTGCATCCCCATAACCAAGGAAAATGCATTTGACACTCTTAGGATCCAGCTTACTTCTCTTGTCCCTGGGCACATGGCAAAATGCCTCACATCCAAAGACACGGAGATGCGCATGAGGGAGGTTTTCCAGTCCATATGTCCTATGTAACCTAGAAATGCAAACCACTAGAAGGTGATCTGTTTATGACATGCACAGCTGTACTAACTGCCTCAGCCCAAAAGCTCTGTGGTAGGCCTACGTGGCTAAGCATACTGCGTACACTCTCCTAGATGGTTCTATTCATCCACTCAACTAAACCATTTTTGGGGGGGGTTAGGGGGTGGTCAACTAATGCTTAATATCCCTCTCATCACATAACTGCTCAAAAGCACGTGAGACATACTCACCCCCATTATCTGTTCTTAGGCATTTTAGCCTATACCCAGACTGGTTCTCAACCAATGCAAGCCATCTCTGAAACATAGCCAAGACATCAGATTTCAGCTTAATGGGATAAG
Organism: Lygodium microphyllum; assembly: GCF_053477565.2. Classification (NCBI taxonomy): domain Eukaryota; kingdom Viridiplantae; phylum Streptophyta; class Polypodiopsida; order Schizaeales; family Lygodiaceae; genus Lygodium; species Lygodium microphyllum. Next base: position 88,849,996 of record NC_141157.1, read on the forward strand.
CCCAAACTTTTTGTGAAAAATCATCTATGAAAGTAACAAAATACTTTGCACCATGACAAGGCATGGGCCCACAAACATCCAAATGTACCAATGCCAAGGGCTCACTCATGCGTGACCTTCTTATGCGTAGACCTAGTCTGCCTGCCATAAAGACAATACTCACATGAATCAAAATATGCATAATCAAGGGGCAGTAAGTACTGTAAACCAGAAAGCATTTTCATTCCCTTCAAAGATATATGGCCCAAATGGGCATACCAAAGAGATACATGTGGGGATAGAACCCACAGACAAAACATGTTCAAGGGAAAAAGTAGATATAATCAAGGGATAGAGGCTACCAGCCTTGGCACCTCTTGCAATCACAAGATTGTCACGAGTGATCTTCCATGTAGAGTCTCCAAAAGATACGTGATAACCTGTGTCATCAAGCTATCCAGCTGATAGGAGACTACGTGTCAAAGTAGGAACGTGACGCACATCTTGCATAAAAAAACTGCTGCCAGAAGGAAACTGCTACCTAACATCACCAATGCCCACAATATCAAGAGAGCTGTCATCACCCAAGCGCACAAAACCCGAAATAGTACGATATGGATGAAAACACTCTCGGTAAGGTGTCACATGAAAGGACACACCTGAGTCCAAGAGCCAACACTGTGCATACATAGAGTGTATCTCTGTCATCTGCGAAGCACTAGAAGAAGCTGCAAGGATATAATCATCATCATCAACATCCTCAAGCTACATAACATTGATCTCTTCAATTTTAACACTGGACTTTGCAGGCACTATGCTGCGATCAGAAGACTTATCCTACACTTTGTCTTTCCCCTTATCTTTGTGCCTTTCATTGTGCAATTCATGGCATTGTGGCCTAATATGGCCTTTTTTCCCACAATTGTGACAAGTAACATCTGCATTCCTGCCACGAGATTTGCTATGTGACTTCTCACGAGGCTTGGACCGAGATTTCTGAGAATCCCATCCACGGCCACAGCCACTGCCATGCTTTCCATATCCATCATTCCTGCCTCTAATTGTCATAACATGCAACACACGAGAGGCATCCAAATTCTTACGGTTAGCCTCTTCCTACAGAAGAGCACTCTCAACATCATATAATTTCAAGGTAGCAGCAGGAGGCCCATAATGTAGTGCAGAATACATCCCATGACTCATTAAGAGTACCAAGCAAGAAAAGAGGAGTGACATCCTCTGCAAAAGTGATGTCCTGCGAAGTCAAGTTCTTGAGTATAGCATGGAACTGGCTCAAGTGAGTAGACATAGTCACATTCTCCTTCATGCGGTGCATATCCATAAGCTACTTCAGTCAATACATCTGACTCGCTGGACTTTTATTGTCCACAGAGATTCTTGATTTTATCCCATAACTGCCATGCACTCTGTTCTTTCTCAAATACATTGTAATGAACTTGTTCTGTGAGAGATAATACAATAGTGGACTTGCATAACTCATCAAGCTCAAGGGATTCCTCATCTGGAATAGTTGCAGGCGGATGCCCGCTCAACCTCAATGGTTTGATCTGCGATTTTGTACCAACACCTGCAAAATCTGGCTCTTCCAATAAGAGTAATTCGTACCATCAAGCTTAATGATGTTGAAAATAGCATGATCAGTGGACGAACTCGCCATAATGCAGGCTGGAAGACTGTAGACAGTTCAAAATTGCTTGATGTTTATTGCAGAAAATGACAAAAAAATCACCAAAATCGAGAGAAAATGGTGAGAAAAGTGTAACCAAAGCTACTTTCCACCAAGTACTAGTGAAAGTACATCATTTTAGAATATTTTAGCCTGAAAAATCCATGTCAGTCTGAAGTTATATACTTGCTGTAATAAATGACAACAGGGTACTATGAGAAGCAATTGCTGACGAAATCACTGCACCAAGTCAAGAAATGACAGCCAAGACATGACCAGCCATAAACGGACATAAATCAACACCAAACAGTCATCAAGACCTTGAGAAAACATCCAAACATGTCACCAAAGCATCCGTTAGTGAGTAGGCATATCCCCTGGACAATACAGTGTCGTACTGCTGCGCATCTGAGTTGTGGAATCCACCAAAAAGATATGCTGAACATGGGACTGATGAACAGAAAATGCTGATTGTGAAAATGAGGAGATCATTTGGTTTTGTCAAAGAAGCAGAGATCAACACAGAACTTGATAGAAAGCAGATTTTTATGCAAGGCTATGATAAAAAAACAGGTGCTCAATAGTCGTACTTTTGACTACGAGGCATGCTGCATATGAAAGAGACCTGGAAGAGATAAAACGGCTCTTTGTTTTACTGTTTTGAAAAAGGTAAATCACAGTAGCATGGTGGAGAGAAAAGCTAAATTGGGGGCTTGCTTTATGGGTCCGAAGCAAAAAGAAGAGCCGCTGAAAATGGTGGGGAGATTCATTTTTGGTGGGAGGTGGAAGAAAACGACGAAGAGGAAAAAAAAGGCGGACGCCAGTTCATATGTTACACAGAATTATCCTGCTCATGGGGGCTTCCTTCGATGGAAAGTGGATCTTTATGTAAACGCTGGAACTTTATGATTATAGAGCAGCATCTCCCAGAATTTGAAAACAGTTTTCGCTGCGGCACTCCATTTGTTCGCCTCTCTAAAGCGTAATCGAATGTGTAAGAGATTCTGATTTAGCCAGAAGGTTGATTAGATCTGCAACGGAGTTTGTCCTGCTCTTCAGATGCTAAGTCCTGCTACCAAACGATCATAAAATTTAAAAAGGAAAGTCAGTGGTAAAAAACAAAAACCTGGTAGACTTCGTCTCTCCGACACGAGAAGAGAGACAGAGAGACAGAGAACAATCGAATAATCTGAGTATAGAAAATTTACATTAACATTATTCAGTGGGACATTGATAGAAATTCGATAAGCCAAAGCATCAAGCATATCCATCAGTATCAAGTGGATTAATCGAGCCTGCTCTGGTCACCAGACATATACAATCAATCATGGAGAGAATGATGGGATTCTGTGACGAAAGAAGTTTATCATCATCATCAGCAAAATAACTAGCGAAAGCAACAGACAAAAGAATTAGATGGAGATAGCAAAGGGGGGGGAAGAAGGTAAAAAATACACAGTGATGGAGATATTATGGCGCTTCTCACAGAATTCTGTAGCCATTTATACCTCCTCTAATCGTCATCTTGTACATTTACACATGGCATGGCAGCAGATTGCGCTTCAATAACTGTCCTTGTTACAGGCGCAGGGAAATTATTTCCACATGAACTACTTGCTCTTTCTGATAGCTGAAGTTAAATTCAGCCTGGTCACATACCCTTTTTCTCTGCTTATGCTGCTATGATTAGGCTGCTGCTGGTTGCAGTACATGGGCTTTCAAAGTTCTAAATGATCTTTTCCTTGATGATTAGGATTCAAGTGGTGGATTTCTGACATTCCTCGGAGGTGCTGATCTTTTAACCTAATGAAATGTCCTGAACCCGCCTTGTTAAAAGACACTACACAGCTACTCCAGTGTTGGCACAAACTTACCTCCCTCGTTATTTGGAGCGCAAATATTGAGTGGGCCCAATTGAACAAACTGTTTTTCTGCCTTGCTGTTGAAGTTGATCGACTAGTTGGAAACTAACAAGCCAATTGAATAGAATACAGTTGTAATTGGAATTAGAAGAAGATTGATGTCTGCCAGGCTTTGAGGAAATGATATGATCTAGATACAAACTACTTCCTTATACAGACTGCAAAGCTTTCTTCAGACACTGAAAAATAACAGACATATAAGGAAGAATGCTTTATATCTTTTCTCATCACATCTTCTCCCTTCAAAGTTCTGAACTTAGCACTGATGAAGGTGCTTAAGACATAGTAATCACTATGAATGGGAAGAGATCAAAGACTACAATAAAAGCACTATAGAGTTTGACAATCTGACTTGTAGTAAACAGAGAGATAGAGCTTTCATTGCATGCCCAGGTAAAGCAAAGCATCTTCTATCTTCTGTAAATAGAGATTATTCAAATGACAGTGCCAAAGCTCCTTTAGACAGGGATTTCTTGGATGTTTGGATCAAAGTTTCATATGTTTCTTCAATGGGTAGTTCAATGAATACTTATCTATGAAGTTACAAACTTTCCTGTGAACCAGGCCAGAGCAATCTTGCTGTGAGAAAAGAAGGATCTTCAACAACTGTGGATTTGAACTTAGACAATAATTAACTGCCTAAATTAAAAGTTCATGTTGTCACAACAGAGCTTTACTAATATTGACCTTCTATCCTGAAATTATTCAAAGTCCTCTGTGGTCGCGACTTGGCTTTCAAATCCCTTCGACAACGGCAAAGTATACATAACACTGGCAAGACCTGACACCAGTAGGTGTATGCTCACAAGAGTGCAAAGCCCAAGCTCAGGTCAAAAGAAACTCCAAGATATAAGTGCATGAACCATGCAACATTTAAGTGTAAGAGATCCCAACGTCTCAAGTATCTGCAAAATGCTCAAAATAGCATAAACCTCCTACTCAATGTCGGTCAAGCATACTAGATGCTCCCACTAGCTCAAAAGGAGGATAAACGAACTCAACAGCTCAAGCAAACCAAGTCAAAGTACCAAAGACAGGTAACCAAGACAATGCCTCAATAGCATCCAAGGTCGTAATGGAAAAAGCCAAGTCGTAATGGAAAAATCCAAGTCAATGTCCAACTGCTCAAGGGAATACTCAAATGAATGTCGAGACGAGCTCAAATAACTGCCATCCACAGCCAAAGCATAAAGCATTCACCAAGACATCATAACCCGTACTGGGTAGCCTAGGCATAAACCATGTCGTAGATGAAATGTCAGTTGCAAAGAAGTGACAGTCAAACCCAAATCGAGCTCTAATCTTGGCTCAAAAGCATTCCAGAGCATAAACAAGACATGTGGCATAGTCCAAATACATCATGACATCATACCGAGTAGCTGGGAGCACCCCATGACCAATAGGCATAACCCAACTGTAGCATAAATAGCTTCATTCCTAAAGTTTTCAGCAGCATATAACCTCTGTAAACTGAGCAAATCAATGCTCAATCCAATCTCAAATCCATAGGCAAACCAAAGGCATACATTCCCGTATGTATAAGCACCAATCGGGCATAATCGAGCATCAAATGCCAAGACCTGTAAGTATAAAATTGAAGTAACAGGTAGCTGCCCTATTTTGGACAATTTGGGATTGTTCAAAATAGTCAATGGTTGAGCTAAATCAACTCCAAATGCATCTCACATAAGAGGCATAACATCCACAAGTGATCCGGTATCAATAGACATTAGTAGAAGCATCACATAAGCCACAGGTATATAAATACGTGTTATCTCAGACCTGAAATCTATTGCAAAATATTTTGTCATCAAAATCTAGCAAATCCGACATCACCATCACGTTTGGAGCGTGCCAAAATCCCAAATTAGACTCTTACCTTGCCTGAATCGGGTTTTGAATGCCCGAGATATGACAAAAAGAGTGATTTTTGGGCCAAATTTTGAAACAGGCGTAAAAAAAAAGTGAGCTAGCTGGGGGGGTCTACTGTCCTGCTTGTCAACAATGGGGCCCAAAGGAGGCACAAATGGGCGCCAAAGAAGGCCTACACCAAGCCTCAGTAAGCCTTGATAGACTGGAAGCAAGATCCAGGTGAAGGAAGCTCCAAGAGGTGTGAGCTATGGCTGCCCACAACCTGTGAAAACCTTGTTTACCTAGATCTGGGGACTAAAGTAAAACTCTGAAATAATGAAGCAATACTTCAATGTCAATGCCTTGATGGTGCCTCAATAGACCGGGAAGAAGCTCGGGAAGTCGGGGAGTGACGGGAGCTCAAGAGAATGAGCTATGGCTGCCAGGAAGGAGACCCAATGCGAGTGGGGAGTCAACGGGAAGCTAAGAATGCCATGAGCCAAGCTCAAGAGTCGGGAAGTCGTGCTCTGATACCAGTTGAAAGGTGACAAGGATCGAAGCTTGCACTCGAGAGCTATGGCGGGAGAGCAAGAGCAAGAAAGAGAGAGACAAGAAATGGGAACTCCAACAGTCACAATGTGTGATTGGGCCTTCCTTTATTCAAACTGTCACTAAAAGAATAAAGAATAAAGTGACGGTGACGGGCGCCTGCCACCTATAGTGTGCAGTGGTAGTGACTGTCAGTGTAGTAATACACGAGCGGCTAGGCGGAGGCACCTTTACCCCCAACACTATAGCTAGCATTTTTAGGCGTCCTAAGTAGAACTTGGGTCATACAAGGGACCAAGTAGTTCCTAGGTGCGTAAAGGATTCACTAGCCAGAGCCCCCCTTGCACCTTAGCCACCTCCTACTTAATACGATCCCTACTGAGAGACCTCTCATCGTGGGAATCAGTCCATGCTTCCACGGTGGTAAAAACAACCCCATTTGGTATGGGGATTCGGCACATATCCTTGGGGGAGGTATAGGGCTCCTCAATTTATATATGTTCCAATACTTAATTCGATCAGGATCCAATCTAGAAAATCACAAACAATTATGACTTCAAACACCCATGCAACTTTCAAGTGATGATTAATCTAGTAGCAATCGATACTTGAATTTCACATAATGAACTCTTTTCCTTGGAATTTAACTAAGGGTATCTAGATTTTGGGATCTCTAACTTCCCAGTTTAAGGTTTATTCTTGTAACCAAGTTTCTTGGCCTTAAATCAATTTCTTTACTTAGAGTTATTTCAGGTTTTTTTAAAAATTATATTCTATCAAAGCTTCTAGATTAAAACTATATCCTTGACTAGTTTCTTCAAGGTTTCGTTCTTAGTAAATTTGTCTTGAATTCACTAGCCTTCTTTTCTATGGGGTTAACATTAAATTCCTCATGTTTTCTCTTGAGTTTCAGGTTTTCATAGTTCCTCTAACAATATCTAGCCTATAAGATGTTCTAATAATTTACCAAGTGAATACTCTAAGATCGCAGTATTTCTCAAGAGACTTATCTTATTTCTATTGAATTCGGATAGAAATTTTTAGAAAAACCTGTAGTATTGCAATTGGTAAAGCGTTGTTATCCGCACCCGTGACTCTATTAGTGACTCCTATGCTCAAAATATGACTCATAGAAGAAGAAGAACATGGCAGTAATATCGGTTGGCAAGGGTGTAAGACTCTTGATGGTGATGATGGTTATTACGGAATTCAATTATGTAGGCCTTGCAAATGGTTCTTCTTGCCTCGTGTAGAGCAATACTTCTCTCTCTCCAATAGACAGAATAGGGACAAGAGTAGAGGTATGACTTCTAACCAGATTGATAGAATATGATAAAGTTCTTCAGTGTTTTCTCTTCTCGGATTAGAGTAGAAGAGGATGAGAGACCTTCTACGTATCCCCTTCCTTGGGTTGAATGGAGTGATGTCTCTTCGTCTCGTGGAATATCTCCTCCTTTTCGATCAGTGTCTCATCCTTATCAAGATTGCTCTTATTCCCCTTCCTGGTCATCCCCAAGCCCTCAATTTATAGTTTTGCAGGGGAGGTAAAAGAGAGGGCGCTTGCTTTTTTAGTGTTTTTCGACGACATCATCGATGACAAAGAGATAACACTTTCTTTTAGCGCTTCTGATGACATCATTGATAACGTTAGAGAGGGAGCTCCATTTTTGTAGCGCGAAGATAAAAATTTATGAATCTATGGACGACCACTGCATGGCGCATCATCGGGCGGCAGTCACTCCAAGGCTTACGACCAAGGCAGCGACTAAGGCATAGACCTTGGCATACTTGGAAACAGGCTACAAAGGCTTTGTTGGTGATGTTGTCTGTGCATGAGAAGCTCCCACTAGCTTGTAGGAAAATCTTCTCGAGAGGTCACCCATCTCGACAGTGTCGTGACCCATAGTGGATTAAAAAAGAACAAACATAGTTTTAATAAGCTAGTCTTGGGAGGGTCTCCCAAGTCTTTCTTCCATGAACTAGTATATAATACCTCACTAATAATAATTATTATGTTTATAATGAGAGTCGGGGTTTCATAAATCAAATTTCTTTGGAATGTATATGCACATTAAAATAAACTAAGTAATGGATACATTACATGAGACATGTCTACCATTAGGGTTTTTGAGAAGAAAAAAACACTTGAAATAAAATCCATGGAGGCTTAATCACATTGAATAGTATGCCATTTGATTATTCTAGTAAGTAGAGATGAAGTAATGAAGTAGAAGCTCCTACCTCAAAAGATGAATACTCCACAAAATGGTGTGCTCCACCTCAAGCTTGAGAGGTCAACAATTGCCTTCTTCAATCATTTGTTGTTGCTGATAGATGAAGCTTTCAAAAGGTCTTCAAAATGATTCTAGTTTTTATGCCAACTTGCCAATATAGAAATTCGACTACCACTTTTTCTAAGATAGTGTCAATGTCCTCCAAAATTACCACAGTTTACTATAGCAGAGCTTGAATAGTCATGGTTATAAGAAATAGCTAAACAAATACTAGATCCTCAACTACTGTAACCAATCTTAGATGCACATGATCAGACAAAATCTTGAAAATGACTTCTCAATTGGATCAAAGGCTTGTTCTAATACTAATGTAAAAAAGATAGCTTCTTCCTAACAAGAAATATATCAAATTGAACCAAATAATATGACAAACACCATGATCAAGACAATCATAGCTAATGCTCATATTATAATCTTGAAGAAATACAAGAAGTAAAATGGATATGGTAGAAAGATGTCCACCTCTTGCAATGGTGGAGCAAGGTACTCACTCTTTAGCTATGGTGGGAGATTCAAGCATAGGAGTCCTTAAGAAGATGATTTGATTAATTGGAAAAAAGATATGAGTCATGTTACATCTAAGCCTTTTTATACTCTGTCCTATTCTAGGCTCTTACTTTATTATGAGGTTAAAATCTCCTCCATTACAGTTTCTCATAGACGGGCAGCTCATATGCTTAGAGAGGTTTCATGATAATGCAGAATTTCAACTTATTATAGCAAAGAATCTTAAGAGGGAATTTAAGAAATGCTCATAGATATTTGTCTTGCACTTGAATAAAGAAGTCACACATCTATCCTTAAACTTGGCCAGAATTTACCATTGAAAATTTTGTTGAAAGAGTACAATGATTTATTTCATATGCCTATAGCCCCTCCTCCTAAGAGGCAAGTGGATCATCCCATTGATTTAGAGCCTCATTCCAATCCAATGAATAAGCTATCTTACACACCCTCCAAGTGGGAGTGTGAAAAAGTTTCTAAGCAAGTCAAAGAGTTATTAGAGATGGGATTTATTAAGCCTAGTTCCTCTCCTTATGCATCCCTAGTCCTATGAGTCAAGAAGAAAGATGGTTTCTTTAGAATAAGTATTGACTACAGATACCTCAATAAGATCACAGTCAAGAATAGGCATCCTATCCCTAGGTTTGATGGCTTGCTTGATGAGTTAGAAGGGGCAAAATCTTTTACCAAGATAGATTTGAGATCTATACCATCAGATTTGTATGAGAGAGGATGATGAGATAAATATAGTATTCATGATTGATCGAGAGATTTATCGTTTTCTTATGATGCCATCTAGATTAATGAATACCCCAGCAGTCACTTTCCAAAGCTTCAATAGAAAAATTTTGCATCCTTTTCTTTTCAAGTTTATACTCATTTTCTTCGATAATATCCTTATTTACAATAAGTCACTAGAAGAGCACTTATCACATATCAAAAGGATATTTGACATATTGAGAGAGCACTTATTTTCTACTAAGAAAAGAAAATGTGTATTCATGCAGATAGTAATGAAGTACTTAGGTTACATTGTGAGTGAAAATCGGATATAGGCTAACCCCAAAAAAGTACAATCCTGTAAAGGATTGGCCAACACTATCAAACACCACTTCCCTTTGTGAGTTTCTTGGTCTCTCATCATTTTATCAGAGATTCATCAAGCATTATGATATATACATTGAAGAAATAATTTTTATTTTGGGATGCCGTAACTAATTGCAAATTTACTCAATTGAAGGAATTGCTCAATTTAATCCCCCATCCTAGTATACCTTGCCTTTTCTAAGGAGTTTACACTCTATTGTGATACCAATGGGAGGGGTATAGGGTAGCTTGATGAAAATAACATTAAAATACATGTATATGACTAGGAAATGTTAGCCATCCTTCATGCCATTAAGAAGTGGCACCATTATTTTGATAGTTGGTTTATAGTAAAGAGTGACCATAGAGTCCTCAACTACTTCCTTAATCAATCTAATTTAAGTCCTAAGTAGTGGAGATGGGTGGCAACCTTGCAAAATTATTATTTTGATATCACTAAGACTAGGGGAAAAGATAATGTAGTGACCGATTTTACTTACATTTGTTGCACTTCACTTTGTTGGGATATTATTTTCAATTGTTGCTTACAATGTCCTTTTTTGTTGCAAAAGAAACATTTAGTAGTCATAGTATGGACTAAGAGTTGGTTTGTTGAGGTAGATGCTAAACCGGTACTACCTTACTTTTGGTTTCTTTTTTCCTCATCTAAACAAGACTGAATGACATCTTCAAGTGTAGAATTTGGGGGTAATAACAAGAGTTGAAAAGACTGTCCCTACGGCTTTCAAAAGTCTTGCAATGGCATCTTCTTTAGCAACTGGAGGTTGGACTAAAGCTAATTGAGCCATCAAACCCTTTATGTGGGAAATGAACTTTCCCAAGTCTTCTCCTTGCTTGTATTCCAAGTTGAAAAACTCTATTTTGAGAAAAATTTTGAAATTCTTTCCTCTTGCATCATAAAATTTATTTAGCTCATCTCACTTCTCCTTTGCAATTGCAAGTTGGTCAATATGGTGAATTAAGGATTTATCCAAGTGCAACATTATTATGGCTTGGGCTCTTTCATCATCTTCTACATCTATAGGGTTGGATGGGTCAATGGCTTTGGTCCCTTTGATTAAGGGCCAATAACCCCTCTCCATCATTTTCTATTTCACTACCACCTTCCATGGGTGGAAATCTCTCCCATCAAACTTGTGGATTTAAGGCTTTGCATCAACATAGGCCATGATAGGAAGGTCTTACCAATTGCACAAGGCAATGGCAATGGAGAAGAAGGAATTAAAATGATGTTTTAATCCTAGTGAATCGCAAGCTGAAAGTAACTAATGTGTACTTAGACAAATAAGATTAGATGAAGAGTAGGAAATAGTCTATGTGTTTATATCTTACACATATCCTTACAATGATCAAGAGTGAGATGATGAGATTTAAGCATTTAGGGGATATGCTTAAGATGAAAGACCTAATCTCCTCAAGACATAAAATATCTTCTACAGCTTATTTGAACCAATATCATGATTGAGAAATGGATTATTAGTGCTTACAAGCACTCATCTCAAGTTTATGTCTCACTTGAGATATGAAATGTTAGTCCTTTGAGTGACTTATTGATGTCCATTAAGTGTGTACAATCCAAAGAGGGAGCTTCCAAGTTTGCAATAAACTCCAAAGAATATTAATTAGTTATTAGAATCAATGTTAGTGACTTCCAAGGTGATTAAAGTTGGAATGAGAAAGCTTGAAGCTTTTGGGCTATGGCTGCCAACCAAACCCACAGTTAGGGTTTTGCTTTATATAAGCAGTTGAGGAGGAAGTTTTAAAAACCCTTTTAGGGTTAGATATCCCACTTGCAAAGCTAACAAATCCCCATGATAGCACAAAGGATTGTAGCCCCTATAGCTTACAGCAACTCTATAAACTCCACGTTGTCCATATCTATGCGGTTTTTGAAGAAATGGCAATGTTGAGCTCCTATGTACTCAATGTGGGGCTCTGATGTACCATGTTGCTATGCCATGATATGGAGAGAAAGTTCCCATAAGAAACCTTGCATATAAATTACATCCTTTCCTCTCCCCAATTCCTCCATTGGCTAGTGGTCAAAACTGGCTATAATGGAGGAGAAGAAGATAAAATGAGACAAATGAGATGTTATTGTGCGCATAGGTCAAGATGGAGTTAGGGGAAGTGTGTTTGATCAAAGATGGCTCTATGTTGGAAAATCAAAGTGAGAGCATAAAATTATGTGCACAAGAGGGAGAAGAGAGCTCAAGTATAAGAAAGAAAGCTTGCTTAGTAAGTTGCTCAAGTACAACTAAGGTACACTCTCTCTACACTTGAGAGTGACCTCCATGCTATTTATATAGCCTCGCTGGTGGACTAGGGTTAGGGTTTCCCTTGCCCTTTATTTCTTTCACACCTCACCTTCCCTCATGCACTCTTGCTTATTGAGGGTTTCCATGTTGCACTTCTAACATCCCCCACCTAAAGGATGTTATTTTGGTTGAAGACTAGCTAAACATGGCCTCAATTTGACCATAGGCAACCTATTGTTGACAACACTATATTTTAGAACAATTTTGAATATGCATTAATGGTAGCAAAGTGCATCCCACTAATGCTGATAGTACTTGAAACAAAGAGATTCATTTAGATATGTATCACACCCCATTCAGAGCAACATATAGAAAGTTATCGCAGATTTACTCTAGTAGGTCTATGGTGGACAGCATGCTATCCACAATCTTTAGGAATCTACCTATGAAAAATTGGTGGCCAAGCTTACAACTTAATAATACCTCATTAATGTACATATCACATACATGATTATACACCCCAATTCCATCTATATTTGAGGTTTCCCACCAATCTTCTCTCATCGTAATGCTGAACAAAGTGGTACTCTATAGCCCCACTATTGCACCGCTACAATAAGTCCTCTTTCAAATTTTTAGGGCAAAAACCTTTGGGGTCATGATGGAATGTAAAAGAGTGGCATAGCATGGAAAACAAAAAATACCTGGTCACATTGATGGGGTATAAAAAGTGTAAAGGGACTCACTTAGGGCATCTAGAAAATTAATGAACTAAGTCTGTTCACCTTTCTTCTTTCCCTCTCTTCATGACTTTCTCTCTCCTTCTCTCTCTCTCTCTCTCTCTCTCTCTCTCTCTCTCTCTCTCTCTCTCTCTCTCTCTCTCTCTCTCTCTCTCTCTCTCTCTCTCTCTCTCTCTCTCTCTCTCTCTCTCTCTCTCTCTCTTTGCAATCTTCTCTCTCTTTAGTCCTCTTCTTTACAAATCTAAGTCAACAACATGCACTTTAGGTGGTGCTTAGAATTCTAACAACATCAAATCTTGGAGTTACTGGTTCTTGGAATTACTAGTGTATTGCAAGTATAATAGGAAGTTTTGACAAAGAATACATAGCTTAGTTAGCCTCTCTTTTGAATTGGCCTATACCTTATTGATGTATGTTTGCGACTTTTGTTAATACACTATGTATGTCTATTAATCACTAGTCCTTGTAAGGTTGATAACATCATTAGCAAAGAGTTTGACAAACTCTTTCATTTTTTATTATTGGGATACATGCATTATTCTTTTCTTGCATCAATGAATCAACTTATATTTAAATGCTACTATTTTAGATTGCCTTGTACACATGTTAGACTATAGTTCTTTATGGATTTGGGCCTTCATACATTGAACGTTTAATTAAAGATCTAATTCATGATTTTGTAAGTCTATTAGCATTTATATAGCTCAAGATCAGTGTACTTTGGTTTTCCCAAAGCTTAAAGAAAGCAGATAAAGCAAGAGGTGGACATATTACGCATAATTATGCAAAGTAAAGCCTACTTATATGCATTAATTTCAACTAACTTTGTGATTGTTAGAGCTTCCTCAACTTCACAACACAAGTACATATTCCTTCATTCTCAACAAAAAGCCTACTTTCTTGGTCTCTTAAATTTACTTCTCTTTGTGCTTGCAAAAGCTTCCTCAACTTTATCATAAGAACATGGTCTTTAATTCACTATGCTTTTTCAATGGTATGCCTCTTTCTTTTTTATTGATATGATGAAAATATGTTCTAGAAAATTCTCCAGGTAAGATTTTCATCTTTTTGGATTTATGAGTGTGATCATTTTGTCTATGAGCTAGATGTCTAGATTGAGACTTTGAAAATCGTGTAATCTATGAAAGCTTTAGTACCTTTTGGAGGTCCATTTGAGTAATTATTACTTTGAAGATCATGGGAGGAGGAAGTGAGAACCATGAGTGCACAGAAGGAAAATACCATTTGATGGTGTGTCATGTAGGCAAATCAACAAGAAAGATGACTTTTGTAAGACAACACTTTGCTTCATAAAATGATGTGTAAGGACTTTCAAGCCTTTGTTGTATGAAGTGTTGTGTAAGCACTTTCAATGCTTTGCTTTGTGAACTGATGTAAGCATTTTCGATGCATGTGCTATATATAAGTATCTCTTATGGTCTTACTTATTCTTCACATTTTGGTTAGGCCTTTTTATGCAAACATTTTTATTATATAGGTTTAAAATTCTAAGAGAAGAGCCTTTTATTCGACATTGACTTTTTAGGAGAGCAAAGTTAATTTATTCCTTTTGTATTCACAACAAGTTATTAAAATCTACATCAATGTCTTTTTTATATTTGAATAGATATTTCATATCAAATAATATTTAAAAATATACATATTTCAAGAGAATATGGCAAAAAGGTATAATTATCAAGGAGAGAGCAGTAGACCACTATAATTGGTGTACCCTTTTTGGGCTTGCCCAATTTAAGCATTGTCCCCTAGTACCATTCAACTCGAAAGACAATATCGCTCCATTTAACATTGACTGATTTCATTTGAATATAAGCTTAAGTATAGCTTGATAGCTTGGAGCATGGAGGACTTGACTACATGAAAAACTTGTTGTGCTAGGATTACCCTATGCTTAGAAGTTTCCAAAGATACATGCTTCTAGTATTTTCATGTTTTAATGTTAGTAGAGCAATATTTATATGCAATATTTACATGCTTAAAGATTTAAATATTATACTAGAAAGTCTAACATCATATCATCAATATAGTGATTTCTTGAAAAAACAATACAAAGTCTACATTAACACCCAATGGACTTTGCAAGGTTAAAACATTGAGCCATCAACATTTGCAAGATTAAATCATTGAGCCTCAACCATTTATTACTTTGTAAGGTTAAACTATTGAACCACAAGCAATTCCGATGTTGAAAAATGTACAATGATGGAAGATACAAAAGGCAACTAAATGACAACCTCTCACATGATTGAGCAAGGAGAACATGAAAAAAGGCATAAAGTTGAATTGAGTGTGTTTACTTAAGGGGCATGCTTTGTGCTGTGCAATGAAATCTTTCCTTCATATGAGACGCTTGTAGGTTGAAATGCTTATACTCCATATTTTACCCATTCTCATAAAAATGTGAGGGTCATTGAAAAGTTAATGTGATGCATTATGCTCTTTGAACTTTTTTTCTCCAGGGATTATTGTTTAGTACAATTTCATTAACCTTTCTTACATGTGTATCTATATTTTGTGTAGGCATAAAATGTAGTGCACAGTACTCTCTCTCTCTCTCTCTCTCTCTCTCTCTCTCTCTCTCTCTCTCTCTCTCTCTCTCTCTCTCTCTCTCTCTCTCTCTCTCTCTCTCTCTCTCTCTCTCTCTCTCTCTCTCTCTCTCTCTCTCTCTCTCTCTCTCTCTCTCTCTCTCTCTCTCTCTCTCTCTCTCTCTCTCTCTCTCTCTCAAGCTCAAGCTTTTGATGCATATTGTGGATGAAGACTAAATCAAGAAGAGGCTATTGTTTAATCCCATTGTATATACAAAACTTGGTTTAACTTTGAGGTGCTCCATGAGATTTTCAACATTATTGAAAAGGAATGCTAATGTTCAAAAAGTTATATTTTATAGATTGCCAAGACTCATGGAACATATAGTAGCCTTGAGTAAACTATGAGTATGAGATAACGAAAGACCATGAGTGGCCCAAAGCAAAGATCACCCACTATTGTTAAAATGGGAAAATACAAAAATTATATTTATTATGAGTAGAAGATATTAACAACTCAAGGCAGGAAAAAAACTAGTTCTTCTCCTTAAAAATAATTCAACATGAGAAAAAAATACTAACCATGAGTGGCCCAAAGCAAAGATCACCCACTATTGTTAAAATGGAAAAATACAAAAATTATATTTATTGTGAGTAGAAGATATTAACAACTCTAGTTAGGAAAAAAAACTAGTTCTTTTCCTTGAAAATAATTCAACACGGGAAAAAAATACTACATGGGTTACTTGCCTCTCTTAACCAACTTATAGGGTATCTTATACTGATTACTCCTACTTGTGGACATGCCAAAATGTCTTACACCATTGCGCACCATGCATTAGCAAAAGGCCAAAATACCTTTCAATGTTTAACTTATAATGGACCTTTGTGAGAAGCTATGCCAATGAGAAAAACTTCATGTATTGCAATAAACTATTAGATTACACCAAGAAAGTTACTTGAGGCACTTTCCTATTTTTCATCGACTTAGGGCCACCTTAACAATGGCAAACAAGGGTTTAAGTAAACACTATCCTAATAAATTTATCATCACAATGCACCTTTCCATGCTCATCAATAATACTTATAATTTCATTTCTCTATGTTTATACTTCAAGGCTTTGATATTGAAGGTGTAGGAGCTTCATCATCTAGTATCCAATTAGACCTTAGTTGTACCCTAACTACTTTAATGCATTGTTGTTGATCCAATGTGATGCATAGGTCAATCTTATTGAGTTCCATCCTCTATGATAAATTGTTAGAAACTTTAGCTAAAGCATGAAGTATAACTTCTCTTTAACAAGAGTGTAGCAACAAGTTGGTGCCTCCTTGCATTCACCACATGTTTGCCAAAGCCTTTAGCCACATTCTTGATCACCTTAACACATTGCTAAACATTACTTCCACCATTGAAGTGGTTCCTACACCAATCTTATAGCAACAATCCTTGAATATTTAATCTCAAATGTTGAATTGCTTGAAAATTTAGAAACTCAATTTGAAAGGAGATAGGCCCTTGGAACTAGGCTCAAGGATAATCACCCTTCACATCACTACAATATGAGCATGATTGGAATCAAGGATATGGTATAGTCTAAACACTCAAGGAAGGAGCCACTAGGGGAAATTTGAGGTTTAAAAATGGCCTTGTAAGGGAGTTGACCAAAAGATTCGCTCAAAAAATATGGGCACAGTAAAATTTTTGCATATGAACTTGAAACTTATCGGAGGTTGCATTTATAGAACTTTTGTTGAATTACATTATGCCAAGTGAAAGAAGTCAAGTCCCCCTTGATGGAACTTTGATACATCAACTAAGCCATATGACTTGCTCAATTCCTCGCCAATATGCATTTTTAGATGTTATCCTTGTGGCAACACTATGAGATCTATCATCAACACTTATCACCATATTTGAGTTACACAAGGCAATTGTATGCCGACCATTAATCTCCACTCTAACCTTATTTCAAAGGTTTTCTCTCTCAATAGAGTTGCATGGGACATAGATAGAAATAGCATCCATGTTTACTCCATCCATACTATACAACTCAAATTATTGCTACATAAGTTGATACAAGAAGTGATTATATATGTAAGAAAAAAAATAAGTATAGTAGAATATTCTTGATTCACTATGGTGATGCCATTAGGCATATGAGAAGATCAATTGCCATGTTTCTAGCACCTCTTTAAAAACCTTCAATCAAGTCAAATACAACTTATTATGAGCATGTATTTGTGGTTTACCTTGTTGGAGTCCACGTATATTGCCCTATTCTACAATTTCTAATATAATTCCCTAGTCAATTGTGGTGACTGAACTGTATCGATATGACTTATCATTAAGTTCATGGCTCTAATGTTGGTACATGAATCTACCACAACTAGATGGCAATAATCAAATGTTCATTATGTTAATAGGGGTAGCATATGTAGGCATTTGCCTATGTTGTTAGGGGATTTTTCATGTATGTCCAAATACCATAGAGACTTAGGTAAGAAGAGCTTAAGATAGGGAGAAACAATTCCAGACTTGTAAAAAGAAGAGAATAATTGATTGTTATGAACTAGGGGTCTAAGATGTAGGGCTCAAAATCAATCAATATTTAAATAAAGCATCGAAGATTCATAAATTTGAATAATAACCATCATACAATCAATTACTGGATCCATATTTCAACATGGACATGGCTAATACCAACCTCAAATCCATAAATATTATAATGGTTATGAGTAGACAACATACAATGCTTTTATGCTTTAAGAATAGTCTTGTTCTATAATAGCTGCATACATACAAAAATCCTAGCATAAGAGCAAGTATAGCCCATAAAAATCTCCCAAATCCTCACTTTTATATTCAGGATACCATACATACAAGAAGACCTCAATGCAAACCACTGATCTTCTCAAAACAAGGCTTTTATGAGCATGAAACATAAGAGAATATGTATAACAATAGTACTTCCCTATGGTAGAACAACCCATATGCATTCAAAATTCCATGCTTAGGAGAAAGAATAGCCTAGTATAACTCCTCAAATCCCTCCTTTGATTGTTCCACTAGCATACATACATGTTGACGTCAAAATAGTTCATAGATTTCTTCAAAACAAGCAATTCAAGAGCAAGTAATTGTAAGAAAATATTTATTGTAATAGTACTATCATGTTTCTCTACATATACAATAGTATATTTCAACATATAGGAGGTTTCAAAGAAGCCCTTGATCAGCCATGAAGTATCTCTCAATATTCAGCTTCATACATGTACTCATACAATTGTCAAATTTGAAGCCATTCACCCTAATACAACTCTTTTGAAAAGGTCTCAACTAAAGAGACATAACATACATGGTCAAGTGTATTTCCTAAACTTTTAGGTTCCTCATCATCTACAACCATATCTTCTTCATGCTCATGTCTTTCTTGAAAGTATATCAGCCATGGGATTGCCCTTTTCTGCTATATGTCGAAACTCTAAATTCAAGGTCTTAATGTAGGCAATCCACCAAAGCATAACAATGTTAGGAGTGGAACAACTAGTGATCATACCAAGAAGCAATAAGAAAAATTTCTCTAGAATAAATGGAGCTCTAATTGCACTTTAAGGCTGTAACCACTCCCAACAACTCTATTTGGATCTCTAGACACCTTCTTTTCCATTCATTCAACACTTTAACTCCAAACCTAGTAGCATACATGTTTCCCTCTTCATCATCTTGTCCAATGGCCTAACCAATCCCTATAGAACTCATGTCAATTGCAATAATGATGGGTCTTCCATGTGTATAATCAACATTTCTCAATGTAGGTATGTTTGCAACAATCTATTTAGCTTTCCCATTGCCTTTGTGTGCATTTTATCCCATTGAAAATGTTTCCTCTTTCTCAACAATCGATAAAGAGAATCTATAATATGTGCAAAGTGTGGAATCCATATGAGATAAGACACAAGCTCCCAAAAATCTTTGTATATTTGAAACTAATGTGCAAGTCTCATCCATTCTTTGAAATAGCATCCACCTCAGCTTGAGATGGCTATCTTTTATACAAATCACACATGTGACCCACAATGAAAACCTCATTTACCCCAAATCTTGACTTCTATCTTGAAAGAGTGAGATTCACCTCTTCCAATCTAGTCAAGATCCTTTCATGGTTGGCTACATTGTGAGTTGCAATAAATCTCCTATATTCCTTTTCATCCAAATTTTCATCTTGTCCTCCTATATGCATATTTGTATCAATATGTTGTCATGCTACTACGTGCACACCGTGTGAAAAACTCTAGAGTGCGGCTTTCTTATTGATCTAGAGAGCCAATGCCATTTTAGACATTAGTGTTAGTATCCATGGTACAAAAATATTAGATTTTTTGACAAGTTTAGCCAATTTTTGATATTTTAGATATTGTCTCTTGTAAAAATCCAAGAACTGTAGACAACTTCTAGAAAAGGATGACATGTAAAAGAAAGTAGGTAGCTTTCAGCCACTTTGAGAGGATTTTATATTAAAAGAGGGATTGGCAAAATCATGCGACGCACGATCACTGTTTTCAGGCACGGATTAGTCTTTTGGAAAGATGGCATAATACATGCAACAGAATCTGGTCTTCCAATATAGCCAAATTTTGGAAATGGTGGCATGTAGAAGAGGTTGGAAGATATGGATGCAAGGACACCATTTGTTGCCATAGATGCAGTCACATATGGGTTGAGAATTGAAAGGACTGATGAAGCTCATAAAGGAGGCATGGTTGAAGCAAAATCTCGTGTTCGAATGCAAGCATTAGATTGCATGGAAAATGGCAAAGCAACAAAGTTTGAATTGGTTGATGCAAGTCAGAGTATACGAGGAAGAACAAGATGGAGTGCACTAGTGGATTCATTTTCAACATATGCTTATTTGGATGAGGTTCATAATCAAGAAGCTCTTGTGGAAGAAAAGAGAAGAAGATATGAGGACACTAATGGTCCTTCCTCTTCAGGCCCATCTAAACTCATAACACAAAGTAAAATGGAGCAATAGAAAGAGTTTGAAAAATCCATACCTGAGCATGTTATGGAGGAGGCATCTCAAGAGAAGAAACAAGAAGGGAAGAAAAGGTGCAAGCAGCTCGGTTACAGGTTAAAACGGATCTTGAGACTGCCACAAACCTTAAAAAGGTATTGGAAGATCGCATACTTGCAGTAAAGTGGAGTTCACACTTGGCGGAGTTCTTGGAATCGCAAAGCGTGAATTTCATGATGCAATCATTGATATGCTAAAACGAAAAAGAGAGTTTGATGGTGAAGTTTTGCAAGCATTGATGTAGGTTGACAAAGACATAGAGAAACATCTTTAGAGAAAATATGATTATGTATGTAATGTTGTTTTGGAATAGGTTGATGCTAAAAATGGACTAAATGGAAGTGTAGGTAGCAAGCTTGTGGCTGAAAATGGTATTATGGGTAGCACTAAGCATAGAGAGAAGGCTATGTAGATAGAGATGTCCACCAACAAGCACACAAATAAGAATATGCTCATTTTATTCCAAGCAGTCATTATTCACAAATGCCTTTGGCTCGTGCTACAATAGAGACAATTGTTAAAGTGGGAGAAAGAGAGACGCCTTGCATAACTCTCTTGGATCATGGTTATGAAATCAATGTTATGGCACATAACTTGTATGAGAATGGAGGTTAGCTAATTGATGTAGATCCGGGATGGCGCATGCGAGCAACAAACAATTCATCAGGGGATCTTTATGCGGCTTGTCCAAATGTACCCGTGACTACTGGGGATGTTAGGGATGAATACCATTTTTTTGTGCAAGATTCATATAGTTATCTAGTGATTTTGGGACAGCCCTATATCTCAGAATGAAGGCTGGAAACAAAAGCCTCAAATGACGGTTCTTCATATGCATGGATTCGGAGTAAAGACAATACAAAGGCAGTACAATTTCTCATTATTTGTGTGAATCATCCCTGCAATCGAGATAGGTTGTGGGATAATCCTATGCCACCTAATGCATGAGAGTGTAGGGGTTTTTAGACAGCACTTCTGTAAGTGGAGGCTATGGGAGTGCCTCTAGGAAGATAATTATGCCTCCAAGAAAGGGGGAAATTGTGTTTGTGTCTGGATTGCAAGAATGGACAGCATGTAGTCTTAGCAATTTTAAGAATATTTCACCCATGTGCATGGCTGAAAAGAAATATGTAGGATGGAGTGAAAAAGAGTTGAAGACATATGGTTTGATGGCTGCTAATGAAGGTATTTTTAGGCTATTTTCAGGCCTAGTTGATGTTGATACAGTGGCTGAAATTTTTGCAGCAATTAATGTTGAAAACAGGATAGAGAAAGAGGTTATTTATGTTGACACTTTAGAGATGTATGAAGTCATTCAAGAGTTTGCTAAGCATGAATGTTATGGGCTGCAAAACAAGGTTGAAGCAAGGGTGGATACAAAAGTACAAACCTGTTGCAAAGAAGGTTAAGCCTATGGCTTTGCCTTTACCACTTGAAAGTGATGGGTTGATTGAAAAAGTAACTCAACAACCTAGTTTACGAGATCCACATGGAGTAGGACATAAATTTACAACTGAAACTTTACAAAAGGTAAAAATTGGTGATACAAGCTTTCTTTTGCCTACAGAAAGAGCTTGTTTCTTGCATATGTTGGCAAGGCATGGGAAAGCCTTTGCGTTTCAGCCATATGAATTTGGATGTGTTGACCCGACCATAGTTGCACCTATGGTGATCTTCACAATACCTCATGTGCCATGGAATTTGAAGCCCATTCCAATACGTTGGGCATATTTGCCTAAGCTGTTGGAGCTTTTGAACAAGAAAATCAGGATGCGGATTTTGGAGTCCTTGTCAGCCCCATATTTGAATCAATGGTTCACTATTCTAAAGAAGAATGGTTCTTTGAGGTTTATACAGATTTGCAACCAGTTAATAAAGTCACCATAAGGAATTTTGAATCAGGCCCGATAGTGAATGAATTTGTAGAAGCATTTGTAGGCAAGGCAATTTACTCTTTGGGAGATTTATATTCAAGATATGATCAATTCTAGCTTGCATTAGAAAGCCAGGATATCACTACCATGAAGACACCACTTGGATTGGTTAGGATGTGTACACTTCCACATGGAGCAACCAATTCAGTGGCGTATATGATGAATGATATGCATAAAGTTTTGAGGGATTATATTCCTCAGTTGACCTTACCCTTTCTTGATGATGTGCCGATCAAAGGATGTGATATCTATGAGAAGAGTGAAGAGTTGAATGAGCATATATGTAGAAGATTTGTGGCTGATCATATTGCTGATTGTGACAAGATTTTGAGTTTTCTTAAAGAATTGCATTTGACTCTGTTAGGAGAAAAGTTAGTTTTTGGAGTGGAGGAAGTATTAGTTGTTGGGCACATGTGTGAACCATATGGGAGAAAGCCCTCACAAGTAAAGATTGATGCCATAAGTAGGATGTGGGAGACATATTCGAATGTATTCAAGGTGAGAAGATTTTTGGGTACATGCGTCTTTTACTTGATATCGATTCCGCATTTTGCTCATGTGGCTGAAAGTTTATATTAGCTCTTGAGAAAAGGGCAAAAGTTTTGGTACGGAAAACTCCATACAAAGGCAATTCAAAAGTTAAAGAGCTTATTGATTTCAGCCCCAACACTAAAGAGAGAAAATTATGAGAATGGGCAGCCTATTATTCTCACCATGGATAAAAGCCCAATTGGCATTGGTTGGGTAGTGGGTCAGGATGATGCTAATGGAAATAGGTATGCCATTCAGTTTGGAGCAAAGGTCCTCAATGAACGGCAACGATGGTATTTGCAAGTCAAAAGAGAACATTATGGTGTAGTGACAGCCCTTAAGTGTGATAGGGAGTATTTTATAGGAGCTCATGTAGTGGTAGAGACTGATTATCTACCTCTATTGGGCATGATAGTGAATTGCTCAACTCCTGATATTGCCATGTTACGATGGATTGCATATATAAAGTCATTTAACCCTAATTTTCAGCATATTGCATGAAAAGAAAACCCCGTGGCTGACATGCTTTCACGTGCCAGGTTTGAAGATGAAGAGGAGATGATGGAAGATGAAGAGGATGATGTGATAGGTGCTAAAAGTGACTTTATGATAGCAAGGAATGAGTATGCAGTTGATGTTACTGCAGGTACAACTGTTGTAACAGGGATTTCAACAGTAAGAAAAGAGCTTAGAGCCATGGAGAAGAGATGGGCATTAGAGAGAAAGCATCATCAGTGTTATGCTTCAGTGAGAATACAATTTTTGAAAGAGTTTTATGAGGATGATTGTCTAAAAATAGGCCAATATCTCAGTCTCATGATAAAGAAGGTTGAGTGGTCTGAAGCTGAATTCAAAAGGATTAAAAGAAAATCTTATGGGTTTTTCTTGAAAGATGGATATTTATGGAAGCATGCAAAGAAAAAGAAAGGAGCTCAGGTACGTGTATTGGGAGATAGGGCTTCTCAACAACAGGTGATGTAGGAGCTTCATGAAAGCTTATGGGATGGACATATTGGGGCACATTTGCAAAAGAGAAGTATTGGTGCAAAACATGTATAAAGATGTGGAGCATTATGTGGAATCATGCAGTGTCTGTCAGATGTATTCCATGGTAAAGCATAGAGATGGGTTGCAATCGACCTATCCATTGTCTATGCATTACAAATGGGTAGTTGATCTGGTTATCATGCCTATAGGTTTATGGAAAATGAGATATCTTGTGCTTGCACAAGAAGACTTGAAAAAGCAAGTGGAAGGTCGAGCTCTAAGTACAAAGACTACTCAAGAAATTTGCAGGTTCTTATTAGAAGAAGTCTTTTGTAGGTATGGTTGTGTTGGTAAAGTGGTTGTAGATAGAGGAGAATTGGATGTGGATGAGGCTCATGACTTCTTTTCATGATTGGGTATCAAGCTAGCTTTAACTTCAGCTTACAATCCTGAAGCAAATGGCAAAAGTGAAAGAGCTCATCAGCCTATCATTAAGGCATTAGCAAAGCCATGCAAGGCCAGGATAAAAGAGTGGCCAAGAATGTTATCCTTTGCTTTATGGAATGATAGGACCACTCATAGTGCAGTTACATGGTATATGCATGTTGAATTAATGTATGGGCAACAGCCAATCATGCCTATTGAGGAGACTATTGCTACTTCGAGTGTTCTACCATGGGAAGAGGGTTTGAATACAGAAGAGTTGATGGTCCTACGCATTAGACAATTAGAAAAAAGGCTCGAAGACATTGAGACATCCATGAAAAAGCTGGACTACAAGGATCAAGAACAAGAAGAGATTTGACAAAGGGACACTGGTTTCGACCACGAGCTATACAAGAAGGGGACTGGGTACTGGTTTATGACAGCAGCTTGGAAAATCAGCATAGTGCTACTCGGAAGATGGCAAAGCAGTAGTTTGGTCCAAATGTGGTAAGGTTTGTTTTTTATAATGCTACCTATGCATTAAATGAGATGAATGGGACAGCTCTAAGAATTCTAGTAGCTAGAAGATGTATTAAGCTCTTTAAACGTAGGGAGTCTTTAGCATATGAGTTGAATGAGTTGGATACTGAGCATGAACATGAGAATATGGAGGAAGAAGAGGTAGAAGATGAAGACATTGACATGGTAGAGGATACTTCCTTTGACACTATAGATCCATAAGACTTTGGCACATGTTAGAGGATGTGCAGGTTAGGAGGGGGTGGATGTCGTGCCGCTATGCGCACACCATGTGAAAAACTCTAGAGTGCGGCTTTCTTATTGATCTAGAGAGCCAATGCCATTTTAGACATTAGTGTTAGTATCCATGGTTCAAAAATATCAGATTTTTTGACAAGTTTAGCCAATTTTTTATATGTTACATATTGTCTCTTGTAAAAATCCAAGAACTATAGATAACTTCTAGAAAAGGATGACATGTAAAAGAAAGAAGGTAGCTTTCATCCATTTTGAGAGGATTTCATGTAAAAAGAGGGATTGGCAAAATCACGTGATGCACGATCACTGTTTTTAGGCAGTGAACAACACTCTGAAGTGGGAGATGAAGAAGGAGTGATCTGGTAGAATTCTAGGCAAGTGTGCAAGTATTTTACCCCCCTTTCCAGAGCCAATGGAAGCATCGGATTGGCGATCTGAGCAGCATAGAGGAAGGTATTATTTTATGCACATTTTTTTCTACAAGAGATTTATCTTCTCATAATGCAGAAATAAATTGATAGGCTTCACCTATGTGAGTATCCTTCTACATCTTCTATTTCTTTCTATGAGTATTCTTCTACATCTTCTACTTCTTTCAACACCTTCTCTTTCGTCTACTCCTCTCCTTGAATCTCCCTTCACTCTGTTATCTCTTACCCCCACGGTAAATTTTCGACCCCAAATGCTCCGACGACATCATCTAGAAAAGACATAGTAAGCTATAGTATATGATTCATGGTATTCATCACATGAGCAATATAATTTGTTACTCCTTGTGTAAAGTGCACATTTGCACACCAAGCCCAATGTTATTTTCATTCTAGTAAGATCATTACTTTGTACATCCAACTAAAACCAATCATAAATAGAATATAGATCACCCAAATAGTAGATAACTCTCCCTGTAAAAAAAAGCTTTTGTAAATTTATCCACAATAGGATTTTCCCCTACATTTTTTATACTCACTTTGTTTAGTGACTGCATATCTTGAATAAATCTCAATGTTCCATTTTTCTTCGGCATTGCAAACCATCTGTTCGAATATAGAGCTGAAAAAGGCTCCATAATTTCCATTCTAATCTTCTCATTTAGCAAGTCAATCAACTTGGGTAACAGTACAACATATAGACCCAATAGCGACGTTTAAAGCGACGGAATTATTCATGGAAAAAATTATCCCCGTCATCGCTATTCGCGTCGCTATTAGCGACGCGATCGATTCGTCGCTATTTGCGTCGCTATATGCGTTGCTATTTGCGTCGCTAATTAGCGACGCAAATAGTGACGCATATAGCGACGCAAATAGCGACGGTTGCAGAGTAAATTTGCGATGCAAATAGCGATGGTTACAGAGGGAGAAAAAAATAGGTGGCAGGGCATACAACCCTACCACCCTTCGAGCTATATGCACTAAATATTCTTACGTAATTCATTTGCCAATGTCAGCTACCTCTAATGTCTAAAAATTGTGTATCAGATTATTTTAAAAAAACCGAATCCTTTGATTGCAAAAGCAAGATATAATTAATTCGAAAAGGTATTTCACAAGGAGCTTTTTCATCACTTGCTTAGGCCCGAGAAGAAAAAGAGATTGTGATTACAAAAGCTAGATATAATCAATTCAAAAAAGTATTAATCAAGGTGCTTTTTTATCACTTGTTAGGCCCAAGAAGAAGAGCTTCACTTCAAGCTTTCATTATAGTCAGAACCGGATAGACGGGGTTGCTAGTTAGTATCCATATACACCTCAGGTTGTATACATAACCCTCATGCTACTCCATATATACCTCTTCAGGCAAGTCACCATTCATGAATGCATTTTTGACATCCAATTTTCATAATTTTCAGCCCTTAGAAGCTACTAATGCAATGACTATTCTCACCATTTCCATCTTAGCAACCGAGCTAAAAGTCTCCTCATAATTTAGGCTGTATTGATGTGTATATCCGTTTGTAACGAGCCGGGCTTTATACATTTCCAACGAACCATCTGACTTGCATTTCTCTTTATAAACCCATTTGCTTAAAGACATCGAGTACCTCATCCTTGTACTTTCGAATGTACAGCCATGTGTATCAGTTGAAATCATCTATCCAACCGACACTAGATTCTTGCAAATTTCGTTCTGCCATCTGTCCAATCGACAATAGATTCTTGGTAATAGAAGGTACATGTAGTACATCATGTAGGCTGTTCTTTCTATCATCGTAACTGTAGCAGTCTACCTTCCTATTGGTGGGCTGTCTCACACTCGTGCCTGGTTTCCATCTCCTCTTCTTCTCTAGTGGTCATTGTGCTCTATGGGGAGTACCTGTTGCTGCACTAGAGGAGGCTCCACCTTGTACTCCAGGTGGCGGGCTTTGGCATGAAGCCTCTCCATGGCCGAGAAACGCGGACATACTTGCTTGGAGCTTGCCATGCAAGCTCGAGGAGGACAAGATGGAGAAGAGACAGAGGTTGGCTTCTCCTTTGTAGCTGTCCCCTCTCTTTTAGTGGATGTGGTGGCAATGGTAGTGGCAATGGCAACTTCTCTCTCTCTCTCTCCCTCTCTCTCAATCTCCCTTGTGTTGATTTGTCTCCCTTCTTCTCTCTATACATCTCTTCATCAACAAAAATAAAAAGAGAAGTAAATAAAAGAGAAAAACAAAGAGAGAAGATATAATACATTTACCTCAAAGCTTGAAGAAGAATCCTTTCACGCTTCTCTCCTTCTTCTTCTTCTCCTTCACGGGTTCCCTCATTCTTATTTGCAGTTGTCCCCTCTATTTTTGTGGTGGATTGGCGGTGGTAGTGACCTCTCTCTCTCAATCTCCCTTGTGCACGTTAATCTCTCTCACTTTTTCTCTCTATACATTCTTCATCAACAAAAAGAAAGAGAGAAGTAAAGAAAAGAGAAAAACAAAGAGAGAATAGATAATGCACTTACCTCAAAGCTTGAAGAAGAATCCCTTCGCGCTACTCTCCTTCTTCTTCTTCTCCTTCACGGGTTCCCTCCTTCTTCTTTGCAGTTGTCCCCTCTCTTTTTGTGGTGGATTGGTGGTGGCAGCGACCTCTCTCTCTCTCTCTCTCTCTCTCAATCTCCCTTGCGCATGTTGATCTCTCTCACTTCTTCTCTCTATACACTCTTCATCAACAAAAAGAAAGAGAGAAGTAAAGAAAAGATAAAAACAAAGAGAGAAGAGATAATGCACTTACCTCAAAGCTTGAAGAACAAAGAGAAAAACAAAGAGAGAATAGATAATGCGCTTACCTCAAAGAGAAAAACAAAGAGAGAATAGATAATGCACTTACCTCTCAAAGCTTGAAGAAGATTCCCTTCGCGCTTCTCTCCTTCTTCTTCTTCTCCTTCATGGGCTCCCTCCTTCTTCTTTGCAGTTGTCCCCTCTCTTTTTGTGGTGGATTGGCGGTGGCAGCGACCTCTCTCTCTCTCTTTCTCTCTCTCTCTCTCTCTCTCTCTCTCAATCTCCCTTGTACATGTTGATCTCTCTCACTTCTTCTCTCAATACACTCATCAACAAAAAGAAAGAGAGAAGTAAAGAAAAGAGAAAAACAAAGAGAGAATAGATAATGCACTTACCTCAAAGCTTGAAGAAGAATCCCTTCGTACTTCTCTCATTTTTTTCTCATTCGGGAGTTCCTTCCTTCTCCTTTACACTTGTCTCCTCCCTCTTCATGGATGGTGGCAGTGGCAACGGCCTCTCTCTCTCTCTCTCTCTCTCTCTTGCTTGTTTAAAAACCTATAAAATGCCATGCTCGGGTTTTGACAAATTTTTATGAAGCCCCTCTCTCTCCTGTTTTTTATTTCTCTCCATCTCTCTCTTCCTTCCCCTCCCTTCTTCTCTCTATTTCTCTCCCTCCTTCCCTCCCCACTCTCACTCAACTCATCTCATTGCAAAGACAATCAAAGATAGAAAATAAAAAGCTTAAGAAACAAAGATATTGAAAGAAATGTCACCCCACCTCTCTTTATCTCTCTCTCCCCCCTCTCCCTTTACTTTTCTTTATTAACCTTCTCTCTCATTCTCTCATTGTTTTCCTATTTCTCTCTCCCTCTCTCTCGCTCTCTATTTTTTCTCTCTATCTCTCTTTCTCCCTCTCTCTCTCTCTCTTCTTTTTACTCTCCTTCCTCTCTTTACCTCACCCTTCTTTTCTACGTCCTCCTCCTCTCTTCCTTCCCTCTCTCTCTCTCTCTCTCTCTCTCTCTATTTCTCTCCCCCTCCCCTCTCCCTCTCTCTATTTCTCTCCCCCTCTCTCTATTTCCCTTTCTTTGTTTCCTCTCTCTTTGTTTTTTCCCCCTCTCTCTCTCGTTGTTTCTCTCACTCATCCTCTATCCCTCCCTTCATCTCTCATTTCTCTCTTCCTCTTTCTCTTTATTTCCTTTCTCTACCTTTTTCTCTCTTTTTCTCCCTTCTTTCCTCCCTCTCTCTCTTTCCATGTATCTCTTTGCAAAGAAAACAAGATAACACAAAAATAAAGCAAAAAGAGGCAATGTACCTACCTCAAAGGCTTGAAGATGAAACCCTTTGTACCTTCTCTTTGCACCTTCCCTCCCTTTTCCATTGCACACTTCTCTTTCTTCTTCATATATAGGCGGCGGCATGGTGATGATCTCTCTCTCTCTCTCTCTCTCTCTCTCTCTCTCTCTCGCAAAGCTTTAAGCTCTCTCGCTCACTCTTTCATTCTTTCTCGCAAATGTTCTCTCGGCGAATGTTACGCTCGGGTTTTTGAAAAATTTTCCCCAGACCGGTGTCGCTATTTGCGTCGCTAATATTAGCGACACAAATAGTGACGCATATAGCGACGCAAATAGCGACACTGCCTTTTTGCGTCGCAAATGGCCATCGCTATTGTCCCATTCCCTTGTAGTGTAAATGAGCTTTAGGCACTAGAATTGGGTATAGATTCCAAGGTACATGAGGGATATTAAAAATAACCATAGGTGCTATAATACATGGATCAACATAGTGAATTTCGTGTGGATGAGATGCAAATGCTTTACCATGTCTAAACAACATATCCATAAAGCACCATCTCTCTATATGCATAAGAACATTGTCAGAGCCAATCTTTAATTCCTTTAGAGACTTTATTGTGAATCAATACACAATCACCTAGATCAACACAACGAATTTCATGTGGATGAGATGCGAATGCTTTACCATATCTAGACAACATATCCATAAAGCATAATCTCCGTATAGGTATAGAAAATCATCATAGGCCAATTCTTTAATTACATTAGAGACTTTGTTGTAAATCGATGCACAATTTTTTTTGGGTCTCTTAGATTTGACTAATAAGAAGATAATTCAATCTTACCTTACTATCGAAAGGCATACAATAGGTTTAATCTTTTTTTCCATAATTTTAAATATTATTTCAATCCTTTCTTTAGCCCTTTCATACTAATACATACATTCTTGTTTTGCAAACTCTTCAATCACTTAATACATATCCAAATAGCAGACTTTGACCATGCTATTCCCATTATTTAGTTTTGAGTTTAGCATAGTTGAAAGCTCATCCATGGTATCAACATAGAACAACTTACCATGCATCCTTGAAATAAATTCCTTAGCTTTAAGCAATCCATGTGTCTTCACATGTTCTTGTGTCTTGAATTGCAACTGTATGCATGCTTTTAAACTTGTGGAAACATACGATACTATTTGCAGAAAATGCACTATAATGGTACCTTCTGAAAACCCATTGTCTCTAAAGAATCCTTGAATTCTATATCATGGTTACTCTCTCAAACATGGCCAATCATTCAATTTCCATTTAGGAAAACACTAAATGGAACTTAATATTTCATATTTGCTTAGCCTTGCAATTCTAGTGCGATCAAACAATTCCTAAACACCTCTCTATTGCTCATGTTCTTCGTGTATAATGCATGCTTCTTATTGGTCTAATGTGTGTTGTACATTGACATATGCATGTAAAGAAATTAAGTTGATAATTAGTTATCATTTTTAATTCATTATTATCACATAAGAAACTAAATGTAAATTTAATATGTATCGACGAAGATTATGTGGTTGGGAATCTATATAAGCTTATTTGGGGCTATTTGTTCTCTTTCTAAGGCACATGTAGTTTCTATAAGATTGGGACATCCATGGTTCTAAAACTAATGTGGATTTATTTGTAGAATATCTTTGTGACTCACAACCTTTATTCATCAAGACGAAGAATACGTATGCTACTCTATAAAGTGCACTTGTGGTTTCTTTAACCTTTCACCATGGATATTAAATCCGAGTCTTGAATCTAGTATTATGTTGGCCCTCTTGAGTCTCATGGTCAATGTAAAGGCACCCCACTTGGCACACTAAAATTTATTCACACATTTTATCATGTTGTCTTGGTTGGTATTCTAGGCTCCTCCCTATTATGATTGTAGCTAAAAAGATCAAGGGAGGAGTGATTATATGATGGTTTAGGTGAAGGGTCCATTTTTTCATTTAGTGCCAAAAACATCCTCTCTCTACCAAGTACACAACTTACAAAAGATAAACAAGGACACTATTATTGAGTGCGAAGGTAAAGAAGGACAATATTGTTGGGTGCAAACGATGATCGTCTCTACCAAGTACACAACTTGCAAACACTAACAGAGATGACATTATGAGGAACATAAAATTGGTCTTAGAGTGGACTTAGAGTTTGGTGAGTCTAAAATATGGGTCTAGCTTCTATTAAATTAAAAAATGAATCCACTTTGCAATGATGCCAACCACACAAAGCATGGTTAATGATCCTAGCTAGCATTAAATATAAAAACATATCCACTCCCAAGTCTACCAATATAGTAACATAAAAGGGAGTTGTTGAGACAAAGGTGGATACATGTAATGTAGTAGTATAGAATATGACAATGCAATACCCTTGACTTTGCAAAATTATGTCAAATGTAGCTCTACTCTCTATTAGTAGTGAAGCATAGACAAAAAGAACAACTAATTAAGGCTTTTCAATTGCATCCACAAGATTTTGTGTGGGCAATATCTATTGGGTGTGGATGATGATTCTATCGATTACTCACAACATACATGTAAATGGCATGTGAATTTTCTAAAGTGCCAAGGAATTGAAAGATCACACACCAAATGAAGGCTACAACTCTTACCAATTGTGTTGAAGTAATTGGTGATTACATTTAAAAACATGCATTTTCTAGAAGTCTTACAAATAGTGTTGAAGTCATTGGTGGCTATGTTGGAAAACATGCATTTACTAGTTTAACATTGTAAGAGTCAATGTGATATATCAAATGTCTTGGGCCTATGTAGGTTAAGGAAGGATGTATGTAGGATGAATGGTTTCTGCATGGTTGCCTTGTTTTACTATTTTTCAAAGAGTTAGTTGGTTGTGTAAGTTTTTGATTTGTGCCCTTGAATTGATAGCTTGGTTTTGGAACATAAAAGTTAACTATTAGATATGTAACCCTTATGTAACCATGCCTTATTTTTTGGAAAATTGAAAGTTTGGATATAGTGTAAACTTTGTGTAAGAAGATTTTTGAAACTTTTGAATTTTTAATGCATGAATTTAAAAAGTTTACTATGCATGACCATCAAGGCTCAATTATAATGCATGAGCCTTAGAAAGTCTTGTAAGAACTATTGAGAAAGAATATAACGCTCATGTAGTTGTTATGATATTATAATGATGACTCTATCAAGGAAGAGTAGCTTGGAGTCAATTATTACCATTTGTGATTATGTTTGTCTTCTACAATATCAAATGTTGAAAAATATGAGTATCACACCACGAAAAAGAAACCTACATTTTTTATCACTTCTCTTTTTTTTTGGGGGGGGGGGGGGGGTTACTATGGTTACACAGCTTTAGAGGGTACCCCTTTGAGATGTTCCTTGAAAAAAGTAGTACAAGGTCTCTTTCTTCATGAAAAGATGTAGCCACTTGTCACAATAACCATTGAGAGACAACATGTTACCCAAAGCCAAAATAAGGCATAGCATGTTATTGTTTCTCTTGTTGTTGGAGCCATCTCTTTAGAAGAGCATAATTTGAGTTATTATGTCATCTACTTTTCTCACATTCCTAAGTCTACTTGGAAGCATTATTTAACCTCTAGAAGGTACATTTTAAAGAATGTTGTGGCATATAGCACGGTGAGGAAGTTGGCTTTTGGAAAACTCATGAGAGAGAGAGAGAGAGAGAGAGAGAGAGAGAGAGAGAGAGAGAGAGAGAGAGAGAGAGAGAGAGAGAGAGAGAGAGAGAGAGAGAGAGAGAGAGAGAGAGAGAGAGAGAGAGAGAGAGAGAGAGAGAGAGAGAGAGAGAGAGAGAGAGCATGGTGAATTAAAACTTTTGCTATTGTTGTATAAATATTTGAGATCTACATATGCTTGAACACTCTAATGGAGAAAGGTGCTTCTAAACGAGCATTGTAAATTAAAACTTGCACTAATGTTGTATAAAGTTTTTGAGATCCACATATGCCCTTACTTCCAAGAATCCAAACTAACACCATAAAATCTAGACTAGATGATGTTTCTTTTTCCAAACTAGAAATGAAAAACTCTGCATCTTCTTTCAACTGATAGATAGAATGGAAACCATTCATAAATTTTCTATATGCGATTATATAATTGCATTTGTAAACCTTAATTTGGCCTTAGGTAATATTTTATATGGAAGGAAAATACCAACATCTTCTTAAATTTGTGAAGATTCCCAAAATACACAATGAATTTTTAAAATAAAAAAACACCTATGCACTTTTTTTTTGGGCCAAATTGCTCCAAATTTTACTCGATTCATTCTTTTACATAATAAGAAACTATCCTTTTGTGCCTTAAACAAAAATTGCCACAAACGATCTTACTAATAGTTGTATCAGTGTCCATAAGTTATGATCTAGTTCATTTTCCCATTGCAATGGTACCTCAAATCTTGATTCTATCATCCCATAATATTGGAATATAATAATCCTCATAAAAACATGCTAAATTATGATGAACAATTAAATTTTTGTGAACCATCATCTAGCATAATATTGGAATATAATAGTCCTTGTAAAAACATACCAAATTATGATGAACAATTAAATTTTTGTGAACATCATCTAGCATATGTTGAAAATTTTGGTCAAAATGGAGGGGTATATTGGGAATTTTGCTTGGTTATGAGAGGTATTATGATAATATTTGAATTTTGAGGGTTTGTGACCTTCCACAAAAAGTAGAGGTATTTTTTGTAAGTTTCCTATTCTATAGAATCATTATTTACATAGACACATGTAGTGTCGATGGACTTTCTTATGTGTTTAGTCACCACATTGATGCATTGAAACACACTATGCAAGCCAATGCATGATAGGGCATTTGTCAAAGAATTTAAGTGCAATGGTTTGTGTGCTTCTCATAAAAAATGCTTTTACAAATACAAAGATGGAAGATTTAATGGATGTGACTTCCATCCAACACCCACACAAAAGAGAGAGAGAGAGAGAGAGAGAGAGAGAGAGAGAGAGAGAGATTGGTCTTGAGTTTGATTTGTACATCCATGTGGTCATGTAGAATGTGGATAAATGGGAGAGTGACATGTAGATTTTGATTCGTACATCTATGTGGTCATCTAAAAGGTGAACGGTGGATAAATGAGAGATTTGAACCCAAGTCTATGGTTCTAAAGCCCAATGGTTGAACTATCGGTTATTGGGCTAACATGATAGACCATATGAATGTGAGAGAGAGAGAGAGAGAGAGAGAGAGAGAGAGAGAGAGAGAGAGAGAGAGAGAGAGAGAGAGAGAGATTCACCTTAGCGTGCACATGAACATGTGTTGACCATCAATGTATGGCCTCATTGGCATTACTTGATATCAAATACATCTTAAGAGCCCCTTCACACTAGGGGTAATAATACGAGTTTCATTGTGGTCACATAACCTCACATTGAAAGATTTTTAAGTAGACCACAAAAAAGTCATGATTAAGGTGTGAGAGAGCCGCGTCTAGTTGGATGGCAAATGCTATGAATCTTCCATGGACAAATGAGAAGAGTTAACCCTCTTAGCACCAAGCCTCATCTAGTTCGATGGTGAATGCTACAAATCTTCCATGGACAAACGAAAAGAGTTAACCCTCTTAGCATTATGTTAGCACAATCTTTTTTGCAAGGGCTAGTAGGGGGAATGGAGGGTTAAGAAAACCCCACTTACCCGATTTGCATTGGGTGTGACCGAGTGATAGTGGGCAGAGTGGGAACTTAGTACTCCCAATACCCCTCGGCACAACCAAGCTTTAATATGCAACCTAACATGCACACATTGCATAAAGCATGCACCAATAAAACCTTCTTTCAAGAAACCTAATTAGGCATATAAAAGAATCCTCATTATCAATGTTTGGTCTCATATGGGTTATGATAAGGCATTTTTTACACTAACATGCTCAAAGTCTGCACCAAACAATGTTCATTCAAAGGACCCTGAAGTAAGTAAGCATGTAAATGTGAGGCCTCATTTAGGTTATCAAAGGCAAATTTTCTTGGTTTGTGTGAATTTTACATGTGAATTGACCCTAAATAGTGCCATCTGTAAACTTATATCAGCTGACTGCAAAGTTGTTCAAACTTCATACTGAATCTCCTTGAAAGGGGGATTGACCAACAAAAAAGAGTACTGTACTCTGTCCCTCCATGATCTCTCTTCTGTGTCTGTGGCTGCAAGCCTGACTGCTCCCTGTCAAAACAGGGTTTAGATCTTTGCATAATGAACCCCCCCTTCACCCTAGTCTTTTGCTTTCCCCAGAAGAAGGCAGAGAGGAAGCCCAAACTGCACTTCTTCTTGGCTTGAGTCTTGGAAGAGTGAAAAGGGTCCTGACTCCTCTGTAACCAGAGTACAGAGAGAGAGCGAGAGCATTCTCATGTGATGGTTGCTTGTGAATCGGGGGCAAAATAATGCTCCGTTGTCATTTGTATAATATTCTGTACATGCAGACAAACAGAGAGTGAGAAGTGAGGAAAAGCCAATCAGTAGCGGTCAAGCAAGCAGAGATAATGAAAAACAAATGACTGCTTTTGTGACTCTGTGGATTTCTGTCCAAGGAAGAAGAAGCTGTTTTGAGCGGGGGGGCGGGGGGGAGCGGTCTCTCTCTAGACTCTCTGAGCATCTCTTCTCTCGAGTCTCTCTCTCGAATTTCAATGTCTCAATTTTCAAGTATGCACACAAATTGGAAGCAGGGCATTAGGTTTTAGTCTTGTAACAGTAAAAAATTCGTTTGATTAAGGCCTTCGACACCAGAGCTTCTCTTTTCTCTCTCTGTCTCTCTGTCTCTCTCTCTGCACAAAAATGGAAACAGGGCTAGTATTATTATTGTAAAAACTTTGTTATTGGATTGAGGCAACAGAGCTTCTCCTCTCTCTCTCTCTGTACATAAAAATTGGAAACAGAGCAGTACTCATATCTGCATAACAATTGTTTCTTGATACAACACTGTATTGAGCTCCTCTTTCTCTCTTTGTGTGAGTCTATTCCTATAAAAGCTTTGTTGTTTTATTGAGGCAACAGAGCTTCTCTTCTCTCTCTCTCTCTCTCTCTCTCTCTCTCTGTGTACAAGAATGGATGCAGAGCACTAGTCATGAATGAATGCCTAAAATTATTGTTTCTAGAGAAAACAGAGGCCCATTCTCTCTCTCTCTCTCTCTCTCTCTCTCTCTCTCTCTATGTCCAGTGTCTATCTGCATGCATGGCTGATGGCTGTGGCAGCAGGTGGCTTATAAGTTATGTGTACTAAAGTATGTGGAAGATTGAAAGTTAATGAAGCAAAGGGCAGACACCAACAGGTGGGCGATCGCCTTTTATGTCTCTCTCATCCCTCTTTTCTGGCAGCTTTTCACTGTACTCATGAAAATCCAATTGAATTGAATGACCCATTTCTCTCTCTATACTAGAGCCTGACTCCAACTGCTCTGTTCCTCTCCCTCTCGTGATATAAAGGAGAGGTCTTCTCCCCTTTAACCTTTATTCACAGAGTCACTCAATCATCATATGCTCTCTTTTCTACCCCAAGAAGTCTCCCCCACCGCTCCCTCCTCTGTCTCTGTCTCTCTAGTTGGTGCATGCTCTCTCATCACTAGACTTGCTCCGTTTCTCCTACCTTCTTCCTCTTGTTATTATGACCTCCCCTGTTTCTCCATCCCCTCTCCATGCCTCTTTCTCTCGCCCCTACTTTGTGAGTCTAATCCAACCCTCTCACCTTCATTGAATTACCTGAGATGATTTTCTTCTGGGCATCCAATCAATCTGCAAATTTGGTGTCGATCATGAGCACCTTGCTCTGCTCCCCAAAAGATGAGATAGTGTGCCTGCTGCCTTGAATTCCAACAAGAGGCATCTGCTTCTTCGCAGAAGCTTGTTCACATCCATGGTGGTCAAGTCAACAGGGATGACTGCCAAATTGAATGCAGGATTGTCTTACAGATGGATAATCATTCTCTGCATTGCCAGTTTTTGCTTGGGGATGCTGTTCACCAACAGGTCCGGGCCCGCCGAATTTCTATAATCATTGCCTGATTCATTTGTCACCTGTGTGCTTAAGGCATGGGTTATTAGCAAGTTAATGGCTGTGGGTTTAATTTTTCCTTCACATATTGTTTGATTCAGGATGTGGATGCTGCCGGAAACCAAAGGCCTGGCTCATTTCAAGGATCATTCCGGGGACTGTGAGAACAAGTTTGTAAGTTCAGATCCTTATTGCAGATCTTGATAATCTAAGAGTGGGCTTATTGAAAGCAACTTCTTAATTGTTTAAGGATGATTGAAATTATAGAAGCAGCTTCATGGACTCTCATCAATACATTAACCCTGCCATGATAAGAACTTCTCATCTGTCTTTTTGACTTCAAGAGAAGAAAGGCAGCTTAAGCACTGATGTAGCACACATGACTTTTCCCTTGACGTGGGAGAGAGAGAGAGAGAGAGAGAGAGAGAGAGAGAGAGAGAGAGAGTTTTACGGGAAAAAAAAAAAAGAGAGAGTTCATGTTATACACCTATTGAGCGTGTACACCTAATTCCCTTGTTGATAAAATATATGCCTTCATTCATTCAGTTGATTTTACTTCTAGAGAAAAACTTGGCCACTAATTTGTGCATTTGAATTAGGAATCCGGGCTTGTAACAGCAGTTACAGGTGATGCTTCAGAAAATCGGCAGGCTGTTCGGTAAGTAGCATTCTTATAAATTGGGAGCATTACATTTTTCTCACCGAAGATAGGTAATGCAATATGGTTATAAATTTTAGACCCTACAGCTCAATGTCAGATGCCGAAGCAGAGCTAGAACAGTGGTCGAACTCGGAAGGGAAAGAACCAGATGAATCTCCAGAAGCAGATATCCCCAACTGGTCAAGGACCTCAAATGACAGCCGAAGAGTCTTCATGGTGATTGGGATAAATACTGCATTTAGCAGTCGAAAACGCCGGGATTCCGTTAGACAAACATGGATGCCTAGAGGTTAAAATGACATCCTTCTGTAAGTTTCAGACATTTTACAAGTCAAAAAGTTGTTGATGAGGTTTTCTGATGTTTTTTGCAGGTCAAAAGTTGAAGCAATTGGAAGAAGAGAAGGGCATTGTCATCAGATTTGTGATTGGTCATGGGTAACTTTTACTCTCATTATGCTGTGGGAATCATTTTAGTTCTGATGTATCCTAGTCTATTACTGATGCTTTTTTGGTTCATTTCTGCAGTGCCACACCTGGTGGAATTTTAGACAGGGCAATTGAAGCTGAGGATTCTCAACACCATGATTTTATGAGACTGGTGAGCTATGCAACCTAAGGTGTCGCAACTTTCTCTACTTTCTTTGGCATAGTAAGCTTTGTGATATCTGAAATACTCAGTTCCCTGTATTTGCTCAAATGACCTTGCAGCAACACATTGAAGGGTACCATGAACTTTCAGCCAAAACAAAGATTTATTTTGCAACTGCAGTCACCATGTGGGACGCCGACTTTTACATAAAAGTGGATGATGATGTCCATGTCAATTTAGGTGATAAATTTAGTGCCTTATAACAGGGTCAATCTGGGACTTGAAATTGTAGTAGTGCATGCTCTCAAGCTGACCTTGATGTTTATTGCATAGGGACCCTCGGAACCACCTTAGCCAAACACCGAACGAAGCCTCGTGTGTACATAGGATGCATGAAGTCAGGGCCAGTACTTGCACAAAAGTAAGGTCTCTAATCCATATTAACCAGTGCTGACGTGTTCCCTGCCCCCCAACAACAACAACATGAAACAAGGAAACAAAACTGATACTCTCACCATTCCTCAGTTGTCTTTGGGCATTCATGTGTTGCCGTGGATCTATCACAGGGGTGTCAGGTATCATGAACCTGAGTATTGGAAGTTTGGGGAGCAGGGCAATAAGTATTTTCGACATGCTACAGGACAATTGTATGCAGTTTCCAGGGACTTGGCAGTGTACATATCAAAAAACCTGTGAGTTGAAAATTCTTCATGTTGTATTTGTTATCAACCCACTGCAATCTTGGATGGCGGATGATAACTGCAATATGTATGTACCACTCTTCTTTCTCTTCCCAGTGACATCTTGCACAAATACGCCAACGAGGATGTCTCTCTGGGAGCATGGATCATTGGCCTTGATGTGGAGCATATTGATGATAGGAAAATGTGTTGTGGTACTCCTCCAGGTATTAGGCTTGCATGCACAGAATGCATTTCTGCATTGCACATGTGTATGCGTGTTATTTAACACAGATAGGTTCATGTTTTCTTATATTGAGGAACTGATTGCCCACTCAAAGAACAAGGGTTCTTCCTGCACATTGAAGCATTCTGTACGTCAGTAGAACAGTATGTCACTGTATTGTAAGTTTTATGGGTAAGGCTTAGTGGTTTGAACTTCTGTTCTCCTCTGTTATTCACAGATTGTGAGTGGAAACTACAGTCAGGACATGCATGTGTGGCATCCTTTGATTGGTCATGCAGTGGGATCTGCAGATCAGTGGAGAGGCTGAAGAGTGTACACCAGAGATGTGGTGAAGGCGAACGTGCATTGTGGAGTGCCAAATTTTGAGTATGCCCTCTATGTTTTGTTATAATATTTAATTTAAGCAGGCAAAGCTGGCTCTGCTGACAGCACCAAAGGTTATGTCAAGCTTCTTGGAGCCGTCTCCTCAGCCTGCGACAGTTCCTGTAAATTGAGCAGTTGATTCAATGAGATCACACTAGAAGAGGCTGAGGAAAGGCTTTTTCTTCATTTGAACAAGGGTTATACTTCTGTAAACAGGGCTCAGGTACTGGGCCATCCACATAAAGTCCTGTTAGTAGGCAGTCAGCTGCCATTTGGCTCGACTAATAGGGCTATGTCAATACTGCTACTTATATTACTGTCCATCCTTTGGACAATAACCAATGGAAGTCTGGGCAGGAAGTTTTCTGTCAAATTATCAAACTAACACGGCAATCACTTGTCAAGTATACATTATTGGGTTACATTCCCCTTCAGAGATGGAAATTTGAGGAAAGAATCTGCAGAGACTCTGCATCCTCTTTTCCAACATGTCTAACAAAACTTATTCTGTCTGATGTATTTGTATATTGGACCCTTTGTCAACCCTCTGTGTTTGAGAGTTGGAATCAGTTTTGGATATTTTTCTGCTCACACTGTATGAGCAGTCAATAAACATGTACCAGATGCAATTTTCATAAAGTATATTGTCAACATTGATCCAACCATTTTTTGTTGCATGTGATTGTATTCATACAAATTTATACTTAGCAAACCATCTTATATTGTGTGTGATTGTATTCATATAATATTATAGTTAGTACCACCACTTTGTGTG
This sequence comes from Lygodium microphyllum, assembly GCF_053477565.2. NCBI lineage: Eukaryota > Viridiplantae > Streptophyta > Polypodiopsida > Schizaeales > Lygodiaceae > Lygodium > Lygodium microphyllum. Next base: position 88,891,017 of record NC_141157.1, read on the forward strand.
TGTGTGTGTGTGTGTGTATATCTGTGTAATGCAAACTGAATGGCAAAAGCTCTTGATACTGTTTATTGGATTTTATTTCTTGAACAACGCAATGTATGTGTTTGCTTGACTCCAAAATTGGTCCAATTTATCTTTTGGTTGTACACTGATTCTACTGCTCAATGCATTATTGGAAAAGTCTTATCTCGATCGTTGAGTTTGGGTAAATCTGGAAGATAGGGATGCTTAACAAAGTGCTTTGTTATATGGCATTGCTATCCACCCTTTGTTGCTCTATATGGATACGCTCATTGAAGCACATATGGTACATGGCTTGCAACTCTTAGGCAGCAACCAATTTTCAGGTTTTGCCTTCTTTTATGCCAAGAAATGGGCCCTAGAGATGTACCAAGTGCTTATGGATATACTGTCTATCTTTGGTTTTGCTTCCAGGGTTGCATATTAATTTTCCCAAATCTAAACTTTTACATTTTTAAATGCATGAGATTGGCATTCATCGATTTGGCCAAGGCAGATTTTGGAACCTATTGAAATTGTTAGGCATTTGGGTTATCCCATTTAGTGCAGTGTTGCTCTCAAACAAGAATACACAATGGGTTACACAGGTTGCAATGTAAATTGGGTTATTGCAACTTGGCCCCTTCATGTCAGAGATGGAAGTGTCCAATGGATTCTTATGGCTTATGTCTAGTTTTCTCTCTTGTATATGCTCTGGAATAAAAGGACATTGATAGCTTTATGTTTGCAACCCCATAGATCTGTTGTGGAGAACTCAGACAGACAGTTAAGCACTGAGATTATTGAAGGCTGATTGGATTTGCATGCCCAAAACGAGTGGAGGGCCGAACACTCTGAACATACATGGAAGGCTATATCATTGTCGATTCTCTTTGAGCAGAAACAACCACGGATCGTTAGGGTGGTTGCTTTGACAATCAGTATGACAAGCAAGTCATCTGGAAAATGGATCAAAGATCATTGGGATGTGATTCTTGGCTGTTTTTCAGGGGAAAATCCATCGTTGGCTAACCTTGGATTGGCAAACATGGGAATGATTTGTGGCAGTTGAACAAATCCACTGAGATAGTGGAGAGTAGCAAGATGTGGAATAACAAATTGCTAGTGAAATAGAGGCATGGTTGGAGCTTTGCCAGTAGGGCGAAAGCCAACAAAACGTCCCATGGCCTCGTCCCATTGCTTGCAGTGTCTGTGTAGTTTGGAGGCTCTTCTGCATCTCCTTAGGTGTTGCTAGGCATCTCTTAAGCTTTCGGATAGGCTTTCTTACTATTTGCATACTTGATTTCCATCACAAGTTTTTGGCAATTTTTTTCTGTTATTTGCCAGATTCTCACCTAGATTGTCTTTGGGCATGGCCCTCCCATTTCTTCACTTGGGTTAGATTTTGGGCACTTTGAATAATGAAGACTCAATCAACATGATGGCCATTCCTTGGTTTAGCCATGTAATCTCTTAGATGTTTGTGCCATTGGGAATGCAGATCCTAGGGTCTGAACTCACACACCCATTGGGGATGTGGATCCCAACACACCCATATATACTCAAACCCACACTCCAACCATTAAGGCTACGACCCACCGGCTTGCCATGTAATTTCTTTCATTGCTTATTACAACAATCATTGTATGGTAGTTAGTCGAGTGACAATGATATCTACTATGGCTGTGTTTTACCATGCTTTTTATTTTTAAAGAATAAACTTTGCAATAATGTGTATTCTCTTTATCAATAATATACCAAGCAATGGTTTCACAAAAGAGTGTGTTAATGGTCTTTTTCCACAAATGAAATTCATTCAACAAGTGTCTGCCAAAATCAAAGCATGCCTCATGTTAGAAAGCAAGTTTGAACCTACACAAGCATGAGAATGATTAAGCAACTCAAATCAAAGGTTAGGGAGAATATCAAAATTGGCCCAAGAAGCACTAAGGCATTATAAGTGGAATGATTTTCAATAGTAGATAGGAAGATAATCAAGAATGGTATTGTGCTATATTTAGGTGGGCAATTTTCTATACAATGTCATGCCCCTCATACATATAATATTGGACCAACCTTGAAAGTTGCTAGATGTAAACATGTGAGGCAAAAGAATAGGGCTTTTAGATGAGCCCAAAATGGAGCTAGACACTCTTTGGACAACCCATGTAGAGAAATTTTTGGGGAAGGACATAAATTAGCTAAGGGTTACAACAAAATGATATGTAAAATGCCTTTTTTTTGGTGTGTTGGGGTGTGTGTGTATGCATATACGTGCACAAACATCTCCCTCTCAAGATGAAGAAAGATGGTGATCCAACTTTGACATTATATAATAGATCCCAAGGTTTCTCACGGAAAGGGGTTTGGTTAAAACATTCATCACATTGTTTTGAGTAGAGATGTAACATGGTTTAAGTGCTACTACCTTGATTGGATCAATGTATTCTAGCATCCATATTTCCTTCACGTTGTCAAAGAGTTTAATGTTCATAATATAAATCATGGGATTCTTATGAACACAGAAGAATTTCACTGGGAGTTATATGAGGAAATTGCATACAAAATTCAGTCATTGTTACCCAATAACCAACTTAGTTACATAAGTTCTTTTGTATTTAGCATATAATTTTTAGTTGTACCATGTATATTGATGAAAAATAAGTCTATGGGAACCTACAACTTGGTCAGCTGGAAGTAATTGACAATCTGCAGGATAAATCACATTGATTCAAGTGCAAAAATATGATTAAAACTCAAGAAAAATGCCAAAAGTCCACTAGGTTCAAGGGGGACTTGAAGTAATGGACTAATATGACCAGCAAGTGGCCTGAGTAGGTCAAAAAGTGACCTAGGCCTGAGCAAGATGTAGCCCGCATTTTTCAGTGCAAAATGCGGGCCTGCACAGCCTTACTGCAACTAGAGAGAGCTGAAGCCATGGTGTGTGCTTTGGAGCATGCAAACTGGAGATTAACAGGAGCTGAAGATGAAGATACAAACAAGGTGAGAGCTCCACTTATTTGTCCATTTGGTTTGACGAAAATGCAAGGTATGATAGTCTATAAAAGGGAAAAATGTGAGAGAAAAGTATTCAGCCTACTCTTATGTATGTCCTCTCATTTTGTCTACCTTATTCATGATCCAATGAAGCCCGACTTGTACCCAAGTACTTGAGTGACTTTGGGGCAAGCAAAGGGTGAGGATTTTGGCAGTTATGGGCTGAAATAACCAGTCATAAACAGGGCAACCCACTGTTCTTATCCATTTTTATGAGCAAACAAGATATTTATGTGGTTATAATAGAAGAAAATGACCTATTTTCATCAGGACTTTACTCATTAATGATTAGAGGAGCTTATTCATGAGTTTATGCACTCTTTTTGAGCTTGATTATGAGTTGGAATTTTCTGTTTTAAAGCAAGGCTGAAGTTAAAATCATGCTCCTTCAATGCATTTCATGTTCCATTGGCCTAAATCTTGAATGTATTTGAAGTCTACCAACATAATACTTGTTTCCTAGAGTTGAAATCCATCTATAAACTTGAGATAAAAGCCATAAGAGCTTGCATTTGATATTCATATTTGGATTAAGAATCTGAGTATATCCTTTATGTTAAGGATTATGTATCCAAAAGCAATTGATGTAATCAAGATAGAGTTATTTATTCCATTCATGTATGCTAAATACATAGAAAAAGCTTGACTTCTTCTTCCACATCTAAATCATTTCTAAAACCTGGATCTTGTCAAACTCCAATCTTTTTCCCTTTCCCGAACTTTGAATCCCATACTCCTCTTCTGCACTAAGCCCCGATGGTAGACCTTCAACCCTTAACACGACGACAGTGGTGAACCCGACGTGAAGGTCCGCTGCGGAAGAAGAAGTCCAATGGGAGAGTCATCAAGTTCGGGAGGAGATGCCTTGTAGCAGTTGGTTCGTCTAATGCAAGAGCCAACAACAACAATTTCATTTTTAGCAGCAGTTGCAATTGCAACAACAACGGAGACAAGAAGAAGAGCGGATTGATGCTGCTGCCATTAAAGCTTTGGAAGCAGTTGGGCAAGAGCTCAAGCAATTTAATGGGCAAAATGTGTCCTCTTTTATCCACCTCTATACTGACAAGATGGTCTTCTTTGGAGTTCCTCAACATGCCTGGAGCCGTTATTTTGCCCGTCTGGCTGTGCATGGTCTCTAGGACCGAATTCATGGTCTTTTCCAAAAAGACGCAGGATGGTCCGTGTTCAAGAAGGCTCTTCGAGAAGAAATTTTTCTTGAACATTCTGACCTTATGACAAAGAAAGTTTTCACTGAATGGGTCGAAAGGCCCAATAAGGGTCTAACCGCCACTGCTCTTCATCGAGAATTTGAAAGCAAATTTGCTCAACTAGATCCTGACGATCAACAAGGTATGGAAAGCCAGAAGATTGAATTATTTCTAAAAGCTACAGATTCTTCTCTTCAAGAGAAGCTAACTGATCGACTTGAAGACCCTGGCTTTGAGACGGGATTGAAGACTGCTTGGAATGATGTCACTGAAGCAGTTAATATGATTGCTCGAAGAGAGCGATTGCACCTAAGATGGGGATCAACCCCTGCATCAACTGAATCCATGAAGGAGCCTGTTCTAGTTTCTCAACCTCCTGTCTCTATGGCCAAGCAACCAAGAAATTCTGCTGTTCCAGTTCCAAAGAAGGATGTCATGGACGAGCTAATTAAAAGCATGCGGGATCTCCATCTTAATCTAACGGAGATTAATTCTAAAGTGGAAAGGCTTGATGTAAAAGTGGAAGAAAGGGGACTGTCAACCGCCCAAAGGCCTGTACGAGAAGGCTTAAAAAGACGTTGTATCTGGTGTGATAGCCTACAGCATGATAAGAGGGAGTGCGGTGCATTCCGTGAAGCTGAAGCACAAAAATTAGTCTTTTGGAAGGATGGTAAAATTCATGCAACTGAAACCGGGCTTCCTTTTGAGCCAAACTTCGGCAACGGTGGCATGAAGAAAATATTGGAGGATTTGGCAACAAGAACAGCCTATGCAGCTGTTGATGCAGCAACCTATGGGCTGCAAATTGAGCCAACTAACGAAATTGTTAAAGCATGTAAAACTAATGCAAAATCTAAAGTGTGGATGCAGGCCTTGGATCGCATGGATCAAGGCAAGGCAAGCAAAGATGATTTAACCACTGCCAGTCAATGTATTCGAGGAAGAACCGGTTGGACCGAGCCTATTGATTCATTTTCAGCTTTTGCCCGGTTAGCTGAAATTAATAATCATGAAGCCATGATAGAAGAAAAGAGAAGAAGAGATGAAGATGTTGACGGTCCTTCTTCTTTAGGGCCAACTAAACGCGTGACAAGAAGTGAACAGGACCAACAGAAGGCTACTGGAAATCCATCACCGTCGGAGATTGATATGGGAGATGCCCCTCAAGCAAAGAAGATAGAAAGAAAAAGGAAAAGCAAACATCCCAATTACAAGTTGCAGTCAGACATAGAGACCGCAATGGATCTTAAACGGATCCTAGAAGAAAGGATTCTTGGAAGTAGAATTGAATTTACATTAGGTGAAATTCTCGGAATTGTAAAACGAGGATTTCATGATGTAATAATTGATGTAATTAAACGAAAAAGGCAATATGTTGGTGAGGAAACTGAAGAATCTGTGCATGCTTTTTTGCAAGCACTTCATGTGTATTTGCAGGATAAAGAGAAGCTGAAAACTCAAGGGATTCGATTGGAGGCAATCAAAGAATTGATTGTAGCCATAGAAGCCAAAGATGAAGACATTTATGAAGCAGAAACTGAAGAAGCCATTATGGTGGGGACTTCTCAATCTAAAGTGCAGCCGATGCTTAAGAAAGAAGCTCATCTTCACAACATGCAAGAAGAAAGTCATGCTCACTTTATTCCTAGTAGTCACTACTCCCGTACCCATTGGGCAAGGGCGACTACTGAAACCGTTGTTAAGATCAGATAAAAAGAGACTCCATGCATTGGCCTTATAGACCATGGCTTAGAGATTAATGTCATGTCAAGAAGTCTCTACGAGAATGGCGGATGGCCCATTGATGTGGACCCAGGATGGCACATGAAGGCAGCCAATAACTCTTCTGGAGATCTTTATGCAGCATGTCCTTATGTACAAGTTACTATTGGTAATGTAAAAGATGAATTTCATTTCTTTGTTCAAGATTCCTGCAGCTATCCTATCATTCTTGGACAACCATTTATTTCTGAGTCTCATTTAGAGACAAAGGCCCTTGATGATGGTTCATCATATGCTCGGATAAGAAGTAAGGATAATGACAAAGCTGTCCAATTCCTGACTGTCCGTGTAAATCATCACCGGAATAGGGATCGATTGAGAGATCATCCTGTTCCTCCTAATGCTCGAGAATTTAAGGGTTTTCGGGTAGCGCTACTATAAGTGGAGGTTATGGCAGTGCATCATGTCATAAAAAATTGCCTCCACATAGAAAAGAGGCAAGGCCAAAAGCTGACTTGCAGGTTTTTACAACCAATAGTGTGGGCTGTTATAAACAATTTTCAGTCATGAATAGGGCTGAAAGAAAGTATTTGTGTCATATGGAACAAGAGCTGAAGCAAATTGATGTTTTACCTAAAGATGAAGAAATTTCAGGCCTATTTTATGGGCTGAATTATAATGATACAATGGCTGAAATTTATACAGCCGTTCATGTACAAAATCAAGCTGAAAATCAGTCCCTACAAGTATGTACATTGGATATGTATGACATAATTCAAGAATTTGTAGATTATGAAGCTTTTGGACAGCCAAACAAGGATGAAGTAAGAGTAGAAACAAAGTATAAAACAATTGATAAAAAGGTCAAGCCGGTGGCTACTTCTCTACCACCTGAAAGCGAAAGACTGGTAGAAAAGGTATCCAAATAGCCAAGCCTTCGTGATCCTAAAGATATTGGTCACCAATTTATAGCAGAAAGTCTATAAAAGCTGAAAATTGGTGAAGACTCTTTCCTCTTGCCAGCTGAAAAGCAAATCTTCATGCAGATGTTAAAGAATCATGGCAAAGCTTTTTCATTTCAGCCACATGAAATTGGTTGTGTGGATCCAAGCATTGTGGCACCAATGGTGATTTTTACGGTCCCACACGTTCCTTGGAATCTTAAACCAATTCAGGTACTAAGGGCTCATTTGTCTAAGTTATTGAAACTTCTAAATGAAAAGATAAAAATGCGAATATTGGAGCCATCCTCAGCTCCATATTCCAACTGATGGTTTACCGTGCCTAAGAAGAATGGATCTTTGCGATTCATTCAAGATTTACAGCTTGTCAATGAAGTCACTATTAGAAATGTTGGATCAGGGCCAATTGTTGATGAATTTGCGGAAGCTTTTGCAAGTAGAGCAATCTATTCCATGGGTGATTTATATTCAGGCTATGACCAATTTCAGCTTGCTTTGGAAAGCCAAGACATTACCACAATGAAGATGCCTCTTGGCTTAGTCTGCATGTGTACTCTACCTCAAGGGGCTACAAATTCAGTAGCTCACATGATGAATGCCATGCATAAAGTATTGAGGGATTATATTCCTTAATTAACTCTTCCTTTCCTTGATGATGTTCCAATCAAAGGATGTGAAGTTCATGAGAAGAATGAAGAACTCAATAAACTTGGATGTCACAAGTTTGTTTTCGATCATATTAATGATTGTGCTCAAATCTTGTCTAAATTAGAAGAAGTCCATCTTACTCTTTCAGGTGCTAAATCTGTTTTTGGAGTTGAAGAAGTTCTTGTGGTAGGGCCTATGTGTGGTCCATATGGCCGAAAACCTTCTCCATCCACAATTGATGCTATCAGCAAAATGCAGGAAATATATATAAATGTTTCAGAGGTGAGAAGATTTCTTGGTGCATGTGTCTTCTACCTTATTTGGATACCACATTTTGCTCATGTTGCTAAAAATCTTTATCAAAGAAAAGACCAAAGGTTTATGTGGGAGAAACAACATACTCAAGCTATTCGGAAACTGAAGAAATTGCTGATTTCAGCCCTCACCTTAAAGAGGGCTAAGTACTCTAATGGACAGCCTATTATACTCACAGTGGACACAAGTCCTATTGGAATAGGATGGGCAGTTGATCAAGACGACCTTGAAGGCAACAGATATGCAATCCACTTTGGAGCGAAGGTTCTTAATGAACGACAAAGAAGGTATGCTCAAATTAAAAGAGAGCTTTGGGGAGTAGTAACTGCATTGAAATGTGACTGGGAGTACTTCATGGGTGCACATGTAATAGTTGAAACAGATTGCCTTCCACTTTTGGGCATGATTGCCAACTGTTCCACTCCCGACATAGCTATGCTAAGATGGATAGCTTATATTAAATCCTTAAATCCTGATTTGAAACATATTGCAGAAAGAGATAATCCAGTTGTGCTGACATGCTTTCGCGTGCCAGATATAAGGATGAAGAAGAAATGATGGATGAAGAAGAATCACAGTCTATAAATGATGCTGTACATGCAGGTACAAATCTGAAAATAGCAAGTACAATTGAATCTAATGATGATTCAGCAGTAAAAAATGTAGGTACAATAATAATTACAACAAGTACAACATGTTTAGCTGCTAAAACAAATTTTACATCAACAAGGAAGGATGAAACAACCAAAAAAGGACAGTGGGAAGCTGGTAGACAGCATGCTCAATGTTTTGTTATGGTTTGTTCACACTTTAAAGAGGAATATTATGCAGATGATTGGCTAAAAATTGGCCAATTTTTGAGCACTATGACAAAGAAGGAAGATTGGTCTAATGAAGAGTTCAAGAGAATTAAGAGAAAAGCTTATGGCTTTTTTCTTAAAGATGGTTACCTTTGGAGGCATGCGAAAAAGAAAGGAAGGGCGCCTGTTCGTGTCTTAGGAGACAAAAAGACTCAAAGATAGGTCATGCAAGAATTTCATGAAAGCCTATTGGTTGGTCATAGTGGCATATGGGGCACTTTTGCCAAAATAAAAGGGAAATTTTGGTGGCAAAACATGTATAAAGACATTGAGCATTTTGTTGAGTCTTGTCATGTTTGTCAAATGTACTCTATGGTTAAGCATAGAGATGGGCTTCAGCCTACATATCCTTTATCCATTCACTATAGATGGGTTATTGATTTAGTAACCATGCCTATAGGAATTTGGAACATGAGATATCTAGTACTTGCTAGAGAAGATCTCATGAATCAAGTGGAAGGAAAAGCCTTGACAACAAAGACTACTCAAGTTGTTTGTAGATTTTTACTTGAAGAAGTATTTTGTAGGTATGGATGTGTTGCCAAAGTAACTGTTGATAGAGGAGAATTGGATGTTGATGAGGCTCGCCATTTCTTTGCTCAATTGGGAATTAAGCTATCTCTTACTTCAGCCTACAACCCTGAAGGCAATGGTAAGAGCGAAATAGGTTATCAACCAATTCTTAAAGCTTTAGCAAAATCTTGCAAAGGAAAGATGAGGGAATGGCCTAGAATGCTACCATTCGCATTATGGGCTGATAGAACTACCCATAGTGCAGTAACAGGTTATATGTCGGCTGAACTAATATATGGTCAGCCACCTATCATGCCTATTGAGGAGTCCATTGTCACATGGAGTATCTTACCTTGGGATGAAGGCATGAATAGAGAAGAATTGTTGACTCTGCGCATAAGGCAACTTGAAAGAAGGCCAGAAGATGTCAAGACAGCCATTGAAAGGCTGAAAACAACAAGATTAAAGAATAAGAAGAGGTTTGACAAGCATCATCAACTCCGTCTAAGAGCTATTCAAGAGAATGATTGGGTACTTGTCTATGATAGCAGCCTGGACAATCAATATAGTGCTCATAGAAAGTTAGCCAAGCGATGGTTTGGACCATATGTTGTAAAAGTAGTACATAATAATGCTACTTACTCTTTGGCTGAAATGGATGGGACCATGATAAAAATACCAATAGCCGGGAAATGAATCAAGCTCTTCAAACGGAGAGAATCTTCAACTTATGAGCTTGATGACTTAGATATGAGCCCTCTACTTGAAGACAAGCAGGAAGAAAAAGACTTGGAGGATGAAGATGAAGATATATCAGAAGAAGACCCTCCTTAACGTGTAATCTTATGAAATGGCACATGCCGGAGGATGTGCAAGTTAGGAGGGGGTGAATGTCAAAGAGTTTATTGTTCATAATATAAATCGTGGGATTCTTACGAACACAAAAGAATTTCACTGGGAGTTATATGAGGAAATTGCATACAAAATTCAGTCATTGTTACCCAATAACCAACTTAGTTACATAAGTTCTTTTGTATTTAGCATATAATTTTCAGTTGTACCATGTATATTGATGAAAAATAAGTCTATGGGAACCTACAACTTGGTCAGCTGGAAGTAATTGACAGTCTACAAATTAATTAAATTGATTCAAGTGCAAAAATATGGTTAAAACTCAAGAAAAATGCCAAAAGTCCAGTAGGTTCACAGGGGACCTGAAGTAATGGACTAATGTGACCAGCAAGTGACCTGAGTAGGTCAAAAAGTGACCTGGGCCTGAGCAGGATGCAGCTTGCATTTTTCGGCGCAAAATGTGGGCCTGCATAGCCTGACTGCAACTGGAGAGAGCTGAAGCCATGGTGCATGCTTTGGAGCATGCAAATTGGAGATTAACAGGAGCTGAAGATGAAGATGCAAACAAGGTGAGAGCTCCACTTATCTGTCCATTTGGTCTGACAAAAATGCATGGTATGACAGTCTATAAAAGGGGGAAATGTGAGAGAAAAGTATTCAGCCTACTCTTATGTACGTCTTCTCTCATTTTGTCTACCTTATTCATGGTCCAATGAAGCCCGATTGTACCCAAGTACTTGAGTGACTTTGGGGCAAGCAAAGGGTGAGGATTTTGAAGGTGTATGGGCTGTTATGGGCTGAAATAACCAGTCATAAATAGGGCAGCCCACTGTTCTTGTCCATTTTTATGAGAAAACAAGAGATTTATGTGGTTGTAATAGAAGAAAATTACCTCTTTTCATCAGGACTTTACTCATTAATGATTAGAGGAGCTTATTCATGAGTTTATGCACTCTTTTTGAGCTTGATTATGGGCTGGAATTTTTTGTTTTAAAGTAGGGCTGAAGTTAAAATTATGCTCCTTCAATGATTTCATGTTCCATTGGCCTAAATCTTGAATGTATTTGAAGTCTACCAACATAATACTTGTTTCCTAGAGTTGAAATCCATCTATGAACTTGAGATAAAAGCCATTAGAGCTTGCATTTGATATTCATATTTGGATTAAGAATTTGAGTATATCCTTTATGTTAAGGATTATGTATCCAAAAGAATTTGATGTAATCAAGATAGAGTTATTTATTCCATTCATGTATGCTAAATACATAGAAAAAGCTTGACATCTTCTTCCACATCTAAATCATTTCTAAAACCCGGATCTTGTCAAACTCCAATATTTTTCCCTTTCCCGAACTTTGAATCCCATACTCCTCTTCTGCACTAAGCCCCGGTGGTAGACCTTCAACCCTTAACATGACGACAATGTATTCCACCTGCTCAATGTGCCATAGCACCTACATCTCCTCCCCTTATTCCAACTACTCAATCTACCATACTTGACCCTCCCTCTTCATCTTGCATGATTGTGCCACAATACAATCTTTTGTGATTTTGGTATGACCAAGATGTATGACCCATTTATTGAAGGTGTACTCATGGGCCCACAAAGATCCACATGGACTAGATTGATTGTATGGAAAGCCATAAGACTCATTGAAAATAGTCTCTCTAAGAAATTTGTAGGACATTTCTTACTCTTGAATGAAGGTCTTAAGGCACCACCCTTGTATTTCATGAATGGAGGTAAGCCTAAAAGAATCGACTCATAACCTAGACTCAATCAAGAAATTACCATACATGTGATGCCATAACATGCAGATATTTATTGATGTTGTTTAATTCTCCTAGTCAACTAGAGTGATGTATGAAATGAATCTATGAAGACCACCTTCCTAAATCTCTTTAGTGGTGATTGCTTTTGATTGGATATCAATGATCTCCATAGAAGCCTTATCAAAGTAGATGGCTTCCCTAGGTGGGGCAAGCTAGTATATCAATACAAGATTCTTTGCAACTTTAGGACGAAGAGAAAATATTGGATATAATTGTGGTGGCCATGATAAGAGTCCATTGGAATTCTATCTTTACAAAATTTGCTTGCTATCTCCACACATGATTGTCCCATGGATAGAAGTTATGTGATGAAAGGGTGCTTGCAAGTGTAGTAGCACACTATTCACCACTATCTGTGTACCTATTGGTACACAAGCCTAGTATGATGAGCTGTCCATGAGTGAGTAATGACATGTCTGACATTCTTTCTAGTAGGAAGACTCCAACAACGAATGCTTTAGTTGGAGTATCTAATAGGAACCTTGGTAGGAGTAATCTCATCCACCTTAAGCTCCACTTCCAATTTAGGATCCCTCTAACTTCTTAAGCCCTATTTTCCTTATAACATTCGCTGTATTTGGTGTTGTTGTTTTTGTTTCACTTACCTTAATCTTATACAACATGTATATATGCATAATTGCACATATTTATGTTGCATAGCAAACAAGGCAGACACATTGAATGAAATGGAGAGAAACTTTCACTACCTTTGTACAAGTAGTATAAAGCATAATTGCAATATATTTGAAAAGTAAAGCACATCACACGAAGGACTTAGTTCAACGAGTTTTTTTAATGTGGGGAATTATTGTCTTGACTAAGAGGGAAAACGTTTTCAACATATATTAAATTGTACATAAATCTATTGTGCATGTACACATGCAATCCTCAAAAATATGTAAAATGCGAAGAAAATGTGCAATTTGTGTGAAAGGATATCTAGAATGGATCCAAATGTTGGAAAACTTTGGAAGCTTTACATGATGTGCATAACATAATCCACATCGTACATGTCATAATCCTCATCAATAATAGTTTTCCAACTTTGAAAGCTCTTTAGCTTTTAAACTTGGACTTGGTGAATTATTTTTGCAAGGTTGGTGCAAGAAGCACTTCAAGGGTGGGAGCATTGCCTCTAACAATGTGTTAAGGCGATCACCAATGTGGTAGGCTTTGGCAAAGATGTGGTGAATGTAAGTAGGCACCAACTTTATCAAAAGAGGGTTGGTGAAACTCATCCCCAAAGGCCTTGATAGGAGTACTCCCTCTCAATGGTAGCCATTGTAAATGCTTAATGCTATTTATAGTTCCTTGCAAAGCTTTGTTGAAAAGGATTAACATTCTCTTGGCTAAGATCACATGCAAACGTTTAGTATGGTTGTATCTTGGGGTGTTGGATCTGTGATATGGTTATAAATCTAGCTATGATCATGGACTAAATCCAAAGAAAGATGGTTTGCTAGTGGACTTTGAGAAAGGTTTTGATAGATGCATGTGCCCATTGATCATCAAGGTTATGCTAGCTTTGGGGTTTGACACTTCTTTCTTAATATGTTGGTAGCTCTTTTGTCATTTTCTTTTCATGCATTTCAATCAATGTTTATCACATTGGCAATCTATTCTTGAAGCATTTTGTAACACAAGGATGCTCGATAGCCCCACTATTATTTAAAGTTGTTACCAAGCCTTTAGTTTGGAATCGTGAGTATAACATAAGGGACAACTCAATCAAATCCCTAACTTTTCTTCAAGGAAGTAAAAGTGTGGTAGTCTATGGAGATCTTTGTCAGTTGATGAGAAGCCTTTGTTGGAAGTGGTGTTGAAAGTTTACAAGGACTTTGCTAAGGTTATTGGCTTTAGGGTTAGTGCCACTAAAAGTGAGCTCATTTACCTTGATCTTGATGAAGCACTGAATTGGCTACTTCAAACTTGTAAGTCCAAGTGTGACCTTCATATACTTGGTTCTCCACTTGGGATAACATCACTATGAAGGATTGGTTTAATTGGTTCTTTGAGAAGATTAAGAACAAGTTTGTGAAGTGAGTTGCTATGCCAGCCCAATTCCTTGGTAGAATTGTTATTGGCATACAAATTTATTGGCATCTTCCATAGTCTATATGCACTCTATCTTTCCATTTTTTAGGCTTAAAGATGCATTGATTTTGTTGAGCTGATGCTAAAACTAAGCTTTCCATGTTCTAGGCTTGTGGGGGCTTTCTAGAAAGATGCATTGAGTTTGTTGAGCTTTGGAGATGTTAAAACAAAGCAAGCGATCTCCTTGAATTAGCTAACACTTAAGAAGGCTTAGGAGGGATTTGGACTAAGTCCCTTAAAACAGTAAGACCCAAGGCTTCCATTATCTTAAAGATGTTGTTGGATAGTAGCCTTGGGCGATAATTCAATGTGATCAAATGAAATGGGACCAAATCATTCATGCCAAAGTTTTCTTATGCCTACTCCAGTGTAAATCTCATTTCATGCCCAATATAAATTTTAAAAAAATTGATGGTATATTTTTCTCGATCTCTAGAATATACAACACACTTGAAATCCTTTACACCACCATTTTTAGAAACAAAGGAAATAACACTCATGCCTTAGGACAATATTTTCCATTGTTACCAATTTTCACACCAATGGGTTCTCATAGAGGTTGCAGAGAACTATATAGACATTTCTTGTCAGTCATGTGACTTGGGGGGACTCACTATATGTAAATCCTTTATATGACATGTGTTCAAGACCTATTTAAAAATACCATTATTTACGAAATTTTCCTAAATAAAATACAATCATTTTCTATGCAATCCGTGAATAATCCCATCATGTAGTACCCTTCTATGTGTAAAAAATTTGTAAAAATGATAAATAAATCATTATTTTGAACCCATGTGATATGTCCCCCTCCCCCTCCATGTAATAGGAGGCAGCTCTCTCGAATACCCATGAACTAGTGGGGTTGATGCTTCTTGAGCCAATGAGCACACTTTCTCAATGATGGCCATGATGGACTCTAGCTTTCAAACTTGAATCGTATGGCTTGTCTCCTTCCCTTTACTTCTCTATCTATCATTCTTTTCATCTAACTTCTTCAATTACATGCCCCTGCTTCTTATAATAGAAGCATCTATGCTCCTTTATTTGCAAGATAATAATAGATTGATCTTTGGGGAATCATTACACTCAAATTCAATGAGTTGGGGTAGGATGTGGTTTTGGGCCACTGTCCAACATCATCTCTAAAAGCTCATAAGGATAAGTGATAGTTGTGATTTTGAACTTCCATAAAGTGTATTTTATACCATCTTTCTTGCTTTTAGAGAAGGTTGCTCGATGGACCCTCACCCTTGCTCAACTTTTATTGTGTTAATGAATGATCATGATTTATAGGGAGCCCCTTTTCATAGGCTACAAAGGTGGCATGCTGACTCAATTGACATACCACATTATAATGTTTGTTAGTGCAATATTCTCTTTATCCTTGGGTTGGGTTGTTGCTCCCAAGCCTTGCTAGGGGGGACTACTAGCCCCCCTTGAGACCTCATAACTGAAGGCTATAGAAGTGGCTCCTAGGCCAAAATAGGGGTCCCTAATAACTCCCACCTTGCAAGCATAGTTCCTTGAATTGTTGCCAACTTAAATGCTCCATTTAACCCATAGGCTAGACCCACATAACTTATCTTCTTACCATTCGATCACGTAACTCTCTTCTAACATACAAGTTAGGACTCAAGATGCAACCCATGTCCTGGGTCACACATGGATTCTCATCATAATGGGCACCTTACAGCTTGCTTGAGCACTATGTATCATTGATGGCACCTTTCAAGGATGGATTATTCAACATATCTAACAATAGATTGTTTGTGGATGCAGAAATAATAATTAAAGACTCTCCACTTGCTTAGTGTTTTTTTCATGTATAGAGACATCTTATAGAGTGGAAAGAGCACAATACCTTAATGGGCTATTCCTCATTATTATAGAATGTCTAAATGTATAAGGTTGCTCACAAGGATGGTACATTGCCAATTGATCTTAACTTTAGCCTTTCTATGTTTCTTAATGGGGCAGGGATTAAGAGGCAGTGAGACATATGGAATTATGGGAGAGTAGATTCAAGTTCTTATTGGTAATCCAAGTCCAATTTTCCCTCACCTAGCAAGATATAGGTGGATAGTTGAGATCATGGAAAGGTTGAAATAGGAGTGGCCCACTTTCTAGATTTGTGGGGAGGTCAATCCATGCAAGGAATGGAACATAAACTGAGGAGTTTTTGTTAACTAGTGTTAAGAAGTGTAAGGATTCAAAGGAGAGTAACCCTTGGTGGATGTTGCAAGTTGCAAACAAGTGGAAACATGTGATATTATATGCCTCTTTTCATTCTGGGGATAGGAGATTCCAAAATTTTTGGAAGTCATCTTCCTCTTGAGATTAAATTTGATGTCGTGGAGGGTCTTGATGAAGAAAATGCCAACTAAAGATCAATTGGTCAAATTTAAGGAAATGGCTCCATGGTGCTTATTAGACAATTGATGGAAGGAAGAGAACAATGCCAGTGGGAAAGGAAGGATGAATGAGGATTCCAAAAGATTTGGAACTTTGTTAGGGCACTTTTGATAAAATGCGTATGGGCTATAATGAATCTTGTTATGGTGGGTTGAGTTAAAGTTTGAAGTGGTGTTTGTCCGCTTATTATACCACAATGATGCAAGAAATTTTGGCATGCCTAGAAGCACATTGAAATAGAAGTAACTATTATAAGGTAGCCAATAAGTTGCTTAAGAAAGCCATGTAACTTTGGTATTAGTTTCCTTGAATAGGGAGAGTAGTTTTTCCTAGCTAGAGTTGTAAATAAATTTTACCCTGGTAGGCATTGCAATTTTCATATTTGTGCATTAAAAAAATCACTTTCTTTAGCATGTTATTATTCTTTAATCAAAATTGCAAGTCCATTTGATAGGGCATGTTGATGCACATAGTCTTGCAGATTGTTAATTCATACTCATCATTTACTCAAGGCTCCTCTATGTCCAAAGTGTCTAAAAAATCCACAAATAATAGGTTTGTGAACACTAGCATTCCTTGTGAGTAATGTTGAAAGTCTCCTAAATAGCCTAGAGCTAATGTCTTAGCCAAGCATCGTTTATACAATGTGATTAAATAGTAAGGTTCAACTTGGAGGAGCCTCCTCTCCATTTATTCTTCATCCACAACATGCTTTTAAAAACGTGTGAGAGCAAGCAAGTGATCTTTGCATTTTTATGCCCACAAAAAATATAAATACACACGTAAGGAAGGTCAAGGCAATTGTACTTAACAATGACCCAAGGAGCAAAAAGTTCAAAGGGCATAATCCATCACTTCAACTTTTCCATGACCATCACATTTGTTGGAGAATGGAGAAAATCTAAGAGTACATGCATTTCAATTTACAACCATATCATGTAAAAGCAAAAATGTCATTGCACATCACAAAACATGTTCCTCAACTCAAACACACTCAACTCAACTTTATGACTTTTTTCACATTCTCCTTGCTCAATCATGTGAGAGGATGTCATCTAGTTGTCTTCCATCCTTGAAGATGCAAAAAAACAAATTTTAATGTAAGAAGTGTGTGTGACTCAAAGGTTTAGCCTTGACAAAGGAGAAATGTCACCGTCTCAATGGTTTAACATTACAAGATCCATTAGGTTTGGTTAATGTAAACATTGCATTATCCTTTAAAATAAAATTATATTCATGATAGGACATATTTAAACCTTCAAGTGTGTATTAGCTGCTTTATTAACGATATGGCATAGAGATCTCTAGTATGCATTAAACCTTGAGATAAAATTTTAATAACTTTTTGTTAATACACACTCTTGTCTTAGAATGTATATTAGAAAGTTTTGCACAAAAGGGTTTAGTCAAAATGCTAAGAATAAGGAAGCCATAAGACAATACTTGTATATAACACATTCAAGGAAAGTGCTTGGATTAAAGCAAAGTGTTGAAAGTGATTAGACATCACTACATATATCAAACTCTTGAAAGTGCTTACACAACATCACTTCATACATCAAAGACTTGAAAGTGCTTACACATCATCACTTCATACATCACTTCATATATCAAAGACTTGAAAGTACTTACACATTATTAATTTTCCTACATGCCACACCATCCAATGTTCAAGGTCCTCAACTTCCTCCTCTCATGATCTTCAAAGTAATAGGTACTCAAATGCAAATCCAAGCTACTAAAGTTTTCATAGGTCACATGATTTTCAAAGTCTCTTGATTGAGCTTGTGAATCCAAAATTATACAAATCTTACTTAGAGAATTTGCAATTAGGAAGAAAGAATTACAACATTGAAAAAGCATAGTGAATGAAGGAATGTGCTATCAATGACAAAGTTGAGGAAGCTCTACAAGCACAATGCGAATTGAGCTTAAAAGACAAAGAAAGTAGGATTTACTTTGGGAATGGAGGAATGTCTTCTTGTGGGATAAAGTAAGCTCTAAGAATCACAAAGATATTTGAAATTAAAGCATGAAAGTAGGTTTTATTTTGTATAATTATTGGTAACACATCCACATCTTGCTTTAAGTGCTTTATTTAAGCTTTGGGAAACTAAAGTACAATGATATTGAGTTTTGTAAATGTTAAGTGACTCAAAAACTCATGAATTATAGCCTTTAGGTAAACATTCATTATGTGAAGGCCTAGATCCATAAAGAACTATAGCCTAACATCATGTGTAAGAACATTAAATAGTAGCATTTAAATAAAGATAGATTCATTGAGAAGAGAAAAACATTGTAAGCATGTAGCATAATCATATATTTAAAAATGAGAGAGTTTTTAAGCTCCTTAGAATCATGCTAATGCCATTATTGAGTTACCTATTAACAATGAGTGATTTTTCTGCCAAACTTGGATGCTAGTAACTCAACCTCTCATATCAATGGTGGTGGGATTATGGGGGCTTGTTGACCGCACAACACTAAGGATGTGGACAATCGACTCATATGTAGCCGTAACTACCCACTAGGCCCAAGTCTAATAGAAGAATGCTTGAAGCTCCATAATAATTTAAGACACAATAGTTTTTTGAGAAGCTTAACATTTTCTATTACTTTGATAGTATGAATGTGCTCATGTGCCGATTACATGATAATTCACTTGCTAGTTATACAAGGAGAGATTAATAATAATCCAAAGCCTAGAGTATAATGTTTTTATAATAGCACCTCTACTAATGCAAGGAGAGTATTTGTTAAACTTAAGAATTGCACATCATATTGAGCATCTTATTTCTCAAGAATGTAACCTCCCAAAATCATGGTTACCATTATAATTCTTGAAAAGAACATAAAGCCCCCGCAATTTTGTTTTGCAAGAAGCTAAAACAAGTACTTCACATAGTTGAATAGTCTAAAAGGAGAGCTGTCATGATTTTGGAATATCTTTGCATTAATGTTATGTTACCTAGTATATCATTAGCTAACATGAAATGGATTATCATCATTCATAGAGAAACTCTTTGTTTACATATAATTAGGTTGCAAGCTTACCCATTGATCCTTAAGATCTCTTTGATTTATAAAGAACATTTCAAAGGCATTTGGTGTTTTTTCCATTTCATTTTTTATTTCCAATGATATACATCAAGGTTGAGAAGTTACTAGCTAACAGTTTGTCATTGACACATCTATGCATGCACTACATGAATGTATACATGTGTGTATGCATGCATGTACATACGTATAGACATTCAATACATGCACACACATGTAAACATTCATTGCATCTTTTGGGCGCACACAAACTATTGTGTATTTTCCTTTTGACATGCTCATATGCACACACATACATGACATAATATCAAACACATTAAGTACACATGCACATGTGCATGCATTCACGTGCGCGCACACACACACACACACACATGCACATACACACATCCTGCTAGAGGCAATGATGGCACTTATACCTAGCCTTCCTAGTGAATGTTCACCAAGAAGTTTCTATTAGCTCAAAATTGTTAGGATGGGCTAGTTTTGATCTAACCTACCCATTATGGGGCTTGTTCATAATAGAATGATCATGATTAAACCAACCATAGGCCTTTAACCTTTAGAACTCATAAGACTAGTGTCTTGAGATAACCACTTTGACTACTCACAAACTGCCTTAACACATGTATCTTTATATGGAATTTAACTTGCATAAATTTAGTTTATAGTACAACTCTTTGATCCTTATTGATTGAAAAAATACTTTCACTAATGTTTTATTCATATTGAATACTGATTCATTATATGCATCAATTTTCACTCAGATTATATAGCATTTTTTGTTGTTGTACTATTCCTCTCAAGAAACAATGATGATACGTATATCTAGCTTCAAACTTTGGTGATATATACTCACCACCCCCTCACAAAAAACTAGTGTGTATTGCCCATGATTACACCTACTAGAAGCAATGATGATACTTATATCTCACTTCATTGTTTGTTGAAGTATACTCACCTTATAGTTCCTCTCACATGAAAACTAGGTTGGCTAGCCTATAATTAATTTATTCTTCCTTAGGACTAGCATGATGTAACTTAAAATAAAAAATTGGCTTTAGTCTATCTTTGGGATAATGGTAGATTAAACAATCATACCCCTCTCTCCATTAACCCCTCCTCTTATAATAAATTTAAAAAATCCCACCAATAATCTCTCTGTTGATGCATATCTCCTTTATGTACTACATCTTCAACTTTGATCATGAAATTATTAGCTACCCATGGAGTTATGAGATAACCATGTTCAACTATGTGCATTTCTCTTTGTTGCTATTCATTCAAAAATCTACTTTCCTCCCCTTTTTCAACAATAATTCTTTTCTTCTCTTACATCTTCTGAAGTTAAGCCTTGATCTTGAAATTGGTTGACTATCATGGATGTATGGGATAACCATGGTCTCCCAAATCCATGCATACTTATGGAACCATGGGGTAATATTTACATTTTCCTTTTTTTATCAGCTCTACTGGTAAATAAAAAATTTACCACTCATGTTATCTCTTGCTCTTGGCCTATATATATGTGAGGCATCTTGCACCATCAATAATTCATTCCCTTGCATACTAAAACTCTCAAAGGACAAAATCACTTTGTTGTGGCCTTTGTAGCCTCAGGGACATGAACAAGGTAACCTTGTTCTAAGAGGGTGATAGTGATGGCAACTGGGTATCGCCATTGACACCTACAATGTATGCTTTTTAACCTAGTTCTTACTAATAAACTACATGTTTGATTTTGCACAAGTAACAAGTGTGATACCCTTCCCTTTTGAACCTTGTTTTCTTGTCAATGATCTCTGTGTCTCTTGACTTTCTTAATGAAACATTGCTTGTCCTATGTAATGCTATTAATGAGCACGTTGAAATATTGTTTATACAAAACAATGGCTCTCAATGTTTTGATGTAACCATGTTGTTTGATATTAATGGCCTAGTTGTAACACACACACACACACACACACACACACACACGCAATGAAACTAGGTGGGTACCTTGGGACCGCTGCTATGGCAAGTGGTGGTCCCTCAGTATACCACCACTTGCCCATAGTCTTGAAAGGTATGGGCGGGTTGTTGGCAGGTTTCAATGGCAGTGAAGTAGGTTAATTGCAGCTCTTTGATGCAATCTATTTGGACTAGCTCAATTAGTGGCTTTATGCCTTTGTAGCAGGAATATGGTTATATATTGGGTAATAAGGATACCATCGAGCAACTACTTGGTAATTCATGACAAGGTTGATCCTTGGTAATGCCGTTGTATATACATGCATCTAGGCTTTCATCAATCATGGCTAGCTCTTCATTTTTGAGGATTCCTGCGTCGTGGCCTGTGGCCGGCGGTTCATTGCATGCTAATGGGCAGGAAGGTGGCAAACTGCCGGTGCAGGTCGCACCTCCTGGAAATAGATGGGTAGCTGTGGTTGGCTGCATGCACGGTAATTCCTCTGCGACCTGCAGCGGTTTTAACGTAGTTCGTACTTAAGCTCAGTGCAGCTCCCTACCAGCCTGATCCTCCTCATGGAAAACATCAACTTCTTACGTGCTTCTCTGATCTTAGCAGCCCGCAGTCTCTCGACGTCGTGTCTCGCATAATATGAGGCTACTTCCATGCCTGCTTCCTTTCTATTATCATATTGCCGCGGTCTATGGTCTCTCGCCAACTACCTGCATAATTTCTGAAATCTTGATCCTCATCATTTTTGTATATTCACACTTTAGACATTTGAAATAATTCAATTGGTTGTTCCGTCGATGAACCACTTACGAAGAAGAACTGTTTTCACACTACGTTGAAGGGTTTGAACTAGTAGCACATTATTTCACTACATTGGTTGAACTAGTCTATGTAGAGAGAGAAAAACCCACTTTTTTTCAAAGGTTTGAGAGGAGTGTTGCATGTCGACAAGATTGTATTTTCGGCTATTTTTTGTTGGCTTTTTTGGTGTTGATTGGTGGTGTTCGTGCTTGATTGTTTTGAGTTTGACTGGTTTCGGAAATGTTTTGAAGAGTTTTGGTAGTGGTTGAATATGTTTGGCTAGCTTATGATGGTTTTTGATGGAGTTGTGATGGGTCGATGTGTTTTGTTTATGGTATAATTGATTTTATTTGGGTTTGTTTTTTGGCTCTATTAAGAGGTTTGAGGTTGTGAAAGATTGAATTTGAGTGTGGTTGGATATGTTTTGAATGGTTTTTGATAGGTTGGGATAGTTTTGGTTGGAGCTGAGTGGTTTTGTTGACCTTCTGAGGTGTTTTGTGAGCTTTTGTATGTCTCTATAAATGCTATGTATATTTTTGTATATGTTTTGTTGGATGGGTTTTTAGCTTGGATATGCGTTCTTGCCTTGGAAAAATAAGAATACAAGCTCTTTTCAGCTTGTTTGAAGGAAGAAATAGTAGTCAATGAAGATTGAAGTGAAGAATTGGAGTGAGTGTCAAAGGGACATTGTAGTGGTTTTGGTGACTCTTTGAATCAACCATATCCTTTAAAGGGTGTCTCTACAACTAGGAGAGGATTTTTTACATTCATTCTAGTGTATTCTCATGTATGAGAGATTGAGAGTATGAGAAAGAGAGATATTGGGTGAAAGTTAGTCATTTCAAAAGTTAAAACATTGTATATAAGAGAGATTGTGAGAGTAGGAGGAGAGTAGAAGACATGGCTATGCTCATGAAAGCTCTAATATGAAGTTTATATGATTGATTCTATATATATAATGGTGTATATGAATTGTTTTTCTCTTTTGTTTGTTGATATGAAGACTATGTGATATTTAATTGAAGATAAATCCGTGGAAGATCATGTCTATGATGTTGTGTAAAGATGTTCTTATTGTTTTTGTTTTTTTCTTTGTGTGGTTCTATGAAGATCCAAAAGAATCAAAAGAATTCATAGCTAAAACCACTTTCTTCAAAAGATTCATTTCTCAATGGTGGAAGCACAATGCTATTTTGATGTGGGTCTTTTGTGATGAACTGTTCCCTCTATCTACA
Source organism: Lygodium microphyllum (assembly GCF_053477565.2). NCBI lineage: Eukaryota > Viridiplantae > Streptophyta > Polypodiopsida > Schizaeales > Lygodiaceae > Lygodium > Lygodium microphyllum. The sequence continues at coordinate 88,914,549 of NC_141157.1, forward strand.
GAAGCAACAGAGACTTGCATCTTGGTGTGTTTGGGAGAAAACTGAAGAATTAGAAGCATAGAGAATGGTAAAAGATGGTAGATTTGACTTCTGTTAAGGAGTTTCCTGACAATAACAAGTGAAAAATAGTAAAGAAGTTTCACGAGTCTTAGTTAGGGAAAGTTCACCACAACAAAAAGGAGATAAGCTGGAATCTATTTATATATGCACAATAGCAGGACACATGGGATGCTTGGTGCATTGATAATATTCTGTATGTTCAATTACTAAACAATCAGAAGTTGTTGGATCATGTCTTCATCACATACATTATTTAAACCCTCTAAAGTTGATAATATTAGAACAATGGCACTATGCCTATCCTTAGATAGATGAACTTTGAGACCTTTAGAACCAAATTCCTTTCCCTCGACAGTGGCATGAAGGTAGAATTCAAAGATTGTGAGAAAGAAGAAGTAGAAAAAATATTAGTAAGAGAGTCTTCCAAAGACTAGAGAAAAATAGAAGACCCTATGTTTCCCTCTATGGAGCATTGAAAGCTAGGTGGAGTCAACTCTTTGATAAATGATACAATAAAGAGATAAGTATTGGAGTGTCTCTAGAGATACATGAGAAGGAAAAAAGTGAGGGCTAGAGTAGAGAATGAAAAATCAGGAGAATAATCTTTTGAAAACCTTGCGGCACTCTTTATAGAAGTCCCAATAGCATAGTTGAATCAAGGTACCCTTCCTAGTTAGATACATCCTAGAAATGTTGATGATTGACATATTACCAAATGTAGTCCCATTATCTACCTTTAGAGGAGAATACAATGAAGACCTTGATCTTCATGTAGTAGAGTTTATGGTAGTATGTGTAGCCAATAATGCAAGAAACCTGGAGCATTGGTTTGTGTCACTTTCAAGGGCGTGGTGTTTTAGTGGTATGAAAGGTAGGTGGTAGGACCTTTTGGTGCATGGAATTGACTTTCCTCACTAAATTCAGGTGTGAAGGCTTTGAAGAGAGGATAAAAGAGGCACTCATGAATTTGAGCAAGTTCCTTGGAGATTGAGGTAAAGCATATGTCTTTAGAATGGAATCCATAATATTGAAAAGATAGATAAACTATAATCTCAATGAAGGAATTTAGAAGAGAGTTTTTCTTAGAGGGTTGCAACCAAAGGTTTACAAGTTTGTGGAATTGAGACGACAAGCTAATTTACAAGCTATTGGGTGGAAGGTGCTAGATTGTATGAAGGAGATGTATGAATGAAGGAAGATAGATCAGGAAGCTAGATTCAATATGCTAGAATCCAAGATGACAATCCAAATAATTGGACTAAACTTAGAGAGTTTGGACCTAATTTAGATCTAATGAGGTTTTTCTCTCAAAGCTATAGAGGAAAACAATGGTCAGAGATTCAAAGTGGAATGTTATAAATGTAGAGAAAATGGTCATATCTCTCCAAACTATCCAAACTCTAGAAGATCCATTATCGATTACAAGTCTCTATGGTAGATGCAAAGGTGAAGGCCACACTACTAAAGACTCTAACCTTGTCATGCCCCAAGCTAATGCCACTGTTAATCAAGAACGTGCATCCAATTTGGTGGAACTGGATGTTACCACAAGTACTCGTGCCAAGAAAAGAGAACCATTTGTTCCAATAAAAACTCATCCCCCTATCAAAACTATAAAATTTAAGCTTCCGCCAATGCCCTAATTTATCACAGTACATGACAATATAGTATAGAGCACTCTAGTACCATAGAAGGATATAGACATAGTCCAAGAAGTAGGATCAGGGATTCAGGAGATAGAATATATGGATGTACCTCTAGTGGGAGAGAAAGTAGGAATGCCGTTACTTCTTGAGGCTATCTTCTAGTTGCATCAAAACATTGAAATTCATTATGACAAGAAGATGTGGATTGAGGATTGCCAACCCCATATCTATGTCAAAAGCCAACAAAGCTTTAGAGCTTGTGAAAGAAGTGGACATGGGGGCCAACACCTTCCTACACCTTAGCACTCTCGAGATTGCCATATGGATAGAGGGTTACTTCATTGCAGATGCATTGATAGATGGAGGTTCCTTTGTGAACATCATGATTGATGTTACAATGAAGGACTTGGGACTTCAGGGCATGCAGCCTACTGTGAGGTGTTTGCCAGGCTTATTCCAAGGTGCACCTTTTTGTAGTCCATCAGTAAGTTTTCCAAATGATGTCACTTGGCGCTCCCTTGGAATATCACGGGGTTTGCCACTTAGACCCCACTGAGTCTACATTCGCAAAGGAAGTGTTCCGATCGGAATCCATTAGGATCGACATGAATTTTTGGGTTTCTAAAATCAGACGAGTCTCCTAATAGCCAGCTAATGTCAGTAATTCAAGTTTCCACTTCTACATGATTACTCGATCTAAAGCGGACTTGCCATTGCACTTGGTTCAAAGAGAACGGGAGATGGAGGGGAGTGCAGTACATCAATCCTCCTTCCCATAAGGAAAAATCCCATTTTGGGCCCCTAAAACAATGCAAGTTGGTTCTACCTAACAATTAGTTGGTCGTCTTCCTATTTCTATCATTGATTTAAAAAAGCTCCTAGTAATCGAGACCACCCTACCATTGGATGGACTGGTCGGTGGTTATGACCACCCGCTTTCCTTTGATGATGGAATCATCTTTAGTTTTTTAATTATATACAACACATTTATTGGAACATATACAACCAGCTTCCTTAATTAGTACGTTAAATCACATGTTCCTTCATGTAATTTATCTCACGAACATTCATACAATTCAAACAATCCTTGCATAAGACAAATTTCTTTATTATATTGGAAGCTTATTCAAATTTCCATCTTTTCAACCCTGTGAAAGATACACAAAATTTCATGAGGGTATTTTGCCCACCAAGATTCCACCCTTGTAACTAGCATTTAGGGTTTCAGTATCCCATCCTGGGTCACAAAAAGGGGCTCGTCAAATTCTAGGAACAATGCAAGATTTACACCCACATTTCCTACTGCTCGAGACTATCCCTACAGATAGACCTTTCACTGATGGAGTTGCTCTAAGCCTCTCGAAGTGATAACCATGAACCCCTTGGCTTAGGGTCTCATAGCTAGTTTGGGGATAGCCTAGCGCGAACCTTCTTTTTATCCAGTTTGTCAATAATTTCAATTAGAGATTTAGTTTCTAGCAAACACAAACAATCCTTTCAAATGTATATCAAATGATGCAATGACAATCACACCATTGTGTAGCTCACAGCTTCACATAGCCAAGGTAGACCTTATCCTAAGGTAACCTTACATTCTAATGAGAATTCTCTTCCCCATAAAGAAGTGTTGGATATATCTCTTACAACATGTTAAGCAAGGCATGAATTTCCCGTTTGGGCTATCTTATCAAACATAAGCAAAATTCCTTAAAGAAATACATTGTGCCAATATTAACGAGATGAATTACAGATCCTTTTAATAGAGTTTCACTTTTTAAGCATTAGTCAATACTTAACCTTGTCACGTTTGACAATAATTATATCGAGTTATTTTACTAATCTCAAGTGCTCAATAAAGTTATATATGCAGTAACCTCTTATAACTAGTTTCATCATGATTCCACAATTTTGAATCTCAATTAATCTAACTATAAATCATAGCGATTAATTGTTTATACGTGTACTAGTATACTTTCTAGATAAAATTGTCAATTCGTGTAAATGAAAAATATGAAAGCCAATATTTTATGTAAAATTTTGCCATAAACCTTATTATTTTATGTGGAAAAATAATAACCTAGTAGTGAATAACTTGGCTTGGCACAAGGACATTGGAAATTTCATCTTTGCTTGTGATTGTTGTTAACCCTCAAACGAACGAAGGTAGAAAATATGGAAAAGCTAAAGCAGAAGACAAAGACAAAGGCCAAGGCAAAGAGAAATGGAAGACAAAGACGCATAAGGAGAAGAGTCCTAAATAAGGGAGAAAGGCGCACAAGGAAAAATGCAAGTCAAAACTTTTGTAAAAGAGTGCAAGCGCATCATGGTTTAATTCAAGGAGCGTCGGGCTCTCACCCGTGCAATTTGTAAATGTAGATGGGCGGTGGAAAGAAAGTTAGGAAGATAGAAGGACAATGGAAAAAAGGGCCTAGGCTATAGCTGACCATGTAAAAAAGGGGATGATCGCCCAAAAGGGATTCAGGGTTTTGTATATAAAGTTGAAAAGTGAATGAGAAGCTCATTCTTGTGTGTGGCCAAAAGTAGCTCTCCTCCTCTTCTTCTTCTTCTTGTTCTTGCTTGCTTGAGCTTGTGCTTGAGAGAGAGAGTGTGAGAGTGTGAGGGAGTGAGCGTGTGAGGGTGAGGGACCGTGGGGTGGAGAAGCTCTCCATCTTCTCCTCTCTTCTTCTCTTCTCTTCTCTTCTCTTATCTTGCTCGCGGCAATGGAGCTTGGAGCTTGGAGCGGGAGGATTGAGCTTGCTTGAAGCTTGCACTTGGATCGTGGAGCTATCGGAGTGTGCGGGAGAGGAGGCAACTCGATCGGCATGAAGGTAAGCTCACTACACTCAGTAGGCATGAGAGCACGTAGGCTATGTGAGAGGTAGCCATTAGCATTCGGCTTGAAACGCTTGAAGCAATAAGCGGTCCGTGGGTCTTGGCGGTTGAGCGTGAGCTCCCACTACATTTTGGTTCAGTTTGCTGGTCCCGTTAGATAGGATCTGGAGGTTTATGCTTCCTATGATTGATTAAATCGCAAGAATCGAGCAAAATCGACCTCTCGCTAACGTCGTCGGACCGCGTTCGGCGAGTCCAAGCGGTCGCTTCTAGGCTGAGTCCCAAAATCGGCCCTCGGCCCTCTTTCGTTCGGCCCACTCGGCTCGAAACCCTAATCGACCCTCGGCCCAGACCTACTCAGCCCGTCCGAGTCGACCATTTGGACCATCGACTAATTCAGCCCTCGGCCCCGTTCGAGCCATAGGATTCGGCCCTCGGCCACGTGTCATATTCGGCCTTCGGTCCAAGTGCCTCAGCCCGTCCGAGTGACCTCGTTTGAATTGACCATTCGGCCCATCCGAGCCAACCTATCCGAGCGACTTTGTTTGAGGCTCTGCCTTGGCCCGTCTGAGTCTACCCTATTCGAGTTATGAATTTGGACCTTGGCCCATGTACCTCGGCCTCTTCGAGTGACCCACTCGGACCCTACAACCTGGCTAGAGCTCAGTAGCGCAAACTGTCAAAAGTCCTTCTGACACTCATAACTTGATTCTGGCACACAGAATAGACGAAATCATAGGGAGCAGCCACTTAGTAGCTTGAAGTAGGCAGCAACGAGACCCAGAGACCTAGATGCAAAGCGCTGAGCAGTTAAAAATTGATTGGCCAAAAACAAACAAGGCAACATATTAGAAAAACCTTGAACCTTGTCAAGGCGGCCAGAAAATTGACCAACAAGCCTATCAGGCCCAAAACAAAGCGAGAGTGCGTAAGATGCTTTGAGATTGTTTGCTGCACTCACCTTGAATTTTCGCAATCGAATGCACTTAAGGAAATTGAAATCCTGATTGAGCACAAGTGCACGAGAAGCGACATGCACACTGAGTGACCATAAATTGAGGATTGTATTCAATAATAACTGAAGGAACTCACTTAGATAAACCACCTAGAGTCGGACCACCCAGGATCAGACCACGTGTCAAAATCGGACCATTGGTCCTAGAGTAAAAATCGGACCACTTTTTTGATCCGACTCCCAGAGTCGGACCATCCAACTACTAGAATCGGACCACCCTATCCGATCCGATTCCTAGAATCGGACCACTGCAAGAATCAGACGTGACCAAAATTGGACCATTAGGTAGATTAGACCAACCCAAAATTGGACGTTTGATTCTGATAATCAGACTCCTAAAAATCGGACATCTGAGAATCAGACAAAAAATTGTCAAAATCGAACATGTATCTAGAACACAAATTTTGACGCATCTAAACCCCGAAAATGGACCCCAAAGGCTAAGTAGACACATCACAGATCCATCACTGGGTTGAAACTTAGAGCAAGTAGTTCAAAATTTGGCTAAACGGTCCTCCAAATGGCGCATGGTGTTTATCGTAATGGCCCTTCGGGTCAGGGGGAACTGCCCCCCCGAACCCCCACAGAGGGGGGTCCCCTTCGCACCTCCCCTAAGTAGGTTGGAGAGAAAACACGCGCCGTGGAAGGTCCTTCAAATTAGACCGTAGTGTAGTAATGGCTCTACACGAACATGGATTCTCACTGACAAAAGAGCAACCAAAAGCCCATACCCGAATCGAGAGAAACAGAGACCCTAGAACCTCAATGGGCCAATCTAGCCAACAAGGGTAAAAAGGCCACATTGCAAAAACACATACGTGTTGCATTCAGATTGCATCTAGTCAAAGCGGAAAGCAACAACATCAAGCTACAATAGCGAGAATGACTAGATATGACAGTCCTGACAATAGATGCTCCTTGAATAGCACTGCACTGACGAGCCAAGACATCAGTGGAAAATCCACATCTGGTCGTGCAGTTGGGGACTCAAGGGCATTTGTCAAAAGGCTTAAATTTACAAGCCAAGACCCAGAAGATGAAGACATAGTACCACATGCTTATCTTAGGGTCAAACTCACCGCGAAAAGAGAGCATGCTATCGATGCTCTAATTGATAAAGGAGCAGATTTTAATGTCTTGACCTATGAGGCATGGACCCTACTAGGCCAACCAGAGCTGACATCAACTAATGCAACTCTTAGCCCTTATGGGGGACCTCCACAAGCACTCATAGGGAAGTGCAATATCCTTGCAAAAATTGAAACTGAAAGCTTGCCTATCCTATTTCATGTTCCTCCAAATAGTGCTAAATATGGTAAGGAAACCCTCTTGGGAAGACCCTTCAAAAGGGCGACCAAATGTGAGGCTGACTATGTAGCACAGAGGATACACCTGACACTACCGGGTGTGAGGATAGTCACAACCTTTAGCAAGGGTGACCTCATCGAACCTCGAGGGAAAGGCAAGGAAGGTGCTGACATAACAGTCAAGCCTACTAACGAGAGCAAGGACTTGTTGGAAGAGTTGATACAAGCACAGGTCGAACAACGAGAATTAGTGAGTGAGGCCATGCTTGAAACAAGAAGGTTAAGAGACAATGCCAAGGACGGGCTTTGGACTTACAAATATTGTAGAAGACCCCAAAAGAAGCCCAAGCCTTATAGGCAAAGGCATCGATGGAGGGTCAGCACAATGCCGCAATGGATATCCAAAGCGTTGCTACGTGCTCAAGGGTATTATGCAGGTAATCGAAGGATTTGGATACCAAAATCCCTTGCTAAACCATCTCTAGCTGAAGGCAACATTGCATCAAAAGCGACGAAGCACAGGAGGAAATCTAAGAGAAACTCTAGGTCTCAAGGCAAGAAACCAGACATGAGTGTTCGAAAGAAAGAGCCTCAGCCTAGCATGCTTAATAAGCAGATATCATATGTAGCCATTGAGCTGCAAAAAAGCCATTAGTGCCCAAAGAGCCTTTGATTTTCCAAGAGGATAACAGGCATCATAGGCACAACATTGCTCATGGCAAGGCTGATCGCTCAACAAAGCAAATAGCACAATCGTCTAATAGCCTCGAGCAAATCATTCAGCCAGTGCCAAGTCCACCTAAGAGTCCTAGATCTCCTACATAAACTGACACAGGAAGCACAACAACGGTTGTCAATGGCGAATGCTCATTCCCAATCTCTATCTCTATCAAAGCTTCCAAATATCCAAGAGGGGGGACATGACACTAGCCATAGCTCTCGGCCCAAGGATATGCCTGTGCAACCCAATGTGACTAGATCAACTCATGCTCGATCTACATAGATGAATGCTCAAAGGGCAACAAAAGAAGCGACCGCTTCCAATCGCCCTAGGGACTTGACACCGCAATCCACCAAGAGTAGCTAGCCCACTGGACTAGCCACTACTACTTCCAATTAGGGATCACATCAGTCACAGTCCTTGATTGTGACAATGCCCCTTGCGGAACATGTCCTTAGCAGTTTACCTGTGAAGGAGGTGTCGCAACCAACTTCCTTGACAACTCCAGCACTTCCAAAGTGCCTAAAGCCTAGGTTGGAGGAGTTAAACACATGGGAATTGGCTGAAGAGATAGACTCTCCCAAAAGGGAGACAGTTGTACCCTCACAACCTAGCGAGGCTATTCATGCAAGCCACGGCTATGTCCCATGAGGACATACTAGAGAAAGGAAATGCTGAGGCCCAACCAAGCACATCAACGGTTGACCTAGTCTAGAACCTGAGTCGTTGAGAGATGCACCTTCACTGACCAAGAAAAAGAGGAGAAAACAACGAAAACAACAACAGTTGCAAGTGGTTGTGGATCCCAAGAACATTGAGATGAAGAGCACTGGAGAGCTAATGAATAAAGGATCGAGTCCATCCACCAATGAACCCATTGATGCCTCTCCTAATAGCGGTGAAACCTTGGACACATCCGTGTGCTCTGAAAAATCAAAGCAGTCGTTACCATCAATGGCTGCTTACAACACTCAATCCACCGACAATAGAACTTGCATTGACCAATCAAGAGTGGATATAATGTTGTCACAACAGGGTGACAAACCTATACTAGTCACATCCAAGGAGAACCATGACGCAATAACGAAGCGTCAAGAGAAACATGGAAACCCCAAGAGCATAAGAAATCCTAGCATTGGCCAAACTTGTGTGTCTAGGCCTGAGCCCCCAGCTACGCTAAAGCCCAAGCAAACTCCTAGAACCTTGCATGAGATAGCAACCGAGCAAGCCCTCGTTGAACATAGAAGTGTCACAGAGTGCTTAACTGAGTTGGATGCTAAGCTCAAAGTGTTTGCACGTGTCTATGTCCTGGCAAACATGCGTGCATTCCCTAAAGAGTAGCTCGAAGAATACTTGCCATTTCCCTTATCTTGGGAAGAGCAAGAACATCTTGACGAGCACTATAACACGCTCCTGTATGAACGCATGCAACTCATCTCTGGCGAGGAAGCCAACGAACTGCGCTTAACTGTCACATTCAATGATGCGCTCTGCCAACCAAATCTCTTAGAGATAGAGCAAATAAAGTGACTATCAGAGGGCCAAGTCAATTTGAACAGCGTTGGTGTGAATACCGCATTGCAATGGCCGAACTAGGACCCCAGATCATGACAGTCTCAGAGAAGCGATTGGTCAAATGGCGGTCTCAAAGAGACCCAACCTATGTGGCACCAACTTCCCTTTGAGTGTTGACTACCATTCGGGGTACGGACTTAGCTGAACCTAGCCAAGAGAACTCTCTGTTTGATAAGGTTCTCACTGAGGAGGAGTTACATGTTGCCAGTAGACTCGGACAAGGTTCCATGCTACTCGATGTTGCAAAATATCTATCGGTATTGAGTAAGCTACCATGAGTACTGGATGCGTGTACCACACTCCAATACAATCCAGAGTTCTACAATTAGCTTTTATCCTCATGAAGTGACATGGATTCATGGATATGTATGTAAATACACAATGACTTTTGTAACCTTGTATAGACACTATCAACACATACAAGCAATAATAGTCAAGCGTAGAGAGAAGAGTTGGGGTCAACAGGCTAAGCTTGTCAAGTCCTCCTCTCGCCACATATTTAGAAGTTGTGTGACCATTTCCACCTCCGGGCGGAGGGCATGCACCCCTCATTACCACCATAGGAAGCGCTGACCAACATCTCTGATAGTGTAGACAGGGTGCAGTCCCTTTCTATACACCTTTTTCCCTTTTCGGTCTATCCTTCCGAGGATGAGCCCTACCCCAATCCATGACCACCAGTCTACGTAAGTTAGCATGAGCCAAGATCTGCTAATGGTTGGAGGCTAAATGAACATCATCATGGGGGCCATCCCTCTACAACAAGCACTGCATGCCTCACCCCTCCCCTTCTCGTCATATGCGCTTGATAACCCACACTATAATCCTTTACATGCGAATGGTTTTATCCTGTATCAAGGCCTAATCCTTGGTTCTCATCTTGTAGGCCCCCTACAAGGAAGACATGGAGCACCTAGGGTAGTTGGCTTGCAAAGACTCTCTCTGCTGTCAATGGAACATCTAGCACACGCCCCTCCGTCGGTGCGCTACATGCCTACCCTCAAAAGGTATGCAAAGAAACAAGGTCCCAAGCGACACCGCCCTGGATGTAGGCTGAAGAATCCCTAGGTCAGGGAAGTAGAAGCTCAAAGAAGCACACAAGGTGTGGCAACATTGGTTGTGCAAGCCCCCAATAGGCGCTCGGGCACTAGGTGCTCAAAGGATGAAAGGGCAGCTCAAGATAAGGAAGAATTCGATGCATTGTTCAAAAGCATCTTGGAAACGGTCATGGCCAGAGACTACACCATTTAGGTCCTAGCCGACATCTTCCCTACCCAACCTCACAAGAGCCCCTCACCAATAGAGCTTTAGACGCCTAACCACCCGGACTCACCCTGCCTTGTGCAAATCGAGTAACCCCTATGATATACAAGTAGCTTAACAAGCCATCCTCCCATAACTTTTTGTCTTTTGATGATTAAAGGGGCAGGCTCCCCACTTGTACACACTTCCTTTACCTATCGTTAGTATATGCCGCGTCTTTAACAAGCATTGGAATAGGCATTGCAATCAGCATCATAGCATTTTGAAAAGTTATATCTTGACATGATTGCATTTGTTCGTTATACTTGACGCATGCGACTTGCATATACTCTCATGAAGTGACAAGTGGATGTAGGATGACATAGGTCTTCGTGCAAACATGTTTAATGCCCAAGTCACTGCAAGACCACCAACCGCACAAAGAACCGCAACAAAGCCACGCTGTCAAACACGAAAAATCACCCTTGCGAGTGCCCACATCACATGAACCAAAGCATAGTCATGGGCTAGGCTCTCTTCTTGGGTCAAGCTCTATAGTGGTGAGCTCATGACGGTTGTTACCTCAATCGTACCAACATCGCAACAACAGCTTCTCTAACAACAAGGCTAGGGCACAATCATCATTGTCATATCCATTTCCTGAGCCTTCGGAGCTTGACATTTCCCAACCCATTGAAAGGTTGATAACCTCAACATATTGCAATGGTTGTACTCAGGCACGTCAAAAAAAAAAAAAGAGGTAGAAAGAAAGAAAAAAGGCATAAGAAAAAGAAACAAAAAAGAAAACAGAAAAAAAAAGAAAAGAAAAGAAAACAAAAGAACGAAAAGATAAGAAACACCCACGATCACAACACCGCACCTAGGGGTCCTCAAATTAGATGCGTCCAGTGACCTTGGTCGGCTGGCTCCGTCCCTAGTCCCCTATCCCCCTAGCATCACCCACAATAATTCAGGGCACATCAAGTACATGACAAACCTAGGGAGCTTGTCTCGCCTATGGTTAGACCTGTCACCCTAACCCATTCACACAATTCCCTCTTGCACTTTGCCTGAATACCATTGCAATCAATTGTGGTAAGCACTGCAAGAATGGCCATGAAAAGTACATTGCCCTCATCGCACAGGTCCACTGTCTACTAGCTACCGATAGTGCAGTATCCCTGTGTTCTATTATGTTACATCGTGCAATCACAATGCACAGGATGTCGCACACACCTTCACGTGTACTTCTTCCCACCATGGATGACTTTGCTTCATCCACACGTCGTTCTGAGAAACAAGCCCGCGGTCTTCTACCTACGTAATATCTAAGTATGCACGAGCACTCACATAATATCTGCACCAAAGTATATACACAGTTTGGGTCCTCAAGTGCATGACAATATTCTTAGCTTGCTTAGAGTTCGTTGCTTAGAGTTCGACCTGTCTCCCAAACTAATTAAACTATGTCTTGTGCACGATAAAGAAGACTAGCACTACCCCTAGGGAAAAACCACCTATGAGAGGTTTTCAATTGCAAGTATTGAAGACTCCAACGAAGGTGTCGTTTGCTCTTCATCAACACTCAACTCTGAATTCCTATCCTTATTACCTTGTAAGCCTGCCAAGAATTATCATGTACAAAATCCCCAACAAACTGCCACTTGTACTCCATCAGTGCAACCCCCCCAAAGAACAGCCCTACCACCTACCACTTAACCCACCAACGTGCCCCCAACGACCTTCCTCCCTACCACTACCAACACTCCGCCATGGCAACCACAGATGTCCTTGCCACCCACATCTTCAGTGCATGCTAACGCTTGCTACCTACGACGGTGAGTGCGATGGGACTGGCACTCGTCTAGGAGGGGGGTAATGTTAACCCTCAAATGAACGAAGGTGGAAAATCCGAAAAAGCTAAAGTAGAAGACAAAGAAAAAGGTCAAGGCAAAGAGAAACGGAAGACAAAGACGCACAAGGAGAAGAGTGCTAAATAAGGAAGAAAGGCGCACAAGGAAAAGCGTAAGTCAAAACTTTTGTAAAAGAGTGCAAGCGCATCATGGTTTAATTCAAGGAGCGCCGGGCTCTCACCCGTGCAATTTGTAAATGTAAACGGGCGGTGGAAAGGAAGCTAGGAAGATAGAAGGACAATGGGAAAAAGGGCCTAGGCTACGACCGGCCATGTAAAAAAGGGGAAAAGGGGATGACCGCCCAAAAGGGATTTAGGGTTTTGTATATAAAGTTGAAAAGTGAATGAGAAGCTCATTCTTGTGTGTGGCCAAAAGTAGCTCTCCTCTTCTTCTTCTTCTTCTTGTTCTTGCTTGCTTGAGCTTGTGCTTGAGAGAGGGAGTGAGAGAGTGTGAGGGAGTGAGTGTGTGACGGTGAGGGACCGTGGGGTGGAGAAGCTCTCCATCTTCTCCTCTCTTCTTCTCTTCTCTTCTCTTCTCTTATCTTGCTCACGAAAATGGAGCTTGGAGCTTGGAGCGGGAGGATCGAGCTTGCTTGAAGCTTGCACTTGGATCATGGAGCTACCGGAGTGTGCGGGAGAGGAGGCAACTTGATTGGCATGTAGGTAAGCTCACTACACCCGGTAGGCATGAGAGCGCATAGGCTATGTGAGAGGTAGCCATTAGCATTCGGCTTGAAGTGCTTGAAGCAATGAGCGGTCCGTGGGTCTTGGCGGTTGAGCATGAGCTCCCACTACAATTGTGTTGTCCACACCCGATGTTCGATTGTTGGTAGTGGCAACTCTCACAACCTCGAGCACTCTCGTATCTCTCGCAATACCTATTCCTTGACCAGTTGTAGTGGTTCCCATGGTCCTTCCAACTCATCGCTTTGGAGCCATCATCCGTGTGTGTGTTCCAGAGAAAGGGAAGGCATAATAAATTTGAGATGAGAGCGCATAAGAGAAGATGGCTTAGTCGAAGACCAAGACAAGGGGGATCGAGCTAACTCTCTCTCTCGCAGCCTCTTGGGATAACTCCTCTTTCTCTCTCTCTCTCTCTCTCTCTCTGTGTGTCTCTGTCTCTGTCTCTCTCACTCTCTCAAGATCCTTCTCACACTCTCTTGGGGGGGTATCCTTCTACCTTCCTCTCTCTACCTCTTTCTCATAGCCTCTCGGGGTCTCCTTGTGCTTCTCTAAACTACTCCCCATGTCCCATATTTATAGATAAATAAGAGAAGAAGGGTTGTGGTGGCTGAGAAGAAGAGCTCTTTGTGGAGGGGATCTTGGAAAAATTAGCAATCTGAAACTTCTAAGATGCAATTTGATGCTCAAATCACAAATTTGATGGTTTCGTTGGCTCCGAAAGGGGGGTAAAACATCAAGACACTTGATTAGAAATGTTTTTGATCGCTCCTTCTCCTTCTCCCTGTTTGAAGTGCTATTTATTACTTGTAAACTTCGATTGTGATGCACACGATTTTGCCAATCTTTTTTTTACATTAAATCTTCAAAACCAGCTGAAAAAATCACTCACTTTTTTTTTACATAATATCATGTTCTAGAAATTTCCATATCTTTTTAGGATATTTATAATAAATCATATCTAAAATATCTAAAATATCTAAAATATGATAGTTTTGTCCTAAAATCTAATATTTTTGGACCATCCATACTATACACATTAACACTAGTGACTAATATGACTCATAATTCTCGTTCATGTTGTGACTTTCGTGATACGTGGCTACTGTCCTTGTCAATCTAAAAAAATGGTTGGGTTATGATCATCGATTTAACTATTATTTAAAATAAAAATAAAAATTGTTATTTATTAGCGTTAGTGAGTTTTTACTTTAGTTAGTCTTTAGTTAGTAATCTTACTAACTTATTAATTGACTAACTAACTTTCAAATTAACCAACTGATTTTTAATTTCATGGAAGTATTACATCCTCCTCCCCTTAGAGAAATTGAGATGTCCTCATCTCGAGGGAAATCATGGGTATCGTTGATAAAGAACATTTTCATCTATCCATGTAGCATCTTCTTCAGGATAATTCTTCCACTAGATAAGGTATTCTCTAAGGGTTCTACTCCTCAATTTTCTCTCTCTTACACCAATTACTCTGTCAGGTTATAGCTTAAGGACTCCTTGGTTAGGTATTACAACTTGTTGATCATCAAGGATATGGTTAGAGTTAGCTAGGTATGTTTTCAATATGCTAATATGACATACATTATGGATTTTTATATTCTTGGGGAGTTGTATCTTGTAAGCGCTTGGTCCTAAGCACTTGAGAACCTTATAGGGTCCACAATATCTTGGACTTAGCTTCTTAAATTCTCCTAAAGAAAAATAACTCTTTTTTGGATAAACATAGGTGAAAACCATATATCCCTCTTTGAAGATTCATTCTTGCCTTTTTAGATTATCATACATCTTTTGTCAGTCCTTTTTAGTAGCTTGAATATCCTATTTGATAATCTTGATTTGATCATCCATTTCTTCTAACATTTTTCTTGAAGCTTCTATCCTTAGAGTAGGATTGAAAAAATTAAGTGGCATACGGCAATCTTGACCATATAGTGCCTGAAATGGAGTCATCTGAATACTTCGATGATAGGACGCATTATAAGCAAAGTCCACTAAGGGTAGATACTGAATCCACCTTTTAGGTTCCTTGGTGCAATCACGGAGAATATCCTCAATTACTTGATTAACTCATTCTGTTTGCCCATTAGTTTGTGGATGATAAGCAGTGCTGAAACAAAGCTGGGTTCCAATGGCTTCAAATAAACTCTTCTAGAAATGTGATGTGAAAAGAGAATCACGATCACTGATGATTCGTTTAGGTAACCCATGTAACCTAAAAATATATTTTACAAAAATTCTTACAATATATGAAGCTTTGTAATTGGTTTTTGTTAAAATATGATGAGGGACCTCTCAACCTTTGTTAGCATGTCTACTATCACCATTATTGAGTTATATCCTCCTTGTATAGAAGGTAACCCAACTACAAAGTCCTTGCTAATAAACTCCCATTTCATCTGGGGAATGTCAAGTGGATGGAGTTTTCTTGGTAACTTGACACGTTCAGATTTTACCCTTTGGCAATTTAGACATTCAGTGACACACAGTACATCGCCCTTGAGTCTTTGCCAGTATTAGATTTTCCTAACAACATTTAGAGTTTTTGCATACTGCGGTGTCCTGAAAATGGAGAGTCATGTGCTTCCCAAAGTATCCTTCTCTCTTGAGAGTCTGACTTGAAGGAATGCATAGTCTCATTTTGAAATAAACAAGTCCTTTGTCTTCATATGTAGAGAACTCTTGATACTTAGTCTTGAGTTTGGAATCTTGTTCCTTATTCTGAGCTTCCCAAAGAAATTGTTGATAGTCTGGGTTCTTATTTGCTTCATCCTTGGTCAACTCGATGATAGGATTAGTTGGCATTGATACCATTGTAGCCAGAGTTTTTGCCCTAGATGGTCTTTAGTGATAAGAGCATTAAGGAATGCCTTATGGCTAAGGGCATTTGCTACTACATTTTCTTTACCAGGTCTGAACTTAATTTCAAAGTCATACTCCTACAGAATTTTGATCCACTGTCATTGCCTCATATTAAGATCAGGCTGAGTAAAAATCCACTTAAGACCTTTATGATCCATGACTAAGGAAAACTTATTTCCAAGCAAGTAATGTCTCCATAATTTGAGAGCATGAATCATAGCTAACAACTCTAGGTCATGAGAGTAGCATATCTCTTTTCATGGGTTTTCAATTTTCTCGAAGAGTAATCTATAGGATGACCTTCCTGCATTAGTATGCATCCCAATGCAAGAGAGATGGCATCTGTGACAACTTCAAATTCCTTGCTTAAGTCAAGTATCCTTAAAATAGGAGCACTTACCAAACTATGATTTAGTTGCTCAAAACTAGACTGTTCAATTGGCGTTTAGATAATGGCAACTTACTTTTTGAGTAGGTCTATAAGAGGTGTTGCAATTTGGGCATAGTTTCTGATGAATATCCTATACCATTCTGCCCAGACCTAGAAAACTTCTCACTTCCTTGATAGTGGTTCGGGTGGCCAATCTTGAACATCTTTGACCTTGACAGGATCTACTGATATACCTTTAGCAGACACTATGAATCTCAAGTACTCAATCTTCCTTTTGAAGAAGAACACCATATTGGGGAATATGGGAGTTTCCCATAAGTTTGGGGCACGTGGTCAAATCTTTGGATTTGTCATAACTTGAACACTATAACTCCAAATGGAGCACTCTATAGCTCAATAGATTCCATTTTTCAAGCACTTTCCAATGATAGGTCATATCATATGGTTTTGAGAAACTTATGGGCATGTTATCCGGGTGCCACCTTTTTAGTAATCAAAAAATGGAAATTGGAAGATTCCCAAACTCACTAATATTGTGTTGAAGGCATACTTCATTTTCTTGGCATACAACTTGTGTGTTCTCATTGTCTCTAGGACAATACGAAGATGTGGTTCATGATCTTCTTCCTCATTAGAATAAGTTAGGACGTCATTAAAGAATCCCAAAACAAAGTCATCAAGATGAGTTCTGAAAAATGTCTTGCATTAACCTATTGAAGGTAGCTGGGCATTTGTACCCAAATAACATCACGATGAATTCAAAATGACCGTATCTTGTGTTGAAAGCAGTCTTTGGAATATCTTCATTCTTGACTCTGGTCTGATAATATCCTGACTGAAGATCGATCTCAGAAAAGATCCTTGCTCCTTGTAGACGATCAAGAAGCTCGTCTATCCTCGGGATTAGGTACTCATTTTTTAACTGTTATCTAGTTTAGCCCTTGGTAGTCAATACAAAGATGGAGAGTTCCATCTTTTGTCTTTTTGGAATAATAGTGGGACTCCCCATGGTGAACTACTTGGCCAAATATACCCTTGTTCTAGCAGTTCTTTGAGTTGTTCTTTTAGTTTGATGGCTTCAGGAATAGACATTTTGTAAGGTCTCTTTGCCACTAGAGCTACTCTTGGAACGAGTTTGGACTTCTCTTTCCAGAGGTAGCTCATTAGCTCTTCACAAAATATGTCGACATACTCTTTTAAACCAAGATGATACTTCTTCTGTCTACTGACCAGGTTGATTTACCTTATTAAGCTTGATCAAGTAAACATGTAATCCTTTCTTCAAGCCTTTCACAATTTGAGAAGCTTTTGCTAATTAAACTTTAGGTTTCCTTGTTTCACATGGTGTTGCTAGTTCACCGTTCAAATCTTGAAATGTGACTTGTAATTTTTCACAATGGATATGAGTATCATTGGGAATCAACCAATCCATTCCTAGTAAACATTCATAAGCTCCTAAGTTCATTAATCTGAACCTCATACTTGAAAGGTTTTCTCCTAGGTTAAACTCTACCTTGGCAGTTTACTGTGTAGAAAGTACTTCCTTTCCATTTGCTAATTCCACAAGCAGTTTTGATGCATTTATTGTATCCATTCCTAACTTCTTAGTACACTTGGGTGAAATAAATGAGTGTGTACTTCCACAGTCAATCAAAACTTTAAATGATTTACCTTGGTGACTAGCTAGTGTCTGTATTACTGAATATTGATGATTTGGACCCTTCGTGTGGAATGAATCATAAACAATTGCTCTTTCAATATCTTCTTCCATAGTAGGGTCTTCCTTCTTATTAGTCTATTTTAGGGTAATATTTGACGTTCTTTCTCTTGCCATAGCTACTTGACCATGGCCTTGGGCAGCTTTGCCTTCACCTTGAAATTGGCCTTGGCAATGGTTTCCACCAATGATCTCCCCTGAAATGTCCTGGCTCATTACAGTGAAAGCACCTAAGACTATTCATGTTTCCCTGGGTAGGAACAAAATTTCCAACTACATTGGATTTTGTATTTTTCTTTTGACCTTGGTAAAATTGGCATTGGGCTCTTTTTTCTTGACCTTTGAATCCTCCTTTGTTTTGGTTATTGTAGCTCCCAAAATTATTATTGTTAGGATTTAATTGTACTTCCCACACAATAGGAGCAACTCGAATCAAAGCATCTTGGAGGTCTATTGGGTGCATTGATTCCAAACAAGTGTTCAGAGGAGAATTTAGCCCATTGCAAAACTTAGACACTTGTTGAACAATATCCATGGGGAGTGCATACTTAAGAAGTGAAACAAACTTGGAGTAATATGCTTCCATGGTCAGTCCCATTTGCTTCAAATTAAAGAACTCATTCATCTTTTGGGTGTGATAAGATAGAGGTAAATATATTCCTCTTATAGATTCTTTCAACAAATCCCAAGTAATGGTATTTTTAGGAATGCCTTGATCTTGGCACTAGTGCTTCCACCAGAGTCGAGCTTTGCCAATTAATTTTAGCTAAGCTATCATGGCTTGGTTGGCTAGGACAGTTCTAGCAGTAGTAAAATAATCTTCCATGGATTTGATCCGAATTTCTCCATCGACTTTCACATTCTCACCTTTCCCATCAAATGCACCTCTCAACCTCCCTACCTATAGGGCATAGTCCCATTCCGGTCCCCTAAAATCGCATGAATCGGGATCTAACCTAATAGCACCTAAGGATCATATGACTGTAGAACCTTGTGAGAAGCCTCCTAGTCTTCTGGGACCACCCTTCCATAGGACAGACCTGTCGGGGGTTCCGTCCACCCAGTTTCCTCAATAGGCATTCTTTACTTATCTAATTAGGTCCCATCGCATTTATGTGTGACATCTAAAATCAACTTCCTTAATTAAGCATTTTAGAGAATTGGGTTCGTTCACATAACTTATGGCACTGATACAAAATCAGTTCTTCAGACAGGTTCCTTGGAAGTAGACTTTATATTAGCATCTTAATTGAGATATAAATTTTGTCCAAAAAGGTAGATTTCCGCAATCTATGAGGATGGATCTTATTTCCTCCAAGTTTTCGCCCTTGTACTAGTAACAGGGCCTCAAGAATCTATCTTGAGTCACATAGATTGTTTGAGTAGGACCTAGAGACAAGGAATCTACAACCAGAGCCCCCCTAGCATCCAAGCGTCCTCCTACATTCAAACCAACCCACAAAGAGGCCTCTTATGGTGGGTTTGGTCCACGTTCCCATCACGGTTATTTAGAACCCCTTTGGCTAGGGTTGGTGACCAGTTGGGGGTAGCTTGGCGCGTCCTCCATGAATTCAACTTGATTCATTATTCAAATTTCTTTTGTGAGCTTGGATTATACATTCCTTTCATAGACAGTGATTCTAGATTTACAAGCACAAACAACAATGAAGGTGAGAGCTCTGGAAATTTGCTAAGGTGGAGTTCCTATCTTTGAATGCTTAGCATTCGCCCTTCTTGGGTCTTTCTTGCCTTGGTGCCAATTTCCATGACCTTCTGAGGGATAGAGGGAATACCCTATTTTTGACCTCACTCCTATGTGATAGGAGCGAGCAATTATGCTGTTGGATTATTTGAACAACCCGCCAACCCTTGTAATCACACTACTTTCTCCTCTCAAATCAAACATTACCTTAATGGCATCCCAAACTCACTAATCACCATAGAAATGAAATGACAAAGTACTACCATAGAAGCATCATTGCGAGTGAGAGAGAGTGCATGCAAGCGACAATGATGAGGAGGAATGAAACATTAGTATCCTTATATAAGGCTATACATGACTTATATTAAGTCCTAATAGGCTAATCTTGTTTTTGGCAACATGGTAGGGAGAAGAGAGAGGTAGGGAGAGAAGTAGAGGAAGAGAAGAACAAAAGACAAGTAGGAAGTAAGAGGAAGAATGGAAGATAGAGGAAGAGAAGAAAAGAACATAGAGGTACGAGAGAGAGAGAGAGAGAGAGAGAGAGAGAGAGAGAGAGAGAGAGAGAGAGAGAGAGAGAGAGAGAGAGAGAGAGAGAGAGAGAGAGAGAGAGAGAGAGAGAGAGAGAGAGAGAGCCAAGGAGTGAGGAGAGAAAGAATAAGGGTATAGACAAGAAGTGAGGCAAATTAAGAGAGGAATGAGAAAAGATAGATAGATGGAGATGGAGAGGACCACACACACACACACACACACACACACACACACACACACACACACACACACACACACACACACACACACACACACACACACACACACACACACACACACACACACACACACACACACACACACACACACACACACACACACACACACACACACACACACACACACACACACACACACACACACATAGAGAGAGAGAGAGAAATAAAGAAGATAAAGAGAAAGAAGTAGAGATAAGAGATAGAGAGAGAGGGTTGGAGAGAAAAGAGAGAGACAAGGAAGATAGGGAGTGAGAAAGAAATAGAGATAGAGGGAAAGAGAGAATTTGAGGAAGTTTTAGCTAAACCAATCTTGTAGGTACCTCGAAACTCTAATCATATAAGAAGGAGCATCACCTCAAACCTTGGAGCTGAAGATAAGCACAAATATTGTCAAGGATAAAGAAAGAGCCAAGGATCTTGAGATGCATGATGGCTCCCAAGAGGAACACCTCAAATACATAACACTCAATGCAACTATGATGTGTCCATTCCACTTGCATCATTGCAACCCTTCCAGGTGCCTCTTATAAAGTTAGACTTTATTAAAAAGGATATATGATCTAGTAGGTAAATATCAGCAATAATTTGGTGAAAGAAAAGATTAGAATACTATAACAAGAGTAGCATGAACGACTTGAATAGCATGATTTACTTGAAGAGGAATCTTATGTGATTGCATTCTAAGTAAGGATAACTACAAATTGTATCTTCTTTTGCAAAGTATCCAAAGGACATGGTTTTTGATTTTTTGATTTTTTCATTTTAAGAAAAGGTTGATTTTTTGGAAAAGAGATGGTTTTCCTAATCGAGATAAGTTGATTGATTCTTATGAGGTATTCAAAGTAAATGTTTGTCTTAATATTGTGGAAAACGAATGTTTTTCTTGTAGATAATGATCGGCTAATTTCTTGATTATGTTTTTGCACAAAAGTTATTGTTCTCTCATTCATGGAATTATGGTTATGCATAGACCTTCCCCTAGGTTAGTGGCAAGAGCCTTTCACCAAGGGGCTAGTTTGATCACGTAGGAGGCTAGGACCCCAGCCCTGGATCCAAGAGGTCTCTTGGTAGCAAGGATGTTAGGCTAAGGAGGCAATAAGGGTACCAAGGTGACCATACATCCCTTTGGTCTATCAAGAACCAACCTAACCCCTACAAGCTTTGAATGGAATTTCTGGAAAGCCTTGATGCTAGATATGAGTGGATTGGTGGATTGTGTGCTAAGAGATTTGGATAGAGCCCTGGGTTGAGGAACGGAATGCCAAGATTGCATTATGCCTTAGAGAATGTATAGAATAAATATTCTTGTTTTGTAGCTATTTTCAAAGGAATGTTTGATACTATCTTTATGTTATGAATTAATTTATGTTAATAAATCAATGTTTGATAGTTAATTAAGAAATTTGTCTTTCCATATCAAACATAAATGTATTAGGATAGTTAGATAACTAAAAATTACCCTTGACAAATGTGAGAGAGTGGGATCCCCAACGGGTCCATCCTAAAGATGGGTAGTCTTAGTGAGCTGAGGGTTTTCCTTCAAGGAACTAGAAGTAGGAAAATGCCAAATTCTTGACTACCTAGTGTGTTGTCTTAGATCTTGATCAATGCCATTTTAGGGGACCAAAGTTGAGACTATATCCTATGGGTAGAGGGATGGACATGTACCACTCCCCATCATTTCTTACTCACTATTAACCAAGTGTAGTATTGATCTACTTCAATTTGAGTTAACTTGAAAATGTAGTGGCTAAAAGATTGACTCTAGATAAGCTAATGGTAGCAGGTGACCCTAGCTTAGAATTAGGAACCCGAATTTAGATAGATCCTTATGTAGTATAAGAGCATGATCAGAGGGTTTTCTAAAATTTTGAATACTTAAGAGGCTAAGTCTAGTGGTGCATGATCAAAGTAATGAATCCGAAGTGTAATGGACTTTAATCCACAAGTCATATAATCCAACTTACCTCCTACCTTTGCGACGAGGATATATTGATTCCTCTAAGGGGAGAGGATGTAATATTCTACACCCACACTTGAATGTGGATTTTGAGGGAAAAGTTATAAGGATTAAAATCTTTCAAATATTTTTTAAAAGAAATAGTCAAATCAGTAGTTGTGTAATTATGTTGCCACCCCCTCATAAGCATCATGACTTCCCCCTCTCCAATCCAATGCTCCCCGTGGCATCCCAAACTCCATAATCCCAATAGAAATTTGATAAATAATTGTGTCATAGGCATAATTGGAAGTGTGAGAGAGTGCATGCAAGCAACGATGAAGAGGAGGAATGAAAGATCACTAGCATTTATATAATACTATATAAGTGTTAGGTTGAGGCATAATGAGCTAGTCTTGTTTTTGGTAGCATGCTAGGGAGAAGAGAGAGGTAGGGGGAAAGAAACGGAGGAAGAAATGAAGAAAAGAAAAGTAGGGAGGAAGAGGAAGAATGGAAGATAGAGCAAGAGAAGTAGAGAAAGAGAAGAAAAAAGAGAGAGGGAGAGGGAGAGGGAGAGAAGTAGAGGAAGAAGATAATAAGAGAGAGAGAGAGAGAGAGAGAGAGAGAGAGAGAGAGAGAGAGAGAGAGAGAGAGAGAGAGAGAGAGAGAGAGAGAGAGAGAGAGAGAGAGAGAGAGAGAGAGAGAGAGAGAGAGAGAGAATGAAGAGATAGATTGAGAGCCAAGGAGTGGGGCTAGAAAGAATAAGGGGATGGACATGAAGTGAGGGTGAGATGGATTAGAAAATATATATAGATAAAGAGGGAGAGAGATAGAAAGAGGAAGAGAGAAAGAAGATAGAGAGGAAAAGACATAGGGAGAGGGGGAGAGAGAGAGAGAGAGGGAAAGAAAGAAGATAGAGAGAAAGAGCAAGAGATAAGATATAGAGAGAGAGGGAGAGACAAGAGAGAAGAAGAGAGAGACAATCTAGAGAGTGAGAGAGATGGAGAGAGGGGAAGAGACAAGAGGAAAGAAGAGAGAGAGAGAGAAGGAAGATAGAGAGTGAGAGATAGAGATAGAGAGAAAGAGAGAAATTGAGAAAGTGTGAGCTAGGCTAAAATAGATACCTCAAAACTCAAAGCATACAAGAAAGAGCACGACCTCAAACATTTGAGCTTTAGATAAGTCTTAATCCTAGTGAAAAGAAAGTAAAAGGAAAATTTAAAAGATGCAGGGAAAAATGGAAAAGTCGGTTATCCCGTGGCTTAAGAAATAAGAGGGAAAAATGCAAAAAGAGCAAGGACAACCTTAAAAGTTCAGGGCAAGTGTAAAAGAGAAAATGCACATTTTAAATATAAAAAAACACACAAATCCTTGTAAAAGAGTGCCAAGCTCCCTCATGTGCAATTTCTAAATGTAGACAAGCATGGATGAAGGCACAATGCAAATAGGAAGGGAATATGAAAAGAGAACCTAGGCTTAAATAACCGGGCATGTAAAAAAGGGATGGGTACCCAAAGGGGATTAGGTTTGGGTTTTGTATAAAAGGAAAAAAGTGAATGAAGAAGCTTGTTTTTGTGTGTGGCCAAAAGTAGCTCTCGTCTTCTTCTTCTTCTTCTTCTTCTTCTTCTTGCTCTTACTTGCTTATGCTTGTGCTTGTGCTTGAGAGAGGAAGTGAGTGTGTGAGGGTGAGGGACTGTGGTGGAGAAGCTCTCCATCTTCTTCTCTTCTCTTCTCTTAACTCACGTGTATGGAAATGGAGTGTGAAACTTGAAGCTTGAGGATTGAGCTTGCTTGAAGCTTGCAGTTGAATTGTGGAGATACTAGAGTGCTTGAGGGAGGAGGTCACTCGATCGAGCATGGAGGTAATCTCACTACACTCGTAGTTGTGAGAGCGCATACAACTATGTGAGAGGTAGACATTGCACTTGACTTGAAATGCTTGAAACAATAAGCAATCCATGGATCTTGGCAATCGAGCAAAAGCTCCACATCTTGATTCAATTGCCAAGACCAACAGATTCAAGCTTTGAGTGCTTGCATACTCCGAATCAAGCATTGAAGTAGGGTTTTCCCCGAACCGATGCTTGAGGTAATAGGTAGGGAGAGAGGGAGTTTGATGAGGTATTTGATCTCCTTTTCAAATAAGGTTTCTAGTTTTTTGGATTTAGGTAAGTAGATTGGATTAGTTTAAATGTTTGTTTGTGATTTGATAAGGAAAAAACAAGGAAAAATAGAGAAATATACAGTAGAGCTACTACTGTAAACAGAGTGAAAAAGGGAGAAAAAGGGGTTTCAATGCATTGAGAGAGGAAAGAAAGAAGAAAGGGAGTGGAAGACTAAATACCTAGGGGTTTGAGAAGCCAAGAGGGCAAAGAGAGAGCTCATTTGTCATTTTAGAGTTGAGAAAGAGAAAGCTTGACAGAGAGAGAAAGCTATAGGACTGGATAGCATTTCTACTTGGTGATCTTCACCAAGATGCCTTCAAGATCGATAAGTAAGCTTTGGTGTGCCTTTATGTTGGATAATTTCTTCTAGTATTGTGGATGGAAGATTGATCAAGATGCACGTGAGATTTGGGAAGATTTTTATCATTTTGAAATCCTCAGCCGTTGCATTTGGACAGATTCCATAGTTGTGCGAGTCCCACTACCATTGGGACATTCTGAGTCACAAGTTCCACTCTGACTCAGAAAGTCCAACTTGAACTTAGACTAGGCCACTTGAACTCAAACAACCCTACTATGACTTGAACAATCCCAATCTTGGACTCGGACACTCGGACCACTTGTCCACTCCGACACACCTCGTTCATCCAAGTCAAACTTGCCAATTGAACCATTTGACTCGGATGGCTATTTGAACATGATCCAAAACACTTAGATGCCTAAAATTAGGTACTCGCACTCAAATGTTGGACAAAGCAAGAATCAAACACTCGATTCTTGAAATTGGACAAAAAAACCTACAAATCGGATGGAAACATAACATCAAATTTTGACAAACTTTGACCTCACTCGACCCTATAGAGGCCATTGCAATGTTTACTATGATTCATAGTATATTCACCTTGCCATTGGCAATGTTTGGATAGTGACAGCTTTCAACAAGGGCGACACAACTCCATCAAAACCTGCAATGGCGCCGGTAGAGGAACCTAATGCAATGTCTAGGGGGGTTATAACTTGTCCTACCCTACCAGGACAAACCAATCACAATGCAAAGGAGAAACATCCAAGACCACTGAGCAGCAACATCAGCTCAAATGGGTGCCCAAATGACACCTGTAGAAGTTGCCTAGAAGCCAGACCACATGAACTCATAACCATGAAACATCACATCCTAGGCCAAGGAGACAAAGTTGGTGCTACCCAAGTAGACGAACAATCAAGCTATGATGGGTACCCAAAGATCTGTTGTGTGCTCAAGGCTACTATGAAGGCAACAACTGGATTTGGTTGCCCAAGACTAGGAGCAGCACGCATGCCCCTCAATCCATGCCCTCCAGTGCCCATCTCCATAAAGTGGTGAGCTAACTAGGAATAAGAAATCCATTGACTTAAAAAGCACCAAATCCATAGAACCTCAATGAGTTTATCGACCAAAGCTGCAACTAGCTAGCCCTAGGGCCATGTCAACCTAGTGCTTCCAGTGCCTCAACTACTCCACATCCTGCTGAGAGCAGTATATCAACTGAGCCGCGAGCCCAATCCATCACACAAGTGACCTATAGGCACCCCATTAAACAACCCAAAAGACAAGAATTAGTGGTTAAGCTAACCAAACCCCAATCTCCCATGCAAGCCTGAAACCCTCTTATGAACTGAGATCTATTCTTACCTTGGCTTCTAATCTTGCTGTGAGAACACGGGGGATGACTTGGTCACATGTATCAGATGCTTGGATGTGACATTCACCATGCTAGCTAGGAGCTATGAATGGCTGGACCTAGGCTTCCTTGATGAGACATTAGCAATGGAAGTACGCTCCTTGTCATGAACTTGGGAGGACTATGAGTTTGTGTTTGCCAATATTTCTAAGGTGACAATGAGATCTCTCAAGAGAAAGATCGTACACAATGGTTGATCACATCCTATCGTAGGAGTAAAGTCTTTATAGGGGTCATAGCTCAAGATTTGGGATTGCCTTAATTAAATGCATATTTACAATCTATGGGATCATATTTCAAGACAAGGGCCTTCTAGGGTGGACTTGAGCTTCATCACCTAGATTGCTTGGGGGTTTAAGTGGACCTCTCTCAACTACACCAATTCCTAGTGGGGGACTTGGAAGTATTGATATTTGGAGCTCAACACTTGTTGCAGAGGCTCCTTCCTCCAATGGAAGTGTTCCTGGAAGTAGCTCTACAACAAGTATTCATCTTGCCAGTAACTCAGGCTGCCTGATGTTAGTTGTTCTACTGTGCATGTTCCTATAGCTCCTATGACAACCTTGAACATGACTGAGGCTTTGACTTAGAACCCTCCTAAAGTTCGGACACCTCCTCAGCCAGCTGTGGAAACCCAAAGATTGGATGAGCTTGCCTTGAAGCAATCCCAATAGTTGATTCCGGTGACTCCAACTCTACCTAAGACAATGAGTTTGGCAGACAAGAACAAATCCAAGTCTTTGTGTCCAGTTGATTCAGGGGTGAAAATTTCCATCAAGTCTAGTCAGTTGACAAGCTTTATTTAGATGAATTCTTTTCACTGACCTCTGATCTGTGGTAGACCAGGTACTCCCAAAACTCCCCAAGGGAAGCTACTATTTCAAAAGTGTAATAAAGATGGTGTAACAGTTTAAGAAACCCCAAAAATTGACCAGAGCAATGGTTCTCAAGTAAGTTCACATGGAGTTGCAAATGCTAACACATAAGTAACAAATGCTATGGGAACAAGAAGCCAGGGTAAATGCAAAAACTTACAAGATCAAAGACAACTAGGAGCAAGTGCTTTAGATGTTGCAGCTGGAGTGAGATTAAAAGATATTGTAGAAGATAAATGGATTTTTGTACAAGCCCAAAACAAAAGTGATTTTTTCAATGCCCTTAGAAAAAAAAAGCAGCCACTAATGGGAATGCTTCCTTGAGTGCCAATAAAGCGGACTCACCAATTCAGATAAAGGCAGATTTAGTGAGCATAAACTGTGAAATTGAAGCTGTAATACATGATGAGGCTACTATTGCCCTATGCCATGGCTCTGATGTAAAAGAAAATGTAAGAATACAGGTTGCTCTCTCTAGCCGAAACTCAACAGTGATACACAATAAGAGTGATTTAAATCACAATCCAGTGAATGGGTCTACGATGAATGAAACTGTTGGTTCATTGAAGGGGTCTTCGAATGGTGAATTCTCATAGGAGATTAGTACATGTGTTCCTTTACCTGCAGACTCACAGGAAGAGGAAGCAACTTCTATGTGGTCTCTTGTGGTTGGGAAGAGAATGCTGAAGGTAGTGAGTTGATAGACAGGATGACGATGAAGATGACCAGCAAGATGGTGACTTTGATGAGTAGGCAAAAAGACCTGCTGGCATATCAAGAATTTTAGCTTTTAAAGGTTATCCATTTAAGCTTAAGCTTTGAAAACTTAGCTTTAACGTTCTAAAAACCAAACATAATAAAATAGCCTTTTTTTTTGAGAGGCCAAAAGCAAAAAACCCAATGTGAGAGTAGAAGAGAAAATCTATAAAAGGGAGGCAATAGGAGAGCCTTGCATCGCCATCAAGTTCTATGGGAGTGACTATTGAGTTTGAGCTATGAGCTCCTCACCCTCCTCGAAGATATCGCCATTAAGTTCTATGGGAGTGGCTATTGAGTTTGAGCTATGAGCTCCTTGCCCTCCTCAAAGATATCACCATCAAGTTCTATGGGGGCGGCTATTGAGTATGAGCTATGAGCTCCTCGCCCTCCTCGAAGATCTCTCCATCAAGTCCTCACATTCCACCTTCTTCTCTTTATGCCTCCTGGCATCAACGGGGGTATGATGCCAGGAGGCATATTACACGGTGGATTCCGTGAGGTTTTACGGTGGATTCCGTAAACTTAGATAACCGGGGCTCATACACAAAGAGGATTCTTTGTGCGAGAAGTTGATGGGGACGCCTGTCCTTTTCGAGCGTTTCATTAATTTAGTGTGTACATGGGTGATTCCATAGCGGGTGATTCCGCAAAATGCATATTAAATTAATAAACGTTTATGAGTTTAGAGTGCGTACTCGTAATAAATTAAGGTTAGGATTTATTTCTAACCAGTTGATTTATTTATGTAGCTG
Source organism: Lygodium microphyllum (assembly GCF_053477565.2). Taxonomy (NCBI): domain Eukaryota; kingdom Viridiplantae; phylum Streptophyta; class Polypodiopsida; order Schizaeales; family Lygodiaceae; genus Lygodium; species Lygodium microphyllum. Next base: position 88,943,199 of record NC_141157.1, read on the forward strand.
AAGATTGCTAGGTATTCACTTTTGTCGGTTTAATTGTATTATTTTACTAACGATTGTGAATGCTTCAGTTGATGTGTAGAGATAGCAGCAGTGGCGGAGGAAAGCATTGGAGTCTAGCGGGTTTTCGACTTTTGGACTATATTTTGATAGGCGCCACGCCTATATTTTGTTATGTCTATAGAGACATCGATTATTTATTATTATTTTGTATGCGCTTATGCGCCTGGATATGTTATTTCTATTTGGACATTGAGATTGGGCGTGCCAGACACTATGGGCACTGTCCATTAGCTTTATTTTCCTATTTTTGTAGAAAGCAAACTCAAACGCTAAAAAGCTTGTCATATTTTTGTAATTGGGCTATTATTGAGCATGAAGATTGGAAATATACATAAAATACATGCTTTGTGAAGCGCTCACACAAGGCATGGGGGAGATTGAACCCAATTTGTCTCTTGCCTCTTGTCGTGCATGCTTTTACATGGTTTTTTGTGCAAAAAGGTAGAGTACTTTGTTCTTGGGGACCTTCCGGGATTCACCACGTGAGCTATCTGCGTCCGATCTGCGCACCATCTCTTCTCTTTTAAATAGAGACTATGACCTTGAATTCTAGTTGCCTAGTGATCCTTCGCTTACCTTAAAGAGATATGGCAAATTTCTCTTTAACGGCTTCATAATCTTTACTACCCGTCTCTTGTTGACGATAGAAGTTGAGGGAAAGCTCATAATGAAGAGGAGGAAATCATATCGGTGAGCGGTATCATATTAATGAACAATTTGTCACCACAAGATTCATCTCAAGCTCTTCATATGTCTTTTGATCATATCCTTTAACTCCCCTTGACCAAGAGTCTTTTGAACATGTATATTGACCATATCTTTAATCAATGAGTATGTTTTCACATTTGCCTTGTATCTAAACTTCTTCTTATGGATAATTATCTTGTGTTGAGTACTCTTCATTATTCTTTGCTTCCATCTCACAAAGTGTCCCTGTGGCGAGCGACTTTAATGAACTCCCATGTGTTTTTTGTGTGACAATGGGTCATGACCCCCCTCCTTAGACTTGATGGTGGGTTTCTCTACCGCTAGCTTTGCAGACTTTGAAGGAGTCGCGTAGCCCTTACTGAAAGCGGTGACTATATGTACGTTGCCTATGGCGAGGTGAATATGCTGGGACTCATAGGTTGACATTGCAATAATCTTGTTTTTTAAATGTGCATATCCAATAGCAATTCCATATCTTCATCTTTAGTGTTTGGCAACACATAGAAGATCATTGGTATGCTCTTAGACTTGATAAAGATTGCAACTTTGCACTTTTTCAAAAGTGCATATGATCGGCCCCCAAATAAGCTAAGTTTGACATCATTGGACTGTAACTGCTATTTGCCAATTTGGATCCAATGATCATGAGTTAGGACATTAAAGTTAGCTTTCTCATTGATCACTGCATTGAGGGTGTGTGCTTGGCAGTGACTATTATGCTTAGGTAAGCTGGTTCTATTGCTTTCTCATCTTCATCTTCGATATCCATAATAGTGGCCACTAGTACCTGAGAGGGGATTCTAGCAATGAAGGCTTGTGTAGTGGGTGGTAGACCTCAGTACTCAAGGAGTAGCAGTCCTTGTATTCGTCGTCGTGAGAACTATCTTCATCCAGTTGCTCATCATCTCCTAAGTCTTGGTGCAGTGTTTTCTTTTTATTGGTGACTAAGGTACGATTGTACATCAACTTTAGGTTGTGCACCTTAGCTCACGACCACTTGGATTCATCCAAGAGATTGTTGAGAGGTTTCAAGTTAGAAGCAAGGTTGCTAGCTAACTTTCCCATTAGGTACTCCAAGACCTCTTGGAGTTCTGGCCTATTGCTAGGGACATGGAACGTGACAAGTTTGGATTGGCTGCAAGGGCTTCTGGCCATCATGCAAAGGGGCATTGCAAGCTCCTTCTTGGGCACTCTCTCTTTCTCCACAGCTTGATTATACTCCTCTTCCTCATCTAAGAATGGCAGATCAATTGTAGCAAGTACATGCATCCAATCTCACTCATCCTCTAGGCAAGGGATATACTTCGTGAGTGGCCTGTAAGAGTTTTTACTCTGTGTGTCATCCTTCCGCATGGTGGAGATGGCATCCAGGTCAACTAGTGTGGTCTTCCATGTATCCATCTCTACTCTTATTGCTTGTGTTCTATTTCCCAAGAATATCAAAACATTGCCATAGTCTTCTATGACCTGTGCATTGCGTATCCAAGGCCGGCCTAACAGGACCTCATAGTCCACTCCCTTCATGACTATAAAGTCAATGGAGAATTGGATCCTTGGAATCTTCAATGAACAGTTCTTCAACACTCCAAATGGCCGCACTTTCATTCCATTGGCTAGGGTGACATTGAACCTAGCATTCTCAACAAGCGGATTACCCCAATCCTAGAGTACGACATGGTTTATCACACTAACTCCTGCTCTCATATCTACAATTCCGTTTCTTGTAGTGTCTCCTATGGCTAGGACCAGTAAGGTTGCATGCCTTTTAGTGCCTTTCCAAAAAGTGTTGATGTGTAAGGACTTGGGTATCAAGTGCAAGTCAAGCTGGGTATCTAAGTCAGTGCATCGTGGTAATGTGGATTAGTTGCCATTTTCTCCATTGGACCTTCAACCCATTGCTTCAGTTCTTGCCATAGCATCGGATGCTACCTAAGTAGATCTCCTAGGTTTAGAGTCACAAGGGTGGTTACTAGCATGGCGAGGAGGTTGTTGACTGCCTGTCTCTCTCCTAACTTTGCACTTCTTGGCCAATAGGCCTAACTGGTTTGTTGGCCCATAGCATATAGGCGCTCTTTAAGCGGTACTACTTGTGGCACAGTTGCGTCTCTTGACCTTGGTCGTGGAGGCAAGACTGGTGCTCTTACACTTGAGAGATCATCAATCTCATCTTTCAATATGGACTCAGCGTTTTTTAAGTGTTCTTGGGCCTCTTTCACCCACTCCTTCACTTTTGTCAATGGCTTCAAGTTGGCACTTGGGGTTGGGGTACTCCCAAACCTTCGCTCTTCCCTTCTCAGCTGTCTTTAACACCATATTGGGGAATATGGGAATTTCCCATAAGTTTGGTACACGTGGTCAAATCTTTGGGTTTGTTATACTTGAATGCTATAACTCTAAATTGAGCGCTCTATAGCTCAATAGATTCCATTTTTCAAGCACTTTCCAATGATAGGTCACATCATATGGTTTTGAGAAACTTATGGGAATGTTATCCGAGTGCCACCTTTCTAGTATTCAAAAAATGAAAATTGGGAGATTCCCAAACTCACTAATATTGTGTTCTTTGGAGCTGACATTTCTACCTTTGCATCTCTCACCTTTTTTCTAGCAGGAAACGTCATGGCACTCTCCGTTTTTAGTGTGATTTTTGCATCTGGTTTCTTTTTCCTTCGTCTACGCCTCTTTTTCTCGATTGAGACTGCATCTAAGTTGCTAGACCTTGGCAATGATATGCTGGCCTGCTTCATCTGTGGTGGGTCATGACATGCAATGAAGTGGGAATGGCCTCCCCATCGAGTGTCTTGACACAAAACAACCCCAAAGGGATTGATGGCACAATTGCCAAACCAAAGGATGGTTTCTATCTCGGGCAATCGATAAAGAGATGAGTGATTCCACACTCCACGCATCTAAGATCTGCCTTGTTGTGGTTGGGGCTTGCTCCCTCTTGAGGTAGCGTGCAAGGAGATATATCATGGGTGATTGCAAGTCCAACATGAGATCCAACTCTCTTGGATTTGCCAAAGTAGAGGATGGATTGCCAAACTAGAGGATGTTTTTGTCTAGGGCAATTGACAAAGAGATGAGTGATTCCATACTCCATGCATCTAAGATCTACCTTGTTATGGTTGGGGCTTGCTCCCTCTTGAGGCAGTGCAAGGAGATATATCATGGGTGATTGCAAGTCGAACATGAAATCCAACTTTTTGGTTTGCCCTCCTAAGCCTCTACCTTACACCATCATCGGTGTTGGTTGGTAATCCATAAGGATTGGATTACCCTCTTCGTCATACGAGATGTAAGGGTTCACGTAAGGTTCTTCTCATTCAGCTCCTCCACATAGTGGACTAGAGCATTGCTCAGTAGATGGGTTACATAGGGTCTAGATGGTCTAGGTATTCTTGTGGGGTTTATCTCCATCCTAGGAATGGCTAGTTTAGCATTGTTGGGTGCCAGGAGAGCTAATGGATCTCCCTTCTGAAGAATTTTGGTGGCCTATTTTCTAGGTAAGGCTGATTGTAAGGTTGCGAGTATGGAAGTCTCCTTGGAAGTCTACAATGCATGGCATCATAGCTGAACCTACCAAAATTTGCATAAGATCAAGACCTAGGGTCCTAACACTTAGTTGGCAGGTGGTTTCTACCACAATACACACATTGAATGTAGGGGCATGTTGGTCATCTCATCATCTCTTGTAGTTTGGCTAGCTCTATCTTCATCTTTGCTAGCTCTTGACTTGGGTCAGCACCCTTTCCTTTGTCCTGAGTACTTGGGCCTATTCTTTTGCTTGAGGTTGAAGCTCTCTTGGAGTTTCTAGAGTTAGTCTCTTCTCGACTTGAGCTCTTGGAGCTTCTTTTCTTGAGTTGGTCGTCCACTCCGATTGCCTCATCAAAAACCCTAGTTAGCATGTCTCGCTGCAAGCTTGAGTTACCTACCAAGGCCTTGTAAAGTTCTTCACTCTATATCCCATTGATGAAGACTGTGGACACTACTCTCTCCATCGGTCATTCGTTCATCAGGATTCTCTTAAAGAGACTCCTCACATGGGTTACATAATCCCTGATGTCTTCCTTATTTCTTTGTTTCACGTTCATGAGTCGTATGATCAAGTTGTCTAAGTATCTAGCCTCTGAGAATCTCTTAATGAAGATATTCTTAAGGTTATTGAAGTTATTGTGCTCTGCAACATCCAGGCTGGTGTACCAAGTCCTTCCCTTATCGCCTAAGCATAGGTCGAAAGCATATGATTGCTGAGAGAGATCGGTGAGGTCGTTGGCTTCACACACCTTCTCAAACTGCTCTAGGAAGTTGTAGGGATCATTGTGTAGCTGGTATTTATCTAGCTGCTTTGTGACTACATGAATTTTAGATTGGCTCTTGGAGCCCCAGGTAACTCCTAATTCTGCAAGCAGTGAAGTCACTAGAGCTGTTGTACTCTGTTGTGCCATCATGTTATCTAGTAGTCAATTCATCAGAAGCTCACTTAGTGTCAGGTTCTCTTCTAGTGCTCTCTCTCTCTCTCTTTGCGCTTGGTTCTATCTCATTTTGGCTTATTAGAGGTAACACTCATTGGATCTCTCGCATTTCTATGTTCTTCCATAAGCTTCTAGTTTGTTGTTCCTGGTTGTATGTAACTACGCCTTGCAAGGCTTTGTGTGCTAGCACTCTTTCCTCCTCAAGATCCACTATAATATCTTCAGCTAGCCTACTGTGGTGGTCCAACTAGCTTTGAGTGCTATATTTATTCACCATTTCTTGGATCACCTCTAGGAAATCTCCCAAGTCGAGTTCTTCATTTTGTCTGCTCTATTAATACTTGTCTCTACCATGTTAGCGGTCTCTCTCTTTCCACTAGGTTGTCGATGAGATTGATTAGATCGAGTAGATCCACTCCTCTAGTGGTGTTTGTCCTTGCTATGTCTATCTTCTCTGTTGCATCTTCCACTTGGTCCTATGCTTGGGGTTTTGATCACTCAACCAGCAAGGGGCTTCAATGGAGACAAAAATTCACAAGTATAGAGAAGAGAGGGAAAGTGGTCTATTTCTCAACTTTTGGGTCAAACTGATTTCGTGAGAGGGAAAAAATCGAAATTGAAAATTCTCCAAAAGGGGGGGGAATACAAGGTGAGAGAAACTTGCTTGAGCTCTTGGATCTCCCTCCACAAGCCAAATCCCTTCAAGCATCCTTCTAAAGAAGTGTTCCCTGACTCAAGAAGGATTTTTTGTCACTTTACAGTAGGACATTGGTGTATTTTCTACCTAGCATTGCACAAATTATTGCTTGTTGTCCTGACTATGCCTGCAAATTGTCATACCTACTAACCTTGGAGGAGGTAGTGTGAGCAAACTAAGGAATCGTATCCCTTGCTCTCTTCAAGAGAGTTGTTTTCCAACTTGAGGCACTCCTCTTCATCACATCACAGGTAGACAGTGTGCCCCGCAAGACCCAGCATTGTAGAAATACATGAAACTAGCACAAATTTCGCAGGCAAGGATTCGATCTGATCTAGCATCCAACATAAGCGCAATTCTCCATATCTTTGTGGGGCATTTGAAGATCCCAAGAGTCCAATCTCAAGATGAAAGGGCTCCCCAAAATTCTCTCTCTATCTATCACAATCTATGAAACCCTAACCATCATCGTTGTGGATAGCCATAGCCAAAGCTTCAAAGTTTGACATTTTTCATTGTTTCTTCTCAATGAAGCTATCAACAGTGATTTTAATCATTGAGCTACACTCTCTGAAGTTCATTACAAATCTAGAAGTGCCCGAGAGTAAGCTCAAAAGTCATCCACAAAGTTCGTGAGACAAAGAAAATCAAGCACCCACTAGTATGCACTAATACTCAACTAGTGTCAATTTGACATTGATATTCTTGTGTCTCTTGACACATTGAAATACAAGTCTTTTGCTGATTAATTGTAGCTTATCAACATGGCAAAGATTGAGCAAATAGTAAAGTTCAATGGAGAAGGTTTCCATGCCTAGAAGGAAAAGACCATGTACTACCTCATGAGGAAAGACCTCTGGGATCTCTTTGAAGATGATGAAGGTGATGCAGATGATGGGAAAGAAGATTTAGAAAGCGGGATCCTTACATAGTAGCTCCACCAAAAACCAAAGAATGGAAGAAGATAAATAGCAAGGCACTAGCCATCATTGCATGGGGACTAAGTGATGATGTGCTACATCATATCTTTGGCATTAGAGATGCTAGAACTACTTGGGAGGAACTTGACAGGATATTTGGTACCCAAATTCAAATGTAAAATTACTCATGCAATTTCATAGACTAGATATAAAAGACACTACTTCCATGACCATACACATTAACAAGCCCAAGAGCCTAAAAACCCAACTTGCAACTCTTAAGAAGAATATTGATGAAGATGAAGCAATAGCCATACTGCTTGCAAGTGTAAATAAGGATCCATATGAGAATCTTGTGTCCACCCTAAGTAATGTTCCAAATATTTCACTTAAAAATATTGAGCACTCTCTTCTTGATGAAGAGTAGAGAATAAACAAAAGAACAAGAATGCAAAAGATGGTGTTCCATCATCTAGGGAAAATCTCTTATACACCAAAGGAGCTATTGGACCCAAAGGAAGAGGTCGAGGATTCAACACCATGATAACAAAGATCGGATGACATGTCATTATTGTGGTAAGATTGGCCATATAGCCAGTGAATGTTCCCACTGTAAAAGAGCACAACAGATGCAGAATGGTAACCACCATAATCGATTCATGAATGAAAGAGAAGAAGAAGATGCTTCCGCTACCATCAACAACTCTGATAAATTGTTCTAAATAATTTTTCATTGTATCTTTCATATGTTTTTCCCATAGTGGATCTATATGTTTCCCTAAGTGGATTTGCTTTTAAAAACCCTTGCCAAATATGTAAAGTTTCAAGCTTTAACTTGATTAGGCTGCCTATGAGCTAGTCTCCTAGGCCATGTCACCATGTAGGGGGGGGTAAAATCCAACAAGTGTAGGAACTTGTCATTTGAGGGGGGGTGTTGAGAAATGACAAATGATGTATGCTCTGGGAAGAGATGTCCTGAATCCCATATGCACAGTGAGGAGAGTGGAACAACCCAACTAATATAAAGCATTGTACTTGCAAGATGAGTAATGTAATATGATGGTACTCTTGTCCTTTCAGTTAAGTGTCTAAGTCATTATCCAACCACACAAGATTGTGTTTATGAGTCCAAGTCTCAATCTTGGAACCTAATTCACTTGTGTGGCATTCTATCTCCAACTGTATGTCTTCATGAGTTCACTCTTCACCTTCCAACCGCCATAACTCCTACCATGCTCTAGATCCAACATTTCCACAAATTTCATCCTATTACATTCTGTCAAATTCCCAACTCCTCACGGGGAATCCACATAACCGATCGAGACTCCTAATCATGACCCGAAGCGAGCAGACATGGACTCCCTATTTATGATGGCCTCAAAGAGTGCAACACGACTAGTCACAATTCAACACAATTCTGATAAAGAGATACTAATAGAAAGATAGAAAGAGAAATATATATTAGAGTTTGAAGGAAACATAGCAATAGATAGCACAATCAAATATTGCACTCCAATGTAGAGCTCAAACCTCCCAACCACCCTCAAGCTAACTTCATGTATATAATAGAATCATGATCTCACTCACAATCACACTCTTGCTCACAATGTCAATCGCAATCACAACTGTAGTCACATTCACAATCTCTATCTCAGATTTTAAATGACGAGGATGATAAAAATAACTATTCATTTAGCTTTTTGCCAAGGTGGCTTTACACGTCCAGAATAGGCTTTTTCGAGGAATGTTGCATTTTCCAAGAAAAGTATGTCAAAATTGATGAAATCCTCCAAATCATCTCTTTTGTCATACGACTTACCAAAAACAAAAAGAAAGTACAAAAAGCAAGATATGTTTTTTTTAGCATTGATTTTTTTAATTTTTTTTTCGAATACTCATACCTTCAAAATGGTGAAGAATTGGACCAAGCCTATGAGATGATAAAATATTCTCATAAAAATCTCCTCTTTGAGCACCATGAGAAGAACTTTGATTAAATTTGGTCTATTTGACCACAAATCAACTTCCAAAACAAGTCTCATGCCTAAAAGTCAGAAAAATCTTGACAAAAAATTCACCATTGTCAAAATTTATCAAAACACTTAAAATGACCTAAAAATCATTTTCAAACTCTATCTACATACATGTCAAAAAAAAATTCAATATGACTTTATTAGGGCATATCACAAAGAGATGATATTTTTGAGCAAGGAGCACAGGAGCTATGAATACAACCGTGAACATGATGAACATGACATCACATGCCATCACATGTAACACAACTGGGTTCTTTCATAGATTAATGATGTTACATGCCATCACATGTAACACAACTGGGTTCTTTCATAGATTAATGATCATTTATTGATATATGAATAAGAATCTAAGTAAAAGAGTTTATTATTTGATGAAGAAGTTATAGCTTAATGGGAATTCAATAGGAAAGAAATTTTGAAACAAGTAAGGGGTTATTAATTTAGAGTTTTAAATTCTGAAAGTTAGGATAAATTGCATGACATTGCAATCCATTGAATAAATTATCATTGGCTGCGTATAAATAGATTGCATCAAAGAAATCAACCATTTACTTAGGAAGGATTATTAGAAAAATGCACAACAAATTTTAGTAAGAATTAGAAAGTAAAAATTTTTATTAAGAATATGTATTTAGCTATGGGGGAAAGTGAAAATCGCATCAAGAGTATTTCTTTAGCTATAGGAAAAGCGAAAAATTTTGGATTAAGAATATTCTTTTAGTATTTTTGAATTCATAAATATTAAAAATATGCTTAAAATAATTTTTCTTGGAATTTATAAATCATATAATGTAAATCAATATAGCTAAATTAGGTAATTAAACTATTGATTAGAAGTATCCTCTTCAAAGAAAATTCTACCATTATTAGGATTAAGAAAAAATATTAAATTGTGTATATTGTCATTAGAAATTATTGAATGGATATTTTGTATATTAAAATTTACTAAATTGTGTATATTGTGTAGAAATATTACTTAAGAGACAACTGATTATGCTTATAATGGTGCATACAAGTTTTACTTGATGCACTTAGGAAGTTGATTAAATTGAATCAAAATCCTAATGTACTAAGTTTGAAATGGGATAAAAATAAAGCATGCTAGACCTCCCCCAATGCTAGTTGTCGACGGTCCCTTTCCAAGGGGGACTAGCTTTTGCCACATTGGAGAGTTCGAGCAAACCTTGATGGTGAGAGGCCCCTCTGTGGGGGAATCCTTGGAACATGACGAATAGAGGGTGCTAGGGAGGCTCTTGAAAATAAACTATTAGACTCCTAGGAATCATCCAAATCCCTATGTGATTCCAGAAGGACTTCCTAAGGGTCCCATTACAATTTAGGGGTAAAGATCTTAGGAAAATCAAGGTATTTGTGCCATTTTTCCATATGGATGAAAGGTGAATACTTATATAAGAATCTTTACTAAATAAAGAAGTTGCTTTACAAAGGATTGATTTTATTGTTTGTGTATTGTGATTTCACTTACTTGAATGAACTTTGTGATTAAAAGTATTAATTTAAAAAAAAGTGATTTTATGTGTATAGCTTAAATGCATTAGGTAAGTAGAAAACTAAAAACTACCCAACCAAGAAAACTAGGAGGGTATGATTCCTAACAAATGTTATCTAAGAGAGGATGGTCTCAATAAGCCAAGAGCTTTTTTACAAACTCAATGCATTATAGTATACGAAATGTTGACCTATAGAATAAATTAGAATCTTAACTCCATATCATTTTAGGGGAACAGAGTGAGACTTTGCCTTATGAAAAGAGGGGTCGAGGTACTCACACTCTACCTCTCCTTGAGCCAAGTGTGATACGAGTCGACTTTGGGCAATCTAGCACAAGTAGTTGCTCAAAGATCAATGCTAGTTAATCCAAATAGGTGACATTAGTTTACTTAGAACACGAAATTCAAGTCAATTGTCATGGGAATGAATAAGAACTTCCATTGGGAAGTGGACACGTGAGAGTCTAGATAGCAATCTCATGTTATTAAATAGAGTACCGAATGGTTTCACCTAGAAAATAATCTCGAAGATGGACCACTAAATTGTATCGCTAAGGATGTCTCAAAGTAGGCATATCATATTTGGTATTAGAGAGTGAAATGAAATTAAAATACAAGCATATTTATTGTGTTCATTTTTAAAGAAATGTTCAATGTAAAAATGATTCACCTTCTAACTATCGGTGGAATCTCTTTCAAAGTAATGAAGATTGAAAAAAGTTATCGGTATTCTAAGCAAAGTTTATCTCAACGATGCATTTCCTTGATTTTGATTGGTAGGGTCACTTCATAAGGATCTTGGATGGTATGACTAACCCTTTGCCACTGTATCCAGAGCAACGTTAAAAGAATCAAGTGGATGGAAGACCTTAAGCTAGTCCAGCTATTCATCTTTGAAGAACCACATTTAAATCCTTCCCTAAATATACAAAGGCCTAAAGATATTTGATGAATCTCTAACCTACAAAATTATTGATGTACCTGAATTTCATAATTAGGATTGTTGTAAACCAAAATCCTCCCTAGCTTGATTCCAATTATCTACTCGATGTAATAAAGAAATCTAATTAGTTCCATTGCAAGCTACAAATGAAAAAAGAGTCTCAAATTCTTGCAAGATTGTATACTTCATAATAACTTTATACTATCAAAATAAATTTTGTGGATTTAAGTATTGAAAACCTTGAAGAGAGACAAATATTATAAGCATACAAGACGTACAACTAATCTTGCAAATGTTAAAGATTTCATCCAAGGTATTGCCCCTTCCATGCCTATGCTTATCCTTGGTTGAAGCACAAGGGAAGAAATTCCTTCTCAAATAAATCAAACCACTTGAGTTTGATGGCAAAGGAAAGGATGTTGATTTGGAAGTAGAAAATTGGATTGAATCTATGGAGGATTACTTCATTGATGTTGATAATGCTGCTTCTCCTAGTCACGCAATGATAGCTAAGCTAAAGTTGATGGGAAAAGGTTGACTTTGATGGAAGCAATAGTGCAAGGACCAAGGGTTGTGGAAGAAACCATTACTTGGGAAAAACTAAAGGAAGTTGCAACTGGGTGATACCTCCCAATAGCATATCACACATTGAAAATGAATGAATTCTTTAACTTAAAGATCCGGATTAAATTTGGAAGTCTACTATTCTAGATTTGTACCCCTTTTGAAATATGCCCCACCCATGGACATCACCTAATAGGTGTCAAAGTTTTGTCACAAGCTAAACCCTCCATTTCATACTCGTCTTGAAGAGCAATGCCCCCATTTGACTTAGAAGACGCGTTAATTCAAGCAAGGCACATTATACACAAACTTTAATCAACATCCAAGAGTGGCAAATTTTGGGGACTGAGCTCCCTATACAAAGGAACACAAGAATATGTCAAGAGGATCCAAGGACAATTCTAGACTAGCCAAAGGAAGAAGACGGAAACAACTACATTGGAAACACTGTATCGCTAGTCAGTAAGAAGATACCAATATATTTCCATTTCAATGAACTCGGCCACTTTAAAGGACAATGCTCAAGGTTAGGTCAACCAATTTTCCAAGGACAATTTCATGGCTAGAATCAAGCAATTTTAACCACCAAAGGGAAAGTTTCCAAAGTAACCTTCACTGAGGGAGAAATAAAGTGATAGACGAAGGTGAAGATCCCACTTTAGAAGCAAACATGGAAAGAGCAATGGTACATGTTTCTCTCAACAAAAGAGCTCCATTTGCCAATTCTCTGTAAATCAAGACCCCAAAAACCTATTGAGGTAAAACCTTTAAAATCTTATACTTATAATTGATTGTGAAAGCACCTACTCATTGCAAAAAGTCTAGGAATAAACACTATACCTATATCTAAGTTGATAGTAGATTTGAAAAATAGAAAAAAGGCAATTTCTGCTCAATAGACCAGAAGAGTGGAGTTTAACTTAGGAGGCAATCCTTCCAACATGTGGTTCAAAGTTATGAATTCATGAGCTTACAATTATTTGCTAGGGATGGATTGCCTAATCCCCAATGATGCTCATATTCATTGCAAAAAGGTCAAGTCACATTCGTGGATCAAGAAAAGAAGAGTTAGTAACCACTCAAGGCAAAGCTAGAAACCCTAGAATCCAACTAGCAAAAGCTTCTTGGATCATGAAGAGGCTAAGAAAAGGGCTACCTATCTACTAATCAAATTGAATAATATTGAGCAAGGAAAGGAAGTTGATGAAGAACCATCTTAGTTAAGGGAATATGCATATGTGTTCCCTGAAGAGCTAAGAGAACTTCCTCCACCAAGAGAAGTTGATCATGAGATTGAGCTAATACCAAAAACTATGCCAATAGCGACCCTCTCACATGTCCATTATAGAAGCCATTGAGCTAAAAGAATAACTCAGTCAACTTTTGGACCAAGGATACATTAGACCAAGTAATTCACCATGGGGAACCCTGGTACTATTCCAAAAGAAGAAGGATGGGACCCTCCATCTCTGCATTGACTATTGTTAACACCAGTTTGAGACGCAAGAAAAAGAAGTTAAGAATTCATATGCAACAAGAAGCAAGATGGAGAATAGCTAAAAGTGCAAGGCGGCCTAAAAAATCAAGTCAAAGTCAAAAGCATATTTTTAAATGTAAGGTGCCCCTAAAATTATTGTAAAAGAGCACCAAGCTCCCTCCTATGAAAATTGTAAAGGCCAATGGGTGGTAGAAAGGAAGCTAGGAAGATAGGTGGACAATGGAATTCGGACGGGCCAAGTCAGACATTTGGCCCCTATAATTTTGACATGCTTGGTCAAATTTAGATTTTTCAAATTTTTAACCTATGGACCCTAATTGACCTAGACCACTGACGTGTGAACTCCGAGAGGCCATACAAATGCTTAAAACACTTTTCTGATGTGAGAAATAAGAAAATCAATAAAACGCAGACTTATAAGCGACTCTAGCTAACCACCTAGTAGTCCAAGCTGCAAGTAGCATCAAACCAAGTCATAGATCCCCAAACAGATCTTGATCAAGCTGAACGACGCAGCACAGATCCTAGGACTAGTGAGAACGGCCAGAAACTGAACTTACAGCCTATCAGGCCAAATCCATCAATGAGAGTGCGACAGTCGCATAGTCACTTTATCTTTGCACTTATACACTTTTTCCAACACTTGAAGTACACCTAAGAAAACCCGAAAGCATAATTTCACACAATGCATGGAACAGAGTACACACACACACTGACTGAAGTCCTAACAGAATAGGAAAGCCTACTAATGAGAGCAAGGACTTGTTGAAAGAGTTGATACAAGTGCATGTTGAACAGAGAGAACCAGTGAGCGAGGCCATGCTTGAAACAAGAAGGTTAAGAGACAATGCCAAGGACAGGATTTAGACTTAAAAATATCGTAGAAGACCATAAAAGAAGCCCAAGCCTTACAGACAAAGGCATTGATGGAGAGCCAGCACAATGCCATGATGGATATCCAAAGCGTTGCTACGTGTTCAAGGGTATTATGCAGGTAACCGATGGATCTGGGTGCCAAAGCCCCCTGCTAAATCACCTCTATTAGTTGAAGGCCAGATCATGTCAAAAGAAAAGAAGCGAAGGAGGAAATCTAGATGAAAATCCAAGTCTTCACTCAACAGGTTGAAGTGACTGAACCTCTCATGAAAATCAAGAAACTAAACTAGACTATTCGAAGGGTAGATCCTCAGCCTAGCGTGCTTAACAACTACATATCATATGTACTTATTGAGCATGCACAAAAGCCACTAGTGCCCAAGGAGCCTTTGATTTCCCGAGAGGATAACGAGCATCATAGTAACAACATTGCTCATGGTAAGGTTAATTGCTCAACAAAGCAAATGGCAGAATCATTTAACAACCACGAGCAAATGTGTCCTTATCCATTCACCGGTGGAAGAGGTGTCGCAATCAACATCCTTGATTCCTCCAGCATTGCCAAAGTACCTAAAGCCTAGGCTTGAGGAGAAACCTCTCAAAGATGTGGCTCAGGAGATGGAGTATCTGGCCAATCAACCTATCAAGGTTGTGTTGAGATATCAGGCTCCACTCGTGATACGCCAGGGTGACCACTGTGTATTTATGTCACCGACTTGTCAGTTGCAGACGCGATTAGTACACCGCCCATGAATAATAGCTACATGATAGCTATCCTTATCTACTGTAGTTCGTGGCTCAATTAGTATGCCACCTTAGTTAGTTGAGTTTGGTTTGAGACCCATATATAGGGTTCTTCTATTTCTTTGTACTAGAGTTCTTTTGGCTTACACAACTAAGAAGAGGAAAAATGTTTTCAGCCTCCACCCTTGTGTGTATTCCCCCATTGTGCAAGCAAGAAAGCTACAAGTGAGACTCCTTCCTTCTCTCCCACAATCTTGACATGGTATCAGAGCCTTGTTCGTGGTAAGGAGCTCAAGAAAGCAAGCCAAGCTCGCGGTGTTCTGGTAAGAGGAGCAGTGTTGCTTTCATTTTCTGTTTTGGGAGCAGATCTCTGCAGGTAGCACAGCCGGAAAGTGCAGGAGTGCATTGTCTCAGGTTGAGACACCCTTCGCGGTGAAGCAAGAGGGCAGTATATGCTGTGGGTAAGGGCTTTGGCCCTTGGCGACCTTGTTTTTTTGATTTGAGGCCATTTCGGGGCCTGTTTTGGAGGCGGAAGTTTCTGCACGCACTCAGGAAAAGGCCCAGTTTTATGCTATGCAGCCACTGTTCTACGGGTCGGTGAAAAGTTACTGTAAAAACTGCATTGTATGCTTGTGCGCAGAGACATTGGGAGTTACAGAATCATCCCTGTTGCCTGTTGATGCAAAATCGTCACTAGGAAGTGACTGTGTGGTCAAATACCACTTTCGCTAGTTTTGCATATTTTCCCTTGTGAGGGTGAAGCTGTGGTTTTTGCAGTGACAGAATTTTTTGCAGTCTTCTATAATGGCATCTGATTCTCTTTCACAGATTGTCACTGAAAAGCTTGACAAGAACAACTTCCAAGCATGGAAGTTTAGAATGACGAATTTCCTTATGGGAAAAGGATATTGGGAATTTGTTGCAGGAAATGAAGAAGAACCAGTTCTTCCTGATGTTCCCAATCAACAGCAAATGCAGGCATTTAAAGCATGGCATGAGAGAGCCAGGAAAGTTATGTATTGGCTATCTATCAGCATTTCAGACTCTATGATTGTGCATATTCAGGATGCAAGTACGCCAAAGGAGGCATGGGATACTTTGTCAAAAATGTATAGCACAAATACGCAAGCCTGGAAAATGCAGCTCAAGCAAGAGTTGCACAATGTGCAAAGAGAAAATATGAGCATCAACGACTACCACATGAAGGTGAAGAAGATTGCAGATGCACTTGCTTCCATTGGGTCACCAGTGGAAGATGATGATTTAGTTTCTGTGACCTTGAATGGTCTAGGAAAGGATTATGCACAGTTTCGGACATCCATTTTAGTTCGTGAAAGATTTCCTGATTTTGAGGAGTTGATTGCTCTTCTCATTTCTGAGAAACAGAGAAATGGTGGTGCATCTTCTTCAGGAGGAACTTCAAAAGAAGCCGTCTTCTACTCAAATGCTGGAAGAGGTAGAGGCAGAGGTAGAGGAGGCCGATATAGAGGCCGTGGAAGAAATCAGAATATGCAGCAAACTCAAGAAAACCAGTCCTATGGAGGAGGACGTGGTAACTCTAGAGGCAGGGGGAGCCAAAGAGGTCGTGGTGGATGGCAAAGAGGCCAAAATGCAAACAGTAATGTTGAATGCTACTACTGTGGTAAAATGGGTCATATGGCTAAAGACTGCTATAAAAAGCAGAATGACATCATAAATGGAAAACTGCAACAAGGGAATTATGCATCTTCTAGTAGACAGGGTGATGACAGAAATGAGCACTTGTTTATGGTGCAGTACATGAACAATTTTGTGACAAGTGTAGAAGAAAGCAATGATGTATGGTATGTTGACTCAGGTGCATCAAGCCACATGACAGGTCATGCAGAATGGATGGAGGATGCAAGAAAAATGGAAAAACTAGGATTTGTGGAGACTGGTGATGATACTGCACATCCTATTGTGCAGATTGGAAAAATTCCTTTGTCTATGCAGGATGGGAAAAAGAAATACCTCTCCGATGTATTTCATGTCCCGAATATCACCAAGAATCTGGTTTCTGTTGGTCAAATGGTTGAGCAGGGCTTGCAGGTCAGATTTAATCCTCATGGATGCTTTGTTGAGGATATGAAAAATAAAGGTCGCTTGATAGCAAAAGGAAAGAAGAAGGGCAGAATGTTTACATTGGATGCAGACATGTCTAAATTGAGTACAACAATGTTTGCACATGGGACCGGTGTAGTTGCAGATATTGATATATGGCATAAACGCATTGGTCATGTTAATGTACAGCGACTTAAATCAATGCAGGCCCAAAATATTGTTGCAGGTTTGCCGAAATTCAAGGTTGCAAAAATGCATAAGGTATGTGAAGCCTGTCAGTTTGGAAAACAGGCAAGGAAACCATTTCCTAGACATGTTCAAGAGAGTAAGAAGCCATTGGAATTAATCCACTCTGATGTGTGGACAACTAAAGCTGCATCTCTTGGAGGCTGTCATTATTTTGTCAGTTTTATTGATGACTATAGCAGAAAAGTTTGGGTGTATTTTATGAAAAAGAAAAGTGAAGTTTTTGGGCATTTCAAAACTCTTAAAGCGATGGTTGAAAAAGAAACAGGCCTGCAGATAAAATGCCTAAGGTCAGATGGAGGGGGAGAGTACCTCTCAAATGAGTTTGCAAGGTTCCTGCAGGAGCATGGCATAAAGCAGCAATATTCATGCAGTCATACCCCACAACAAAATGGAATTGCAGAAAGGAAAAACAGGCATATTGGAGAGGTATCTCGTGCCATGCTCAATGAAAAAGACTTGCCAGATTTTTATTGGGCTGAAGCAGTTGCTACAATAGTCTACATAATGAACAGGACTCCCACTGCAGCAATACATGGAATGACTCCAGAGGAGAGGTATACTGGTAGGAAACCAGATATTTCTCATTTGAAAATTTTTGGTTGCATTGCCTATGTACATGTGCCAGATGAGTTGAGATCCAAGTTGGATCCAAAAGCTAAGAAGTGCATCTTTATTGGTTACTCTCTGCAGCAAAAAGGGTATAGATGCTATAACCCTTCTACTCGTAAGTTTACAGTGAGCAGAGATGTTGTTTTTGATGAGATGAGTAGCTGGTATAAACCGGTAAATGTGATTGATGATGTAGATGCACAAAATGGTAATGCTGCACAGAATTCACAGCAGCAGTCACAAAATATTAGTGGACCTGGAGCGTCCTCTAGCAGTGGTTCACATTCTTCGCCATGGACAGGCAGATTGAGATCAGGAGAATCTTCTCAAAGTAATGCAGATAGTGGTATGCAAATATCATGAAAAGGAAAAGAGAAGGTTGATCAGCCCATGTTTGATGTGAATGCAGGTCACTCTTATGTGGATGGTGAATCCAGTGGCTCAGAACAGAGCATTGATGATGAGTTGGGTATTCCTTCTATTGTTACACCTGGAGTAAGGAAGACCAGGGATGTTTTGAGAGCACCTGGGAGTGAACCTACTTTGTGCAGGTCTACGAGAGCTAGGTATCCTGTGGATAGGCTGAAATATGATGGATTTACAGCCATTCACTATGCATATATGGTCAAAGTGATACAGGAACCAGAACCCACTTCTTTTGAGCAAGCCATGGGAAAAGAAAAATGGGAGAAAGCCATGGATGAAGAAATGGATGCCTTGAAAGCAAATGCTACATGGGAATTGGTACCTTTGCCTAAAGGTAAAAATGCAATTGGCTGTAAGTGGGTTTATAAGGTGAAGCACAATGCAGATGATTCTGTGAACAGATACAAGGCAAGATTAGTAGTCAAGGGGTATGCACAAATATACGGCATTGACTATGAAGAAACATTCAGTCCGGTTGCAAGGATGGCAACCGTAAGAGCAGCCATTGCTATGGCTACATCAAAGGGATGGTCTTTACATCAGATGGATGTAAAGAATGCCTTCTTGCATGGTGATTTGCAAGAAGAGGTCTATATGGAGCAGCCACCAGGTTATGTGCATGCTGTTCATCCTGAGTTTGTTTGCAGGTTGAAGAAAGCCTTGTATGGCTTGAAGCAAGCACCTAGAGCATGGCCTGACAAGATAGGACAGTATCTTGTCACTATTGGCTTTCAGATTTCCAAGGCAGATTTCTCACTTTATGTGAGAAAAACAGAGAAAGGTATTATGCTACTTGTTATTTATGTTGATGATTTGATTATGACAGGTGACAGTGATGAAGATATCCTTCATGTGAAAATGCTATTGAAGCAGAAGTTTGAGATGAAGGATTTGGGAGAGCTGCGTTATTTCTTGGGCATTGAGGTGATTAGATCACCAAGTGGGATACAGCTCTTGCAGAGGCAGTATGGATTGGACATGCTGTCCAAATATGGGATGACAGGCTATAAGCCTATTTCAGTTCCTTTGGAGCAGAATGTGAAGCTGAGTACAGATGCAGGTGGGCTTCTAGAAGACCCTACTATGTACAGATGCATAGTAGGAAGTTTGATTTATATGACTATTACCAGGCCAGATTTGAGCTATGCTGTTGGATTGGTAAGTCAGTTTATGCAGGCTCCAAGGAAACCACATTTGGATGCGGCTAGACGCATACTCAGGTATGTGAAGTCCACATTGCAGTATGGACTATTTTATGAGACTGGGGTTCAGATACAGCTGCATGGATACACTGATGCTGATTGGGCTGGTAGTATTTCTGATAGACGATCTAGCAGTGGATATGTGTTCTCTTTTGGGAGTGCTGCAGTCACTTGGAGCAGCAAGAAACAGCCTACAGTTGCCTTGTCGAGCACAGAGGCTGAGTACAGGGGTGCAGCAATGGCTGCATGTGAGGTAGCTTGGTTGCATAAGCTACTTTATGATATGCATCAGTCTACAGACGGACCAGTTGTCATTTATTGTGACAACATGAGTAGTATACACTTGGCAAATAACCCAGTCTATCATGCTAGAACAAAGCACATTGAGGTGCATTATCACTATGTGCAAGAGAGGGTTTTACTAGGTCTTATTGATCTAGTTTATGTCAGCACAGAGGATCAGGTAGCTGACATATTCACGAATGCATTGGGCGCAGAGAAGCTGCGCAAGTTCAGAGACCTGCTTGGTGTGCAGGAATTGGGATTGAGCTCGAGGGGGAGTGTTGAGATATCAAGCTCCACTCGTGATACGCCAGGGTGACCATTGTGTATTTATGTCACCGACTTGTCAGTTGCAGACACGGTTGGTACACCGCCCATGAATAATAGCTACATGATAGCTATCCTTATCTACTCTAGTTCGTGGCTCAGTTAGTATGCCACCTTAGTTAGTTGAGTTTGGTTTGAGACCCATATATAGGGTTCTTCTATTTCTTTGTACTAGAGTTCTTTTGGCTTACACAACTAAGAAGAGGAAAACTGTTTTCAGCCTCCACCCTTGTGTGTATTCCCCCATTGTGCAAGCAAGAAAGCTACAAGTGAGACTCCTTCCTTCTCTCCCACAATCTTGACAGGTTGTACAACATGTCAAAACCAAGTCCCATGAGAGCACACGAGAGAAAAAGAGTGCTAAGGCCCAACCAAGCACATCAATGGGCTGACCTAGTTTAGTGTCTTGAGTTTTTAAGAAAGACACCTTGATTGCCCATGATCAATAGGAGAATACAACGAACACAACGACAATTACAAGTGGTTGTGGGCACAAGAAGATTGAGACCAAGAGCATGGAAGAACTTGAGAATAAAGCATTGAGTCCACCCACTAAGGAACCCATTGCCATCTCCCCTAACAATAGTGAAACCTCAGAAACATCCATGTGTTCTGATAAGTCAAAGCAACCATCACCATTAGTGGTTGCTTGCAACACTCAATCCACCGACAATAGAGCATACTTTGACCAATCAAGAATGAATATAACACTGTCACAACAGGGCAAAAAATCTATACTAGTCACATCTAAGGGGAACTATGACACAATAACAACAAAGACTAAGTAGAAACATGGAAACCCCGAGGACATAAGTAATCCTAGAGTTGACCAATCTTGCTTCTCTAGGCTTGAGCCCCTAGCTATACTAAAGCCTAGGGAAACTCCTAGAACCTTGCATGAGATAGCAACCGAGCAAGCCCTCATTCAACATAGAAGTGTCACATAATGCTTAACTGAGTTGGATGCTAAGCTCAAAGTGTTCGCATGTGTCTATGTCCTTGCAGACATGGGCGCATTTCCTAGGGAGCAGCTTGAAGAATACTTGCCATTTTTTCTATCCTGGGAAGAGCAAGAACATCTTGAGGAGCACTATGACAGGCTCTTTCATGAACGCATGCAACTCATCTCTAACGAGGAAGCCGACAAACTACACTTAACTGTAACATTCAATGATGTGCTCTGCCAACCAAATCTCTTAGAGATAGAGCAACTAAATTGACAATTAGAGGGTCAAAGTCAATTTGAAAAATGTTGGGTTGAAAATTGCGTTACAATGGCCAAATTGGGAGCCCAGATTATGACAGTCTCAAAGGAGTGATTGGCCAAATGGCGGTCTCAAAGAGACCCAATCTATGTGGTGCCAACTTCCTTTCGAGGTGCTAAGTGCCATTCGAGGTATGGAATTAGCTAAAACTAGCCAAGAAAACTCTCTTATTGATAAGGTTCTCACTGAGGAGGAGCTACATGTTGTGAGTAGTCTCGAACAAGGTACCATGCTGCTCGATGTTTGAGAGCGGAATTTTGGTGCCGAGAAGTGCTTAAAAATAGCTAAAAATTATGAATATCAAGGGAAAAATATTCAACGTCGAAGGCGGCGGCTCAACCTAGGACGATTTTAAGCGTCAAAGTGCTTTAAAGGCGCCCGAGCGACACTTATTGATTTTTCATAATTTTTCAGACTATTGTGCGGGTTGACAAGAGTTACCGGTCAATGCGGGATGTCGAGCCGGACGCCCAAGATTTTTCAAAGCTCAATTTGGAGTCCGGACGGAGAAATGGCCAAGAAACCGGTCAAGATGCGAAGAGGTGGACAAAATTTGGCTAAAATGGGCAAGTGACCCTTGGGAGCCCAAAATTTAAATGTAGCATAAAATTTTTCATGCATATGAGAAAAAAAAATGTGGAGGAGGCGTGGAGGGGATGGCGCCATCTGCGCCCGAAAAATGCACTTCTTGGCTTCATGACCAATCTCCAGTCTCAATGCAACACCCTCCCCCCCCCAATGATTATTGGCAGTGAATCCCCCCTAGATGCCAATCATTTCACTATGCTTCGCTCCTCCAATGGCGGTCTCTATTAAGAATTCTGATTTCAATCTTTCTCTCTCCTCCCTCTCTCTCCCCTAAAGGCAGATTCATGTGGTGAAGAAGAAGAAGAAGAATGGATGACTGATGCTTGTCCAATGAAGACCGGATTGCTCCGTGGTTCAAGAGGAAGGAAGATTTCTGATTGTGGGCTGTCATGAGCATTAATGGTGGCTGGAAATCAGTCTCGAGATATGGCAAATAAAAACCCGCAACCCGCAAAGAACGGTAGTCTCATTTTTACAAAGGAAATTGATATTTTATGCAATTTGCTTCATGAATATTTGTTCTCATGGGATGATTATGCATTATGATGTTGCTTGCTATGAGTTTGATTAGTTGATACTCAGAAAATTAGAAAATCATAAGTGTTGTCTGAAATTAATAGTGTAAAATCCGTAAAACACGTGAAATATGGGAAAATTGGGTGTTTTTGATATATAAATGGAAAATATAATAAGACACACCAACTAAATTTATGTTTTTTCCACAAATGAACCTAAGGGCCACAGCCCACAACTCACTTTGTATTTTTAGTTATTTAATATTACAAAAAATACAAGAAAAATAGGAAAAATTGGGGAAAATAGGGAAAAAATGGATTTTGAGTGCCGAAAATTAAGGAAAAATAAGATTCATGTTTGTGAATGTATGGGGGGTCTGAAGTATGAGTTTTAGTCTTAGTTCAGCCCTACCTCTATGTTTTAGTGAGTTTTTATTGCTTTTCATACAAAAAAAAAAGTGGAAAATGAACCCTAAACCCATGCACCATGCACAACCTAAACGGGTGAGGGGGTAGAGTGTATGAAAGGTGTCTAAATGCTGAATGAAATGATGAAAAGCTTGCTGTTTTTTATGCATACCATTTAGGTTGGTTGATAATTAAAAATTAAGAACCTGGTAGCACGAGGATTTCTGATCGGTGCTAGATTCATGCAACGCCGCATACGAGCAATAGTCAAAATCATTGAAGGAAATGTTTTACACATGTGCACCAATGCTGATTTTTCTGAATTGTTTGAGCACGTGGACATTCACAATTTGCAAGCATGAAATGATAAAAGGTAGCAGACAATATCTCATGGATGCATGGCAATTGCTTTCTAGAGGGACATGATCAACGTTGAGTGAGCAAGGTTGTCCAAGCTGTAGGCTAGGTGTTGGGTCTAAGGGGAAAGAAAGTGAGGAAAATGGTACATTCCTGGAAATAAATAATTGGTATCTTGAGTGGAAATATGTGCAATATTGTGTTATATGTGTTTAGCGATGCATTGAGGAGCCAATCTCCAAGGTGTAGGAGAGTCGCAGTGAGTTAGCGACAGCCAGCCATGGGAGGACCTCCTATGTTCGTACTTCGTGCTATTTGGCAATGTGCTGGGACTGCCTCTGAGGAGTGTTAATTGGGTTAGAGTTGGACTACGAGACGTGATACAAACGCAAGATGTTTAGGAAGATGATATATGTATCATCCATGCTCTTGGCCGCAAGGCTGTGGGGTTGTTGAGCGCATGATAGAGGTCCGGCTAGTGCATGAGCCAGTGCCGGCCCGTTTTAGGTCCCATCAGTGGTGCATCTACCGGGAGCCGCTTACAAGTGGTGGTCCTCGAATCTTGGTTGTCTAGGGACCAGATAGCAGTTTATGCCAAAGGATATTGAGATTGACCCGTTATTCATTGATAAGCATTGTCTAGTCAAAATCCAAAAGCAAAAGAGAGATGAAAGAGCTAGGCGACGTACTGAAATTCTTAGGAGGTATTCCCCTAAGCGTAGCAGTGCTGAACCCTTACGAGGGAGTGGATCTAGTGGTCTTGGTGCCACAAGCAGTAAGTTAGGAGAAGGTGGAAGCTCTAGTACTCCCCTTTCTTCCAGAAGGCAGTCTACATCAAGTGTAGGAGATGTAACCCCATCGTCCCCTATTTCTAGTGCAAATCCAAATTCCATCATGGCGCAACACATTGCAATTCCTGCAGGAATGACGGATTTGCCGGCTCTAGGTTACCCGCTACCCATTTTTAATGGGCTAGTTGAGGAAGATGCGAAACTCCACATTAGGGAGTTTCAAAAGCTGATGTTTAACTGTCGCATCCAAGAAGAAGGACATTTAATGATGTTCTTCAACATGACTCTCAAAGGAAGAGCTGCCATATGGTATCATGGTTTAGAAGCCGGAACCATATTGAATATTGATTCATTTTATGGAGCTTTTCGAAGGGAGTTTGCCCCTGAAAGGGGTGGGCAATATTGGTTGCGTGTACTCAACGTAACCTGCCAAGAACCACACGAGGATATTCGTGCTTATGCGAAGAAACTAAAATAGGTTTTTCGTAAGTTGGACACCTCTATTCCTATCCTCGTAGCTGCCCAATTGTAGTATTTTCTGCATGGTTTGGACTTTAATATCCAGTTGCAGTTGAGTAGTGTCCCTTTGGGGGATATAGATACTGCCATTACACGAGTACAAGAAGTGGAATCCTGACTACGAGCAGCCTATGCCTCTCGTGCCAATCCGAATATGGGTCTAGCATTGGGAAATAACATGGCGACGGCCAATGGCAGTAGTAGCCCAGGGATAGCGATGGCTAATCCTAATGGGAGAGGAAACATGATGCAGAATGTGCCTTTATTACCAGCTCCCCCTAGCATGTTGATGCCTACGGGTAGTCAAATGGCTCCAAATGGTGGAGGCCAGGCAGTTAATCCTAATACCATGCCTGTGGTTCAATAACCAGTGCCTAATTGGATCGTTAGACCGATGGAATGACAAGGTCATGATCAAGGCTACGAGTCGAGCACTTCCAATGTTCTTGGCGAGGTTAAGGACATGATGAAGCATTATACCGACATGATTACAGAACAATATCGAAAAATAGCCGTTGATGTCAACTTTCTTAAAAAACAACAAAATTTGATAGGAAGTAGATACCCAGATGAGGGTGCACCTTCGAGGTTTAGCTACAAATGGTGTGGTGGGCAACATTATCCACGAAATTGCCCAAATGTCAAGTGCGACATCTGTGGGAAATCCGGCCATTTAGCAACCACTTGTTGCTGGAGTAAGATTAGTTCCCTCCAGCGAGGTAGTCGAGGGCCTGTTAATCATCGTGCGCAAGGAAATGATTCCCAACGAGAAGACGGACCTAAACAAATACTCCAACGACCAAAGACTACAGTGGAGGAGCTGCCTAGTGGTAGTGGGGTTAGTTTGATTGAGGCTATGCGCGTTAATGACGCTGAAACCTCTAATCTGCGAGCTATCCTTACAAGAGGTCAAAAGGGTAGAGAGGCCGACAAGGATAAGCCTGTCGACGAAAACCCTAAACAGGGCGACAAAGGAACGCAAGTTCTGGATCCTGCCATGGAAGGGGAACCTTTGAAGCCCGTGGAGAGTAAAGCCGATGTTAAGAGGGATAAGGAACCACCGATGAAGAAGGTGAAAGTTAAAAAAGAGGCAATAAAGTCGGTTCAATGACATAAAGAGCGGATGGTTTGGCGTGAAAAGCGAACTCTACTGAACTATCATGAATTCGATTTGGCGAGCTCTCTTTGCGAAGTCAAGCCGGATGTGAACCTTCTACATCTTATTAAGCTTTCCCCAGGAGTACGCAAGGAATTTAGAAAGATCTAGCGTACCGGGTATATCGTAGAACCTTTGGGTATTGCGCGAGTTGGTGATGACTGGTTCGAGCATGCTGAGAAGCATTGCCCAAGGGTTGCAGCCTATGTCGATGGGATATTAGTAGATTATGCCATTGTCGACACGGGATCATCTGTTAACATTATGAGGTCTGAATTTATGGAAAGATTGGATCTTGCGATCCAGAAAGATACCTCCATAATTCTCAGAATGGCGGATGATAGTTTGAGACAGCCGAAAGGTTGCATTACTAAGGTCCATGTCACTGTTGCAAATGTAGAATGCCTGTTGGACTTTAGGGTGATTCGTTTTGCAGGGCGTCCAAGTTACCAAGTATTACTTGGATGACCTTGGATCTTGCAAGCGGACTGTCAAGTGGATATACCCGCCGGTCGGCTGATATTCGGTAGAGGTGCTCAACGCGTAGTGATTGATGCCTATCCTGAGTCCTTGCAGAGTGAGAGAGCTCCTCTATCTTCTATAGAATTGGAGACATTAGAGGATTTATCCGCCAGTGAGACATCATCGAGTGATGAGTCCAAAGAGGGATCCACTACGAAAGACATCTATCAGATCACTCTGAATGAGCCGATAGAGCCCCAAGATCGTATAAGAGATGCAGATGTTATTGAGCTAGACCTTGGTACGCCTGATGAGCCGTGACCAATCAAATTAGGTTCTATGCTCAGTTCAGCAGACAGGAAGGACTATGTGTCCTTGATTCAAGAATTCCGTGATATCTTTGCTTGGAGTTTTGATGAGCTGAGAGGTATTCCTTCCAGCCTGGCTATTCATACTATTCCTGTAAAAGAGGGCAGCCGTCCTGTGCGGCAGAAAGTAAAGCGTATGCCTTTCGAATTGAGGGACAGGCTGTTTGAGGAGTTATAGAAGCTGAGAAAAGCTAGTTTAATCTTCCCTGTTCAACACACAGAATGGTGTTCATCAGTTGTTATCAGGAAGAAGAAAAATAATCAAATCTGATTGTGTGTAGATTTTAGAGAGCTAAATAAGTAGACAATTAAGGATTACTACCCGTTGCCATTCATTGACCAGATTTTGGATCAATTAGTGGGTAGGGAGATATATTCGTTTATGGATTGCTTTGCAAGATACAACCAGATAGCAATTGCAGAAGAGGAGAAGTTGAAAACAACTTTTATTACTGTCGTTGGTACTTTTGCGTACCATGTGATGGCCTTTGGTTTATACAATGCGCCTGGTTTGTGGCAACGAACAACAAATAAGACATTCGGTGACATATCCCCTGAAGAGTTGAAGGTGTTTATTGATGACTTAGGGGCCGCCACCATGAGAGAAAGGTAGTTGATTATTTTGCGAAAATGTTTTGAGTGCTGCAGACAATTTTGTATCACTCTTAACCCACGGAAGTGCATTTTTGGTGTACCTTATGGGCTCTTGCTGGGCCATGTGGTCAGTTCGGTAGGAATTGCGACAGATCTTGAGTAGGTCAAAGTCATAGTTGCCATGGGTCCACCACGCACTCCAAAATAAGTTCATAGCTTTCTGTCTTCGGTTGGTTATTACCGTAGATTCATAAATGCCTTGGCAGAAAGAACGTTGCTGCTTACAAATCTATTGTCCTTTAGCTGTTTGTTTGTATGGAGCGACCCTTGTAAGGTAGCTTTCGAGGATGTGAAGCAGGAGCTAGTCAAAGCTTCCGTTTTAAAAGCACCTAAAAGAGGTGAGGTGTTCTATATATTTTCAGCAGCCACCATGCATAGTATTAGCTGCTGTTTAGCCCAAATTTGGGAAGAAAAGTGGTATCATTCGATAGCCTTTGCTAGTCAAAAATTGGGCATTTCAGAGATTAATTATACCTACATGGAGAAGTTGTGTCTTGTGATGGTCTTTGGGACCAAGAAATTCAGGCATTATATTCTCTATGAGAAAGTTGTGCTTTATACGAAGGCGGAGGGGCTTCGATTATTGATGAATAAGCTGCAGCCGCCTGATCGTCTCGCGAAGTGGTTAATCACTTTACAGGAGTTTGATTATGAGATCAGCAGTAAGCCACCAAGGTTACAGGGTATTGTGGAATGTCTTGTGGACTTTGGGGAGCCGAAAGAATTTGTGGGGGCTGAAGGTAGTGACATGGAGTTGTTATTTAAAATAGATACGACGTCTATTCCCTCCTGGTATGCTGCAATAATGCATTATTTATCGACAGGAGAGGCTGGATCCAAACTATCTAAAGCTGAGAGAAGGAAAATTAAGCAGCAAGCGTTAAAGTTTGCCTTGATCGTAGGTACATTATATCGGCAAGGGATTGATGACATCTATTGCCGATGTGTGATGCCTGATGAGGTGCCATTCATTCTGGAAGAGTGCCATGATTCCGCTTGCGGAGGCCTTACAGCACAAAAGGCTTTAAGAGCAGGTTACTGGTGGCCTGCCATCTTCCAGGATGTGTTTGCGTATGTTTGGAGATGCGATATTTATCAACAACATGATAGTTGAGAGAATAGGAAAAGACCACTCACCCCTATTATGGCGATACTTCCATTTGAGAAGTGGGGAATAGACTTTGTGGGTCCTATTACTCCGTCGTCAACTGTGCAAAAGAGGTATATTATTGTAGCAACTGACTACTTCACAAAGTGGTCAGAAGCACGTGCAACAAGGAAAGATGATGCTAAAGAAACTGCTAGTTTCCTCTTAGAGTAGATAATATGCCGTTTTGGTCCCCCCAAAGAATTAGTGTTGGACCGTGGAACCCATTTCCTGAACAAGGTTGTCAAAAGCTTGACTGAGGCTTGGCAAATCAAGCACAATAAAACGACCCCTTATAATCTGCAAGCAAATGGGCAAGTTGAAAGTACCAACAAGTAGCTTGTGGGTATCCTATCGAAAGTCGTATCTGAAAAGAAACGAGACTGGGACAAGAAGCTATATGTGGCAGTATGGGCATATAATACCACGTTCAAGCGAGCCACTAGCCACACGCCGTTCAAACTAGTTTATGGTGAAGAGTATGTTTTACCCTTAGAAATTGAGTTGCCGACCATTAGATTCGCAATAAACCATTCTTTGGGTAATGAGGACGCCCTATTAGAGCGATTTACGACCTTAGCACACCTAGATGAAATTAAGTTGCAAAGTCTATTACATCAAGAGGTGGCTAAACGTCGCATGAAATAGTTGCATGATCTAAAAGCGAAGAAGTATACCTTTAAGAAAGGACAATTGGTTTTGTATTATGATGCGCGTAGGGAGCTGTTTCTAGGGAAGCTAGAACCTAAATGGGATGGGCCCTACAAGATTGTCAGGTTAGGGAAAAATAGGTCTATAGCCCTATTAGCTGATCTACATGGAGTAGAGTTTAAGAATAAGGTTAATCTTAATAAGATTAAACCTTATTACTTCTAAATATGCTAATACAAAGAAAATGCATTGCAGGTCCATGCTAGGAATGATCTGAGACCTGCGAAAAAGAGCTTAAAAGCTGGTTGATGGGTCGATTAATCCCTTATTTGCAGCACCCATATCTAGAGAAAAGATACCATCAGGGGAAACTCATCTGGTGGAGCAAAGGATATAAAGTGATTAAGCGAGAAGACGGAACCTTTGTGTGGGAGATCAAAGTCTTTTGCCATCACTGTTTACGACTGTTGACGAGTATCCCTGTTGAGTTCAATGAAGAAGGTGGGATGGAGCCGTCAGTTCATCCTCTTAATATGCTAAACTTTGATTACCATAATTACGAATAGAGGGGTTCGTGATGGCCGTCTGTGTAAACCCATTATGGACGTACACATTATATTTTGACAGAGCGCCAGGGGCCCTAATAAAAAAGGGAGTGTTGGAGTAGTAATCCAAGACCCCCGACGAAGAGTTACGATGAAGTTAGCTGCTTATCTCGGGGTAGGATTTACTAACAATATGGCGGAGTATAAAGCCTTGATTATGGGACTGTATGTTGCCAAACAAGGTGGTATTCGTCGATTGTTAGTAAAAGGGGATTCCCAGTTGATTGTGAATCAGCTAGATGGGACATACACAGTGCGGAATCCCATTCTTTATATGTATCATCGGACTGCGGTGACCCTACTAGAGGAGTTTGAGAGAGTGTCTTTTCAACTGATCCCACGTTACTGGAATCAGTTTGCAGATTCATTGGTAAATCTTGCTTATGAGGAAGACCTCTTCTTTAATTATGGTCCTAGTTTGGATATTGTGATCAATGATGAAACAGGACCTGGTCGCTTGTGGGGTATGTTATCAGAAGATGCAATATATGGCAGACGATGGTTGATATGGGTGATGCAAGGAGTAGCCGAGACCAATCTACCGTTATTATCTGGGACCCATAGGTTGATTAGACAACATATTATGCGTACGCCTCTTGCTATTTATGCAGGAGGGATGGGTCATAACCTTATGCATTTAGTTTAGGGCTACGAGCCTGTTTTTCCTCTTTGGAAAGGAGTCTATTATTGTATATCTGTATAATTCCAGGGAGGGATGTGTAGGTGTTATTCTGTTTGATCTCGTTAGGCCAAGAGGGCCAGTGTTGCGAGGTTTTGAATGCTTTATTTCATTAGGTCAAGAGGGCCGATTCAGTTTTGTAGTGAAGTGTTTTATTTCATTAGGCCAAGAGGGCCAGTTGTCTGTTTAGTGCAGGTGCAGTTAATGGTTTCCTATTTGAGTTCTGTGCTAGACAGGTTTGAAGGAGAGCTTGGAAGGAGCCTTTTTGTTGTGTGGAAGCTTCTTGTGGCCCTATCCAGGTGATATCTTTCCTTTATGAGTACTGCGGTTTGTATGTTATATGTGTTTGTGTACTTGTTAAGGGGTTTTTCGTTTCTTGTTGGGGACCGGCGTCCAAGGCATGAAGTCCCAGGTTTTGGTTCAGTATGTTTGAGGGAGGTCTGAGTAGTTGTTGCCTCCTGTAAAGACATTGTCGAGCATTGAAAGACATGTTTTAGTAGGGAGTCCTAGTGACCCTGTTCTGTGAGCCTGCTAGGCAGCCGTTCTAAGAGTTCCTGTTAGTTGTGAGGCAGTTAGAGAAGCCTGCCAGAAGAAAATAATGATGATAAAGGGAAATAAAACCCTGAATACCTTCAAGAAAATAAAAATATATGAAGGTGTGTAAAAAGGGGTTCTAAACCCTAGCAAAGAAAAGAAAAGAAATGAAAATGTATACGCAGTTGATCATTGCCTTGCGAAGGCTTGGTAGGTTCCTGGGGACGAGTCAGACCCAGGGCCGATACCTTGTCTTCTTAGGGGTGGCATCTTGCTAGAAAAGAAGAAACTACGGAAGGTTGGAGCGAAAATAAAAGTGAGCGTTTGAAAGGATTAAGTGTCGCCTTGCGAGGGCTTGGTAAGTTCTTGGGTACCGAGATAGGACCTGAGGCCGATGCCCTGCTCTCCTTGGGTCACTATGCTCAGCTCCCTCCTTTTTACATACCCGAGTATGTCAATAAAATAAGAAAAAAAAACCCTAAAAGAAGCAATGTGTTAAAGAAAATACTTCTTGATCAGGCTATAGGAGTCCTTGCCTAGTAGGAGCTCCTAGTTGTGTTGTCCTTAGTTAGGTAGGTAGTTCAGACCACCACTTAGGGCAACCTCTTTGATAGTTCTTTTTAGTTTGGCCGTGTTGGAACGGTTGATTAGTGACTAGCTGCGGACTTTTATTAGATTATGCTAGGCCTACTCCTTGTGGATGTCCTACCTTGGTTCCATGAGGGGGTAGGGAGAGCATTGTGCTGTGTTTACTATGTATCTCTTTTGTATCAGCTTGATGCTTCCTTTGGTTGTTTTGTGCAGATCTATTGTGGGATTCGACAGGCTGAGTCGCCCTATCCCGTGGTTGCCAATGAGAGCGTAATTTTGGTTCCGAGAAGTGCTTAAAAATAGCAAAAAATTACGAATATCAAGGGAAAAATATTCAACATTGAAGGCGGCGGCTATTTTAAGCGTCAAAGTGCTTTAAAGGTGCCCGAGCGACACTTGTTGATTTTTCATAATTTTTCAAACTATCGTGTGGGTTGACAAGAGTTACCGGCCAATGCAGGATGCCAAGCTGGACACCCAGGATTTTTTAGAGCTCAATTCGGAGTCCGGATGGAGAAATGGCTAAGAAACTGGTCAAGATGCGAAGAGGTGGACAAAATTTGGCCAAAATGGGTAAGTGACCCTTGGGAGCCCAAAATTTAAATGTAGCATGAAACTTTTCATGCATATGAGAGAAAAAAACACGGAGGAGGCATAGAGGGGATGGCGCCATCTGCGCCCGAAATATGTGCTTCTTGGCTTCATGACCAATCTCCAGCCTTAATGCAACCCCCCCCAATGATTATTGGCAGTGAATCCCCCCTAGATGCCAATCATTTCGCCGTGCTTCGCTCCTCCAATGGCGGTCTCTATGAAGAATTCTGATTTCAGTATTTCTCTCTCCTCCCTCTCTCCCCTAAAGGCAGATTCATGTGGTGAAGAAGAAGAAGAAGAATGGATGACGGATGCTTGTCCAATGAAGACCGCATTGCTCCGTGGTTCAAGAGGAAGGAAGATTTTTGATTGTGGGCTGTCATGAGCATTAATGGTGGCTGGAAATTAGTCTCGAGATATGGCAAATAAAAACCCGCAACCCGCAAAGAATGGTAATCTCATTTTTACAAAGGAAATTGATGTTTTATGCAATTTGCTTCATGAATATTTGTTCCCATTGGATGATTATGCATTATGATGTTGCTTGCTATGATTTTGATTAGTTGACGCTCAGAAAATCAGAAAATCATAAGTGTTATGACTGAAATTAATAGTGTAAAACTCGTAAAACACGCGAAATATGGAAAAATTGGGTGTTTTTGATATATAAATGGAAAATATCATAAGACACACCAATTAAATTTGTGTTTTTTCCGAAAATGAACCTAAGGGCCACAGCCCACAACTCACTTTGTATTTTCAGTTATTTAATATTGCAAAAAATACAAGAAAAATAGGAAAAATGGGAAAAAATAGATTTTGAGTGCCGAAAATTAAGGAAAAATAAGATTCATGTTTGTGAATGTATGGGGGGTCTGAAGTATGAGGTTTAGCCTCAGTTCGGCCCTACCTCTCTGTCTTAGTGAGTTTTTATTGCTTTTCATACAAAAAAAATGTGAAAAATGAACCCTAAACCCATGCACTATGCACAACCTAAACGGGTGAGGGGGTAGAGTGTATGAAAGGTGTCTAAATGCTGAATGAAATTATAAAAATCTTGCTGGTTTTTATGCATACCATTTAGGTTGGTCGATAATTAAAAATTAAGAACCTAGTAGCACGAGGGTTTCTCGGTGCTAGGTTCATGCAACGCCGCATACGAGCAATAGTCAAAATCATTGAAGGAAATGTTTTACACATGTGCACCAATGCTGATTTTTCTGAATTGTTTGAGCACGTGGACATTCACAATTTGCATGAAGCATGAAATGATAAAAGGTAGCAGACAATATCTCATGGATGCATGGCAATTGCTTTCTAGAGGAACATGACCAACGTTGAGTGAGCATGACAGACCGGGGAGGAGAAGCTCTCCATCTTCTTCTCCCTTCTTCTATTTTCTTCTCTTCTCTTCTCTTGCTTGCGGAAATGAATCTTGGAGTGCGGAGCTTGAGGATGGAGCTTGCTTAAAGCTTGCACTTGGATCATGGAGCTACTGGAGTGCTCGGGAGAGGAGGTAACTCGATCGGGCATGGAGGTAAGCTCACTACATTTGTAGAGATGGATGGCGAGTCGGCTATGTGAAAGGTAGACATTAGTGCTTGGCTTGGAATGCTTGAAACAATAAGTAGTTCGTGGGTCTCAGCGATTGATGGCCTCTATAGCTTCCTACCAAGGAGTTTGTAGATCCCTCTGCCCAAAGAGATGCCTCGCTGACACAGGAGGAAATGAAGATACAAGATGATCTAGAGAAGGCGATATTTTAAACCATATATTTTTATGCAACAAAACTAGGCGATAGGGTGTGTCAGGTCCCTCAAAGTCCACTAATAAAATCTTGGCAGGCAAAAAATGATACTTGTAGATGTCCTATCCAAAGTCTAGCGCCTAGGGCCAAAAAGTGACCCCAGACGCCAGAGCAGCTGTGCAGGCATCTTTTTTTTCCCCAGATGTGGCCCCAGACGCCATATTTCAGACAGGGTAGCTGTTAGCAAGAGTAAAAATTTAAGGGCGTATACAATAGTTTTGCACTGGGACATAGTCATATATCCAATGTACGAGGAAAACACTATGCCAAAAAAGATAACATTACAAACTATGTTCATTCCATTGGAACGAATGTATCCATCACTGCTTAAAGATTTCTTACAAGTTGGAAGTTCTTGGGAGTTACAGTGATGCGCTTCGCATGTATTACACAATGTTGAGCATCAGTCATCAAGTCAACTAAAAAGGCCTCTACAACACACTGTAGAGAATGAAGGCATTCTTTTGTGAAGCGATCAGGTCTATCTTGACCTTGTGCCAAAAACCACCTCTTGCTTTCTGTGCGGTAGAGGTATTACACAATCTCATGAACAAGTCTCAAGAAGCTTGTCTTCAGAATGATGAGATCAAAAGAGCGTTGATACCTCCTAATTTCTCTCAGGGCCACTGTACCTGGCTTCCACTTGCGTTTCTTGTGGGGATGCTAAGGAGGACCCAGCTTGAGGAAGCTGGGTTAGGTTGAGAAGGGATGCATTTGAACTAGTAGATGCTCCAAGGGGCTGAACACGATATGGGGCTCTAAGCGGAAGCTTATTTGCAACTACCTTAGACCTAGCCATCTTTCGTGCAAAAGAGATGTGATAACTCAATGAATAAGATAGAAAGTGAAACCCTCTTTTATATAACCCTAAATTGTAAGACTCATTCACATAGATTCACACTCTCTCTTTCTCTCTTAAACTATAAGTTGCATTGACACTCAACACATTGTTCATCTTACTATCTTAGCTCTCTTCGAACCCATTTGCTACCTTGTCGAAGCCTTGTTTCTAGCCACTATGGTTTTCTTTGGAACTTGAGGCTTCATAACACACTCTTTTAGTGACACAATATTATTCCATCATGTCTGTAGCCGATTCATTAGCACTTTCATTTGCTCTCTTTTATGAGATTTTAGCTTCATCTGCTACTATAATCCTATACCACCAAGATAG
Source organism: Lygodium microphyllum (assembly GCF_053477565.2). Taxonomy (NCBI): domain Eukaryota; kingdom Viridiplantae; phylum Streptophyta; class Polypodiopsida; order Schizaeales; family Lygodiaceae; genus Lygodium; species Lygodium microphyllum. Next base: position 88,978,273 of record NC_141157.1, read on the forward strand.
CGATTGGATTATTGGATTGCTACCATTCACCCCTCCACTATGATCGATTTTTCTTTGGTATACACCATGCGCTATCCAATGTGAATTTTCCATCCCTTGTGTTGACCAAATTCCAAAGCTTCCCCTTTTTGCAAAGCATGGCCCATGTGCCTCAAGGATATGCTACAAAGACACATATCACACATGAGTAAAACTATGCTCAATAATTTATACAATTTATACAATTTTAAAATATTAACTTAGTATGCACCATGTAATGTATGATAGAGCTTTTGATCCATGCTTCCTTGTTAAAAACCATCTTGCGAAGTAAGGGAGTCAATTTGTTAAGACTTATCCAAACCTGAGCTTTGGTCAACCTTGTTTTTCCTCCATTACTTTGATCAGAAACTGCAAAATGTAACTTTTTCCACCCATCATAGTCATACGGCCTATGAACCATGACATTCCCTTCCCCATTGATGGGTGTTGAGAGAAACTTCCTAGCCTTTGCTCCTCCAAAGCAAGGCTTTTTTGGAAAGTTACTAGATTTTCCTTATCTCTTCTCATAATTTTTAATCGTCACTTGATGCTTTGTGTAGCCCAATTTTTGATAGCACTTGCTCCACATTCCTACACGTTGTAGTGGCTTCTTTTTCTGGTTGCATCTTGTAAGCAAAGAAAATGTATTCATATAAACATTTCTCCACGATTCTGACAAAAGCATGCAATAAACAAATGTGAATATGATCCAACGGAATGTTGAAGATGGGCTTCCAAGTGGTATCTTCTCTATTGCACGTCGGTGCAGCACTTGTCACCCTTTGCCAGTTCTTCTTTCTGTCCTTTCCTTCCACCCTCTTTGTCAAGAAATATATGCATGGATTCTTTGTATTTGCACCATTGGAGATTCCACACATGCATTTTAAAGTTTTCAAGTCTCCTACAAGATGCCATTCAACCAAGTATCGACCATACCCTTCAACCGAGAGCATCTCGCCATGTTCGTGACGATCGATGATGCTTAGAATGCTTGTGTGCATAAAGAACACCTGTATCACCTCAAATGTTTCCTTAGGAACTTCAAATGCAACGGGTTACCACAAATGTTTCCTTAGGAACTTCAAATGCAACGAGTCACCACCTGGTCAAATTTCGTGTTTTTTGGAAATGTTATTGGAGGTAAAATAGAAATGTCTAAAATACAAAAAGTATTGGACATCCCTACTCTCTGAGCTATTTTTTCCCATATCTATACTCTCTCATGGCTCTATTGTGATCTCTTCTCTGTGTTTATGCAACCTTCATTAACCTTCAGATTGCAAAACGAGAAGGAATTTGAGTATATTTTTATAGATAATATTAAAAAGGCAAAATGAGATTGCAAAAGTGGAAAGAGAAGATTATTTTACTATTCTTCTCTCCTATTTTCCTTGTTTTAAGGAGAAGAGAGGGGGGGCTAAAAGGCCCATTTGTGAGTTCATTTTTTTCCTAATGTTAGTTGGGTTGTTCCACTCTCCTCACTCTATATATGAATTCAGGATATCTCTTCCTAGAGCATACATCATTTGTCATTTCTCAACAGAATTATCATAGACCAAAGGCGTATGTCTTGGGTTTGTTGAGGATGACCTCCTCTTACTCTTCTTCTTCTCACTCTTTCTCTCATTCTTTCACTCCCTCTCTTTGTCTCTCTCTTCTCCTCCTCTTCTTCTCCACCTCTTCTCTTTTCCTCTTTTCTTCTCCACCTCTTCTATTCTTCCTCTCTCTCTCCTTCTTCTCATCTCTTCTTCAATACTACTTCTCTTCTCTTCTATGTGTGTGTGTGTGTGTGTGTGTGAACTAATTGGGTGAAAGGAAAAATATCCATTAGCCACAAGGCTTTATAGCATTTGGCAATTGATATAGCCTAATGGATATTGGTTTTAACAATAGCACCTTCTCATTGGTAGCTCACATGGTTTGCCTCGGATTTGATGCGCAATGGTAGGTTTGTTGATGCTCATGGTGTATTCAAGGGAGGCAAGTGTTTGAGCCACTACATTTGCAAGTTAACTCAAACCAAAGCACATAGATACCACACTTAATTCATGGTGAGTGAGAAACAAGGGTGAGAGATATACATCAATCCCTCTACTCGTAGGGGTATAGTCTCAACTTCGATCACCTAAAATGGCATTGATTGAGATCTAAGATGACACACTAGGTAGTCAAGCATTGAACCTTTTCTTAAGTCTAGTGCCTTGAAGAAAACTCTTGGCTCAACGAAAACACCTGCTTGTAGAATGGACCTATCACGGATCATGCTCTCCCACTTTCCTCAATGGTTTTAGTTATCTAATTATCCTAGCACTTTTCTGATTGATGTATAGAGACATATTCTTTAATAATTAACCATTAAACATCGATTTCTCCACATAAATTAATCCAAAATACTAAGTCAATATCAAATATTCCTTTGAAAATAGTTGCATTAAAAAGAAATATTTATCTTGCATCTTCTTCAAGGCACAATGCCACTCTGGCATTTCATCCCTTAATCCAAGATTCATGTCTAAATCTCATGGCATATAGTCCACCAATTTTTCATTATCTAGAATTTGAGCCTTTAAAGAAGTCAATCCTAGGCTCGTGGGGGGGTTAGCTCAACAATCCCGAGGGATTTATGGCCAAAGTCCCTTGGCACCGTTGGTGCCTCTTAGCCTAATGTTCTCCCTACGAAGAGACCTATCACATTTGGGGTAGGTCCTAGCCTCTAGCACGGTCTAACCAGCCCCTTAGTGAAGGGCTCCTGCTACTTATCTTGGGAGAGGTCTAGTGTGCAACTCTAAATCCATACATGAGGACATAAGAACTTATGTATAAATACACTACCAATCGATCAGCCTATGATCCTCAAATAGGAGAACGTTTCTCTTCCATAATATCAAGCCGAATATTTTCTTTGAATAGTCCATAAGAATTAGTCAGCCGATCTTTACTAGAAAAACTATCTCTTTTCGAAAACAATAAGCCTTTTCTTAAAAAGAAAAATTCAACAAACCAAAACCATGTCCTCTAGATACTTTGCAAAAGAAGATACAATGATCAATTATCTTTCTTTAGAGGGCAATCATATAACATTTCTCTTGAAGTAAATCATGCTATCCAAGAAGTTCATTCTAGAGGCACCTTGAAGCTTCTGATGCGTGTGGTCACAATTTAGTATTTTGTATTTGAGGTGTCCCTCTTGGAACCATCATGCATCTCAAGCTCCTTGGCTATCTCTTGATCCTTGGCAATATTTGTGCATATCTTCAGCTCCAAGGTTTTAGGTTGTGCTCCTTGTATGCTTTGAGTTTTGAGGCCTTCTCTCTCTCTTCCTCTCTATGTTTTCCCTCCCTCTGTCCCTCTCTCTCTCTCTCTCTCTCTCTCTCTCTCTCTCTCTCTCCCCTTTCTCCTCCCTCTCTCTCTCCCTATCTCTTATCTCTCTCCTTTGCTCTCTATCTTCTTTCTCTCTCCCTCTCTCCCTCTCTTTCTCTCCCTCTCTATCTATCTATCTTTTGTCATCCCTCTCTTAGCCTCACTTTTTCTCTGTGCCCTTATTCTTTCTCTCCCCACTCCATGGCTGTCTCTCTATCTCTTCCTATTCTCTCTCTCTCTCTCTCTCTCTCTCTCTCTCTCTCTCTCTGTCTCTCTCTGTCTCTGTCTTTGTCTCTGTCTCTCTCTCTCTCTCTCTCTCTCTCTCTTCTTTCTCTACTTCTCTCTTCTACTTCTCTCTTCCTTTGTTCTCTTCCTCTTTTTCTCTTTCTCTACCTATTGATCTCCTCTATCTTCTATTCTTCCTCTTCCTCCCTATTTCTATTCTCTTCTTCTCTTCCTCTACTTCTCTCCTCCTACCTCTCTCTTCTCCCTAGCATGCTATCAAAAACAAGACTAGTCCATTAAGTGTTAAGCTAAGGCTTACATAGCCTTATATAAATCCTATTGATCTTTCATTCCTCCCCATCACCATCACTTACATGCCCTCTCTCACACTCATAGTGATACTTTACATGTAGTTCTTTGTCATACGATTTTTGTGGTGATTAGTGAGTCTAGGATGCCATTGATGTAACATTTGATTTAAGAGGGGGAAGTTTTGACTAGTACAAGAAGATGGTAGCTCAAACATATGTCATCAACTTCCATATTTCTTTTCAAATAATTTTCAAAGGTTTTAATCCTTTAAACACCCTTTAAAATCATCAGTCATATGGAGGGGCAATATATTACATCTTCTCCCCCTTGAAGGAATAGAGATATTCTCATCTCAAAGCTAGGAGATAAGTTAGACTCTAGGACTTGTAGGTTAGGGCCCATTATGCTTTTGTTGTACTACTTTGATCATGCAATACTAGTCTTAGCCTATTATGTATTCAAATTCCAATAAATCCATATGATACCATCAATCTATGGTTTTTTTCCCATTTGACAATTTGGTCATTGATACCATGTTGTTTACAAGTGGTGATCAGAGACAAGTATCTCACACAACCTAAAAATGAGACGACAACGAGTGCCGGTGAAATAATTAACTTTATCTAAATAACTTTACTTGACAAGAAAATGTCAAAAATTGATGACTAGAACACCAACAACAAACGAAAAAGCTATGCCTCTTGTAGCCTTAAAGATATAGGAAACACGTACCAAGTAAAGCATCTAACACCTTGAACAATGTTTAGAATGTGAATTCTGAAAAAACAATTGCACAAAGTCTTCATACATTTTTTGAAGTTTCGACAATAGATCGAACCTCAAGCAATCAGGTTTTTAAAAATTGAATGATCTCAAATAAGTCTCCATATGCTTGTGTGTGACCCTCCTCCCTCCTCACATAAGAAACAAGAATGGCAATCAAGGGAAGGGCCCCTAAAGCCTCTCTTCCAACCTCTCCCCCCTTGTGTAGAACGTTTCACATATACGTTATGAGTGTGTGTGTGTGTGTGTGTTTTTTGAAAAGCCCAAGGCTTTTCATAAAGCTTTTTAATTGTTTTATCTTATTGATCGCCACCCTTCACGATCATTGCACGAAGCCATGCTGGAAACAGGCCGTTGCTTGTATCTTCACAATCTGGCTAGAATCATGCCCTACCATTTAGACAAGCACTCCCTCATCATCCTCGTCTCACCATCTAGACAAGCTGCACAAAACCATGGCATCACTGCGCATTTAACTGCGGACATCAATCATTTCGTGTCGGATCTTTGAGAGTTGCATTTGTACGAAAGAAAAGATCGCAGATTAAAGGATTTGGCGACTGAGGGGAAGACTTATCAAAAGAGCAATTCCGAAACCCGCCTACCCCGACCATGCATGGTGCTCCCGCCGCCATTTATACCTTGCATGGCTCTCAGCCTTCTACCGCAGCCTTGTGCCCGACCAGATCTGCAAGCTCCGCCCCGAATGCACGCGGCATGCCTTGGTCGATGTCAATGAACGTACTGGGGCCTTCCATGCTCATCCCTACTGTGGATGGACGCACTGCCAAGAATACCAGAAGCGCCTCGCCCTTGGCTATATCTTGCGGGCACCAGCGCCCCCGCCTCAGCTCAGCACTTCTGATGAGGTAAAAACTGGAGCTTTGTGAGCCTGTTTCAATGTCTCACTGTATGTAAGGCTACACCTCTGTGTATTTCTCCTTATAGGTCAAGCTAGAGACGGAGCGATTCCACTATGTTATTCATATCTCCCTAAATCAGCAGAGAAAGGCCCTCAAACATTAGCAACATCCAAGTTTTGCTTGTGACCTCGAATAATTGCAAATGTAGCATTTGTCACATTGCAAAGCTCATGTCCATGACTCAACACTATCTTTGCTATTCCATTTCATGTGCTAGCTAAAATAACACCAAATGAGAATCTTGATTGCCCTCTCTCAATCTAGCCTTCCTAAAAAAACATTAAGAATCTCCACAAGCACACCATCACCACTTGCACAAATGATGATATCATATCTAGTAAGATCTAGTAACTTTGTCATTTCCTAGACTGATCCCAGGAGGCATATTTCACAGTGGATTCCGTGAGGTTTTACGGTGGATTCCGTAAACTTTGTTGATAGGAGATATATTTCACGGTGGATTCCATGCCATGGTGGATTCCGTGAGGTTTTACGGTGGATTTCGTAAACTTTGTTGACCAGGGCTCATACACAAAGTGGATTCTAATTTGTGCGAGAAGTTGATGGGGACGCCTATCATTTTCGGGCGTTTCATTAATTTAGTGTGTACATGGGTGATTCCATAGCGAGTGATTCCGCAAAATACATATTAAATTAATAAACGTTTATGAGTTTAGAGTGCGCACTCGTGATAAATTAAGGTTAGGATTGATTTCTAACCAGTTGATTTATTTATGTAGCTGAAGACTGCTAGGTGTTCACTTTTTTCGGTTTAATTGTATTATTTTACTAACGATTGTGAATGCTTTAGTTGATGTGTAGAGATAGCAGCAGTGGTGGAGGAAAGCATTGGAGGATAGCGTGTATTCGAGTTATCACTTATATTTTGATGGGCGCATACTTTAGGCATGGCGCCTATATTTTGTTGCGCCTATTTATTAAGGCGTTGGATATTTATTTATTATTTTGTATGCGCATGGGCGCACGATTATGATATTTGTATTTGGACATTATATTGGCTATGCTTGACTTCTTGGGCGCCCGCCCATTAGCTTTATTTCTATTTAGCACTAAAGCAAACTCAAAAGCCAAAAGCGTTCTATTTTGTAATTTGGGCTATTATTTGAGCTTGAAGATGATTAATACATAAAATACATGCTTTGTGGAGCGCTCACACAAGGCATAGGGGGAGATTGCACCCAATTGGTCTCTTGTTCATGTCGTGCATGCTTTCTACCTTGAGTTTTGTGCAAAAAGTAGAGTTCTTTTGTTCTTGGGGACCTTCCGGCGTTCACTACGCGAGCATACAACATCCGATCTGTGCACCATAGACATTGTACTTGATATTGAGTCTCTTGTGTATTCATGCCAAACTAAAACCTCCTTCATAATCCTTCACTCACATCCTTCCATAAACTCCACCATGGTATACACTCCCCTTGAGTCTTCGAAAACTAATTTTCTTTAGATATACTTGCCTTTGTTCAGGCATTGTGTCCTAATGAGTATGCTTTGAAAATGTATGTCATGCCCAACCATTCATATGATATGATTTCAAAAAGTGCAAGACTAAGAATCCATCCCATGCAATCTTGCAAATAATGCTATACACAAAAAGATGTATGCACAGGAAAATATAGTGCCTAGCCTATTTACACGTGCGTGTGCAATATGCAAAATGCAAAAATAATTCCTTGATTTAATTACAATTGTTAATCTTACCTCTCATTACTCATCAAGAAAAAAAATATTCTACTCTTCTCCACCCTCCCAAAATCTCACAATCTCTCAAGTAAAACAATGGTCCTCAAGATGTTGACCAAAATAACAACCCATCTCACAACTGGAGGTGTCCTTCACGATCCTCAAAATCACCCAACTACCTTTACCACTCAACCAACGATTTCTAATTTGGTGATGAAATCCTAACCCTCGTGTATGCAAAGAACTATACGTGCATAATGAAAGGTACCCTCTCAAGTGTGCGTGCATCTAAGATGCACTACATATAGCTATAGTGGCATCATGCCATGCTAGTGTTGAATGATGGCATGGAAATAATTGATAAAATCAAGAAATCACCCTTGAGTGCAGTGTATTTGATAAGTGTAATGTAAAGTACTCGTGAATCCATAATCCTTGTAATGTACAAAAATATCAGCAAAAAACTATATCTATTCAAGATGTTCAACAACTACCAACAAACTCTAGCTCCAACCTGTCCAGAAATCTGCAATCTTGACCAAGGCTATCAAGTTTTCACACTCAGAAATCCAAACAATATGGTAAAAACAATTCTCGAATTAGAAAAATATAAAAAAATCAACTACAAAATAACAAATCAAACAACCACACAACAATTAAACGACAAAAAACTACCTATGTAAAGTTTTTTAAAGGAGTTTTAAGTTTATACAAAAGTGTTGGACAACATGTAATGCGCTCAAATGACTCTTCAATTACATGATTTTAGTAGCCCATGAAGAGATAATCCTAACTAATGTCACCCACTACTCGTTAGAATAACACGAGGTTTGTCACATAGGTTTGCTTGAGTCCACTTGACGATGGAAGATTCTAGTTGTAACCCATAAGGATCCACCTCAATTGGGGTTTGTAAATCTATACTAGGGTCACCCAAAAGATTATTTAACATCTTTCTTTGAGCAATTGCATTTGCAAGTCTCTTTAATAAAGCATATTAATGATGTACTTGGTTTATATTGAGTGAGAAACGAGGAGTGATACCTATAAATTGCTCTATCTATAGGATAGCGTCTTAACTCTAGTCTCCTAAAATGGCATTAATCTTGATCTAAGATAATATGGTATGTAGTCAAGCATTTGGCATTTTTCTAACCGAACTCTAGAGTTGTGTCAATTCTGTAGAGCAGCTTGATCCATCATAGAACCAATGCGAGGTTCAAGTAAATTAATACACAACATAAAGACAATATCAAACATTCTTTTGAAACTAGTTGCGAAATAAGAATATTTTTAATCAAGCTTCTCCAAGGTGCAACACCATCTACCCTTGTATTTTGTCCCTTAATCTAGGACTTTATCCAAATCTCATGGTACATGATCCACCAATCCACCTTGATCTATCATCAAGGACTTCAAAAAGTCCATATTGGGCTCATATGGATTAGGCCTATCCTTGAAAAATCCAAGGGATCTAAGGTGAGAGTCCCCCTAGCACCCTTGACACCTCTTAGGCTAATGTCCTCCCTATACAAAAACCTCTCGCATCTAGGGTTGGTCCTAGCCTCCAACCCATATAACTCCTTGGTGAAGGAATCTTGCTACTAATCTTGGGGGAGGTCTAGCATATAACTATAAATCCTTTTTTATACAAATATACAATCAAGCAATCAATCTATCATCATCTAGGAGAACATTTCTTTTTCACATAACATCAAGATAAACATTCATTTTCAATATTCCAAAAGAATTAGTCAATTTATCTTGACTAGGAAAACCATCTCTTTACCAAAATAATCTTTCTTTTCTTTAAAAAAAACTAAAAAATCAAAAATATTTTTTCTAGATACTTTGTAAAAGAAGATACAATCCACAATTATCCTTCATTAGAATGCAATCACATAATGTTCCTCTTCAAGTAAATCATGCTATTCAAGTAGTTTATACTACTAGTTATACTAGTCTAATCTTTGCTTTTACCAAATTGTACATGTGGAATGGGCACATCATAGTCGCAATCAAGTGTTTTATATTTGAGATGTTTCTTTTGGAATCCATCATGAATCTCAGTCTCCTTGCCTCTTTCTCAATCCTCAACAATATTTGTGCTTATTGTGGGAGCTTTCGCTCAAACACCAAGACCCATGGACTGCTTATTGTTTCAAGCCAAGTGCAATGACTACCTCTCACATAGCCATATGCACTCTCATACCTATGAGTGTAGTGAGCTTAGCTCCATGCTTGATCGAGTTGCCTCTTACCTCAAGCACTTTGGTAGCTCCTGATGCCAGGAGGCATATTCCACGGTGGATTCCGTGCCACGGTGGATTCCGTGAGATTTTACGGTGGATTCCGTAAACTTAGATGACCGGGGCTCATACACAAAAGAGGATTCTTTGTGCGAGAAGTTGATGGGGACGCCTGTCCTTTTCGGGCGTTTCATTAATTTAGTGTGTACATGGGTGATTCCATAGCGGGTGATTCCGCAAAATGCATATTAAATTAATAAACGTTTATGAGTTTAGAGTGCGCACTCGTAATAAATTAAGGTTAGGATTTATTTCTAACCAGCTGATTTATTTATGTAGCTGAAGACTGCTAGGTATTCACTTTTGTCGGTTTAATTGTATTATTTTACTAACGATTGTGAATGCTTCAGTTGATGTGTAGAGATAACAGCAGTGGCGGAGGAAAGCATTGGAGTCTAGCGAGTATTCGACCTTTGGACTATATTTTGATAGGCGCCACGCCTATATTTTGTTATGTCTATAGAGACATTGATTATTGATTATTATTTTGTATGCGCCTATGCGCCCGGATGTGTTATTTCTATTTGGACATTGAGATTGGGCGTGCCAGACTCTATGGGCACCGTCCATTAGCTTTATTTTCCTATTTTTGAAGAAAGCAAACTCAAAAGCTAAAAGCTTGTCATATTTTTGTAAATTGGGCTATTATTGAGCATGAAGATTGAAATATACATAAAATACATGCTTTGTGGAGCGCTCACACAAGGCATGGGGGAGATTGAACCCAATTTGTCTCTTGCCTCTTGTCGTGCATGCTTTTACATTGTTTTTTGTGCAAAAAGGTAGAGTTCATTGTTCTTGGGGACCTTCCGGGATTCACCACGTGAGCATTCTGCGTCCGATCTGCGCACCAGTGGTATCAGAGCGGAGCAGAGATCAAGAGCTTCCAATCGCTACCAATCTCGGGCGAAGGCGGAGCTCCAAGAACAAACGGGCTCTACAGTCAATCTCATCGCGAACCGTCGATACAGGCAGACTTCTGGCGATCAAGAACCCCTGTTTCTACTGTCAGATTGCGAAGGACCAGGCTCTGCAGGCGGAGGACCACGTATTTATCTCCTTCATCAAGTCGTTGAAAACAGAGATAAGCTCTTCTCAAATTCAAGTTAATTACTTTATCAAAGCTTAATCTTAAGCTTGAAGCTCCACAAAATTTCAGTCGTCGTATCAGGAAGTGCCTCCGAAAATTACGCGCGGCCAAAAAACGGCCCCCCCCACGAAATTTCACGCCGCCTGTTCATCTATTAAGCTATTAAGCTTAATTACTCAAGTCAAGCTAAGTCACTCAACTCTCATCAAGTCACACAGAACAGATAGGTTGATATACTCCAGGTCCTGCGCTGCCAAAGTCAAGTTCTACAAGTCAGGTGGAATCAAGTCCTGTAAGTTCTGCAAGTCGGCCTAAGTTCAGCAAGTCAACAACTCTGCAAGTCTGCTAAGTCTGCAACTCTGCAAGTCAGACTAAATCAGAACTGACTAGTGCTTAAAACTCCTAGAAGACTTGTTCATATGCAAAAACTCTGAATTGGAAAGTTGTTCGTAGCAAGCTGTTCTACCTATCTACAAGTTCGTTGAAGTACTTTCAGCAAACGGATACAGAAATATTGCAGACTTTCTGAAAATTGACAAAGAAATACCCAAAAATACATAGCCTTGTAATCCCAAATTTGAGCTACGCTCATCCCGCTAATCTGATTTTGAGTGAGAAAGGTTTATTGAGTTTTACAGGATGACTACCCCACATATGGATGATCCTATGACTGAAGACGACTTACCTGAGCCTACCATGCAACAAAAGCTGGATCTAATCATGCTGCAATTGGAAGAAGAGCGAAGGGCTAGGCAAGCACTGCAAGCGCAATTGACAAAACTACAAAGAGCGTCCACTGACAAAGAAGAACCTCAAGTTGAAGATTTGATTCGACGTACCATCGACGCCACTCTTGAAGCACAAACCATTCGCAAGGAATCCAAGATAAGTAAACGAAGTTTCAAATTTCGCACTTTCAATGGCATAAGAGAAGGAAAGATTGTTTTATCATTCATTAGCCAGTTTGATGACTATTTCCATGAGGAAACTTATCCCGAAAAAGATAAAATCAAGTGTGTTACTAATCATCTGAAAGACAGAGCATCACTTTGGTGGACTGTAGTCCGCAAGAGCATAGAATGTCCTGCTACTTGGGAAGATTTCAAGAAGAAGTTCATGCAGAATTTCCTTCCACCGCAATTTCATGAGAAGGCTATCAAGCAATGGGATTTACTTCAACAGCGAGATCGTGAGCCTATTCCACAGTACACAGAGCGTTTTTGGAATGCACTCCTACAGCTACGCATGTTTGAAGATGTACCAGAGACGACACATAAGCGGAAGTATATGTTTGGACTTCTTGGACATTACTACGCTGAAGTGAACATGTTCAAGCCTGCTACCCTTGAAGATGCCATCTCCTTAGCTCACGACACTGAAGATAAGTTACGCGGAAGAGACAGATGACCACAGCAATTCCAAGCCAACGGTAATTATGGATCTAAACAATTCAATTCCAATTTTAGAAGGTTTAATCCAGGTCGTTTCTCATCACCATCTTTCCGCAAGAATTGGCCTAAACCACCTGCATTACCATCCACTGTCAATCCAAATCCAAAGCCTATTCCACAAGCAAATCCAAATGTACCCAAACTTCCAGCCATTGCAAATAATGTAACCAAAGCCAAGCCAATAGTATGCTACAAGTGTCACTAGCCAGGGCATCTCGCAGCAAATTGTCATTCAAAGAAACCACCAGCACATATAAACTACCTTGGAGCCATGGACGAAGACGAGCATGAGGATATGCCGGATTTCACTGAAGATGAGGATGATCCTACTACTACTTCCGACACTTTACCAGATATGCCTACCCCACATTCATTGTTGACTATGAAATGTATGGTGCATGGAAAGGAAAGAACTATCTTGCATGATGATGGTAGTACCCATGACTTTATTTCAGCAAAATTGGTAAAGGAATTGAAATTGCATACTGTACCTACGCATTACTGCATAAAAGCTGCATTTTTAGGCACTAGGTACAATGGCACACAAGAAGTACAAGATTTAGAAATTCAAATTGGTGCATACATTGAAAGAAGAAATTTCTTAGTTGTCCCATTACAGTCAAGCGACATTATTTTAGGAATGCCATGGAGACACCAGCATAATCCAAATATAGATTATTCCACACACACAATGAATATTAATTTTCAAGGAAAATCTATTACATTATATGGTATGCATGCATCTCATATTTTTCCACTGCTTTCGCATACTCAAGCAAAACGTGCATTACGCAAGAATACTAAATCATATCTCATTTGGGTGAATGAATTGCATGTAAAGGAAAATCATATGCACCCTAGGCATAAGGAATTTCTTGCATATTTTAAGGATTGTTTTGCAGAAGACCTACCACCAGGTTTACCACCTTCACGTCCAGAAGACCATAAGATTGATTTAATTCCTGGCACACAACCACCTTGCAAAGCAGCATATAGGCACAATCAAATAGAGCAAAAAGAAATCCAGAGTCAAGTTGAAGAATTACTAAATAGAGGCTTAATTCGACCTAGCAGTTCTCCATTCGGTGCACCTGTACTCTTAGTCAAGAAAAAGAATAATACCTATCATATGTGTATTGACTACCGAGCATTAAATAAGATCACTGTAAAGAATAGGTATCCTATACCTAGAGTTGATGACCTTATGGACAAACTGCAAGGATCTTCTATATTTAGTAAAATTGACCTTAAGTCTGGATATCATCAAGTGAGGCTAGATAGAACCGACATATTTAAGACCGCATTCAGAACACAATTTGGCCATTACGAATTCTTAGTCATGCCATTCGGACTAACTAATGCACCTGCTACTTTCAGTAGAATGATGAACCGTATCTTTCTGAAATATCAGTATTGTGTGATTGTTTTCTTTGATGATATTTTGGTGTTTAGTCAAAGTGAAAAAGAGCATTATGAGCATTTATAATTAGTTTTTCAATTACTGAAAGAAAATCAATTCTTTGCAAATCCTGAAAAGAGTGAATTCTTTAAAACGGAAATTGAATATTTAGGTCATATTGTATCAAAAGAAGGAATTAAAGTTGATCCTAAGAAAATTGATGCAATATTGCATTGGCCTGTTCCTAAAAATGTACATGAATTACGCTCATTCCTTGGTCTTGCTAGTTTCTATAGGAAGTTTGTACATAATTTTTCATTACTTGCTTTACCATTAACCAAACTTCTTAAGAAAGGAATTGTTTATCAATGGACTGAAAATCAGCAGAAATCCTTTGATTTACTGAAACGTGCATTAACCAATGCCCCTGTTCTACAATTACCTGACTTTAACAGACCATTCTTTCTAGTTGTGACCGATGCTAGCGGATCAGGAATAGGAGCCGTACTAATGCAAGACAACCATCCAATAGCATATTCTAGTTCTACTGAGCTCAAATATTCCACTTATGACAAAGAACTATTAGCAGTTGTACAAGCATTAAAATAGTGGAAGCATTATTTAATGGGTTCAGAATTCATGATAAAAACCGACCAGCAAAGCATTAGACATCTACTTAGCCAACCCCAAATTTCTGACCGTCATATCAAATGGGCTTCCTTCATTCAAAGTTTTCATCCTATCATTCAATACCAACCTGGAAAAGAAAATGTAGTTGCTGATGCATTGAGTAGAAGACCTGCAATTCATAATATTTCTATCATATCTTTTGATTCTTTGAATGCTATGAAAGATACATATCACCAGGATATTACTTTTCATTCTGATTGGCAAAAATTAGTTCAAAATAATTTCATTCCTGTTGATTCATTATCATATAATGATGGATTTATGTTTTTTGAAAAGAGACTGTGTGTTACTATTCCATTTCGATCTTTTGTTTTGAATGAAATTCATTGTCCCCCATATCAAGGTCATAGAGGTATCATATCTACATTGCGCATGTTAACTGAAGATTTTTATTGTTCGCATATGGATGCAGATGTATCTAATTTCGTTTCTGAATGTTTGATTTGTCAAAGAATAAAGAGACATCATGGTAAACAATATGGATTATTAATGCCTTTGTCTATTCCATCTAAACCTTGGGAACATATATCTATGGATTTCATTACTGGTTTACCAAATACTAAATCTAACCATGACATGATTTGGACAATTGTAGATAGATTTAGTAAGCAAGCATATTTCATTGCATGTAAGAAAACTTTAACAGCATCATAAGCAGCAAAGTTATTTTTGAAAACTGTTTTTACTAACCATGGATTGCCAAAAGTGAATATTTCAGATCGTGATTCTAGATTTTGTAATAATTTTTGGATTACACTGTTTGCAAATCTAGGCACAAAGATTGATTTCTCATCTGCATTTCATCCAGAAACAAATGGACAAACAGAAGCCACAAATAGTACCATTTTAGATCTTTTACGTGCATACACTATCTCTAAACCTCAGACATGGGATACTCATTTGCATTTATTACAGTTTGCATATAACAATACACCGCACACATCTACAAAGAAAGCACCTTTTGAAGTCATTTATGGATATAGATTATCTACACCTGTTGCATCTTTGTCTAATAGAATTCAGAGTGCTGATGATATTGCTACTATGCATAATAGTATTTTTGATGAGGTTAAGGATATGATTGCTAAAGCCCAACAATCATATACCAAACAAGCCAACAAGAAAAGACAAGCCATGAATTTCAAAGTTGATGATTATGTTTGGCTTAGAATAGAAAAGCGTAGACTACAAAGTGTAGATAGACATCCAGTTGTCAAATTAGCTCCTAGATTTTATGGACCATTTAGAATCATTCATAAGATTAATGACAATGCCTTCAAGTTAGAATTGCCATCTCATTGGAAAATTCATAATACATTTCACATTAGTTTATTGAGACCATTTAGAGGCCAATTACCTATCCACCCTATTTATGAAAACCCACCTTTATTAAAGGAAGAGACTGAAATACTTAAACCAGAAGCCATCATAGACACTGACTACATGACCACTAGAACTGGCCGAAGGTATTCTAGATACCTAGTAAAATTTAAGAACCATCCTGTAGAGGAAGCACAATGGATGCACGTTAGAGACTTAAATGCTTTCCCCACTCTATTAGCTCCACATTGAGCTAATAGCAATTGAGGTCAATTGCTATCCCACCCCGGGGGTATGATGCCAGGAGGCATATTCCACGGTGGATTCCGTGCCACGGTGGATTCCGTGAGGTTTTACGGTGGATTCCGTAAACTTAGATGACCGGGGCTCATACACAAAGAGGATTCTTTGTGCGAGAAGTTGATGGGGACGCCTGTCCTTTTCGGGCGTTTCATTAATTTAGTGTGTACATGGGTGATTCCATAGCGGGTGATTCCGCAAAATGCATATTAAATTAATAAACGTTTATGAGTTTAGAGTGCGCACTCGTAATAAATTAAGGTTAGGATTTATTTCTAACCAGTTGATTTATTTATGTAGCTGAAGACTGCTAGGTATTCACTTTTGTCGGTTTAATTGTATTGTTTTACTAACGATTGTGAATGCTTCAGTTGATGTGTAGAGATAGCAGCAGTGGCGGAGAAAAGCATTGGAGTCTAGCGAGTATTCGACCTTTGGACTATATTTTGATAGGCGCCACGCCTATATTTTGTTATGTCTATAGAGACATTGATTATTGATTATTATTTTGTATGCGCCTATGCGCCCGGATATGTTATTTCTATTTGGACATTGAGATTGGGCGTGCCAGACTCTATGGGCACCGTCCATTAGCTTTATTTTCCTATTTTTGAAGAAAGCAAACTCAAAAGCTAAAAGCTTGTCATATTTTTGTAAATTGGGCTATTATTGAGCATGAAGATTGAAATATACATAAAATACATGCTTTGTGGAGCGCTCACACAAGGCATGGGGGAGATTGAACCCAATTTGTCTCTTGTCTCTTGTCGTGCATGCTTTTACATTGTTTTTTGTGCAAAAAGGTAGAGTTCATTGTTCTTGGGGACCTTCCGGGATTCACCACGTGAGCATTCTGTGTCCGATCTGCGCACCAGCTCCATGATACAAGTGCAAGCTTTAAGCAAGCTCCCAATCCTCAATCTCCAAGCTCCATGCTCCATTGTTGAGTGCGTGAGACAAGAGAAGAAGAAGAAGAAGAAGAAGAAGAAGAAGAAGAAGAAGAAGAAGAAGAAGAAGAAGAAGAAGAGAGTAGAAAATGGAGAGCTTCTCCACTATGGTCCCTCACCCTCATATACTCACTCCCTCACACTCACACTCCCTCTCTCAAGCACACGCACAAGCAAGTAAGGGCAATAAGAAGAAGAAGAAGAAGAAGAAAAAGAAGAGGAGGAGGAGGAGAGTTACTTTTGGCCACACACAAGAATAAGCTTCTTCATTCACTTTTTTCCTTTTATACAAAATCCTAACCCTAATCTGCTTTGGACACCCATCCCTACATGCCCGGCCTTTTATCCTAGGTCCTCTTTTCATTAGGAGAAATATGGACTCTCTTTTTGCCCCTTAAGGAGTGAATAAAGAAATATAGGCCTAACCAATGAGAGAGCTGGGATTCCAGATTTATGTAATGAATCTTCTAGCCATATCTTGGCCCAAATCTTCCCTCAGTAATAAAATAAGGGAAAATGTGGGGAATACAATGCTTACACTTCCTGGAAGTTTGTGACTCAAATTTTTATTTTTTTGCTTTTTAATGTTTAACTTTTCATTTCTCCCCTTTTCAGTTTCCCCCTCTTTCTTAGGCAGATCTCAAATTCATCATATCTCTTTCCTCACTTCTTCTTTCTTCCTGATGAGATCTTATAGCCTCATTGTTGCTTGCCCTATCTGTAACCCTGTGAAATTTCATTTCCTCTACACAAACACAGAGTGAGTTTTGCACGTTTTATGAGAGCAGAGCTTGTTCTACGAAAGCTCTAAGATTTTCTTCACAAAACTTTACAGGTCTATCGTTCTCTTCCATGGATGTTCTATGCTAAAGTTTTATCTTGTTTTGACAAAACCTGTGCAAGTTATGTGCATTCTCTAATATGTAATTTCTTTTGTTTTGGTACTCTAGGAGTCTCTTACAGTCAAGAACAATGATCTTTTGAACACTCAACTTCTTTTTCAACATCTTACGGTTTCTTCGTAAACAAAGTTACAAGTATGTTGTCTTGTTTTTTTGCTGCTCCATGATTAAAGTTTATCTCGTTTGGATAAAATGTATGCAAGCTATATGCATACTGAGTTTTCCTTTGTTTTTTTTATCCCTAGAGTCTTTGAGGGTGGAGAATAATGATTTTTTAAAAACTCAACTTCTTCAATATCTTTGGGCTTCTTTCCAAAGAGAGCCACATGTATATTGCAACTTTTTTCTGTTGCTCCATGGTTAAGTTTCAACTCATTTGGACAAATCCTACGTAAGTTATATGTATGCTTTGACTCGATATTTCTTTTGTTTTTGTACTCTAGGAATTTGTCAGTAGGAACAATGGTCTTGTTATAAGTCAACTTCTTGTTCAACATCTTTGGGCTTCTTTGTGAAAAGAATTGCAAGTACAATGTTTTTTAAAAATTGCTCCATTTAAATTTCATTTCATTTGGAGAGAACATTTGCAAATTATACACGTATTGATAGGTAGCTTTTGTATTTGGTTACTATAGATGTCTTCACAGAGGAAAAACATCAATAACATACTTGCAGTGGAGGTTTTCAATAGGAAAGATAGTGTCGGTAATTGGATTTGTGATAAGTACTATAAGTTTGATTGGATTTTGATGCACCCAAGTATTCGAGGGAGTTTCAAGGTGAGGGGTAAGGATGCTGCGAACCCTAGCAAACATTTGAAAGGTAGAATTTTAGAGTTTAGAAAAGTGTTCAATGGAACAAGTACAGTAACAAAAGTGTTGATCCAACATGTTTATACACACAAACAAATCTCTGTTCACAACAAGAATTACATGGAAAATTATAAACAAAACAATAAGTTTTTAAATTTTATCATTGTTTATTCTTTTGTATCACAGTTATTTTTAAAAATCTTTGCAGTGTTCTTATTCAATCTTGTTTTACTAACATCTCTATATCCATCAACTTTGCATGAATGGCAGAATGTGAAATGTTTAAGCGGCAAGATACATATTTGGCATGAAGACATATGTTCTTTGATCTATGATAATAACTTTGCAAGTCAACTTGCAACTCAAAATATCTTTTTTTATAATTCATTATCTGTAGTAGAAAGCTAGAGATTACAGCATGTCCCATTGTCGCCACTATCTAGTGGTGAATGGTTGATTGGTAGCTTAGAGTTGTCAAGAGCATGTAAGTCCAAGATAAAATCTGACATCAATAGTGCTATGAAACCCACCACAGGCTCCAAAGATGTGCATCTTAGTTGGTTTATTTCATTCTCATTGTTTGCACATTTGTTTGGTTCATGTGATGTTCTGAAGAAAACAAAGATTACTTATTAATGTAAGTGTCCATTCGAGGAATGAATGAGTCAGCTATTGGGTGAGTCTTGGCAAGTCAAAAGACACATTTTGATGAGACGATTGAATGCAGGGTTAACCAATCTGATATGAAATTCATGTAAATCTTTTTTACTACTTTGAATGCCTTGATTTGATTGACATAGGTCTTGCTTAGATGAATTATTGTGCTATTTGCATTTACTTACCATTATTTTTGTTTTTATTACATGTATTTCATCATTAGACAAACTCTCTGCATTCTCTTTTGATATAAAAGATGGCAACTTTTGCGAGGGGAGTGGATAAGCTTGGATCAAGATACCCGAGATGAGACACATATAGCTCTTATAGATGTGGTTATCTTGTGGAATGGTCATAATCCTTTTGTGGTCAATGCAGAGAGCCATTGGCCAATTTCTTTTCTGAGACAAGAAATCCAATTAATGTCCAATGAGCCCCTCTGTAACTTGTATTTCAAGTTAGATAATAGAAAGGTTAGGATTTCTAGTGAGCAATCCATCACATGTAAACAATGTGCTTCTCCACATATCCTTGAGATAGTGGAATCCTTGTAAATTTTTTTATATAAAGAACGAATATAAACTATTTTTAAACTTTTGAGTACTTTCAATTTAGACAATCTTAGTTTACTATGATCCAAGCATGCGATAATATATACTGTAATTAGTCAATCGTGCTGGTTAAAATCATAATTAAATTGCACATTGGAGTTCTATAACCTATGCAATATTGTCTTTGCATAATGATATATTATAGCTCATCTCTTCTACTTATTTCTTAAAATTAACTATTAAATTGGATCCAAGGGATTTTGAAGGTCTTTCATATTTTTTTTCTTAAAAAATTTCTATATTTTCTATAGTTGGACTTGCATATACTCAACGATCCAAGTATATTGGAGGATATAATAATGTAGAACAAAGCATTTGTCTATATGAGTAATTTTAACGATTACTTTAAAGTATTGAAATAAAGAAACTAAGGTAAGAGTTTTAATTTGAAACTGTAGTGTTAAAAAAGAACCTTTATTTAAAACCCTGGATACATAAAAGCTATAACTTCAAACTCATTTTCACTTTCATTCTCTAATTCCCTACACTTGTGCTCTCCTCCCTTCTCTCTTTGTGTGCCATGGCTACCGCTCTTGCCTTCACCGCATGGATTAGCTCCACATGCTATGCACACATAGGAGACCAGATATACCCTAGGTTTTGCGCGACCTTGAGTCTAGAGAGCTCGCTTTCCACTATAGACCCTAGCTCTAGTCCTAGCTCTAGTATAATGGCATCGTTTTTTGATGCGGCAAACCCTCTTACCTGCTCTATTTTGAACTCTGCTCTATTCCAAACTCTGCTCTCAGATGGGTCCCCATAGATTTCCTATATAGTTTACGTGCTGGATCAAGCCATGCAAAGCTAATAAATCGAGCCCTCGTGCATGTGGGGCAGTATCTCCGTGCTAGAGCAGTGTCCACATCATCCCAAGACCATGCCACAATGGATCTCATTGAGCGCAATGCAGCATTTGCCATATATGTTTTGTGCACTGAGGTGCAAGAGGATAGTGAAGAAGACATCGACACACCCTCTTGACCATAGCTAGAGTATTTTGAGAGGGAGCCTGAGGAGATCACACTCGATGTGAGAGTAGAGGCAACACAAACCTTAGCCATTATGCACCCACCTCCTTGCCTTGTTGAGATGCCGACAGGCGATGAGCCACCCCTTACTTCTCTCCATGCTATTATCATCGAGGGGGTGGAATATTTAATTATGTAGGATGTACTAGAAATTTTGGAGCTAAGGGAAGAAGAGCTATATTGTATCATGGTGCATGATACACCTGATGATTTTATAGATTTTGATATACAAGATGTGCCAACACATGTTGATGAGGTGGCTCGATATGATGGCACCAGTGTCGATGACATCTCTGCCATTGTGAGCATCTAAGAGAAGATTGAGAATGCGGCGCCACAGTATGAGATCTCACATGTGAGGAGTTCGAGCGATTGCAAGAAAGCATTTGACCTCGACCCGACTACGTAGTACCTTCCCAAGAGAGAGACGAGGGTGGCCCAGCTACAGGACCAGAACTAGATGCTCCATTACAACAATAGATAGATGATGCAAAGAAGGTAATGTTATCGGATTTGCATCAAAATTTACTAGTAGGACCTCTAGGGCATGGGGACGCGTCCAGGGCAGCTCTGGGGGCCCGATCCTGGCAAAATTTGATGTGCACACTCCCCATGCCCTAGAGGCCCTACTAGTAAATTTTGACGCAAATTAGATGTATATATCTTTACCACACTTCATGCATAGTGAGTTTGACACTGAACTTGTGTGATGTAGGACATTGTCTATATAGATGAATTTTCATCTAGACAAGGTGGCCAATCTAGTAGCCAAGGAAGGGTGTAGGACTCGGCATTGAAGGAGTATATCAACCAGCTTGTGAGTGAAATTTTTGTATTCCATAAGACATGCTCTTCGGCTTTTCCTGAGAACTTCTTGAAGTTGAGGGCACTAACAAAGGTTGGGCCCTTTAAGACCATCCCAATGAACTCTAGCTTGGAGAAAGTAGTATTGCTTCGACATTCGAAGCTCCTCTACTTATTCTCTAGTACTAGGTCTGGGCCACTTTTTTCCAATGATGGTGGCCCGTGGCATGGTTGCTGGTGTTGAAGACCCCAATGTCATTAGGTAGGAACTACTAGGGCAAAATGTGTTGTTGCCTATGATCAAGAATAGCTCTGACTATGGGAAGTCTAGCTCAAAGAAGCCTAGGAGAGAGTAGATGTACTTAGTACTAAATGATATCTCATCACCAATGTAATGTAATTTGTAATCTTCTCTTTAAGTAATGAAAACTGATATTTGTTGGATTTGTGTGCAACGTAGTTTGTCATATGCATCGTTTATTATTGTTTTTTACTCGAATATTACGTTTATTTATCATATTTACATGCAACACAATTCGTATCCTAAATTTAATATGTAGTGCTTTATCAAGTTCATGCGCAATATGTATTCGTTTGAACGCATGTAACGATAACTCAAAGACATAAATAAAACAAGTAATAAGTGAATAAACAAAAATAAGACGTGTCAAAAAAATTGTATTTATATTCATAACATTTTACATGGCATCCATTACAACCAGGGTTTTACAAAATCTCTTTGAAAGCTACATTCCGTATATGTTTTGGTAGTACACCCCTATCGTTGTCGATCTCCATGAGGACTATCCTTCCATCGCCAGAAGAACCTTACGATCCGCAAATCCCTATCGGCGACGGTGACTCTCCTTGCATATACTATTGCATAGACGGAGTCTCTGAACAAGTCGATGACGTAAGCTTCGATAGCTTTTTGTAGTGCAAGGAGGACTTGGGCAGTCCAGTGATTGGGTTGTTGCAAGTGTGTTCCATTTGGGAAGTGCCTCCTGTTGTTCTTAATGAGTATACCGTCCATAATCTCATGCACTAGCTTCTGGAATGGAGCCTTTGGTCTCAAGAGGTGCGTGGTCTTTTGGTAATGGCAAATCTCACAAAGAGCCAGTGTACCTGGCTTCCATCGACGCTTACGATGCTGGCGTGGTGGTGGTGGTGGTGGAGCTGGGGGAGGTGGCCTTTGCATAGGATTTCTAGGGGGTGTCTTCGGGCCGCTTGCTTGGTGCGTGCCATGTCTTCTAGGAGAGAAAACCCAAAACTCAAAAGTGAAATGTGTAAAATGAGGTGAAACTTTAAACTTAAAGTAGAACTTTCAAAAAACCCTTAAATCTCAATTAATGTATCGAGGCTTTGGAAAAATATGACCAATGATCTGATTGACATGAAATTTTACCTATGGTTTCCTTTAGGGTACATCAACTACAAAAAAAAAGGCCTCATCAGAAGTCTCTAGGACACCTGTCCAGAGGATGCCAACCTCCGGACAGGTATCCTAGAGACTTTTGATGGGGCCAATTTTTAAATATCCATGAGTTTTTATGATGCCCGGAATGTGGGTGAAGTTTCACTAGATTTTGATTTATAAAATTGATAGTTCAATCATTTTTTGAAAATGCATTAATTGGATTATACTTCACTGATAACAGAAAAACTCACCACCGCACCGAGTGCATACAACTACATACTAAATGTGTTGTCAACCAAACTACGTGAAATATTAGAAACTTAAAAATTCAGGAAAAATAAGTCATGGGTTAAATGAAATATCGCATATCGTATATAGTGTTGCCAAATGGCTAAATACAGTAAAGATATAGTGCATCAGCCCATGTACAATTGATCACTGATGTGTGCATGATTGCGCATTGAATTTATCCTTAACAAAACTACTTTCAAAATTAGAAACTTGGAAATATGCACAATGCAAATCATGGCAAAATAGAATAACAAATATCAGATTTGACATTATGAAACCATGAAATACATGGTAGATAGTGCATTGCACGAAGTACAACTAGAGCTAGGCAAAATTTAGCTCCATTTTGTAAACCACTACTATCAAATACTTGAAGGTCTACTGGAAAGATAAACCAAAACTAAGCTCCTTACAATCTACAACCAAATTTGAGCTAAAAACATATATCCAATTACAAGGTAGCTTCTCAAAGCATATTGTTGACATTAAGATTAAATGCATCCTTGTTGTTGCGGATCCCACGAACAAGAACCATATCTATGGGCTTAATAGTGGTACTGTAACGTGTCCCCTAGAATCATCCCGGACACGTCTTAGCAGTCCATCGGAAAGGATGTCTAGAAAGCTCCGCTCGACACTCCCATGGAATGTTACGGGACTTGCGATCCAGGTCTTCCCGCGTCTGCCACGTAGCGGAAGTATCCTGGCCGTTCCCACTTAGGATCGACCTGAATTTGGGTTTTCCTGTTTGGTCATTAGCTAGCAGCAACTAGCGTCAGACCCGAGCGAACTACTTTACACAGAAGCGCCAGGTCCGAAGCGGATTCACGCTGCACTTGGTTCAAGGAGAATGGAAAACGAGAGGGATGCAAGGCTCAACCTCTCTGCCATAAGGCATAGTCCCATTCCGTTCCCCTAAAACAGCGTAAATTGGGTAAGAGGTACCTCTAGGTCATCGTTCTCGTTATTCGCTTTGATGACGATGATCATCCTGTTGTTTTTCAAGATTTTTGAGAAAAGTTCCCGGCTAACCGGGACCACCCATCCATAGGACGGACCCATGGTCCATCCTCCGCACTTTCCTCGGTTGTTTTAGTTATGTAATTACCTAATACATTAATTTGACATATAATAAACAGCTCCATTCATTAATCCCATTAAGCACTGGTTCCTTCACGTAATCTTATCACGTGACATAGAAAAACAATATCAAACAACTTCTTTATTATCATATCATCATTTATCTTTGAAATACAAGGAGTTCCGCCCGTAGGCTTGTCTATAATCCGCCCGAAGGCTTATCCAGTAATCCGCTAGGGATCACTATTCCAAGCTTCTGCCCGTAGACTAGTATGCGGGCCTCGAGATCCAATCGCGAGTCACGTTAGTCACTTGTGCAGGACCCGGAAGGCGAGGGATTTACGGCCAGAGCCCCCCCTGGCACCCAAGCGTCCTCCTGCTCCAAGTAGAGCTCAACGGAAAGACCTCTCGTGGCGGGTTCGGTCCACGTTCCCGGCACGGTCAACAACCCCCTTGGTTAAGGTCAGGCAGGCAGTCGGGGGTAACTGAAGCTGCCCCTCCCTTCAGGCCTTCAACCTGAAGCATTTATATATCTTTTCATCCTTTAGTTCCTTGAGCAAACAATGCAAACAACGCTTTCTAAACTGTTACAAGCACAATCAATTCCAGTGATTGTTTATTTGGCAAACTGTTAAGGAGTGAATCCTTCTCTCCGAATGCATCCCAGCATTCGATCCGGAATCAATTGCAACTTGGCAAGATTCCTATTGTCCTTGGGTTAGGATCATACCCTGTTAACCCAACTTAACCAATGCCTTAGGTTTTATTAATAGTAAATCCCGGCGGCCATGTCGCTTTAATTTATTGATTAATCATTTGCGTCCAAGCAAATACCTAACTTCCCTCAACTTGGCAAATTTCCCCTAATGAGGGCGATGTAACAGGATGACTACCCATCCCCTTGCAAGTTAAACTTGCGCAAGAACCTGCCAACCTCATTCCAAGGATTGGCAAAACTTTCTTGTGATCGAACCACAAGGCTATGCGACGTTGCAACTTGTTGCACAAGTGTCGCCTCCATTCCAAGAGATCATTTCACTTTTGAATGGTGTTTTCTGGTCAAGAATTATGATTAGACTCGAAGTAGGGTTTAGGGCATCTTCTCACTCACCCAATCCTAATTGCACTAGACCGACAACGTTCGGTCCTAGGGATTCCAACTCAAACCAAGTTCTAGCACTAGGTCGAATGATCCTTAGGGTAGAAACCCTAGATCATTATTTGCGTGCGTGTCCCATTGGCTCAATTTCTTCGGGAAGGTGGGTAGGACCTTTGGGTTTGAGGACTTTGACTTGGTGTCCAATTACGTTACTTGGCCACATCTCTAACGTGCCAAGCCCTAGCTAGTACTTGAGGTTTTTATTGAATCGGCTAGCTATGCCTTATACGAAACCCTAGTAGTCGTGATACTACAAATGACTTGGGTAAATTGACCTACTTGTCTTTGACAAGGACAATTCTTTCCTAGAGATGATATACTTTATCTAAAGTAGGAAAATAGTTGCAAAATGCTACAATACATGTAAACCTGTAATACATTACTTTCACATGCCATAAGATCCGCAGTAGTCCTATCCCTTCCTTTTAGTTAAAGTCAAAAGGCAAGATAATTTGAAGAGTAATCTACATAGGGCTTACTAGGATTTAGGTCAAGGGATAACACCTACAACCTTGTGTCTAAGTATTTGCATTTCCTGCTTTTATAAGCCATGCAATCATTCCTAAATGTTACATGATGAAATGAAGTTTGCGAAAGTAAAAGTGCGACCCTTAGATACAACAACATCGTGAGTGAAGTTCATGCAATACTAAGGCAAGAGTCGATTTAATCTATTTGCAAGCATCATCCTCCATGCCATTTATAAGATCGGGGTTCTTTATCATGCCGTGAAACAGAAGTTAATAAATCCCTCACGCGAATCATAACGAAGGGAGTTATTGACTAAATGCAAAATACTCTTTTCCTACATGACCAATGCACTTTAACAATTTCCCCTTTTACCCTAGGCCATATGTGGCTTTCACTTTGAAAATGCACGACAAGACAGTTTGCAACTAAGTTCATAGGGAGAATAAGTGCTTTTCATTCATAACTTTGTAGATTCATGATATGCACGGATCCTTTATCTATAATTATCGAATGTACCATTATCACTACCCATGAATTAATGATAACGTAGTATGCATTTCCCTATGGAGTTAAGCGTATTTAAAACATCTCTTCATGTGGAAATATATTTACGGAACCTGGATTTGTGGATCTGCGGTGATATCCACGTGTAAGTCCGGGGAAGAACCTCCCGCAGGTGCGCCTTGTGTCTTCTTGGGAGCCATTGTAGACGTGATTATAGACTCTGTGGATTCCCTCTAGCCTTACTCTCGCTCTCCGAAACTAACTGTAGGTCGATACCTTCTCCTCGCGTGTAGGAATAGGAGCTTTATGAACCCGGGTTTAAAATCTAGGAAGGGAACATAGGAATAAGGCCTATGTCCCTTATCCTTAGAAGCTTCTTGACTGAACAGAATCGATGTGGAAGGGGCCCCAATGATTGGGGAGAGGAAAAGATTGAAGACGAGGGAAAGGTAACGATTAATGGCACTGATGGCAAGGAGCATGGGTGGCAGCCGGCGCTGGGTGCAGCAGGGCGGCAACTATGGCAGCTACAACACGGTAGGCGGCGTCCTTCTCACAGTGTGGCAGCCTCTCTCTTTGATCATGCCCCTTGGCAGCATTCGGCCTCCCCACTCCGATCGAGCCTTGTCCCTCCCGTGGCTTTTGTTTCCCAGAGCGGCAGCCTCCTCACCCGTTCGTCTGATCCTCTAGCATGCAGCCTTCCCTCTCCCTTCGTCTGATCCTCCCCTCAGCAGGGCGACGTGTATCCGAGCCTCTCCCTCCTTAGCACGTAGCGGGTGTTTATATAGGCATGGGGGGGGGGAGAGAAGGGCTCCACCACGTGGCCCCTTGCATGGGTTCCCCTCCTCCCATGCAGCCCACGACTCTTCCATGTCCCATCCCTCTACACTCCCTCTTCTCCAGCCGTGCCTCGGCTGGAGAAAAAGGGATAAAAATAAAAAAAAATTGCCTTGATAATATTCACTTTGCCCCTCCCAAGAGGGTGTTTACTTGTGATGTGCGGGTTTGAACTCTTGGGTTTTCCTTGCCAATGCGGAGGTCCCGATTTCTTGCGTGTAGGTCACAAATCACACTGCCGGTAATTCCAACAAGAAGGATAACCTTTGCACGAGGTTTACGCGGTGTGTGGGAAGTCAATATTCACGGGTGGGAATATTATAGGTACGTCAGGCATGAATGGCTAAAACTTGAGAATCACCCATTAGATCAATCAAGTAACTTTCAGTTGCTTCTTGGAGAGCAAGCAAGGCTTGGCTTGACCATCGCTCCATATTCCTTGCCTGGTTCCTTGAAAAGAAATTGTGATGACGTGGAGTATTTCTCGCACCAACCTAGAGAATGGTGCCTTAGGAATAATCAAGTCGGCACTCTTCTAGAATTTCCTTATCTCACGTAGTGTAGCTGTGCCTAGTCTCCATCTTTGATTCTTATGTGTTGGAGTACGTGTATTACCAACCGGAGCAGTAGTGGGAGGTGGAGTAATTGGAGCACGTGGACCACCATTTCTAGACAATGGCGAACCATCATTATTGACCACACTAGGGCCACCATTGTTGGACATAGTAGCACCACCATTATTAGCTGCAGTAGGGACACCGTTGTCGGCCACCAAAAGGGACCTTTGTCACTCACAGTATGCTCACTAGATTTAGAAGGGTATTGAGCTCTTGCTCTTGCAGGCGCCTTCTTGATAGCAAGCTTGGAATGTGCCATGGTTGTGATAATGAAGGATAGAAAGGTGGAGGGTAGAGTGAAGAGTAATGGGAAAAAATGAAAGAAGAGACTTAACTTAAGTACGAAACTTTTAAACTTAATGTAGTGTAAATGAACTTTAAAATTGAAAAACATAGTTCGAAATTGACTTTGAAAAACATAGTGACAAACCTTCGAAATTTTAAACAAAATTTGCAAGACATCTCATGTTAAAGATAGGAGTATTGATGTGTCATATCCTGGGTACCTATGCTCTCTTGTGGACTCTAAATGCATCAAAAGTATTATCTTTATCTAGGTCTCCATTTCTTGCCATCTCTCTCTTGGGTTGCCAACCATTCTGTGTGGCGTTGTCTAGTTGTGCTATTTTCATATCTTGCTTTTCTCACTTCATATATTGCCCGACTTATAAATTATGCTTGAGAGGATTTAGACTTCTTTTCTTTTTCCTCGTATCGTATCTCTAGTCTCCTATACCACCATTGTAATAATTGCCTCATAGAATTGGAATCATTGATGCCACCTCCATGATCAGTTGCCTTTTGAAAAGCACAACGAGCTTGCCAATGAGATCGTTCCATGCCTTGAGTTGACCATACTACCAAACTTCCTTGATGTGCAAAGTATGGACCATGTGCTTTAAGTATATGCTGCACAAGAAGAGATATTAGAAACACAAAATAATTCCAAATGATGATATTTTTTTGTAATGGTGACAATATTGACCATGTAGTGTGTTATACTATTTGTAGTCCATGCCTCCACTATGGACTTATGAAGTTTAACAACTATCTCTTTAAACGTATTGGCATCACCATCCCTAAACCTCAAATTTTGTAAGAGAGTCGCTAATCTATCTAGGTGTATCCACACTTCTGCCTTAGCAATCCTCGTTCGTCCCCCATTGCTCCAATCTGGAACAACAAGGTGCAACTTTTTCCATGCTTCATACTTCTCTGGTCGTTTTACAAGTATATTTCCTTTCTCATCTCGAGGTGGAGATATAAACTTCCTAGTCTTGGGTCCACCAAAGCATGGTTTACAAGGGATATTTCCACTCTTTCCTGATTTTTTCTCGTTCTTTTTTATTTCTACTTGGCCCCTGTACAATCCAACTTCAGAGAGGACTTGTTTTACCTTCTTGCATGTAGTATCAGCTTCTAACACAGGCTGCATCTTGTATGCAAAGCATATATATTCATATACTAGCTTCTCAATTATTCTAACCAAACAATGCAATGTGCAAAAGGGAACCCTTGTTAGTGGTATTTCCAAAATAGGACACGAGTTTGGATCCACTGGAACTAGCATTCCATTTCTCATGACTTTTTGATCACGTGTTAGAGCACCTTGTTGTCCTACCTTGGCAAGCTATTCTTTCTTTCCATCTTTCCCTTTCTTCCTAGTTTGCATGCAGTATATGCACATAAATTTTGCATTCATTGCATTTGATAAACCAAACATACACTTCAATGTTTTTAAATCACTTGCAAGATACCATTCAACTTGATAGTCCCCAAACCCCTCTATGTGTAAAATTACTCCATTATTTTGCTATTGAATAACACTGGGTATATTAGTGAGGTTATAAAAAACTTTAAGTATTTAATGGTTCTCCTTTGATACTTCAAATGCTGCAAGCCACCATATTTCATTCTGTGACTGTACACTGAAGTATAAGGGATGGTTTTCATCGACGTTGGGATCCAATGCTCGATTCATAAGTGTTATACTCACACGTTCAAGTTTTTTCCTCTCTCATCAAGTTTGAGCACAAACTTAAGCTTGCCTCTACATTCTTCCATATTGATATTGTAGAACTTGACCATAGCAATTTGAACCCTACATATATCCAATAAAAATTTGTTGGATACATTCAATACAAATGCAACTTCTTTGGAACCATACTTCAATATGTGTGTATTTTCCAGATGCGTTGGCTCACCAATTAGTTCTAAAACTTTCTCATTTAGTTGTTTTCGAGCCTTTTTCACGTGAAATGGTTTTGGTAGAGACATTAATCGCTTAGTTTTGAATCTTGCTTAAATCCTATATCCAATTGTTGATAGAGCATACTATATGACTCAGAACTCATTCCCACCTTGTCACATAACCCCTGAGCATATGTAGCAGTAAACAAGTTGCTCACATCCCTAAGATGTTCACTTGCGACACCATCTACAATGTCCCTGAATTTATGATTTTCTAATGCATTTTTTACCATATCCTTGCTTAGGACTTTGGCAATTGTATCATTCTCTGCATGAGGGAACATATTTCTCATTGTAGTAGATTGAGTATATATCCATCTATGATATTGTCCACTTCGTTTGGTTAATTGGTGACTTGGTTTAACCAATCAGATGCGCTG
The DNA here is from genome assembly GCF_053477565.2 of Lygodium microphyllum. Taxonomy (NCBI): domain Eukaryota; kingdom Viridiplantae; phylum Streptophyta; class Polypodiopsida; order Schizaeales; family Lygodiaceae; genus Lygodium; species Lygodium microphyllum. Next base: position 89,008,927 of record NC_141157.1, read on the forward strand.
ACATGCTTCTTTGGTTTTTAAAGTGGGCCCAACCTCCAAAAATTTTGTGAGCTTTCTCTTTATGTTTCGATTCTCCTTCTCCAAGTCCATAACTTTAGATTGTAACTCCATATTTTGCACGTGTAGCCTGCATAGCATCTTCAATGACAGACATTGCTTGTTGTAGGCTCTGGTTCTCCCTATCCTTCTCAGCCAATAATTTATCCTTTTCCATCAAAGACTGCATATTCCCTTGAAATCTTTTCTGCATATTTGTCAAGGCTTGATGAACCCCTACTAATCCTTGTGTGACAAGCCTGCATGTGTATCCATACAATCCTTCATTTTTTTGAGTGATTGGATTGGGTGGATAAATGCACCCATCAACCCAAAGGTCCACACTTTTTTTCCCTACATTTATTTCTTGTTGCATTTTGTATCTTATTGCATCATCCCTTTCTGTAGTTCTTTTGAATATTGGTGCATATTTATCCTCCAATTGAAAGTGAATATCTCTCTTTCTCTTGGTACATCTTGCACTTGCATCTTGTAAAGAAAATATATGCCAATTTTAACATTACACAATTACACCCCTTTGATTAATAGTAAGCTAAGGAGTCGATGCCAATTTTCTGATCAATAGCAAGTACGTCTAAATATCTAGGAGCAGCAGGTTAGCATCAATCCAGCAGCATGCAACTAATTCTAGATTGGCTCAAATCACACAATTACACCTCTTTGATTCACTATATATGTGTTATTTTCTACCCAGTTGGATCTTGTCTCTTTCTCTTGATTTTAGTCATGAAAGATCCTAATCAACCCCTAATTTTTTTGTAATCTTAGCATTTAATCTACCTCTAATCAACATTCAATCTTATTTTCTGTTCTATCCAAAATATTCTCTCTCTCTCTCTCAAGAAGAATTGATCAAAGATATTTAAACACATTTATACAAAAGCTTGGCTAGTGGAGAACAATAACATCATCTTATCTTCTACCCTAATTTACTCTCTATCACTCTATCACATTTTCCTAGTTTATCTCACACATTCCTCTCTCTTCCCCCCTTCCTTCTCCCTCTTCCCCCCCCTCTCTCTCTCTCTCTCTCTCTCTCTCTCTCTCTCTCTCTCAATTGACACTTAAAGATTAAACAACCAGTATAGTGTGTTGAAGAGGAATATATCTTATAGCACAGTATTGAGGAGGGAGATTGCTTGTAGCAGGGTAGAGAGTGTTGTAGATAATACTAAGTATTGCTTTAGAAGAATTCGTATGCAAGAAACCATATTCTGGAGGGAAGGAGAAGAGTACACAAAATTTCAGACAAAACTAGACCTTTGAGAGGAAATGAAGAAATGCCCAGAAATGGGCATATTCTTGTCTAAAAACAATAAAAATTTACAAGGAAACTCTCGAGTCAAAAATTTATCTCTTGGTAAAAAATAATCTTAAAATATGATGTGTACGTCATTTTATATCATTTTTTAACTTCCGCCCTTTTAAGAAGCAATAATGAGAATGATTCTAATATATTTTCATATTGAAAAGTCATGAAGGCATTAAAGAGTCGTATATTAATTATTGGCTCCATTTTTACAAAAAATAGAATTTTATTTCTTTAGTTATGAGGATTTTGATAAAAAGTGGCATTATCCTATAGTTTGAGAATAAAATAATAGGTGAAATCTATTGAAAATACAAATACGAGATTTGGTTGATTGTAGAAGATCTCTTATTCTAATATTATTTTGGAATCTCTTTTTAGAGTGAGAGGGTGAGAGAAACCCCTTAAGGGGCAAAAAGAGAGTTCATATTTCTCCTAATGCCTATTCCCTTCCTATTTGCATTGTGCCTTCATCCATGCCTGTCTACATTTACACATTGCATAGAAGGGAGCCTAGCACTCTATTACAAGGATTTAGAGTGCACTTTTATATTTAAAATGTGCATTTTTTCTTTTACACTTGCCCTAAAATTTTAAGATTGTCCTTGTGTTTTTGGCATTTTTCCCTCTTATTTATTAAGTCAAGGGCTACCCTTTCCACTTTGCCCTATGTCTTTTAAATTTTATTTTTTATTTCTTTGCACTAGGGTTAACCTTATCCCCCTTCTAGTCGAGTGCCAATCACATGACACTTGTGGACTTTGTTGATGAGGGCTCGAGTGCTTGAAGGGTTACCATATGTGGGTCGGAGATGGAGCTTTATGGAGATTGGACAAGGAGAAGAAGCATCAAAATTGGATGAGAGATTGCGAAGACCAATAATAAATTTGATTGGGTAGTGGGGGCCTTTGATATGGGTGGTTGATCACAATTGTTGAGTATACTTGAAAAACAAAAAATAAGTGCACCACCTGGGGGTGTGTCTACCTCAGTGTGCAGTGCACATTGTCAATGAGAGTAAAATTGGGAGTTGGATCAAACCTTAGGGAAGCCTGTGGTATTGTCCGACACTTGAGCCTGCACTTGAGAACCCAGTTTGTGTATAGGGGAAGTGTTGTCGGTGTGACTTAGGAAGACAAGTCTAGAGTGTGACCTCCCTAGGTGTGTCCTGCCCCCCTTGATGAGTTCTAAGTGTGAAGTGGGGGAAGAAAAGGGGCTAGGGGGCTAGGCATGAAGCCGGCTAACCTAGACCACTGCAGATGCATCTAATTTGCCCTAGGTACAGTGTTTGTGGCACTCTAATATTACATGGGAAAGCTCATTTTTCCTTTCCTTTTACTTTTTGTGGGTTTTTTCTTTGCTTTTTCTTTTCTCTTTTTAAAAATTTCCCTTTTTTTTGGAGATACATTGGGAGGGAGTGCACTAAACATCATATTGATGCTCTTCAATATAGCTACATGTCGAGGCAGCCTAAGAGATTTGCTAAGAAAAGCATGGCTTTGCATGTAGCCATTTTGGTTGATTCTTAATGTATGTAATATCTCCCCCTCCTGTGACCATAAAAGCCCCCCTTTCATTAATTAAATGAAAGTTTTTTTAATTTCAATGCCCTCCAATCGGTGCTGCCAGTTGGTGGAGGGAGGGGGAGCTACAGTGGCTGACAACACTAGGAAGGGATGAGAGAACATCACTGGCGATGAGGTTGGGGAGGAAGGCACGAGTGACATGACCATCCCTTCTCTCCCCCTACACCGTATTCTACATAGCGGCCGTCCACCTGGTTGCCTTGATGAAGTAAAGGAGGGGGGCCTCCATGCCATGCCATTCCCCCCTCTCCCCCCTCCCCCCAATACTACTATAAAATCCCCCCCTTAGGCGAGAGAAGAAGCACATTATTATCATTATTCTCCCCTGTTGTTGTCTGGCTGAGAGAGAGAGAGAGAGAGAGAGAGAGAGAGAGAGAAGAGAGGGAGAGAGAGAAAGGGGGAATCTCCTTGGAAGCTTTCAAGCTTCCTCTCGCCCCCCCTCTTTGAGAGGGTTCCCACATCCGTTTTCCCTTACGAGGAGTCAACTCCTTTCTAAATTGTGTGTGTATCCATGAAGGAAAGGCCGAACTATACGATGCCTTTCAAGAGAAGTAAGGTCCAATCAAGTGTGAATCCTACATCAACCAATGGAGCTATGGCGCAAGGAACAACGACACTTGGTAACCAAGTGCATTCCATAAATCTGACTCTGGTAGGAATCTTTTAAAACATAGATCGACTACATTAGGTAGGGAGGAGTATTCATGCAAAAATCTATGATAGCTAACTACCAACTAGGTTGTATTACAAAATCATGTTAGGAATTGCTTTTTATTGCACTCTAGCATGTTATAGAATGAATAATTTGCACAAAAGATTACACATTGGTACACACTGAAATCAAGGACTTTATTGATTGTGTTCGTAGAGCATTGGATTTATTCACTAGCATTGGCATGCTTGAGAGGTAAAAGAAAGTGAAAAATGGGTTATCGAGTATAAACACTAATTTGACATTTTAGAACCAGATACCATTACGATGTCAATTCCTATGAACGGGACGGTAAAGAATATTCATTATTAGAAAGAAATCATACTTTTGCATCGTAAAATTTGCATAACTCAAAAGGTAGGTGTAAAGGCTTGAATCAAGTCCATGATGATCATGAGTTGCCACGAAACGGTTAAGTATCTATGGGTTGTTGCAATACCAGGCCAAGTACTAGGCTCCTATAAACCTTTAAAAAGAAGTAGCTCGCATTTGCATTAGGCATGATGATTTCATGTTCCTCACACAAAGAGAAATGTAAATCACTATTTATGATTTTCATAAATGCATTAAAATTAATTTCCAAAAATAGAAGAGCTGCATTGCATCATCAGCTTAGGAAGGACTCGCATCTAGATTTACATGGCATCATGGAAAGTTTCAATTGCACTATATGTTAGGAATTCATCTTAAAAGACAGATATAAGATGTGCATATGAATTGATAAACTTAATTGTTTGAGGCACTTTGATAAGTGAAACCCTATATGATACGTGGGGCTAGGATTTAATTGGACTTAATTAGGGTTGAATTGTAAATAATTCAAGCTATTGTTACAAACATAGGTTGACTTGGAGCCAAGTAAACCAATCATTGGTCTCTATCCTACAACTGGTCGCGATAAATCCAAAACACCCTTGGAGATATCAACTTTAACCATGATACAACTCGATGCCAATACAAGAAAACTTGAGTGTCCTATCCCTAAGATAGGAACCCTCGACTAAAGGCTAGCAAATTAGGGCAACTACCATCCAAAGACTAATGGATACAAATCCAATGGCATGTTGCTCACTCCTATCACATAGGAATGAGTTCAAAACAAGGGGTATTCTTTATCCCTTAGAAGCTTATGGCAACTGTCGCCAAGAGTACCCAAGAAGGGTGAACGCTAACCACTCAAAGATGGGCACTCCACCTTAGCAGATGTCCCAAGCACTCACCTTCACTACTATTTGTGCTTGTAAATATACGAACACCATTTGTGAAAGGAATGTATGACCCTGAACTCACAAAAGAAATTGGTATAATGAATCAAGTTGAACTCATGGAGGGCACACCAAACCACCCCCTACTGGCCACCAACCCTATCCAAGGGTGTTCTAGATAATCGTGATGGGAACATGGACCAAACCCGCCATGAGAGGTCTCTCCATGGGTTAGTTTGAACGTAGGAGGATGCTTGGATTCCAAGGGGGGCTCTGGCTATAAATTCCCTACCTTTGGGCCCTACTCAAATGATCTACATGACTCGAGATGGTTTCTTGAGGCCTTGTTACTAGTGCAAGGGTGGAAACTTGAAGGAAATAAGATACATCTTCATGGATTCGGGAATCATCCTTTTTGGACAAGACTGTATCTCACTTAAAATGCTAATATCAAGTTTACATCCAAGAAACTTGTCTAAATTATTTTTGTGTCAATGCCATAAGATTACGTGAACGAACCTTGTTTCCCTAAAAGGCCTAATTAAATAAGTTGATTTTAATGTCACACATAAGTGTGGTAGGACCTAATTAGATAACTAAAGAACGCCTATTGAGGGAAGCAGGTGGCGGAACCCCGATAGGTCCGTCCTATGGCAGGGTGGTCCTAGAGAACTAGAAGGCTTCTCACAAGGTTTTCGTTTGACCTTTAGATATTGTTAGGTTAGAATCTGATTCATGCCATTTTACGGGACCAGAATGGGACTATGCCCTACGGGCAAGAAGTTGAGCGGCGCATTCCTCTCGTTTCCCATTCAAGGCAGGCATGTTACAATGTACATGTGGCCAAGGAGGGGGCTTGGTTCCGGTACTCGTTCTTTCTTTTGTTGATCTAATTTAGAATCAGGTCCTTATTCCTAAACCATCTCTAGTGGCTCCAGTTGAGGCAACTCATTTGTTGTTCTAGCTTTCCAAACCCTAGCAAGGAGAGTTTCTGTGAGGTTCAGCCAATTAAGATTAGGGGAACACATTGCTCCTCTACTCATAAGCCAGTGCTAGGCTTTGGTGTCATGGCATTGATGCCAGGAAGCATTATTCACGGTGGATTCCGTGCCACGGTGGATTCCGTGAGGTTTTACGGTGGATTCCGTAAACTTTGATGACCGGGGCTCATACACAAAGTGGATTCTTTGTGCGAGAAGTTGATGGTTGGGGACGCCTATCATTTTCGGGTGTTTCATGAATTTAGTGTGTACATGGGTGATTCCACAAAATGCATATTAAATTAATAAACGTTTATGAGTTTAGAGTGCGCACTCGTAATAAATTAAGGTTAGGATTGATTTCTAACCAGTTGATTTATTTATGTAGCTGAAGATTGCTAGGTATTCACTTTTATCGGTTTAATTGTATTATTTTACTAACGATTGTGAATGCTTCAGTTGATGTGTAGAGATAGTAGCAGTGGCAGAGGAAAGCATTGAAGAATAGCGAGTATTCGATTTATCATTTATATTTTGATGGGCGCATACCTTAGGCATGGCGCCTATATTTTGTCGTGCCTATTTATTGAGGCGTTGGATATTTGTTTATTATTTTGTATGCGCATGGGCACATGATTATGTTATTTGTATTTGGACATTGTATTGGGTATGCCTGACTCTTTGGGCACCGCCCATTAGCTTTATTTCTATTTTGTGCTAAAGCAAACTCAAAAGCTAAAAGCTTGCTATTTTGTAATTTGGACTATTATTTGAGCTTGAAGATGATTAATACATAAAATACATGCTTTGTGGAGTGCTCACACAAGGCATGGGGTGAGATTGCACCCAATTGGTCTCTTGTTCATGTCGTTCATGCTTTTTACATTGAATTTTGTGCAAAAAGTAGAGTTCTATTGTTCTTGGGGACCTTCCGGCAATCACTACACGAGCGTACAGCATCCGATTTGTGCACCAGTGGTATTAGAGCGAAGCTGAGATCAAGAGCTTCCAATTGCTATCCATCTTGTGAGAAGGCGGAGCTCCTGGAAGGATCGAGCTCTACGGTCAATCTCGTCGCGAACGGTTGATACGGGTGGATTCCTGGCGATCAAGAACCCCTGTTTCCATCATCAGACTGCGAAGGACCAGTTGGCAGAGGCGGAGGACCACTCCTATCTCTTCTTCTTCAAGTTGTCAAGAACCAGAGATAAGTTTCAATGTCTATAAGCTTAAAAGCTTAAAACTCAAAGATTATAAAGCTTAGTATTAAGCTTTAATAAGCTTAATAACATAAATTCCATCTCGGGCAGCGTGAGTATCTTCTCACTGTCTTCAAACGCGATGACAACATGCCACGATACCTCAAAATCAAATTGGGCTTATTAAGCCTTAAGCTACACTACTAATCTAAGACATTTAAGTCACAGGTCACACCAGAGCAATCAAATTCTGCAAGTTCTTTCAAGTCAAGTTCTTCAAGTCAGACAAAGCAACTAAGTTCTGCAAGTCTACAAACTCTACAAGTCACATAAGTCTGGTACTCTGCAAGTTAGACAAGTCAACTGGAGTCAAAACTGACCTCTGTTCAAAACTCATAGAAGGGTTGTTCCTGCGCAGAAACTCTGAACTGCAAAGTTGTTCATTGGAAGGTACTCTACATATACGCAGGTTTGCTGAAGCATTTTCAGCACACGCAGAGCATATTTTTCAAAAATTACAAATCTCGCAATAGTCGAAGACGAAGATTGTGAAAGCCACACCCAAAAATATATAAGCCTTGTATTCCCGAACTTGAGCTATGCTCATCCCGCTAACTTGATTTTGAGAGTGAGAGGTCTTTTGAGTTTTACAGGATGATGGAACCACATATGGATGATTTAATGGCTGAAGGTGATCTACTTGAACCTACGATGGAGCAAAAGCTGGACTTAATTACGATGCAATTGGATGAAGAACAACGGGCTAGGCAAGCATTGCAAGTTCAATCGGCTAATTTACAAAGATCAACTACCGACAAAGAGGAACCTCAATCTAAAGACATTATTCGACGTACCAACAACGCGACTCTCGAAGCTCAAACCATCTGCAAGGAATCAAAGATAAGTAAAAGAAATTTCAAATTCCGTACTTTCAATGGCACTCGAGAGGGAAAAACTGTTCTTGCATTCATTAGTCAGTTTGATGACTATTTTCATGAGGAAACCTATGTAGAAAAAGATAAAATCAAGTGTGTCACTAATCATTTAGTGGATAGAGCATCTCTTTGGTGGACTGTGGTACGCAAGAGTATAGATTGTCCCACTCCCTGGGAGAATTTCAAGAAGAAGTTTATGCAAAAATTCCTTCCTCCACAATTTCATGAGAAAGCCATAAAGCAATGGGACCTTCTTCAGCAACAGGATCATGAGCCTATTCCTCAGTACACAGAGCATTTTTGGAATGCATTACTCCAGTTACGCATGCTTGAAGACGTACCTGAAGCGACACACAAGCACAAGTATATGTCTGGACTCCTTGGGCATTACTACGCTGAAGTTAACATGTTCAAGCCTGCTACTCTTGAAGACGCAATTTCATTAGCTCACGACACTGAAGACAAGCTGCGAGGTAGAGACAGACGTCCACAGCAATTCCAAGCCAATGGTAACTATGGATCTAAGCAATTCAACTCAAATTTTAGAAGATTTAATCAAGGTCGTTTCTCTTCATCATCTTTCTGTAAAATTTGGGCAAAACCACCTGCTTTACCATCCAATACCAACCAAAACCCCAAGCCTATTCCACAACCAAATCCTAATATTCCTAGACTTCCTGCCATTGCAAACAATGTAACCAAAGCCAAACCTATAGTGTGTTATAAATGCCACCAGCTTGGACATCTAGGAGCAAATTGCCATTCAAAGAAGCCACCTGCCCATATCAACTATCTTGGAGCAATGGAAAAAGACGAACATGAAGATATGCCTGATTTCACGGAAGATGAGGATGACACTACTACTCCTTCAGATCCTTTACCAGGTATGCCAACTCTACATTCTTTATTGACTATGAAATGTTTAGTGCATGGAAAGGAAAAGATTATTTTGCATGATGACGGTAGTACTCATGATTTTATTTTAGCAAAGCTAGTAAAAGAATTGAAGTTACAGACTGTACCTACGCATTATCGCATTAAAGCCGCATTCTTAGGCACTAGGTATAATGGTACACAGGAAGTGCATGACTTAGAGATTCAAATTGGTCAATACACTGAAAGAAGAAATTTTCTAGTTGTACCACTACAGTCGAGTGACATTATTTTAGGTATGCCTTGGCGTCATCAGCATAACCTAGATATAGATTATTCCACACATTCAATTAATATTCAATTTCAAGGAAAACATATTGCATTGTATGGTATGCATGCATCTAATGCTTTTCCACTGCTTTCGCATACTCAAGCTAAACGTGCATTACGCAAAAGTAGTAAATCCTATCTCATTTGGGTGAATGAACTGCAAGTTAAAGAAAATCATATGCATCCTAGGCATAAAGAATTTCTTGCACATTTTCAAGATTGTTTTACCGAAGATCTACCACTTGGTTTACCTCCTTCAAGTCCAGAAGACCATAAAATAGATTTGATTCCTAGTTCACAACCACCTTGTAAAGCACCATATAGGCATAACCAGATAGAGCAAAAAGAAATTCAAAGTCAAGTTGAGGAATTACTAAATAGAGGATTGATTAGACCTAGTAGTTCTCCATTTGGTGCACCTGTTCTGTTAGTCAAGAAAAAGAATAATACCTATCGTATGTGCATTGACTATTGAGCATTAAATAATATCACAGTAAAGAATAGGTATCCAATTCCTAGAGTTGATGACCTCATGGACAAACTGCAAGGATCTGCTATATTTAGTAAAATAGACCTTAAATCTGGTTATCATCAGGTGAGACTAGATAAGTCAGACATATTCAAGACTGCATTTAGGACACAGTTTGGTCATTATGAATTTTTAGTGATGCCATTTGGATTGACTAATGCACCTGCTACATTTAGTAGAATGATGAATCGTATATTTTTGAAATATTAGTATTGTGTAATTGTCTTCTTTGATGATATTTTGCTGTTTAGTTGAAATCAGAAAGAACATTATGAGCATTTGTCATTGGTTTTCCAATTATTAAAAGATAATCAACTGTATGCTAATCCGAAAAAGAGTGAGTTCTTTAAAACAGAAATTGAATATTTAGGTCATATTGTATCATCTGATGGTATTAAGGTTGACCCTAAGAAAATAGAAGCAATATTGAATTGGCCTATACCTAAAAATGTGCATGAGTTACGATCATTCCTAGGTCTTGCTAGTTTCTACAAGAAGATTGTGCGTAATTTTTCATTACTTGCTTTGCCTTTGACCAAAATTTTGAAGAAAGGTATTGTTTATCATTGGTCCGATAATCAACAGAAATCCTTTGACTTATTGAAACATGCATTAACCCATGCTCTTGTATTACAACTGCCTGATTTTAATAGACCATTATTTTTAGTAGTGATTGATGCTAGCGGATCTGGAATAGGAGCCGTACTTATGCAGGACAATCATCCTATAGCCTATTCTAGTTGTAAACTGAAACCCTCCGAACATAAATATTCCACATATGATAAAGAATTATTAGCTGTAGTACAAGCTTTAAGACAATGGAAACACTACTTAATGGGTTCTGAATTTATGATTAAGACCGATCAACAAAGTATTAGACATTTACTTAGCCAACCTCAAATATCTGACCGACATATCAAATGGGTAGCCTTTATTCAGAGTTTTCATCCGATTATTCAATATCAACCCGGTAAAGAAAATGTAGTGGCTGATGCATTAAGTAGAAGACCTGCCATTCATAATATTTCTGTTATATCATTTGATTCTTTAATTCCTATGAAAGATACTTATCATCGGGATATTACTTTTCATGCTGATTGGAATAATGTAACGTGTCCGCTAGAATCATTCCGGACACGCCTTAGCAGTCCATCGGAAAGGTTGTCTAGAAAACTCCACCTGGCACTCCCATGGAATGTTGCGGGTTTTGTCATCTAGGACTTTCCGCGTCTGCCACGTAACGGAAGCGTCCTGGCCGTTCCCACTTAGGATCGGCTGGAATTGTTGGTCATTTACTAACAGTGACTAGCGTCAGACCTGATCGAACTACTTTACGCAGAACGCCTCGTCTGAAGCGGATTCATGCTGCACTTGGTTCAAGGAGAATGGGAAACGAGAGGGATGCAAGGCTCGACCTCTCTGCCACAAGACATAGTCCCATTCCGTTCCCCTAAAACAGCGTGAATCGGGTAATCGGTAATTCCAAGTCATCGTTCTCACTACTTGTTTCGGTGATGTTGATCATCCTTCTGTTCGTCGAAGATTTTGAGAAAAGTTCCCGGCTAACCGGGACCACCCTTCCATAGGACAGACCCATGGTCCATCCTCCGCACTTTCCTCGGTTTGTTTTAGTTATGTAATTACCTACCACATTAGTTTGACATATACAAAAGCTTCTTTGATTAACCCTGTTATGCACTGGTTCCTTCACGTAATCTTATCACAGGACATAAAGAAAACAATGTCAAACAACTCCTTTGTTATCATTATATCCTTTTATCTTCGAAATACAAGGAGTTTCCGCCCGTAGGCGTATTCATAATCCGCCCGAAGGCTATCCAGTAATCCTTCCTATGATTACTATCCCAAGTTTCCGCCCGTAGACTAGTATGCGGGCCTCGAGATCCAATCCCGAGTCACGTTAGTCTCTTGTGCAGGACCCGGAAGGCGAGGGATTTACAGCCAGAGCCCCCCTGGCACCCAAGCGTCCTCCTGCTCCAAGCAGAACTCAACGGAGAGACCTCTCACGGCGGGTTCGGTCCACGTTCCCGGCGCGGTTCACAACCCCCTTGGCTAGGGTTAGGCAGGCAGTCGGGGGTAACTGAAGCTGCCTCTCCCTTCGGGCTTCAACCTGAAGTATTTAGATATGTTTTCCTCCTTTAGTTCATTGAGCAAACAATGCAAACAGTGCTTTCTAACTTTTACAAACACAATCAAATTTCAATGGCCGTTTGGCTGGCAAACTGTCAAGGAGTAACTCCTTTTTCCTCCGAATGCAACCCGCATTCGATTCGGAATCAATTGCAACTTGGCAAGATTCCTATCATAATTAGGGTCAGGGTCATACCCTTCCAATATATTAGGTTTGTTGTGGCAGGATCCAGCGACCATGTCGCTTTAGTTTATAGTCTGGTCATTTGCTTCAAGGCAAATACTTAACTTTCCTTTTCCTTGGCAATTTTTCCCCAAGAAAAGTGAGTAACAGGATGATTAGCCATCCTCTTGTAAGTTAAATTCTTTCAATAACTTGCCAACCTCATTTCGAGAGACGATAAAGCTCTCTTGTGGACAAATCTCAAGTCTATACAATGTTGCAGCTTTTTGCTCATGTTTTGCATCTATTCCACGGGATCATTCTACCCATTGTTTAGCGTTCCTCGATCACGGAGTTTACCTCCATCGAGTAACAGGGTTTTATTGGGTATCTTCCAAATCAATCCTAATTAGGTTGGCCCATGGTTCTAGACTCCCTTGTGGTTTATGTGATGTAGACAACACAATATATTTGTCTTACGACAAGGATGAACCTTTCCCAAAGGTAATAAACTAGATCAATAGTTACAACTACACCAATACATGCGATCCACTGTTCTACGCATCACATGGTTCACAATAACCCTATCCTTTCCTGGCAAAGTAAAGATGCCTGATAATCTGGACACTAACTTTCCTAGGTCCCACTAAGACTTACCCCAAATAATCATGCCACTTGCAAGTCTTAGATCATGTTTGTGCCCTTCTATTCCTCTTCGAATAACATCTTATGGTGTTAACTTCCCTCATGAATCATTACACGGAAGATCTATCTAAAAATGGGACATGCCAATAATCTTTCCATGCCTAGTATAAAGGTGTACCTTAATAAGTTCAACCTTGTAATGATGCAACAGTTGTCCTCGGCTCGTCACTTTAGAATGCACAAAAGAAAACTTACTAATAAGGTCTGCAAATGCATAGACACCTTATGCTCTTTCATTAACTCCATGATCAATTCCCATATCTTAAGCTATTTCTAATAATGTTCATATAGCCAATTCATTTCCCAATTGCATTTACTTGACTAGTTGCATTTGACATGCATGAGTGCCTCCTAGTCCATGAAGTTATCGTGAATAATTCAATACTTTTGTGTGGAATCCAAATAGATCAAACCTGGACTTGCGGACTCCGGAAAATATCCACGTATGCTCGGGTTGAGCCTTCCGCATCGCACCTTGTGATCTTCCTAGAGACCATCGCGAATTCGATCTCCAGCTAGCCTTTGTGGACTTCAACTTTTTGCCTTGGCTTGCAATCTTATGACCTTGGCTCGCCTCCTTTGTATGCGCAACTCTCTTTGTTATATGGCTTCCTTGACCGAAGTTCCGATTTGCGGAATTTGCCTTGGCGGGCCTTAGGGTTCTTATGAGATCCCTTTGACAGTGGCGATTTGAGAGCTTTAGTCCTCCTTGAAATTCCGGATTAAGGAAGGATTGATGATGTCCGCGGAAAAAGGCTCTTGCGAATGGGCCTTGCAAGAATAGGACTTTAGAGTTCTTCTTCTTCTTCCAAAAATCCAAGGACCGGCCTTGGGGGTGATTAGTGGGATGGCCTTTATGGGCTTCCTCACTTTATTTTTCAAAATCCCGAGGATTAAAGATATTGGGAAAAGGCTTTCAAGGACCCCTCTTCTTCTCTACAAGATCTTGGGCAAGAGGCTTATGGAAAAATCGGTGAGAGGGTTCGTCGCCTCCTCTTCCTTCAAGTTCCGGGGTGTGTGTGGATAGACCGATGGGCAATGTAGTGGGAAGGACTTTTGTCACCTCCTATTCTTCAAATCCCGGAATAAATGGGCTTATGAAAGCTTCCCGTGACGCCTCTTTCCCTTCAAAGTCCCCGGGGTAAAAATAATGGGCTTAACGAGGCCTCCCCGTGTCACCTCCTACTCTTCTGAATTCCCGGGGGTGTGGAAAGACTCATGGGGGATAAAGTAGTGGGAAGGGGGCTGACTGCAACGTGCAACGTGGAGGGAGTCGTGTGGCAGCGGACTGGGCGACTGGCGGCAGCGTGGCGGCAGCGTGGATGGCGTCAGCAAGGCGGCCTGGCGGACTGGCGAATCTGGGCGGCGGCCTAGTCTCCTCCAGCTCCTTCTTCACGGCCTCTCCTCCCTCTCCTCTCACAGCCTCCTCCTTATCGCAGCACGGCTTCCCTTCTCTCTAGTACGGCTTCCCTTCTGTCCACGGGCCTTTCCTTCATCACGGCCCTCCTTCTCACGCCCCGACAGCACCCACCTTCAGCCCACGGCCGTCTCCTCACTCATAGTACCTCCCTTCCAACCCCCCAAGAGGGGGTTCTTATAGGACAAGGAGGGGAGAGGGACTGCCCACGTGGTCGGATGCATGTCCTTCTCCCTTCACCTCCTCATGCTCCACTAGCCCATCCCTTTCCCCCCCCCAGCCACACATTGGCTGGGGGAATAAAAAAAATTTGCAATAATCTTACCTTTATCCTCTTGACCTCTTCCCAAGAGGCTGTTTTCCCGCGGTTATGCGGTTTGAATCCCCCGGCCCTATTCTCGTAAGGTAGAGTGTCTCTATTTCCCGCGTGTGGCTATGGATCAACTGCTGGCACTAGTGATAATCCTTGCACGAAATTTACACGACGTGCGGCAAGTTAATATTTACCGTAAACGATACGCGGAAATATTACATTCTCTCCCCCTTAGAAGAATCGAGATGTCCTCATCTCGAGGTAAACTGGGGATATTGAAGATTGAGAGAGCTTCCATCCATCTAGGTAGCATCCTCCTTAGGATGATCTTTCCACTGGACGAGGCATTCTCTCAAGGTTCTGGATCTCAGTGTCTCACCCTAGCATCCAAAATCTTGTCCGGCCTTAGTTCAAGGATTCCTTGACTAGGCATTACAATTTGTTGGTCATCAAGTACATGATTAGTGCTAGGTACATACTTCATTCTTCAATAGACTGTTATGGAATACTTTATGAACCTTTAGGTTTTCAGGGTGTTGCAGTCCATAAATATTAGGTCTTAAGCACTTTGAGGATCTTGTATGGTCCACAATACCTACAATCTCCTAAGGATAGAGAACTCTTCTTTGGGCATACGTGAGTGAAGACCATGTCTCCTTCCTCAATTATTCTATCTTAACATTTCAAATCCGTGTATGCCTTCTGTCTATCCTTCGTAGCTTTGATGTCCCGATAAAGTGAAATCATGAGCTTCGCACAATATCTTCTATTTAAATAACGGGCTTGCTCGTATACATACCCTCATCCTATAGCAGACAAGTCCATTACTGATAGAGAATTCACAATACTTAGCCTCTAGCTTATGTTCCTGGTCTTTGATAGAAATTTTTCCTTGGCATCCTTTGATAGGCTAGATCATGGCATCCTTCTTCTCTAGCTATTGATAGATTTTTGCAAGGTTAGTGAATTAAGGAATGCCTGGCGATTGAGTGCATCAACACTACATTCTCCTTTCCAGGTCGGTACTTTGATCTTAAAAATCATATTTCTCCAATACTTCCATCCATTTACGTTGCCTCATGTTGAGCTCGTTCTGGGAAAAATCCATTTGAGCCTCGTATGATCGGTTACTAGAGTAGACTTGTTACCCAACAGATAGTGTCTCCAAAACTTTAGAGTATGGATGACAGCTAATAACTCCAGATCATGAGTAGCGTAATTCTTTTCGTGACTCTTCAATTTCCTTGAGGAATATGCTACTGGATGATTTTCCTACATGAGCACATATCTTTAAGGCAAGCATGCTAGTATCAGTTACTACCCCTACTCCTTACTGTGGTCTAGAAGTTTTAGGATCGGTGCTGATACCAAACTTTGCTTCAACCTATCGAAGCTAGTTTATTCGTCAGTTGACCAAGCAATGAGCGTTTGCTTCCTCAATAATTCTGTCAAAGGTGCTGCAATCAAAGCATAGTTTTCTTGATGAAGACCCCATACCATCCTGTCAAACCAAGAAAACTACGTATCTCTTTGACAGATACTGGTATTGGCCATTCAAGCATATCTCTGACTTTGGCTGGGTCTACTGAAATTCCTCCTAGATATTTAATCTGATGCTTGAAGAATGCACACTTCTTCATTTTTTCATACAACTTATGAAACCTCATTGTCTCCAACACAATCCGTAATTGGGGTTCATGATCTTCTTCCTGTTTAGAATAGACTAAAATGTCGTCGAAGAAGACAAGCACGAAGTCATCAAGATATGGCCTAAAAATATCCTGCATTAATCTATTGAAAGTGGCAGGTGCATTTGTAAGTCCAAATGACATAACCAAGAATTCAAAGTGCCCATATCTTGTATTGAAGGCCGTTTTTGGAATATCCTCATCCTTGATCCTGCTGCGATCAATTTTTGGAGAAGATCTTTGCACCTTGAAGGTGGTCAAGAAGCTCATCTATTCTAGGAATAGGGTACTTGTTCTTGACTGTTGATTAATTCAACCCATGGTAATCAATACATAGTCGAAGTGTCCCATCTTTCTTTTTCTGGAATAGGACTGGAGCTCTCTATGGGGAATTGCTAGGCCTGCTGTAGCCTTGGTTTAACAGCTGCTTGAGTTGTTCCTTCAACTCAATTACTTCCGATATAGACATTCTATAGGTTCTCTTCAAATTGGCACAGCTCCTATTACTGGCTTGATCTCATGATCTACTTCTCTTTGAAGTGGGCATTTTGTTAACTCTTCAGAAACTACGTCCACGTATTCCTTCAGTCCAGTGACCAAATCACTTTACTTCTTTTATCAATATTCATGTCAAGACAATCGTTTAAAAAGTTTTATTCGATTCATATTAGCATAGCCCTTTCGTGGTACAATTATTCCTTGGAGCGATGGAACAAGTTAATACATTAAATCGAGGAGAATAAGATATTATTGCATTCAGCTACAGGAACTGAGTAGTAGTACGGATTAGGGTCATCGATTTTCAGGAATCGATAGTTCATTGGAAGATTAGGGTATCTCTTCCTTCGATATCCATTCTTCTCACGACGCCCCAAAACCTTGATTCGGTCGGCAGGGATTCTTTGAATCACTTCCCCGTACACATACTTATTCTGGTTAACCCTTCGACCTCCGACCTGTAGGGTCGCGTTTGCGTGAGCCTCAATAAAGATGAACAGCTTTACGATCTTCAAATCCTCCATCCACTTGATTCTCTTCAAGTTAATTTGAAGGTACGCAGGTTGATAGGCAGTTATGTAATAGATCCCTGTAATACCCATCCATCTCCATTCCACGTACACATGTGATGGATTGTAAATGCGATCTAGGATGTTCATCATCTCAACCCTTTGTCGATAATCCGTGGAATGCATCGCGGTCATAAACATGATCCGGAACACCAAAAACTTATTCCACGCCTCGTAATTCTGCAAGACAATATTGAAGATGAGAAAATGTTTGGACAGGAACAAATTCTTTACTTCACTTCTAATGAAATCTTATGAAAACAATTCCATTGTAAGTCGGCTCTGATACCAACTGTAACGTGTCCGCTAGAATCATTCCGGACACGCCTTAGCAGTCCATCGGAAAGGTTGTCTAGAAAACTCCACCCGGCACTCCCATGGAATGTTGCGGGTTTTGTCATCTAGGACTTTCCGCGTCTGCCACGTAACGGAAGCGTCCTGGCCGTTCCCACTTAGGATCGGCTGGAATTGTTGGTCATTTACTAACAGCGACTAGCGTCAGACCTGATCGAACTACTTTACGCAGAACGCCTCGTCTGAAGCGGATTCATGCTGCACTTGGTTCAAGGAGAATGGGAAACGAGAGGGATGGAAGGCTCGACCTCTCTGCCACAAGACATAGTCCCATTCCGTTCCCCTAAAACAGCGTGAATCGGGTAATCGGTAATTCCAAGTCATCGTTCTCACTACTTGTTTCGGTGATGTTGATCATCCTTCTGTTCGTCGAAGATTTTGAGAAAAGTTCCCAGCTAACCGGGACCACCCTTCCATAGGACAGACCCATGGTCCATCCTCCGCACTTTCCTCGGTTTGTTTTAGTTATGTAATTACCTACCACATTAGTTTGACATATACAAACAGCTTCTTTGATTAACCCTGTTATGCACTGGTTCCTTCACGTAATCTTATCACAGGACATAAAGAAAACAATGTCAAACAACTCCTTTGTTATCATTATATCCTTTTATCTTCGAAATACAAGGAGTTTCCGCCCGTAGGCGTATTCATAATCCGCCCGAAGGCTATCCAGTAATCCTTCCTGTGATTACTATCCCAAGTTTCCGCCCGTAGACTAGTATGCGGGCCTCGAGATCCAATCCCGAGTCACGTTAGTCTCTTGTGCAGGACCCGGAAGGCGAGGGATTTACAGCCAGAGCCCCCCCTGGCACCCAAGCGTCCTCCTGCTCCAAGCAGAACTCAACGGAGAGACCTCTCACGGCGGGTTCGGTCCACGTTCCCGGCGCGGTTCACAACCCCCTTGGCTAGGGTTAGGCAGGCAGTCGGGGGTAACTGAAGCTGCCTCTCCCTTCGGGCTTCAACCTGAAGTATTTAGATATGTTTTCCTCCTTTAGTTCATTGAGCAAACAATGCAAACAGTGCTTTCTAACTTTTACAAACACAATCAAATTTCAATGGCCGTTTGGCTGGCAAACTGTCAAGGAGTAACTCCTTTTTCCTCCGAATGCAACCCGCATTCGATTCGGAATCAATTGCAACTTGGCAAGATTCCTATCATTCTTAGGGTTAGGGTCATACCCTTCCAATACATTAGGTTTGTTGTGGCAGGATCCAGCGACCATGTCGCTTTAGTTTATAGTCTGGTCATTTGCTTCAAGGCAAATACTTAACTTTCCTTTTCCTTGGCAATTTTTCCCCAAGAAAAGTGAGTAACAGGATGATTAGCCATCCTCTTGTAAGTTAAATTCTTTCAATAACTTGCCAACCTCATTTCGAGAGACGATAAAGCTCTCTTGTGGACAAATCTCAAGTCTATACAATGTTGCAGCTTTTTGCTCATGTTTTGCATCTATTCCACGGGATCATTCTACCCATTGTTTAGCGTTCCTCGATCACGGAGTTTACCTCCATCGAGTAACAGGGTTTTATTGGGTATCTTCCAAATCAATCCTAATTAGGTTGGCCCATGGTTCTAGACTCCCTTGTGGTTTATGTGATGTAGACAACACAATATATTTGTCTTACGACAAGGATGAACCTTTCCCAAAGGTAATAAACTAGATCAATAGTTACAACTACACCAATACATGCGATCCACTATTCTACGCATCACATGGTTCACAATAACCCTATCCTTTCCTGGCAAAGTAAAGATGCCTGATAATCTGGACACTAACTTTCCTAGGTCCCACTAAGACTTACCCCAAATAATCATGCCACTTGCAAGTCTTAGATCATGTTTGTGCCCTTCTATTCCTCTTCGAATAACATCTTAAGGTGTTAACTTCCCTCATGAATCATTACACGGAAGATCTATCTAAAAATGGGACATGCCAATAATCTTTCCATGCCTAGTATAAAGGTGTACCTTAATAAGTTCAACCTTGTAATGATGCAACAGTTGTCCTCGGCTCGTCACTTTAGAATGCACAAAAGAAAACTTACTAATAAGGTCTGCAAATGCATAGACACCTTATGCTCTTTCATTAACTCCATGATCAATTCCCATATCTTAAGCTATTTCTAATAATGTTCATATAGCCAATTCATTTCCCAATTGCATTTACTTGACTAGTTGCATTTGACATGCATGAGTGCCTCCTAGTCCATGAAGTTATCGTGAATAATTCAATACTTTTGTGTGGAATCCAAATAGATCAAACCTGGACTTGCGGACTCCGGAAAATATCCACGTATGCTCGGGTTGAGCCTTCCGCATCGCACCTTGTGATCTTCCTAGAGACCATCGCGAATTTGATCTCCAGCTAGCCTTTGTGGACTTCAACTTTTTGCCTTGGCTTGCAATCTTATGACCTTGGCTCGCCTCCTTTGTATGCGCAACTCTCTTTGTTATATGGCTTCCTTGACCGAAGTTCCGATTTGCAGAATTTTCCTTGGCGGGCCTTAGGGTTCTTATGAGATCCCTTTGACAGTGGCGATTTGAGAGCTTTAGTCCTCCTTGAAATTCCGGATTAAGGAAGGATTGATGATGTCCGCGGAAAAAGGCTCTTGCGAATGGGCCTTGCAAGAATAGGACTTTAGAGTTCTTCTTCTTCTTCCAAAAATCCAAGGACCGGCCTTGGGGGTGATTAGTGGGATGGCCTTTATGGGCTTCCTCACTTTATTTTTCAAAATCCCGAGGATTAAAGATATTGGGAAAAGGCTTTCAAGGACCCCTCTTCTTCTCTACAAGATCTTGGGCAAGAGGCTTATGGAAAAATCGGTGAGAGGGTTCGTCGCCTCCTCTTCCTTCAAGTTCCGGGGTGTGTGTGGATAGACCGATGGGCAATGTAGTGGGAAGGACTTTTGTCACCTCCTATTCTTCAAATCCCGGAATAAATGGGCTTATGAAAGCTTCCCGTGACGCCTCTTTCCCTTCAAAGTCCCCGGGGTAAAAATAATGGGCTTAACGAGGCCTCCCCGTGTCACCTCCTACTCTTCTGAATTCCCGGGGGTGTGGAAAGACTCATGGGGGAAAAAGTAGTGGGAAGGGGGCTTAAGAAGCCCCCCCTTAGAAGCTTCTTTAGAGAAGCTTCTAGGAGCTTCTGACTGCAACGTGCAACGTGGAGGGAGTCGTGTGGCAGCGGACTGGGCGACTGGCGGCAACGTGGCGGCAGCGTGGATGGCGTCAGCAAGGCGGCCTGGCGGACTGGCGAATCTGGGCGGCGGCCTAGTCTCCTCCAGCTCCTTCTTCACGGCCTCTCCTCCCTCTCCTCTGACAGCCTCCTCCTTATCGCAGCACGGCTTCCCTTCTCTCTAGTACGGCTTCCCTTCTGTCCACGGGCCTTTCCTTCATCACGGCCCTCCTTCTCACGCCCCGACAGCACCCACCTTCAGCCCACGACCGTCTCCTCACTCATAGTACCTCCCTTCCAACCCCCCAAGAGGGGGTTCTTATAGGACAAGGAGGGGAGAGGGACTGCCCACGTGGTCGGATGCATGTCCTTCTCCCTTCACCTCCTCATGCTCCACTAGCCCATCCCTTTCCCCCCCCCCAGCCACACATCGGCTGGGGGAATAAAAAAAATTTGCAATAATCTTACCTTTATCCTCTTGACCTCTTCCCAAGAGGCTGTTTTTCCGCGGTTATGCGGTTTGAATCCCCCGGCCCTATTCTCGTAAGGTAGAGTGTCTCTATTTACCGCGTGTGGCTATGGATCAACTGCTGGCACTAGTGATAATCCTTGCACGAAATTTACACGACGTGCGGCAAGTTAATATTTACCGTAAACGGTACGCAGAAATATTACAAATAAATTGGTTGGAAATAACTGGATTCCTATTGATTCACTGTCTTATAATGATGGATTCATGTTTTATGAAAAGAGATTATGTGTTACAATTCCATTCAGATCTTTTGTTTTGAATGAGATTCATTGTCCCCCATATCAAGGTCATAGAGGTATCATATCTACTTTACATACATTAACTGAAGATTTTTATTGGCCGCATATGGACACCGATGTATCTAACTTTGTTTCTGAATGTTTGATTTGTCAAAGAGTTAAGAGACATCATGGTAAACAGTTGGATTACTTATGCCTTTGTCTATTCCATCGAGACCATGGGAACAAATTTCTATGGATTTTATTACTGGTTTACCTAATACTAAATCTAACCATGATATGATTTGGACATTAGTAGATAGGTTTAGTAAACAAGCATATTTCATTCCATGTAAGAAAACTTTAACAGCATCACAAGCAGCACAATTGTTTTGTAAAACTGTTTTCACTAACCATGGGTTACTAAAAGTTATTATTTCTGATCGTGATTCTAGATTTTGTAACAACTTTTGGATTACTCTGTTTGCTAACCTTAGCACAAAAATTGATTTCTCATCTGCATTTCATCCTGAAACTAATGGACAAACAGAAGCCACTAATAGCACTATTCTAGATCTTTTACGTGCTTATACTATCTCTAAACCACAGACATGGGATACACATTTACATTTATTGCAATTTGCATATAACAATACACCACACACATCTACAAAGAAAGCACCGTTTGAAGTGATTTATGGTTATAGATTGTCTACACCTGTTGCATCTTTATCAAATAGAGATCAGAGTGCTAATGATATTGCTACTATGCACGCTACTATTTTTGATGAGGTTAAAGACATGATTGCCAAAGCCCAGCAATCATATACCAAACAAGCCAATAAGAAAAGACAATAAATGAATTTCAAAGTTGATGACTATGTTTGGTTGAGAATAGAAAAACGTAGATTACAAAGTGTAGATAGACACCCAGTTGTGAAATTAGCCCCTAGATTCTATGGACCATTTAAGATCATTCACAAAATTAATGACAATGCATTCAAATTAGAATTACCACCTCACTAGAAAATTCACAACACATTTCACATTAGTTTATTACGACCCTTTAGAGGCCAATTACCTGTACACCCTGTTTATGAAAACCCACCTTTGTTAGAGGAAGAGACTGAAATACTTGAACCTGAAGCTATCATAGACACTGATTTTATGACAACTAGAACTGGCCGAAGATATTCTAGATATCTTGTTAAATTTAAGAATCATCCTGTAGAGGAAGCCCAATGGATGCATGCTAGAGACTTAAATGCTTTCCCTACTCTGCTAGCTCCACATTGAGCTAATAGCAATTGAGGTCAATTGCTATCCCACCCCGGGGGTATGATGCCAGGAGGCATATTTCACAGTGGATTGTTTACCACGGTGGATTCCGTGAGGTTTTACGGTGGATTCCGTAAACTTTGATGACCGGGGCTCATACATAAAGTGGATTCTTTGTGCGAGAAGTTGATGGGGATGCTTATCCTTTTCGGGCGTTTCATTAATTTAGTGTGTACATGGGTGATTCCACAAAATGCATATTAAATTAATAAACGTTTATGAGTTTAGAGTACGCACTCGTAATAAATTAAGGTTAGAATTGATTTCTAACCAGTTGATTTATTTATGTAGCTGAAGATTGCTAGGTATTCACTTTTGTCGGTTTAATTGTATTATTTTACTAACGATTGTGAATGCTTCAGTTGATGTGTACAGATAGTAGCAGTGGCGGAGGAAAGCATTGAAGAATAGCGAGCATTCGATTTATCATTTATATTTTGATGGGCGCATACCTTAGGCATGGCACCTATATTTTGTCGCGCCTATTTATTGAGGCATTGGATATTTGTTTATTATTTTGTATGCGTATGGGCCCACGATTATGTTATTTGTATTTGGACATTGTGTTGGGTACGCCTGACTCTTTGGGTACCGCCCATTAGCTTTATTTCTATTTTGTGCTAAAGCAAACTCAAAAGCTAAAAGCTTGCTATTTTGTAATTTCGGCTATTATTTGAGCTTGAAGATGATTAATACATAAAATACATGCTTTGTGGAGCGCTCACACAAGGCATGGGGGGAGATTGCACCCAATTGGTCTCTTGTTCATGTCGTTCATGCTTTTTACATTGAATTTTGTGCAAGAAGTAGAGTTCTATTGTTCTTGGGGACCTTCCGGCAATCACTACGCGAGCGTATAGCATCCAATCTGCACACCAGGCATGGAGTCCATGTTGTAGTGCCCTCCTTGTTAAATCTAGTTTTCTTTTTAGTTGTTCCAATGTCTCTTCTCCTCTCAGCTGTGACATTCAATGGTGTGCTTAAGAATATGCATTGCTACTCTAGAATTCCTATCTTAACAACCGCGGCTTTGATTTCCACTAGGAGGCATTCACTCTTTGAATGGGTCAGCTTGTAGGCTAAATCTTTGATTCCATTTTTACTAGAGAAATCTCCTCCTCCTCCTATTTCCTTAGTTGTTTTTCCATGTGCTCTTCTTCTAGTCTCTGATTCCTCCTCCACCCTTTGTAGCTCTCTGTTTCCCTTGGAGGTGGATCGATTTCTTCTTGTGGGGATTTTGAGAGTGATATTTTCCTCTCCTCTTGGCTTGACAAATTTGAGCATGCTTGCTCACTGATTGTCCTCTCACTCTTGCTTTTGAGATTGTTAATCATTCTCCTTTTCATTAGTAACTCTCTCCATGTTGTCTTGTTGTTCCTTGTGGACTTTGTCTCCCTCTGGCAATAACAAGGTGACCATCGCAATAGAGGTCCAAGGGTTTGTGAAAGAAGGTGATGTTGTTGGGAGGGGGTAGGGTCCAAATGCCACAACAAGACCACCAATGTTAGAGTTGGAGCCCCCAAAATTGAACAAGGCAGGAAACTTGCCATGGCACTGTGCCAAATTCCCAGCATATAAATTATGAGTCTACAAGAGCGTGACACCAGCTTTCTCCCGTATGTACATTATGATGATGATGATGATTGTCTGGTAGTGTTCTTATTTTTGTACTCTAATCTGACATGCTCCATCGGCAACATACATGACTGTCTGCTTCTTTTCATAAATCATATATTCTCCACACAAGTTTATGCTTGGCAAGCAACCCTAGAGAACAAACTCCATAGTCATTGACCAATAGCCATTGAAATTGATGATCATTACTTCAGGCTCCTCCACTTAGTACCAAAGCACTTTGATGTTTCAAATATCCCTTTATCCCAATATTGAATTTCCTTCATCCATCTTCTCTTGCATGGTGTACTCATACTTGGAATCTTCAAAAGGGATATTCTCTTCATATGAACTTGTTCTTCCATGCAATGTGCTCTAACAAAAATATACCTTGGAATAGAACTTCGTGATTCAAGATCAAATGCAATGTCAAATTCATGATTTGCAACCAATCAAACAATGTCCACACAAAATTTATGAATGCATTGAAGAGAATGTGTCTAGCCTAACTACATGTGCTCATGCGGCATGCAAAAATGCAAAAAAAAAGACACACATAATGGAAAATAAATTCCTAATGATGCTGACTAATGAGATCAAAATCCTAGCAAAAAAGTTTTCCCTTAGGTTTGCAGTGGTGGATATGCAGCGTCACCACATTCGCCCCCTCCAAACCTACATATCCTCTGAATGGGCCACAATAATGAGAAATAGGAGAAGTAGTGGACGGTGCAACAGGAGAAGTAGGAGAAGTTGTGGTAGGAGAAGACATCGCTGGTGGTGACTGCATCCCGTTCTACAAGAAAGCCTTTCATCTTGGCCTCTTTGTCAGAGTAGAGACCGCATCGACAGCATCTTGTCAATCCATCTTCAATCCCATAGGTCACGTATGGTCCTCTAGCAACTCTCCCAACTCATCTTGAAGTGCATGATTAACCGCCTGTAAGAAAAACTCCACTTTCTCCGAGTTTAGAGCTCTTTGCTCTAGTGCATCCCACTAGTTGTATCACTCTTTAAAATCCTACAATGAGAGCTGGATTTTTTGAGCCGTGCTTGAAGCATTTGAGGCCGTTTTTGGAGCAAAAAGTGCTTGGGAAGAGCCAAGGACCAAATTTTCATGAAAAATCAAACTATGGAAGATGTCCAAGCTAGAGTTTTCCTAGATGCATTTTGATGTCAGGAATCCAATGCAAGTCTCCATTCGTCAGTCGAAGGTCGTTTGACCCCCCATTTAATCCCCACAAGGTTTTCCTAAATGCATTTTGATGTCAGGAATCCAACGTAAGTCTCTATTCGTCAGTCAGAGGTCGTTTGACCCCCCATTTAATCCCTGCAAGGTTTGGCATTATAAACTAGCTACTAGATCCAAAAGCTAAAAAGTGTGCGATGAAGGCCAAGTTTATATATTTTGATGCCGCGAAGCTACATGTCTAGATGGATCTCAAATCTGAGTCTGTCTGCCCACCCGAAATCAAAATATCCACTTGCGGGACACTGTGAACACAAAAGATGAATTGGTTATTTTAAATATTAATAACCTTAGGCTTAAAAGAAACCAAACAAATTAGAAAAACTAACAAATAGGGGGAGAGGGAGGGGGCACAAATTTTTTTGCACCCCTTCCAAATCTCATCGGTACTGCTTGATCCCTCATCCATTTGGGGGGGGGGGAGAGAGAGAGAGAGAGAGAGAGAGAGAGAGAGATTCTTGATTAGGACAAAGAGAGGAAGGAGAGGACTGTAATTTGGCTGAATTTTATGGAGGATTTAAAAATCTAATTTTCTAGTCTTTCTCTCTTCTCTCTCATCTCTCCTCTCTCCTCTTAGTGGCTGTTCATGTGCATCAATTCAAGAGAGAAGGGAAATGATTGTGATGACGAATCCAAACCAAATGATGATGCTGAAGCAATGGAGGATGTAGATCAGACTAAGAGAGTGCGTCAATGGCAAAGAAGAAGCATCAAAGGCCTCTCACCTACGAGATACGAGCCTTGAAATCGCGGTATCTATGTATAAGTGAGCGGTTCTTTTGTTTTATGAAAAATGATTGGAGAAAGTGTTTGATTTTGTTTGTTCTTGATTTCTCATGTTGCATTCTTTCTGAAATATGAAAGAAAACCAAAAAATACAATGATATAATATTTTTTTGGAAAACACACAAAACCCGTAAGTTGCGGTTTTTATGAAAATAATGGAATTTGGGATTTTTATTGAGTGTTTTGGGTCATATGGGATAAAATTTGATATAAAAATGATGTTGAGTGTCCTTGATCAGTAAGAATTCATAATTTTGAAATACAAATAGAGAAAAATTAGTTTTTTTGCCTTTGAAAAAAGAGAAAAATATATTTCATGTTTGTGAGCGTATAACGAGACTGAAGCATGTGGATTGAGCCTCATTCAAGCCTTGTTTCTATGTTATAGTATGTTTTTATCAAATTTTATATGAAAAATTACATAAAAATGAACCCTCCACCTACCTAACAAATGCAAAACCTAAATAGGCAGGGGGAAGAGGGTTTGTGAAAGTGTTTAGTGGCTGAAAATGATTCAAATTCTAATTTATTTGTCTATGCACAACATATAGAAAGGATTATCATTTGAATTAAGGAGACTAATAGCACGAAGAAATTCGATGCTAGTCTCTAGCAACGCCGCATGTACGATTAGTTGGAAAATCATTGAAGGGTTGTTTTTGCACTTCACCTAGCTGGTTTTTAATGATAAAATTCTTGAGCACAATGGTCATCCATATTTGCATTGAGCATAACATGGTATCAAACCTGGACGCACTGCAATTGTTTTCCAAACGGTGATCTATGTGGAGTATGTAAGGAAACCCGAGCTGTAGGATAGATGAAGAGTTTTTTGGGGCATGCTTGGTAAGGAAAGATCAAATCTCTTGGATCATTCAAAATATACAAGAGTGGATATTGTTCATATGCTCTTTATGTCAGAGCAGCACATCAAGGGGCCAATCCTCTTGGTGTAGGAGAGCTGCAGTGAGGCCATGACATTTAGGTGGAGGGGTGCCTCCCATGATATTTGTATTTCATTGGTATATTATACCAAGATGTATGGGATCTCTCTGTGAGGAGTAAGGAAGGGAAATCATTGGACTATGTTCTAGTACAAATGCAATATCTATAGTAGCATTTATGGTAGTGTGTCTCTTGGACGCTCCTAGCCGCGAGGCCATGTGGGGTTGTCTTGAGAGTTATAGAGGCTCTTGGCTAGTCTCTATAGCTAGTGTCAGGCCCGTTTTAGGTCCCGATAGGTGGTGCATTTGTTGGGAGTTGCCTACAAGTGGTGGTTTCCATGCCTTGGTCGATTCGAACCTATTCTCTAGTATATGTCGGAAATTAGTGAGCTAGACTCACAAGATCGTCAAGTGGAGCTCCAAAAGCAAGAAAGGGTTGATTGAGCTAGAAGGCGAGCTGAGATAATTAGAAGATATTCTCCGCAAAGGAGTGACCCAATATCTTTGCAAGGGCGGGGTTTTAATAACCCTAGTTCAGCACATAGTCCATTAGGGGGAGAAAGCTCTAGTTCTTCCCCCCTCTAATCAATCCCTTCACTTTGAGTGGAGCTATAATCTTGGTTGTTCAAACTCCTATAGCAAATCTGGTTGTTACCATGGCGGCACAACCAATTGCTATACCTATTGGAATGGTGGATTTGCCAGCTTTAGGTTCCCCCTATCCATCTTTAATGGGTTAATGGAGGAAGATGCGGAGCTTCACATTAGGGAGTTCCAAAAGTTGATGTTCAATTGTCATATCCAAGATGAAGGACATTTAATGATGTTCTTTAACATCACTCTCAAAAGAAGAGCTGCCATATGGTATCATGGCCAAGAAACCGAAACTGTAACCATTATTGATTTAATTTTTGATGCCTTTTGAAGGGAGTTTGCCCCTAAAAGGGTGGTCAATATTGGCTAGGTGTACTAAATGTGACACGTCAAGAGCCATATGAGGATATCGGAGCATATGCCAAGAAGTTAAAAGAGGTCTTTCACAAATTGCAAGCCTCTATCCCTATCCCTACAACTGCCCAATTGTAATATTTTTTACATGGTCTGGATTTAAACATTCATATGTAGTTGAGTAGTATCACTTTACTGGATGTGGACACTACCATTGGATGGGCACAAGAAGTAGAATCCCGACTACAAGCGGCCTATGCCTCTCGAACCAATCTTAATATGGGTCTAGCTTTAGAAAATAATTTGGCATTGACCAATGGAAATAGAAGCTAAGGGATAGCTATGACTAACCTGAATGTTAGAGAAAGCATAGTCCAAAATGTACCTTTATTGCCAGCTCCTCCCAGTGTGACTATGCCTATGGCTAGTCAGATGGCTCTACCAAATGTTGGAGGCCAAGCATTGAACCCTAATGTTGTTCCTGTGAGTTAGCAACCAATGCCCAATCAAATTGTTAGGCCAATGGAATGATGAGCATGGCTATGAGTTAAGTGCATCGAATGTCCTAAGCAAAGCTAAGGATATGACGAAGCACTACACTGACATGATTTTCGAACAATATCAAAAAATAGCCATTGATGTTAATTTCCTTTTTAAAAAACACAATTTGATAGGAAGTAGATGCCTTGGAGAGGGTGCACCCTCAAGCTTTAATTGTAAATGGTGTGGCGACTAGCACTACCCTAGAAATCATCCAAATGTCAAATGCGACATATGTGGGAAGTCTGGCCATTTGGCTACCATTTGTTGGAGTAAGATTAGCTCTCTCCAACAAGGTAGTAGGCAACTGTGCTCAAGGGAACAATCTTCAGCAAGGTGATGGGATGAAACAAATACTTCAAAGAGGTAAGGCTACTGTAGAGGACATGCCAGTGGTAGTGGAGTTAGCCTCATTGAGGCTGTACGAGTAAATGACATTGAAGCTTCCAATCTACGGGCCATTTTACGAGAGGTCAAAAGGGTAGAGAAAAAAAAAAGATAATGTAAAGCCTGTCGATGGGAACCCTAAGCAAGACAACAAAGGGACGCAAGTCCTTAACCCCAACATGGAAGGGGGAGCTTTAAAACCCATAGAGAGTAAAAGTGACGCCAAGACAGATAAAGAATTACCAAGGAGAAAGGAAAAAGCTAAGAAGGAAGCACCAAAGCCAGTTCAACAACCAAAAGAGAGAATGGTCTAGAGAGAGAAGAGAGCTTTAGTGAATTATCACGAATTCGATTTAGCAAGATCTCTTTGTGAAGTTAAGCCAGCATGAATCTCTTGCAGTTGATTAAGCTCTCTCCAAGAGTGCACAAGGAATTTAAAAAGATCCTTTCTACTGGGTATATTGTGGAACCTTTGAGCATAGCACGAGTAGGAGATGATTGGTGGGAGCATGCTGAAAAACATTGCCCACGAGTTGTAGCCTACATTGATGGAATACTAGTGGATCATGCTATTGTAGATACAGGATCATCTATTAACATCATGAGTTCAAAATTGATAAAGAGGCTAGGTCCAACAATCCAAAAAGGCACCTCCACAATTCTGCAAATGACTGATGACAATTTAAGACACTACAAGATATAGGCCTTATACCACCGTTAAAAGCAACGAAAATGTAAATAAAGAAATTTGCCCCCGTCGTCGCAAAAAGCGTCGTTATTGACGATGCCATAGAACAATTGGTATTAGTGTCGTTATCAGTGTCACTATATTTGCATTGATAGCAGTGTCGCATTTGTGATGCTGATACCGATGCAAATAACGATGTTGATAATGACGCTTTGCAATGCTAATAACGATGCCAATAACGACGCGTGTAGGTAATTTTACGACACTAATAACGACGATAGCAGGGAAAAAAAATTATGGTAGCAATGTGTGCTTTATTTGGGCCATACAAAATAGTTCATGCACTCTGTACAATGCTCATGTAAACAAAAACAAAGTGTACTTCAATCATAACACTGATACATGAAATAAATACATGATCGCATAATGAAAGCGTCTGGCACAATCATGGCAAGATATCACTACTACATAGAAAATGTCTACGCATATCAGGTAACCAAAAAAGAAGGGTGTGTGAGCTCTAGGGATCCAAGGGCGAGCTATACATCCTCGCCATCCAAAAGCTTGTCCCGCCGCAAAGGAGCATCAAACGGACTTTGCAAAAAAAGAAACAACTATACATCAGTCCACCATACAATAATGCATTCTAATTAAATATGGTAACTACAGACAAGAAAGATGAGTGACTTACAAGGCCGCCGTGTCTATACAATCGGTTGATCAATGCAGTGAGACCATGCCTCTCTGCATATCGAGTCTCAAGGCCAATCGGATCATGATTTGTAATGGAGTGCTGCAAAGAAAACAAAAGACTAAATTTTAGAAACATGATTGTGAGTACAAAGGATATTGCAAAAAAAAAAGCAAAACAAAAGAAAAACTTACAAAGTCCTCCAGATATGTTCTGTGGCCGCCACTCCCAAGATGATGGACCACTTTGGCCTCTAGTAATTGAGTAAGTGGATGCTCCAAGTATGAAGTATCCTATGGTCCCATGTCAATCTCCTGACACAACCTCGCATACACTGAAAGGTCGATAGACATGTCACCACAAAAGGATGAGTCCACCTCGTTCTCAAAGAATTATTGGACTCTTGTATTTCCATCATTGTTACCCGATACTGGCTCCTCTACATGCTCCAAGCTTTCAGTGGCCTCCACCCCTTGCAATATCGACCCCTATATTTGCATACTGTTCTCATCTATGTTCGGAACATCACTTTGATGATATACTCTTGCACTTTGGGGAGCTAAAGGTATAACATACTACCATCGAGGTTGTCGGGGGTTTGGATAGAAGATTACCTGTTCACAAACACGTACAAGAGAGATTAAACTATTGTGATATGTACCATGTCGTAATACAATTAACAAACAAATGAGTTTATGCACTTGTTCACAATGGGCCGGCAACACAAGATGTCGTGCAAATTCGTCTTTTTTTTTGGAATCTATTTTTAGAAATCCAGATGGGCCTCATCGAACTGTTGCTCCAGCTCCTTCAAGTACCACTTTGAACCACTGCACATCGAATAGTATCATGAAGAAGCTATGGTAATCCACTGTAACAATACTTTGCAAGTTTCCAAAATACTCCATCTCATCTATAACTGGGTTTGGATCCGTTGCTCGTCGTCGGCTCTCTTGCTCGAACCTTGCCATGATACCATAGTCCATTGTGGAGCGTATTTTGTCAATACACTCCACGCGAAAATGCCGTCCGGCCACGCTGCACTATATATTTTGTATTGTACATTGAAACACTCAACTTTGTTGTTGCATATAAAATATAGATACGACAAATCCTAAACATGTTGTCACCTTTGGACTACATCCCCTCGTGAATTTCCACTCCTCGATTGAGACCTCCGCCTCTTCGCGAGACACTATAGTCAAAGCTCCATGCAACCATCACGTTGACATGAACCGCGGCATCTCCTCCATGCCCTCAGGATATCAAATTGGTCGATGGCGCATACTACATCGAAATTCAGATCACGCTTCCTCTCGATCTTGCCTAGCTTACTGGTACCTGGTGAGCCACATCTCCATAGAGGGATGGTGTAACATACAAAGCGATTCACCTTCTCCTCCATTGCATCATCCATTCTTTTTTCTACCCCATTTCCAACCACCACATCTCCGGTCAATCTATCATCGTCCTTTAGCTACCATAGCATTTTGTTATCTGGATCCACTGTTGGTAGCCATTGTGAAATATGCATTAGTGCCTCAGACACCAACCAACCTTCAGCCATGCTACCTTCTGGCCGAGCTTGTTGTCGCACAAAGCTTTTTAGGATTTTCATGAAGTTCTCCAAGAAGAACATCCATCGCGTATAGACAGGTCCAGCAATCTCCACTTCATCTAAAGATGCACAAGAAGGTGGATTTGTATCATGAGCATGCTAGTAGGCAGGTATTTCTCAAAGAGACAGACCGTCTCCACTACTCCCCGCCTCGCAGATTCAATAGAGGACATCTTAATCTCCTTCTATGAGATCCATATTCGACAACCTGTAAATGGCCCCACGTATTTCTAGAGTAATGTATCCTGTAATAGCGATCAATAGTACAAACTGCCACAAATGAGAAAGCATTATGAACAATGGCTACACTCCAAATAGCAAAATGCACAAGCCAATTACAATCCATTCGTAGTACCAACCTGACATGTCTTATGCCAGTCATGGGATTTTAGCCCTAATAATTGGTCATCTTTAGAAAATGCAAACTTGAGAGAAAACATCATACCCATTGGAGTGCGGATAGACTTGACTATTTGCTTCACAATCCACTCTTCTTTAGTGGACAAAACCCAAGGAGTGCAAGGTAGCTGCACACGACCATCAACACTCGACACTATAGCCAAAACGCCTCCATTTTGCCTACCTCCTTCAAATCCATTCGTGCCCCTATAGTAGTGTCTCTCTTTCATGTGATGTGGTCCCATAGCAAGCTGCCCACATTCTTGAAAGTATGCATGGGATCCAACAAGTGGTTGATCTATAAGTGGGTCCAATATGGCAACTTGTAGAAAACTGAGAACCATCGCATTCCATTTGGATGTGAGTCCTCGTGGACCATTTTTAGCTCGTATCAGCTTGCGGCATTCATAAGTGTCGGAGATCGTCCAAGAAAACCTTCCTTGAGTTCATGACCCTCTGGCAAGAAAGCGGCATGTCCTTGATATACCATCTTCTTCATGGTTCATGACCTTCGGGAGTTTAATGTGGCCCGCACAATGGACATGCATGATAACCTGAGGTAACCAAACCTGTTCCAACATCTCTATCTGGTGAATACAAACTTGAACGAGCTATGATAGATATTACCAACGTGAATGGAAACCTATTTACCTGCGCTCTCTTCGAATCCCGGAAAGTCATGCATCGTCTACATGAGAATGGCTCGAATATTGGCAGATCGTCGACCATCGTGCTTGCTCATATCTTGCATGGTGACCCCCTCTTGCCACAAAATCTTAAGCTTATCGACTAATGGACGAAGATACACATCCATATTTTTGACTTTGTAGCGGCCGAGGACGAGTAAGCTAAGGATGACATGTTCTTTCTTTGTAGAAAGCCTTGGAGGGATATTGTAATTTACAAGGACTATAGGCCACACACTATAAGAAGTTGAGTGCAGACTGAATGGGTTCAATCCATCCATTGCAAGACCGAGCTGAAGATTCCTTGCCTCTCAGGCAAAGGCTGGGAAGGTAGAGTCAATGTGGCTCCATACGTGTGAATCTGCTGATATTCGTTGAACTCCATCTATGGACCTATTCTGTACATTCCACATTGTCAAGGTTGCCTTGCCAGATGTAAAAAACATGTGGTTTATGCGAGGGATAAGCGAAAAGTGTCTAAGAAATTTTTGAGGGATGGTTTGCCCTTGCAAGTCCTGTCGATACCTGTGAGCACCACACTTTGGACATGTCTCCATAGTCTCGTATTCTTATCAAAATAGTATGCAATCGTTGATACATACATGGATGTTGTTGTAGTCCATGCCAAGATTTCGTAAAACATATCGTGCATCATCACGAGACTCAGGCAAGTGGTAATTTATGATATTTCAGTAACCTGAAAAAAATCATAAAACACCTTGAAAAAGCACAAATGTTTTTAATGATACTGTCGAAAAGAAATTAACGAAGCATACGTACAAGGTACCTGAACAACTTGGTCACACTCGCATCGCTCCACTTGTATTTTGCTTGCACACTTAGGAGTGCAAGCAGTGTCTTCAGGTGAGATACTTGGCACCCATCATATAATGGTATGGATGCTTCCTCTCTAAGCAGATCAAAAGTATCGACATCCATGGGAATCAATGCATCGATCATTCCCTCCATCTCAAGCTCCAAGATTGTAGGTAGATCTGGAAGGTTGTCTGTCTCCTCTGGTATCGACGGTATAGATTGGGTAGTATCTTTCAAGTGGTGGATTGGCTCAAGAACTCCATCCATCACACACCCACAAACTCTTTTAATTGGCCACAAAGGATGCACTCCTCCTTGGGATGAGACGTCACCTTCCTGGATAGAAAATTTGCCAGCCACACCCAATCTTCTTGTATATGGTATTCAATTAGCTTGCGAGTACAATGCATGATTAATATTAACTTTTCTTACCATTTGCTGAAAATGCAAGATCACCTGATCATCAATGATCTCAGATCGAAACTCGCCGAAGCATCGTATGTGTTCTGTAGAAAATTGATGTTTTTGTCTAATTGCCAGCTTGCATTGAGAGCAAGGACATGGGACACGCTGATTAAGATACGCCTCGCGATCTTGAACAACAAGACCTTTGTCATTTTCCATGTTATCTACGTTACAACAAACAATTTGTTTTTGCTATCATTCTTTTTTTCTTTCTTAAATTGTTTGAGAAGGGATTTTTTCTCTTGTAACTTAGCAAAAATTGACGTATGTAAAGTCTCCACCCACCCACCCACCCACAAATTAACATATATATATCGGAGTGTTTCCCATCTTGTGGTAACTGGACCTTGCCACCACTCTCTCTTTGTTTTTTATTTATTCATTATCTCCTCTCCTTCCATCTCTCTCTCTTTTTCTCTTTCTTTATTATGCTGTATGTTTATTTCCTCTCTCTCGTTCCTTCTTCTTTTCTCTTCCTCCCCCTCTCTTATTTTCTTTAACGATCATAATCATGACCATGACCACGACCACGACCATGACCACAACCACAACTACGACTACGACTACGACTACGACTACGACTACGACTATGACTACGACTATGACTATGACTACGACTACGACTACAACTATGACTACGACCATGACCACGACCACGACCATGACCATGACTACGACCACGATCATGACCATGACCATGACTACGACCATGACTACGACTATGACGATGACCACGACCATGACCACGATCACGACTACCACTACCACTACGACCATGACCACGATCACGGCCACGACCACCACTACCACTACCACTACTAGTATAATAAACAAGAAAAGAAGAAAAAACAATAGTCACGACCACAACCACGACTGCCACTACCACTATCACTACCACTACCACTACCACGACCACAACCACGACCACGACTACGACCACGACCACGACCATAACCATGACCATGACCACGACCATGACTATGATCATGACCACGACCACGACCACGACAACCATGACCACGACTATGACCATGACCACGACTACGACTATGACTATGACCACGACCACTATCACTATAATAAACAAGAAAAGAAGAAAAACCAATGACCATGGCCATAACCATAACCACGACTACCACTACCACTACCACTACCACTACCACTATAATAAACAAGAAAAGAAAAGAAAAAAAACAACAATAACTACTACTACCTACTACTACAACAACAATAAATAAGAAAAGAAGAAAAAACTACTACTACTACTACTACTACAAAAAACAAGAAAACTAAACAACAATAAACAAGAAAAGAAAAAAAACTACAACTACTACTACTACAACAATAAACAACAACAATTAATTTCCTTTTCTCTCTTCCTCTCCCTCTCTCATTTCCTCTCCCTTCCTCATCCTCTCCCTCTCTTTCTCTCTTTCCCTATCAGGTTTAATGTTTTTTCTCTCTTTTTCTCTCTCCTCTCCCTCTCTCATTTCCTTTTCTCTCTTTCTATCCCTCTCTCATTTCTTCTCCCTCCCTCACCCTCTCCCTCTCTTTCTCTCTTTCCCTATTATGTTTAATGTTTTTTCTCTCTCATCTCCCTCTCTCATTTCCTTTTCTCTCTTCCTCTCCCTCTCTCATTTCCTCTCCCTCCCTCACCCTCTTCCTCTCTTTCTCTCTTTCCCTATTAGGTTTAATGTTTTTTCTCTCTTTTTCTCTCTCTCTCATTTTCTTTTCTCTCTTTCTCTCTCCCTCTCATTTCCTCTCCCTCCCTCACCCTCTCCCTCCCTTTCTTTCTTTCCCTATTAGGTTTAATGTTTTTTCTCTCTTTTTCTCTATTTTTCTCTCTCCTCTCCCTCTCTCTTTTTTTCTCTCTCCTCTCCCTCTCCTTTTCTCTCTTTCTCTCCCTCCCTCACCCTCACCCTCTCTTTCTCTCTTTCCCTAGCAGGTTTAATGTGTTTTTTCTCTTTTTCTCTCTCCTCTCCCTCTCTCATTTTTTCTCTCTCTCCTCTTCCTCTCTCATTTTCTTTTCTCTCTTTCTCTCCCTCTCTCATTTCCTCTCCCTCCCTCACCCTCACCCTCTCTTTCTCTCTTTCCCTATTATGTTTAATGTTTTTTCTCTCTCCTTTCCCTCTCTCATTTCATTTTCTCTCTTCCTCTCCCTCCTTCACTCTCTCCCTCTCTTTCTCTCTTTCCCTATTAGGTTTAATGTTTTTTCTCTCTTTTTCTCTCTCATCTCCCTCTCTCATTTCCTCTCCCTCCTTCACCCTCTCCCTCTCTTTCTCTCTTTCCCTATTAGGTTTAATGTTTTTTCTCTTTTTTTCTCTCTCCTCTCTCTCTCTCTTTTCTCACTCCTCTCCCTCTCTCATTTCCTTTTCTCTTTTTCTCTCCCTCTCTCATTTCCTCTCCCTCCCTCACCCTCTCCCTCGATTTCTCTCTTTCCATGTTACGTTTAATGTTTTTTCTCTATTTTTCTCTCTCCTCTCCCTCTCTTATTTCCTTTTGCTCTCTTCCTCTCCCTCTCTCATTTCTTCTCCCTCCCTCACTCTCACCCTCACCCTCACCCTCTCTTTCTCTCTTTTCCTATTAATGTTTTTTCTCATTCTCTCATTTTTTTCCTCTCCTTCTCTCATTTTTTCTCTCTCCTCTCCCTCTCTCATTTCCTTTTGCTCTCTTCCTCTCCCTCTCTCATTTCCTCTCCCTCCCTCACCCTCATCCTCTCTTTCTCTCTTTCCCTATTATGTTTAATGTTTTTTCTCTTTCCTCTCCCTCTCTCATTTCCTTTTCTCTCTTCCTCTTCCTCTCTCATTTCCTCTCCCTCTATTTCTCTCTTTCCCTATTATGTTTAATGTTTTTTCTCTCTCCTCCCCCTCTCTCATTTCTTTTTCTCTCTCCTCTCCCTCCCTCTCCCTCTCCCTCTTCCTCTCTTTCTCCCTTTCCCTATTATGTTTAATGTTTTTTCTCTCTTCCTCTCCCTCTCTCATTTCCTCTCCCTCCCCCTCTCTTTCTCTCTCCCTCCCTCTCCCTCTACCTCTCTTTCTCTCTTTCCCTACTATGTTTAATGTTTCTATCTCCCTCCCTCTCCCTCTCCCTGTCCCTCTCTCATTTCCCTATTATGTTTGATGTCCCTCTCCCAATTTCTCCCTCTCCCTCTCCCTCTCCCTCTCCCATTTCCTCCCTCTCCCTCTCCCTCTCCCTCTCGTTCTCTCTCATTTCCTCTCCCTCTCTCAATACACATGAATTATACCAAAAACAAGTAAAAGAGAGAGAGAAAACACAAAAGCAAAGCAAAAATGGACAATGCACTCATTGTAAAGGCTCGAAGAAGGGTTTGCATCTCCTCTTCACGACGGCGGTAGCAGCGGTGAGAAGCCTTCTTTCTCCCTCTTTCTCTCTTTCTCTCCCTCTCAAATGCAAGATGCTCGCTCTCCCTCTCGCTCTCCCTTTCTTTCTCTCTTTCGTGAATGCGCGCAAAAGAACACGCTTAGGTTCGGCCCGTGTTTTTTTTGTCCAACTACCGTCGCTATTTGCGTAATAGCGACGCAAATAGCAACACCGCTATTTCTCGTCGCAAATGGCCGTCGCTATACCCTCATATCCTTGTAGTGAGACAAGGTGAAGGTTATATTATTAAAGTCCTTGTGACCATTACTAGTGTGGAATGCATTGGGGACTTTAGGGTTATTAGATTCGCAGGGTGGCCAAGAGATCAAGTATTGTTAGGAAGGCCATGGATCTTGCAATCCGATTGTTAAATGGATATACCTGCTAATCGATTGATATTTAGCAAAGGTGCTAATTGTGTGGTAGTCGATGCTTACCCTGAGTTTCCTCAAAGAGAGAGAGCTCCTCTATTCTCTATGGAATTAGAGACATTAGAAGATGTATTTGCTAGTGAGATGTCATTGAGTGATGAATCCAAAGAAGGGTTCACTATAGAGGACATCTATCAAATAACTCTGAATGAGCCAATAGAAGCTCAAGATTGAATAAGAGACATGGATGTGATTGAGATGGATCTTGGTATGCCAAATGATTCACGGCCAATTAAATTAAGGTAAATGCTCAGTGTGGAAGAAAGGGAGGACTATGTGTCCCTTATCCAAGAGATTCATGACATCTTTGCCTAGAGTTCTGACGAGCTGAGAGGTGTTCCTCCCAGCCTAGTTGTTCATACAATTCCTCTTAAGGAAGGTAGTCGTCTTGTGCATCAAAAAAAGTAAGGTGTATGCCTTTCGAACTAAGAGACTGGCTATTTGAGGAGTTACAAAAATTGCAAGCTGGTTTGATCTTCCTTGTTCAGCACACTAAATGGTGTTCACCTGTTGTTATCAGGAAAAAGAAAAATAATCAAATTTGAGACTTTAGAGAGCTGAATAAGTAGACAATTAAGGACTACTACCAGTCGCCCTTTATTGATAAAATTTCAGACTAGTTAGTAAGTAGGGAGATATATTCATGTATGGACTACTTTGTGAGATACAACTAGATGGAAATTGCAGAAGAAAATAAGCTGACAACAAATTTCATTACTATCTTATGTACCTTTGCATACCATCTAATGGCCTTTGGTTTATGAAATGCATTTGGCTCATGGCAATGAATAGTAGACATGACCTTTTGTGACATCTCCCCAAAAGAGTTGAAAGTATTTATCGATGACCTAGGGAAAACCACCATAAGAGAAAGATAGTCGATTATTTTAAGGAAGTGTTTTGAGCACTATATAATTTTGCATAGCTCTTAACCCACAGAAGTACGTCTTTGGGTGCCTTATGGGCTATTACTAGGCCATATGGTTAGTTGAGTAGGGATGACTGACCCTGAAAAGATCAAGGTTATAGTCACCATGGGTCCGCCACGCACTCCAAAAGAAGTACATCATTTTCTATCATATCTAGGGTACTACTGGAGGTTCATAAATGCCCTAGCAGAAAGAATATTGTCACTAATAAATCTATTATCCTTTAGTTGTCTATTTGTATGGAGTAACCCTTAAAAGGTAGATTTTAATGATGTGAAACAGGAGCTAGTAAAAGCACTAGTTTTAAAAGCACCTAAAAGGGGCAAAGTATTCTACATATTTTTAGCAGCCACTATGCATAGTATCAGCTACTATTTATCCCAAATTTGGGAGAAATAATAGTATCACTTGATCGCTTTTGCTAATCAGAAGTTGGGCATATAAGAAATCAACTATACCTACATGGAGAAGTTGTGCCTTGCAATGGTATTTTCGACTAAAAGATTCGGGCACTACATTGTCTATGAGATTGTAGCTTTTTATATGAAGGCGGAGGGACTTAGATTGCTGATGAACAAAGCCATAGCTATCGGATCATTTAGCAAAGTGGTTAATCACTTTGCATGAATTTGAATATGAGATTAGAAGACGTAAGCCACCAAAGCTGCAGGGTATTGTGGAATGCCTTGTGGATTTTGGGGAGTTGAAAGGGACTTCAGTTGAAGGAAGTGATATCGAGAAAATGTTTAAAATTGATATGGCCTCTATCCCATCTTGGTATGCTGCTATCACACATTACCTATCAACACAAGAGGTTGGAGCGGTCTATTGAAATCATAAAAGAGGAAAATTAGACAGCAAGCTTTGAAATTTTCTTTGATTGCATGAACATTATATCAGCAGGGGGTTGATGATATCTATCACGGATGTGTGATGCTTTATGAGGTTCTACTTATTTTGGAAGAGTGCCATGACTCTGCTTGTGGAGGGCATTTTG
The DNA here is from genome assembly GCF_053477565.2 of Lygodium microphyllum. Lineage (NCBI taxonomy): Eukaryota > Viridiplantae > Streptophyta > Polypodiopsida > Schizaeales > Lygodiaceae > Lygodium > Lygodium microphyllum. The sequence continues at coordinate 89,049,336 of NC_141157.1, forward strand.
TTGGATGACTGACTACCCAAAAAGCTTTAAGAGTCGGATATTGGTGTCTGTCCATTTTCCAAGATACATTCGAGTATGTTAAGAGATACGATACTTGTCAATGACATGACAATAGGGAGAATAGAAAGCGACCACTTACTCCAATTATTGCTATACTTCCATTCGAGAAGTGGGGCATAAATTTTGTGGGTCTTATTACCTCATCATCTTCTACATAGAAGAGATATATTATAGTGGTGAGTGATTATTTTATAAAATGGTTAGAAGCATGAGTGATGAGGAAGGATGACGCAAAAGAGACTACTAGTTTCCTACTAGAGCAGATTATATGCCGTTTTGGTCTACCAAAAGAATTACTATCAAATCATGGAACCCCGTTTCCTAAACAAGGTGATTAAAAGCATGACTCAAGCATGGAAAATTAAGGAAAATAAGACAACTCATTGTAACCCACAAGTAAATGGGAAAGTTGAAAGTACTAACAAGTAGGTTGTTGGTATTCTATCAAAAATAGTGTCCGAAAAAAAGTGAGATTGGGATAAGAAATTATATGTGGCAATGTGGGCATATAACATGATGTTTAAATGAGCCACTAGCCACACCAAGCTAGTCTATGGGGAGGAGTATGTTTTGCCCTTAGAGATAGAGTTTTCGACTATAAGATTCACAATCAATCATTCTTTGGGTGACAAGGATGCCCTCTTTGGGTGCTTTACGACTCTGGCCCACTTGGATGAGCTTAGATTACAGAGTCTATTGTGCCAAGAAGTGGCTAAGCGTCGAATGTAGTTGCATGATTTAAAAGCAAAGAAATATATTTAAGAAGGGATAGTTAGTTCTATATTATGATGCACGTAGAGAACTGTTTCCAGGAAAACTTGAGCCCAAATGGGATGGTCCCTACAAGATCGTAAGAATAGGGAAAAATAAGTCCATGGCATTACTCGCTGATCTTGAGGGAGTGGAATTTAAAAATACGATTAATCTTAATTAGATTAGACCTTATTATCTCTAAATGAACTAATGAAGTAAATGCCTTGCAGGTCAATGCGGGGTTAATCAGAAACCTACAAGAGAAAATATTGGTTGATGGGGCTTATTCCTTATTTGGAATACCTATACTTGGAGTAGAAATATCATCAGGAAAAGCTTATTTGGTGGTGTAAAGGAAATAAAGTGATCGAGCAAGAGGATTGATCATCTTTTTGGAAAATCAAAGTCTTTTGTCATTTCACTACTTACGAATTCAGACAAGCATTCGTGTTATATTTAATGAAGAAGGTGGGATGGAGCCTTCAATATATCCTTTGAATATCCTAAATTTTGACTATCATAATTATGAGTAGAGGTGACGATAGTTGGCTATGTTAACCCCTTGTGGATGTACACAATGTACTTTGATGGAGCATTGTCGTAATGCTATGCGGACACAGTGTGAAAAAGCATGGAATGCATCATCATCCGACTTTTTATTAATCAAGAGAGTCAATGTGATCTGAGTCATTAATATTAGTGTGACTTGTATGGATTATAAAAAAAAACTATATTTTTGGATAGTTTTAGCCTATATTTGATATTATTTTTTGTAAAAATCCAAAAAAGTTAGAAAACTTCTAGATTAGGATGGAATGCAAAAAGCAAGTTGCTTTTTTAGCTAGTTAGGAGATTTTTCATAAAAAAGACAGATTGACGAAATCGCACGCATCACGATCATTGTAAACAGGCTAAAAACTGCAGATTGAACTAAAATAAGAAGAAGGAGTGATTTGGGAGATCCATGAGCATATGTCCTACAATTTTACCCCCCTTTTAAAGCCAATGGAGCCATGAGATTTGGGTTCCGAGCAGCAAAGAAGGAGCTGTAATTTTTATGCACGTTTTATTCTACGAAGAAGCTCTAGGAGATCTAATACTTGGACATTGTTTATGAGTAGTGCAAAGATTCCAGGTTCTTTCAATACATATTGATTCAATTCATTGTGATTTGTTTTTGTAGTGTTTACCACTTGGGTATTCTCTATCTTCTCTTCCATCTCCTATCTCTACTTCCTTCAACTTTTGATCCCTGGTGGATTCAACATTTCGACAAAAACCCCTCCGACATTGGTGAACCCAATGTGAAAGGTCGTCACAGAAGAAGGAAAGATAAGATGGGAGAACCTTCGAATACAATCTCCAGTGATGTTTTACAACAGTTGGTGCAAAATATAAATATGCTTATGCAGGTACAACAACAACAACAGGTGATGCAAACTTCAGCAACACTTAGACTTAGTTGATTCTTTCTTCTACCTTCAAGCATGCTGCCTTTAGGTGGGAGGTTTCAAACAAAAAGTGTTGTGATGAATGCTTTGCAAGCAGTTGAGTGTGAGGTGAAGTTATTCAATGGCAGGAATGTATCTGCATATGTACATACCTATGCTCAGAAGATGGAATTCTTTGGAGTGGATCAATCTTCATGGAGCCAGTATTTTGTACTTGTTACTGTTCATGAACTGAAAGCACGGATTACTGAATTATACTTGCAGGATGCTGACTGGGTAGCCTTCAAGAAGACACTCATGGAAGAATTTTATATTGAGGATACCAGTTTGATTATGCGCAAGACTTTTCAAGAGTGGGTTATACAACCCAATAAGGGTCTTGTGGCTATAGAATTATTAAGAGAATTTGAAAGTCGATTTGAGCAGTTGGATCTTGCAGAACAGCAAGCTCTTGCAAGTCAAAAAATTGAATTGTTTCTACAGGCAGCTGATCCTGAGCTTCAGGAGAAGCTTGATGATTTGCTGGAGGATTAGACTATAGAGACAGGTTTGAAAACAGAGTGGAGACATGTCAAGGAAGCTGTTACTGCGCTTGTGAAGAAGCATAGAAGAAGGGAAAGATTGTATGTCTCTAGCTTGCCCACTGTTATAGGCAAAATAGCTAAAGTATCCAGTAAGCTACCCGCTTCTGTGGCTAACCCTATGGTTGTACCTACTATTGTTCCCTCTGTTAGGGAAGATGTCTTGGATGAATTTGTCAAAGGGATGTGGGATCTTCAATTGAAGGTTGCAAAATTGGACGAAAAAGGAGAAGAGGAAAGGGGACGGCGGCAACCCCTAAGCCTGGAAAAAGATGGATGTGGTGTGACAGTTTACAGCACGAGAGAAAGGATTGTGCTACCTATTAGGAGGCCTTGGCATGATAGCTTACCTTTTGGAAAGATGGCAAGATCCATGCACAAGAAATATGATTGCCTCTTCCTTTGAATTTTGGAAAGGGAGGTATGCAAAAGTTGTTGGAAGACTTGGATGTCTGAAATGCTTATGCGGCGGTACATGCTTCTACTTTTGGTCTATAGTTGGATAGAATGCATGGCAAAGTGATGGTTGGTCCAAAGGCTAAAATATGGACACATGCTTTACATGGAGCTGAAAAGAGACAGGTCACTGATAGTGAAATGTCTCATGCAGGGCAAGACATTCGTGGCATAACTGGTTGGGAATCATTGGTAGATGCATATTCAGTGTATGCATATTTAGCAAAGGTACAAAACACGGATGTACTTGTGGAAGAAAAACGAAAAAGAGATGAAGATATTGCAGGGACATCTAAAAGAATAACAAGAAGAAGTGTGGATCAGCCTAAATCAACAAATCAGCCACCTCTCGAGCATGTTATGGAAGAGGTTAGTCAAGAGCAAAAACACGATAACAAATAAGAGGGCAAAAAGAAGGGCAAGCAGCCAGGATATAAGTTGCAATTTGACATTGAGACAAACACAGATCTTAAGAAGGTTCTTGAAGAACAGATCTTAAATAGTCGAGTGGAATTTACCTTGGGAGAGGTGCTTGGCATTGCCAAGCAAGAATTTCATGATGATATCATTGACATAATTAAAAGGAAGCATCGGTTTCTTGGTGATACCACTACTAGTACCATTGTTGCAATTTGAAGAGGAAACTGGTTTGTTGGGTATTCGGGCTGAATATGAGCATGAAGTAAGTACAGGATTGTCTATGCAGGATGCTACTAATCAATGGACATCATGTGGAAAAGATAAGAAAGTGGCTGAAAATGCATTGTCTTGTAGCAATATGCATGGTGGAGTAAGGCAAATGCAACAATATGGAGAAGAGACTCTAGGATTTATTCCTCGAAGTCACTACACAAGAAATCATTGGGCTAGACCTACCACTGAAATGCTAGTGAAAATAGGGGAGTGTGAAACTCCTTGTGTTGCTTTACTTGACCATGGGTCTGAGATAAATGTCATTGAGTGTGGATTGTATAAAAATTGTGCATGGCTTGTAGACACTGATCATGATTGGCAAATGAGGGCTGCAAATAATTCTTCAGGGGAGCTCTATGCTGCATGTCCTAATGTAAAAGTGATGATTGGTGATGTATAGGAAGAGCAACACTTCTTTGTGCAAGATAATTCCTCATATGCAGTGATTTTGGGACAGCCCTATATTATAGGGGTGTGTATGGAAACAAAGGTGCTTGATGATGGTTCTACTTAAGCAAGCATCAAAAGTAAGGATGGGAGAAAAGTAGTCCAATTTCTTATTGTTTGTGTTAATCGTCCTAGAAATAGGGATACGCTTTGAGAGTGTCCTTTGATTCCGAATGCAAGGGAATTCAAAGACCTAGAATTTCATTAAGCACTGCTGTAAACTGGGGCTACAGTAGTGCTGTTCAGAGGGTGTACTCGCCTTTTGATGAAATGAAGCATGTATTTACTATTGGTAATTCTCAGTTTACAGCAAATAGTTCATGTTGGTTTAAGCCTATGGAAGCTATGTGTAGGGCTGAATGCATATTTATGAAACGGGCTATTAAGAAACTGAGAGCATTGGGGATGTTAGTTGAAAATGATGGCATTTTAGGCATCTTTTATGAGCTGAATATTACTAACACTATGGTTGAAATTTCAGCAACTACACATGCAGGAAATGAGGTTGAAAACGAAGTGTTGTCAGTATGTTCTTTGGATATGTATGATGTTATAGCATTGTTTGCTCAACATGAAGGATTACAATGGGTTGAAGCACTTGTGTAGACAAAGTATAAGACAGTTGACAAAAAGGTGAAACCAATTACTTTGCCACTTCCACCAGAGAGTGAGGGTATGTATGAAAAAGTGTCAAGGCAGCCAAACTTACGGGATCCTAAAGATATAGGTCATCAATTTACATCTGAAACATTAAAGGAATTGAAAGTTGGAGTAGAAGGGTTTCTTTTGCCTGCTCAGAGACACTATTTTATGCGGATGTTGGCTAGACATGGGAAGGCATTTGCATTTCAGCCAAGTGAAATAGGTTGTGTGGATCCAAATGTTGTCTCTCATATGGTCATATTTATTGTGCCACATGTACCATGGAACTTGAGGCCTATTCCAGTGCCTAAAGCTTACTTGCCAAAGTTGATGGATTTGCTAAATGAAAAGATTTGCATGAAGATCTTGGAGCCTTCTTTAGCCCCCTACTCAAATTGTTGGTTTACTGTGCCCAAAAAGAATGGGGCTTTGAGATTTATTCAAGACATGCAACCGGTCAATAAAGTGACCATAAGAAATGTGGGTGTAGGTCCTGTGGTTGATGAATTTGCAGAGGCTTTTGCAGGCAGAGCGATCTATTCTTTGGGTGATCTTTACTAGGGTTATGATCAATTTTAGCTTGCAATTAAAAGCAGGGATATCACATCCATGAAGACTCCTTTGGGGTTAGTACAGATGTGTACTCTCCCACAGGGTGCAACAAACCTAGTGGCACACATGAAAAATGCTATGAATAGGGTACTCAGGGATTTTATACCACAATTGACTATGCCCTTCTTGGATGATGTACCAATCAAAGGGTGTGTAGTGGATGAAAAGAATGAAGAAATGGATGCTCATGGATGTAGAAAGTTTGTTGTAGACCATATTGTGGATTGTGAGAGGATTTTGACACGTCTACAAGAGGTGCATTTAACTCTTTGTGGACAAAAGTTTGTCTTTGGAGTTGAAGAGGTTTTGATTGTTGGGCATATGTGTGGGCCTTATGCGCGAAGGCCATCACCAGAAAAAATAGATGGAATTGATAGAATGTGAGATGTATGCATGAATGTATCAGAGGTGCATAGATTCTTGGGTGCATGTGTGTTCTATTTGATATGGATTCCTCACTTTGCACATGTAGCCAATGCTCTTTATCAGCTTCTAAGGAAAGGTCAGAAATTTCATTGGGAAAGGAAGCATCAGAAAGTAATGAAGAAATTGAAGCAACTCTTAAAATTTGCTCCTACGTTGAGAAAGGTTGACTATTCACATGGAAATCCTATCATTATTACTATTGATACAAGCCCAATTGGGATTGGATGGGAAATTGGGCAAGATGATGAGGAAGGGCAAAGATATGCAATGCGCTTTGGTGCAAAAGTGTTGATTGAACGATAGAGAAGATATCCATAGGTAAAAAGATAATTATGGGGAATTGTGACAGCCCTTAAATGTGATAAGGAGTATTATATGGTTGCTCATGTAGTCATTGAGACCGATTATTTGCTAGTATTGGGTATGATTACTAGTTGTGCTATTCCGGACATTGCTATGCTCCGATGTCGTATTGCTGCGCATCCGAGGTGTGAAATCCACCCAAAAATTGTGTGTGTGGGAGTTGATATTTTGTACATACTCAGCATACTTAATCGTTGTGTTTGCATTTTTGTTCTGTGTGTGTAGTATAGTGAAGAGGGGTTTGGAGCAAGAGGAACTTATCTGTAATGCTCTAGTTGGCATATCTTGCCAAGTGGTCAATCAACCTAGATGAGGAGGTTTTGATCAACAGCTCACAGGAGCTTTGGGAGATGTGGCTGAGACTAGCACAGATTCTGAGATTGGTTATGTATATGGTGCTTTGATATTCGTAGGTGTGGTTGGTGGAGTTCTTTGTGAAGCTCAATATTTTCAAAATGTCATGCATGTTAGCTTCCGCATTAGATCTTCTATGATTGCTGCTGTATTCCGTAAAACATTGCGGTTGACTCATGAGGGAAAGAAGAAATTTGCTTCTGGCTGTATCATTAACCTGATTACTTCAGATGTTGAAGCTCTTCAAGGATTCTTTTAGTTGGATGACACCACTAATGAAGCTAGGCTACAAGAAACCCTTGGTGGATTCAGATATTTGACATTTGGATACATGGGATCAAACATAATCACTCTAATGACCCATTAAGGGAGAATGTTGATACAATACAGGAAAATGTTACAAAGCTCAAAGATGATCTCAAGGTCAGGGTTGCCGAATACAACAATGTCAAAAGTCAGCTGAATGCGATACTTTGAAAACAAACTAGAAGTCTGGCAGTTCATGACATATCTTTTGTGGTAAAAGCATAGATGTTGAAGTACATGTGATCACACTATTTTCTACATGTACTGCTGTCGTGGGAGAAGGCCATTATAGCGCTGGGGAAGAGGACAAAGGGGGCGTGTGAAACAAAAATCAAGACTATTTTTGAAAGAGGGAGTTTTTGGAGGAAAAAGGCGGCAAAGAAGGGGGAATACGAGAGGAGCAGGACATCGAAGGGAGGAAGAAACGAAAGAAGGGGAAGAAGAGGTGTGTAGATGGTGGGTAAAGGAGTTGAAGTCGAAGAGGAGGTCGACAGCATGAAGTGATGAGTCCACGATGAAGAATTGGCGAGCTGTGCATTCAGGACAGAGGAGGAAGGACTTAACAAAGATGAAAAATAAGGGAAGACATGAAGGAGACGATTCAGAAGTGTTATGAACTTGCAGGAGAGTATAGTAATCCAGAAGGCCATTGTGATCCAGAAAAGCTCAATGAATTAACGACAATTTTGAACGGCCTGGAACCAGGGAGTTGTGCGATGCTGCTAATCGACAAGTGGCTACACGAATCATGTCTTTCTCACAACAAGGACCTCGAGGAATTTGCATCCTTTCTGCAAATGGGGCCATTTCAAATGTTACACTACGTCAGCCAGCCATTTCTGGTGGCACTGTAACTTATGAGGGCCGCTTTGAGATCCTCTCTTTCTGGCTCTTTTCTTCTAACAGAGTCTGGGGGTACAAAGAGCAGAACAGGAGGGCTTAGTGTCTCCTTAGCAGGACTTGCTTGGAAGAGTTTTCGAGAAGCACTAAGAATTGGAGGGAAAATCTGAAGGAACAAATGCAACACAGGAAAATCTGCACCAAGTATAATGGATACAATAGCTATATAAGAAGCAGTAGTATCTTTGGCATATATATGCAAGAGCAGCATCATCTCTTCATCCACTTCTTTTTCTAGCGACGTACGATGATGTGTGCATGACACCCACCAGATTTGATTCGGATGCAGGTAGCATAGAGTGCGTTGATTTACAGGTAGCAAGTAGGTAGCACAGAAGGCGTTGATTTATAAGCAGCAAGTCAGTATGCATGTTTTGCTTGAATCAGCCCCCTTAATCATTACTGATCAGTGCTAATAGAAAAGAAGTTGTTGAAGAAGGAGAGTGTCGATATGCCCATCACACACCTGCAAGTGGGGAGAGGGAATATGCTGTTGTTTGTCAAGACTATCTACGGGAAAAATCGCCAGAGACCTGTGTGTCACTTTCTCCATGTTTCCGATCATCTCAAAAGTCGCGAGTAAAAGATTGGCGAGTTGGATCTGTCTCAGCTGGTAGTGACCATGCTCACGAGATAAGAGATTTTGGCAGAGCTTATCGCTATGCAGATTATGAAGGTGCTTATGGTTACGATGGAGACGCATACCAATAGGCAACCAAGCGTTTGCATATGGATGATTATTAACTTGAGTAATACTACAATTAACCTTATGGACAAGGACAAAGAGGCCCTATATGTCAAGCTCCAGTAATCCCTACACCAGCACTTGTACCACCATCAATTTGAGATTCTCAAAAATCACTTAAAGATGAGGATAGGTTACCTGTTTGTAAAGCTTTCTGGGAGAAGCTTTTATGTATGAGTGGAATAATGCCCTCCACAGGTCCACTTACAGGCTGAACAAAAAGTTGTGCCAAAGTAGAAAGAACCAATAGGATGAAGGATGACACCAGATATTCCAGCAGCCTGCCATAGTTACATAAAGTCTCTAAAACCCATGTCTATCCACCTCCTTTGAGTTCAGAGTTATCTGTTTTCGTCTTTCCAGTCTCTATTTCCATTGGGGTATCAAAACTTAGTGCAGAAGTCCACAAAAACTGACTAGTTGCTTCAAAAGTGGTATCTACACTTGACTGATATTGAAAACTTGGATGATGATGATGAAGACCCAACACAACCATCATGTTACAAGTTGTTAAGAAAGAGGTTTGAAAGAGAAGAGGCATTAGCTTCCTTCTTTCAAATTGAATCGTAATCTCGCTTGATTGATCTTCTATCCTGGAATTAGTCAAGGTACTCTATGGTCGCGACTTTGCTTTCTCAAATCCTTCGACACTGGTGGATTGCATACATCAAATCTTTGAATGCTGAACTTCAGCATATTGCAGGAAGAAATAACCCAGTGGCAAACATGTTATCTCGAGCACGTTATGAGAATGAAGATGGGTTGATGGATGAGGAGGAAGAAGATGACTTTCTTATGGCTGAAAATGATGTTGCAAGAGTGAATTTAGCAATGCAAGGTGTTGCTACAGCATTAACAAAAGCTTGGACAACAAAGAGAAGACACTTTAGATGTTTTGTATCTTATACAGAAGTGTTTTTGGAAGACAAATATGGAGGAGAGTGGCTGAGAATTGGTCAATATCTCAGTACATTAACAAAGAGAGATGAATGGTCAAATGAGGAGTTTAAGAAGATCAAGAGGAAAGCCTATGGATTTTTCTTAAAAGATGGATACTTATGGAAACATGCTAAAAAGAAACATGGTATGCCATTGCAAGTTTTGGGTGATAGAGCTTCACAAGTAACTTTTATGCAAGAATTTCATGAAAGCTTATGGACTGGTCATAGAGGTGTTTGGGGTACTTTTACAAAGATCAAAGAAAGATATTGGTAGCAGGGCATGTATAAGGATGTTGCCCACTTTCTCAAAACATGTACGACTTGTCAAATGTATTCAACTGTGAGACATCGGGATGGATTGCAACCAAGGTATCCATTGTCTCTTCATTTTAAGTGGGTGGTGGATTTGGTCACAATGCCTACAGGTCTTTGGCAAATGAGGTACCTTGTGCTTGCTCGTGAAGACTTGACTAATCAAGTGGAAGGGAGAGCTCTACATACTAAGATGACAAATGCCATATGTACTTTTCTCTTAGAAGAGATCTTTTGTCGGTATGGCTATGTCGGAAAAATTATAGCAAATACGGGTGAGTTGGATGCAAATGAAGCTCATGATTTCTTTGCACGGTTGGAGATAAAGCTTGCTTTAACTTCAGCCTATAACCTTGAAGGAAATGGCAAAAGTGAAAGAGGTCATCCACCTATTGTGAAGGCATTGGCAAAAGCATGTGGAGAGAAGGTAAAAGAGTGGCCACGATTGCTCCCTTATGCTTTGTGGGATGACAAAACAACTCATAGTGCCGTTACAGGATATATGCCTACTGAATTGATGTATGGTCAAAAACCTATCATGCCGATAGAAGAGATGACAGTCACATGGAGTGTGCTACCTTGGGAAGAGGAGTTGAATCGAGAGGAGTTGTTGGCCTTGCACATTAGACAGTTGGAAAGAAAGTCAGAAGACATAGAGGCAGCAATTGCAAAGTTAAGGGCAGCAAGGATACAGAACAAGAAACTGTTTAACAAAAGACATAGATTGAGGCCAAGAACCATACAAGATGGGGATTGGGTATTGGTTTATGATAGTAGTTTAGACAACCAGCATAGTGCCGTGCATAAAGTTTCCAAAAGATGGGTTGGACCCTATGTGGTAAGATGGGTGTTTGATAATGCTACTTATGCATTAAATGAGCTAGATGGGACATCCATAAGACTTCCGATAGTAGGGAAAATAATAAATTATTCAAAAGGCAGGAATCTATTGCCTATGAGTTGCCAGAATTGGAAGAAAATAGTGGCCATGATATAAGGGCTAGCCAAGAAGATATGGAAGATAAAGAAGCAAAGGATATGGTTGTAGAGGATGAGGAGGACTCAGAATGCGGTGACAACTAGGATTTTGGCACATACCGGAGGATGTGCAGGTTTAGAGGGGGTGGATGTCGTGATGCTATGCGAACACAGTGTGAAAAAGCATGGAATGCATCATCATCCAACTTCTTATTAATCAAGAGAGTCAATGTGATCTGAGTCATTAGTATTAGTGTGAGTTGAATGGATTATCAAAAAATACTGGATTTTTGGATGATTTTAGCATATATTTGATATTATTTATTGTAAAAATCTGAAAAGTTAGAAAAGCTTCTAGATTAGGATGGCATACAAAAAGCAAGTTAGTTTTTTAGCCAGTTAGGAGATTTTTCATAAAAAAGACAGATTGACAAAATCGTGTGTGTCGCGATCGCTGTAAACAGGCTGAAAACTGCAGATTGAGCTAAAAGAAGAATGAGTGATCTGGAAGATCTGTGAGCAGGTGTCCTGTAGTTTGACCCCCCTTTCGGAGCCAACTGAGCCATCAGATTTGGGTTCTGAGTAGTAGAGAAGGAGCTGTAATTTTTATGCACGTTTTATTCTAAGAAGAAGCTCCAAGAGATATAATGCCTGAAGATTACTTCTGAGTAGTGCAAAGATTCCAGGTTCTTTCAATACATATTGATTCAATTCATTGTGATTTTTTTTTGTAGTGTTTACCACTTGGGTATTCTCTATCTTCTCTTTCATCTCCTATGTCTACTTCTGATCCCCGGTGGATTCAACCTTTCGACAAAAACCCCTCCGACAGCGTCCAGGGGTCCCAACAAGAAAGAGACTAGAGGGGTAGTTATTAGAGATCCCTGATGTAGAGTTGTGATGAAATTAGCTATTTATCTCAGGGTTGGATTTACCAATAATATGGCCGAATACAAAGCTTTAATCATGGGCATGAATATTGCTAAGAAGAGCTGTATTCGTCAATTGTTAGTATAGGGGGATTCACAATTGGTATTGAACCAACTAAATGGGACTTACACAGTACGAAATCCCATTATTTCTATGTATTATCACACTGCTATGACCCTACTCGATGGGTTTGAGCGAGTGTCTCTTCAGCTGGTTCCATGTTATTAGAATCAGTTTGCCGATTTTCTAGCAAACTTTGCTTATGAAGAAGGCATTTTCTTCAACTGTGGTCCTAGTTTGGGTATTTATATTAATGATGAGATAGGACCCGGTCGATTGTGGGGGCTTTTATTTGAAAATGCCTTATATGGAAAGTGATGGTTAGTATAGGTAATGCAAAGAGTGTCCAAGACCCATTTGCCTTTGTTATCTTGGAGCCATAGGTTGGTCAAACAACATGTTATGCGTACACCTCTTGCTATTTATGCAAGAGGCATGGGTCACAATCTGATGCATTTAATTTAGGGCAGGAGCCCTATTTCCTCCTTGGGATGGAGCATCTTGTTATATATTAATAATATTTTACAAGAGAATATATATATATATATATATATATATATATATATATATGAGTTATTTTTTTAAATTCCGCTAGGCCAGGAGGGCCAGGGTTTTTTAGGGTTTTAATACTTGATTTCCTTAGGTCAAGAGGGTTGGTTTTTGTCGTGTTTAAATGATTTATTGCTTTAGGCCAACAAGGCTAGTTTTGTTAGATGTGAAATGTGATATTTCTCTAGGCTAAGAGGGCCATATGTTTGTTTGGTGCAAGTAAGTTTAATGTTTTTTTGTTTTAGTGATCGCATCACATGGGTTGACGAAGTCGTTGGAGGGAGCCTTTGCTCCGGAGAAGCTTCTTGTGGCCATTCCAGGTGGTTTCATCCCTTTTTAAAGTCTTTTTCCCTTAAGCAGATAATGTTATATGTGTATGTAGGGGTTAATTTCTTTTCATTTGTTGGGGACCGGCAATCAAGGCATGAAGTCCTAGGGTTTGGTTAGGTATATCTAGGGGAGATCTAAGTAGTTGTCTACCTCCTATTAAGACATTGTCAGGTGATAAAGACATGTGCTATAGGGTAGCCCTTATGACCTTGTCTTGCATGCTTCCTAGGCAGTTGGCTTAGGAGTCCTTGTTAGCGTGAGGCAATTAGAGAAGCCTACCTAAATATCAAAGAAGAGAAAGTTCCAAATTTCTCTAAAACTACAAATGACATAGGTGTGTAAAAAGGGGTTCTAACCCCTCACTATGAAAAGAAAAAGAAAAATGAAAAAATTCCTAGAAGCAGTTAATTATCACCTTGTGAAGGCCTAGTAGGTTCTTGGGGATGAGTTAATCTGTGGTAGCCGATGCCTTGTCTTCCTAGGGTTAGCTGAAAAGAAAAGAAAGGAACGTTGGAGCAAAAATAAAAGTGAGTGTTAAAAAAGGATTAAGTGTCGCCTCACGAGAGCTTGGTAGGTTCTTAAGTAGCGAGATAGAACTTGAGGCCGATGCCTTGTTCTCCTTGGGTAGTGTTATGCTCAGCTTCCTCCTTTTTACACACCCAAGTATGAAACCATGAACGGAAAATGTGTTACAAGAAGAATATGATGACCAAGCTATAAGAGTCCTCACCTAGTAGGGAGGTCTTGGTCCAGTTGTCCTAAGTTAGGTATGTAGCTTAGACCACCACTAGGATGACCTCTTTGATAGGTTTTTAGCCAGTCCATGTTCGAGCACTTGGTTAGAAACTCACTCTAGGTTTTTGTTAGGTTATGCTGGGCCTATCCCTTGTGGATTTCATGGCTTGGTTCTACTAGGGGGTAGGGTGAAAGCTGTTTTTGTGCTTTCTTTAGTATAATTTTTTGTATCAGTTTGATGCCCTTTATGGTTATGCATGTGCAGATCTATTCATGGGATTTGACGAGTTGAGTCGCCCTATCGCCGTGTGGTCACAATGAGAAAATTCAAATGGTGATAGATGGCCAATGAGCTAGAGTTTTCCTAGATGCATTTCGACGTTAGAAATCCAACGCAAGTCTCGGTTTGTCAATAGAGGTCTTTTGACCCCCCATTTAATCCCCGCAAGGTTTGGCATTATAAACCAGCTACTGGATCTGGGAGTCGAGAAGTGCATGACAAAGGCTAAGTTTATAGATTTTGATGCTGCGAAGCCACCTGTCTAGACGGATCTCGAATCCGAGATCAAAATATCCACTTGTGAGACAATAGTGTGAATACAAAAAAAATAAACCGATTATTTTAAAGATTAAAAATAAACCGATTATTTTAAAGATTAATAACCTTAGGCTTAAAAGAAGCCAAACTAATTGGAAAAACTGACGAAAAGGGGGGGGAGGCACAAATGTTTTTTTGCCCCTTCGAAATCTCATCGGTATCGCTTGATTCCTCATCCATTTGGAGAGAGAGAGATTCTCGATTAGGACAGAGAGAGGAAGGAGATGAGTGTAATTTGGCTGATTTTTATGGAGGATTTAAAAATCTGATTTTCTAGTCTTTCTCTCTTCTGTCTCCTCTCTCCTCTTAGTGATTGTTCGTATGCATCAATTCAAGAGAGAAGGGGGAGGATTGTGATGACAAATTCAGACCAAATGATGATGTTAAAGAAATGGAAGACCTAGATCAAGCTGAAAGAGTAAATCAGCGGCAAAGAAGAAGCATCAACGGCCTCCCATCTACGAGATACGAGCCTCGAAATCACGATTTCTATCCGTAAGTGAGTGATTATTTTATTTTATGAAAAATGATTGGAAAAAGTGTTTGATTGTTTGTTCTTGATTTATCATGTTTCATTCTCTCTAAAATATGAAATAAAACTAGAAAATAAAATGATATAATAATTTTCCACAAAATAACAAAACCTGTAAGTCGCGATTTTTATGAAAATAATGGAATTTGGGATTTCTATTGAGTGTTTTGGAGTCATATGGGATAAAAATTGATATGAAAATGATGTTGAGTGTGCTTGATTAGTAAGAACTCATAATTCTGAAATATCTTGTTTTTATGGAGAAATAAATATGAAAAATAGAAAAAATAAGAGAGAATTTAGTTTTTTCATCTTAAAAAATTAGATAAAAATACATTTCATGTTTGTGAGCATATAACAAGGTTGGAGCATGAGGATTGAGTCTCACTCAAGCCTTTTTTCTATATTATAGTATGTTTTTATTGATTTTTATATGAAAAATTACATAAAAATAAACCCTATATCCACCCAACGAGTGCAAAACTTAAATGATAGGGGGAAAGAGGGTTTGTGAAAGTGGTTAGTGATTGAAAATTGTTCAAATTATGATTTATTTGTCTATGCACAACATATAGGACAAATTATCATTTGAATTAAGGACTGGTAGCACAAATAAATTTGGTGCTAGTATTTAGCAATGCCGCATGTACGATTAGTTGGAAAATCATTGAAGGGTTATTTTAACACTTTACCTAGCTTGTTTTTAATGATAAAATTCTTGAGCACAATGGTCATCCACATTTACATTGAGCATAACATGGTATCAAGCCTGGACGCACTGTAATTGTTTTCCAAGCATTGACCTACATGGAATGTGTAATAAAACCCGAGTTGTAGGGTAGATGAATGGTTTCTTGGGACAAGCTTGGTAAGGAAATATCAAATCTCCTAGATCGTTCAAAATATATAGGAGTGGAGATTGTTCGTATGTTCTTTATGTTAGAGCAGCGCATCGAGGGGCCAATCCTCTCAGTGTAGGAGAGTTGCAGTAAGACCACGTCATTAAGCCAGAGGGGTGCCTCCTTTATGTTTATATTACATTGGTATATTATACCAAGATGTATAGGATCTCCCTCTGAGGATTAAGGAAGGGAATCGTTGGACTACGTTCTACTACGAATGCAATATCTATAGTAGCAATTAGGGTAGTGTGTCCCTTGGACGCTCCTGGCCGGAAGGCTATGTGGGTTGAGAGTTATAGAGGCCCAGCTAGTGCCTATAGCCAGTACCTGTTTTAGGTTCCAACATGCAACAACTCAAAAGCAACAAGTCCTTTGTTGGGCTGATAAATCCACTCTCTAAATGTCTTCCATGTAGTAATACCATAATCCTCTAGAAAATGTTCACCTTTAGGCGCTTTCTTGAAAGAATCCCAACTAGAGTCCTATACAAACAAATTCATCACCCTAATCCGCAAAGCAGGTGTGACAAGTCGTAAGAAATAGTTGCTCCTGTTGGTCAGAACTTTGAAGAAGCGCATCTGGATTTCAAAGGCTGTAATGTATGTTGAAACATTCTAGCTATCAAATAATTTTGGCTCATTAACCACAGCCTCGATTGCCTTGGTTGCACCAAGCATATGCTCCTATTCTTGATGCAATAGTCGTTGATCCAACTGTTGTTGATGTAACTACTGTTGCTGCATAGATAACTACATCTGCTAATTCAGCATCATAATGGATGAAGAAAGAGTTTGCAGCAAAGTCTCCATCTCATTGATAAAAAAGGAAAAAGAAGTTGATGAAGAAGGTGGATCTCCCTTCTTGATAATCAGAAGTGATGCTTTCACATTGGGTTCACCAGATGTTGAATGGAAAAAACACGGGAGTTCATAAAAGTCACTCACCGTTGCAGGGATGCTTTGTGAGATGGGAGTAAAGAATGATGAAGAGTACTCAACACAAGATAATTACCCAAAAGAAAAAGTTTAGATACAAGACAAATGTGAAAGCGTACTCATTGATTAAAGGTATGGTCAAGATACATGTTCAAAAGACTCTTGGTGGTCAAGGGGAGTTGAAAGATACGATCAAAAGACATATGAATAGCTTGAGATGAATCTTGTGATGACAAATTGTTCATTGATATGATGCCGCTAACTAGTATGATTTCCTCCTCTTCTTATGAACTTTCTCTCAACTTCTGCCGTCAACAAGAGACGGGTAGCAAAGAAGATGAAGCCATTGAAGAGAAATTTGCCATATCTCTTTAAGGAAAGCAAAGGATCACTAGCCAATAAGAATTTAAGGTCATAGTCTCGATCTAAGAGAGAAGAGAAAAAGGTGGAATGGGAGGACTTGATGGAGAGATCTTCGAGGAGGGCCAGGAGCTCTTAGCTCATACTCAATAGAACTTGATGGTGATATCTTAAAGGAGGGTGAGGAGCTCATAGGTCACACTCAATAGCCACTCCCATAGAACTTGATGGCGATATCTTCAAGTAGGGCAAGGAGCTCATAGCTCAAACTCAATAGCCACTTCCATAGAACTTGATGACGAACTTGGGGGGGGAGGGGGGTCACCTTATAGAAGCCCTCTATATAACATGTGTTCAAGATACTTTTAAAACCCCTTTTTAAAATATTTTCACCATTTTATATACCCCTTTTGTGAATTTTGAGGGTAATAGTTATATCCCCTATGTAAATCTAAAATTCAAATCAAATGTGCATTTTCATGGCCCCTTTTGTACAATTCAAATTAAAACATGATACTACAATATTTTAGCCATGGAATTATCACAATGATCCAAGATGGATATCCGAACATGATGTTAATATTATGAAATTTTTACAATAGCACTATAACATAGGGCTATAAGCAAAAGACTCCAAGATCCACATGTCCAAAGCATGTCTTATACATTTGGATTGTGTAGCATGATAAATGCTATATACTATAAAAAAGAATAATACATAAGTATGTTGACTTCATTGCTTCCATGACTAGCCATCCCCATGCATTATGCTACTTGAGAATCCCAAAAGATCAAAACGCCACAAAATTGGTCTAAAATCAAAACAAAAGCAAATTCCCTTGCGTCAAGCACTCACACATCAACAATGCGTGCAAAGTGTATGGCATAACTAAAATCAAAAGAAAAAGATTAGATATTACTTACAGTAGATGTACCATATTTCAACCATTGTGCAATAGTGATACATCACCTTCATAATTTAGCTACAAAAATATACTTCTATCAATGTAGCACGTTGCCATATGAGTTTGAAGAGATCTCAAAAGAACTCTTTGGTTGCAATACTTCAGCTACAAAAATTATAGTCCACCCTTGCCAAGTTCTAGCTTAAACGTCCATTACCTACAAGAAAGAAGACACTACAATAAAGGTAACGACCTTATTTAGAAAGACAATACAAAGCTTATTAATAAATTAAAATCACTTACTTTAAGCATGAAAATGATTACTCAGTGCACTTGAGAAAGTCATTAAATAACTTATAATCATTCTCATCTAGTTGGTATCTGTCATTTGATGCATTGTATGTTAAATTTTCCAATGCGATGACTGATTCTATAGCACTCATATTCAAGTCAGTTAAGTCATATGTAAACATACGTTGTCCTTTCACCCTTTGGTACCAACCAAGTTGAACTTCTATCCCTTGAGATTGATTTGTTAAATCAAAGTCCCGTTTATAATTCACATATCTACATCCTACTTTCTTCCTCATCTTTTGGACTCAACCAAGATACCATGTGCCACGAAACTTATCCATTTTATTTAAGTTTGTGGCTTTTCCATCTCTCTTTGGATGCTTGCTACTACCTTCATCTTGCATGTCACACACAAAGTATACCGCACAATCACAACCTATCCCAAAGAAATTCACATTTCTTTTTGATGATTGTGATTTTGATTCGTGAATGAAATAGACACCTTTCCTCACTCTTGTCAATCGATCTTTTGACAATGTTGAATTCCTATTCAATTGGCTAACCAATGTGGACTTTAAGATATACTTTTCCATCAACTTCTACCATTGGGTTGATCTTCTGTCTCTTTGCAATAGTGCATGAGTCATGAACTTCCTCCAAGGGCCCATTGATTTCATGTTGAATCTCACTAGGAGCAATGATCTCATCATCCCCATCTGAAACCTCTTGTAATTGCTGCTCATCACTAGGAGCAATGATCTCACCATCCCCATCTGAAACCTCTTGTAATTGCTGGTCATCACTGCTTGGTTGTGCAACGTCATTATACTCATCAGCCTCCCCCATCTCAACATCTATTTTTGACCATGTCAAATCTATATCCTCCCAAGGGCGTAACCACCAATTCAAGTTATCTACTTTGCTAGGTTTCAATCCCAATGACTAACACAACATTTGTGCTTGATGAAAGTCCTCTTTCAAGGCATCCACTATTACATCATCTGAAGACACACATTCATAGTTGCCTAAATCTACTTCTATAATTCCATCTTTTTTATTCAAGCATTTCCATGTATGCTCTTGTTTTTTATGAGCCCTTGAGAAAACTAGCCCATCTAAACTACATTCATGCATGGCAATCTTATTCAAAGTACCAACACTATGCAACAAATCTCCAAAGTCAAAGGCTCAGTCTTGTCCCACTATACCTCCAATTTTATTGAAATAAAATTTAGCTGCATTTGATCCAGTGAGATGTAATGAACACATGAGAGTAGGATAAAAGTCTCAAAAAACCTTTATGAGAGGCACAACAAAATGGCATGAAAGTTGAATATCTGTGTAGGCCTCTCTACTTATGAAATTAAATTCAAGTTGTACGTTGCATGTCTATGTATCCACAACCTCCAAATCTTGAAGAAGAAACTAACCTTAGCTGCCATCATTCCACGATCCTTCAAGTCTAGATATGATATAAGAAAACATCAATGTAATCAGCCACAATATGTAAATATGCCACATTTCCTTGCATATTTCTCTCTTTCTTTTATAATTGTCTCATACAACATTGCACTTGTCTACTTGCAATCCTTTGGGTAGCTGCCCAATTTTGACGATCATTTCTTTGTATATCTCCATACTGTAGCTTGTGTTCCTTACTTTACCAATCAAAAGTTGTCAAGTAGGACTATCAAGTGGACTAACAAGCTTTCTTTCACAATGTACAAAGTCTTGATTGTGTAAACCATACACATGCCCATCCATAATTCTCCCTTTTAATTTCCATCCACACCAATTAAGGTCTCTATGCTTCCCAAGGTAATCTTCAAGCATGAGCTTGCATTGTCTAGTATCTCCATTTAAAGCATGCCCAATTATTGGATCTATTGTATCCTTTAGCTTTGCACTCCATAAACACTCCACAAGATTCCATTGATTTCTAATAAAAACACTATCAAAGCGATTACATGTGACTTGCACTACCAAAGCTAGTCATGGAAGGCTCTCATGAAGTGGGTTTACTATCAAAAGTCTTGCATAATCTCCCACCACATGATTTTGAAAGGCACCCACTATCTTATTATAACCCTATGATCCCTCTCCCACAATAATTGTGTCATTTGCAAGGCATTGTTGATGTTCTCCTTTACTTCCATAGAACCCATTAAGAGTGCCATCCTTCGCATTCCACCTGCATAAATAAAAGCTAGCTTTAACTTTCAATATCTTACAAACTTCCTTTACATGAGTGAAAGTAAAAATCATTGCAAACTACAAGACATTAGATCTATTAAGCTCACTTTATGCGACGTTTGATGGATGTCTCATCTTCAACAATGATAATCCCCAACCTTATCTGCCATGCTTAAATCTCTCTTTATACTAGTAAACTTGACATTTTCTACATGCCAACGTTCTTCTTGTATTGGGTTTAGGATGCAACCTTTACTATAATCATCTTCATCTTCAATTACGAAATTAAAGGGACCATATATAAGCTCATCTTGTGTAATCTCTTGTTGTATTGCATTATATGTGGAATCAACCCATAAATCGGACATAACTCAAAAGTTTCTTCTCACTAGACCCATAATCAAAGACCTTCATGCGAGTTCATGAAGCAATGAATGATCAACCCTATAACCAAATACAAAGCAAAAATAATTTAGTAACTTCTCATATGCAAAAAATATACACTCATATTAAAAAAATAAATGGGACTTGCCTTAGATAGAGACCTAATTAATTTGTTGGATCCTTGCAAATAAAAAACTCAATTTACACCTTATCCATGATTGATTTAAGAAGGATATCAATTAGCCATAGGCCATAACTTAGGGCTATGAGTTGCAAATGGATTGATTTTAAATTTGAGTAGTTGACTTGCCCTATAACTAAATGGCTAGAAGGTCGCATGGAACTAAAATAACCACGTTGTCGTCGTGTTAAGGTTTGAAGGTCTACAACCAGGGCTTAGTGCGGAAGAGGAGTATGGGATTCACACTTCAGGAAAGGGAAAAAGATTGGAGTTTGACAAAATCCGGGGTTTAGAAATGATTTAGATGTGGAAGAAGAAGTCAAGCTTTTCTATGTATTTAGCATACATGAATGGAATAAATAACTCTATCTTGATTGCATCAAATGCTTTTGGATACATAATCCATAACATAAAGGATATACTCAGATTCTTAATCCAAATATGAATATCAAATGCAAGCACTAATGGCTTTTATCTCAAGTTCATAGATAGATTTCAACTCTAGGAAACAAGTATTATGTTGGTAGACTTCAAATACATTCAAGATTTGGGCCAATGGAACATGAAATGCATTGAAGGGGCATAATTTTAACTTCAGCCCTATTTTAAAATAGAAAATTCCAGCCCATAATCAAGCTCAAAAAGAGTGCATAAACTCATGAATAAGCTCCTCTAATCATTATGAGTAAAGTCATGAAGAAAAGAGGTCATTTTATTCTATTACAACCACATAAATCTCTTGTTTTCTCATAAGAACGGACAAGAACAGTGGGCTGCCCTGTTTATGACTGGTTATTTCAGCCCATAACAACCCATAGACCTTCAAAATCCTCACCCTTTGCTTGTCCCAAAGTCACTCAAGTACTTGGGTACAAGTCGGGCTTCATTGGACCATGAATAAGGTAGACAAAATGAGAGAAGACATACATAAGAGCAGGCTAAATACTTTTCTCTCAGATTTTTCCCTTTTATAGACTGTCATACCATGCATTTTCATCATACCAAATGGACAGATAAGTGGAGCTCTCACCTTGTTTGCATCTTCATCTTCAGCCCCTGTTAATCTCCAGTTTGCATGCTCCAAAGCATGCACCATGGCTTCAGCTCTCTCCAGTTGTAGCCAGGCTGTGCAGCCCGCATTTTGCGTCGAAAAATGTGGGCTACTTCTTGCTCAGGCCTAGGTCACTTTTTGACCTACTCAAGTCACTTGCTGGTCACATTAGTCTATTACTTCAAGTCCCCCATGAACCTAGTGAACTTTTGGTATTTTTCTTGAGTTCTAAATATATTTTTGCACTTGAATCAATGTGATTTATCCTGCAGACTGTCAATTACTTCCAGCTAACCAAGTTGTAGGTTCCCATAGAATTATTTTTCATCAATATACATGGTACAACTGAAAATTATATGCTAAATACAAGAGAACTTATGTAACTAAGTTGGCTATTGGGTAGCATCTAAATTTTGTGTGCAAATTCCTCATAAAACTCCTAGTGAAGTTCTTCTTTGTTCATAAGAATCCCATGATTTATATTATGAACAATAAACTCTTTGACATTCACCCCCTCCTAACCTACACATCCTCCGGCATGTGCCATTTCATAAGATTACAGGTTAAGGAGGGTCTTCTTCTGATATATCTTCGTCTTCATCCTCTAAGTCTTTTTCTTCCTGCTTGTCTTCAAGTAGAGGGCTCATATCTAAGTCATCAAGCTCATAAGTTGAAGATTCTCTTCATTTGAAGAGCTTGATTCGTTTCTTGGCTATTGGTATTTTTATCATGGTCCCATCCATTTCCGCCAAAGAGTAAGTAGCATTATTATGTACTACTTTTACAACATATGGTCCAAACCATCGCTTGACTAACTTTCTATGAGCACTATATTGATTGTCCAGGCTACTATCATAGAAAAGTACCCAATCATTCTCTTGAATAGCTCTTGGACGATGATGCTTGTCAAACCTCTTCTTATTCTTTAATCTTGCTGTTTTCAGCCTTTCAATGGTGGCTGTCTTAACATCTTCTGGCCTTCTTTCAAGTTGCCTTATGCGCAGAGTTAGCAACTCTTCTCTATTCATGCCTTCATCCCATGGTAAGATACTCCATGTGACAATGGACTATTCGAAAGGCATAATAGGTGGCTGTCCATATATTAGTTCAACCGGCATATAACATGTCATTGCACTATGGGTAGTTCTATCAGCCCATAATGCGAATGGTAGCATTCTAGGCCATTCCCTCATCTTTCCTTTGCATGATTTTGCTAAAGATTTAAGAATTGGTTGATGACCTCTTTCGCTCTTACCATTGCCTTCAGGGTTGTAGGATGATGTAAGAGATAGCTTAATTCCCAATTGAGCAAAGAAATGGCAAGCCTCATCAGTATCAAATTCTTCTCTATCAGTAGTTACTTTAGCAACACATCCATACCTGCAAAATACTTCTTCAAGTAAAAATCTACAAACAGCTTGAGTAGACTTTGTTGTCAAGGCTTTTCCTTCCACTTGATTTGTGAGATCTTCTCTAGCAAGTACTAGATATCTCATGTTCCAAATTCCTGTAGGCATGGTTACTAAATCAATAACCCATCTATAGTGAATGGATAAATGATAGGTAGGCTGAAGCCCATCTCTATGCTTAACCATAGAGTATATTTGACACTTCTCTTTTATTTTGGCAAAAGTGCCCCATATGCCTCTATGACCAGCCAATAGGCTTTCATGAAATTCTTGCATGACCTGTCTTTGAGTCTTTTTGTCTCCTAAGACACGAACAGGCGCCCTTCCTTTCTTTTTCACATGCCTCCAAAGGTAACCATCTTTAAGGAAAAAGCTATAAGCTTTTCTCTTAATTCTCTTGAACTCTTCATTGGAACAATCTTCCTTCTTTGTCATAGTGCTCAAAAATTGGCCAATTTTTAGCCATTCATCTACATAATATTCCTCTTTATAGTGTGAACAAACCATAACAAAACATTGAGTATGATGTCTACTAGCTGCCCACTGTCCTTCTTTGGTTGTTTCATACTTCCTTGCTGATGTACAATTTGTTCTAGCAATTGAACCTGTTGTACTTGCTGTAATTATTGTTGTACCTGCATTTTTGACTACTGAATCATCATTAGATTCAACTGTACTTGCTGTTTTCAAATTTGTACTTGCATTTACAGCATCATTTATAGACTCTGATTCTTCTTCATCCATCATTTCTTCTTCATCCTTATATCTGGCACGCGAAAGCATGTCAACAACTGGATTATCTCTTCCTGCAATATGTTTCAAATCAAGATTTAAGGATTTAATATAAGCTATCCATCTTAGCATAGCTATGTTGGGAGTGGAACAGTTGGCAATCATGCCCAAAAGTGGAAGGCAATCTGTTTTAACTATTACATGTGCACCCATGAAGTACTCCCGGTCGCATTTCAATGCAGTTGCTACTCCCCAAAGCTCTCTTTTAATTTGAGCATACCTTCTTTGTCGTTCATTAAGAACCTTCGCTCCAAAGTGAATTGCATATCTGTTGCCTTCAAGGTTGTCTTGACCAACTGCCCATCCTATTCCAATAGGACTTGTGTCCACTGTGAGTATAATAGGCTGTCCATTAGAGTAATTAGCCCTTTTTAAGGTGGGGGCTGAAATCAGCAATTTCTTCAATTTTCGAATAGGTTGAGTATGTTCTTTCTCCCATATAAACCTTTGGCCTTTTCTTAGCAGTTGATAAAAATTTTCAACAACATGAGAAAAATGTGGTATCCAAATAAGGTAGAAGACACATACACCAAGAAATCTTCTCACCTCTGAAACATTTGTACATATTTCCTGCATTTTGCTAATAGCATCAATTTTGGATGGAGAAGGCTTTCGGCCATATGGACCACACATATGCCCTACCACAAGAACTTCTTCAACTCCAAAAACAGATTTAGCACCTGAAAGAGTAAGATGGACTTCTTCTAATTTAGACAAGATTTGAGCACAATCATTAATATGATCGGAAACAAACTTGCGACATCCAAGTTCATTGAGTTCTTCATTCTTCTCATGAACTTCACATCCTTTGATTGGAACATCATCAAGGAAAGGAAGAGTTAATTGAGGAATATAATCCCTCAATACTTTGTGGATGGCATTCATCATGTGAGCTACTGAATTCGTAGCCCCTTGAGATAGAGTACACATGCGGACTAAGCCAAGAGGCGTCTTCATTGTGGTGATGTCTCAGCTTTCCAAAGCAAGTTGAAATTGGTCATAGCCTGAATATAAATCTCCCATCGAATAGATTGCTTTACCTGCAAAAGCTTCAGCAAATTCATCAACAATTAGCCTTGATCCAACATTTCTAATAGTGACTTTATTGACATGCTGCAAATCTTGAATGAATCGCAAATATCCATTCTTCTTAGGCATGGTAAACCATCGGTTGGAATATGGAGCTGAGGATGGCTCCAATATTCGCATTTTTATCTTTTCATTTAGAAGTTCCAATAACTTAGGCAAATGAGCCCTTGGTACCAGAATTGGTTTAAGATTCCAAAGAACGTGTGGGACCATAAAAATCACCATTGGTGCCACAATGCTTGGATCCACACAGCCAATTTCATGTGGCTGAAATGAAAAAGCTTTACCATGATTCTTTAACATCTGCATGAAGATTTGCTTTTTAGCTGGCAAGAGGAAAGAGTCTTCACCAATTTTCAGCTTTTATAGACTTTGTGCTGTAAATTGGTGACCAATATCTTTAGGATCTCAAAGGCTTGGCTGTTTGGATACCCTTTCTGCCAGTCCTTCGCTTTCAGGTGGTAGAGGAGTAGCCACCAGGCTTGACCTTTTTATCAATTGTTTTATACTTTGTTTCTACTCTTACTTCATCCTTGTCTGGCTGTCCAAAAGCTTCATAATCTACAAATTCTTGAATTATGTCATACATATCCAATGTACATACCTGTATGGACTGATTTTCAGCTTGATTTTCTACATGAACGGCTGTATAAATTTCAGCCATTGTATCATTACAATTTAGCCTCTAAAATAGCCCTAAAATTTCTTCATCTTTAAGTAAAACATCAATTTGCTTCAGCTCTTGTTCCATATGACACAAATACTTTCTTTCAGCCCTATTCATGGCTGAAAACTGTTTATAACATCCCACACTATTGGTTGTAAAAGCCTGCAAGTCAGCTTTTGGCCTTGCCTCATTTTTATGTGGAGGTAATTTTTTATGACATGATGCACTGCCGTAGCCTCCACTTATAGCAGCGCTACCCGAAAACCCTTAAATTCTCGGGCATTAGGAGGAATAGGATGATCTCTCAATTGATCCCTATTCCGATGGTGATTTACACAAACAGTTAGGAATTGGACAGCTTTGTCATTATCCTTACTTCTTATTCGAGCATATGATGAACCATCATCAGGGGCCTTTGTCTCTAAATGAGACTCGGAAATAAATGGTTGTCCAAGAATGATAGGATAGCTGCAGGAATCTTGAACAAAGAAATGAAATTCATCTTTTACATTACCAATAGTAACTTGTACATAAGGACATGCTGCATAAAGATCACCAGAAGAGTTATTGGCTGCCTTCATGCGCCATCCTGGGTCCACATCAATGGGCCATCCGCCATTCTCGTAGAGACTTCTTGACATGACATTAATCTTCGAGCCATGGTCTATAAGGCAATGCATGGAGTCTCTTTTTCTCTGATCTTAACAACGGTTTCAGTAGTCGCCCTTGCCCAATGGGTATGGGACTAGTGACTACTAGGAATAAAGTGAGCATCACTTTCTTCTTCCATGTTGTGAAGATGAGCTTCTTTCTTAAGCATAGGCTGCACTTTAGATTGAGAAGTCCCCACCATAATGGCTTCTTCAGTTTCTGCTTCATAAATGTCTTCATCTTTGGCTTCTATGGATGCAATCAATTCTTTGATTTCCTCCAATCAAATCCCTTGAGTTTTCAGCTTCTCTTCATCCTGCAAATACACATGAAGTGCTTGCAAAAAAGCATGCACAGATTCTTCAGTTTCCTCACCAACATATTGTCTTTTTCATTTAATTACATCAATTATTACATCATGAAATCCTCGCAATTCTGAGAATTTCACCTAATGTAAATTCAATTCTACTTCCAAGAATCCTTTCTTCTAGGATCCATTTAAGATCCGTTGCTGTCTCTATGTCTGACTGCAACTTGTAATTGGGATGTTTGTTTTTTCTTTTTCCTTCTGTCTTCTTTGGTTGAGGGGCATCTCCCATATCAAGCTCTGGCGGTGAAGGATTTTCAGTAGCCTTCTGCTAGTCTGGTTTGCTTCTTGTCACACATTTAGTTGGCCTTGAAGAAGAAGGACTAGCAACATCTTCATCTCTTCTTCTCTTTTCTTCTATCATGGCTTCATGATTATTAATTTCAGCTAACCAGGCAAAGGCTGAAAATGAATCAACAGGCTCGGTCCAACCGGTTCTTCCTCGGATGCATTGACTGGCAATGGTTAAATCATCTTTGGTTGCCTTACCTTGCTGCATGTGATCCAAGGCCTGCATCCACACTTTAGATTTTGCATTAGTTTTACATGCTTTAACAATTTCATTAGTTGGCTCAATTTGCAGCCCATAGGTTGCTGCATCAACAGCTACATAGGTTGTTCTTGTTGCCAAATCCTCCAATCTTTTCTTCATGCCACCATTGCCGAAGTTTGGCTCAAGAGGAAGCCCGATTTCGGTTGCATGAATTTTACCATCCTTCCAAAAGACTAATTTTTGTGCTTCAGCTTCACGAAAAGCACCGCACTCCCTCTTGTCATGCTGTAGGCTATCACACCAGATACAACGTCTTTTGAAGCCTTCTCATACAGGCCTTTGGGCAGTTGACCCGTCCCCTTTCTTCCACTTTTACATCAACCCTTTCCACTTTAGAATTAATCTCCATTAGATTAAGATGAAGATCCCGCATGCTTTTAATTAGCTCCTCCATGACATCCTTCTTTGGAGATGGAACATCAGAATTTCTTGGTTGCTCGGCCATAGAGACAGGAGGTCGAGAAACTGGAACAGGCTCCTTCATGGATTCAGTTGATGCAGGGGTTGTTCCCCATCTCAGGCGCAACCGCTCTCTTCGAGCAATCATATTAACTACTTCAGTGACATCACTCCAAGCAGTCTTCAATCCCATCTCAGAGTCAAGATCTTCAAGTCGATCAGTTAGCTTCTCTTGAAGAGAATAATCTGCAGCTTTTAGAAATAATTCAATCTTCTGGCTTTCCATACCTTGTTGATCGTCAGGATCTAGTTGAGCAAAATTTCTTTCAAATTCTCGATGAAGAGCAGTGGCGGTTAGACCCTTATTGGGCCTTTCGACCCATTCAGTGAAAAATTTCTTTGTCATAAGGCCAGAATCTTCAAGAAAAAATTCTTCTCAAAGAGCCTTCTTGAACACGGACCATCCCGCGTCTTTTTGGAAAAGACCATGAATTCGGTCTTGGAGACCATGCATAGCCAGACGGGCATAATAACGGCTCCAGGCATGTTGAGGAACTCCAAATAAGACCATCTTGTCAGTATAGAGGCGGATAAAAGAGGACACATTTTGCCCATTAAATTGCTTGAGCTCTTGTCCAACTGCTTCCAAAGCTTTAATGGTAGCAGCATCAATCTGCTCTTCTTCTTGTCTCCATTGTTGTTGCAATTGCAACTGCTGCTGAAATTGCAATTGTTGTTGTTGGATTTCTTGCATCAGACGAACCAACTGTTGTAAGGCATCTCCTCCCAAACTTGATGACTCTCCCATTGGTCTTCTTCTTCCATGGACTTTCACGTCGGGTTCACCACTGTCGTCGTGTTAAGGTTTGAAGGTCTACCACCGGGGCTTAGTGCGGAAGAGGAGTATGGGATTCACACTTCGGGAAAGGGAAAAAGATTGGAGTTTGACAAGATCCAGGGTTTAGAAATGATTTAGATGTAGAAGAAGAAGTCAAGCTTTTCTATGTATTTAGCATACATGAATGGAATAAATAACTCTATCTTGATTGCATCAAATGCTTTTGGATACATAATCCATAACATAAAGGATATACTCAAATTCTTAATCCAAATATGAATATCAAATTCAAGCACTAATGGCTTTTATCTCAAGTTCATAGATGGATTTCAACTCTAGGAAACAAGTATTATGTTGGTAGACTTCAAATACATTCAAGATTTGGGCCAATGGAACATGAAATGCATTGAAGGAGCATAATTTTAACTTCAGCCCTGTTTTAAAACAGAAAATTGCAGCCCATAATCAAGCTCAAAAAGAGTGCATAAACTCATGAATAAGCTCCTCTAATCATTAATGAGTAAAGTCCTGAAGAAAAGAGGTCATTTTCTTCTATCACAACCACATAAATCTCTTGTTTGCTCATAAGAACGGACAAGAACAGTGGGTTGCCTTGTTTATGACTGGTTATTTCAGCCCATAACAGCCCATACACCTTCAAAATCCTCACCCTTTGCTTGCCCCAAAGTCACTCAAGTACTTGGGTACAAGTTGGGCTTCATTGGACTATGAATAAGGTAGACAAAATGAGAGAAGACGTACATAAGAGCAGGCTGAATACTTTTCTCTCAGATTTTCCCCTTTTATAGATTGTCATACCATGCATTTTCGTCAGACCAAATGGATAGATAAGTGGAGCTCTCACCTTGTTTGCATCTTCATCTTCAGCCCCTGTTAATCTCCAGTTTGCATGCTCCAAAGCATGCACCATGGCTTCAGCTCTCTCCAGTTGTAGTCAGGCTGTGCAGCCCGCATTTTGTGCCAAAAAATGCGGGCTGCTTCCTGCTCAGGCCCAGGTCACTTTTTGACCTACTCAGGTCACTTGTTGGTCACATTAGTCTATTACTTCAGCTCCCCCGTGAACCTAGTGGACTTTTGGCATTTTTCTTGAGTTCTAACCATATTTTTGCACTTGAATCAATGTGATTTATCCTGCAGACTGTCAATTACTTCTAGTTGACCAAGTTGTAGGTTCCCATAGACTTATTTTTCATCAATATACATGGTACAATTGAAAATTATATGCTAAATACAAGAGAACTTATGTAACTAAGTTGGTTATTGGGTAACAATGACTGAATTTTGTGTGCAAATTCCTCATATAACTCCTAGTGAAGTTCTTCTGTGTTCATAAGAATCCCATGATTTATATTATAAACAATAAACTCTTTGACAACGTGTAGCCATTGATGCAATTTTGTTAAGGGAATGTGTGGAAAGGACCACAACAACAAACCATAAAACTTGGAGCTAAACTGTGTGACAAAGTTTGCATCCAAGTGCATAGGCAAAACATTAGTTACTAAAGCTCAAGTCCTATGTAAAATCAATGTTTAACTGTATGTCTAGACAATTAGGTCTAACGCCCACACCTCCTCTATTCAAATGAATTAGATTTGACCCTAGAGAATATTGAAACTTGATCTTGGAAAAACGTTCACTTTCAAAAGCCAATTAATATATATAGTCCTTCACAGTCATCAAAAAAAGCTCTTGCCATAAACAATGAGCCTATGGAGTTTTTCTAATCCTATCAGGATACATGATCCAAAGAGCTCACTATTTTTTGCAAGATGGTTGTAGATCTATTCTCTATGCCTCAACATGCATTTGTCCAAATGGATATGTGCAAAAATCATCTCCTTTTAAGGTATCAACATGGCAAGAATAACACTTAGCCCCATTCTTATTTTCTTTTGTCACAAATCCATCTTTGAAACATAAATAAAGTTACTTTTCTAGGTAATCAAATGGTTCTCCCTTCCTAATTGATCCCTTTCAATTCAACATGTTTGCTACAAAAATGCTAGCATTAATAAGTAAAGAAGTCTACAAAGATATGAGGATAGTATACACTATCTAGTTCGATTACCGAACTACTACTTCGAGCTTTATAGCTCAATGGTTGGCATAGCCAAGACTCGAGTCCTCAAGTTGCATTTTGGGGAAGACTAATATCATCCTTGTGAATGAAAAACAAAAGCAAATCTCTACAAGTTAGCTAAATAGTATGCTCATTTGAAATAGGTAGTATTGAGTGGAAGGTTTCAAGTGATTCTTGGAAAAATCAAGGCCTAAATAGAAAAATAGAAAGGATGCATCTCTACATCAATGGGGAAGTGGGTAATTATCTAGCAATAAGTAATTTTGTGCTACTTTTGGTAGCAACTATAAATGTCAAGAGTAGTAACAATACTCAAATTACCTCCACCACCCAATTGTAGGCTATTAATACTAAAAATTAAGTTAGTCCTTGTTAGACAACTAGCATCGTTATGACAATACAGAATCCCTAGTTATTAGATCTCCAATTCTTTCTTTTGTACTCCTCTAATATTACATATTATGCTTATGCAATGTACTATAGTTAGATTTGCTCGAATAGGTGAATCAAGGCCAGGAGGTAGCAAGCTGCTGCTTTAACTTGAACTATGATTTTGCTAATACCAATATTGAAACACTAGGCACCAAGTGCATGATGAATTTTGTTTTGACAAGTAAGATTTTAACATACCCTGGACAAGAACCATGGACTTTGTTGAGGATCAGTATGTTCGATAAAGAATAAAAAAACAAACACTACAAATTCTACCCCCTTTCAAACATTCAACTTGACTGATGTAGTAACAAACCTCATTTTGGAGGAAAATTATCGACAAAGAAGAGCATTTGTTGATGAAATCTACGCCGATCAGTCTAGTTGTTCAAAACCAAAGGGCACTATTTCTTCATCAATGTTCAAGATATCTTCAACTTCCTCCTCCTCAACTTCAAGTTCCTCCTCCTCATCACTAGCATCACCATCACGTAGCTCCATCCGCAGAGGGTTTTCTTCCTTGTGAAGATACTTCCATTCAGCGGCCCAAGCCTTCCATTCATCTTATATCTTCCTTCTATGCTCCAGGTTTGTTGCACTTATCGCAAGTGAGGGACTGTCATCATCAATTTCATACTTTTTGTTGTAATTTTTCAGATTCTTATCTATCTCTTCCTCTTTCTCGGCACTAAGTAGTGATGGAGGGCGAGGATGCCATAAGCACTGCATGCAAGAATAGGCCACACTTAAAACTCAATAGTAATTCATGTCAACTCCAATTTTTACTGCGTATAACTATTACTTCCAAACAACAACTTCCAAACACTTAAAACTCCATAACAATTCCTCTCAACTCCAATTTGCATTGCATATATCTTTTAATTCTAAACACCAGATTCTGTTAGATGAAAACACGTAATCCACTACTCCGTTCATAAGTCAACAAGTACAAATTCAACCCATACTGCTCTGGCAACACTTAAAACTTCATATCAATCAAGGTCAACTCCAATTTGCACTGCACATATTTGTTAAATCCAAACACTAGCTTCCAATAAATGGTAACACATAATGTACTACTCGAAGAGGTACAAGTCAGCTAGATAAATTCAACCCATTCTCCTTACCTAGAAAAACCTATCCATAGGAAGTTGATAAAGCAATTTTCCACTAAAAGACCAGATATTGTAACCATTCTCAATTTGATGTATAGATGTGACTAACATTGACACAAACCTGATTACAAGTAAATGCAAAGATTATAGATCACACTACTTAGAAGTAAATGGTAATTGTTCTATAATCTACTATATTTTCCTATATCCTGTGAACTAGAACCATGAGAGTTCTAAAAATCATTACCTTCATGTTGGATCCCAATCTACATCTGTGGCCATGAAGTGGTTAGTTGTGGCCATTGTTTCCAATTCATCAATATTGTAGAACTCTAACTGCCCATTGTACACCTTCAGTCTAGCCAAAATGATAAATCGCCCAATTGGAGACCAATAAAGGGCATTTGCTTGCTTATCCTTCAAAGTTGTCAACTTTGTTACTCGCCCCACACTTTCTGGACTTTTCATAGAGAATAATGTAACATCTAGCATAGGTCCATCTTTGTGAATGATGGCAAATCTCTGACCTTTAGGCTCCCATGAAAATGCAATAATTTTGTCATTTTTGTTTTCCAGTTCCAAAACTAGAGAATTGGAATGTCTTTCTCCTAGATTTTGAACAGTTCAAATCTAGTGTACGTACTCTTTTTTGTTTTTGTGTACCTATCTTCTTTCACAACCAAATACTTCCCATTGCTTTGCTAGTACATTTTGCAATCACTAACGTTGAACAAGTTCTTTTGTCTAAGCTCCTCCCTACTGGGCATTTGCACTAGACTTACCTGTCAAGTTATGCAAGAGCCAGTTAAAGTAGCAACTCCATTCGAGACACTCCAAAACTACACTATTGTCAATGCTAAAGATAAAGGGGACACCCAGCTTAATAGAGTAGCAATGAGCTTGAAGAAAAAAATGGTGCATAGCACAAAAAACTACCATTCATAATAGGAAGGCACAATAAACAATTATGACTTCTAGAAACAATCCATCTTATGAAAGTTTAGCATAAGGCCAAATGCACTCACTTTAGCAAGATGATTTCCTCCATTTCCTTCAGGAACAAATAAAGCCAGGATAGAGTTTGTGGCGGACCAACTAAAGTCCACGACATTGTCTACTCTCAAAGATTTCTTATCAAGAAGACCCATGATCTCAGTCTCATACACACTCATTGCATTCTTGCCTATCCGAGCAAAATACTTATCATATCTGCTTCCCACCCATCTGCAGCAAAAAGAAAGACTCCATTAATCTCAGTTAACTTAAAATGATAACAAAGAAAAAAAGAATAAGTAGATAATAACTTTACCTAAACACTGGCCAAGAGACACTTGTTGCACCCCCCTCTGGATAAACATATCTAGACATCAGTAAACACTTGTGCATGCCATTTTCCAAAGAACAAATAAAACTCATCAATAACATGTGTGTCTCTGGGGTTGCTTGGTTCATGACTACTATATGTCACAATATATTTCTCTCTTGGAGAGAAGTCAATCGGCCTAACCTGAAAGAGCAAATCACAAATTTGATACAAGAGCCAACATTCATATTCAAAAACATTTCCAACTTACAAACCATAAACTAGAGAAGATGAGTCATACTTGAGGACTAATGTATCACACTATTCGGTTAAAGGTCTAGGCACCACCCCATATAGGCACTGTCTATGAATTGTGGCAAGGTAAGACCCAAGGGGAGAACATTGTACAAATCTCTGTGTCCAAAACTATTGCAAAAGCCAATTGTCAATATACAACATGTTCTTCTGCTACAACTATCTAAACTGCATAAAATCAACTTACAGAATGGTGGTAAACAGGGTTGGGTTTCCCGAATTTGGCATCATTCCAATAAACTTCAGTCCATGATCCAAACCAAATGGCAAACTGGTCTTGACCTTGTTCATCTGTTAGCCAAGTTAAAATAGTTTATTGCATACACGTAAATAAGGATGAGATCATACCTAAGTAGTCTAGAATGGTATAGATGCACCTGCAAGAGTAGCTACATGCAGACCCTAGGAGTGCCCATTCATTTGGCACTTTTATATACTTGTCAAATTCATCAAACATGTTGACTAGAAAAACATAGGACTTATCCAATTTGTAGCCATTAGTTTGTTCTCTAGATAATTGAGCCTCCTGAAAGCATGAAAATTGTATGAATTATAAGTTTAAAGACCAAATGTATGATCCAAACCTCGACTTCTATGTATACCACACAAACATAAATCAAACAACAATCCACAAATTGGCATTCACATCTGAGAGTCCAGCTAGACCTGAGGCATTGTATACTCTATAAAAGCACGGCCTTTAGTCTTTTTAGCTTCTTCATCCTTGGGCATCCAAAGGCCATGATCTCTAATAACTCCAATTTTACCAAAAGTCTTCCAAACCACACCCTCAAGTTTCTCATGCTTTTCTGGAGCAACTACTGGAAAAGTATCAACAACAATCTCATTCCCAAATCCAGATTCAAATTCATTAATCTCCCCTTCTTCTTCTTCTTCATCATCACCACTGCACCAAGGAACGAAATTACTTGAGTGTAATGGGGTGTATAAAGATTCAATAGAACCAAAGACGTCAAATACTAAGAACTTAGCAAGATGAAGAAATCTCTCTGAGAAAACATGCGGCCAACTTGTACACTAAGTTGTTGGCATAGCATGAACTTTCACTCAATATTTCTCAACAAAGTTATCCAAGGAGTGTAAAACACACATAGACCACAAACCCTCCCAACAGCACAGAAATAGTATTTGTTAAAGCCTTCCTTCCACAAAAAAGATGTGTAAGGGAGCACTAAAATATAAAGAAACCATTCCTTCCACAAACAAGATGTGGAAGGGAATACTAGAATCTAAAGAAAATGAGTTTCCATACAATTAGGATGATGAAAATCACAAACAAGAGACTAAATCAAACACATCAACCACCATACTCATTAAAAGTTGTTAAAAACCAGAGTTTTGCAAATTGAACCAAGGTTTTGGACAAACATCAGAGTGTCTCAGTCATTTCAGGGCACAATGATGTTTTCTTTGGTGCCACTTTAGCATACGGGAGCCCAACCACCACAACACATATACTCACAATTTTGAGAGTTACCTTGACTTTTGAGCATTTCTTATATAAAATTTCCTACTTATACAATCTTCATTTCAGTCAATGCATGTTCCTATGTTGTTAAGTTGTCACCTGTGCACACATTCGAGAATGGCTTTCATTTTGCATGTTCTATGACTTTGCTTCCATTATTCATTGCCTTCAGAACCCTCAATCACAAAGAAAGATTTGTTTGAACTATTATGCTTTAGGCTTCAGTTGCAGCAATCTTACTAGGACATAGCTCAGTGGCAGCAGCCGATGCTATTGTGAAAATTGGATCTATTGTCAATAAACTTGTTGCAAACCAGGTTTAACTTCCACTGTTGCACTTCATTCTATGCCATTTCCAATCCTATTGCTCATAGATCCAAGTACCAATGGGGAACTTGCACCTTTGATGGCAAGCCACACTATAACTTACAGCAACAGTTCTTACTACATAGCAAGGATAAGAATTTGGCACATGTTTAATAGAAGTGCACATGCCTAGCTAGGACCTCTTTCATTAGTATTCCTTTCCTAAGTATTCATCTTGCATATCTTGCCCTTTCTCTTGCCTATTGTTGACTGCCATGCTACTTAGGGGCATCAAGAACCTTTAGCAAGCTGCTATTTGTGGCCATTTGAAACTGGCCTTCGAAAGCCCAAATGGCAGTAGACTGTATTTTAGCAATTCAGCTTAAAAGTAAATCCAACAAGAAAAGCCCACACATAACTAGAGCTAGAGTGCTCATGCACATGGTTGGAAATGTTAAAAACATCCAAGTGTTGCAAGAAAACATTTGGCATCAAGAAAAAAATAGCAACACGCACCTCTTGATCCCTAAATATTCATTAGAGGGTAAGATAATGTCGTTGAGGTTGACTTGGGAGAAATTGATGTTAAGCTA
The DNA here is from genome assembly GCF_053477565.2 of Lygodium microphyllum. Taxonomy (NCBI): domain Eukaryota; kingdom Viridiplantae; phylum Streptophyta; class Polypodiopsida; order Schizaeales; family Lygodiaceae; genus Lygodium; species Lygodium microphyllum. The sequence continues at coordinate 89,085,717 of NC_141157.1, forward strand.
GATGCGATCCTCCTGCAGGTCAGGGGGCGAGGTGATGGGGAGCCTGCAGCGACTCGGTGAGCTACACCATAGCCTTGAGCTCAGAGGAACAACATAGAGAGGGGGACGATAGGCCCTCCAGGCTCCAACCCAATACAAAAAATCTAAGGAAGAAGAGTTTGAAGCTTGGCTCTTTGAGCAGATTTTAGGTTTACACATTCTTTGTGTTCTTTTATTTTCCTCCAGATTTTCATAATAGTGAAATTATATGTGAGGCACTTTTAGTCATGACACATGGGCAGACCAAATTTCTTAACACCCATTCAGACCTTTGCAATGGTACCACTTGAGATATCTGACCACTTTTCCATTTATTAGTAGTCTCTAGGTGTTCTTTGAGAGCCTTGTTAATCTTCTATTATTATTATTATTATTATTATAAGAAAGAAGCTTTTAGAGGGGGACACGTGTCATTCCAAGCCTTCCTTGTGAATGTATTTATGACCGCCTTGTGAATGTATTTAGAAAGAGCTAAGGACAAGTAGGATGTGAAGGAGAAGCCCAAATGCCCACATTGTCGGAAGGCCACTCATCCTAAGGAGAAGTGTTGACAAAAATACCCTCATCTGAAGCCTAAGGAGAAGGACTCAAAGGCAGCCCCCACCACGACGGAGTCTGCCTTTGTGCATGCCTTTGTTGAGGAGGATACATCCCTATCTTCTTCCACTTAGGAGAAGCCTTGGATCGTGGATAGCGGAGCATCTTCTCACATGACCTTCAGGAAGGATTGGCTGTTGAGATGACAAGCTCAACACATGCATACATTAATGATGGACCGCCTGGTTAGATGGGTCCACACATCTACACTTAGCACATCGGTGGTCATTATGACTCTCACAAGGCCAGTGACTCATTACTTATTATATTCAAGTTGTTACACCTATTTACAGCTAGCATAGTTATAACGCTAGTCGATTAGTGTAGTCGGTCATGCATTGTTTGACTTAATAGGCCACTTTCCTTTATGTTGTATCTCATCTATACTTTGTGTACATTGTAACGTGTGTGGAAGAAGAAGAAGAAACCAGCAAGAAAACTTTTTGGCCTCCATCTCTCTTCTTGTCTCTTGAGTGAGCTTCTCCTTGTGCATTATGTGTGTGTTTAGCACAGCATCTTGAGAAGTCCCCCCACCACGCGATTCATGACATGGTATCAGAGTTGCACCACTGAATGAGGCTGGTTTTGAAGGCTAAAGCGAAGGAGAGGATCCAAGGATTCAAGCAAGCAAGCAACGGGTAAGAAGCTATTCCATTCTCTACTTCTTCTCTTGGATAGTGCTTGTGGAGGCACCGAAAGCAGGGCAGAGCAAAAATATCAGATTTCAATGAGATTTGGTGTACGCGAAGAGTGCTATGTAATCCGCAGATAAGCCCTATAGGGCTTGCTCGATGCTATTTTGGCCATCCGTGGTCATTTCAGGCCCCGTTTTAGACTCGCAAGGTTACGGACAGTAGTTCGAGGTATCCTGCAATTTCAGCTATGTCTGTCGTATACAAGTGCATAGGTTGCAGATTTCAAATCTGTAAGTTCAAAGGTGTTTACTAGCGAATAAACACAAGTTTTATCTACAAACTAGATGCAAATTGCATGTATTGTTGAGAAAATAGTGAAAAAGGCTGTCTGGTATATTGATGTGCACTACAGGTCGAGGGTTGCAGAAGATTTGCTTGTTGTTTAGTATTAGTTTTGTGATAATGGCAGAGAATAGTGGAAACCCCATCATTGAGAAGCTCGACAAGAACAAATACCCTTCATGGAAGTTCCGTGTCACGAACTTCCTTATTGGAAAAGGCCTCTACGAGTTTGTTTCAGGTGAAGAAAAAGAGTTGGAGGTGAGTGATCCTCCAACTGCAGAAGAGACAAAGGCACGGAAGGAATGGAATGCAAAAGACAAAAATGTCATGTATTGGCTGTCTATAGTAATTGACAATAATATGTTGGGACATATTAGAAATGCAGAGAATTCATATGCAGCTTGGACCATACTTGAAAGTATGTTTTTCGTAAATACAAAGGCACGAAAGATTCAACTTAAGCAAGAGTTGAATACATTGAAGAAAGGGAAGATGTCTATCAATGAGTATGCACTGAAGGTAAGGAGCATTGTAGATGCCTTGGCAGCAATTGATACAATGCCCGATGATGATGATTTGGTGTCATCTACCTTGGGTGGACTTAACAATGAAAAGGCTTGGAAGTCTTTTGTAACTTCCATATATGTCAGAAAGCCATTTCCAGATTTCGATGAGTTGGTCTCCCTTATGATCACTAAAGAGATCAACATGCAGAGTGAGACATCTGAAAAAAGTGGTGAACAGGTCCAAGCTTTCTACTCCAGAAGGGGACGTGGCAGGTCCTCTTCAAGAGGCCGTGGTACAGGACGCGGTAGTGACAACCAGCAAAATAGTTTGAATTAACAATTTGGTGATATGTAGGTTTCAGGAGGTCGTGGTAACTTTAGAGGTAGGGGGAGCTTTAGAGGAAGAGGTGGATGGCAAAATAGAGGTTCTAACAACTTTGGTATTGTGTGTCACTACTATGGCAAAACATGTCATATTGCAACCCAATTTTATGCTAAGAAAGATGATATTCACAATGGTAAGTTGGAGCAAGGAAACTATGCATTGTCTTCACGAGACAGAATGAAGACAAAAATGAACGTTTGTTTGTTATGCAGCATATGTTGAATGCTGTTACAGGAAAGGGAACACATGATGATGTTTGGTATATTGATTCAAGTGCATCCAATCATATGACCAACCATGCAGAATGGTTTGGAGAGTTGTAGGATTTGCAAAATACAGGTTATGTGCAGACAGATGATGATTCATGCCACCCAATTTCACACATTGGAAAAGTTCCCTTGTCCTTTTCATGATGGTAAGACAAAGAGTCTTTCAAATGTATTATATGTGCCATCTATTACAAAGAACTTGGTGTCAGTCAGTAGACCAAGGGCTGCAAGTCAGATTTAATGCAAACGGCTACTTTGTAGAAGACTTCAATGACAAGTGCTGGTTGGTTGGAAGTAGAGTTAGACATATGTTTATTCTGGATGCTGGAATTCCTACTATGAATGTTGTTATGTATGCTAAAGGAAAAGGTGTTGTTGCAGATATTGAAATTTGGCACAAATGCATTGGACATGCAAATGTACAAAGGCTGAAATTAATGCAGTCCAAAGGGTTGTTACATGTTTGCCTACATTTAGAATTGCAAAATTTCATAAGGTATGCGAAGCATGTCAGTTTGGTAAGCAGGCAAGACAACCCTTTTCACATGACAGAGATATAAGCAAAAATATCCTTGATGTTGTGCATACAAATATTTGGGGGCCTACACAAAATGTATCTCTTGGAGGCAATTCATACTTTGTCACATTCATTGATGATTGTTCTAGAAAGCTGTGGGTATATTTTATGAAGGAAAATAGTGAAGCGTTTGAGCACTTTAGAACTATCAAGGCTGAGGTCTCATGGGATAAAGAGACACTTTACATGCAGGTATACCCCACAGCAAAATGGGGTTGCAGAAAGGAAAAACAGGCATATTGTAGAAGTTGCACGTGCCTTGATGGTTGAAAAGAATATACCTAAGCATTTTTTGTCTGAGGCTATTCATACTATTGTTTATATTATGAATAGAACTCCCACAGCTGCAGTTCATGGTATGACCCCTGAAGAATGTTTTACAGGTAAAAAGCCTGATGTCCCACACTTGAAAGTGTTTGGCTGTATTTCATATGTTTATGTGCCAGATGAGTTGCAGAAGAAATTGGATCCAAAGGCTGAAAAGTGTGTCTTTGTTGGATACTCTTTAGAGCAAAAATGGTATCGTTTTTATAACCCTGTCACATGTAAGTTCAGAGTAAGCAAGGATATCATCTTTGATGAAATGAGCAGTTGGTATGCATCTAGTGGTGATGCATTGGATGATGATGATGATCATGACACTCATGTGCAGGCTGAAAAGCAAGAATCACAGACTCTTAGTGGACCAGAGACATCATCTGATAGTCCTTGGTCTGGGAGACTAAGGAGTAGCTCTACATCTTCACGTGCATCTAATAGCACTACAAGTAAAGACAAAGGAAAGAATAAAGTGTCAGATGGCATTGATACAATTCTTGATGGAGACTCTAGTGGCTCAGAGAGCTTGGATGATGAGCTTGGTATTCCTTCAGTGAGGACTCCACGTGTGCAGAGAGCACGCGTCAATGCAAAGACTCCATTGAGTGATCCAGTGGTACGCAGGTCTAGCAGGGTGAGATACCCTATTAATAGATTTGGTTTTGAAGGTTATGCAGCTCACCATTATGCTTATATGGTGAAAGTGATTGAGGATGTTGAGCCCACATGTTTTGAGGAGGTTATTGGTCATGCTCATTGGGATGCAGCAATGGATGATGAGATGGCTGCATTAGAGGTCGATAAGACTTGGGATCTAGTATCATTACCGAAGGGCAAGAAAGCTATTGGATGTAAGTGGGTTTATAAGATTAAGCACAATGCAGATGGTTCTATTAGTAGGTACAAAGCTAGGTTGGTTGCAAAAAGCTATGCCCAAACATATGGCATAGATTATGAAGAAACCTTCAGTCCAATTGCTAGGATGGCAACTGCCAGATGTGTGATTGCTTTGGCAGCAGCCAAAGGTTGGAGGTTGCAGTAAATGGATGTGAAGAATACCTTCTTGCATAGTGATTTGGAGGAAGAAGTGTATATGGATTAGCTAGTAGGTTATGAAGATTTAGAGCATCCCACGTCTGTGTACAGGTTGAAGAAGGCACTCTATGGGCTCAAGAAAGCACCTAGAGCATGGTCTGACAAGATCAAAGAGTATCTTGTCAATATTTGCTTTTATGTTTGTAATGCTCATCACTCACTTTATGTGAGAAAGGGAGATGCAGGTTTGGACATCATAGTCATCTATATGGATAACTTGATTATTATAGGTGATAGCGATAGTGGGATTGTTGAAGTCAAGGACTTTTTGAAGAAGAAGTTTGAGATGAAGGATTTAGGTGAGCTAAGGTACTTCCTTGGCATTGAGGTGATCAGATGTGATGATGGTATATGGTTGTCCCAAAGACAGTATGGCTTGGATATGTTGTCCAAGTATGGTATGATAGCATGCAAACCACTTTTAGTCCCGTTGGAGCAGAATGTAAAGCTGAGTGCTGATGTTGGGGATGAGATAGAAGACCCTACTATGTTCAGGAGGATAGTGGGGAGTTTGATCTACATGACCATTACAAGGCCAGACTTGAGCTACGATGTTGGTCTTGTGAGTCAGTTTATGCAAGTACCTGGAAAGCCACATTTGGAGGCAGTCAGACACATATTGAGATATGTGAAGTCCACATTACATTACGAACTTTTCTATGAGATAGGTATAGATGTATAGGTGTTTGGATACACAGATGCAGATTGGGCTGGTAGTATATCTGATAGAAGATCTACCAGCAGATATATGTTCTCTCTTGGTAGTGCAGCAGTTACTTGGAGCAGCAAAAAGCAATCTACAGTTGCTTTGTCAAGTACAGAGACAGAGTATAGAGGTGCTGTTGTTGCAGCATGTGAGGTAGTATGGCTGCAAAAGTTATTGGCTGATTTAAATGTGCAGGTGGAAGGTCCAGTTTCCATTTATTGTGACAACATGAGTGTAATATTTCCTACTGAAAAATATTACATACACACGTGAGTCTCACGCAATGACCATGACGGCATTGAATATACGGATAATGCAATTGTACAATCTCCATTCGCATAAACAAGACCAAAGAAAAAGAAACCGAATATCCTCATATGAACCTCCTCTTGGGAGGAGATCAAGAGGATAAGGATATATTTTATGGAAAATTTTTCTTTAATTATCCCTTCTTTATCCAGTCGAAGGCTGTGTTGGAGGAGAGGGAGTAGGCGCGGATGACTAAGCTGGTTTGCTGGAGCTCGTGGAAGGGGATAGGTCATGCATCAGGCCGCGTGGGGGAGGGGAGGTACCTATCCCTCTTGCTATAAAAACCATCACTATGGGGTGGAGAGGGGGAACTGAAAGGCGGAAGGAGAGAGTCGTAAGTTTGCTGAAGACTGTTGAGGAGAAGCAGAGAGGGTCGTGAGGCTGCCGAAGTCCGTCGTGGAGTGGAGAAGGACAAAACGCTGCCGCCGGATGACAAAAACGTTGTTGCTTCCATCATTTCGGCCCTGACTGCTAACAGGTTGCCATTAAAAATCATCTCCTTTCCTCCACATGGCTTCTCCACGCTTACAGAAGCTTCAAAAAGCTTCTAAGGGGACTTTCATAAGCCCCCTTCACAAGCGATCTTTAAACCCCCCTTCCGTGGATTTTCCCCCTTTTTCATTCCACCAAGTCCATTTAAAACCCCCCCTTCCCATGTGGTTCCATACAAATCCCTTTTTTTGGCCACTTTTAACCCCCGTGTTTCTTAAAACCCCTTTCCTATTGCCTCTCAAGTGGGTTTTTATAACCCCCCCCCTGAGATTCAAGCACTCCCTTCCCGTGGGGTTTCCACCCAAGTCAATCTAAACTCCCCTTCCATGGATTTTCCTCCCCTTACATCCCCCATAAGCTCACATTAGGCTAGGTTTTAAACCCCCTTCCCGTGGACCCTTTTCCATTGCCCCTATAAAGCGGGTTTTTTACAAACCGGGGACTTAAGCACCCTTTTCCCTTGCATCCTCGGAAATTGAGTACTTCTCCTCAGCATTTCCACAAAGCCATTTCCATGGATTTCCCCCAAAATTTCTTTAAAGACTCCCATGACATTCCCACTCAAGCCGTATTAGCAAGTTGTAAACCCTCTTTTCATTGATTCTCCTCAAGTTCACTTTAACCACTGGATCAAAAACCATCTTTCCTATTGCAACTCCCACAAGCCTATAAGGCCTTCTAAAGCCAGATTCCGAAGGATGGAGCAATCAATCAAGGAAGTCGAATCACAAAGGGAGCTTCGTGTGTGAAGGAGACGGGCCAAGATCATAAGTCTGTGACCAAGGCGAGAAGATCGAATACGTGATGGCCCCTAAAAAGGCACAAGGCGCAACTGCAGGAGGATCATCTCCTAAAATCCATGTGGACATTTCACCGAATCCACAAGTCCAGGTTTTCTTCCTATTTTTGATTTACATCATAATATCGTAATTATGCATGGTTAATTCACGAAAGTAAGATGCACCTTTACGATTAAAAACATTGGCTATCTTAGAGAAAATAACTCACAATCAAGGAATCAGTCATTTTTATTTTTCAAAAGAAACGAATGAAAGGACATAAGACGTCTATGCACTCTTAGTAATTTGTTTATATGCATTGCAAAGTAACAAATTTAGATCAACTAATGATCATCTTTACAAATCAAAATTATGGTAGTACACTTCGATTAGGCATGGAAAGAATAAATCGCATGTCGCATTATTAGACAACTTTTCTTCGAAATGATTCATTAAAGAAGGTTGCTAATAACCGTAGGAATTTGCTAGGCATGGAAATGACTCTAGGGCTGCATGAAGTAGATTAATCTCTAGGAAATTGACATAAATCTCAATCAATTACGTAAGTAGTTACGAATGGTTATGTAAATTCCACATGCAAATAATTCATTCAGAAATGAAACTAGAAAAAGGATGCATGGTTCATTTTAAACATAAAACCCTAAAGCTTAGTAGCATGAATCTTGATTGCATGTTATAGAAGGATCAATAGGAATTATGCCATAACTTAACATATGCTTTGATCTTAACCAAAAAAGTTAGGGTTTGTAAATCTACTCATATGTAGGCAATGAATCATGTGATTACGAAAATGGTATTGTAAATATCTTCAAGAATAGACAAGTAAATTGGTTTAACCTAAACATCTAAAATGCGAGGGACTCGCTTAGGAATGGTTAAATCGATGCAACATATCCAAGAGCTAACTAGGATTTAGCACGTTGAGGACATGACCTAGTCACTCTTATTGCCGAGCTAAAACTCTCATACCCTAAAAGACTTGCCCGCATTCATGGAATGTAGGGACAGTAGGACATACTTGCGAGAAACGATCGAGGGTTTCTACCCTAAGGATTGCTCGCTAAAAAGATGACTTGGGTTGAATTTGGAGCCCTAGGACCAACAATGTCAGCCTAGTGCAATTAGGAACGGATTGTTATGAAGACACCCTAACCCTATTTCCTATCTAATCGTGATTCTGTGATTAGAAGACGTCGTTTGATGGGTAAAATAGTCCCATGAACTAGATGTGACACTTGTGCAACAAGTTGCAGAGTCGCATGATCTTGTGATTTGATCACAAGGGAATGGCCAATTCCTTGGAATGAGATTGGCAGATTCTTGCGCAAGTTTATCTTGCAAGAGGATGAGTAGTCATCTTGTAGCACCTTTCTTGGAAAAAGTGACCAAGATAAGGGGATTAGATAATTGCTTGGAAGCAAAAGGCCAATCAGTAATTTGGAATAACATAGTTACTGCTAATAAAACTTAAGGTATTGGTTAAGTTGGGTTAATAGGGTATGACCCTAACCCAAGGATATAAGGGTTAACAAACAAACCCGTGGGGATCTTGCCAAGTTGCAATTGAACCTGGATCGAGTGCTAGACGCATTCGCAAAGAAGGATTCACTCCTTAGCAGTTGGCCAAAATAACGACCACTAGAAATGATTGTGCTTGTAATAGTTTAGAGAGCATTGTTTTCTTTGTTTGCTCAAATAATTAATGGATGAAAAGATATCTAATGCTTCAGGTTGAAGGCCTGAAGGGAGAGGCAGCTTTAGTTACCCCCGAATGTCTGCCTGACCCTAACCAAGGGGGTTGTTAACCGTGCTGGGAAGGTGGACCAAACATGCCGCGAGAGGTCTCTCCGTTGAGCGCTACTTAGAGCAAGAGGATGCTTGGGTGCCAAGGGGGGCTCTGAACGTAAATCCCTCGCCTTCCGAGCCCTGCACAAGAGGCCAACGTGACTTGCGATTGGATCTTGGGACCCGCATACTAGTCTACGGGCAGAATCTTGGATTAGTAATCCCTGTGGATTGCTATATAGCCTTCGGACGGATTATGGATAAGCCTATAGGTTGGACTTTATAAATGTATTTCAAAGATAAATATGATAACTTGTTGAAAAAGAACTTGTTTGACACTGCTTTTCTATGTCAAGTGCTATGATTACGTGAAGGAACCGGTGCCTAACAGGCTAATTAAGGAAGCTAATTGATTCATGTCCAACTAAATGTGGTAGGTAATTAGATAACTAAAACAACTTGAGGAAAGTGCAGTGGATGTGGCCATGGGTCCGTCCTACAGATGGGTGGTCCCGGTTGGCCGGGAAATTTTCTCAATCATGATGGACAGCAAGAAGATCGTTTCAAAGGACACGAACAGCAAGGGCGCTAACCTAGAGTCTATGTTATAATAATCCCGATTTATGATGTCTTAGGGGAACGGAATGGGACTATGCCTTATGGCAGAGAGGTCGAGCCTTGCATCCCTCTCATTTCCCATTCTCCTTAAACCAAGTGCAGCATGAATCTGCTTCGGCCCTGGCATTTCTGCGTAAAGTAGTTCGACGTTGGTTGCTGTTTAGGAAATGACCGTTAGGGAAAACCCTGATTCAGGTTGGTCCTAAAGTGGGAACGGCCAGAATACTTCCGCTACGTGGCAGATGTGGAAAGTCCTAGATCGCAAACCCCGTGACATTCCATGAGAGTGCCAAGCAGAGCTTTCTAGATCTCCTTTCCGATGGACTGCTAAGATGTGTCCTGAAGGGAATAGGTGGACACGTTACAGTTGGTATCAGAGCGAACCAACAAAGGATTTATTTTTAAGAAATCTTAATAAGATGAAGTAAAGCAAATGTTGCTGTTTCGAACATTTCCTTACTTTCGATGTTGTCTTGCAGAATTATGGAGCATGGAATAGGTTCTTAGTGTTCCGAGTCATGTTTATGACTGCGATGCATTCCCTGGATTATCAACAAAGGGTTGAAATGATGAACATCCTAGATCATATCTACAATACATCACCTGTGTACGTGGAACGGAGATGGATGGATGTTTCAGGGATCTATTACATAGCTGCCCATCGACTTGCGTACCTTCGAATTAACTTGAGGAGAATCAAGTGGATGGAACTCACATGGTATATTACATGTTCTATAAGGTGACCCCCCCCTCCCTCAATATGGCGATGCAAGGCTCTCCTACTACCTCCCTTTTATAGATATTCTCTTCTACTTTGATGTTGGGTTTTTTCCTTTTGGCCTTTAAAAAAAAATGAATCCTTTTTTAATATGTTTGTCTTTTAAAACATTAAGGCTAAGCATTTAAATCTTAAGCTTTAATGGATAACTTTTAAAAGCTAAAACGCTTGATATGATGCCCTTTTCACCTACATCATCAAAGTCGCCATCTTGCTCATCATCTTTGTCGTCATCCTATCTATCAACTCACTACCTTCAGTGTTCTCTTCCCAGGCACCAAGAGACCACATAAAAGCTGCTACCTCTTCCTCTGAGTCTACAGGTAAAGGAACACATGTACTAATCTCCTATCGGCATTCACCATCCAAAGACCCCTTCAATGAACCAATTGTTTCATTCATCATAGACCCATTCACTCGATTGCCATTTAAATAAATGTTATTGTGGATCACGATTGAGATCTAGCTAGAGAGAGCAGCCTGTGTTCTTACATTTTCTTTCACATCAGAGCCATGGCATAGGTTAGCAGTAGCCTCATTATGTATTACAGTTTCAGTTCCGCAGCTTATGCTCACTGCATCTACCTTTGTTTGAATTGATGAGTTGGCTTTATTGGCACTCAAGGAAGCATTCCTATTAGTGGTTACTTTTTTTTTTCTAAGGGCATTGAAAAAATCACTTTTGTTTGGGGCTTTTATAGAAATCCATTTATCTTATGTAATATCTTTTAATCTTACTCCAGATGTAGCATCCCACTTGCTCTTCATTGTCTTTGATCTTGTAAGTTTCTCCATTGACCCTGGCTTCATATTCCCATAGCATTTGTTACCTATGTGTTAGCATTTGCAACTCCATGTGAACTTACTTGCGAACCATTATTCTGGTCAGTTTTTGGGGTTGCTGAAACTGTTACACCATCTTTATTAGACTTCCATAATAGTAGCTTCCCTCGGGGAGTTTTGGGAGTATATGGTCTACCAAGGATAAAAGGTCGGTGAGAAGAATTCATCTCAATAGAGCTTGACCTGATGAGAATTTTCATCCCTGAATCAACTAGCCACAAAGACTTGTATTTTTTCTTATCCACCAAACTCATTGCTTTAGGTAGAGTTGGAGTCACCGGAATCGAATTTTGGGATTTCTTCAAGGCAAGCTCCTCCAATCTTTGGGTTTCCACAGCTGATTGAGGAGGTGTCCAAACTTGAGGAGGGTTCTGAGTCAAAGCCTCAGCCATGTTCAAGGCTATCATAAGAGCTACATGAACATGCACAGTAGAATAGCTGGCATCAAGCCTGAGTTGCTTGCACGATGAATACTTGTTCTAGAGCTACTTCCAAGAACACTTCCATTGGAGGAAGGAGCCTCTCCAACAAGTGTTGAGCTCAAAATATCAATACTTCCAAGTCCCCCACCAAGAATTGGTGCAGTTGGAGAGAGGTCCACTTAAACCCCTAGGCAGTCTAGGTGATGAAGCACTCGTCAACCCTAGAAGGCCCCTGTCTTGAAATCCAATCCCATAGATTGCAAATATGCATTTAATTAAGGAAATCCCAACTCCTGAGCTATGAAATCAATAACAAGGCATTCATTGCAATAGTGGCCTGAGGGTTTGTGGGGAAGAAGGTGAAGTTGTTGGGAGGGGCTAGGGTCCAAATGCCACAATACGGCCACCAATGTCAGAGTTGGAGCCCCCAAAATTGAACAAGGCACAAAACTTGCCATGGCACTAGGCCAAATTTATTGCATATAAATTATGAGTCTACAAGGCCCTAACACCAACTTTCTCCCGTACATGCATTATGATGATGATGATGTGACTGTCTGACAGTGTTCTTATTTTTGTACTCTGATTTGATACGCTCCATTGGTAACATGCATGACTATTTGCTTCTTTCCACATATCATATCTTCTCCACACAAGTCTATGCTTGGCAAGCAACCGTGGAGAACAAACTCCCATAGTCATTGACCAATAGCCACCGAAATTGATGATCATTACTTCAGGATCCTCCACTTAGTACCAAAGCACTTTGATGTTCCAAATATCCCTTTATCCCAATTTTGAATTTCCTTCATCCGTCTTCTCTTGCATGGTGTATTCATCCTTGGAATCTTCAAAAGGGACATTCTCTTCATATGAACATGTTCTTCCATGCAATGTGCCCTAACAAAAATATGATTTGAATAGAACTTCGTGATTTGAGATCAAATGCAATGTCAAATCTACGATATGCAACCAATCAAACAATGTCCACACAAAAATTATGAATGCACTAAAGAGAATGTGCCTAGCATAACTCTATGTGCTCGTGCATCATGCAAAAATACAAACAAAAAGACACACACAATGACGTTGACTAATGAGATCAAAATCCTAGCAAAAAACTCCACCCTGAGGTTTGTAGTGGTGGACGCGCAGCATCATGACACCGTCACAACCCAGAAAACCTCAAGACATGTAAATCACTGAAGCCAAATCTGAGATGCATGAACCAAAGAACGAAGAAGAAGAAGAAGAAGAAGAAGAAGAAGAAGAAGAAGAAGTAGTAGTAGTAGTAGTAGTAGTGGTGGTGGTGGTGGTGGTGGTGAAGAAGAAGAGAAGAGGTGGAGAAAAAGAGAAGAGGAGGAGAAGAGAGACTAAGGAATAAGAGAAAAGGTGGAGAAGAAGAGAAGAGGAGGAGAAGAGAGACATAAGGAGTAAAAGAAGGAGACAAAAAGTGAGACGAAAAAGAGCAAGAGGATGCCATCATCAACAATCCCAAGATGTACTCCTCGGTCTATGATAATTTCAGCCTATTGTGGTATTACGCAATAGCCATTCAAGACTCCTGATCAAGACCATCAAATTCAACAATAGCATACACGGACTCCCTACTCGTGATACCTTCGAAGGAGACAATATTCTGAAATGTGGGAGTTTCGAATATGATCATGAACATGGTCAATATGTTGTCACATGCAACACAAAACCACGTCCACAAATAAATGATCATTTATTAATATATGAATAAGAATCTAAGTAAAAGAGTTAATTATTCAGCGAAGAAGTTATAGCTTAATGGAAATCTAACAAGAAAGAAATATTAGAACAAATAAGGGTTATTAATTTAGAATTTTAAATTTCGAAAGGTAGGATAAATTGCACGGCATTATAATGCATTGAATAAATTATCTCTAGCTACATATAAATAAAGTGCATCAAGGAAATCGGTTGTTTACTCAAGAAGGATAATTAGTAAAATCTACAACAATTTTTAGTGAGAATTAGAAAGTAAGAACTTGCATCAAGTATATTTCTTTAGCTATAGAAAAAGCAAAAAAAATTGTATTAATAATTTCTTTTTGTATTTTTAAAGTCACTAATATATAAAATTATTTTAAAAATAGTTTTTCCTAGTATTTATAAACCATATAAAGTAATTCAATATAATTAAAGTAGGTAATTAAAATTATTGATTGGAAGTATCCTCTTTAGACAAAATTTCACCACTATTAAGATTAAGTCAAATATTATTAAATTGCATACAAAGTCATTAGAAGTTAATAAATTGAGTATGTAACTATTAGAACCTAGGGTATCCAGATCAAATCAAAATAAAAACCCTAAGTCATGAAGCAACAAAAAGGATGATATAATTCTCATTTGAGAAAAATAGAAATCTAAAATTCCTAAGGAAAATACTAGCCTTATTGATTCATGTATCTTTCAAGAGGAACAATTGTGATTCCAAGGTTCTAACATAATTCCACAAATTAGGAAAAATTTTAAATATCTCCCAACCTATAGAAGTCGAAAGAAAATAGTCAAGAATAAGTAACCTTAAATAAGGGTTATGTGCAAGATTGCGAACAAGGACTAATGATAACCAAGGAAACATCCAATGAAGAAAGAGTAATCAAAATTTAGATCTCAAAAAGGAGAATTAGAAAAGGAAAATCAGAAAGGAAACTATGAGAAATCCTAGAAGCTAGGAAGAGGACCAAGTTGGAAAGAATTGCCACTAGGTTAAGACCTTACTCTAATTACCTCCCTATTTGTGTAGAAATATTGCTTGAGAGACAATTGATTGTGCTTATAATAGTGCATACAAGTTTAACTTGATGCACTTAGGAAGCTGATTAAATTGAATCAAAATCCTAATGTACTAAGTTTGCAACATGATAAAGGAAAGCATCCTAGACCTCCCCCAAGGCTAGTTGTGGGTCTCTTTTCCAAGGGGGATTAGCTTTTTCACCTTTTGGAGAGTTTGGACCAACCTTCATATTGAGAGGTTACTTTGTAGGGGGTATATAGGTGAGCTCATGCTCAATTTCTAAGACCCACAGACCGCTTATTCTTTCAAGCATTTCAAGCGAACATCTATGGCTATCTCTCACCTAGCCGATGCACCTTCAATCCTATTGAGGTATAGTGAGGTTACCTTGATGCCCAAATGAGTTGCCTCCTCCCTCAAGCACACTTGTAGCTTCACGCACTACAAGATATAGACCTTATAGCGATGTTTAAAGTGACAAAAATACAAACAACAAAATTTTCCCTCGTCATCGCAAAAAGCGTCGTTATTGACGACGCCATAGAACCGTCGCTATAGCGACGGTTACAGAGAATTTGCGACGCTTATAGCGACGCCAATAGTGACACGAGCAGTAAATTTGCGACACAAATAGCGATGGTAACAGAGAAAAAAAAAATTTGTGGCAGGGCAGCAAGCTGCCTTGCCACATATAGCACTGTGTGTTGTATGAGAGCCATACAAAATAGTTTCTGCACTGCTGCATACAAAGCGTTTGCAAACAAAAAGAATGTATACTGAAATCATAAAACTGATACATGAAATAAATACATGATCGCATAAAATGCAATTGATACAATCATGAAACGATATCACTAATATATAGAAAATGTCTACATAGATCAGGCAGCTAAAAACTAAAGGTGTGTGAGCTCTAAGGATCCAAGGGCGAGCTACAAATCCTCGTCCCCCGAAAGCTCGTCCCGCTGCAAAGGAGCATCAAACGGATTTTGCAGAAAAAGAAACAACATATCAATCCACCATACAATAATGCATTCAAATATCTCATGGTAACTACGGACAAGAAAGATGAGTGACTTACAGGGCCGCCGCGTCTATACAATCGGTTGATCAATGCCCTGAGACCGTGCCTCTCTGCATATCGAGTCTCAAGGCCTTGCAGATCACGATTTGTAATGGAGTGCTGCAAAGAAAACAAAATGCTAACTGTTAGAAACATGATTGTCAGTACAAAGAATATCTCAAAAAAACAAATAAGCAAAACAAAAGAGAAACTTACAAAGTCCTCCAAATATGTCCTGTGGCCGCCACTCCCAAGATGATGCACCAATCCGGCCTCGATTCGTGCCCTCGCCGCCTCCTGCTGCTGCTGGCTCCAACGTCCTGGTGAATCTGTAGCCTCCTCCCTCAGTCGGTGCCAATCGTCTGTATCTAACCACTCGGGCTTTGGAGCCCCACTCTTGATTGCCTTGCGTGCGTTGGATTGTCTATGTGACATGTATGCACGCATGCAATCCATCATCCAGTCCGTAGAGAATCTATCTACTGCGGCTGGCACCGGGAACTCCTCGTGCAAGGATGCTACTATGTAGTCCTTGCTCCCCTCCGGTATGTTCCTCCAATGATCCAGGACGTTGTGCCGAAAAACTTGTTGGCACAACTCCCTCATGCGAGCCATCATAGATCCTCCCCTCATCATTCATGATGATGGCTCCTGACCTGCTATCCACTAGGTATCCATAACCCCTAGGAGTATGCCTAAGATGGGCCCTCTCCCATCTCCGTCCACGCTCCTGGGCATATCCAAGAGACCCCTGTACATCCGGTGTACCGACGGGGGTACCCTCTCCCGGAGTGCCACTCAAAGGGGTGCCACCAAAGGGGGTGCCACCAAAAGGAGTGCCACCAAAAGGCGTGCCATCTGCCGACGGCTGCGCAAAAGCCGGAGTAGCTGGAGTGGACGTCCCCACAGGTGTGACAAATCCTGGAGGTGATGCAGCTCAAGCTGAACGACGAGACGGAGACACCACGTCCATGTCTCCACAACAGCACCCCCCTGATCCTCCTGCAGTCGCAGTCCCTCCCTCTGGCCCAAGTCGTGAGCGTCGAGATCGTCTGCTCGAAGTTGAAGCATCTGATCGCGCTGAAGCTGATCTAGCAGAGCGCCTTGACGATGAACGAGACAGCTCCTGATCTGCCATCTCTCTGAATCTCGTGAGCTGATCTGGAGACATGCGTGCCATCATGTCCTGAAACTCCTCATCACTCATCCCTCGACTCATCCTGAAAATGTTGATACCTACACAGATAAAAAATGATGTTAGAATAATCAATTTAAACTATACAAAGCACATTAATATAAATCATTTTTGAAAAATCCCTCAAACCTTTATGGAAGATCTAAACAACGAATTGAGTAATACAATTCTCCAAGAATGAAGTATTCTATGGTCCCATGTTAATCTCCTGACACAACTCTGCATACACTAGAAGGTCGATAGACATGTTACCACAAAAGAACGAGTCTGGCTCGTTCTAAAAAAATTCTACGACTTTTGTATTTCCATCATTGTTAGCCGATGCGGGCTCCAAGCTTGCGGTGGCCTCCACCCCTTGTAATATCGATCCCTCTATTTGCATATTTTCTTCATCTATGACTGGAACATCGCTTTGATCATACACTCTCGCACCTCGAGGAGTTGAAGGTATAACATACCACCATCAAGGTTGTCGGGGGTTTGGATAGAAGATTACCTGTTCACAAACACTTACAAAGCGAGTTCAAACCATTGTGACATAAACCATGTCGTATTACAATTAGCAAGCAAATGACTGTTTGTACCTGTTCACAATGGGCCGGCAACACAAAGGTGTCGCGCAAATCCGTCCATTTTTTTTCGGAATCTATTTTGAGAAATCCAGATGGACCTCGTCGATCTGTTGCTCCAGCTACTCCAAGTACCACTTTGAACCACTGCACATAGAATAGTATCATGGAGAAGCTACGGTAATCCAGCGTAATAATACTTTGCAAGTTCCCAAAATACTCCATCTCATCCACAACCGTGTTCGGATCCGTTGCTCGTCGCCGGCTCTCTTGCTCAAACCTTGCCATGACACCACAATCCATTGTGGAGCGCATTTTGTCAATACGCTCCACTCGAAAATGCCGTCCGCGCAACCACGCTGCACTATATATTTTGTACTGCACATTGAAACACTCAAATTAGATGTAGCAAGCAAATTTAGATACGACACATTCTAAACCCCTCATTACCTTTGGACTACATCCCCTCAAGAACTCCCACTCTTCCATTGAGACCTCTGTCCCTTCGCTGGATGCTGCGGTCAAGGCTCCATGCAACCATCGTGTTGACATAAACCGCGGCATCTCCTCCATGCCTTCAAGATATCAAATCGGTCGGTGACGCATACTGCGTTGGAATTCAGCTCGTGCTTCCTCTCGATCTTGCCTTGCAATCTGGTACTTGGCGAGCCACGTCTCCATGGAGGCATGGTGCAACATACAAAAGCGATTCACCTTCTCTTCCATTGAGGCATCCATTCTTTTTTCTACCCCATTTCCAACCACCACATCTCCAGTCAGCCTATCATCGTCCTTCAGCGTCCATAGCATTTCACTGTCTGGTTCCACCGTTGGTAGCCATTGTGAGATATGCACTAACGCCTCTGACACCAACCAACCTTCCGCCATGCTACCTTCTGGACGAGCTCGTTGTCGCACAAAGCCTTTCAGGGTTTTCATGAAGCGCTCCAGGAAGAACATCCATCGCGTATGGACAGGTCCAGCAATCTCCGCTTCGTCCACAAGATGCACAAGAAGGTGAACTTGTATCGTGAGCATGCTAGTGGGCAGGTATTTCTCAAAGAGACAGACCATCTCAACTGCTCCCCGCCTTGCGGATTCAATAGAGCACGTCTTAATCTCTTTCTGTGAGATCCATTGCACCAAAGTCGACAACTTGTAAATGGCCCCACGAATTTCTGGAGTAAGTCATCCTGCGATCGCGATCGGTAGGACAAACTGCCACAAATGAGAAAGCATTATGAATAATGGCCACTTTTCAAATTGCAAAATGCCCACGCTAATTACAATCCATTCTGTTCACAAACCTGACATATCTTATGCCAATCATGGGATTTTAGCCCAGACATTTGGTCATATTTAGAAAATGCGGACCTGAGAGAACGCATCATACCCGTCGGAGTGCGGATAGACTTGATTACTTGCTTCACAATGCGCTCTTCTTTGGTAGACAAAACCCAGGGAGTGCGAGGAAGCTGCACTCCCCCTTCAGCACTCGACTGTGGCCAAAGCGCCTCCATCTTACCTACCTCCATTAAATCCATTCGTGACCCTATAGTGTCTCTCTTTCCTGTAATGTGGTCCCATAGCAAGCTGCCCACATTTTTGAAAATATGCATGGGATCCAACAAGTGGTTGACCTGTAAGTGGGTCCAATATGGCAACTCATAGAAAACTGAGAATCATCGCATTCCATTTGGATGTGATTCCGGGTTTACCATTTTCAGCTCATACCAGCTTGCAGCGTTCATACGTGCTCGAGGTCGTCCAAGAAAACCTTCCCTGAGTTCATGATCCTCCGGCAAGAAAGCGGCGTGTCCTTGATATACCATCTTTTTCATGGTTCGTGACCGTCGGGAGTCTAATTGTGGCCCACACAATGGACATGCATGATAACCTGAGGTAACCAGACCTGTAAGGCGATCCACGACCTAGTGAATACTTGATTGAATGAAATAAAATATAGATATTACCAGCGAGAACAAAGGTCTGCTCACCTGAGCACTCTCCCAATCCCGAAAAGTCATGCATCGTCCACATGAGAATGGCTCGAATGTTGGCTGACCGTCGACCATCGCGCCTGCTCATATCTTGCACCGTGACCCCCTCCTCCCACAAAATCTTAAGCTCATCGACTAATGGACGAAGATACACGTCCATATTTTTAACTTTGTAGCGGCCCGGGATGAGCAAGCTAAGGATGAGATGTCCTTTCTTCGTAGAAAGCCATGGAGGGATGTTGTAGTTGACAAGCACTATAGGCCACACACTGTAAGAAGTCGAGCGCAGACCGAATGGGTTCACACCATCCATAGCGATACCGAGCGGAAGATTCCTTGGCTCTCGCGCAAAGCCTGGGAAGGTAGAGTCAATGTGGCTCCATGCGCGCGAATCCGCTGATATTCGTTGAACTCCATCCGTGGACCTATTCTGCACATGCCACGTTGTCAAGCTTGCCATGGTAGACGTGCGAAACATGTGGTTTATGCGGGGGATGAGCGAAAAGTGTCTGAGAACTTTTTGAGGGATGGTTTGCCCTTGCAAGTCCTGTCGATACCTGTGAGCACCACACTTTGGACATGTCTCCATAGTCTCGTATTCATCTCGAAACAATATGCAGTCGTTGATACATGCATGGATGTTATTGTAGTCCATGCCAAGCTTCCGTAAAATATGTCGTGTATCATCACGAGACTCAGGCATGGTATTTGCAAGTGGCAATATATGATATTTCAATAACCTGAAAAAAATCATAACACACCTTAAAAAAACACAAATGTTTGCGATAATACTGTTTAAAAAAAAAACAATGAAGCCTGTGTGCAAGGTACCTGAATAACTCAGTCACACTCGTATCGCTCCAACCGTATTTTGCTTGCACACTTAAGAGTGCAAGCAATGTCTTCAACCGAGATACTCGGCACCCATCATATAATGGTATGGATGCTTCCTCTCTAAGCGGGTCAGATGTCTCAACATCCATGGGAATCAATGCATCGATCATTGCCTCCATCTCAGGCTCCAAGATTGTAGGCAGGTCGGGAAGGTTGTTTGTCTCCTCTGGCATTGACAGTATAGATGGGCCTTGCGAGTGGTCGATTGGCTCCTGCAATCCATCCATTGCACGTCCACGAACTCTTCTAATTGGCCGCAAAGGGTGCACTCCCCCTTGGGTCGAGACATCACCCCCTGGATAGAAATTTTGCCAACAAGACCCAATCTTATTGTGTATGGTTTTCAATTAGCTTGAGAGTACAATGCATGATTAATATTAACTTCAAATTACCATTTGCTGAAAATCCGCAATCGCCTTATCAATGATCTCAGATTGAAACTCGCCAAATCGCCGTATGTGTTCTATAGACAATCGGCGTTTTCGTCTAATTGCCAACTTGCATTGAGAGCAAGGACATGGGACACGCTGATTAAGATACGTCTCGCGGTCTTGAACAATAAGACCTTCTTCGTTTTCCATCTTACCTACATTACAGCAAACGAGGCTTAAATGGATAGCTTTATGGAGATGTACGTCAAGTTGCAAGTTGACCATAAATCTTGCATTGTATATAGTAGTTGAGAGATATTCCGATGTTATATCTCGGCCTTGTATCATGCTCAAGGATTTGTTTGTCCCGGTAGATAATTATTTGTTATATCTCGGCTTTGAGTATAAGTAATCCATTTTAAAATTAATGTGCGTCATCTATGAAATTTAATAACTATAGTAATAAAATTTATTTCAATCAATTCTACTCATAGTCATAAGATCTGAGAGAAATTATCCTATACTCAATTTAAGGGTTTCTTCTTCTATAACAATACTTTTGGGTTCATTTTGATGAAGTACCTTAATGACCATTAGCTAGGGTATCATTTTCTTTTAGTCCTTCCGTTGACTAGTTGGCATGATTTCTAATTTGGCATGCCTATAAAGTTAATACAAAAACAATGAATTATGCATATCACAATTAGATCCCCTACTTGGACATTATGAAGGAATTGACCATTTTTAAGCCATCTTAAAGAGTTACCAATGTACGTGGCCCATGGCAAAGCACATTGCATACCATTATCAATAAGTCTATTATCTTAAATTTCCTTCCCCTCCCTCTCCCTCTCTTTCTCTCCCTCTCTCTCCCCCTCCCTCTCTCTCTTTCTCTCACCTCTCCCTCTCCCTCTCGTTCTGTTTCTCTCCCTCTCTCATTTCCTTCCCCTCCCTCTCCCTCTCCCTCTCTTTCTCTTTTTCTCCCTCTCCCTCTCTATCTCTCTTTCTCTCTCATTTCCTAAACAAGCAAAAAATAAAGTGATTTAAACATCCTCTAAGCAAAAGGGAGAGGGAGAGATACAATGCACTCTCCCTCTCTTTCTCTTTCTATCCCTCTCTCATTTCCTTCCCCTCCCTCTCCCTCTCGCTCTCTTTCTCTCTCATTTCCTCTCCTAAACAAGCAAAAAATAAAGTGATTTAAACATTAAACAAGCAAAACGGAGAGGGAGAGAGAGAATGCACTCTCCCTCCTTCTTCCTCTCTTTCTCTTTCTCTCCCTCTCTCATTTCCTCCCCCACCCTCTCCCTCTCCCTCTATTTCTCTTTCTCTTTCTCTTTCTGTCCCTCTCCCTCTCCCTCTCCCTCTCTTTCTCTCTTACTCTCTCGTTTCCTCTCCTAAACAAGCAAAAAAGAAAGTAATTTAAACATTAAACAAGCAAAAGGGAGAGAGAGAGAGAATGCACTCTCCCTCTCCCTCTCCCTCTCTTTCTCTCCCTCTCTCTCCCTCTCCCTCTCCTTCTCTTTCATTTCCTCTCCTAAACAAGCAAAAGAGAACGATTTAAACCTTCAACAAGCAAAAGAAAGAGAGAGGGAGACTCACCAATGAGATATGGCGAGCGTGGGGCGGCTTCTCTTTGCAATGAGGGCTCCTCCTCTCCTTCGCGAACAACGGCGGTGGCGGCGGCGGCGGCGGCAGCAAGTCTTCTTCCTCTTCTTCTCTCACAAAGCCTTCGCTCTCTCCCTCGCTCTCGCTCTCAAAAGTTGAAGCAAAAGAAATGAAAACAACGCTCGGGTTTCGGCCGGGCTTTTTTTCCTGCGGCGTCGCTATTGGCATCGCTAAATGCGACACAAATAGCGACGCCAATAGAGATGCAAATAGCGACGCCAATAGCGACGTTGATATCCGCCGTCGCTAATCAGCGTCGCTAATTGCCCAATTCCTTGTAGTGACGATTCGTGATGCGAGCTCAAGAAACCTTAAGTATCCACCTTCAAGCTCCATCCTCCATAGCCATGCACAAGACAAGACAAGAGAAGAAGAGAGGAGATGATAGAGAGCTACTTCTCCTTGATCCCTCACCCTTACACTCTCACACTCCCTCTCTTAAGCATACACAAGGAAGCAAGAAAGAGAGAAGAATATCAATCCGCTTTACCACACACCAAAGAATGAGCTCCTCATTCACTTTTTAACTTTATATACAAAACCCCAAATCCCTTTTGGGCGGTCATCCTCTTATTCCCTTTTTTTATGTGGCTGTTCATGGCCTAGGCCCTTTTTTCCCTTGTCCTCCTATCTTTCTAGAGGGAGCCTAACACTCTTTTACAAAAAGTTTTTGGGGCGCCTTGCATTTAAAAATGTGATTTTGCCTTTGACTTAGCTTTTGAGGCTGCCCTTGTGCTTTTGGCCGTTTCTCTTCTTGCTTTTTTGGTTGTGTTCTATTTTCTTCCTGTCCACCTCTTTTAGGTCCTCACTTGCGCTCTTCCACTTTTTATGCTTTCTTCTTGCATTGAGGTTAACATTACCCCCCTCCTAGCCTAGTGCCAATCCCATGGCATTGATGGGTAGTAGTTGAAAGGTGGGATGATTGTAGCTGGATAACGTTTTTGAGTTTGTATACAAGCTCGTGTGGGGGATGGTGCTAGATGGATCGGCCCTTGAAATTGAAGACCGTGTTGGGCCTGGTCCCTCACTAACGGTGACGGTGGGTGGATCTGTCCTTGAAATTGAAGATTGTGTCGGAAAAATCCATGATTGGAGAATGGCTGGTGGATGGATCTATTTTTGAAATTGACCATGGTGTTAGACAAATCCGTCCTCTTGCCCTACCATGCGCTCTTAACATGGCTTTTCCTTATTCCCTTTAAGTTGCCTTATCCCTTTACTGATATCCATTTGGCACGCTGATAAAATGAATTACATTGCACCTCACGCTTTCCTTGCTAGAGCCCTTGAAGGCTCTCCTTCATCCTCGACAAAGCCTTGCTAGAATATTTGGTGCTTATATCCATCCTTTCTGAGCACCTTACTAGAATCTTTGGTGCTTTCCGTCATCCTCGAGAGAGCATCCTTCATCCTTGATAGGACCTCCCTCATCCTTGAGAGGACCTCGCCAAAGTAGTTGGAGATCCCTCATATTTTTTTCTGAGCTTGCCTTCTCTTGCACTATTCCAAATGAGCTTTTTCATTCACTTTTTGACTGGGGCTGCCTTGGTTTACCTCTGCTTTGTTTTGGCTGCATGGTGACATGTCGTATAAGATTACTCCCCTCCTAGACGGGTGCCAATACCCTAAAACTTATAATGTTGAGCTAACGAAGAGTTTGTGAGTAAAAAGGGTGGTCGTGTGAGTCGATGATGATGGGGCTTGTGGGGATTGGTGAGGTTGATTAACTGATTGTGGTGGTGGGGGCCAAGAATGTATTGCATGGATGATGGGGCATCCGAAGTTGGTGGGTTGTAGTCTTTGTTTGTACCTGAAAAGAAAAGAAGGTACACTACATGGGGTTGCATGTGCTTTACTATGTGCTACATTGTGCTCATGCTAGTAGAACTGGGAGTTGGGTTGAGCCTAGGTATTGTCCCACACTTGAGGACCCAATCCCTGCATCGTTATGGGTGCCATGCATGACTTAGGGAGACAAGTCTAACCATAGGCGAGTGTGACCTCCCTTGATATATCCTACCCTTCATGTGCCCTAAGCGTGATGTGAGGATTAAAAATGGACTTAGGGGTTAGAGATGGAGCCGGCAGACTGAGGCCACCGAAAGCACCTAGCTTGAGAACCCCTAGGTGCAGTGACATTGATGTTCGTATGTTTCTTTTTGCCACACATTGATCCAACCATAGAATAGATATATTGGCCAGCATTAGAGGTCAAAAAGAGTGGTGGGGGCATCTTTGTGGTAAAAACCTCCCTTTAACGAGCCTCTGCTTGCTGCCCCCTTTCAAAAGTTGGCCCTGTGTCTTCACTCAGTCTTCGCATCTTTTCTCCCCTATGCTCTAGTGGATTTACTTCTTTGTGGGCCCTACAATTTGCATTTGGTTATGTAGCCCATGCCTTAAAGCCCTGCTGGTGATCTCTAGCTTTTTCTTTAAGGACTCAATGGCCTCCTCTTCCTCAAATTGTATAGTATCCAAGAGAGTGCAGAGGAAGGTGCGTTGTTGGGCTTCCAAGGTCACTTGTGCAGTCTCTTCCCTACTCTCTTATAGCACCTTGTTGCATTCTACAAGGGCTAGTTAGCTCGCTAAGGTGCTCACTTTTTCTTCACTCTTGTTCACCCAATCATCTGCTTTTTTCTTTATTTCTTCCAGGCTTTCGTTGTGCCTGTAGGCTAATGCCCTTACCCTCTTTTCTTGTTCTTCAATTTCTCTTTCTTGGTGCTGTTGTTATTCAAGCTCCAAGGCCAACAGCCTTTGTTCTAGATTTGCTATATGCTTTTGGTGCCATCGGCTTCTCTCTTCTTCTATTGATGTTAACTGCTCTGCGACATCTCAGATTTTTTCATTTTCTTTTTGTAAATCCTTGTACATCGCCACCAACTCATTAAAATTGCATTGTAGGCTCATGACGCTATGTGTTTTCCCCATGAGTTTTGTTTGCCATCTCTTGTCTTCTCCTCCTTTGGCCTCGAGCTTTGCTTTTAGCTCCTTGATCTCTCTTTGATAGATGGCCACATGATGGGTTCTCTCTAATTGAGATTTTTCCATCGTCTCCTTTTCGGCCTCAAGCTCAGCGATGGCTATCTTCTTGTCTTTGCCCATTCCAGTTGTGACAAGAGTGTCTACACATAGGAATCATAGGTTGTGAACAACGGCAGTGCAGAGGGACCATTAGTTGTAGATGCCTATGTCTTCGATCGTTTGAGGTTTTGTCTAGATTCCATGTTTGCAGATGTTGTCTTCTTACTCCCATCACAGGGGTTCTTGCACTTGAGCCTTGAGTTGCTTCTTTGTTGACCACGAACTGCACCCATGCCAATGGATTGCTAGTATCTACCATGGTAGAGGAGTCTTGGTTGGGTGTAGTGACAGGGTGCCCTTTCTCTCAATCACTGGGGGCGGCATGTCTTTGGATGCCTTAAAGCTGGTGCTTGGACCTTTGTGTCGAGGTGGGGTCATGGCTACCAACTCCTCTTGTCTTGAAGGTTGCTCCACTGAGAGGTGGATATAGCGAGAGCTATGTCTTCTTCCTCCTTCTTCTTGAACTCATTTCTTCCTCCTCAGCTCTTTTCTTTCTCTCGTCCTTAGCGCTTTTGAATTCCTCTTTTATTCTCTTTGCTCATCTCTTTCTTCTTTCTTTCGTCGTTCTTTCGTGCTTGTGAACTTGCTTTGTGCTTTGTGTAGATCTATTTTCTCATTCTTCTCCCTCTCTTCTTTGGCCTTCTTCTGCAGAGTCTCTTTCTTTGACTTCTTGGCTCTTCCTTGGCCAAATTGTGCTTTCTGCTCTCCTTTGTCCTCACTCACAGTCCTTTCACTAGATTGCTCCTATCCTCGGTGTGGAAGGGACCTATTCAACATCTCACCAACTACCTTGCCATCTTGTGCTTTCCCTAGTGCTTCTCTTATGATGCCTGTCAAGATTGCTCCGAAGCCAATGGTGGAGGCCTTTGAGGACGAAGATGTCATGACACTATGGGTCCACCATTGCAAACCTGAGGGCAGAGCTTTTTGCCATAAGATTTTGAACATATTAGTCAGCATCATTAGAAATTTATTTTTCGTTGTGTGTGTCTTTTTGTTTTCATTCTACATGATGCACGAGCACACATAGATAGGCTAGGTACATTCTTTTCAGTGCATTTATAATTTTTGTGTGGATCATCGTTTGATTGGTTGCATACCATGGAATCAATTTTGCATGTCCTCTTCAAATCATGAATGATTGAGCACGCGGTTCTATTTTCTTGCTAGGGCACATTGTACAACATTAAAGCATGTATGTCTTGAAGACCATCAAGATTCACCATTTGATGAGAAAGCCTTATGTCGTACTGTATCAAATGCAAATGGGAAGTTTATTTTTAGTTCACTACCTTATCATGTGTATCTAAAAGCCAAAATAGGAAAAAGAGCTATTTGTACGAGCCAAATATAATCACAAGAAGAGTTGTTATGGACAGAGGGTCAACTAAGCAGTTTCAACAATCTAAAAGGAGAGATAGATCAAAAGATTACAGAGGTGTCTATTCTTGACAACAAATATAAGTCAGATGAGCAATTTAAAGCAAATCACGTCGGGAACCTTGAGAATACAATGATGCTATTGCAACAGAGGAAAGCGTGTCAGCAGAGCTATGGGAGATGTTTCTTACGGCATTGGAAGACCAACAAACAAATGTAAGATTGGCATCATTGATACTAATTGGAGGTTGATAGGGTTGCATCTCTATGATGGCTTGTTCTCGAGCTTATACCGATTGACAACAAAGGATGGTTGAAAGAATCTTTTAATATTCGTTTAGAAGAGTTACAGGTACTGGGTATGAAATTTCTATTTGGATGCTCCAAACCGACTATTGCTGTTTTGGATGTACCGATATAGGGTCGTGTCGCAACACTCGAGCTGTTTAGACCGCCGGGAGAACTACAAGATTTTCTACTCATCTCAACTGAGAGATATAAGTTCAATGTGCTACGTACGATGGGATGTGAAGCTGGGAATCAAGCACTAGACGGAGGTAGCCAAGAAGGGTGAAGTGCGATATACTGATCTTTAAAAAAAAAAAGATTGAAAGAGGGGCTCGACTGTCTTTCTGCATTCCTTGTTTGGACGAGTTTCGACTAAAGCTCCCATCCATGCTAACAGAACAAGACACCCTGTATTATTGGAATGAACTGTTCCTTGAGAGCCGAGAGGAATCGCAGGGTGACGGACTGATCGGCAGAATACAAGACATATTCTACATGCAAGATGACAATGTGAAGATGGCCATCGAAGTTGATGAGGCAGATATGACGAACTGTCCGAATGATGATGGCATTCTGAAACGCAGATCACATAACGTCATTAACGATGACTGAATCAAGGATGTGATGCTCGTGGGCTACTTTGTGACACTACAAAATGGCAAAGGATATCTACCAACAACTGACTTGGGCATAACAGGTGGTTTGGTTCTTTTAGAGCAGCTGAAGAAAGTCGGGCAGGAGATCACCGTGTGGATTGATTGCCATTAGCCTTGATTTGAGGAAGGGTGGCAAAAAAGCTTAAACGTACTCAGCGCATAAGGTTTTTTTAAAATCATAAGCTTTAAAAACAGAAACTTTAATGTCTTTTTAAATTTACAAAGCCGTAGGTTTTTTGGGTAAAGAAAAGCACAACATGTGAAGATGTAGAAGGAAAAACTATATAAAGGGGAGACTATGAGAGCCTTAGGGCCATCAATTCAAGGGAGAGAGGCTTGAGGTCGAGCTTTAAGCCCCTCTCTTACATTGAAGTTTCCACCATTGAGTCGCCTATGCAGGTTGAGTTAAGTTTTAAGCTTTTTGCCTACTTTTGAAGATCCCCATCAAGTTCCATGAAGGGGCTTCCAAGTCAACGAGCTATGAGCTCCTTGCCCTCTTCCGAATTCTCATCATCATTTCTACGAGAGTGGCTTGACTTTGAGCTTGATGCTCCTTGCCTTGAGATTCTTTCCATAAAATCGGACATCCCACCTTCTTCTCTTCTCTTAGATTGAGAATTCATCCTTGTCTTTCCCATAACTCTTTTGATCTAATTTGAAAGTCTTTTGAGTATCTTGCCTATATCTTAATTCAAGAATTTATTTTTCTCATTCAACTTGAAACTAAAATCTTCTGGATAAATTTTGTATGTTAAGTTCTCCCATCTCAAAGCGTCCCTGTGGCGAGCAACTTTCACAAGCCCCCGCGCGAATCTTGTGTGACATCTGGTGAACTCGACCTAAAAGCATCGCTTTTGATCATCGAGATGGAAGACTCTTTGAATAATCCATCTTCTTCATCGATTGATGAAATAAACACATTATTTCAAACTCTTTCTTCAGCCATTGTCATGCAAAATCAATTGATGTAGTTATCTATGCAGCAGCAGGAACATCAGTTACATTAGTAGCAATTGGATCAACAACGAGTGTTGCATCAAGAACAAGAGCATACACATGTTGCAACCAAGGCAATTGAGGTTGTGGTTAGTGAGCGCAAATTATTTGATGGCCGGAATGTTTCAGTCTACCTTAAATCCTTTGAAAGCCACATGCACTTTTTTGGAGTTTCATCCAATTGGAGCAACTATTTCTTACGGCTTGCCACGTCTGCTCTGCCAGTTAAAGTGTTAAATTTATTTGTGCAAGACTCTAACTCGAATGTTTTCAAGAAAGTGCTCAAATGTGAATATTTTCTGGAGGATTATGGTATTTCTATGTGAAAGACATTCAAAGAGTGCATCTATTAGCCCAACAAAGGACTTGTTGCTTCTGAGTTGTTGTGAGAGTTTGAAGAATGATACAACTAGTTGGATGCACTAGAGCAAAGAGCTCTGAACTCAGAGAAAGTGGAGTTATTCTTGCAGGAGGCTGATCCTACACTTCAGGATGTGTTGGGAGAGTTGCTTGAAGACCATACACAGCCTCTGGGATTGAAGATGGATTGGCACGATGCTGTCGATGCAATTTCTACACTGCCAAAGAGGCGGAAATGGAAGGCTCACTTGCATAATGGAATGCAGTCACCATTAGCGATGTCTTCTCCTACCATGACTTCTCCTACTTCTCATGTTGCTCCATCCACTACTTCTCTTATTCCTCAGCCTTGTGTGTCTATTTCTATGCTTATGCCTATTTCTATTCCTATTCATGCTGCCATTGTCAGACCATCTGCAAAACCGACTATTGAAGATATAATGGAGGATATTTTAAAGAGCTTAAAAGACCTACAAAACAAGATGACTAGAAGGGAGTAGCAACTAGCTCAAGTTTCAATCCCAACTTTATCTACCCCTGCAAATTCTTCCAGGATGGTGAAAAACTTTGCCCTTAGGTTTGCAGTGGTGGACGTGCAGTGCCACAACATCTGTCCCCTCCCAAACCTACACATCCTCTGACATGTGCAAACTTGTTTACCACTTGCAGCATGATTCCCACCAGGATCATATGGGTAATTATCTAGGTAATATGACAAGTAAGTAAATTGACATAGGTTATCACAACACCCTCCTTGATCTTTCCTTGAAGACCTTATATGGGAGTGACTTGAGGTTGAGATTGTATCCCTTGCCCTCTTTGATCTTGCCATCAAATCAAGGGAGAGAGGCTAGAGGTTGAGCTTGAATCCCTCGCCTCCTTGAAGATCTCGCTTCGAATTTGGGAGAATAGGCTTGAGGTGGAGTAGATCTTATTCAAAGCTTTGCCAATAAATTTGAAGATATAGGCCATCAAATCAAGTGTGAAAGGCTAGAGGTGGAGCTTGTATCCCTTGCCTTCTTTGAAGATTGCCATTGAATTTGGAGAGAAGGCTTGAGGTCGAGCTTTAAGCCCCTCACCTACATTGAAGTTTCTGCCATTGATTCGCCTATGAAGATTGAGCTTTAAGCTTCTCGCCTATTTTGAAGGTAGTCATCGAGTTCCTTGAAGTGGCTTTTGAGTTTGAACTTGGTACTTCTCGCCTTCCTGGATTCCACCTTCTTCTTTTCTTTCTCAGATTGAATTTGATCATATCCAAAAGTCTTTTGAACATGTATCTTGCCTATAACTTAATTCAAGAATTTATTTTCTCATTCAAATTGAAACTAAACTCTTTTGGATATTTATTTTATGTTGAGTTCTCCCATCTCAAAGCGTCCCTGTGGCAAGTGACTTCACAAACCCCCCCCACGCGAATCCCATGCAACAACGATTTTTTGGCTTTGGAGGCCAAGGACTCTCCCCTTGCACATCTTCCACCGATGGCTAATCCTTTTGTTGACATCTCTATTGTCTTCCTCATGAAGCCATTGAGGTTTACCTCGTTGAAGGACCGGGCATCAATACTCTCTAGCATTGGTACATTGATTTTGCTCATCAATGCATTATACCATTGATTGGAAAATAGAGCGTGTACCATTTTGGCCTGGATTTGAACCTCTAGATAGATTGGGGATGTCAGCTAGGTCGATATTGTCATTGGTGTGCACTATCACTTTGTCTATCCCTAGCATGTTGTACACATCTCATTTTGGCCATCTCGCCACTTTGTTTGGTAGGCCCACTACTTCCTGTACCAGCTCAGGGCTCAATTCGATTTCTACTTGGCGAGCTTTATTTTCTAGGTGCACCATGACAGTGTCCCAATTTTTGTTAAAGGTCTGAAGGAACTCAGTACGCTTCTCATAGTTGATGGCTTGACCAACTACCTCCATGTACTTTTGAAGCTTCCGCTGCTTCACCAGTTGCTAGATGGCTAGTTTTTCTACGACTATGTCTTCTAGATTCAGGAGATACTTGAATTTGAATTGATTATAAGCCCTCATCTCCAATGAGAGGTTGTACTTCACCTACTCTTCTTATGAGAATGGGAGTTTGCTGCTTTTATCTTGGCCTACTATAGTGGGTATTTGTCATAATGCCATAGTTCACAATTAGTGTCGTCAAGGTAATTTGTTGCAAAAAGTTGAGTAGGAATTAATTATGCTTTCTATGGAAAATTAGCATGCTTAATTACAAGAAGAGCATCTTTTCCTTCAAGTAGCCTACTCATTCCAAAAAAAATTATGACTTTTCATCAATCACGAGTTGATTTTTATCCACTCTCTTCTGCTCTTCGTCATTGATGGAGGCTTCATTTGTGCATTTCATTCACCTTACTTGTTCATATGTTTGATTCCACCTTGCCCTAGAATCCTTCCTAGCATTAAGGTTTGAGGGGTCAAAGGCATTCAGCATTGGCTTGTGGTGTTTCACTTTTGCATGAGCCAATCATAGAAGTTTGGATTGTATTCAAGATTAGCATAGCGGTCCATGTCAAAAGGATGGATGCCTACTTGAGTGAGATAGGTGAGAACATCCATGAGAAAGTCACCGGAGTTGATCCTGCTAGCAATGTGTAACTCTTCCTCCATCGAAATTCGTTCCAAGTATGGGTGGTGCTCTTCTAGGGGTTGGTCACAAATGGTAGTCAACGCCCGATAAGAGGTTGGAGCTACAGAAGTGGAATCATACTCAAAGGTCTTAATGGCACATCATTGCACTTAGCATCGGTCATGATCTAGTAGCATTCTTGTTCCCACTAGAGTTTGAGGGCATATCACTTGCATAAGAAGGGTGAGTCATTCTCAACTAGCTTGGCAATAACTCTACTCTTGCTATAGGAGGTGATCAACCATTGTTTAGGGGCTTGGTCTTGAGATATCTTGGCATCAATGATCAATTCCTCTATGACTATGGGGGTTTTTACCATCACGAATTCGTATTCTTCCTAGGTGCATGACATGGCGTGAACTTCCAATACTAAGGATGGGTCAAGTAGACCTAGGTCTAAGCGCTCATAGCTCTTAGCAAGTAGAGTGAAAGTGGTATCTAAGCCCTTGACACAAGTGACTAGGTCATCTCTTGTGTTTTCAGCTAGGTCTTTAGCGAATGTGAGGATCGATTGCCATTCATAGGATGGTTTAAGACCTATCGGCGGGTAGGATCAAGACGAGCTAGACAAGGAAGCTTCTAGCAGCGGCTGATCCTTAGGTGGGTCCTTGGGATTCATCCTTATGGACCATGGGTGGGGCGTGCAGCTTAGAGGATATGCTACAGTCAACTTGAATAGTGATTAGGTCACCAAGCTTTTTGGGCGTGGTTGAGTCAATGAGAGTTGGCTGCAGTTTTGGTCGATGGACTTGTTGTAGCACCGACGACTTAGTGATCTTGGGCACTATGGGTTTAGTATCTCTAGGCTCTGTAGGCTCGAGTATAAGGATCTCTTGGGGCCTTTCTTCCTTAAATGTTATTCTATCTCACATGGATGGGTTTGAGGGTGGCACTTGAGTAATGCCCTTGAAATTTTTGACTTTAAGCACCCATATCCAGGCAATGCCCTTGTAATAGCCATGTGCTTGCAACAAGGTCTTGGGAACCCATAGTGGCTTGACCATTTGTCTTTGTCTATATCGCTTATTTTGTGGCCTCCTAGCTCTTGGGTGTGATTTTCTAGGCGTTGCGAGGTAGTGTGTGCTTGCTTTTAGGAGGTGGGCCTTTTTGCTTAGACATCCATGAAAGATGATTTTTGACACTGAGAAGTGCTTAAAAATAGCCAAAATTTCCAAATTTTAGGGAAAAAATAGACTTTGTTGAAGGCGATAGCTGCAACCAATACGATTTGAAGCGGCAATTCCCAAAATGGCTTTAAAGACCCACCGAGCAGCGGTTGGGGAATTTTCATAAATTTTTTGATTGTCAAATAGGACTTCTGGAGATGCCCAATAGTGCGGGCTTTGAGAAGGATGCCTAGGAATTTTCAGATCATAATTCGGACATTGAATATGGAAATGGGGATGCCCGGGAGGCCAAGACCCAAAGGATGTCAAGTGGGAAAATACTTTAGCCTAAAGGGTGTGACCTTTGGGGGAGGGCCCCTAATTAAAATTGATTTCGTGGGGGAGGGTCCATTTTTTTCGGCATAGGCAGGAAATGAATGCCATGGATGAGGTGATGATTTGTTGGAGGGGGCTTGTGGAGCTTCAAAGCATTATCCCCCCCCCCCCCCCCCCCCCCCCCTCCCCCCCCAAAAAACAGATTGTATGCATGATTTTCCTCTTCTCTACACTTCCAATCACCGGTCTTCACACGTGAGATGACTGGCTGAAGATGAAGAACAAAAACCAGTATTTCTCTCTCCTCCCTCTCTCTCTTCCAAGAGGCAATTCACGTGGGAAGAATCAAGAAGAGAATTGGGTGGTGAGCGCTTGTCCGGCATGGTACCGGATCACTCTTGAATCGATGGAGCGCTAGAGTTGGCTGTCCAGAGATGGGCTAAATCTTGAATGAGGGCTGATCTGCAATCCCGCATCAGATTTTAAAACCCGCAAAGAAGGAAAAAATAGGTAAGTCTATTTTATAAAGGAAAATTATTTTTTAAATATTTGATTGAGCCAATGTTGTTCTTATGGAGTGAAAATTGGTAGACATGTTGTTTATTGTCTTCTTTATGCTTGTATAGTGAAAAAATCAGAAAACTTAAAGTCAAAATGCTGGAAATAATTTTGAGAAACCCGTAAAACATGGTTTTTATGAGAAAAATGGGGGTTTTTGGTATTTTTGGGTGGGATAAACCAATACACATGGGATAAAATGCCAATAAAATCTAAATTTCTGTTGTTCTAAGAATCAAGAGCCACAACTTTGAAAATATATCAAAATTTTTATTGGAAAAATAGAGAAAAATAGGAATATGCCTTAGAAAAATATGAAAAAATATAATAAGTGGTTGTGGATGTATGGTAGTGGCAAAGCATGAGGTTTGGCCTTAGTTTGCCCTATCGTTTTGTCATAATGCATGATTTATTTCTTTTTATACATTAAACCATGATAAAACAACCTCTATACACCTATGCAACGAAGTAAAACTTAAACGGTGAGGGGGAGGAGGATTTTGTGCAACAGTTTGAGGGTTTAAAAAATACAAATTCTAATTAAATTTTTTATGCATAGCATTTAGGAAATATACTATTTGGAAACAAGAAATCTAGTAGGACAAGGTTCGCCTTGGTGCTAGATTCTTGCAACGAAGCATATGTGTATTAGTTGGAATTCATGAAAAGACTGTTTGCATACTAGCACATAGACTGATTTCGAAACATAACTGTTTGTGCACAATGAGACATCCACTATTGCATTGATCATACACATGGTATCAACTCTTGGAAATGCATAGCAATTTTTTGAATTATAGTTGACCCATGCTTGAGAGGGTGAGATTTCACTTACCGTAGGTTAGCTGTTCATTTCTTGGGGAAAATTATTGGTGAGAAAACATGGTATCTCATGGATCTCGCTGAAAGAAAAGATGAGTCTTGTGCAACTTTGTTTTTATGTAAGAGTAGAGCATTGAGGGGCCAATCCCCAAGATGTAGGAGAGCTACAATGGGGCCACAACAATCAATCAATGGGATGCCTCCTATGTCTGTGATACGTGGCACTTATTGCCAATATGTGTGGGATACCTCCTTTGAGGGGTTTTGGGGAAGGTGTCATTGGAATCTTATCTAGCTACAAACACAATATTAGATGTATCTAGTGTGCATTTAGTTATTATAGACACTCTTGACCGTGAGGCCGTGTGGTGCTGGAGTTGCTTGTTGTGTGCATGAGGTCTGGCTAGTGTCATAGCTAGTGCCAACCCATTTTTTGTCCCATTAGTGGTGCATTTGTTGAGAGCTACCTCAAAGTGGTGGTTTTTGAATATAGGGTCTCTGGGGACCTACTTGTTAGTTGATTTCCTTTGAAGAGATCCATCAAGCCAAACTCCAAAAATGCGAGAGAGCCAAGAGAACTAGACGAAGAGCCGAAATCAATATGCATTATTCTCCTAAAAGGAGTAGTCCTGAACCTATTCAAGGGTGAGGTCTTAGTAACCTTAGCCTGAATCAAACTCTGTCACGAGGTGGAAGTTCTAGTACTTTTCCCCTCCCAATTAATTTGCCCACTTCGAGTGGTGTGACAACTTTGCATGTCCCAATTCTGTTAGCAAATCTGATCATTGCCATGGCCCAACCTATTGCAATCCCTGTGGGAATGACGGATTTGCCAGCCTTAGGTTTTCCCCTACCCATTTTTAATGGGTTAGTGGAAGAGGATGCGGAGCTTCATATAAGAGAGTTCCAAAAGCTTTAATTTCTGCATCCAAGAGGAAGGGCATCTAATGATGTTCTTCAACATGACCTTGAAGGGAAGGACATCTACATGATATCACGGCCTTGAGGTTGGTACCATAATCACAGTGGACTTATTTTATGAAGCCAAACTCCCTTGAGAGGGGTGGCCAATATTGGATGCTCGTGTTGAATTTGACACGCCAAGAACCGCATGAAGATATATGAGCATATGCCAAGAAAATCAAAGAGTTTTTTCGTCAATTGGATGCCTCTATCCCTATCCCACCTGCTGCCCAGTTACAATACTTCTTGCATCGTCTTGATTTTAACATCCAACTGCAGTTGAGTAGTGTCACCTTGATGGATATAGACATTGCCAATAGACGAGCGCAAGAAATAGAATCCCAACCGCAAGCGGCCTATGCTTCTCAAACCAATTCAAATATGGGTCTAGCGTTGAAAAATAATTTGCAACCGATCAATGGCAGTGGAAGCCAAGGGATAGGGATGGCCAACCATAATGGGAGAGGGAACATGGTGCCAAATGTGCCTTTATTGCCAGCTCCGCCTAGTGTGACTATGCCTATGGCTAGTCAGATGCCTCTAAATGTGGAAGGCCAAGCAACGAACCCTAACATCATTCCTATGGGTTAAAAACCAATGCAACCAATGCCTAATCAAATTATGCAGCCAAGGGACCCGATAGGTAGACGATTAGGGCTATGAGTCGAGTTTGTCAAATGTCCTTAGCGAAGTCAAGGACATGATGAAGCACTACATGGATATGAAACATTATCCATGTAATTGCCCAAATATCAAGTCCGACATTTGCGGAAAGTCTGGCCATTTAGCAGCCACTTGTTGGAGCAAGATCAGTTCCCTCCAGCAAGGCAATCGGCAAAACCAGGGCCTGTTAATCATCGTGCGCAAGGGAACAATTTTTAGTAGGATGATGGGCCGAAACAAATACTCCAAAGGGGTAAGGTTATTGTCAAAGAACAGCGAGGTGGTAGTGGGGTGAGCCTCATCGAGGCTGTGTACATTAATGGGACAGAAGCTTCTAGCTTGCGTGCCGTAACAAGAGGCCAAGAAAAATAGAGAAGGCGACAAAGATAATGTAAAACCTGTCGACGGAAACCCTAGGCAGGATGATAAAGGAACAAAGTTCTAAATCTTGACGAGGAAGGTGTTGAGATATCGAGCTCCACTCGTGATACGCCAGGGTGACCGTTGTGTATTTATGTCACCAACTTGTCAGTTGTTTGCAGACGCGGTTGGTACACCCCCCATGAATAATAGCTACATGACAGCTATCCTTATCTACTCTAGTTCGTGGCTCAGTTAGTATGCCACCTTAGTTAGTTGAGTTTGGTTTGAGACCCATATATAGGGTTCTTCTATTTCTTTGTATGAGAGTTCTTTTGGCTTACACAACTAAGAAGAGGAAAACCGTTTTCAGCCTCCACCTTTGTGTGTATTTTCCCATTGTGCAAGCAAGAAAGCTACAAGTGAGACTCCTTCCTTCTCTCCCACAATCTTGACATGGTATCAGAGCCTTGTTCGTGGTAAGGAGCTCAAGAAAGCAAGCCAAGCTTGCGGTGTTCTGGTAAGAGGAGCAGTGTTGCTTTCATTTTCTGTTTTGGGAGCAGATCTCTGCAGGAAGCACAACCGGAAAGTGCAGGAGTGTATTGTCTCAGGTTGAGACGCCCTTCGCGGTGAAGCAAGAGGGCAGTATATGCTGCGGGAGAGGCCTTTAGCCCTTGGCGACCTTGTTTTTTTTATTTGAGGCCATTTCGGGGCCTGTTTTGGAGACGGAAGTTTTCTGTAGGCACTCAGGAAAAGGCCCTGTTTTATGCTGTGCAGCCACTATTCTACAGGTCGGTGAAAAGTTACTGTAGAAATTGCATCGTATGCTTGTGCACAGAGACATTGGGAGTTACAGAATCATCCCTGTTGCCTGTTGATGTAAAATCGTCACTAGGAAGTGACTGTGTGGTCAAATACCACTTTCGTCAGTTTTGCAGATTTGCCTTTGTGAGGCTGAAGCTGTGTTCTTTGCAGTGACAGAATTTTTTGCAGTGTTCTGTAATGGCGTCTGATTCTCTCTCACAGATTGTCACGGAAAAGCTTGACAAGAACAACTTCCAAGCATGGAAGTTTAGAATGACGAATTTCCTTATGGGAAAAGGATATTGGGAATTTGTTGCAGGAAATGAAGAAGAACCAGTTCTTCCTGATGTTCCCAATCAACAGCAAATGCAGGCATTTAAAGCATGGCATGAGAGAGCCATGAAAGTTATGTACTGGCTGTCTATCAGCATTTCAGACTCTATGATTGTGCATATTCAAGATGCAAGTACGCCAAAGGAGGCATGGGATACTTTGTCAAAAATGTATAGCACAAATACGCAAGCCAGGAAAATGCAGCTCAAGCAAGAGTTGCACAATGTGCAAAGAGAAAGTATGAGCATCAATGACTACCACATGAAGGTGAAGAAGATTGCAGATGCACTTGCTTCCATTGGGTCGCCAGTGGAAGATGATGATTTAGTCTCAGTGACCTTGAATGGTCTAGGAAAGGATTATGCACAGTTTCGAACATCCATTTCCGTCCGTGAAAGATTTCTTGATTTTGAGGAGTTGATTGCTCTTCTAATTTCTGAGGAGCAGAGAAATGGTGGTGCATCTTCTTCAGGAGGAACTTCAAAAGAAGCTGTCTTCTACTCAAATGCTGGAAGAGGTAGAGGCAGAGGTAGAGGAGGCCGATATGGAGGCCGTGGTAGAAATCAGAATATGCAGCAAACTCAAGAAAACCAGTCCTATGGAGGAGGACGTGGTAACTCTAGAGGCAGGGGGAGCCAAAGAGGTCGTGGTGGATGGCAAAGAGGCCAAAATGCAAACAGTAATGTTGAATGCTACTACTGTGGTAAAATGGGTCATATGACTAAAGACTGCTATAAAAAGCAGAATGACATTATGAATGGAAAACTGCAACAAGGGAATTATGCATCTTCTAGTAGACAGGGTGATGACAGAAATGAGCATTTGTTTATGGTGCAGCACATGAACAATTCTGTGACAAGTGCAGAAGAAAGCAATGATGTATGGTATGTTGACTCAGGTGCATCAAACCACGTGACAAGTCATGCAGAATGGATGGAGGATGCAAGGAAAATGGAAAAACCAGGATTTGTGGAGACTGGTGATGATACTGCACATCCTATTGTGCAGATTGGAAAATTTCCTTTATCTATGCAGGATGGGAAAAAGAAATACCTGTCCGATGTATTTCATGTCCCGAATATCACCAAGAATATGGTTTCTATTGGTCAAATGGTTGAGCAGGCCTTGCAGGTTAGATTTAGTCCTCATGGATGCTTTGTTGAGGATATGAAAAATAAAGGTCGCTTGATAGCAAAAGGAAAGAAGAAGGGCAGAATGTTTACGTTGGATGCAAACATGCCTGAATTGAGTGCAGTAATGTTTGCACATGGGACCGGTGTAGTTGTAGATATTGATATCTGGCATAAACACATTGGTCATGTTAATGTACAGTGACTTAAATCAGTGCAGGCCCAAAATATTGTTGCAGGATTGCCCAAATTCAAGGTTGCAGAAATGCATAAGGTATGTGAAGCCTGTCAGTTTGGAAAACAGGCAAGGAAACCATTTCCTAGACATGTTCAAGAGAGTGAGAAGCCATTGGAATTAATCCACTCTGATGTGTGGACTACTAAAGCTGCATCTCTTGGAGGCTGTCATTATTTTGTCACTTTTATTGATGACTATAGCAGAAAAGTTTGGGTGTATTTTATGAAAAAGAAAAGTGAAGTTTTTGGGCACTTCAAAACTCTTAAAGCTATGGTTGAAAAAAAAACAGGCATGCAGATAAAATGCCTAAGGTCAGATGGAGGGGGAGAGTACCTCTCAAATGAGTTTGCAAGGTTCCTGCAGGAGCATGGCATAAAGCAGCAATATTCATGCAGTCATACCCCACAACAAAATGGAATTGCAGAAAGGAAAAACAGGCATATTGGAGAGATATCTCGTGCCATGCTCAATGAAAAAGACTTGCGAGATTTTTATTGGGATGAAGCAGTTGCTACAGCAGTCTACATAATGAATAGGACTCCCACTGCAGCAATACATGGAATGACTCTAGAGGAGAGGTATACTAGTAGGAAACCAGATATTTCTCATTTGAAAATTTTTGGTTGCATTGCCTATGTACATGTGCCAGATGAGTTGAGATCCAAGTTGGATCCAAAAGCTGAGAAGTGCATCTTTATTGGTTACTCTCTGCTGCAGCAAAAAGGGTATAGATGCTATAACCCTTCTACTCGTAAGTTTACAGTGAGCAGAGATGTTGTTTTTGATGAGATGAGTAGCTGGTATAAACCAGTAAATGTGATTGATGATGTAGATGCAGAAAATGGTAATGCTGCACAGAATTCATAGCAGCAGTCACAAAATATTAGTGGACCTGGAGCGTCCTCTAGCAGTGGTTCACATTCTTCGCCATGGACAGGCAGATTGAGATCAGGAGAATCTTCTCAAAGTAATGCAGATAGTGGTATGCAGGTATCACGAAAAGGAAAAGAGAAGGTTGATCAGCCCATGTTTGATGTGAATGTAGGTCACTCTTATGTGGATGGTGAATCCAGTGGCTCAGAACAGAGCATTGATGATGAGTTGGGTATTCCTTCTATTGTTACACCTAGAGTAAGGAAGACCAGGGATGTTTTGAGAGCACCTGGGAGTGAACCTACTTTGCGCAGGTCTACGAGAGCTAGGTATCCTGTGGATAGGTTGAAATATGATGGATTTACAGCCATTCACTATGCATATATGGTCAAAGTGATACAAGAACCAGAACCCACTTCTTTTGAGCAAGCCATGGGAAAAGAAAAATGGGAGAAAGCCATGGATGAAGAAATGGATGCCTTGGAAGCAAATGCTACATGGGAATTGGTACCTTTGTCTAAAGGTAAAAATGCAATTGACTGTAAGTGGGTTTATAAGGTGAAGCACAATGCAGATGGTTCTGTGAACAGATACAAGGCAAGATTAGTAGTCAAGGGGTATGCACAAACATATGGCATTGACTATGAAGAAACATTCAGTCCGGTTGTAAGGATGGCAACCGTAAGAGCAGTCATTGCTATGGCTGCATCAAAGGGATGGTCTTTACATCAAATGGATGTAAAGAATGCCTTCTTGCATGGTGATTTGCAAGAAGAGGTCTATATGGAGCAGCCACCAGGTTATGTGCATGATGTTCATCCTGAGTTTGTTTGCAGGTTGAAGAAATCCTTGTATGGCTTGAAGCAAGCACCTAGAGCATGGTGTGACAAGATAGGACAGTATCTTGTCACTATTGGCTTTTAGATTTCCGAGGCAGATTTCTCACTTTATGTGAGAAAAATAGAGAAATGTATTATGCTACTTGTCATTTATGTTGATGATTTGATTATGACAGGTGACAGTGATGAAGATATCCTTCATGTGAAAATGCTATTGAAGCAGAAGTTTGAGATGAAGGATTTGGGAGAGCTGTGTTATTTCTTGGGCATTGAGGTGATTAGATCACCAAGTGGGATACAGCTCTTGCAGAGGCAGTATGGATTGGACATGCTGTCCAAATATGGGATGACAGGCTGTAAGCCTATTTCAGTTCCTTTGGAGTAGAATGTGAAGTTGAGCACAGATGCAGGTGGGCTTCTAGAAGACCCTACTATGTACAGACGCATAGTAGGAAGTTTGATTTATATGACTATTACCAGGCCAGATTTGAGCTATGCTATTGGATTGGTAAGTCAGTTTATGCAGGCTCCAAGGAAACCACATTTGGATGCGGCTAGACGCATACTCAGGTATGTGAAGTCCACATTGCAGTATGGACTATTTTATGAGACTGGGGTTCAGATACAGTTGCATGGATACACTGATGCTGATTGGGCTGGTAGTATTTCTGATAGACCATCTACCAGTGGATATGTGTTCTCTTTTGGGAGTGCTGCAGTCACTTGGAGCAGCAAGAAACAGCCTACAGTTACCTTGTCGAGCACAAAGGCCAAGTACAGGGGTGCAGCAATGGTTGCATGTGAGGTAGCTTGGTTGCATAAGCTACTTTATGATATGCATCAGTCTACAGATGGGCCAGTTGTCATTTATTGTGACAACATGAGTAGTATACACTTGGCAAATAACCCAGTCTATCATGCTAGAACAAAGCACATTGAGGTGCATTATCACTATGTGCGAGAGAGGGTTTTACTAGGTCTTATTGATCTAGTTTATGTTAGCACAGAGGATCAGGTAGCTGACATATTCACGAAGGCATTGGGCGCAGAGAAGCTGCGCAAGTTCAGAGACCTGCTTGGTGTGCAAGAATTGGGATTGAGCTCGAGGAGGAGTGTTGAGATATCGAGCTCCACTCGTGATACGCCAGGGTGACCGTTGTGTATTTATGTCACCGACTTGTCAGTTGCAGACGCAGTTGGTACACCGCCCATGAATAATAGCTACATGATAGCTATCCTTATCTACTCTAGTTCGTGGCTCAGTTAGTATGCCACCTTAGTTAGTTGAGTTTGGTTTGAGACCCATATATAGGGTTCTTCTATTTCTTTGTATGAGAGTTCTTTTGGCTTACACAACTAAGAAGAGGAAAACTGTTTTCAGCCTCCACCTTTGTGTGTATTCCCCCATTGTGCAAGCAAGAAAGCTACAAGTGAGACTCCTTTCTTCTCTCCCACAATCTTGACAGAAGGGGGACCTTTGAAGCCCGTAGAGAGTAAGGCTGACGCCAAGAGAGATAAAGAGGTGTCGAGAAAAAATGTGAGAGTTAAAAAAGAGACAATAAAGCTGGTGCAGCGTTGTCTTAATGCTACGCGCACACTGTGTAAAGAAATCTAGTGTATGGCTTCCTTTAAGATTTAGAGAGCCAATGCCACTTTAGGCATTAATGTTAGTGTCCATGGTTCAAAATATTAGATTTTTTTGGATAAGTTTTTAGTCAATTTTTTATATTTTAGATATTATCTCCTATAAAAATCCATAAAACTATAGACAACTTCTAGATTAGGATGACATGTAAAAGAAAGCATGTATCTTTTAGCCAATTTGAGAGGATTTTATATAAAAAGAGAGATTGATGAAATCACGTGATGCACGATCACTGTTTTCACACAATGAACAGCACTCCAAAGTGGAAGATGAAGAAGGAGCAATCTAGAAAAATTATGGCTAAGTGTCCTAGTATTTAACCCCCCTTTTGGAGCCAATGGAAGCATCGGATTGGCAATCTGAGCATCATAGAGGAAGGCATTATTTTGTACATGTTTCTGTCTATTAGACTTATATCTTCTCATAATACTGAAAGAATCTGACAGGCTTAATCTTTGTTAGTATTCTTCTACATTTTCTAATTCTTTTTTTTTGTATTCTTCTACATCTTCAATTTCTTCAAACCCCTTCTCTTCCGTCTACTCCTCTCTTCCGTCTACTCCTCTCCCTAATTCTAACTTCACCCTGCTATCTCTTATCTTCAAGAACTTGGCTTGAAACCTTCAACCCTTCTCTTATCTCTACCATCTATGGAGTCTAAGCTCTTGAATCCCCATATATTCTTCTCTTGCCAAACCCATGTGGTGACCTTCAACCCTATGCGATGTGACATCGTCTTAAAGAGGGGATGGTTTGGTGCAAGAAGTGAGCTTTAGTGAATTATCACAAATTTGATTTAGCTAGCTCCCTTTGTGATGTTAAACCAGACGTGAATCTCTTGTAGCTAATCAACCTGTTGCCAAGAGTACGCAAAGAATTTAGAAAGATCTTGCATAGGGTTATATCGTAGAACCCTTGGGAATAGTGCAGGTAGGGAATGAATGGTTTGAACATGCCAAAAAGCACTGCCCAAGGGTTGCAGCCTATGTTGATGAGATTCTAGTGGATGATGCTATCGTCGACATAGGATCCTCGATTAATATTATGAGTTCTAAATTGATGGAGAGGTTGGGCCTTGTGATTCAGAAAGATGCCTCCACAATCCTTAGAATGGATGAGGATAGTCTGAGACAGCCGGAGAGCTACATTACTAAAGTCCACGTGAGAGTTGCCAACATAGAATGCATGTTGAACTTTAGCGTAATCCGATTTACAGGGCATTCGAGTTACCAAGTATTGCTTGGTCGACCTTGGATTTTGCAAGCATATGTCAAGTAGATATAC
Source organism: Lygodium microphyllum (assembly GCF_053477565.2). Classification (NCBI taxonomy): domain Eukaryota; kingdom Viridiplantae; phylum Streptophyta; class Polypodiopsida; order Schizaeales; family Lygodiaceae; genus Lygodium; species Lygodium microphyllum. The sequence goes on from NC_141157.1 coordinate 89,129,124, forward strand.
CCACTGGTAGATTGATATTTGGCAGAGGTGCTAGACGTGTGGTAGTTGATGCATATCCTGAATCACCTCAAAGTGAGTGAGCTTCCCTGTCTTCTACAGAGTTAGAGACAATGGAAGATGTGTCTGCAAGTGAGACGTCGTTGACTGATGAACCAAAGAGTGATCAACCACATAAGACGTCTATCAAATAACATTGAATGAGCCATTAGAAGATCAAGATCGAATAAGAGACACGGATGTTATCGAGCTAGACCTTGGTACGCCAAACAATGAGCGGCCAATAAAGCTAGGTTCCATGTTTAGTGCGAAGGAATGGGAGGATTATGTCACTTTGATCCAAGAGTTTTGCAATATTTTCGCTTGGAGTTACGATGAAATTAGGGGCATTCCTCCTAGCCTCGCTGTCCATACAATTCTATTGAAGGAAAGAAGCCGTCCTGTGCAACAGAAAGTCAAGTATATGCCATTTGAGTTGCGGGATGGGTTGTTTGAAGAGTTACAGAAATTACGGAAAGCGGGCTTGATCCTCCCTGTGCAACACATTGAATGGTGTTCACTAGTTGTGATCAGGAAGAAGAAAAATAATCAAATCCAATTGTGTGTGGACTTTCAAGAGTTGAACAAGCAAACAATTAAGGATTACTACCCACTGCCCTTTATCGACCAGATTCTGGATCAGTTGGCGGGTAGGGAGATACATTCATTCATGGACTATTTTGTAGGCTATAATAATATGGTGATTGCAGAAGAGGATAAGCTCAAAATGACATTCATAACAATCTTCGAGACCTTTGCGTATCATGTGATGGCATTTGGTCTATGCAATGTGCCTGGTTCTTGGCAACGAACTACCCATAAGACCTTTGGTTACATTTCCCCTGAGGAGCTGAAGGTATTTACTGAGGATTTAGGGGCAACCATTGTGAGAGAAAGATAATTGATTTTCTTACGAAAATGTTTTGAGCGATGCAGACAATTTTGCATAGCTCTTAATTCGAGGAAGTGTGTTTTTGGCATACCTTATGGGCTCCTATTGGGCCATGTAGTTAGCTCGATAGGGATTGTGACGGATCTTGAAAAGATCAAAGCTATAGTCTCCACGAGTCTGCCACACACCCCTAAATAAGTCCATAACTTTCTGTTTATCAATTGGATATTATTGAGAGTTCATAAATGCTTTGGTAGAAAGAACGTTGCCATTGACAAATCTGTTATCCTTCAACTATTTGTTTATCCAAAATTAATTATACTTATATGAAAAAGTTGTGCCTTGCAATGGTCTTTGCGACTAAAAAGTTCAGGCACTACATCCTTTATGAGAAGATTGTTCTTTATAGGAAGGCAAAAGGGCTATGACTGTTGATGAATAAGCTACAACAGCCCGACCGTTTTGCAAAGTGGTTAATCACTTTGCAGGAGTTTTACTATGAGGTTAAGAGCAAGCCACCCAGGTTGCAAGGTATCGTAGAGTGCCTTTTGGACTTTGGGGATCCAAAGGAAGCTCTGGCTGAAGGCAGTGACTAGGACTCATTGTTCAAGATTGACACGACATCTATTCCCTCCTAGTATGCAGTGATAATGCATTATTTGTCGATGGGAGAGACTAGAGTTGGTCTATCAAAGTCAGAAAAGTGAAAGATCAAGAAACATGCTTTAAAATTCATAGTAATCATAGGCACATTGTATTGGCAAGGGGCAGATGATATCTACTGTCGATGCATAATGCCTGACGAGGTTCCTTTTGTCTTAGAAGAGTGCCATGACTATACTTGCAGAGGTCATTTTGTTGGGCGGCTAACTGCGCAAAAATCCTTGAGGGCAGAATATTGGTGATCGGCCATCTTCTAGGATGCATTCGAGTATGTTAAAAGATGTGACATCTACCAAGACATGATAGCTGAGAGAATAGGAAGTGACCACTCACTCCTATTATGGCAATTCTTCCATTGGGGGATCAACTTTGTGGGCCCTATTACTCCGTTGTCCACTACACAGAAAATATATATTATCATAGCGACTGATTATTTTACTAAGTGGTCAAAAGCACGTGCAACACAGAAAGATGATGCAAAGGAAACCGCAAGTTTCTTATTAGAGCAAATAGTATGTCGATTTGGTCCGCCAAAAGAAACAGTATCAGACCGGGGGACATATTTTCTGAACAAAGTGATAAAAAGCTTGATTGAGGCTTGCCACATCAAGCACAATAAAAAAACCCCCTATAACCCACAAGCCAATGGGCATGTCAAGAGTACCAACAAGCAGCTTGTGGGCATTATGTCTAAGGTAGTATCAGAAAAGAAACGAGATTGGGACAAAAAGTTGTACGTGGTAGTATGGGCATACAATACAACATTCAAATGAGTTACTGGTCACACCCCATTCAAGTTAGTATATGCAGAGGAGTGCATCCTACCTCTAGAGATTGAGTTACTGACGATAAGATTCGTGATCAATCATTCTTTGGGTGACGGGGATTCCCTCTTAGAGCACTTTATGACTTTGGCACACCTCGATGGGATTAAATTGTAGAGCTTGCTACATCAGGAGGTGACCAAGTGTCGGATGAAGCAGCTCCATGATCTAAAAGCAAAGAAATACACTTTTAAGAAAGGGCAACTAGTGTTGTACTATGATGCGTGTAGAGAATTATTTCCAAGAAAGCTGGAGCCCAAATGGGACCGTCCTTATAAGATTGTCAAGATCGAGAAGAATAAATCCACAACATTATTAGTAAATCTTGAGGGTGTGGATTTTAAGAATAAGGTTAATCTTAATAAGATCAAACCTTATTATTTCTAACTACACTAATGACATAAGTGCCTTGCAATTCTATGCGCGATTGATCAGACATCTGTAAGGAAACAGTGATAGAGATTTATAGGTCAACTGATCCCTTATTTGGAGCATCCATACTTAGAGCATCGATATCATCAGGAAAAGCTCATCTGGTGGAGTAAAGGCTATAAAGTGACCGAGCAAGATGACAGGACATTCGTTTGGGAGATTAAGGTCTTCTGTTATCACTGTTTGTAAATTTTGACAAGCGTCACTGTAGTCTTTAATGACGAGGGTGGGATGGAGCCCAAATTCCATCCTTTGAACACGCTAAACTTTGATTATCATAACTACGAGTAGAGGATGGTAGGCTGTATAAACCCATTTTGGACATACACATTATACTTTGATGGGGCATCCAGGGGCCCTAATAAAAAAGGGATTGTTGGAGTAGTTATCCGAGATCCTTGACGTAGAGTTACAATGAAAGTAGCTGCTTATCTCGGGGTAGGATTCACTAACAACATGGTGGAGTATAAAGCCTTGATTATGGGACTGAATATTGCCAAGAAAGGTGGTATTCAGCAGTTGTTGGTAAAAGGGGATTCCCAACTGATCTTAAATCAACTCAATGAGACATTTACAGTCTCGAATCCTATCCTTCATATGTATCATCGAACTGCTATAACCCTACTTGATGAATTTGAGAGTGTATCTCTTCAGCTGGTTCCACATTCTTGAAATTAGTTTGTGGATTCACTAGCTAATTTTTCTTATGAAGAGGACCTCTTCTTCAAGTCTGGTCCTAGTCCGGATGTTGCTCTTGATAATGAGACAGGACCTGGTTGTTTTTCTTGAAATCAGTTTGTGGATTCACTAGCTAATTTTTCTTATGAAGAGGACCTCTTCTTCAAGTGTGGTCCTAGTCTGGATGTTGCTCTTGATAATGAGACATGACCTGGTCGTTTGTGGAAAATGTTATCAGGCCACACGTTATATGGCAGGAGATGGTTGATATGGGTAATGCGAAGAGTAGCCAAGACCCATCTACCACTATTATCTTGGACCCATAGGTTGGTCAGATGACATGTTATGCATATGCCTCTTGCTATATATGTAGGAGGTATGATGCATTTAGTTTAGGCCTGAGAGCCCAAATTTTCCCCTTGGAATAGATTGTATTTTTGCATATATGCCTTCTTCCAAGGAGGAATCTATGTGAGCTAGTTTGTTCGATTTATTTAGGCCAAGAGGGCAGGTTGTTTTAAGGTTTTAATGTTTGATTTCTTTAGGCCAAGTGGGCGAGTTAGTTTGTAGTACAAATGTGCTATTTCTTTAGACCAAGAGGGCCCTATGTCTGTTCGATGCAGGTACGTTTAATGGTTTGTTGTTTTAGTGATTGTATCATACAGGTTGATGAAGTCACTAGAGGGAGACTTTGCTGCGGATGAGCTTCTTGTGGCCATTCCAGGTGGTTTTGTTCCCTTTCTGATTTGTTTTTCCCTTAAGCAAATAACGATAGATGTGTAAAGGGGTACTTTCTTTTTGCTTGTTGGGGACCGGAAATCGAGGCATGAAGTCCCAGGTTTAGGTTATGTATGTCTATGGGAGGTCTGAGTAGTTGTTGCCTCCTGTAAAGGCATTCTCACACATTGAAAGACCTATTTTTTAAGGGAGTTCTAGTGACCGTGTTCTACTGACTTGCTAGGTGGCCATTCTAGGAGTTTCTGTTAATTGTGAGGTAGTTAGAGAAGCATGCACTTAAATATCAAGAGAAGAACAAGTTCTGAATATAGCTCAAAATACATATACGAAGGTGTGTAAAAAGGGGTTCTAATCCCTATAAAAGATAGAAAAAGGGAGAAAGAAAAATCCTTGAGCAGTTGTTTATCACCTTGAGAAGGCCTGGTAGGTTCCTAAGGACGAGTCGGACCTGGGACCGATGCCTTGTCTTCCTAGGGGTGGCATCTAGCTGGAAAAATAAGAATAAAACAGGTTGAAGTGAAAATAAAAGTGAGCATGAAAAAATGATTAAGTGTCGCCTCGCAAGGGCTTGGTAGGTTCTTGGGTACCAAGACAGGACCTGAGGCCAATGCCTTGTTCTCCTTAGGTCACTACGCTTAGCTCCCTTTTTTTTACAAGCTCGAATATGGAAAATAAGAGGCTAAAGGACCAATGTGCTAAAAGATAATATTTTTTGCTCAGGCTATATGAGTCCTCGCCTACTAGGAGCTCCTAGTTGAGTTGTCGAGGTAGGTAGTTCAGGCCACCACTTAGGATGACCTCTTTGATAGTTCTTTTAAGCTTGGATGTGTTGGGGTAGCAGGTTAGTGACTAGCTTTAGGCTTTTTATCAGATTATGCTAGGGCTACTCCTCGTTCATTTCATGCCTTAGTTTTGTCAAGGGGTAGGATGAGAGCTGTGATGTGTTTTGTTGTGTATCTATTTTGTATCAGCTTGATGCTTCCTTTGGTTGGTTTTGTGCAAATCTGTTCATGGGATTTGATGGGCTGAGTCGCCCTATCCCGTGGTCGCCAACGACAAATGATTTCTAATGGTAAGAAGTGCTTAAAAATAGCAAAAAAATCCAAAATTTAGGGAAAAAATAGATTTCTTCGAAGGCAACAGCTGCAACCAATATGATCTTAAGAGGTAATGTACAAAAGTGCTTTAAAGACCCACCGAGCGGCAGTTGGGAATTTTTCATAAATTGTTGACTGTGAGATGGGATATCTGGAGATGCTTGGCAATGCGCGACTTCGAGATGGATGCCTAGGAATTTTCAGATCGTAATTCAGACACACCGAACGTGGAAATGGGGATGCCCGGGAGGCCAAGACCCAAAGGATATCAAGTGGAAAAAGACTTTATCCCAAAGGGTGTGAGCTTTGGGGGCCCCTAATTAAAATTAATTTCATGGGGGGGGCCCCATTTTTTTCGGCACTGGCAAGAAATGAATGCCATGGATGAGGCGACGATTTGTTGGAGGGGGCTTGTGGAGCTTTAAAGCACCCCCTCCAACAGATTGCATACATGATTTCCCTCTTCTCTACGATTCCAATCGCTGGTCTTTGTGTGTGAGATGGCTGCCTGAAGATGAAGAAAAAAAACCGAGTATTTCTCTCTCCTCCCTTTCTCTCTTCCAAGAGGCAATTCATGTGGGAAGAATCAAGAAGAGAATCGGGTGGTGAACGCTTGTCCGGCATAGTATCGGATCACTCCCGAATCGATAGAGGGGTAGAGTTGGCTATCTCGAGGTGAACTAACCCTTGAATGAAGGCTGATCTACAATCTGGCATTAGATTTTAAAACCTGCAAACAAGGAAAAAACTAGTAATTCTATTTTATAAAGGAAATTTATTTTTTAAAATATTTGATTGAGCCAATGTTGTTCTTATGGAGTGAAAACTGGTAGACATGTTGTTTACTATTTGTTCTATGCTCACATAATGAAAAAATAAGAAAAAATAAAGTCAAAATGTTAAAAATAATTTTTAGAAACCCATAAAACACGGTTTTTTGAGAAAAATGAAGTTTTTGGTGTTTTCGGGTGGGATAAATCAATACACATGGGATAAAATGCCAATAAAATCTATATTTCTGTTGTTCCAAGAATCAAAAGCCACATCTTTGAAAATATATCAAAATTTTGATTGAAAAAATAGAGAAAAATAAAAAATAAGAAAAAAATAAAAATACGCCTTAGAAAAATACGGAAAAATATAATAAGTGGTTGTGGATGTATGGTAGTGGCAAAGCATGAGGTTTGGCCTCAATTTACCCTATCTTTTTGTTACAGTGCATGATTTATTGCTTTTTATACATTAAACCATGACAAAAAACCTCCATACACCTATGCAATGAAGCAAAACTTAAACGGTGAGGGGGATGAGGAATTTGTGCAATAGTTTGAGGGCTGAAATAATACAAATTATGATTGCTCTTTCTATGCATAGCATTTAGGAATCTGTCTATTTGGAAACAAGGGATCTAGTAGCACAAGGTTTGCCTTGGTGCTAGATTCTTGCAATGAAGCATATACGTATTAGTTGGAATTCATGAAAAGATTGTTTGTATACTAGCACATAGGTTGATTTTGAAACATAAATGTTTGTGTACAATGAGACATCCACTATTGCATTGATCATACATATGGTATCAAGTTGACCCACACTTGAGAAGGTGAGATTCCCCTTGTTGTAGGTTAGTCGTTCGTTTCTTGGGGGAAATTATTGGTGAGGAAACATGGTATCTCCTAGATCTTGCTGAAAAAAAAGAGGAGTCTTGTGCAAATGTGTTTATATATAAAAGCAACATCGAGGAGCCAGTCCCCAAGATGTAGGAGAGCTACAGTGGGGCCACAACAATCAGTCGATGGCACTTATTGCCAATATGTGTGGGATACCCCCTTTGAAGGGTTTGGGGAAGGTGCCGTTGGACTCTTATCCAGCTACAAATGCAATATTAGATGTATCTAGTGTGCATTTAGTTATTATAGACACTCCTGGCCATGAGGCCATGCGGTGGTGTAGTTGTAAATTGTGTGCATGAGGTCCAGCTACTAGTGTCATAGCCAGTGCCGGCCCATTTTTGGGCCCATCAATCCACTTGAGCTATGGTTTCTAGGCCTTAGCTTTGATTTTTGTAGTTTGCTAGCATTGAGGTTTGGTGGGTTATGACAAATCATGATCCCTCTCCTTAGGCTTGGTAGTAAATTTCTCTATCGCTAGCTTTGTAGGCTTCGCTGGAGCTGTGCTACCCTTGTTGAGATCTGTTACTATCTTAACATTGCCAATGGTAGGGTGAATGCATTGCAAGTCATAGTCAACCTTGTAGTGCTTTTTTCTTGAATGCACATCCTAGCAATGATTCCTTACTAGCAATTGGGCAGTGTTAGGCATCACATAGAAGTTCACAGGTAAACTTTAAGTCTCAATAGAGACCGTTATTCTACACTTCTCAAGTAGTGAGTAGGACTGTCCTCCAAATGGATTGAGTTTAATGTTGGTAGGCTATAGTTGGGGTTGACCAATGAGGGTCTAATGATTGTGTGTGTAAGGATGTTATAGTCAGCTCCCTCATCCATGAGTGCATCAAAGATGTGTGTCTTTTGGTCAGTCACTAATAAGCATAGGAATGCAGGTGCCACCACTATCTCATCTTCATCTTCAGTTTCCATGATGGTGGCAACTCCCACCTTAATAGGGTTTGATTGTCTATGAGAGCTCATTGTCATCATTTAGGTTGGTACTAAGGGCATGTCACTAGGCTCAACAATTGCCTTAGCAGCTTGCTCATACTTCTGACTCTTCAAGAATGGTAGATCAATCGTGGCTAGCACATGCATCCAATCTTGCTCATCCTCAGGACAAGGGATGTACTTGGTGAGTGCCCTGTAAGATTTCCTAATATGCGCGCCACCTTTCAGCATGGTGGAGATGTCATCCAAGTCAACTGATGTGGTCTCCCAATGTGATCATCTCTACTTTTACTTCCTCAGTTGGATTGCCTGAGAAGATTAGACTATTACCCCAGTCTTCTACGACCCATGCATTGTGCATCCAGGGCTGACCTAATAGGATGTCATAGTCCACTCCCTTCATGACTATAAAGTCAACCAGGAACTCCATACGTGAAATCTTCAATGGCCAGTTCTTTAATACTCCAAATGGCTGCACTTTCATTCCATTGGCTAGGGTGACATTGAACCTAATATTCTCAATAGGCAGGTTTCCCAATCCTAGAGTACTGCATGGCTCAATATACTAACTTCTACTCTCATAACTACAATTCCCTTCCTCATGGTGTCACCTAGATTTAGGACCAATAAGACTACATACCTTTCGGTGCCTTCCCAAAAAGCATTGACGTGCAAGGACTTGGGCACCGAATGCAGCATCAAAGTGGGTATCTAAGTTACCATGTTGTGATCTTGTAGATCAGATGCCCCTTGATCCATTGGCCCTTCAACCCACTAATTTAGCTCTTTCCATAGCATTGGATGGTGCTTAAGCAAATCTCTCAGGCTTACACTCACCAAGGTGGTCACTAGCATAGTGAGGAGGTCATTAGCTGCTTGCATTTCTCCTAACTCTATGTTTCATGGCCAATGGTCTCAACTGATTTGCTAGCTCGTAGCATGTAGATTCTATTTAAGTGACACTACTTGCGATACGATCACGTCCTTTGACTTTGGTCGTGGAGATGAGGCTGGTGTGCTTATGCTTGAGAGATTGTCAATCTCATCTTCCAATATGGGCTTAGCATCCTTCAGGTGCTCCTCAACTTTTTTCACCCACTCCTTGACCTTTTTGATGGCCTCAAGTTGGCGTTGTACTCCCCGACCTTCGCACTCCCCTTCTCAGTTCTCTTTGGAGCTCATGTTTTTGCCTCTATGTCTATCTTTTCCAATAGGTAGCGTCATGGCACTCTCTGTTTTTAGCATCAACTTTGTGCCAACTTTCTTTCTCCTTTTCGTACGACTTTTCTTTTTAATTGAGGCTGCATCCAAGTTGCTGGGTATAGGTAGTGATATGCTAGCCTGTTTTAACTGTGTGTGCGGGTCATGACATGCAATGGGATGGGTGTGTCCTCTCCGTTAAATGTCTCAACTTCAAACAACCCCAATGGTACACATGGCTCGTTTGTTGCACTAGCGGATGGTCTTCATATCAAGCATTTGACAAACAGGTGAGTGATTCCACGCTTTGGGCATTTAAGATCAATGATTAGCCTACTTTCGTTCAGGGTAGCATGAGGAGATATGTCCTAGGTGTCCACAAGTCCAACAAAGATTGGTTCTTGGGTTTGCCCTCAAAAGCCTCTACCTCTACCTCTACCTAACGCCATCATTGGTACACGTTGGTAAAATCTATAAGGATTATATTGCCCTCTTCATCATATGACACGTAGGGGTGCACATAAGGCTCTTTGTCATTCGGCTCCTCCACATAGTGGACTGGAGCATCGCTCGACGGATGGGTTACATAGGGTCCATGTGGTTTAGGTATGTCTATGGGGTTTATCTCCATCCTAGGAATGGTTGGTTTGGCATCATTAGGTGCTAGGAGAGCCAATGGGGCTCCCCTCCTAAAAAAGTATTGTGGCCTATTCACTAGGTAGGACTATCTGTATGGTTGTGAGTACGTGAGTATCCTCAATAGCCTGCAATGCAAGGTATCGTGACCAAACCTATTGCACTTGGCAGGACCTCAGGTGTTGATACTGGACTGGCAAGTGGTTTTAGCTACAATACATGCATTGGACATGAGGGTGTATTGGTCATCTCTTCATTTCTTGTAATTTGGCTAGCTCGATCTTTATCTCTGCTAGCTGTGCCCTTGTCTTTATCCTGAGTACTTGGGCGTGATCTTTCACTTGACATTGAAATTCTCTCAGAGTTTCTAGTATTTGTGTCCTCTGAGATCACGAGCTCTTGGAGCTTCTCTCTTTGAGCTAGTTTTCCACTTTGGTTGCCTCGCCAAAGACCCTAGCTAGTGCATATTGCTGCAAGCTTAAATTGCCTGCCAAGGCCTTGTAGAGTTCCTCACTGTGTATCCCATTGATGAAGACTATAGAGACAACTCTTTCAGTGGGTCATTCACCAGTTGGGATTCTCTTGAAGAGACTCCACATGTTGGTGATGTAGTCTCTTATGTCCTCCTTATCTTTTTGCTTGACATTCATCATGTTAACTATATATAGTCTGTCTATATATAGCACCCCAGGTCCCCTCTATATATTCCTATCATGTGTACTCAGTTGAAACACTTCTGGGGTTCCACTTCTGGTGTCTCGTATCTCTCTTCTCCTCACTCTTCCTCTGTTCCTTGTCTCCCTCATGCATTGTTCAACATGGTATCAGAGCTGAAGGCCTGGCTTGCTGCCGCTGCTGTTGGAGGACAAGTTCTTGGCCCCACTACCTTGTTCCTCTATATGAGGACCGGGGCTTCCTTTTTCCGCCGCCCCCCTCACCTTCCCAACGCCATGGCTGTCCAGATCCTCCAACTTGGGCCTTATCATGATGATGCTCATGGCAGTGGTCATTATAGTGCTCATGATGGTGACCTCGCACACTCCGCCGTGGCTTTCCTACGGCTCCGCGACCTCATCCATGTCAACGACACCCTCATCTCGCCTCACCTCAAATCAACTCGACCGAATAAATAATGGCTTCGCTCCAGCAGCATCCTTTGCATGCTGCTACTGCTGCTAACTCCATGACGCCCGCTTTCGAGCATGCTTTAGGGTTTCGCCATTGTTTTCAGGAACAGTGTGCTTTGGGTTTTTTCCATTGTCTTCCGAAACAAAGCCATGGCCTGACCCGCGGGGTCTACTGCTACACACAGGCTTTGATTCAGTGCACGGTGCACTGTCAAGGTTTCGTTTTAGGATTTTCGTGTAGGTCTCATCGCTGTGTACAGACTATATATAGTGCCCCAGGTCCCCTCTATATATTCCTATCATGTGTGCTTAGTTGACACACTTCTGGGGTTCCACTTCCTGTGTCTCGTGTCTCTCTTCTCCTCACTCTTCCTCTGTTCCTTGTCTCCCTCGTGCACTGTTCAACACATCAGCTATACTAGAAGGTTATCAGAGTACCCAGGCTCGAAGAATCTCTTGATGAAAGGACGGTTGAGGTTGTTAAAGTCAGTTCACTCAGCAACATCCAGAATCGTGTACCAGGTCCTACTCTTATCTCCTAAGCATAGAGCAAATCTTAAGAGCGCAAAGTAAGATCGGTAAGACCATTGGCCTCAGAGACCTACTCAAACTAAACTACAAAACTATGTAGGTCATTGTTTGGTTGGTACTTATCTAATTGCTTAGCCACGACAAGGATTCTTGATTGGCTCTTAGAGTCCTAGTTAACTCATAAAATCCTACAAGCAACGAGATTGCCATTGTAGTGACCCTTTGCTTTGCTAATGAGTTATCTAACAGTTGCTTTGTAAGAAGCTTGCTCAACGTGAGATCACCTTCTAGAGCTCTTTTCCTCTCTGCATCATGGCATGTCCTATTTCTGCTTACTAGGGCTAGCACTCATCGAATCTCATACATTTTTATGCTCTACCACAAGCTTCTGGCTTAATGTTCTCCTAATTGTAGGTCACTATGTCCTACAAAGCTTCTCATGCTAGTCTCCTCTCCTCTTTGAGGTCCGCTATGATATCCTTGGTTGTCCTACCGTGGTGGTATATTTATGTCTTTAGATTATAATTGGCGACTAGTTGCTCGATTTTTGTCATTGGAAAACTGCCTAGGTCAAGCTCTTCACCATGTCTATGGTTAGTGCATGACTTTGCCATATTTGCAGTCTCATGCTCCACGAGGTTGTCGATGAGATTGATTAAGTACTATAGATCCACTCCTTCAGTGGTGTCAGTCCTTGTAGTGTCTGACTCCTGGGTCACTTCCACACTGGTACTATCCTTGGGATTCTTGATCACTCGGCTACGTTTTAGGGTCTTGTTCTACTAGTTGGTCTGTTCAGATTGTTAAGTCTAAGTGAGTTCCTTATTATTTACAAACGGTCCTCAATTAAACTCACTCGGTGTGTGTGCTCTCTTCCATGCACTATGAAAAATCAAGCTTTCAGCTTTTCTTAAGCACACTTCAAGTGTTGGAAAACAATGTGGGTGCAAATACAAGATGATGATTCTAGCTCTCACACTCTCATCTACCTGCTTGGCCTAATGGGACTCTAGGATCAATTCCTAGCCATTTTCTGTGGTCTCTAGGGTCTCTACTATGTCATTCACCTTGATTAGGGTCAAATGGGGTCTGCTGGTTAGCTACGGCTCTAATCGTGTCGAATATACTAATACAAGTATCAGCACTATGCTTGGCCATTTGGCTGTGATTTCTAGGGTTAGATTTACATGTAAGGCTTGCACTGAATTCTTTATTACGGATTGCACTCTTTGTCATCGCAGATACACTAAAATTTTCATTTTTGATGTGCCAAAATTTGGTCTGGTTTTGCAGAGTTTGATTTTGCAGTGTCCAATTTCAAAAATTAGACATTAGATTTGACATGTATTCGATTCTGTATGGTCTAATTTTCATGTCTAATTCTAGGCTATTCAATTTTGGAAATCGAACATGGTGTGTCCAATCGGATAGGTCAGGTTGGTCCAATTCAAGTGTGTCTGATTCTAGGAATCAAACTGTGTTGTATGACTATTCGATTTAAAAAATCAGACAAGGCTAAGTCCGAGTGTCCAATCCTCATGATCGGACACATAGTAGTGGTTTGATTATTGAGGTGTTTGATTCTAGTTGGTTTGATTGGTTGATCGGATGGTCCGAGTCCAAGTGGTCCGATTTTGATTAGTTCAATTGTGGGCCATCCAATTCTAGGAATCGGATGAACCCAGAGTATCTGAGTATCCAATTTTGGGAATCAGATGCCTACGGATTGCATCCGATTCCACTGGCACATAAGCCGCAGGAATGAAAATCACTTCCTGCCATGGATTTTTGGCTATGCCTACAAGCAAGATTCTCTAGGATCTAAGGTTAGATGTATAGAAAGGCTTCTACACATTTGATCCAAGCAATAAACTCCTGTGGCCTTCGATCGATTCACTGAAAGCACGAAGTTCTACACAAGCTCTCTCTCTCTCTCTCTCTCTCTCTCTCTCTCTCTATTGCACAACTTGAAAATGAGGTCTCTCTTTGCCTCCCAAGGTCTTAAACCCTTGCTAGACTCAACCTTAATCTACCCGATTACTCCTTGTGCAATTCTAACACCTCCAAGCACTCTTTCTTCCCATTTTTCTCCCTGTTTGTGCCCTATTTGGGCCTATTCAATAACAGAAAACCAAAATATTTTTCCTTCAATTGTGCGGTCCTAACCTACTCCACATGCAACAAAAATAAAAAACAAAAAATTGCAATGCTTAATCCTACTTGCCTAATCATCAAAAAACCAAAATACTTGTTGCCAAGATTAAAAACCCAAAACCTCCCACCTATCTCAAGCTCTGATTCGGGAATGAAACCCTTACTTCATCACTCGATTTGAGACACACAAGTGATCAAGCTTGAATCCATTGGTGCTAACAATGGAGCCAAGATGTAGAGGTGAGCTTATTCTCGATTGCCAAGATCCAAGGACCGCTTATTATTTCAAGCATTTTAAGCAAACACCTATGGCTATCCCTCACCTAACCAATGCACCTTTGATCCTACGAGGGTGTAGTGAGCTTACCTTGATGTCCAAACAAGTTGCCTCATCCCTCAAGCACACCCCTTAGCTCCACGTTCGTGATGCAAGCTTAAGCAAGCTCAAGCCTCCACCTTCAAGCTCCACTCTCCATAGTCGCACACAAGACAAGAGAAGATAAGAAGAGAAGAAGAGAGGAGATGATGGAGAGCTTTTTCTCCTTGATCCCTCACCCTCACACACTTACTCTCTCACACTCCCTCTCTCAAGCACACACAAGCAAGCAAGAAGGAGAGAAGAAGAGAAGAATATCAGTCCAATTTGCCACACACCAAAGAATGAGCTCCTCATTCACTTTTCAAATTTATATACAAAACCCTTAATCCCTTTTGGACGATCATCCCCTTATTCCCTTTTTTTACAGGGCTAGGCCCTTTTTTCTCTTGTCCTCCTTTCTTCCTAGCTTCTTTCTACCACCCATCTACATTTACAATTTGCACACGAGGGAGCTTGCTGCCCTTTTACAAAAAATTTTAGGGACGCCTTGCATTTAAAAGTGTGCTTTTGCCTTTGACTTAGCTTTTAAGGCTGTCCTTGCGCTTTCGGCCATTTCCCTTCCTACTTCTTCTGTGGTGCCTAATTTCCTTCTAAACCACCTCTTTTAGGACTTGACTTGCACTTTTTCACTTTTTCTACTTTCTTCTTATGCTGAGTTTGACAAGGGGTTCTTGGTTAAGAGAAATAGAGGATGCTAGACAGGCTTTGGCCAATAAACTCCTAGACACTTTGGAATCATCAAAACCCTTGTGCGATTCCAAAAGGACTTCCTGAGAATCTTGGAAAAATCAAGGTATTCATGTCGTTCATCCATATGGGTGGAAGGTGAATACTTGTATAAGAATCTTTAGTAAATAAGAAGTTGCTTTCTAAATGATTCTTTTTATTGTTTTTATATTGTGATTTAAATTACATGAATGAAATCTATGATTAAAATGATTAAATTAAGAAAGTTGATTTTATGTGTATACATTAAATGTATTAGGTAAGTAGATAATTAAACTTACCACCTAAGGGAAGTGAAAGGGCATGATTCTTAATGAATCTGCCCTAAGGTACGGTGGTCTCAATAATCTGAGAGCTTTTTTACGAACTCTATGCATTATAGTATAGGAAATATTGATCCATAGAATAAATTAGAACCTTGAATTTGTATCATTTTAGGGGAACGGAGTGAGACTTTGCCTTACAGCGGGAAGAGGGGTCGATGTACTCACATTCCACCTTGTTTCTCACTCTCCTTGAATGGAATGTGATAAGAGTCAACTTCAGGTAATCTAGCATAAGAAGTTGCTCAAATATCAATGTTAGTTTACCCAAATAGGAGATCTTAGTTTACTTAGAACCCAAAATTTAGGTCGATTCTCGTGGGAATGAACCCAAAATTCAAGTCAATTCTTGTGGGAATGGCTAAGACCTTCCATTGTGAAGTGGGATGGAGAAAGTCTAGGCAATAAACCTATTGCCAAGAGGGACCTTCATGAGGGGATGGGTGCCTTTGATGGTTCTCCCTTGTGTGCACATAGATGGGATGAGTGCCTTAAATGGTTCTTCATTAACGCGAGACATGTTCCTAAGGACAAATCTTGGGAGAAATGCCGATGGGGATGCCCTTCCTTTTCGGGCATGAGACGTGTAGGTATGAATGCGGATGAAGTCGTACGTGGATGATGCCACACTATTCATATCTCAAGTGTTAATGCCTACACGAAATGATTATTTTATGGGATTTAAATTGTTAATTGATTTATTATGGCTAGTTGCATTGATTCAGTTAATTATTTTTCTAACATGATTTTTTGAATTTTTGACAATTGACGTGTAGAGCAAAATGAATTGGATATTCGTGAGACAAGCACAATTTATTCCAAATACTTCTTCAAATAAGACACACCGCCATTTATTCTAAAGGCATGCGTACATCCTCTTTATAAATGTTTATTGATATTTAAGACTCTAGGATATATATTGCAAATATTTTAGAAATATTTTATGGCTCTCAATAGTTGTAGGTTGTGTAACTGATTATAACCACTGATTCAGTTAACTCAAACTCTTTTTTGAAAAGAGTGATTATAAAGGACTTATCTTTGGGCAAAGTAAGATTCACTTTAATATTATAAATATGGCATGGAGTGTAAGAGAGGGGGTTTTAATAATGGAGAAATAGTAGCTACATTAGCTGGTATATAAGGTGTTAGGGACTTGATTTTTGATCATCATATTATAATACAAGTCTCCTTTCATCTTCATCTCCTCTCTAAGCTCTCATGGCTTCTTTGTCTCTCTTTCTGTCTTTCTCTCTCTTTTTCTAGTCTTTATCTCTCCTTGTCACTCTCTTTCACTCTCTTCCTGTAGCCTTTCTCTCTCTTCTACACACACACTCTCTCCTCTTCTTCTCTCTATTCTGTCCTCTTCACGACAAGTGGTATCAGAGCTCTAGTTCTGATCCATTTAGTTACCTTACATGCTCAGTTACCATCCTTTTCAGTTTAAAAATCCAAGAAGCTTCAGGTACACAGTGAGAAGCACAAAAATGAAGGAGCACTGAGGAGCTACAGGTCATGAACCAAGAGGACAGGTCAGGAGCATTAATGGAGTCCTTGGACCAAGTTGGAGGCTAGAACACCACATTTAGCAGGTCGTGGGTCATTCTGGGCCAAATTTGAAGGTAAATTTTTATAAACAGTGGTCACAAGAAGTAGAGAAGAGTTAGTCTTGGTTACTTTTCACATGGAGTCTTCTCTCTCCTCATTCTCAAGCTCCTGCCAAGCTCCCATGGAGGAGAAACACCATGGATCTTCTCAACCTCAACCCTAGTGATCTTCATCACTCTTCTAGAGCCTCACAAGGATCCTAGCCATCAATTCAAGCTGTCGAGGGACTGGTTTGACCCTCCCTTTTCCCCCAGAAAGTAGCCCGTAAATTTCGGTGCACATTTAGGGGCTGAAACCTGATCAGACCAGGGTCATTTTGTTTTCAACTTCTTCTTCATCTTAGACTTCTTCCCCACCATCTAACAATTGGCTCTTACAAGTCTAAGGCCACCTTCTCATCTTCTTGGATTTTATTAAAGGACTTTACTCAACCTTTGAAACCCTAATAGGTGCAAGCCATGGATAGCCATGGATTCTCCTTCAAAACTCACTTATTCTTGAGGGCTTTTGCCTTCCTTGGTCCCAAGAACTTGTGCCTATAGGAATCTTTGAAGAAGCAAGCATCAAGAAGCCTATACTTAAAGATGGAGGCAAGAATGCAAGTTGGACATTTGGACATTTGGGGCAGCCATAGCCATAGATCACGACCTTCAATTTCTTCAATTTCTCTTCAAGATTGGGTCCCGGGGCTTCAAGATTGGACTCCTAGCCATCAATGGAGCTTTTTTACCCAATTGGAAGAGCTTTGGAGCACGGGAAGGCATTATGCAGTGAGATTTTGGGGCATTCTTCTTCTATGACCTTCAAGGCATGTTGAGAACTACTGAAGTTCAACCTTTCATTCTCCCATTGAAGAATCAAGCTTGAAGACTCAATTCTTGGCTGAAGTTGTCATCATGGAGCTAATGGGAGCATTGGAGAGCAATCATGGGACATTAGCCATTAATTCTCAGCCCATCTTCACCAATCAAAGAGGTAATTGACTCTTGAGCTCTCTTCTAATTTCATCCTCTTGCTAAGCCTAAAAAGCCTATTGTTGGAAGAGATTCAAGTAGTCAATCATGAATTTTCTTCAAGATTTCAATGCTTACATGCTGCCAATTTAATTTCAATCCTCTCTTAGGCTTCCTTGCATTCAGAATGATCCATTTTATGCTGAAAATTCTCACTATTATTTACTGATTGTCTCACCCTAACCTCTTGACTTGTGATGATTGCTTGACCAAATAGTAATCTGTGAAATCCATTGTAAATGAGGTGAGTTAACAGTGAGTCACTATTTGGTAAGCTCTCTCCTTATTCCCAACTCAATTCCATGCACCTCATGAAAAGAATTACTTCCACGCCACCCTACATAGCATGTTGATTGCTTAATTAATAAATGTCTGCCATGTATATTCTGGGAAAAATCCCGATGTCAGGTGAGGTGGCAAGAAAAAAGAGGGGTGACCCCCCCTCGCCACCAAAGACCCTGAAGGGGTTCACAACCCGGCCCGGGGGAAACTTTGCCCAACTCCCAATGATTCGGAGCCCAAAGTTGCTTGTGGGTGCAGATACCCACTTGAAGAACTGAGATATTGACTTGGAATTGATGTATGGATGTATTATTGGCTGCAAATGTATGGAAATTTCTATTGAGGATGTATTTGCAGACATGAGAACACATATGCAGTCAATGGCAATGAATACAATGCTTGGGATGTATAAGAGATGCGTATGCATGGGGAATTGTGCTAAGAGATGCTTATGATATGCTCAGTTCTGGAATAAGGCTACAAATAGTGAATTTGGATGACTGGGCAATGTATTATGCCACGTGGGATGACCCTTCAGTCATGCATTGACAAGTTGATCCATTGCAACCCCTTTCTTAACCCTCACAGGGTGCTGTAAGCAATTTGCTTGCATTTACAAAGGTATACCTACTTCTAGGAATTGAGGTGCAAGTCTTGCAGAGTGCCACAGTTCCTACTAAGGGCTTTGATCAATTTTGGAACTCTATTTGGAATCCACAAGATACTTATAGGTCAAAACAGGTCTCCTACAGGTGTAGACAAGGTGTTGGACTGTACAATAGAGCAGTACTTTTCTTATTATAGAATTTTTTGTATAAAATATGTGAGCACATGCTTATGCTCATTTTTGAAGATGGAATCCTTGGCTCCGATTTGAACAAAAAATTAGGTCAATCCGAGCTTCCTAGCTCAAGTTATGAGCAAAACAGTGACAGGTGGTCTAACGGGACTACACCTAACCATGGCAGGGAATAAGGCAAATGATGACCTTCAGCAACAAATAAGGGATGCACGTGTCTCGAGGACTGAAACTAACCCTAAGGTGAAGATGAAGATTATTCTCATGACATGGACAGCCTCAGTGCACTCACTAACACCCTCAATTCGCATGAGACAAGGCATGCTGAGAGGCATAGAGAATTGATGGAAGGCATTGGTCGAATGAAGACTACTATGGACACCCTTTTTGGCTAGCTCACTAAGTGGATGGAATTCCAAATGAAAGGGAAGGAACATGAAGATAGATCGGGTATGCATGCTGAACGAGTGAGCCCGCCAGTGAATGCAACGAATATGAACTCTCAAGGCATTTTGGGGAGAGTGGGCATCCCTAACAGCACTTTTGAATAGGGAGAGCCTTCACATAGATAGGAGGAGCCCATGAACAATGCAATGAGGGAAATTTTCAGTCATCACAAGGGCCCATACCATCTATGAGAGTTCAGCCATCTTTTGGCAGAAATTTCTCTAACAATGGTTCATTTTTGTGTAGCCACATGGATCAGCCTCAGTTTGGATATGTGGGATGGCCACCTAATCATGAAAGAGAGCTGAGAGACAAGATTATCTTCTCAAAATTCAATGTTCAGTCATCATCCCCAGCTAAACTTGAAGAGTGGCTCTCCAAGCTTGAGGATTATTATGACATCTTGCCCTGTAATGATGACCAAAAGATCCATTTTGCAGCAATCCATTTGGAAGGATTTGCACATACATGGTGGAGGTACATTAAAAGAGAAAATTAGCAAGTGAACTAATGGGAATCATTCAAGGCACTCATGGTGCAAGTATTTGTGTCACGAGTGGAGAAAGAAAAGCTTGCCCGCCGATAGTATAGCCTTGAACAGTGTGGTCTTGCTGTTAGAGAATACACAAATCAGTGCCTCAACCTTATCATGTATGTTGAGTCGATTAGTGATGATGCTAAGTTACACAAGTATGTGTGGGCTAGATCCCCAACTCTCGGCTGATGTTTCTGCTCAAAACCCATGGGATTTGTTCAAAGCTATTGAATTGGCTGAGAGGTACTCTTGCAAGTATCTTCGGGATGCTTCATTTTAGTATGGACAGTAAAGAGGGGCATCTCAGCCAGTGTTTGGGCAATAAAGAGGACACATGCAGTCATATTTTGGATAGCAAAGAGGTGTTGTAAGGCCGGGGCAGTTTGAGACCAGCTACAGTGGTGGCAACATACCATTCAACACTCCAAAAATCCCCACATACCCCACTTTTAATGCCTCAAGACCACAAGGCAATTTAAGGACAGCAAACAGTCCAAGAATGGATAATAGGCAAGGGGAGAACAGAAATAAAAATGCTTCAGCCTTTGGTAGTCCAAAGTCCATTCCCATGGATTTGTATAAAGAAAGAAAGGAAAAAGGGCTTTGTTTCAAGTGTGGCGAGAAGTATACAGTTGATCATGCCTCAAAATGTGCTTTTAGAAATGCTAAGGCAAGGGTTCACAGCATGTTGGTATTTGAGGACTCAGAGGAGGACCCTGAGGATGCACATGCTTTTATGATGACTGCTAAAACAGATGATGCTGATGAAGAGTTTGGTCAAGAAGAGTTCTTTGATCCTGTTGACTCTTTTCCTTTTGACCCCGGTGGCCATTTATCACAAGGTATGACTAGAAAGATTGAATCACATGCTGAAATACATGGTGCCATGCTTATACCATATCAATGGATGCTTGGAAAGGATCCAAAAGCCCTAATACATTGTGTATTAAGGGAAAATTTCATGGAAAGGATGTGTTTATACTCGTGGACAGTGGTAGCACTCATAGTTTCATTAACAGAGCAGTCATGGACAGGCTGAAGTGTTTTCCCACTGATTTACAGTGTAACGTGTCCACCTGTTCCCGTCAGGACATGTCTTAGCAGTCCATCAGAAAGGAGGTCTAGAAAGCTCCGCCCGGCACTCCCATGGAATGTTACAGGGTTTGCGATCTAGGACTTTCCGCATCTGCCATGTAGCGGAAGTATTCTAGCCATTCCCACTTAGGACCTGAATCAGGGTTTCCCCTAATGGTCATTTCCTAAACGGCAACTAGTGTCGAACCTTGAGCGAATTACTTTACGTAGAAACTCTAGGGCTGAAGCGGATTCATGCTGCACTTGGTTCAAGGAGAATGGAAAACAAGAGGGATGCAAGGCTCGACCTCTCTGCCATAAGGCATAGTCCCATTCCGTTCCCCTAAGACAGCGTAAACCGAGATTATTATAACCTGGACTCTAGGCCAGCGCCCTTGCTATTAATTTCCTTTAAGAATATCTCCTTGCTATCCTTTATGATTGAGAAAAGTTCCCAGCCAACGGGGACCACCCATCTATAGGACGGACCCATGGCCACATCCACCGCACTTTCCTCAAGTTGTTTTAGTTGTCTAATTACCTACCACATTTAGTTGGACATGCATCAAGCAGCTTCCTTAATTAGCCAGTTAGACACTGGTTCCTTCACGAAATCTTAGCACTTGGCATAGAAAAACAGTGTCAAACAAGTTCATTTTCAATAGGTTATCATATTTATCTTTGGAATACATTCATAAAGTCCAGCCCGCAGGCTTTGTTGAGATATCGAGCTTCACTTGTGATACGCCAGGGTGACCGTTGTGTATTTATGTCACCGACTTGTCAGTTGCAGATGCGGTTGGTACACCGCCCCTGAATAATAGCTACATGATAGCTATCCTTATCTACTCTAGTTCGTGGCTCAGTTAGTATGCCACCTTAGTTAGTTGAGTTTGGTTTGAGACCCATATCTAGGGTTCTTCTATTTCTTTGTACTTGAGTTCTTTTGGCTTACACAACTAAGAAGAGGAAAACTGTTTTCAGCCTCCACCCTTGTGTGTCTTCCCCCATTGTGCAAGCAAGAAAGCTTCAAGCGAGACTCCTTCCTTCTCTCCCACAATCTTGACATGGTATCAGAGCCTTGTTCGTGGTAAGGAGCTCAAGAAAGCAAGCCAAGCTCGCGGTGGTCTGGTAAGAGGAGCAGCGTTGCTTTCATTTTCTGTTTTGGGAGCAGATCTCTGCAGGTAGCACAGCCAGAAATTGCAGGAGTACATTGTCTCAGGTTGAGACGCCCTTCGCGGTGAAGCAAGAGGGCAGTATTTGAGGCCATTTCGGGGCCTGTTTTGCAGACGGAAGTTTTCTGCACGCACTCAGGAAAAGGCTCAGTTTTATGCTGTGCAGCCACTGTTCTACAGGTCGGTGAAAAGTTACTGTAGAAATTGCATCGTATGCTTGTGCGCAGAGACATTGGGAGTTTCAGAATCATCATTGGTTCCTGTTTATGCAAAATCGTCACTAGGAAGTGACTGTGTGGTCAAATACCACTTTCGCCAGTTTTGCAGATTTGCCCTTGTGAGGGTGAAGCTGTGTTTTTTGCAGTGACAGAATTTCTTGCAGTATTCTGTAATGGCGTCTGATTCTCTTTCACAGATTGTCACTGAAAAGCTTGACAAGAACAACTTCCAGGCATGGAAGTTTAGAATGACGAATTTCCTTATGGGAAAAGGATATTGGGAATTTGTTGCATGAAATGAAGAAGAACCAGTTCTTCCTGATGTTCCCAATCAACAACAAATGCAGGCATTTAAAACATGGCATGAGAGAGCCAGGAAAGTTATGTACTGGCTGTCTATCAGCATTTCAGACTCTATGATTGTGCATATTCAAGATGCAAGTACGCCAAAGGAGGCATGGGATACTTTGTCAAAAATGTATAGCACAAATACACAAGCCAGGAAAATGCAGCTCAAGCAAGAGTTGCACAATGTGCAAAGAGAAAATATGAGCATCAACGACTACCACATGAAGGTGAAGAAGATTGCAGATGCACTTGCTTCCATTGGGTCGCCAGTGGAAGATGATGATTTAGTTTCCGTGACCTTGAATGGTCTAGGAAAGGATTATGCACAGTTTCGAACATCCATTTCCGTTCGTGAAAGATTTCCTGACTTTGAGGAGTTGATTGCTCTTCTAATTTCTGAGGAGCAGAGAAATGGTGGTGCATCTTCTTCAGGAGGAACTTCAAAAGAAGCTGTCTTCTACTCAAATGCTGGAAGAGGTAGAGGCAGAGGTAGAGGAGGCCGATTTGGAGGCCGTGGCAGAAATCAGAATATGCAGCAAACTCAAGAAAACCAGTCCTATGGAGGAGGACGTGGTAACTCTAGAGGCAGGGGGAGCCAAAGAGGTCGTGGTGGATGGCAAAGAGGTCAAAATGCAAACAGTAATGTTGAATGCTACTACTGTGGTAAAATGGGTCATATGGCTAAAGACTGCTATAAAAAGCAGAATGACATCATGAATGGAAAACTGTAACAAGGGAATTATGCATCTTCTAGTAGACAGGGTGATGACAGAAATGAGCATTTGTTCATGGTGCAGCACATGAACAATTCTGTGACAAGTGCAGAAGAAAGCAATGATGTATGGTATGTTGACTCAGGTGCATCAAACCACATGACAGGTCATGCAGAATGGATGGAGGATGCAAGGAAAATGGAAAAACCAGGATTTGTGGAGACTGGTGATGATACTGCACATCCTATTGTGCAGATTGGAAAAATTCCCTTGTCTATGCAGGATGGGAAAAAGAAATACCTGTCCGATGTATTTCATGTCCCGAATATCACCAAGAATCTGGTTTCTGTTGGTCAAATGGTTGAACAGGGCTTGCAGGTCAGATTTAATCCTCATGGATGCTTTGTTGAGGATATGAAAAATAAAGGTCGCTTGATAGCAAAAGGAAAGAAGAAGGGCAGAATGTTTACGTTGGATGCAGACATGTCTGAATTGAGTGCAGCAATGTTTGCACATGGGACCAGTGTAGTTGCAGATATTGATATCTGGCATAAACGCATTGGTCATGTTAATGTACAGCGACTTAAATCAATGCAGGCCCAAAATATTGTTGCAGGTTTGCCAAAATTCAAGGTTGCAGAAATGCATAAGGTATGTGAAGCCTGTCAGTTTGGAAAACAGGCAAGGAAACCATTTCCTAGACATGTTCAAGAGAGTGAGAAGCCATTGGAATTAATCCACTCTGATGTGTGGACTACTAAAGCTGCATCTCTTGGAGGCTATCATTATTTTGTCACTTTTATTGATGACTATAGCAGAAAAGTTTGGGTGTATTTTATGAAAAAGAAAAGTGAAGTTTTTGGGCATTTCAAAACTCTTAAAGCTATGGCTGAAAAAGAAACAGGTCTGCAAATAAAATGCCTAAGGTCAGATGGAGGGGGAGAGTACCTCTCAAATGAGTTTGCAAAGTTCTTGCAGGAGCATGGCATAAAGCAGCAATATTCATGCAGTTATACCCCACAACAAAATGGAATTGCAGAAAGGAAAAACAGGCATATTGGAGAGGTATCTCGTGCCATGCTCAATGAAAAAGACTTGCCAGATTTTTATTGGGCTGAAGCAGTTGCTACAGCAGTCTACATAATGAACAGGACTCCCACTGCAGCAATACATGGAATGACTCCAGAGGAGAGGTATACTGGTAGGAAACCAGATATTTCTCATTTGAAAATTTTTGGTTGCATTGCCTATGTACATGTGCCAGATGAGCTGAGATCCAAGTTGGATCCAAAAGCTGAGAAGTGCATCTTTATTGGTTACTCTCTGCAGCAAAAAGGGTATAGATGCTATAACCCTTCTACTCGTAAGTTTACAGTGAGCAGAGATGTTGTTTTTGATGAGATGAGTAGCTGGTATAAACCAGTAAATGTTATTGATGATGAAGATGCACAAAATGGTAATGCTACACAGAATTCACAGCAGCAGTCACAAAATATTAGTGGACCTGGAGCATCCTCTAGCAGTGGTTCACATTCTTCGCCATGGACAGGCATATTGAGATCAGGAGAATCTTCTCAAAGCAATGCAGATAGTGGTATGCAAGTATCACGAAAAGGAAAAGAGAAGGTTGATCAGCCCATGTTTGATGTGAATGCAGGTCACTCTTATGTGGATGGTGAATCCAGTGGCTCAGAACAGAGCATTGATGATGAGTTGGGTATTCCTTCTATTGTTACACCTGGAGTAAGGAAGACCAGGGATGTTTTGAGAGCACCTGGGAGTGAACCTACTTTGCGCAGGTCTACGAGAGCTAGGTATCCTGTGGATAGGCTGAAATATGATGGATTTACAGCCATTCACTATGCATATATGGTCAAAGTGATACAGGAACCAGAACCCACATCTTTTGAGCAAGCCATGGGAAAAGAAAAATGGGAGAAAGCCATGGATGAAGAAATGGATGCCTTGGAAGAAAATGCTACATGGGAGTTAGTACCTTTGCCTAAAGGTAAGAATGCAATTGGCTGTAAGTGGGTTTATAAGGTGAAGCACAATGCAGATGGTTGTGTGAACAGATACAAGGCAAGATTAGTAGTCAAGGGGTATGCACAAACATATGGCATTGACTATGAAGAAACATTCAGTCCAGTTGCAAGGATGGCAACAGTAAGAGCAGTCATTGCTATGGCTGCATCAAAGGGATGGTCTTTACATTAGATGGATGTAAAGAATGCCTTCTTGCATGGTGATTTGCAAGAAGAGGTCTATATGGAGCAGCCACCAAGTTATGTGCATGCTGTTCATCCTGAGTTTGTTTGCAGGTTGAAGAAAGCCTTGTATGGCTTGAAGCAAGCACCTAGAGCGTGGTCTGACAAGATAGGACAGTATCTTGTCACCATTGGCTTTCAGATTTCCAAGGCAGATTTCTCACTTTATGTGAGAAAAACAGAGAAAGGTATTATGCTACTTGTCATTTATGTTGATGATTTGATTATGACAGGTGACAGTGATGAAGATATCCTTCATGTGAAAATGCTATTGAAGCAGAAGTTTGAGATGAAGGATTTGGGAGAGCTGCGTTATTTCTTGGGCATTGAGGTGATTAGATCACCAAGTGGGATACAGCTCTTGCAGAGGCAGTATGGATTGGACATGCTGTCCAAATATGGGATGACAGGCTGTAAGCCTATTTCAGTTCCTTTGGAGCAAAATGTGAAGCTGAGCACAGATGCATGTGAGCTTCTAGAAGACCCTACTATGTACAGACGCATAGTAGGAAGTTTGATTTATATGACTATTACCAGGCCAGATTTGAGCTATGCTATTGGATTGGTAAGTCAGCTTATGCAGTCTCCAAGGAAACCACATTTGGATGCGGCTAGACGCATACTCAGGTATGTGAAGTCCACATTGCAGTATGGACTATTTTATGAGACTGGGGTTCAGATACAGTTGCATGGATACACTGATGCTGATTGGGCTGGTAGCATTTCTGATAGACGATCTACCAGTGGATATGTGTTCTCTTTCGGGAGTGCTGCAGTCACTTGGAGCAGCAAGAAACAGCCTACAGTTGCCTTGTCGAGCACAGAGGCTGAGTACAGGGGTGCAGCAATGGCTGCATGTGAGGTAGCTTGGTTGCATAAGCTACTTTATGATATGCATCAGTCTACAGATGGGCCAGTTGTCATTTATTGTGACAACATGAGTAGTATACACTTGGCAAATAACCCAGTCTATCATGCTAGAACAAAGCACATTGAGGTGCATTATCACTATGTGCGAGAGAGGGTTTTACTAGGTCTTATTGATCTAGTTTATGTCAGCACAGAGGATCAGGTAGCTGACATATTCACGAAGGCATTGGGCACAGAGAAGCTGCGCAAGTTCAGAGACCTGCTTGGTGTGCAGGAATTGGGATTGAGCTCGAGGGGGAGTGTTGAGATATCGAGCTCCACTCGTGATACGCCAGGGTGACCGTTGTGTATTTATGTCACCGACTTGTCAGTTGCAGATGCGGTTGGTACACCGCCCCTGAATAATAGCTACATGATAGCTATCCTTATCTACTCTAGTTTGTGGCTCAGTTAGTATGCCACCTTAGTTAGTTGAGTTTGGTTTGAGACCCATATCTAGGGTTCTTCTATTTCTTTGTACTTGAGTTCTTTTGGCTTACACAACTAAGAAGAGGAAAACTGTTTTCAGCCTCCACCCTTGTGTGTCTTCCCCCATTGTGCAAGCAAGAAAGCTTCAAGCGAGACTCCTTCCTTCTCTCCCACAATCTTGACAGGCTTATCCATAATCCTCCAAAGGCTATCCATAATCAGCCCGAAGGCTATCTAGCAATCCATAGGGATTACTAATCCAAGATTCCGCCCGTAGACTAGTATGCGGGCCTCGAGATCCAATCTCGAGTCACGTTGGCCTCTTGTGCACGGCCTGGAAGGTGAGGGGTTTACGGCCAAAGCCCCCCTGGCACCCAAGCGTCCTCCTGCTCCAAGTAGCGCTCAACGGAGAGACCTCACACGGTGGGTTCGGTCCACCTTCCCGACGCAGCTAACAACCCCCTTGGTTAGGGTCAGGCAGATAGTCGGGGGTAACTGAGACTGCCTCTCCCTTCAGGCCTTCAACCTGAAGCATTAGATATCTTTTCATCCTTTAGTTCCTTGAGCAAACAAAGCAAACCGTGCTCTCTAAACTGTTATAAGCATAATCATATCTAGTGGTCCTTATTTTTTGCCAACTGCTAAGGAGTGAATCCTTCTCTCCGAATGCATCCAGCATTCGATTCGAGATCAATTGCGACTTGGCAAGATCCCCAAGGGTTTGTTTGTTAACCCTTATGTCCTTGGGTTAGGGCCGTACCCTATTAACCCAACTTAACCAATACCTTAGGTTCTATTAACAGTAAATCATGGTGACTATGTTGCTCCAAATTATTGATTGGTCCTTTGCTTCCAAGCAAATATCTAATTCCCTTATATTGGCAACTTTTTCCAAGAAAGGTGATATAACATGATGACTACTCATCCTCTTGCAAGTTAAACTTGCGCAAGAATCTGCCATTCTCATTCCGAGGAATTGGCCATTCTCTTATGATCAATCCACAAGATCATGCGACGTTGCAACTTGTTACACAAGTGTCGCATCTATTCCATGGAATAATTTCACCCATTTAACGGCGTCTTCTAATCACGGAATCATGATTAGATAAGAAACTGGGTTTAGGGTGACTTCATGTCCAACCCATTCCCAATTGCACTAGGCCGACAACGTTCAGTCCTAGGGGTTCCAACCCATTCCCAATTGCACTAGGTTGACAATGTTTGGTCCTAGGGGTTCCAACTCAATTCGAGTTTCATCTTTTGAACCAATGATCCTTAGGGTAGAAACCCTAAATCGTTTCTTGCAAGTACGTCCAATTGTCCCTACATTCCGTGAATGTGGGAAGGACCCTTGGGTATGAGGGTTTCGACTTGGCAACAAGTGAGAAACTAGGTCAAGTCCTTAACATGCTAAACCCTAGTTAGCATTTGGAGTATATTGTATCAATTTAACCATCCTATGCGAATCCTTTGCGGTTTAGGTGTTTTGGGTAATTCCAGTTTACTTGTCTTACGACAAGGACGAACTATTCCTAAAGATATTGTCTTGATCAAAGAGGGGAAAAACTAGTTGCATTACGTCATAATTCACGTAAGCACGCGATTCATTTCCTCTAGATTTGCAATCCCTAACTTTTCTTGTTAAAACCAAGCATCAAATTAGGTAGCCAATGTAATTCATTCACATCAAACTAGGTAGATTTGACAAGCATAAGTGCATCCTAATTCCATGAATTAACCATGCATCATTGCAATACTTTGGCATAAATCAAAAATAGGAAGAAAACCTGGACTTGTGGGTTCGGTGAAATGTCCACATGAATATTAGGAGATGATCCTCCTAAGGTTGCGCCTTGTGACTTTTTAGGGGCCATCGTGAATTCGACTTCTGGTTAGCCTTCATAGATTTCAAACTTCTTGCCTTGGCTTGCAGTCTTATGATCTTGGCCCGTCGCCCTCGTATGCGCAAATCCCTTTGAGGTACGGCACCTTGATAGAAGTACTGATTGGCGGAATTTGGCTTTGGAAGGCCTTAGGGTTTGGAGCTTGGGCCTTCTTCCTTTCGGAAAAGAGGGATTTTGTGAAGGGATCTTGTGAAGGCCTTGCGGAAAAGGCGGCTTGAGATATATTCTTCTCCTTGAAATTCCAACTAGGAATGGCTTTATGGGGCCTTGCGGAAATGGGGATTTATGAACTTCTCCTTCTTCTTATAAAAATTTCGAGGGTAAAGATCTTGTGGACAGGGGGTTTAAGGAAATCCTCCTCTTCTCTACAAGACCCGGGGGGAAAAAATAGGGATGGCTTATGGGGGAAATCGAGTGGGAAGGGCTTAGAGAAACCCCTTTTCTTCACTACAAGGAACCAAGCCTAGGTGCTTGAGGGATATTTGGTAGGAAGGCCTTATAGGCTTCCTCTTCGAAGCCCGGGGGTAAAAATGGCATTTTTGAGGATTCAATGGGAAGGGGGCTTAGATCTCAGGGTAAAATGGACTTTATGGGGTAAATCCAATGGAAAAGGAGCTTAGAGAAGCCCCCTCAGAAGCTTCTAAGAAGCTTTAGGGAGGTGTGCAGGGCTACGTGGGAAAAGGGGGGAATGATGATTGTCGTGGCAAAAAGGGAAAATGGTGGTAATGACATCAAGGGGAAAGATTCCCTTGTCAGAAGATGGCAGCGTTGGTAGCTTTGGCGGAGCTGGTGGCATCCACAGGTGGCGATTCCCTCCAACACGATGGCAGCTCCTTCCTCCTCCACGCACGAAATCTGCTGCTTCTCCCTTCCTTTGCTTCCTTCCACATTCCCCTTCATGGTGTAGCACGGCGACTCGTTGCTCCACTCCTCCTTCCTCCACACACGTCTCCAATGGCAGCGTCGAGCCCTCCACAGTCTGGCGCAGTCTGACAGCCTCTTCCTCCACTCACGCCTCTCCTACCCCCCCTAAGGGGGGTTTTTATAGTCTGGGGGAGAGGGAATCTCCCCCCCACGTGGTCCTTTTGCATGGCATCCTTCCCCCACCTCCTCATGTTGCCCTTAATAGCCCATCCCCTTCCCTCAACCACGCATCCGGCTAGGGAAGGTAAATAAAAAAATTTGCAATAATTTTATCTCAACATTGTCCTCTTGACCTCCTCCCAAGAGGGAGTTCACCTGTGGCTATGCGGGTTTTGAACCTCGGTCCCGATTTGCCAATGGGGAGAACATGATTCCTCGTGTATGGTTTATACATTGCACTGCTGGTAACTCCAATGCCAGAATTAACCTTTGCATGAGTTTCACGCGGGCTGTGGAAAGTCAAACTAGCAATATTTTTCAAACGGGAATATTACATACAGTAGCCGTTGAAGGTGCAAGTTGCCAATGGGGATGAAGAAATTAGCACACAAGTATGCCCTGCTGTTCACATTCAGCTTACTGAAAATTTTGGACAGCAATTGGATTTAATTGCATTGGAAATGGGGCCTATAGATGTTGTCTTGGATTGTGATTGGCTGAAAACTTTGGGCACTATAACCATGGAATTTTCCTTACTGTATATGCAGTTTGTCAGTGCGGGACAACTCATTCACTTGCAGGGAATTCAAAATGATAGTGAATTTCAGCTCATTACCAGCAAACAACTCAAGAAAGAGTTCAAGAAACAGTCCCAAATCTTTGTATTGCAGTTAAATAAAGAAAATTCAGATCGGTCCACTAAAACAGTAAAGAATTCAACATTGAAAACTCTTTTAGAAGAGTACAAGGACCTCTTCCAAGTACCTACAACACTAGCCCCTAATAGGACGGTTGATTATCCCATAGATCTGGTGCCTCAATCAAAGCCTGCGAACAAGACACCTTACAGATTGTCTAGGTGTGAAAGAGAGGAAGTTGCCAAACAAGTCAAAGAATTATTGGACATGGGATTCATTGAGCCCAGTTCTTCACCATATGCTTCCCCTATGTTATTGGTAAAGAAGAAGGATGGATCTTTCAGGATGTACATAGACTACAAGGATCTTAATAAGATCACCGTGAAGAACATGTACCCTATTCCATGCATAGACGACTTGCTGGATGAACTCAAGGGGGCTAAGTACTTTAAAAAGATAGATTTGAGATCAGGCTATCACCAGATCTGCATGAGGGCAGGGGATGAGGTCAAAACGACATTTCGGACTTATCGTGGGCTTTATCATTTCTTGGTCATGCCTTTCGGCTTAATTAATGCATCGGCCACCTTTCAGAGCTTAATGAAAAAAATACTACAGCCTTTTCTTTTCAGATTTGTGTTGGTCTTCTTTGATGACATCCTCATCTATAGTAGATCACTAGAGTATCACCTTTGGCACATGAGGCAGGTGTTTGATGTATTGAGGCAGCATAGACTCTTTGCCAAGGAGACAAAATGTTCTTTCATGTAGACGAAGGTGGAATACTTGGGACACATTGTTAGTGAAGATGAAATTAGGGCTGATCCTAAGAAAGTGCAGTGTATAAAAGACTGGCCCACACCTGCATATACCACTTCACTTAGAGGATTTCTTGGTCTCTCATCATTCTATCGCAGATTCATTAGGCATTATGCCACTATTGTAGCTCCCTTGACGGATAGGCTTAAGAAAGAGGCCTTTTTCTGGGATGTAGTAGAGCTGATAAGAGCTTTAATCAGCTCAAAGAATTGCTTACCTTGGTGCCCATCTTGGGTTGCCCAGATTTTTTGAAAGAATTTACTATTCAGTGTGATGCCAGTGGCAGAGGCATAGGGGCTGTATTGTTACAGGAGCATGGGTTTATAGCATTTGAGAGTCACAAACTTGTTGAAAATGAGATGACCATGAATGTATATGACCAAGAAATGCTAGCCATCCTTCATTCCATTAAGAAATGGCACCACTACTTGTATGGCAGCAGATTTAGGGTCAAGAGCGACCATAGGGTCCTCAAATACTTCCTCTCTTAGTCTAATCTTACCCCCAAACAACACAGATGGGTAGCTACATTGCAGAACTATGACTTTGACATTACACATACACCGGGAAAAGACAATGTAGTTGTTGATTCATTGTCTAGAATGTGGGCTTGTAAAGTTTCAGCCATCATGGAACTTCATACTGATTGGATAGAAGAACTTCAGGAGGCCTATTTGTTAGATGCTGATTTTAGCCATATTTTTGAGAAATTACAGCAAGGGCATGTAGAAGAAAACTCTCCATATCAGCTTAAGAACGGTCTCTTATGGTTTCAGGGCAAGATTTCCATCCCATACTCTTCTCCATTCAAGCAAAAGATCATGCAAGAGATGCATTCTTCACCTATAGCTGGTCACTTGGGCATATTTAAAACTTATGACAAAATCGCTAAAAGCTTTCATTGGAAGGGCCTATGGAAGGATGTAAAAGATTTTGTCTTGAGCTACCTACCATGTCAACAAAACAAGGACAACACCTTAAAACCAGCAGGTTTATTATAGCCACTGTCTATGCCCAAAGGCAAATGGACACACATTACTATGGACTTCACAACCGGCCTACCGATGACCAAGAAGGGGTGGAATGACATCTATGTAGTTGTGGATAGACTCACCAAGGCAGCCCATTTCATTCCTACAAAGACTCATTATAATGCTTCTCAAGTAGCTAGCCAATTCATGGAACATGTTTTCAAATTACGTGGCTTACCACAAGTCATTGTGCATGACCGGGTTGCTAAATTCATGAGAAAATTTTGGCTAGCAATCTTCAGCTCTATGGGCACTCAGTTAGCCCCTTCCATTGCTTACCATCCACAGACTGATGGCCAGATAGAGAGGGTTAACAAGTGGCTAGAAACTTACTTGAGGCATTTCTGTTATGATGTGCAGAATGCTTGGGACTCATGGTTACATCTGGCTGAGTTTGCCTATAACTGTTGAACAATGCGCGAGGGAGACGAGGAACGGAGGAAGAGAGAGGAGAAGAGAGACACGAGACACTGGAAGTGGAACCCCAGAAGTGTGTCAACTGAGCACACATGATAGGAATATATAGAGGGGACGTGGGGCATGCTATATATAGACAAACTATATATAGCTAACACTATATATAGCTAGCATCCCCACTCAAATAAAGGTCCCTTACTATGGATGAAAAAACCCTTGGGGGCTCAAGGGAAAAACCCACAGCTCTATATAGGCCTACCGTTATATTAATATTCAAAATATAAAATTACAAAGTTGAACTTAGAAGAGCCTATTCATAGACATCAAATGAGCTACATCACTCTTGAATTACAATAAATGAAGGAATCGAAGGAGATAAAGGGCTATGAAATTACTTTATCTTGAGTGTGGATATAATCAGCTATGCAACATAATCTGTGACATCAAAAAATTAATAGGAAATGTTATATCAACATTAGAACACAATCACAATGTCATAAATCAACTCAACAGCTAGAATATACAACAAAAATTTCATCAGCTCATCAACTAGAATATATGAAATAGCAGCTGGCATACCACCAGAAAATGGAAAGAAGAATGGATGAGATGAGCATTATCAGACGAGATGAGCATTATCAAGACGAAAACATTAGCTGCAACATCAGCTCCTTAGCTAGAATAGATAAAATATCAAGTAGAATAAACATAAGCTTGAACAGACGAATCAGCTGAAAATAGACAAACATCAGCAGGAAAGAACAAAACACAACTGGGACCAACAAAACATAGCTGGAATAGATGAACAACAGCTGGAAACAATGAAACATCAGCTCGTATATCATAAGCTAGAATAGATAAACATTATAATAGAAAACGAAAAGAATGAAGCATTAGCTGGAACAACTCAAGAGCTAGAATAAAGAAGAATAAAGAATGAAACATAGTTTGGAACAACTCAACAACCAGCTACAATAAAGAATGAAACATCAGCTTGAACAACTCAACATCTGGAATAATAAGGAACGAAACATGAGCTGGAATAACTCAACAGCTAAAATAAGGAATGAAACATCAGCTAGAACAACTCAACAGCTGGAATAATAATGAAACATCAGCTTGAACATTTCAACAGCTGGAATAAGAATGAAATGAAATATCATCCCATCAGCTCAAAACATTTCTTATTGAGGAGGCAATCTTGTTGGCTTTCCCCGACAAGATCTCCTTCCAATTGCTCCTTTGCCACATCGAGAACAAATTCTTGTCCCTAGTACCATGCCATTTCTATTTAGCATAAAATTCACATAAAAGTATATATTTCTTGGCCTTCCAACATTGGTTGGATTAGTATATAGCTCTCACTAGAAGCTTTATTGATCACATGCACAATATCTATCATTCTAGTTCATTAATCACATCTAATATTGCAATATCTATCACAGTTAGGTTTAGCCTGTAAGACAAATGACTAGTATGCCTCTCTGTTGGCTTCTCTCTTGGTAGATCAGCATCTTCCCAATTTCTACTCTATCCAATTCATCAACCAAAGATCATCAGTTGGAAACATAATATAAAGACAAAACATTTGCTAGAAAACAGATCATCAACTAGAATATCATTAGCCCATTAGTTGAAACATAAAATAAGACAAAACATAAACAAAATATGATCAGTTGGAATATAAATGAAATGAGATATCAAAATGAAACATCTGTTGGAACATCATTAGCTAGAATAATATATGAATATGAAACAATTGTTGGAGCATCATTAGCGAGAATATAAACTAAACAAATTAGAATATCATCAAATAAAATATCAAGACAAAAATGTTAGCTAGATCATTATTTCCTTAGCTGAAATAAATGAAATATTAATATGATAAAATAAGCTTACTAGGACAAAATAGGCTTACTAGAATATCCTAAAAGAGTGAAATGAACTCATTAGCTATAGTACAAAACAAAATAAAACATAGCTAGAAGAGATAAGCTACTAGTAGCCTAAACTGTGCAAGTGAAAATGCAACTAGAAAACAAAACATCACCTAGAAGCTTATTAGTTAGAATAGACGAACATTGGCTGGAACCAAACATCAGCTTGATTATCATTAGTTGAATATAGAACGAAACATAAGCTAGATTACTAGTAGCTGGTTAGCTGGAATATAGAGGGAAATTATTCAAGCCACTTATAGCCTAAATGGTGAAATCATATTAAAAATATAGAAATGATAGAAAATTAATGATAGGCTTGCCTTACAAGACGAAATAATGATGATAAAATTACTAGCTTACCTTGCAAGATGAAATTATAGAAACAATAATATATGGAGACAAACAATGAGACAAGGTTATATATCCAACACATAGAGACAAGAATATATCAAGACAAACAATGAGAAGCTCAAAAATTTGTGAAACATAGATATATGTTTGATCAAAACTTGCACAAAATTTCATAATCATAGCTAAGGCAAACTGTCGTGCACATTTACAAATTTCAAACACCAAATCTCATCAAGAAAGCATAATATCTGAAATTGTGAAAACAAAATCATAAACCATTACCACATACATATTCAAGAACCACATATTTAAACGGACAAGACTTTCTAAAGCTTTGAAGCTTTGATAAACATAAATCAAGAGTTAAAGCATCCACAAAATGCAATTCTTCTACGATCATGATAAGACTCAAAATAATAATAGATTGTAGCCTTTTGAAAATCCAATTTTAATAAAGCTTTTTTGTTGAAAATTGTCAAGATAGTCACACAATCAGCGCTACTTGGGGCAACCAACGTAAAGTATGTCATGATACAAAGTATTTCAAGGACAAAAGAAAGGAAAACTAATCCTATGTTTTTCGTGTGACAACCTTTGCTATTAAAACAAAGGGGTGCTATTTCAGTCACGTGAAGACAAGCGTAAAGCATACCTAGATGCGAATCCACTAGTGCTAAAAGAATATGGTGACTATGATGAAAGCAAAGGATGCGGCTGCAGTAAGGAGTTTTTAATAGATACCGTATTTTTCATTGCGTTTCCTGTGTCGTATGATAGACAGCCCAAAATTATCAAGCCCTATCTAAAATAATGGACGGAAAACATTAGCAACGATGAGATAGAGAAAAGAACGTTTATTATTTTCTATCTTTAGTGCTTTTCAAGCGTGAAAGAGCAACAGTACTATTCCTGATATTGGAAAGTTTAGTTGTTGTTACCTGGTTCCTCGCAGGCCTCCCCTGGTACACCCTCAACCTCTTTGAGAAGGACGTCCTCACGGCTGTCAAAGCTCGCCTCCCTCCATGAGCGCGTCTGGATGTGCGAGGTCTGCGAGCTACTGCACCTGCTGGTAAAATTCCTATAACAATTTGGACAGGGAAGACACCTTCAGTCTCTCACTTTCGCACATTTGGCTGCATTGCTTATATTCATGTGCCCAAGGACACTCGACATAAGTTGGATCCTCCAGGTTTGAAGGTTATTTTTCTTGGTTATTCAGATCATTCCAAAGGTTACAAATTTTATTATCCTTCTTCTCAAAAGGTTATCATTAGTCGTGATGCTATATTTGATGAGAAGACTATGGGTGGCACATGGTCGTCAGATGTTTCAGATGATACACAATCTTTGCTTAGTGCATTTCCTTACTTGCTTTGTGATTCTACTAATTCTGATGATCATAAACCTCCTTCACCTCCAAAGAAGATTGATGAAAATTTGGAGATCTATGTTGATCTTCCTATTGAGATAGAGCATGGATTCTATTCTATTGAATATGATGTCTTTGATGATGCTATGTCTGTCCAAGAGGATCCAATATCGTATATGGAAGCTATCAATTCGTCTCAAAGGGATCAATGGCAAGAAGCTATGCAAGCTGAGTACGATTCTTTAATCTCCAAAGGTACATGGATTCTTACTGAACTCCCCCCAAATCGTGTTCCTATCAAATGTAAATGGGTTTATAAAACCAAGACCAAAGCTGATGGCTCGTTTGATAAGTTCAAAGCACAACTTGTTGCAAAAGGTTACTCACAGATTGCAGGAGTAGATTATCAAGAAACATTTTCTCCCGTTGTGCGCTCCACAACTGTTCGTATGATTTTGGCTTTTGCAACACTATTTGATCTAGAAATTCACCAACTGGATGTTAAAACGGCTTTTCTCAATGGAGATCTTGAAGAAGAAATCTATATGGAGCAACCTGAAGGTTTTATGATTGCAGGAAAGGAGCATCTTGTATGTCAGCTTCATCGTGCATTATATGGATTGAAGCAAGCCTCTCGTGCTTGGTATATTAAGATTGATCAATTCCTCACATCTAAAGGTTTTGTTGCATGTTTTGCTGACCCAAATCTTTACATCAAAAGGGAGGACAAATATTTTATTATTCTTGCTCTATATGTTGATGATACTATTCTTGTGTCAAATAATATTGCTTTCTTGGATGCTATGAAGAAGCTTTTATCGACTGCATTTGAAATGGTGGATCTTGGTGAGATACATTCCTGTTTGGGTATTCAAGTTCAACGACACCGATAACAAGGCATTCTTCTTCTTCTCCAGACAAAGTTTATTAATGATATTGTTAAGAAGTTTGGGTTAACAAATGTGCACTCTGCTAACACTCCCATTCTTTCAAGCTCTACCAAGGGTACATCTACAACACGCAATGAAGAATCAGCCATTCATCAACCTTTTGCTAATCTTGTTGGTTGTCTTCAATTTATTGGTTTAAACACAAGACCAGAAATTTTATTTGCAGCTAACTTTTTGGGACAGTATCTTTCTTCCCCTTCCACTATTCATTGGAGTGCTGCAAAACGTATTCTTAAGTACCTCAAGGGTACTAAGGAATTTGGTCTTATTTATCATCGTCGAGAGGATTCTTCTTTATCTTCTTCAACTTCTCTTGACCTTATTGGATATACAGACGCTGATTGGGCAAGTTCACACTTATCCATGCGATCTACAAGTGGGAATTGTTTCTTTGTAAATGGATGTTTGGTTTCTTGGTCCATCAAGAAACAACGATGTGTTGCGGTTTCTACAACTGAAGCCGAATATGTTGCTGCATCATTAGCAGCTCGCGAGCTAGTTTGGCTTCGACAACTACTTGCAGATTTGGGATATCCTTCATCATCTAGTACACCTCTTCGATGCGATAACCAAAGTGCTATTAGTCTTACCAAAGGCTATATACAACATAGTAAATCAAAGCATATTGCTATTCATTATCATTATGCTCGACATGAAGTCAAAAAAGGTTCCATTATGGTGGAGCATTGTCCCAGTGATCAAATGGTTGCAGACATCTTCACAAAAGCTCTTAGTGAAGCTCGCTTTAGCTCATTAAGACATGAACTTGGTATTGCTCCAAGTTCTTGTCTCACTGATTGAGGCATGTATCATTGTATTCAAGAAAACTTTATAGTAAATCATTTGTGTATCGTAGGTATGTGTAGGGGCTCGGGTTTTTCCCTTGTTCTCCCCAAGGGTTTTTTCACTCGCAGCCATAGACCTTTGTTTGAGTGGGGATGTTACAACTATATATATCATCTCTCACTTGACTTGGGTCTCACCTATATATACTAACTTTATATCAATATGAATCATTCTTTGGGAGTACAAGAGAGATACACAAGACATGCTCCCAAAGAATGAGTGGAGACCGGATTGCTCCAAGATCAAGAGGAGGCTGAGTGGAGACGTTTAGCATTGAAGATTTGCTGCTAGTCGGTCCACTGGCAACCCAAATAAATTAATTACAAAACACGCAACACACAAATAAGTGGTATGCCTCATTTTTACAAATGAAATTTGCTTCTTGTTGATGTTTGATGGTTGAAATGGAATCCATATGGAAAAAAAATTTGTTTGGATATTTTTTTCATTATGATTAAGGGTTGTGTATAAAAAAATTGTAGATCCATAATAATAAATAGTCGCAACAATTAAATTATGGCCCAAAAAGTGTCTTTTTAGTGTAAAAATGAAGGTTTTATTGGTTTCGAGTGGGGAAAAGAGATGCACATGGGATAAAATTCTAAGACAAAACATCTTTCAGCTACTGTCATAATCATTCACTAATCATAAATCAGAAAAAAATCTATTTTTATCCACAAATAAATAGAGAAAAATAGCTAAAATTGGAAAAAAATAGATTTTTTGCGTTATAAAAATCTAAAAAATTATGATTCATGGTTGTGGTTGTAAAAAAAAGTTGAGGCATAAATTTTGGCTTCAGTTCAGCTTTGTTTATGTATCATAGTTTGTGTTTTTTTTTTAAATGTGAAAAATACATACAAAATAATACCCTATACCTATGCAATGCAGCATAACCTACATGTTAGAGGGAAAGGGTGAGGTTAAGAGATTAAGAGGGCTGAGAGGGTTTGAAATTTTGAAACATTTGATTGTGCATTCCATTTAGAATTGCGATAATTCAGTTTAAGGGGCTAGTAGCACAAGAAATCGGTACTAGTCTCCATATATCTAAGCATATGTTTAGTGAAAATGATGAAAGGGTTGTTTTTCCACATCACAAAATGTTGATTGGATAAGTATTGTTTGTGCACAAGGATCTTATGCACTATGCATGACGGGTGACATGGTATCAGTCCTGGATTGCATGGCAATTGTCTTTCCAGGACATGACTTACATGCTGAGTGAAAAGGAGCCTTTGCTGTAGGTGAGTTGTACGCTTTCCTTGGGACTGTTTGGTGAGGATTTATATATTCTTGGATCATGCAAAACAATAAAAGAGTGGATTTTGTGTGTTATGTCTTTTATGTTGAAGCGACACATCTTGGGGCCAATCCCCAAGGTGTAGGAGAGTCGTAGTGGAGCCGCGGCAATCAGCCAAGGGGAGCTTCCTGATGTTTGTGTGACGAGGCACTATGCCTACATATTATGGGATCTCTCCTCTGAGGAGAAGGGAAGGTAAATGTTGGACTACATATCAGCTACAAACACATAATTAAGTCTATTTAGTGTACATCAGTGTATTACAGACTCTCCTGGCCCACGAGGCCGTGTGGTGGGATTGTCTATTTTGTGCATAAGGCCTGACTAGTGCCATAGCTAGTGTTGGACCATTTAGGTCCCATCAGTGGTGCATCTATTGGGAGCTGCCAACAAGTTGTGGTTCCAAATCTAGGGTTTCTAGGGACCAAATAGTTGGTTTATGTCCTCTGATAAGAACTGTCAAGCCGAAATACAAAAAGCAGAACGTGCTGAGAGGGCTAGAGGGCGGTTGGAGATTGTAATGCGTTATTCCCCTAAAAGAAGTAGCCCACTACACATAAGCGGTAGTGGCTCTAATAACCTAAATGTCATAAGCAGCCCTTTGAGTGCAAGTGGAAGTCTTAGCACTTCTCCACTTCTAGTGAATCAACCCACTTCAAATGGGGGTGTAGTTTTGCCTACACAAACTCCTGTTGTCAATCCGGTTGTAGCCATGGCACAATCCATCGCATTTCCAGTAGGGAAACCAGATTTACCAGAATTAGGAGCACCTTTTCCCATTTTCCATGGGTTACAAAAGAAGATGGAGAACTCCATATTAAGGAGTTTCAAATGCTCATGTTCAACTATCGAATCCAAGATGAAGGACACCTAATGATGTTCTTCAATATGACGTTAAAAGGAAGGATAAGAGTATGGCATCATGGTCTAGATGCTGGAACCATAACTAGCACTGACCAATTCTTCACAACCTTCTCTAGAGAGTTTGCTCGTGAGAGGGGTGGACAATATTGGTTGCGTGTCTTGAATGTAACATGCCAAGAGCCAAATGAGAATGTCCAGGCCTATGCCAAGAATCTGAAGCAAGTTCTTCGCAAACTTAATACTTATATCCCCATTCCATCGAGTGCACAATTGCAATATTTCCTACATGGATTGGATTTCAATATCCAGGTGCAGCTTAGTAGTGTCGCCTTGGTCGACATTGACATTGCTATCACCCAAGAAGAAGGAGTAGAGATGGGGCTTGCAAGCAGCTTAAGTAGCAAGGATAAATTGGAATGCTAATAATTTGGCACTGACCAATGGGAGTCAAGGGGACCCCATGTCAAATGTGAATGGAAGAGAAAGTATTATGCCAAATTTGCCTATGTTACAAGCTCCTCCCAATAGTATGACTATGCCTATGGCTAGTGAGATAGGCCCACTAAGTAATGGAGGCCAAACAATAAATCCAAATATTATCCCAGTAGGTCAGCGACCAATTCCTAATTAAGTGGTTAGGCCGATGGGGCGATAGATAGACGATCACGACTATGAGTCGAGTGCCTCTAATGTCCTTGTTGGCGAAGTTAAGGACATGATGAAGCACTAAACCGATATGATTTCTGAATAATATAGAAAAATAGCAGTGGATGTCAATTTTCTTAAGAAGCAACAGAATTTGATAGGGAGTCGACGCCCTGAAGAGGGGGCCCCCTCAAGATTCAACTATAAGTGGTGTGGTGGCCAACATTTCCCTGGGAATTGTCCAAATGTCAAATGCAATATAGTCTGGCCACTTAGCTAGAGTAAGATTAGTTCTCTCCAACAAGGGAGTAAACTGGAGGTCCAGTTAACCATCGTACACAAGGGAATAAACTCCAACAAGATGAGGGACCAAGATAAATACTGCAATGAGGAAAGGCTATTGTAGAGGAGTTTCCTCATGGTAGTGAAGTCGGCCTTATTGAGGCTGTATGTGTCAATGACGCTGAAACTTCTAATCTACGAGCCATAACAAGAGGTCAAAAGATTAAAGAGGGTGACAAAGGAACTATAAAACTTGTAGAGGGAAACCCTAAGCAAGAGGCTAGGGGAAAAAGGTTCTGAATCCTAATATGGAAGGTGGAAACTCTCAAGGAATGACATGGGTTTTGCCAACTAGGGTCTCTCGAGTCTTGCCCGCAACAAAACTAATCCGGCCGTTCCCACTAGGATCGACCTGATGTCCGGGTTCCTAGTCAACATTGTTTAAGGTCATAGACCAACTTTTTCCTAACATTTCCTATTAACATCTCCTTTGAGGAAAGCTCTCGACTAACCGAGACCACCCTTCCGTAGGATAGACCCGTTGGTCACATCCACCACGCTTCCCTTGAGGGTTGTTTTAGTTATCTAATTACCTACTACGTTATGCTTGACACATAAAAGCAGCTTCCTTAATTAATCCATTAGTCACAGGTTCCTTTACGTAATTTAGGCCACAAACACGAATATAGGTTAAAACAAGATCAAACACTTCCTTAACTTATCTTCGGATTAATGTGTGTCTCCTGCCCATACAAGAGAATTAAGTGCTCTTTTCTCCGCAGAAAAATCCTTCCGTCTTCTGGCAATAAAACCTAAAGGTTTATCCTTCCAAGATTCCGCCTTGTAACTAGTATCAAGGCCTCAAGATCCCATCTCGAGTCACATAGAACACTTGTGTAGGGCCTGGAGGCATTGGGATTTATAGCCACAGCCCCCACTGGCACCCAAGCATCCTCCTACGTCAAGTAATTTCCACGGAGAGGCCTCTCACGGTGGGTTCGGTCCACATTCTCGACACAGATTCACAACCCCCTTGATTAGGGTTTGGCAGTTCGCGGGGGTAGCTAGAGCCATCCTTCCTTAATTATTTCTTTAGGGAATCAATCACAGCTGAAGCACCCAGCATGCAACTTAGCTCTTAGAGTAAAAAGACCCTATGCAACTTAGCTCTTAGAGTAAAAAGACCCTATACACAACATCAATTCTTTCATCCCTTCCCTGAGAAATAATTCTTAAATTAATTTTTAAGGCTTAGAACCTAGGCTTGACTTGTGAGCCCAGGGGGCACTGACGCAACAGGTTGGAGGGGGGGAGGGGGATCCTGCACATAGAGTAAAAAGACCCTATGCACGACATCAATCCTTTCATCCCTTCCTTGAGAAATAATTCCTAAATTAATTTTTAAGGCTTAGAATCTGGGCTTGACTTGTGAGCCCAGGGGGCACTGATGCAGCAGGTCAGGGGGGGTCCTACACAGGCAATGGGGGGGGGAAGGAAAATTCTGTCCACGAGGGTGGAGGAGGGTCACCTTTTAAAGGGGGGGCGCATCTGAACGCCGCCACCTGGGCGGCATGCCCCTCCCCTCATTCCACATCACTCCCTCTCCCTCTCTCTCTGACGTACTGTCGGCGAGGGGCAGGGAAAGGGAAATTTTTTTAAAAAAAATTAGAAAAAAATAGGGGAGGGGGGAATTTTACATCCTCTCCCCCTTAGAGGAATCGAGATGTCCTCATCTCGAGAGAAACTGGGGAAGACAAACGTAATTGGAGCTTATAGCTTGTGGGTTAGGGCCCATCACGCTTTCGCTGCGCAACCCTGATTACTTAAATTCTCATCTTAAAATAACAACTTGTCACAACTCATAGAATGCAATAGGATTTATTCCAAGTACAAGACTTATTATCTTGAGAGGATCTTCCTAGGACATCTAGTCATCCTCAAAGGCTATAATAAGCTTCAAGCCTTCATCATCATATGGCTCATAATATGAGCCAAAATTATAGTTTACACAGCTTCGTTTGATCGCACATTTGTGATTCTTAGGGTCCAACTTAGGACAATCTGTTTGGATGTGTCCTAGTTCATTGCAGTGGAAACATCGGTAGTTGGGGCATCTCTTACAGATGTGTCCTATCTCTCCGCACTTGTGGCACCTCTTGTCTTGATCCGATGGTCATCTTCATCATAGTTACCTGATTTAAGTTCTTGGACAATTGGATTTGCTCAGAGTAATGCATTTTGCAAGTCCGTTGGTCGCAATGATTCCAATCGAGTATTTATGGGTGGATTCAACCCAGCACAGAACTTTGACACATGTTGTGTCATATCCATTGGGGGTGCATACTTTAGGAGTGAAACGAACTTTGAATAATATGCTTCAAGGGATAATCCTAGCTGCCTCAAGTCATAGAATTCATTCATCTTTTGTGTGCGGTAGGCAAGTGGCAGATACCTCCCTCACACAGCTTCCTTAAGCTTATTCCAAGTGACGGTCCCCTCCGAGATCACTTGGTCTCTGCACCACTGTTTATACCAAAGTCTCGCTTCACCTGTAAGCTTAATTTTGGCGAGTATGGCTTGGTTAGCAGGTGTAGTTCCTGCTGCCTCAAAATAGTCCTCCATGGACTTAATCCAAAACTCGACGTTAGCTTGAACAGTCCTTCCCTTGCCATCAAACTCCCCTTGCATAATTTGCTTGAGAAGGAACTTCTTCTCTTACATGTCAGCATTCGTGGGTGCAGAAGGTGCTTGACAATCAAGCCATACCACTTAGGTTATTTAGAATATGTCATTAAGAAGTTTTGATTTGATACCAACTGTAACGTGTCTGCTCCTCAAATTGTGGGACACGTCTTAGCAGTCCATGGAGAGATATATCTAGAAGACACTGCCCGACACTCTCAAGGAATGACATGGGTTTTGCCAACTAGGGTCTCTTGAGTTTGGCCCCCAACGGAACTAATCCGGTCGTTCCCACTAGGATCGGGCTCCTACTCAACATTGTTTAAGGTCATAGACTGACTTTTTCCTAACATTTCCTATTAACATCTCCTTTGAGAAAAGCTCTCGGCTAACCAAGACCACCCTTCTGTAGGATAGACCCATTGGTCACATCCACCACGCTTCCCTTGAGGGTTGTTTTAATTATCTAATTACCTACCACGTTATGCTTGATACATAAAAGCAGCTTCTTTAATTAACCCATTAGTCACAGGTTCCTTTACGTA
Source organism: Lygodium microphyllum (assembly GCF_053477565.2). Taxonomy (NCBI): domain Eukaryota; kingdom Viridiplantae; phylum Streptophyta; class Polypodiopsida; order Schizaeales; family Lygodiaceae; genus Lygodium; species Lygodium microphyllum. Next base: position 89,173,664 of record NC_141157.1, read on the forward strand.
ATTTAGGCCACAGACACGAAGACAGGTTAAAACAAGATCAAGCACTTCCTTAACTTATCTTCGAATTAATGTGTGTCTCCTGCCCATACATGAGAATTAAGTGCTTCTTTCTACCTCCGTAGAAAAATCCTTCCATTTTCAGGCAATAAAACTTGAAGGTTTATCCTTCCAAGATTCCACCTTGTAACTAGTATCAAGGCCTCGAGATCCCATCTCGATTCACGTAGAACACTTGTGTAGGTCCCGAAGGCATTGGGATGCATGGTGAGAGCCCCCACTGGCACCCAAGTGTCCTCCTACGCCAAGTAATTTCCACGTAGAGACCTCTCACAGCGGGTCCGGTCCACATTCCCGGCATGGATTCACAACCCCCTTGGTTAGGGTTTGGTGGTTCGCGGGGGGTAGCTAGCCCCATCCTTCCTTAATTATTCCTTTAGGGGATCAATCACAGCTGAATACCCAGCTTACAAACAATTACTAAGGAAAACATTCATTTTGTTTCCATGGCAATTAGTCACCTCAGACCCGGCCATGCAATCATCAAACACACCCTATTTGGGTTAACATCCAGAACCACATTAACAAACAGTTAAATGCACAACCTCTTGCTTCAGGGCATCACAATCCCATTGCATGCACAGATAGAATTTAACTTGGATGTATCAAAACACTTGCTCAAGGGATTTACAACTTTTTCAAACAACCAAGTATAACTTGGGTCAACAATCCATTTAGGGAAATAATTCGCACGCAATTATACTTATTCCTAATGCACCGGATCTCATGAAGGTCTAGGTTTCTATCCATCGGAGTCTATCATTTCATGTGTTTCTTTTAGCCATGATCGTGAACCATGATTTCTAAATGACTGTTCATGCATTGAATTGGTTTAAAAGCTATTATTTTATGTGAAATAATGCAAAAATCTTATCTTTTTATGTGTGTAAAAGCTATCACTTCGTGCCTAAAATCTTGTGCGAATTCCAAACTCTACCGTTTCCCACATGCAACTTAGCTCTTAGAGTAAACAAACCCTATGCACGACATCAATCCTTTCATACCTTCCCTGAGAAATAATTCCTAAATTAATTTTTAATGCTTAGTACCTAGGTTTGACTTGTGAGCCCAGGGGGCACTGACACAGCAGGTCGAGGGGGGGACTTCTACAGCAACAGGGGGGAGGAAAACTCTACCCACAAGGGCAGAGGAGGGTGGCCTTTTAAACGGGGGGCGCATCTGAACGCCGCCACCTGGCGGCATGCCCCTCCCCTCCTTCCACATCACTCCCTCTCCCTCTCTCCCCGATGTACTGTTGGGGGGGAGGGAAAGGGAAAATGTTTTTAAAAAATTTAGAAAAAAAGGGGGGGGGGGATGTTACAAAGTTCCTATTGGAGGATGTTATTTATAAGTATGGATGTATTGAAAAAGTTACTGCACATAGAGGTGAGTTGGATGTTGATGAGGCTAGGGAGTTTTTCTCTCGCCTTGGCATTAAACTTGCTTTGACTTTGGCATATAGTCCAGGAGGCAATGGAAAGAGTGAAAGAGGCCATCCGCGAATTGTGAAAGCCTTAGCTAAAGCATGCGGTGGATGGGTTCAAGAGTGGTCTAGGTTGTTGCCTTATGCCTTATGGGCCGATCATACGACTCACAGTGTGACTATAGGTTATATGTCAGGTGAGTTAATGTATGGACATAAGCCATCATGCCTATAGAGACTTGCACACTTACTTGGAGTGCTTTACCGTGGCAACAAGAAGAGATGACTAGGGAAGATCTTTTGGCTCTTCATATTTGTCACTTGGAAAGAAGACCTGAAGATATTGAGAAAGCAATTCTAAAGCTCAAAGAGGCCTCAATTTGCAACAAAGACCACTTTGATAGCAGACACAGATTGAGGCCTAAAGAGATAAAAGAGGGAGATTGGGTGTTGGTCTATGACAATAGTCTAGACAACTAGTATAGTGCTATCTACAAGGTTTCCAGACGATGGTTTGGGCCTTATTTAGTGCAGCATGCCCATGACAATGCTACATATTCTCTAGCAGAGCTTGATGGTACGGCCTTGCGGATTCCAATTGTAGGGAAGAGAATCACTATTTAAGAGAAGAGATGATGCAGCCTATGCATTCAAGGAGATGGATGATGTGATTTATGATGGACTTGAGCCAAGAGATGATGAAGATGAAGATGTGGACATTGAAGATGCTTTTGCAGGAGATGGTGAGATTACATTGACCGTCGAGCTTGGCGGTGAAGAGGATGGGTAGTTATGGCCCATTCGGAGGATGTGCAGGTTTGGAGGGGGTGGATGTCGTGACGCTGCACGTCTACCACTGCAAACTTGAGGGTGGAATTTTCTACCAAGATTTTGGACTCTTAAGTCAGCATCATTAGGGAATTATTTTCCTTTGTGTGTATCTTTTGTGTTTGCATTTGCATGACTCACGAGCACTTGTAGTTAGGCTAGGCACAATTTCTTTGTTGCATTCATAATTTTTTTGTCTGTGTGGAACATCAATCGATCGATTGCATCAAAAACTTTGTAAAGCATGAGAGATTGGTCACGAACTTCTGTTATAAAGCATATGTTCCTGATAGGGCACAATACATGAAAAATGGAGTCACATGAAGATTTTTGTTTTGAAGACTCAAGGATTTGAGGAAAAGAATGCAATGTTGACCCTTGGCTTGGACATTTCTCATGAAACTTATAAACCAAATGTTGCCAAGTGCAGATAATAACAAACTAGAGAGCTATTGAAAATGCACTCAAGCTAGAATTGCTCAAGTGGTATATGGTGATGATTTTGACTATGGTCAAGATGCAATTTCCAACTAAGACATTGAGGAAGCAATTGCAAACGGCAAAGGAATCCTTAAAGATCCTATCTAACATAAAAGGAGCTAAAATGTTAAGTTGACATTCGTTTCCAAAGATGAGGGAGCACAAAATACTATTGGTTAAGAAGTTACCCTTCAAGTCGATAATATTATTCATTCCTTACGAGGGGATTTGTTATTGATTGGTGGAGATTAAGCTTATCTATCTCCATTCTCTTATGAGAATCAGTTATTTTGGCCTATTCAATATGCAAAGTAGGAGTAAATGTCATTGACTACGTCAATAGACGTATGACAGAAAGAGCGGCTTCCAGGTTTTTTCTGTGCCCTGCTTATTTTGCAGTAAAAATGTAAAAGCTTATGATTGGCGCAGGAAAAGCAAAACGCATGAACAATGTTTTTTTTGAGCTTTTAAAAGCTAATGGGGTGGTGGAAAGTTATATAAGAAGGGAGGAGATGCAGCAGAAGGGAGGGGCAACAACGACAAAGCTGCTGTGACGGAAGCTATTAAGGTGTGCTTAGCTCAAAATTTCACTCGGAGGTTGAGGAAGGTGATGTTGTTGCGACTACAAAGAAGGAGATAAGAAGGATAATGAAGATCGATTAAAACTCGGAGCGGATGGGAAATTGGAAGACAAAGCTTCCTCGGGAGTCAACGCAATGCTGCGACCATAGAAGGGAAAGAAGAGTGGCTGAAGATGATTCAGAGGAAAGTCATATGCTGCCTGACGGCGGCTGCTCCATGTGACACCAGGATGTCTTCTTTCTCTGCCGGTCTTCATCTTCATCGTTCGTTCATGCTTCTGCTACTGTGTAGTTTACTCTGTTTGCCATTGATACTCAGATAGCCATTCATCATCTTCACCCTGTAATTGTCCATCCCCTCTTCAACATGATAGCATTCTTTGACTTTACGGTGGAGCTTAATTAGCATCAGGTAAATATGGGAGTCGAAGAGATAGCTGAGAGAAATCTAATGGTGTTATGGGCTGCTTGTCTTCATGCGAAGACCGAGAAAGAAGAATAATCAACATAGACAAAGGTGGCGAAGCTTTATCGCAACTATGAACTCGAATATTACATCCTATTGTGCAACATAGAAAGCAACCTCTCCAAGTTTCTCATACTAAGAAACAAAGAATAATTTTGGCCTTTCCTATCTGCACTCGACTTGATCTTGCCAAGCAAATGTACTAGATTTAAAGGATCTTTGAAATGGCAAGATTCACCTAAAGACTTGCGAAGTCTATATCTTCTTCAACATGCTCATAATTAGGAGTTGAGCCTTTGAAGATAACAAAAGTAGGGATAATTGAAGAATACTTCTACCTTTACAATTGCTTTGTTGAAATAGTCTATCAAAGGATTTTGTGACTTAAATTGAGATGTTTATATGCTTTGGGATTCATGTCTATGTCCAAAAAGCATTGAGACAAACAATGTATTCATTCACATTGCTAGTATTATATGTGAAACCTAATCATTCTCCATGATTTTACCTTGCGTTGAGTACTTTTCTTAATCAGATTCTTCATAATTCTTTGCTTCCATCTCACAAAGCGTCCCTGCGGCGAGTGACTTTCATGAACTCCCGCACGAACTCCGTGTGACACCGGAGGATGTGCAAGTTAAGAGGGGGTGGATGTTGTGCCACTACATGGACATAGTGTGAAAAACTCTAGAGTGCATCATCATTCGGCTTTCTTATTGATCTAGAGAGTCAATGCCATATTGGTCATTAGTGTTAGTGTCGATAGTATGGATGGTTCAAAAATACTAGATTTTTGGACAAGCATAGCCTATTTTTTATATTTTAGATATTATTTCTTGTAAATATCCAAATGTTGTAGATAAATTCTAGAATAGGATGACATGTTTAAAAAAAAGGCAAGTGGCTTTCAGTCTTTTTTGGGGGATTTTATACAAAAAGAAGGATTGGTGAAATCGTTGATATGTGATTGCAGTTTGCAAGCAACAAATAGCACTCTGAACTGGGAGAAGAACAAGGAGTGATCTGGGAGTATTTTGACCACGTGTTTTGGTATTTTACCCTCCTTTTGGAGCCAACGAAAGCATCAAATTGGTTGGTTGAGTAGCAGAGAGGAAGCTATTGTTTTATGCATGTTTTTTTGGTCTACAAGAGATTTATCTTCTCAAGATGCAAAAATAAATTGACAAGCTTCACCTCTATGAGTATTCTCGTACATCTTTTATTTCTTTAAACCCCTTCTATTCCATCTACTCCTCTCCTTGAATCTCCCTTCACCCTACTATCTCTCACCCCCATGGTAGACTTTCAACCCCAAACACTCTGACAACAGTCTACGAGTTTCTCAGGTAAGTTACTCATGAATATATGTGTGCATCACGTGCGTTAAAAATTAGGTATTTTTAAAATATCATTTTTATACATTTTTTCCATATAGAAGGGCGTAATATAAAGGGGTTATTTACAAATTGAATAGAAAAGGGTTATGTTTTATTCAAGAAAAATTCATCGATAATGATATTTATAAATAGGCCTTGAACGCACATGATATAGGGGATATACATATAGTAACTTCCCCGAGACGAGTTGTAGATCCATTAGTGTCATTACCTCTACAATCAAGATTTGAAGTTCACAGCAATTTATAACATTGTAAATCCACGAACTTTGATAAACTAATTTTTCCTTATTACAATAGGTATTATCAATATATTTTAATCATTTATTGTCCAAGGGTTATTCATTGTAACTTAATTCCAAAACTTGATGCAATCACAAAAATTAAAGCCCTATTATTTGAGTGGATCTATATGATAAAAAATCCTATTGATTTACAAATTTGATATATATGATGAAGTAAGCATTGGAGTCTTGTTTTAGTGGATCTACATGAGAAAATAGCCTTACTTGGTCAATTCACTAGCAAAACACACATGCTAAAATTAGAATGTATGAAGTTTTTTAGTAGCTTATTTTGTTGATTTCACAAAGATAAATGCTTTTAAAAAAGAAATAAAGCATGAATATTATATTACTTTGTAATATAGTTATGTGAAAAGAATGTTGAATGCCTTGGATACAAATTATAAAGTATAATTACCTTGATATATAAGTATGTAGTAATCAAAATACATATGAAACCTTCACACATATCCACACTAGAAAGCAAACAATATTTGGTATTAGAACTCTAAACTATCAATTTGTGTATTGTAGGTTCCTTAGCAAAATGATGGTTACTCATGTGGTTGGAGATGCAAAGCTAATGTTAAGTACGTTCTACTTAGCATCTACAAGATTTTGACAATTCCTTCAAAATCCTATGGTAAGCAAAGCCATATTAGGCATAATTCTAGATAGGTACACAAAGGGTCATGGAGAGGCCCATTTAGTGGGAATAGTGCAAGGAAAACGAGCTTCATTTCGTATCATTGAGAGTCGTAAGAATGGTGGGTGGAGTGTGGTTTTTTTTAAATGTGAGAGGTAAAGTAAGGATCTTTGGTTTTTTTTTTTGTGAGGGGGGGATATTTATTTATATGGCCCGAGGGTATTGCCCAATTTTATGTATTTTCTATTTAAATATATTGATAGGGGAGAACTAAAAGTGTATAGTGCTTAGTATATATATTATGTGTTTCGTTTGGATAAGAGTGTGCATGTATATTTGGTAGGATGTAAACTTGTGTGCTTATAAAATACAATGTATATCCAAAGTCTTTTAAATATCTATGTGTGTGTGAGTTCTTGTAGAGAGTATCATATCTGGTGGCCTATATATCAACAAGGGCTAGAGGGAGCCTTATCCAATGCCTTTAAAAAAGAAAGAACAATACCAACATGTATATGGATATTGGTTGCAATTGGATGGATCTAGGGTGATCTCTTCTTCCTCACCCTGATAGAATGAACGGTCGGCTCTTCTCTTAGGTAAGTTACTCAAGAATATATGTGTGCATCACGTGGGTTCAAAATAAGGTATTTTTAAAATACCAATTTTATACATTTTTACATATAGAAGTGTGTAATATAAAGGGGTTATTTACAAATTGGAGAGAAAAGGATTATGTTTTATTTAGGAAAAATTCACAAATAAGGATATTTATAAATAGGCCTTGAACGGATGTGATGTAGAGAATATACAAATAGTAACAATCCGACCATACACAAGTTGAGAGAGGCCTTGTGAGATTTTGGAGGGAGAATAGAATCAAATGAAAGAGAGTGATCAAACTACAATAGCTATTTTGAGTGAGGTGGTACCAATTAGGCATTTGGCAGATTTGATGCTCTAGAAGAGGGAGACTAGAGCGTGGATTACTAAATAGTCGCAGCTCTGAGGTGACCACCAGTAGATGATGAATATGACAAAGTTGGTCATTTCTGTGGACATATGTCATTGGTAGGATAAATGATGAAGATCTACATTAGTAGAAGTAAAAAATAGCTAATGTAGGCTTTGGTCATCACCTTGTTGTAGGCAATGATGATCAAACTTGGAATTTGCATCATTTGCCACTTTGTCTAAAGGTAGGGCTAACTTGATCCTAGGGACCTTTGGTCTCCCACGCACTAGGATCTATGTAATTTGATCTCTTAGGTATGAGTAGCTGGGTTCTAAGGCAAACCATGAAGGCAAACCCAATGTACCACTAGCTTTTATGCAATTTGCTCTCCCAAATTTGGGTAACTTGGTTCTAAGGCATTGGTGAAGGAAAACCCAATGTCCTTTAAAGTTCTATCTATGATGCACCTCAATCAGAGCCATCTCTAATTAAAGCCTATCATGCTTGGCTTCATGTACTAATCCAACTAGGTAGTTCATATGTGCCTATGATGCACCTGAATATGAGCCAACTCTAATAAGAGCCAACTAGGTAGTCCATAGGTTTAGAGATACAACTAGCTCTAATAAGAACTAGGTAGTCCACAAGTTTAGAGATGCATCCTAGTAATGAGATATAGATTTAGAAAACATACAATCCTAAATTTCCTGGTCATAAGATACAAATATTTGGATATGTCATTAGTAGCAGGGTAGTCCACAACTGCCTATGATGCACCTCAATCAGAGCTAGCTCAAATTAGAGCCAAGTGGGTAGCCCACAGGTTTAGAGATAAATCTTGGCCAAGACATTTGGACATAAACTAGATAGTCTAAAGGTGGAGGAGCACAAGGAACTTTAAACCACATTGGGTTTACTATTGGGTAAGATCTACTTAGAGCCAAATGGATACTACAAAGCTTTAGAAACATGCATACAACTTTGGATATATTTCTCGCACCACCACTCAAGTAGATATTTGACCACTATTGTTGCTATTGCATATGGGACTACACATATTTCATAGTAGCTTCTACAGCTATGATCTATTTGAAAATTTGATGTTTCCTTCAACTTCATTATAGGCACATGTGCAAGTGTTTAGCCATGTAGTAGTGAGAACAACACATGAAAATTTCCTTAATAAAGTTTTTCTAAAAGTTCTACTACCTCATCTACATTTTGAGGTATTTTGTTGTTTTGAAGGGTGCATGGACAAATGAGCATGAGATGACCACATCAGTTTGTACGTTGGGGTTGTGCATGGACAAATGAGCATGAGATGACCACATCAGTTTGTACGTTGGGGTTGTGCATGGACAAATGAGCATGAGATGACTAGGGTGATTTGTGTCCACAAATGGTGGTTGAAATGTCCCAAATCAACCTAGTATGGGAGGAAATAAAAGGGATACTTCAACCAAGCAAGTGGTCCATCTACTTGGATGCCTTTAATTCTGATACCCTTTTGTTTATCTCTTTCTCAATGTTGAGCTTTGATCATGCATAAAATATCTGAAGTCACTATGTTCTATAGAAGTTATCTCTAGATGTTAGATCATTGATTTTTTGCATGCACGGATCATCTTCATTGTGTTGAAGTTCTAGTTGGTGGCAGCATGTCTAAGGCATGTTGAATGGCCTAGATTGAGGTTCTGGAGTGGTAGATCTATCTATATGGGTGTCAACTTTTATGGCTAATGTGTAGTATTGATCATCTACTCTATTGGCACTAAGAAGTAAGTTATTTATTATTTAGATATGTGTAGTCATCTCAGTTCTCCAAGCATCTCACTATAGCTCTATTGTTGAGGAGAGATATCACACCATCGTATATAGATCTAAATATTGGTGCATAAAAGTATTCACAAAGTACTTGCTTTTTGATGCAATGATGCACATTCAACTTGGACCTGGTTTGTAAAGGACAACATGTTTGTCCTTATCAAAATATTTTTCATTGCGCTATTGTCAAGATTATGTTGCAAGGAGTTGTGAAGCATGGGTTGATGTACTAAATAATGCACATGTGAGGATGTGGCATCTTGGTGTTTAGGCTATGATTCAACTGTATTATATCATAAGGAAGGATGGATCTCTATCTCACTATGCCAAAAAAGGACTAAGTCATGTGAAGTCTTATACATCAATCTTGAATCAATGCAAGAGGCAAGATAGCATATTATGCTAGTTTTGTTGTTTGGGGTCGATGTAGAGAGCAAGCACTATTTCATGGTTCTATTAAATCACTCTAACAATCCATTTTTTTGTCAATATTATGGGGATGCAAATATGCGTTGAAGCCTAAAACAATTGGTGGGAGTCTTAAGTACTTCATATATTGATCTCAAGAGATCTATTTTGAACATGCATGTCTCAACACTAGTTTTTAAAGCAAGAATTTGGCAATTGTTGTTGCTGTTGCATTTGGGATTGCATGTACTTTACATGAGTAAGTTAGATACTTTGTCATCACAATCAAATATCTATTGCCTTTGGGTGAATTTGGCAAAGGATCCATGTGGAGTTTTCATGCGATTGGTACTCTTTCTATGACGTGTCCACTTGTCCACTTGTAGGTCATGTCTTAGTAGCCCATTGAGGTGAGAGTCTAGAAAGTGCTGCCTGGCACTCACAAGGAATGTCACGGGGTTTGCAATCTAGGTCTTCCCGAGTCTACCATGAAGCGGAAGTATCCGGCCGTTCCCAATTAGGACCGACTTGAAATTAGGGATTTCCTAATAGTCAAGTCTCTAGGAAGTAGCTAGTGTCGAGCTCCAGACGAACCACTTTGCGCAGAAACAACAGGGTCAAAGCGGATTTATACTGCACTTGGTTCAAGGAGAATGGGAAATGAGAGGGATGCGAAGCTCAACCTCTCTACCCATAAGGCATAGTCCCATTCCGTTCCCCTAAAAGAGTATAAATCAGGACTCTAACTCTATTGGTTCTAGGTCATCACTATTTCGTTATCAATTCCTTCGAGAAAAGTTCTCGGCTAACCCAAACCACCCTTCTGTAGGACAAACCCAGAGTCACGTCCACCACACTTTCCTCGGGTTGCTTAGTTATCTAATTACCTACCACATTATGTTCGACATGCAAAAGCAGCTTCCTTAATTAACCAATTAAAGACTGGTTCCTTCACGTAACTAAGGTACTGACATAGAAAAGCAATGTCAAGCAAGTTCCTTTTCCAAAAATTTGATCTTTATTTATCATATTCTTTGGAATACATCAAATATCTTGCCCAAAGGCTATCCTAGCAATCCTCAAGATTGCTACTCCAAGCTCTGCCCGTTGACTAGTATGCGGGCCTCGAGATCCCATCTCGAGTCACGTCGATGTCTTGTGCAAGATCCGAAGAGGCAAGGAATTTATGGCCAGAGTCTCCCCTGGCACCCAAGCGCCCTCCTACTCCAAGCAGCACCCACAGAGAGACCTCTCGCGGCGGGTTCGGTCCACATACCCGGCGCGGCAGATGGTCAGAGGTAACTGAACCTGCCTCTCCCTCCAAGCCTTTAACCTGAAGCATTAGTTGCTTTTCTTGAATTAGTTCCTTGAGCAAAGAAGTACAAACAGTGTACCTAAGTGTACAATCACGAGCATTCCAGTGGTCGTTTGTATAGCCAATTGCTAAGGTGTGATTCCTTTTCCCCGAATACTCCCAGCATTCGATCCTGGATCATTCGCGACTTGGCAAGTTCCCAAAGGTTTAGCAAGATAGGTTGTTTGATTACCCTTTTTCCTTGGGATAGGGTTTATACCCTATTGACCCCAAATTATCTCTACCTTAGGTTTCCTTATACTATAGTCAAATAGATCCTGAACGACCCCGTCGTCCTAACTTGGTTGGTCAATTTGCTTTTTTGGAAATTCACCACTACCCTAAGCTTGTCAAATCACTTCCCAAGAGGGAGTGTTGTAGTAGGGTAACTACTCAATTCTAAGAGAATCTAACTTGTAATTAGAACTCGCCAATCTTGGTCTAAGGTGTAGCAGTACTATCTTGTGATTTAGTCGCAAGAGCATATGACCTTACAGACTTGTTGCACGAGATACATATCAGCACCTAACTTGACGGATTCCATCTCTCATCATACGGTATTCCTTGATCAAGATATAGGATTTGGGAGTCCCATTGACCCCAATCCAAAACCCTAATCCTACTAGGCTGATGAATGATTTGGCCCTAGGGTCCCTAAATTTCTTGCGAAAGTCTAGCATTTGGTCATCCGATCCTTAAGGTGAGAACCCTAGATCATTATTGCACGGTCGTTTAGATAACTCTAACATTTCGTGAATGTGGGTTGAACTTTTAAGATCGAAAATATTAAATCGACATCCTTAGTGCAATACTAAGCAGAATTTTAACACAACTTAACCCAACCTATCACATTGAGGTGACCGTCATATGCTAACTAATCACGCCTTTATAAATTTCATGTAAGCTACTCAATTACATGCAAATTACTTAATTGATCTAACCAACTTACGATTAAAGATGATCTTCCCTTTAAAGATGGAAATACTTTCCTCTAAAATTTGCAAGTACTTTGTGTATGAGATGTATCATTCCATGCGAATATGCAATTTCAAGACCATAGGCCTTTCACCTTTATGCAATTATAGGATCTACAATGATCTTTCCATCTTTCCTTGCCCTATATGGTTTTGATTGACATTAAGAATTATCTCTTATAAACCTTATGTTTATGCATCGAATTCAAAGCTTTTGTATTTTAATGAAGATGCATACTTTCCCAATTGTGAACTTTGATCAAAGAACTGTATGCACAGATGCATCATTCTTTCATGACTAGATGCCAATGAATACATCATTGATTTATTCCTTCATTTATCACCTCACTTAACCTAAAATGTGATTATAACTTCATACGAATTGCATACTATATGCTTTTTGTCAAAGTTCATAAATCCTTTCCTTTCATTGCAACTATTTATTCATCATTAAATGACCTTCTAGAATTAACCTATATACGAGTCACAATAAGGAATTTATTACAAATTCCATAAGTGTATCATGTGCTATATGCCCCATCCTTTCCAACAATGTGAACCTCCCAGTACGTAAGAACATCCCAAAATGCATTCAACCTATATGCGTTGTCATCGTGTTAAGGGTTGAAGGTCTACCACCAGGGGCTTTAGTGCAGAAGAGGAGTTTAGGATTCAAAGTTCAGGAAAGGAACATAGATTGGGATTTAATAAGATCAGGGATTTAGAAATGATTTAGGTACGGAAGAAGAATTCAAGCTTTTTCTCAATGTATTTAGCATACATGAACGGAAGAAATAACCCTATCTTGATAACATCAAATGCCTCTGGATACATACAATTATATGCTAAATACAAAAGAACTTGTGTAACTAAGTTGGTTATTGGATAACAATGTCTGAAATTTGTATGCAACTTCCTCATATAACTTTTAGTGAAGCTCTTCTGTGTTCATAAGAATCCCATGATTTATATTATGAACAGTAAACTCTTTGACATTCACCCCTTCCTAACCTGCACATCCTCCGGCATGTGCCATTTTATAAGATTACAGGTCAAGGAGGGTCTTCTTCTGATATTTCTTCATCTTCTAAGTCTGTTTCTTCCTGCATGTCTTTAAGTAGAGGGCTCATATCTAAGTCATCAAGTTCATAAGTTGAAGATTCTCTTTGTTTGAAGAGTTTGATTCATTTTCTGGCTATTGGAATCTTAATCATGGTCCCATCTATTTCAGCCAAAGAGTAAGTAGCATTATTATGTACTACTTTTACAACATATGGTCCAAACCATCGCTTGGCTAACTTCCTATGAGCACTATGTTGATTGTCCACGCTGCTATCATAGATAAGAACCCAATCATTCTCTTGAATAGCTCTTGGACGGAGTCGATGATGCTTATCAAACCTCTTCTTATTCTTTAATCTTGCTATTTTCAGCCTTTCAATGGCTGTTTTGACATCTTCTGGCCTTCTTTCGAGTTGCCTTATGCGCAAAGCCAGCAACTCTTCTCTATTCATGCCTTCATCCCAAGGTAGGATACTCCATGTGACAATGGATTCCTCAATAGGCATAACAGTGGCTGTCCATATATAAGTTCAACTGGCATATATCATGTCACTGCACTATGGGTAGTTCTATCAATCCATAATGCGAATGGTAGCATTTTAGGCCATTCCCTCATCTTTCCTTTGCATGATTTTGCTAAAGCTTTAAGAATTGGTTGATGACCTCTTTCACTCTTACCATTGCCTTTAGGGTTGTAGGCTGAAGTAAGAGATAGCTTAATTCCCAATTGAGCAAAGAAATGGCGAGCCTCATCAGCATCCAATTCTCCTCTATCAGCAGTTACTTTAGCAACACATCCATACCTGCAAAATACTTCTTCAAGTAAAAATCTACAAACAGCATGAGTGGACTTTGATATCAAGGTTTTTCCTTCCACTTGATTTGTGAGATCTTCTCTAGCAAGTACTAGATATCTCATGTTCCAAATTCCTGTAGGCATGGTTACTAAATCAATAACCCATCTATAGTGAATGGATAAAGGATAGGTAGGTTGAAGCCCATCTCTATGCTTTACCATAGAGTACATTTGACAAACATGACAAGACTCAACAAAATGCTCAATGTCTTTATACATGTTTTGCCACCAAAATTTCTCTTTTATTTTGGCAAAAGTGCCCCATATGCCTCTATGACCAGCCAATAGGCTTTCATGAAATTCTTGCATGACCTGTCTTTGTGTCTTTTTGTCTCCTAAGACACAAACAGGCGCCCTTCCTTTCTTTTTTGCATGCCTCCAAAGGTAACCATCGTTAAGAAAAAAACCATAAGCTTTTCTCTTAATTCTCTTGAACTCTTCATTAGTTCAATCTTCCTTCTTTGTCATAGTGCTCAAAAATCAGCCAATTTTTAGCCAATCATCTGCATAATATTCTTCTTTAAAGTGTGAACAAACCATAACATAACATTGAACATGCTATTTACTAGCTGTCCATTGTCCTTCTTTGGTTGTTTCATCCTTCCTTGCTGAAGTAAAATTTATTTTAGCAGCTGAACCTGCTGTACTTGATGTAATTTTTGTTGTACCTGCATTTTTGACTGCTAGATCAACATTAGATTCAGCTATACTTGCTATTTTCAGATTTGTACCTGCATTTACAACATCATTTATAAACTCTGATTCTTCTTCATCCATCATTTCTTCTTTATCCCTATATCTGGCACGCGAAAGCATGTCAGCAACTGGATTATCTTTACCTGCAATATGTTTCAAATCAGGATTTAAGGATTTAATATAGGCTATCCATCTTAGCATGGCTATGTCGGGAGTGGAACAGTTGGCGATCATGCCCAAGAGTGGAAGGCAATCTGTTTCAACTATAACGTGTGCGCCCATGAATTACTCCCTGTCACATTTTAATGCAGTTACTACTCCCCAAAGTTCTCTTTTAATTTGAGCATACCTTCTTTGTCGTTCATTAAAAACCTTCGCTCCAAAGCGGATTACATATCTGTTGCCTTCAAGGTCGTCTTGACCAACTGCCCATCCTATTCCAATAGGACTTGTGTCCATTGTGAGTATAATGGGCTGTCCATTAGAGTAATTAGCCCTCTTTAAAGTGGGGGCTGAAATCAACATTTTCTTGAGTTTTCGAATAGCCTGAGTGTATTCTTTTTCCCATATAAACCTTTGGCCCTTTCTTAGAAGCTGATAAAGACTTTTAGCAACATGGGCAAAATGTGGTATCCAAATAAGGTAGAAGACACATGCACCAAGAAATCTTCTCACCTCTGAAACATTTGTACATTCTTCCTGCATTTTGCTGATAGCATCTATTTTGGATGGGGAAGGCTTTCGGCCATATGGACCACACATATGTCTGACCACAAGGACTTCTTCGACTCCAAAAACAGATTTAGCTCCTGAAAGAGTAAGATGGACTTCTTCTAATTTAGACAAGATTTGAGCACAATCATTAATATGATCAAAAACAAACTTTCAACATCCAAGTTAATTGAGTTCTTCATTTTTCTCATGAACTTCACATCCTTTGATTGGAACATCATCAAGAAAAGGAAGAGTCAATTGAGGAATATAATCCCTCAATACTTTATGCATAGCATTCATCATGTGAGCTACTGAATTCGTAGCCCCTTGAGGTAGAGTACACATGCGGACTAGGCCAAGAGGTGTCTTCATTGTGGTAATGTCATGGCTTTCCAAAGCAAGCTGAAATTGGTCGTAGCCTGAATATAAATCTCCCATGGAATAGATTGCCCTACCTACAAAAGCTTCAGCAAACTCATCAACAATTGGCCATGATCCAACATTTCTAATAGTGAATTTATTGACGGGTTGTAAATCTTGAATGAATCGCAAAGATCCATTCTTCTTAGGTATGGTAAACCATCGGTTAGAATATGGAGCTGAAGATGGCTCCAATATTCACATTTTTATATTTTCATTTAGAAGTTCTAATAACTTAGGCAAATGAGCCCTTGGAACCAGAATTGGTTTAAGATTCCAAGGAACATGTGGAACCATAAAAATCACCATTGGTGCCACAAAGCTTTACCATGATTCTTTAGCATCTGCATGAAGATTTGCTTTTCAGCCGGCAAGAGGAAAGAGTCTTCACCAATTTTCAGCTTTTGTAGACTTTCTGCTGTAAATTGGTGACCAATATCTTTAGGATTACGAAGGCTTGGCTATTTGGATACCCTTTCTGCCAGTCCTTCACTTTCAAGTGGTAGAGGAGTAGCTACTGGCTTGACCTTTTTATCAACTGTTTTATACTTTGTTTCTACTCTTACTTCATCCTTGTTTGGCTATCCAAAAGCTTCATAATCTGCAAATTCTTGAATTATGTCATACATATCCAATGTACGTACCTGTATGGACTGATTTTCAGCTTGATTTTCTGCATGAATGGCTGTATAAATTTCAGCCATTGTATCATTATAATTCAGCCCATAAAATAATCCTGAAATTTCTTCATCTTTAGGTAAAACATCAATTTGCTTCAGCTCTTGCTCCATATGACACAAATACTTTCTTTCAGCCTTGTACTGATTTTTAGCTTGATTTTCTGCATGAATGGCTGTATAAATTTCAGCCATTGTATCATTATAATTCAGCCCATAAAATAATCCTGAAATTTCTTCATCTTTAGGTAAAACATCAATTTGCTTCAGCTCTTGCTCCATATGACACAAATACTTTCATTCAGCCTTGTTCATGGCTGAAAACTATTTATAACAGCTCACACCATTGGATGAAAAAACCTACAAATCAGCTTTTGGCCTTGCCTCCTCCATATGTGGAGGCAATTTTTTGTGACATGATGCACTGCCATAGCCTCCACTTATAGCAGCGCTACCCGAAAACCCTTAAATTCTCGGGCATTAGGAGGAACAGGATGATCTCTCAATCGATCCCTATTCTGGTGGTGATTAACACAGACGGTCAGGAATTGGACAGCTTTATCATTATCCTTGCTTCTTATTCGAGCATATGATGAACCATCATCAAGAGCCTTTGTCTCTAAACGAGACTCAGAAATAAATGGTTGTCCAAGAATAATAGGATATCTGCAAGAATCTTGAACAAAGAAATGAAATTCATCTTTTACATTACCAATAGTAACTTGTACATAAGGACATGCTGCATAAAGATCGCTAGAAGAGTTATTGGCTGCCTTCATGCGCCATCCTATCCACATCAATGGGCCATCCACCATTCTCATAGAGACTTCTTGATATAACATTAATTTCTGAACCATGGTCTATAAGGGCAATGCATGGGGTTTCTTTTTCACCGATTTTAACAACAGTTTCAGTAGTCGCCCTTGCCCAATGGGTACGAGAGTAGTGACTACTAGGAATAAAGTGAGCTTCACTTTCTTCTTGCATGTTGTGAAGAAGAGTTTCTTTCTTATGCATGGGCTGCACTTTAGATTAAGAAGTTCCCACCATAATGGCTTCTTCAGTTTTTGCTTCATAAATGTCTTCATCTTTGGCTTCTATGGCTGCAATCAATTCTTTGATTGCCTCCAATCGAATCCCTTGAGTTTTCAGCTTCTCTTTATCCTACAAATACATATGAAGTACTTGCAAAAAAGCATGTACAGATTCTTCAGTTTCCTCACCAACATATTGTCTTTTTCGTTTAATTACATCAATTATTACATCATGAAATCCTCATTTTACAATATCGAGAATTTCACCTAATGTAAATTCAATTCTACTTCTAAGAATCCTTTCTTCTAGGATCTATTTAAGATCCGTTGCGGTCTCTATGTCAGACTGCAACTTGTAACTAGGATGTTTGCTTTTTCTTTTTCCTTCTGTCTTCTTTTCTTGAGGGGCATCTCCCATGTCAAACTCTGGCGGTGGTGGATTTTCAGCAGCCTTCTGTTGGTCTGGTTTACTTCTTGTTATGCATTTAGTCGGTCTTGAAGAAGAAGGACCGGTAACATCTTCTTCTCTTCTTCTCTTTTCTTCTATCATGGCTTCTTGTTTATTAATTTCAGCTAACCGAGCAAAAGCTGAAAATGAATCCACAGGCTTGGACCAACCGGTTCTTCCTCGAATACATTGACTGGCAGTGGTTAAATCATCTCTAATTGCCTTGCCTTGCTCCATGCGATCCAAGGCCTGCATCCACACTTTAGATTTTGCATTAGATTTACATGCTTTAACAATTTCATTAGTTGGATCAATTTGCAGCCCATAGGTTGCAGCATCAACAGCTGCATAGGCCATTCTTGTTGCCAACTCCTCCAATCTTTTCTTCATACCACCGTTGCCAAAGTTTGGCTCAAGAGGAAGCCCGGTTTCGGTTGCATGAAGTTTACCATCCTTCCAAAAGACTAATTTTTGTGCTTCAGCTTCATAGAATGCACCACACTCCCTCTTGTCATGCTGAAGGCTATATCACACCAAATACAACGTCTTTTGAAGCCTTCTCGTACAGGCCTTTGGGTGGATGATCGATCCCTTTGTTCTACTTTCACATCAAGCTTTTCTACTTTAGAATTAATCTCCGTTAGATTAAGATGAAGATCCCGCATGCTTTTAATTAGCTCGTCCATGACATCCTTCTTTGGAGATGGAACAGCAGAATTTCTTGGTTGCTCGGCCATAGAGACAGGAGGTCGAGAAACTGGAACAGGCTCCTTCATAGATTCAGTTGTTGCAGGGGTTGATCCCCATCTTAGGCGCAAGCGTTCTCTTCGAGCAATCATATTACCTGCTTCAGTGACATCACTCCAAGCAGTCTTCAATCCCGTCTCAGAGTCAGGGTCTTCAAGTCGATCAATTAATTTCTCCTGAAGAGAAGAATCTATAGCCTTTAGAAACAATTCGATCTTTTGACTTTCTATACCTTGTTGGTCGTCAGGATCTAGTTGGGCAAATTTGCTTTCGAATTCTCGATGAAGAGTAGTGGTGGTTAGACCCTTATTGGGCTTTTCGACCATTCGGTGAAGACTTTCTTTGTCATAAGGCCAGAATCTTCAAGGAAAAATTCTTCTTGAAGAGCCTTCTTGAACACAGTCCATCCTGCATCGTTTTGGAAAAGACCATAAATTCGATCCTGGAGACCATGCACAGCCAGGCGGGCAAAATAACGGCTCCAGGCATGTTGAGGGACTCCAAAGAAGACCATCTTGCCAGTATAAAGGCGGATAAAAGAAGATACATTTTTCCCATTAAATTGCTTGAGCTCTTGTCCAACTGCTTCTAAGGCTTTAATGGCAGCAGCATCAATCCGCTCTTCTTCTTGTCTCCATTGTTGTTGCAATTGCAACTGCTGCTGAAATTGCAACTGTTGTTGTTGGCTTTCTTGCATTAGACGAACCAATTGTTGCAAGGCATCTCCTCCCGAACTTGATGATTCTCCCATTGGACTTCTTCTTCCGCAGCGGATCTTCACGTCGGGTTCACCACTGTTGTCGTGTTAAGGGTTGAAGGTCTACCACCGGGGGCTTTAGTGCAAAAGAGGAGTTTAGGATTCAAAGTTCAGGAAAGGAACATAGATTGGGATTTAATAAGATCCGGGATTTAGAAATGATTTAGGTACGGAAGAAGAATCCAAGCTTTTTCTCAATGTATTTAGCATACATAAACGGAAGAAATAACCCTATCTTGATAACATCAAATGTCTCTGGATACATACATCATTCCATAAAGGACATTTTCAGATTCTCAATTCAATTATGGATATCAAATGCAAGTTCTAATGGCTTTTATTTCAAGTACAAAGTTGGATTTCAACCCTTTGGAACAAGTATTGAGTTGATAGACTCAAATGCATTCAAGATTTGAGCCAATGATACATGAAATGAATTGAAGAAGCATAATTTTAGCTTTAGCCCTGTTTTAAAACAGGAAATTCCAGCCCATAATCAAGCTCAAAATGAGTGCATAAACTCATGAAGAAGCACCTCTAATCATTAATGAACAAAGTCCTGATGAAAAGAGGTCATTTCCTTCCATTACAACCACATAAATCTCTTGTTTGCTCATAAAAATGGACCATAACAGTGGGCTGCCCTATTTATGGCTGGTTATTTTAGCCCATAACAGCCCATATACCTTCAAAATCCTCACTCTTTGCTTGCCCCAAAGTCACTCAAGTACTTGGGGTACAAGTCGGGCTTCATTGGACCAAGAATGAGGTAGACAAAATGAGAGAAGTTGTGCATAAGAGCAGGCTGAATACTTTTCTCTCAGATTTCCCTCTTTTATAGACTGTTTCCACATGCATTTTCATCAGACCAAATGGGCAGAGAAGTGGAAATCTCACTGTGCTTACTCCTTCAGTTTATGGGCCTGTTGATCTTCAGTTTGCATGCTCCAAATCATGCACCATAGCTCCAGCTCTCTCTAGTTGTACTTCAGACTGTGTAGCCTGCATTTTGCGCCCAAAAATGTGGGCTGCTCCCTGCTCAAGCCTGGTCACTTTTTGACCTACCGAGGTCACTTGCTGGTCACTTAAGTCTATTACTTCAGGTCCCATGTGAACCTAGTGGACTTTTGGCATTTTTTGGCATTTTTCTTGGGTTTTGACCATATTTTTGCACCTGAATTAATGTGATTTATCCTACAGGCTATCAATTACTTCCAGTTGACCAAGTTGTAGGTTCCCATAGACTTATTTTTCATAAATATACATGGTATAACTGAAAATTATATGCTAAATACAAAAGAACTTGTGTAACTAAGTTGGTTATTGGATAAGAATGTCTGAAATTTGTATGCAACTTCCTCATATAACTTCTAGTGAAGCTCTTCTATGTTCATAAGAATCCCGTGATTTATATTATGAACAGTAAACTCTTTGACAGCGTGATGCAACAAGGACGTCTTTGCACAAGTGCATCTTTTAACTTATGCATCATACGTTCAAAAATGTGACTACCCTTGACCATGGTAGTGCAAGAGTTATAAGCACCTCATCATGCAACTGAACTTTTTAAATGGAAGGAAAATATATAAAATTTCCAATGCATTTAAGTCTCTCTATGTGAATTAAAACATGCTTTATGCATCCTTTCCATGAGAAGATATTTTTTAAAACCTGGGCATCTAATATCGGGGCGTTGTCCACTCTCGTACTTTGGGTGGAAGCTCCCACGTGTGCTCCTCTTGATTTTTGCTTAGGTGATATTGATCAAAATAATATCAACTCAACGAACTCTCCTTAGACCCCTTACAAATTCCGAGATTGCTTGCAGCCCGGGATCTCCTTCGCAGTGCAGGAATTAAGCCTTGCGGAACACGATCTATGAAACCCAAAAACCACGGGTGAACTTGGTATAGTGGAGCTTCAATAGAAGCTTCTCAAGCTTCTGATTTTCCAGAGATGACTTGATGATGATGAAGACTAATCGGATGATGATGGTGGAGGTGATGATAACCAATCGTGTGAGGATGATAAGCATGGTTGTGATGGTGGCAACCTGAAGGCGATGGCGGCAGCCTGGCGACATTGGCGGCGACTTGACGGCATTGGCGGCAAGCCAGGACGATCCCCTGAAGCTGTAAAATATTACACGGTGCAGCGAACAGAATCTGAGAAAGAGATAGAGAGTACACAACAGATAAGAGGAGAATCAATAAATTCTTTAACTCCAAACAACTGATACAAAGATGGCTCTATCCACCCGTGCGCTTCCACTGTGTGAAGCTTAGATGGCGATCTAGACAGAAAATAGGTGAAGAGTTTAAGGCTATCTGGAACAACAACTCTGACTGGGTGAAAGATGAGTGTATGATGGCTGCGAAGGGGTTTAGCTTTTATAGCCCGCGAAGGTCGTTAGGTCGGCCTGCTGACCGACCTACCATATGAGCCTCCACTAGTCGGACAGGGAATATTCCCTTTACCATCAAGCCGGGGGCGCTCGCCCCGGACCCCCGCCAAGGGGGCCGCTGGCCCCCCTGGGACCCCCCAGCCAGGGGCCACTTCCGCTGCCCCCGGACCCCACAATAGGGGCCCCTTTTAACTCCCTTACCACGCAACTCAATGCAATGTGCCTCGAGTTGCTACCAGCTTAACCACTCCGTCTAACCCAAAGATTAGACCCACAACAGTCACCTTTTTGCCATCCGGTCACATAGACCTCATCTGATATACAAGTCAGGACTCAACCAATGTCCGGGCTCACATTTGGCTTCTCCTCATAATGGGGGCCTTACAACTTTGAGCACCATGGATCATTGGTAGCACCTAATGAGGGTGGGGCATTGATCATATCTAACACCCCCCCTCAATGTCCACCCATAGGTGAACTATCTCCTCGGCCCAATGCCGAGTCTCTGAAGATGAACTTGAAGCAGATCCTTCATAAGTGCTTTGGTGAAGATATCTGCTCCATTCTCCTCTGTTGGACAGTAGACCAATTCCACTATCCCATCCTCCATCAAATCACGCACATAGTGATACTGGATCTCTATATGTTTGGTGCGTGCATGAAACATTGGATTTTTGGCAATGGCGATGCAACTCTGATTGTCACATCCCAGCACAGTTGGTTCTTCATCTTGCACTCCCATATGCCATAGAATCCTTCTCAACCATACGGCCTCACATGCAGCAAAACAAGCTGCCTTGTACTCTGCTTCGGTAGAAGACAATGCCACTGTTGGTTGCTTCTTACTAATCCAAGAGAAAATTCCTAAACCCAAAGAGAAACAATAACCAGAAACTGACTTCCTGGAATCAATGTCTCCTGCCCAATCTGAGTCACAGTTCCCCACAAGAGAAGTTCCGAAACTGTATGTGATACCATAGTCAAGAGTTTTCTTCAAGTATCTGAGCACCCGTATCCCAGCCTTCCAATGACTCTCATGAGGTTTGTTTGAGAACCTGCTCAAAACACCAATAGCAAAACTGATATCTGGTCTGGTGTTACACAAGTAGATCAGACTGCCGACCAACCTCCTATACCTCCCAATGTCTGCTAGTGCTGATGTATCCTCGACGGATAACTTTGCATTCACCTCCATAGGTGTAGCTATCTCCTTGCACTCGGTCATGCCAAATGCCTTCAAGATCTCCCATGCATACTTCTTCTGAGAGATGAAGATCTTTCTTGGCTCTTGCTAGACTTCAATCCCCAAACAATAGTGTAGCAAGCCCAAGTCTGTCATTTCAAACTCAGAACTCAAAGCCTTTCGAGTTTGGTTGATCATATCTTCATAGTCACCTGTAATAAGAAGGTCGTCCACATATAGGACAATCACTACAGACTTTTTACCATCCCTGTAAACATACAAGCTAGCATCTGAGGCACATCTTTTGAAGTTTAGGTTTAAAAAGAACCTATCTATCCGCTGGTACCATGCTCTGGGGGCTTGTTTCAGCCCATACAATGCCTTCTTCAATTTACACACTTTGTTCTCAGAATGGGGGGCCTCAAACCCTGGTGGCTGAGCCATGTACACCTCCTCCTTGAGGTCACCATTTAAGAACGCTGACTTAACATCCATTTGGTACACTGGCCACTTCTTGTGGGCAGCCACTGCAAGTACTGTGCGAAAAGTGGTCATTCTGGCAGTTGGGGCAAACGACTCTTGAAAATCAAACCCTTCAACTTGTGAAAATCCTTGGGCAACCAGTCTAGCTTTGTACTTTTCTAAGGTACCATCAGCCTTGTACTTTACCTTCCAGATCCACTTGGTGCCAATAACCTTCCGCTTTGCTGGTCGATCCACTAGCTCCCAAGTGTCATTCTTCATTATGCTGTCATACTCCGCCTGCATAGCATCCTTCCATGATGGATCTGCAAGTGCTTCTTCTAAGTCAGTTGGCTCCTTTACTTCTCTCATAATCTCAACCATCAAGGCCATATTGACTATGTGAGCAGAAGCCCTCCTTTGCTCCTCTATTCTATGAGACCTCCTTGGTCCGTCTGCCTTCTCCTCAACAGATGCAGGCATAGGATTATTGTGGTCATAGAGCTGCTTCACCCAGCGCGGCAATGGCTTTTCCGGTGGGGTGATGTCAGGTTGGTGAACTTTTTCCTCATCATCTGAAGATGATGCTTCCTCCTCCTTAAGGATAGGGATAGCTCTCGAGACAGGTTCATAATGGACTACTTCTTCGCTTGATGATAAAGTGGAAGAACTTGCCTTCTCCTCCTCCACTGTATGCGGCTCCTCCTTGAACGCCACATCACGACTCGCGATGATCTTCTTTGCCTCTTGGTCATATAACTTGTAAGCCTTCTGCTCATCACTATAACCCAAGAAGATACATTTTCTGCTTTTTGGTTGTAACTTGTTTCTCTTCTCATCTGGAACATGTGCATAACATTCACATCCAAAAATTCTGAAATGTGAAACAGATGGTTTCTTACCAGTGTAAGCCTCATGAGGTGTTTTTCCCTTGAGAGCCTTTGTATAGCTCCGATTTAGAATGTAGACTGCAGTATTAACAGCTTCAGCCCAAAAGTGGTTAGGCAATCCCTTGCCCTTTAGCATGCATCTTGCCATCTCCACAATGGTGCGATTCCTGCGTTCCACAACACTGTTCTGCTGAGGTATGTGAGGCGTCGTCAATTGACGCTTGATCCCTTTGCTCTTGCAAAAGCCTTCAAACTCCTTTGAGTTGAACTCACCACCACCATCTGTTCTAAATTTCTTCACACTTTTCCCTGTTTCATTCTCAACAAGTATTAGCCATTCTTTAAACTTACCAAAAGCTTGAGCCTTATCACGAAGGAAGTACACCCACATCTTCCTATTGTAGTCGTTGACAATCAACATAAAATAAGAAGATCCCCCCAAGGCTTGTGTAGGCATCTTACCACACAAGTCAGCATGCACCAACTCTAGAGGAGCCTGTGCTCTATTCTTGCTTTCTTGTGGAAATGCCTTTCTCTGTTGCTTGCCCATCATACAAGCTTCACATGGTTCCTTCAATTCAGTTATTGTAGGTAGGTGAGCAACCATACCTTGCTTTTGCATCTCCTTCAATACTGCAAATCCGATGTGTCCAAACCTTTCATGCCAAAGCTTACTTGTGCCCACTCCAGCGGTGGCTGTAAGAGCACTTAGCTCATACAGGTTGTTCCTTCTTTCTCCTTTGCCAACAATTGTGCCAGCACTATCAATAATTTCTGCACCTGTCTTCTTAAACCTCACTTCATGACCAAGATCAGTTATGGCAGCAACTAATAAGAGATTTCTCCTGATTTCGGGAACATACAACACATTTGAAAGCTTTTTGACTTCACCATTTGCAGCAACAAAAGAAATAGTACCTGTGCCCGCAGCAGGGCATTTAGCATCATTTCCAACCGTCACAGTGATGGATTCTTATAGAGGCTGCATAGAACTGTATAGACCTTTCTTGTTGGTCATGTGACGGGAGGCCCCACTATCCAACACCCAAGAGTCAGTGGTAGATTCTTCTTGCGCCGAGGAGCACACTTCCTCAATGGTCGCCATGAATAATTCCAACTCTGCTTCAGCCGTATTGGCTGTCTCTTTCCCTTTACTTTTAAGGGTACCATTCTTTTCATCTGCTTTCTTGACACGACAATCTGCAATTGCATGTCCTTTCTTCTTGCAGTAGAAGCACTCTCCTTGAAACTTCTTCTTGCTGCCCTTCTTCTTTTTGTCACCATCATTTTTGGTGGAGGAGACACCTTTGCCTTTTGCATTGGCAGAGAATGCAGCATCTCCATTGTTGCTTCCTTCTCGAGCTTTCAGCCTCAACTCCTCCTCCATTAATAATGCACAAAACTCCTCAAAAGTCAAAGCTTGAGGTCTCACCTGAGTATTAAGGGCAGTTACTAGTCCATCAAACTTTTGTGGACAAATCCGAAGACACCTCCGAGCTAGCTCTTCGCTAGTCTTTTGTATCCCAGCGCCAGCCATCTGGTCGCGCAGATTCTTAATCGGAGTGATGAATGCTTCAACCGTCTCTCCTTCAGCAAACTTCTCTGCTGCTAGTTGATTCTCCAAGTTTTGAATCCTTGTTTGGTTTCGTGTTTCATACTGACTCCTTAGTACATTCCAAGCCTCTGACGCTTTGGTTGTATGCTGAATCAGAGTCAAAACACTGTCAGAACATCTTGTAACTAAGACACACAATGCATCTGCATTCCTTCGTTTCCAAGCTCGTAGAAGATCTGCATTCGGAGGAATCATCACACTAGGATTTGATGGGTCGGGGGTAGGCTGTGGTTCTGCGTCAGTCCCCAGCACAGTCTCCAGAAGCTCATAAGAATCAAGGATACTTGTAATTTTGAACTTCCACAACGGTGCGCAGATCGGTAGCAAATAGCTCACGTGGTGAATCCCGGAAGGTCCCCAAGAACAAAGTACTCTACTTTTTAGCACAAAAACCAATGTAAAAGCAAGCACGACATGAGACAAGAGACAAATTGGGTTCAATCTCCCCCATGCCTTGTGTGAGCGCTTCACAAAGCATGTATTTAATGTATATTTCCAATCTTTATGCTCAAAAATAGCCCAATTACAAAAATATGACAAGCTTTTAGCTTTTGAGTTTGCTTTCTACCAAAAATAAGAAAATAAAGCTAATGGACGGTGCCCATAGAGTCTGGCACGCCCAATCTCAATGTCCAAATAGAAATAACATATCCAGGCGCATAAGCGCATACAAAATAATAATAAATAATCGATGTCTCTATAGACATAACAAAATATAGGCGTGGCGCCTATCAAAATATAATCGAAAGGTCGAAAACCCGCTAGACTCCAATGCTTTCCTCCGCCACTGCTGCTATCTCTACACATCAACTGAAGCATTCACAATCGTTAGTAAAATAACACAATTAAACCGACAAAAGTGAATACCTAGCAGTCTTCAGCTACATAAATAAATCAACTGGTTAGAAATAAATCCTAACCTTAATTTATTACGAGTGCGCACTCTAAACTCATAAACGTTTATTAATTTAATATGCATTTTGCGGAATCACCCGCTATGGAATCACCCATGTACACACTAAATTAATGAAACGCCCGAAAAGGACAGGCGTCCCCATCAACTTCTCGCACAAAGAATCCTCTTTGCGTATGAGCCCCGGTCATCTAAGTTTACGGAATCCACCGTAAAACCTCACGGAATCCACCGTGGAATATGCCTCCTGGCATCATAGGCGTTTCATTAATTTAGTGTGTACATCGGTGATTCCATAGCGGGTGATTCCACAAAATGCATATTAAATTAATAAACGTTTATGAGTTTAGAGTGCGCACTCGTAATAAATTAAGGTTAGGATTTATTTCTAACCAGTTGATTTATTTATGTAGCTGAAGACTGCTAGGTATTCACTTTTGTCGGTTTAATTGTGTTATTTTACTAACGATTGTGAATGCTTCAGTTGATGTGTAGAGATAACAGCAGTGGCGGAGGAAAGCATTGGAGTCTAGCGGGTTTTCGACCTTTCGATTATATTTTGATAGGCGCCACGCCTATATTTTGTTATGTCTATAGAGAAATCGATTATTTATTATTATTTTGTATGCGCTTATGCGCCTGGATATGTTATTTCTATTTGGACATTGAGATTGGGTGTGCCAGACACTATGGGCACCGTCCATTAGCTTTATTTTCCTATTTTTGGTAGAAAGCAAACTCAAAAGCTAAAAGCTTATCATATTTTTGTAATTGGGCTATTTTTTAGCATAAAGATTGGAAATATACATTAAATACATGCTTTGTGAAGCGCTCACACAAGGCATGGGGGAGATTGAACCCAATTTGTATCTTGTCTCATGTCGTGCTTGCTTTTACATGGGTTTTTGTGCTAAAAAGTAGAGTACTTTGTTCTTGGGGACCTTCGGGAATTCACCACGTGAGCTATCTGCGTCCGATCTGCGCACCAGAATTTAGTGTGTACATGGGTGATTCCATAGCGGGTGATTCCGCAAAATGCATATTAAATTAATGAAACGCCCGAAAAGGACAGGCGTCCCCATCAACTTCTCGCACAAAGAATCCTCTTTGCGTATGAGCCCCGGTCATCTAAGTTTATGGAATCCACCGTAAAACCTCACGGAATCCACCGTGGAATATGCCTCCTGGCATCACACAAGGTGTAGTTTGTACCATCTAACTTGCCTTCGCTGAAGGTTGGTGGACGAATCCTCAGTGTTTGAATAGCCGGTACAGCAGCACCACCTCCTGCACCGCTTCCTGATGCGCCAGAACTGCTTCCCGGAGTCGACATCGTTTCTCTTTGCTGTTGAAGCCTTTGCCTCTTGCACGCTCTCCAATCTCTAGAGCCCCCTGGGCTCTGATACCATGTAAAATATTACACGGCGCAGCGAACAGAATCTGAGAAAGAGATAGAGAGTACACAACAGATAAGAGGAGAATCAGTAAATTCTTTAACTCCAAACAACTGATACAAAGATGGCTATGTCCACCCGTGCGCTTCCACTGTGTGAAGCTTAGATGGCGATCTAGACAGAAAATAGGTGAAGAGTTTAAGGCTAGCTGGAACAACAACTCTGATTGGGTGAAAGATGAGTGTATGATGGCTGCGAAGGGGTTTAGCTTTTATAGCCCGCGAAGGTCGTTAGGTCGGCCTGCTGACCGACCTACCATATGAGCCTCCACTAGTCGGACAGGGAATATTCCCTTTACCATCAGGCCGGGGGCGCTGCCCCCGGACCCCCGCCAGGGGGGCCGCTGGCCCCCTTGGGACCCCCCAGCCAGGGGCCGCTTCCGCGGCCCCCGAAACCCACAATAGGGGCCCCTTTTAACTCCCTTACCACGCAACTCAATGCAATGTGCCTCGAGTTGCTACCAGCTTAACCACTCCATCTAACCCAAAGATTAGACCCACAACAGTCACCTTTTTGCCATCCGGTCACATAGACCTCATCTGATATACAAGTCAGGACTCAACCAATGTCCGGGCTCACATTTGGCTTCTCCTCATAATGGGGGCCTTACAACTTTGAGCACCATGGATCATTGGTAGCACCTAATGAGGGTGGGGCATTGATCATATCTAACAGAAGCTTGGGAGGGGGGGTCTTATAAGGTGGAGGTGGGGATGGTTAAAGTGGAGGGAGAGAGAGGGGGGGGGTGGCCACACAGGTGGCGGTTGCATGCCTTCCTCCTCATGCCCCTCCATAAACTCATACACACACTCTCTCTCCCCGCCATGCAACGAGAGAAGGAGAGGGAGTTTTTTTTTTAAATTGCAATTATTCATTATCCCTTTTTTTCTTGGAGGGGATTTCCTGCGGTGTTTTCCAGTTTTGTAAGCCACGGTTTCATATGCACAATGGGGGGGTGATATTGCTATTCCATGAGGACGGAGCACTTAGGTCAAAGTTTTTTGTTGTAGGAGATTACTTCATATTGCTTTTGCATGGGATCTAGGGTTTTATAATATTTTTTTGTAGAAATATTACACTTTCCCTTCAACACTTGGATGAACCCTCCTCCTTAGTGGGTGGCCAAAGAAGGAGGATCCCAATTGCAATCAACTAAATAGGGTGGTATTGTTATTGATTATCATTAATCTACTGGTTTGGTTATAGGTGTCTTTTGTGATTAACAAAGGGTGAGTTCATTCTTGGAGTCTTTGTGCCACTATATGTTAGCAACATCTTCGGTTAGTATCACCTCAAGCATAGTAGGTTGGGTGGTTATATATACCAAAATTCCAAAAAAGAGGATTTTGATAGTGCTCATCTCTGTAAAGTTGCTTCAACTCTTAAGGAATATGGACTCAAGGCTAAGAGGTGCCTTAAACATAGCAGAATAGATTATTTTTTAGTAGATATTATTGTTAAAGTTGATGATTTTTAGGATGCCTAAGATGTGATATGATGAGTGTGATGTTAGGATCCTAATTTTGCAACATATCCAAGTGTATAATATTTGTGGGAAGTTGATTATGTAGCAACTGCTATAGTATTTAATATGCCCTTACAATGCTTAGTTTGTGTAGTCATACTTGTACAAGGTGAGAATCCATCACTTGAGTCAGCCTGGATAATTCTAGTGTAATAGAGAAATCAAAGGGTTGTGATCTCTTTCAAGAATTACTTGTGGAACATGTAATAAAGATGGGGTTTGGCAAATGATCACCATGAAAATTCAAGTAGTTCATTTTTTATCACCGAGTAATTTGCTTCACATTTTGTTACGATCCAACTAATAAAGCAAATTTGTTGCCCTTTTTTTTCTATTCCTCACTATAGCAAGACTACTCCCAACCTTGTATTCAATGCATCCATGTCAAGTAGAAATGGTTTCTTAAAATTTGGGCACTTCATAGTTGATGTTGCCAAGGCTTTTCTTTAATATTTGGAATGTTCTATGGTACTCTTTTGCTTGTTTATATTTCATTTCTTGTTTTAGCAAGGTCCTTAGAGGTTGTGTGATGATATTGACATGAGCAATAAATTTAATGGCACTTGTGACTAGTGCAAGAAATCATTGTTGTGACTAATCTAAGAAACAATTACAACTTCTTCTGGAACGGGAAACTCTTGGGACCTCAATTTCTAATACATTTTATCGATCTATCTATAATCCTGCATTAGAAATTATACAATCAAAATATTTTAAAGATGTTCTCCACCTATATATTTTGAATTGGATTTGCTATAAATTTTCTTACTAACAATGGAGAACTTCTTAAAGCACATGAAGATGCTTATCTCAAGTGTTGGTGTGAATCAATATGTCATCAAGTAAACAAGTAAGATTCTCTTTTTTATAAAGTCATGGAAAATTGTGTGAAGATTGTGACAAATGCTATAGTGCAAAGTTTTGAATAAGGGCTACTTCCAAATGAACCCAATTTTCCTTGGTAAATATGGTCATTTGCCCATGAGAGGATGTCTTCAGTGAGCAATTCAACAAAGATTTTTGGTTGGACCTTAGGGTTGAGTTGATCTTGGCAATGGTACTAAAGATAAAAAATTGTGATCAATTTTTTATTAGTGTGGTTAACATGATGCATTAGAGTGATAACGAACTTGCATCAACTTTTCGATGTGAGGGAGAATTTTATAGTTGCAAAACTATGAGGTGATGCATGATGGCCCATGGTTGCATAGATGCTCTATATAGAAACTGAGTATCATTCCTTGTTTCTATATTGCCCACAAATATAAGATGACCAACCTCTTGCATTGTTTTTGTAGTGAATACACCAATACATGTCTTTTTTTCCTCGATTGTCCACTTGTAAGGGCATTCTTACCACACAATAGTATGCCACGTTGTCGCAGCATGTAGTAGGGTTGAAGGTCACCACAGGGGTTTGGAAAGAGAAGAATGTATGGGGGTTCAAGAGCTTAGACTTCAGAGATGGTAGAGATAAGAGAAGGGTTGAAGGTTTCAAGCCAAGTTCTTGAAGATAAGAGATAGCAGGGTGTAGGCAGATTCAAGGAGAGGAGTAGACTGAAGAGAAGGGGTTCGAAGAGATTAAAGATGTAGAAGAATAATCCCAAAAAGAATTAGAAAATATAGAAGAATACTAATAGAGATGAAGCTTGTCAGTTTCTTTTAGCAGTATAGGAAAATATAACTCTAATAGACAAAAACATGTACAAAATAATACCTTCCTCTATGGTGCTCAGATCGCCAATCTGATGCTTCCAATGGCTCCGAAAGGGGGGTTAAATTCCAGGACACCTACCCAGAATCGTGCCAGATCACTCCTTCTTCATCTCCCACTTTTGGAGTGTTGTTCACTACCTGAAAACAACAATCGCACGTCGCGCAATTTTGCTAATCTATTTTTTTACATAAAATCCTCTCAAATTAGCTGAAAGCTACATACTTTCTTTTACATGTCCTCCTAATCTAGAAGTAATCTGTAGTTTTATGGATTTTTACAAGAGATAATATCTAGAATATAAAAAATTGACTAAAAATTTGTCTTTAAAAATCTAATATTTTGAACCATGGACACTAATACTAATGCCTAAAGTCGCATTGGCTCTCTAAATCTAAAAGGAAGCCACACTCTAGATTTTTTTACACGGTGTGCGCGTAGCGGCATGACATCCATCCCCTCCTAACCTACACATCCTCTGGCATGTGCCAAAGTCTTAAGGATTTGCAGTGTCAGAAGAAGTATCTTCTACCATTTCAATGTCTTCATCTTCTGCCTCTCTTCTTTCTCTACGTCTTCATGCTCTTGAATTATATTCAAGTCTTCTAGCTCATATGTTGAACTTTCTCTTCGTTTGAAGAGCTTGATTCTTTTTCCAGCTATGGGTATCTTCATGCTTGTTCCATCCAATTCAGCCAATGAATATGTAGCATTGTCATGAATGACCTTTACCACATATAGGCTAAACCAACGCTTTACCATCTTCCTAGAAGCACTGTATTGATTGTCTAGGCTGTTGTCATAGACAAGCACCCAGTCATTTTCTTGAATTGCTCTTGATGGAAGTCAATATCGCTTATCAAATCTTCTTTTGTTCTTTAGTCTTGCTGTCTTTAGCTTCTCAATAGTTGCTTGAACATCTTCATGCCTTCTTTCTAGCTGCCATATGCACAAAGTCAGCAACTTTCCTCTACTGATACCTTCCTCCCAAGGTAGAAGACTCCACGTGAGAATAGATTCTTCAATTGGCATAATTGGTTGTTGTCCATGCATAAGTTCAGTTGGCATATAGCTAGTCACTGAACTGTGAGTAGTCCGGTTAGCCCATAATGCAAAAGGTAGCATTTTAGGTCATTCTTATCTTTCCTCTACAAGACTTTGCTAGAGCTTTGAGAATAGGTTGATGACCTCTCTCACTCTTTCCATTTCCTTCAGGGTTGTAGGATGATGTTAAAGGCAACTTAATACCCAATTGAGCAAAGAAGTTGCGTGCCTCATCAACATTTTGTTATTCATACATGGGAATAGAAGTACTACTCCAAAATTGAATAGGAGTATGGACTCTAAAATGGACTAGGAGTAGGGCTCAAAACGATGTGAGATAGAGCAAGATAAATGGAATAGAGTGATTGATGTTAAATAATTTTACTTGAAATTTTTAAATGAAGTAGACTAAAGAGTTATTGCCACCTTAAGAGTAAACCTTAGATAAGAACAAAGACATTAAAAAATCCAAAATTTTGGTCTTTGTTTAACACCTTGTGAAAAAGATAAGGGGCCCATGTATGAGCCCAAGCAAAGGGTTTGCATAAGCAAGCAGGGGGTTGAACTGCCTATGCCCTCTGTAACTTAATTTTTTCTTGAAGGAAATTCTTGGACTTTGCATCTTGGATTAACTTTAGAAATTCTCCTTGGGTGCAATTTGATAATTCCCTTTCTTGTAAATTTGAGAAAGCAAGTGCGGTGTTGTGATTTGTAGCTCCTTGCATTGTGAAGTCTTCACTTTTATTATTGGCTTTTGCATTTGGTTGTTGCCTTTGTGCTTGTGGACAAAGGGTATGGGATCCTTTGGAATTGAAGGGACTAGATAGGAGAGGGAGTGAATGATCCTTAAGACCTATTCGAGCAAGAACTGACTATGGAAGAAGACACAAGGGCCTTGAGGTCTAAGACCATCTCCATCATCACCAAATCGGCCGCTCCTTAGAAGACAAACTGGAAAGCAAAGCCCCCTTGCTATCAAAGGCATCATGGTCGTAGTTTGCCTGCATGCCAACGTCATGATCTCCATTCGGCCACTGCACCCCTGCTCCCTCGGTCCACTCTGTCCAATTTAGCGACTGCACCCTTCTCGTCTGGCTCCCTTAGACGAGCTCCCCACGATCGGAGACGCCCCGCCGGCCCCAGCAGCTCCGGCCATGCACAGGGCGGCGACGTCACACGTTCCTATCATGGCATTTGGTCCCAGTAGAGTGCAATTCCGCCACCATGACATTGCAAGTGATCACGATGTTCCATGTCACACATAAAATTTTAAAAGGAAAAGACATTATAAATATTAGCACGCTAATGGCCAAGATCTCCTCTCTCCAGCGGTGTTACACACTAATGTCGGCTGCAATTCGACCTTGACATCTCGGCACACTAATTGCCATGACA
Organism: Lygodium microphyllum; assembly: GCF_053477565.2. Taxonomy (NCBI): domain Eukaryota; kingdom Viridiplantae; phylum Streptophyta; class Polypodiopsida; order Schizaeales; family Lygodiaceae; genus Lygodium; species Lygodium microphyllum. The sequence goes on from NC_141157.1 coordinate 89,207,350, forward strand.
TCGTGGACGCGGACACTTACAATCATGCTCGCCCATCTGACCACCTCCATGATTTTCTCTTAGCTTACATCTTGACATTTTGCCCATAACATGACCCTTGGATACCATGTCAACCTTAACCACACTAAGGCCAGTTACACACCACTGTGGACGGCTATTTCTGAAAAAAAGAGTGTCCGCTGATGACGTGTTGCATTATAACAGGCTGAGAAATTCACGGATGCTGGACACTTTTGGGCGGGGGATCTTCCCCGTCCTAAATCTCGTCCATGCCCAACACACTAGGTGACAAATTCTATACATTAAAAAAGAATGCTGCGCGCCTGACAACAATTTTTACCACCACCAATGGGTGATGGTAAAAGGCATTATTACCATTGGGCCATCTGCCGTTTTGTGAAAAGCTACCTATAGTTTAATGTGTAAAGGTAGTAAAGGACAGATTGCATGCTACCCCATCCGTCCGGGGTAGTGTGTACCCGCCCTAACGGGTGCACGATAGTCATGACCATTCCTTTCTTGAGCCAATAGAAAGGCCTTATGGTAAGTCAACTTATGGAAAGGTTCATGTCGATCAAGTACACTTGTCTGAGTCATTATATGATTATCTCAAATGACAAAACCCTCGTCTTGATATACGCAAGTGAATAACATGGTTGATGCATGCTAACATGTTTCTTGGAGGTTTGCACTTAATGCAAGATGAGTGGACAGGGTTTAGCATTTATGAATCTTGTGCACAATGAACGAGCGGAAAACTGCACCTGTAACAGTTACATATTAGAGTCAACCCAACATTGCAACATGTGGCTTTTGTCTCTTAGCAAGGTTTCTTCCTACTTTGAAACTGCCAATCACAAGTAACCTTTCACTTCTAGCTTAGACTCTTGTTAAAAAGTGCCTTGATCAAGGACTGCAATGTTGCACATTGCTATTTGAGATCTCTAAAGGGGGCCTTCCAAGTCCCCTCACCCTGTCAAACACCCTAGAATGTGAAGAAACTTGGGTATTGTAATGCTCCCCATAATTGGAAGCCGACATAGACATTATCTTGTTAGAGCCTAAAGAGATCCAAGACAGGTTTTTGATGTCAAGAATAAAATCTAGGGAATGAAACTCACCCATAAGATGGTTCATCTCCTTAATGATCTTAGAGCAAGAATGAGTTTATGAGGAGTTTGCTAGGAGTAGACACAATTGTGGAGATGCAACTTAGTCTTAAGATTCCTATCTATGTGATGAGGGACTTACTTAGAAGCTGAAAACGTCACTCTTTTAGGTTGTTCCTTATGCTAAGGTCTAAAGATGTTTATTAAGATATACTTTAAAATCTATCAAGTAACACACACTACCACATTGCCTTGAGAAGAGCAAAGTGCACACAAAGTAGATATCCACTGAGCAATTCGAGATAGACTACACACTTGCTCTTGACTTACCCCTTGAAACCTCACAAGGCTAAGTAGTTGATCTCAAGTTCACCCCTAAGTTAGAGAGTCGCTTGACTACAAATCCTTAAATCCAATTGCGTGAGCCCTTAAGCACTACCTTCATCTAGTCATCAAACACCTACATGGGTGTGCATCCAATCTACTTGAGTTGGCAAAAAAGTATCATCCAAAAGGGCAACCACTAGTGGCACCTAGGGCTAGTGTCTTGCCGATGAGGGCATCTAGTTCATGGTGAGGATACAACCTTTAGGGTTGACTCTCAATTGAGGATTCCACCCTAGTTAACTACCATAAGTTGGTGCACCCAAAGAGAGTTTATGCCACAAACCTAGGGAGGGCTGACTTGAGGGCTCTAATTTCTATTCCACATGCTAAAGAGCACAACCACCAAGGCACCTCATACCCTTTGACAAGGTAGGAAAGCTTGCCAAGTTCATCTCAAGGATCAAAGAGAGCAAGGATGAAGTAGAACTTCTAAAGGATGAAAACTAGCTTGTTGACCTCAACCACTCAAATTTATGTCAAACATTCATTGGCCCTTTGTCCCATCCATTTGGATCAATAGGTAAAGTATTGCTTCAAAGGTGCCTCAATCCATTCAGAAGCTCAACCCTTGACCTAGAGAATTGTGAAACACAAATCTAGATTGAACACAAAGAGTGTCTTGTGACATAGCCTTCAAAAAAATTATGTTTGTGAGCCACTTAGGAGCAATTACTTCCACCCATAAAGCTTCCACAAGTCACCATGAGTGAATACACTATGAGTTGGACCTAGCTTAATTCAAATCCCATATTAAGGAAAACCCCCACACCTTAGTGCAAAAATAGCACAAATTGCATCATAGTTAGTAAGCAACAACCAAGCCTTGATGGATAGGAAGCTATGTGGAACTCAATTGTAAGGGCACCCTTAGGAGTGTTGTGAGAAATGCATGGCAAAGTCAAAAGAGAGTGAATCGATAACTCCAATAGAGGTGAGATATGACCATGAATTAGAGCTACCATGTGACTTGACTTTACGCTATCAAGGCCCTTAGTTATGATCTAGAAAATCAGCATGCTAATCTAAAATCATCTCATTTTGCAATGTTGTGATACCAGGTTGACCAAGTAAGAAGCTGCTTTACTATTCATAGAAGTCCCAATGGAAAATCAAAGTCCCCTTCCCAGCCACATGCATCCTAGAAATGTTGATAACATGCTAGCAAATGTTGTCCCATTACCAAATTTCAAGGGAGAGTATAGTGAAGACCTCAAGCTTCATGTGGTGGGATTTATCATAGCATGTGTGGTCAACAATACTAGAACCCTAGAGCATTGACTCCTAATATTCCCCACCACTTTCAAAGGTGTAGTGTTTCAATGGTATGAAAGGCACATAGTGGGAGCTTTTATTATATGGGATAACATGAAGGTTGCTTTGTTTACCAAATTCACGGGTGAAGGCTTCGAAAAGTAGAATCAATATTAATTTTTGAGTTTAGACTGATTCCTTAGAGAGCCAATTGAAGTTTAATTCTCAAGAATGGAATACATATTGAAAAGATGGAATAACCATAATCTGGATGAATGAATCAAAAGGAAGCCTTTCTCAAGGATTGCAACCAAAGATTCATAAGTTCACAGAATTGAGAAAATGAGCTAATCTTCTAGCTACAATGGAAGGTGCCAAACTATATGATGAGGTTTAAGTTGAAAGGTGAGAAGGATCGAAGCTTGCACTCGAGAGCTATGGCAGGAGAGCAAGAGCAAGAAAGAGAGAGACAATAAATGGGAACTCCAACAATCACAATGTGTGACCGGGCCTTCCTTTATTCAAACTTTCACTAAAAGAATAAATAATAAAGTGACGGTGATGGGCGCTGCCACCTGCAATGTGCAGTGGCGGTGACTGTCAGTGTAGTAATACACGGGCGGCTAGGTAGAGGTGCCTTTGCCCCCAACAACCTCCCACTTAAAGGAAAATCTGCCCTAGTAAGGAGTGAAAAGAAAAAGAAAAAAGATAGTACAACATGTACACATATACAATAGGATGAGGAAAGACGTCATCTCATCCCACGCCCATCAACCTCTTGAGGAAGGCAAAGCGCTCTGTAGAGAGGCTTTTTGTGAGCAGATCTGCAAGATTCTGGTCAGTCGAGATCTTGACAAGATCAACAGACTTGTCCTCAACGACCCCACATATGAAGTGATACCTCACCTCAATGTGTTTTGTCTTCACATGGAAGACTGGATTCTTGGCTAACTGAATAGCACTCATAGAATCCAAATGTAGTGTAGGGATAGCATCAATACCAAGGTCAGCAACTAAACGACTCAGCCAAATGGCCTCCTTGCAAGCCTCAGTGGCTGCAACATACTCAGCCTCTGTAGTAGAAAGGACCGTGCATTTCTGCACCTTGGACATCCAAGAAACAGCACCTCCAACATAGGTGAATACATAGCTGGAAATGGACTTCTTACTATCTGCATGTCCTGCATAATCAGAGTTAGTGTACCCCACGACTCCTGTATCCTGGTTGCCATAGGATATGCACATATCTGTAGTGCCCTTTATAGGCACCTCATGATACCCTTCACGGCATCCCAATGCTTCTTGTTAGGTGTAGCCATATAGTGTGCCACAACACCAACTGCAAAGGCAATATCTTGACGAGTGGCAATCATGGCATACATAAGACTGCCCACTGTGGATGCATAGGGAATCTTGGCCATCTCGGCCCTCTGCTCATCTCTCTGCGGACAATCAGCCCCTGTGATACCTTCACATAAGAAGGCAATGGACAACCAATAGGCTTTACGTCCTACATGCGGAAGCGCTCAAGGACTTTATGGATGTACTCCCTTTGTGACAAGTAGAGAAATCCCTGATGCCTGTCGCGTCTAATGCGCATACCAAGTATGTGAGTGGCCTGTCCTAGATCTTTCATCTCAAAGCTCTTCTTGAGCTGAGCCTTAAGAGCATCTAGCTCATCATGAGCTTTCCCTTGCTATCAGCATATCATCCACATAGAGTACCAAAATCAATAAAGAACCGTCACGGGCTTTCTTCGTGTAAAGACACGGATCCATAGCACTCCTACTGTAGCCTTGTGACTGCATAAAGGCATTAAACTTATGATACCACTCCCTAGGTGCCTGTTTCAAGCCATAAAAACTTTTCTTCAATTTGCACACTAGGTGCTCCCTGCCAGGTTCTGCAATAGGTTGCTCCATATAAATCTCATCATGTAAGTCCCCATGTAAGAAAGTTGTCTTGACATCCATTTGGTATAAATCCAAGTCAAGCTAAGCAACCAAAGCCAAGACTAAGTGCAGGGTGGTCATCTTAACCACAGGAGAAAATAACTCATCAAAGTCCACACCATGCTCTTGCTTAAAACCCTTTGCTACCAATCTAGCCTTGTATGCGGCTTGGGGTGTCCAGGGGTACTTTTTAGCTTGTACACCCACTTGCATGGTAAAGCCTTCTTGCCCTTAGGCAAGGAAACCAAATCCCAAGTCTCATTCTTATACAAGGATTCTATTTCAGAATGCATAGCTCTCTCCCACAAGTGATTGTCACCCTTGCGCATAGCCTCATCATAAGTGAAAGACTCTCCTACATCTGTAACCAAGACATAATGCATCGAGGGCTGAAATCTATCAGGTGAGCGTCTGTCTCTAGTAGACCATCTCACGGCAGGCTCTGCTGCTTGCCCAGTTGCCTGTCCAACACCCTGACCATAAGCATCTGTTGCAGCTGTAGGCTGTCCAGCTGGCTGTGCGAGAGCTCTCAACAACTCTCTCAGGCTGCCTATGCATCTTGTCTTCATGGAAGAGTACATCATGACTGCGGATGACTTTTTGTGCCTGCGGATCCCAGAGATGGTAACCCATCTCGCTTGCATCCCCATAACCAAGAAAAATGCATTTGACACTCTAGGATCTAGCTTACTTCTCTTGTCCCTGGGCACATGGCAAAATGCCTCACATCCAAAGACATAGAGATGCACATAAGAGGGAGGTTTTCTAGTCCATACCTCCTTGGCAACTTGGAAATCCAAACCACTAGAAGGTGATCTATTTATGATATGCATAGCTATACTAACTGCCTCAACCCAAAAGCTCTATGGTAGGCCTGCATGGCTAAGCATACTACGTACACACTCCTAGATGGTTCTATTCATCCGCTCAGCCAAACCATTCTGGGAGGGGTGTAGAGGGTGGTTAACTGACGCTTAATACCCCTCTCATCACATAACTGCTCAAAAGCGCGTGAGGCATACTCACCCCCATTATCTATCCTTAGGCATTTTAGCCTATACCCAGACTGGTTCTCAACCAATGCAAGCCATCTCTGAAACACAGCCAAGACATCGGATTTCAGCTTAATGGGATAAACCCAAACTTTCTTGAAAAATCATCTATGAAAGTAACAAAATACTTGGCACCACCCATAGACTGACAAGGCATGGGCCCACATACATCAGAATGTACCAATGCCAAGGGCTCACTCATGCGTGGCCTACCAAACTTCTTATGCGTAGATCTAGTCTGCTTGCCATAAAGACAATGCTCACATGAATCAAAACATGCATAATCAAGAGGCGGTAAGTACCAGAAAGCATTTTCATTCCCTTCAAAGACATATGGCCCAAACATGCATGCCAAAGAGATACATGTGGGATAGAACCCAAAGACAAAAGATGATCAAGGGAAGAAGCGGATACAATCAAGGGATAGAGGTTGCCAGCCTTGGCACCTCTCGCAATCACAAGTCTGCCACCACTGATCTTCCATGCAGAGTCTCCAAAAGATACATGATAACCTACGTCATCAAGCTATCCAGCTAACAGGAGACTGCGTGCGAAAGCAGGTATATGACATACATCCTGCATAACAAAATTGCTACTAGAAGAAAACTGTAGCCTAACATTACCAATGCCCACAATATCAAGAGAGTTGCCATCACCCAAGTGCACAAAACCCGAACCAATACGGTATGAATGAAACCACTCTCGGCAAGGTGTCACATGAAAGGACGCACCTGAGTCCAAGAGCCAACACTGTGCATACATAGAGTGTATCTCTGTCATCTGCGAAGCACTAGAAGAAGCTGCAAGGATATAATCATCATCAACATCTTCAGGCTACATAACATTGATCTCTTCAATTTTAACACTGGACTTTGCAGGCACTATGCTGTGATCAGAAGACTTATTCTGCACTTTGTCTTTCCCCTTATCTTTGCGCCTTTCATTGCGTAGTCTATAGCATTGTGGCCTAATATGCTTTTTTCCACAATGGTGACAAGTAACATCTGCATTTCTACCATGGGATTCACTACGTGACTTCCCACGAGACTTAGATCTAGATTTCTAAGAATCCTGTCCCCACGGCCACTGCCACTGCCATGCTTTCCATATCCATCATTTCTGCCTCTAACTGTCATAGCATGTGACACACGAGAGGCATCCAAATTCTTATGGTTAACCTCTTCCTGCAGAAGAGCACTCTCAACATCAAGGTAGCAGTAGAGGCACATAATGCAGTGCAAAATACATCCCATGACTCATTAAGAGCACCAAGCAAGAAAAGAGGAGTGAGATCCTCTACAAAAGTGATGTCCTATGAAGTCAAGTCCTTGAGTATAGCATGGAATTGGCTCAAGTGAGCAAACATGGTCACATTATCCTTCATGCACAGATCCATAAGCTGCTTCAGCCAATACATCTGATTCACTAGACTTTTCTTGTCATAAAGATTCTTGATTTTATCCCACAACTGCCATGCACTCTGTTTTTCCTCAAATACATTGTAATGAACCTGTTTTGTGAGAGATAATACAATAGTGGACTTGCATAACTCACCAAGCTCAAGCCATTCCTCATCTGGCATAGTTGCATAGCTCATCAAGCTCAAGCCATTCCTCATCTGGCATAGTTGTAGGCTCAACCTCAAAGGTTTGATCTGTGATTTCTGCACCAATACTTGCCAAATCTGGCTCTTTCAATAAGAGTAATTCATACCATCAAGCTTAATGATGTTGAAAATAGCATGATCAGTGGATGAACTCACCATAATGCAGGTTGTAAGACTGCAGGCACTTTATAACTACTTGCTGTTTACTACAGAAAATGACAAAACAATCACTAAAATCGAGAGAAAAAAGGTGAGAAAAGTGTAACCAAAGCTGCGGCCCACCAACTACTATGAAAGTACATCATTTTCGAATATTTCAACATGAAAAATCCATGTCAATCTGGAGTTATATGCTTGTTGTAATAAATGACAGCAAGGTACTATGAGAGTCGAGCTGATCAAATCACTACACCAAGTCAATAAATGATATCCAAGACATGACCAGCCATAAACGCGCATAAATCAACACCAAACAATCATCAAGACCCTGAGCAAACACCCAAACATGTCACCAAAGCATCCGTCAGTGAGTAGGCATACCCCCTAGACAATAGGGCAAAGTATACATAACACTAGCAAGACCTGACACCAGTAGGTGTATGCTCACAAGAGTGCAAAGCCCAAGCTCAAGTCAAAAGCAACTCCAAGATATCAGTGCATGAACCATGCAACATTTAAGTGTAAGAGATCCCAAAGTCTCAAGTATCTGCAAAATTCTCAAAATAGCATAAACCTCCTGTTCAATGTCGGTCAAGCATACAAGATGCTCCCACTGGCTCAAAAGGCGGATAAACGAGCTCAACAGCTCAAGCAAACCAAGTCAAAGTACCAAAGATAGGTAACCAAGACAATGACTCAATAGCATCCGAGGTTGTAATGGAAAAAGCCAAGTCGTAACGGAAAAATACAAGTCAATGTCCAACTGCTCAAGGGAATACTCAAATGAATGTCGAGACGAGCTCAAACAACTGCCATCCACAGCCAAAGCATAAAGCATTCACCAAGACATCATAACCCATACTGGGTAACCTAAGCATAAACCATGTCATAGATAAAATGCCAGCTGCAAAGAAGTGACAGTCAAACCCAAATCGAGCTCTAATCTCAACTCAAAAGTATTCCAGAGCATAAACAAGACATGTGGCATAGTCCAAATACATCATGACATCATACCAAGTAGTCGGGAGCACCATGTGACCAATAAGCATAACCCAACTGTACCATAAATAGCTTCAACCCTAAAGTTTCCAGTAGCATATAACCTCTGTAAATTGAGAAAATTAGTGCTCAATCCAAGTTCAAATCCATAGGCAAACCATAGGCATACATTCCCGTATGTATAGGCACCAACCGGGCATAATCAGGCATCAAATGCCAAGAACTGTAAGCATAAAATTGAAGTAACAGGTGGCTGCCCTATTTTGGACACATCTGGGATTGTTAAAAATATTTAATGTCTGAGCTAAATCATCTCCAAATGTGTCTCACATAAGAGGCATAACATCCACAAGTGATCTGGTATCAATAGACATCACTAGAAGCATCACATAAGCCATAGGCATACAAATACATGCTGTCTCAGACCTGAAATCTGTTGTAGAATATTATGTCATAAGAATTTGGCAAATCCGACATCATCATCGTGTTCGGAGCATGCCAAAACTCCAACTTAGACTCTTACCTTTCCTGAATTGGGTTTCGAATGCCTGAGATATGACAAAAAGAGTGATTTTTGGGCCGTATTTTAAAACAAGCGCAAAAAAAACGTGAGCTGGCTGGGGGGGTCTGATATCCTATGTGCCAACAATGGGACCCAAAGGGGGACACAAATGGGGGCCAAAGAAAGCCTACATCAAGCCTCAGCAAGCCTTGATATGCTGGAAGCAAGATCCAGGTGAAGGAAGCTCCAAGAGGGGTGAGCTATGGCTACCCACAACCTGTGAAAATCCTGTTTACCTAGACCTATAGACTAAGATAAATCTTTGAAATAATGAAGCAACACCTCAATGTCAATGCCCTGATGGTGCCTCAATAGGCCGGGAAGAAGCTCGGGAAGCCGGGGAGTGACGGGAGCTCAAGAGAATGAGCTATGGCTGCCGGGAAGGAGACCCAATGCAAGTGGGGAGTCGATGGGAAGCTGAGAATGCCACGAGCCAAGCTCAAGAGTCGGGAAGCTGCACTCTGATACTAGTTGAAAGGTGAGAAGAATTGAAGCTTGCACTCAAGAGCTATGGCAGGAGAGCAAGAGCAAGAAAGAGAGAGACAAGAAATGGGAACTCCAACAGTCACAATGTGTGACTGGGCCTTCCTTTATTCAAACTGTCACTAAAAGAATAAAGAATAAAGTGACAGTGACAGGGGCCCGCCACCTGCAGTGTGCAGTGGTGGTGACTGTTAGTGTAGTAATACACGGGCGGCTAGGCGGAGGCGCCTTTACCCACAACATAAGTGAGCTTGTCCATTACCCTAGGAAGAGGTTTTCTATCTCTCCTGGTGTTAGGAACAATGTATAAAGCTCCATTGATGGCTAGGAGTCCAATCTTGAAGCCTCCGGACCCAATCTTGAAGAGAAATTGAAGAAATTGAAGGTCGTGATCTATGGCTATGGCTGCCCCAAATGTCCAAATGTCCAACTTGCATTCTTGCCTCCATCTTTAAGTATAGGCTTCTTGATGCTTGCTTCTTCAAAGATTCCTATAGGCACAAGTTCTTGGGACCAAGGAAGGCAAAAGCCCTCAAGAATAAGTGAGTTTTGAAGGAGAATCCATGGCTATCCATGGCTTGCACCTATTAGGGTTTCAAAGGTTAAGTAAAGTCCTTTAATAAAATCCAAGAAGATGAGAAGGTGGCCTCAGACTTGCAAGAGCCAATTGTTAGATGGTGGGGAAGAAGTCCAAGATGAAGAAGAAGCTGAAAACAAAATGACCCTGGTCTGATCAGGTTTCAGCCCCTAAATGTGCACCGAAATTTACGGGCTACTTTCTGGGGGAAAAGGGAGGGTCAAACCAGTCCCTCGACAGCTTGAATTGATGGCTAGGATCCTTGTGAGGCTCTAGAAGAGTGATGAAGATCACTAGGGTTGAGGTTGAGAAGATCCATGGTGTTTCTCCTCCATGGGAGCTTGGCAGGAGCTTGAGAATGAGGAGAGAGAAGATTCCATGTGAAAAGTAACCAAGACTAACTCTTCTCTACTTCTTGTGACCATTGTTTATAAAAATTTACCTTCAAATTTGGCCCAGAATGACCCACGACCTGCTAAATGTGGTGTTCTAGCCTCCAACTTGGTCCAAGGACTCCATTAATGCTTTTGACCTGTCCTCTTGGTTCGTGACTTGTAGCTCCTCAGTGCTCCTTCATTTTTGTGCTTCTCACTGTGTACCTGAAGCTTCTTGGATTTTTAAACTGAAAAGGATGGTAACTGAGCATGTAAGGTAACTAAATGGATCAGAACTAGAGCTCTGATACCACTTGTCGTGAAGAGAACAGAATAGAGAGAAGAAGAGGAGAGAGTGTGTGTGTAGAAGAGAGAGAAAGGCTACAGGAAGAGAGTGAAAGAGAGTGATGAGGAGAGATAAAGACTAGAAAAAGAGAGAGAAAGACAGAAAGAGAGACAAAGAAGCCATGAGAGCTTAGAGAGGAGATGAAGATGAAAGGAGACTTGTATTATAATATGATGATCAAAAATCAAGTCCCTAACACCTTATATACCAGCTAATGTAGCTACTATTTCTCCATTATTAAAACCCCCTCTCTTACACTCCATGCCATATTTATAATATTAAAGTGAATCTTACTTTGCCCAAAGATAAGTCCTTTATAATCACTCTTTTCAAAAAAGAGTTTGAGTTAATTGAATCAATGGTTATTATCAGTTACACAACCTACAACTATTGAGAGCCATAAAATATTTCTAAAATGTTTGCAATATATATCCTAGAGTCTTAAATATCAATAAACATTTATAAAGAGGATGTACGCATGCCTTTAGAATAAATGGCGGTGTGTCTTATTTGAAGAAGTATTTGGAATAAATTGTGCTTGTCTCACTAATATCCAATTCATTTTGCTCTACACGTCAATTGTCAAAAATTCAAAAAATCATGTTAGAAAAATAATTAACTGAATCAATGCAACTAGCCATAATAAATCAATTAACAATTTAAATTCCATAAAATAATCATTTCGTGTAGGCATTAACACTTGAGATATGAATAGTGTGGCATCATCCACGTACGACTTCATCCGCATTCATACCTACACGTCTCATGCCCGAAAAGGAAGGGCATCCCCATCAGCATTTCTCCCAAGATTTGTCCTTAGGAACATGTCTCGCGTTAATGAAGAACCATTTAAGGCACTCATCCCATCTATGTGCACACAAGGGAGAACCATCAAAGGCACCCATCCCCCCATGAAGGTCCCTCTTGGCAATAGGTTTATTGCCTAGACTTTCTCCATCCCACTTCACAATGGAAGATCTTAGCCATTCCCACAAGAATTGGCTTGAATTTTGGGTTCATTCCCACGAGAATCGACCTAAATTTTGGGTTCTAAGTAAACTAAGATCTCCTATTTGGGTTAACTAACATTGATATTTGAGCAACTTCTTATGCTAGATTACCTGAAGTTGACTCTTATCACATTCCATTCAAGGAGAGTGAGAAACAAGGTGGAATGTGAGTACATCGACCCCTCTTCCCGTTGTAAGGCAAAGTCTCACTCCATTCCCCTAAAATGATACAAATTCAAGGTTCTAATTTATTCTATGGATCAATATTTCCTATACTATAATGCATAGAGTTCGTCAAAAAGCTCTCAGATTATTGAGACCACCGTACCTTAGGGCGGATTCATTAAGAATCATGCCCTTTCACTTCCCTTAGGTGGTAAGTTTAATTATCTACTTACCTAATACATTTAATGTATACACATAAAATCAACTTTCTTAATTTAATCATTTTAATCATAGATTTCATTCACGTAATTTAAATCACAATATAAAAACAATAAAAAGAATCATTTAGAAAGCAACTTCTTATTTACTAAAGATTCTTATACAAGTATTCACCTTCCACCCATATGGATGAACGACATGAATACCTTGATTTTTCCAAGATTCTCAGGAAGTCCTTTTGGAATCGCACAAGGGTTTTGATGATTCCAAAGTGTCTAGAAGTTTATTGGCCAAAGCCTGTCTAGCATCCTCTATTTCTCTTAACCAAGAACCCCTTGTCAAACTCAGCATAAGAAGAAAGTAGAAAAAGTGAAAAAGTGCAAGTCAGGACCTAAAAGAGGTGGTCTAGAAGGAAATTAGACACCACAGAAGAAGTAGGAAGGGAAATGGCCGAAAGCGCAAGGACAGCCTTAAAAGCTAAGTCAAAGGCAAAAGCACACTTTTAAATGCAAGGCGTCCCTAAAAAATTTTGTAAAAGGGCAGCAAGCTCCCTCGTGTGCAAATTGTAAATGTAGATGGGCGGTAGAAAGAAGATAGGAAGAAAGGAGGACAAGAGAAAAAAGGGCCTAGCCCTGTAAAAAAAGGGAATAAGGGGATGATCGTCCAAAAGGGATTAAGGGTTTTGTATATAAATTTGAAAAGTGAATGAGGAGCTCATTCTTTGGTGTGTGGCAAATTGGACTGATATTCTTCTCTTCTTCTCTCCTTCTTGCTTGCTTGTGTGTGCTTGAGAGAGGGAGTGTGAGAGAGTGAGTGTGTGAGGGTGAGGAATCAAGGAGAAAAAGCTCTCCATCATCTCCTCTCTTCTTCTCTTCTTATCTTCTCTTGTCTTGTGTGCGACTATGGAGAGTGGAGCTTGAAGGTGGAGGCTTGAGCTTGCTTAAGCTTGCATCACGAACGTGGAGCTAAGGGGTGTGCTTGAGGGATGAGGCAACTTGTTTGGACATCAAGGTAAGCTCACTACACCCTCGTAGGATCAAAGGTGCATTGGTTAGGTGAGGGATAGCCATAGGTGTTTGCTTAAAATGCTTGAAATAATAAGCGGTCCTTGGGTCTTGGCAATCGAGAATAAGCTCACCTCTACATGTTGGCTCCATTGTTGGGACCAATGGATTCAAGCTTGATTACTTGTGTGTCTCAAATCGAGTGATGAAGTAAGGGTTTCATTCCCGAATCAGAGCTTGAGATAGGTGGGAGGTTTTGGGTTTTTAATCTTGGCAACAAGTATTTTGGTTTTTTTATGATTAGGCAAGTAGGAGTAAGCATTGCAATTTTTTGTTTTTTATTTTTGTTGCATGTGGAGTAGGTTAGGACCGCACAATTGAAGGAAAAATATTTTGGTTTTCTGTTATTGAATAGGCCCAAATAGGGCACAAACAGGGAGAAAAATGGGAAGAAAGAGTGCTTGGAGGTGTTAGAATTGCACAAGGAGTAATCGGGTAGATTAAGGTTGAGTCTAGCAAGGGTTTAAGACCTTGGGAGGCAAAGAGAGACCTCATTTTCAAGTTGTGCAATAGAGAGAGAGAGAGAGAGAGAGAGAGAGAGAGAGAGAGAGAGAGAGAGAGAGAGAGAGAGAGAGAGAGAGAGAGAGAGAGAGAGAGAGAGAGAGAGAGAGAGAGAGAGAGAGAGAGAGAGCTTGTGTAGAACTTCGCGCTTTCAGTGAATCGATCGAAGGCCACAGGAGTTTATTGCTTGGATCAAATGTGTAGAAGCCTTTCTATACATCTAACCTTAGATCCTAGAGAATCTTGCTTGTAGGCGCATAGCCAAAAATCCATGGCAGGAAGTGATTTTCATTCCCGCGGCTTATGTGCCAGTGGAATCGGATGCAATCCGTAGGCATCTGATTCCCAAAATTGGATACTCGGATACTCTGGGTTCATCCAATTCCTAGAATTGGATGGCCCACAATTGAACTAATCAAAATTGGACCACTTGGACTCGGACCATCCGATCAACTGATCAAACCAACTAGAATCAAACACCTCAATAATCAGACCACTACTATGTGTCCGATCATGAGGATTGGACACTCGGACTTAGCCTTGTCTGATTTTTTAAATCGAACAGTCATACAACACTGTTTGATTCCTAGAATCAGACACACTTGAATTGGACCAACCTGACCTATCCGATTGGACACACCATGTTCGATTTCCAAAATTGAATAGCCTAGAATTAGACATGAAAATTAGACCATACAGAATCGAATACATGTCGAATCTAATGTCTAATTTCTGAAATTGGACACTGCAAAATCAAACTCTGCAAAACCAGACCAAATTTTGGCACATCAAAAATGAAAATTTTAGTGTATCCGCGATGACAAAGAGTGCAATCCGTAATAAAGAATTCAGTGCAAGCCTTACATGTAAATCTAACCCTAGAAATCATAGCCAAATGGCCAAGCGTAGTGCTGATACTTGTATTAGTATATTCGACACGATTAGAGCCGTAGCTAACCAGTAGACCCCATTTGACCCTAATCAAGGTGAATGACATAGTAGAGACCCTAGAGACCACAGAAAATGGCTAGGAATTGATCCTAGAGTCCCATTAGGCCAAGCAGGTAGGTGAGAGTGTGAGAGCTAGAATCATCATCTTGTATTTGCACCCACATTGTTTTCCAACACTTGAAGTGTGCTTAAGAAAAGCTGAAAGCTTGATTTTTCATAGTGCATGGAAGAGAGCACACACACTGAGTGAGTTTAATTGAGGACCATTTGTAAATAATAAGGAACTCACTCAGACTTAACAATCTGAATAGACCAACTAGTAGAACAAGACCCTAAAACATAGCTGAGTGATCAAGAATCCCAAGGATAGTACCAGTGTGGAAGTGACCCAGGAGTCAGACACTACAAGGACTGACACCACTGAAGGAGTGGATCTATAGTACTTAATCAATCTCATCGACAACCTCGTGGAGCATGAGACTGCAATTATGGTAGAGTCATGCACTAACCACAGACATGGCGAAGAGCTTGACCTAGGCAGTTTTCCAATGACAAAAATCGAGCAACTAGTCGCCAATTATAATCTAAAGACATAAATATACCACCACGGTAGGACAACCAAGGATATCATAGCGGACCTCAAAGAGGAGAGGAGACTAGCATGAGAAGCTTTGTAGGACATAGTGACCTACAATTAGGAGAACATTAAGCCAGAAGCTTGTGGTAGAGCATAAAAATGTATGAGATTCGATGAGTGCTAGCCCTAGTAAGTAGAAATAGGACATGCCATGATGCAGAGAGGAAAAGAGATCTAGAAGGTGATCTCACGTTGAGCAAGCTTCTTACAAAGCAACTGTTAGATAACTCATCAGCAAAGCAAAGGGTCACTACAATGGCAATCTCATTGCTTGTAGGATTTTAGGAGTTAACCAGGACTCTAAGAGCCAATCAAGAATCCTTGTCGTGGCTAAGCAATTAGATAAGTACCAACCAAAAAATGACCCACATAGTTTTGTAGTTTAGTTTGAGCAGGTCTTTGAGGCCAATGGTCTTACCGATCTTACTTTGCGCTCTTAAGATTTGCTCTATGCTTAGGAGATAAGAGTAGGACCTGGTACACGATTCTGGACATTACTGAGTGAACTGACTTTAACAACCTCAACCGTCCTTTCATCAAGAGATTCTTCGAGCCTGGGTACTCTGATAACCTTCTAGTATAGCTGATGTGTTGAACAGTGCATGAGGGAGACAAGGAACAGAGGAAGAGTGAGGAGAAGAGAGACACGAGACACCGGAAGTGGAACCCCAAAAGTGTGTCAACTGAGCACACATGATAGGAATATATAGAGGGGACCTGGGGCACTATATATAGTCTGTACACAGCGATGAGACCTACACGAAAATCCTAAAACGAAACCTTGACAGTGCACCGTGCACTGAATCAAAGCCTGTGTGTAGCAGTAGACCCCGCGGGTCAGGCCATGGCTGTGTTTCGAAAGACAATGGAAAAAACCCAAAGCACACTGTTCCTGAAAACAATGTCGAAACCCTAAAGCATGCTCGAAAGTGGGCGTCATGGAGTCAGCAGCAGTAGCAGCATGCAAAGGATGCTGCTGGAGCGAAGCATTATTTCTTCGGTCGAGTTGATCTGAGGTGAGGCGAGATGAGGGTGCCGTTGACATGGATGAGGTCGCGGAGCCGTAGGAAAGCCACGGCGGAGTGTGCGAGGTCACCATCATGAGCACTATAATGACCACTGCCATGAGCATCATCATGATAAGGCCCAAGTTGGAGGATCTGGACAGCCATGGCGCTGGGAAGGTGAGGGGGGCGGCGGAAAAAGGAAGCCCCGGTCCTCATATAGAGGAACAAGGTAGTGGGGCCAAGAACTCGTCCTCCAACAGCAGCGGCAGCAAGCCAGACCTTCAGCTCTGATACCATGTTGAACAATGCGTGAGGGAGACGAGGAATAGAGGAAGAGTGAGGAGAAGAGAGATACGAGACACTAGAAGTGGAACCCCAAAAGTGTTTCAACGGAGTACACATGATAGGAATATATAGAGGGGACCTGGGGTGCTATATATAGACAGACTATATATAGCTAACATGATGAATGTCAAGCAAAAAGATAAGGAGGACATAAGAGACTACATCACCAACATGTGGAGTCTCTTCAAGAGAATCCCAACTGGTGAATGACCCATTGAAAGAGTTGTCTCTATAGTCTTCATCAATGGGATACACAGTGAGGAACTCTACAAGGCCTTGGCAGGCAATTTAAGCTTGCAGCAATATGCACTAGCTAGGGTCTTTGACGAGGCAACCAAAGTGGAAAACTAGCTCAAAGAGAGAAGCTCCAAGAGCTCGTGATCTCAGAGGACACAAATACTAGAAACTTTGAGAGAATTTCAATGTCAAGTGAAAGATCACACCCAAGTACTCAGGATAAAGACAAGGGCACAGCTAGCAGAGATAAAGATCGAGCTAGCCAAATTACAAGAAATGAAGAGATGACCAATACACCCTCATGTCCAATGCATGTATTGTAGCTAAAACCACTTGCCAGTCCAGTATCAACACCTGAGGTCCTGCCAAGTGCAATAGGTTTGGTCACGATACCTTGCATTGCAGGCTACTGAGGATACTCACGTACTCACAACCATACAGATAGTCCTACCTAGTGAATAGGCCACAATACTTTTTTAGGAGGGGAGCCCCATTGGCTCTCCTAGCACCTAATGATGCCAAACCAACCATTCCTAGGATGGAGATAAACCCCATAGACATACCTGAACCACATGGACCCTATGTGACCCATCCGTTGAGCGATGCTCCAGTCCACTATGTGGAGGAGCCAAATGACAAAGAGCCTTATGTGCACCCCTACGTGTCATATGATGAAGAGGGAAATATAATCCTTATAGATTTTACCAACGTGTACCAATGATGGTGTTAGGTAGAGGTAGAGGTAGAGGCTTTTGAGGGCAAACCCAAGAACCAATCTTTGTTGGACTTGTGGACACCCAGGATATATCTCCTCATGCTACCCTGAACGAAAGTAGGCTAATCATTGATCTTAAATGCCCAAAGCGTGGAATCACTCACCTGTTTGTCAAATGCTTAAGATGAAGACCACCTGCTAGTGCAACAAACGAGCCATGTGTACCATTGGGGTTGTTTGAAGTTGAGACATTTAACAGAGAGGACACACCCATCCCATTGCATGTCATGACCCACACACACAGTTAAAATAGGCTAGCATATCACTACCTATACCCAGCAACTTGGATGCAGCCTCAATTAAAAAGAAAAGTCGTACAAAAAGGAGAAAGAAAGTTGGCACAAAGTTGATGCTAAAAACAGAGAGTGCCATGACGCTACCTATTGGAAAAGATAGACATAGAGGCAAAAACATGAGCTCCAAAGAGAACTGAGAAGGGGAGTGTGAAGGTCGGGGAGTACAACGCCAACTTGAGGCCATCAAAAAGGTCAAGGAGTGGGTGAAAAAAGTTGAGGAGCACCTGAAGGATGCTAAGCCCATATTGGAAGATGAGATTGACAATCTCTCAAGCATAAGCACACCAGCCTCATCTCCACGACCAAAGTCAAAGGACGTGATCGTATCACAAGTAGTGTCACTTAAATAGAATCTACATGCTACAGGTTAGCAAATCAGTTGAGACCATTGGCCATGAAACATAGAGTTAGGAGAAATGCAAGCAGCTAATGACCTCCTCACTATGCTAGTGACCACCTTGGTGAGTGTAAGCCTGAGAGATTTGCTTAAGCACCATCCAATGCTATGGAAAGAGCTAAATTAGTGGGTTGAAGGGCCAATGGATCAAGGGGCATCTAATCTACAAGATCACAACATGGTAACTTAGATACCCACTTTGACGCTGCATTCGGTGCCCAAGTCCTTGCACGTCAATGCTTTTTGGGAAGGCACCGAAAGGTATGTAGTCTTATTGGTCCTAAATCTAGGTGACACCATGAGGAAGGGAATTGTAGTTATGAGAGTAGAAGTTAGTATATTGAGCCATGCAGTACTCTAGGATTGGGAAACCTGCCTATTGAGAATACTAGGTTCAATGTCACCCTAGCCAATGGAATGAAAGTGCAGCCATTTGGAGTATTAAAGAACTGGCCATTGAAGATTTCACGTATGGAGTTCCTAGTTGACTTTATAGTCATGAAGGGAGTGGACTATGACATCCTATTAGGTCAGCCCTGGATGCACAATGCATGGGTCATAGAAGACTGGGGTAATAGTCTAATCTTCTCGGGCAATCCAACTGAGGAAGTAAAAGTAGAGATGATCACATTGGGAGACCACATCAGTTGACTTGGATGACATCTCCACCATGCTGAAAGGTGGCGCGCATATTAGGAAATCTTACAGGGCACTCACCAAGTACATCCCTTGTCCTGAGGATGAGCAAGATTGGATGCATGTGCTAGCCACGATTGATCTACCATTCTTGAAGAGTCAGAAGTATGAACAAGCTGCTAAGGCAATTGTTGAGCCTAGTGACATGCCCTTAGTACCAACCTAAATGACGACAATGAGCTCTCATAGACAATCAAACCCTATTAAGGTGGGAGTGGCCACCATCATGGAAATTGAAGATGAAGATGAGATAGTGGTGGCACTTGCATTCCTATGCTTATTAGTGACTGACCAAAAGACACACATCTTTGATGCACTCATGGATGAGGGAGCTGACTATAACATCCTTACACACACAATCATTAGACCCTCATTGGTCAACCCCAACTATAGCCTACCAACATTAAACTCAATCCATTTGGAGGACAGTCCTACTCACTACTTGAGAAGTGTAGAATAACGGTCTCTATTGAGACTTAAAGTTTACCTGTGAACTTCTATGTGATGCCTAACACTGCCCAATCGCTAGTAAGGAATCGTTGCTAGGATGTGCATTCAAGAAAAAAGCACTACAAGGTTGACTATGACTTGCAATGCATTCACCCTACCATTGGCAATGTTAAGATAGTAACAGATTTCAACAAGGGTAGCACAGCTCCAGTGAAGCCTACAAAGCTAGCGATAGAGAAACCTACTACCAAGCCTAAGGAGAGGGATCATGATTGGTCATAACCCACCAAACCTCAATGCTAGCAAACTACACAAATCAAAGCTAAGGCCTAGAAACCATAGCTCAAGTGGATTGATGGGACCAAAAATGGGCTGGCACTGGCTATGACACTAGTAGCTGGACCTCATGCACACAATTTACAACTACACCACCGCATGGCCTCATGGCCAGGAGTGTCTATAATAACTAAATGCACACTAGATACATCTAATATTGTGTTTGTAGCTGGATAAGAGTCCAACGGCACCTTCCCCAAACCCCTCAAAGGGGGTATCCCACACATATTGGCAATAAGTGCCATCGACTGATTGTTGTGGCCCCACTGTAGCTCTCCTACATCTTGGGGACTGGCCCCTCGATGTTGCTTTTATATATAAACACATTCGCACAAGACTCCTCTTTTTTTCAGCAAGATCTAGGAGATACCATGTTTCCTCACCAATAAATTCCCCCAAGAAACGAATGACTAACCTACAACAAGGGGAATCTCACCTTCTCAAGTGTGGGTCAACTTGATACCATATGTATGATCAATGCAATAGTGGATGTCTCATTGTACACAAACATTTATGTTTCAAAATCAACCTATGTGCTAGTATGCAAACAATCTTTTCATGAATTCCAACTAATACGTATATGCTTCATTGCAAGAATCTAGCACCAAGGCAAACCTTTTGCTACTAGATCCCTTGTTTCCAAATAGACAGATTTCTAAATGCTATGCATAGAAAGAGCAATCATAATTTGTATTATTTCAGCCCTCAAACTATTGCACAAATTCCTCATCCCCCTCACCGTTTAAGTTTTGCTTCGTTGCATAGGTGTATGGAGGTTTTTTGTCATGGTTTAATGTATAAAAAGCAATAAATCATGCACTGTAACAAAAAGATAGGGTAAATTGAGGCCAAACCTCATGCTTTGCCACTACCATACATCCACAACCACTTATTATATTTTTTCGTATTTTTCTAAGGCGTATTTTTATTTTTTTTCTTATTTTTTATTTTTCTCTATTTTTTCAATAAAAATTTTGATATATTTTCAAAGTTGTGGCTCTTGATTCTTAGAACAACAGAAATATAGATTTTATTGGCATTTTATCCCATGTGTATTGATTTATCCCACCCGAAAACACCAAAAACTTCATTTTTCTCAAAAAACCGTGTTTTATGGGTTTCTAAAAATTATTTTCAACATTTTGACTTTATTTTTTCTTAATTTTTCATTATGTGAGCATAGAACAAATAGTAAACAACATGTCTACCAGTTTTCACTCCATAAGAACAACATTGGCTCAATCAAATATTTTAAAAAATAAATTTCCTTTATAAAATAGAATTACTAGTTTTTTCCTTGTTTGCAGGTTTTAAAATCTAATGCCAGATTGTAGATCAGCCTTCATTCAAGGGTTAGTTCACCTCGAGATAGCCAACTCTACCCCTCTATCGATTCGGGAGTGATCCGATACTATGCCGGACAAGCGTTCACCACCCGATTCTCTTCTTGATTCTTCCCACATGAATTGCCTCTTGGAAGAGAGAAAGGGAGGAGAGAGAAATACTCGGTTTTTTTTCTTCATCTTCAGGTAGCCATCTCACACACAAAGACCAGCGATTGGAATCGTAGAGAAGAGGGAAATCATGTATGCAATCTATTGGAGGGGGTGCTTTGAAGCTCCACAAGCCCCCTCCAACAAATCGTCGCCTCATCCATGGCATTCATTTCTTGCCAGTGCCGAAAAAAATGGACCCCCCCCATGAAATTAATTTTAATTAGGGGCCCCCAAAGGGAGCCCCCAAAGGTCACACCCTTTGGGATAAAGTATTTTTCCACTTGATATCCTTTGGGTCTTGGCCTCCCGGGCATCCCCATTTCCACGTTCGGTGTGTCTGAATTACAATCTGAAAATTCCTAGGCATCCATCTCGAAGTCGCGCATTGCCAAGCATCTCCAGATATCCCATCTCACAGTCAACAATTTATGAAAAATTCCCAACTGCCGCTCGGTGGGTCTTTAAAGCACTTTTGGACATTACCTCTTAAGATCATATTGGTTGCAGTTGTTGCCTTCGAAGAAATCTATTTTTTCCCTAAATTTTGGATTTTTTTGCTATTTTTAAGCACTTCTTACCATTAGAAATCATTTGTCGTTGGCGACCACGGGATAGGGCGACTCAGCCCATCAAATCCCACGCACAGATTTGCACAAAACCAACCAAAGGAAACATCAAGCTGATACAAAATAGATACACAACAAAACACATCACAGCTCTCATTCTACCCCTTGACAAAACTAAGGCATGAAATCCACGAGGAGTAGCCCTAGCATAATCTAATAAAAAGCCTAAAGCTAGTCACTAACCTGCTATCCCAACACATCCAAGCTTAAAAGAACTATCAAAGAGGTCATCCTAAGTGGTGGCCTGAACTACCTACCTCGACAACTCAACTAGGAGCTCCTAGTAGGTGAGGACTCATATAGCCTGAGCAAAAAATATTATCTTTTAGCACATTGGTCCTTTAGCCTCTTATTTTCCATATTCGAGCTTGTAAAAAAAAGGGAGCTAAGCGTAGTGACCTAAGGAGAACAAGGCATTGGCCTGAGGTCCTGTCTTGGTACCCAAGAACCTACCAAGCCCTTGCGAGGTGACACTTAATCATTTTTTCATGCTCACTTTTATTTTCACTTTAACCTGTTTTATTCTTATTTTTCCAGCTAGATGCCACCCCTAGGAAGACAAGGCATCGGTCCCGGGTCTGACTCGTCCCTAGGAACCTACCAGGCCTTCTCAAGGTGATAAACAACTGCTCAAGGATTTTTCTTTCTCCCTTTTTCTATCTTTTATAGGGATCAGAACCCCTTTTTACACACCTTCGTATATGTATTTTGAGCTATATTCAAAACTTGGTCTTCTCTTGATATTTAAGTGCATGCTTCTCTAACTACCTCACAATTAACAGAAACTCCTAGAATGGCCACCTAGCAGGTCAGTAGAACACGGTCACTAGAACTCCCTTTAAAAATAGGTCTTTCAATGTGTGAGAATGCCTTTACAGGAGGCAACAACTACTCAGACCTCCCACAGACATACATAACCTAAACCTGGGACTTCATGCCTCGATTTCCGGTTCCCAACAAGCAAAAAGAAAGTACCCCTTTACACATCTATCGTTATTTGCTTAAGGGAAAAACAAATCAGAAAGGGAACAAAACCACCTGGAATGGCCACAAGAAGCTCATCCGCAGCAAAGTCTCCCTCTAGTGACTTCATCAACCTGCATGATACAATCACTAAAACAACAAACCATTAAACGTACCTACATCAAACAGACATAGGGCCCTCTTGGCCTAAAGAAATAGCACATTTGTACTACAAACTAACTGGCCCACTTGGCCTAAAGAAATCAAACATCAAAACCTTAAAACAACCTACCCTCTTGGCCTAAATAAATCGAACAAACTAGCTCATATAGATCCCTCCTTGGAAGAAGGCATATATGCAAAAATGCAATCTATTCCAAGGGGAAAATTTGGGCTCTCAGCCCTAAACTAAATGCATCATACCTCCTACATATATAGCAAGAGGCGTATGCATAACATGTCATCTGACCAACCTATGGGTCCAAGATAATAGTGGTAGATGGGTCTTGGCTACTCTTCGCATTACCCATATCAACCATCTCCTGCCATATAACGTGTGGCCTGATAACATTTTCCACAAACGACCAGGTCATGTCTCATTATCAAGAGCAACATCCAGACTAGGACCACACTTGAAGAAGAGGTCCTCTTCATAAGAAAAAATAGCTAGTGAATCCACAAACTGATTTCAAGAAAAACAACTAGGTCTTGTCTCATTATCAAGAGCAACATCTGGACTAGGACCAGACTTGAAGAAGAGGTCCTCTTCATAAGAAAAATTAGCTAGTGAATCCACAAACTGATTTCAAGAGTGTGGAACCAGCTGAAGAGATACACTCTCAAATTCATCAAGTAGGGTTATAGCAGTTTGATGATACATATGAACGATAGGATTTGAGACTGTATATGTCTCATTGAGTTGATTTAAGATCAGCTGGGAATCCCCTTTTACCAACAACTACTGAATACCACCTTTCTTGGCAATATTCAATCCCATAATCAAGGCTTTATACTCCACCATGTTGTTAGTGAATCCTACCCCGAGATAAGCAGCTACTTTCATTGTAACTCTACGTCAAGGATCTCCGATAACTACTCCAACAATCCCTTTTTTATTAGGGCCCCTGGATGCCCCATCAAAGTATAATGTGTATGTCCAAAATGGGTTTATACAGCCTACCATCCTCTACTCGTAGTTATGATAATCAAAGTTTAGCATGTTCAAAGGGTGGAATTTGGGCTCCATCCCACCCTCGTCATTAAAGACTACAGTGACGCTTGTCAAAATTTGCAAACAATGATAACAGAAGACCTTAATCTCCCAAACGAATGTCCTGTCATCTTGCTCAGTCACTTTATAGCCTTTACTCCACCAGATGAGCTTTTCCTGATGATATCGATGCTCTAAGTATGGATGCTCCAAATAAGGGATCAGTTGACCTATAAATCTCTATCACTGTTTCCTTACAGATGTCTGATCAATCGCGCATAGACTTGCAAGGCACTTATGTCATTAGTGTAGTTAGAAATAATAAGGTTTGATCTTATTAAGATTAACCTTATTCTTAAAATCCACACCCTCAAGATTTACTAATAATGTTGTGGATTTATTCTTCTCGATCTTGACAATCTTATAAGGACGGTCCCATTTGGGCTCCAGCTTTCTTGGAAATAATTCTCTACACGCATCATAGTACAACACTAGTTGCCCTTTCTTAAAAGTGTATTTCTTTGCTTTTAGATCATGGAGCTGCTTCATCCGACAGTTGGTCACCTCCTGATGTAGCAAGCTCTACAATTTAATCTCATCGAGGTGTGCCAAAGTCATAAAGTGCTCTAAGAGGGAATCCCCGTCACCCAAAGAATGATTGATCGCGAATCTTATCGTCAGTAACTCAATCTCTAGAGGTAGGATGCACTCCTCTCCATATACTAACTTGAATGGGGTGTGACCAGTAGCTCATTTGAATGTTGTATTGTATGCCCATACTACCACGTACAACTTTTTGTCCAAATCTCGTTTCTTTTCCGATACTACCTTAGACATAATGCCCACAAGCTGCTTGTTGGTACTCTTGACATGCCCATTGGCTTGTGGGTTATAGGGGGTTTTTTTATTGTGCTTGATGTGGCAAGCCTCAATCAAGCTTTTTATCACTTTGTTCAGAAAATATGTCCCCCGGTCTGATACTGTTTCTTTTGGCAAACCAAATCGACGTACTATTTGCTCCAATAAGAAACTTGAGGTTTCCTTTGCATCATCTTTTTGTGTTGCACTTGCTTTTGACCACTTAGTAAAATAATCAGTCGCTATGATAATATATATTTTCTCTGTAGTGGACAACGAAGTAATAGGGCCCACAAAGTTGATCTCCCAATGGAAGAATTGCCATAATAGGAGTGAGTGGTCACTTCCTATTCTCTCAGCTATCATGTCTTGGCAGATGTCACATCTTTTAACATACTCGAATGCATCCTAGAAGATGGCCGATCACCAATATTCTGCCCTCAAGGCTTTTTGCGCAGTTAGTCGCCCAACAAAATGACCTCTGCAAGTATAGTACTCATGGCACTCTTCTAAGACAAAAGGGACCTCCTCAGGCATTATGCATCGACAGTAGATATCATCTGCCCCTTGCCAATACAATGTGCCTATGATTACTATGAATTTTAAAGCCTGTTTCTTGATCTTTCACTTTTCTGACTTTGATAGACCAACTCTAGTCTCTCCCATCGACAAATAATGCATTATCACTGCATACTAGGAGGGAATAGATGTCGTGTCAATCTTGAACAATGAGTCCTAGTCACTGCCTTCAGCCAGAGCTTCCTTTGGATCCCCAAAGTCCAAAAGGCACTCTACGATACCTTGCAACCTGGGTGGCTTGCTCTTAACCTCATAGTAAAACTCCTGCAAAGTGATTAACCACTTTGCAAAACGGTCGGGCGGTTGTAGCTTATTCATCAACAGTCATAGCCCTTTTGCCTTCGTATAAAGAACAATCTTCTCATAAAGGATGTAGTGCCTGAACTTTTTAGTCGCAAAGACCATTGCAAGGCACAACTTTTTCATATAAGTATAATTAATTTTGGATAAACAAATAGTTGAAGGATAACAGATTTGTCAATGGCAACGTTCTTTCTACCAAAGCATTTATGAACTCTCAATAATATCCAATTGATAAACAGAAAGTTATGGACTTATTTAGGGGTGTGTGGCAGACTCATGGTCTTTTCAAGATCCGTCGCAATCCCTATCGAGCTAACTACATGGCCCAATAGGAGCCCATAAGGTATGCCAAAAACACACTTCCTCGAATTGAGAGCTATGCAAAATTGTCTGCATCGCTCAAAATATTTTCGTAAGAAAATCAATTATCTTTGTCTCACAATGGTTGCCCCTAAATCCTCAGTAAATACCTTCAGCTCCTCAGGGGAAATGTAACCAAAGGTCTTATGGGCAGTTCGTTGCCAAGAACCAGGCACATTGCATAGACCAAATGCCATCACATGATACGCAAAGGTCTCGAAGATTGTTATGAACGTCATTTTGAGCTTATCCTCTTCTGCAATCACCATATGATTATAGCCTACAAAATAGTCCATGAATGAATTTATCTCCCTACCCGCCAACTGATCCAGAATCTGGTCGATAAAGGGCAGTGGGTAGTAATCCTTAATTGTTTGCTTGTTCAACTCTTGAAAGTCCACACACAATTGGATTTGATTATTTTTCTTCTTCCTGATCACAACTAGTGAACACCATTCAGTGTGCTGCACAGGGAAGATCAAGCCCGCTTTCCGTAATTTCTGTAACTCTTCAAACAGCCCATCCCGCAACTCAAATGGCATATACTTGACTTTCTGTTGCACAGGACGGCTTCTTTCCTTCAATAGAATTGTATGGACAATGAGGCTAGGAGGAATGCCCCTAAGTTCATCGTAACTCCAAGCGAAAATATTGCAAAACTCTTAGATCAAAGTGACATAATCCTCCCGTTCCTTCGCACTAAACATGGAACCTAGCTTTATTGGCGGCTCATTGTCTGGCGTACCAAGGTCTAGCTCGATAACATATGTGTCTCTTATTCGATCTTGATCTTCTAATGGCTCATTCAACGTTATTTGATAGACGTCTTATGTGGTTGATCACTCTTTGGGTTCATCAGTCAACGACGTCTCACTTGCAGACACATCTTCCATTGTCTCTAACTCTGTAGAAGACAGGGAAGCTCACTCACTTTGAGGTGATTCAAGATATGCATCAACTACCACACGTCTAGCACCTCTGCCAAATATCAATCTACCAGCGGGTATATCTACTTGACAATATGCTTGCAAAATCCAAGGTCGACCAAGCAATACTTGGTAACTCGAATGCCCTATAAATCGGATTACGCTAAAGTCCAACATGCATTCTATGTTGGCAACTATCACGTGGACTTTAGTAATGTAGCTCTCCGGCTGTCTCAGACTATCCTCATCCATTCTAAGGATTGTGGAGGCATCTTTCTGAATCACAAGGCCCAACCTCTCCATCAATTTAGAACTCATAATATTAATCGAGGATCCTATGTCGACGATAGCATTATCCACTAGAATCTCATCAACATAGGCTACAACCCTTGGGCAGTGCTTTTTGGCATGTTCAAACCATTCATTCCCTACCTACACTATTCCCAAGGGTTCTACGTTATAACCCTATGCAAGATCTTTCTAAATTCTTTGCGTACTCTTGGCAACAGGTTGATTAGCTACAAGAGATTCACGTCTGGTTTAACATCACAAAGGGAGCTAGCTAAATCAAATTCGTGATAATTCATTAAAGCTCACTTCTTGCACCAAACCATCCCCTCTTTAAGAAGATGTCACATCGCATATGGTTGAAGGTCACCACATGGGTTTGGAAAGAGAAGAATATATGGGGATTCAAGAGCTTAGACTCCATAGATGGTAGAGATAAGAGAAGGGTTGAAGGTTTCAAGCCAAGTTCTTGAAGATAAGAGATAGCAGGGTGAAGTTAGAATTAGGGAGAGGAGTAGACGGAAGAGAGGAGTAGATGGAAGAGAAGGGGTTTGAAGAAATTGAAGATGTAGAAGAATACTAAAAAAAAGAAATAGAAAATGTATAAGAATACTAACAAAGATGAAGCCTGTCAGATTCTTTCAGCATTATGAGAAGATATAAGTCTAATAGACAAAAACGTGTACAAAATAATGCCTTCCTCTATGATGCTCAGTTTGCCAATCCGATGCTTCCATTGGCTCCAAAAGGGGGGTTAAATACCAGGACACTTAGCCATAATTTTGCTAGATCGCTCCTTCTTCATCTTCCACTTTGGAGTGCTGTTCATTGCGTGAAAACAGTGATCCTGCATCACGTGATTTCATCAATCTCTCTTTTTACATAAAATCCTCTCAAATTGGCTAAAAGATACATGCTTTCTTTTACATGTCATCCTAATCTAGAAGTTGTCTATAGTTTTATGGATTTTTACAGGAGATAATATCTAAAATATCAAAAATTGACTAAAAACTTATCCAAAAAAATCTAATATATTTGAACCATGGACACTAACACTAATGCCTAAAGTGGCATTGGCTCTCTAAATCTTAAAGGAAGCCACACACTAGATTTCTTTACACAATGTGCGCGTAGCATTAAGACAACGCTGCACCAGCTTTATTGTCTCTTTTTTAACTCTCACCTTTTTTCTCAACACCTCTTTATCTCTCTTGGCGTCAGCCTTACTCTCTACGGGCTTCAAAGGTCCCCCTTCTGTCAAGATTGTGGGAGAGAAGGAAGGAGTCTCACTTATAGCTTTCTTGCTTCCACAATGGGGGAATACACACAAAGGTGGAGGTTGAAAACAGTTTTCCTCTTCCTAGTTGTGTAAGCCAAAAGAACTCTCATACAAAGAAATAGAAGAACCCTATATATGGGTCTCAAACCAAACTCAACTAACTAAGGTGGCATACTAACTGAGCCACGAACTAGAGTAGATAAGGATAGCTGTCATGTAGCTATTATTTATGGGTGGTGTACCAACCGCGTCTGCAACTGACAAGTCGGTGACATAAATACACAACGGTCACCCTGGCCTATCACGAGTGGAGCTCGATATCTCAACACTCCTCCTCGAGCTCAATCCCAATTCCTGCACACCAAGCAGGTCTCTGAACTTGTGCAGCTTCTCTGCGCCCAATGCCTTCGTGAATATGTCAGCTACCTGATCCTCTGTGCTGACATAAACTAGATCAATAAGACCTAGTAAAACCCTCTCTCGCACATAGTGATAATGCACCTCAATATGCTTTGTTCTAGCATGATAGACTGGGTTATTTGCCAAGTGTATACTACTCATGTTGTCACAATAAATGACAACTAGCCCATCTATAGACTGATGCATATCATAAAGTAGCTTATGCAACCAAGCTACCTCACATGCAACCATTGGTGCACCCCTGTACTCAGCCTCTGTGCTTGACAAAGCAACTATAGGCTGTTTCTTGCTGCTCCAAGTGACTGCAGCACTCCCAAAAGAGAATACATATCCACTGGTAGATCGTCTATCAGAAATACTACCAGCCCAATCAGCAATAGTGTATCCATACAACTGTATCTGAACCCCAGTCTCATAAAATAGTCCATACTGCAATGTGGACTTCACATACCTGAGTATGCATCTAGCCGCATCCAAATGTGGTTTCCTTGGAGCCTACATAAACTGACTTACCAATCCAACAACATAGCTCAAATCTGGCCTGGTAATAGTCATATAAATCAAACTTCCTACTATGCGTCTGTACATAGTAGGGTCTTCTAGAAGCCCACCTGCATCTGTGCTCAGCTTCACATTCTACTCCAAAGGAACTAAAATAGGCTTACATCCTGTCATCCCATATTTGGACAGCATGTCCAATCCATACTGCCTCTGCAAGAGCTGTATCCCACTTGGTGATCTAATCACCTCAATGCCCAAGAAATAACGCAGCTCTCCCAAATCCTTCATCTCAAACTTCTGCTTCAATAGCATTTTCACATGAAGGATATCTTCATCACTGTCACCTGTCATAATCAAATCATCAACATAAATGACAAGTAGCATAATATATTTCTCTATTTTTCTCACATAAAGTGAGAAATCTGCCTTGGAAATCTAAAAGCCAATAGTGACAAGATACTGTCCTATCTTGTCACACCATGCTCTACGTGCTTGCTTCAAGCCATACAAGGATTTCTTCAGCCTGCAAACAAACTCAGGATGAACATCATGCACATAACCTGGTGGCTGCTCCATATAGACCTCTTCTTGCAAATCACCATGCAAGAAGGCATTCTTTACATCCATCTGATGTAAAGACCATCCCTTTGATGCAGCCATAGCAATGACTGCTCTTATGGTTGCCATCCTTGCAACCGGACTGAATGTTTCTTCATAGTCAATGCCATATGTTTGTGCATACCCCTTGACTACTAATCTTGCCTTGTATCTGTTCACAGAACCATCTGCATTGTGCTTCACCTTATAAACCCACTTACAGCCAATTGCATTTTTACCTTTAGGCAAAGGTACCAATTCCCATGTAGCATTTGCTTCCAAGGCATCCATTTCTTCATCCATGGCTTTCTCCCATTTTTCTTTTCCCATGGCTTGCTCAAAAGAAGTGGGTTCTGGTTCTTGTATCACTTTGACCATATATGCATAGTGAATGGCTGTAAATCCATCATATTTCAGCCTATCCACAGGATACCTAGCTCTCGTAGACCTGCGCAAAGTAGGTTCACTCCCAGGTGCTCTCAAAACATCCCTGGTCTTCCTTACTCTAGGTGTAACAATAGAAGGAATACCCAACTCATCATCAATGCTCTGTTCTGAGCCACTGGATTCACCATCCACATAAGAGTGACCTGCATTCACATCAAACATGGGCTGATCAACCTTCTCTTTTCCTTTTTGTGATACCTGCATACCACTATCTGCATTACTTTGAGAAGATTCTCCTGATCTCAATCTGCCTGTCCATGGCGAAGAATGTGAACCATTGCTAGAGGACGCTCCAGGTCCACTAATATTTTGTGACTACTGCTGTGAATTCTGTGTAGCATTACCATTTTGTGTATCTACATCATCAATCACATTTACTGGTTTATACCAGCTACTCATCTCATCAAAAACAACATCTCTGCTCACTGTAAACTTACAAGTAGAAGGGTTATAGCATCTATACCCTTTTTGCTGAAGAGAGTAACCAATAAAGATGCACTTCTCAGCTTTTGGATCCAACTTGGATCTCAACTCATCTGGCACATGTACATAGGAAATGCAATAAAAAATTTTCAAATGAGAAATATCTGGTTTCCTACTAGTATACCTCTCCTTTGGAGTCATTCCATGTATTGCTGCAGTGGGAGTCCTGTTCATTATGTAGACTGCTGTAGCAACTGCTTCAGCCCAATAAAAATCTCACAAGTCTTTTTCATTGAGCATGGCACGAGATATCTCTCCAATATGCATGTTTTTCCTTTCTGCAATTCCATTTTGTTGTGGGGTATGACTGCATGAATATTGCTGCTTTATGCCATGCTCCTGCAGGAACCTTGCAAACTCATTTGAGAGGTACTCTCCCCCTCCATTTTATCTGCATGCCTGTTTCTTTTTCAACCATAGCTTTAAGAGTTTTGAAGTGCCCAAAAACTTCACTTTTCTTTTTCATAAAATACACCCAAACTTTTCTACTATAGTCATCAATAAAAGTGACAAAATAATGACAGCCTCCAAGAGATGCAGCTTTAGTAGTCCACACATCAGAGTGGATTAATTCCAATGGCTTCTCACTCTCTTGAACATGTCTAGGAAATGGTTTCCTTGCCTGTTTTCCAAACTGACAGGCTTCACATTCCTTATGCATTTCTACAATCTTGAATTTGGGCAATCCTACAATAATATTTTGGGCCTGCATTGATTTAAGTCACTGTACATTAATATGACCGAGGCGTTTATGCCAGATATCAATATCTGCAACTACACCGGTCCCATGTGCAAACATTGCTGCACTCAATTTAGGCATGTTTGCATCCAACGTAAACATTCTGCCCTTCTTCTTTCCTTTTGCTATCAAGCGACCTTTATTTTTCATATCCTCAACAAAGCATCCATGAGGATTAAATCTAACCTGCAAGCCCTGCTCAACCATTTGACCAATAGAAACCAGATTCTTCGTAATATTCGGGACATGAAATACATCGGACAAGTATTTCTTTTTCCCATCCTGCATAGACAAAGGAATTTTTCCAATCTGCACAATAGGATGTGCAGTATCATCACCAGTCTCCACAAATCCTGGTTTTTCCATTTTCCTTGCATCCTCCATCCATTCTGCATGACTTGTCATGTGGTTTGATGCACCTGAGTCAACATACCATACATCATTGCTTTCTTCTGCACTTATCACAGAATTGTTCATGTGCTGCACCATAAACAAATGCTCATTTCTGTCATCACCCTGTCTACTAGAAGATGCATAATTCCCTTGTTGCAGTTTTCCATTCATGATGTCATTCTGCTTTTTATAGCAGTCTTTAGCCATATGACCCATTCTACCACAGTCGTAGCATTCAACATTACTGTTTGCATTTTGGCCTCTTTGCCATCCACCACGACCTCTTTGGCTCCCCTTGCCTCTAGAGTTACCACGTCCTCCTCCATAGGACTGGTTTTCTTGAGTTTGCTGCATATTTTGATTTCTACCATGGCCTCCATAGCGGCCTCCTCTACCTCTGCCTCTACCTCTTCCAACATTTGAGTAGAAGACAACTTCTTTTGAAGTTCCTCCTGAAGAAGATGCACCACCATTTCTTTGCTCCTCAGAAATTAGAAGAGCAATCAACTCCTCAAAATCAGGAAATCTTTCACGGACGAAAATGGATGTTCGGAACTGTGCATAATCCTTTCCTAGACCATTCAAGGTCACTGAGACTAAATCATCATCTTCCACTGGTGACCCAATGGAAGCAAGTGCATCTGCAATCTTCTTCACCTTCATGTGGTAGTCATTGATGCTCATACTTTCTCTTTGCACATTGTGCAACTCTTGCTTGAGCTGCATTTTCCTGGCTTGCGTATTTGTGCTATACATTTTTGACAAAGTATCCCATGCCTCCTTTGGCGTACCTGCATCTTGAATATGCACAATGATAGAGTCTGAAATACTGATAGACAACCAGTACATAACTTTCCTGGCTCTCTCATGCCATGCTTTAAATGCTTGCATTTGCTGTTGATTGGGAACATCAGGAAGAACTGGTTCTTCTTCATTTCCTGCAACAAATTTCCAATATCATTTTTCCATAAGGAAATTCGTCATTCTAAACTTCCATGCTTGGAAGTTGTTCTTGTCAAGCTTTTCAGTGACAATCTGTGAGAGAGAATCAGACGCCATTACAGAACACTGCAAAAAATTCTGTCACTGCAAAGAACACAGCTTCAGCCTCACAAACGCAAATCTGCAAAACTGACGAAAGTGGTATTTGACCACACAGTCACTTCCTAGTGACGATTTTACATCAACAGGCAACAGGGATGATTCTGTAACTCCCAATGTCTCTGCGCACAAGCATACGATGCAATTTCTACAGTAACTTTTCACCGACCTGTAGAATAGTGGCTTCACAGCATAAAACTGGGCCTTTTCCTGAGTGCTTGCAGAAAACTTCCGCCTCCAAAACAGGCCCCGAAATGGCCTCAAATCAAAAAAACAAGGTTGCCAAGGACTAAAGGCCTCTCCCGTAGCATATACTGCCCTCTTGCTTCACTGTGAAGGGCGTCTCAACCTGAGACAATACACTCCTGCACTTTCCGGTTGTGCTTCCTGCAGAGATCTGCTCCCAAAACAGAAAATGAAAGCAACACTGCTCCTCTTACCAGAACACTGCGAGCTTGGCTTGCTTTCTTGAGCTCCTTACCACGAACAAGGCTTTGATACCATGTCAAGATTGTGGGAGAGAAGGAAGGAATCTCACTTGTAGCTTTCTTGCTTGCACAATGGGGGAATACACACAAAGGTGGAGGCTGAAAATAGTTTTCCTCTTCTTAGTTGTGTAAGCCAAAAGAACTCTCATACAAAGAAATAGAAGAACCCTATATATGGGTCTCAAACCAAACTCAACTAACTAAGGTGGCATACTAACTGAGCCACGAACTAGAGTAGATAAGGATAGCTGTCATGTAGCTATTATTCATGGGCGGTGTACCAACCGCATCTGCAACTGACAAGTTGGTGACATAAATACACAACGGTCACCCTGGCGTATCACGAGTGGAGCTCGATATCTCAACACCTTCCTCGTCAAGATTTAGAACTTCGTTCCTTTATCATCCTGCCTAGGGTTTCTGTCGACAGGTTTTACATTATCTTTGTCGCCTTCTCTATTTTTCTTGGCCTCTTGT
The DNA here is from genome assembly GCF_053477565.2 of Lygodium microphyllum. Classification (NCBI taxonomy): domain Eukaryota; kingdom Viridiplantae; phylum Streptophyta; class Polypodiopsida; order Schizaeales; family Lygodiaceae; genus Lygodium; species Lygodium microphyllum. The sequence continues at coordinate 89,241,827 of NC_141157.1, forward strand.
TAGCACGCAAGCTAGAAGCTTCTATCCCATTAATGTACACAGCCTCGATGAGGCTCACCCCACTACCACCTCGCTGTTCTTTGACAATAACCTTACCCCTTTAGAGTATTTGTTTCGGCCCATCATCCTACTAAAAATTGTTCCCTTGCGCACGATGATTAACAAGCCCTGGTTTTGCCGATTGCCTTGCTGGAGGGAACTGATCTTGCTCCAACAAGTGGCTGCTAAATGGCCAGACTTTCCGCAAATGTTGGACTTGACATTTGGGCAATTACATGGATAATGTTTCATATCCATGTAGTGCTTCATCATGTCCTTAACTTCGCTAAGGACATTTGACGAACTCGACTCATAGTCCTAATCGTCTACCTATCGGGTCCCGTGGTCGCATAATTTGATTAGGCATTGGTTGCTAACCCATAGGAATGATGTTAGGGTTCGTTGCTTGGCCTTCCACATTTGGAGGCATCTGACTAGCCATAGGCATAGTCACACTAGGTGGAGCTAGCAATAAAGGCACATTTGGCACCATGTTCCCTCTCCCATTATGGTTGGCCATCCCTATCCCTTGGCTTCCACTGCCATTGATCGGTTGCAAATTATTTTTCAACGCTAGACCCATATTCGAATTGGTTTGAGAAGCATAGGCCACTTGCGGTTGGGATTCTATTTCTTGCGCTCGTCTATTGGCAATGTCTATATCCATCAAGGTGACACTATTCAACTGCAGTTGGATGTTAAAATGAAGACGATGCAAGAAGTATTGTAACTGGGCAGCAGGTGGGATAGGGATAGAGGCATCCAATTGACGAAAAAACTCTTTGATTTTCTTGGCATATGCTCATATATCTTCATGCGGTTCTTGGCATGTCAAATTCAACACGAGCATCCGGTATTGGCCACCCCTCTCAAGGGAGTTTGGCTTCATAAAATAAGTCCACAGTGATTATGGTACCAACCTCAAGGCTGTGATACCATGTAGATGTCCTTCCCTTCAAGGTCATGTTGAAGAACATCATTAGATGCCCTTCCTCTTGGATGTAGAAATTAAAGCTTTTGGAACTCTCTTATATGAAGCTCCGCATCCTCTTCCACTAACCCATTAAAAATGGGTAGGGGAAAACCTAAGGCTGGCAAATCCGATCAGATTTGCTAACAGAATTGGGACATGCAAAGTTGTCACACCACTCGAAGTGGGCAAATTAATTGGGAGGGGAAAAGTACTAGAACTTCCACCTCGTGACAGACTTTGATTCAGGCTAAGGTTACTAAGACCTCACCCTTGAATAGGTTCAGGACTACTCCTTTTAGGAGAATAATGCATATTGATTTCGGCTCTTCGTCTAGTTCTCTTGGCTCTCTCGCGTTTTTGGAGTTTGGCTTGATGGATCTCTTCAAAGGAAATCAACTAACAAGTAGGTCCCCAGAGACCCTATATTCAAAAACCACCACTTTGAGGTAGCTCTCGACAAATGCACCACTAATGGGACAAAAAATGGGTTGGCACTAGCTATGACACTAGCTAGACCTCATGCACACAACAAACAACTCCAGCACCACACGGCCTCATGGTCAAGAGTGTCTATAATAACTAAATGCACACTAGATACATCTAATATTGCATTTGTAGCTAGATAAGATTCCAATGAAACCTTCCCCAAAACCCCTCAAAGGAGGTATCCCACACATATTGGCAATAAGTGCCACGTATCACAGACATAGGAGGCATCCCATTGATTGATTGTTGTGGCCCCATTGTAGCTCTCCTACATCTTGGGGATTGGCCCCTCAATGCTCTACTCTTACATATAAACAAAGTTGCACAAGACTCATCTTTTCTTTCAGCGAGATCCATGAGATACCATGTTTTCTCACCAATAATTTTCCCCAAGAAATGAACAGCTAACCTACGGCAAGTGAAATCTCACCCTCTCAAGCATGGGTCAACTATAATTCAAAAAATTGCTATGCATTTCCAAGAGTTGATACCATGTGTATGATCAATGCAATAGTGGATGTCTCATTGTGCACAAACAGTTATGTTTCGAAATCAGTCTATGTGCTAGTATGCAAACAGTCTTTTCATGAATTCCAACTAATACACATATGCTTCGTTGCAAGAATCTAGCACCAAGGCGAACCTTGTGCTACTAGATTTCTTGTTTTAAAATAGTATATTTCCTAAATGCTATGCATAAAAAATTTAATTAGAATTTGTATTTTCTAAACCCTCAAACTGTTGCACAAAATCCTCCTCCCCCTCACCGTTTAAGTTTTACTTCGTTGCATAGGTGTATAGAGGTTGTTTTATCATGGTTTAATGTATAAAAAGCAATAAATCATGCATTATGACAAAACGATAGGGCAAACTAAGGCCAAACCTCATGCTTTGCCACTACCATACATCCACAACCACTTATTATATTTTTTCATATTTTTCTAAGGCATATTCCTGTTTTTCTCTATTTTTTCAATAAAAATTTTGATATAGTTTCAAAGTTGTGGCTCTTGATTCTTAAAACAACGGAAATTTAGATTTTATTGGCATTTTATCCCATGTGTATTGGTTTATCCCACCCAAAAATACCAAAAACCCCCATTTTTCTCATAAAAACCATGTTTTACGGGTTTCTCAAAATTATTTCGAGCATTTTGACTTTATGTTTTCTGATTTTTTCACTATACAAGCATAAAGAAGACAATAAACAACATGTCTACCAATTGTTCACTCCATAAGAACAACATTGGCTCAATCAAATATTTAAAAAATAATTTTCCTTTATAAAATAGACTTACCTGTTTTTTCCTTCGTTGCGGGTTTTAAAATCTGATGCGGGATTGCAGATCAGCCCTCATTCAAGATTTAGCCCATCTCTGGACAGCCAACTCTAGCGCTCCATCGATTCAAGAGTGATCGGGTACCATGCCGGACAAGCGCTCACCACCCAATTCTCTTCTTGATTCTTCCCACGTGAATTGCCTCTTGGAAGAGAGAGAGGGAGGAGAGAGAAAGAATGGTTTTTGTTCTTCATCTTCAGCCACTCATCTCACGTGTGAAGACCGGTGATTGGAAGTGTAGAGAAGAGGAAAATCATGCATACAATCTGTTTTTGGGGGAGGGTCACACCCTTTAGGCTAAAGTATTTTCCCACTTGACATCCTTTGGGTCTTGGCCTCCCGGGCATCCCCATTTCCATATTCAATGTCCGAATTATGATCTGAAAATTCCTGGGCATCCTTCTCAAAGCCCGCACTATTGGGCATCTCCAGAAGTCCTATTTGACAATCAAAAAAGTTATGAAAATTCCCCAACCGCCGCTCGGTGGGTCTTTAAAGCCATTTTGGGAATTGCCGCTTCAAATCGTATTGGTTGCAGCTATCGCCTTCAACAAAATCTATTTTTTCCCTAAAATTTGGAAATTTTGGCTATTTTTAAGCACTTCTCAGTGTCAAAAATCATCTTTCATGGATGTCTAAGCAAAAAGGCCCACCTCCTAAAAGCAAGCACACACTACCTCGCAACGCCTAGAAAATCACACCCAAGAGCTAGGAGGCCACAGAATAAGCGATATAGACAAAGACAAATGGTCAAGCCACTATGGGTTCCTAAGACCTTCTTGCAAGCACATGGCTATTACAAGGGCATTGCCTGGATATGGGTGCTTCAAGTCAAAAATTTCAAGGGCATTACTCAAGTGCCACCCTCAAACCCATCCATGTGAGATAGAATAACATTTAAGGAAGAAAGGCCCCAAGAGATCCTTATACTTGAGCCTACAGAGCCTAGAGATACTAAACCCATAGTGCCCAAGATCACTAAGTCGTCGGTGCTACAACAAGTCCATCGACCAAAACTGCAGCCAACTCCCATTGACTCAACCACGCCCAAAAAGCTTGGTGACCCAATCACTATTCAAGCTGACTGTAGCATATCCTCTAAGCTGCATGCCCCACCCATGGTCCATAAGGATGAATCCCAAGGACCCACCTAAGGATCAGCCGCCGTTAGAAGCTTCCTTGTCTAGCTCGTCTTGATCCTACCCGCCGATAGGTCTTAAACCATCCTACGAATGGCAATCGATCCTCACATTCGCTAAAGACCTAGCTGAAAACACAAGAGATGACCTAGTCACTTGTGTCAAGGGCTTAGATACCACTTTCACTCTACTTGCTAAGAGCTATAAGCGCTTAGACCTAGGTCTACTTGACCCATCCTTAGTATTGGAAGTTCACGCCATGCCATGCACCTAGGAAGAATACGAATTCGTGATGGTAAAAACCCCCATAGTCATAGAGGAATTGATCATTGATGCCAAGATATCTCAAGACCAAGCCCCTAAACAATGGTTGATCACCTCCTATAGCAAGAGTAGAGTTATTGCCAAGCTAGTTGAGAATGACTCACCCTTCTTATGCAAGTGATATGCCCTCAAACTCTAGTGGGAGAAGAATGCTACTAGATCATGACCGATGCTAAGTGCAATGATGTGCCATTAAGACCTCTGAGTATGATTCCACTTCTGTAGCTCCAACCTCTTATCGGGCGTTGACTACCATTTGTGACCGACCCCTAGAAGAGCACCACCCATACTTAGAACGAATTTCGACGGAGGAAGAGTTACACATTGCTAGCAGGATCAACTCCGATGACTTCCTCATGGATGTTCTCACCTATCTCACTCAAGTAGGCATCCATCCTTTTGACATGGACCGCTATGCTAATCTTGAATACAATCCAAACTTCTATGATTGGCTCATGCAAAAGTGAAACACCACAAGCCAATGCTGAATGCCTTTGACCCCTCAAACCTTAATGCTAGGAAGGATTCTAGGGCAAGGTGGAATCAAACATATGAACAAGTAAGGTGAATGAAATGCACAAATGAAGCCTCCATCAATGACGAAGAGCAGAAGAGAGTGGATAAAAATCAACTTGTGATTGATGAAAAGTCATAATTTTTTTTGGAATGAGTAGGCTGCTTGAAGGAAAAGATGCTCTTCTTGTAATTAAGCATGCTAATTTTCCATAGAAAGCATAATTAATTCCTACTCAACTTTTTGCAACAAATTACCTTGACGACACTAATTGTGAACTATGGCATTATGACAAATACCCACTATAGTAGGCCAAGATAAAAGCAGCAAACTCCCATTCTCATAAGAAGAGTAGGTGAAGTACAGCCTCTCATTGGAGATGAGGGCTTATAATCAATTCAAATTCAGGTATCTCCTGAATCTAGAAGACATAGTCGTAGAAAAACTAGCCATCTAGCAACTAGTGAAGCAGCGGAAGCTTCAAAAGTACATGGAGGTAGTTGGTCAAGCCATCAACTATGAGAAGCGTACTGAGTTCCTTTAGACCTTTAACAAAAATTGGGACACTGTCATGGTGCACCTAGAAAATAAAGCTCGCCAAGTAGAAATCGAATTGAGCCCTGAGCTGGTACAGAAAGTAGTGGGCCTACCAAACAAAGTGGCGAGATGGCCAAAATGAGATGTGTACAACATGCTAGGGATAGACAAAGTGATAGTGCACACCAATGACAATATCGACCTAGCTGACATCCCCAATCTATCTAGAGGTTCAAATCCAGGCCAAAATGGTACACGCTCTATTTTCCAATCAATGGTATAATGCATTGATGAGCAAAATCAATGTACCAATGCTAGAGAGTATTGATGCCCGGTCCTTCAACGAGGTAAACCTCAATGGCTTCATGAGGAAGACAATAGAGATGTCAACAAAAGGATTAGCCATCGGTGGAAGATGTGCAAGGGGAGAGTCCTTGGCCTCCAAAGCCAAAAAATCGTTGTTGCATGGGATTCGCGTGGGGAGGTTTGTGAAGTCGCTTGCCATAGGGACGCTTTGAGATGGGAGAACTCAACATAAAATAAATATCCAAAAGAGTTTAGTTTCAATTTGAATGAGAAAATAAATTCTTGAATTAAGTTATAGGCAAGAGACATGTTCAAAAGACTTTTGGATATGATCAAATTCAATCTGAGAAAGAAAAGAAGAAGGTGGAATCCAGGAAGGCGAGAAGTACCAAGTTCAAACTCAAAAGCCACTTCAAGGAACTCGATGACTACCTTCAAAATAGGCGAGAAGCTTAAAGCTCAATCTTCATAGGCGAATCAATGGCAGAAACTTCAATGTAGGTGAGGGGCTTAAAGCTCGACCTCAAGCCTTCTCTCCAAATTCGATGGCAATCTTCAAAGAAGGCAAGGGATACAAGCTCCACCTCTAGCCTTTCACACTTGATTTGATGGCCTATATCTTCAAATTTATTGGCAAAGCTTTGAATAAGATCTACTCCACCTCAAGCCTATTCTCCCAAATTCGAAGCGAGATCTTCAAGGAGGCGAGGGATTCAAGCTCAACCTCTAGCCTCTCTCCCTTGATTTGATGGCAAGATCAAAGAGGGCAAGGGATACAATCTCAACCTCAAGTCACTCCCATATAAGGTCTTCAAGGAAAGATCAAGGAGGGTGTTGTGATAACCTATGTCAATTTACTTACTTGTCATATTACCTAGATAATTACCCATATGATCCTGGTGGGAATCATGCTGCAAGTGGTAAACAAGTTGGCACATGTCAGAGGATGTGCAGGTTTGGGAGGGGACAGATGTTGTGACACTGCACGTCCACCACTGCAAACCTAAGGGCAGAGTTTTTCACCATCCTGGAAGAATTTGCAGGGGTAGATAAAGTTGGGATTGAAACTTGAGCTAGTTGCTACTCCCTTCTAGTCATCTTGTTTTGTAGGTCTTTTAAGCTCTTTAAAATATCCTCCATTATATCTTCAACAGTCGGTTTTGCAGATGGTCTAACAATGGCAGCATGAATAGGAATAGGAATAGGCATAAGCATAGAAATAGACACACAAGGCTGAGGAATAAGAGAAGTAGTGGATGGAGCAACATGAGAAGTAGGAGAAGTCATGGTAGGAGAAGACATCACTAATGGTGACTGCATTCCATTATGCAAGTGAGCCTTCCATTTCCTCCTCTTTGGCAGTGTAGAAATTGCATCGACAGCATCGTGCCAATCCATCTTCAATCCCAGAGGCTGTGTATAGTCTTCAAGCAACTCTCCCAACACATCCTGAAGTGTAGGATCAGCCTCCTGCAAGAATAACTCCACTTTCTCTGAGTTCAGAGCTCTTTGCTCTAGTGCATCCAACTAGTTGTATCATTCTTCAAACTCTCACAACAACTCAGAAGCAACAAGTCCTTTGTTGGGCTAATAGATGCACTCTTTGAATGTCTTTCACATAGAAATACCATAATCCTCCAGAAAATATTCACATTTGAGCACTTTCTTGAAAACATTCGAGTTAGAGTCTTGCACAAATAAATCTAACACTTTAACTGGCAGAGCAGACGTGGCAAGCCGTAAGAAATAGTTGCTCCAATTGGATGAAACTCCAAAAAAGTGCATGTGGCTTTCAAAGGATTTAAGGTAGACTGAAACATTCCGGCCATCAAATAATTTGCGCTCACTAACCACAACCTCAATTGCCTTGGTTGCAACATGTGTATGCTCTTGTTCTTAATGCAACACTCGTTGTTGATCCAATTGCTACTAATGTAACTGATGTTCCTGCTGCTGCATAGATAACTACATCAATTGATTTTGCATGACAATGGCTGAAGAAAGAGTTTGAAATAATGTGTTTATCTCATCAATCGATGAAGAAGATGGATTATTCAAAGAGTCTTCCATCTCGATGATCAAAAGCGATGCTTTTAGGTCGAGTTCACCAGATGTCACATAGGATTCGCGCGGGGGCTTGTGAAAGTTGCTCGCCACAGGGACGCTTTGAGATGGGAGAACTTAACATACAAAATTTATCCAGAAGATTTTAGTTTCAAGTTGAATGAGAAAAATAAATTCTTGAATTAAGATATAGGCAAGATACTCAAAAGACTTTCAAATTAGATCAAAAGAGTTATGGGAAAGACAAGGATGAATTCTCAATCTAAGAGAAGAGAAGAAGGTGGGATGTCCGATTTTATGGAAAGAATTTCAAGGCAAGGAGCATCAAGCTCAAAGTCAAGCCACTCTCGTAGAAATGATGATGAGAATTCGGAAGAGGGCAAGGAGCTCATAGCTCGTTGACTTGGAAGCCCCCTTCATGGAACTTGATGGGGATCTTCAAAAGTAGGCAAAAAGCTTAAAACTTAACTCAACCTGCATAGGTGACTCGATGGTGGAAACTTCAATGTAAGAGAGGGGCTTAAAGCTTGACCTCAAGCCTCTCTCCCTTGAATTGATGGCCCTAAGGCTCTCATAGTCTCCCCTTTATATAGTTTTTCCTTCTACATCTTCACATGTTGTGTTTTTCTTTACCCAAAAAACCAAAGGCTTTGTAAATTTAAAAAGACATTAAAGTTTCTGTTTTTAAAGCTTATGATTTTAAAAAAACCTTATGCGCTGAGTACGTTTAAGATTTTTTGCCACCCTTCCTCAAATCAAGGCTAATGGCAATCAATCCACACGGTGATCTCCTGCCCGACTTTCTTCAGCTGCTCTAAAAGAACCAAACCACCTGTTATGCCCAAGTCAGTTGTTGGTAGATATCCTTTGCCATTTTGTAGTGTCACAAAGTAGCCCACGAGCATCACATCCTTGATTCAGTCATCGTTAATGACGTTATGTGATCTGCGTTTCAGAATGCCATCATCATTCGGACAGTTCGTCATATCTGCCTCATCAACTTCGATGGCCATCTTCACATTGTCATCTTGCATGTAGAATATGTCTTGTATTCTGCCGATCAGTCCGTCACCCTGCGATTCCTCTCGGCTCTCAAGGAACAGTTCATTCCAATAATACAGGGTGTCTTGTTCTGTTAGCATGGATGGGAGCTTTAGTCGAAACTCGTCCAAACAAGGAATGCAGAAAGACAGTCGAGCCCCTCTTTCAATCTTTTTTTTTTTAAAGATCAGTATATCGCACTTCACCCTTCTTGGCTACCTCCGTCTAGTGCTTGATTCCCAGCTTCACATCCCATCGTACGTAGCACATTGAACTTATATCTCTCAGTTGAGATGAGTAGAAAATCTTGTAGTTCTCCCGGCGGTCTAAACAGCTCGAGTGTTGCGACACGACCCTATATCGGTACATCCAAAACAGCAATAGTCGGTTTGGAGCATCCAAATAGAAATTTCATACCCAGTACCTGTAACTCTTCTAAACGAATATTAAAAGATTCTTTCAACCATCCTTTGTTGTCAATCGGTATAAGCTCGAGAACAAGCCATCATAGAGATGCAACCCTATCAACCTCCAATTAGTATCAATGATGCCAATCTTACATTTGTTTGTTGGTCTTCCAATGCCGTAAGAAACATCTCCCATAGCTCTGCTGACACGCTTTCCTCTGTTGCAATAGCATCATTGTATTCTCAAGGTTCCCGACGTGATTTGCTTTAAATTGCTCATCTGACTTATATTTGTTGTCAAGAATAGACACCTCTGTAATCTTTTGATCTATCTCTCCTTTTAGATTGTTGAAACTGCTTAGTTGACCCTCTGTCCATAACAACTCTTCTTGTGATTATATTTGGCTCGTACAAATAGCTCTTTTTCCTATTTTGGCTTTTAGATACACATGATAAGGTAGTGAACTAAAAATAAACTTCCCGTTTGCATTCGATACAGTACGACATAAGGCTTTCTCATCAAATGGTGAATCTTGATGGTCTTCAAGACATACATGCTTTAATGTTGTACAATGTGCCCTAGCAAGAAAATAGAACCGCGTGCTCAATCATTCATGATTTGAAGAGGACATGCAAAATTGATTCCATGGTATGCAACCAATCAAACGATGATCCACACAAAAATTATAAATGCACTGAAAAGAATGTACCTAGCCTATCTACGTGTGCTCGTGCATCATGTAGAATGAAAACAAAAAGACACACACAACGAAAAATAAATTTCTAATGATGCTGACTAATATGTTCAAAATCTTATGGCAAAAAGCTCTGCCCTCAGGTTTGCAATGGTGGACCCATAGTGTCATGACATCTTCGTCCTCAAAGGCCTCCACCATTGGCTTCGGAGCAATCTTGACAGCCATCATAAGAGAAGCACTAGGGAAAGCACAAGATGGAAAGGTAGTTGGTGAGATGTTGAATAGGTCCCTTCCACACCGAGGATAGGAGCAATCTAGTGAAAGGACTGTGAGTGAGGACAAACGAGAGCAGAAAGCACAATTTGGCCAAGGAAGAGCCAAGAAGTCAAAGAAAGAGACTCTGCAGAAGAAGGCCAAAGAAGAGAGGGAGAAGAATGAGAAAATAGATCTACACAAAGCACAAAGCAAGTTCAAAAGCACGAAAGAACGACGAAAGAAAGAAGAAAGAGATGAGCAAAGAGAATAAAAGAGGAATTCAAAAGCGCTAAGGACGAGAGAAAGAAAAGAGCTGAGGAGGAAGAAATGAGTTCAAGAAGAAGGAGGAAGAAGACATAGCTCTCGCTATATCCACCTCTCAGTGGAGCAACCTTCAAGACAAGAGGAGTTGGTAGCCATGACCCCACCTCGACACGAAGGTCCAAGCACCAGCTTTAAGGCACCCAAAGACATGCCGCCCCTAGTGATTGAGAGAAAGGGCACCCTGTCACTACACCCAACCAAGACTCCTCTACCATGGTAGATGCTAGCAATCCATTGGCATGGGTGCAGTTCGTGGTCAACAAAGAAGCAACTCAAGGCTCAAGTGCAAGAACCCCTGTGATGGGAGTAAGAAGACAGCATCTGCAAACATGGAATCTAGACAAAACCTCAAACGGCCGAAGACAAAGGCATCTACAACTAATGGTCCCTCTGCACTGTCGTTGTTCACAACCTATGATTCCTATGTGTAGACACTCTTGTCACAACTGGAATGGGCAAAGGAAGACAAGAAGATAGCCATCGTTGAGCTTGAGGCCGAAAAGGAGACGATGGAAAAATCTCAATTAGAGAGAACCCATCATGTGGCCATCTATCAAAGAGAGATCAAGGAGCTAAAAGCAAAGCTCGAGGCCAAAGGAGGAGAAGACGAGAGATGGCAAACAAAACTCATGGGGAAAACGCATAGCGTCATGAGCCTACAATGCAATTTTAATGAGTTGGTGGCGATGTACAAGGATTTACAAAAAGAAAATGAAAAAATCTGAGATGTCGCAGAGCAGTTAACATCAATAGAAGAAGAGAGAAGCCGATGGCACCAAAAGCATATATCAAATCTAGAACAAAGGCTGTTGGCCTTGGAGCTTGAATAACAACAGCACCAAGAAAGAGAAATTGAAGAACAAGAAAAGAGGGTAAGGGCATTAGCCTACAGGCACAACGAAAGCCTGGAAGAAATAAAGAAAAAAGCAGATGATTGGGTGAACAAGAGTGAAGAAAAAGTGAGCACCTTAGCGAGCTAACTAGCCCTTGTAGAATGCAACAAGGTGCTATAAGAGAGTAGGGAAGAGACTGCACAAGTGACCTTGGAAGCCCAACAACGCACCTTCCTCTGCACTCTCTTGGATACTATACAATTTGAGGAAGAGGAGGCCATTGAGTCCTTAAAGAAAAAGCTAGAGATCACCAGCAGGGCTTTAAGGCATGGGCTACATAACCAAATGCAAATTGTAGGGCCCACAAAGAAGTAAATCCACTAGAGCATAGGGGAGAAAAGATGCGAAGACTGAGTGAAGACACAGGGCCAACTTTTGAAAGGGGGCAGCAAGCAGAGGCTCGTTAAAGGGAGGTTTTTACCACAAAGTTGCCCCCACCACTCTTTTTGACCTCTAATGCTGGCCAATATATCTATTCTATGGTTGGATCAATGTGTGGAAAAAAGAAACATACGAACATCAATGTCACTGCACCTAAGGGTTCTCAAGCTAGGTGCTTTCGGTGGCCTCAGTCTACCGGCTCCATCTCTAACCCCTAAGTCCATTTTTAATCCTCACATCACGCTTAGGGCACATGAAGGGTAGGATATATCAAGGGAGGTCACACTCGTTTATGGTTAGACTTGTCTCCCTAAGTCACGCATGGCACCCATAACGATACAGGGATTGGGTCCTCAAGTGTGGGACAATACCTAGGCTCAACCCAACTCCCAGTTCTACTAGCATGAGCACAATGTAGCACACAGTAAAGCACACGCAACCCCATGTAGTGTACCTTCTTTTCTTTTTAGGTACAAACAAAGACTACAACCCACCAACTTTGGATGCCCCATCATCCATGCAATACATTCTTGGCCCCCACCACCACAATCAGTTAATCAACCTCACCAATCCCCACAAGCCCCATCATCATCAACTCACACGACCACCCTTTTTACTCACAAACTCTTCGTTAGCTCAACACTATAAGTTTTAGGGTATTGGCACCCATCTAGGAGGGGAGTAATCTTATACGACATGTCACCATGCAGCCAAAACAAAGCAGAGGTAAACCAAGGCAGCCCCAGTCAAAAAGTGAATGAAAAAGCTCATTTGGAATAGTGCAAGAGAAGGCAAGCTCAGAAAAAAATATGAGGGATCTCCAACTACTTTGGTGAGGTCCTCTCAAGGATGAGGGAGGTCCTATCAAGGATGAAGGATGCTCTCTCGAGGATGACAGAAAGCACCAAAGATTCTAGTAAGGTGCTCAGAAAGGATGGATATAAGCACCAAATATTCTAGCAAGGCTTTGTCGAGGATGAAGGAGAGCCTTCAAGGGCTCTAGCAAGGAAAGTGTGAGGTGCAATGTAATTCATTTTATCAGCGTGCCAAATGGATATCGGTAAAGGGATAAGGCAACTTGAAGGGAATAAGGAAAAGCCATGTTAAGAGCACATGGTAGGGCAAGAGGACGGATCTGTCTAACACCATGGTCAATTTCAAAAATAGATCCATCCACCAGCCATTCTCCAATCATGGATTTTTCCGACACAATCTTCAATTTCAAGGATAGATCCACCCACCGTCACCATTAGTGAGGGACCAGGCCCAACACGGTCTTCAATTTCAAGGGCCGATCCATCTAGCACCATCCCCCACACAAGCTTGTATACAAACTCAAAAACGTTATCCAGCTACAATCATCCCACCTTTCAACTACTACCCATCAATGCCATGGGATTGGCACTAGGCTAGGAGGGGGGTAATGTTAACCTCAATGCAAGAAGAAAGCATAAAAAGTGGAAGAGCGCAAGTGAGGACCTAAAATGGGTGGACAGGAAGAAAATAGAACACAACCAAAAAAGCAAGAAGAGAAACGGCCAAAAGCACAAGGGCAGCCTCAAAAGCTAAGTCAAAGGCAAAATCACATTTTTAAATGCAAGGCGCCCCAAAAACTTTTTGTAAAAGAGTGTCAGGCTCCCTCTTGTGAAAATTGTAAACGTAGATGGACGGTAGAAAGAAAGCTAGAAAGATAGGAGGACAAGGGGAAAAAGGGCCTAGGCCATAAGTAGCCACATAAAGAAAGGGAATAAGAGGATGACCGCCCAAAAGGGATTTGGGGTTTTGTATATAAAGTTAAAAAGTGAATGAGGAGCTCATTCTTTGGTGTGTGGTAAAGCGGATTGATATTCTTCTCTCTTTCTTGCTTCCTTGTGTATGCTTGAGAGAGGGAGTGTGAGAGTGTAAGGGTGAGGGATCAAGGAGAAGTAGCTCTCTATCATCTCCTATCTTCTTCTCTTGTCTTGTCTTGTGCATGGCTATGGAGGATGGAGCTTGAAGGTGGATACTTAAGGTTTCTTGAGCTCGCATCACGAATCGTCACTACAAGTAATTGGGCAATTAGCGACGCCGATTAGCGACGGCGGATATCGACGTCGCTATTGGCGTCGCTATTTGCGTCTCTATTGGCATCGCTATTTGCGTCGCATTTAGCGATGCCAATAGCGACGCCGCAGGAAAAAAAGCCCGGTCGAAACCCGAGCGTCGTTTTCATTTCTTTTGCTTCGACTTTTGAGAGCAAGAGCGAGGGAGGGAGCGAAGGCTTTGTGAGAGAAGAAGAGGAAGAAGACTTGCTACCACCGCCGCCGCCGCCACTGCCGTTGTTCGCGAAGGAGAGGAGGAGCCCTCATTGTAAAGAGAAGCTGCCCCACGCTCCCCATATCTCATTGGTGAGTCTCCCTCTCTCTTTCTTTTGCTTGTTGAAGGTTTAAATCGTTCTCTTTTGCTTGTTTAGGAGAGGAAATGAAAGAGAAGGAGAGGGAGAGGGAGAGAGAGGGAGAGAAAGAGAGGGAGAGGGAGAGGGAGAGTGCATTCTCTCTCTCTCTCTCCCTTTTGCTTGTTTAATGTTTAAATTACTTTCTTTTTTGCTTGTTTAGGAGAGGAAACGAGAGAGTAAGAGAGAAAGAGAGGGAGAGGGAGAAAGAAAGAAAGAAAGAAAGTTATATTAATGTCTTCTAAATACCAAAACTAGCCAATGAGACAAACTGTGGTACAACTGATGAGGTCCAGCTATCCAAAATAAAAGTGCTGAATGAAAAGCTAAAAACTGGAAACTGAAAATACGGTGCTGTGAGTGTGATAAGATAATAGACTTATTGATAATGGTATGCAATGTACTTTGCCATGGGCCATGTACATTGGTAACTCTTTAAGATGGCTTAAAAATGGTCAATTCCTTCATAATGTCCAAGTAGGGGATCTAATTGTGATATGCATAATTCATTGTTTTTGTATTAACTTTATAGGCATGCCAAATTAGAAATCATGCCAACTAGTCAACGGAAGGACTAAAAGAAAATGATACCCTAGCTAATGGTCATTAAGATACTTCATCAAAATGAACCCAAAAGTATTGTTATAGAAGAAGAAACCCTTAAATTGAGTATAGGATAATTTCTCTCAGGTCTTATGACTATGAGTAGAATTGATTGAAATAAATTTTATTACTATAGTTATTAAATTTCATAGATGGCGCGCATTAATTTTAAAATGGATTACTTATACTCAAAGCCGAGATATAACAAATAATTATCTACTGGGACAAACAAATCCTTGAGCATGATACAAGGCCGAGATATAACATCGGAATATCTCTCAACTACTATATACAATGCAAGATTTATGGTCAACTTGCAACTTGACATACATCTCCATAAAGCTATCCATTTAAGCCTCGTTTGCTGTAGTGTAGATAAGATGGAAAACGAAGAAGGTCTTATTGTTCAAGACCGCAAGACGTATCTTAATCAGCGTGTCCCATGTCCTTGCTCTCAATGCAAGTTGGCAATTAGACGAAAACGCCGATTGTCTATAGAACACGTACGATGATTTGGCGAGTTTCAATCTGAGATCATTGATCAGGCGATTGCGGATTTTCAGCAAACGGTAATTTGAAGTTAATATTAATCATGCATTGTACTCTCAAGCTAATTGAAAACCATACACAATAAGATTGGGTCTTGTTGGCAAATTTTCTATCCAGGGGGGTGATGTCTCGACCCAAGGGGGAGTGCACCCTTTGCGGCCAATTAGAAGAGTTACTGGACGTGCAATGGATGGATTGCAGGAGCCAATCGACCACTCGCAAGGCCCATCTATACTGTCAATGCCAGAGGAGACAAACAACCTTCCCGACCTGCCTACAATCTTGGAGCCTGAGATGGAGGCAATGATAGATGCATTGATTTCCATGGATGTTGAGACATCTGACCCGCTTAGAGAGGAAGCATCCATACCATTATATGATGGGTGCCGAGTATCTCGGTTGAATACATTGCTTGCACTCTTAAGTGTGCAAGCAAAATACGGTTGGAGCGATACGAGTGTGACTGAGTTATTCAGGTACCTTGCACACAGGCTTCATTGTTTTTCTTTTAACAGTATTATTGCAAACATTTGTGTTTTTTTAAGGTGTGTTATGATTTTTTTCAGGTTATTGAAATATCATATATTGCCACTTGCAAATACCATGCCTAAGTCTCGTGATGATACACGACATGTTTTACGGAGGCTTGGCATGGACTACAATAACATCCATGCATGTATCAACGACTGCATATTGTTTCGAGATGAATACGAGACTATGGAGACATGTCCAAAGTGTGGTGCTCACAGGTATCGACAGGACTTGCAAGGGCAAACCATCCCTCAAAAATTTCTCAGACACTTTCCGCTCATCCCCCGCATAAACCACATGTTTCGCATGTCTGCCATGGCAAGCTTGACAATGTGGCATGTGCAGAATAGGTCCACGGATGGAGTTCAACGAATATCAGTGGATTCGCGTGCATGGAGCCACATTGACTCTACCTTCCTAGGCTTTGCGCGAGAGCCAAGGAATCTTCCGCTCGGTCTCGCCATGGATGGTGTGAACCCATTCGGTCTATGCTCGACTTCTTACAGTGTGTGGCCTATAGTGCTTGTCAACTACAACATCCCTCCATGGCTTTCTACGAAGAAAGGACATCTCATCCTTAGCTTGCTCATCCCGGGCCGCTACAAAGTTAAAAATATGGACGTGTATCTTCGTCCATTAGTCGATGAGCTTAAGATTTTGTGGGAGGAGGGGGTCACGGTGCAAGATATGAGCAGGCGCGATGGTCGACGGTCAGCCAACATTCGAGCCATTCTCATGTGGACGATGCATGACTTTCCGGGATTGGGAGAGTGCTCAGGTGAGCAGACCTTTGTTCTCGCTGGTAATATCTATATTTTATTTCATTCAATCAAGTATTCACTAGGTCGTGGATTGCCTTACAGGTCTAGTTACCTCAGGTTATCATGCATGTCCATTGTGTGGGCCACAGTTAGACTCCCGACGGTCACGAACCATGAAGAAGATGGTATATCAAGGACACGCCGCTTTCTTGCCGGAGGATCATGAACTCAGGGAAGGTTTTCTTGGACGACCTCCAGCACGTATGAACGCTGCAAGCTGGTATGAGCTGAAAATGGTAAACCCAGAATCACATCCAAATGGAATGCGACGATTCTTAGTTTTCTACGAGTTGCCATATTGGACCCACTTACAGGTCAACCACTTGTTGGATCCCATGCATATTTTCAAAAATGTGGGCAGCTTGCTATGGGACCACATCACAGGAAAGAGAGACACTATAGGGTCACGAATGGATTTAAAGGAGGTAGGTAAGATGGAGGCGCTTTGGCCACAGTCGAGTGCTGAAGGGGGAGTGCAGCTTCCTCGCGCTCCCTGGGTTTTGTCTACCAAAGAAGAGCGCATTGTGAAGCAAGTAATCAAGTCTATCCACACTCCGACGGGTATGATGCGTTCTCTCAGGTCCGCATTTTCTAAATATGACCAAATGCCTGGGCTAAAATCCCATGATTGACATAAGATATGTCAGGTTTGTGAACAGAATGGATTGTAATTAGCGTGGGCATTTTGCAATTTGAAAAGTGGCCATTATTCATAATGCTTTCTCATTTGTGGCAGTTTGTCCTACCGATCGCGATCGCAGGATGCCTTACTCCAGAAATTTGCGGGGCCATTTACAAGTTGTCAACTTTGGTGCAATGGATCTCAAAGAAAGAGATTAAGACATGCTCTATTGAATCCGCAAGGCGGGGAGCAGTTGAGATGGTCTGTCTCTTTGAGAAATACCTGCCCACTAGCATGCTCACAATACAAGTTCACCTTCTTGTGCATCTTGTGGACGAAGTGGAGATTGCTGGACCTGTCCATACGCGATGGATGTTCTTCCTGGAGCGCTTCATGAAAACCCTGAAAGGCTTTGTGCGACAACGAGCTCGTCCAGAAGGTAGCATGGCAGAAGGTTGGTTGGTGTCAGAGGCGTTAGCGCATATCTCATAATGGCTACCAACAGTGGAACCAGACAATGAAATGCTATGGACGCTGAAGGACGATGATAGGCTGACTGGAGATGTGGTAGTTGGAAATGGGGTAGAAAAAAGAATGGATGCCTCAATGGAAGAGAAGGTGAATCGCTTTTGTATGTTGCACCATGCCTCCATGGAGACGTGGCTCGCCAAGTACCAAATTGCAAGGCAAGATCGAGAGGAAGCGCGAGCTGAATTCCGACGCAGTACGCGTCACCGACTGATTTGATATCCCAAAGGCATGGAGGAGATGCCGCGGTTTATGTCAACACGATGGTTGCATGGAGCCTTGACCGCAACATCCAGCGAAGGGACAGAGGTCTCAATGGAGGAGTGGGAGTTCTTGAGGGGATGTAGTCCAAAGGTAATGAGGGGTTTAGAATGTGCCGTATCTAAATTTGCTTGCTACATCTAATTTGAGTGTTTCAATGTGCAGTACAAAATATATAGTGCAGCGTGGTTGCGCGGACGGCATTTTCGGGTGGAGCGTATTGACAAAATGCGCTCCACAATGGATTGTAGTGTCATTTCAAGGTTTGAGCAAGAGAGCCGGCGACGAGCAACGGATCCGAACACGGTTGTGGATGAGATGGAGTATTTTGGGAACTTGCAAAGTATTATTACGCAGGATTACCGTAGCTTCTCCATGATACTATTCTATGTGCAGTGGTTCAAAGTGATACTTGGAGGAGCTGGAGTAACAGATCGACGAGGTCCATCTGGATTTCTCAAAATAGATTCCGAAAAAAAATGGACGGATTTGCGTGACACCTTTGTGTTGCCGGCCCATTGTGAACAGGTACAAACAGTCATTTGCTTGCTAATTGTAATACAACATGGTTTATGTCACAATGGTTTGAACTCGCTTTGTAAGTGTTTGTGAACAGGTAATCTTCTATCCAAACCCTCGACAACCTCGATGGTGGTATGTTATACCTTCAACTCCTCGAGGTGCGAGAGTGTATGATCAAAGCGATGTTCCAGTCATAGATGAAGAAAATATGCAAATAGAGGGATCGATATTACAAGGGGTGGAGGCCACCGCAAGCTTGGAGCCTGCATCGGCTAACAATGATGGAAATACAGAAGTCGTAGAATTTTTTTAGAACGAGGCAGACTCGTTCTTTTGTGGTAACATGTCTATCGACCTTCCAGTGTATGCAGAGTTGTGTCAGGAGATTAACATGGGACCATAGAATACTTCATTCTTGGAGAATTGTATTACTCAATTCGTTGTTTAGATCTTCCATAAAGATAGATAAGATATGCATTTTATGAGGGATTTTTCAAAAATGATTTATATTAATGTGCTTTGTATAGTTTAAATTGATTATTCTAACATCATTTTTTATCTGTGTAGGTATCGACATTTTCAGGATGAGTCGAGGGATGAGTGATGAGGAGTTTCAGGACATGATGGCACGCATGTCTCCAAATCAGCTCGCGAGATTCAGAGAGATGGCAGATCAGGAGCTGTCTCGTTCATCGCCAGGGCGCTCTTCTAGATCAGCTTCAGCACGATCAGATGCTTCAGCTTCGAGCAGACGATCTCGATGCTCGCGACTTGGGCCAGAGGGAGGGACTGCGACTGCAGGAGGATCAGGGGGGTGCTGCTGTGGAGACATGGACGTGGTGTCTCAGTCTCGTCGTTCAGCTGGAGCTGCGTCACCTCCAGGATTTGTCACACCTGTGGGGACGTCCACTCCAGTTACTCCGACTTTTGCGCAGCCATCGGCAGATGGCACGCCTTTTGGTGGCACTCCTTTTGGTGGCACCCCCTTTGATGGCACCCCTTTGAGTGGCACTCCGGGAGAGGGTACCCCCATCGGTACACCGGATGTACAGGGGTCTCCTGGATATGCCTAGGAGCGTGGACGGAGATGGGAGAGGGCCCATCTTAGGCATACTCCTAGGGGTTATGGATACCTAGTGGATAGCAGGTCAGGAGCCATCATCATGAATGATGAGAGGAGGAGGGTGATGGCTCGCATAAGGGAGTTGTGCCAACAAGTTTTTCGGCACAACGTCCTGGATCATTGGAGGAACATACTGGAGGGGAGCAAGGACTACATAGTAGCATCCTTGCACGAGGAGTTCCCGGTGCCAGCCGTAGTAGATAGATTCTCTATGGGTCGGATGATGGATTGCATGCGTGCATACATGTCACATAGACGATCCAACGCACGCAAGGCAATCAAGAGTGGGGCTCCAAAGCCCGAGTGGTTAGATGCAGATGACTGGCGCCGACTGAGGGAGGAGGCTACAAATTCGCCAGGACGTTGGAGCTAGTAGCAGCAGGAGGCAGTGAGGCCACGAATCGAGGCCGGATTGGTGCATCATCTTGGGAGTGGCGGCCACATGACATATTTGGAGGACTTTGTAAGTTTCTCTTTTGTTTTGCTTATTTGTTTTTTTGAGATATTCTTTGTACTGACAATCATGTTTCTAACAGTTAGCATTTTGTTTTCTTTGCAGCACTCCATTACAAATCGTGATCCACAAGGCCTTGAGACTCGATATGCAGAGAGGTACGGTCTCAGGGCATTGATCGACCAATTGTATAGACGCGGCGGCCCTGTAAGTCACTCATCTTTCTTGTCCGTAGTTACAATGAGATATTTGAATGCATTATTGTATGGTGGATTGATATGTTGTTTCTTTTTCTGCAAAATCCGTTTGATGCTCCTTTGCAGCGGGACGAGCTTTCGGGGGACGAGGATTTGTAGCTCGCCCTTGGATCCTTAGAGCTCACACACCTTTAGTTTTTAGCCGCCTGATCTATGTAGACATTTTCTATGTATTAGTGATATCGTTTCATGATTGTACCAATTGCATTTTATGCGATCATGTATTTATTTCATGTATCAGTTTTATGATTTCAGTATACATTCTTTTTGTTTGCAAACGCTTTGTATGCAGCAGTGCAGAAACTATTTTGTATGGCTCTCATACAGCACACAATGCTATATGTGGCAGGGCAGCTTGCTACCCTGCCACAAATTTTTTTTTTCTCTGTTACCGTCGCTATTTGTGTCGCAAATTTACTGCTCGCGTCGCTATTGGCGTCGCTATAAGCATCGCAAATTCTCTGTAACCGTCGCTATAGCGACGCCTATAGCGACGGTTCTATGGCGTCGTCAATAACGACCCTTTTTGCGACGACGGGGGAAAATTTTGTTATTTGTATTTTCGTCACTTTAAATGTCGCTATAAGGTCTAAATCTTGTAGTGCGTGAAGCTACAAGTGTGCTTGAGGGAGGAGGCAACTCATTTGGGCATCAAGGTAACCTCACTATACCTCAATAGGATTGAAGGTGCATCGGCTAGGTGAGAGATAGCCATAGATGTTCGCTTGAAATGCTTGAAAGAATAAGCGGTCTGTGGGTCTTAGAAATTGAGCATGAGCTCACCTATACACCCCCTACAAAGTAACCTCTCAATATGAAGGTTGGTCCAAACTCTCCAAAAGGCGAAAAAGCTAATCCCCCTTGGAAAAGAGACCCACAACTAGCCTTGGGGGAGGTCTAGGATGCTTTCCTTTATCATGTTGCAAACTTAGTACATTAGGATTTTGATTCAATTTAATCAGCTTCCTAAGTGCATCAAGTTAAACTTGTAAGCACTATTATAAGCACAATCAATTGTCTCTCAAGCAATATTTCTACACAAATAGGGAGGTAATTAGAGTAAGATCTTAACCTAGTGGCAATTCTTTCCAACTTGGTCCTCTTCCTAGCTTCTAGGATTTCTCCTAGTTTCCTTTCTGATTTTCCTTTTCTAATTCTCCTTTTTGAGATCTAAATTTTGATTACTCTTTCTTCATTGGATGTTTCCTTGGTTATCATTAGTCCTTGTTCTCAATCTTGCACATAACCCTTATTTAAGGTTACTTATTCTTGACTATTTTCTTTCGACTTCTATAGGTTGGGAGATATTTAAAATTTTTCCTAATTTGTGGAATTACGTTAGAACCTTGGAATCACAATTGTTCCTCTTGAAAGATACATGAATCAATAAGGCTAGTATTTTCCTTAGGAATTTTAGATTTCTATTTTTCTCAAATGAGAATTATATCATCCTTTTTGTTGCTTCATGACTTAGGGTTTTTATTTTGATTTGATCTGGATACCCTAGGTTCTAATAGTTACATACTCAATTTATTAACTTCTAATGACTTTGTATGCAATTTAATAATATTTGACTTAATCTTAATAGTGGTGAAATTTTGTCTAAAGAGGATACTTCCAATCAATAATTTTAATTACCTACTTTAATTATATTGAATTACTTTATATGGTTTATAAATACTAGGAAAAACTATTTTTAAAATAATTTTATATATTAGTGACTTTAAAAATACAAAAAGAAATTATTAATACAATTTTTTTTGCTTTTTCTATAGCTAAATAAATAATCTTAATGTATTTTCACTTTTTCTTGTAGCTAAAGAAATATACTTGATGCAAGTTCTTACTTTCTAAATCTCACTAAAAATTGTTGTAGCTTTTACTAATGATCCTTCTTGAGTAAACAACCGATTTCCTTGATGCACTTTATTTATATGTAGCTAGAGATAATTTATTCAATGCATTATAATGCCGTGCAATTTATCCTACCTTTCGAAATTTAAAATTCTAAATTAACAACCCTTATTTGTTCTAATATTTCTTTCTTGTTAGATTTCCATTAAGCTATAACTTCTTCGCTGAATAATTAACTCTTTTACTTAGATTCTTATTCATATATTAATAAATGATCATTTATTTGTGGACTTGGTTTTGTGTTGCATGTGACAACATATTGACCATGTTCATGATCATATTCGAAACTCCCACATTTCAGAATACTGTCTCCTTCGAATGTATCACGAGTAGGGAGTCAGTGTATGCTATTGTTGAATTTGATGGTCTTGATCAGGAGTCTTGAATGGCTATTGCGTAATACCACAATAGGGTGAAATTATCATAGACTGAGGAGTACATCTTGGGATTGTTGATGATGGCATCCTCTTGCTCTTTTTCGTCTCACTTTTTGTCTCCTTCTTTCACTCCTTATGTCTCTCTTCTCCTCCTCTTCTCTTCTTCTCCACCTTTTCTCTTCTTCCTTTGTCTCTCTTCTCCTCCTCTTCTCTTTTTCTCCACCTCTTCTCTTCTTCTTCACCACCACCACCACCACCACCACCACCACCACCACCACCACTACTACTACTACTACTACTTCTTCTTCTTCTTCTTCTTCTTCTTCTTCTTCTTCTTCTTCTTCTTCTTCTTCTTCTTCTTCTTCTTCTTCTTCTTCTTCTTCTTCTTCTTCTTCTCTCTCTCTCTCTCTCTCTCTCTCTCTCTCTCTCTTAGCAATGAGTGGGTGAAAGGAAAAAGAGCCATTAGCCTAAGCTAAGACTAATCTACTATAGGCTAATATTTATTGGTTTTAATGAAGATATCTTCTTATTGAGAGCTGGCATGGTTTACCTAGGAATAAATGCATTGTGGTAGATTTGCTGATGCTTGTCATGTATTTGAGAAAGGTGACGATTACAGTGATTTCAAGGAGGATTGCACAGTATGGCAGCAATAGTGCCTTTGTCATCTTCTTCTTTTTTCCTCCTATTTTTTTCCTTATTAAGGTTACACTTTATTTCTTTCACTCCTCTCTTATAAGCCTTGTTCGCATGGTTTGGGGTACTACATCCTCTCCCCCTTTAGAGGAATTGGGATGTTTTCATCTTGAGGGAACTTAGGATTGTGGATTTTAGCATAAGCGAAAATCATAGACCTTGTGGGTTAAGACTCATTAATGCTTCTATTATGCTACTTTGACAACCTACAATACTTGAAATTTAAGAGTATATGGGCAAGATAGAATATTCACTATAAAGCAATTCTTATTGTAAGAATGGGGTTTGCTACATCTCATGAAGCACTTTCTAGGATTTTATTCAATCCTAGTCCTTTATTACAAAAGAAACTAGGAATGTTGTTTACATAGGGTGTCCTCCTCCATCCACGTGGCATTCTCCTCAGGATAGACTTTCCATTGGATGAGATATTTCTTAATGGTTTTGCTTCTAAGGATGCATTCTCTTACATCCATTATTCTATCACGTTGAAGCTCAAGGACTCCTTGGCTTGGCATTATACCTTGTTGATCATCAAGAACATGATCAGGATTGGGTGCATACCTTTTTACAAGGCTAATATGAAATACATTGTGAACTTTTAGATGTTTGGAAAGTTGTGTAGCTTATAAGCATTGAGTCCCAAACACTCAAGAGTCTTGTTACCCCAAGTATAAAGAACCCTTGTTAGGACACACACGAATAAAAACTATGTCTCCTTCTTTGAAGACCCATCCTTGACTTCCTAGATTGGCATATGCATTTTGTCAATCCTTGGCAACTTGGATATCATGTCTAATAGCCTTAAATTGTTCACCCATCTCTTCCAACATATTCCTGGAAGCTTCTACTTTTAGGGTAGGGACAAAAATGCTTAGTGGGGTAAGGCATTCTTGTCCATACAAATCTTGGATGGGATGATCTAGATGTTTTTTTTAAAAAAATCACCAAAGTTAGGTATTATATCCAATGCTTAGGTTTGTTAAAGTAGTAAGTTATAAATATGCCTTTTGATGACTTAGTTGACTCATTCAGTTTTCCCATTAGTTTGAGGATGATAGGTGATACTGAAATAAAGTTGATTATCAATGGCCTCAAATAAACTCTTCCAAAAATGAGAAGTGTAAAGAGAATCACGATCACATATGATCCTTGTAGTCTAAAGATTTCCTTCACAAAGATCCTTGTAATATCTGAAGCCTTGTAGTTGGTTTTAATTAGCATAAGATGAGTAACCTTAGTTAGTATATCCACAACTAATAAGATTGAATTGTGTCCTCCTTGCACAAAAGGTAATCCAACTATAAAATCCATGCAAATAAATTTCCTCTTCATTTGTGGGATGTAAAGTGGTTTGAGCTTTCCTAGCATCTTAATACACTTAGCCTTTGCAACTCAAGCATTCACTGACATATTTAAGCACATCTCCTTTGAGCTATTTCCAATGAAAGATTCATCTTATAGTGTTTATAATCTTTGCATAGCCACGATGCCATAAGAAAGGAGAATCATGGCTTCCTAAAGTATCTTCTTTTTTAGGTCATGACTTCTTGGGATACACAGTCTCATCTTGAAGTAGACAAGTCCTCCTTCTATAGAGAATTTCAAGTACCTGAGCTTTAACTTATGGCCTATCTCCCTGGATATGACTTCTTTTATCATCTATTGATACCTTGAATCCTTACCCACTTCCTCCCTACCCATTTTTATGATTGGACTACTAGGCATTAACACCATTGCTATTAGAGATATTTCCTTAGAGGATTCTTCTAAGATAAGGGTGTTGAGAAATGCTTTGTGGCTTAGAGCATCCACAATAGAATTTTCCTTAATTGGCCTATACTTGATCTCAAAGTCATACTCCTGCAAGACTTCAATCAATTGTCGTTGTCTCATGTTTAGGTCTAGTTGAATAAAGATCCACTTGAGACTCTTAGGACTGATGACTAAGGTGAACTTACTACCAAGAAAATAGTGTCTCCATATTTTGAGAGCACAAATTATATTAAGTAGCTCTAGATCATGGGTAGCATAGTTTTTCTCATGAATCTTTAGCTCCTAGAAGAATAGGTTGTTAGATGGCCTTCTTCCATGAGCACACCAACCTAACACAAGAGAGCTTGTATCGATGAAAACTTCAAAATTTTAGTTCAAGTTGGGTAGTTCTAGAATAGGAGTTGCGATTAACCTCCATTTAAGCCTTTCAAAGATAGATTGTTCAATGGGAGTCAATACAATGGCAGTTTTCTTCTTGAGTAAATCAGTTAAGGATGCATAATCAAGGCACAGTCCTTGATAAAAATAATGTAACATCCTATCAAACCCAGCAAACTTTAGACTTCCCTAATTGTCATTGGGGGTGCCCAGTCTTCTACATCTTTAACTTTGGGAGGGTCTACCATGATCCCTTTGATAGAGACTATAGATCTATGGTACTCAATGTCCCTCTTAAAGAAGGCACATATCTTCTTCTTAGCATAAAGCTTATGCATCCTCATTATTTCAAGGAAAAATCATTTATGATCTTCATCGCTCTTTAAGTAGGTTAGGATGTAATCAAATAAGACAATAACTAAGTCATCAAGATAGGTCCAAAAGATATCTTGCATCAACCTATTAAAGGTTGTGGGTGCATTGGTTAATTGAAAAGACATCACAATGAATTTGTAATGGTCGTACCTTGTGTTAAATGTAGTTTTTGGAATGTATTCTTCTTTGATCCTTATCTGATAATAGCTTAATCTTAGATCAAATTTTGAGAAGATCCTTGCATCTTAAAGATGGTTAAGTGACTTGTCTATCCTCATAATTGGATATGTTCTTGATTGTCACCTTGTTTAGCCCATGGTAGTTGTTGGGAGCTCACCCTCAACTGCCAAGACCCACGGACTGCTTATTGTTCATGCATTTCAAGCTAAGCACTAATGGCTACCTCTCACATAGCCAATGCGCTATCCCCCTCTAAGAGTATAGTGAGCTTACCTCTATGTTGGATTGAGTATCCTCATCCTTCAAGCACACCAATAGCTCCACGATTCTTGATGCGAGCTCAAGCCTCCACCTTTAAGCTCCATCCTCCATAGTTGTGTGACATGAGATAAGAGAAGAGAAGAGAAGAGAAGAGAAGAAGAAGAGAGGAGATAATGGAGAGCTTTTTCTCCTTGATCCCTCACCCTCACACACTCACTCCCTCACACTCCCTCTCTCAAGCACACACAAGTAAGCAAGACGGAGAGAAGAAGAGAAGAAGACAAGTCCACTTTGCCACACACCAAAGAATGAGCTCTTCATTCACTTTTTAACTTTATATACAAAACCCTAAATCCCTCTTGGACAGTCATCCCCTTTTTAACATGGCCGGCCCTATTTCCCATTGTCCTCCTATCTTCCTAGCTTCCTTCCTATCACCCATCGGCCTTTACAATTTGCATAGGAGGGAGCCTAGCACTTTTTTATAATAGTTTTAAGGATGCCTTGTATTTAAAAATGTGTTTTTACCTTTGAATTAGGTGCCTTACATTTAAAAATGCGCTTTTGCCTTTGAATTGATTTTTAAGGCCTTCCCCCTTATGCCTTTAGCTGTTCTCCATCCTATTTCTTCTATTGCATCCACATTCTTGACTTTTTTTTCTTCGATCTCAAACTAGGGTTAACATTACCCCCTCCTAGATGAGTGCCAGTCCCATGGTACTTGTGGGGCTTTTCTTATGAGGGCTTGGTGCTTGGAAGGGTGGTTGTCGAGGTGATGATGGACCTTGTGTGGGTGGGTATTGGGTGAGAAGTTTGGCAAATGATTGTGTTGTTAGAGGCCTAAGATATGTTGCATGGATGGTAGGGCCTCTAATGTTGGTGCAGCATCCGTCATTACCTGAAAGAGAAGAAGTGCACTATACTTAGGGGGTGTGTCTACCTTAATGTGTGGTGAATTGTGCTTGTGTAAGTGGAACTGGGAGCTGGGTCTTACCATAGGTAAGACTAGGTGGTGTCTCACACTTGAGGACCCTGTTCGTGTATAAGGGATATGCGGTGGGTGCGACTTAGGGAGATAGGTCTAACTGTAGCGAGTGTGACCTCCCTAGGTATGTCCTACCCTTGATGTTCCCTAAGCATGTACAGTGGGGAATCAAAAGGGCTAGGGGCTTAGGGACAGAGCCAATCGCTAGACTCAAGCCACTAGATATACCTAACTTGAGAACCCCTAGATGCAGTGCTTGTGGCCTATGTGAAGTGAGGTGGTCTAACTGCTTGCTTATGAGATGCTTTTCTTTCCTCTTTTTTTTTTCTTTTTTGGAATTAGATAGTCATGATGCGAGCTAGTCTTTGTCATCTAAGTGGGGTGGAGATGGAGGCCTATGAGATTTATTCAAGAATTGCCTACTCTACAAGTACCTTTTGAGGTTCAAGCGGACTTGCAAAGTGATAGTAGAAAGAAATGGATGATTGCAATGCGTAAAGCGGCTATCATTCATAACTTCGAGAAGGGAAAAGCAAAATGAAGGGAGAAGAGTAGCTCGCATCATCAATTGAGTCATGGCATAGATATCTATGGCATTGGGATCAAATAGAGGGGTTAAAGGCCACATTATTGTGGAGTGGGATCTTGTCTGAGTAGTATTCTAAGTAGTCTAAGGTAATTACATGTAGTGATGAAAGTAGGGTTGGGGCAAGAGAAGAATTCATCTACAAAGTGGACTATAGAGTCATACAAATATTTGGATGTGAAGACAAGGGCCTCTTCAAGTTTAGTACAATTCACATTGTAGTTTATAGGAAAGTCATATCGATCGTGGACATTGGTGTCAAAATCCACCCCTACTCCTCGAGGGTATAGCATGAACATTGGGTTGTTTTTCTCGAAGGACAGGATGTTATAAAAAGCCATCCAAGTGTCCATATTCACATCATAGATGTGCCTTCTCCATGTGGGTTGGCACTTGTAGCCAAGCACAGATCTAGGCACTTCAAAAACTTTATTCTGCCAAAATTGGGAAACTTCTGTGCCCCATAAGGTGGGGTTCTACTCTCTTTCAACCAGCCATTTCTCCCCGAGCCTGCTTCTGATATTAATCACTTCTTCCACCACCTTGATTGGCAAAACCCTACGCAAGTTGGCGGGGAATTGGAAACTAAGATCAAAGGGGTTTCTAGGAGTTTCCTATTGTCCCCAGATTATCAGGTCCGAGTGAAAGCTTGTTGGGAAGTCGTCCTAGCTTGGTGGCATAGGTGAATATGGACCTACAACTGGTTTAGTAGTCAGTCTCCTCCATGCTTCCTCTACCATTTTCTTCCTCTTTTCTCTAAGTGTAGCCTTTCTTTCTATGGAGGTGTCTGCTTGTTGCTGGTCTTTTGGCCGTGGTGGGAAAGGAGGCTATGGGACTAGTTTCTCTTCTTAAGGTCCCAACTCAAAGCTTGGTCTAGCCCCTTCTCCTTGTTGGTCTCCTTGTATTTCTCTCTCTATGAACCCTAGTTCAAGCATGCTTGCAATAGGTATCTTAACTGCTCTTCAAGGGTTAAGCTAACTCCCACGAGTTGCAGTGGCATTTACATGCCTACTCACAGGGGCCTGCATCATGCAATCCCTAGCATTTTCTTTATGGTGTCAATGGCATGTCCTTCCTCTATCTAAGTGATTTCCAGCAAGGTGTTAAGGAAGGTGCATTGCTGGGTTTCAAAGCCCACTTGGGTGGCCTTTGCTCTATTCTTAGCTAGAACTTTATCATTTTCAACTTGAGCCAGACGACACTTTCATGGGATTCCTTGCCCATGGTTTAAAAATGAGACTTTTATCTTTTACATGTATCACTTAATCAGACATGCTACATAAAGACTTGCCTAGTGCAATAAATCTTAAACACCTAAGTCCACCAGTTTATGACATGGTGTTAGTACACATGATAATTCAAGTGACTTAGCGAGGTACCATAGGCTGTGTTTTCATTGAGCATATGATATTCTTGTGCAATCATGACATTCAAAGTTTACAAGTGTTTTGATAAGAAGATTCGCAAAGAGGTTAAATTTGATTAAGTTGGATAAGTATAAGACATTGTATATGGTGTAACCCTTGCCTATATGACTTAGTTGTGACCTTCATGAAGTGCAAGATGAAGCCCACTTTTTCTATCACATTTTACGGGTTGGGACAAGCTAAAATAGGGCGCAAGCTGAGAGAGATGGAAGGAGCTCATAGACTACCACACAAAGGGAGATGGAGGCATAAGACCACAAAGGAGGATCAAGCCATCAAGGGGCTGCAACACTTGGCATGTAAGTGCA
Organism: Lygodium microphyllum; assembly: GCF_053477565.2. Classification (NCBI taxonomy): domain Eukaryota; kingdom Viridiplantae; phylum Streptophyta; class Polypodiopsida; order Schizaeales; family Lygodiaceae; genus Lygodium; species Lygodium microphyllum. The sequence continues at coordinate 89,271,513 of NC_141157.1, forward strand.
TCTTATTTCCATACATTTGTTGCTTCCATTGCCATAAGTGGCTTCCCAAAAGAGGGCTAAATTGTTTATTTAAGGGCATTCTTGAAGAAGGTTTATTCTTGACTTGTGTATTCATCTATATGTTGAGTCTGATCTCTCATGCCAAGAGAGGAATCAAATTTTCTCTCTTGAGTACTTCAAGTGTTAATTGAGGACTGCTATTGGCTGTCCAAAGCTATAATTTGAAGGACTGAAGCTCATCTTCTTGCATTCTCATCTAGACATCACACCAAGGGGCTCATTCTTGCTTCTGGAAGCTAACTGCAATCTACCATTGAGAAGCTTGAAGAGAGGAGTATCAAGAAACCTTCTTGACTTGATTATGTAATGAAAGTGGGATGAAATAGGCAACCCAAACAAAGTATTGTGGGAAGCAGCACATATCCTTCTCTTCTTGAAGATTCATGATCAATTATTGGACTTACTTGACAATGATAAGCTTGATGCAAGTTGACATTGCATAAGAATTGTGAAAGGGGTATCGAGAGAGCATCTTGATTGCTCTATGTACATGCTTGGGGCTGAAATAGGTAGCCAATAACAAAGTGGACAAGGGTAGTAGGATCTCCTTCTTCTCTCCTACTTCTACATGCTTATTGCAAGCTACCTATTGCTTGTTACGTGCTCTTGAATATAGGGGTTGTTTTTGTACTTTATCAAAGTGTCTTCTTGGAAGGTTGATGCCATGTATATGGGCTGAAATAGGCAGCCCACACAGTGATTTTGTGGACAATAGGTTCTTTTTCTTCTCTATTGCTTCATACGGTGTGTTAGACAATTGTATTTGGTTGATCTATGCACTCCGTGTGATAAGGGAAGTTTATGCTATCATCAAAGGTGAATCTCAAAAGACATTTGGGCTGATTAAAGGATGATATCTTCAGCCATAATTAGAGAATTAGCAATAGTAGTGATCTTTTGATTTATTTCTTGCCCTACAGAAGACGTCTTGACAAGATATGCAAGTCTTATGTGCCCCTATGGCAGGACAATGCTTGTAGATCATTCATAGATGCTTTGAGTTGGATTAAGAGGAGCATTTTCTCTTTATTTCTTGGCTATAATAACCTAACCTTATCAAGAAATCTATTTGAAGCTTTCTTGAAGCAAGTCTCTTTTGCTCTATAAGCCTTGTAATTGACTCATAATCTTTTGTCCCTATCATTCTACATTGAATGTAATCATGCAAAGTTGATTCATGCTTTGGCATCATGTATGATTGATGGGATGCAAAGTTGTTTAAGATACATGATAGCTTATTGTACTTGAATACATATTTTGTGATTACTCTTACAGTCAATAAAACAAGCTTGATTTGAGTTAGATCTTACGAGGTAATGCTCTTGTGATCATTGCTAAGTACATGCAATCAAAAGCTCTATTAAAATATTTGAGAACTTGGCTTGAAACCTTCAACCCTTCTCTTATCTCTATCATCTCCAAACTCTAAGCTATTGAGGCCCCATACATTCTTCTCTCTCAAACCCCTGTGGTTGACCTTCAACCCTACATGCTCTGACAATGTGCCAAGGTTTTGACTCTTCTCTCATTGTGGTTTGCCTAGGATTTTTCTCTTTTCTTCATTTCCTCAAGGCTTTCCCCTTGCCTCTGATCTAGAACAATTAGCCTGTACTCTTGATCTTCAATATCTCTTTTCAATATCTATTGATCCTCCTACTCTGAGGTTGCTTCCTGTTTCAAGTTTTCTATTTCTGTGTGTAATCTAAGGGTTTGCTCTTTTCTATATGTTTTTGGTGTTGCCAGATCCCTGAGATTTGCCATTTCTGCCTGTAGTTCTTTACATAACTCTCCCAGCTCCGTAGTGTTTTTCTACATCCTCATGAAGTTCTGTTTTTCTTTGGCCTAGTCTTGCCTCCCAGTATCCTTCTTGTCCTTCCTTTGCTCTGAGCTCTTCTATATATCATATATTTCCTTTTGGCACATGGCCACCTGTCTGGTCTTCTCCAACAGCTGAAAGATAGTCACTGACTCCTTCTCAGCTTCCAACTCAACCAATATTATTTTCTTCTCCTCCTTATCTTTCTGTAACTATGAGAGCAGCTCTTTGACATACTCATCGTATCAGTAGTTGACGTCATTGTTGTAGGGATGGGAGTCATGGGAGGTTTCCACTTTCCATCGTTTTGGATCTTGTCTTGACTCGGCGTCTACTGTTGTTGGTCTCCTTTTCCCAGCAATTGTGGTTTCCACGCTCTTTCCCTGTGTTAGTTCCTTATTGACAAAGTATTACACCCAAGCCATGAGATTGCTAATATCTACAATGGCCAAGGTGCCTTGAGTAGATGTTGCTTCTATGGTGGTGGGTATCAAGAGGGGTGGGATGGGGTCGATAGGGGTCTTGCCCTTGCCCTTAGTCACTACAGATGGTGTCATTTCTGGTACATGTGCACTCAATCCAGGCCTTCATCTCTTCGCGGGCCCAAGGCATCCAACTCTTCTTGCCTGCTTGTTGTTTGATGAGCTAGCGTGCAGCTAGCATGATGCCCTCCTCTTCCCTTCTCTTCCATTCCTCCTCCTTTTCATTAGCCTTTCTTTTTCTCTCCTCTTCAGCTCTTTTTGATTCTTCTTCCAATCTCTCAAAGTCTTCTTTCTCTTTCTTCTTCCTTTCCTCTGCCTCTTTCTTCAACTCTTTCTTAGATTTTTGCAAGTCTACCTTCTCCTTTTTCTTCCTTTCTTCTTCTTGCTTCTCATGCATCATCTTTTTCTTATGTTTTTTTTGTTTTCTTTTGCTAGAATGGGCTTCTGGTTCTCCCTCCTCCTCCTCCTCACTAACTGTTCTCATTCATGATGGGGAGATGACCTTCTAGGTGTTTTATAAGCTCTTTTCTCTCCATCATGTGCCTCCTTTACTACTTCTTGGATGAGAGCATCCAAAATTTCCCCATATTTGATCAATGAGGATTTGGACGACGGTTTCTTTCTCTCAGCTCCCTTTGATGTCAGGGATTCTCCACTAGCCAACTTGCTTCCTGAGGCTAGTGCCTTGGCAGATTGATTGATGGTTTTTTGCACATAGCCATTCTAGTCTTTTTCATCCAATGTGTGAGATGCCAAGCTCTCTAGCGTGGACACACTAATTCTATGCATGAGGGAGTTGTATCTTTGGTTGGAGAAGAGGGAATGGAAAACTTTTTCCTACATTCTGACTTTTGGGTGTCGGGGATGTCTTGAATGCTTACGCCATCATTTGTCAAGACTTGATTCTTCTTTATGTTCAACATGGCATAAACGTCTCACTTCTATCTCCTTTCCACCTTGGATTATAGACCTAGTGCCTTCTCCTCCAAGTTCTCACTGAGTTGAATCTAGACTTGCTTAGCTCCTTCTCCCCACCCCATAGTCACTGTTCCACACATTCCCTATCAGGATTGTCGGTCCCCAAAAATTCCACACATTTGGTGTGGTCAGGCTCCTATCCAAATTTCTAAAGGTACTTGGCTAGGTTGCATTGCTCCACAACCCTTTTGGTAGCCTCCTTCTTAACCACCACCTCTTCAATATTGTGAATACTTCGGAACTTGAGCTAGTTATAGGTGTGATTTTCAAGGGAAAGGCCATACTTTTCTCTTTTCTCATCCATGAATGAAAGATGGTGGGAATGATCCTATTGTACTACCATCTTCAACTCCTATCATGAAACCATGGTTCACCATTAGCATTCTTAAGACACTTTCTTGCTAGAAGATAAGCATGAGCTAATCATGCTTTTATGGAAAGAAGAACATGCGTAAGTAGAAAAAGAGAATTTTCCCTTGAGCAGTTCTATTAATTTCCAATCTATTTTTGGACGTTGATTGAGACTTTCAATTTTTCCTTATGTATTTGATTCACCTTAGATATTGGATCTCACTTTACTTTACCTTACCCCCTCCCCCCTTGGGAATGAGAAGAATCATTCCTAGTATTAGAGGTTAAGAGGTCAAGGGCATTCAACACATGTTCTTGCTACTTTACTTCCGCATGAGCCAAGCATAGAAATTTGCATTTCATTCTAGATCAGCGTAGTGGTCCATGTCGAAAGGATGGATGCCTACTTGAGTGATGTAGATGAGAGCATCCATGAGGAAGTCATGGGAGTCTACTCGACTAGCAATGTGTAACTCCTCCTCACCGTCAAAATTAGATCTAAATACGGGTGGGTCAGAAGGTGCTCTTCTAGGGGTTGGTTACAAATGATGGTCAATACCTTGTATGAGAGGTTGGAGCTATATAAGTGGGATTATACTCCGAGGTTTTGATGGCACATCATTGCTCACCATTAGTCATGATTTGGTTGCCCTCTAGCTCCCATTGAAGTCAGAGAGCATACCATTTCCTCAAGAAAGAGGAGTCATTGTCTATGAGCTGTTTTAACTCCTCGATTTCTTGGTCAATGTGGTAGCAAAGGACAATTCTCTTATCATAAGACGTAATGAGGCATTGCTTTCGTGCGTGTTCTTTGGAGATCTTGTTGAATGCTGAAATGATTAGATTTTTTTGACTGCTTTTTTGTTGTTTTTGAAGTCTGAATGGTTGATTTTGATGGATTTTGAGTGATGATTAGTTATTTTGGAGATGTTTCAAACTGTTTTTGGATGATATTGATCATGTTTTGGATCTCAGTAGAAATATGAAGCTTTGCCATGTTTTGGTAGGTTCTGTTGAGATTCTAATTGGTTATGATACCTTCTATTTAGCTTCTATTTTGTTCGGATTTTCTTTTGTGTGAAGTATGGATTGATGATTGATGAAGGTTGAGGTCTTTTGAAATCTTATTGAATATTTTTTGATAGTTTGGAATGGTTTTAGTATGAGCTATGAGGATCTACTATTCTCTCTTGACCTTTTGTAACCCTATGTAACCTTTTGTAGAGCCTCTGTCTCTGCTTTGTCTCTGCTCTGTTTCTGTTCTGTTCTATAGTTCTTCCGTAAGTGTTTTCTAAATTTTGTAAAGGATGAATCTAAGTTCAAAAGAGCTAAAACAAATGGAAGAAGTACCTATTGAAGACCGAAGAGTAGACTGAAGTGACAGAGACATAAGTGAGCTATGAAGAGAAACTGTATTGGCTCTGGTGCCCTTTCATACCTCCCATGCCTCTTGGGAGGTGCATCCACAACCTAAGAATGATTATTATGAGTTATTATTGAGTATTTTAGTGAGGAGAGGATGTACTATTGATTGAGAGAGAGAGAGAGAGAGTCAGAGATAGCCAATTCTATCAAAACAATGTATCTATCTATGAGAGATTGAGAGAGAAAAATATGAAGACAATGAAGATGAATACTATGTGATTATTTACTTTCAAAAGTGGTGTGTTCTTTTATGTTCCTTGTTCTATTGATAGATTTTATGAAGATGTTGAAGATTATGGTTGATTCTATCAAATCCATAGGAGATATCTCCTATGACGTTGTGTGAAGATTTGTTCTTTTCCTTATTGTAATTCTCTAAAGGATGAAATAAAAGATTGTTGATATCACAATATTTTCTTGCAGTAGAAACCTCTTTTCCTTGGTGTTCCTCTTGGGACTCCATGTTTTTGGTGCGTAGCCAAGGAAACTTGCCATAAACAAGCATCAGAAGAGACTGAAAATGAAGGAAATGGCATTTAAACCAAGAAGAGGAGAATTCAATGGATGCTTGCAAAGTTTCTTCTTCCATTGAAGAGTTGGAGATTCTTATTACCAAAGCCACTTTCTACAAGAAGTTTATCCCACAATGGCGGAAACATATTATCATCATGATGCAAACTCTATGTGGTGGACTATTTCCTCTTCCTATTGAAGCAACAAAGACGTGCATCTTGGTGGCAAATTATTTGGGAACAAACTGAAGAGTATAAACAGAGAGAATGACCATCCATGGAAGATTTGGCATTCATTGAGAAGTTTCCAAACATCATCAAGTGGGATATCATGAAGAAGCTTCAGGAGTCGTGGTCTGTGGAGGTTCACAAAAATAAGAAAGATAAGAGTTGGAGTTTGTCTGTGGATGCTCAACAGCAAGATATGTGGGATGCTTGGTGCACTGACAACCTCCTGTTTGTTCAATTAGCAACCCACTGGAAGTTGGTAGACATAGTGTTTTTCACAATATACTCTTTTGAAACCAAAGAAGAATGAGTTTTGATACTTTCAGAACGGAATATCTCCCTCTTTGTAGTGGTTTGAAAGATGAATTCAGAAATGTTGAAAAGAAGGAAGTAGAAGAGATGTTGGCAAGAGAATTCTCCAGAGACTGAAGCCCCTCTTTGATTCTTTTTTGTTGAGTACAGACCAACTGATTAATACCAACCCCTTAATGAATGACGCAATTAAGAGGCAAGCACTAGAACAAGTCCAGAGGTACGTGAGAAGAGAGAAGGCAAGAATCAAGGCTGAGAACGAGCTTGCACATCAGGAGCCTCCTTTGACGCCCTAAAAGAACTCTTTACAGAAGTCCCCATGGCGACTCAAGGTCCTCTTCCTAGTCAGATTCGTCTTGGAAATATTGATGACAGGCCAATAAATGTAGTTCCATTTCCAATTTCTAAGGGAGAGTACCATGAAGACCCCGATTTTCATGTAGCAAAATTTATGGTAGCATGTGTGGCAAACAATTCCAGAACACCTAAGCATTGGTTAGCAATATTTCCTTCCACTTTCAAGGGCACGGCGTTTCAATGGTATAAGAGACAGATAACATGAACTTTTGGCACATGGGATGAAGTTGGCCTTCCTCACTAAATTTAGACGTGAAGATTTTGAAGAGCGGATGCAAGAGGAGTTCATGAACCTAAATCAGTCCTATAGAGAAAGAGTAGAAGCTTATGTTTCACGAATAGAATCCATCCTGAAGAGATGGACCAACCATCATTTGGATGAAGGCATCCAGAAAGGAGTGTTCCTTAGAGGCCTACAACTGGAAGTTCACAAGTTCGTGGAATTGTACCCAAAAACCAACCATTCCTGGAACCTTCTATTCATACTATTTGAAGAAGAACCATATAGAGGATATCTGCTCTTTGAAAGAGATGCACGAATGAAGACACAAAGGTGAAAATGCAAGATTCAACTTGCTAGAATCCAAAATGACAATGCAAGACATTAGACCAAAGCCTAGGGAGTTTGGTCCTAATTTCGATCCAAAGAGGTTTCCCTCTCAAAGTTACAGAGGATGATAGTCTGAGATCAGAGGTGGAATGTTATAGATGTGGAGAAAAGTGTCATATCTCCCCAAATTGTCCAAACTCTAGAAGATCTGTGGATTACAAGCCCTTATGCAGCTGATGAAAAGAAGAAGGCCATACTACAAAAGATTGTCCAAGTCTAGCCCCCATGAAATCTACTTTTGATACCCAACAAAAGACCCAAGAACATGCTTCCAATTTGGTGGAATTAGAATGGCTACAATAATGCAAGCAAAGAAGGGAGAACCCGTAGTTCCAAAAGAGAACGTTCCTTCTACAAATACTGTGAAATTCAACCTTCCTCGAGAAAACCAGAACAATGCAATCCATAGTAAGGAAGTACATAGCACTATAGAGCCACAGAAAGCTACAGAGGTAGAAGCAGAGATAGGACCACAGGTCCAAGAAATAGAGGATGCGGAAGTATCTCCTCATGATGAAGAAGCACAGATGTTGTTGCTCCTAGAAGAAAAAGGAAAAATAAAAGTGGGCGTGGCCCCATTTCCTAGTCGATTGGAAAAGCTTGTGGATCATATCAAAGAGTATGATTTGGTCAAAGACCTAAACACCTTTAAACCAAACCTAACATTATGATAGTTGTTGATGCTATCTCCCAGCTGTCGAAAGAGATTTAAAATCATATTGACAAGAAGGCACGGCCTAAGGATTACTTGCCCAACAACAACAAAGTCCAACAGATCCTTAGAACTCGCAAAGGAAGTGGATATGGCTAACACCTTCCTAGATCCTGGAACCCCAGAGACTAGTGTATGGATAGAAGGATGCTTTATTTCAGATGCATTGATTGATGGAGGCTCATCAGTAAACATAATGAGGGATGTGAAAATGAAGGATCTAGGTTTGCAAGGAATTCAACCTGCACAGTGGCTTATCATATTGGCAAACCAAAGCAGAATTAAACGGTTGGGCATCCTCCCATACATAAAAACAACCCTGGCCGGAAGAGACAACCCTAGCCGAAAGAGACCCTGGCCGGAAGAGACTATTGGCTGATATATTTGGTGGTCAAACCAAATTCTTATGGGACCTCATACCCTCTGCTCTTAGGAAGACCTTGACTTTTTGAAGCAAGAGCCAGGACAGACTGGTTCAAAGGCACCCTAACCCTAGGTAGAGGACCCAATAAAGTGGTGTTCAAATTGTATGGATCGCAAAAAGACAATGGATCCACATCCATTGAAGTCATAACAAACTCCTCCAATGAAGTGATAGATGGTACATTAGGAGACGAAGAGGCTATTAAACAAATCTTTCCTAAGAAAAGAGAGGCACAGTCCCTAATAGTGGGCAATGTAAGCCAATTACCAAGAGAAGCAAAGTCTTTGTCCATGGGAGAATACCTCCTGCTTCAACTTGAATTGAATTATGAAATCACCTATGATAGCGAGATAGAAGCATGGATGTACTATTCTCCCTGTTACATGGCAGTTGTAAAGACAGAAGCAGAGTCAAAGACAAGGACAGAGCCAGAGATAGAGACAGAAGCAGAAGCATACGCAAAGATGGAGGACATATTCTTCTCTTACAGAGCCTCCAGCGAAAGAGAATGAAATTGATGAGGAAGAAAAGAAGCAGGTTGTGGAAGTGCAGTTGAAGAAGTTCCTCTGGTAGCAGATGATCTTGTTGATGCCCCTACAGAGACCTCAGAGGCCAAGGATCTCAGGGTGTTGGATGGAATGACTAGGGTTCCATTTGGATTGACCAATGGACCACAAAGTATGCAGAATCTGCATAAACAATGGATCAAGGATATAAAAATTAAGTTTATCAATGGCTCCTATCGCCCTCACCACTTATTTTGGAGAAAATATGATGATGATGCCCCTTGTTTACAGAAGCCAAATCCATCAGAGCCACAGATTATAGAAGGTCTATGCTATATGACATTCCTAGATGAATCCTTTGAAGATGAATCCCTAAGTCCAGAAGAAATCACCACTCACACAGAAGCAAACAAAGCTCTGATACCCTTCCAGCAATCGCAAAAGACAAATGATTCATTTGTTCTGAAGGAGGACACTGGTTCTAGTGGAATATCAAACGATGACACTACTCCCTTAAAGGAGTTAGACCTCTATCCAGAAGCAATCCGTGGAACATTTATCCACGAAGTGAAAGTGAAAGGCAAGTGATGTTCCTGGATACTAACGGTACTGAATGTCACCTGAAAGTGGATCTCAATCTTCCAGAAGAAGAACTAGTGTTCTTGCAAGACCTACTAAAGGAGAACTTAAACGTGTTTTCTTGGTCATATAAAGATCTAAAGGGGATTGATCCCATAGTATACCAACACCACATCGATCTAGAGCCTCATGCCAAACTAATGAGGTAGAGACAAAGACGTATGAATCCCAATTATTCTGCTCTGATGAAGGCTGAATTATTGAAGCTCCTTGAAGCAGAGCTCATTTATCCCGTGGCTAATAGTGAATGGGTTTCGCCCATTGTGGTCATACCCAAGAAGAACAGGAAACTTCAAATATGTGTGGACTTTCAAAAGCTCAACTTGAAGACGAAGAAGGATCATTTCTCTATCCCTTTCACAGACCAATTGTTGGACACAATGGCTGGCCATGAGTTGTATTCCCTCTTGGATGGATTCAGCGGATATAACCAAGTCCAAATCATAGCGGAGGACCAATCCAAAACAACCTTCACAACAGAATGAGGAACCTATGCTTACAAAGTGATGCCGTTTGGGATCTATAATGCTCCTATCACCTTCCAACGAGTAATGATGGCTGCCTTCCAAAACCATCTGCATGATCTCATTGAGGTGTATCTCGATGACTTTTGTGTCTATAGCCTAATCCGTGAGCATTGGGGACACCTAGAGCAATGTTTTGAACAATGCCGAGATTATGGAATCTCTCTCAATCTTGACAAATGTATCTTTGGCATCTCACCAGGAGTTCTTCTAGGCCATATTGTCTCTACACAAGGGATTGCAACAGACCTGCCGAAGATTGAGAAGATTGTTGCCTTGATAGCACCAACAAACCTTAAGCAATTGAGAGGATTTCTTGGCCATGTGGCCTACTTACAGAAGATTTATTGCACATTTTGCAACCAAGGCAGCCCCTCTGCACAAGCTCCTAAGGAAAGATGTAGATTTCCTTGGATTGATGATTGCGAAGAAGCCTTTAATACCCTAAACAGTTTCTTATCAGAGTACCCATCCTGCAACCTCTTGATTGGACAAATGAGTTCCATGTGCACATAGATGCATCAGTTGAAGGGCCAGGTGATGTCTTATGTCAAAAGGGCCGTTCTAAATTAGATCAACCAATCTATTATGCAAGTCAGAAAATAACTGACCGAGAGTGAAACTACACAGTGACAAAGCTTGAGTACTTAGCAATGGTGTTTGCACTGGAGAAGTTTCGACACTATCTATTGTCAACGCATTTCAGGTTCTACATGGATCATGGAGCCCTATCTTTCATTATGAACAATGTACATGTCAAAGGACGACTGATGAGATGGTTGCTCCTATTCCAAGAGTTTGATTTTGAAGTGGTTACTAAGCCTGGCCGTTCTCGTGTCCTAGCCGATCATCTATCACAAATCCCTCAAACTGCAAAAGAGGAACAAGATGATCCAAACCTTCCTGATGCTTCCTTGTTTCTAGTTGACACTGTTACGCCATGGTACGTAGACATAGCCAACCTCTTGGCAACTCAACAATATCCCCCTGGCATTTCAAGTGGTGAGAAGAAGAAGCTTCTGTTGAAATCAGCCCCCTACACCTTGCTAAGCGGTGCACTGTACAAGAAAGGAAAATATGAAGTGTTGTGAAGATGTGTTGTAGGAGACGAGATCGGGATTACTCTTAAGGCTTGTCATGACGAACCATGTGGTGGACGCTTTGCAGGAGAAGCAACAGCCATAAAGGCTTTGTTAGCGGGATACTGGTGGCCAACCCTCCACAAGGATGCATATGAATACTGCAAGAGATGCGATACTTGTTAGTGAATGGGAAAACCCACCAAGACCATTGCCATGCCACTGCAACCTATTCTTCCCCTAAAGCCATTCGAGAAGTAGGGGACTGATTTTGTGGGTCCCATTGATCCTCCTACCAAATGGAAGCAAAACAAATACATCCTGATATGTACGGATTATGTCACAAACTGGTGTGAAGCTAAACCTCTAAAGCGAGATGATGGTAATAGCATAGCCCTGTTCATGTAGGAGAATATTATCACCCATTTTGGCAGTCTCCTCGAGATGGCCAGTTAGACAAAGGTACTCATTTTCTTAACAAGATCATGGAAGAGTTGACGGAACTGTATAAGATCTGCCATCGCAAGTCCACACCCTATTACCCCAGAGCCAATGGCCAAGTTGAAGTCACCAATCACATCCTTTGCTCGATCCTGACAAGGATGATTGCTACACATCGTCGCGATTGGGATGATCAACTTACAGAGGCCCTCTATGCATACAGAACCTCTTATAATGCAGCTACATGACAAACTCCTTTTCAATTGGTGTATGGCACATAAGTTGTCTTTCCTGTTGAGCTGGAGTTGCCCTCGTTCCGAGTGGCAGTTAAAGAACACCTCAGAGATGATGAGTCCCTCCAACGCCACCTATTGCATTTGGAATGTTTGAATGAGATTCGGCAAATGGCCCTACAATGCATAGAAACCACTCAAGCGCGATGCAAGGCCTATCATGACAACTTCATCAAGCACAAGGAGTTCAAAGAAGATGATCTTGTCCTGGCCTATGATTCACAATTTGGGAAGTTTCCTAGAAAGCTTCAATAATGTTGGATGGGCCCCTATAAGGTGCTTGCTGTCTATCCCAATAGCTCTGTCCAAGTGCAATCCATTGATGCCTCTAATGATCCCTTTCTTATCAATGGCTATCGCCTGAAGAAGTACTTCCCTCCTCCCTAGGGATCCTAACAATCATAGTTGACACACCCTTTCCCTTGTGGGTGTTACACTATCCTCCTCCTTATACTTCTGATAGCCCTTATGATCTTCCTCAGGAGGAGGTCTCATTGTGCTAGCCCCTCCCAAGTACCTCCCATCCTTACTATGTTCTCCTCTCATCTAATCCAGTTGATCTAGCAGTGGTAATGTGGATGATCCTGCCACATGGTATTTCTACCATACTCTTTATTTTTTTTATCGATTAAAAAGAAAAAAAAACAAATAAACTGTTATGGGAGAAAAGGAAGCAATTTCCTATCATAGCACGCCTCATTCCAAGAAAAGGTGGCAAACACCCTTGGATGGGAAGCTGGCTATGGAAAAGGTGGTAACACCCAGTAGTCTAGAAAGTTGATCTATCAGTTGACATCTCCAGGACCTAGTTCCGAAGCCGCCTCCCTTGATATGATGTGTCTTGCGCCTCTCTGCTAAGCGTTTGACGGGGTCTTCTAGCAGACGATATGTTCTATATCTGATACACAGTTCCAATCTATTGGCTACCTCCCTGGGTATGCCTCTTCATCAACAGATGAAGTGATCTTCATCGACAATCCCCCTTGAGTGATGTGAGTTTTCATCCTAACCAGATGGGGATGTGAGTATGGTCTACCCTCTATATCTATCAGTGAGCGTGAGACACAGGGTGGGGTGAGTGACCAGTCCTTTCCCTTCAATTCAATTGAGAGGTGAAAGGTGTGAATGGTGCAAGGTGCCTCTTAATGCACAAAACACAATCTGTTTTTGTGCATTGTACTACAAGGCTCCCTAGCTTTCCTTCTCGCACCGTATGCCGGCACAAGGTGGGATGCACAATTGCACCATCAATTGCATACAAGGTATACAACAATTCTACACAAGTGAATGTGAGGATTACATCAATGGGTGTAAAGAATGGGATGCCCTTTGTATATTTCAACAGAGTGTAAGACAGAGGGTGAGCTGAGTGTGATTGGTGTTTCTCCTAAATCAATTCCAAGTGGTGAGGTTGAGAGACGTTACAACAATTGGAGTCAGGTACGTTTCTATTTCCCTATGCATACATGGGACGGGTCTTTGCCATCGTCACAAGACATGTCACCCTATTTTCTGCACACCGCACTATAAGGCTCCTTAGCCTTCCTGCTTGAACCTATGCTAGATGGGTAGAATGCACGAATGCACCATCAAATGTGCACACTGGCATATTCCCTCCCAATCAATTTCTCATTGTTGAGTTCTATGCCGACCATGAGTTATGGGATTTCATGATTATTTATTGAGCAATGTGTGTCATGTTGAGATGACAAGCTCAACGCATACGGACATTAATGATGGACTGCCTGGTTAGATGGTTCCACACGTCTATACTTAGTACGTCGGTGGTCATTATGACTCTCACATGGCCACTCACTCATTACTTATTATATTCATGTTGTTACACCTATTTACAGCTGGCATAGTTATAGTGCCAGTCGACTAGTGTAGTCGGTTATGCATTGTTTCACTTAGTAGGCCACTTTTCTTTATGTTGTATCTTATTTATACTTTGTGTACATTGTAAAGTGTGTGGAAAAAGAAGAAGAAACCAACAAGAAAAAGTTTTGGCCTCCATCTCTCTTCTTGTCTCTTGAGTGAGCTTCTCCTTGTGCATTCTGTGTGTGTTTGGCGCAACAGCTCAAGCAAGTCCCCCCATCACGCAATTCTTGACATGGTATCAGAGCCACGCCACTAAGAGAGGCTGATTTCGAAGGCTGAAGTGAAGAAGAAGAAGCAAGGTTCGAGCAAGCAAGCCACGAGTAAGAAGCTCTCCCATCCTTCCACTCTCCCTCTTGGATAGTGCCTGTGGAGGCACCGGAAGCAGGGTCGAGCAAAAATCTCAGATTGCTATGAGATTTGGTGTGCGAGTAAAGCATTCTATATTCTGAAAATGAGCCCTTTAGGATTTCCCTGCAGTTATTTTGGGCATCTGAGGCCGTTTTAGGCCCCGTTTTAGAGCCACAAGGTTGCGGACAACAGTTGCAGGATACACCGTGATCTTGGCTGTATTGACCGAAAGTGGGTGCACATGTTACATATTGTGAATATGTAATTTTTGAGGTGTTTGTAGGAAACAAACATAAGGTTTATCTATAAACAGGTTGCAGATTACACGTACTGTTGAGCAATCAGTAAAAAAGGTTGCTTGGTGTATTACTGTGTACGTGTTGTGGAAGATTGCAAAAGACTAGCTTGTTATGTTGTATCCTTTTTTGTGATAATGGCAAAGAACAATGGAAATCCCATTATTGAGAAGCTCGACAAGAACAACTATCCTTCATGGAAGTTTCGTGTGACGAACTTCCTCATTAGAAAGGGCCTTTATGAGTTTGTCTCAGGTGAAGAAAAGGAGCCAAAGCTGGGTATCCCTCTGACTGCAAATGAGTTAAAAGCATAGAAAGAGTGGAATGCAAAAGACAAAAAGGTGATGTACTGGCTATCTAGAGTAATTGATAATACTATGCTGGGACATATCAGGAATGCAGAAACTTCACATGCAACTTGGACAATTTTTGAGAGCATGTTTTCAGTAAATACAAAGGCACGAAAGATTCAACTCAAGCAAGAGTTGAATGCCTTGAAGAAAGGGAAAATGTCTGTCAATGAGTATGTGTTGAAGGTGAGGAGAACTGCAGATACTTTAGCAGCGATTGATGCAATACTGGATGATGATGATTTGGTTTCATCCACTCTAAGTGCCCTTAAGAATGAGAAGGCATGGAAATCATTTGTTACTTCAGTATATGTACGAAAGCCATATCCAAATTTTGATGAGCTGATCTCTCTCATGATTACTGAAGAGATCAATATGCAGGGTGATTCATCTAAGAGAAATGGTGAACAGGTCCAAGAATTTTACTCAAGTTCAGGAAGGGGATGTAATAGATCCTCTTCGAGAGGTCATGGTATAGGACGTGCTGGCGATAACCAACAAAACAGGTTCAATCAACAGTTTGGTGAAATGCAAGTTTCTGGAGGCAGGGGGAGCTTTAGAGGAAGAGGTGGATGGCATAACAGAGGTTCTAACAACTGTGGTATTGTATGTCACTACTGTGGCAGAAATAGGTCATATTGCAGCCCAATGTTATGCCAAGAAAGATGATATTCGCAGTGGTAAGTTGCAGCAAAGAAACTATGCATTGTCTTCACGATAGAATGAAGACAAAAATGAACGTCTATTTGTTATGCAGCATATGCTGAATGCTGTTATAGGAAAGGAAACACATTATGATGTTTGCTAGGTTGATTTAGGTGCATCCAATCATATGACCAGCCATGCAGAATGGTTTGGAGAGTTGTAGGATTTGCAAAATACAGGTTATGTGCAGACGGGTGATGATTCATGCCACCCAATTTCACACATTGGAAAATTTCCCTTGTCCTTGCATGATGGTAAGATAAAGAGTCTTGCAGATGTATTACATGTGCCATCTATTACAAAGAACTTGGTGTCAGTAGGTCGGATGGTAGAGCAAGGGATGCAAGTCAGATTTAATGTAAAGGGCTGCTTTGTAGAAGACTTCAATGACAACTGCAGGTTGGTTGCAAAGGGAAGTAGAGTTGGACATATGTTTACTCTGGATGTTGGAATTCCTACCATGAATGCTGCTATGTATGCTAAAGGAAAAGGCATTGTTGCAGATATTGACACTTGGCACAAATGCATTGGACATGCAAATGTACAAAGGCTGAAATTAATGCAGTCCAAAGGGTTGTTTGCCTACATTTAGAATTGTAAAATTTCATAAGGTATGCGAAGCATGTCGATTTGGTAAGCAGGCAAGACAACCCTTTTCACATGACAGAGATGTAGGCAGAAATATCCTTGATGTTGTGCATACAGATATTTGGGGGCCTACACAAAATGTATCTCTTGGAGGCAGTTCATACTTTGTCACATTCATTGATGATTGTTCTAGAAGGCTGTGGGCATATTTTATGAAGGAAAAGAGTGAAGCGTTTGAGCACTTTAGACCTTTCAAGGCTGCAGTTGAAAGAGAAACATGCTTGAAAGTAAAGTGCTCGAGGTCCGATAGAGGGGGAGAGTACCTCTCGAATGAGTTCAGTGATTTTCAAAGGTCTCATGGGATAAAGAGACAGTTCACATGCAGGTATACCCCACAGCAAAATGGGGTTGCAGAAAGGAAAAGCAGGCATATTGCAGAAGTTGCACGCGCCTTGATAGCTGAAAAGAATATGCCTAAGCATTTTTGGTCTGAGGCTCTTCATACTACTATTTATATTATGAACAGAACTCCCACAGTTGTAGTTCATGGTATGACCCCGGAAGAATGTTTTACAAGTAAGAAGCCTAATGTCTCACACTTGAAAGTGTTTTGTTGTATTGCATATGTTCATGTGCCAAATGAGTTGAGGAAGAAACTAGATCCAAAGGCTGAAAAGTGTGTCTTTATTGGATACTCTTTAGAGTAGAAAGGGTATCGCTATTATAACCCTATCACATGTAAGTTCAGAGTGAGCAGGGATGTCATCTTTGATGAAATGAGTAGTTGGTATGCATCTAGTGGTGATGCATTGGATGATAATGATGATCATTACACTCATGTGCAGGATGAAAAGTAAGAATCACGAACTCTTAGTGGACCTAGTAGCACTATAGATAAAGACAAAGGAAATAATAAAGTGTCAGATGGCATTGATGCAGTTCTTGATGGAGACTCCAGTGGCTCAGAGAGCTTGGATGATAAGCTTGGTATTTCTTCTGTCAAGAAACCAAGTGTACAAAGAGCTCATAGTAATGTAAAGGCTCCATTGAGTGATCCGGTGGTACGCAGATCTAGCAGGGTCAGATACCCTATTAAAAAATTTGGTTTTGAAGGTTATGTAGCTCACCATTATGCTTATATGGTGAAACTAGTTGAGGATGTTGAGCCCACATGTTTTGAGAAGGCTGTTGGTCATGCTCATTGGGATGTAGCAATGGATGAGGAGATGGCTGCATTAAAGGCCAATAATACTTGGGATCTAGTATCATTGCCGAAGGGCAAGAAAGCTATTGGATGTAAGTGGGTTTATAAGATTAAGCACAATGCAGATGGTTCTATTAGTAGGTATAAAGCTAGGCTGGTTGCAAAAGGCTATGCCCAGACATATGGCATAGATTATGAAGAAACCTTCAGTCCAATTGCCAGGATGGCAATTGTCAGATATGTGATTGCTTTGGCAGGAGCCAAAGGTTGAAGGTTATAGCAAATGGATGTGAAGAATGCCTTCTTGCATGGTGATTTGCAGGAAGAAGTGTATATGGATCAGCTAGTAGGTTATGAAGATTTAGAGCATCCCACATATGTGTGCAGGTTGAAAAAGGTGCTCTATGGGCTCAAGCAAGCACCTAGAGCATGGTCTGACAAGATCAAAGAGTATCTTGTCAATATTGGCTTTTATGTTTCTGATGCTGATCACTCACTTTATGTGAGAAAGGGAGATGCAGGTTTGGTCATCATAGTCATCTATGTGGATGACTTGATTATTACAGGTGATAGTGATAGTGGGATTGCTGAAGTCAAGGACTTTTTGAAGAAGAAGTTTGAGATGAAGGACTTAGGTGAGCTAAGGTACTTCCTTGGCATTGAGGTGATCAGATGTGATGATGGTATATGGGTGTCTCAAAGACAGTATGGCTTGGATATGTTGTCCAAGTATGGTATGATAGCATGCAAACCACTTTCAGTCCCATTGGAGCGGAATGTAAAGTTGAGTGCTGATGTTGGGGATGAGATAGAAGACCCTACTATGTTTAGGACGATAGTGGGGAGTTTGATCTACATGACAATTACAAGGCCAGACTTGAGCTGTGTTGTTGGTCTTGTGAGTCAGTTTATGCAAGTTCTTAGAAAGCCACATTTGGATGCAGTCATACGCATTTTGAGATATGTGAAGTCCACATTACATTACGGACTTTTCTATGAGGCAAGTACAGATGTACAGGTGTTTGGATACACAGATGTAGATTGGGCTGGTAGTATGTCTGATAGAAGATCTACCAGTGGATACATGTTCTCTCTTGGTAGTGCAGCAGTTACTTGGAGTAGCAAAAAGCAATCTACAGGTGCTTTGTCGAGTACAAAGGCTGAGTATAGAGGTGATGCTGTTGCAGCATGTGAGGTAGTATGGCTGCAAAAGTTATTGGCTGATTTAAATGTGCAGGTGGAAGGTCCAATTGTCATTTATTGTGACAACATGAGCAATATACAGTTGGCTAGGAACCATATACGAAATAGGCCAAGTGTTCCTAACTCTACCTTTCTGTTTGCAAGTGCATGTTATGTCTTAAGTGTGGGGACGCTAGTGTCTAGTTGGTTGACAAGTTCGTAGCTGTGTCGATCAATCAACCCTAATCAGTAAGGTCTTAAGTGTGCAGACGCGTCCATGCCCGTCTGCTGTGCATACCCCCTGCATATGTTGTTACCCAATAATGCATGTCTACCATGTACTAGTTCTGCCCTAAAGGGGTCCCTTCCTCACCCACCCACCCTCGTACCCCCTGTCATCGAGGCCGTTTCCCTTGTGGTTGCTTTTATTGCGTAAATTTTCCCTTTTCTATGTGAGCATACCCTACATTCACCAAAATTCTAATCCAATCTTGTAGTCTTTTTTGTCCCTTTGAATGATACACTTTTTCTTTTTACATCCCCATGTTCCGGATTACCGTTTTTGTGTTATTCATTTTTGAAGCTTTTCCCTCACAATTGGATGTATTTCCATGCGAACATGTCCTTATTGCTTCAGAACAGTGATCTAACATACCAGCCTTGTCCTATGATTTCACTTGGATATTCTTTATTTTAGTCACTTGTCATTCTGCCATATGGTTTGTCCGTAATTATTTTTTGTGTGGTTTCGTGCCTTTTTCACGTACGTTTTTAACTTTTTTCCATGTGAACCTACCCTATTCTCCTCAGAATTCAATTTTGACTAAATAGCCTTGTCCGGCCCCCTTCCTGCCCAATTCTCCTTTTCCCTCTGCCATGTTTCACCCTCTGGATTTTTTGTTGTTAATTTTTATTGGTGTTTTTGAGCTCCATTTTTTGGTTTTTTCCATGTGAACACCTCTTAATCCCATCCAAACTGAGATTTAATGTGACCGCCCTGAAGATTATATATGTTCTAATATTTTTCCTTTTTACTACCCTTCATTCCGATGCACGAATCATTCAATATTAATTTTTAAATTTCGTTTCAGGGTTGATTTTTTGGTTTTCTCCACGCGAACGGGTCTTATCTTCGTCGGAACTATGTTCTGACATGATAGGCCTTTTTGGCATGACTTTTCTCACACTTTTTCTTTTTCTCATGTTTCATTTTGGCGAACAACTTTTTTGATATTAATTGTCGTCCTGTGAATATCCTGTCGTGTTCTCAGACACCCCATTGCCCTTTTCCGTTGTTTTCCCCTCCACTCTCGGCACCTTTTTCCTTCTTACCACATTGTGTTCCAACTCATGATTTGCATGTTATTAAATTTTCTGTGTTTTGTCGTGTCCCTGCGCACCTCGCCTCGCGTGTGAACGCGTATGTTTTTGCTTTTACATGCCTTGTGACACCCCTATGGCATCCGCGCCTTCCCTGTCACCGTCCGGTCCCCCTATGCTTCCCGTCACCGTCCGGTCCCCCGTTGCTTCCCGTCACTCTTCTTTTATTTTTTATTTTTTATAAAAAAAACCCATTAATACTTTTAAAAAATACCTAAAACCCTTAAAATTTTATTAAAAATTAATTAAAATTTAATTTAAAATAAAAAATAGCTTCAAATTTCCTCACTAAATTGGAAATTTTATGGTTTATCTTACTGGTTATAATACAAAGAATTAATTGCAGAATATTTAAATCCTTCACAATTCATTGAAAATTGAGGAAAAATCCATAAAAATCCAATTTAAATGCAAAAAAATCATTGAAATTTCCATTAATGCATTTTACTACTTTTGGAATATTTTAGAAGCTAAAAACACCTTGACACATAATTACCCTATTATTTTAAGGTCAAAATGCTAAAACTTTTACCTAAATTCATAGAAATTTCATTTTAAATTCCAAAAAAATGCCAAAATTTTACTAAAAAATATAGATCCATTGTTGAAGTTTAATGGTTTAATTCTCACTCAATGTTTATTGCAAAAAGCTAGTTATTAAATTTGTTTTAAAAAAACCATAATAAATTAAACATTTAAAAAACACATAAATAATAATAATAATGATAATAACACCTAAATACTAATCTGAATTAACTAAACCAAATATGACCCTACTAACCTCGCCTTCATATTTCTTTTTTTTAAAGAATAAGGTGTTTCATTTTTTTAAAGTAGTGACTTTTGCTTTTTTGTTGGACTCATTACATCTTGGGATCCATCCGTGCACCCTCAGTCTCTTGCATACACACCCATGCCAGGTATTTATATTTCTTACTTTTTTTTTCACCCCTTAACCACGGTTAATTGTTAAAATAAACTTAAATCACCCACTTTTCCTTGCGTACTCGCGCCAAACACACATTTTTCTAAACAATTAAAAATAAACCAACCATTCAATTAGCACGCGCTTCGTGCGCTACAGACACATCTAAGTTTATTAAAAATGAGCCTGCCATCACAAGTGCACTCACTATACAAAAAGTTCTATACACACTTAATTTTTAATCAATGAATATCCATATTTTAGATTGCACATTAGCTTTACATGCTTTCAAACTTGATTTAATTGGCTCAATTTGCAGCCCATAGGTAGTTGCATCAATTGCCACATAGCCATTCTTTACAGCTAAATCTTCTAATCTTTTCTTCATTCCACCATTGCCAAATTTTGGCTCCAGTGGAAGATCAATTTTGACCGCATGAATTTTTCCGTCTTTCCAAAAGTTTAGCTTTTGTGCTTCAGCCTCATGGAAGGCAAAACACTCCCTCTTGTCATATTGTTGGCTGTCACACCAAATACAACGCCTCTTAAAGCCTTCTCTCATGGGTCTTTGAGTTGATGCTCGTCCTCACTCTTCGACTTTGACATCCAGCTTCTCTACTTTGGAACTAATTTTTGTAAGATTCAGATGAAGGTCACGCATGCTTTTAATGAGCTCATCCATTACATCATTTTTAGAAGGAACGTAAGAAGAAAGAGTTGGTTGATTAGTCAAAGGAATGGGGGATTTTGAAGGTGGAACAAGCTCCATCAATGGAGTTGTTGAAGTTGAAGTAGAGCCTAATCTTACTCGCATCCGCTCTCTTCAAGTAATCATGTTAATTGCATCAGTAACATCCGTCCATACAGTCTTGACTCATGATTCGGAGGTAGCATCTTCTAGGCAATCATCAAGCTCCTCTTGTAGAATGGGATCTATAGCCTTAAGGAATAACTCAATCTTCTGACCTTCCATACTTTGTTGGTCTTCAGCATCAAGTTGTCCAAATTTACTTTCAAACTCATGGTATAGAGCTGTTGCAACTAAACCTTTGTTGGGTTTTTCAACCCATTCAATGAAACTTTTCTTCGTCATAAGGCCAGAGTCTTCTAAGAATAATTCTTCGCTTAGGGCTTTTTTGAATGCATTCCAATCCACATCTTGTTGGAAAAGACCATGGATTCTTTCTTGAAGACCATGCTTGGCTAGTCTGGCAAAATAATGGCTCCATGCATGTTGCGGTACACCAAAGAAGAGCATTTTCTCAATATACAAACGAATGAAAACAGAGACATTTTGACCATTAAATTGTTTTAATTCATGCCCAACTTCTTCTAGGGCCTTAATAGCTGTGGAATCAATCTTCTCTTCTTCTTGCTTTTGTTGTTGTTGTTGTAACATTTGGATTTATTGTTGTTGAGTGTGTTGCAGTATGTGCACCAATTGTTGTAGAGTATCTCTTGAAGAGTCCCCCATCTTGGAGTTCTCTTACACCGACCTTCATGTTAGGTTCACTAATGTCGTAGCGCGTAGGGTTGAAGGTCACCATAGGGGTTTGGCAAGAGAAGAATGTATGGGGGTTCAAGAGCTTAGACTCCAGAGATGGTAGAGATAAGAGAAGGGTTGAAGGTTTCAAGCCAAGCTCTTGAAGATAAGAGACAATAGGCAGGGTGTAGGTAGATTCAAGGAGAGGAGTATATGGAAGAGAAGGGGTTGGAAGAGATTGAAGATGTAGAAGAATACTCCCAAAAAGAATTAGAAAATATAGAAGAATACTAACATAGATGAAGCCTGTCAGTTTCTTTCAGCATTATGAGAAAATATAACTCTAATAGACAAAAACGTGTACAAAATAATACATTCCTCTATGTTGCTTAGATAGACAATCTGATGCTTTCAATGGCTCTGAAAGGGGGGCAAAATACCAAGACACCTGGCTAGAATCCTGCCAGATCACTCCTTCTTCATCTCCCACTTTCGGAGTGCTGTTCATTGCCTGAAAATAACGATCGCACGTCACGTGATTTTGCTAATCTCTTTTTTTTACATAAAATCCTCTCAAATTGGCTGAAAGCTACATGCTTTCTTTTACATGTCCTCCTAATCTAGAAGTTATCTATAGTTTTATGGATTTTTACAAGAGATAATATCTAGAATATCAAAAATTGACTAAAAACTTGTCCAAAAAAATCTAATATTTTGAGTCATGGACACTAATATCAATGCCTAAAGTGGCATTGGCTCTCTAAATCTAAAAGGAAGCCACACTCTAGATTTTTTTAACACGGTATGCTTGTAGTGGTACGACACCACCCAAATAGAGGTGCTTGAAATAGCAAATACCAACTTAGACTAGAGCAGAAACCAAATTCAACACCTTAATGAGCAACTGGTCCAGTCACGTTCTTCTTCACAAAGCCCTATTGTGCGGCCACTTCATTCTTTAATCCCTGTGGACTTGGTAGTTCTCTAGAGGCAGGCCACATTATGTTCATTGTTTCAAGCTAAAGTGGAAAGATTGCAGTCCAAAATGGATTTATTATGGTCTACATTTGAGCAATTTCAAGAGTATGTTCCTCCCAACCATTTCTTTTTTGTCCACTATCATTGCAGAAGTTAGCATTCTATATTAAGCTCTCAACAATGGATCTACCTCTTCCAGAGGATGGTTGAAGTGGAGCCTAGTCTTCTGATTTGTTGACAGAAGTTGTCTATATGGTCTTTGAATATTTTGTGACGTTGGATACAATGCTGATGTCTTATATGTATCTAGGAGGTAATCTATTAATTATAAATGATGTATATCTATCTTGTTATGTAGGGGATGTGGTCTTACAAGTTGCCTTTTATATCAACCATTTGGAGTTGAGGATAGATGAAATGTTCCAGTGCTATTCTTCTAAAGTGGTTGTTTTCCCTGACACTTTATGGCATTCAATGATTGATTATGTAGTCCTGAACCAATGACAGAATAGAGCCTCTACTCATATGTAGAACACTAACCAACTGAGGGTGGATCTTTTAGCTTATCTTTCTAAGAACCATCCATTTGATTCATCCTTCTTTGATGCCTACCATCGACGATCTATTTTAGGTCCCTTTGTTCCTAGCTTATTTTATTATCAACAAATGGTCCATTGCTTTTTCCCTTTATCAATCTAGCTTAGCAACCATCTTACCTCTCCTTTTCCAACCTTAGGGTGCTCCTCAAATTCCAATCTTTACCTATTATTCTTTCATTGAAGATCGAGTTTTTTCCCCTTCTCCACCTTGTCCTTCCCCATCTATTCATATACCTTCTACTTTTTCTAATTATTAATTAACACCTTTCTTAATTGATTTGCCTAAATTTTCAACTAATCCTTCTTTAGCTTATTCCTCATTTTATGATTTTGCCTACCCATCTCTTCATGCACTTTTACTCATTCCTCTTCCATCTCCTACCACTTCTATTTCTCAACCCCCTCAGTTGGTTAGTGGTTATGAAGGATTTGATTAGCAGATTCCAAGAAGAAGAGGATGGAGCTCAACTAATTCTCTTACGGGACCACAAATTAATTGGCCATTAATTTTAGGGGACTGGACAATTGCTAGTCAAGCATACCAAAATTATCTCCATTTTTTCCAACAATATTCACAATCTCTAGATCCTTCAATGAAATTGACAGCCCATTTTGCTTGGTCCTTAGTATATATGCATAGGCATTCCCATAACAATAAAAAGGCCATTCCCAAGCTTTGTATGAATGTCAATGTGAACATTGATTCCCAACAACTAGATGTCCTATATTTCATGCCCTTTGTCTACCTAGCAGATACCTTGTCTTGCGGATGTGCTGCCTTCAATTCTTTCAGAATCCTCCAAAATCTTTTGTAGATGAATCCTTATCCATGGATCGTTTTCGTAATCATCAAGCTTTCAAAAGGGATCATCTTCACTGATACCCTGGATATATCTTTTATGCTTCTTAATGCTATATCTCTCTTTTAGAGGTGCCATTTAGATGGTTGTTTTGTGTTTGTGATGTATTAATTTTTATGTGATGAGTTCGTTGTCGAAGGGTTTGTGAAGGCAATGTCGCAACAATGTCGTAACCACAGGGGACCTTGATTAATTTCAGGATAGAAGATCAATCATACAAATAAGCAAGATGAGTGGATTTGTGAGCAATAATAGATTTGCCAAGCTTCCAATGAGACTGCCACAATGGCTGCCACTCAAGACGATATCAAAAAGTGCCAGTTGCAGCTCAAGTAAATATAACTATTCTCTACCAAGAAGTCACAATACCTTAATTTTAAAGATGCAACACAGACGGAAATAGCTACACTTGAGTCAGATCATGTGCCAACCAAGATGCCTGCACGCAATCATCTGAAGGTCCATGTGCATTGAGCTCAAGAAGAAGATAAAACTTTTTATCTCACAGGAGTCCGAGATCCACTTTGATAGACTCACAGTGGTGGTTCAACCAATTTGTTTATTAACATGTGATCATGTCATCACCTTCACCTTTTGCATGAAGACGGATCATGCAACTTGTGTTTCCGACGAGTTGCAGCCTGATCCGTCTTCATGCAAAAGGTAAAGGTGATGACATGATCACATGTTAATAAACAAATTGGTCGAACCACCACTGTGAGTCTATCAAAGTGGATCTCGGACTCCTGTGAGATAAAAAGTTTTATCTTCTTCTTGAGCTCAATGCACATGGACCTTCAGATGATTGCGTGCAGGCATCTTGGTTGGCACATGATCTGACTCAAGTGTAGCTATTTCCGTCTGTGTTGCATCTTTAAAATTAAGGTATTGTGACTTCTTGGTAGAGAATAGTTATATTTACTTGAGCTGCAACTGGCACTTTTTGATATCGTCTTGAGTGGCAGCCATTGTGGCAGTCTCATTGGAAGCTTGGCAAATCTATTATTGCTCACAAATCCACTCATCTTGCTTATTTGTATGATTGATCTTCTCCTGAAATTAATCAAGGTCCCCTGTGGTTACGACATTGTTGCGACATTGCCTTCACAAACCCTTCGACATATTTGGTGAACCCGACGTGAAAGCGTTGCAGAAATTTCAGGATGGGAGACACTTCAGCCTCTATTTCAGCTTCCTCTACAACTCCAGCTGCCTCTACTTCAGCTCCCTCAATGACTGCTACGTCAAGTACTTCAACGGAGGATCTAAAACAGATTTTGCAGAATATGTCCATGTATATGCAGCTCCAAAATCAGCAAACACAAATGTATATGCAGCAGCAACAACAATTGCATCAACAACAGTTGTCTCAGCAAAGGCAACTCTATTCGGAGCAGGAGAATGCAAACAGCGCGACTAAGGCTATTGAAGCAGTTGAGAGTGAGAAGAAGCTATTTGATGGGCGTAATGTTTCAGCATATTTGAAGACATATGAGATCAAGATGGGGTTTTTTGGAGTTCCTGCTGGACTTATGAGTAAGTACTTCCTTCGTCTTGTCACACCTGCTTTGAGGACAAAGGTGACTGATTTATTTATTCAAAATACACATTGGCAAGATTTTAAGAAGGCTTTAAAAGAAGAATACTTCCTTGAGGACTTTGGTATGGCTACTCGGCAGTCATTCTGAGAGTGGGTCTACATGCCAAACAAAGGTCTTGCTGCTTCGGAGTTGATTCGAGAATTTGAGGAAAGGTATAGTCAGCTTGATGCCATTGAACAAAGAGCATTGGATGTTGAAAAAGTTGAGCTTTTCTTGCAAGCTGCAGATCCTGCTCTTCAAGAAGAATTGGGTGAGCTTCTTGAAGATCGCACGAAGCCTATGGGTCTTAAAACTGATTGGCAGGATGCTCAGGATGCAGTCTCGACATTGACCAAGAGGAGAATATGGAAGACTCGCCTACAGAATGGTTCCATGACACCTACATCATCATCTGCTCCTATGCCTACTTCTATCCCTATTATTTCTTCTCCTCCTCAGCCAGTTTCTTGGCCTATGCCAGTGCCTACTGTTTCTACTCCACCTATTCCTCCTGTTCCACGACCGATGCCTACACCTTCTGCTCCAAAACCATCCGCTCCATCGGTGCCTACTTCTCTTGATGACATAATCAAAGGTATCACAGATTTGACACTTGAGTCAGTCAAAGCGGAGTTGGTGGGTAAGTTGAAGGAGCAGTTTGCTTCAACTGCACCTGCTACTTCTTCTAGTGCTCCTATTGCACCTAGGAGTGCTCCTAGTGCACCTAGGAGAGATCGGAGATGTATTTGGTGTGATAGTACGGAGCATCAGCATTGCAGGGATTGTGACTCTTTCCAGGATGCAAGGAGGCAGAATTTGGTATATTGGGGGCAAGATGGTAAGATTTGGTTGACTGAGACAGGAGCTCCACTTGCTACCAACTTTGGTAAAGGTGGAATGAAGAAGTTAGTGGAGGACATGGCTGCGCGTACTTCTTATGTGACGGCTAGAGGTGATGCTTCTGCATATGGAGTACAGATTGAGAAGGGATCGGAGACTCAGTCCGTACTATGGACTTATGCTATGGAGACTGCAAACAAGGGAAAAATTCAGCAAACTGTTTTGACTAGCGCAGGCTCTAGCATCAGATCAGAGACAGGTTGGGACTCGCCTGTTGACAGGTATTCTATTTATGCTTATTTGGCTAAATCTCATGGTGCAGATGTATTTGTTGAGGAGAAGCGTAAGAGGGATGAAGAAAATCCAAGTGCAGCTAAGAAGACTAGAGGGGGTGAGTTTGTTACTCCACCTACTGCAGGACCGTCTTCAAGACCAGGGCCAGATCGACAGATGGAGGATGCTCAAAAGAGAGAAAAGAGGCAAGAGCCTAGAGAGAGAAAGCAGCCAGGATTCAGATTGATGTCCGACATTGAGACATCAACAGACATGAAGAAAATCTTTAATGATAAGATACTTGGCAGTGAGGTGACTTTCACTATTTCTGAGATTTTGGGCATCTCAAAAAGAGAGTTTCAGGATCAGTTTCAGGAGGTCCTGAAGAGGAAAAGACATGCATTGGCTACCACTGACACACAGGGAGTTTTGATTGGAGAGTTAGATGAGGATGATGATGAGGTTATGGTTGATAATGCTTCTGTTTTGCCGCAGGTAGAGAAGAGGGTTCAGCCTATGCATTATGCTGAAATTGATGAGCCTGTTTTGATACCACGTAGTCACTTTTCACGGAGCCATTGGGCTAGGGCAACTACAGAGACGATGGTAAAGATTGGAGAGAAACAGGTGCCTTATGTTGCATTGGTTGATCATGGTTCAGAGATTAATCTCATTATTTGTGGAGTTTATGAGAGTAACAGATGGCCTATGGATGTAGAGCATGGGTGGCGTATGAGAGCCGCCAATAACACTGCAGGTGATTTATATGCTGCTTGCCCTAGTGTCAGGGTTTCTATTGGTGATGTAGAGGAGGATTTTCATTTCTTTGTGCAGGATTCATGCTCTTATCCCATAATTCTTGGTCAGCCATTCATTACAGAGATGCCCATGGAGACAAAGGTCATGGATGATGGATCTGCTTATGCACGGATTCGCAGTAAAGATGGTATGAGAGCAGTTCAGTTTATGACTGTATGTGTGAACCATGTTAGAAACAGAGATACTCTCAGAGATGCACCCTTACCCACTATGAGGGATTCGGGTTTTCATTAGGTACCGCCGTTTCGCGAGACGACGGTGGTACAGAGGAGAGGAGATTGGAGTTCTCGCCTCCTGGCAGCAGTGTTTTCTCCTCGGTTATGTTGGGATTTCAGCAAACAGTTCGATGAGCTATCAGAAGACTTTTAGATTGTCTAGAGCTGCCAGGCAGTATATATGCAGGAAGGAGAAAATTTTGAAAAATGTAGGAATTTTGGAGGATGATGAGCACATAGATGGTATGTATGACAGTGTGATTTGTACAGATACGATGACAGAGATGGGAGATATGCTGAAAATTGATATGCTGAATTGTCATGGTAATGTATTAGTGCAGTCCCTAGACATGTTTCATGAAATTGCAGATTTTATGTCACAGATTGAGTCAGAGGCTGAGGTAACTCAGCAAAGAGTGTTGAGTGCTGAAGAAAATCAGCAAAAAGAGTTTCCAGCTGGTTATGATCAGCTTTCAGAGAGACAGAGGGCTGAAAATTTTTAGCCAACAGAGTTTACTGCTGAAATATTTCAGCATTCAGAGTTTGGGGCTGTTTCTATGCAGTCCATAGAGCAGAGGGCTGAGAATATTCAGCCATTGGAATGCAGAATTGCTGATTTACAGCAAGGTTTATGTAATGCAGAAGAGCATAATGAAGCCAGGGTTGACACGAAATACAAAACTGTGGATAAGAAGGTGAAGCCGGTTGCTGTACCGCTTCCACCTGACAGTGATCAGCAAATAGAGAGGGCTGCTAAACAGCAAATTTTGAGGAATCTGGAGCATATTGGTCATAAATTTTCAGCAGAGACACTTGCTGAATTGAAAATTGGAAATGGTGATTTCTTGTTACCCATGGAGAAGCAATGCTTTCAGGAGATGCTTGAGCGTCATGGAAGGGGATTTGCTTTTGTCCCACATGAGATTGGATGTGTGAATCCTGATATTGTTGCTCCTATGGTCATCTTTACTATTCCTCATATTCCATGGAATCTCCGACCTATTCCAGTACCTAAAGCACACTTGCCAAAGCTGATTGATTTATTGAATGAGAAAATCAGGATGGGAATCCTTGAGCCTTCATCTGCACCATACTCAAATAGATGGTTTATAGTTCCAAAGAAGAATGGTACTCTTCGATTTATTCAGGACATGCAGCCAGTGAACAGAGTTACTATCAGGAATGTTGGTATTGGTCCAGTTGTGGATGAGTTTGCAGAGGCATTTGCTGGACGTGCCATCTATTCTTTGGGTGATTTGTATTCAGGTTATGATCGGTTTCAGCTGGCTTTGGAAAGCAGGGACATAACCACCATGAGAACCCCTATTGGGCTTGTCAGGATGTGTACCTTGCCTCAAGGTGCCACTAATTCTGTTGCGCATATGATGAATGCCATGCATAAGGTCCTTCGTGATTACATACCTCAGCTTACTATGCCTTTCTTGGATGATGTGCCCATTAAGGGGTGTGCAGAAGAAGAGAAGAATGAGAGCCTAAATGAGCAGGGATGCAGGTACTTTGTGGCTGATCATATTTCAGCATGTGAGAAGATTTTGGCCAGGTTAGAAGAAGTGAACTTGACACTTTCAGGGCAAAAATCTGTTTTTGGAGTGAATGAGGTTGTCATTGTTGGGCATATGTGTGGATATTATGGCAGGAAACCCTCACCTGATAAGGTGAATGCTATAGGCAAGATTGCAGAGTATTGTTCTACCACTTCTGAGGTACGGAGATTCATTGGTGCTTGTGTGTTTTATATGATTTGGATACCTCATTTTGCACACATTGCAGATTGTTTGTATCAGCTGCTTCGAAAGGGGCAGAAATTTTATTGGGATGAGAGCCACACTAGAGCCATGAGGAAATTGAAGAAGTTATTGCAGAATGCTCCTACTCTTAGAAAAGCGGATTATAATTGTGATAGGCCTATTGTATTGACAGTTGACACTAGTCCAATTGGCATAGGTTGGGCTGTGGGTCAAGATGATGCAGATGGAAATAGGTATGCTATTCGGTTTGGGGCGAAAGTTCTAAACGAGAGACAGAGGAGATATCCGCAAATCAAGAGGGAGTTATTGGGGATTGTCACGGCTCTCAAATGTGACAAGGAGTACTTTATTGGGGCTTCAGTTGTGGTAGAGACAGATTGCTTGCCATTGATTGGTATGATTACGAGTTGCTCTACTCCGGATATAGCCATGTTGAGATGGATTGCATACATCAAGTCATTAAATCCGGAATTTAAACACATAGCAGGGAAGGATAATCCAGTGGCAGATATGTTGTCTAGAGCCAGGTATGATGATGAGGAGACTCTACTTGCAGAAGAGGATGATGCAGAAATTTTAGCCACTATGGTTGATCATGTTTGTCATGTCTTTGATATTATGGCTTTTACAGAAGAACTTTATGTTGGAGATTGGTTGCAGATTGGCAGGTACCTTAGTACACTAAGCAAAAGAGATGAATGGACAGATGAAGAGTTTAAGAAGATCAGAAGGAAAGCCTATGGTTATTTTCTCAAGGATGGATTTCTTTGGAAGCATCCGAAGAAAAGAGGCGGATTACCTTTGCGGGTTGTCTGCGATCGAGAGACACAGTTACAGGTGATGAGGGAGTTTCATGAGAGTCCTTGGGCTGGTCATAGAGGAGTATGGGCTACTTATGAGAAAATCAGGGAGAAATATTGGTGGAAAGGCATGTACAGAGATGTTTCTCACTTTGTTGAGACTTGCAGAGACTGCCAGATGTATTTAGTAGTGCGTCATAGAGATGAGCTTCATCCGACTTATCCGCTATGCATTCATTATAAGTGGGTAGTTGATTTGGTTACCATGCCTATGGGTCTATGGCAGATGAGATACATTGTTTTGGCTAGAGAGGATCTTACCAATCATGTTGAGGGCAGATCTTTGAGAACGAAGGCCACTAGTGTAGTGTGCAAGTTCTTATTGGAGGAAATTTTCTGCAGGTATGGTTGTGTGGGTAAGATCACTGCGGATCGTGGTGAATTGGATGCAGATGAGGCTAGAGAGTTTTTCTCTCAACTAGGAATCAAATTGGCTCTAACCACAGCATACAATCCAGAGGGAAATGGGAAGAGTGAAAGAGGGCATCCGCCAATAGTGAAAGCATTAGCCAAAGCATGCAGAGGACGGATTGGAGAATGGCCAAGACTTCTACCATTTGCTTTGTGGGCTGATCGTACGACTCATAGTGTTACCACAGGATATATGCCTGCAGAGTTGATGTATGGTCAGAAACCTATTATGCCGATTGAGACTTGTGCTTTGACTTGGTCAGTTTTACCTTGGCAGGAGGATTTGACAAGAGAGGAGCTCTTAGCTCTTCGGATTCGATAGTTGGAGAGGAGACCTGAGGATATTCAGCTAGCTATTGACAGGTTGAAAGTTGCTAGACTAAGGAACAAGGACAGGTTTGATAGCAGGCATCGCTTGCAGCCTAGAGCAATAGAAGAGGGAGATTGGGTATTGGTCTTTGATAGCAGCCTTGAAAATCAGCATACTGCACTTCGGAAGATGGTGAAAAGATGGTTTGGGCCATACATAGTTAGACATGTTTTTGATAATGCAACATATGAGTTGACTGAATTGGATGGGACAGTGCTTAGAGTGCCTATTGCTGGAAAAAGAATCAAGATTTTCAAGAAAAGAGATGATGAGGATTATGCATTGGAAGAATTTTCAAGAGAAGAGCAACGACAAGAAACTCCAATAGAAGGGACAGATGATATGGCTGAAAATCTTGTTGATCTACCGGAAATGCATAACGAAGAGATTGATTTGTTTGTGGATCTTGATGATAATGATCATGGGTAGTTGGCCCATCCGGAGGATGCGCAGGATTAGAGGGGGTGGATGTCGTATTGCTGCGTATTTGAGGTGTGAAAACCACCCAAAAGTTGTGCATGAGATTTGTTACTTTGTGCATACTTAGTTGTTATGTTTGCTCTTTCATTCTATGCCGAAGATGGAGAAGAATAAGGAATTTGGTAGACTGGTAACTTGAGATGCAATCTCATGGGCTACACTTATTTCAAGATATGCCGATTATGGAACTTTGCGAGGGAGGAGAGTTGTTGGATCGCATTCTCTCACGGGGCGGAAGATACTCTGAGGAGGATGCAAAGGTTATTGTGGTGCAAATTTTGAACATAGTATCCTTCTGCCACTTGCAAGGCGTTGTTCATCGGGGTCTGAAGCCAGAGAATTTTCTTTTCACAACGAAGGATGAAGCTGCATCAATGAAGGCTATTGATTTTGGTCAATCGGTTTTTGCCAAGCCAGAGGAGAGACTTAATGACATCATGGGAAGTGCCTACTATGTTGCACCTCATACAGCACAGAGGCTGATGTTTGGGAGCATTGGAGTTATTACTTATATTCTTCTTTGTGGAAGTCGGCTTTTGTAGGGGGCTTGCACTGAGTCGGGGATATTTCGGGCTGAAGAGAGCTTTATGGGCTGTTTTTTGCTTTTTCGGAGGACCTTAGCTTGGAAAGGGGGCTTAATCAAAAAATAGGAAAATGACGAACAGGGCATAGGAAAAACAGAGGATTCGGTGGTGCAGAAAAAAATTGGGCAATGGTGGCTAATGAATCGATCTGGGGGAGAAGAGGGACGGTACTCTGCAGGTTGAAGAAAAGAAAGGAATGATTGTGTTTTCAAAAATTTGGGGAAAATCAGAAGGCGAAAGGAGGAGCGATTCGGTTCCTTAAGAGATCAGGCCATAGTGAAAAACGAAAGAAAAATTCAATATACAGGCTTCTGGAGGGAGCGACTCGGCTTAGATCACTCCTCTCACATTGCTCCTCTCACACGCCCGCGCAGTTCGACATGTTCAGACAATACTTTTGTTTTTACTGATCAATCGATGGGAGAAGACTACGAGAAGAAAGGATTGAAGAGGAAGCTGAAACTGAAGCCGAAGCCGAAGTTAACGAAGCCTGCAGACAACGTAGGAGGATGCACTTCGAAACCACAGCATGGCAGAAGGTGACAATGTCAAAGCTGATGCCGAAGCAGGAGGAGTAGAAGAAGTTTGTGCTCGGGTGATGATTCATCAGTCTTGACTAAAAGAGGACGAAAGGAAGCACAACGTGGACACTACTGCGATAGAGAGTCGATTAAAGTTGGTGACGAAGAAGGACGGAAAGCTGAGGTATGAAGAAGGGATGTATGTTGAGTCTCCTGTGATGTAAAAAGTGCTGACCTGCTCTCCCACCCTTGCCTCTCAGAAGCTGCCCCGCCTACATGAACATTGATGCTTAAATTAAGACGATTCCACGGAGTCGAATTGGTTCTCTATGTGACCATTGATTATGTAGAAATCCAACTCTCTGGATAGCTTCTCTTTTGTAATTGTAGCAAAGGATGATGATGATGAAGAGCACCGTCACAGTGTCTGAGGCATTCTGCATTAAAGGAAGGGCCACTTTGCTACATAGAACATTCACAAGGACCGGTGGTGGTTCATAAGGAAGTGAAGTAACAAAAACTCAAATCTATGGAAGTGGATAGTAAAAACAGTTCAGTTCCACAAACTTCTTCGTTCGTATTGCTAGTGACTACAGGCTGCAACTCGTCGGAAACACAAGTTGCATGATCCGTCTTCATGCAAAAGGTGAAGGTGATGACATGATCACATGTTAATAAACAAATTGGTCGAACCACCACTGTGAGTCTATCAAAGTGGATCTCGGACTCCTGTGAGATAAAAAGTTTTATCTTCTTCTTGAGCTCAATGCACATGGACCTTCAGATGATTGCGTGCAGGCATCTTGGTTGGCACATGATCTGACTCAAGTGTAGCTATTTCCGTCTGTGTTGCATCTTTAAAATTAAGGTATTGTGACTTCTTGGTAGAGAATAGTTATATTTACTTGAGCTGCAACTGGCACTTTTTGATATCGTCTTGAGTGGCAGCCATTGTGGCAGTCTCATTGGAAGCTTGGCAAATCTATTATTGCTCACAAATCCACTCATCTTGCTTATTTGTATGATTGATCTTCTATCCTGAAATTAATCAAGGTCCCCAGTGGTTACGACATTGTTGCGACATTGCCTTCACAAACCCTTCGACAACGTACGGGAAAAAGTTGGTGTTAGGGCCTTGTAGACTCATAATTTATATGCAAGAAATTTGGCATAGTGCCATGGCAAGTTTTGTGCCTTGTTCAATTTTGGGGGCTCCAACTCTGACATTGGTGGCCGTATTGTGGCATTTGGACCCTAGCCCCTCCCAACAACTTCACCTTCTTCCCCACAAACCCTCAGGCCACTATTGCGATGAATGCCTTGTTATTGATTTCATAGCTTAGGAGTTGGGATTTCCTTAATTAAATGCATATTTGCAATCTATGGGATTGGATTTCAAGACAGGGGCCTTCTAGGGTTGACGAGTGCTTCATCACCTGGACTGCCTAGGGGTTTAAGTGGACCTCTCTCCAACTGCACCAATTCTTGGTGGGGGACTTGGAAGTATTGATATTTTGAGCTCAACACTTGTTGGAGAGGCTCCTTCCTCCAATGGAAGTGTTCTTGGAAGTAGCTCTAGAACAAGTATTCATCGTGCAAGCAACTCAGGCTTGATGCCAGCTATTCTACTGTGCATGTTCATGTAGCTCTTATGATAGCCTTGAACATGGCTGAGGCTTTGACTCAGAACCCTCCTCAAGTTTGGACACCTCCTCAATCAGCTGTGGAAACCCAAATATTGGAGGAGCTTGCCTTGAAGAAATCCCAAAATTCGATTCCGGTGACTCCAACTCTACCTAAGGCAATGAGTTTGGTGGATAAGAAAAAATACAAGTCTTTGTGGCTAGTTGATTCAGGGATAAAAATTCTCATCAGGTCAAGCTCTATTGAGATGAATTCTTCTCACCGACCTTTTATCCTTGGTAGACCATATACTCCCAAAACTCCCCGAGGGAAGCTACTATTATGGAAGTCTAATAAAGATGGTGTAACAGTTTCAGCAACCCCAAAAACTGACCAGAGTAATGGTTCGCAAGTAAGTTCACATGGAGTTGCAAATGCTAACACATAGGTAACAAATGCTATGGGAATATGAAGCCAGGGTCAATGGAGAAACTTACAAGATCAAAGACAATGAAGAGCAAGTGGGATGCTACATCTGGAGTAAGATTAAAAGATGTTACATAAGATAAATGGATTTCTATAAAAGCCCCAAACAAAAGTGATTTTTTCAATGCCCTTAGAAAATAAAAAGCAACCACTAATAGGAATGCTTCCTTGAGTGCCAATAAAGCCAACTCATCAATTCAAACAAAGGCAGATGCAGTGAGCATAAGCTGCGGAACTGAAACTGTAATACATAATGAGGCTACTGCTAACCTATGCCATGGCTCTGATGTGAAAGAAAATGTAAGAACACAGGCTGCTCTCTCTAGCTAGATCTCAATCGTGATCCACAATAACATTTATTTAAATGGCAATCCAGTGAATGGGTCTATGATGAATGAAACAATTGGTTCATTGAAGGGGTCTTTGGATGGTGAATGCCGATAGGAGATTAGTACATGTGTTCCTTTACCTGTAGACTCAGAGGAAGAGGTAGCAGCTTTTATGTGGTCTCTTGGTGCCTAGGAAGAGAACACTGAAGGTAGTGAGTTGATAGATAGGATGACGACAAAGATGATGAGCAAGATGGCGACTTTGATGATGTAGGTGAAAAGGGCATCATATCAAGCGTTTTAGCTTTTAAAAGTTATCCATTAAAGCTTAAGATTTAAATGCTTAGCCTTAATGTTTTAAAAGACAAACATATTAAAAAAGGATTCATTTTTTTTAGAGGCCAAAAGAAAAAAACCCAACATCAAAGTAGAAGAGAATATCTATAAAAGGGAGGTAGTAGGAGAGCCTTGCATCGCCATATTGAGGGAGGGGGGGGTCACCTTATAGAACATGTAATATACCATGTGAGTTCCATCCACTTGATTCTCCTCAAGTTAATTCGAAGGTACGCAAGTCAATGGGCAGCTATGTAATAGATCCCTGAAACATCCATCCATCTCCGTTCCACGTACACAGGTGATGGATTGTAGATATGATCTAGGATATTCATCATTTCAACCCTTTGTCGATAATCCAGGGAATGCATCGCAGTCATAAACATGACTCGGAACACTAAGAACCTGTTCCATGCTCCATAATTCTGCAAGACAACATCGAAAGTAAGGAAATGTTCGAAACAGCAATATTTGCTTTACTTCATCTTATTAAGATTTCTTAAAAATAAATCCTTTGTTGGTTTGCTCTGATACCAACTGTAACGTGTCCACCTATTCCCTTCAGGACACATCTTAGCAATCCATCGCAAAGGGGATCTAGAAAGCTCTGCTTAGCACTCTCATGGAATGTCACGGGGTTTGCGATCTAGGACTTTCCACATCTGCCACGTAGCGGAAGTATTTTGGCCGTTCCCACTTTAGGACCAACCTGAATCAGGGTTTTCCCTAACGGGCATTTCCTAAACAGCAACCAACGTCGAACTACTTTACGCAGAAATGCTAGGGCCGAAGCAGATTCACGTTGCACTTGGTTTAAGGAGAATGGGAAATGAGAGGGATGCAAGGCTCGACCTCTCTGCCATAAGGCATAGTCCCATTCCGTTCCCCTAAGACATCATAGATCGGGATTATTATAACTTAGACTCTAGGTTAGCGCCCTTGCTGTTCGTGTCCTTTGAAACGATCTTCTTGCTGTCCATCATGATTGAGAAAATTTCCTGGCCAACCGGGACCACCCATTTGTAGGACGGACCCATGGCCACATCCACTGCACTTTCCTCAAGTTCTTTTAGTTATCTAATTACCTACCACATTTAGTTGGACATGAATCAATTAGCTTCCTCAATTAGCCTGTTAGGCACCGGTTCCTTCACGTAATCATAGCACTTGACATAGAAAAGCAGTGTCAAACAAGTTCTTTTTCAACAAGTTATCATATTTATCTTTGAAATACATTTATAAAGTCCAACCTATAGGCTTATCCATAATCCGTCCGAAGGCTATATAGCAATCCACAGGGATTACTAATCCAAGATTCTGCCCGTAGACTAGTATGCGGGCCCCGAGATCCAATTGCGAGTCACGTTGGCCTCTTGTGTAGGACCCGGAAGGCTAGGGATTTATGGCCAGAGCCCCCCTTGGCACCCAAGCATCCTCTTGCTCTAAGTAGCGCTCAACGGAGAGACCTCTCGCGGCGTGTTCGATCCACCTTCCCAGCACGGTTAACAACCCCCTTGGTTAGGGTCAGGCAGACAGTCGGGGGTAACTAAAGCTGCCTCTCCCTTCAGGCCTTCAACCTGAAGCATTAGATATCTTTTCATCCATTAATTCTTTGAGCAAACAAAGAAAACAATGCTCTCTAAACTATTACAAGCACAATCATTTCCAGTGGTCGTTATTTTGGCCAACTGCTAAGGAGTGAATCCTTCTTTCCGAATGCATCTAGCACTCGATCCAGGTTCAATTGCGACTTGGCAAGATCCCCATGGGTTTGTTTGTTAACCCTTATATCCTTGGGTTAGGGTCATACCCTATTAACCCAACTTAACCAATACCTTAAGTTTTATTAGCAGTAACTATGTTATTCCAAATTAGTGATTGGCCTTTTGCTTCCAAGCAATTATCTAATCCCCTCATCTTGGTCACTTTTTCCAAGAAAGGTGCTATGTCAGGATGACTACTCATCCTCTTGCAAGATAAACTTGCGCAAGAATCTGCCAATCTCATTCCAAGGAATTGGCCATTCCCTTGTGATCAAATCACAAGATCATGCGACTCTGCAACTTGTTGCACAAGTGTCGCATCTAGTTCATGGGACTATTTTACCCATCAAATGACGTCTTCTAATCACAAAATCATGATTAGATAGGAAATAGGGTTAGGGTGTCTTCATAACAATCCGTTCCTAATTGCACTAGGCTGACATTGTCGGTCCTAGGGCTCC
This sequence comes from Lygodium microphyllum, assembly GCF_053477565.2. NCBI lineage: Eukaryota > Viridiplantae > Streptophyta > Polypodiopsida > Schizaeales > Lygodiaceae > Lygodium > Lygodium microphyllum. Next base: position 89,309,761 of record NC_141157.1, read on the forward strand.
GAATTCAACCCAAGTTTCATCTCTTTAGCAAGCAATCCTTAGGGTAGAAACCCTCGATCGTTTCTCGCAAGTATGTCCTACTGTCCCTACATTCCATGAATGTGGGCAGATCTTTTAGGGTATGAGAGTTTTAGCTCAGCAATAAGAGTGACTAGTCATGTCCTCAACGTGCTAAATCCTAGTTAGCTCTTGGATATGTTGCATCGATTTAGCCATTCCTAAGTGAGTCCCTCGCATTTTAGATGTTTAGGTTAAACCAATTTACTTGTCTATTCTTGAAGATATTTACAATACCATTTTCGTAATCACATGATTCATTGCCTACGTATGAGTAGATTTACAAACCCTAACTTTTTTGGTTAAGATCAAAGCATATGTTAAGTTATGGCATAATTCCTATTGATCCTTCTATAACATGCAATCAAGATTCATGCTACTAAGCTTTAGGGTTTTATGTTTAAAACGAACCATGCATCCTTTTTCTAGTTTCATTTCTGAATGAATTATTTGCATGTGGAATTTACATAACCATTCATAACTACTTACGTAATTGATTGAGATTTATGTCAATTTCCTAGAGATTAATCTACTTCATGCAGCCCTAGAGTCATTTCCATGCCTAGCAAATTCCTACGGTTATTAGCAACCTTCTTTAATGAATCATTTCGAAGAAAATTTGTCTAATAATGCGACATGCGATTTATTCTTTCCATGCCTAATCGAAGTGTACTACCATAATTTCGATTTGTAAAGATGATCATTAGTTGATCTAAATTTGTTACTTTGCAATGCATATAAACAAATTACTAAGAGTGCATAGACGTCTTATGTCCTTTCATTCGTTTCTTTTGAAAAATACAAATGACTGATTCCTTGATTGTGAGTTATTTTCTCTAAGATATCCAATGTTTTTAATCGTAAAGGTGCATCTTACTTTCGTGAATTAACCATGCATAATTACGATATTATGATGTAAATCAAAAATAGGAAGAAAACCTGGACTTGTGGATTCGGTGAAATGTCCACATGGATTTTAGGAGATTATCCTCCTGCAGTTGCGCCTTGTGCCTTTTTAGGGGCCATCGCATATTCGATCTTCTCGCCTTGGTCACAGACTTATGATCTTGGCCAGTCTCCTTCACACACGAAGCTCCCTTTGTGATTCGACTTCCTTGACTGATTGCTCTGTCCTTCGGAATCTGGCTTTAGAAGGCCTTATAGGCTTGTGGGAGTTGCAATAGGAAAGATGGTTTTTGATCCGGCGGTTAAAGTGAACTTGAGGAGAATCAATGAAAAGAGGGTTTACAACTTGCTAATACGGCTTGAGTGGGAATGTCATGGGAGTCTTTAAAGAAATTGTGGGGGAAATCCATGGAAATGGCTTTGTGGAAATGCTGAGGAGAAGTACTCAATTTCCGAGGATGCAAGGGAAAAGGGTGCTTAAGTCCCCGATTTGTAAAAAACCCACTTTGTAGGGGCAATGGAAAAGGGTCCACGGGAAGGGGGTTTAAAACCTAGCCTAATGTGAGCTTATGGGGGATGTAAGGGGAGGAAAATCCATGGAAGGGGAGTTTAGATTGACTTGGGTGGAAACCCCATGGGAAGGGAGTGCTTAAATCTCAGAGGGGGGGGTTATAAAAACCCACTTGAGAGGCAATAGGAAAGGGGTTTTAAGAAACACGGGGGTTAAAAGTTGCCAAAAAAAGGGATTTGTATGGAACCACATGGGAAGGGGGGGTTTTAAATGGACTTGGTGGAATGAAAAAGGGGGAAAATCCACGGAAGGGGGGTTTAAAGATCGCTTGTGAAGGGGGCTTATGAAAGTCCCCTTAGAAGCTTTTTGAAGCTTCTGTAGGCGTGGAGAAGCCATGTGGAGGAAAGGAGATGATTTTTAATGGCAGCATGTTGGCAGTCAGGGCCGAAATGATGGAAGCAGCAACATTTTTGTCATCCGACGGCAGCGTTTTGTCCTTCTCCACTCCACGACGAACTTCGGCAGCCTCACGACCCTCTCTGCTTCTCCTCAACAGTCTTCAGCAAACTTACGACTCTCTCCTTCCGCCTTTCAGTTCCCCCTCTCCACCCCATAGTGATGGTTTTTATAGCAAGAGGGATAGGTACCTCCCCTCCCCCATGCGGCCTGATGCATGACCTATCCCCTTCCACGAGCTCCAGCAAACCAGCTTAGTCATCCGCGCCTACTCCCTCTCCTCCAGCACAGCCTTCGACTGGATAAAGAAGGGATAATTAAAGAAAAATTTTCCATAAAATATATCCTTATCCTCTTGATCTCCTCCCAAGAGGAGGTTCATATGAGGATATTCGGTTTATTTTTCTTTGGTCTTGTTTATGCGAATGGAGATTGTACAATTACATTGTCCGTATATTCAATGCCGTCATGGTCATTGCGTGAGACTCACGTGTGTACGTAATATTTTTTAGTAGGAAATATTACACTCATGTTGTCACAATAAATGGAAACTGGACCTTCCACCTGCACATTTAAATCAGCCAATAACTTTTGCAGCCATGCTACCTCACATGCTGCAATAGCAGCACCTCTATACTCAGTCTCTGTACTCGACAAAGCAACTGTAGATTGCTTTTTGCTGCTCCAAGTAACTGCTGCACTACCAAGAGAGAACATATATCTACTGGTAGATCTTCTATCAGATATACTACCAGCCCAATCTGCATCTATGTATCCAAACACCTATACATCTATACCTATCTCATAGAAAAGTTCGTAATGTAATGTGGACTTCACATATCTCAATATGCGTCTGACTGCATCCAAATGTGGCTTTCTAGGTACTTGCATAAACTGACTCACAAGACCAACAGCGTAGCTCAAGTCTGGCCTTGTAATGGTCATGTAGATCAAACTCCCCACTATCCTCCTGAACATAGTAGGGTCTTCTATCTCATCCCCAACATCAGCACTCAACTTTACATTCTGCTCCAACGGGACTAAAAGTGGTTTGCATGCTATCATACCATACTTGGACAACATATCCAAGCCATACTGTCTTTGGGACAACCATATACCATCATCACATCTGATCACCTCAATACCAAGGAAGTACCTTAGCTCACCTAAATCCTTCATCTCAAACTTCTTCTTCAAAAAGTCCTTGACTTCAACAATCCCACTATCACTATCACCTATAATAATCAAGTTATCCATATAGATGACTATGATGTCCAAACCTGCATCTCCCTTTCTCACATAAAGTGAGTGATGAGCATCAGAAACATAAAAGCAAATATTGACAAGATACTCTTTGATCTTGTCAGACCATGCTCTAGGTGCTTTCTTGAGCCCATAGAGTGCCTTCTTCAACCTGTACACATATGTGGGATGCTCTAAATCTTCATAACCTGCTAGCTAATCCATATACACTTCTTCCTCCAAATCACTATGCAAGAAGGTATTCTTCACATCCATTTGCTGCAACCTCCAACCTTTGGCTGCTACCAAAGCAATCACACATCTGGCAGTTGCCATCCTAGCAATTGGACTGAAGGTTTCTTCATAATCTATGCCATATGTTTGGGCATAGTTTTTTGCAACCAACCTAGCTTTGTACCTACTAATAGAACCATCTGCATTGTGCTTAATCTTATAAACCCACTTGCATCCAATAGCTTTCTTGCCCTTCGGTAATGATACTAGATCCCAAGTCTTATCGACCTCTAATGCAGCCATCTCATCATCCATTGCTGCATCCCAATGAGCATGACCAATAACCTCCTCAAAACATGTGGGCTCAACATCCTCAATCACTTTCACCATATAAGCATAATGGTGAGCTGCATAACCTTCAAAACCAAATCTGTTAATAGGGTATCTCACCCTGCTAGACCTGCGTACCACTGGATCACTCAATGGAGTCTTTGCATTGACGCGTGCTCTCTGCACACGTGGAGTCCTCACTGAAGGAATACCAAGCTCATCATCCAAGCTCTCTGAGCCACTAGAGTCTCCATCAAGAACTGCATCAATGCCATCTGACACTTTATTCTTTCCTTTGTCTTTACTTGTAGTGCTACTAGATGCACGTGAAGATGTAGAGCTACTCCTTAGTCTCCCAGACCAAGGACTATCAGATGATGTCTCTGGTCCACTAAGAGTCTGTGATTCTTGCTTTTCAGCCTGCACATGAGTGTCATGATCATCATCATCATCATCCAATGCATCACCACTAGATGCATACCAACTGCTCATTTCATCAAAGATGATATCCTTGCTTACTCTGAACTTACATGTGACAGGGTTATAACAACGATACCCTTTTTGCTCTAAAGAGTATCCAACAAAGACACACTTTTCAGCCTTTGGATCCAATTTCTTCTGCAACTCATCTGGCACATAAACATATGAAATACAGCCAAACACTTTCAAGTGTGAGACATCAGGCTTTTTACCTGTAAAACATTCTTCAGGGGTCATACCATGAACTGCAGCTGTGGGAGTTCTATTCATAATATAAACAATAGTATGAATAGCCTCATACAAAAAATGCTTAGGTATATTCAAGGCGCGTGCAACTTCTACAATATGCCTGTTTTTCCTTTCTGCAACCCCATTTTGCTGTGGGGTATACCTGCATGTAAACTGTCTCTTTATCCCATGAGACCTCAGTCTTGATAGTTCTAAAGTGCTCAAACGCTTCACTATTTTCCTTCATAAAATATACCCACAGCTTTCTAGAACAATCATCAATGAATGTGATAAAGTATGAATTGCCTCCAAGAGATACATTTTGTGTAGGCCCCCAAATATTTGTATGCACAACATTAAGGATATTTTTGCTTATATCTCTGTCATGTGAAAAGGGTTGTCTTGCCTGCTTACCAAACTGACATGCTTCGGATACCTTATGAAATTTTGCAATTCTAAATGTAGGCAAACCTGTAACAACCCTTTGGACTGCATTAATTTCAGCCTTTGTACATTTACATGTCCAATGCGTTTGTGCCAAATTTCAATATCTACAACAACACCTTTTCCTTTAGCATACATAACAACATTCATAGTAGGAATTTCAGCATCCAGAATAAACATATGTCTAACTCTACTTCCAACCAACGAGCACTTGTCATTGAAATCTTCTACAAAGTAGCCCTTTGCATTAAATCTGACTTGCAGCCCTTGGTCTACTGAACTGACACCAAGTTCTTTGTAATAGATGGCACATATAATACATTTGAAAGACTCTTTGTGTTACCATCATGAAAAGTACAAGGGAACTTTTCCAATGTGTGAAATTGGGTGGCATGAATCATCACCTGTCTGCACATAACCTATATTTTGCAAATCCTACAACTCTCCAAACCATTCTGCATGGTTGGTCATATGATTGGATGCACTTGAATCAATATACCAAACATCATCATGTGTTCCCTTTCCTGTAACAGCATTCAACATATGCTGCATAACAAACAAACGTTCATTTTTGTCTTCATTCTGTCTCGTGAAGACAATGCATAGTTTCCTTGCTCCAACTTACCATTGTGAATATCATCTTTCTTAGCATAAAATTGGGTTGCAATATGACCTGTTTTGCCACAGTAGTGACACACAATACCAAAGTTGTTAGAACCTCTATTCTGCCATCCACCTCTTCCTCTAAAGCTCCCCCTACCTCTAAAGTTACCACGACCTCCTGAAACCTACATATCACCAAATTGTTGATTCAATCTGTTTTGCTGGTTGTCACTACCGCGTCCTGTACCACGGCCTCTTGAAGAGGACCTGCCACGTCCCCTTCTGGAGTAGAAAGATTGGACCTGTTCACCACTTTTTTCAGATGTCTCACTCTGCATATTGATCTCTTTAGTGATCATAAGGGAGACCAACTCATCGAAATCTGGAAATGGCTTTCTGACATATATGAAAGTTACAAAAGACTTCCAAGCCTTTTCATTGTTAAGTCCACCCAAGGTAGATGACACCAAATCGTCATCATCGAGCATTGCATCAATCGCTGCCAAGGCATCTACAATGCTCCTTACCTTCAGTGCATACTCATTGATAGACATCTTCCCTTTCTTCAATGCATTCAACTCTTGCTTAAGTTGAATCTTTCGTGCCTTTGTATTTACGAAAAACATACTTTCAAGTATGGTCCAAGCTGCATATGAATTCTCTGCATTTCTAATATGTCCCAGCATATTATTGTCAATTACTATAGACAGCCAATACATGACCTTTTTGTCTTTTGCATTCCATTCCTTCCCTGCCTTTGCCTCTTCTGCAGTTGGAGGATCACTCACCTCCAACTCTTTTTCTTCACCTGAAACAAACTCGTAGAGGCCTTTTCCAATAAGGAAGTTCGTGACACGGAACTTCCATGAAGGGTATTTGTTCTTGTCGAGTTTCTCAATGATGGGGTTTCCACTATTCTCTGCCATTATCACAAAACTAATACTAAACAACAAGCAAATCTTCTGCAACCCTCGACCTGTAGTGCACATCAATATACCAGACAGCCTTTTTCACTATTTTCTCAACAATACATGCAATTTGCAGCTAGTTTGTAGATAAAACTTGTGTTTATTCGCTGGTAAACACCTTTGAACTTACAGATTTGAAATCTGCAACCTATGCACCTGTATACGACAGACATAGCTGAAATTGCAGGATACCTCGAACTATTGTCCATAACCTTGCGAGTCTAAAACGGGGCCTGAAATGACCACGGATGGCCAAAATAGCACCGGGCAAACCCTATAGGGCTTATCTGCGGAATACATAGCACTCTTCGCGTACACCAAATCTCATTGAAATCTGATATTTTTGCTCTGCCCTGCTTTCAGTGCCTCCACAAGCACTATCCAAGAGAAGAAGTAGAGAATGGAATAGCTTCTTACCCATTGCTTGCTTGCTTGAATCCTTGGATCCTCTCCTTCGCTTTAGCCTTCAAAACCAGCCTCATTCAGTGGTGCAACTCTGATACCATGTCATGAATCGCGTGGTGGGGGGACTTCTCAAGATGCTATGCTGAACACACACATAATGCACAAGGAGAAGCTCACTCAAGAGACAAGAAGAGAGATGGAGGCCAAAAAGTTTTCTTGTTGGTTTCTTCTTCTTCTTCCACACATGTTACAATGTACACAAAGTATAGATAAGATACGACATAAAGGAAAGTGGCCTATTAAGTCAAACAATGCATGACCGACTACACTAGTCGACTGGCGCTATAACTATGCCAGCTGTAAATAGGTGTAACAACTTGAATATAATAAGTAATGAGTCACTAGTCTTGTGAGAGTCATAATGACCACCGATGTGCTAAGTGTAGATGTGTGGACCCATCTAACCAGGCGGTCCATCATTAATGTATGCATGTGTTGAGCTTGTCATCTCAACAGCCAATCCTTCCTGAAGGTCATGTGAGAAGATGCTCCGCTATCCACGATCCAAGGCTTCTCCTAAGTGGAAGAAGATAGGGATGTATCCTCCTCAACAAAGACATGCACAAAGGCAGACTCCGTCGTGGTGGGGGCTGCCTTTGAGTCCTTCTCCTTAGGCTTCAGATGAGGGTATTTTTGTCAACACTTCTCCTTAGGATGAGTGGCCTTCCGACAGTGTGGGCATTTGGGCTTCTCCTTCACATCCTACTTGTCCTTAGCTCTTTCTAAATACATTCACAAGGAAGGCTTGGAATGACACGTGTCCCCCTCTGAAAGCTTCTTTCTTATTATAATAATAATAATAATAATAAAAGAAGATTAACAAGGCTCTCAGAGAACACCTAGAGACTACTAATAAATGGAGAAGTGGTCAGATATCTCAAGTGGTACCATTGCAAAGGTCTGAATGGGTGTTAAGAAATTTGGTCTGCCCATGTGTCATGACTAAAAGTGCCTCACATATAATTTCACTATTATGAAAATCTGGAGGAAAATAAAAGAACACAAAGAATGTGTAAACCTAAAATCTGCTCAAAGAGCCAAGCTTCAAACTCTTCTTCCTTAGATTTTTTGTCTTGGGTTGGAGCCTGGAGGGCCTATCGTCCCCCTCTCTATGTTGTTCCTCTGAGCTCAAGGCTATGGTGTAGCTCACCGAGTCACTGCAGGCTCCCCATCACCTCGCCCCCTGACCTGCAGGAGGATCACATCTAGCTTAACATCAATTTCTCCCAAGTCAACCTCAACGACATTATCTTACCCTCTGATGAATATTTAGGGATCAAGAGGTGCGCGTTGCTATTTTTTTCTTGATGCCAAATATTTTCTTGCAACACTTGGATGTTTTTAGCATTTGCAACCATGTGCATGAGCACTCTAGCTCTAGTTATGTATGGGCTTTTCTTGTTGGATTTACTTTTAAGCTGAATTGCTAAAATACAGTCTACTGCCATTTGGGCTTTCGAAGGCCAGTTTCAAATGGCCACAAATAGCAGCTTGCTAAAGGTTCTTGATGGCCCTAAGTAGCATGGCAGTCAACAATAGGCAAGAGAAAGGGCAAGATATGCAAGATGAATACTTAGGAAAGGAATACTAATGAAAGAGGTCCTAGCTAGGCATGTGCACTTCTATTAAACATGTGCCAAATTCTTATCCTTGCTATGTAGTAAGAACTGCTGCTATAGGTTATAGTGTGGCTTGCCATCAAAGGTGCAAGTTCCCCATTGGTACTTGGATCTATGAGCAATAGGATTGGAAATGGCATAGAATGAAGTGCAACAGTGGAAGTTAAACCTTGTTTGCAACAAGTTTATTGACAATAGATCCAATTTCCACAACAGCATCGGCTGCTGCCACTGAGCTATGTCCTAGTAAGATTGCTGCAACTGAAGCCTAAAGCATAATAGTTCAAACAAAGCTTTCTTTGTGATTGAGGGTTCTGAAGGCAATGAATAATGGAAGCAAAGTCATAGAACATGCAAAATGAAAGCCATTCTCGAATGTGTGCACAGGTGGCAACTTAACAACATAGGAACATGCATTGACTGAAATGAAGATTGTATAAGTAGGAAATTTTATATAAGAAATGCTCAAAAGTCAAGGTAACTCTCAAAATTGTGAGTATATGTGTTGTGGTGGTTGGGCTCCCATATGCTAAAGTGGCACCAAAGAAAACATCCTTGTGCCCTGAAATGACTGAGACACTCTGATGTTTGTCCAAAACCTTGGTTCAATTTGCAAAACTCTGGTTTTTAACAACTTTTAATGAGTATGGTGGTTGATGTGTTTGATTTAGTCTCTTGTTTGTGATTTTCATCATCCTAATTGTATGGAAACTCATTTTCTTTAGATTCTAGTATTCCCTTCCACATCTTGTTTGTGGAAGGAATGGTTTCTTTATATTTTAGTGCTCCCTTACACATCTTTTTTGTGGAAGGAAGGCTTTAACAAATACTATTTCTGTGCTGTTGGGAGGGTTTGTGGTCTATGTGTGTTTTACACTCACTGGATAACTTTGTTGAGAAATATTGAGTGAAAGTTCATGCTATGCCAACAACTTAGTGTACAAGTTGGCCACATGTTTTCTCAGAGAGATTTCTTCATCTTGCTAAGTTCTTAGTATTTGACGTCTTTGGTTCTATTGAATATTTATACACCCCCTTACACTCAAGTAATTTCGTTCCTTGGTGCAGTGGTGATGATGAAGAAGAAGAAGAAGGGGAGATTAATGAATTTGAATCTGGATTTGGGAATGAGATTGTTGTTGATACTTTTCCAGTAGTTGCTCCAGAAAAGCATGAGAAACTTGAGGGTGTGGAGATGATGGCCTTTGGATGCCCAAGGATGAAGAAACTAAAAAGACTAAAGGCTGTGCTTTTATAGAGTATACAACGCCTCAGGTCTAGCTGGACTCTCAGATGTGAATGCCAATTTGTGGATTGTTGTTTGACTTTTGTTTGTGTGGTATACATAGAAGTCGAGGTTTGGATCATACATTTGGTCTTTAAACTTATAATTCATACAATTTTCATGCTTTCAGGAGGCTCAATTAGCTAGAGAACAAACTAATGGCTACAAATTGGATAAGTCCTATGTTTTTGTAGTGAACATGTTTGATGAATTTGACAAGTATATAAAAGTGCCAGATGAATGGGCACTCCTAGGGTCTGCATGTAGCTACTCTTGCAGGTGCATTTGTACCATTCTAGACTGCTTAGGTATGATCTCATCCTTATTTACGTGTATGCAATAAACTATTTTAACTTGGCTAACAGATGAACAAGGTCAAGACCAGTTTGCCATTTGGTTTGGATCATGGACTGAAGTTTATTGGAATGATGCCAATTTCGGGAAACCCAACCCTGTTTACCACCATTCTGTAAAATGATTTTATGCAGTTTAGATAGTTGTAGTAGAAGAACATGTTGTATATTGACAATTGGCTTTTGCAATAGTTTTGGACACAGAGATTTGTGCAATGGTCTCCCCTTGGGTCTTACCTTGCCACAATTCATAGACAGTGCCTATATGGGGTGGTGCCTAGACCTTTAACCGAATAGTGTGATACATTAGTCCTCAAGTATGAATCATCTTCTCTAGTTTATGGTTTGTAAGTTGGAAATGTTTTTGAATATGAATGTTGGATCTTGTATCAAATTTGTGATTTGCTCTTTCAGGTTAGGCCGATTGACTTCTCTCCAAGAGAGAAATATATTGTGACATATAGTAGTCATGAACCAAGCAACCCCAGAGACACACATGTTATTGATGAGTTTTATTTGTTCTTTGGAAAATGGCATGCACAAGTGTTTACTGATGTCTAGATATGTTTATCTAGAGGGTAACACTTAATATTTATGATGTGAGAACGAGGAAAGTGCTTAGAGAATTTAAGGGAAGTACAGATGATTTTGCAACTAGTGGAATAGGGGGTGCAACAAGTGTCTCTTGGCCAGTGTTTAGGTATAGTTATTATCTACTTATTCCTTTTTTATTTGTTATCATTTTAAGTTAACTGAGATTAATGGAGTCTTTCTTTTTGCTGCAGATGGGTGGGAAGCAGATATGATAAGTATTTTGCTCGGATAGGCAAGAATGCAATGAGTGTGTATGAGACTGAGATCATGGGTCTTCTTGATAAGAAATATTTGAGAGTAGATAATGTCGTGGACTTTAGTTGGTCCGCCACAGACTCTATCCTGGCTTTATTTGTTCCTGAAGGAAATGGAGGAAATCATCCTGCTAAAGTGAGTGCATTTGGCCTTATGCTAAACTTTCATAAGATGGATTGTTTCTAGAAGTCATAATTGTTTATTGTGCCTTCCTATTATGAATGGTAGTTTTTTGTGCTATGCACCATTTTTTTCTTCAAGCTCATTGCTACTCTATTAAGCTGGGTGTCCCCTTTATCTTTAGCATTGAAAATGGTGTAGTTTTGGAGTGTCTCGAATGGAGTTGCTACTTTAACTGGCTCTTGCATAACTTGACAGGTAAGTCTAGTGCAAATGCCCAGTAGGGAGGAGCTTAGACAAAAGAACTTGTTCAACGTTAGTGATTGCAAAATGTACTAGCAAAGCAATGGGAAGTATTTGGTTGTGAAAGAAGATAGGTACACAAAAACAAAAAAGAGTATGTACACTAGATTTGAACTGTTCAAAATCTAGGAGAAAGACATTCCAATTCTCTAGTTTTGGAACTGGAAAACAAAAATGACAAAATTATTGCATTTTCATGGGAGCCTAAAGGTCAGAGATTTGCCATCATTCACGGAGATGGACCTATGCTAGATGTTACATTCTTCTCTATGAAAAGTCCAAAAAGTGTGGGGCGAGTAACAAAGTTGACAACTTTGAAGGATAAGCAAGCAAATGCCCTTTATTGGTCTCCAATTGGGCGATTTATCATTTTGGCTAGACTGAAGGTGTACAATGGGCGGTTAGAGTTCTACAATATTGATGAATTGGAAACAATGGCCACAACTAACCACTTCATGGCCACAGATGTAGATTGGGATCCAACATGAAGGTAATGATTTTTAGAACTCTCATGGTTCTAGTTCACAGGATATAGGAAAATATAGTAGATTATAGAACAATTACCATTTACTTCTAAGTAGTGTGATCTATAATCTTTGCATTTACTTGTAATCAGGTTTGTGTCAATGTTAGTCACATCTACACATCAAATTGAGAATGGTTACAATATCTGGTCTTTTAGTGGAAAATTGCTTTATCAACTTCCTATGGATAGGTTTTTCTAGGTAAGGAGAATGGGTTGAATTTATCTAGCTGACTTGTACCTCTTCGAGTAGTACATTATGTGTTACCATTTATTGGAAGCTAGTGTTTGGATTTAACAAATATGTGCAGTGCAAATTGGAGTTGACCTAAATTGATATGAAGTTTTAAGTGTTGCCAGAGCAGTATGGGTTGAATTTGTACTTCTTGACTTATGAACGGAGTAGTGGATTACGTGTTTTCATCTAACAGAATCTGGTGTTTAGAATTAAAAGATATATGCAATGCAAATTGGAGTTGAGAGGAATTGTTATGGAGTTTTAAGTGTTTGGAAGTTGTTGTTTGGAAGTAATAGTTATACGCAGTAAAAATTGGAGTTGACATGAATTACTATTGATTTTTAAGTGTGGCCTATTCTTGCATGCAGTGCTTATGGCATCCTCGCCCTCCATCACTACTTAGTGCTGAGAAAGAGGAAGAGATATATAAGAATCTGAAAAATTACAACAAAAAGTATGAAATTGATGATGACAGTCCCTCACTTGCGATAAGTGCAACAGACCTGGAGCATGGAAGGAAGATATAAGATGAATGGAAGGCTTGGGCCGCTGAATGGAAGTATCTTCACAAGGAAGAAAACCCTCTGCGGATGGAGCTACGTGATGGTGATGCTAGTGATGAGGAGGAGGAACTTGAAGTTGAGGAGGAGGAAGTTGAAGATATCTTGAACATTGATGAAGAAATAGTGCCCTTTGGTTTTGAACAACTAGACTGATCGGCGTAGATTTCATCAACAAATGCTCTTCTTTGTCGATAATTTTCCTCCAAAATGAGGTTTGTTACTACATCTGGTGCGCAGATCGGACGCAGGTAGCTCACGTGGTGAATTCCCAAAGGTCCCCAAGAACAAAGTACTCTACTTTTTAGCACAAAAACCAATGTAAAAGCAAGCACGACATGAGACAAGAGACAAATTGGGTTCAATCTCCCCCATGCCTTGTGTGAGCGCTTCACAAAGCATGTATTTAATGTATATTTCCAATCTTTATGCTCAAAAATAGCCCAAATACAAAAATATGACAAGCTTTTAGCTTTTGAGTTTGCTTTCTACCAAAAATAGGAAAATAAAGCTAATGGACGGTGCCCATGGTGTCTGGCACGCCCAATCTCAATGTCCAAATAGAAATAACATATCCAGGCGCATAAGCGCATACAAAATAATAATAAATAATCGATGTTTCTATAGACATAACAAAATATAGGCGTGGCGCCTATCAAAATATAGTCCAAGAGTCGAAAACCCGCTAGACTCCAATGCTTTCCTCCGCCACTGCTGCTATCTCTACACATCAACTGAAGCATTCACAATCGTTAGTAAAATAACACAATTAAACCGACAAAAGTGAATACCTAGCAGTCTTCAGCTACATAAATAAATCAATTGGTTAGAAATAAATCCTAACCTTAATTTATTACGAGTGTGCACTCTAAACTCATAAACGTTTATTAATTTAATATGCATTTTGCGGAATCACCCGCTATGGAATCACCCATGTACACACTAAATTAATGAAACGCCCGAAAAGGACAGGCGTCCCCATCAACTTCTCGCACAAAGAATCCTCTTTGCGTATGAGCCCCGGTCATCTAAGTTTACGGAATCCACCGTAAAACCTCACGGAATCCACCGTGGCACGGAATCCACCGTGGAATATGCCTCCTGGCATCATACCCCCGGTGTCTGGCACGCCCAATCTCAATGTCCAAATAGAAATAACATATCCAGGCGCATAAGCGCATACAAAATAATAATAAATAATCGATGTTTCTATAGACATAACAAAATATAGGCGTGGCGCCTATCAAAATATAGTCCAAGAGTTGAAAACCCGCTAGACTCCAATGCTTTCCTCCGCCACTGCTGCTATCTCTACACATCAACTGAAGCATTCACAATCGTTAGTAAAATAACACAATTAAACTGACAAAAGTGAATACCTAGCAGTCTTCAGCTACATAAATAAATCAACTGGTTAGAAATAAATCCTAACCTTAATTTATTACGAGTGCGCACTCTAAACTCATAAACGTTTCTTAATTTAATATGCATTTTGCGGAATCACCCGCTATGGAATCACCCATGTACACACTAAATTAATGAAACGCCCGAAAAGGACAGGCGTCCCCATCAACTTCTCGCACAAAGAATCCTCTTTGCGTATGAGCCCCGGTCATCTAAGTTTACGGAATCCACCGTAAAACCTCACGGAATCCACCGTGGAATATGCCTCCTGGCATCAACATCAGTCAAGTTGAATGTTTGAAAGGGGGTAGAATTTGTGGTGTTTGTTTTTTTATTCTTTATCGAACATACTGATCCTCAACAAAGTCCATGGTTCTTGTCCAGGGTATGTTAAAATCTTACTTGTCAAAACAAAATTCATCATGCACTTGGTGCCTAGTGTTTCAATATTGGTATTAGCAAAATCATAGTTCAAGTTAAAGCAGCAGCTTGCTACCTCCTGGCCTTGATTCACATATTCGTGCAAATCTAACTATAGTACATTGCATAAGCATAATATGTAATATTAGAGGAGTACAAAATAAAGAATTGGAGATCTAATAACTAGGGATTCTGTATTGTCATAACGATGCTAGTTGTCTAACAAGGACTGACTTAATTTTTAGTATCAATAGCCTACAATTGGGTGGTCGAGGTAATTTGAGTACTGTTACTACTCTTGACATTTATAGTTGCTACCAAAAGTAGCACAAAATTACTTATTGCTAGATAATTACCCACTTCCCCATTGATGTAGAGATGCATCCTTTCTATTTTTCTATTTAGGCCTTGATTTTTCCAAGAATCACTTGAAACCTTCCACTCAATACTACCTATTTCAAATGAGCATACTATTTAGCTAACTTGTAGAGATTTGCTTTTGTTTTTCATTCACAAGGATGATATTAGTCTTCCCCAAAATGCAACTTGAGGACTCGAGTCTTGGCTATGCCAACAATTGAGCTATAAAGCTTGAAGTAGTAGTTCGGTAATCGAACTAGATAGTCTATACTATCCTCATATCTTTGTAGACTTCTTTACTTATTAATGCTAGCATTTTTGTAGCAAACATGTTGAATTGAAAGGGATCAATTAGGAAGGGAGAACCGTTTGATTAACTAGAAAAGTAAATTTATTTATGTTTCAAAGATGGATTTGTGACAAAAGAAAATAAGAATGGGGCTAAGTGTTATTCTTGCCATGTTGATACCTTAAAAGGAGATGATTTTTGCACATATCCATTTGGACAAATGCATGTTGAGGCATAGAGAATAGATCTACAACCATCTTGCAAAAAATAGTGAGCTCTTTGGATCATGTATCCTGATAGGATTAGAAAAACTCCATAGGCTCATTGTTTATGGCAAGAGCTTTTTTTGATGACTGTGAAGGACTATATATATTAATTGGCTTTTGAAAGTGAACGTTTTTCCAAGATCAAGTTTCAATATTCTCTAGGGTCAAATCTAATTCATTTGAATAGAGGAGGTGTGGGTGTTAGACCTAATTGTCTAGACATACAGTTAAACATTGATTTTACATAGGACTTGAGCTTTAGTAACTAATGTTTTGCCTACGCACTTGGATGCAAACTTTGTCACACAGTTTAGCTCCAAGTTTTATGGTTTGTTGTTGTGGTCCTTTCCACACATTCCCTTAACAAAATTGCATCAATGGCTACACGTTGTCAAAGAGTTTATTGTTTATAATATAAATCATGGGATTCTTATGAACACAGAAGAACTTCACTAGGAGTTATATGAGGAATTTGCACACAAAATTCAGTCATTGTTACCCAATAACCAACTTAGTTACATAAGTTCTCATGTATTTAGCATATAATTTTCAATTGTACCATGTATATTGATGAAAAATAAGTCTATGGGAACCTACAACTTGGACAATTGGAAGTAATTGACAGTCTGCAGGATCAATCACATTGATTCAAGTGCAAAAATATGGTTAGAACTCAAGAAAAATGCCAAAAGCCCACTAGGTTCACGGGGGAGCTGAAGTAATAGACTAATGTGACCACCAAGTGACCTGAGTAGGTCAAAAAGTGACCTGGGCCTGAGCAGGAAGCAGCCCGCATTTTTTGGCACAAAATGCAGGCTGCACAGCCTGACTACAACTGGAGAGAGCTAAAGCCATGGTGCATGCTTTGGAGCATGCAAACTGGAGATTAACAGGGGCTGAAGATGAAGATGCAAACAAGGTGAGAGCTCCACTTATCTATCCATTTGGTCTGACGAAAATCCATGGTATGACAGTCTATAAAAGGGGAAAATCTGAGAGAAAAGTATTCAGCCTGCTCTTATGTACGTCTTCTCTCATTTTGTCTACCTTATTCATAGTCCAATGAAGCCCAACTTGTACCCAAGTACTTGAGTGACTTTGGGGCAAGCAAAGGGTGAGGATTTTGAAGGTGTATGGGCTATTATGGGCTAAAATAACCAGTCATAAACAAGGCAACCCACTGTTCTTGTCCATTCTTATGAGCAAACAAGAGATTTATGTGGTTGTAATAGAAGAAAATGACCTCTTTTCTTCAGGACTTTACTCATTAATGATTAGAGGAGCTTATTCATGAGTTTATGCACTCTTTTTGAGCTTGATTATGGGCTACAATTTTTTGTTTTAAAACAGGGCTGAAGTTAAAATTATGCTCCTTCAATGCATTTCATGTTCCATTGGCCCAAATCTTGAATGTATTTGAAGTTTACCAACATAATAATTTTTTCCTAGAGTTGAAATCCATCTATGAACTTGAGATAAAAGCCATTAGTGCTTGAATTTGATATTCATATTTGGATTAAGAATTTGAGTATATCCTTTATGTTATGGATTATGTATCCAAAAGCATTTGATGCAATCAAGATAGAGTTATTTATTCCATTCATGTATGCTAAATACATAGAAAAGCTTGACTTCTTCTTCCACATCTAAATCATTTCTAAGCCCTGGATCTTGTCAAACTCCAATCTTTTTCCCTTTCCCGAAGTGTGAATCCCATACTCCTCTTCCGCACTAAGCCCCAGTGGTAGACCTTCAAACCTTAACACGACGACAGTGGTGAACCCGACGTGAAAGTCCATGGAAGAAGAAGACCAATGGGAGAGTCATCAAGTTTGGGAGGAGATGCCTTACAACAGTTGGTTCGTCTGATGCAAGAAATCCAACAACAACAATTGCAATTTCAGTAGTAGTTGCAATTGCAACAACAATGGAGACAAGAAGAAGAGCAGATTGATGCTGCTACCATTAAAGCTTTGGAAGCAGTTGGGCAAGAGATCAAGCAATTTAATGGGCAAAATGTGTCCTCTTTTATCCGCCTCTATACTGGCAAGATGGTCTTATTTGGAGTTCCTCAACATGCCTCGAGCCGTTACTTTGCCCGTTTGGCTATGCATGGTCTCCAAGACCGAATTCATGGTCTTTTCCAAAAAGACGCGGGATGGTCCGTGTTCAAGAAGGCTCTTCGAGAAGAATTTTTTCTTGAAGATTCTGGCCTTATGACAAAGAAAGTTTTCACTGAATGGGTCGAAAGGCCCAATAAGGGTCTAACCGCCCACTGCTCTTCATCGAGAATTTGAAAGAAAATTTGCTCAACTAGATCCTGACGATCAACAAGGTATGGAAAGCCAGAAGATTGAATTATTTCTAAAAGCTGCAGATTCTTCTCTTCAAGAGAAGCTAACTGATCGACTTGAAGATCTTAACTCTGAGATGGGATTGAAGACTGCTTGGAGTGATGTCACTGAAGTAGTTAATATGATTGCTCGAAGAGAGCGGTTGCGCCTGAGATGGGGAACAACCCCTGCATCAACTGAATCCATGAAGGAGCCTATTCTAGTTTCTCGACCTCCTGCCTCTATGGCCGAGCAACCAAGAAATTTTGATGTTCCATCTCCAAAGAAGGATGTCATGGACGAGCTAATTAAAAGCATGCGGGATCTCCATCTTAATCTAATGGAGATTAATTCTAAAGTGGAAATGCTTGATGTAAAAGTGGAAGAAAGGGGACGGGTCAACTGCCCAAAGGCCTGTACGAGAAGGCTTCAAAAGACGTTGTATCTGGTGTGATAGCCTACAGCATGACAAGAGGGAGTGCGGTTCGTGAAGCTGAAGCACAAAAATTAGTCTTTTGGAAGGATGGTAAAATTCATGCAACCGAAATCGGGCTTCCTCTTGAGCCAAACTTCAGCAATGGTGGCATGAAGAAAAGATTGGAGGACTTGGCAACAAGAACAACCTACGTAGCTGTTGATGCAGCAACCTATGGGCTGCAAATTGAGTCAACTAATGAAATTGTTAAAGCATGTAAAACTAATGCAAAATCTAAAGTGTGGATGCAGGCCTTGGATCACATGCAGCAAGGTAAGGCAACCAAAGATGATTTAACCATTGCCAGTCAATGCATCCGAGGAAGAACCGGTTGGACCGAGCCTGTTGATTCATTTTTAGCCTTTGCCTTGTTAGCTGAAATTAATAATCATGAAGCCATGATAGAAGAAAAGAGAAGAAGAGATGAAGATGTTGCCAGTCCTTCTTCTTCAGGGCTAACTAAACGTGTGACAAGAAGCAAACCAGACTAGCAGAAGGCTATTGAAAATCCTTCACCGCCAAAGCTTGATATGGGAGATGCCCCTCAACCAAAGAAGACAGAAGGAAAAAGAAAAAACAAACATCCCAGTTACAAGTTGCAGTCAGACATAGAGACCGCAACGGATCTTAAATGGATCCTAGAAGAAAGGATTCTTGGAAGTAGAATTGAATTTACATTAGGTGAAATTCTCAGAATTGCGAGGATTTCATGATGTAATAATTGATGTAATTAAATGAAAAAGACAATATGTTGGTGAGGAAACTGAAGAATCTGTGCATGCTTTTTTGCAAGCACTTCATGTGTATTTGCAGGATGAAGAGAAGCTGAAAACTCAAGGGATTCGATTGCAATCAAAGAATTGATTGCATCCATAGAAGCCAAAGATGAAGACATTTATGAAGCAGAAACTAAAGAAGCCATTATGGTGGGGACTTCTCAATCTAAAGTGCAGCCTATGCTTAAGAAAGAAGCTCATCTTCACAACATGCAAGAAGAAAGTGATGCTCACTTTATTCCTAGTAGTCACTAGTCCCATACCCATTGGGCAAGGGCGACTACTGAAACCGTTGTTAAGATCAGAGAAAAAGAGACTCCATGCATTGCCTTATAGACCATGGCTCGAAGATTAATGTCATGTCAAGAAGTCTCTACGAGAATGGCAGATGGCCCATTGATGTGGACCCAGGATGGCGCATGAAGGCAGCCAATAACTCTTCTGGTGATCTTTATGCAGCATGTCCTTATGTACAAGTTACTATTGGTAATGTAAAAGATGAATTTCATTTCTTTGTTCAAGATTCCTGCAGCTATCCTATCATTCTTGGACAACCATTTATTTCCGAGTCTCATTTAGAGACAAAGGCCCCTGATGATGGTTCATCATATGCTCGAATAAGAAGTAAGGATAATGACAAAGCTGTCCAATTCCTAATTGTTTGTGTAAATCACCATCGGAATAGGGATCGATTGAGAGATCATCCTGTTCCTCCTAATGCCTGAGAATTTAAGGGTTTTCGGGTAGCGCTGCTATAAGTGGAGGCTATGGCAGTGCATCATGTCATAAAAAATTACCTCCACATAAAAATGAGGCAAGGCCAAAAGCTGACTTGCAGGATTTTACAACCAATAGTGTGGGATGTTATAAAAAGTTTTCAGCCATGAATAGGGCTGAAAGAAAGTATTTGTGTCATATGGAACAAGAGCTGAAGCAAATTGATGTTCTACTTAAAGATGAAGAAATTTTAGGGCTATTTTAGAGGCTGAATTATAATGATACAATGGGTGAAATTTATACAGCCGTTCATGTAGAAAATCAAGCTGAAAATCAGTCCATACAAGTATGTACATTGGATATGTATGACATAATTCAAGAATTTGTAGATTATGAAGCTTTTGGACAGCGAGACAAGGATGAAGTAAGAGTAGAAACAAAGTATAAAACAGTTGATAAAAAGGTCAAGCCTGGTGGCTACTCCTCAACCACCTGAAAGCGAAGGACTGGCAGAAAGGGTATCCAAATAGCCAAGCCTTTGAGATCCTAAAGATATTGATCACCAATTTACAGCACAAAGTCTACAAAAGCTGAAAATTGGTGAAGACTCTTTCCTCTTGCCAGCTGAAAAGCAAATCTTCATGCAGATGTATTAAGTTTGCGAAGAACTTGCTTCAGATTCTTGGCATAGGCCTGGACATTCTCATTTGGCTCTTGGCATGTTACATTCAAGACATGCAACCAATATTGTCCACCCCTCTCACGAGCAAACTCTCTAGAGAAGGTTGTGAGGAATTAGTCAGTGCTAGTTATGGTTCCAGCATCTAGACCATGATGCCATACTCTTATCCTTCCTTTTAACGTCATATTGAAGAACATCATTAGGTGTCCTTCATCTTGGATTCGATAGTTGAACATGAGCATTTGAAACTCCTTAATATGGAGTTCTCCATCTTCTTTTGTAACCCATGGAAAATGGGAAAAGGTGCTCCTAATTCTGGTAAATCTGGTTTCCCTACTGGAAATGCGATGGATTGTGCCATGGCTACAACCGGATTGACAACAGGAGTTTGTGTAGGCAAAACTACAACCCCACTTGAAGTGGGTTGATTCACTGGAAGTGGAGAAGTGCTAAGACTTCCACTTGCACTCAAAGGGCTGCTTATGACATTTAGGTTATTAGAGCCACTACCGCTTATGTGTAGTGGGCTACTTCTTTTAGGGGAATAACGCATTACAATCTCCAACCGTCCTCTAGCCCTCTCAGCACGTTCTGCTTTTTGTATTTCGGCTTGACAGTTCTTATCAGAGGACATAAACCAACTATTTGGTCCCTAGAAACCCTAGATTTGGAACCACAACTTGTTGGCAACTCCCAATAGATGCACCACTAATGGGACCTAAATGGTCCAACACTAGCTATGGCACTAGTCAGGCCTTATGCACAAAATAGACAATCCCACCACACGGCCTCGTGGGCGAGGAGAGTCTGTAATACACCGATGTACACTAAATAGACTTAATTATGTGTTTGTAGCTGATATGTAGTCCAACATTTACCTTCCCTTCTCCTCAGAGGAGAGATCCCATAATATGTAGGCATAGTGCCTCGTCACACAAACATCAGGAAGCTCCCCTTGGCTGATTGCCGCGGCTCCACTACGACTCTCCTACACCTCGGGGATTGGCCCCAAGATGTGTCGCTTCAACATAAAAGACATAACACACAAAATCCACTCTTTTATTGTTTTGCATGATCCAAGAATATATAAATCCTCACCAAACAGTCCCAAGGAAAGCGTACAACTCACCTACAGCAAAGGCTCCTTTTCACTCAGCATGTAAGTCATGTCCTGGGAAGACAATTGCCATGCAATCCAGGACTGATACCATGTCACCCGTCATACATAGTGCATAAGATCCTTGTGCACAAACAATACTTATCCAATCAACATTTTGTGATGTGGAAAAACAACCCTTTCATCATTTTCACTAAACATATGCTTAGATGTATGGAGACTAGTACCGATTTCTTGTGCTACTAGCCCCTTAAACTAAATTATCGCAATTCTAAATGGAATGCACAATCAAATGTTTCAAAATTTCAAACCCTCTCAGCCCTCTTAATCTCTTAACCTCACCCTTTCCCTCTAACATGTAGGTTATGCTGCATTGCATAGGTATAGGGTATTATTTTATATGTATTTTTCACATTTAAAAAAAACATAAACTATGATACGTAAACAAAGCTGAACTGAAGCCAAAATTTATGCCTCAGCTTTTTTATACAACCACAACCATGAATCATAATTTTTTAGATTTTTATAACGCAAAAATTCTATTTTTTTTCCAATTTTAGCTATTTTTCTCTATTTATTTGTGCATAAAAATAGATTGTTTTGTGATTTATGATTAGTGAATGATTATGATAGTACCTGAAAGATGTTTTGTCTTAGAATTTTATCCCATGCGCATCTCTTTTCCCCACCCGAAACCAATAAAACCTTCATTTTTACACTAAAAAGACACTTTTTGGGCCATAATTTAATTGTTGCGACTATTTATTATTATGGATCTACAATTTTTTTATACACAACCTTTAATCATAATGAAAAAAATATCCAACAAATTTTTTTTCCATATGAATTCCATTTCAACCATCAAACATCAACAAGAAGCAAATTTCATTTGTAAAAATGAGGCATACCACTTATTTGTGTGTTGCGTGTTTTGTAATTAATTTATTTGGGTTGCCAGTGGACCGATTAGCAGCAAATCTTCAATGCTAAACGTCTCCACTCAGCCTCCTCTTGATCTTGGAGCAATCCGGTCTCCACTCATTCTTTGGGAGCATGTCTTGTGTATCTCTCTCGTACTCCCAAAGAATGATTCATATTGATATAGAGTTAGTATATATAGGTGAGACCCAAGTCAAGTGAGAGATGATATATATAGTTGTAGCATCCCCACTCAAACAAAGGTCTATGGCTGCGAGTGAAAAAAACCCTTGGGGAGAACAAGGGAAAAACCCGAGCCCCTACACATACCTACGATACAAAAATGATTTACTATAAAGTTTTCTTGAATACAATGATACATGCCTCAATCAGTGAGACAAGAACTTGGAGCAATACCAAGTTCATGTCTTAATGAGCTAAAGCGAGCTTCACTAAGAGCTTTTGTGAAGATGTCTGCAACCATTTGATCACTGGGACAATGCTCCACCATAATGGAACCTTTCTTGACTTCATGTCGAACATAATGATAATGAATAGCAATATGCTTTGATTTACTATGTTGTATATAGTCTTTGGTAAGACTAATAGCACTTTGGTTATCGCATCGAAGAGGTGTACTAGATGATGAAGGATGTCCCAAATTTGCAAGTAGTTGTCGAAGCCAAACTAGCTCGCGAGCTACTAATGATGCAGCAACATATTCAGCTTCAGTTGTAGAAACCGCAACACATCGTTGTTTCTTGCTGGACCAAGAAACCAAACATCCATTTACAAAGAAACAATTCCCACTTGTAGATTGCATGGATAAGTGTGAATTTGCCCAATCAGCGTCTGTATATCCAATAAGGTCAAGAGAAGTTGAAGAAGATAAAGAAGAATCCTCTCGACGACGATAAATAAGACCAAATTCCTTAGTACCCTTGAGGTACTTAAGAATACGTTTTGCAGCACTCCAATGAATAGTGGAAGGGGAAGAAAGATACTGTCCCAAAAAGTTAGCTGCAAATAAAATTTATGGTCTTGTGTTTAAACCAATAAATTGAAGACAACCAACAAGATTAGCAAAAGGTTGATGAATGGCTGATTCTTCATTGCGTGTTGTAGATGTACCCTTGGTAGAGCTTGAAAGAATGGGAGTGTTAGCAGAGTGCGCATTTGTTAACCCAAACTTCTTAACAATATCATTAATAAACTTTGTCTGGCGAAGAAGAAGAATGCCTTGTTGTCGGTGTCGTTGAACTTGAATACCCAAACAAGAATGTATCTCACCAAGATCCACCATTTCAAATGCAGTCGATAAAAGCTTCATCATAGCATCCAAGAAAGCAATATTATTTGACACAAGAATAGTATCATCAACATATAGAGCAAGAATAATAAAATATTTGTCCTCCCTTTTGATGTAAAGATTTGGGTCAGCAAAACATGCAACAAAACCTTTAGATGTGAGGAATTGATCAATCTTAATATACCAAGCATGAGAGGCTTGCTTCAATCCATATAATGCACGATGAAGCTGACATACAAGATGCTCCTTTCCTGCAATCATAAAACCTTCAGGTTGCTCCATATAGATTTCTTCTTCAAGATCTCCATTGAGAAAAGCCGTTTTAACATCCATTTGGTGAATTTCTAGATCAAATAGTGTTGCAAAAGCCAAAATCATACGAACAGTTGTGGAGTGCACAACGGGAGAAAATGTTTCTTGATAATCTACTCCTGCAATCTGTGAGTAACCTTTTGCAACAAGTCGTGCTTTGAACTTATCAAACGAGCCATAAGCTTTGGTCTTGGTTTTATAAACCCATTTACATTTGATAGGAACACGATTTGGAGGGAGTTCAGTAAGAATCCATGTACCTTTGGAGATTAAAGAATCGTACTCAGCTTGCATAGCTTCTTGCCATTTATCCCTTTGAGACGAATTGATAGCTTCCATATACGATATTGGATCCTCTTGGACAGACATAGCATCATCAAAGACGTCATATTCAATAGAATAGAATCCATGCTCTATCTCAATAGGAAGATCAACATAGATCTCCAAATTTTCATCAATCTTCTTTGGAGGTGAAGGAGGTTTATGATCATCAAAATTAGTAGAATCACAAAGCAAGTAAGGAAATGCACTAAGCAAAGATTGTGTATCATCTGAAACATCTGACGACCATGTGCCACCCATAGTCTTCTCATCAAATATAGCATCACGACTAATGATAACCTTTTGAGAAGAAGGATCATAAAATTTGTAACCTTTGGAATGATCTGAATAACCAAGAAAAATAACCTTCAAACCTAGAGGATCCAACTTATGTCGAGTGTCCTTGGGCACATGAATATAAGCAATGCAGCCAAATGTGCGAAAGTGAGAGACTGAAGGTGTCTTCCCTGTCCAAATTGTTATAGGAATTTTACCAGCAGGTGCAGTAGCTCGCAGACCTCGCACATCCAGATGCACTCGTGGCGGGAGGCGAACTTTGACAGCCGTGAGGACGTCCTTCTCAAAGAGGTTGAGGGTGTACCAGGGGAGGCCTGCGAGGAACCAGGTAACAACGACTAAACTTTCCAATATCAGGAATAGTATTGTTGCTCTTTCACGCTTGAAAAGCACTAAAGATAGAAAATAATAAACGTTCTTTTCTCTATCTCATCGTTGCTAATGTTTTCCGTCCATTATTTTAGATAGGGCTTGATAATTTTGGACTGTCTATCATACGACACAGGAAACACAATGAAAAATACGGTATCTATTAAAAACTCCTTACTGCAACCGCATCCTTTGCTTTCATCATAGTCACCATATTCTGTTAGCACTAGTGGATTCGCATCTAGGTATGCTTTACGCTTGTCTTCACGCGACTGAAATAGCACCCCTTTGTTTTAATAGCAAAGGTTGTCACACGAAAAACATAGGATTAGTTTTCCTTTCTTTTGTCCTTGAAATACTTTGTATCATGTCATACTTTACGTTGGTTGCCCCAAGTAGCGTTGATTGTGTGACTATCTTGACAATTTTCAACAAAAAAGCTTTATTAAAATTGGATTTTCAAAAGGCTACAATCTATTATTATTTTGAGTCTTATCATGATCGTAGAAGAATTGCATTTTGTGGATGCTTTAACTCTTGATTTATGTTTATCAAAGCTTCAAAGCTTTAGAAAGTCTTGTCCGTTTAAATATGTGGTTCTTGAATATGTATGTGGTAATGGTTTATGATTTTGTTTTCACAATTTCAAATATTATGCTTTCTTGATGAGATTTGGTGTTTGAAATTTGTAAATGTGCACGACAGTTTACCTTAGCTATGATTATGAAATTTTGTGCAAGTTTTGATCAAACATATATCTATGTTTCACAAATTTTTGAGCTTCTCATTGTTTGTCTTGATATATTCTTGTCTCTATGTGTTGGATATATAACCTTGTCTCATTGTTTGTCTCCATATATTATTGTTTCTATAATTTCATATTGCAAGGTAAGCTAGTAATTTTATCATCATTATTTCGTCTTGTAAGGCAAGCCTATCATTAATTTTCTATCATTTCTATATTTTTAATATGATTTCACCATTTAGGCTATAAGTGGCTTGAATAATTTCCCTCTATATTCCAGCTAACCAGCTACTAGTAATCTAGCTTATGTTTCGTTCTATATTCAACTAATGATAATCAAGCTACTGTTTGGTTCCAGCCAATGTTCATCTATTCTAACTAATAAGCTTCTAGGTGATATTTTTTTTTCTAGTTGCATTTTCACTTGCACAGTTTAGGCTACTAGTAGCTTATCTCTTCTAGCTATGTTTTATTTTGTTTTGTACTATAGCTAATGAGTTCATTTCACTCTTTTAGGATCTTCTAGTAAGCCTATTTTGTCCTAGTAAGCTTATTTTATCATATTAATATTTCATTTATTTCAGCTAAGGAAATAATGATCTAGCTAACATTTTTGTCTTGATATTTTATTTGATGATATTCTAATTTGTTTAGTTTATATTCTCGCTAATGATGCTCCAACAATTGTTTCATATTCATATATTATTCTAGCTAATGATGTTCCAGCAGATGTTTCATTTTGATATCTCATTTCATTTATATTCCAACTGATCATATTTTGTTTATGTTTTGTCTTATTTTATGTTTCAACTAATGGGCTAATGATATTCTAGTTGATGATCTGTTTTCTAGCAAATGTTTTGTCTTGATATTATGTTTCCAACTGATGATCTTTGGTTGATGAATTGGATAGAGTAGAAATTGGGAAGATGCTGATCTACCAAGAGAGAAGCCAACAGAGAGGCATACTAGTCAATTGTCTTACAGGCTAAACCTAACTGTGATAGATATTGCAATATTAGATGTGATTAATGAACTAGAATGATAGATATTGTGCATGTGATCAATAAAGCTTCTAGTGAGAGCTATATACTAATCCAACCAATGTTGGAAGGCCAAGAAATATATACTTTTATGTGAATTTTATGCTAAGTAGAAATGGCATGGTACTAGGGACAAGAATTTGTTCTCGATGTGGCAAAGGAGCAATTGGAAGGAGATCTTGTCGGGGAAAGCCAACAAGATTCCCTCCTCAATAAGAAATGTTTTGAGCTGATGGGATGATATTTCATTTCATTCTTATTCCAGCTGTTGAAATGTTCAAGCTGATGTTTCATTATTATTCCAGCTGTTGAGTTGTTCCAGCTGATGTTTCATTCCTTATTCTAGCTGTTGAGTTATTCCAGCTCATGTTTCGTTCCTTATTATTCCAGTTGTTGAGTTGTTCAAGCTGATGTTTCGTTCTTAATTGTAGCTGGTTGTTGAGTTATTCCAAACTATGTTTCATTCTTTATTCTTCTTTATTTTAGCTCTTGAGTTGTTCCAGCTAATGCTTCATTCTTTTCGTTTTCTATTATAATGTTTATCTATTCTAGCTTATGATATACGAGCTGATGTTTCATTGTTTCCAGTTGTTGTTCATCTATTCCAACTATGTTTTGCTGGTCCCAGTTGTGTTTTGTTCTTTCCTGCTGATGTTTGTCTATTTTCAGCTGATTCGTCTGTTCAAGCTTATGTTTATTCTACTTGATATTTTATCTATTCTAGCTAAGGAGCTGATGTTGCAGCTAATGTTTCCATCTTGATAATGCTCATCTCGTCTGATAATGCTCATCTCATCCATTCTTCTTTCCATTTTCTGGTGGTATGCCAGCTGCTACTTCATATATTCTAGCTGATGAGCTGATGAAATTTTTGTTGTATATTCTAGCTGTTGAGTTGATTTATGACATTGTGATTGTGTTTTAATGTTGATATAACATTTCCTATTAATTTTTTGATGTCACAGATTATGTTGCATAGCTGATTATATCCACACTCAAGATAAAGTAATTTCATAGCCCTTTATCTCCTTCGATTCCTTCATCTATTGTAATTCAAGAGTGATGTAGCTCATTTGATGCCTATGAATAGGCTCTTATAAGTTCAACTTTGTAATTTTATATTTTGAATATTAATATAACGATAGGCCTATATAGAGCTATGGGTTTTTCCCTTGAGCCCCCAAGGGTTTTTTTATCCATAGTAAGGGACCTTTATTTGAGCGGGGATGCTAGCTATATATAGTTTGTCTATATATAGCATGCCCCACGTCCCCTCTATATATTCCTATCATGTGTGCTCAGTTGACACACTTCTGGGGTTCCACTTCCAGTTTCTCGTGTCTCTCTTCTCCTCTCTCTTCCTCCGTTCCTCGTCTCCCTCGCGCACTGTTCAACAGTTATAGGCAAACTCAGCCAGATGTAACCATGAGTCCCAAGCATTCTGCACATCATAACAGAAATGCCTCAAATAAGTTTCTAGCCACTTGTTAACCCTCTCTATCTAGCCATCAGTCTGTGGATGGTAAGCAATGGAAGGGGCTAACTGAATGCCCATAGAGCTGAAGATTGCTAGCCAAAATTTGCTCATGAATTTAGCAACCCGGTCATGCACAATGACCTGTGGTAAGCCACGTAATTTGAAAACATGTTCCATGAATTGGCTAGCTACTTGAGAAGCATTATAATGAGTCTTTGTAGGAATGAAATGGGCTGCCTTGGTGAGTCTATCCACAACTACATAGATGCCATTCCACCCCTTCTTGGTCATCGGTAGGCCAGTTGTGAAGTCCATAGTAATGTGTGTCCATTTGCCTTTGGGCATAGACAATGGCTATAATAAACCTGCTGGTTTTAAGGTGTTGTCCTTGTTTTGTTGACATGGTAGGTAGCTCAAGACAAAATCTTTTACATCCTTCCATAGGCCCTTCCAATGAAAGCTTTTAGCGATTTTGTCATAAGTTTTAAATATGCCCAAGTGACCAGCTGTAGGTGAAGAATGCATCTCTTGCATGATCTTTTGCTTGAATGGAGAAGAGTATGGGATGGAAATCTTGCCCTGAAACCATAAGAGACCGTTCTTAAGCTGATATGGAGAGTTTTCTTCTACATGCCCTTGCTGTAAAAATATGGCTAAAATCAGCATCTAACAAATAGGCCTCCTGAAGTTCTTCTATCCAATCAGTATGAAGTTCCATGATGGCTGAAACTTTACAAGCCCACATTCTAGACAATGAATCAACAACTACATTGTCTTTTCCCAGTGTATGTGTAATGTCAAAGTCATAGTTCTGCAATGTAGCTACCCATCTGTGTTGTTTAGGGGTAAGATTAGATTAAGAGAGGAAGTATTTGAGGACCCTATGGTCGCTCTTGACCCTAAATCTACTGCCATACAAGTAGTGGTGCCATTTCTTAATGGAATGAAGGATGGCTAGCATTTCTTGGTCATATACATTCATGGTCATCTCATTTTCAATAAGTTTGTGACTCTCAAATGCTATAAACCCATGCTCCTGTAACAATACAGCCCCTATGCCTCTGCCACTAGCATCACACTGAATAGTAAATTCTTTCAAAAAATCTGGGCAAACCAAGATGGGCACCAAGGTAAGCAATTCTTTGAGCTGATTAAAGCTCTTATCAGCTCTACTACATCCCAGAAAAAGGCCTCTTTCTTAAGCCTATCCGTCAAGGGAGCTACAATAGTGGCATAATGCCTAATGAATCTGCGATAGAATGATGAGAGACCAAGAAATCCTCTAAGTGAAGTGGTATATGCAGGTGTGGGCCAGTCTTTTATACACTGCACTTTCTTAGGATCAGCCCTAATTCCATCTTCACTAACAATGTGTCCCAAGTATTCCACCTTCGTCTGCATGAAAGAACATTTTGTCTCCTTGGCAAAGAGTCTATGCTGCCTCAATACATCAAACACCTGCCTCATGTGCCAAAGGTGATACTCCAGTGATCTACTATAGATGAGGATGTCATCAAAGAAGACCAACACAAATCTAAAAAGAAAGGGCTGTAGTATTTTTTTCATTAAGCTCTGAAAGGTGGCCGATGCATTAATTAAGCCGAAAGGCATGACCAAGAAATGATAAAGCCCACGATCAGTCCGAAATGTTGTTTTGACCTCATCCCATGCCCTCATGCAGATCTGGTGATAGCCTGATCTCAAATCTATCTTTGTAAAGTACTTAGCCCCCTTGAGTTCATCCAGCAAGTCGTCTATGCGTGGAATAGGGTACATGTTCTTCATGGTGATCTTGTTAAGATCCTTGTAGTCTATGTACATCCTGAAAGATCCATCCTTCTTCTTTACCAATAACATAGGGGAAGCATATGGTGAAGAACTGTGCTCAACGAATCCCATGTCCAATAATTCTTTGACTTGTTTGGCAACTTCTTCTCTTTCACACCTAGACAATTTGTAAGGTGTCTTGTTCGCAGGCTTTGATTGAGGCACCAGATCTATGGGATAATCAACCATCCTATTAGGGGCTAGTGTTGTAGGTACTTGGAAGAGGTCCTTGTACTCTTCTAAAAGAGTTTTCAATGTTGAATTCTTTACTGTTTTAGTGGACCAATCTGAATTTTCTTTATTTAACTGCAATACAAAGATTTGGGACTGTTTCTTGAACTCTTTCTTGAGTTGTTTGCTGGTAATGAGCTGAAATTCACTATCATTTTGAATTCCCTGCAAGTGAATGAGTTGTCCCGCACTGACAAACTACATATATAGTAAGGAAAATTCCATGGTTATAGTGCCCAAAGTTTTCAGCCAATCACAATCCAAGACAACATCTATAGGCCCCATTTCCAATGCAATTAAATCCAATTGCTGTCCAAAATTTTCAGTAAGCTGAATGTGAACAGTAGGGCATACTTGTGTGTTAATTTATTCATCCCCATTGGCAACTTGCACCTTCAACGGCTACTGTATGTAATATTCCCGTTTGAAAAATATTGCTAGTCCGACTTTCCACAGCCCGCGTGAAACTCATGCAAAGGTTAATTCCGGCATTGGAGTTACCAGCAGTGCAATGTATAAACCGTACACGAGGAATCATGTTCTCCCCATTGGCAAATCGGGACTGAGGTTCAAAAGCCACATAGCCACAGGTGAACTCCCTCTTGGGAGGAGGTCAAGAGGACAATGTTGAGATAAAATTATTGCAAATTTTTTTATTTACCTTCCCTAGCCGGATGCGTGGTTGAGGGAAGGGGATGGGCTATTAAGGGCAACATGAGGAGGTGGGGGAAGGATGCCATGCAAGGGGACCACGTGGGGGGGAGATTCCCTCTCCCCCAAACTATAAAAACCCCCCTTAGGGGGGGTAGGAGAGGCGTGAGTGGAGGAAGAGGCTGTCAAACTGCGCCAGACTATGGAGGGCTCGACGCTGCCATTGGAGACGTGTGTGGAGGAAGGAGGAGTGGAGCAACGAGTCGCCGTGCTGCACCATGAAGGGGAATGTGGAAGGAAGCAAAGGAAGGGAGAAGTAGTAGATTTCGTGCGTGGAGGAGGAAGGAGCTGCCATCGTGTTGGAGGGAACCGCCACCTGTGGATGCCACCAGCTCCGCCAAAGCTGCCAACGCTGCCATCTTCTGACAAGGGAATCTTTCCCCTTGATGTCATTACCACCATTTTCCCTTTTTGCCACGACAATCATCATTCCCCCCTTTTCCCACGTAGCCATGCACAGCTCCCTGAAGCTTCTTAGAAGCTTCTGAGGGGGCTTCTCTAAGCTCCCTTTCCATTGGATTTCCCCCATAAAGTCCATTTTACCCTGAGATCTAAGCCCCCTTCCTATTGAATCCTCAAAAATGCCATTTTCACCCCCGGGCTTCGAAGAGGAAGCCTATAAGGCCTTCCTACCAAATATCCCTCAAGCACCTAGGCTCGGTTCCTTGTAGTGAAGAAAAGGGGTTTCTCTAAGCCCTTCCCACTCGATTTCCCCCATAAGCCATCCCTATTTTTTCCCCCCAGGTCTTGTAGAGAAGAGGAGGATTTCCTTAAACCCCCTGTCCACAAGATCTTTACCCTCGAAATTTTTATAAGAAGGAGAAGTTCATAAATCCCCATTTCCGCAAGGCCCCATAAAGCCATTCCTAGTTGGAATTTCAAGGAAAAGAATATATCTCAAGCCGCCTTTTCCGCAAGGCCTTCACAAGATCCCTTCACAAAATCCCTCTTTTCCGAAAGGAAGAAGGCCCAAGCTCCGAACCCTAAGGCCTTCCAAAGCCAAATTCCGCCAATCGGTACTTCTATCAAGGTGCCGTACCTCAAAGGGATTTGCGCGTACGAGGGCGACGGGCCAAGATCATAAGACTGCAAGCCAAGGCAAGAAGTTCGAAATCTATGAAGGCTAACCAGAAGTCGAATTCACGATGGCCCCTAAAAAGTCACAAGGCGCAACCATAGGAGGATCATCTCCTAATATTCATGTGGACATTTCACCGAACCCACAAGTCCAGGTTTTCTTCCTATTTTTGATTTATGCCAAAGTATTGCAATGATGCATGGTTAATTCATGGAATTAGGAGGCACTTATGCTTGTCAAATCTACCTAGTTTGATGTGAATGAATTACACTGGCTACCTAATTTGATGCTTGGTTTTAACAAGAAAAGTTAGGGATTGCGAATCTAGAGGAAATGAATCGTGTGCTTACGTGAATTATGACGTAATGCAACTAGTTTTTCCCCTCTTTGATCAAGACAATATCTTTAGGAATAGTTCGTCCTTGTCGTAAGACAAGTAAACTGGAATTACCCAAAACACCTAAACCGCAAAGGATTCGCATAGGATGGTTAAATTGATACAATATACTCCAAATGCTAACTAGGGTTTAGCATGTTAAGGACTTGACCTAGTTTCTCACTTGTTGCCAAGTCGAAACCCTCATACCCAAGGGTCCTTCCCACATTCACGGAATGTAGGGACAATTGGACGTACTTGTAAGAAACGATCTAGGGTTTCTACCCTAAGGATCATTGGTTCAAAAGATGAAATTCGAATTGAGTTGGAACCCCTAGGACCAAACGTTGTCAACCTAGTGCAATTGGGAATGGGTTGGAACCCCTACGATCGAACGTTGTCGGCCTAGTGCAATTGGGAATGGGTTGGACATGAAGTCACCCTAAACCCTATTTCTTATCTAATCATGATTTCGTGATTAGAAGACGCCGTTCAATGGGTGAAATTATCCCATGGAATAGATACGACACTTGTGCAACAAGTTGCAACGTCGCATGATCTTGTGGATTGATCATAAGAGAATGGCCAATTCCTCGGAATGAGAATGGCAGATTCTTGCGGAAGTTTAACTTGCAAGAGGATGAGTAGTCATCATGTTATATCACCTTTCTTGGAAAAAGTTGCCAATATAAGGGAATTAGATATTTGCTTGGAAGCAAAGGACCAATCAATAATTTGGAGCAACATAGTCACCATGATTTACTGTTAATAGAACCTAAGGTATTGGTTAAGTTGGGTTAATAGGGTACGGTCCTAACCCAAGGACATAAGGGTTAACAAACAAACCCTTGGGGATCTTGCCAAGTCGCAATTGATCTCGGATCGAATGCTGGATGCATTCGGAGAGAAGGATTCACTCCTTAGCAGTTGGCAAAAAATAACGACCACTAGATATGATTGTGCTTGTAACAGTTTAGAGAGCACGGTTTGCTTTGTTTGCTCAAGGAACTAAAGGATGAAAAGATATCTAATGCTTCAGGTTGAAGGCCTGAAGGGAGAGGCAGTCTCAGTTACCCCCGACTATCTGCCTGACCCTAACCAAGGGGGTTGTTAGCTGCGTCGGGAAGGTGGACTGAACCCACCGTGTGAGGTCTCTCCGTTGAGCACT
Source organism: Lygodium microphyllum (assembly GCF_053477565.2). NCBI lineage: Eukaryota > Viridiplantae > Streptophyta > Polypodiopsida > Schizaeales > Lygodiaceae > Lygodium > Lygodium microphyllum. The sequence goes on from NC_141157.1 coordinate 89,343,556, forward strand.
ACTTGGAGCAAGAGGACGCTTGGATGCTAGGGGGGCTTTGGCCGTAAACCCCTCACCTTCCGGGCCGTGCACAAGAGGCCAACGTGACTGGAGATTTGATCTCGAGGCCCGCATACTAGTCTACGGGCGGAATCTTGGATTAGTAATCCCTATGGATTGCTAGATAGCCTTCGAGCTGATTATGGATAGCCTTCGGAGGATTATGGATAAGCCTGCGGGCTGGACTTTATGAATGTATTCCAAAGATAAACATGATAACCTGTTGAAAATGAACTTGTTTGACACTGTTTTTCTATGCCAAGTGCTAAGATTTCGTGAAGGAACCAGTGTCTAACTAGCTAATTAAGGAAGCTGCTTGATGCATGTCCAACTAAATGTGGTAGGTAATTAGACAACTAAAACAACTTGAGGAAAGTGCGGTGGATGTGGCCATGGGTCCATCCTATAGATGGGTGGTCCCCGTTGGCTGGGAACTTTTCTCAATCATAAAGGACAGCAAGGAGATATTCTTAAAGAAAATTAATAGCAAGGGCGCTAGCCTAGAGTCCAGGTTATAATAATCTCGGTTTACGCTGTCTTAGGGGAACGGAATGGGACTATGCCTTATGGCAGAGAGGTCGAGCCTTGCATCCCTCTCATTTTCCATTCTCCTTGAACCAAGTGCAGCATGAATCCGCTTCGGCCCTAGAGTTTCTACGTAAAGTAGTTCGCTCGGGGTTTGACACTAGTCGCCGTTTAGGAAATGACCATTAGGGGAAACCCTGATTCAGGTCCTAAGTGGGAATGGCTAGAATACTTCCGCTACATGGCAGACACGGAAAGTCCTAGATCGCAAACCCTGTAACATTCCATGGGAGTGCCGGGCGGAGCTTTCTAGACCTCCTTTCTGATGGACTGCTAAGACATGTCCTGACGGGAACAGGTGGACATGTTACACTGTAAATCAGTGGGAAAACACTTCAGCCTGTCCATGACTGCTCTGTTAATGAAACTATGAGTGCTACCACTGTCCACAAGTATAAACACATCCTTTCCATGAAATTTTCCCTTAATACACAATGTATTAGGGCTTTTGGATCCTTTCCAAGCATCCATTGATATGGTATAAGCATGGCACCATGTATTTCAGCATGTGATTCAATCATTCTAGTCATACCTTGTGATAAATGGCCACCGGGGTCAAAAGGAAAAGAGTCAACAGGATCAAAGAACTCTTCTTGACCAAACTCTTCATCAGCATCATCTGTTTTAGCAGTCATCATAAAAGCATGTGTATCCTCAGGGTCCTCCTCTGAGTCCTCAAATACCAACATGCTGTGAACCCTTGCCTTAGCATTTCTAAAAGCACATTTTGAGGCATGATCAACTATATACTTCTCGCCACACTTGAAACAAAGCCCTTTTTCCTTTCTTTCTTTATACAAATCCATGGGAATGGACTTTGGACTACCAAAGGCTGAAGCATTTTTATTTCTGTTCTCCCCTTGCCTATTATCCATTCTTGGACTGTTTGCTGTCCTTAAATTGCCTTGTGGTCTTGAGGCATTAAAAGTGGGGTATGTGGGGATTTTTGGAGTGTTGAATGGTATGTTGCCACCACTATAGCTGGTCTCAAACTGCCCCGGCCTTACAACACCTCTTTGCTATCCAAAATATGACTGCATGTGTCCTCTTTATTGCCCAAACACTGGCTGAGATGCCCCTCTGTTGAGTGTTGAAATGACTTGTTTTTTGGCTGATTTTTGTTGTTTTTGAGAGCTGAATGGTTGATTTTATGAGATGATTGATTGATTTGGAAGTGGTTTGAGAGTGTTTTGGATGATAATGATTGTGTTTTGGAAGATCATGATGTTTGTTGGTGGTTCTGTGATGTTCTGATAGGTTCTGAATGGTTCTGTATACCTTCTGTTTTGGTCTGTTTTGGTCTGTTTTGTTCTGATTGTCTTCTGTAAGGAGGGATGGAGTATTAATTGATGAAGATTGAGATCTTGTGAAAGCTTATTGAATGGTTTGTGAGAGTTTAGAATGGTTTGAGAATGAGTTATGTGGTTTTGATGACCTTCTGTAACCTTTTGTAGGTCTTCTGTAGAGCTTCTGTCTCTGTTCTGTTTTGTACTGTAGCTGTTCTGGTACTGTTCTGTATGCTTCTATATGTGTTCTGTGGAATGTATGTGTGACTTTGGGAAAGTTTTCTAACCTTGGAAAGAGGTGAATACAAGTACAAAAGAGCTGAAAGAAGTGGAAGAAGTAGCTGCCAAAGACTCAAGTGAAGACTAGAGTGAAGTGACAGTAGTGAGCTATGAAAGGACACTGTAGTGGCTCTGGTGACTCTTCATATCAAACATACCTCTTGGGAGGGGTATCCACGACCTAAGAAGGATTATTGAGAGTGAAGTTTGAGAGATTGTAGTGAGGACATAATGTATTATTGATGGAGAGAGAGAGAGAGAGTCAGAGATAGCCAATTCTACTGAAATAGAGTGATTGTATATGAAAGATTGAGAGAGAAGACTATGAAGATATTGAAGATGAATACTATGTGATGTATTTCCATTCAAAGATGGTGTATTCCTTTGCTTTCTTTGTTCTATTGATGGATTTTATGAAGATATTGAAGAATATGGTTGATTCTATTAAAAACCGTGGGAGATCTACATGATGCTGCATGAAGATTTGTTGTGCCTGGTGTTCTTTTCTTCATTGTGATCATATGAAACATGATAAACAAGCTTGTTGATGTTACAAGATATATTTTCTTGCAAGATAATTCCTTTTTCTTTGGTGTTCCTCTTGGGGCTCCATGTTTTTTGTGCGCAGCCGGGGAAACTTGCCATCAACAAGCACCAGAAGAGGCTGAAAACGAAAGAAATGGCATTGCCAAGAAGAGAAGAACTCAATGGATGTTTGTAAAGTTCCTTGTTCCACTGAAGAGTTGGAATTTCTCATAATCAAAGCCACTTTCCATAAGAAGTTCATCCCACAATGGTGGAAACACATCACCATCATGATGCATGCTCTATGTGGTGGACAGTTTCCTCTTCCTATTGAAGCAGCAGAAACTTGCATCTTGGTGGCAAACTGTTTGGGAACAAACTGAAGAGCAGAAACAGAGAGAATAACCATCCATGGAAGATTTGGCATTCATTGAGAAGTTTCCAGACAACATCAAGTGGGAGATTGTGAAGAGGCTTCAGGAGTCTTGGTCTGTAGAGGTTCACAGGGACAAGAAGGAAAAGAGTTGGAATTTGTTCGTGGACGCTCAACAGCAAGATACATGGGATGCTTGGTGTACTGATAATCTTCTGTTTGTTCAATTAGCAACCCACTGGAAGTTGGTAGACAGAGTGTTTTTCACAACATACACTATTGAAACCATCAGAAGCTGGCATTACTATGATGATGGCACCACCACAATGCTCAGACGTATGCATTTTGACACCTTCAGAACCGAATACCTTCCTCTGTGCAATGGCATGAAAGAAGAATTCAGGGACGTTGAAAAGAAAGAAGTAGAAAAAATGTTGGCAAGAGAATCCTCCAGAGACTGAAGCCTTCTGTTAACCCTCTGTGGAGCACTAACAACCTAGTGGAGCCAACCCCCTGATGAATGACGCAATAAAGAGGCAAGCGTTAGAACGAGTCCAGAGGTACGTGAGAAGAGAGAAAGCAAAAATCAAGGCTGAGAACGAGCTAGCAGCAGAAGCCGCCTTTGACGCCCTTGCGGAACTCTTTACAGAAGTCCAAATGGCACATCAAGCCCTTCCTCCTCCTGCTGGAGGTCCACTTCCAAGCCAGATCCGCCCTAGAAATATTGATGACAGACCAGCGAATGTAGTCCCATTGCCAGTTTTTAAGGGAGAGTACAATGAAGACCCCGATCTTCATATAGCAGAGTTTATGGTAGCGTGTGTGGCTAACAATGCTAGAACCCCTAAGCATTGGTTAGTGATATTCCCCACCACTTTCAAGGGTGCAGCGTTTCAGTGGTATGAGAGACAGGCAACAGGAACTTTTGGCACATGGGATGACCTGAAGTTAGCCTTCCTCACTAAATTCAGGCGTGAAGGTTTTGAAGAGCGGATGAGAGAGGAATTTATGAACCTAAGTTAGTCTTCTGGAGAAAGAGTAGAAGCTTATGTCTCACGAATGGAATCCATCCTGAAGAGATGGACTAATCATAATCTAGATTATGGCATTCAAAAGGGGGTGTTTCTCAGAGGATTACAACCAGAAGTCCGTAAGTTTGTGGAGCTGCAAAGACCAGCCACACTGCAAGCTGCAATAGAAGGTGCAAGACTGTACGATGAAGTGGAAGCTAGATTAGCGATGAATACAGGAAGAGGAGTCCTACCTCCTCTGATGCCAGAAATGATGTATTCACCAAATGCAGTCCCAGGGACTGTTCCCTACCCCTACCAACAGATGTCCCCAGTATCACAGTACAGTGCACCAAATCCACAGTGGCCACAATCCATGCCTCAAATGGTGGTTCAACCACAACAACAATGGTCCCAACCAATTTCCTCAATGCCAAATCAACAGCAACAGTGGAACCCTACCAATTGGAGCCAACAGCCAACAGTTCAAACAGGAGCTCTGAATCAGACCCAGAACAAAGATCCCTCTGTATCAGCCCAACCCGTTTATGCAGTGATTACAGAAACTCCTCAAAACCCTCCTGCCAGTACGTCAGGAGAAGAAAGCTTGAAGGACTACTTATCTAACTCGGTTGCAAACATCAAAAAGGAGTTGATGGATGTGATTACAGAGCAACTAGAGACGTTGAAAGTGAATACCGCGAGCATATCCAACGTTGCAGGAGTAGGAAGAGATGTGATGCGGTCAAATACTTAGTGTGGTAAGTGTCATCAAGCAGGCCATTTAGCCACTGAATGTACACGAAAACCAACCATCCCTGGAGCCTTCTGTTCCTACTGTTTGTGGAAGAACCATACAGAGGACATTTGCTCTCTGAAGGAGATGCATGATAGGAGAAGGAAGGAAGAAGACACAAGATTCAACTTGTTAGAATCCAAAATGACAACACAGGATATTGGACCAAGCCTAGAGAGTTTGGTCCTAATTTCGGACCCAGAAGATTTCCCTCTCAAAGTTACAGAGGAAGACAATCTGGCGGTGGTCTTGCTTCTCACATTCTTCCAACCTCCTGATATTTGGTTGAGTTCCCACTTCCTGCCTTTTAGATTTTTTTTTTTTATAAATTTATTCTTGGTAACGTCTGGTATTATGTTTTATATTGCTAGCAACGTTGAAAAGTTGCATGGAGCTATACACAACAAAACCAGCCGCAGCCGAATGTCTATGACGAGAGGCGCTGTTCCATACTACTAACTACATGTCTTCTATTCAGCCTCCGTATTACGTTTTATTGTAACGCGTGCTCACAACACCTGACCAGGTCATCTTGGCTTGGAACTACAATTTGTGGCTCCGATTACCCCTTTGATGGCATTAAGGCGTCGACTTTACCTTGGCGATATCATCAGAGTCACCGTCGTCTCCACAATCGTCAGAGTCACCAACCCCATTATCATTACCACGGTCACCACGACTCCAATCATGACCTTTCTTGTTGTTCTTGTCGTGACCATCAAAGCTGGCAACCACGTACAGGTCTCTGCGACTGTCGGCGAGAAGAAAAGCTGCAAGAACGAGGGCAACGAACAGCACGAGCAGGGCTCGCCTCCGTTGCATTGGCAAGATCAAAATTTTTCTTTGGGGAGTGCCATGGCAGATAGAGATGGACCCTTTCCCCCTCCCCTCGTTTAACGACCCTTTCTTCCTCGCCTCCTCTCTCTCTGTCTGTGCATGGATATCCGCCTTCTTATACTATCGATCAATATTCGGTGCCTCGCCGTCTCTCTCTCTGTCTCTTCTCCCAGTGTCGTACTCCTCCGCCATTACCCATGCTTGTGCTTCTTGTAGATTGGCATAGCAGCCCCAACAGGCCGCAGTATGGAGTACTCTATGAGGGGGTTCATGCTCTTCAATCCGTGACAAGGAACCTCCTTCATGTATCTATACTCGGTATAGTTGGGGTGGCCATAACGGCCATTGCAAAACCAGTACTCTCTCTCTCCCTTCGCTGATAGCCTTCTTCCCCTCCTTTTCATCAATCGGCGTGCATCCTTCAAGAATCCCATGCCCCCTCCTTTTACCACGACATGAATTGTAACGGTTTCCCTCTTCCATCGTATTCATTTTGTTTTTTTTTTTCTTTTCTTCCTTCCTCTCAATCCTAATATCCTCTAACCTTAGAGTAGTCCCCACTATCAAGCATGTAAAGATTTAAGACACTTCTTCTTTCATGCTCTCACCCCAAATTATGCACTTCTCTCTTCAAAACGTGTATATTTTGCACAGATCCTTGAAGAATAGAGTGTTCTCTCTTCAGCTCAGTCAATTTTATTTTTAATAGACGCAACTCATTGAGCCGACACCTATATTGAACTTGCCCTTTGCTAAGTGTCGACTGCTGAATCTTAATTTTTTTTCATACAGAAGTGATAGTTCTTCATTTCTTCTTATGAGTTGCTCTGTTTTTAAAATTAAGCGTTTCTGCAGAGCTTGAATCTTCAAAATCATCTCATAAGCTGTTGGATCAGTTCCTTCAAGCTGACGCCAACAATGAACATTCAAAGGGTTTTCTAGTTCCTCAGACAAGGCTTTCACCTTCGTTCGTTCTTGAAGTAGCTCTCGCCCCAATGGGCCTTGTACCTCTAAGTGATAGTTACCAAATCCATCTATGTAAGTGACTAGTTTGTTGCTTGAATTCTTCATCCCCCCTACCACCCTGTACATCATGATGTTTAATTTCTTTTGGATATACTTGTGACAAGGTGTAATCCATGGTAGTAATGTATATATATATATATTTTTTTGAAATAATAATAAGGATCGTTGAAATATGAAGAGACTACCACATGTGTTGTATAAGAATATTAGTTGATGGGGACCACAATACTTAGTAATCAATCGTAGATAGAGCATAATCATCAAGTCATTTCCAAGTAGAAATCTGCCCTACCCCTAACCACTGCATATCTTGGATTGATATTGCAAAATTTCCTTTGGCACCCTTTAAGATGTCACAAGGATAAATTCACCTATGACATAGTGTATCCTTATAACCTTTACACCAAGAGTACATCCTAGGTGGTACATCCGATCTTCCTTTTGCGAGTAAGTCCCTTTGGATCACATCATCCTTGCCAAGAGTCATCCTCTTGAATCTAACATTCAACACCTCCCCAAAGAAATCTTTCATCAATGATTTAATGATCACCCCTCGATCATCACTACAGTATTACTGCAGACAATAATCACAATCATAATGCTATGTATTTTTTCATAAGTAATTTAATCCTTAGGAGGTAGGAGGTAGCATAGCTAATAAAATCCTCCATATTGAGATTAATACTAAAAATATCCTATCAACTTGGCAAGACCTTGTCAAGTCTAAAATTCCCCCGAAGACCCCTAATTTATAACAAGGTCTTATCTCCTCTAAGTGATAATAATCCCTACGGTACAATTTTAAGTAGTCATAGCTAAGATTCACTAAGTAAACCTATCAAATTTTGTCTAAAACTCCACCTTCCTCCCGTATAAGAACTTTCCCATAGATTCATCTCCTAGCTAGACTGCAAGGACACGGCCTCCAAAGACAGCAACAACGAACACCGCATCTGCATTGAATTCATGTAAAAATTTAGTACTAAGGTGTCAATTGTATACAGTTTTGCCAAAAAATTGTTGCAATAAATGGCATGTTTTTAGGTGTTGTCATTCTCCCCCACTGAAATGCGAAGCGTCCTCGCGAGCACAGCTACATCACGAACATCCAGCATCACGAACACTGCTACCACTAGCATTGCTACGCAACTTTGAAAGAAAAATATACTCTCCTCCACTTAATTGCGAAGCGTCCTCGCGAGCACAGCTACAAGATCTGCAAAACCGCACACGGACAACTAGTAGACACTGGAAAAGTAGAAGAAATACTTATTTATATCATATTAAAATGCAAACAATATAAATGTTTCAATGAAAAGATGTAAAAACTTGTGCAAACTAACATTCTCCCTTACTCACTCTCCCCACTGAAATGCATAACAGAGCTTCATCCATTGCATAGAATATACCAACTAGGAAACTGTCTAGAGCCGCTAAACAACAATAATCCCTCTAGGCAATAAATTGCCACACTACTATCCTACTAAAAATAGTGCTTCTGAAATAGCATCACTGATAAGGTCGTTACTTAACAAAGAACCCAAACAAGGTAAACTAATACTACAACACTAAATAGGACTCCTAAGGTTTAGCTGCTAACCCTCCATGTTCTACTAGAACAACCAGCCAATGGTTCATAACTTCTAATTGTCCAAGGCTTTTCTTTTAAGTTTATGTTTTAATGGTTTTTTTTTTAATGTCAAAAGAGTATATACATTGATTCTCTTTCCCAAAAGGTCCCACCCCAAAGAGATACAAGGCATCGAACACAGGGCACCCGTCAAGGAAATCCCTACAGCCTACCAGGACCTCAGAGGCGATGGTTATCTTCTTTTGGTTGTTTTTTTTTTTTCCAAACCCTGTAGTCTCAGGGTGTTTTTTTTTTTCCTTTTTTTTCTTGTTTGTTTTTATTCTTTCTTTCTTTCTTTAAAAAGAATAAATATATAGACTCTTCCGAACTTTTAATACTTGGATTTTAAGGATTGTTTTGTTGTTTTTGTTTTTTTTTTTTAAAGGATCAACTAAGAGGCTAAGAAGACATCACTTAATTGAACGGTCAAACATTTCAGCTCAACAACTTTGCTCGAGGAATCTAATCTAGCGCATAATACTAGTCACTCTGCCTAGGCAAATGATAAGCAATGAATACTCACCAGCTCAGCATCTTTCTTCCACGCTACTCCTAGTCAAAATTTCGTGGAGAGAACCTTGTTATTCAGCTATCCCACATATCGCTAGAAGAGCGACCAAAAGATAAGGCAAAACTCTATAGGATTCCTAATCGGACACCCATACAATGAAATTCACTATGTTATGCACACATGTCACCCCTTTTTTAATCACTCCCTAATGCTAAGTCCCATCCCTTGTGAGTGGACTTCATATAGACAGAATTGTGTATATATATCATTCATATTTGTTTAAAATATTTATTTATAATTCCTCTGTAATTTACTTAAGTGTTTTTTCCTTTTTTTCTCTTCGACATCTCTAATTCCATTCCATCAATTTTTATTCATGTATCTTTCAAAATGAATATGAAATAAAAAGTTTAGGTATGAAACAACCTTGTATGTTCGTGGATATTGCAACTCCAAGAATAAATCAGAAACATACAACAGTGTGTAACGCAAAATCATAGTAAAATCTGCACATGAAACTTACACTAGCCAGTACAATGTTAAAGGGTTAGATAAATAATAAAACTTCTCCCTGTACAAAAGAATTATCAAATACTCATGTCACAACCTCGATCAACTAGACTGTCATAACGCTCCCACATTATATTTCTCCACTTGATAACCATTCTTACATATAGAACTGTCCTTCTTACTAACTTAAATATCCCAAACTCCAGCACTGAAAGGAATATCCTGACCGTGCGTGCAACTAACTACCTAACTACGTGGAAAATAAAACTAAAGTGCATGAAAACCTACAGGATATCAATAACTCAAAGCATTGTATGTTTTTTTTTTAAACGATATATATTTTTGTTTGTTTGTTTTTAATGTAGAATAAAAGAAAAAACATAAAAGACTAAGAAAACAAAGTATCTAGACTAAAATCTTCAAAGTCTCTGAGATCTTCTAATAAAAACAATAATCCTAATCCGAAATCATCACCTCCATCTAAGTCAAACCTATTAACTAAACTATCATCTATAGGATGCTCAAGAATAGCCTCTAGCGTAGACATGTCAGAAGTCACAGATCCGCTATCAGGTGCATCGCTAAGAACCTCCATCACCTCATGGAGCGAAGCCGAAGCTGCATCATCATAGTAGGGCATAGGGGCCACTGGTAAAGCATCTAAGGAATGCCCCTCGGTCGCATCCATGTACCAACAAATATAATCCCAACATGGGCAGGGAACACTAGTCTGCAAATCATGGTAAGATGGAGTAAGGCGGTATACAGTGGAACGATATCTCGCAAATTCTGCTTGCTCTCGGCCTACCCTAGACTGACCAGCGCCGCGCTCAGGAGAAAAAACACTATTATAATCATGACGCTGGTAGGTATAACCAATCATTTCCTGCATGGCAGTGGTACCATAGCGTCGAAAGTATGTGCGACACTGCCAACACAAGAGCTGAGCACGCACAAATAAATGCCGCTGACAAGACCTACAACCAAAAGGTGGATGATACTGTAAACAAAAAAAATCACAAAGGAAGAACCACAACAGGCCTCCCCTCTCGGTGCATATAAAAACCTGTCATGCGTCTGAAAACGCGGAATATCGTAAGGTCCAGCATGAACAGGATCAGTACTATCGGCATCAATACGAGGGTAAAGCGCATCCATCCACAAAAAGGCCATACCTGCATCCCATTTAAAAACCCCCCAAGAAAGAAAAGACATCCAAGGGTGGATTAGACAAAATATTATTGTAACTACTAACCTAACTAAACCTAGCTAGCCTAAGTCACAAAATGTTTAAGGCGCAGGCCATTAACCCTAAATATCTCATTTTCAGCATTAATATCCTGCACATCAAGAGAACCATTATCATAAACATTAATCACCTTAAAAGGTCCCAACCAACGAATTTTAAGCTTCCCAGGAAATTTATAATAACGACTATCATAAAGTAAAACTAAATCGCCTTCTTTAAACTCCCGTACTTTAATATTTTGGTCGTGCCATGCTTTACGACGTTTTTGCATTGCTTCTAGACTTTGTAGGGCTAATAATCTTTCCTCATCCAACTTTACCAATTGTAAAATCCGTTGTTTCAAAGATTCAACCTCACCTAGTCGTAGTGATAGAGCTACTCGTAAAGTGGGCAACTCTTGCTCAATAGGGAATATAGCATTAGTGCCATAAACTAAATTGAAGGGTGTATTTTGCACTGTCACCTTATAAGTAGTTCTATAGGCCCATAACGCTTCATATAAACGTTCATCCCAATCTCGCCTGTGGGAAGCAACCGTTTTAGTTAAAATCCCACATATAATGCGATTGGTTACTTCAACCTGACCGTTAGCTCTGGGATAATAAGGTGTTGATTTGCGATGTTTAATTTTATAGATTTCCATTAACTCGCTAATAAGACCATTCAAGAAATGGGAACCTCGGTCACTTACTAATTCCAGTGGGCAACCAAAACGCGTAATAATATTCTCATACATAAACTTAGCCACATCAATGGCTTTATCCGTTTTAAGCGCTTTCGCTTCCACCCACTTTGTAATATAGTCAGTACAGACTAAGATATAACGATTCGATCGATATCTAGTAGGCGGATCGATTGGGCCCACAAAATCAATTCCCCATTTCTCAAAAGGTGCTAATGCTAATATAGGTGTCAAAGGCGTAGCAAAACTCTTAGAAGGACGACCAGTCCTTTGACATACATCGCATTTGCGACAATAATAATAAGTATCTTTAAATAGAGTAGGCCACCAATAACCGGCTAATAGAACTTTTCTTGCAGTCAATTCACCGGCAAAATGGCCACCACACGGCTCATCATGCAATGCCTTAAGAACCACTGATACTTCATCTTCCCTTACACAACGTCGATAGATACCTTCGCGTGGAAAAAATTTATAAAGGTAACCCCCTAATAGTCCATAGGAGCGTGCTTGCATAAATATTTGACGTTTCCTGCGCTTATCGGCACCAGGTGGATATCGAGCAGTACTAAGAAAATTCGCAATATCAGCATACCATGGAACTTGTGTCTCCACAGTAAAAAGTGATGCATCCGGCAAATCATCTTCCACACCTTCCTCCTTGTCTGATGTTAATAATCGTGATAGATGATCTGCTAGAACATGAGCCCTACCAGGACGAGTAACTATTTGAAAATCAAACTCTTGGAATAACAACATCCAACGAATCACACGTCCTGAAAGTTCTGCTTTATTAAGCAAATACTTTAACGCCTCATGATCAACATATATAGTAAACTTATTCCCTAATAAATAATGACGAAATTTCTCCACCGCAAATACCATTGATAGGCATTCTTTCTCAGTGGTGGTATAATTCCTTTCTGCATCACTTAAATTTCGACTCGCATAATAAATTGGATGATCCACCTTATTATCATCTGCTTGACACAAAACAGCTCCTACAGCATACATAGATGCATCGGCATGAATATGGAATTCTTTTGTCCAATCTGGGGGTACGAGTACTGGTCCTTCAATTAACTTATGTTTAAGAAATTCAAATGCTTTCTGGCAAACACCATCCCAAATAAAAGGAGTATCCTTTCGTAGCAGATTTGTCAAAGGTGATGCCACCTTTGCAAAATCGGAAATAAATCTCCGATAATAATTTAGATGTCCTAAAAATCCACGCAATTGCTTAAGATTTGTTGGAGGTGGAAGTGCAGAAATCTTAATAATTTTAGCTGGATCCATGGCAATACCCTCTTTAGAAACGATATGCCCCAATAAGGTTCCTTTTGGTACTCCAAAAACACATTTATCAGGATTCAAGGATATACCTACTTCATCACTACGTTCAAATACTTGCGTTAGTAACTCAGGCATTTCTTTTGCCGTACCATAGACACAAAAGTCATCTAAGAAAACTTCCATCCATTGACGTAGAAAATCTTGATAAGCTGCAATCATAACTCTCTGGAATGTTGCGGGTGCATTGCACAAACCAAAAGGCATTACTCTATAAGCAAATGTACCCCATTCAGTAGTAAATGTAGTTTTAGATTGATCTTCAGGATGAATTAGTACTTGGTTATAACCGCTAAATCCATCCATAAAAGAATACAGCTCATGACCAGCAACCTTATCAAGTACCTGATCAGTAAATGGCAAAGGAAAATGATCTTTACGTGTTTTGCTATTCAGCTTTCTATAATCGACACAAATGCGAATTTTCTTACTATTCTTCTTAGGTACTACCACAATAGGAGATACCCATTCACTGTATGCAACAGGATAAATGAATCCAGCATCTAAAAGCTTAGTAATTTCAGCTTTCACTAACTCTGCATACACAGGGTTTGTTCGTCGTTGACGTTGACATACAGGTTTTGTGCCTGGTTCTAGATCAATAAAATGCTGACATAATTCAGCTTTGATACCCTTAAGGTCCCTATATGACCAAGCAAAAGCATCAACATGCAATCGTAGGACTTCTTCGAATCTTTCACGATGTGGCGATTCCAATTGGTCTCCTAAATTTAAATATTTTCCTTCTGCCATTTTAAGCTTAACTACTTCAACTTCAGGCTCTTCAATAAATAGAGAGTCTATTCTTCGTGGCTTAATTGTGGGCACATCTTCGGATATCTGCATCAATACATTTCCAAGCAGGTTATTCTTAGTACTTGATTCCGGTGCTTCTTCTCCCACATTCACAGAATTCACTAAAGGTAAAGCCCTATAAGGAATAATAGCCAGGTTATCTTGCGTAGCACCATCAACTTCTACTCCATAGACATTTACTAACTCAGGAAAGGATTTTTCAGTATATCTCTTCCCGTATTTATCTAAATCGCCATTATTGACATTTACATTTTTACGAGATTTCATGGTAAATGAGGTTCTTACAGAGTCAATTACGCTAGGTATCTGCTCTGAAGTACATGGATATTGAGCATGTAACCTACGACGATATCGACGTAAAATGTCGTTATTCTTTTCTAGACATTCCTGATCATCTAAACTCCAAAACCATTGATTATCTTTAAGCTTGAGAATTAATAAATGTAGATTCTCATCCTCCTCGCCCTGAATTCGACAGCCCAAATAATGTATAACTTGTTTCAGTTCCCCAAAATTCCTAGGTGCTGCAGGTTCAAACCATCTAAGTTGTGGCTCTTGCCCATCCCCATAAATAGTAAAATCCATTACTCTTTCTTTTGGATGAGGCAACACCACCACTTGCATATTGTGCAATTTAACCTTAGTAGGTTCAGATTGGACTCGTTGATAACCAATTATCGGTCCCCTTGAACGGCGATAAATCTTCTGCGCAATTCCGGACGAACGCCTAAAAGAATGACACAACCAGGGAACATTTGTAGGGTTTTTCTCTTGAGTCTCTGGTTCAAAAATATTCTTAAATTTATTTTTTTTCAAAAACCTATCAGTGTCTTCATGTTCTTCCCAATAATTTGTATCCATAGATAACGTTTGGTCCATCTGTAACTCACCCCTACTGAATTTAGATTTCTCTTCTTCTAAATAAAATTCTAAAAGTGAGATTTCATCTAGATATCGCCTTTCTCTAAACTGAAACTCTGCCTTTTCCTTTTGCAACTCAGTAATCTTCTTCATTGCTTCATTTACAGCAGTCAACGCTGCCTCACGCTCTACTTCCAATGCCTCTTCCAATTCTCTAATAATCCTAGCGTAATTATCATGATGTTCACGAGAAGTCTGTGAAAACCTGTTAAAAGCCGAAGCTGAATCATCCTCATCCTCACGAGATAGTGGTCTTTGTAAGGGTTTGCACCTATGCCTACTTCTCCTCTCTCTTTCCTTCGCTTCTAGCTGGTAGTAATAAATCCTTTTAGCTCTATCTGGCAATTGTCTAAATCCAAAGGGTAAAGCATTTTCCCCATAAGTAAGAGCTTCTAAAATCCTTCTCTCAAGCATACTATTATGATTATCAGTAACATCATCTTCTCCCATACCTTCTGAAGAGGTTATGGAAATGTCAGCCACATCAGATATCATTAACTCAGGCATTTCTTCCTCCTCTAATTCACCCATAGAAATCACTTCCGACCTGTTGTAAGCAAAAAATACATCTTCTTGATCATTTCCTTCTTGATCCGTAGATAATTGAAAACATGTTTCAAGCGAATCATCAGGATACTCTGCTTCCTCTGCTGAAAGCATTAAGCAGTCGAGGGTTGTATCTTCTGATGTAGATAACCACTGAGTAATATCGCTATCCGAATCATTGTCAGATGAAAACGCTACAGCATACTCACCAATACTCATCTGTTCTACCTTGTGAGGCTGATGTACTATATTGACCTCTACTTTCTCTGCTCCTGCTGGGTGTGGTGTCTTAAATAACCAGGCATAAGGCCCTTCATGATCAGTCCTCTCCATTTCTGAATCATAAAACTCACTGTTGGATTTCTCATCCATTTCACTAACTGCTTCATCTCCTGAATCTTTCAAAAATCCTTTTGAAATAACTTGTATCTTAACCCTATCATCTCTAGGACCAATCAAAATTGAACCTTTATACCAGTCCTGAATGCATCTTGCTTGGTATAACCAAGGTCTTCCCAACAGAACAGAATATGATGAAATATTTGTTTGCGAACGAACGATCAAATAGTTCACATGAAATTCTAATCCGGCTACTACAGATTTCACATTCCGCAGTAACCCCAAAGGAGTTACTTTCCTTTGATCAGCCACACGTAAAACAATATGAGTAGGTTCTAGATCCTTCAACCCTAATTCTTGCATAGCTTGTTCTGTCATCAAATTAACTGCTGAGCCACCATCTAACTGCACTTCATGTAGCAAATGGCCATTAATAGTAGTATCGATAACTGGAGCTCCTGGGTCCACAAATAAATCTACTATTTTTACATCCTTAGTTGTTTTTCCTTTGGAAGAATTTTCACGGATTTTAGAAGCGTTTATTTCAATCCTCTTCCTTCGACGCCGAACTAATTTATGGTAAAGTTGTTTCCGACAAACAGGCGCTATTTCTAGCAATTGCCGAAGGTTAATAGTCAATGATATTTCTTCTAATGCAGCCCAAAGATCATAGGTCTTATTTACGGATTCTACATAATCTTTACTCCCTTCCTTAAGAGGAACCAATCTTTCGGGAAAAGGAGCTACTCCCACTTGAATCTTAGGATTTGCTAAGGGCACAGGTAATAATGGATGGTCAGAGGAATGCTGCGGAGAATCCGATTCAGGTAGTTCTATATTAGGATCTATGTCCTTAGACTTATCCTTCACTGCTTCGTTTAATTGTGAACTCTCTTCCTCTAAACCTTGCTCCTTCTGTTGTTGCTTTTGTGCCCGAGTAATAACACCAATCATAGGGTCAGCCCTAAAGGTCACCTTACGAGGTATAAATTTTGATTTAACTCCAATATCTTTCCTTATTGTTTCTACTTCAACTAAATTTGCAGCAGACGTTGAAGGTTCGTTAGAGGTTTGTTTCCCTTTGTCAGACATTTTATTATCCTCTCGCTTAGGACAATTCTCTTCATAGTGTCCTTCACCACTGCACCTCCTACAAAGAGGAGTATAGTCTTGATTTTTACGCGCATTTGGACAATATGTGGCTATGTGACCTTCTTGTTGGCATCGATAACAAATTACTGGTCCCCTAGGTCTTTGTTGACCACCTTGTCCCATTGAATTACGAAAATTTCCATTATTTCTTCTAAAAGGAGAATTTCTCCCTCGATTACCATCACTGTTGTAATTGTTTCGAGGCACTGGGGGTCTACCCTGGGTGGGCAATCCTCGTGGCCTAAAAGGTTGATTGGGTGGTCCAATCTCATAAGTCCTATTATTACGATCCATGTAATTGTAATTCGTTTGCATTGAACGAGCTTGTTGTTGCTCTTGACCTAATTTATGCCAACAATTTGTATCTAAATGACCAGTCTTGTGGCAAAAAGAGCAAAACGGTGGATGATCGGGCATTAACCTTGAAGGCGTCGGACACTCTGTAGCCACATGGCCGTAACCATGACACTTACCACACCAGATATTAGATCGAGGTGGGTTTGAAGTCGAATTTCCCGACGATTGTTGAGCGCTAGATCCTTGTGTCGTTATCGAATAAATTTCCTTCAAAGGCGCTTGTACTGCAGTCATAATTTCCTCCTTTAATTTTCCTAGAGATTTCGCAATAATATCTGCTACTTTTGCTTCATCCAGAGGAGATTGAGATTGCGGCATAGAAGGCATTCCTGTCTGCATCATATAGGCTGGAATTGAAGTGTACGGATTTAAAGGTACACTCGACATGTTTGAGCTTGCGGTTACCGAGGGATTTAAAGGAACGGTCACATAAGACACGTTCTTAGGTACCCCACCTGAAGTGCTTGGATATTCTGTCCGAGATTCTTTGAATAGATCTCTCCGTCGTTGTTGACTAAGCTGCACTTCTTCCCACCATCTAGCATGTGTTTTAGCATCTGCCAACGTAGCTGGTCGTTGTAAACTAACATGCTGATGAACTTCAGGATTAAGTCCATCAATAAACTTACGTTTTTGCGTGGGATCGTCAGGAGCAGGATTCATCTTACGAATGATCGTCTCCATGCGCTCAATATAATGTTCAACACTTTCAGTTGCTCCTTGGGACAGATAATCCAGTTGAAGAGCCAATCTATCTTGAAAACCTTGTCGTCTAAATTTTTCTAGAAAAGCTCTTGATAAGGCATCATAGGTCCCTTTATGTTGAGCATCTAAATTCCCATACCATTTCGCTGCTTCATCTTTTAATGTTGCAGGGAAGATATGAAGCTTTTGGTCGTCATCTATTATCTCATTGGCGACGCAAGTCACCTCAAATCTTTGCGAATGGGCATCGGGATCTTCGTCCCACAATCCCCCGAATTGCGTGAAATCAGCTAATCTAACTGGGTTGCGAGCCATTGTTTCTCTAAATAGTAGCCCTAACCCTAAATCGTTGATAGTATCAAACCACGGAGGTTCCTGAGGTTCCTTAAATAATTGACGCAATCCGAAGTTTGACTCTAAATCCCAGTCAAAAAGTAGTTCAATACTACCGACTGTAGCATTAGCTTCACTCTCCCTAGTTTCCCTAATTTGCCTACCTCTTTCCCCAGTGACACTGCTAGTACTGGAGACAACTTGATCCCATTGATATGAAGCTGCTTCACTTTCTTTCAATGGTGTTCTACCAGTTGACAAGTTAGGCTGAAGAGGTTCTACCGTTGAGTTAGACACAGCGTCTACTCCCAAATTCAGCAATGCGTTGACCCTCTCTAGCCTTTCTAATAGCCAAGCCTCTTGTCGCACTGCTCGTTCTCTAACTCGCTGATCCCTAGCTTCGTTTTGCTGCTTCCGTCTCTCTTCTGAATTCATCCACGAGTACAAAACTAGCTGTTACTGTCATACTCCAAAATTACCCTCGTTCTATTTGAAGCTATAAAATTAGGTTGTCGCTTGTATGCACACTTAGAAGTTCCAAAATAGTCGGCAGCTCTGGGTCTATCTCCCCAAAAGGTAACTTTTCTTCTTGCTCGGGGATTAAACCTAGAATTTCAGCAACCTCTCTCACGTCTTTTGTGTCGAAAGAAATTCTTAAACCTCTGGATACACGTATCCAAGGCAACACATCATCCCACACTACTCTTCTAAACGTCCGATAAGCTGTGCGGTAATACCAATCAAAGTGGTACGATACACTGATTGTATTTATTTCTACCGCGTCTATTAACCCAAAATGTGTCGCTAGTAGAACTATGGTTTGCGCACTGTCGTTATAACCCCAGCTCCAAGAGGATAATTGTTCAACGTCCACAGTTAATTGTGGCCCAAAATATGTGCCTCCCTCTACTAACTCTGTATCTCTCGCCCTATCTAGCACTTTTCTTTGACACTCCTGGGGCAAATTAGGAAAATAGTCCCTTAGAAAAGAGAATGCGTATTCACTCATAAATAACACTTAGGATCTAAAATACCCTCGGAAGATTTATCACTCGTTCGAGCGCACTTGGCTCCCGGCAGACGCACCAAAAATGACTGGCCAAAGACCAAGCCACTTTTACCCAGGTTAACAAGCCAACTCCTAAGAGTTGTTGCACTAAACAAGTGATTATTTCACTAATTGTTTTAATTTGACTCAACTTAGCCTTCCTTAATATCTACAACGTTGTTTGTAGTAGTCCAACTGCAAAGATTCTAAACTTCAGTAAATTATACTGGGCACTAAATTGCTAAACCTAAGATAACTATGGTTTCTCCTCATCTTTCAGAGGC
Source organism: Lygodium microphyllum (assembly GCF_053477565.2). Classification (NCBI taxonomy): domain Eukaryota; kingdom Viridiplantae; phylum Streptophyta; class Polypodiopsida; order Schizaeales; family Lygodiaceae; genus Lygodium; species Lygodium microphyllum. The sequence continues at coordinate 89,362,745 of NC_141157.1, forward strand.
AGCTCCTCATAATGTACTCCTGCCATGCTAGTGGCGGTTTATCCAGGAAATGTTTTTAATGTTTTACTTTGGAAAGGTTGTTTCAAGAATATAGATCTCTTAGATCTATTTATATATCTCCGTTTAAAATTCCTTTTATGTTTCTCTTCACCTGATTAAGATTAATTCTTTTTATTTGTTTAATTTTAAACAAACATTCAAATCAAATTTTCTGACATACCATAAACCCCTAAATTTTAATCTCCCTTGGTAAATATTTCCCACTCCATATATTAATTTCGTCGTTGCTTATTAGTTTTTAAATACTTAATTCATTTTGTAAATATAACGTCCTTTCCTTCTTTTCTATTATTAAACATCAACCAGAATAAAACAAGTTTTTCCATACTCTTATGGTTCACATACAACGTTCATTTTAAATCCCGTATATCCCCTTAGCTTCCTTTAAATTATCCTAGTAGCCCTCCACTCCATATATTTAAGAAATTGATTGTAAAATGAATAACATGTAAAAATTTAACATAGATGCTAAGACTTTTCCTCATGCCATCCAATCATCAAATTGTTTTAATTTTACTTTGGTTTTACTTTAAACTAAATTTTATAATTGCAACCTAACATTATAAATCATTATAAAGTGTTGTCAAACTTTTTATTTGTAATTTCCCATGTTTCCTAAATGTTCACACCGTGTATAATTTCTCCTTTCAAAACCCAAACACTATATCTTTATACGAACATTTCTTAAGTAAAATATTATTAAATCATTATTTCTTTTCTTTAACCCTTACAGCGTAAATGCACTAACAAATCAAAGATTTTGTTTCCAATATTTCACTAAGAATCCATAGTTTATATCAATAAATAACACATCTTACATAAAGGAAAACTATGTTTTTTCCTTAAATATAACTCTTTTCTAATTTTTAAATATAACAAAACATCTTTAAAATTCTTGATAGAAATTCAGTAAATTCCTTGACTCATAAGCTTTATAGGAAAAATATCAGAACTTATAAATTTTCAATCAGTAATTTTATAATATTTTATTTAAGATCATTTTGAGTCATTTTTTAGTGTTTTCAACTGTTTTTGATTTTTAATAAATAAAAACCAGTTCAGATAAATGCAAACAACCATGTAGCATAAGAAAACAGGTTAAAAGACATATTTTAAAAATATTAAACTAAAGAAATTTTCATGCCATATCATTTATTTTAGATAAACCAGTTAGACACTTACTTGTAAAACCCGCAGGTCGTCGTCACGTCCTTGGAGACCGTGTCCTCTTGCAGTCTGGCCAAGGTATCAAGTGTTACTGAGGTTTTCTGATATGTTGTATATTGCTTGCTACCACTTCTTCTTAAGCCCTTCAATTAGCTCTTGCTTCTCACATTCTTCCAACCTCCTGATATTTGGTTGAGTTCCCACTTCCTGCCTTTTAGATTTTTTTTTTTTATAAATTTATTCTTGGTAACGTCTGGTATTATGTTTTATATTGCTAGCAACGTTGAAAAGTTGCATGGAGCTATACACAACAAAACCAGCCGCAGCCGAATGTCTATGACGAGAGGCGCTGTTCCATACTACTAACTACATGTCTTCTATTCAGCCTCCGTATTACGTTTTATTGTAACGCGTGCTCACAACACCTGACCAGGTCATCTTGGCTTGGAACTACAATTTGTGGCTCCGATTACCCCTTTGATGGCATTAAGGCGTCGACTTTACCTTGGCGATATCATCAGAGTCACCGTCGTCTCCACAATCGTCAGAGTCACCAACCCCATTATCATTACCACGGTCACCACGACTCCAATCATGACCTTTCTTGTTGTTCTTGTCGTGACCATCAAAGCTGGCAACCACGTACAGGTCTCTGCGACTGTCGGCGAGAAGAAAAGCTGCAAGAACGAGGGCAACGAACAGCACGAGCAGGGCTCGCCTCCGTTGCATTGGCAAGATCAAAATTTTTCTTTGGGGAGTGCCATGGCAGATAGAGATGGACCCTTTCCCCCTCCCCTCGTTTAACGACCCTTTCTTCCTCGCCTCCTCTCTCTCTGTCTGTGCATGGATATCCGCCTTCTTATACTATCGATCAATATTCGGTGCCTCGCCGTCTCTCTCTCTGTCTCTTCTCCCAGTGTCGTACTCCTCCGCCATTACCCATGCTTGTGCTTCTTGTAGATTGGCATAGCAGCCCCAACAGGCCGCAGTATGGAGTACTCTATGAGGGGGTTCATGCTCTTCAATCCGTGACAAGGAACCTCCTTCATGTATCTATACTCGGTATAGTTGGGGTGGCCATAACGGCCATTGCAAAACCAGTACTCTCTCTCTCCCTTCGCTGATAGCCTTCTTCCCCTCCTTTTCATCAATCGGCGTGCATCCTTCAAGAATCCCATGCCCCCTCCTTTTACCACGACATGAATTGTAACGGTTTCCCTCTTCCATCGTATTCATTTTGTTTTTTTTTTTCTTTTCTTCCTTCCTCTCAATCCTAATATCCTCTAACCTTAGAGTAGTCCCCACTATCAAGCATGTAAAGATTTAAGACACTTCTTCTTTCATGCTCTCACCCCAAATTATGCACTTCTCTCTTCAAAACGTGTATATTTTGCACAGATCCTTGAAGAATAGAGTGTTCTCTCTTCAGCTCAGTCAATTTTATTTTTAATAGACGCAACTCATTGAGCCGACACCTATATTGAACTTGCCCTTTGCTAAGTGTCGACTGCTGAATCTTAATTTTTTTTCATACAGAAGTGATAGTTCTTCATTTCTTCTTATGAGTTGCTCTGTTTTTAAAATTAAGCGTTTCTGCAGAGCTTGAATCTTCAAAATCATCTCATAAGCTGTTGGATCAGTTCCTTCAAGCTGACGCCAACAATGAACATTCAAAGGGTTTTCTAGTTCCTCAGACAAGGCTTTCACCTTCGTTCGTTCTTGAAGTAGCTCTCGCCCCAATGGGCCTTGTACCTCTAAGTGATAGTTACCAAATCCATCTATGTAAGTGACTAGTTTGTTGCTTGAATTCTTCATCCCCCCTACCACCCTGTACATCATGATGTTTAATTTCTTTTGGATATACTTGTGACAAGGTGTAATCCATGGTAGTAATGTATATATATATATTTTTTTTTGAAATAATAATAAGGATCGTTGAAATATGAAGAGACTACCACATGTGTTGTATAAGAATATTAGTTGATGGGGACCACAATACTTAGTAATCAATCGTAGATAGAGCATAATCATCAAGTCATTTCCAAGTAGAAATCTGCCCTACCCCTAACCACTGCATATCTTGGATTGATATTGCAAAATTTCCTTTGGCACCCTTTAAGATGTCACAAGGATAAATTCACCTATGACATAGTGTATCCTTATAACCTTTACACCAAGAGTACATCCTAGGTGGTACATCCGATCTTCCTTTTGCGAGTAAGTCCCTTTGGATCACATCATCCTTGCCAAGAGTCATCCTCTTGAATCTAACATTCAACACCTCCCCAAAGAAATCTTTCATCAATGATTTAATGATCACCCCTCGATCATCACTACAGTATTACTGCAGACAATAATCACAATCATAATGCTATGTATTTTTTCATAAGTAATTTAATCCTTAGGAGGTAGGAGGTAGCATAGCTAATAAAATCCTCCATATTGAGATTAATACTAAAAATATCCTATCAACTTGGCAAGACCTTGTCAAGTCTAAAATTCCCCCGAAGACCCCTAATTTATAACAAGGTCTTATCTCCTCTAAGTGATAATAATCCCTACGGTACAATTTTAAGTAGTCATAGCTAAGATTCACTAAGTAAACCTATCAAATTTTGTCTAAAACTCCACCTTCCTCCCGTATAAGAACTTTCCCATAGATTCATCTCCTAGCTAGACTGCAAGGACACGGCCTCCAAAGACAGCAACAACGAACACCGCATCTGCATTGAATTCATGTAAAAATTTAGTACTAAGGTGTCAATTGTATACAGTTTTGCCAAAAAATTGTTGCAATAAATGGCATGTTTTTAGGTGTTGTCAAGATATTCTTAAAGAAAATTAATAGCAAGGGCGCTAGCCTAGAGTCCAGGTTATAATAATCTCGGTTTACGCTGTCTTAGGGGAACGGAATGGGACTATGCCTTATGGCAGAGAGGTCGAGCCTTGCATCCCTCTCATTTTCCATTCTCCTTGAACCAAGTGCAGCATGAATCCGCTTCGGCCCTAGAGTTTCTACGTAAAGTAGTTCGCTCGGGGTTTGACACTAGTCGCCGTTTAGGAAATGACCATTAGGGGAAACCCTGATTCAGGTCCTAAGTGGGAATGGCTAGAATACTTCCGCTACATGGCAGACACGGAAAGTCCTAGATCGCAAACCCTGTAACATTCCATGGGAGTGCCGGGCGGAGCTTTCTAGACCTCCTTTCTGATGGACTGCTAAGACATGTCCTGACGGGAACAGGTGGACATGTTACACTGTAAATCAGTGGGAAAACACTTCAGCCTGTCCATGACTGCTCTGTTAATGAAACTATGAGTGCTACCACTGTCCACAAGTATAAACACATCCTTTCCATGAAATTTTCCCTTAATACACAATGTATTAGGGCTTTTGGATCCTTTCCAAGCATCCATTGATATGGTATAAGCATGGCACCATGTATTTCAGCATGTGATTCAATCATTCTAGTCATACCTTGTGATAAATGGCCACCGGGGTCAAAAGGAAAAGAGTCAACAGGATCAAAGAACTCTTCTTGACCAAACTCTTCATCAGCATCATCTGTTTTAGCAGTCATCATAAAAGCATGTGTATCCTCAGGGTCCTCCTCTGAGTCCTCAAATACCAACATGCTGTGAACCCTTGCCTTAGCATTTCTAAAAGCACATTTTGAGGCATGATCAACTATATACTTCTCGCCACACTTGAAACAAAGCCCTTTTTCCTTTCTTTCTTTATACAAATCCATGGGAATGGACTTTGGACTACCAAAGGCTGAAGCATTTTTATTTCTGTTCTCCCCTTGCCTATTATCCATTCTTGGACTGTTTGCTGTCCTTAAATTGCCTTGTGGTCTTGAGGCATTAAAAGTGGGGTATGTGGGGATTTTTGGAGTGTTGAATGGTATGTTGCCACCACTATAGCTGGTCTCAAACTGCCCCGGCCTTACAACACCTCTTTGCTATCCAAAATATGACTGCATGTGTCCTCTTTATTGCCCAAACACTGGCTGAGATGCCCCTCTGTTGAGTGTTGAAATGACTTGTTTTTTGGCTGATTTTTGTTGTTTTTGAGAGCTGAATGGTTGATTTTATGAGATGATTGATTGATTTGGAAGTGGTTTGAGAGTGTTTTGGATGATAATGATTGTGTTTTGGAAGATCATGATGTTTGTTGGTGGTTCTGTGATGTTCTGATAGGTTCTGAATGGTTCTGTATACCTTCTGTTTTGGTCTGTTTTGGTCTGTTTTGTTCTGATTGTCTTCTGTAAGGAGGGATGGAGTATTAATTGATGAAGATTGAGATCTTGTGAAAGCTTATTGAATGGTTTGTGAGAGTTTAGAATGGTTTGAGAATGAGTTATGTGGTTTTGATGACCTTCTGTAACCTTTTGTAGGTCTTCTGTAGAGCTTCTGTCTCTGTTCTGTTTTGTACTGTAGCTGTTCTGGTACTGTTCTGTATGCTTCTATATGTGTTCTGTGGAATGTATGTGTGACTTTGGAAAAGTTTTCTAACCTTGGAAAGAGGTGAATACAAGTACAAAAGAGCTGAAAGAAGTGGAAGAAGTAGCTGCCAAAGACTCAAGTGAAGACTAGAGTGAAGTGACAGTAGTGAGCTATGAAAGGACACTGTAGTGGCTCTGGTGACTCTTCATATCAAACATACCTCTTGGGAGGGGTATCCACGACCTAAGAAGGATTATTGAGAGTGAAGTTTGAGAGATTGTAGTGAGGACATAATGTATTATTGATGGAGAGAGAGAGAGAGAGTCAGAGATAGCCAATTCTACTGAAATAGAGTGATTGTATATGAAAGATTGAGAGAGAAGACTATGAAGATATTGAAGATGAATACTATGTGATGTATTTCCATTCAAAGATGGTGTATTCCTTTGCTTTCTTTGTTCTATTGATGGATTTTATGAAGATATTGAAGAATATGGTTGATTCTATTAAAAACCGTGGGAGATCTACATGATGCTGCATGAAGATTTGTTGTGCCTGGTGTTCTTTTCTTCATTGTGATCATATGAAACATGATAAACAAGCTTGTTGATGTTACAAGATATATTTTCTTGCAAGATAATTCCTTTTTCTTTGGTGTTCCTCTTGGGGCTCCATGTTTTTTGTGCGCAGCCGGGGAAACTTGCCATCAACAAGCACCAGAAGAGGCTGAAAACGAAAGAAATGGCATTGCCAAGAAGAGAAGAACTCAATGGATGTTTGTAAAGTTCCTTGTTCCACTGAAGAGTTGGAATTTCTCATAATCAAAGCCACTTTCCATAAGAAGTTCATCCCACAATGGTGGAAACACATCACCATCATGATGCATGCTCTATGTGGTGGACAGTTTCCTCTTCCTATTGAAGCAGCAGAAACTTGCATCTTGGTGGCAAACTGTTTGGGAACAAACTGAAGAGCAGAAACAGAGAGAATAACCATCCATGGAAGATTTGGCATTCATTGAGAAGTTTCCAGACAACATCAAGTGGGAGATTGTGAAGAGGCTTCAGGAGTCTTGGTCTGTAGAGGTTCACAGGGACAAGAAGGAAAAGAGTTGGAATTTGTTCGTGGACGCTCAACAGCAAGATACATGGGATGCTTGGTGTACTGATAATCTTCTGTTTGTTCAATTAGCAACCCACTGGAAGTTGGTAGACAGAGTGTTTTTCACAACATACACTATTGAAACCATCAGAAGCTGGCATTACTATGATGATGGCACCACCACAATGCTCAGACGTATGCATTTTGACACCTTCAGAACCGAATACCTTCCTCTGTGCAATGGCATGAAAGAAGAATTCAGGGACGTTGAAAAGAAAGAAGTAGAAAAAATGTTGGCAAGAGAATCCTCCAGAGACTGAAGCCTTCTGTTAACCCTCTGTGGAGCACTAACAACCTAGTGGAGCCAACCCCCTGATGAATGACGCAATAAAGAGGCAAGCGTTAGAACGAGTCCAGAGGTACGTGAGAAGAGAGAAAGCAAAAATCAAGGCTGAGAACGAGCTAGCAGCAGAAGCCGCCTTTGACGCCCTTGCGGAACTCTTTACAGAAGTCCAAATGGCACATCAAGCCCTTCCTCCTCCTGCTGGAGGTCCACTTCCAAGCCAGATCCGCCCTAGAAATATTGATGACAGACCAGCGAATGTAGTCCCATTGCCAGTTTTTAAGGGAGAGTACAATGAAGACCCCGATCTTCATATAGCAGAGTTTATGGTAGCGTGTGTGGCTAACAATGCTAGAACCCCTAAGCATTGGTTAGTGATATTCCCCACCACTTTCAAGGGTGCAGCGTTTCAGTGGTATGAGAGACAGGCAACAGGAACTTTTGGCACATGGGATGACCTGAAGTTAGCCTTCCTCACTAAATTCAGGCGTGAAGGTTTTGAAGAGCGGATGAGAGAGGAATTTATGAACCTAAGTTAGTCTTCTGGAGAAAGAGTAGAAGCTTATGTCTCACGAATGGAATCCATCCTGAAGAGATGGACTAATCATAATCTAGATTATGGCATTCAAAAGGGGGTGTTTCTCAGAGGATTACAACCAGAAGTCCGTAAGTTTGTGGAGCTGCAAAGACCAGCCACACTGCAAGCTGCAATAGAAGGTGCAAGACTGTACGATGAAGTGGAAGCTAGATTAGCGATGAATACAGGAAGAGGAGTCCTACCTCCTCTGATGCCAGAAATGATGTATTCACCAAATGCAGTCCCAGGGACTGTTCCCTACCCCTACCAACAGATGTCCCCAGTATCACAGTACAGTGCACCAAATCCACAGTGGCCACAATCCATGCCTCAAATGGTGGTTCAACCACAACAACAATGGTCCCAACCAATTTCCTCAATGCCAAATCAACAGCAACAGTGGAACCCTACCAATTGGAGCCAACAGCCAACAGTTCAAACAGGAGCTCTGAATCAGACCCAGAACAAAGATCCCTCTGTATCAGCCCAACCCGTTTATGCAGTGATTACAGAAACTCCTCAAAACCCTCCTGCCAGTACGTCAGGAGAAGAAAGCTTGAAGGACTACTTATCTAACTCGGTTGCAAACATCAAAAAGGAGTTGATGGATGTGATTACAGAGCAACTAGAGACGTTGAAAGTGAATACCGCGAGCATATCCAACGTTGCAGGAGTAGGAAGAGATGTGATGCGGTCAAATACTTAGTGTGGTAAGTGTCATCAAGCAGGCCATTTAGCCACTGAATGTACACGAAAACCAACCATCCCTGGAGCCTTCTGTTCCTACTGTTTGTGGAAGAACCATACAGAGGACATTTGCTCTCTGAAGGAGATGCATGATAGGAGAAGGAAGGAAGAAGACACAAGATTCAACTTGTTAGAATCCAAAATGACAACACAGGATATTGGACCAAGCCTAGAGAGTTTGGTCCTAATTTCGGACCCAGAAGATTTCCCTCTCAAAGTTACAGAGGAAGACAATCTGGCGGTGGTCAGAGATCAGAAGTGGAATGTTACAGATGCGGAGAAAAGGGACACATTTCACCAAATTGTCCAAATCCTCGAAGGTCAGTGGATTACAAGCCCTTATGCAGTCGATGCAAAGGAGAAGGCCACACTGCAAAGGACTGTCCAAGCCCAGTCCCAGTGAAAAACAGTGCTACTGATAGTCCGTCCAAGGCCCAAGAGCCTACCTCCAATTTGGTGGAATTGGAAGTTGCTGCCATCACGCGTGCAAAGCAGAAGGAACCACCTATCCAGAAAGAAAATAACCCTCCTGCCAGAACAGTGAAGTTCAATCTTCCACCAGAAGAACAGAATAGAACAGAGCCTAACAGTGCCGTACAGAGCACTACAGTGCCACAGAGAGTGACAGAGACAGTTACAGAGACAGGACCAGAGGTCCAGGAGACAGAAGAGGAGGAAGTGCCACAAGTGGCAGAAGAAGTTCCTGTAATTCCTCTGTTGGAAGAAAGAGGGAAAATGAAAATGGGTGTTTCCCCATTCCCTAACCGGTTAGAGAAGCCAGTGGATCCTATTAAGGAATACGATCTAGTTAGAGATCTAGATACCTTTAGACCAAACCTTACATTCCGACAATTATTGATGTTGTCTCCCAGTTGCCGAAAAAGGTTCAAAAGTATACTGACAAGAAGACATGGTTTAAGGATTGCTCCCTCAACAGCAACAAAGTCTAACAAGGCTTCAGAGCCCGTACAAGAAGTGGATGTGGCTAATGCTTTCATAGATCCGGGTACTCTAGAGACTGGCGTATGGATAGAAGGCTACTTTATTTCAAATGCACTGATTGATGATGGTTCATCAGTAAACATTATGACGGATGTTACAATGAAGGATCTAGGCCTACAAGGTGTGCAACCCACCCAATGGCTCATCAGACTGGCGGATCAGAGTAGAATCAAGCCTTTGGGCATTCTTCCATATGTGAAGACTACAGTGGCTGGAAAAGATTATTGGCTAACCTATTTGGTGGTGAAGCCAAACTCTTATGGTACATCCTATCCTCTGTTATTGGGCAGACCATGGCTTTTTGAAGCCCGAGCAAGGACGGATTGGTTCAAAGGAACCTTGACCTTGGGTAGAGGACCCAACAAAGTGGTGCTGAAACTGTATGGTTCTCAAAAAGGACATGGATCCACCTCCTTGGAATTATCTTCTGACTCCCCTAATGAGGCTACAGATGGAACATCATCAGACGAAGATGCTGTCAAACAGATCCTTCCCAAGAAAACAGTGGCACATTCCTTAACAGTGGATATTGTAAGCCGACTTCCAAAAGATGCAAAGCCATTATCAATGGGTGAATACTTCCTGCCTGAACCAGGAATGACTTCTGAAATCACTTCTGACAGTGAGATAGAAGCATGGATGTACTGCTCTCCCTGTTATATAGCCATAGCAGAGACAGAGATAGAGACAGGAGAGGAAACAGAGAATCTGTTCTTCTGTTACAGAGCTCCTACAAAAGCAAAAACAGAAGCAGAAGCAGAAGCAGAAGTAGAGACAGAAACAGAAGAGGATGGATATGATATGGACGAAGAAGATTATGAAAGTGAGACGGAAGATTCTATCCCACTTGAAGAGGATACATTTGAGGGAGAAGTTCCAGAAGCATCAGAAGCCGACGAGCTCATGCTATGGGACAGCATGGTGATGGTACCATTTGGTCTGGTAAATGGATCTTCTCATATGCAAAACCTTTATAAGAAAGGGATTAAGAAGAACAAGCCGTCTTTCAAGAGTGGCTCCTGCCGTCCTAACCCATCCTTGCCAAAGAAAGATGATGATGATGCACCGTGCCAACAAGCACCAATCCGACAAACCCAACCGGCATCAGAGGGTCCCTGTTATGTGACGTTCCTGGATGTATCATCACAAGATGAGTCTTCAAGCCAGGAGGTAATTAGTTTTGAAACCAAACCCAAAACAGCTCTGATCCCATTCCAACGTCTTAAAGAGAAACCTAAGTCTCCACCAAAAGAAGAAATTGGTTCTAGTGGGACATCAGAAGAGGACACCACTCCCTTGAAGGAGTCGGATCTTGATGAAGTGGACGCAACCCTCTGTCCCCTCAAACCCCCCTTCCAGCCTTGATATCTTATCCTCTATTTTCCACCAGCATTAGTGGCAAGGTTGGTTCTGACAAATGGTAGTTCTACCATTCCCTTGCTCAATTCGAAAAAAAAAGAAAAAGAAAAGAAAAGAAAGAAAAAGAAAAAGAAAAACAAAACATATCGGTCAAGGGAGAAAAGGACTTAGGTCCCTGTCATGCCGACCTATTCTTCAAGAAAAGGTGGAAACACCCTCAGGAATAGGGGAAAACAAGAAAAAGGGAAAAGAAGAAGAAGAAGAAAAAAAACAAACAAACAAATTTGTTATGAGAGAAAAGGAAGCAATTCCCTGTCATAGCAGGCCTCGTTCCAGGAAAAGGTGGTAAACACCCTTGGGCGAGAAGCTGGCTGTGGAAAAGGTGGTAAAACCCAGCAGTCCAGAAATTGGATTCATTAATTGATATCCCTAGGATCCAATTCCGACGCTACCTCCCTTGGTACGCTGTGTCCTGGGTCTCTTTGCAAAGTGACTACCTGTCCTCTAGGAGATGACATGTTCCTGTCCAACACAACGTTCAATTTGATGGCTACCTCCCTGGGTATGCCTCTTCAACAACTGATGACACAATCTTCATCGACAAACAATCGAGTGATGTGAGCTTTCATCCTAACCGGATGGGGAAGTGAGTAAGGTTGCCCTCTTGTATCTATCACCAGAGAGTGAGACAGAGGGTGGGGCGAGAGACCAGTCTTTTCCCTTCAAATCAAATGAGAGGAGAGAAGTGTGAATGAAGTGTTGCACGCACGGGATGGGCCTCTCAATGCACAAAGCACAATTTGTTTCTGCGCACTGCACCATAAGGCTCCCTTGCCTTCCTTCTTGCACCGTATGCCGGTACAAGGTGGGATGCACAGTTGCACCATCAAATGTGCACAAGGCATACAACCTTTGCACAAGTGACCGTGAGGATTACATCAATGGGTTTCAGGAAAAGGCTGCCCACTGATATCTATCAACAGAGAGTGAGACAGAGGGTGGGTTGAGTGTGACTAGAGTTTCTTCAATCAAATACCGAGAGGTGAGATTGAGGGACGTTACGACACTTGGAGTCAGGTATGTTTCCGTTTCCCTGTGCACCCACGGGATGGGTCTTTGCCGTCCTCATAAGCCACGTCACCCTGTTCTGTACACTGCACCATAAGGCTCCCTTGCCTTCCTTCTTGCACTTATGCCAGACGGGTTGGACGCACTACTGCACCAACAACTGTGCACCCTGGCATACTCTTTCTACACCATTTTCCCCCTTGTCGATTTTTCAATCGGGTACGAGATATGGGTTTCAATCCTTATTCCTTGAGTGATATTAGTCATGGGGCGAGTGACTGTTCTTTCATTCCAATTGAGTGACTGTGAGTTGAGTGTAGTATTCCTCATCATTGACGGATTTCCTGCGATTCCTTCCATCAGCTACCTCCCTGGGTGCTGCCGCGTGGTCCCTTCCATGATGGATGCGTGTTGAGAAGATGCCTTGATACCTCCTGCAATCGACAACCACACTGGACGTGCCATCGACACTCAACCTTGCTTCTTGATGAGACGGGCCAAGTTTTTCTAACCCTACACCTTCTGTTTCTTCCTGATAGTCATGTTTTAAGTGTGGGGACGTTAGTGGATGGTGTGTGGCATGGTCCTAGGTCCCTGTTGCTCGGTTAACCCTATCCGTTCAGGTCTTAAGTGTGGGGACGCGTCCCTGCGCGTCTACATTACATACCCTTTTGCATATGCCTTGCCCTGTTCATGTATGTAGGCCATGCCTTACTTTTACCTTGCTGGGGTCCCTTCCCACCCACCCGGTTATGTTCCACCCACCCTTGGGGCTCTTCCCTTGTAGTTTTCCTTCATTCCCTGATTTTGAGGTCCTACTATGTGAATGTACCCTACGTTCACCAAAGCCCAAATCCAACCTTATAGCCCTGTTCCTCCCGTTGAACTGACCATTTTTCCTTTTTACCTACCCCTCTTTCGGTGCACGGTTTTCGAGTTATTAATTTTTGAAGCATTTTGCGTAAATTAGCCGGTTTTCCATGTGAACATGCTTTGCTTGCTCCGGAACCATGATCTGACATCATAGCCCTGCCATCCACTTTTCCCCTGACATTTTTCCTTTTTCCTTCGCGTCATTCCGATACACGGTTTGTCCGTTATTAATTTTTCGGTTTTTTTCACGACTTTTTCATCCGTATTTTTGACATTTTTCCATGTGAACCTGCCTTGTTTGCATCCGAATTCCAATTTGATTTGACAGCCGTGTCCCTTATTCCTTCCCCCTTCTTTTTCCTTTTTCCTCCACCCTCTTTCGACTTCCGGATTTTTACTTATTAATTTTTAAATGTGTTTTCGGGAGTATTTTTGGTGTTTTTCGCATGTGAACCCTTCCTATTTCCACCAACACTGCGTTTTAACATGATAATCATGTGTCCCCCCTTCATGCGGACATTTTTCCTTCTTACTGCATGTCATTCCGGTGAACGCTTCGTCGGATATTAATTTCCGATCCCATTTTTGGGTTTGTTTTTTGGGTTTTTCCCATGTGAACGCATCTTATCTCAGTCGGAATTATGTTTTGATGAGATAGGATTGTTGGGCACATCTTTCTGCATGGTTTTCCTTTTTTCTCCACCTCGTTCCAATGCACGGATCTTTCGATATTAATTTTTAATTGCGGTTTTTGGTTCGTTTTTTGGGTTTTTTGTATGTGCCCGCCCTTTATACATCCCGGAATCTCCATCATATATTTTTCTTGTTTTCCCCTTGTCGTCCTGCCCACTTTTTGTTTTTACGCTATTTCGTTTTGACGTCCGGATTTGGGGTTATTAATTTTTCTTTATTTTTACGTGTACTCGCACGCCCGTTTTGCGCGTGAACGCGCCCTTTTTCGATTTTACGCGTCTCCACGTGCCCCGGTCGTGTCCGCATGACCCGTACCGTCATCCGAGCGTCATTTCAATCCTGTCCTGGCAAATTTTTTTACCCCGCCCCGCGCACGTGCGCGGGACGGGGGTACGCGTCCCTTTCTTTGGGCACCCCGTACCCCACCCTGCCCACCCCTATTCCCCTACCCATCCCCATGGGCCCCCTTCCCTATTTCCCCCACCCCTATTCCCCTACCCATCCCCATGGGCCCCCTTCCCTAGTACCCCCACCCCTTGTCCCTGCCCACCCTTTCCTCCTTCTTCCTCCTCCCCTCCTCCTCCATTTCCCCTCCTCCTCCATTTCTCCTCTCCCTGCCTCCTCCCCTTCTACTCCTTTCTCCTCCCTCCCCTCCTTCTTCTCCCTCTTCCCCTCCCCGTCCACTGCAGTCCAGCGCCGAGCCCCTGCCCCTTCGTCGCTGCGCCGCCGAGCCCTTGCCCCTTCATCGCAGCTCCAGCCCCTGCCCCTCACCATCAGCGCCTCCGCCGTCACCTTCCAGAACCACCACCACCGCTACCCCACCTCCTCTTCTACGGCGGACGGACTGACGTCCCGCCCCTCCGCCATCCCCGGCACCGGCCACGGCCACCGCGCCTGCCTCTGCGACCCGGAGCGTCGGCCCTACCGCCAGGACTGGCGTGACGACCCGCACCTTGATGGTGGTACTGCGGCTGCGGCCTCTCGTGGCCGCCCCTCTTCGGCCTCTCCCGCCACTAAATTGCTCCACCAGTTCGACACCTAGCCGCCGCCGCCGCTCCTTGGCCGTGCCACTGCCCGCCGCCGCCATCCACCTCCCCTTCCTCCTACACCTCCACCTCTAACCACCTCCTCCACTAACCATACTAAGGTTAGTCACTAATCTTGGTTAGTTAATCACTAACCTTAGTTAATCCCACTTAACTAACATTAGTTCCCTCTAACTTAACTCTAGTTAACCACTAATTAACTTAACCCTAGTTAGTTGGTTACTAACCCTAGTTAGTTAACTTAACTCACTCTAGTTAGTTGCAACTAACCCTAGTTACCATCCCCCTAACCCTAACTAGGATCCCACTAACCCTAACCCTAACCCACCTTAGGTTACCTTACCCCCTTTAGGTTAGTTTCTACTAACTGGACTAATTTGACTTATCTACCCTGACTAACCTAACCTGACTTGACTTCCTCTGACTAACATAACTTACCCAGACTAACCAGACTTAACTGACTTACTTCTAACTGCCTTATCTGATTAACATGATTTATGTGATTTAATTAATTTTTAACTTAATTTTTCCATTAAAAAAATTCAAAAAAAAATCTAAAAATTCCCTTTGCTTTTTGCCAATTTTTGGGAGTTTGTCCACTGGAAATTACCTACCCTAAAATTTCTGAAAATTAGATATTTCCTAATTAATCCCCTAAATTGCCTATAAATGTAGAAAATTCATTAAAAAAATCGTAAACAATTCTAAAAAATTTCTCAAAAATTCTAAAAAAAATTCCCCTCACCTCCCTTGCTTCTTTTCCATTTATTCAACCATAAATAATCACAACTTAAAATAAAATAAAATAAAATAAAATACAAATAACAAACCAACACAAACCAAATCCACACATCCGCTAAGGTGTTGTCGTTGTTTCGTCAGTGGTCTTTACTTTTCCTTTACTGGATTCACTTCTTTTGGGAGACTCTTCCATGCGCATTTCTGCATTACATACACACCCCTTCCAGGTATTTATTTTATGTGTTTTATTTATTTTCATTTCCCCCTTAATCACAAATTAATTGTTACAATGAACTCTTAATTCACCCACAGTTTTCACGCGCATTTGCGCTAAACACACATACTTTTTAATTAAAATAAAACCGCCGTTCACTTAGCACGCGCTACGTGCGCTACAGAGGCACTTTTAAATTTTAATTAAAATGAACCAGCCGTCACATGAGCACGCACTGGCAAAAAAACGCTCCACATCACCTTAATTTGTAATCAATGAACTTGCATTTAGAGACCCAGTCGGGTATCGAAGTCGGGATTCGAATAAAAGCACCGTTTTAACCTAATAATTGGTAATTAAATTTATAATAAGGAACCGCCGTTTTCTTACTAAGGTTTATCACCTAATAAAAATTCACCCATTCTTAATAATTTATTAAAATAAACCCTTCATTAAATTAATTCCCCTCACTGCACTTAATTCCCCTTTTTAATGAACCGTTTCGTGGGATGGGTATGTGCAGTCCTTAGAGTTCTATCAACGATGTAGTATTGATATGTGTCAGATGTGGTATTGTTTTGGTTTCTAGTCTTTGTTACGGTTACGAGTACGGTATGCAGTTTTTTCTTTTCTTGCCTGATACGGGGTTCAGGGTGTTTCTCTGATGCATCGCATGAATCTTTCGGTCGCATATGTCTCAAGGTCATGTCAAATTTTTTCTAGGATGTGGTTTGCTTGGGGTTAGTTGGTCGTGTCACGTTTTATTGGTTATTCTCTTATCCTTGGTTTTTTGTCTGTTGCTTTGCAGGCATTCTCCTTGATTGTCTGTGTTTGTGGTGTGTGTGTAACCATCCGAATGGCGCCTTCTCATGCTCCTCCCCCTATCCAGTACGTCCCATTAGTTAGTAGGGATTACTCTTCTCTACTTGCTTTTGAGCCTCTCACGAAGGCGGGCCTCGCTGCTTTTGTGGCTACTCCTTTTCCCCTGCTTCCAGAGGATCCGTCGATATGTGATGAGTTCCTGGCCTCTTATAGCAAGAAGACAGGCGTAGTCCAAGGAATTTCTATGACTTTGACATCTCGAGGCTTAGGGAAGGCTCTGTCTCTACCCTTCAAAGGTGAACCTTTTGTGACCACTCGTCAGCTCTTCTCTAATGAAGAGATTCTTAAGCTGTTGCAAAAGCAGACAAGGGAAATCCTTGATGTTAAGAAGGTGATAAACTCTTCCGGAGTTTCCTTTTCTATGATCACTGATTCCGTATGGAAGACGATCTGTCAGTTCCTTCAAGACAGGTTTATGCCTGCCAAAACGCCATCCCACTATTTGTCCAAAGAGCTTTTTACAGCTTCCAGGATGGTGCTGAAAGGAGTTGCTATTGATTGGGCACTTACCTCCTTACTAAAATGGATCAGCATTTTGTCAAAGTCACCAGGGGTAATGTTACCAATGTCACATATGGATCATATTTGTTTGCCTTCTTGACCTATTCAGGTTTACAGAAGACTATGCCTCCACCACCTCCATCAGATCCAGTACCTCCTCCTCCACCTTCAGAAGAGTCAGAACCCATTGACATAGAGGATGATGATTCTCCGCCTCCCCTGGTCATTCAGCGCAAACGCTTGAAGAGGGTAGTGGATAAAGTTCCTTCCGTACTTCCTTCAGTACCTATCCCTGCTACTTCTGGCAGTGAACTCCCTGGGTATCTCACTTGCAATAACCTGTTCAGAGCACATCGAGAAGGCTCATTGGAGATATCAGTTCCCTCCCTGAACAGTCTAGTTTCAGGAGATGCCATTCCTTTCCTCTACAAGGATATTCAAAGTTCCATTGAGTTTTCCGTGACAGCCTATGTTCAACAGTTGTATGCATCCTTTTATGAAGAGCTCATGCAGTCTAAGGACCAGTTGCATAAGGCAACATCTGAGTTAGCTTCTGCTAAGGATACCCTAGCAGATTTATTTAAGCAAATGGAATAGCAAACCCAACTGGTGGCCACCCAAAGCGATGAGATTTCTTCATTGAAGACCCAGTTACTCGAGGCTCAATCCTAGGTTACTAGCCTTTCAGAGGAGAAGGAGAGGATGTCCAGAGAAGCGAAGGAATTCCAAGCTATCTTAGATGACAAGCTTTCAGCTTTACAGATTGCTAATGACACAGTGGCCAACCAAGCCTCCCAAATCCAGCAGTTGCAAGATCAACTTGCAAAGTCCCGCCATGTTCCTCCAAGCCCTAATGTTCCTTTGATTCCTTCTCTTTCACAGCAGGACTTGGCTGCTCTTCAGAGACAGGCTACTTTGTGCCCTCTATTCCAAGATAAAGTGGAAAGATTGCAGTCCAGAATGGACTTATTATGGTCTACATTTGAGCAGTTTCAGGAATATGTTCTACCAGACCATTCTTTCTTTGTCCACTACCACTTACAGAAGTTGGTCTTCTACATGAAGCTTTCCACGATGGATTTACCTTTTCCAGAGGATGGCTGGAGTGGGGCTTGGTCTGTTGAGTTGTTGACAGAGGTAGTCAGGATGGTGTTTGAAGATTCTGTCACGCCAGATACCATGTTGATGTCATACATGTATCTACGAGGAGACTTGTTAATTCCAGATGAGGTAGATATGGCATGGTATGTGGGGGATGTGGTCTTACAGGTTGTTTTGTATGTCAATCATTTGGAGTTGCGCATAGCTGACATGTTCCAGAGTTATTCCTCCAAAGTGGCTGACTGTCATGATAATTCGTGGCATCCCATGATTGATTCGGTGGTCCTCAATCAAAGACAAAACACAGCTCCTACCTTTGCCCAGAGTCCTAATCAACTGAGGATGGATCTCTTAGCCTATCTTTCAAGACATAATCCATTTGATGCTCCCTTCTTTGATGCCTATCATCGACGATCTCTTCTGGGACCTTCTGTTCCTACCCTCCTCTGTTACCAACAAATGGCTCACCGCTATGCTATATATCTTTCCCTTTGTCAATCTAATTCCACAATTATTTTACCCCTTCTTTTCCAACCTTCATCTTTCCCTCAAATTTCCATTTTCACTTACTGTTCCTTTATTGAGGATAGGGTATTTTCCCCTTCTCCGCCCTGTTCTTCTCCATCCATTAATGTACCCTCCACATTTCCTATTTATCAGTTAACACCCTTCCTTAGTGATTCCTTACAAATTTCTGCCACTCCTTCTTTAACCTTTTCTTCCTTTTATGATTTTTCCTATCCTTCCCTTCATCCACTTTCCCTTATTCCACTACCCTCTCCTAACACTTCTATATCTCAACCACCTCAGTTGGTTAGTGACTGTGACAAGTTTGATAATCAGATTTCTAGAAGAAGGGGATGGAGTTTGGATGATTGCCTTACAGGACCACAGATCAATTGGCCAGTAATTCCAGGAGAATGGACAGCTTCCAGTCAAGCTTATCAAAACTATGTTTATTTTGCTCAGCAGTATTCACAGTCTGCAGATCCCTCAGTGAGATTAACTGCTCACTTTGCTTGGTACCTGGCATATATGCATAGGCACTCTCATAATGATTCCAAGCCTATTCCAAAGTTGTGCATGAATGTCAATGTAAGCATTGATTCCCAACATCTGGACATATTGTATTTTCATGCCCTTTGTTTGCCTAGCAGATACCTGGTCCTGTTGGAAAGGATGTGCTGTCTCCAATTTTTTCAAAATCCTCCTAAAAACTTTGTAGATGAATCCTTATCTATGGATCGTTTCCGACAACATCAATATTTTAAGAGGGATCATCTTCATTGATACCTTTCCAATGTATGGTGGAAGCTTTTAATGAAAAACTCTCTTTTTTAAGGAGTCATTCAGATGGTTGTGTTGTGTATTAGTGTTTGTGTTGTGAGTTTATTTATGTAATACGAATGTGGTGGTTTCCTATTGGATTTCGTGTACGAGCTATGTTTTGGAGAATTGTGGTGATGGGGTCGTGGATGCGGAATTGAAGCAGATGCAGATGAAGAAGAAGCAAATTTTTATATCCTTTACAAATTTGTTGTGATTTTTAGTTTGATAAGAGGTGTTAATGTATAAAGAGTTTTCCTTTCTTTGTATTTTTATATCAGAAACAGGTTATAAGTTGGGGTCGTGGTGGATGGATTCTTTTTTAGAAGATCATTGAAGATCAAATTTGAGCTTTTCAATGCACTTGTATTCCCTTTTTCCTGGGTCGTGAGGACGCTTCCTTATTAAGTGTGGGGATATGTTGAGTGTTGAAATGACTTGTTTTTTGGCTGATTTTTGTTGTTTTTGAGAGCTGAATGGTTGATTTTATGAGATGATTGATTGAGTTGGAAGTGGTTTGAGAGTGTTTTGGATGATAATGATTGTGTTTTGGAAGATCGTGATGTTTGTTGGTGGTTCTGTGATGTTCTGATAGGTTCTGAATGGTTCTGTATACCTTCTGTTTTGCTCTATTTTGGTCTGTTTTGTTCTGATTGTCTTCTGTAAGGAGGGATGGAGTATTGATTGATGAAGATTGAGATCTTGTGAAAGCTTATTGAATGGTTTGTGAGAGTTTGGAATGGTTTGAGAATGAGTTATGTGGTTTTGATGACCTTCTGTAACCTTCTGTAGGTCTTCTGTAGAGCTTCTGTCTCTGTTCTGTTCTGTACTGTAGCTGTTCTGGTATTGTTCTGTAGACTGTTTTGTATGCTTCTATATGTGTTCTGTGGAATGTATGTGTGACTTTGAGAAAGTTTTCTAACCTTGGAAAGAGGTGAATACAAGTACAAAAGAGCTGAAAGAAGTGGAAGAAGTAGCTGCCAAAGACTCAAGTGAAGACTAGAGTGAAGTGACAGTAGTGAGCTATGAAAGGACACTGTAGTGGCTCTGGTGACTCTTCATATCAGACATACCTCTTGGGAGGGGTATCCACGACCTAAGAAGGATTATTGAGAGTGAATTTTGAGAGATTGTAGTGAGGACATAATGTATTATTGATGGAGAGAGAGAGAGAGAGTCAGAGATAGCCAATTCTACTGAAATAGAGTGATTGTATATGAAAGATTGAGAGAGAAAACTATGAAGATATTGAAGATGAATACTATGTGATGTATTTCCATTCAAAGATGGTGTATTCCTTTGCTTTCTTTGTTCTATTGATGGATTTTATGAAGATATTGAAGAATATGGTTGATTCTATTAAAAACCGTGGGAGATCTACATGATGCTGCATGAAGATTTGTTGTGCCTGGTGTTCTTTTCTTCATTGTGATCATATGAAACATGATAAACAAGCTTGTTGATGTTACAAGATAGATTTTCTTGCAAGAGAATTCCTTTTTCTTTGGTGTTCCTCTTGGGGCTCCACCCTCTTTGCTGTCCATACTAAAATGAAGCATCCCGAAGATACTTGCGAGAGTACCTCTCAGCCAATTCAATAGCTTTGAACAAATCCCATGGGTTTTGAGCTGAAACATCAGCCGAGAGTTGGGGATCTAGCCCACACATACTTGTGTAACTTGGCATCATCACTAATCGACTCAACATACATGATAAGGTTGAGGAACTGATTTGTGTATTCTCTAACAGCAAGACCACACTGTTCAAGGCTATACTATCAGCGGGCAAGCTTTTCTTTCTCCACTAGTGACACAAATACTTGCACCATGAGTGCCTTGAATGATTCCCATGAGTTCACTTGCTAATTTTCTCTTTTAATGTACCTCCACCATGTATGTGCAAATCCTTCCAAATGGATTGCTGCAAAATGGATCTTTTGGTCATCATTACAGGGCAAGATGTCATAATAATCCTCAAGCTTGGAGAGCCACTCTTCAAGTTTAGCTGGGGATGATGACTGAACATTGAATTTTGAGAAGATAATCTTGTCTCTCATCTCTCTTTCATGATTAGGTGGCCGTCCCACATATCCAAACTGAGGCTGATCCATGTGGCTACCCAAAAATGAACCATTGTTAGAGAAATTTCTGCCAAAAGATGGCTGAACTCTCATAGATGGTATGGGCCCTCGTGATGACTGAAAATTGCCCCTCATTGCATTGTTCATGGGCTCCTCCTGTCTATGTGAAGGCTCTCCCTATTCAAAAGTGCTGTTAGGGATGCCCACTCTCCCCAAAATGCCTTGAGAGTTCATATTCGTTGCATTCACTAGTGGGCTCACTCGTTCAGCATGCATACCCGATCTATCTTCATGTTCCTTCCCTTTCATTTGGAATTCCATCCACTTAGTGAGCTGGCCAGAAAGGGTGTCCATAGTAGTCTTCATTCGACCAATGCCTTCTCTATGCCTCTCAGCATGCCTTGTCTCATGCGAATTGAGGGTGTTAGTGAGTGCACTGAGGCTGTCCATGTCATGAGAATAATCTTCATCTTCACCTTAGGGTTAGTTTCAGTCCTCGAGACACGTGCATCCATTATTTGTTGCTGAAGGTCATCATTTGCCTTATTCCCTGCCATGGTTAGGTGTAGTCCCGTTAGACCACCTGTCACTGTTTTGCTCATAACTTGAGCTAGGAAGCTCGGATTGACCTAATTTTTTGTTCAAATCGGAGCCAAGGATTCCCTCTTCAAAAATGAGCATAAGCATGTACTCGCAGATTTTATACAAAAAATTCTATAATAAGAAAAGTACTGATGTATTGTACAGTCCAACACCTTGTCTACACCTGTAGGAGACCTGTTTTAACCTATAAGTATCTTGTGGATTCCAAATAGAGTTCCAAAACTGATCAAAGCCCTTAGTAGAAACTGTGGCACTCTGCAAGACTTGCACCTCAATTCCTAGAAGTAGGTATACCTTTGTAAATGCAAGCAAATTGCTTACAGCACCCTGTGAGGGTTAAGAAAGGGGTTGCAATGGATCAACTTGTCAATGCATGACTGAAGGGTCATCCCACGTGGCATAATACATTGCCCAGTCATCCAAATTTACTATTTGTAGCCTTATTCCAGAACTGAGCATGTCATAAGCATCTCTTAGCACAATTCCCCATGCATACGCATCTCTTATACATCCCAAGCATTGTATTCATTGCCATTGACTGCATATGTGTTCTCATGTCTGCAAATACATCCTCAATAGAAATTTCCATACATTTGTAGCCAATAATACATCCATACATCAATTCCAAGTCAATATCTCAGTTCTTCAAGTGGGTATCTGCACCCACAAGCAACTTTGGGCTCCGAATCATTGGGAGTTGGGCAAAGTTTCCCCCGGGCCGGGTTGTGAACCCCTTCAGGGTCTTTGGTGGCGAGGGGGGGTCACCCCTCTTTTTTCTTGCCACCTCACCTGACATCAGGATTTTTCCCAGAATATACATGGCAGACATTTATTAATTAAGCAATCAACATGCTATGTAGGGTGGCGTGGAAGTAATTCTTTTCATGAGGTGCATGGAATTGAGTTGGGAATAAGGAGAGAGCTTACCAAATAGTGACTCACTGTTAACTCACCTCATTTACAATGGATTTCAGAGATTAATATTTGGTCAAGCAATCATCACAAGTCAAGAGGTTAGGGTGAGGCAATCAGTAAATAATAGTGAGAATTTTCAGCATAAAATGGATCATTCTGAATGCAAGGAAGCCTAAGAGAGGATTGAAATTAAATTGGCAGCATGTAAGCATTGAAATCTTGAAGAAAATTCATGATTGACTACTTGAATCTCTTCCAACAATAGGCTTTTTAGGCTTAGTAAGAGGATGAAATTAGAAGAGAGCTCAAGAGTCAATTACCTCTTTGATTGGTGAAGATGGGCTGAGAATTAATGGCTAATGTCCCATGATTGCTCTCCAATGCTCCCATTAGCTCCATGATGACAACTTCAGCCAAGAATTGAGTCTTCAAGCTTGATTCTTCAATGGGAGAATGAAAGGTTGAGCTTCAGTAGTTCTCAACATGCCTTGAAGGTCATAGAAGAAGAATGCCCCAAAATCTCACTGCATAATGCCTTCCCGTGCTCCAAAGCTCTTCCAATTGGGTAAAAAATCTCCATTGATGGCTAGGAGTCCAATCTTGAAGCCCCGGGACCCAATCTTGAAGAGAAATTGAAGAAATTGAAGGTCGTGATCTATGGCTATGGCTGCCCCAAATGTCCAAATGTCCAACTTGCATTCTTGCCTCCATCTTTAAGTATAGGCTTCTTGATGCTTGCTTCTTCAAAGATTCCTATAGGCACAAGTTCTTGGGACCAAGGAAGGAAAAAGGCCTCAAGAATAAGTGAGTTTTGAAGGAGAATCCATGGCTATCCATGGGTTGCACCTATTAGGGTTTCAAAGGTTGAGTAAAGTCTTTTAATAAAATCCAAGAAGATGAGAAGGTGGCCTCAGACTTGCAAGAACCAATTGTTAGATGGTGGGGAAGAAGTCCAAGATGAAGAAGAAGCTGAAAACAAAATGACCCTGGTCTGATCAGGTTTCAGCCCCTAAATGTGCACCGAAATTTACATGCTACTTTCTGGGGGGAAAAGGGAGGGTCAAACCAGTCCCTGGACAGCTTGAATTGATGGCTAGGATCCTTGTGAGGCTCTAGAAGAGTGATGAAGATCACTAGGGTTGAGGTTGAGAAGATCCATGGTGTTTCTCCTCCATGGGAGCTTGGTAGGAGCTTGAGAATGAGGAGAGAGAAGACTCCATGTGAAAAGTAACCAAGACTAACTCTTCCCTACTTCTTGTGACCACTGTTTATAAAAATTTACCTTCAAATTTGGCCCAGAATGACCCACGACTTGCTAAATGTGGTGTTCTAGCCTCCAACTTGGTCCAAGGACTCCATTAATGCTCCTGACCTGTCCTCTTGGTTCATGACCTATAGCTCCTCAGTGCTCCTTCATTTTTGTGCTTCTCACTGTGTACCTGAAGCTTCTTGGATTTTTAAACTGAAAAGGATGGTAACTGAGCATGTAAGGTAACTAAATGGATCAGAACTAGAGCTCTGATACCACTTGTCGTGAAGAGGACAGAATAGAGAGAAGAAGAGGAGAGAGTGTGTGTGTAGAAGAGAGAGAAAGGCTATAGGAAGAGAGTGAAAGAGAGTGACGAGGAGAGATAAAGACTAGAAAAAGAGAGAGAAAGACAGAAAGAGAGACAAAGAAGCCATGAGAGCTTAGAGAAGGAGATGAAGATGAAAGGAGACTTGTATTATAATATGATGATCAAAAATCAAGTCCCTAACACCTTATATACCAGCTAATGTAGCTACTATTTCTCCATTATTAAAACCCCCTCTCTTACACTCCATGCCATATTTATAATATTAAAGTGAATCTTACTTTGCCCAAAGATAAGTCCTTTATAATCACTCTTTTCAAAAAAGAGTTTGAGTTAACTGAATCAGTGGTTATAATCAGTTACACAACCTACAACTATTGAGAGCCATAAAATATTTCTAAAATATTTGCAATATATATCCTAGAGTCTTAAATATCAATAAACATTTATAAAGAGGATGTACGCATGCCTTTAGAATAAATGGCGGTGTGTCTTATGTGAAGAAGTATTTGGAATAAATTGTGCTTGTCTCACGAATATCCAATTCATTTTGCTCTACACGTCAATTGTCAAAAATTCAAAAAATCATGTTAGAAAAATAATTAACTGAATCAATGCAACTAGCCATAATAAATCAATTAACAATTTAAATTCCATAAAATAATCATTTCGTGTAGGCATTAACACTTGAGATATGAATAGTGTGGCATCATCCACGTACGACTTCATCCGCATTCATACCTACACGTCTCATCCCCGAAAAGGAAGGGCATCCCCATCAGCATTTCTCCCAAGATTTGTCCTTAGGAACATGTCTCGTGTTAATGAAGAACCATTTAAGGCACTCATCCCATCTATGTGCACACAAGGGAGAACCATCAAAGGCACCCATCCCCTCATGAAGGTCCCTCTTGGCAATAGGTTTATTGCCTAGACTTTCTCCATCCCACTTCACAATGGAAGGTCTTAGCCATTCCCACAAGAATTGACTTGAATTTTGGGTTCATTCCCACGAGAATCGACCTAAATTTTGGGTTCTAAGTAAACTAAGATCTCCTATTTGGGTTAACTAACATTGATATTTGAGCAACTTCTTATGCTAGATTACCTGAAGTTGACTCTTATCACATTCCATTCAAGGAGAGTGAGAAACAAGGTGGAATGTGAGTACATCGACCCCTCTTCCCGCTGTAAGGCAAATTCTCACTCCGTTCCCCTAAAATGATACAAATTCAAGGTTCTAATTTATTCTATGGATCAATATTTCCTATACTATAATGCATAGAGTTCGTCAAAAAGCTCTCAGATTATTGAGACCACCGTACCTTAGGGCGGATTCATTAAGAATCATGCCCTTTCACTTCCCTTAGGTGGTAAGTTTAATTATCTACTTACCTAATACATTTAATGTATACACATAAAATCAACTTTCTTAATTTAATCATTTTAATCATAGATTTCATTCACGTAATTTAAATCACAATATAAAAACAATAAAAAGAATCATTTAGAAAGCAACTTCTTATTTACTAAAGATTCTTATACAAGTATTCACCTTCCACCCATATGGATGAACAACATGAATACCTTGATTTTTCCAAGATTCTCAGGAAGTCCTTTTGGAATCGCACAAGAGTTTTGATGATTCCAAAGTGTCTAGGAGTTTATTGGCCAAAGCTTGTCTAGCATCCTCTATTTCTCTTAACCAAGAACCCCTTGTCAAACTCAGCATAAGAAGAAAGTAGAAAAAGTGAAAAAGTGCAAGTCATGACCTAAAAGAGGTGGTCTAGAAGGAAATTAGGCACCACAGAAGAAGTAGGAAGGGAAATGGCCAAAAGCGCAAGGACAGCCTTAAAAGCTAAGTCAAAGGTAAAAGCACACTTTTAAATGCAAGGCGTCCCTAAAAATTTTTGTAAAAGGGCAGCAAGCTCCCTCGTGTGCAAATTGTAAATGTAGATGGCCGGTAGAAAGAAGCTAGGAAGAAAGGAGGACAAGAGAAAAAAGGGCCTAGCCCTGTAAAAAAAGGGAATAAGGGGATGATCGTCCAAAAGGGATTAAGGGTTTTGTATATAAATTTGAAAAGTGAATGAGGAGCTCATTCTTTGGTGTGTGGCAAATTGGACTGATATTCTTCTCTTCTTCTCTCCTTCTTGCTTGCTTGTGTGTGCTTGAGAGAGGGAGTGTGAGAGAGTGAGTGTGTGAGGGTGAGGGATCAAGGAGAAAAAGCTCTCCATCATCTCCTCTCTTCTTCTCTTCTTATCTTCTCTTGTCTTGTGTGCGACTATGGAAAGTGGAGCTTGAAGGTGGAGGCTTGAGCTTGCTTAAGCTTGCATCATGAACGTGGAGCTAAGGGGTGTGCTTGAGGGATGAGGCAACTTGTTTGGACATCAAGGTAAGCTCACTACACCCTCGTAGGATCAAAGGTGCATTGGTTAGGTGAGGGATAGCCATAGGTGTTTGCTTAAAATGCTTGAAATAATAAGTGGTCCTTGGGTCTTGGCAATAGAGAATAAGCTCACCTCTACATCTTGGCTCCATTGTTGGGACCAATGGATTCAAGCTTGATCACTTGTGTGTCTCAAATCGAGTGATGAAGTAAGGGTTTCATTCCCGAATCAGAGCTTGAGATAGGTGGGAGGTTTTGGGTTTTTAATCTTGGCAACAAGTATTTTGGTTTTTTGATGATTAGGCAAGTAGGAGTAAGCATTGCAATTTTTTGTTTTTTATTTTTGTTGCATGTGGAGTAGGTTAGGACCGCACAATTGAAGGAAAAATATTTTGGTTTTTTGTTATTGAATAGGCCCAAATAGGGCACAAACAGGGAGAAAAATGGGAAGAAAGAGTGCTTGGAGGTGTTAGAATTGCACAAGGAGTAATCGGGTAGATTAAGGTTGAGTCTAGCAAGGATTTAAGACCTTGGGAGGCAAAGAGAGACCTCATTTTCAAGTTGTGCAATAGAGAGAGAGAGAGAGAGAGAGAGAGAGAGAGAGAGAGAGAGAGAGAGAGAGAGAGAGAGAGAGAGAGAGAGAGAGAGAGAGAGAGAGAGAGAGAGAGAGAGAGAGAGCTTGTGTAGAACTTCGTGCTTTCAGTGAATCAATCGAAGGCCACAGGAGTTTATTGCTTGGATCAAATGTGTAGAAGCCTTTCTATACATCTAACCTTAGATCCTAGAGAATCTTGCTTGTAGGCATAGCCAAAAATCCATGGCAGGAAGTGATTTTCATTCCCGCGGCTTATGTGCCAGTGGAATCGGATGCAATCCGTAGGCATCTGATTCCCAAAATTGGATACTCAGATACTCTGGGTTCATCCGATTCCTAGAATTGGATGGCCCACAATTGAACTAATCAAAATTGGACCACTTGAACTCGGACCATCCGATCAACCGATCAAACCAACTAGAATCAAACACCTCAATAATCAGACCACTACTATGTGTCCGATCATGAGGATTGGACACTCGGACTTAGCCTTGTCTGATTTTTTAAATCGAACAGTCATACAACACTGTTTGATTCCTAGAATCAGACACACTTGAATTGGACCAACCTGACCTATCCGATTGGACACACCATGTTCGATTTCCAAAATTGAATAGCCTAGAATTAGACATGAAAATTAGACCATATAGAATCGAATACATGTCGAATCTAATGTCTAATTTCTGAAATTGGACACTGTAAAATCAAACTCTGCAAAACCAGACCAAATTTTGGCACATCAAAAATGAAAATTTTAGTGTTCCGCGATGACAAAGAGTGCAATCTGTAATAAAGAATTCAGTGCAAGCCTTACATGTAAATCTAACCCTAGAAATCACAGCCAAATGGCCAAGCGTAGTGCTGATACTTGTATTAGTATATTCGACACGATTAGAGCCGTAGCTAACCAGCAGACCCCATTTGACCCTAATCAAGGTGAATGACATAGTAGAGACCCTAGAGACCACAGAAAATGGCTAGGAATTGATCCTAGAGTCCCATTAGGCCAAGCAGGTAGATGAGAGTGTGAGAGCTAGAATCATCTTCTATTTGCACCCACATTGTTTTCCAACACTTGAAGTGTGAAAGCTTGATTTTTCATAGTGCATGGAAGAGAGCACACACACCGAGTGAGTTTAATTGAGGACCGTTTGTAAATAATAAGGAACTCACTCAGACTTAACAATCTGAACAGACCAACTAGTAGAACAAGACCCTAAAACGTAGCCGAGTGATCAAGAATCCCAAGGATAGTACCAGTGTGGAAGTGACCCAGGAGTCAGACACTACAAGGACTGACACCACTGAAGGAGTGGATCTATAGTACTTAATCAATCTCATCAACAACCTCGTGGAGCATGAGACTGCAAATATGGCAGAGTCATGCACTAACCACAGACATGGCGAAGAGCTTGACCTAGGCAGTTTTCCAATGACAAAAATCGAGCAACTAGTCGCCAATTATAATCTAAAGACATAAATATACCACCACGGTAGGACAACCAAGGATATCATAGCGGACCTCAAAGAGGAGAGGAGACTAGCATGAGAAGCTTTGTAGGACATAGTGACCTACAATTAGGAGAACATTAAGCTAGAAGCTTGTGGTAGAGCATAAAAATGTATGAGATTTGATGAGTGCTAGCCCTAGTAAGCAGAAATAGGACATGCCATGATGCAGAGAGGAAAAGATCTCTAGAAGGTGATCTCACGTTGAGCAAGCTTCTTACAAAGCAACTGTTAGATAACTCATCAGCAAAGCAAAGGGTCACTACAATGGCAATCTCATTGCTTGTAGGATTTTAGGAGTTAACCAGGACTCTAAGAGCCAATCAGGAATCCTTGTCATGGCTAAGCAATTAGATAAGTACCAACCAAACAATGACCCACATAGTTTTGTAGTTTAGTTTGAGCAGGTCTCTGAGGCCAATGGTCTTACCGATCTTACTTTGCGCTCTTAAGATTTGCTCTATGCTTAGGAGATAAGAGTAGGACCTGGTACACGATTCTGGACGTTGCTGAGTGAACTGACTTTAACAACCTCAACCGTCCTTTCATCAAGAGATTCTTCGAGCCTGGGTACTCTGATAACCTTCTAGTATAGCTGATGTGTTGAACAGTGCACGAGGGAGACAAGGAACAGAGGAAGAGTGAGGAGAAGAGAGACACGAGACACTGGAAGTGGAACCCCAGAAGTGTGTCAACTGAGCACACATGATAGGAATATATAGAGGGGACCTGGGGCACTATATATAGTCTGTACACAGCGACGAGACCTACACGAAAATCCTAAAACGAAACCTTGACAGTGCACCGTGCACTGAATCAAAGCCTGTGTGTAGCAGTAGACCCCGCGGGTCAGGCCATGGTTGTGTTTCGGAAGACAATGGAAAAAACCCAAAGCACACTGTTCCTGAAAACAATGGCGAAACCCTAAAGCATGATCGAAAGCGGGCGTCATGGAGTCAACAGCAGTAGCAGCATGCAAAGGATGCTGCTGGAGCGAAGCCATTATTTCTTCGGTTGAGTTGATCTGAGGTGAGGCGAGATGAGGGTGCCGTTGACATGGATGAGGTCGCGGAGCTGTAGGAAAGCCACGGCGGAGTGTGCGAGGTCACCATCATGAGCACTATAATGACCACCGCCATGAGCATCATCATGATAAGGCCCAAGTTGGAGGATCTGGATAGCCATGGCGCTGGGAAGGTGAGGGGGGCGACGGAAAAAGGAAGCCCCGGTCCTCATATAGAGGAACAAGGTAGTGGGGCCAAGAACTCGTCCTCCAACAGCAGCGGCAGCAAGCCAGGCCTTCAGCTCTGATACCATGTTGAACAATGCATGAGGGAGACGAGGAACATAGGAAGAGTGAGGAGAAGAGAGAGACGAGACACCAGAAGTGGAACCCCAGAAGTGTTTCAACTGAGTACACATGATAGGAATATATAGAGGGGACCTGGGGTGCTATATATAGACAGACTATATATAGCTAACATGATGAATGTCAAGCAAAAAGATAAGGAGGACATAAGAGACTACATCACCAACATGTGGAGTCTCTTCAAGAGAATCCCAACTGGTGAATGACCCACTGAAAGAGTTGTCTCTATAGTCTTCATCAATGGGATACACAGTGAGGAACTCTACAAGGCCTTGGCAGGCAATTTAAGCTTGCAGCAATATGCACTAGCTAGGGTCTTTGACAAGGCAACCAAAGTGGAAAACTAGCTCAAAGAGAGAAGCTCCAAGAGCTCGTGATCTCAGAGGACACAAATACTAGAAACTCTAAGAGAATTTCAATGTCAAGTGAAAGATCACGCCCAAGTACTCAGGATAAAGACAAGGGCACAGCTAGCAGAGATAAAGATCGAGCTAGCCAAATTACGAGAAATGAAGAGATGACCAATACACCCTCATGTCCAATGCATGTATTGTAGCTAAAACCACTTGCCAGTCCAGTATCAACACCTGAGGTCCTGCCAAGTGCAATAGGTTTGGTCACGATACCTTGCATTGCAGGCTACTGAGGATACTCACGTACTCACAACCATACAGATAGTCCTACCTAGTGAATATGCCACAATACTTTTTTAGGAGGGGAGCCCCATTGGCTCTCCTAGCACCTAATGATGCCAAACCAACCATTCCTAGGATGGAGATAAACCCCATAGACATACCTAAACCACATGGACCCTATGTGACCCATCCGTTGAGCGATGCTCCAGTCCACTATGTGGAGGAGCCGAATGACAAAGAGCCTTATGTGCACCCCTACGTGTCATATGACGAAGAGGGCAATATAATCCTTATAGATTTTACCAACGTGTACCAATGATGGCGTTAGGTAGAGGTAGAGGTAGAGGTAGAGGCTTTTGAGGGCAAACCCAAGAACCAATCTTTGTTGGACTTGTGGACACCCAGGACATATCTCCTCATGCTACCCTGAACGAAAGTAGGCTAATCATTGATCTTAAATGCCCGAAGCATGGAATCACTCACCTATTTGTCAAATGCTTGAGATGAAGACCACCCGCTAGTGCAACAAATGAGCCATGTGTACCATTGGGGTTGTTTGAAGTTGAGACATTTAACAGAGAGGACACACCCATCCCATTGCATGTCATGACCCGCACACACAGTTAAAACAGGCTAGCATATCACTACCTATACCCAGCAACTTGGATGCAGCCTCAATTAAAAAGAAAAGTCGTACGAAAAGGAGAAAGAAAGTTGGCACAAAGTTGATGCTAAAAATAGAGAGTGCCATGATGCTACCTATTGGAAAAGATAGAC
Organism: Lygodium microphyllum; assembly: GCF_053477565.2. Lineage (NCBI taxonomy): Eukaryota > Viridiplantae > Streptophyta > Polypodiopsida > Schizaeales > Lygodiaceae > Lygodium > Lygodium microphyllum. The sequence goes on from NC_141157.1 coordinate 89,394,438, forward strand.
ATAGAGGCAAAAACATGAGCTCCAAAGAGAACTGAGAAGGGGAGTGCGAAGGTCGGGGAGTACAATGCCAACTTGAGGCCATCAAAAAGGTCAAGGAGTGGGTGAAAAAAGTTGAGGAGCACCTGAAGGATGCTAAGCCCATATTGGAAGATGAGATTGACAATCTCTCAAGCATAAGCACACCAGCCTCATCTCCACGACCAAAGTCAAAGGACGTGATCGTATCACAAGTAGTGTCACTTAAATAGAATCTACATGCTACGGCCTAGCAAATCAGTTGAGACCATTGGCCATGAAACATAGAGTTAGGAGAAATGCAAGCAGCTAATGACCTCCTCACTATGCTAGTGACCACCTTGGTGAGTGTAAGCCTGAGAGATTTGCTTAAGCACCATCCAATGCTATGGAAAGAGCTAAATTAGTGGGTTGAAGGGCCAATGGATCAAGGGGCATCTGATCTACAAGATCACAACATGGTAACTTAGATACCCACTTTGACGCTGCATTCGGTGCCCAAGTCCTTGCACGTCAATGCTTTTTGGGAAGGCACCGAAAGGTATGTAGTCTTATTGGTCCTAAATCTAGGTGACACCATGAGGAAGGGAATTGTAGTTATGAGAGTAGAAGTTAGTATACTGAGCCATGCAGTGCTCTAGGATTGGGAAACCTGCCTATTGAGAATACTAGGTTCAATGTCACCCTAGCCAATGGAATGAAAGTGCAGCCATTTGGAGTATTAAAGAACTGGCCATTGAATATTTCACGTATGGAGTTCCTGGTTGACTTTATAGTCATGAAGGGAGTGGACTATGACATCCTATTAGGTCAGCCCTGGATGCACAATGCATGGGTCGTAGAAGACTGGGGTAATAGTCTAATCTTCTCAGGCAATCCAACTAAGGAAGTAAAAGTAGAGATGATCACATTGGGAGACCACATCAGTTGACTTGGATGACATCTCCACCATTCTGAAAGGTGGCGCGCATATTAGGAAATCTTACAAGGCACTCACCAAGTACATCCCTTGTCCAGAGGATGAGCAAGATTGGATGCATGTGCTAGCCACGATTGATCTACCATTCTTGAAGAGTCAGAAGTATGAGCAAGCTGCTAAGGCAATTTTTGAGCCTAGTGACATGCCCTTAGTACCAACCTAAATGACGACAATGAGCTCTCATAGACAATCAAACCCTATTAAGGTGGGAGTGGCCACCATCATGGAAATTGAAGATGAAGATGAGATAGTGGTGGCACCTGCATTCCTATGCTTATTAGTGACTGACCAAAAGACACACATCTTTGATGCACTCATGGATGAGGGAGCTGACTATAACATCCTTACACACACAATCATTAGACCCTCATTGGTCAACCCCAACTATAGCCTACCAACATTAAACTCAATCCATTTGGAGGACAGTCCTACTCACTACTTGAGAAGTGTAGAATAACGGTCTCTATTGAGACTTAAAGTTTACCTGTGAACTTCTATGTGATGCCTAGCACTGCCCAATCGCTAGTAAGGAATCGTTGCTAGGATGTGCATTCAAGAAAAAAGCACTACAAGGTTGACTATGACTTGCAATGCATTCACCCTACCATTGGCAATGTTAAGATAGTAACAGATTTCAACAAGGGTAGCATAGCTCCAGCGAAGCCTACAAAGCTAGCGATAGAGAAACCTACTACCAAGCCTAAGGAGAGGGATCATGATTGGTCATAACCCACCAAACCTCAATGCTAGCAAACTACAAAAATCAAAGCTAAGGCCCAGAAACCATAGCTCAAGTGGATTGATGGGACCAAAAATGGGCCGGCACTGGCTATGACACTAGTAGCTGGACCTCATGCACACAATTTACAACTACACCACCACATGGCCTCATGGCCAGGAGTGTCTATAATAACTAAATGCACACTAGAAACATCTAATATTGCGTTTGTAGCTGGATAAGAGTCCAACGGCACCTTCCCCAAACCCCTCAAAGGGGGTATCCCACACATATTGGCAATAAGTGCCATCGACTGATTGTTGTGGCCCCACTGTAGCTTTCCTACATCTTGGGGACTGGCCCCTCGATGTTGCTTTTATATATAAACACATTCGCACAAGACTCCTCTTTTTTTTCAGCAAGATCTAGGAGATACCATGTTTCCTCATCACTAATAATTTCCCCCAAGAAACGAACGACTAACCTACAACAAGGGGAATCTCACCTTCTGAAGTGTGGGTCAACTTGATACCATATGTATGATCAATGCAATAGTGGATGTCTCATTGTACACAAACATTTATGTTTCAAAATCAACCTATGTACTAGTATGCAAACAATCTTTTCATGAATTCCAACTAATACGTATATGCTTCATTGCAAGAATCTAGCACCAAGGCAAACCTTGTGCTACTAGATCCCTTGTTTCTAAATAGACAGATTCCTAATTGCTATGCATAGAAATAGCAATCATAATTTGTATTATTTCAGCCCTCAAACTATTGCACAAATTCCTCATCCCCCTCATCGTTTAAGTTTTGCTTCGTTGCATAGGTGTATGGAGGTTTTTTGTCATGGTTTAATGTATAAAAAGCAATAAATCATGCACTGTAACAAAAAGATAGGGTAAATTGAGGCCAAAACTCATGCTTTGCCACTACCATACATCCACAACCACTTATTATATTTTTTCGTATTTTTTTAAGGCGTATTTTTATTTTTTTCTTATTTTTTTATTTTTCTTTATTTTTTCAATAAAAATTTTGATATATTTTCAAAGATGTGGCTCTTGATTCTTAGAACAACAGAAATATAGATTTTATTGGCATTTTATCCCATGTGTATTGATTTATCCCACCCGAAAACACCAGAAATTTCATTTTCCTCAAAAAACCGTGTTTTATGGGTTTCTAAAAATGATTTTCAACATTTTGACTTTAGTTTTTCATTATGTGAGCATAGAACAAATAGTAAACAACATGTCTACCAGTTTTCACTCCATAAGAACAACATTGGCTCAATCAAATATTTTAAAAAATAAAATTTCTTTATAAAATAGAATTACTAGTTTTTTCCTTGTTTGCAGGTTTTAAAATCTAATGCCAGATTGTAGATCAGCCTTTTTTCAAGGGTTAGTTCACCTCGAGATAGCCAACTCTACTCCTCTATCGATTCGGGAGTGATCCGATACTATGCTGGACAAGCGTTCACCACCCGATTCTCTTCTTGATTCTTCCCACATGAATTGCCTCTTGGAAGAGAGAAAGGGAGGAGAGAGAAATACTTGGTTTTTTTTCTTCATCTTCAGGTAGCCATCTCACACACAAAGACCAGCGATTGGAATCGTAGAGAAGAGGGAAATCATGTATGCAATCTGTTGGAGGGGGTGCATTGAAGCTCCACAAGCCCCCTCCAACAAATCGTCGCCTCATCCATGGCATTCATTTCTTGCTAGTGCCGAAAAAAATGGCCCCCTCCCCCATGAAATTAATTTTAATTAGGGGCCCCCAAAGGGAGCCCCCAAAGGTCACACCCTTTGGGATAAAGTCTTTTTCCACTTGATATCCTTTGGGTCTTGGCCTCCCGGGCATCCCCATTTCCACGTTCGGTGTGTCTGAATTACGATCTGAAAATTCCTAGGCATCCATCTCGAAGTCGCGCATTGCCAAGCATCTCCAGATATCCCATCTCACAGTCAACAATTTATGAAAAATTCCCAACTGCCACTCGGTGGGTCTTTAAAGCACTTTTGGACATTACCTCTTAAGATCATATTGGTTGCAGCTGTTGCCTTCGAAGAAATCTATTTTTTTCCTAAATTTTGGATTTTTTTTGCTATTTTTAAGCACTTATTACCATTAGAAATCATTTGTCGTTGGCGATCACGGGATAGGGCGACTCAGCCCATCAAATCCCACAAACAGATTTGCACAAAACCAACCAAAGGAAGCATCAAGCTGATACAAAATAGATACACAACAAAACACATCACAGCTCTCATCCTACCCCTTGACAAAACTAAGGCATGAAATCCACGAGGAGTAGCCCTAGCATAATCTGATAAAAAGCCTAAAGCTAGTCACTAACCTGCTACCCCAACACATCCAAGCTTAAAAGAACTATCAAAGAGGTCATCCTAAGTGGTGGCCTGAACTACCTACCTCGACAACTCAACTAGGAGCTCCTAGTAGGCGAGGACTCATATAGCCTGAGCAAAAAATATTATCTTTTAGCACATTGGTCCTTTAGCTTCTTATTTTCCATATTCGAGCTTGTAAAAAAAAGGGAGCTAAGCGTAGTGACCTAAGGAGAACAAGGCATTGGCCTCAGGTCCTGTCTTGGTACCCAATAACCTACCAAGCCCTTGCGAGGCGACACTTAATCATTTTTTCATGCTCACTTTTATTTTCACTTCAACCTGTTTTATTCTTATTTTTCCAGCTAGATGCCACCCCTAGGAAGACAAGGCATCGGTCTCGGGTCTGACTCGTCCCTAGGAACCTACCAGGCCTTCTCAAGGTGATAAACAACTGCTCAAGGATTTTTCTTTCTCCCTTTTTCTATCTTTTATAGGGATCAGAACCCCTTTTTACACACCTTCGTATATGTATTTTGAGCTATATTCAGAACTTGTTCTTCTCTTGATATTTAAGTGCATGCTTCTCTAACTACCTCACAATTAACAGAAACTCCTAGAATGGCCACCTAGCAGGTCAGTAGAACACGGTCACTAGAACTCCCTTAAAAAATAGGTCTTTCAATGTGTGAGAATGCCTTTACAGGAGGCAACAACTACTCAGACCTCCCACAGACATACATAATCTAAACCTGGGACTTCATGCCTCTTTCCGGTCCCCAACAAGCAAAAAGAAAGTATCTCTTTACACATCTATCGTTATTTGCTTAAGGGAAAAACAAATCGGAAAGGGAACAAAACCACCTAGAATGGCCACAAGAAGCTCATCCGCAGCAAAGTCTCCCTCCAGTGACTTCATCAACCTGTATGATACAATCACTAAAACAACAAACCATTAAACGTACCTGCATCAAACAGACATAGGGCCCTCTTGGCCTAAAGAAATAGCACATTTGTACTACAAACTAACTGGCCCACTTGGCCTAAAGAAATCAAACATTAAAACCTTAAAACAACCTGCCCTCTTGGCCTAAATAAATCGAACAAACTAGATCATATAGATCCCTCCTTGGAAGAAGGCATATGCAAAAATACAATCTATTCCAAGGGGAAAATTTGGGCTCTTAGCCCTAAACTAAATGCATCATACCTCCTACATATATAGCAAGAGGCATATGCATAACATGTCATCTGACCAACCTATGGGTCCAAGATAATAGTGGTAGATGGGTCTTGGCTACTCTTCGCATTACCCATATCAACCATCTCCTGCCATATAACGTGTGGCCTGATAACATTTTCCACAAACGACCAGGTCATGTCTCATTATCAAGAGCAACATCCAGACTAGGACCACACTTGAAGAAGAGGTCCTCTTCATAAGAAAAATTAGCTAGTGAATCCACAAATTGATTTCAAGAAAAACAACCAGGTCCTGTCTCATTATCAAGAGCAACATCCGGACTAGGACCAGACTTGAAGAAGAGGTCCTCTTCATAAGAAAAATTAGCTAGTGAATCCACAAACTGATTTCAAGAATGTGGAACCAGCTGAAGAGATACACTCTCAAATTCATCAAGTAGGGTTATAGCAGTTCGATGATACATATGAAGGATAGGATTCGAGACTGTATTTGTCTCATTGAGTTGATTTAAGATCAGCTGGGAATCCCCTTTTACCAACAACTGCTGAATACCACCTTTCTTGGAAATATTCAGTCCCATAATCAAGGCTTTATACTGTTAGATATGATCAATGCCCCACCCTCATTAGGTGCTACCAATGATCCATGGTGCTCAAAGTTGTAAGGCCCCCATTATGAGGAGAAGCCAAATGTGAGCCCGGACATTGGTTGAGTCCTGACTTGTATATTAGATGAGGTCTATGTGACCGGATGGCAAAAAGGTGACTATTGTGGGTCTAATCCTTGGGTTAGACGGAGTGGTTAAGCTGGTAGCAACTTGAGGCACATTGCATTGAGTTGCGTGGTAAGGGAGTTAAAAGGGGCCCCTATTGTGGTAAAGGGAATATTCCCTTTACCAAGGAATATTCCCGATGGTAAAGGGAATATTCCCTGTCCGACTAGTGGAGACTCATATGGTAGGTCGGTCAGCAGGCCGACCTAACGACCTTCGCGGGCTATAAAAGCTAAACCCTTTCGCAGCCATCTTACACTCATCTTTCACCCAGTCAAAGTTGTTGTTCCAGCTAGCCTTAAACTCTTCACCTATCTTCTGTCTAGATCGCCATCTAAGCTTCACACAGTGGAAGCGCACGGGTGGACAGAGCCATCTTTGTATCAGTTGTTTGGAGTTAAAGAATTTACTGATTCCCCTCTTATCTGTTGTGTACTCTCTATCTCTTTCTCAGATTCTGTTTGCTGCGCCGTGTAATATTTTACATGGTATCAGAGCCCAGGGGGCTCTAGAGATCGGAGAGCGTGCAAGAGGCAAAGGCTTCAACAGCCAAGAGAAACGATGTCGACTTCGGGAAGCAGTTCTGGCGCATCAGGAAGCGGTGCAGGAGGTGGTACTGCTGTACCGGCTATTCAAACACTGAGGATTCGTCCACCAACCTTCAGCGAAGGCAAGTTAGATGGTACAAACTACACCTTGTGGAAGTTCAAAATTACAACTATCCTTGATTCTTATGAGCTTCTGGAGACTGTGCTGGGGACTGACGCAGAACCACAGCCTACCCCCAACCCATCAAATCCTAGTGTGATGATTCCTCCGAATGCAGATCTTCTACGAGCTTGGAAACGAAGGAATGCAGATGCATTGTGTGCCTTATGTTGAGATGGCAAGCTCAACACATGTGGACATGGATGATGGACCGCCTGGTTAGATGGGTCCACACGTCTATACTTAGCACGTCGGTGGTCATTATGACTCTCACATGGCCACTGACTCATTACTTATTATATTCAGGTTGTTACACCTATTTACAGCTGGCATAGTTATAGCGCCAGTCGACTAGTGTAGTCGGTTATGCATTGTTTGACTTAGTAGGCCACTTTCCTTTTATGTTGTATCTTATCTATACTTTGTGTACATTGTAAAGTGTGTGGAAGAAGAAGAAGAAACCAGCAAGAAAACGTTTTGGCCTCCATCTCTCTTCTTGTCTCTTGAGTGAGCTTCTCCTTGCGCATTCTGTGTGTGTTCGGCGCAGCATCTTGAGCAACCCCCTCCACCACGCGATTCTTGACATGGTATCAGAGCCGCGCCATTGAGAGAGGCTGATTTCGAAGGTTGAAGCAAAGGAGAAGAAGCAAGGTTCGAGCAAGCAAGCTACGGGTAAGAATCTCTCCCATTCTTCCACTCCTTCTCTTGGATAGTGCCTGTGGAGGCACCGGAAGCAGGGCAGAGCAAAAATCTCAGATTGCAGTGAGATTTGGTGTGCGCGAAGAGCGCTGTGTATTCTGCAGATAAGCCCTTTAGGGCTTACCCACAGAGATTTTGGGCATTTGAGGCCGTTTCAGGGCCCGTTTTAGAGCCGCAAGGTTGCGGACAGCAGTTTCGGGGTACACTGTGACTTCGACTGTATTGACCGAACGTGGGTGCGCAGGTTACAGATTTCAGATCTGTAAGTTCAAAGGTGTTTATCAGTGAGTAAACACAAGGTTTATCTGCAAACTGGTTGCAGATTGCATGTATTGTTGAGCAGACAGTAAAAAAGGCTGTCTGGTGTATTGCTGTGCACTACAGGTCAAGGGTTGCAGAAGATTTGCTTGCTGTTTGGTATTAGTTTTGTGATAATGGCAGAGAACAGTGGAAGCCCCATCATTGAGAAGCTCGACAAGAACAACTACCCATCATGGAAGTTTCGTGTCACGAACTTCCTTATTGGAAAAGGCCTCTATGAGTTCGTTTCAGGTGAAGAAAAGGAGCCGGAGGTGAGTGATCCTCCAACTGTAGAAGAGACAAAGGCACGAAAGGAATGGAATGCAAAAGACAAGAAGGTCATGTATTGGTTGTCTGCAGTAATTGACAATAACATGCTGGGACACATTAGAAATGCAGAGAATGCATATGCAGCTTGGACCATACTTGAAAGTATGTTTTCTGTAAATACAAAGGCACGAAAGATTCAACTCAAGCAAGAGTTGAATACATTGAAGAAAGGGAAGATGTCTATCAATGAGTATGCACTGAAAGTAAGAAGCATTGCAGATGCATTGGCAGCGATTGATGCAATGCCCGATGATGATGATTTGGTGTCGTCTACCTTGGGTGGACTTAACAATGAAAAGGCTTGGAAGTCTTTTGTAACTTCCGTATATGTCAGAAAGCCATTTCCAGATTTCGATGAATTGGTCTCCCTTATGATCACTGAAGAGATCAACATGCAGAGTGAGACATCTGAAAGAAGTGGTGAACAGGTCCAAGCTTTCTACTCCAGTTCTGGAAGGGGACGTGGCAGGTTCTCTTCAAGAGGCCGTGGTACAGGACGTGGTAGTGACAACCAGCAAAACAGATTGAATCAGCAATTTGGCGATATGCAGGTTTCAGGAGGTCGTGGTAACTTTAGAGGCAGGGGGAGCTTTAGAGGAAGAGGTGGATGGCAGAACAGAGGTTCTAACAACTCTGGTATTGTGTGCCACTACTGTGGTAAAACAGGTCATATTGCAGCCCAATGTTATGCTAAGAGAGATGATATCCGCAGTGGTAAGTTGCAGCAAGGAAACTATGCATCGTCTTCACGACAGAATGAAGACAAAAATGAACGTTTGTTCGTTATGCAGCATATGCTGAATGCTGTTACAGGAAAGGGAACACATGAAGATGTTTGGTATGTTGATTCAGGTGCATCCAATCATATGACCAGCCATGCAGAATGGTTTGGAGAGATGCAGAATTTGCAGAATGCAGGTTATGTGCAGACGGGTGATGACTCATGCCACCCAATTTCACACATTGGAAAAGTTCCCTTGTCCTTGCATGATGGTAAGACAAAGAGTCTTTCAGATGTATTACATGTACCATCTATTACAAAGAACTTGGTGTCAGTCGGTCAAATGGTAGAGCAAGGGCTGCAAGTCAGATTTAATGCAAAGGGCTGCTTTGTAGAAGACTTCAATGACAAGTGCAGGTTGGTAGCAAAGGGAAGTAGAGTTGGACGTATGTTCACTCTAGATGCCGGAATCCCTACTATGAATGCTGCTATGTATGCCAAAGGAAAAGGTGTTGTTGCAGACATTGAAATTTGGCACAAACGCATTGGACATGCAAATGTACAAAGGCTGAAACTAATGCAGTCCAAAGGGTTGGTTACAGGTTTGCCTACATTTAGAGTTGCAGAATTTCAGAAGGTATGTGAAGCATGTCAGTTTGGTAAGCAGGCAAGGCAACCTTTTTCACATGATAGAGATGTAAGCAGAAATATTCTTGATGTTGTACATACAGACATTTGGGGGCCTACACAAAATGTATCTCTTGGAGGCAGTTCATACTTTGTCACATTCATTGATGATTGTTCTAGAAAGCTGTGGGTATATTTTATGAAGGAAAAGAGTGAAGTTTTTGAGCATTTTAGAACTTTCAAGGCTGCAGTTGAAAGAGAAACAGGCTTGAAAGTAAAGTGCCTGAGGTCAGATGGAGGGGGAGAGTACCTCTCAAATGAGTTCAGTGATTTTCTGAGGTCTCATGGGATAAAGAGACAGTTCACATGCAGGTATACCCCACAGCAAAATGGGGTTGCAGAAAGGAAAAACAGGCATATTGCAGAAGTTGCACGTGCCTTGATGGCTGAAAAGAATATGCCTAAGCATTTTTGGTCTGAGGCTGTTCATACTGCTGTTTATATTATGAACAGAACTCCCACAGCTGCAGTTCATGGTATGACCCCCGAAGAATGTTTTACAGGTAAGAAGCCTGATGTTTCACACTTGAAAGTGTTTGGCTGCATTGCGTATGTTCATGTACCAGATGAGTTGCGGAAGAAACTGGATCCAAAGGCTGAAAAGTGTATCTTTATTGGATACTCTTTAGAGCAAAAAGGGTATCGCTGTTACAACCCTGTCACATGTAAGTTCAGAGTGAGCAGGGATGTCATCTTTGATGAAATGAGCAGTTGGTATGCATCTAGTGGTGATGCATTGGATGTTGATGATGATCATGACACTCATGTGCAGGCTGAAAGGCAAGAATCACGGACTCTTAGTGGACCAGAGACATCATCTGGTAGTCCTTGGTCTGGGAGACTAAGGAGTACCTCTACATCTTCGAGTGCATCTAGTAGCACTACAGGTAAAGACAAAGGAAAGAATAAAGTGTCAGAAGGCATTGATGCAGTTCTTGATGGAGACTCCAGTGGCTCAGAGAGCTTGGATGATGAGCTTGGCATTCCTTCAGTGAGGACTCCAGGTGTGCAGAGAGCACGTGTTAATGCAAAGACTCCATTGAGTGATCCAGTGGTACGCATGTCTAGCAGGGTGAGATACCCTGTTAAAAGATTTGGTTTTGAGGGTTATGCAGCTCACCATTATGCTTATATGGTGAAACTAGTTGAGGATGTTGAGCCCACATGTTTTGAGGAGGCTGTTGGTCATGCTCATTGGGATGCAGCAATGGATGAGGAGATGGCTGCATTAGAGGCCAATAAGACTTGGGATCTAGTATCATTGCCAAAGGGAAAGAAAGCTATTGGATGTAAGTGGGTTTATAAGATTAAGCACAATGCAGATGGTTCTATTAGCAGGTACAAAGCTAGGCTGGTTGCAAAAGGCTATGCCCAAACATATGGCATAGATTATGATGAAACCTTCAGTCCAGTTGCTAGGATGGCAACTGTCAGATGTGTGATTGCTTTGGCAGCAGCCAAAGGTTGGAGGTTGCAGCAAATGGATGTAAAGAATGCCTTCTTGCATGGTGATTTGCAGGAAGAAGTGTATATGGATCAGCCAGCAGGTTATGAAGATTTAGAGCATCCCACGTATGTGTGCAGGTTGAAGAAGGCACTCTATGGGCTCAAGCAAGCACCAAGAGCATGGTCTGACAAGATCAGAGAGTATCTTGTCAATATTGGCTTTTATGTTTCTGATGCTGATCACTCACTTTATGTGAGAAAGGGAGATGCAGGTTTGGTCATCATAGTCATCTATGTGGATGATTTGATTATTACAGGTGATAGTGATAGTGGGATTGCTGAAGTCAAGGGCTATTTGAAGATGAAGTTTGAGATGAAGGATTTAGGTGAGCTAAGGTACTTCCTTGGCATTGAGGTGATCAGATGTGATGATGGTATATGGCTGTTCCAAAGACAGTATGGCTTGGATATGTTGTCCAAGTATGGTATGACTGCATGCAAACCACTTTCAGTCCCGTTGGAGCAGAATGTGAAGCTGAGTGCTGATGTTGGGGATGAGATAGAAGACCCTACTATGTTCAGGAGGATAGTGGGGAGTTTGATCTACATGACCATTACAAGGCCAGACTTGAGCTACGCTGTTGGTCTTGTGAGTCAGTTTATGCAAGTACCTAGAAAGCCACATTTGGATGCAGTCAGACGCATATTGAGATATGTGAAGTCCACATTACATTATGGACTTTTCTATGAGGCAGGTACAGATGTACAGGTGTTTGGATACACAGATGCAGATTGGGCTGGTAGTATGTCTGATAGACGATCTACCAGCGGATACATGTTCTCTCTTGGTAGTGCAGCAGTTGCTTGGAGCAGCAAAAAGCAATCTACAGTTGCTTTGTCGAGTACAGAGGCTGAGTATAGAGGTGCTGCTGTTGCAGCATGTGAGGTAGTATGGCTGCAAAAGTTACTGGCTGATTTGGATGTGCAGGTGGAAGGTCCAGTTGTCATTTATTGTGACAACATGAGTAGTATACAGTTGGCTAGGAACCCTGTGTTCCATGCCAGGACAAAACATATTGAGGTACACTACCACTTTGTGAGAGAGAAGGTACTAGCAGGTGAGATTGACTTGGTGTATGTCAGCACACAGGATCAGATAGCTGATATCTTCACGAAGGCATTGGGTACAGAGAAGCTTCAAAAGTTTCGAAGCTTACTTGGAGTTGCAGAGATGCAGTTGAGCTTGAGGGGGAGTGTTGAGATGGCAAGCTCAACACATGTGGACATGGATGATGGACCGCCTGGTTAGATGGGTCCACACGTCTATACTTAGCACGTCGGTGGTCATTATGACTCTCACATGGCCACTGACTCATTACTTATTATATTCAGGTTGTTACACCTATTTACAGCTGGCATAGTTATAGCGCCAGTCGACTAGTGTAGTCGGTTATGCATTGTTTGACTTAGTAGGCCACTTTCCTTTTATGTTGTATCTTATCTATACTTTGTGTACATTGTAAAGTGTGTGGAAGAAGAAGAAGAAACCAGCAAGAAAACGTTTTGGCCTCCATCTCTCTTCTTGTCTCTTGAGTGAGCTTCTCCTTGTGCATTCTGTGTGTGTTCGGCGCAGCATCTTGAGCAACCCCCTCCACCACGCGATTCTTGACACCTTAGTTACAAGCTGTTCTGACAGTGTTTTGACTCTGATTCAGCATACAACCAAAGCGTCAGAGGCTTGGAATGTACTAAGGAGTCAGTATGAAACACGAAACCAAACAAGGATTCAAAACTTGGAGAATCAACTAGCAGCGGAGAAGTTTGCTGAAGGAGAGATGGTTGAAGCATTCATCACTTGGATTAAGAATCTGCACGACCAGATGGCTGGCGCTGGGATACAAAAGACTAGCGAAGAGCTAGCTCGGAGGTGTCTTCGGATTTGTCCACAAAAGTTTGATGGACTAGTAATTGCCCTTAATACTCAGGTGAGACCTCAAGCTTTGACTTTTGAGCAGTTTTGTGCATTATTAATGGAGGAGGAGTTGAGGCTGAAAGCCCGAGAAGGAAGCAACAATGGAGATGCTGCATTCTCTGCCAATGCAAAAGGCAAAGGTGTTTCCTCCACCAAAAATGATGGTGACAAAAAGAAGAAGGGCGGCAAGAAGAAGTTTCAAGGAGAGTGCTTCTACTGTAAGAAAAAAGGACATGCAATTGCAGATTGTCGTGTCAAGAAGGCAAATGAAAAGAATGGTACCCTTAAAAGTAAAGGGAAAGAGACAGCCAATACGGCTGAAGCAGAGTTGGAATTATTCATGGCGACCATTGAGGAAGTGTGCTCCTTGGCGCAAGAAGAATCTACCACTGACTCTTGGGTGTTGGATAGTGGGGCCTCCCGTCACATGACCAACAAGAAAGGTCTATACAGTTCTATGCAGCCTCTACAAGAATCCATCACTGTGACGGTTGGAAATGATGCTAAATGCCCTGCTGCGGGCACAGGTACTATTTCTTTTGTTGCTGCAAATGGTGAAGTCAAAAAGCTTTCAAATGTGTTGTATGTTCCCGAAATCAGGAGAAATCTCTTATCAGTTGCTGCCATAACTGATCTTGGTCATGAAGTGAGGTTCAAGAAGACAGGTGCAGAAATTATTGATAGTGCTGGCACAATTGTTGGCAAAGGAGAAAGAAGGAACAACTTGTATGAGCTAAGTGCTCTTACAGCCACCGCTGGAGTGGGCACAAGTAAGCTTTGGCATGAAAGGTTTGGACACATCGGATTCGCAGTATTGAAGGAGATGCAAAAGCAAGGTATGGTTGCTCACCTACCTACAATAACTGAATTGAAGGAACCATGTGAAGCTTGTATGATGGGCAAGCAACAAAGAAAGGCATTTCCACAAGAAAGCAAGAATAGAGCACAGGCTTCTCTAGAGTTGGTGCATGCTGACTTGTGTGGTAAGATGCCTACACAGGCCTTGGGGGGATCTTCTTATTTTATGTTGATTGTCGACGACTACAGTAGGAAGATGTGGGTGTACTTCCTTCGTGATAAGGCTCAAGCTTTTGGTAAGTTTAAAGAATGGCTAATACTTGTTGAGAATGAAACAGGGAAAAGTGTGAAGAAATTTAGAACAGATGGTGGTGGTGAGTTCAACTCAAAGGAGTTTGAAGGCTTTTGCAAGAGCAAAGGGATCAAGCGTCAATTGACGATGCCTCACACACCTCAGCAGAATGGTGTTATGGAACGCAGGAATCGCACCATTGTGGAGATGGCAAGATGCATGCTAAAGGGCAAGGGATTGCCTAACCATTTTTGGGCTGAAGCTGTTAATACTGCAGTCTACATTCTAAATCGGAGCTATACAAAGGCTCTCAAGGGAAAAACACCTCATGAGGCTTACACTGGTAAGAAACCATCTGTTTCACATTTCAAAATTTTTGGATGTGAATGTTATGCACATTTTCCAGATGAGAAGAGAAACAAGTTACAACCAAAAAGCAGAAAATGTATCTTCTTGGGTTATAGTGATGAGCAGAAGGCTTACAAGTTATATGACCAAGAGGCAAAGAAGATCATCGCGAGTTGTGATGTGGTGTTCAAGGAGGAGCCGCATACAGTGGAGGAGGAGACGGCAAGTTCTTCCACTTTATCATCAAGCGAAGAAGTAGTCCATTATGAACCTGTCTCGAGAGCTATCCCTATCCTTAAGGAGGAGGAAGCATCATCTTCAGATGATGAGGAAAAAGTTCACCAACCTGACATCACCCCACCGGAAAAGCCATTGCCGCGCTGGGTGAAGCAGCTCTATGACCACAATAATCCTATGCCTGCATCTGTTGAGGAGAAGGCAGACGGACCAAGGAGGTCTCAGAGAATAGAGGAGCAAAGGAGGGCTTCTGCTCACATAGTCAATATGGCCTTGATGGTTGAGATTATGAGAGAAGTAAAGGAGCCAACTGACTTAGAAGAAGCACTTGCAGATCCATCATGGAAGGATGCTATGCAGGCGGAGTATGACAGCATAATGAAGAATGACACTTGGGAGCTAGTGGATCGACCAGCAAAGCGGAAGGTTATTGGCACCAAGTGGATCTGGAAGGTAAAGTACAAGGCTGATGGTACCTTAGAAAAGTACAAAGCTAGACTGGTTGCCCAAGGATTTTCACAAGTTGAAGGGTTTGATTTTCAAGAGTCATTTTCCCCAACTGCCAGAATGACCACTATTCGCACAGTACTTGCAGTGGCTGCCCACAAGAAGTGGCCAATGTACCAAATGGATGTTAAGTCAGCGTTCTTAAATGGTGACCTCAAGGAGGAGGTGTACGTGGCTCAGCCACCAGGGTTTGAGGCCCCCCATTCTGAGAACAAAGTGTGTAAACTGAAGAAGGCATTGTATGGGCTGAAACAAGCCCCAGAGCATGGTACCAGCGGATAGATAGGTTCTTTTTAAACCTAAACTTCAAAAGATGTGCCTCAGATGCTAACTTGTATGTTTACAGGGATGGTAAAAAGTCTGTAGTGATTGTCCTATATGTGGACGACCTTCTTATTACAGGTGACTGTGAAGATATGATCAACCAAACTCGAAAGGCTTTGAGTTCTGAGTTTGAAATGACAGACTTGGGCTTGCTGCACTATTGTTTGGGGATTGAAGTCTGGCAAGAGCTAGGAAAGATCTTCATCTCTCAGAAGAAGTATGCATGGGAGATCTTGAAGGCATTTGGCATGATCGAGTGCAAGGAGATAGCTACACCTATGGAGGTGAATGCAAAGTTATCCGTCGAGGATACATCAGCATTAGCAGACATTGGGAGGTATAGGAGGTTGGTCGGCAGTCTGATCTACTTGTGTAACACCAGACCAGATATCAGTTTTGCTGTTGGTGTTTTGAGCAGGTTCTCAAACAAACCTCATGAGAGTCATTGGAAGGCTGGGATGCGGTGTCGTAGAGTTCACGCAAGGGCTGCAGAACACGGGGTTCTAGATACAGCAATGGAAGAGACTACCAAGAAGAAACTTTGAAATGTTGATGCCAAAATACATTATATTCTTTGTCAAGAGAGTTACACGAGGATCAGAAAACAAAACTGAAGCATCTTACAAACTGTTTAGCATTCCGGTGTATATTCTCATTCTCTAATAATCCAGAGTAAAAGTGCTGATTTCTGAAGTTACTCAACTAGTTGTGGATGCTGAACCTGTTGATGGAAATTCCCCTCTGATATTTCACCCATGTGACTAGAAACATAATTTTGCATATATTTGTTGCTCTGTCAATCAGCAGGGAGAGCACATTCATGTACCTCTGACAGCTCCCGACCTCACCTTGATGCTCCCAAAGACAAGATAAACATAAGGAAGGGTTTGTTCAGGGCATAAATGAAAAAAAAATGCGTCTCTTGGAACAGAATTAGTACATGAACAAAGCCCAGAAAATCACAATCAGACTGATGATTTAAAAACGTTTTCATTTTGGGCCTGACTCTCTACAAATCGGCTTATTGTAGCTATGAAAGCTCGTGGAATAGGCTCTTTAAGTATGCCCTTAAATCATAACCAGAATACTGCCCACATGCTTTTGACACTTGAAGGTTTGAATTTACAGCATAACTCAGAAGGAAAGACTGAGAGAGGCTCTGCTACACTGCATGATTAGTTATAATCTTCTCGATGATAGCTTGAATAAATTGGAATAAGTCCCAGCTTTGTCTATGGAAAACTGTTTGGAGCGCAGACTTTCAACCACATGGATCTCAATAGCAGGTAGCTCGAGTTACTTGTAGAGGCAACATCTTCGTCATCAACAAAAGCTACCTCATGAGGCTCTGCATCAGATAATACCACCAAATCTGGATTTTCTCGCAAATATTTTGCCCACTTCTGCATATCCAGATAGTTCTGTTTTTTCTTCTTGAGCTCCTCAAGGCTTTTGATCACATCGCCATAGGTGGCAGGGTGAGGAACCTTCACCTTTGCAAAAGATGTGAGGACATCAAGAGAGAATGTAATCTTCTCTCGCTCCTTGCTTTTGATAGGTGCTGCCGCTTTGCTATATCACAAAAGTGAATCCCAATCTAAGACTCGTTTTCTGGTGGTGCTTCTACTGAGGTTGTTTCAACTGCAGCCTTCGGTTTACTAGATTTAGGTCGCTTTACTTTCCTCGGCCTAACACAGAATATAAATTCTTGCATCTTCTGGGAGCTATCCTTTTGACGGCCTCCTTTCTGGTGTCCGCCTTTTTGTTGGACTCCTTGATTCAGCTAGTTACAGATTTTCCTAACTCTCTTTTGCTCTACCAGCCATCTTAGCATACTCTTCAAACGTGTCTTACTTGGAATACCTGTGCTAGTTTCCAGCATTTATCGGCAGTTTGAGGTCCATACTGCGTCAGGAGAGCTTCGATGATTTTCGTGGGACGCTGGGGGAAATTAACTGAGCAGAACGACCTCGCACTAAGTGCTGTGGGAGGTTCGTACTGCTGCTTTAGGAGATCTTGGATGGAACGATCACGGGCCTCGACCCAGGACCATAGCCTCTCTCCAATTCTTCGTGCCAACATCTCTCTACCCCAAAACAGCCTGCTTTTTCCCTCCAAAAGCGGTTTAAAACCCAAAAATAGGTTTCCCCTCTTCATCCTTGAATAACCTCTTTCACCTTTAGCTTTGTGATGGGTGATCTACGCACAAACTGCGACTTCGGCCTTGAAGATTGGATGGCAAACTACTCCCTCGGTGCTTCACTAGCGCTTTGCTCGCTTCAGAACTTTTGACAGACTTTCTTCAACTCTATGTGATGGGAACTTTTGAACTAAGATGATCGCTTCCACAAAACCTTCCTTTGATTCCTTTGAGTTCATAATTCCCTGCACTTTTCTTAGAGATGATCATTGAAATTATCAGCTTGATAATGTCCTTTGGCATCAGTTTTTCATATTTTTCTAATACACACACATCATGCATCCAAACAAAATCATACACATGCACTAAGGGAATATATACTTTGGATGCGAATTATTAAAATGCATCACACAAACAATGAATCACACGCAGAAATTAACACAAATGCACAACAAAAGAAATGGAGGTGTATACGACTCGGATGCGCAGCAACACGACATCCACCCCCTCTAAACCTGCGCATCCTCCGGATGTGCCAACTATCCAAAATCATTCAAGTCCACAAACAGGTCAAGTCCATCTTCTGTTTCTAGTAGACCTCTTTCTCGATCAGCTTCATCATCTATGCTCTCTGTTTCTTCTGCTTGTCTTTCTTCTACCTGCTCTTCTTCTGTCAATGCTTCAAGTGCATATTCTTCATCTTCTCTTCTCTTGAAAATCTTGACTCGTTTTCCAGCAATAGGTACCCTCAATTTTGTTCCATCTAACTCAGCCAGCTCATAGGTACCATTGTCAAAAACCTGCTTCACTTCATATGGTCCAAACCATCTTTGAACCATTTTTCTCATACTACTATGCTGATTTTCTAGACTACTGTCGTAGACTAGAACCCAATCTCCTTCTTTTATGGCTCTGGGCCTCAAGCGATGCCTTAAATCAAACCTGTCCTTATTTCTGAGACGGGCTGCCTTCAAACGATCAACAGCTAGCTGCACATCTTCTGTCCTTCTCTCTAGTTGACGAATCCGAAGGGCTAACAGCTCTCCCCTTGATAAATTCTCATGCCACGGAAGAACACTCCAAGTGAGAGCACAAATTTCAGTAGGCATGACAGGTTTTTGCCCATACATCAACTCCGCAGGCATGTATCCAGTAGTCACACTATGTGTAGAGCGATCAGCCCACAATGCAAAAGGTAGTAATCTCGGCCAATCTCCAATCCGACCTCTACAAGCTTTTGCTAATGCTTTAACTATTGGCGGATGTCCTCTTTCACTTTTGCCATTTCCTTCTGGATTATAGGCAGTAGTAAGAGCCAATTTAATCCCAAGCCGTGAGAAGAATTCTCTAGTTTCATCAGCATCTAGCTCTCCACGATCAGCTGTAATCTTGCCTATACATCCATACCTGCAAAATATTTCTTCCAACAAGAATTTACATACTCTAGTGGTGGTCTTCGTCCGCAACGGTTTACCTTCAACATAGTTTGTAAGATCCTCCCTAGCCAAGACAAGATATCTCATCTGCCAAAGTCCCACTGGCAAAGTAACCAAGTCTACCACCCACTTGTAATACATACATAGTGGATAAGTCGGATGCAGCTCATCACGATGTCGCACTAAAGAGTAAAGCTGGCAGTCCCTGCAAGTCTCCACAAAGTGAGAAACATCTTTATACATCCCTTTCCTCCAGTATCTTTCTTTGATTTTCTCATAGGTAGCCCACACACCTCTATGTCCAGCCCATGAGCTCTCATGAAACTCTCGCATAATCTGTATTTGCATCGCTACATCACAAACTACTCTCAAGGGCAAGCCTCCTCTCTTTCTTGGATGCTTCCAAAGAAAACCATCTTTCAAGAAATACCCATAAGCCTTCCTTCTGATTTTCTTAAATTCATCATCTGTCCAATCAGCTCTTCGAGTCAATGAACTTAGATATTGTCCAATTTGCAGCCATTCATCAACATAAAGTTCTTCAATAAAGGCTTCAACAGTAGATACATGACAATCATGAATAAGGACAGAAGCAGCAAACTCTGTCTCATCATCTTCTGCAAGCATTGACTCCTCATCCTCATATCTCACTCTAGAAAGCATGTCAGCAACTGGATTATCTTTTCCTGCTATGTGTCGAAATTCTGGATTCAATGATTTGATATAGGCAATCCACCGAAGCATCGCTATATCTCGAGTCGAGCAACTAGTAATCATGCCAAGCAAAGGCAAACAATCTGTTTCCACAATAACTGAAGCTCCAATAAAATATCCTTTGTCACACTTCAGTGCAGTGACTACTCCCCACAATTCTCTTTTAATCTGCGGATATCTCCTTTGTCGCTCATTAAGAACTTTAGCTCCAAAGCGGATTGCATATCTATTTCCATCAGCATCATCCTGTCCCACAGCCCAACCTATGCCAATAGGGCTAGTATCAACTGTCAACATGATCGGCCGTCCACATTGATAATCCGCCTTGCGTAGAGTAGGAGCTGATTGCAACAGCTTCTTGAGCTTACGCATGGCTTTTGAATGCTTCTCATCCCAATGAAATTTCTGCCCCTTTCGAAGCAGCTGATAGAGAACATCTGCAATATGAGCAAAATGAGGAATCCAAATCATATAAAATACACAAGCTCCCACAAATCTCCGCACCTCTGAAGTAGTCGAGCAATACTCTGCAATCCTGTTTATGGCGTCCACCTTTGCAGGAGAAGGTTTTCTGCCATAATATCCAACCATATGCCCAACTATGATGACTTCATTAACAGCAAAGACAGATTTCAGCCCTGAAAGTGTCAAATTTACCTCCTCTAATCGTGTCAATATTTGCTCACAAGCAATCAAGTGGTCAGCCACAAACTATCTACATCCACGCAAATCAAGACTTTCATTCTTTTCTTCTTCTGCACAACCCTTAATAGGCACATCATCTAGAAAAGGCATGGTATACTGCGGAATATAGTCTCGAAGAACTCTATGCATAGCATTCATCATATGAGCAATTGAGTTTGTAGCACCTTGAGGCAAGGTACACATCCTTACAAGACCAATAGGTGTCCGCATAGTAGTAATATCCCTGCTTTCCAAGGCAAGCTGAAACTGATCATAACCTGAATACAAGTCACCTAGGGAATAGATGGCTCGTCCTGCAAAAGCCTCAGCAAATTCATCCACAACTGGACCTGTTCCCACATTCCTGATTGTCACTTTGTTCACGGGCTGCATATCCTGAATAAATCTCAAAGTACCATTCTTCTTTGGTACAGTAAACCACCTGTTAGAATAGGGTGCAGAAGAGGGTTCCAAAATCCCCATTTTAATCTTCTCATTCAGCAACTCTATCAGCTTTGGCAAGTGTGCTTTAGGCACAGGTATAGGGCGTATATTCCATGGTACATGAGGAACAGTGAAGATGACCATAGGTGCAACCAATTCGGGACTAATATAGCCAATTTCATGTGGAAAGAAAGCAAATGCCTTACCATGACGTCCAAGCATCTCTCTAAAACATTCTTTTTCCACTGGAAGCAAAAAATCCTCATTTCCAATCTTCAATTCTGCAAGAGTTTCAACTGTAAACTTATGTCCAATATTTGCAGGATCCCTCAACATAGGCTGCTTCATAGCTTTTTCAATCTGTTCATCACTATCAGAAGGAAGCGGGCCTGCAACCGGCTTAACCTTCTTATCAACTGTTTTATATTTTGTGTCAACCTTGGCATCATTCAAGCACTCTTTTCTTTGCTGCAATTTCTGCAAATTTTCAGCATCTTTCAACTCTGTTGGCTGAAAAATTTCAGCCTTTAGCTCTATGGACTGCATGGGTGCAGCTTGAAACTCTTTATGCAGAAATTTTTCTGCATTCAACTCTGTTGGCTGAATGAATTCAGCCCTTGGCTCTATGGACTGCATAGATGCGTCCTGAAACTCTGTATGCAGAAATTTTTCTGCATTCAACTCTGTTGGCTGAATGAATTCAGCCCTCTGCAATTCTATTAGCTGATCAAGGTCAGCCATAAATTCAGTTTGTTGAGTTTTCTCAGCCTCTAACTCTGTTTGCAGCATAAAACCAGAAATTTCCTGAAACATATCCAAGGTTTGCACAGGTATGATCTTTGAACCCTTGCATACATCAGTTTTCAGCATTGCTCTCATCTCAAACAATGTATCTGCATAAGACATCCCTTCATACAATCCATCCACATGCTCTTCTGCTTGCAAAATACCTGCATTCTTCAACTCTTTCTCCTTACGACCAATGTACTGCCTGGCAGCTCTAGGCAAATTTGAAATTTTCTGATAACTCACTGAACTATCTGAAGTAAACCCAACAAAGTTATTGGAGAAAGACTGGCTGCCAGGAGGCGAGATCTCCTCTTTTCTCCGCTCCGTACCACTGGCATCTCGCAAGACAGCGGTACCTAATGAAAATCCAACTCCTTCGCAGGTAGTGGTGCCTCACGCAAGGAGTCCCTGTTTCTCGGATGATTTACCCCAACAGTCATAAACTGAACAGCTCGCATACCATCTTTACTGCGTATCCGCGCATAAGCTGATCCGTCATCCATCACTTTTGTTTCCATTCTTGCTTCTGTAATGAAAGGCTGTCCAAGAATAATCGGATAAGAGCATGAATCCTGAATAAAGCAATGATAATCCTCTTCAACATTACCAATAGAAATTCTGATACTCGGACAAGCAGCATACATATCACCAGAAGTATTATTGGCGGCTCTCATGCGCCAGCCATGCTCTGCATCCATAGGCCACTTGCCACTCTCATAAACACCTCGAGCAATAAGATTAATCTCAGAACCATGATCAACTAAAGCAATCAAGGGAATTTGTTTCTCTCCAATCCTTACCATTGTCTCAGTGGTTGCTCTAGCCCAATGACTTCGTGAAAAATGGCTGCGAGGAATGAGAATAGGGGTTTCATCATCTTCATACTGCATAGGCTGCACTATTTTCTCCAATTGTGGATTAACAGAAGCATTCTCAACCATCACTGCATCATCATGCTCTTGCCCAAGAGCTCCATGCCACAATCCCTGTAAAGCAGGTCCTTCCATCGCATGTCGTTTCCTCCGCAAAAGATCCTGCATCTGATCCTGTATTTCTCTTCTAGCAATCCCAAGAGCCTCTCCAACAGTAAACGTGACTTCACTATTCAAAATTCTTTCATGAAAAATCTTACTCATATCCGTTTGCATATCAAGGTCTGACAAGAGCTTGAATCCTGGCTCTTTTCTTGGTTGCTTCTTTTCCTTCTGCTTGTCTCCCATTGGTTGATCGAAACCTGTTTGAGTTGGAGAATTTGACATAGGTGGAGCTGTAACAGGTGGTGAAACAAAGTCACCCCCTCTAGTCTTTTTGGAGGAGCTAGGACCCTCCTCATCTCTTCTTCTCTTTTCCTCAACCATGGCATCTAAACCCTACGTTTTAGCCATATAAGCAAAAATAGAATACCTGTCAACAGGAGAATCCCATCCTGTTTCTCCTCGGATGCTAGAGCCCACACAAGTCATAGTAGAAGTTTGAACTTTCCCTCTTCTCGCTATCTCCAAGGCAGAAGACCATAAAGCAGAGTCTCCATCAGATTTCTGCTCAAGCTGGACTCCAAAAGCTGAAGCATCTCCTCTAACACTCACATAAGCTGATCGCGCAGTCATATCATCAACAAGCTTCTTCATACCTCCCTTACCAAAGTTCGTGTCAAGAGGAGCGCCAGTCTCTGTCAGCCATATCTTCCCATCTTGTCCCCAGAACACTACATTCTTCTTACGTGCTTCCTGAAAAGCATCACAATCTCTACAGTGTTGGTGCTCTGTACTATCACACCAAATACATCGTCGCCCTTTTCTTTGACCAGCTGGAAAAGCGGTCACTGGAACAGGTGCTACAGCAGGTACTGACATAAGTTGCTCCTTTAACTTACCAACTTCAGCTTTGACTGCTTCAATCGTCAAATCCGCCAAGCCTTTAATAACATCATCTACAGATAAGGGCACTGGAGCAGCAAGAACTGGTGGATTCACAGCAGGAGGAGTAGGCTTAGGCAAAGAAGTTGCAGCAGGGGTAGAAGAAGAAGTCTCCAAGGATTTTTCAGGAACTGATCCTGTATTTCGATGCAATCTTACTCTCCTGCGCTGCTTCTTAACAAGAGCATTCACAGCATCAACGACATGTCTCCACTCAGTCTTTAAACCTGAATCAGTAGCTTGATCTTCCAAAAGATCATCCAACTTTTCCTGTAAATTAGCATCTGCAGCTTGCAAAAATAACTCCACTTTCTGCATCTCCAAAGCTTGCTGTTCAGTCCCATCCAACTGATCATAACGGCTTTCAAACTCTCGCAGAAGAGCGGTAACAGAAAGTCCCTTATTAGGCATAGAAACCCATGCTAAAAAATTCCTGCGATTCATAAGACCTGTATCCTCCAGGAAATATTCATCTTTTAATGCCTTTTTAAATTCAGCCCAACCTGCATGTGCCTCTTGAATTTCTGCAATTCGACCTTCAAGAGCGCGCACCACGATCCGCAAGAAGTAGCGGCTCCCAACATCTTGAGAAACCCCAAAAAACTTCATCTTTTCTTCATACAAATGCAGGTAAGTTGACACTTGCTAGCCATTAAACTGCTTCATCTCCTGTTGGACAGCTTTCAAGGCATCCATAGCATCACTGTCTCGTTTTGCATGAGCTTGTTGCTGCATATACATGGTAAATGACTGAAACAGGTTCTTTATGACATTATCATCTGTCATCTCTTCTTGTGAGTCTCCCATCTTGCTGATGACGTAGCACTTTCACGTCGGGTTCACCAGAAATGTCGTAGAGTTCACGCAAGGGCTGCAGAACACGGGGTTCTAGATACAGCAATGGAAGAGACTACCAAGAAGAAACTTTGAAATGTTGATGCCAAAATACATTATATTCTTTGTCAAGAGAGTTACACGAGGATCAGAAAACAAAACTGAAGCATCTTACAAACTGTTTAGCATTCCGGTGTATATTCTCATTCTCTAATAATCCAGAGTAAAAGTGCTGATTTCTGAAGTTACTCAACTAGTTGTGGATGCTGAACTTGTTGATGGAAATTCCCCTCTGATATTTCACCCATGTGACTAGAAACATAATTCTGCATATATTTGTTGCTCTGTCAATCAGCAGGGAGAGCACATTCATGTACCTCTGACAGCTCCCGACCTCACCTTGATGCTCCCAAAGACAAGATAAACATAAGGAAGGGTTTGTTCAGGGCATAAATGAAAAAAAAATGCGTCTCTTGGAACAGAATTAGTACATGAACAAAGCCCAGAAAATCACAATCAGACTGATGATTTAAAAACGTTTTCATTTTGGGCCTGACTCTCTACAAATCGGCTTATTGTAGCTATGAAAGCTCGTGGAATAGGCTCTTTAAGTATGCCCTTAAATCATAACCAGAATACTGCCCACATGCTTTTGACACTTGAAGGTTTGAATTTACGGCATAACTCGGAAGGAAAGACTGAGAGAGGCTCTGCTACACTGCATGATTAGTTATAATCTTCTCAATGATAGCTTGAATAAATTGGAATAAGTCCCAGCTTTGTCTATGGAAAACTGTTTGGAGCGCAGACTTTCAACCACATGGATCTCAATAGCAGGTAGCTCGAGTTACTTGTAGAGGCAACATCTTCGTCATCAACAAAAGCTACCTCATGAGGCTCTGCATCAGATAATACCACCAAATCTGGATTTTCTCGCAAATATTTTTCCCACTTCTGCATATCCAGATAGTTCTCTTTTTTCTTCTTGAGCTCCTCAAGGCTTTTGATCACATCGCCATAGGTGGCAGGGTGAGGAACCTTCACCTTTGCAAAAGATGTGAGGACATCAAGAGAGAATGTAATCTTCTCTCGCTCCTTGCTTTTGATAGGTGCTGCCGCTTTGCTATATCACAAAAGTGAATCCCAATCTAAGACTCGTTTTCTGGTGGTGCTTCTACTGAGGTTGTTTCAACTGCAGCCTTCGGTTTACTGGATTTAGGTCGCTTTACTTTCCTCGGCCTAACACATAACATAAATTCTTGCATCTTCTGGGAGCTACCCTTTTGACGGCCTCCTTTCTGGTGTCCGCCTTTTTGTTGGACTCCTTGATTCAGCTGGTTACAGATTTTCCTAACTCTCTTTTGCTCTACCAGCCATCTTAGCATACTCTTCAAACGTGTCTTACTTGGAATACCTGTGCTAGTTTCCAGCATTTATCGGCAGTTTGAGGTCCATGCTGCGTCAGGAGAGCTTCGATGATTTTCGTGGGACGCTGGGGGAAATTAACTGAGCAGAATGACCTCGCACTAAGTGCTGTGGGAGGTTCGTACTGCTGCTTCAGGAGATCTTGGATGGAACAATCACGGGCCTCGACCCAGGACCATAGCCTCCCTCCAATTCTTCGTGCCAACATCTCTCTACCCCAAAACAGCCTGCTTTTTCCCTCCAAAAGCAGTTTAAAACCCAAAAATAGGTTTCCCCTCTTCCTCCTTGAATAACCTCTTTCACCTTTAGCTTTGTGATGGGTGATCTACGCACAAACTGCGACTTCGGCCTTGAAGATTGGATGGCAAAGTACTCCCTCGGTGCTTCACTAGCGCTTTGCTCGCTTCAGAACTTTTGACAGACTTCCTTCAACTCTATGTGATGGGAACTTTTGAACTAAGATGATCGCTTCCACAAAACCTTCCTTTGATTCCTTTGAGTTCATAATTCGGTGCACTTTTCTTAGAGATGATCATTGAAATTATCAGCTTGATAATGTCCTTTGGCATCAGTTTTTCATATTTTTCTAATACACACACATCATGCATCCAAACAAAATCATACACATGCACTAAGGGAATATATACTTTGGATGCGGATTATTAAAATGAATCACACAAACAATGAATCACACGCAGAAATTAACACAAATGCACAACAAAATAAATGGAGGTGTATACGACTCGGATGCGCAGCAACAATGATAGCGGGTGCTCAGATACTTGAAGAAAACTCTTGACTATGGTATCACATACAGTTTTGGAACTTCTCTTGTGGGGAACTTTGACTCAGATTGGGCAGGAGACATTGATTCTAGGAAGTCAGTTTCTGGTTATTGTTTCTCTTTGGGTTCAGGAATTTTCTCTTGGATTAGTAAGAAGCAACCAACAGTGGCATTGTCTTCTACCGAAGTAGAGTACAAGGCAGCTTGTTTTGCTGCATGTGAGGCCGTATGGTTGAGAAGGATTCTATGGCATATGGGAGTGCAGGATGAAGAACCAACTATGCTGAGATGTGACAATCAGAGTTGCATCACTATTGCCAAAAATCCAATGTTTCATGCACGCACCAAACATATAGAGATCCAGTATCACTATGTGTGTGATTTGATGGAGGATGGGATAGTGGAATTGGTCTACTGTCCAACAGAGGAGAATGGAGCAGATATCTTCACCAAAGCACTTACGAAGGATCTGCTTCAAGTTCATCTTCAGAGACTCGGCATTGGGCCAAGGAGATAGTTCACCTATGGGTGGACATTGAGGGGGGGTGTTAGATATGATCAATGCCCCACCCTCATTAGGTGCTACCAATGATCCATGGTGCTTAAAGTTGTAAGGCCCCCATTATGAGGAGAAGCCAAATGTGAGCCCGGACATTGGTTGAGTCCTGACTTGTATATCAGATGAGATCTATGTGACCGGATGGCAAAAAGGTGACTATTGTGGGTCTAATCTTTGGGTTAGACGGAGTGGTTAAGCTGGTAGCAACTCGAGGCACATTGCATTGAGTTGCGTGGTAAGGGAGTTAAAAGGGGCCCGATGGTAAAGGGAATATTCCCTGGCCGACTAGTGGAGGCTCATATGGTAGGTCGGTCAGCAGGCCGACCTAACGACCTTCGCGGGATATAAAAGCTAAACCCTTTCGCAGCCATCTTACACTCATCTTTCACCCAGTCAGATTTGTTGTTCCAACTAGCCTTAAACTCTTCACCTATCTTCTGTCTAGATCGCCATCTAAGCTTCACACAGTGGAAGCGCACGGGTGGACAGAGCCATCTTTGTATCAGTTGTTTGGAGTTAAAGAATTTACTGATTCCCCTCTTATCTGTTGTGTACTCTCTATCTCTTTCTCAGATTCTGTTCGCTGCGCCGTGTAATATTTTACATATACTCCACCATGTTGTTAGTGAATCCTACCCCGAGATAAGCAGCTACTTTCATTGTAACTCTGCATCAAGGATCTCGGATAACTGCTCCAACAATCCCTTTTTTATTAGGGCCCCTGGATGCCCCATCAAAGTATAATGTGTATGTCCAAAATGGGTTTATACAGCCTACCATCCTCTACTCGTAGTTATGATAATCAAAGTTTAGCATGTTCAAAGGATGGAATTTGGGCTCCATCCCACCCTCGTCATTAAAGACTATAGTGACGCTTGTCAAAATTTGCAAACAGTGATAACAGAAGACCTTAATCTCCCAAACGAATGTCCTGTCATCTTGCTCAGTCACTTTATAGCCTTTACTCCACCAGATGAGCTTTTCCTGATGATATCGATGCTCTAAGTATGGATGCTCCAAATAAGGGATCAGTTGATCCATAAATCTCTATCATTGTTTCCTTACAGATGTCTGATCAATCGCGCATAGACTTGCAAGGCACTTATGTCATTAGTGTAGTTAGAAATAATAAGGTTTGATCTTATTAAGATTAACCTTATTCTTAAAATCCACACCCTCAAGATTTACTAATAATGTTGTGGATTTATTCTTCTCGATCCTGACAATCTTATAAGGATGGTCCCATTTGGGCTCCAGCTTTCTTGGAAATAATTCTCTACACGCATCATAGTACAACACTAGTTGCCCTTTCTTAAAAGTGTATTTCTTTGCTTTTAGATCATGGAGCTACTTCATCCGACACTTGGTCACCTCCTGATGTAGCAAGCTCTACAATTTAATCTCATTGAGGTGTGCCAAAGTCATAAAGTGCTCTAAGAGGGAATCCCCGTCACCCAAAGAATGATTGATCACAAATCTTATCGTCAGTAACTCAATCTCTAGAGGTAGGATGCACTCCTCTCCATATACTAACTTGAATGGGGTGTGACCAGTAGCTCATTTGAATGTTGTATTGTATGCCCATACTACCACTTACAACTTTTTGTCCCAATCTCGTTTCTTTTCCGATACTACCTTAGACATAATGCCCACAAGCTGCTTGTTGGTACTCTTGACATGCCCATTGGCTTGTGGGTTATAGGGGTTTTTTTAATTGTGCTTGATGTGGCAAGCCTCAATCAATCTTTTTATCACTTTGTTCAGAAAATATGTCCCCCGGTCTGATACTATTTCTTTTGGTGGACCAAATCGACATACTATTTGCTCTAATAAGAAACTTGCGGTTTCCTTTGCATCATCTTTCTGTGTTGCACGTGCTTTTGACCACTTAGTAAAATAATCAGTCGCTATGATAATATATATTTTCTGTGTAGTGGACAACGGAGTAGTAGGGCCCAGAAAGTTGATCCCCCAATGGAATAATTGCCATAATAGGAGTGAGTGGTCACTTCCTATTCTCTCAGCTATCATGTCTTGGCAGATGTCACATCTTTTAACATACTCGAATGCATCCTAGAAGATGGCCGATCACCAATATTCTGCCCTCAAGGCTTTTTGCGCAGTTAGCCGCCCAACAAAATGACCTCTACAAGTATAGTCATGGCACTCTTCTAGGACAAAAGGGACCTCGTCAGGCATTATGCATCAACAGTAGATATCATCTACCCCTTGCCAATACAATGTGCCTATGATTACTATGAATTTTAAAGCCTGTTTCTTGATCTTTCACTTTTCTGACTTTGATAGACCAACTCTAGTCTCTCCCATCGACAAATAATGCATTATCACTGCATACTAGGAGGGAATAGATGTCGTGTCAATATTGAACAATGAGTCCTAGTCATTGCCTTCAGCCAGAGCTTCCTTTGGATCCCCAAAGTCCAAAAGGCACTCTACGATACCTTGCAACCTGGGTGGCTTGCTCTTAACCTCATAGTAAAATTGCTGCAAAGTGATTAACCACTTTGCAAAATGGTCGGGCGATTGTAGCTTATTCATCAACAGTCATAGCCCTTTTGCCTTCCTATAAAGAACAATCTTCTTATAAAGGATATAGTGCCTGAACTTTTTAGTCGCAAAGACCATTGCAAGGCACAACTTTTTCATATAAGTATAATTAATTTTGGATAAACAAATAGTTGAAGGATAACAGATTTGTCAATGGCAACGTTCTTTCTGCCAAAGCATTTATGAACTCTCAATAATATCCAATTGATAAACAGAAAGTTATGGACTTATTTAGGGGTGTGTGGCAGACTCATGGAGACTATAGCTTTGATCTTTTCAAGATCCATCGCAATCCCTATCGAGCTAACTACATGGCCCAATAGGAGCCCATAAGGTATGCCAAAAACACACTTCCTCGAATTGAGAGCTATGCAAAATTGTCTGCATCGCTCAAAACATTTTCGTAAGAAAATCAATTATCTTTCTCTCACAATGGTTGCCCCTAAATCCTCAGTAAATACCTTCAGCTCCTCAGGGGAAATGTAACCAAAGGTCTTATGGGCAGTTCGTTGCCAAGAACCAGGCACATTGCATAGACCAAATGCCATCACATGATACGCAAAGGTCTCAAAGATTGTTATGAACGTCATTTTGAGCTTATCCTCTTCTGCAATCACCATATGATTATAGCCTACAAAATAGTCCATGAATGAATGTATCTCCCTACCCGCCAACTGATCCAGAATCTGGTCGATAAAGGGCAGTGGGTAGTAATCCTTAATTGTTTGCTTGTTCAACTCTTGACAGTCCACACACAATTGGATTTGATTATTTTTCTTCTTCTTGATCACAACTAGTGAACACCATTCAGTGTGCTGCTCAGGGAAGATCAAGCCCGCTTTCCGTAATTTCTGTAACTCTTCAAACAGCCCATCCCGCAACTCAAATGGCATATACTTGACTTTCTGTTGCACAGGACGGCTTCTTTCCTTCAACAGAATTGTATGGACAGCGAGACTAGGAGGAATGCCCCTAAGTTCATCGTAACTCCAAGCAAAAATATTGCAAAACTCTTGGATCAAAGTGATATAATCCTCCCGTTCCTTTGCACTAAACATGGAACCTAGATTTATTGGCCGCTCATTGTCTGGCGTACCAAGTCTAGCTCGATAACATCCGTGTCTCTTATTCAATCTTGATCTTCTAATGGCTCATTCAACGTTATTTGATAGACGTCTTATGTGGTTGATCACTCTTTGGGTTCATAAGTCTCAACGACGTCTCACTTGTAGACACATCTTCCATTGTCTCTAACTCTGTAGAAGATAGGGAAGCTCACTCACTTTGAGGTGATTCAGGATATGCATCAACTACCACACGTCTAGCACCTCTGCCAAAAATCAATCTACCAGCGGGTATATCTACTCGACAGTATGCTTGCAAAATCCAAGGTCGACCAAGCAATACTTGGTAACTCGAATGCCCTGTAAATCAGATTACGCTAAAGTCCAACATGCATTCTATGTTGGCAACTGTCACGTGGACTTTAGTAATGTAGCTCTCCGACTGTCTCAGACTATCCTCATCCATTCTAAGGATTGTGGAGGCATCTTTCTGAATCGCAAGGCCCAACCTCTCCATCAATTTAGAACTCATAATATTAATCGAGGATCCTAGGTTGACGATAGCATTATCCACTAGAATCTCATCAACATAGGCTGCAACCCTTGGGTAGTGCTTTTTGGCATGTTCAAACCATTCATTCCCTACCTGCACTATTCCCAAGGGTTCTATGATATAACCCTATGCAAGATCTTTCTAAATTCTTTGCGTACTCTTGGCAATAGGTTGATTAGCTACAAGAGATTCACGTCTGGTTTAACATCACAAAGGGAGCTAGCTAAATCAAATTCGTGATAATTCACTAAAGCTCACTTCTTGCACAAAACCATCCCCTCTTTAAGACGATGTCACATCGCATAGGGTTGAAGGTCACCACATGGGTTTGGCAAGAGAAGAATATATGGGGATTCAAGAGCTTAGACTCCATAGATGGTAGAGATAAGAGAAGGGTTGAAGGTTTCAAGCCAAGTTCTTGAAGATAAGAGATAGCAGGGTGAAGTTAGAATTAGGGAGAGGAGTAGACGGAAGAGAGGAGTAGACGGAAGAGAAGGGGTTTGAAGAAATTGAAGATGTAGAAGAATACTAAAAAAAAGAATTAGAAAATGTAGAAGAATACTAACAAAGATGAAGCCTGTCAGATTCTTTCAGCATTATGAGAAGATATAAGTCTAATAGACAAAAACGTATACAAAATAATACCTTCCTCTATGATGCTCAGATTGCCAATCCGATGCTTCCATTGGCTCCAAAAGGGGGGTTAAATACTAGGACACTTAGCCATAATTTTGCTAGATCGCTCCTTCTTCATCTTCCACTTTGGAGTGCTGTTCATTGCGTGAAAACAGTGATCGTGCATCATGTGATTTCATCAATCTCTCTTTTTACATAAAATCCTCTCAAATTGGCTAAAAGATACATGCTTTATTTTACATGTCATCCTAATCTAGAAGTTGTCTATAGTTTTATGGATTTTTACAAGAGATAATATCTAAAATATCAAAAATTGACTAAAAACTTATCCAAAAAAATCTAATATTTTGAACCATGGACAATAACACTAATGCCTAAAGTGGCATTGGCTCTCTAAATCTTAAAGGAAGCCACACACTAGATTTCTTTATACAGTGTGCGCGTAGCATTAAGACAACGCTGCACCGGCTTTATTGTCTCTTTTTTAACTCTCACCTTTTTTCTCGACACCTCTTTATCTCTCTTGGCGTCAGCCTTACTCTCTACGGGCTTCAAAGGTCCCCCTTCTGTCAAGATTGTGGGAGAGAAGGAAGGAGTCTCACTTGCAGCTTTCTTGCTTGCACAATGGGGAAATACACACAAAGGTGGAGGCTAAAAACAGTTTTCCTCTTCTTAGTTGTGTAAGCCAAAAGAACTCTCATACAAAGAAATAGAAGAACCCTATATATGGATCTCAAACCAAACTCAACTAACTAAGGTGGCATACTAACTGAGCCACGAACTAGAGTAGATAAGGATAGCTGTCATGTAGCTATTATTCATGGTCGGTGTACCAACCGCGTCTGCAACTGACAAGTCGGTGACATAAATACACAACGGTCACCCTGGCGTATCACGAGTGGAGCTCGATATCGCAACACTCCCCCTCGAGCTCAATCCCAATTCTTGCACACCAAGTAGGTCTCTGAACTTGCGCAACTTCTCTGCGCCCAATGCCTTCGTGAATATGACAGCTACCTAATCCTCTGTGCTGACATAAACTAGATCAATAAGACCTAGTAAAACCCTCTCTCGCACATAGTGATAATGCACCTCAATGTGCTTTGTTCTAGCATGATAGACTGGGTTATTTGCCAAGTGTATACTACTCATGTTGTCACAATAAATGACAACTGGCCCATCTGTAGACTGATGCATATCATAAAGTAGCTTATGCAACCAAGCTACCTCACATGCAGCCATTGCTGCACCCCTGCACTCAGCCTCTGTGCTCGACAAGGCAACTGTAGGCTGTTTCTTGCTGCTCCAAGTGACTGCAGCACTCCCAAAAGAGAACACATATCCACAGGTAGATCGTCTAACAGAAATACTACCATCCCAATCAGCATCAGTGTATCCATGCAACTGTATCTGAACCCCAGTCTCATAAAATAGTCCATACTGCAATGTGGACTTCACATACCTGAGTATGCGTCTAGCCGCATCCAAATGTGGTTTCCTTGGAGCCTGCATAAACTGACTTACCAATCCAACAACATAGCTCAAATCTGGCCTGGTAATAGTCATATAAATCAAACTTCCTACTATGCGTTTGTACATAGTAGGGTCTTCTAGAAGCCCACCTGCATCTGTGCTCAGCTTCACATTCTACTCCAAAGGAACTGAAATAGGCTTACAGCCTGTCATCCCATTTTTGGACAGCATGTCCAATCCATACTGCCTCTACAAGAGCTGTATCCCACTTGGTGATCTAATCACCTCAATGCCCAAGAAATAATGCAGCTCTCCCAAATCCTTCATCTCAAACTTCTGATTCAATAGCATTTTCACATGAAGGATATCTTCATCACTGTCACCTGTCATAATCAAATCATCAACATAAATGACAAGTAGCATAATACCTTTCTCTATTTTTCTCACATAAAGTGAGAAATCTGCCTTGGAAAGCTGAAAGCCAATAGTGACAAGATACTGTCCTATCTTGTCAGACCATGCTCTAGGTGCTTGCTTCAAGCCATACAAGGATTTCTTCAACCTGCAAACAAACTCAGGATGAACATCATGCACATAACCTGGTGGCTACTCCATATAGACCTCTTCTTGCAAATCACCGTGCAAGAAGGCATTCTTTACATCCATCTGATGTAAAGACCATCCCTTTGATGCAGCCATAGCAATGACTGCTCTTACGGTTGCCATCCTTGCAACCGGACTGAATGTTTCTTCATAGTCAATGCCATATGTTTGTGCATACCCGTTGACTACTAATCTTGCCTTGTATCTGTTCACAGAACCATCTGCATTGTGCTTCACTTTATAAACCCACTTACAGCCAATTGCATTTTTACCTTTAGGCAAAGGTACCAATTCCCATGTAGCATTTGCTTCCAAGGCATCCATTTCTTCATCCATGGCTTTCTCCCATTTTTCTTTTCCCATGGCTTGCTCAAAAGAAGTGGGTTCTGGTTCTTGTATCACTTTGACCATATATGCATAGTGAATGGCTGTAAATCCATCATATTTCAGCCTATCCACAGGATACCTAGCTCTCGTAGACCTGCGCAAAGTAGGTTCACTCCCAGGTGCTCTCAAAACATCCATGGTCCTCCTTACTCTAGGTGTAACAATAGAAGGAATACCCAACTCATCATCAATGCTCTGTTCTGAGCCACTGGATTCACCATCCACATAAGAGTGACCTGCATTCACATCAAACATGGGCTCATCAACCTTCTCTTTTCCTTTTCGTGATACCTGCATACCACTATTTGCATTACTTTGAGAAGATTCTCCTGATCTCAATCTGCCTGTCCATGGCGAAGAATGTGAACCACTGCTAGAGGACGCTCCAGGTCCACTAATATTTTGTGACTGCTGCTGTGAATTCTGTGCAGCATTACCATTTTGTGCATCTATATCATCAATCACATTTACTGGTTTATACCAGCTACTCATCTCATCAAAAACAACATCTCTGCTCACTGTAAACTTACGAGTAGAAGGGTTATAGCATCTATACCCTTTTTGCTGCAGAGAGTAACCAATAAAGATGCACTTCTCAGCTTTTGGATCCAACTTGGATCTCAACTCATCTGGCACATGTACATAGGCAATGCAACCAAAAATTTTCAAATGAGAAATATCTGGTTTCCTACCAGTATACCTCTCCTCTGGAGTCATTCCATGTATTGCTGCAGTGGGAGTCCTGTTCATTATGTAGACTGCTATAGCAACTGCTTCAGCCCAATAAAAATCTCGCAAGTCTTTTTCATTGAGCATGGCACGAGATATCTCTCCAATATGCCTGTTTTTCCTTTCTGCAATTCCATTTTGTTGTGGGGTATGACTGCATGAATATTGCTGCTTTATGCCATGCTCCTGCAGGAACCTTGCAAACTCATTTGAGAGGTACTCTCCCCCTCCATCTGACCTTAGGCATTTTATCTGCATGCCTGTTTCTTTTTCAACCATAGCTTTAAGAGTTTTGAAGTGCCCAAAAACTTCACTTTTCTTTTTCATAAAATACACCCAAACTTTTCTGCTATAGTCATCAATAAAAGTGACAAAATAATGATAGCCTCCAAGAGATGCAGCTTTAGTAGTCCACACATCAGAGTGGATTAATTCCAATGGCTTCTCACTCTCTTGAACATGTCTAGGAAATGGTTTCCTTGCCTGTTTTCCAAACTGACAGGCTTCACATACCTTATGCATTTCTGCAATCTTGAATTTGGGCAATCCTGCAACAATATTTTGGGCCTGCATTGATTTAAGTCGTTGTACATTAACATGACCAATGCGTTTATGCCAAATATCAATATCTGCAACTACACCGGTCCCATGTGCAAACATTGTTGCACTCAATTCATGCATGTTTGCATCCAACGTAAACATTCTGCCCTTCTTCTTTCCTTTTGCTATCAAGCGACCTTTATTTTTCATATCCTCAACAAAGCATCCATGAGGATTAAATCTAACCTGCAAGCCCTGCTCAACCATTTGACCAACAGAAACCAGATTCTTCGTGATATTCGGGACATGAAATACATCGGACAGGTATTTCTTTTTCCCATCCTGCATAGACAAATGAATTTTTCCAATCTGCACAATAGGATGTGCAGTATCATCACCAGTCTCCACAAATCCTGGTTTTTCCATTTTCCTTGCATCCTCCATCCATTCTGCATGACTTGTCATGTGGTTTGATGCACCTGAGTCAACATACCATACATCATTGCTTTCTTCTGCACTTGTCACAGAATTGTTCATGTGATGCACCATAAACAAATGCTCATTTCTGTCATCACCCTGTCTACTAGAAGATGCATAATTCCCTTGTTGCAGTTTTCCATTCATGATGTCATTCTGCTTTTTATAGCAGTCTTTAGCCATATGACCCATTTTACCACAGTAGTAGCATTCAACATTACTGTTTGCATTTTGGCCTCTTTGCCATCCACCACGACCTCTTTGGCTCCCCCTGCCTCTAGAGTTACCACGTCCTCCTCCATAGGACTGGTTTTCTTGAGTTTACTGCATATTCTGATTTCTACCACGGCCTCCATATCGGCCTCCTCTACCTCTGCCTCTACCTCTTCCAGCATTTGAGTAGAAGACAGTTTCTTTTGAAGTTCCTCCTGAAGAAGATGCACCACCATTTCTCTGCTCCTCAGAAAATAGAAGAGCAATCAACTCCTCAAAATCAGGAAATCTTTCACAGACGGAAATGGATGTTCGGAACTGTGCATAATCCTTTCCTTGACCATTCAAGGTCACTGAGACTAAATCATCATCTTCCACTGGCGACCCAATGGAAGCAAGTGCATCTACAATCTTCTTCACCTTCATGTGGTAGTCATTGATGCTCATACTTTCTCTTTGCACATTGTGCAACTCTTGCTTGAGCTGCATTTTCCTGGCTTGCGTATTTGTGCTATACATTTTTGACAAAGTATCCCATGCCTCCTTTGGCGTACTTGCACCTTGAATATGCACAATCATAGAGTCTGAAATGTTGATAGACAGCCAGTACATAACTTTCCTGGCTCTCTCATGCCATGCTTTAAATGCATGCATTTGCTGTTGATTGGGAACATCAGGAAGAACTGGTTCTTCTTCATTTCGTGCAACAAATTCCCAATATCCTTTTCCCATAAGGAAATTCGTCATTCTAAACTTCCATGCTTGGAAGTTGTTCTTGTCAAGCTTTTCAGTGACAATCTGTGAGAGAGAATCAGACGCCATTATAGAACACTGCAAAAAATTTTGTCACTGCAAAGAACACAGCTTCAGCCTCACAAAGGCAAATCTGCAAAACTGACGAAAGTGGTATTTGACCACACAGTCACTTCCTAGTGACGATTTTGCATCAACAGGCAACAGGGATGATTCTGTAACTCCCAATGTCTCTGCGCACAAGCATACGATGAAATTTCTACAGTAACTTTTCACTGACCTGTAGAATAGTGGTTGCACAGCATAAAACTGGGCCTTTTCCTGAGTGCCTGCAGAAAACTTCCGCCTCCAAAACAGGCCCCGAAATGGCCTCAAATAAAAAAAACAAGGTCGCCAAGGGCTAAAGGCCTCTCCCGCAGCATATACTGCCCTCTTGCTTCACCACGAAGGGCGTCTCAACCTGAGACAATACACTCTTGCACTTTCTGGCTATGCTTCCTGCAGAGATCTGCTCCCAAAACAGAAAATGAAAGCAACACTGCTCCTCTTACCAGAACACCGCGAGCTTGGCTTGCTTTCTTGAGCTCCTTACCACGAAAAAGGCTCTGATACCATGTCAAGATTGTGGGAGAGAAGGAAGGAGTCTCACTTGTAGCTTTCTTGCTTGCACAATGGGGGAATACACACAAAGATGGAGGCTGAAAACAGTTTTCCTCTTCTTAGTTGTGTAAGCCAAAGGAACTCTCATACAAAGAAATAGAAGAACCCTATATATGGGTCTCAAACCAAACTCAACTAACTAAGGTGGCATACTAACTGAGCCACGAACTAGAGTAGATAAGGATTGCTGTCATGTAGCTATTATTCATGGGCGGTGTACCAACCGCGTCTGCAACTGACAAGTCGGTGACATAAATACACAACGGTCACCCTGGCGTATCACGAGTGGAGCTCGATATCTCAACACCTTCCTCGTCAAGATTTAGAACTTCGTTCCTTTATCATCCTGCCTAGGGTTTCTGTCGACAGGTTTTACATTATCTTTGTCGCCTTCTCTATTTTTCTTGGCCTCTTGTTACGGCACGCAAGCTAGAAGCTTCTGTCCCATTAATGTACACAGCCTCGATGAGGCTCACCCCACTACCACCTCGCTATTCTTTGAAAATAACCTTACCCCTTTGGAGTATTTGTTTCGGCCCATCATCCTACTAAAAATTGTTTCCTTGCGCACGATGATTAACAGGCCCTGGTTTTGCCGATTGCCTTGCTGGAGGGAACTGATCTTGCTCCAACAAGTGGCTGCTAAATGGCCAGACTTTCCGCAAATGTCGGACTTGACATTTGGGAAATTACATGGATAATGTTTCATATCCATGTAGTGCTTCATCATGTCCTTGACTTCGCTAAGGACATTTGATGAACTCGACTCATAGCCCTAATCGTCTACCTATCGGGTCCCTTGGCCGCATAATTTGATTAGGCATTGGTTGCATTGGTTGCTAACCCATAGGAATGATGTTAGGGTTCATAGCTTGGCCTTCCACATTTGGAGGCATCTGACTAGCCATAGGCATAGTCACACTAGGCGGAGCTGGCAATAAAGGCACATTTGGCACCATGTTCCCTCTCCCATTATGGTTGGCCATCCCTATCCCTTGGCTTCCACTGCCATTGATCGGTTGCAAATTATTTTTCAACGCTAGACCCATATTCGAATTGGTTTGAGAAGCATAGGCCGCTTGCGGTTGGGATTCTATTTCTTGCGCTCGTCTATTGGCAATGTCTATATCCATCAAGGTGACACTACTCAACTGCAGTTGGATGTTAAAATCAAGACGATGCAAGAAGTATTGTAACTGGGCAGCAGGTGGGATAGGGATAGAGGCATCCAATTGACGAAAAAACTCTTTGATTTTCTTGGCATATGCTCATATATCTTCATGCGGTTCTTGGCGTGTCAAATTCAACACGAGCAGTCCATATTGGCCACCCCTCTCAAGGGAGTTTGGCTTCATAAAATAAGTCCACAGTGATTATGGTACCAACCTCAAGGCCGTGATACCATGTAGAGGTCCTTCCCTTCAAGGTCATGTTGAAGAACATCATTAGATGCCCTTCCTCTTAGATGCAGAAATTAAAGCTTTTGGAACTCTCTTATATGAAGCTCCGCATCCTCTTCCACTAACCCATTAAAAATGGATAGGGGAAAACCTAAGGCTGGAAAATCTGTCATTCCCACAGGGATTGCAATAGGTTGGGCCATGGCAATGATCAGATTTGCTAACAGAATCGGGACATGCAAAGTTGTCACACCACTCGAAGTGGGCAAATTAATTGGGAGGGGAAAAGTACTAGAACTTCCACCTCGTGACAGACTTTGATTCAGGCTAAGGTTACTAAGACCTCGCCCTTGAATAGGTTCAGGACTACTCCTTTTAGGAGAATAATGCATATTGATTTTGGCTCTTCGTCTAGTTCTCTTGGCTCTCTCGCATTTTTGGAGTTTGGCTTGATGGATCTCTTCAAAGGAAATCAACCAACAAGTAGGTCCCCAGAGACCCTATATTCAAAAACCACCACTTTGAGGTAGCTCTCGACAAATGCACCACTAATGGGACAAAAAATGGATTGGCACTAGCTATGACACTAGCCAGACCTCATGCACACAACAAATAACTCCAGCACCACACGGCCTCACGGTCAAGAGTGTCTATAATAACTAAATGCACACTAGATACATCTAATATTGCGTTTGTAGCTAGATAAGATTCCAATGACACCTTCCCCAAAACGCCTCAAAGGAGGTATCCCACACATATTGGTAATAAGTGCCACGTATCACAGACATAGGAGGCATCCCATTGATTGATTGTCGTGGCCCCATTGTAGCTCTCCTACATCTTGGGGATTGGCCCCTCAATGCTCTACTCTTACATATAAACAAAGTTGCACAAGACTCATCTTTTCTTTCAGCGAGATCCATGAGATACCATGTTTTCTCACCAATAATTTTCCCCAAGAAATGAACAGCTAACCTACGGCAAGTGAAATCTCACCCTCTCAAGCATGGGTCAACTATAATTCAAAAAATTGCTATGCATTTCCAAGAGTTGATACCATGTGTATGATCAATGCAATAGTGGATGTCTCATTGTGCACAAACAGTTATGTTTCGAAATCAGTCTATGTGCTAGTATGCAAACAGTCTTTTCATGAATTCCAACTAATACACATATGCTTCGTTGCAAGAATCTAGTACCAAGGTGAACCTTGTGCTACTAGATTTCTTGTTTCCAAATAGTATATTTCCTAAATGCTATGCATAAAAAATTTAATTAGAATTTGTATTTTTTAAACCCTCAAACTGTTGCACAAAATCCTCCTCCCCCTCACCGTTTAAGTTTTACTTCGTTGCATAGGTGTATAGAGGTTGTTTTATCATGGTTTAATGTATAAAAAGCAATAAATCATGCATTATGACAAAACGATAGGGCAAACTAAGGCCAAACCTCATGCTTTGCCACTACCATACATCCACAACCACTTATTATATTTTTTCATATTTTTCTAAGGCATATTCCTATTTTTCTCTATTTTTCCAATAAAAATTTTGATATATTTTCAAAGTTGTGGCTCTTGATTCTTAGAACAACAAAAATTTAGATTTTATTGGCATTTTATCCCATGTGTATTGGTTTATCCCACCCGAAAATACCAAAAACCCCCATTTTTCTCATAAAAACCATGTTTTACGGGTTTTTCAAAATTATTTCTAGCATTTTGACTTCATGTTTTCTGATTTTTTCACTATACAAGCATAAAGAAGACAATAAACAACATGTCTACCAATTTTCACTCCATAAAAACAACATTGGCTCAATCAAATATTTAAAAAATAATTTTCCTTTATAAAATAGACTTACCTATTTTTTCCTTCTTTGCGGGTTTTAAAATCTGATGCGGGATTGCAGATCAGGCCTCATTCAAGATTTAGCCCATCTCTGGACAGCCAACTCTAGTGCTCCATCGATTCAAGAGTGATCCGGTACCATGCTGGACAAGTGCTCACCACCCAATTCTCTTCTTGATTCTTCCCACGTGAATTGCCTCTTGGAAGAGAGAGAGGGAGAAGAGAGAAAGACTAGTTTTTGTTCTTCATCTTCAGCCAGTCATCTCACGTGTGAAGACTGGTGATTGGAAGTGTAGAGAAGAGGAAAATCATGCATACAATCTGTTTTTTGGGGGGGGGGAGGGGATAATGCTTTGAAGCTCCACAAGCCCCCTCCAACAAATCATCACCTCATCCATGGCATTCATTTCCTGCCTATGCCGAAAAAAATGGACCCTCCCCCACGAAATCAATTTTAATTACGGGCCCTTCCCCAAAGGTCACACCCTTTAGGCTAAAGTATTTTCCCACTTGACATCCTTTGGGTCTTGGCCTCCCGGGCATCCCCATTTCCATATTCAATGTCCGAATTATGATCTGAAAATTCTTGGGCATCCTTCTCAAAGTCCCGCACTATTGGGCATCTCCAAAAGTCCTATTTGACAATCAAAAAATTTATGAAAATTCCCCAATCGCCGCTCGGTGGGTCTTTAAAGCCATTTTGGGAATTGCCGCTTCAAATCGTATTGGTTGCAGGTATCGCCTTCAACAAAGTCTATTTTTTCCCTAAAATTTGGAATTTTTGGCTATTTTTAAGCACTTCTCAGTGTCAAAAATCATCTTTCATGGATGTCTAAGCAAAAAGGCCCACCTCCTAAAAGCAAGCACACACTACCTCGCAACGCCTAGAAAATCACACCCAAGAGCTAGGAGGCCACAGAATAAGCGATATAGACAAAGACAAATGGTCAAGCCACTATGGGTTCCCAAGACCTTGTTGCAAGCACATGGCTATTACAAGGGCATTGCCTGGATATGGGTGCTTAAAGTCAAAA
Organism: Lygodium microphyllum; assembly: GCF_053477565.2. Classification (NCBI taxonomy): domain Eukaryota; kingdom Viridiplantae; phylum Streptophyta; class Polypodiopsida; order Schizaeales; family Lygodiaceae; genus Lygodium; species Lygodium microphyllum. The sequence continues at coordinate 89,436,516 of NC_141157.1, forward strand.
ATTTCAAGGGCATTACTCAAGTGCCACCCTCAAACCCATCCATGTGAGATAGAATAACATTTAAGGAAGAAAAGCCCTAAGAGATCCTTATACTCGAGCCTACAGAGCCTAGAGATACTAAACCCATAGTGCCCAAGATCACTAAGTCGTCGGTGCTACAACAAGTCCATCGACCAAAACTGCAGCCAACTCCCATTGACTCAACCACGCCCAAAAAGCTTGGTGACCCAATCACTATTCAAGTTGACTGTAGCATATCCTCTAAGCTGCACGCCCCACCCATGGTCCATAAGGATGAATCCCAAGGACCCACCTAAGGATCAGCCGCCGCTAGAAGCTTCCTTGTCTAGCTCGTCTTGATCCTACCCGGCGATAGGTCTTAAACCATCCTACGAATGGCAATCGATCCTCACATTCGCTAAAGACCTAGCTGAAAACACAAGAGATGACCTAGTCACTTGTGTCAAGGGCTTAGATACCACTTTCACTCTACTTGCTAAGAGCTATGAGCGCTTAGACCTAGGTCTACTTGACCCATCCTTAGTATTGGAAGTTCACGCCATGCCATGCACCTAGGAAGAATACGAATTCGTGATGGTAAAAACCCCCATAGTCATAGAGGAATTGATCATTGATGCCAAGATATCTCAAGACCAAGCCCCTAAACAATGGTTGATCACCTCCTATAGCAAGAGTAGAGTTATTGCCAAGCTAGTTGAGAATGACTCACCCTTCTTATGCAAGTGATATGCCCACAAACTCTAGTGGGAACAAGAATGCTACTAGATCATGACCGATGCTAAGTGCAATGATGTGCCATTAAGACCTCTGAGTATGATTCCACTTCTGTAGCTCCAACCTCTTATCAGGAGTTGACTACCATTTGTGACAGACCCCTAGAAGAGCACCACCCATACTTAGAACAAATTTCGACGGAGGAAGAGTTACACATTGCTAGCAGGATCAACTCCGGTGACATCCTCATGGATGTTCTCACCTATCTCACTCAAGTAGGCATCCATCCTTTTGACATGGACCGCTATGCTAATCTTGAATACAATCCAAACTTCTATGATTGGCTCATGCAAAAGTGAAACACCACAAGCCAATGTTGAATGCCTTTGACCCCTCAAACCTTAATGCTAGGAAGGATTCTAGGGCAAGGTGGAATCAAACATATGAACAAGTAAGGTGAATGAAATGCACAAATGAAGCCTCCATCAATGACGAAGAGCAGAAGAGAGTGGATAAAAATCAACTCATGATTGATGAAAAGTCATAATTTTTTTTGGAATGAGTAGGCTACTTGAAGGAAAAGATTCTCTTCTTGTAATTAAGCATGCTAATTTTCCATAGAAAGCATAATTAATTCCTACTCAACTTTTTGCAACAAATTACCTTGACGACGCTAATTGTGAACTATGGCATTATGACAAATACCCACTATAGTAGGCCAAGATAAAAACAGCAAACTCCCATTCTCATAAGAAGAGTAGGTGAAGTACAGCCTCTCATTGGAGATGAGGGCTTATAATCAATTCAAATTCAGGTATCTCCTGAATCTAGAAGACATAGTCGTAGAAAAACTAGCCATCTAGCAACTGGTGAAGCAGCGGAAGCTTCAGAAGTACATGGAGGTAGTTGGTCAAGCCATCAACTATGAGAAGCGTACTGAGTTCCTTAAAACCTTTAACAAAAATTGGGACACTGTCATGGTGCACCTAGAAAATAAAGCTCGCCAAGTAGAAATCGAATTGAGCCCTGAGCTGGTACAGAAAGTAGTGGGCCTACCAAACAAAGTGGCGAGATGGCCAAAATGAGATGTGTACAACATGCTAGGGATAGACAAAGTGATAGTGCACACCAATGACAATATCGACCTAGCTGACATCCCCAATCTATCTAGAGGTTCAAATCCAGGCCAAAATGGTACACGCTCTATTTTCCAATCAATGGTATAATGCATTGATGAGCAAAATCAATGTACCAATGCTAGAGAGTATTGATGCCCGGTCCTTCAACGAGGTAAACCTCAATGGCTTCATGAGGAAGACAATAGAGATGTCAACAAAAGGATTAGCCATCGGTGGAAGATGTGCAAGGGGAGAGTCCTTGGCCTCCAAAGCCAAAAAATCGTTGTTGCATGGGATTCGCGTGGGGGGGTTTGTGAAGTCGCTTGCCATAGGGATGCTTTGAGATGGGAGAACTCAACATAAAATAAATATCCAAAAGAGTTTAGTTTCAATTTGAATGAGAAAATAAATTCTTGAATTAAGTTATAGGCAAGATACATGTTCAAAAGACTTTTGGATATGATCAAATTCAATCTGAGAAAGAAAAGAAGAAGGTGGAATCCAGGAAGGCGAGAAGTATCAAGTTCAAACTCAAAAGCCACTTCAAGGAACTCGATGACTACCTTTAAAATAGGCGAGAAGCTTAAAGCTCAAGCTTCATAGGCGAATCAATGGCAGAAACTTCAATGTAGGTGAGGGGCTTAAAGCTCGACCTCAAGCCTTCTCTCCAAATTCAATGGCAATCTTCAAAGAAGGCAAGGGATACAAGCTCCACCTCTAGCCTTTCACACTTGATTTGATGGCCTATATCTTCAAATTTATTGGCAAAGCTTTGAATAAGATCTACTCCACCTCAAGCCTATTCTCCCAAATTCGAAGCGAGATCTTCAAGGAGGTGAGGGATTCAAGCTCAACCTCTAGCCTCTCTCCCTTTATTTGATGGCAAGATCAAAGAGGGCAAGGGATACAATCTCAACCTCAAGTCACTCCCATATAAGGTCTTCAAGGAAAGATCAAGGAGGGTGTTGTGATAACCTATGTCAATTTACTTACTTGTCATATTACCTAGATAATTACCCATATGATCCTGGTGGGAATCATGCTGCAAGTGGTAAACAAGTTGGCACATGTCAGAGGATGTGCAGGTTTGGGAGGGGACAGATGTTGTGACACTGCACGTCCACCACTGCAAACCTGAGGGCAGAGTTTTTCACCATCCTGGAAGAATTTGCAGGGGTAGATAAGGTTGGGATTGAAACTTGAGCTAGTTGCTACTCCCTTCTAGTCATCTTGTTTTGTAGGTCTTTTAAGCTCTTTAAAATATCCTCCATTATATCTTCAACAGTCGGTTTTGCAGATGGTCTGACAATGGCAGCATGAATAGGAATAGGAATAGGCATAAGCATAGAAATAGATACACAAGGCTGAGGAATAAGAGAAGTAGTGGATGGAGCGACATGAGAAGTAGGAGAAGTCATGGTAGGAGAAGACATCGCTAATGGTGACTGCATTCCATTATGCAAGTGAGCCTTCCATTTCCGCCTCTTTGTCAGTGTAGAAATTGCATCGACAGCATCGTGCCAATCCATCTTCAATCCCAGAGGCTGTGTATGGTCTTCAAGCAACTCTCCCAACACATCCTGAAGTGTAGGATCAGCCTCCTGCAAGAATAACTCCACTTTCTTTGAGTTCAGAGCTCTTTGCTCTAGTGCATCCAACTAGTTGTATCATTCTTCAAACTCTCACAACAACTCAGAAGCAACAAGTCCTTTGTTGGGCTAATAGATGCACTCTTTGAATGTCTTTCACATAGAAATACCATAATCCTCCAGAAAATATTCACATTTGAGCACTTTCTTGAAAACATTCGAGTTAGAGTCTTGCACAAATAAATCTAACACTTTAACTGGCAGAGCAGACGTGGCAAGCCGTAAGAAATAGTTGCTCCAATTGGATGAAACTCCAAAAAAGTGCATGTGGCTTTCAAAGGATTTAAGGTAGACTGAAACATTCCGGCCATCAAATAATTTGCGCTCACTAACCACAACCTCAATTGCCTTGGTTGCAACATGTGTATGCTCTTGTTCTTGATGCAACACTCGTTGTTGATCCAATTGCTACTAATGTAACTGATGTTCCTGCTGCTGCATAGATAACTACATCAATTGATTTTGCATGACAATGGCTGAAGAAAGAGTTTGAAATAATGTGTTTATCTCATCAATCGATGAAGAAGATGGATTATTCAAAGAGTCTTCCATCTCGATGATCAAAAGCGATGCTTTTAGGTCGAGTTCACCAGATGTCACACAGGATTCGCGCGGGGGCTTGTGAAAGTTGCTCGCCACAGGGACGCTTTGAGATGGGAGAACTTAACATACAAAATTTATCCAGAAGATTTTAGTTTCAAGTTGAATGAGAAAAATAAATTCTTGAATTAAGATATAGGCAAGATACTCAAAAGACTTTCAAATTAGATCAAAAGAGTTATGGGAAAGACAAGGATGAATTCTCAATCTAAGAGAAGAGAAGAAGGTGGGATGTCCGATTTTATGGAAAGAATTTCAAGGCAAGGAGCATCAAGCTCAAAGTCAAGCCACTCTCGTAGAAATGATGATGAGAATTCGGAAGAGGGCAAGGAGCTCATAGCTCGTTGACTTGGAAGCCCCCTTCATGGAACTTGATGGGGATCTTCAAAAGTAGGCAAAAAGCTTAAAACTTAACTCAACCTGCATAGGTGACTCGATGGTGGAAACTTCAATGTAAGAGAGGGGCTTAAAGCTTGACCTCAAGCCTCTCTCCCTTGAATTGATGGCCCTAAGCCTCTCATAGTCTCCCCTTTATATAGTTTTTCCTTCTACATCTTCACATGTTGTGTTTTTCTTTACCCAAAAAACCAAAGGCTTTGTAAATTTAAAAAGACATTAAAGTTTCTGTTTTTAAAGCTTATGATTTTAAAAAAACCTTATGCGCTTGAGTACGTTTAAGCTTTTTTGCCACCCTTCCTCAAATCAAGGCTAATGGCAATCAATCCACACGGTGATCTCCTGCCCGACTTTCTTCAGCTGCTCTAAAAGAACCAAACCACCTGTTATGCCCAAGTCAGTTGTTGGTAGATATCCTTTGCCATTTTGTAGTGTCACAAAGTAGCCCACGAGCATCACATCCTTGATTCAGTCATCGTTAATGACGTTATGTGATCTGCGTTTCAGAATGCCATCATCATTCGGACAGTTCGTCATATCTGCCTCATCAACTTCGATGGCCATCTTCACATTGTCATCTTGCATGTAGAATATGTCTTGTATTCTGCCGATCAGTCCGTCACCCTGCGATTCCTCTCGGCTCTCAAGGAACAGTTCATTCCAATAATACAGGGTGTCTTGTTCTGTTAGCATGGATGGGAGCTTTAGTCGAAACTCGTCCAAACAAGGAATGCAGAAAGACAGTCGAGCCCCTCTTTCAATCTTTTTTTTTTTAAAGATCAGTATATCGCACTTCACCCTTCTTGGCTACCTCCGTCTAGTGCTTGATTCCCAGCTTCACATCCCATCGTACGTAGCACATTGAACTTATATCTCTCAGTTGAGATGAGTAGAAAATCTTGTAGTTCTCCCGGCGGTCTAAACAGCTCGAGTGTTGCGACACGACCCTATATCGGTACATCCAAAACAGCAATAGTCGGTTTGGAGCATCCAAATAGAAATTTCATACCCAGTACCTGTAACTCTTCTAAACGAATATTAAAAGATTCTTTCAACCATCCTTTGTTGTCAATCGGTATAAGCTCGAGAACAAGCCATCATAGAGATGCAACCCTATCAACCTCCAATTAGTATCAATGATGCCAATCTTACATTTGTTTGTTGGTCTTCCAATGCCGTAAGAAACATCTCCCATAGCTCTGCTGACACGCTTTCCTCTGTTGCAATAGCATCATTGTATTCTCAAGGTTCCCGACGTGATTTGCTTTAAATTGCTCATCTGACTTATATTTGTTGTCAAGAATAGACACCTCTGTAATCTTTTGATCTATCTCTCCTTTTAGATTGTTGAAACTGCTTAGTTGACCCTCTGTCCATAACAACTCTTCTTGTGATTATATTTGGCTCGTACAAATAGCTCTTTTTCCTATTTTGGCTTTTAGATACACATGATAAGGTAGTGAACTAAAAATAAACTTCCCGTTTGCATTCGATACAGTACGACATAAGGCTTTCTCATCAAATGGTGAATCTTGATGGTCTTCAAGACATACATGCTTTAATGTTGTACAATGTGCCCTAGCAAGAAAATAGAACCGCGTGCTCAATCATTCATGATTTGAAGAGGACATGCAAAATTGATTCCATGGTATGCAACCAATCAAACGATGATCCACACAAAAATTATAAATGCACTGAAAAGAATGTACCTAGCCTATCTACGTGTGCTCGTGCATCATGTAGAATGAAAACAAAAAGACACACACAACGAAAAATAAATTTCTAATGATGCTGACTAATATGTTCAAAATCTTATGGCAAAAAGCTCTGCCCTCAGGTTTGCAATGGTGGACCCATAGTGTCATGACATCTTCGTCCTCAAAGGCCTCCACCATTGGCTTCGGAGCAATCTTGACAGCCATCATAAGAGAAGCACTAGGGAAAGCACAAGATGGCAAGGTAGTTGGTGAGATGTTGAATAGGTCCCTTCCACACCGAGGATAGGAGCAATCTAGTGAAAGGACTGTGAGTGAGGACAAAGGAGAGCAGAAAGCACAATTTGGCCAAGGAAGAGCCAAGAAGTCAAAGAAAGAGACTCTGCAGAAGAAGGCCAAAGAAGAGAGGGAGAAGAATGAGAAAATAGATCTACACAAAGCACAAAGCAAGTTCAAAAGCACGAAAGAACGACGAAAGAAAGAAGAAAGAGATGAGCAAAGAGAATAAAAGAGGAATTCAAAAGCGCTAAGGACGAGAGAAAGAAAAGAGTTGAGGAGGAAGAAATGAGTTCAAGAAGAAGAAGGAAGAAGACATAGCTCTCGCTATATCCACCTCTCAGTGGAGCAACCTTCAAGACAAGAGGAGTTGGTAGCCATGACCCCACCTCGACACGAAGGTCCAAGCACCAGCTTTAAGGCACCCAAAGACATGCCGCCCCTAGTGATTGAGAGAAAGGGCACCCTGTCACTACACCCAACCAAGACTCCTCTACCATGGTAGATGCTAGCAATCCATTGGCATGGGTGCAGTTCGTGGTCAACAAAGAAGCAACTCAAGGCTCAAGTGCAAGAACCCCTGTGATGGGAGTAAGAAGACAGCATCTGCAAACATGGAATCTAGACAAAACCTCAAACGGTCGAAGACAAAGGCATCTACAACTAATGGTCCCTCTGCACTATCGTTGTTCACAACCTATGATTCCTATGTGTAGACACTCTTGTCACAACTGGAATGGGCAAAGGAAGACAAGAAGATAGCCATCGTTGAGCTTGAGGCCGAAAAGGAGACGATGGAAAAATCTCAATTAGAGAGAACCCATCATGTGGCCATCTATCAAAGAGAGATCAAGGAGCTAAAAGCAAAGCTCGAGGCCAAAGGAGGAGAAGACGAGAGATGGCAAACAAAACTCATGGGGAAAACACATAGCGTCATGAGCCTACAATGCAATTTTAATGAGTTGGTGGCGATGTACAAGGATTTACAAAAAGAAAATGAAAAAATCTGAGATGTCGCAGAGCAGTTAACATCAATAGAAGAAGAGAGAAGCCGATGGCACCAAAAGCATATATCAAATCTAGAACAAAGGCTGTTGGCCTTGGAGCTTGAATAACAACAGCACCAAGAAAGAGAAATTGAAGAACAAGAAAAGAGGGTAAGGGCATTAGCCTACAGGCACAACGAAAGCCTGGAAGAAATAAAGAAAAAAGCAGATGATTGGGTGAACAAGAGTGAAGAAAAAGTGAGCACCTTAGCGAGCTAACTAGCCCTTGTAGAATGCAACAAGGTGCTATAAGAGAGTAGGGAAGAGACTGCACAAGTGACCTTGGAAGCCCAACAACGCACCTTCCTCTGCACTCTCTTGGATACTATACAATTTGAGGAAGAGGAGGCCATTGAGTCCTTAAAGAAAAAGCTAGAGATCACCAGCAGGGCTTTAAGGCATGGGCTACATAACCAAATGCAAATTGTAGGGCCCACAAAGAAGTAAATCCACTAGAGCATAGGGGAGAAAAGATGCGAAGACTGAGTGAAGACACAGGGCCAACTTTTGAAAGGGGGCAGCAAGCAGAGGCTCGTTAAAGGGAGGTTTTTACCACAAAGTTGCCCCCACCACTCTTTTTGACCTCTAATGCTGGCCAATATATCTATTCTATGGTTGGATCAATGTGTGGAAAAAAGAAACATACGAACATCAATGTCACTGCACCTAAGGGTTCTCAAGCTAGGTGCTTTCGGTGGCCTCAGTCTACCGGCTCCATCTCTAACCCCTAAGTCCATTTTTAATCCTCACATCACGCTTAGGGCACATGAAGGGTAGGATATATCAAGGGAGGTCACACTCGTTTATGGTTAGACTTGTCTCCCTAAGTCACGCATGGCACCCATAACGATACAGGGATTGGGTCCTCAAGTGTGGGACAATACCTAGGCTCAACCCAACTCCTAGTTCTACTAGCATGAGCACAATGTAGCACACAGTAAAGCACACGCAACCCCATGTAGTGTACCTTCTTTTCTTTTTAGGTACAAACAAAGACTACAACCCACCAACTTCGGATGCCCCATCATCCATGCAATACATTCTTGGCCCCCACCACCACAATCAGTTAATCAACCTCACCAATCCCCACAAGCCCCATCATCATCAACTCACACGACCACCCTTTTTACTCACAAACTCTTCGTTAGCTCAACACTATAAGTTTTAGGGTATTGGCACCCGTCTAGGAGGGGAGTAATCTTATACGACATGTCACCATGCAGCCAAAACAAAGCAGAGGTAAACCAAGGCAGCCCCAGTCAAAAAGTGAATGAAAAAGCTCATTTGGAATAGTGCAAGAGAAGGCAAGCTCAGAAAAAAATATGAGGGATCTCCAACTACTTTGGTGAGGTCCTCTCAAGGATGAGGGAGGTCCTATCAAGGATGAAGGATGCTCTCTCGAGGATGACGGAAAGCACCAAAGATTCTAGTAAGGTGCTCAGAAAGGATGGATATAAGCACCAAATATTCTAGCAAGGCTTTGTCGAGGATGAAGGAGAGCCTTCAAGGGCTCTAGCAAGGAAAGTGTGAGGTGCAATGTAATTCATTTTATCAGCGTGCCAAATGGATATCGGTAAAGGGATAAGGCAACTTGAAGGGAATAAGGAAAAGCCATGTTAAGAGCACATGGTAGGGCAAGAGGACGGATCTGTCTAACACCATGGTCAATTTCAAAAATAGATCCATCCACCAGCCATTCTCCAATCATGGATTTTTCCGACACAATCTTCAATTTCAAGGATAGATCCACCCACCGTCACCATTAGTGAGGGACCAGGCCCAACACGGTCTTCAATTTCAAGGGCCGATCCATCTAGCACCATCCCCCACACGAGCTTGTATACAAACTCAAAAACGTTATCCAGCTACAATCATCCCACCTTTCAACTACTACCCATCAATGCCATGGGATTGTCACTAGGCTAGGAGGGGGGTAATGTTAACCTCAATGCAAGAAGAAAGCATAAAAAGTGGAAGAGCACAAGTGAGGACCTAAAAGAGGTGGACAGGAAGAAAATAGAACACAACCAAAAAAGTAAGAAGAGAAACGGCCAAAAGCACAAGGGCAGCCTCAAAAGCTAAGTCAAAGGCAAAATCACATTTTTAAATGCAAGGCGCCCCAAAAACTTTTTGTAAAAGAGTGTCAGGCTCCCTCTTGTGAAAATTGTAAACGTAGATGGACGGTAGAAAGAAAGCTAGAAAGATAGGAGGACAAGGGAAAAAAGGGCCTAGGCCATAAATAGCCACATAAAGAAAGGGAATAAGAGGATGACCGCCCAAAAGGGATTTGGGGTTTTGTATATAAAGTTAAAAAGTGAATGAGGAGCTCATTCTTTGGTGTGTGGTAAAGCGGATTGATATTCTTCTCTCTTTCTTGCTTCCTTGTGTATGCTTGAGAGAGGGAGTGTGAGAGTGTAAGGGTGAGGGATCAAGGAGAAGTAGCTCTCTATCATCTCCTATCTTCTTCTCTTGTCTTGTCTTGTGCATGGCTATGGAGGATGGAGCTTGAAGGTGGATACTTAAGGTTTCTTGAGCTCGCATCACGAATCGTCACTACAAGTAATTGGGCAATTAGCGACGCCGATTAGCGACGGCGGATATCGACGTCGCTATTGGCGTCGCTATTTGCGTCTCTATTGGCATCGCTATTTGCGTCGCATTTAGCGATGCCAATAGCGACGCCGCAGGAAAAAAAGCCCGGTCGAAACCCGAGCGTCGTTTTCATTTCTTTTGCTTCGACTTTTGAGAGCAAGAGCGAGGGAGGGAGCGAAGGCTTTGTGAGAGAAGAAGAGGAAGAAGACTTGCTACCACCGCCGCCGCCGCCACTGCCGTTGTTCGCGAAGGAGAGGAGGAGCCCTCATTGTAAAGAGAAGCCGCCCCACGCTCCCCATATCTCATTGGTGAGTCTCCCTCTCTCTTTCTTTTGCTTGTTGAAGGTTTAAATCGTTCTCTTTTGCTTGTTTAGGAGAGGAAATGAAAGAGAAGGAGAGGGAGAGGGAGAGAGAGGGAGAGAAAGAGAGGGAGAGGGAGAGGGAGAGTGCATTCTCTCTCTCTCTCTCCCTTTTGCTTGTTTAATGTTTAAATTACTTTCTTTTTTGCTTGTTTAGGAGAGGAAACGAGAGAGTAAGAGAGAAAGAGAGGGAGAGGGAGAAAGAAAGAAAGAAAGAAAGTTATATTAATGTCTTCTAAATACCAAAACTAGCCAATGAGACAAACTGTGGTACAACTGATGAGGTCCAGCTATCCAAAATAAAAGTGCTGAATGAAAAGCTAAAAACTGGAAACTGAAAATACGGTGCTGTGAGTGTGATAAGATAATAGACTTATTGATAATGGTATGCAATGTACTTTGCCATGGGCCACGTACATTGGTAACTCTTTAAGATGGCTTAAAAATGGTCAATTCCTTCATAATGTCCAAGTAGGGGATCTAATTGTGATATGCATAATTCATTGTTTTTGTATTAACTTTATAGGCATGCCAAATTAGAAATCATGCCAACTAGTCAACGGAAGGACTAAAAGAAAATGATACCCTAGCTAATGGTCATTAAGATACTTCATCAAAATGAACCCAAAAGTATTGTTATAGAAGAAGAAACCCTTAAATTGAGTATAGGATAATTTCTCTCAGGTCTTATGACTATGAGTAGAATTGATTGAAATAAATTTTATTACTATAGTTATTAAATTTCATAGATGGCGCGCATTAATTTTAAAATGGATTACTTATACTCAAAGCCGAGATATAACAAATAATTATCTACTGGGACAAACAAATCCTTGAGCATGATACAAGGCCGAGATATAACATCGGAATATCTCTCAACTACTATATACAATGCAAGATTTATGGTCAACTTGCAACTTGACATACATCTCCATAAAGCTATCCATTTAAGCCTCGTTTGCTGTAATGTAGATAAGATGGAAAACGAAGAAGGTCTTATTGTTCAAGACCGCGAGACGTATCTTAATCAGCGTGTCCCATGTCCTTGCTCTCAATGCAAGTTGGCAATTAGACGAAAACGCCGATTGTCTATAGAACACGTACGATGATTTGGCGAGTTTCAATCTGAGATCATTGATCAGGCGATTGCGGATTTTCAGCAAACGGTAATTTGAAGTTAATATTAATCATGCATTGTACTCTCAAGCTAATTGAAAACCATACACAATAAGATTGGGTCTTGTTGGCAAATTTTCTATCCAGGGGGGTGATGTCTCGACCCAAGGGGGAGTGCACCCTTTGCGGCCAATTAGAAGAGTTCCTGGACGTGCAATGGATGGATTGCAGGAGCCAATCGACCACTCGCAAGGCCCATCTATACTGTCAATGCCAGAGGAGACAAACAACCTTCCCGACCTGCCTACAATCTTGGAGCCTGAGATGGAGGCAATGATAGATGCATTGATTCCCATGGATGTTGAGACATCTGACCCGCTTAGAGAGGAAGCATCCATACCATTATATGATGGGTGCCGAGTATCTCGGTTGAAGACATTGCTTGCACTCTTAAGTGTGCAAGCAAAATACGGTTGGAGCGATACGAGTGTGACTGAGTTATTCAGGTACCTTGCACACAGGCTTCATTGTTTTTTTTTTAACAGTATTATTGCAAACATTTGTGTTTTTTTAAGGTGTGTTATGATTTTTTTCAGGTTATTGAAATATCATATATTGCCACTTGCAAATACCATGCCTGAGTCTCGTGATGATACACGACATGTTTTACGGAGGCTTGGCATGGACTACAATAACATCCATGCATGTATCAATGACTGCATATTGTTTCGAGATGAATACGAGACTATGGAGACATGTCCAAAGTGTGGTGCTCATAGGTATCGACAGGACTTGCAAGGGCAAACCATCCCTCAAAAATTTCTCAGACACTTTCCGCTCATCCCCCGCATAAACCACATGTTTCGCATGTCTGCCATGGCAAGCTTGACAACGTGGCATGTGCAGAATAGGTCCACGGATGGAGTTCAACGAATATCAGCGGATTCGCGTGCATGGAGCCACATTGACTCTACCTTCCTAGGCTTTGCGCGAGAGCCAAGGAATCTTCCGCTCGGTCTCGCCATGGATGGTGTGAACCCATTCGGTCTATGCTCGACTTCTTACAGTGTGTGGCCTATAGTGCTTGTCAACTACAACATCCCTCCATGGCTTTCTACGAAGAAAGGACATCTCATCCTTAGCTTGCTTATCTCGGGCCGCTACAAAGTTAAAAATATGGACGTGTATCTTCGTCCATTAGTCGATGAGCTTAAGATTTTGTGGGAGGAGGGGGTCACGGTGCAAGATATGAGCAGGCGCGATGGTCGACGGTCAGCCAACATTCGAGCCATTCTCATGTGGACGATGCATGACTTTCCGGGATTGGGAGAGTGCTCAGGTGAGCAGACCTTTGTTCTCGCTGGTAATATCTATATTTTATTTCATTCAATCAAGTATTCACTAGGTCGTGGATTGCCTTACAGGTCTAGTTACCTCAGGTTATCATGCATGTCCATTGTGTGGGCCACAGTTAGACTCCCGACGGTCACGAACCATGAAGAAGATGGTATATCAAGGACACGCCGCTTTCTTGCCGGAGGATCATGAACTCAGGGAAGGTTTTCTTGGACGACCTCCAGCACGTATGAACGCTGCAAGCTGGTATGAGCTGAAAATGGTAAACCCAGAATCACATCCAAATGGAATGCGACGATTCTTAGTTTTCTACGAGTTGCCATATTGGACCCACTTACAGGTCAACCACTTGTTGGATCCCATGCATATTTTCAAAAATGTGGGCAGCTTGCTATGGGACCACATCACAGGAAAGAGAGACACTATAGGGTCACGAATGGATTTAAAGGAGGTAGGTAAGATGGAGGCGCTTTGGCCACAGTCGAGTGCTGAAGGGGGAGTGCAGCTTCCTCGCGCTCCCTGGGTTTTGTCTACCAAAGAAGAGCGCATTGTGAAGCAAGTAATCAAGTCTATCCACACTCCGACGGGTATGATGCGTTCTCTCAGGTCCGCATTTTCTAAATATGACCAAATGCCTGGGCTAAAATCCCATGATTGACATAAGATATGTCAGGTTTGTGAACAGAATGGATTGTAATTAGCGTGGGCATTTTGCAATTTGAAAAGTGGCCATTATTCATAATGCTTTCTCATTTGTGGCAGTTTGTCCTACCGATCGCGATCGCAGGATGCCTTACTCCAGAAATTTGCGGGGCCATTTACAAGTTGTCAACTTTGGTGCAATGGATCTCAAAGAAAGAGATTAAGACATGCTCTATTGAATCCGCAAGGCGGGGAGCAGTTGAGATGGTCTGTCTCTTTGAGAAATACCTGCCCACTAGCATGCTCACAATACAAGTTCACCTTCTTGTGCATCTTGTGGACGAAGTGGAGATTGCTGGACCTGTCCATACGCGATGGATGTTCTTCTTGGAGCGCTTCATGAAAACCCTGAAAGGCTTTGTGCGACAACGAGCTCGTCCAGAAGGTAGCATGGCAGAAGGTTGGTTGGTGTCAGAGGCGTTAGCGCATATCTCATAATGGCTACCAACAGTGGAACCAGACAATGAAATGCTATGGACGCTGAAGGACGATGATAGGCTGACTGGAGATGTGGTGGTTGGAAATGGGGTAGAAAAAATAATGGATGCCTCAATGGAAGAGAAGGTGAATCGCTTTTGTATGTTGCACCATGCCTCCATGGAGACGTGGCTCGCCAAGTACCAAATTGCAAGGCAAGATCGAGAGGAAGCGCGAGCTGAATTCCGACGCAGTACGCGTCACCGACCGATTTGATATCCCAAAGGCATGGAGGAGATGCCGCGGTTTATGTCAACACGATGGTTGCATGGAGCCTTGACCGCAACATCCAGCGAAGGGACAGAGGTCTCAATGGAGGAGTGGGAGTTCTTGAGGGGATGTAGTCCAAAGGTAATGAGGGGTTTAGAATGTGCCGTATCTAAATTTGCTTGCTACATCTAATTTGAGTGTTTCAATGTGCAGTACAAAATATATAGTGCAGCGTGGTTGCGCGGACGACATTTTTGGGTGGAGCGTATTGACAAAATGCGCTCCACAATGGATTGTGGTGTCATTTCAAGGTTTGAGCAAGAGAGCCGGCGACGAGCAACGGATCCGAACACGGTTGTGGATGAGATGGAGTATTTTGGGAACTTGCAAAGTATTATTACGCAGGATTACCGTAGCTTCTCCATGATACTATTCTATGTGCAGTGGTTCAAAGTGATACTTGGAGGAGCTGGAGTAACAGATCGACGAGGTCCATCTGGATTTCTCAAAATAGATTTCGAAAAAAAATGGACGGATTTGCGTGACACCTTTGTGTTGCCGGCCCATTGTGAACAGGTACAAACAGTCATTTGCTTGCTAATTGTAATACAACATGGTTTATGTCACAATGGTTTGAACTCGCTTTGTAAGTGTTTGTGAACAGGTAATCTTCTATCCAAACCCTCGACAACCTTGATGGTGGTATGTTATACCTTCAACTCCTCGAGGTGCGAGAGTGTATGATCAAAGCGATGTTCCAGTCCTAGATGAAGAAAATATGCAAATAGAGGGATCGATATTACAAGGGGTGGAGGCCACCGCAAGCTTGGAGCCTGCATCGGCTAACAATGATGGAAATACAGAAGTCGTAGAATTTTTTTAGAACGAGGCAGACTCGTTCTTTTGTGGTAACATGTCTATCGACCTTCCAGTGTATGCAGAGTTGTGTCAGGAGATTAACATGGGACCATAGAATACTTCATTCTTGGAGAATTGTATTACTCAATTCGTTGTTTAGATCTTCCATAAAGATAGATAAGATATGCATTTTATGAGGGATTTTTCAAAAATGATTTATATTAATGTGCTTTGTATAGTTTAAATTGATTATTCTAACATCATTTTTTATCTGTGTAGGTATCGACATTTTCAGGATGAGTCGAGGGATGAGTGATGAGGAGTTTCAGGACATGATGGCACGCATGTCTCCAAATCAGCTCGCGAGATTCAGAGAGATGGCAGATCAGGAGCTGTCTCGTTCATCGCCAGGGCGCTCTTCTAGATCAGCTTCAGCACGATCAGATGCTTCAGCTTCGAGCAGACGATCTCGATGCTCGCGACTTGGGCCAGAGGGAGGGACTGCGACTGCAGAAGGATCAGGGGGGTGCTGTTGTGGAGACATGGACGTGGTGTCTCAGTCTCGTCGTTCAGCTGGAGCTGCGTCACCTCCAGGATTTGTCACACCTGTGGGGACGTCCACTCCAGTTACTCCGGCTTTTGCGCAGCCATTGGCAGATGGCACGCCTTTTGGTGGCACTCCTTTTGGTGGCACCCCCTTTGATGGCACCCCTTTGAGTGGCACTCCGGGAGAGGGTACCCCCATCGGTACACCGGATGTACAGGGGTCTCCTGGATATGCCTAGGAGCGTGGACGGAGATGGGAGAGGGCCCATCTTAGGCATACTCCTAGGGGTTATGGATACCTAGTGGATAGCAGGTCAGGAGCCATCATCATGAATGATGAGGGGAGGAGGGTGATGGCTCGCATAAGGGAGTTGTGCCAACAAGTTTTTCGGCACAACGTCCTGGATCATTGGAGGAACATACTGGAGGGGAGCAAGGACTACATAGTAGCATCCTTGCACGAGGAGTTCCCGGTGCCAGCCGTAGTAGATAGATTCTCTATGGGTCGGATGATGGATTGCATGCGTGCATACATGTCACATAGACGATCCAACGCACGCAAGGCAATCAAGAGTGGGGCTCCAAAGCCCGAGTGGTTAGATGCAGATGACTGGCGCCGACTGAGGGAGGAGGCTACAGATTCGCCAGGACGTTGGAGCCAGTAGCAGCAAGAGGCAGCGAGGCCACGAATCGAGGCTGGATTGATGCATCATCTTGGGAGTGGCGGCCACATGACATATTTGGAGGACTTTGTAAGTTTCTCTTTTGTTTTGCTTATTTGTTTTTTTGAGATATTCTTTGTACTGACAATCATGTTTCTAACAGTTAGCATTTTGTTTTCTTTGCAGCACTCCATTACAAATCGTGATCCACAAGGCCTTGAGACTCGATATGCAGAGAGGCACGGTCTCAGGGCATTGATCGACCGATTGTATAGACGCGGCGGCCCTGTAAGTCACTCATCTTTCTTGTCCGTAGTTACAATGAGATATTTGAATGCATTATTGTATGGTGGATTGATATGTTGTTTCTTTTTCTGCAAAATCCGTTTGATGCTCCTTTGCAGCGGGACGAGCTTTCGGGGGACGAGGATTTGTAGCTCGCCCTTGGATCCTTAGAGCTCACACACCTTTAGTTTTTAGCCGCCTGATCTATGTAGACATTTTCTATGTATTAGTGATATCGTTTCATGATTGTACCAATTGCATTTTATGCGATCATGTATTTATTTCATGTATCAGTTTTATGATTTCAGTATACATTCTTTTTGTTTGCAAACGCTTTGTATGCAGCAGTGCAGAAACTATTTTGTATGGCTCTCATACAGCACACAGTGCTATATGTGGCAGGGCAGCTTGCTACCCTGCCACAAATTTTTTTTTTCTCTGTTACCGTCGCTATTTGTGTCGCAAATTTACTGCTCGCGTCGCTATTGGCGTCGCTATAAGCGTCGCAAATTCTCTGTAACCGTCGCTATAGCGACGCCTATAGCGACGGTTCTATGGCGTGTCAATAACGACGCTTTTTGCGACGACGGGGGAAAATTTTGTTATTTGTATTTTCGTCACTTTAAACGTCGCTATAAGGTCTATATCTTGTAGTGCGTGAAGCTACAAGTGTGCTTGAGGGAGGAGGCAACTCATTTGGGCATCAAGGTAACCTCACTATACCTCAATAGGATTGAAGGTGCATCGGCTAGGTGAGAGATAGCCATAGATGTTCGCTTGAAATGCTTGAAAAAATAAGCGGTCTGTGGGTCTTAGAAATTGAGCATGAGCTCACCTATACACCCCCTACAAAGTAACCTCTCAATATGAAGGTTGGTCCAAACTCTCCAAAAGGCGAAAAAGCTAATCCCCCTTGGAAAAGAGACCCACAACTAGCCTTGGGGGAGGTCTAGGATGCTTTCCTTTATCATGTTGCAAACTTAGTACATTAGGATTTTGATTCAATTTAATCAGCTTCCTAAGTGCATCAAGTTAAACTTGTAAGCACTATTATAAGCACAATCAATTGTCTCTCAAGCAATATTTCTACACAAATAGGGAGGTAATTAGAGTAAGATCTTAACCTAGTGGCAATTCTTTCCAACTTGGTCCTCTTCCTAGCTTCTAGGATTTCTCCTAGTTTCCTTTCTGATTTTCCTTTTCTAATTCTCCTTTTTGAGATCTAAATTTTGATTACTCTTTCTTCATTGGATGTTTCCTTGGTTATCATTAGTCCTTGTTCGCAATCTTGCACATAACCCTTATTTAAGGTTACTTATTCTTGACTATTTTCTTTCGACTTCTATAGGTTGGGAGATATTTAAAATTTTTCCTAATTTGTGGAATTACGTTAGAACCTTGGAATCACAATTGTTCCTCTTGAAAGATACATGAATCAATAAGGCTAGTATTTTCCTTAGGAATTTTAGATTTCTATTTTTCTCAAATGAGAATTATATCATCCTTTTTGTTGCTTCATGACTTAGGGTTTTTATTTTGATTTGATCTGGATACCCTAGGTTCTAATAGTTACATACTCAATTTATTAACTTCTAATGACTTTGTATGCAATTTAATAATATTTGACTTAATCTTAATAGTGGTGAAATTTTGTCTAAAGAGGATACTTCCAATCAATAATTTTAATTACCTACTTTAATTATATTGAATTACTTTATATGGTTTATAAATACTAGGAAAAACTATTTTTAAAATAATTTTATATATTAGTGACTTTAAAAATACAAAAAGAAATTATTAATACAATTTTTTTTGCTTTTTCTATAGCTAAATAAATAATCTTAATGTATTTTCACTTTTTCTTGTAGCTAAAGAAATATACTTGATGCAAGTTCTTACTTTCTAATTCTCACTAAAAATTGTTGTAGCTTTTACTAATGATCCTTCTTGAGTAAACAACCGATTTCCTTGATGCACTTTATTTATATGTAGCTAGAGATAATTTATTCAATGCATTATAATGCCGTGCAATTTATCCTACCTTTCGAAATTTAAAATTCTAAATTAACAACCCTTATTTGTTCTAATATTTCTTTCTTGTTAGATTTCCATTAAGCTATAACTTCTTCGCTAAATAATTAACTCTTTTACTTAGATTCTTATTCATATATTAATAAATGATCATTTATTTGTGGACTTGGTTTTGTGTTGCATGTGACAACATATTGACCATGTTCATGATCATATTCGAAACTCCCACATTTCAGAATACTGTCTCCTTCGAAGGTATCACGAGTAGGGAGTCTGTGTATGCTATTGTTGAATTTGATGGTCTTGATCAGGAGTCTTGAATGGCTATTGCGTAATACCACAATAGGGTGAAATTATCATAGACTGAGGAGTACATCTTGGGATTGTTGATGATGGCATCCTCTTGCTCTTTTTCGTCTCACTTTTTGTCTCCTTCTTTCACTCCTTATGTCTCTCTTCTCCTCCTCTTCTCTTCTTCTCCACCTTTTCTCTTCTTCCTTTGTCTCTCTTCTCCTCCTCTTCTCTTTTTCTCCACCTCTTCTCTTCTTCTTCACCACCACCACCACCACCACCACCACCACCACCACCACTACTACTACTACTACTACTACTACTTCTTCTTCTTCTTCTTCTTCTTCTTCTTCTTCTTCTTCTTCTTCTTCTTCTTCTTCTTCTTCTTCTTCTTCTTCTTCTTCTTCTTCTTCTTCTTCTTCTTCTTCTTCTTCTTCTTCTTCTTCTTCTTCTTCTTCTTCTTCTTCTTCTTCTTCTTCTCTCTCTCTCTCTCTCTTTCTCTCTCTCTCTCTTAGCAATGAGTGGGTGAAAGGAAAAAGAGCCATTAGCCTAAGCTAAGACTAACCTACTATAGGCTAATATTTATTAGTTTTAATGAAGATATCTTCTTATTGAGAGCTGGCATGGTTTACCTAGGAATAAATGCATTGTGGTAGATTTGTTGATGCTTGTCATGTATTTGAGAAAGGTGACGATTACAGTGATTTCAAGGAGGATTGCACAGTATGGCAGCAATAGTGCCTTTGTCATCTTCTTCTTTTTTCCTCCTATTTTTTTCCTTATTAAGGTTACACTTTATTTCTTTCACTCCTCTCTTATAAGCCTTGTTCGCATGGTTTGGGGTACTACATCCTCTCCCCCTTTAGAGGAATTGGGATGTTTTCATCTTGAGGGAACTTAGGATTGTGGATTTTAGCATAAGCGAAAATCATAGAGCTTGTGGGTTAAGACTCATTAATGCTTCTATTATGCTACTTTGACAACCTACAATACTTGAAATTTAAGAGTATATGGGCAAGATAGAATATTCACTATAAAGCAATTCTTATTGTAAGAATGGGGTTTGCTACATCTCATGAAGCACTTTCTAGGATTTTATTCAATCCTAGTCCTTTATTACAAAAGACACTAGGAATGTTGTTTACATAGGGTGTCCTCCTCCATCCACGTGGCATTCTCCTCAGGATAGACTTTCCATTGGATGAGATATTTCTTAATGGTTTTGCTTCTAAGGATGCATTCTCTTACATCCATTATTCTATCACGTTGAAGCTCAAGGACTCCTTGGCTTGGCATTATACCTTGTTGATCATCAAGAACATGATCAGGATTGGGTGCATACCTTTTTACAAGGCTAATATGAAATACATTGTGAACTTTTAGATGTTTGGAAAGTTGTGTAGCTTATAAGCATTGAGTTCCAAACACTCAAGAGTCTTGTTACCCCAAGTATAAAGAACCCTTGTTAGGACACACACGAATAAAAACTATGTCTCCTTCTTTGAAGACCCATCCTTGACTTCCTAGATTGGCATATGCGTTTTGTCAATCCTTGGCAACTTGGATATCATGTCTAATAGCCTTAAATTGTTCACCCATCTCTTCCAACATATTCCTGGAAGCTTCTACTTTTAGGGTAGGGACAAAAATGCTTAGTGGGGTAAGGCATTCTTGTCCATACAAATCTTGGATGGGATGATCTAGATGTTTTTTTAAAAAAAATCACCAAAGTTAGGTATTATATCCAATGCTTAGGTTTGTTAAAGTAGTAAGTTATAAATATGCCTTTTGATGACTTAGTTGACTCATTCAGTTTTCCCATTAGTTTGAGGATGATAGGTGATACTGAAATAAAGTTGATTATCAATGGCCTCAAATAAACTCTTCCAAAAATGAGAAGTGTAAAGAGAATCACGATCACATATGATCCTTGTAGTCTAAAGATTTCCTTCACAAAGATCCTCGTAATATCTGAAGCCTTGTAGTTGGTTTTAATTAGCATAAGATGAGTAACCTTAGTTAGTATATCCACAACTAATAAGATTGAATTGTGTCCTCCTTGCACAAAGGGTAATCCAACTATAAAATCCATGCAAATAAATTTCCTCTTCATTTGTGGGATGTAAAGTGGTTTGAGCTTTCCTAGCATCTTAATACACTTAGCCTTTGCAACTCAAGCATTCACTGACATATTTAAGCACATCTCCTTTGAGCTATTTCCAATGAAAGATTCATCTTATAGTGTTTATAATCTTTGCATAGCCACGATGTCATAAGAAAGGAGAATCATGGCTTCCTAAAGTATCTTCTTTTTTAGGTCATGACTTCTTGGGATACACAGTCTCATCTTGAAGTAGACAAGTCCTCCTTCTATAGAGAATTTCAAGTACCTGAGCTTTAACTTATGGCCTATCTCCCTGGATATGACTTCTTTTATCATCTATTGATACCTTGAATCCTTACCCACTTCCTCCCTACCCATTTTTATGATTGGACTACTAGGCATTAACACCATTGCTATTAGAGATATTTCCTTAGAGGATTCTTCTAAGATAAGGGTGTTGAGAAATGCTTTGTGGCTTAGAGCATCCACAATAGAATTTTCCTTAATTGGCCTATACTTGATCTCAAAGTCATACTCCTGCAAGACTTCAATCAATTGTCGTTGTCTCATGTTTAGGTCTAGTTGAATAAAGATCCACTTGAGACTCTTAGGACTGATGACTAAGGTGAACTTACTACCAAGAAAATAGTGTCTCCATATTTTGAGAGCACAAATTATATTAAGTAGCTCTAGATCATGGGTAGCATAGTTTTTCTCATGAATCTTTAGCTCCTAGAAGAATAGGTTGTTAGATGGCCTTCTTCCATGAGCACACAAACCTAACACAAGAGAGCTTGTATCGATGAAAACTTCAAAATTTTAGTTCAAGTTGGGTAGTTCTAGAATAGGAGTTGCGATTAACCTCCATTTAAGCCTTTCAAAGATAGATTGTTCAATGGGAGTCAATACAATGGCAATTTTCTTCTTGAGTAAATCAGTTAAGGATGCATAATCAAGGCACAGTCCTTGATAAAAATAATGTAACATCCTATCAAACCCAGCAAACTTTAGACTTCCCTAATTGTCATTGGGGGTGCCCAGTCTTCTACATCTTTAACTTTGGGAGGGTCTACCATGATCCCTTTGATAGAGACTATAGATCTATGGTACTCAATGTGCCTCTTAAAGAAGGCACATATCTTCTTCTTAGCATAAAGCTTATGCATCCTCATTATTTCAAGGAAAAATCATTTATGATCTTCATCGCTCTTTAAGTAGGTTAGGATGTAATCAAATAAGACAATAACTAAGTCATCAAGATAGGTCCAAAAGATATCTTGCATCAACCTATTAAAGGTTGTGGGTGCATTGGTTAATTGAAAAGACATCACAATGAATTTGTAATGGTCGTACCTTGTGTTAAATGTAGTTTTTGGAATGTATTCTTCTTTGATCCTTATCTGATAATAGCTTAATCTTAGATCAAATTTTGAGAAGATCCTTGCATCTTAAAGATGGTTAAGTGACTTGTCTATCCTCATAATTGGATATGTTCTTGATTGTCACCTTGTTTAGCCCATGGTAGTTGTTGGGAGCTCACCCTCAACTGCCAAGACCCACGGACCGCTTATTGTTCATGCATTTCAAGCTAAGCACTAATGGCTACCTCTCACATAGCCAATGCGCTATCCCCCTCTAAGAGTATAGTGAGCTTACCTCTATGTTGGATTGAGTATCCTCATCCTTCAAGCACACCAATAGCTCCACGATTCTTGATGCGAGCTCAAGCCTCCACCTTTAAGCTCCATCCTCCATAGTTGTGTGACATGAGATAAGAGAAGAGAAGAGAAGAGAAGAGAAGAAGAAGAGAGGAGATAATGGAGAGCTTTTTCTCCTTGATCCCTCACCCTCACACACTCACTCCCTCACACTCCCTCTCTCAAGCACACACAAGTAAGCAAGACGGAGAG
The DNA here is from genome assembly GCF_053477565.2 of Lygodium microphyllum. Taxonomy (NCBI): domain Eukaryota; kingdom Viridiplantae; phylum Streptophyta; class Polypodiopsida; order Schizaeales; family Lygodiaceae; genus Lygodium; species Lygodium microphyllum. The sequence continues at coordinate 89,459,549 of NC_141157.1, forward strand.
AAGAAGAGAAGAAGACAAGTCCACTTTGCCACACACCAAAGAATGAGCTCTTCATTCACTTTTTAACTTTATATACAAAACCCTAAATCCCTCTTGGACAGTCATCCCCTTTTTAACATGGCCGGCCCTATTTCCCATTGTCCTCCTATCTTCCTAGCTTCCTTCCTATCACCCATCGGCCTTTACAATTTGCATAGGAGGGAGCCTAGCACTTTTTTATAATAGTTTTAAGGATGCCTTGTATTTAAAAATGTGTTTTTACCTTTGAATTAGGTGCCTTACATTTAAAAATGCGCTTTTGCCTTTGAATTGATTTTTAAGGCCTTCCCCCTTATGCCTTTAGCTGTTCTCCATCCTATTTCTTCTATTGCATCCACATTCTTGACTTTTTTTTCTTCGATCTCAAACTAGGGTTAACATTACCCCCTCCTAGATGAGTGCCAGTCCCATGGTACTTGTGGGGCTTTTCTTATGAGGGCTTGGTGCTTGGAAGGGTGGTTGTCGAGGTGATGATGGACCTTGTGTGGGTGGGTATTGGGTGAGAAGTTTGGCAAATGATTGTGTTGTTAGAGGCCTAAGATATGTTGCATGGATGGTAGGGCCTCTAATGTTGGTGCAGCATCCGTCATTACCTGAAAGAGAAGAAGTGCACTATACTTAGGGGGTGTGTCTACCTTAATGTGTGGTGAATTGTGCTTGTGTAAGTGGAACTGGGAGCTGGGTCTTACCATAGGTAAGACTAGGTGGTGTCTCACACTTGAGGACCCTGTTCGTGTATAAGGGATATGCGGTGGGTGCGACTTAGGGAGATAGGTCTAACTGTAGCGAGTGTGACCTCCCTAGGTATGTCCTACCCTTGATGTTCCCTAAGCATGTACATTGGGGAATCAAAAGGGCTAGGGGCTTAGGGACAGAGCCAACCGCCAGACTCAAGCCACTAGATATACCTAACTTGAGAACCCCTAGATGCAGTGCTTGTGGCCTATGTGAAGTGAGGTGGTCTAACTGCTTGCTTATGAGATGCTTTTCTTTCCTCTTTTTTTTTTCTTTTTTGGAATTAGATAGTCATGATGCGAGCTAGTCTTTGTCATCTAAGTGGGGTGGAGATGGAGGCCTATGAGATTTATTCAAGAATTGCCTACTCTACAAGTACCTTTTGAGGTTCAAGCGGACTTGCAAAGTGATAGTAGAAAGAAATGGATGATTGCAATGCGTAAAGCGGCTATCATTCATAACTTCGAGAAGGGAAAAGCAAAATGAAGGGAGAAGAGTAGCTCGCATCATCAATTGAGTCATGGCATAGATATCTATGGCATTGGGATCAAATAGAGGGGTTAAAGGCCACATTATTGTGGAGTGGGATCTTGTCTGAGTAGTATTCTAAGTAGTCTAAGGTAATTACATGTAGTGATGAAAGTAGGGTTGGGGCAAGAGAAGAATTCATCTACAAAGTGGACTATAGAGTCATACAAATATTTGGATGTGAAGACAAGGGCCTCTTCAAGTTTAGTACAATTCACATTGTAGTTTATAGGAAAGTCATATCGATCGTGGACATTGGTGTCAAAATCCACCCCTACTCCTCGAGGGTATAGCATGAACATTGGGTTGTTTTTCTCGAAGGACAGGATGTTATAAAAAGCCATCCAAGTGTCCATATTCACATCATAGATGTGCCTTCTCCATGTGGGTTGGCACTTGTAGCCAAGCACAGATCTAGGCACTTCAAAAACTTTATTCTGCCAAAATTGGGAAACTTCTGTGCCCCATAAGGTGGGGTTCTACTCTCTTTCAACCAGCCATTTCTCCCCGAGCCTGCTTCTGATATTAATCACTTCTTCCACCACCTTGATTGGCAAAACCCTACGCAAGTTGGCGGGGAATTGGAAACTAAGATCAAAGGGGTTTCTAGGAGTTTCCTATTGTCCCCAGATTATCAGGTCCGAGTGAAAGCTTGTTGGGAAGTCGTCCTAGCTTGGTGGCATAGGTGAATATGGACCTACAACTGGTTTAGCAGTCAGTCTCCTCCATGCTTCCTCTACCATTTTCTTCCTCTTTTCTCTAAGTGTAGCCTTTCTTTCTATGGAGGTGTCTGCTTGTTGCTGGTCTTTTGGCCGTGGTGGGAAAGGAGGCTGTGGGACTAGTTTCTCTTCTTAAGGTCCCAACTCAAAGCTTGGTCTAGCCCCTTCTCCTTGTTGGTCTCCTTGTATTTCTCTCTCTGTGAACCCTAGTTCAAGCATGCTTGCAATAGGTATCTTAACTGCTCTTCAAGGGTTAAGCTAACTCCCACGAGTTGCAGTGGCATTTACATGCCTACTCACAAGGGCCTGCATCATGCAATCCCTAGCATTTTCTTTATGGTGTCAATGGCATGTCCTTCCTCTATCTAAGTGATTTCCAGCAAGGTGTTAAGGAAGGTGCATTGCTGGGTTTCAAAGCCCACTTGGGTGGCCTTTGCTCTATTCTTAGCTAGAACTTTATCATTTTCAACTTGAGCCAGACGACACTTTCATGGGATTCCTTGCCCATGGTTTAAAAATGAGACTTTTATCTTTTACATGTATCACTTAATCAGACATGCTACATAAAGACTTGCCTAGTGCAATAAATCTTAAACACCTAAGTCCACCAGTTTATGACATGGTGTTAGTACACATGATAATTCAAGTGACTTAGTGAGGTACCATAGGCTGTGTTTTCATTGAGCATATGATATTCTTGTGCAATCATGACATTCAAAGTTTACAAGTGTTTTGATAAGAAGATTCGCAAAGAGGTTAAATTTGATTAAGTTGGATAAGTATAAGACATTGTATATGGTGTAACCCTTGCCTATATGACTTAGTCGTGACCTTCATGAAGTGCAAGATGAAGCCCACTTTTTCTATCACATTTTACGGGTTGGGACAAGCTAAAATAGGGTGCAAGCTGAGAGAGATGGAAGGAGCTCATAGACTACCACACAAAGGGAGATGGAGGCATAAGACCACAAAGGAGGATCAAGCCATCAAGGGGCTGCAACACTTGGCATGTAAGTGCATCTTATTTCCATACATTTGTTGCTTCCATTGCCATAAGTGGCTTCCCAAAAGAGGGCTAAATTGTTTATTTAAGGGCATTCTTGAAGAAGGTTTATTCTTGACTTGTGTATTCATCTATATGTTGAGTATGATCTCTCATGCCAAGAGAGGAATCAAATTTTCTCTCTTGAGTACTTCAAGTGTTAATTGAGGACTGCTATTGGCTGTCCAAAGCTATAATTTGAAGGACTGAAGCTCATCTTCTTGCATTCTCATCTAGACATCACACCAAGGGGCTCATTCTTGCTCCTGGAAGCTAACTGCAATCTACCATTGAGAAGCTTGAAGAGAGGAGTATCAAGAAACCTTCTTAACTTGATTATGTAATGAAAGTGGGATGAAATAGGCAACCCAAACAAAGTATTGTGGGAAGCCGCACATATCCTTCTCTTCTTGAAGATTCATGATCAATTATTGGACTTACTTGACAATGATAAGCTTGATGCAAGTTGACATTGCATAAGAATTGTGAAAGGGGTATCGAGAGAGCATCTTGATTGCTCTATGTACATGCTTGGGGCTGAAATAGGTAGCCAATAACAAAGTGGACAAGGGTAGTAGGATCTCCTTCTTCTCTCCTACTTCTACATGCTTATTGCAAGCTACCTATTGCTTGTTACGTGCTCTTGAATATAGGGGTTGTTTTTGTACTTTATCAAAGTGTCTTCTTGGAAGGTTGATGCCATGTATATGGACTGAAATAGGCAGCCCACACAGTGATTTTGTGGACAATAGGTTCTTTTTCTTCTCTATTGCTTCATACGGTGTGTTAGACAATTGTATTTGGTTGATCTATGCACTCCGTGTGATAAGGGAAGTTTATGCTATCATCAAAGGTGAATCTCAAAAGACATTTGGGCTGATTAAAGGATGATATCTTCAGCCATAATTAGAGAATTAGCAATAGTAGTGATCTTTTGATTTATTTCTTGCCCTACAGAAGACGTCTTGACAAGATATGCAAGTCTTATGTGCCCCTATGGCAGGACAATGCTTGTAGATCATTCATAGATGCTTTGAGTTGGATTAAGAGGAGCATTTTCTCTTTATTTCTTGGCTATAATAACCTAACCTTATCAAGAAATCTATTTGAAGCTTTCTTGAAGCAAGTCTCTTTTGCTCTATAAGCCTTGTAATTGACTCATAATCTTTTGTCCCTATCATTCTACATTGAATGTAATCATGCAAAGTTGATTCATGCTTTGGCATCATGTATGATTGATGGGATGCAAAGTTGTTTAAGATACATGGTAGCTTATTGTACTTGAATACATATTTTGTGATTACTCTTACAGTCAATAAAACAAGCTTGATTTGAGTTAGATCTTACGAGGTAATGCTCTTGTGATCATTGCTAAGTACATGCAATCAAAAGCTCTATTAAAATATTTGAGAACTTGGCTTGAAACCTTCAACCCTTCTCTTATCTCTATCATCTCCAAACTCTAAGCTATTGAGGCCCCATACATTCTTCTCTCTCAAACCCCTGTGGTTGACCTTCAACCCTACATGCTCTGACAATGTGCCAAGGTTTTGACTCTTCTCTCATTGTGGTTTGCCTAGGATTTTTCTCTTTTCTTAATTTCCTCAAGGCTTTCCCCTTGCCTCTGATCTAGTACAATTAGCCTGTACTCTTGATCTTCAATATCTCTTTTCAATATCTATTGATCCTCCTACTCTGAGGTTGCTTCCTGTTTCAAGTTTTCTATTTCTGTGTGTAATCTAAGGGTTTGCTCTTTTCTATATGTTTTTGGTGTTGCCATGACATCCCTGAGATTTGCCATTTCTGCCTGTAGTTCTTTACATAACTCTCCCAGCTCCGTAGTGTTTTTCTACATCCTCATGAAGTTCTGTTTTTCTTTGGCCTAGTCTTGCCTCCCAGTATCCTTCTTGTCCTTCCTTTGCTCTGAGCTCTTCTCTATATCATATATTTCCTTTTGGCACATGGCCACCTGTCTGGTCTTCTCCAACAGCTGAAAGATAGTCACTGACTCCTTCTCAGCTTCCAACTCAACCACTATTATTTTCTTCTCCTCCTTATCTTTCTGTAACTATGAGAGCAGCTCTTTGACATACTCATCGTATTAGTAGTTGACGTCATTGTTGTAGGGATGGGAGTCATGGGAGGTTTCCACTTTCCATCGTTTTGGATCTTGTCTTGACTCGGCGTCTACTGTTGTTGGTCTCCTTTTCCCAGCAATTGTGGTTTCCACGCTCTTTCCCTGTGTTAGTTCCTTATTGACAAAGTATTACACCCAAGCCATGAGATTGCTAATATCTACAATGGCCAAGGTGCCTTGAGTAGATGTTGCTGCTATGGTGGTGGGTATCAAGAGGGGTGGGATGGGGTCGATAGGGGTCTTGCCCTTGCCCTTAGTCACTACAGATGGTGTCATTTCTGGTACATGTGCACTCAATCCAGGCCTTCATCTCTTCGCAGGCCCAAGGCATCCAACTCTTCTTGCCTGCTTGTTGTTCGATGAGCTAGCGTGCAGCTAGCGTGATGCCCTCCTCTTCCCTTCTCTTCCATTCCTCCTCCTTTTCATTAGCCTTTCTTTTTCTCTCCTCTTCAGCTCTTTTTGATTCTTCTTCCAATCTCTCAAAGTCTTCTTTCTCTTTCTTCTTCCTTTCCTCTGCCTCTTTCTTCAACTCTTTCTTAGATTTTTGCAAGTCTACCTTCTCCTTTTTCTTCCTTTCTTCTTCTTGCTTCTCATGCATCATCTTTTTCTTATGTTTTTTTTGTTTTCTTTTGCTAGAATGGGCTTCTGGTTCTCCCTCCTCCTCCTCCTCCTCACTAACTGTTCTCATTCATGATGGGGAGATGACCTTCTAGGTGTTTTATAAGCTCTTTTCTCTCCATCATGTGCCTCCTTTACTACTTCTTGGATGAGAGCATCCAAAATTTCCCCATATTTGATCAACGAGGATTTCGACGACGGTTTCTTTCTCTCAGCTCCCTTTGATGTCAGGGATTCTCCACTAGCCAACTTGCTTCCTGAGGCTAGTGCCTTGGCAGATTGATTGATGGTTTTTTGCACATAGCCATTCTAGTCTTTTTCATCCAATGTGTGAGATGCCAAGCTCTCTAGCGTGGACACACTAATTCTATGCATGAGGGAGTTGTATCTTTGGTTGGAGAAGAGGGAATGGAAAACTTTTTCCTACATTCTGACTTTTGGGTGTCGGGGATGTCTTGAATGCTTACGCCATCATTTGTCAAGACTTGATTCTTCTTTATGTTCAACATGGCATAAACGTCTCACTTCTATCTCCTTTCCACCTTGGATTATAGACCTAGTGCCTTCTCCTCCAAGTTCTCACTGAGTTGAATCTAGACTTGCTTAGCTCCTTCTCCCCACCCCATAGTCACTGTTCCACACATTCCCTGTCAGGATTGTCGGTCCCCAAAAATTCCACACATTTGGTGTGGTCAGGCTCCTATCCAAATTTCTAAAGGTACTTGGCTAGGTTGCAATGCTCCACAACCCTTTTGGTAGCCTCCTTCTTAACCACCACCTCTTCAATATTGTGAATACTTCGGAACTTGAGCTAGTTATAGGTGTGATTTTCAAGGGAAAGGCCATACTTTTCTCTTTTCTCATCCATGAATGAAAGATGGTGGGAATGATCCTATTGTACTACCATCTTCAACTCCTATCATGAAACCATGGTTCACCATTAGCGTTCTTAAGACACTTTCTTGCTAGAAGATAAGCATGAGCTAATCATGCTTTTATGGAAAGAAGAACATGAGTAAGTAGAAAAAGAGAATTTTCCCTTGAGCAGTTCTATTAATTTCCAATCTATTTTTGGACGTTGATTGAGACTTTCAAATTTTCCTTATGTATTTGATTCACCTTAGATATTGGATCTCACTTTACTTTACCTTACCCCCTCCCCCCTTGGGAATGAGAAGAATCATTCCTAGTATTAGAGGTTAAGAGGTCAAGGGCATTCAACACATGTTCTTGCTACTTTACTTCCGCATGAGCCAAGCATAGAAATTTGCATTTCATTCTAGATCAGCGTAGTGGTCCATGTCGAAAGGATGGATGCCTACTTGAGTGATGTAGATGAGAGCATCCATGAGGAAGTCATGGGAGTCTACTCGACTAGCAATGTGTAACTCCTCCTCACCGTCAAAATTAGATCTAAATACGGGTGGGTCAGAAGGTGCTCTTCTAGGGGTTGGTTACGAATGATGGTCAATACCTTGTATGAGAGGTTGGAGCTATATAAGTGGGATTATACTCCGAGGTTTTGATGGCACATCATTGCTCACCATTAGTCATGATTTGGTTGCCCTCTAGCTCCCATTGAAGTCAGAGAGCATACCATTTCCTCAAGAAAGAGGAGTCATTGTCTATGAGCTGTTTTAACTCCTCGATTTCTTGGTCAATGTGGTAGCAAAGGACAATTCTCTTATCATAAGACGTAATGAGGCATTGCTTTCGTGCGTGTTCTTTGGAGATCTTGTTGAATGCTGAAATGATTAGATTTTTTTGACTGCTTTTTTGTTGTTTTTGAAGTCTGAATGGTTGATTTTGATGGATTTTGAGTGATGATTAGTTATTTTGGAGATGTTTGAAACTGTTTTTGGATGATATTGATCATGTTTTGGATCTCAGTAGAAATATGAAGCTTTGCTATGTTTTGGTAGGTTCTGTTGAGATTCTAATTGGTTATGATACCTTCTATTTAGCTTCTATTTTGTTCGGATTTTCTTTTGTGTGAAGTATGGATTGATGATTGATGAAGGTTGAGGTCTTTTGAAATCTTATTGAATATTTTTTGATAGTTTGGAATGGTTTTAGTATGAGCTATGAGGATCTACTATTCTCTCTTGACCTTTTGTAACCCTATGTAACCTTTTGTAGAGCCTCTGTCTCTGCTTTGTCTCTGCTCTGTTTCTGTTCTGTTCTATAGTTCTTCCGTAAGTGTTTTCTAAATTTTGTAAAGGATGAATCTAAGTTCAAAAGAGCTAAAACAAATGGAAGAAGTACCTATTGAAGACCGAAGAGTAGACTGAAGTGACAGAGACATAAGTGAGCTATGAAGAGAAACTGTATTGGCTCTGGTGCCCTTTCATACCTCCCATGCCTCTTGGGAGGTGCATCCACAACCTAAGAATGATTATTATGAGTTATTATTGAGTATTTTAGTGAGGAGAGGATGTACTATTGATTGAGAGAGAGAGAGAGAGAGTCAGAGATAGCCAATTCTATCAAAACAATGTATCTATCTATGAGAGATTGAGAGAGAAAAATATGAAGACAATGAAGATGAATACTATGTGATTATTTACTTTCAAAAGTGGTGTTTTCTTTTATGTTCCTTGTTCTATTGATAGATTTTATGAAGATGTTGAAGATTATGGTTGATTCTATCAAATCCATAGGAGATATCTACTATGACATTGTGTGAAGATTTGTTCTTTTCCTTATTGTAATTCTCTAAAGGATGAAATAAAAGATTGTTGATATCACAATATTTTCTTGCAGTAGAAACCTCTTTTCCTTGGTGTTCCTCTTGGGACTCCATGTTTTTGGTGCGTAGCCAAGGAAACTTGCCATAAACAAGCATCAGAAGAGACTGAAAATGAAGGAAATGGCATTTAAACCAAGAAGAGGAGAATTCAATGGATGCTTGCAAAGTTTCTTCTTCCATTGAAGAGTTGGAGATTCTTATTACCAAAGCCACTTTCTACAAGAAGTTTATCCCACAATGGCGGAAACATATTATCATCATGATGCAAACTCTATGTGGTGGACTATTTCCTCTTCCTGTTGAAGCAACAAAGACGTGCATCTTGGTGGCAAATTATTTGGGAACAAACTGAAGAGTATAAATAGAGAGAATGACCATCCATGGAAGATTTGGCATTCATTGAGAAGTTTCCAAACATCATCAAGTGGGATATCATGAAGAAGCTTCAGGAGTCGTGGTCTGTGGAGGTTCACAAAAATAAGAAAGATAAGAGTTGGAGTTTGTCTGTGGATGCTCAACAGCAAGATATGTGGGATGCTTGGTGCACTGACAACCTCCTGTTTGTTCAATTAGCAACCCACTGGAAGTTGGTAGACATAGTGTTTTTCACAATATACTCTTTTGAAACCAAAGAAGAATGAGTTTTGATACTTTCAGAACGGAATATCTCCCTCTTTGTAGTGGTTTGAAAGATGAATTCAGAAATGTTGAAAAGAAGGAAGTAGAAGAGATGTTGGCAAGAGAATTCTCCAGAGACTGAAGCCCCTCTTTGATTCTTTTTTGTTGAGTACAGACCAACTGATTAATACCAACCCCTTAATGAATGACGCAATTAAGAGGCAAGCACTAGAACAAGTCTAGAGGTACGTGAGAAGAGAGAAGGCAAGAATCAAGGCTGAGAACGAGCTTGCACATCAGGAGCCTCCTTTGACGCCCTAAAAGAACTCTTTACAGAAGTCCCCGTGGTGACTCAAGGTCCTCTTCCTAGTCAGATTCGTCTTGGAAATATTGATGACAGGCCAATAAATGTAGTCCCATTTCCAATTTTATAAGGGAGAGTACCATGAAGACCCCGATTTTCATGTAGCAAAATTTATGGTAGCATGTGTGGCAAACAATTCCAGAACACCTAAGCATTGGTTAGCAATATTTCCTTCAACTTTCAAGGGCACGGCGTTTCAATGGTATAAGAGACAGATAACATGAACTTTTGGCACATGGGATGAAGTTGGCCTTCCTCACTAAATTTAGACGTGAAGATTTTGAAGAGCGGATGCAAGAGGAGTTCATGAACCTAAATCAGTCCTATAGAGAAAGAGTAGAAGCTTATGTTTCACGAATAGAATCCATCCTGAAGAGATGGACCAACCATCATTTGGATGAAGGCATCCAGAAAGGAGTGTTCCTCAGAGGCCTACAACTGGAAGTTCACAAGTTCGTGGAATTGTACCCAAAAACCAACCATTCTTGGAACCTTCTATTCATACTATTTGAAGAAGAACCATATAGAGGATATCTGCTCTTTGAAAGAGATGCACGAATGAAGACACAAAGGTGAAAATGCAAGATTCAACTTGGTAGAATCCAAAATGACAATGCAAGACATTAGACCAAAGCCTAGGGAGTTTGGTCCTAATTTCGATCCAAGGAGGTTTCCCTCTCAAAGTTACAGAGGATGATAGTCTGAGATCAGAGGTGGAATGTTATAGATGTGGAGAAAAGTGTCATATCTCCCCAAATTGTCCAAACTCTAGAAGATCTGTGGATTACAAGCCCTTATGCAGCTGATGAAAAGAAGAAGGCCATACTACAAAAGATTGTCCAAGTCTAGCCCCCATGAAATCTACTTTTGATACCCAACAAAAGACCCAAGAACATGCTTCCAATTTGGTGGAATTAGAATGGCTACAATAATGCAAGCAAAGAAGGGAGAACCCGTAGTTCCAAAAGAGAACGTTCCTTCTACAAATACTGTGAAATTCAACCTTCCTCGAGAAAACCAGAACAATGCAATCCATAGTAAGGAAGTACATAGCACTATAGAGCCATAGAAAGCTACAGAGGTAGAAGCAGAGATAGGACCACAGGTCCAAGAAATAGAGGATGCGGAAGTATCTCCTCATGATGAAGAAGCACAGATGTTGTTGCTCCTAGAAGAAAAAGGAAAAATAAAAGTGGGCGTGGCCCCATTTCCTAGTCGATTGGAAAAGCTTGTGGATCATATCAAAGAGTATGATTTGGTCAAAGACCTAGACACCTTTAAACCAAACCTAACATTATTATGATAGTTGTTGATGCTATCTCCCAGCTGTCGAAAGAGATTTAAAATCATATTGACAAGAAGGCACGGCCTAAGGATTACTTGCCCAACAACAACAAAGTCCAACAGATCCTTAGAACTCGCAAAGGAAGTGGATATGGCTAACACCTTCCTAGATCCTGGAACCCCAGAGACTAGTGTATGGATAGAAGGATGCTTTATTTCAGATGCATTGATTGATGGAGGCTCATCAGTAAACATAATGAGGGATGTGAAAATGAAGGATCTAGGTTTGCAAGGAATTCAACCTGCACAGTGGCTTATCATATTGGCAAACCAAAGCAGAATTAAACGGTTGGGCATCCTCCCATACATAAAAACAACCCTGGCCGGAAGAGACAACCCTAGCCGAAAGAGACCCTGGCCGGAAGAGACTATTGGCTGATATATTTGGTGGTCAAACCAAATTCTTATGGGACCTCATACCCTCTGCTCTTAGGAAGACCTTGACTTTTTGAAGCAAGAGCCAGGACAGACTGGTTCAAAGGCACCCTAACCCTAGGTAGAGGACCCAATAAAGTGGTGTTCAAATTGTATGGATCGCAAAAAGACAATGGATCCACATCCATTGAAGTCATAACAAACTCCTCCAATGAAGTGATAGATGGTACATTAGGAGACGAAGAGGCTATTAAACAAATCTTTCCTAAGAAAAGAGAGGCACAGTCCCTAATAGTGGGCAATGTAAGCCAATTACCAAGAGAAGCAAAGTCTTTGTCCATGGGAGAATACCTCCTGCTTCAATTTGAATTGAATTATGAAATCACCTATGATAGCGAGATAGAAGCATGGATGTACTGTTCTCCCTGTTACATGGCAGTTGTAAAGACAGAAGCAGAGTCAAAGACAAGGACAGAGCCAGAGATAGAGACAGAAGCAGAAGCATACGCAAAGATGGAGGACATATTCTTCTCTTATAGAGCCTCCAGTGAAAGAGAATGAAATTGATGAGGAAGAAAAGAAGCAGGTTGTGGAAGTGCAGTTGAAGAAGTTCCTCTGGTAGCAGATGATCTTATTGATGCCCCTACAGAGACCTCAGAGGCCAAGGATCTCAAGGTGTTGGATGGAATGACTAGGGTTCCATTTGGATTGACCAATGGACCACAAAGTATGCAGAATCTGCATAAACAATGGATCAAGGATATAAAAATTAAGTTTATCAATGGCTCCTATCGCCCTCACCACTTATTTTGGAGAAAAGATGATAATGATGCCCCTTGTTTACAGAAGCCAAATCCATCAGAGCCACAGATTATAGAAGGTCTATGCTATATGACATTCCTAGATGAATCCTTTGAAGATGAATCCCTAAGTCCACAAGAAATCACCACTCACACAGAAGCAAACAAAGCTCTGATACCCTTCCAGCAATCGCAAAAGACAAATGATTCATTTGTTCTGAAGGAGGACACTGGTTCTAGTGGAATATCAGACGATGACACTACTCCCTTAAAGGAGTTAGACCTCTATCCAGAAGCAATCCGTGGAACATTTATCCACGAAGTGAAAGTGAAAGGCAAGTGATGTTCCTGGATACTAACGGTACTGAATGTCACCTGAAAGTGGATCTCAATCTTCCAGAAGAAGAACTAGTGTTCTTGCAAGACCTACTAAAGGAGAACTTAAACGTGTTTTCTTGGTCATATAAAGATCTAAAGGGGATTGATCCCATAGTATACCAACACCACATCGATCTAGAGCCTCATGCCAAACTAATGAGGTAGAGACAAAGACGTATGAATCCCAATTATTCTGCTCTAATGAAGGCTGAATTATTGAAGCTCCTTGAAGCAGAGCTCATTTATCCCGTGGCTAATAGTGAATGGGTTTCGCCCATTGTGGTCATACCCAAGAAGAACAGGAAACTTCAAATATGTGTGGACTTTCAAAAGCTCAACTTGAAGACAAAGAAGGATCATTTCTCTATCCCTTTCACAGACCAATTGTTGGACACAATGGCTGGCCATGAGTTGTATTCCCTCTTGGATGGATTCAGCGGATATAACCAAGTCCAAATCATAGCGGAGGACCAATCCAAAACAACCTTCACAACAGAATGAGGAACCTATGCTTAAAAGTGATGCCGTTTGGGATCTATAATGCTCCTATCACCTTCCAACGAGTAATGATGGCTGCCTTCCAAAACCATCTGCATGATCTCATTGAGGTGTATCTCGATGACTTTTGTGTCTATAGCCTAATCCGTGAGCATTGGGGACACCTAGAGCAATGTTTTGAACAATGCCGAGATTATGGAATCTCTCTCAATCTTGACAAATGTATCTTTGGCATCTCACCAGGAGTTCTTCTAGGCCATATTGTCTCTACACAAGGGATTGCAACAGACCTGCCGAAGATTGAGAAGATTGTTGCCTTGATAGCACCAACAAACCTTAAGCAATTGAGAGGATTTCTTAGCCATGTGGCCTACTTACAGAAGATTTATTGCACATTTTGCAACCAAGGCAGCCCCTCTGCACAAGCTCCTAAGGAAAGATGCAGATTTCCTTGGATTGATGATTGCAAAGAAGCCTTTAATACCCTAAACAGTTTCTTATCAGAGTACCCATCCTGCAACCTCTTGATTGGACAAATGAGTTCCATGTGCACATAGATGCATCAGTTGAAGGGCCAGGTGATGTCTTATGTCAAAAGGGCCGTTCTAAATTAGATCAACCAATCTATTATGCAAGTCAGAAAATAACTGACCGAGAGTGAAACTACACAGTGACAAAGCTTGAGTGCTTAGCAATGGTGTTTGCACTGGAGAAGTTTCGACACTATCTATTGTCAACGCATTTCAGGTTCTACATGGATCATGGAGCCCTATCTTTCATTATGAACAATGTACATGTCAAAGGACGACTGATGAGATGGTTGCTCCTATTCCAGGAGTTTGATTTTGAAGTGGTTACTAAGCCTGGCCGTTCTCGTGTCCTAGCCGATGATCTATCACAAATCCCTCAAACTGCAAAAGAGGAACAAGATGATCCAAACCTTCCTGATGCTTCCTTGTTTCTAGTTGACACTGTTACTCCATGGTACGTAGACATAGCCAACCTCTTGGCAACTCAACAATATCCCCCTGGCATTTCAAGTGGTGAGAAGAAGAAGCTTCTGTTGAAATCAGCCCCCTACACCTTGCTAAGCGGTGCACTGTACAAGAAAGGAAAATATGAAGTGTTGTGAAGATGTGTTGTAGGAGACAAGATCGGGATTACTCTTAAGGCTTGTCATGACGAACCATGTGGTGGACGCTTTGCAGGAGAAGCAACAGCCATAAAGGCTTTGTTAGCGGGATACTGGTGGCCAACCCTCCACAAGGATGCATATGAATACTGCAAGAGATGCGATACTTGTTAGTGAATGGGAAAACCCACCAAGACCATTGCCATGCCACTGCAACCTATTCTTCCCCTAAAGCCATTCGAGAAGTAGGGGACTGATTTTGTGGGTCCCATTGATCCTCCTACCAAATGGAAGCAAAACAAATACATCCTGATATGTACGGATTATGTCACAAACTGGTGTGAAGCTAAACCTCTAAAGCGAGATGATGGTAATAGCATAGCCCTGTTCATGTAGGAGAATATTATCACCCATTTTGGCAGTCTCCTCGAGATGGCCAGTTAGACAAAGGTACTCATTTTCTTAACAAGATCATGGAAGAGTTGACGGAACTGTATAAGATCTGCCATCGCAAGTCCACACCCTATTACCCCAGAGCCAATGGCCAAGTTGAAGTCACCAATCACATCCTTTGCTCGATCCTGACAAGGATGATTGCTACACATCGTCGCGATTGGGATGATCGACTTACAGAGGCCCTCTATGCATACAGAACCTCTTATAATGCAGCTACATGACAAACTCCTTTTCAATTGGTGTATGGCACATAAGTTGTCTTTCCTGTTGAGCTGGAGTTGCCCTCGTTCCGAGTGGCAGTTAAAGAACACCTCAGAGATGATGAGTCCCTCCAACGCCACCTATTGCATTTGGAATGTTTGAATGAGATTCGGCAGATGGCCCTACAATGCATAGAAACCACTCAAGCGCGATGCAAGGCCTATCATGACAACTTCATCAAGCACAAGGAGTTCAAAGAAGATGATCTTGTCCTGGCCTATGATTCACAATTTGGGAAGTTTCCTAGAAAGCTTCAATAATGTTGGATGGGCCCCTATAAGGTGCTTGCTGTCTATCCCAATAGCTCTGTCCAAGTGCAATCCATTGATGCCTCTAATGATCCCTTTCTTATCAATGGCTATCGCCTGAAGAAGTAATTCCCTCCTCCCTAGGGATCCTAACAATCATAGTTGACACACCCTTTCCCTTGTGGGTGTTACACTATCCTCCTCCTTATACTTCTGATAGCCCTTATGATCTTCCTCAGGAGGAGGTCTCATTGTGCTAGCCCCTCCCAAGTACCTCCCATCCTTACTATGTTCTCCTCTCATCTAATCCAGTTGATCTAGCAGTGGTAATGTGGATGATCCTGCCACATGGTATTTCTACCATACTCTTTATTTTTTTTATCGATTAAAAAGAAAAAAAACAAATAAATTATTATGGGAGAAAAGGAAGCAATTTCCTATCATAGCACGCCTCGTTCCAAGAAAAGGTGGCAAACACCCTTGCATGGGAAGCTGGCTATGGAAAAGGTGGTAACACCCAGTAGTCTAGAAAGTTGATCTATCAGTTGACATCTCCAGGACCTAGTTCCGAAGCTGCCTCCCTTGATATGATGTGTCTTGCGCCTCTCTGCTAAGCGTTTGACGGGGTCTTCTAGCAGACGATATGTTCTATATCTGATACACAATTCCAATCTATTGGCTACCTCCCTGGGTATGCCTCTTCATCAACAGATGAAGTGATCTTCATCGACAATCCCCCTTGAGTGATGTGAGTTTTCATCCTAACCAGATGGGGATGTGAGTATGGTCTACCCTCTATATCTATCAGTGAGCGTGAGACACAGGGTGGGGTGAGTGACCAGTCCTTTCCCTTCAATTCAATTGAGAGGTGCAAGGTGTGAATGGTGCAAGGTGCCTCTTAATGCACAAAACACAATCTGTTTTTGTGCATTGTACTACAAGGCTCCCTAGCTTTCCTTCTCGCACCGTATGCCGGCACAAGGTGGGATGCACAATTGCACCATCAATTGCATACAAGGTATATAACAATTCTACACAAGTGAATGTGAGGATTACATCAATGGGTGTAAAGAATGGGATGCCCTTTGTATATTTCAACAGAGTGTAAGACAGAGGGTGAGCTGAGTGTGATTGGTGTTTCTCCTAAATCAATTCCAAGTGGTAAGGTTGAGAGACGTTACAACAATTGGAGTCAGGTACGTTTCTATTTCCCTATGCATACATGGGACGGGTCTTTGCCATCGTCACAAGACATGTCACCATGTTTTCTGCACACCGCACTATAAGGCTCCTTAGCCTTCCTGCTTGAACCTATGCTAGATGGGTAGAATGCACGAATGCACCATCAAATGTGCACAGTGGCATACTCCCTCCCAATCAATTTCTCATTGTTGAGTTCTATGCCGACCATGAGTTATGGGATTTCATGATTATTTATTGAGCAATGTGTGTCATGTTGAGATGACAAGCTCAACGCATACGGACATTAATGATGGACTGCCTGGTTAGATGGTTCCACACGTCTAAACTTAGTACGTCGGTGGTCATTATGACTCTCACATGGCCACTCACTCATTACTTATTATATTCATGTTGTTACACCTATTTACAGCTGGCATAGTTATAGTGCCAGTCGACTAGTGTAGTCGGTTATGCATTGTTTCACTTAGTAGGCCACTTTTCTTTATGTTGTATCTTATTTATACTTTGTGTACATTGTAAAGTGTGTGGAAAAAGAAGAAGAAACCAACAAGAAAAAGTTTTGGCCTCCATCTCTCTTCTTGTCTCTTGAGTGAGCTTCTCCTTGTGCATTCTGTGTGTGTTTGGCGCAACAGCTCAAGCAAGTCCCCCCATCACGCAATTCTTGACATGGTATCAGAGCCACGCCACTAAGAGAGGCTGATTTCGAAGGCTGAAGTGAAGAAGAAGAAGCAAGGTTCGAGCAAGCAAGCCACGAGTAAGAAGCTCTCCCATCCTTCCACTCTCCCTCTTGGATAGTGCCTGTGGAGGCACCGGAAGCAGGGTCGAGCAAAAATCTCAGATTGCTATGAGATTTGGTGTGCGAGTAAAGCATTCTATATTCTGAAAATGAGCCCTTTAGGATTTCCCTGCAGTTATTTTGGGCATCTGAAGCCGTTTTAGGCCCCGTTTTAGAGCCACAAGGTTGCAGACAACAGTTGCAGGATACACCGTGATCTTGGCTGTATTGACCGAAAGTGGGTGCACATGTTACATATTGCGAATATGTAATTTTTGAGGTGTTTGTAGGAAACAAACATAAGGTTTATCTATAAACAGGTTGCAGATTACACGTACTGTTGAGCAATCAGTGAAAAAGGTTGCTTGGTGTATTACTGTGTACGTATTGTGGAAGATTGCAAAAGACTAGCTTGTTATGTTGTATCCTTTTTTGTGATAATGGCAAAGAACAATGGAAATCCCATTATTGAGAAGCTCGACAAGAACAACTATCCTTCATGGAAGTTCCGTGTGACGAACTTCCTCATTAGAAAGGGCGTTTATGAGTTTGTCTCAGGTGAAGAAAAGGAGCCAAAGCTGGGTATCCCTCTGACTGCAAATGAGTTAAAAGCATAGAAAGAGTGGAATGCAAAAGACAAAAAGGTGATGTACTGGCTATCTAGAGTAATTGATAATACTATGCTGGGACATATCAGGAATGCAGAAACTTCACATGCAACTTGGACAATTTTTGAGAGCATGTTTTCAGTAAATACAAAGGCACGAAAGATTCAACTCAAGCAAGAGTTGAATGCCTTGAAGAAAGGGAAAATGTCTGTCAATGAGTATGTGTTGAAGGTGAGGAGAACTGCAGATACTTTAGCAGCGATTGATGCAATACTGGATGATGATGATTTGGTTTCATCCACTCTAAGTACCCTTAAGAATGAGAAGGCATGGAAATCATTTGTTACTTCAGTATATGTACGGAAGCCATATCCAAATTTTGATGAGCTGATCTCTCTCATGATTACTGAAGAGATCAATATGCAGGGTGATTCATCTAAGAGAAATGGTGAACAGGTCCAAGAATTTTACTCAAGTTCAGGAAGGGGATGTAATAGATCCTCTTCGAGAGGTCATGGTATAGGACGTGCTGGCGATAACCAACAAAACAGGTTCAATCAACAGTTTGGTGAAATGCAAGTTTCTGGAGGCAGGGGGAGCTTTAGAGGAAGAGGTGGATGGCATAACAGAGGTTCTAGCAACTGTGGTATTGTATGTCACTACTGTGGCAGAAATAGGTCATATTGCAGCCCAATGTTATGCCAAGAAAGATGATATTCGCAATGGTAAGTTGCAGCAAAGAAACTATGCATTGTCTTCACGATAGAATGAAGACAAAAATGAACGTCTATTTGTTATGCAGCATATGCTGAATGCTGTTACAGGAAAGGAAACACATTATGATGTTTGCTATGTTGATTTAGGTGCATCCAATCATATGACCAGCCATGCAGAATGGTTTGGAGAGTTGTAGGATTTGCAAAATACAGGTTACGTGCAGACGGGTGATGATTCATGCCACCCAATTTCACACATTGGAAAATTTCCCTTGTCCTTGCATGATGGTAAGATAAAGAGTCTTGCAGATGTATTACATGTGCCATCTATTACAAAGAACTTGGTGTCAGTAGGTCGGATGGTAGAGCAAGGGCTGCAAGTCAGATTTAATGTAAAGGGCTGCTTTGTAGAAGACTTCAATGACAACTGCAGGTTGGTTGCAAAGGGAAGTAGAGTTGGAAATATGTTTACTCTGGATGTTGGAATTCCTACCATGAATGCTGCTATGTATGCTAAAGGAAAAGGCGTTGTTGCAGATATTGACACTTGGCACAAATGCATTGGACATGCAAATGTACAAAGGCTGAAATTAATGCAGTCCAAAGGGTTGTTTGCCTACATTTAGAATTGTAAAATTTCATAAGGTATGCGAAGCATGTCGATTTGGTAAGCAGGCAAGACAACCCTTTTCACATGATAGAGATGTAGGCAGAAATATCCTTGATGTTGTGCATACAGATATTTGGGGGCCTACACAAAATGTATCTCTTGGAGGCAGTTCATACTTTGTCACATTCATTGATGATTGTTCTAGAAGGCTGTGGGCATATTTTATGAAGGAAAAGAGTGAAGCGTTTGAGCACTTTAGACCTTTCAAGGCTGCAGTTGAAAGAGAAACATGCTTGAAAGTAAAGTGCTCAAGGTCCGATGGAGGGGGAGAGTACCTCTCGAATGAGTTCAGTGATTTTCAAAGGTCTCATGGGATAAAGAGACAGTTCACATGCAGGTATACCCCACAGCAAAATGGGGTTGCAGAAAGGAAAAGCAGGCATATTGCAGAAGTTGCACGCGCCTTGATAGCTGAAAAGAATATGCCTAAGCATTTTTGGTCTGAGGCTCTTCATACTGCTATTTATATTATGAACAGAACTCCCACAGTTGTAGTTCATGGTATGACCCCGGAAGAATGTTTTACAAGTAAGAAGCCTGATGTCTCACACTTGAAAGTGTTTTGTTGTATTGCATATGTTCATGTGCCAAATGAGTTGCGGAAGAAACTAGATCCAAAGGCTGAAAAGTGTGTCTTTATTGGATACTCTTTAGAGTAGAAAGGGTATCGCTATTATAACCCTATCACATGTAAGTTCAGAGTGAGCAGGGATGTCATCTTTGATGAAATGAGTAGTTGGTATGCATCTAGTGGTGATGCATTGGATGATAATGATGATCATTACACTCATGTGCAGGATGAAAAGTAAGAATCACGAACTCTTAGTGGACCTAGTAGCACTATAGATAAAGACAAAGGAAATAATAAAGTGTCAGATGGCATTGATGCAGTTCTTGATGGAGACTCCAGTGGCTCAGAGAGCTTGGATGATAAGCTTGGTATTTCTTCTGTCAAGAAACCAAGTGTACAAAGAGCTCATAGTAATGTAAAGGCTCCATTGAGTGATCCGGTGGTACGCAGATCTAGCAGGGTCAGATACCCTATTAAAAAATTTGGTTTTGAAGGTTATGTAGCTCACCATTATGCTTATATGGTGAAACTAGTTGAGGATGTTGAGCCCACATGTTTTGAGGAGGCTGTTGGTCATGCTCATTGGGATGTAGCAATGGATGAGGAGATGGCTGCATTAAAGGCCAATAATACTTGGGATCTAGTATCATTGCCGAAGGGCAAGAAAGCTATTGGATGTAAGTGGGTTTATAAGATTAAGCACAATGCAGATGGTTCTATTAGTAGGTACAAAGCTAGGCTGGTTGCAAAAGGCTATGCCCAGACATATGGCATAGATTATGAAGAAACCTTCAGTCCAATTGCCAGGATGGCAATTGTCAGATATGTGATTGCTTTGGCAGGAGCCAAAGGTTGAAGGTTATAGCAAATGGATGTGAAGAATGCCTTCTTGCATGGTGATTTGTAGGAAGAAGTGTATATGGATCAGCTAGCAGGTTATGAAGATTTAGAGCATCCCACATATGTGTGCAGGTTGAAGAAGGTGCTCTATGGGCTCAAGCAAGCACCTAGAGCATGGTCTGACAAGATCAAAGAGTATCTTGTCAATATTGGCTTTTATGTTTCTGATGCTGATCACTCACTTTATGTGAGAAAGGGAGATGCAGGTTTGGTCATCATAGTCATCTATGTGGATGACTTGATTATTACAGGTGATAGTGATAGTGGGATTGCTGAAGTCAAGGACTTTTTGAAGAAGAAGTTTGAGATGAAGGACTTAGGTGAGCTAAGGTACTTCCTTGGCATTGAGGTGATCAGATGTGATGATGGTATATGGCTGTCTCAAAGACAGTATGGCTTGGATATGTTGTCCAAGTATGGTATGACAGCATGCAAACCACTTTCAGTCCCATTGGAGCGGAATGTAAAGTTGAGTGCTGATGTTGGGGATGAGATAGAAGACCCTACTATGTTTAGGACGATAGTGGGGAGTTTGATCTACATGACAATTACAAGGCCAGACTTGAGCTGTGTTGTTGGTCTTGTGAGTCAGTTTATGCAAGTTCTTAGAAAGCCACATTTGGATGCAGTCATACGCATTTTGAGATATGTGAAGTCCACATTACATTACGGACTTTTCTATGAGGCAAGTACAGATGTACAGGTGTTTGGATACACAGATGTAGATTGGGCTGGTAGTATGTCTGATAGAAGATCTACCAGTGGATACATGTTCTCTCTTGGTAGTGCAGCAGTTACTTGGAGTAGCAAAAAGCAATCTACAGGTGCTTTGTCGAGTACAAAGGCTGAGTATAGAGGTGATGCTGTTGCAGCATGTGAGGTAGTATGGCTGCAAAAGTTATTGGCTGATTTAAATGTGCAGGTGGAAGGTCCAGTTGTCATTTATTGTGACAACATGAGCAATATACAGTTGGCTAGGAACCATATACGAAATAGGCCAAGTGTTCCTAACTCTACCTTTCTGTTTGCAAGTGCATGTTATGTCTTAAGTGTGGGGACGCTAGTGTCTAGTTGGTTGACAAGTTTGTAGCTGTGTCGATCAATCAACCCTAATCAGTAAGGTCTTAAGTGTGCAGACGTGTCCATGCCTGTCTGCTGTGCATACCCCCTGCATATGTTGTTACCCAATAATGCATGTCTACCATGTACTAGTTCTGCCCTAAAGGGGTCCCTTCCTCACCCACCCACCCTCGTACCCCCTGTCATCGAGGCCGTTTCCCTTGTGGTTGCTTTTATTGCGTAAATTTTCCCTTTTCTATGTGAGCATACCCTACATTCACCAAAATTCTAATCCAATCTTGTAGTCTTTTTTGTCCCTTTGAATGATACACTTTTTCTTTTTACATCCCCATGTTCCGGATTACCGTTTTTGTGTTATTCATTTTTGAAGCTTTTCCCTCACAATTGGATGTATTTCCATGCGAACACGTCCTTATTGCTTCAGAACAGTGATCTAACATACCAGCCTTGTCCTATGATTTCACTTGGATATTCTTTATTTTAGTCACTTGTCATTCTGCCATATGGTTTGTCCGTAATTATTTTTTGTGTGGTTTCGTGCCTTTTTCGCGTACGTTTTTAACTTTTTTCCATGTGAACCTACCCTATTCTCCTCAGAATTCAATTTTGACTAAATAGCCTTGTCCGGCCCCCTTCCTGCCCAATTCTCCTTTTCCCTTTGCCATGTTTCACCCTCTGGATTTTTTGTTATTAATTTTTATTGGTGTTTTTGAGCTCCATTTTTTGGTTTTTTCCATGTGAACACCTCTTAATCCCATCCAAACTGAGATTTAATGTGACCGCCCTGAAGATTATATATGTTCTAACATTTTTCCTTTTTACTACCCTTCATTCCGATGCACGAATCATTCAATATTAATTTTTAAATTTCGTTTCAGGGTTGATTTTTTGGTTTTCTCCACGTGAACGGGTCTTATCTTCGTCGGAACTATGTTCTGACATGATAGGCCTTTTTGGCATGACTTTTCTCACACTTTTTCTTTTTCTCATGTTTCATTTTGGCGAACAACTTTTTTGATATTAATTGTCGTCCTGTGAACATCCTGTCGTGTTCTCAGACACCCCATTGCCCTTTTCCGTTGTTTTCCCCTCCACTCTCGGCACCTTTTTCCTTCTTACCACATTGTGTTCCAACTCATGATTTGCATGTTATTAAATTTTCTGTGTTTTGCCGTGTCCCTGCGCACCTCGCCTCGCGTGTGAACGCGTATGTTTTTGCTTTTACGTGCCTTGTGACACCCCTGTGGCATCCGCGCCTTCCCTGTCACCGTCCGGTCCCCCGTTGCTTCCCGTCACCGTCCGGTCCCCCGTTGCTTCTCGTCACTCTTCTTTTATTTTTTATTTTTTATTAAAAAAAACCCATTAACACTTTTAAAAAACACCTAAAACCCTTAAAATTTTATTAAAAATTAATTAAAATTTAATTTAAAATAAAAAATAGCTAAAAATTTCCTCACTAAATTGGAAATTTTATGGTTTATCTTACTGGTTATAATACAAAGAATTAATTGCAGAAAATTTAAATCCTTCACAATTCATTGAAAATTGAGGAAAAATCCATAAAAATCCAAGTTAAATGCAAAAAAATCATTGAAATTTCCATTAATGCATTTGACTACTTTTGGAATATTTTAGAAGCTAAAAACACCTTGACACATAATTACCCTATTATTTTAAGGTCAAAATGCTAAAACTTTTACCTAAATTCATAGAAATTTCATTTTAAATTCCAAAAAAATGCCAAAATTTTACTAAAAAATATAGATCCATTGTTGAAGTTTAATGGTTTAATTCTCACTCAAGGTTGATTGCAAAAAGCTAGTTATTAATTTTTTTAAAAAAAAACCATAATAAATTAAACATTTAAAAAACACATAAATAATAATAATAATGATAATAACACCTAAATACTAATCTGAATTAACTAAACCAAATATGACCCTACTAACCTCGCCTTCATATTTCTTTTTTTTAAAGAATAAGGTGTTTCATTTTTTTAAAGTAGTGACTTTTGCTTTTTTGTTGGACTCATTGCATCTTGGGATCCATCCGTGCACCCTCAATCTCTTGCATACACACCCCTGCCAGGTATTTATATTTCTTACTTTTTTTTTCACCCCTTAACCACGGTTAATTGTTAAAATAAACTTAAATCACCCACTTTTCCTTGCGTACTCGCGCCAAACACACATTTTTCTAAACAATTAAAAATAAACCAACCATTCAATTAGCACGCGCTTCGTGCGCTACAGACACATCTATGTTTATTAAAAATGAGCCTGCCATCACAAGTGCACTCACTATACAAAAAGTGCTATACACACTTAATTTTTAATCAATGAATATCCATATTTTAGATTGCACATTAGCTTTACATGCTTTCAAACTTGATTTAATTGGCTCAATTTGCAGCCCATAGGTAGTTGCATCAATTGCCACATAGCCATTCTTTACAGCTAAATCTTCTAATCTTTTCTTCATTCCACCATTGCCAAATTTTGGCTCCAGTGGAAGATCAATTTTGACCGCATGAATTTTTCCGTCTTTCCAAAAGTTTAGCTTTTGTGCTTCAGCCTCATGGAAGGCAAAACACTCCCTCTTGTCATATTGTTGGCTGTCACACCAAATACAACGCCTCTTAAAGCCTTCTCTCATGGGTCTTTGAGTTGATGCTCGTCCTCACTCTTCGACTTTGACATCCAGCTTCTCTACTTTGGAACTAATTTTTGTAAGATTCAGATGAAGGTCACGCATGCTTTTAATGAGTTCATCCATTACATCATTTTTAGAAGGAACAGAAGAAGAAAGAGTTGGTTGATTAGTCAAAGGAATGGGGGATTTTGAAGGTGGAACAAGCTCCATCAATGGAGTTGTTGAAGTTGAAGTAGAGCCTAATCTTACTCGCATCCGCTCTCTTCAAGTAATCATGTTAATTGCATCAGTAACATCCGTCCATACAGTCTTGACTCATGATTCGGAGGTAGCATCTTCTAGGCAATCATCAAGCTCCTCTTGTAGAATGGGATCTATAGCCTTAAGGAATAACTCAATCTTCTGACCTTCCATACTTTGTTGGTCTTCAGCATCAAGTTGTCCAAATTTACTTTCAAACTCATGGTATAGAGCTGTTGCAACTAAACCTTTGTTGGGTTTTTCAACCCATTCAATGAAACTTTTCTTCGTCATAAGGCCAGAGTCTTCTAAGAATAATTCTTCGCTTAGGGCTTTTTTGAATGCATTCCAATCCACATCTTGTTGGAAAAGACCATGGATTCTTTCTTGAAGACCATGCTTGGCTAGTCTGGCAAAATAATGGCTCCATGCATGTTGCGGTACACCAAAGAAGAGTATTTTCTCAATATACAAACGAATGAAAACAGAGACATTTTGACCATTAAATTGTTTTAATTCATGCCCAACTTCTTCTAGGGCCTTAATAGCTGTGGAATCAATCTTCTCTTCTTCTTGCTTTTGTTGTTGTTGTTGTAACATTTGGATTTATTGTTGTTGAGTGTGTTGCAGTATGTGCACCAATTGTTGTAGAGTATCTCTTGAAGAGTCCCCCATCTTGGAGTTCTCTTACACCGACCTTCATGTTAGGTTCACTAATGTCGTAGCGCGTAGGGTTGAAGGTCACCATACGGGTTTGGCAAGAGAAGAATGTATGGGGGTTCAAGAGCTTAGACTCCAGAGATGGTAGAGATAAGAGAAGGGTTGAAGGTTTCAAGCCAAGCTCTTGAAGATAAGAGACAATAGGCAGGGTGTAGGTAGATTCAAGGAGAGGAGTATATGGAAGAGAAGGGGTTGGAAGAGATTGAAGATGTAGAAGAATACTCCCAAAAAGAATTAGAAAATATAGAAGAATACTAACATAGATGAAGCCTGTCAGTTTCTTTCAGCATTATGAGAAAATATAACTCTAATAGACAAAAACGTGTACAAAATAATACATTCCTCTATGTTGCTTAGATAGACAATCTGATGCTTTCAATGGCTCTGAAAGGGGGGCAAAATACCAAGACACCTGGCTAGAATCCTGCCAGATCACTCCTTCTTCATCTCCCACTTTCAGAGTGCTGTTCATTGCCTGAAAATAACGATCGCACGTCACGTGATTTTGCTAATCTCTTTTTTTTACATAAAATCCTCTCAAATTGGCTGAAAGCTACATGCTTTCTTTTACATGTCCTCCTAATCTAGAAGTTATCTATAGTTTTATGGATTTTTACAAGAGATAATATCTAGAATATCAAAAATTGACTAAAAACTTGTCCAAAAAAATCTAATATTGATGCCAGGAGGCATATTCCACGGTGGATTCCGCGAGGTTTTACGGTGGATTCCGTAAACTTAGATGACCGGGCCTCATACGCAAAGAAGATTCTTTGTGCGAGAAGTTGATGGGGACGCCTGTCCTTTTCGGGCGTTTCATTAATTTAGTGTGTACATGGGTGATTCCATAGCGGGTGATTCCGCAAAATGCATATTAAAATTAATAAACGTTTATGAGTTTAGAGTGCGCACTCGTAATAAATTAAGGTTAGGATTTATTTCTAACCAGTTGATTTATTTATGTAGCTGAAGACTGCTAGGTATTCACTTTTGTCGGTTTAATTGTGTTATTTTACTAACGATTGTGAATGCTTCAGTTGATGTGTAGAGATAGCAGCAGTGGCGGAGGAAAGCATTGGAGTCTAGCGGGTTTTCGATCTTTGGACTATATTTTGATAGGCGCCACGCCTATATTTTGTTATGTCTATAGAGACATCGATTATTTATTATTATTTTGAATGCGCTTATGCGCCTGGATATATTATTTCTATTTGGACATTGAGATTGGGCGTGCCAAACTCTATGGGCACCGTCCATTAGCTTTATTTTCCTATTTTTGGTAGAAAGCAAACTCAAAAGCTAAAAGCTTATCATATTTTTGTAATTGGGCTATTTTTGAGCATAAAGATTGGAAATATACATTAAATACATGCTTTGTGAAGCGCTCACACAAGGCATGGGGGAGATTGAACCCAATTTGTCTCTTGTCTCATGTCGTGCTTGCTTTACATGGGTTTTTGTGCTAAAAAGTAGAGTACTTTGTTCTTGGGAACCTTTGGGAATTCACCACGCGAGCTATCTGCAACCGATCTGCGCACCAAATATTTTGAGTCATGGACACTAATATCAATGCCTAAAGTGGCATTGGCTCTCTAAATCTAAAAGGAAGCCACACTCTAGATTTTTTTAACACGGTATGCTTGTAGTGGTACGACACCACCCAAATAGAGGTGCTTGAAATAGCAAATACCAACTTAGACTAGAGCAGAAACCAAATTCAACACCTTAATGAGCAATTGGTCCAGTCACGTTCTTCTTCACAAAGCCCTATTGTGCGGCCACTTCATTCTTTAATCCCTGTGGACTTGGTAGTTCTCTAGAGGCAGGCCACATTATGTTCATTGTTTCAAGCTAAAGTGGAAAGATTGCAGTCCAAAATGGATTTATTATGGTCTACATTTGAGCAATTTCAAGAGTATGTTCCTCCCAACCATTTCTTTTTTGTCCACTATCATTGCAGAAGTTAGCATTCTATATTAAGCTCTCAACAATGGATCTACCTCTTCCAGAGGATGGTTGAAGTGGAGCCTAGTCTTCTGATTTGTTGACAGAAGTTGTCTATATGGTCTTTGAATATTTTGTGACGTTGGATACAATGCTGATGTCTTATATGTATCTAGGAGGTAATCTATTAATTATAAATGATGTATATCTATCTTGTTATGTAGGGGATGTGGTCTTACAAGTTGCCTTTTATATCAACCATTTGGAGTTGAGGATAGATGAAATGTTCCAGTGCTATTCTTCTAAAGTGGTTGTTTTCCCTGACACTTTATGGCATTCAATGATTGATTATGTAGTCCTGAACCAATGACAGAATAGAGCCTCTACTCATATGTAGAACACTAACCAACTGAGGGTGGATCTTTTAGCTTATCTTTCTAAGAACCATCCATTTGATTCATCCTTCTTTGATGCCTACCATCGACGATCTATTTTAGGTCCCTTTGTTCCTAGCTTATTTTATTATCAACAAATGGTCCATTGCTTTTTCCCTTTATCAATCTAGCTTAGCAACCATCTTACCTCTCCTTTTCCAACCTTAGGGTGCTCCTCAAATTCCAATCTTTACCTATTATTCTTTCATTGAAGATCGAGTTTTTTCCCCTTCTCCACCTTGTCCTTCCCCATCTATTCATATACCTTCTACTTTTTCTAATTATTAATTAACACCTTTCTTAATTGATTGGCCTAAATTTTCAACTAATCCTTCTTTAGCTTATTCCTCATTTTATGATTTTGCCTACCCATCTCTTCGTGCACTTTTACTCATTCCTCTTCCATCTCCTACCACTTCTATTTCTCAACCCCCTCAGTTGGTTAGTGGTTATGAAGGATTTGATTAGCAGATTCCAAGAAGAAGAGGATGGAGCTCAACTAATTCTCTTACAGGACCACAAATTAATTGGCCATTAATTTTAGGGGACTGGACAATTGCTAGTCAAGCATACCAAAATTATCTCCATTTTTTCCAACAATATTCACAATCTCTAGATCCTTCAATGAAATTGACAGCCCATTTTGCTTGGTCCTTAGTATATATGCATAGGCATTCCCATAACAATAAAAAGGCCATTCCCAAGCTTTGTATGAATGTCAATGTGAACATTGATTCCCAACAACTAGATGTCCTATATTTCATGCCCTTTGTCTACCTAGCAGATACCTTGTCTTGCGGATGTGCTGCCTTCAATTCTTTCAGAATCCTCCAAAATCTTTTGTAGATGAATCCTTATCCATGGATCGTTTTCGTAATCATCAAGCTTTCAAAAGGGATCATCTTCACTGATACCCTGGATGTATCTTTTATGCTTCTTAATGCTATATCTCTCTTTTAGAGGTTCCATTCAGATGGTTGTTTTGTGTTTGTGATGTATTAATTTTTATGTGATGAGTTCGTTGTCGAAGGGTTTGTGAAGGCAATGTCGCAACAATGTCGTAACCACAGGGGACCTTGATTAATTTTAGGATAGAAGATCAATCATACAAATAAGCAAGATGAGTGGATTTGTGAGCAATAATAGATTTGCCAAGCTTCCAATGAGACTGCCACAATGGCTGCCACTCAAGACGATATCAAAAAGTGCCAGTTGCAGCTCAAGTAAATATAACTATTCTCTACCAAGAAGTCACAATACCTTAATTTTAAAGATGCAACACAGACGGAAATAGCTACACTTGAGTCAGATCATGTGCCAACCAAGATGCCTGCACGCAATCATCTGAAGGTCCATGTGCATTGAGCTCAAGAAGAAGATAAAACTTTTTATCTCACAGGAGTCCGAGATCCACTTTGATAGACTCACAGTGGTGGTTCAACCAATTTGTTTATTAACATGTGATCATGTCATCACCTTCACCTTTTGCATGAAGACGGATCATGCAACTTGTGTTTCCGACGAGTTGCAGCCTGATCCGTC
The DNA here is from genome assembly GCF_053477565.2 of Lygodium microphyllum. Classification (NCBI taxonomy): domain Eukaryota; kingdom Viridiplantae; phylum Streptophyta; class Polypodiopsida; order Schizaeales; family Lygodiaceae; genus Lygodium; species Lygodium microphyllum. The sequence continues at coordinate 89,488,645 of NC_141157.1, forward strand.
TTCATGCAAAAGGTGAAGGTGATGACATGATCACATGTTAATAAACAAATTGGTCGAACCACCACTATGAGTCTATCAAAGTGGATCTCGGACTCCTATGAGATAAAAAGTTTTATCTTCTTCTTGAGCTCAATGCACATGGACCTTCAGATGATTGCGTGCAGGCATCTTGGTTGGCACATGATCTGACTCAAGTGTAGCTATTTCCGTCTGTGTTGCATCTTTAAAATTAAGGTATTGTGACTTCTTGGTAGAGAATAGTTATATTTACTTGAGCTGCAACTGGCACTTTTTGATATCGTCTTGAGTGGCAGCCATTGTGGCAGTCTCATTGGAAGCTTGGCAAATCTATTATTGCTCACAAATCCACTCATCTTGCTTATTTGTATGATTGATCTTCTATCCTGAAATTAATCAAGGTCCCCTGTGGTTACGACATTGTTGCGACATTGCCTTCACAAACCCTTCGACATATTTGGTGAACCCGACGTGAAAGCGTCGCAGAAATTTCAGGATGGGAGACACTTCAGCCTCTATTTCAGCTTCCTCTACAACTCCAGCTGCCTCTACTTCAGCTCCCTCAATGACTGCTGCGTCAAGTACTTCAACGGAGGATCTAAAACAGATTTTGCAGAATATGTCCATGTATATGCAGCTCCAAAATCAGCAAACACAAATGTATATGCAGCAGCAACAACAATTGCATCAACAACAGTTGTCTCAGCAAAGGCAACTCTATTCGGAGCAGGAGAATGCAAACAGCGCGACTAAGGCTATTGAAGCAGTTGAGAGTGAGAAGAAGCTATTTGATGGGCGTAATGTTTCAGCATATTTGAAGACATATGAGATCAAGATGGGGTTTTTTGGAGTTCCTGCTGGACTTATGAGTAAGTACTTCCTTCGTCTTGTCACACCTGCTTTGAGGACAAAGGTGACTGATTTATTTATTCAAAATACACATTGGCAAGATTTTAAGAAGGCTTTAAAAGAAGAATACTTCCTTGAGGACTTTGGTATGGCTACTCGGCAGTCATTCCGAGAGTGGGTCTACATGCCAAACAAAGGTCTTGCTGCTTCGGAGTTGATTCGAGAATTTGAGGAAAGGTATAGTCAGCTTGATGCCATTGAACAAAGAGCATTGGATGTTGAAAAAGTTGAGCTTTTCTTGCAAGCTGCAGATCCTGCTCTTCAAGAAGAATTGGGTGAGCTTCTTGAAGATCGCACGAAGCCTATGGGTCTTAAAACTGATTGGCAGGATGCTCAGGATGCAGTCTCGACATTGACCAAGAGGAGAATATGGAAGACTCGCCTACAGAATGGTTCCATGACACCTACACCATCATCTGCTCCTATGCCTACTTCTATCCCTGTTATTTCTTCTCCTCCTCAGCCAGTTTCTTGGCCTATGCCAGTGCCTACTGTTTCTACTCCACCTATTCCTCCTGTTCCACGACCGATGCCTACACCTTCTGCTCCAAAACCATCCGCTCCATCGGTGCCTATACTTCTCTTGATGACATAATCAAAGGTATCACAGATTTGACACGAGTCAGTCAAAGCGGAGTTGGTGGGTAAGTTGAAGGAGCAGTTTGCTTCAACTGCGCCTGCTACTTCTTCTAGTGCTCCTATTGCACCTAGGAGTGCTCCTAGTGCACCTAGGAGAGATCGGAGATGTATTTGGTGTGATAGTACGGAGCATCAGCATTGCAGGGATTGTGACTCTTTCCAGGATGCAAGGAGGCAGAATTTGGTATATTGGGGGCAAGATGGTAAGATTTGGTTGACTGAGACAAGAGCTCCACTTGCTACCAACTTTGGTAAAGGTGTAATGAAGAAGTTAGTGGAGGACATGGCTGCGCGTACTTCTTATGTGACGGCTAGAGGTGATGCTTCTGCATATGGAGTAGAGATTGAGAAGGGATCGGAGACTCAGTCCGCACTATGGACTTATGCTATGGAGACTGCAAACAAGGGAAAAATTCAGCAAACTGTTTTGACTAGCGCAGGCTCTAGCATCAGATCAGAGACAGGTTGGGACTCGCCTGTTGACAGGTATTCTATTTATGCTTATTTGGCTAAATCTCATGGTGCAGATGTATTTGTTGAGGAGAAGCGTAAGAGGGATGAAGAAAATCCAAGTGCAGCTAAGAAGACTAGAGGGGGTGAGTTTGTTACTCCACCTACTGCAGGACCGTCTTCAAGACCAGGGCCAGATTGACAGATGGAGGATGCTCAAAAGAGAGAAAAGAGGCAAGAGCCTAGAGAGAGAAAGCAGCCAGGATTTAGATTGATGTCCGACATTGAGACATCAACAGACATGAAGAAAATCTTTAATGATAAGATACTTGGCAGTGAGGTGACTTTCACTATTTCTGAGATTTTGGGCATCTCAAAAAGAGAGTTTCAGGATCAGTTTCAGGAGGTCCTGAAGAGGAAAAGACATGCATTGGCTACCACTGACACACAGGGAGTTTTGATTGGAGAGTTGGATGAGGATGATGATGAGGTTATGGTTGATAATGCTTCTGTTTTGCCGCAGGTAGAGAAGAGGGTTCAGCCTATGCATTATGCTGAAATTGATGAGCCTGTTTTGATACCGCGTAGTCACTTTTCGCGGAGCCATTGGGCTAGGGCAACTACAGAGACGATGGTAAAGATTGGAGAGAAACAGGTGCCTTATGTTGCATTGGTTGATCATGGTTCAGAGATTAATCTCATTATTCGTGGAGTTTATGAGAGTAACAGATGGCCTATGGATGTAGAGCATGGGTGGCGTATGAGAACCGCCAATAACACTGCAGGTGATTTATATGCTGCTTGCCCTAGTGTCAGGGTTTCTATTGGTGATGTAGAGGAGGATTTTCATTTCTTTGTGCAGGATTCATGCTCTTATCCCATAATTCTTGGTCAGCCATTCATTACAGAGATGCGCATGGAGACAAAGGTCATGGATGATGGATCTGCTTATGCACGGATTCGCAGTAAAGATGGTATGAGAGCAGTTCAGTTTATGACTGTATGTGTGAACCATGTTAGAAACAGAGATACTCTCAGAGATGCACCCTTACCCACTATGAGGGATTCGGGTTTTCATTAGGTACCGCCGTTTCGCGAGACGACGGTGGTACAGAGGAGAGGAGATTGGAGTTCTCGCCTCCTGGCAGCAGTGTTTTCTCCTCCGGTTATGTTGGGATTTCAGCAAACAGTTCGATGAGCTATCAGAAGACTTCTAGATTGTCTAGAGCTGCCAGGCAGTATATATGCAGGAAGGAGAAAAATTTGAAATATGCAGGAATTTTGGAGGATGATGAGCACATAGATGGTATGTATGACAGTGTGATTTGTACAGATACGATGACAGAGATGGGAGATATGCTGAAAACTGATATGCTGAATTGTCATGGTAATGTATTAGTGCAATCCCTGGACATGTTTCATGAAATTGCAGATTTTATGTCACAGATTGAGTCAGAGGCTGAGGTAACTCAGCAAAGAGTGTTGAGTGCTGAAGAAAATCAGCAAAAAGAGTTTCCAGCTGGTTATGATCAGCTTTCAGAGAGACAGAGGGCTGAAAATTTTCAGCCAACAGAGTTTACTGCTGAAATATTTCAGCATTCAGAGTTTGGGGCTGTTTCTATGCAGTCCATAGAGCAGAGGGCTGAGAATATTCAGCCATTGGAATGCAGAATTGCTGATTTACAGCAAGGTTTATGTAATGCAGAAGAGCATAATGAAGCCAGGGTTGACACGAAATACAAAACTGTGGATAAGAAGGTGAAGCCGGTTGCTGTACCACTTCCACCTGACAGTGATCAGCAAATAGAGAGGGCTGCTAAACAGCAAATTTTGAGGAATCCGGAGCATATTGGTCATAAATTTTCAGCAGAGACACTTGCTGAATTGAAAATTGGAAATGGTGATTTCTTGTTACCCATGGAGAAGCAATGCTTTCAGGAGATGCTTGAGCGTCATGGAAGGGGATTTGCTTTTGTCCCACATGAGATTGGATGTGTGAATCCTAATATTGTTGCTCCTATGGTCATCTTTACTATTCCTCATATTCCATGGAATCTCCGACCTATTCCAGTACCTAAAGCACACTTGCCAAAGCTGATTGATTTATTGAATGAGAAAATCAGGATGGGAATCCTTGAGCCTTCATCTGCACCATAGTCAAACAGATGGTTTACAGTTCCAAAGAAGAATGGTACTCTTCGATTTATTCAGGACATGCAGCCAGTGAACAGAGTTACTATCAGGAATGTTGGTATTGGTCCAGTTGTGGATGAGTTTGCAGAGGCATTTGCTGGACGTGCCATCTATTCTTTGGGTGATTTGTATTCAGGTTATGATCAGTTTCAGCTGGCTTTGGAAAGCAGGGACATAACCACCATGAGAACCCCTATTGGGCTTGTCAGGATGTGTACCTTGCCTCAAGGTGCCACTAATTCTGTCGCGCATATGATGAATGCCATGCATAAGGTCCTTCGTGATTACATACCTCAGCTTACTATGCCTTTCTTGGATGATGTGCCCATTAAGGGGTGTGCAGAAGAAGAGAAGAATGAGAGCCTAAATGAGCAGGGATGCAGGTACTTTGTGGCTGATCATATTTCAGCATGTGAGAAGATTTTGGCCAGGTTAGAAGAAGTGAACTTGACACTTTCAGGGCAAAAATCTGTTTTTGGAGTGAATGAGGTTGTCATTGTTGGGCATATGTGTGGATATTATGGCAGGAAACCCTCACCTGATAAGGTGAATGCTATAGGCAAGATTGCAGAGTATTGTTCTACCACTTCTGAGGTACGGAGATTCATTGGTGCTTGTGTGTTTTATATGATTTGGATACCTCATTTTGCACACATTGCAGATTATTTGTATCAGCTGCTTCGAAAGGGGCAGAAATTTTATTGGGATGAGAGCCACACTAGAGCCATGCGGAAATTGAAGAAGTTATTGCAGAATGCTCCTACTCTTAGAAAAGCGGATTATAATTGTGATAGGCCTATTGTATTGACAGTTGACACTAGTCCAATTAGCATAGGTTGGGCTGTGGGTCAAGATGATGCAGATGGAAATAGGTATGCTATTCGGTTTGGGGCGAAAGTTCTAAACGAGAGACAGAGGAGATATCCGCAAATCAAGAGGGAGTTATTGGGGATTGTCACGGCTCTCAAATGTGACAAGGAGTACTTTATTGGGGCTTCAGTTGTGGTAGAGACAGATTGCTTGCCATTGATTGGTATGATTACGAGTTGCTCTACTCCGGATATAGCCATGTTGAGATGGATTGCATACATCAAGTCATTAAATCCGGAATTTAAACACATAGCAGGGAAGGATAATCCAGTGGCAGATATGTTGTCTAGAGCCCGGTATGATGATGAGGAGACTCTACTTGCAGAAGAGGATGATGCAGAAATTTTAGCCACTATGGTTGATCATGTTTGTCATGTCTTTGATATTATGGCTTTTACAGAAGAACTTTATGTTGGAGATTGGTTGCAGATTGGCAGGTACCTTAGTACACTAAGCAAAAGAGATTAATGGACAGATGAAGAGTTTAAGAAGATCAGAAGGAAAGCCTATGGTTATTTTCTCAAGGATGGATTTCTTTGGAAGCATCCGAAGAAAAGAGGCGGATTACCTTTGCGGGTTGTCTGCAATCGAGAGACACAGTTACAGGTGATGAGGGAGTTTCATGAGAGTCCTTGGGCTGGTCATAGAGGAGTATGGGCTACTTATGAGACAATCAGGGAGAAATATTGGTGGAAAGGCATGTACAGAGATGTTTCTCACTTTGTTGAGACTTGCAGAGACTGCCAGATGTATTCAGTAGTGCGTCATAGAGATGAGCTTCATCCGACTTATCCGCTATGCATTCATTATAAGTGGGTAGTTGATTTGGTTACCATGCCTATGGGTCTATGGCAGATGAGATACATTGTTTTGGCTAGAGAGGATCTTACCAATCATGTTGAGGGCAGATCTTTGAGAACGAAGGCCACTAGTGCAGTGTGTAAGTTCTTATTGGAGGAAATTTTCTGCAGGTATGGTTGTGTGGGTAAGATCACTGCGGATCGTGGTGAATTGGATGCAGATGAGGCTAGAGAGTTTTTCTCTCAACTAGGAATCAAATTGGCTCTAACCATAGCATACAATCCAGAGGGAAATGGGAAGAGTGAAAGAGGGCATCCGCCAATAGTGAAAGCATTAGCCAAAGCATGCAGAGGACGGATTGGAGAATGGCCAAGACTTCTACCATTTGCTTTGTGGGCTGATCGTACGACTCATAGTGTTACCACAGGATATATGCCTGCAGAGTTGATGTATGGTCAGAAACCTGTTATGCCGATTGAGACTTGTGCTTTGACTTGGTCAGTTTTACCTTGGCAGGAGGATTTGACAAGAGAGGAGCTCTTAGCTCTTCGGATTCGACAGTTGGAGAGGAGACCTGAGGATATTCAGCTAGCTATTGACAGGTTGAAAGTTGCTAGACTAAGGAACAAGGACAGGTTTGATAGCAGGCATCGCTTGCAGCCTAGAGCAATAGAAGAGGGAGATTGGGTATTGGTCTTTGATAGCAGCCTTGAAAATCAGCATACTGCACTTCGGAAGATGGTGAAAAGATGGTTTGGGCCATACATAGTTAGACATGTTTTTGATAATGCAACATATGAGCTGACTGAATTGGATGGGACAGTGCTTAGAGTGCCTATTGCTGGAAAAAGAATCAAGATTTTCAAGAAAAGAGATGATGAGGATTATGCATTGGAAGAATTTTCAAGAGAAGAGCAACGACAAGAAACTCCAATAGAAGGGACAGATGATATGGCTGAAAATCTTGTTGATCTACCGGAAATGCATAACGAAGAGATTGATTTGTTTGTGGATCTTGATGATAATGATCATGGGTAGTTGGCCCATCCAGAGGATGCGCAGGATTAGAGGGGGTGGATGTCGTATTGCTGCATATTTGAGGTGTGAAAACCACCCAAAAGTTGTGCATGAGATTTGTTACTTTGTACATACTTAGTTGTTATGTTTGCTCTTTCATTCTATGCCGAAGATGGAGAAGAATAAGGAATTTGGTAGACTGGTAACTTGAGATGCAATCTCATGGGCTACACTTATTTCAAGATATGCCGATTATGGAACTTTGCGAGGGAGGAGAGTTGTTGGATCGCATTCTCTCACAGGGCGGAAGATACTCTGAGGAGGATGCAAAGGTTATTGTGGTGCAAATTTTGAACATAGTATCCTTCTGCCACTTGCAAGGTGTTGTTCATCAGGGTCTGAAGCCAGAGAATTTTCTTTTCACAACGAAGGATGAAGCTGCATCAATGAAGGCTATTGATTTTGGTCAATCGGTTTTTGCCAAGCCAGAGGAGAGACTTAATGACATCATGGGAAGTGCCTACTATGTTGCACCTCATACAGCACAGAGGCTGATGTTTGGGAGCATTGGAGTTATTACTTATATTCTTCTTTGTGGAAGTCGGCTTTTTTAGGGGGCTTGCACTGAGTCGGGGATATTTCGGGCTGAAGAGAGCTTTATGGGCTGTTTTTTGCTTTTTCGGAGGACCTTAGCTTGGAAAGGGGGCTTAATCAGAAAATAGGAAAATGACGAACAGGGCATAGGAAAAACAGAGGATTCGGTGGTGCAGAAAAAAATTGGGCAATGGTGGCTAATGAATCGATCTGGGGGAGAAGAGGGACGGTACTCTGCGGGTTGAAGAAAAGAAAGGAATGATTGTGTTTTCAAAAATTTGGGGAAAATCAGAAGGTGAAAGGAGGAGCGATTCGGTTCCTTAAGAGATCAGGCCATAGTGAAAAACGAAAGAAAAATTCAATATACAGGCTTCTGGAGGGAGCGACTCGGCTTAGATCACTCCTCTCACATTGCTCCTCTCACACGCCCGCGCAGTTCGACATGTTCAGACAATACTTTTGTTTTTACTGATCAATCGATGGGAGAAGACTACGAGAAGAAAGGATTGAAGAGGAAGCTGAAACTGAAGCCGAAGCCGAAGTTAACGAAGCCTGCAGACAACGTAGGAGGATGCACTTCGAAACCACAGCATGGCAGAAGGTGACAATGTCAAAGCTGATGCCGAAGCAGGAGGAGTAGAAGAAGTTTGTGCTCGGGTGATGATTCATCAGTCCTGACTAAAAGAGGACGAAAGGAAGCACAACGTGGACACTACTGCGATAGAGAGTCGATGAAAGTTGGTGACGAAGAAGGAAGAAAAGCTGAGGTATGAAGAAGGGATGTATGTCGAGTCTCCTGTGATGTAAAAAGCGCTGACCTGCTCTCCCACCCTTGCCTCTCAGAAGCTGCCCCGCCTACATGAACATTGATGCTTAAATGAAGACGATTCCACGGAGTCGAATTGGTTCTCTATGTGACCATTGATTATGTAGAAATCTAACTCTCTGGATAGCTTCTCTTTTGTAATTGTAGCAAAGGATGATGATGATGAAGAGCACCGTCACAGTGTCTGAGGCATTCTGCATTAAAGGAAGGGCCACTTTGCTGCATAGAACATTTGCAAGGACCGGTGGTGGTTCATAAGGAAGTGAAGTAACAAAAACTCAAATCTATGGAAGTGGATAGTAAAAACAGTTCAGTTCCACAAACTTCTTCGTTCGTATTGCTAGTGACTACAGGCTGCAACTTGTCGGAAACACAAGTTGCATGATCCGTCTTCATGCAAAAGGTGAAGGTGATGACATGATCACATGTTAATAAACAAATTGGTCGAACCACCACTGTGAGTCTATCAAAGTGGATCTTGGACTCCTGTGAGATAAAAAGTTTTATCTTCTTCTTGAGCTCAATGCACATGGACCTTCAGATGATTGCGTGCAGGCATCTTGGTTGGCACATGATCTGACTCAAGTGTAGCTATTTCCGTCTGTGTTGCATCTTTAAAATTAAGGTATTGTGACTTCTTGGTAGAGAATAGTTATATTTACTTGAGCTGCAACTGGCACTTTTTGATATCGTCTTGAGTGGCAGCCATTGTGGCAGTCTCATTGGAAGCTTGGCAAATCTATTATTGCTCACAAATCCACTCATCTTGCTTATTTGTATGATTGATCTTCTATCCTGAAATTAATCAAGGTCCCCAGTGGTTACGACATTGTTGCGACATTGCCTTCACAAACCCTTCGACAACGTACGGGAGAAAGTTGGTGTTAGGGCCTTGTAGACTCATAATTTATATGCAAGAAATTTGGCATAGTGCCGTGGCAAGTTTTGTGCCTTGTTCAATTTTGGGGGCTCCAACTCTGACATTGGTAGCCGTATTGTGGCATTTGGACCCTAGCCCCTCCCAACAACTTCACCTTCTTCCCCACAAACCCTCAGGCCACTATTGCGATGAATGCCTTGTTATTGATTTCATAGCTCAGGAGTTGGGATTTCCTTAATTAAATGCATATTTGCAATCTATGGGATTGGATTTCAAGACAGGGGCCTTCTAGAGTTGACGAGTGCTTCATCACCTGGACTGCCTAGGGGTTTAAGTGGACCTCTCTCCAAGTGCACCAATTCTTGGTGGGGGACTTAGAAGTATTGATATTTTGAGCTCAACACTTGTTGGAGAGGCTCCTTCCTCCAATGGAAGTGTTCTTGGAAGTAGCTCTAGAACAAGTATTCATCGTGCAAGCAACTCAGGCTTGATGCCAGCTATTCTACTGTGCATGTTCATGTAGCTCTTATGATAGCCTTGAACATGGCTGAGGCTTTGACTCAGAACCCTCCTCAAGTTTGGACACCTCCTCAATCAGCTGTGGAAACCCAAAGATTGGAGGAGCTTACCTTGAAGAAATCCCAAAATTCGATTCCGGTGACTCCAACTCTACCTAAGGCAATGAGTTTGGTGGATAAGAAAAAATACAAGTCTTTGTGGCTAGTTGATTCAGGGATGAAAATTCTCATCAGGTCAAGCTCTATTGAGATGAATTCTTCTCACCGACCTTTTATCCTTGGTAGACCATATACTCCCAAAACTCCCCGAGGGAAGCTACTATTATGGAAGTCTAATAAAGATGGTGTAACAGTTTCAGCAACCCCAAAAACTGACCAGAGTAATGGTTCGCAAGTAAGTTCACATGGAGTTGCAAATGCTAACACATAGGTAACAAATGCTATGGGAATATGAAGCCAGGGTCAATGGAGAAACTTACAAGATCAAAGACAATGAAGAGCAAGTGGGATGCTACATCTGGAGTAAGATTAAAAGATATTACATAAGATAAATGGATTTCTATAAAAGCCCCAAACAAAAGTGATTTTTTCAATGCCCTTAGAAAATAAAAAGCAACCACTAATAGGAATGCTTCCTTGAGTGCCAATAAAGCCAACTCATCAATTCAAACAAAGGCAGATGCAGTGAGCATAAGCTGCGGAACTAAAACTGTAATACATAATGAGGCTACTGCTAACCTATGCCATGGCTCTAATGTGAAAGAAAATGTAAGAACACAGGCTGCTCTCTCTAGCTAGATCTCAATCGTGATCCACAATAACATTTATTTAAATGGCAATCCAGTGAATGGGTCTATGATGAATGAAACAATTGGTTCATTGAAGGGGTCTTTGGATGATGAATGCCGATAGGAGATTAGTACATGTGTTCCTTTACCTGTAGACTCAGAGGAAGAGGTAGCAGCTTTTATGTGGTCTCTTGGTGCCTGGGAAGAGAACACTGAAGGTAGTGAGTTGATAGATAGGATGACGACAAAGATGATGAGCAAGATGGCGACTTTGATGATGTAGGTGAAAAGGGCATCATATCAAGCGTTTTAGCTTTTAAAAGTTATCCATTAAAGCTTAAGATTTAAATGCTTAGCCTTAATGTTTTAAAAGACAAACATATTAAAAAAGGATTCATTTTTTTTAGAGGCCAAAATAAAAAAACCCAACATCAAAGTAGAAGAGAATATCTATAAAAGGGAGGTAGTAGGAGAGCCTTGCATCGCCATATTGAGGGAGGGGGGGGGTCACCTTATAGAACATGTAATATACCATGTGAGTTCCATCCACTTGATTCTCCTCAAGTTAATTCGAAGGTACGCAAGTCAATGGGCAGCTATGTAATAGATCCTTGAAACATCCATCCATCTCCGTTCCACGTACACAGGTGATGGATTGTAGATATGATCTAGGATGTTCATCATTTCAACCCTTTGTCGATAATCTAGGGAATGCATCGCAGTCATAAACATGACTCGGAACACTAAGAACCTGTTCCATGCTCCATAATTCTGCAAGACAACATCGAAAGTAAGGAAATGTTCGAAACAGCAATATTTGCTTTACTTCATCTTATTAAGATTTCTTAAAAATAAATCCTTTGTTGGTTTGCTCTGATACCAACTGTAACGTGTCCACCTATTCCCTTCAGGACACATCTTAGCAGTCCATCGGAAAGGGGATCTAGAAAGCTCTGCTTAGCACTCTCATGGAATGTCACGGGGTTTGCGATCTAGGACTTTCCACATCTGCCACGTAGCGGAAGTATTTTGGCCGTTCCCACTTTAGGACCAACCTGAATCAGGGTTTTCCCTAACGGGCATTTCCTAAACAGCAACCAACGTCGAACTACTTTACGCAGAAATGCTAGGGCCGAAGCAGATTCACGTTGCACTTGGTTTAAGGAGAATGGGAAATGAGAGGGATGCAAGGCTCGACCTCTCTGCCATAAGGCATAGTCCCATTCCGTTCCCCTAAGACATCATAAATCGGGATTATTATAACTTAGACTCTAGGTTAGCGCCCTTGCTGTTCGTGTCCTTTGAAACGATCTTCTTGCTGTCCATCATGATTGAGAAAATTTCCTGGCCAACTAGGACCACCCATTTGTAGGACGGACCCATGGCCACATCCACTGCACTTTCCTCAAGTTCTTTTAGTTATCTAATTACCTACCACATTTAGTTGGACATGAATCAATTAGCTTCCTTAATTAGCCTGTTAGGCACCGGTTCCTTCACGTAATCATAGCACTTGACATAGAAAAGCAATGTCAAACAAGTTCTTTTTCAACAAGTTATCATATTTATCTTTGAAATACATTTATAAAGTCCAACCTATAGGCTTATCCATAATCCGTCCGAAGGCTATATAGCAATCCACAGGGATTACTAATCCAAGATTCTACCCGTAGACTAGTATGCGGGCCCCGAGATCCAATTGCGAGTCACGTTGGCCTCTTATGCAGGGCCCGGAAGGCGAGGGATTTATGGCCAGAGCCCCCCTTGGCACCCAAGCATCCTCTTGCTCTAAGTAGCGCTCAACGGAGAGACCTCTCGCGGCGTGTTCGATCCACCTTCCCAGCACGGTTAACAACCCCCTTGGTTAGGGTCAGGCAGACAGTCGGGGGTAACTAAAGCTGCCTCTCCCTTCAGGCCTTCAACCTGAAGCATTAGATATCTTTTCATCCATTAATTCTTTGAGCAAACAAAGAAAACAATGCTCTCTAAACTATTACAAGCACAATCATTTCCAGTGGTCGTTATTTTGGCCAACTGCTAAGGAGTGAATCCTTCTTTCCGAATGCATCTAGCACTCGATCCAGGTTCAATTGCGACTTGGCAAGATCCCCATGGGTTTGTTTGTTAACCCTTATATCCTTGGGTTAGGGTCATACCCTATTAACCCAACTTAACCAATACCTTAAGTTTTATTAGCAGTAACTATGTTATTCCAAATTAGTGATTGGCCTTTTGCTTCCAAGCAATTATCTAATCCCCTCATCTTGGTCACTTTTTCCAAGAAAGGTGCTATGTCAGGATGACTACTCATCCTCTTGCAAGATAAACTTGCGCAAGAATCTGCCAATCTCATTCCAAGGAATTGGCCATTCCCTTGTGATCAAATCACAAGATCATGCGACTCTGCAACTTGTTGCACAAGTGTCGCATCTAGTTCATGGGACTATTTTACCCATCAAATGACGTCTTCTAATCACAAAATCATGATTAGATAGGAAATAGGGTTAGGGTGTCTTCATAACAATCCGTTCCTAATTGCACTAGGCTGACATTGTCGGTCCTAGGGCTCCGAATTCAACCCAAGTTTCATCTTTTTAGCAAGCAATCCTTAGGGTAGAAACCCTCGATCGTTTCTCGCAAGTATGTCCTACTGTCCCTACATTCCATGAATGTGGGCAGATCTTTTAGGGTATGAGAGTTTTAGCTCAGCAATAAGAGTGACTAGGTCATGTCCTCAACGTGCTAAATCCTAGTTAGCTCTTGGATATGTTGCATCGATTTAGCCATTCCTAAGCGAGTCCCTCGCATTTTAGATGTTTAGGTTAAACCAATTTACTTGTCTATTCTTGAAGATATTTACAATACCATTTTCGTAATCACATGATTCATTGCCTATGTATGAGTAGATTTACAAACCGTAACTTTTTTGGTTAAGATCAAACCATATGTTAAGTTATGGCATAATTCCTATTGATCCTTCTATAACATGCAATCAAGATTCGTGCTACTAAGCTTTAGGGTTTTATGTTTAAAACGAACCATGCATCCTTTTTCTAGTTTCATTTCTGAATGAATTATTTGCATGTGGAATTTACATAACCATTCGTAACTACTTACGTAATTGATTGAGATTTATGTCAATTTCCTAGAGATTAATCTACTTCATGCAGCCCTAGAGTCATTTCCATGCCTAGCAAATTCCTACGGTTATTAGCAACCTTCTTTAATGAATCATTTCGAAGAAAAGTTGTCTAATAATGCGACATGCGATTTATTCTTTCCATGCCTAATCGAAGTGTACTACCATAATTTCGATTTGTAAAGATGATCATTAGTTGATCTAAATTTGTTACTTTGCAATGCATATAAACAAATTACTAAGAGTGCATAGACGTCTTATGTCCTTTCATTCGTTTCTTTTGAAAAATACAAATGACTGATTCCTTGATTGTGAGTTATTTTCTCTAAGATAGCCAATGTTTTTAATCGTAAAGGTGCATCTTACTTTCGTGAATTAACCATGCATAATTACGATATTATGATGTAAATCAAAAATAGGAAGAAAACCTGGACTTGTGGATTCGGTGAAATGTCCACATGGATTTTAGGAGATTATCCTCCTGCAGTTGCGCCTTGTGCCTTTTTAGGGGCCATCGCATATTCGATCTTCTCGCCTTGGTCACAGACTTATGATCTTGGCCAGTCTCCTTCACACACGAAGCTCCCTTTGTGATTCGACTTCCTTGACTGATTGCTCCGTCCTTCGGAATCTGGCTTTAGAAGGCCTTATAGGCTTGTGGGAGTTGCAATAGGAAAGATGGTTTTTGATCCGGCGGTTAAAGTGAACTTGAGGAGAATCAATGAAAAGAGGGTTTACAACTTGCTAATACGGCTTGAGTGGGAATGTCATGGGAGTCTTTAAAGAAATTGTGGGGGAAATCCATGGAAATGGCTTTGTGGAAATGCTGAGGAGAAGTACTCAATTTCCGAGGATGCAAGGGAAAAGGGTGCTTAAGTCCCCGATTTGTAAAAAACCCGCTTTGTAGGGGCAATGGAAAAGGGTCCACGGGAAGGGGGTTTAAAACCTAGCGTAATGTGAGCTTATGGGGGATGTAAGGGGAGGAAAATCCATGGAAGGGGAGTTTAGATTGACTTGGGTGGAAACCCCATGGGAAGGGAGTGCTTAAATCTCAGAGGGGGGGGTTATAAAAACCCACTTGAGAGGCAATAGGAAAGGGGTTTTAAGAAACACGGGGGTTAAAAGTTGCCAAAAAAAGGGATTTGTATGGAACCACATGGGAAGGGGGGGTTTTAAATGGACTTGGTTGAATGAAAAAGGGGGAAAATCCACGGAAGGGGGGTTTAAAGATCGCTTGTGAAGGGGGCTTATGAAAGTCCCCTTAGAAGCTTTTTGAAGCTTCTGTAGGCGTGGAGAAGCCATGTGGAGGAAAGGAGATGATTTTTAATGGCAGCATGTTGGCAGTCAGGGCCGAAATGATGGAAGCAGCAACATTTTTGTCATCCGACGGCAGCGTTTTGTCCTTCTCCACTCCACGACGAACTTCGGCAGCCTCACGACCCTCTCTGCTTCTCCTCAACAGTCTTCAGCAAACTTACGACTCTCTCCTTCCGCCTTTCAGTTCCCCCTCTCCACCCCATAGTGATGGTTTTTATAGCAAGAGGGATAGGTACCTCCCCTCCCCCATGCGGCCTGATGCATGACCTATCCCCTTCCACGAGCTCCAACAAACCAGCTTAGTCATCCGCGCCTACTCCCTCTCCTCCAGCACAGCCTTCGACTGGATAAAGAAGGGATAATTAAAGAAAAATTTTCCATAAAATATATCCTTATCCTCTTGATCTCCTCCCAAGAGGAGGTTCATATGAGGATATTCGGTTTATTTTTCTTTGGTCTTGTTTATGCGAATGGAGATTGTACAATTGCATTGTCCGTATATTCAATGCCGTCATGGTCATTGCGTGAGACTCACGTGTGTACGTAATATTTTTTAGTAGGAAATATTACACTCATGTTGTCACAATAAATGGAAACTGGACCTTCCACCTGCACATTTAAATCAGCCAATAACTTTTGCAGCCATGCTACCTCACATGCTGCAATAGCAGCACCTCTATACTCAGTCTCTGTACTCGACAAAGCAACTGTAGATTGCTTTTTGCTGCTCCAAGTAACTGCTGCACTACCAAGAGAGAACATATATCTACTGGTAGATCTTCTATCAGATATACTACCAGCCCAATCTGCATCTATGTATCCAAACACCTATACATCTATACCTATCTCATAGAAAAGTTCGTAATGTAATGTGGACTTCACATATCTCAATATGCGTCTGACTGCATCCAAATGTGGCTTTCTAGGTACTTGCATAAACTGACTCACAAGACCAACAGCGTAGCTCAAGTCTGGCCTTGTAATGGTCATGTAGATCAAACTCCCCACTATCCTCCTGAACATAGTAGGGTCTTCTATCTCATCCCCAACATCAGCACTCAACTTTACATTCTGCTCCAACGGGACTAAAAGTGGTTTGCATGCTATCATACCATACTTGGACAACATATCCAAGCCATACTGTCTTTGGGACAACCATATACCATCATCACATCTGATCACCTCAATACCAAGGAAGTACCTTAGCTCACCTAAATCCTTCATCTCAAACTTCTTCTTCAAAAAGTCCTTGACTTCAACAATCCCACTATCACTATCACCTATAATAATCAAGTTATCCATATAGATGACTATGATGTCCAAACCTGCATCTCCCTTTCTCACATAAAGTGAGTGATGAGCATCAGAAACATAAAAGCAAATATTGACAAGATACTCTTTGATCTTGTCAGACCATGCTCTAGGTGCTTTCTTGAGCCCATAGAGTGCCTTCTTCAACCTGTACACATACATGGGATGCTCTAAATCTTCATAACCTGCTAGCTAATCCATATACACTTCTTCCTCCAAATCACTATGCAAGAAGGTATTCTTCACATCCATTTGCTGCAACCTCCAACCTTTGGCTGCTACCAAAGCAATCACACATCTGGCAGTTGCCATCCTAGCAATTGGACTGAAGGTTTCTTCATAATCTATGCCATATGTTTGGGCATAGTTTTTTGCAACCAACCTAGCTTTGTACCTACTAATAGAACCATCTACATTGTGCTTAATCTTATAAACCCACTTGCATCCAATAGCTTTCTTGCCCTTCGGTAATGATACTAGATCCCAAGTCTTATCGACCTCTAATGCAGCCATCTCATCATCCATTGCCGCATCCCAATGAGCATGACCAATAACCTCCTCAAAACATGTGGGCTCAACATCCTCAATCACTTTCACCATATAAGCATAATGGTGAGCTGCATAACCTTCAAAACCAAATCTGTTAATAGGGTATCTCACCCTGCTAGACCTGCGTACCACTGGATCACTCAATGGAGTCTTTGCATTGACGCGTGCTCTCTGCACACGTGGAGTCCTCACTGAAGGAATACCAAGCTCATCATCCAAGCTCTCTGAGCCACTAGAGTCTCCATCAAGAACTGCATCAATGCCATCTGACACTTTATTCTTTCCTTTGTCTTTACTTGTAGTGCTACTAGATGCACGTGAAGATGTAGAGCTACTCCTTAGTCTCCCAGACCAAGGACTATCAGATGATGTCTCTGGTCCACTAAGAGTCTGTGATTCTTGCTTTTCAGCCTGCACATGAGTGTCATGATCATCATCATCATCCAATGCATCACCACTAGATGCGTACCAACTGCTCATTTCATCAAAGATGATATCCTTGCTTACTCTGAACTTACATGTGACAGGGTTATAACAACGATACCCTTTTTGCTCTAAAGAGTATCCAACAAAGACACACTTTTCAGCCTTTGGATCCAATTTCTTCTGCAACTCATCTGGCACATAAACATATGAAATACAGCCAAACACTTTCAAGTGTGAGACATCAGGCTTTTTACCTGTAAAACATTCTTCAGGGGTCATACCATGAACTGCAGGTGTGGGAGTTCTATTCATAATATAAAAAATAGTATGAATAGCCTCATACAAAAAATGCTTAGGTATATTCAAGGCGCGTGCAACTTCTACAATATGCCTGTTTTTCCTTTCTGCAACCCCATTTTGCTGTGGGGTATACCTGCATGTAAACTGTCTCTTTATCCCATGAGACCTCAGTCTTGATAGTTCTAAAGTGCTCAAACGCTTCACTATTTTCCTTCATAAAATATACCCACAGCTTTCTAGAACAATCATCAATGAATGTGATAAAGTATGAATTGCCTCCAAGAGATACATTTTGTGTAGGCTCCCAAATATTTGTATGCACAACATTAAGGATATTTTTGCTTATATCTCTGTCATGTGAAAAGGGTTGTCTTGCCTGCTTACCAAACTGACATGCTTCGGATACCTTATGAAATTTTGCAATTCTAAATGTAGGCAAACCTGTAACAACCCTTTGGACTGCATTAATTTCAGCCTTTGTACATTTACATGTCCAATGCGTTTGTGCCAAATTTCAATATCTACAACAACACCTTTTCCTTTAGCATACATAACAACATTCATAGTAGGAATTTCAGCATCTAGAATAAACATATGTCTAACTCTACTTCCAACCAACGAGCACTTGTCATTGAAATCTTCTACAAAGTAGCCCTTTGCATTAAATCTGACTTGCAGCCCTTGGTCTACTGAACTGACACCAAGTTCTTTGTAATAGATGGCACATATAATACATTTGAAAGACTCTTTGTGTTACCATCATGAAAAGTACAAGGGAACTTTTCCAATGTGTGAAATTGGGTGGCATGAATCATCACCTGTCTGCACATAACCTGTATTTTGCAAATCCTACAACTCTCCAAACCATTCTGCATGGTTGGTCATATGATTGGATGCACTTGAATCAATATACCAAACATCATCATGTGTTCCCTTTCCTGTAATAGCATTCAACATATGCTGCATAACAAACAAACGTTCATTTTTGTCTTCATTCTGTCTCGTGAAGACAATGCATAGTTTCCTTGCTCCAACTTACCATTGTGAATATCATCTTTCTTAGCATAAAATTGGGTTGCAATATGACCTGTTTTTCCACAGTAGTGACACACAATACCAAAGTTGTTAAAACCTCTATTCTGCCATCCACCTCTTCCTCTAAAGCTCCCCCTACCTCTAAAGTTACCACGACCTCCTGAAACCTACATATCACCAAATTGTTGATTCAATCTATTTTGCTGGTTGTCACTACCGCGTCCTGTACCACGGCCTCTTGAAGAGGACCTACCACGTCCCCTTCTAGAGTAGAAAGCTTGGACCTGTTCACCACTTTTTTCAGATGTCTCACTCTGCATGTTGATCTCTTTAGTGATCATAAGGGAGACCAACTCATCGAAATCTGGAAATGACTTTCTGACATATATGAAAGTTACAAAAGACTTCCAAGCCTTTTCATTGTTAAGTCCACCCAAGGTAGATGACACCAAATCGTCATCATCGAGCATTGCATCAATCGCTGCCAAGGCATCTACAATGCTCCTTACCTTCAGTGCATACTCATTGATAGACATCTTCCCTTTCTTCAATGTATTCAACTCTTGCTTAAGTTGAATCTTTCGTGCCTTTGTATTTACGAAAAACATACTTTCAAGTATGGTCCAAGCTGCATATGAATTCTCTGCATTTCTAATATGTCCCAGCATATTATTGTCAATTACTATAGACAGCCAATACATGACCTTTTTGTCTTTTGCATTCCATTCCTTCCCTGCTTTTGCCTCTTCTGCAGTTGGAGGATCACTCACCTCCAACTCTTTTTCTTCACCTGAAACAAACTCGTAGAGGTCTTTTCCAATAAGGAAGTTCGTGACACGGAACTTCCATGAAGGGTATTTGTTCTTGTCGAGTTTCTCAATGATGGGGTTTCCACTATTCTCTGCCATTATCACAAAACTAATACTAAACAACAAGCAAATCTTCTGCAACCCTCGACCTGTAGTGCACATCAATATACCAGACAGCCTTTTTCACTATTTTCTCAACAATACATGCAATTTGCAGCTAGTTTGTAGATAAAACTTGTGTTTATTCGCTGGTAAACACCTTTGAACTTACAGATTTGAAATCTGCAACCTATGCACCTGTATACGACAGACATAGCTGAAATTGCAGGATACCTCGAACTACTGTCCATAACCTTGCGAGTCTAAAACGGGGCCTAAAATGACCACGGATGGCCAAAATAGCACCGGGCAAGCCCTATAGGGCTTATCTGCGGAATACATAGCACTCTTCGCGTACACCAAATCTCATTGAAATCTGATATTTTTGCTCTGCCCTGCTTTCGGTGCCTCCACAAGCACTATCCAAGAGAAGAAGTAGAGAATGGAATAGCTTCTTACCCGTTGCTTGCTTGCTTGAATCCTTGGATCCTCTCCTTCGCTTTAGCCTTCAAAACCAGCCTCATTCAGTGGTGCAACTCTGATACCATGTCATGAATCGCGTGGTGGGGGGACTTCTCAAGATGCTATGCTGAACACACACATAATGCACAAGGAGAAGCTCACTCAAGAGACAAGAAGAGAGATGGAGGCCAAAAAGTTTTCTTGTTGGTTTCTTCTTCTTCTTCCACACATGTTACAATGTACACAAAGTATAGATAAGATACGACATAAAGGAAAGTGGCCTATTAAGTCAAACAATGCATGACCGACTACACTAGTCGACTGGCGCTATAACTATGCCAGCTGTAAATAGGTGTAACAACTTGAATATAATAAGTAATGAGTCACTAGTCTTGTGAGAGTCATAATGACCACCGATGTGCTAAGTGTAGATGTGTGGACCCATCTAACCAGGCGGTCCATCATTAATGTATGCATGTGTTGAGCTTGTCATCTCAACAGCCAATCCTTCCTGAAGGTCATGTGAGAAGATGCTCCGCTATCCACGATCCAAGGCTTCTCCTAAGTGGAAGAAGATAGGGATGTATCCTCCTCAACAAAGACATGCACAAAGGCAGACTCCGTCGTGGTGGGGGCTGCCTTTGAGTCCTTCTCCTTAGGCTTCAGATGAGGGTATTTTTGTCAACACTTCTATGACTTTGCTTCCATTATTCATTGCCTTTAGAACCCTCAATCACAAAGAAAGCTTTGTTTGAACTATTATGCTTTAGGCTTCAGTTGCAGCAATCTTACTAGGACATAGCTCAGTGGCAGCAGCCGATGCTGTTGTGGAAATTGGATCTATTGTCAATAAACTTGTTGCAAACAAGGTTTAACTTCCACTGTTGCACTTCATTCTATGCCATTTCCAATCCTATTGCTCATAGATCCAAGTACCAATGGGGAACTTGCACCTTTGATGGCAAGCCACACTATAACCTACAGCAGCAGTTCTTACAAAATGAAAGCCATTCTCGAATGTGTGCACAGGTGACAACTTAACAACATAGGAACATGCATTGACTGAAATGAAGATTGTATAAGTAGGAAATTTTATATAAGAAATGCTCAAAAGTCAAGGTAACTCTCAAAATTGTGAGTATATGTGTTGTGGTAGTTGGGCTCCCATATGCTAAAGTGGCACCAAAGAAAGCATCATTGTGCCCTGAAATGACTGAGACACTCTGATGTTTGTTCAAAACCTTGGTTCAATTTGCAAAACTCTGGTTTTTAACAACTTTTAATGAGTATGGTGGTTGATGTGTTTGATTTAGTCTCTTGTTTGTGATTTTCATCATCCTAATTGTATGGAAACTCATTTTCTTTAGATTCTAGTATTCCCTTCCACATCTTGTTTGTGGAAGGAATGGTTTCTTTATATTTTAGTGCTCCCTTACACATCTTTTTTGTGGAAGGAAGGCTTTAACAAATACTATTTCTGTGCTGTTGGGAGGGTTTGTGGTCTATGTGTGTTTTACACTCATTGGATAACTTTGTTGAGAAATATTGAGTGAAAGTTCATGCTATGCCAACAACTTAGTGTACAAGTTGGCCACATGTTTTCTCAAAGAGATTTCTTCATCTTGCTAAGTTCTTAGTATTTGACGTCTTTGGTTCTATTGAATATTTATACACCCCCTTACACTCAAGTAATTTCGTTCCTTGGTGCAGTGGTGATGAAGAAGAAGAAGAAGAAGGGGAGATTAATGAATTTGAATCTGGATTTGGGAATGAGATTGTTGTTGATACTTTTCCAGTAGTTGCTCCAGAAAAGCATGAGAAACTTGAGGGTGTGGAGATGATGGCCTTTGGATGCCCAAGGATGAAGAAACTAAAAAGACTAAAGGCTGTGCTTTTATAGAGTATACAACGCCTCAGGTCTAGCTAGACTCTCAGATGTGAATGCCAATTTGTGGATTGTTGTTTGACTTTTGTTTGTGTGGTATACATAGAAGTCGAGGTTTGGATCATACATTTGGTCTTTAAACTTATAATTCATACAATTTTCATGCTTTCAGGAGGCTCAATTAGCTAGAGAACAAACTAATGGCTACAAATTGGATAAGTCCTATGTTTTTGTAGTGAACATGTTTGATGAATTTGACAAGTATATAAAAGTGCCAGATGAATGGGCACTCCTAGGGTCTGCATGTAGCTACTCTTGCAGGTGCATCTGTACCATTCTAGACTGCTTAGGTATGATCTCATCCTTATTTACGTGTATGCAATAAACTATTTTAACTTGGCTAACAGATGAACAAGGTCAAGACCAGTTTGCCATTTGGTTTGGATCATGGACTGAAGTTTATTGGAATGATGCCAAATTCGGGAAACCCAACCCTGTTTACCACCATTCTGTAAAATGATTTTATGCAGTTTAGATAGTTGTAGCAGAAGAACATGTTGTATATTGAAAATTGGCTTTTGCAATAGTTTTGGACACAGAGATTTGTGCAATGGTCTCCCCTTGGGTCTTACCTTGCCACAATTCATAGACAGTGCCTATATGGGGTGGTGCCTAGACCTTTAACCGAATAGTGTGATACATTAGTCCTCAAGTATGACTCATCTTCTCTAGTTTATGGTTTGTAAGTTGGAAATGTTTTTGAATATGAATGTTGGATCTTGTATCAAATTTGTGATTTGCTCTTTCAGGTTAGGCCGATTGACTTCTCTCCAAGAGAGAAATATATTGTGACATATAGTAGTCATGAACCAAGCAACCCCAGAGACACACATGTTATTGATGAGTTTTATTTGTTCTTTGGAAAATGGCATGCACAAGTGTTTACTGATGTCTAGATATGTTTATCTAGAGGGTAACACTTAATATTTATGATGTGAGAACAAGGAAAGTGCTTAGAGAATTTAAGGGAAGTACAGATGATTTTGCAACTAGTGGAATAGGGGGTGCAACAAGTGTCTCTTGGCCAGTGTTTAGGTATAGTTATTATCTACTTATTCCTTTTTTATTTGTTATCATTTTAAGTTAACTGAGATTAATGGAGTCTTTCTTTTTGCTGCAGATGGGTGGGAAGCAGATATGATAAGTATTTTGCTCGGATAGGCAAGAATGCAATGAGTGTGTATGAGACTGAGATCATGGGTCTTCTTGATAAGAAATCTTTGAGAGTAGATAATGTCGTGGACTTTAGTTGGTCCGCCACAGACTCTATCCTGGCTTTATTTGTTCCTGAAGGAAATGGAGGAAATCATCCTGCTAAAGTGAGTGCATTTGGCCTTATGCTAAACTTTCATAAGATGGATTGTTTCTAGAAGTCATAATTGTTTATTGTGCCTTCCTATTATGAATGGTAGTTTTTTGTGCTATGCACCATTTTTTTCTTCAAGCTCATTGCTACTCTATTAAGCTGGGTGTCCCCTTTATCTTTAGCATTGAAAATAGTGTAGTTTTGGAGTGTCTCGAATGGAGTTGCTACTTTAACTGGCTCTTGCATAACTTGACAGGTAAGTCTAGTGCAAATGCCCAGTAGGGAGGAGCTTAGACAAAAGAACTTGTTCAACGTTAGTGATTGCAAAATGTACTAGCAAAGCAAAAGAACTTGTTCAACGTTAGTGATTGCAAAATGTACTAGCAAAGCAATGGGAAGTATTTGGTTGTGAAAGAAGATAGGTACACAAAAACAAAAAAGAGTACGTACACTAGATTTGAACTGTTCAAAATCTAGGAGAAAGACATTCCAATTCTCTAGTTTTGGAACTGGAAAACAAAAATGACAAAATTATTGCATTTTCATGGGAGCCTAAAGGTCAGAGATTTGCCATCATTCACGGAGATGGACCTATGCTAGATGTTACATTCTTCTCTATGAAAAGTCCAAAAAGTGTGGGGCGAGTAACAAAGTTGACAACTTTGAAGGATAAGCAAGCAAATGCCCTTTATTGGTCTCCAATTGGGCGATTTATCATTTTGGCTAGACTGAAGGTGTACAATGGGCGGTTAGAGTTCTACAATATTGATGAATTGGAAACAATGGCCACAACTAACCACTTCATGGCCACAGATGTAGATTGGGATCCAACATGAAGGTAATGATTTTTAGAACTCTCATGGTTCTAGTTCACAGGATATAGGAAAATATAGTAGATTATAGAACAATTACCATTTACTTCTAAGTAGTGTGATCTATAATCTTTGCATTTACTTGTAATCAGGTTTGTGTCAATGTTAGTCACATCTACACATCAAATTGAGAATGGTTACAATATCTGGTCTTTTAGTGGAAAATTGCTTTATCAACTTCCTATGGATAGGTTTTTCTAGGTAAGGAGAATGGGTTGAATTTATCTAGCTGACTTGTACCTCTTCGAGTAGTACATTATGTGTTACCATTTATTGGAAGCTAGTGTTTGGATTTAACAAATATGTGCAGTGCAAATTGGAGTTGACCTAAATTGATATGAAGTTTTAAGTGTTGCCAGAGCAGTATGGGTTGAATTTGTACTTCTTGACTTATGAACGGAGTAGTGGATTACGTGTTTTCATCTAACAGAATCTGGTGTTTAGAATTAAAAGATATATGCAATGCAAATTGGAGTTGAGAGGAATTGTTATGGAGTTTTAAGTGTTTGGAAGTTGTTGTTTGGAAGTAATAGTTATACGCAGTAAAAATTGGAGTTGACATGAATTACTATTGAGTTTTAAGTGTGGCCTATTCTTGCATGCAGTGCTTATGGCATCCTCGCCCTCCATCACTACTTAGTGCCGAGAAAGAGGAAGAGATAGATAAGAATCTGAAAAATTACAACAAAAAGTATGAAATTGATGATGAAAGTCCCTCACTTGCGATAAGTGCAACAGACCTGGAGCATAGAAGGAAGATATAAGATGAATGGAAGGCTTGGGCCACTGAATGGAAGTATCTTCACAAGGAAGAAAACCCTCTGCGGATGGAGCTACGTGATGGTGATGCTAGTGATGAGGAGGAGGAACTTGAAGTTGAAGAGGAGGAAGTTGAAGATATCTTGAACATTGATGAAGAAATAGTGCCCTTTGGTTTTGAACAACTAGACTGATCGGCGTAGATTTCATCAACAAATGCTCTTCTTTGTCGATAATTTTCCTCCAAAATGAGGTTTGTTACTACATCAGTCAAGTTGAATGTTTGAAAGGGGGTAGAATTTGTGGTGTTTGTTTTTTTATTCTTTATCGAACATACTGATCCTCAACAAAGTCCGTGGTTCTTGTCCAGGGTATGTTAAAATCTTACTTGTCAAAACAAAATTCATCATGCACTTGGTGCCTAGTGTTTCAATATTGGTATTAGCAAAATCATAGTTCAAGTTAAAGCAGCAGCTTGCTACCTCCTGGCCTTGATTCACATATTCGAGCAAATCTAACTATAGTACATTGCATAAGCATAATATGTAATATTAGAGGAGTACAAAAGAAAGAATTGGAGATCTAATAACTAGGGATTCTGTATTGTCATAACGATGCTAGTTGTCTAACAAGGACTGACTTAATTTTTAGTATCAATAGCCTACAATTGGGTGGTCGAGGTAATTTGAGTACTGTTACTACTCTTGACATTTATAGTTGCTACCAAAAGTAGCACAAAATTACTTATTGCTAGATAATTACCCACTTCCCCATTGATGTAGAGATGCATCCTTTCTATTTTTCTATTTAGGCCTTGATTTTTCCAAGAATCACTTGAAACCTTCCACTCAATACTACCTATTTCAAATGAGCATACTATTTAGCTAACTTGTAGAGATTTGCTTTTGTTTTTCATTCACAAGGATGATATTAGTCTTCCCCAAAATGCAACTTGAGGACTCGAGTCTTGGCTATGCCAACAATTGAGCTATAAAGCTCGAAGTAGTAGTTCGGTAATCGAACTAGATAGTCTATACTATCCTCATATCTTTGTAGACTTCTTTACTTATTAATGCTAGCATTTTTGTAGCAAACATGTTGAATTGAAAGGGATCAATTAGGAAGGGAGAACCGTTTGATTAACTAGAAAAGTAAATTTATTTATGTTTCAAAGATGGATTTGTGACAAAAGAAAATAAGAATGGGGCTAAGTGTTATTCTTGCCATGTTGATACCTTAAAAGGAGATGATTTTTGCACATATCCATTTGGACAAATGCATGTTGAGGCATAGAGAATAGATCTACAACCATCTTGCAAAAAATAGTGAGCTCTTTGGATCATGTATCCTGATAGGATTAGAAAAACTCCATAGGCTCATTGTTTATGGCAAGAGCTTTTTTTGATGACTGTGAAGGACTATATATATTAATTGGCTTTTGAAAGTGAACGTTTTTCCAAGATCAAGTTTCAATATTCTCTAGGGTCAAATCTAATTCATTTGAATAGAGGAGGTGTGGGTGTTAGACCTAATTGTCTAGACA
The DNA here is from genome assembly GCF_053477565.2 of Lygodium microphyllum. Lineage (NCBI taxonomy): Eukaryota > Viridiplantae > Streptophyta > Polypodiopsida > Schizaeales > Lygodiaceae > Lygodium > Lygodium microphyllum. The sequence goes on from NC_141157.1 coordinate 89,515,020, forward strand.
TACAGTTAAACATTGATTTTACATAGGACTTGAGCTTTAGTAACTAATGTTTTGCCTACGCACTTGGATGCAAACTTTGTCACACAGTTTAGCTCCAAGTTTTATGGTTTGTTGTTGTGGTCCTTTCCACACATTCCCTTAACAAAATTGCATCAATGGCTACACGTTGTCAAAGAGTTTATTGTTTATAATATAAATCATGGGATTCTTATGAACACAGAAGAACTTCACTAGGAGTTATATGAGGAATTTGCACACAAAATTCAGTCATTGTTACCCAATAACCAACTTAGTTACATAAGTTCTCTTGTATTTAGCATATAATTTTCAATTGTACCATGTATATTGATGAAAAATAAGTCTATGGGAACCTACAACTTGGACAATTGGAAGTAATTGACAGTCTGCAGGATCAATCACATTGATTCAAGTGCAAAAATATGGTTAGAACTCAAGAAAAATGCCAAAAGCCCACTAGGTTCACGGGGGAGCTGAAGTAATAGACTAATGTGACCACCAAGTGACCTGAGTAGGTCAAAAAGTGACCTGGGCCTGAGCAGGAAGCAGCCCGCATTTTTTGGCACAAAATGCAGGCTGCACAGCCTGACTACAACTGGAGAGAGCTGAAGCCATGGTGCATGCTTTGGAGCATGCAAACTGGAGATTAACAGGGGCTGAAGATGAAGATGCAAACAAGGTGAGAGCTCCACTTATCTATCCATTTGGTCTGACGAAAATCCATGGTATGACAGTCTATAAAAGGGGAAAATCTGAGAGAAAAGTATTCAGCCTGCTCTTATGTACGTCTTCTCTCATTTTGTCTACCTTATTCATAGTCCAATGAAGCCCAACTTGTACCCAAGTACTTGAGTGACTTTGGGGCAAGCAAAGGGTGAGGATTTTGAAGGTGTATGGGCTATTATGGGCTAAAATAACCAGTCATAAACAAGGCAACCCACTGTTCTTGTCCATTCTTATGAGAAAACAAGAGATTTATGTGGTTGTAATAGAAGAAAATGACCTCTTTTCTTCAGGACTTTACTCATTAATGATTAGAGGAGCTTATTCATGAGTTTATGCACTCTTTTTGAGCTTGATTATGGGCTGCAATTTTTTGTTTTAAAACAGGGCTGAAGTTAAAATTATGCTCCTTCAATGCATTTCATGTTCCATTGGCCCAAATCTTGAATGTATTTGAAGTTTACCAACATAATAATTTTTTCCTAGAGTTGAAATCCATCTATGAACTTGAGATAAAAGCCATTAGTGCTTGAATTTGATATTCATATTTGGATTAAGAATTTGAGTATATCCTTTATGTTATGGATTATGTATCCAAAAGCATTTGATGCAATCAAGATAGAGTTATTTATTCCATTCATGTATGCTAAATACATAGAAAAGCTTGACTTCTTCTTCCACATCTAAATCATTTCTAAGCCCTGGATCTTGTCAAACTCCAATCTTTTTCCCTTTCCCGAAGTGTGAATCCCATACTCCTCTTCCGCACTAAGCCCCGGTGGTAGACCTTCAAACCTTAACACGACGACAGTGGTGAACCCGACGTGAAAGTCCATGGAAGAAGAAGACCAATGGGAGAGTCATCAAGTTTGGGAGGAGATGCCTTACAACAGTTGGTTCGTCTGATGCAAGAAATCCAACAACAACAATTGCAATTTCAGTAGCAGTTGCAATTGCAACAACAATGGAGACAAGAAGAAGAGCAGATTGATGCTGCTACCATTAAAGCTTTGGAAGCAGTTGGGCAAGAGATCAAGCAATTTAATGGGCAAAATGTGTCCTCTTTTATCCGCCTCTATACTGACAAGATGGTCTTATTTGGAGTTCCTCAACATGCCTCGAGTCGTTATTTTGCCCGTCTGGCTATGCATGGTCTCCAAGACCGAATTCATGGTCTTTTCCAAAAAGACGCAGGATGGTCCGTGTTCAAGAAGGCTCTTCGAGAAGAATTTTTTCTTGAAGATTCTGGCCTTATGACAAAGAAAGTTTTCACTGAATGGGTCGAAAGGCCCAATAAGGGTCTAACCGCCCACTGCTCTTCATCGAGAATTTGAAAGAAAATTTGCTCAACTAGATCCTGACGATCAACAAGGTATGGAAAGCCAGAAGATTGAATTATTTCTAAAAGCTGCAGATTCTTCTCTTCAAGAGAAGCTAACTGATCGACTTGAAGATCTTAACTCTGAGATGGGATTGAAGACTGCTTGGAGTGATGTCACTGAAGTAGTTAATATGATTGCTCGAAGAGAGCGGTTGCGCCTGAGATGGGGAACAACCCCTGCATCAACTGAATCCATGAAGGAGCCTATTCTAGTTTCTCGACCTCCTGCCTCTATGGCCGAGCAACCAAGAAATTTTGATGTTCCATCTCCAAAGAAGGATGTCATGGACGAGCTAATTAAAAGCATGCGGGATCTCCATCTTAATCTAATGGAGATTAATTCTAAAGTGGAAATGCTTGATGTAAAAGTGGAAGAAAGGGGACGGGTCAACTGCCCAAAGGCCTGTACGAGAAGGCTTCAAAAGACGTTGTATCTGGTGTGATAGCCTACAGCATGACAAGAGGGAGTGTGGTTCATGAAGCTGAAGCACAAAAATTAGTCTTTTGGAAGGATGGTAAAATTCATGCAACCGAAATCGGGCTTCCTCTTGAGCCAAACTTCAGCAATGGTGGCATGAAGAAAAGATTGGAGGACTTGGCAACAAGAACAACCTATGTAGCTGTTGATGCAGCAACCTATGGGCTGCAAATTGAGTCAACTAATGAAATTGTTAAAGCATGTAAAACTAATGCAAAATCTAAAGTGTGGATGCAGGCCTTGGATCACATGCAGCAAGGTAAGGCAACCAAAGATGATTTAACCATTGCCAGTCAATGCATCCGAGGAAGAACCGGTTGGACCGAGCCTGTTGATTCATTTTTAGCCTTTGCCTGGTTAGCTGAAATTAATAATCATGAAGCCATGATAGAAGAAAAGAGAAGAAGAGATGAAGATGTTGCTAGTCCTTCTTCTTCAGGGCTAACTAAACATGTGACAAGAAGCAAACCAGACTAGCAGAAGGCTATTGAAAATCCTTCACCGCCAAAGCTTGATATGGGAGATGCCCCTCAACCAAAGAAGACAGAAGGAAAAAGAAAAAACAAACATCCCAGTTACAAGTTGCAGTCAGACATAGAGACCGCAACGGATCTTAAATGGATCCTAGAAGAAAGGATTCTTGGAAGTAGAATTGAATTTACATTAGGTGAAATTCTCAGAATTGCGAGGATTTCATGATGTAATAATTGATGTAATTAAATGAAAAAGACAATATGTTGGTGAGGAAACTGAAGAATCTGTGCATGCTTTTTTGCAAGCACTTCATGTGTATTTGCAGGATGAAGAGAAGCTGAAAACTCAAGGGATTCAATTGCAATCAAAGAATTGATTGCATCCATAGAAGCCAAAGATGAAGACATTTATGAAGCAGAAACTAAAGAAGCCATTATGGTGGGGACTTCTCAATCTAAAGTGCAGCCTATGCTTAAGAAAGAAGCTCATCTTCACAACATGCAAGAAGAAAGTGATGCTCACTTTATTCCTAGTAGTCACTAGTCCCATACCCATTGGGCAAGGGCGACTACTGAAACCGTTGTTAAGATCAGAGAAAAAGAGACTCCATGCATTGCCTTATAGACCATGGCTCGAAGATTAATGTCATGTCAAGAAGTCTCTACGAGAATGGCAGATGGCCCATTGATGTGGACCCAGGATGGCGCATGAAGGCAGCCAATAACTCTTCTGGTGATCTTTATGCAGCATGTCCTTATGTACAAGTTACTATTGGTAATGTAAAAGATGAATTTCATTTCTTTGTTCAAGATTCCTGCAGCTATCCTATCATTCTTGGACAACCATTTATTTCCGAGTCTCATTTAGAGACAAAGGCCCCTGATGATGGTTCATCATATGCTCGAATAAGAAGTAAGGATAATGACAAAGCTGTCCAATTCCTAATTGTTTGTGTAAATCACCATCGGAATAGGGATCGATTGAGAGATCATCCTGTTCCTCCTAATGCCTGAGAATTTAAGGGTTTTCGGGTAGCGCTGCTATAAGTGGAGGCTATGGCAGTGCATCATGTCATAAAAAATTACCTCCACATAAAAATGAGGCAAGGCCAAAAGCTGACTTGCAGGCTTTTACAACCAATAGTGTGGGATGTTATAAAAAGTTTTCAGCCATGAATAGGGCTGAAAGAAAGTATTTGTGTCATATGGAACAAGAGCTGAAGCAAATTGATGTTTTACTTAAAGATGAAGAAATTTTAGGGCTATTTTAGAGGCTGAATTATAATGATACAATGGCTGAAATTTATACAGCCGTTCATGTAGAAAATCAAGCTGAAAATCAGTCCATACAGGTATGTACATTGGATATGTATGACATAATTCAAGAATTTGTAGATTATGAAGCTTTTGGACAGCGAGACAAGGATGAAGTAAGAGTAGAAACAAAGTATAAAACAGTTGATAAAAAGGTCAAGCCTGGTGGCTACTCCTCAACCACCTGAAAGCGAAGGACTGGCAGAAAGGGTATCCAAATAGCCAAGCCTTTGAGATCCTAAAGATATTGGTCACCAATTTACAGCACAAAGTCTACAAAAGCTGAAAATTGGTGAAGACTCTTTCCTCTTGCCAGCTGAAAAGCAAATCTTCATGCAGATGTATTAAGTTTGCGAAGAACTTGCTTCAGATTCTTGGCATAGGCCTGGACATTCTCATTTGGCTCTTGGCATGTTACATTCAAGACATGCAACCAATATTGTCCACCCCTCTCACGAGCAAACTCTCTAGAGAAGGTTGTGAAGAATTAGTCAGTGCTAGTTATGGTTCCAGCATCTAGACCATGATGCCATACTCTTATCCTTCCTTTTAACGTCATATTGAAGAACATCATTAGGTGTCCTTCATCTTGGATTCGATAGTTGAACATGAGCATTTGAAACTCCTTAATATGGAGTTCTCCATCTTCTTTTGTAACCCATGGAAAATGGGAAAAGGTGCTCCTAATTCTGGTAAATCTGGTTTCCCTACTGGAAATGCGATGGATTGTGCCATGGCTACAACCGGATTGACAACAGGAGTTTATGTAGGCAAAACTACACCCCCACTTGAAGTGGGTTGATTCACTGGAAGTGGAGAAGTGCTAAGACTTCCACTTGCACTCAAAGGGCTGCTTAGGACATTTAGGTTATTAGAGCCACTACCGCTTATGTGTAGTGGGCTACTTCTTTTAGGGGAATAACGCATTACAATCTCCAACCGTCCTCTAGCCCTCTCAGCACGTTTTGCTTTTTGTATTTCGGCTTGACAGTTCTTATCAGAGGACATAAACCAACTATTTGGTCCCTAGAAACCCTAGATTTGGAACCACAACTTGTTGGCAACTCCCAATAGATGCACCACTGATGGGACCTAAATGGTCCAACACTAGCTATGGCACTAGTCAGGCCTTATGCACAAAATAGACAATCCCACCACACGGCCTCGTGGGCGAGGAGAGTCTGTAATACACCGATGTACACTAAATAGACTTAATTATGTGTTTGTAGCTGATATGTAGTCCAATATTTACCTTCCCTTCTCCTCAGAGGAGAGATCCCATAATATGTAGGCATAGTGCCTCGTCACACAAACATCAGGAAGCTCCCCTTGGCTGATTGCCGCGGCTCCACTACGACTCTCCTACACCTCGGGGATTTGCCCCAAGATGTGTTGCTTCAACATAAAAGACATAACACACAAAATCCACTCTTTTATTGTTTTGCATGATCCAAGAATATATAAATCCTCACCAAACAGTCCCAAGGAAAGCGTACAACTCACCTACAGCAAAGGCTCCTTTTCACTCAGCATGTAAGTCATGTCCTGGGAAGACAATTGCCATGCAATCCAGGACTGATACCATGTCACCTGTCATACATAGTGCATAAGATCCTTGTGCACAAACAATACTTATCCAATCAACATTTTGTGATGTGGAAAAACAACCCTTTCATCATTTTCACTAAACATATGCTTAGATGTATGGAGACTAGTACCGATTTCTTGTGCTACTAGCCCCTTAAACTAAATTATCGCAATTCTAAATGGAATGCACAATCAAATGTTTCAAAATTTCAAACCCTCTCAGCCCTCTTAATCTCTTAACCTCACCCTTTCCCTCTAACATGTAGGTTATGCTGCATTGCATAGGTATAGGGTATTATTTTATATGTATTTTTCACATTTAAAAAAAACATAAACTATGATACATAAACAAAGCTGAACTGAAGCCAAAATTTATGCCTCAGCTTTTTTATACAACCACAACCATGAATCATAATTTTTTAGATTTTTATAACGCAAAAATTCTATTTTTTTTCCAATTTTAGCTATTTTTCTCTATTTATTTGTGCATAAAAATAGATTGTTTTGTGATTTATGATTAGTGAATGATTATGATAGTACCTGAAAGATGTTTTGTCTTAGAATTTTATCCCATGCGCATCTCTTTTCCCCACCCGAAACCAATAAAACCTTCATTTTTACACTAAAAATACACTTTTTGGGCCATAATTTAATTGTTGCGACTATTTATTATTATGGATCTACAATTTTTTTATACAGAACCTTTAATCATAATGAAAAAAATATCCAAACAAATTTTTTTTCCATATGAATTCCATTTCAACCATCAAACATCAACAAGAAGCAAATTTCATTTGTAAAAATGAGGCATACCACTTATTTGTGTGTTGCGTGTTTTGTAATTAATTTATTTGGGTTGCCAGTGGACCGATTAGCAGCAAATCTTCAATGCTAAACGTCTCCACTCAGCCTCCTCTTGATCTTGGAGCAATCCGGTCTCCACTCATTCTTTGGGAGCATGTCTTGTGTATCTCTCTCGTACTCCCAAAGAATGATTCATATTGATATAGAGTTAGTATATATAGGTGAGACCCAAGTCAAGTGAGAGATGATATATATAGTTGTAGCATCCCCACTCAAACAAAGGTCTATGGCTGCGAGTGAAAAAAACCCTTGGGGAGAACAAGGGAAAAACCCGAGCCCCTACACATACCTACGATACAAAAATGATTTACTATAAAGTTTTCTTGAATACAATGATACATGCCTCAATCAGTGAGACAAGAACTTGGAGCAATACCAAGTTCATGTCTTAATGAGCTAAAGCGAGCTTCACTAAGAGCTTTTGTGAAGATGTCTGCAACCATTTGATCACTGGGACAATGCTCCACCATAATGGAACCTTTCTTGACTTCATGTCGAACATAATGATAATGAATAGCAATATGCTTTGATTTACTATGTTGTATATAGTCTTTGGTAAGACTAATAGCACTTTGGTTATCGCATCGAAGAGGTGTACTAGATGATGAAGGATGTCCCAAATTTGCAAGTAGTTGTCGAAGCCAAACTAGCTCGCGAGCTACTAATGATGCAGCAACATATTCGGCTTCAGTTGTAGAAACCGCAACACATCGTTGTTTCTTGCTGGACCAAGAAACCAAACATCCATTTACAAAGAAACAATTCCCACTTGTAGATTGCATGGATAAGCGTGAATTTGCCCAATCAGCGTCTGTATATCCAATAAGGTCAAGAGAAGTTGAAGAAGATAAAGAAGAATCCTCTCGACGACGATAAATAAGACCAAATTCCTTAGTACCCTTGAGGTACTTAAGAATACGTTTTGCAGCACTCCAATGAATAGTGGAAGGGGAAGAAAGATACTGTCCCAAAAAGTTAGCTGCAAATAAAATTTCTGGTCTTGTGTTTAAACCAATAAATTGAAGACAACCAACAAGATTAGCAAAAGGTTGATGAATGGCTGATTCTTCATTGCGTGTTGTAGATGTACCCTTGGTAAAGCTTGAAAGAATGGGAGTGTTAGCAGAGTGCGCATTTGTTAACCCAAACTTCTTAACAATATCATTAATAAACTTTGTCTGGCGAAGAAGAAGAATGCCTTGTTGTCGGTGTCGTTGAACTTGAATACCCAAACAAGAATGTATCTCACCAAGATCCACCATTTCAAATGCAATCGATAAAAGCTTCTTCATAGCATCCAAGAAAGCAATATTATTTGACACAAGAATAGTATCATCAACATATAGAGCAAGAATAATAAAATATTTGTCCTCCCTTTTGATGTAAAGATTTGGGTCAGCAAAACATGCAACAAAACCTTTAGATGTGAGGAATTGATCAATCTTAATATACCAAGCACGAGAGGCTTGCTTCAATCCATATAATGCACGATGAAGCTGACATACAAGATGCTCCTTTCCTGCAATCATAAAACCTTCAGGTTGCTCCATATAGATTTCTTCTTCAAGATCTCCATTGAGAAAAGCCGTTTTAACATCCATTTGGTGAATTTCTAGATCAAATAGTGTTGCAAAAGCCAAAATCATACGAACAGTTGTGGAGTGTACAACGGGAGAAAATGTTTCTTGATAATCTACTCCTGCAATCTGTGAGTAACCTTTTGCAACAAGTCGTGCTTTGAACTTATCAAACAAGCCATCAGCTTTGGTCTTGGTTTTATAAACCCATTTACATTTGATAGGAACACGATTTGGAGGGAGTTCAGTAAGAATCCATGTACCTTTGGAGATTAAAGAATCGTACTCAGCTTGCATAGCTTCTTGCCATTTATCCCTTTGAGACGAATTGATAGCTTCCATATACGATATTGGATCCTCTTGGACAGACATAGCATCATCAAAGACGTCATATTCAATAGAATAGAATCCATGCTCTATCTCAATAGGAAGATCAACATAGATCTCCAAATTTTCATCAATCTTCTTTGGAGGTGAAGGAGGTTTATGATCATCAGAATTAGTAGAATCACAAAGCAAGTAAGGAAATGCACTAAGCAAAGATTGTGTATCATCTGAAACATCTGACGACCATGTGCCACCCATAGTCTTCTCATCAAATATAGCATCACGACTAATGATAACCTTTTGAGAAGAAGGATCATAAAATTTGTAACCTTTGGAATGATCTGAATGACCAAGAAAAATAACCTTCAAACCTGGAGGATCCAACTTATGTCGAGTGTCCTTGGGCACATGAATATAAGCAATGCAGCCAAATGTGCGAAAGTGAGAGACTGAAGGTGTCTTCCCTGTCCAAATTGTTATAGGAATTTTACCAGCAGGTGCAGTAGCTCGCAGACCTCGCACATCCAGACGCACTCGTGGCGGGAGGCGAACTTTGACAGCCGTGAGGACGTCCTTCTCAAAGAGGTTGAGGGTGTACCAGGGGAGGCTTGCGAGGAACCAGGTAACAACGACTAAACTTTCCAATATCAGGAATAGTACTGTTGCTCTTTCACGCTTGAAAAGCACTAAAGATAGAAAATAATAAACGTTCTTTTCTCTATCTCATCGTTGCTAATGTTTTCCGTCCATTATTTTAGATAGGGCTTGATAATTTTGGACTGTCTATCATACGACACAGGAAACACAATGAAAAATACGGTATCTATTAAAAACTCCTTACTGCAACCGCATCCTTTGCTTTCATCATAGTCACCATATTCTGTTAGCACTAGTGGATTCGCATCTAGGTATGCTTTACGCTTGTCTTCACGCGACTGAAATAGCACCCCTTTGTTTTAATAGCAAAGGTTGTCACACGAAAAACATAGGATTAGTTTTCCTTTCTTTTGTCCTTGAAATACTTTGTATCATGTCATACTTTACGTTGGTTGCCCCAAGTAGCGTTGATTGTGTGACTATCTTGACAATTTTCAAGAAAAAAGCTTTATTAAAATTAGATTTTCAAAAGGCTACAATCTATTATTATTTTGAGTCTTATCATGATCGTAGAAGAATTACATTTTGTGGATGCTTTAACTCTTGATTTATGTTTATCAAAGCTTCAAAGCTTTAGAAAGTCTTGTCCGTTTAAATATGTGGTTCTTGAATATGTATGTGGTAATGGTTTATGATTTTGTTTTCACAATTTCAAATATTATGCTTTCTTGATGAGATTTGGTGTTTGAAATTTGTAAATGTGCACGACAGTTTGCCTTAGCTATGATTATGAAATTTTGTGCAAGTTTTGATCAAACATATATCTATGTTTCACAAATTTTTGAGCTTCTCATTGTTTGTCTTGATATATTCTTGTCTCTATGTGTTGGATATATAACCTTGTCTCATTGTTTGTCTCCATATATTATTGTTTCTATAATTTCATCTTGCAAGGTAAGCTAGTAATTTTATCATCATTATTTCGTCTTGTAAGGCAAGCCTATCATTAATTTTCTATCATTTCTATATTTTTAATATGATTTCACCATTTAGGCTATAAGTGGCTTGAATAATTTCCCTCTATATTCCAGCTAACCAGCTACTAGTAATCTAGCTTATGTTTCGTTCTATATTCAACTAATGATAATCAAGCTACTGTTTGGTTCCAGCCAATGTTCATCTATTCTAACTAATAAGCTTCTAGGTGATATTTTGTTTTCTAGTTGCATTTTCACTTGCACAGTTTAGGCTACTAGTAGCTTATCTCTTCTAGCTATGTTTTATTTTGTTTTGTACTATAGCTAATGAGTTCATTTCACTCTTTTAGGATCTTCTAGTAAGCCTATTTTGTCCTAGTAAGCTTATTTTATCATATTAATATTTCATTTATTTCAGCTAAGGAAATAATGATCTAGCTAACATTTTTGTCTTGATATTTTATTTGATGATATTCTAATTTGTTTAGTTTATATTCTCGCTAATGATGCTCCAACAATTGTTTCATATTCATATATTATTCTAGCTAATGATGTTCCAGCAGATGTTTCATTTTGATATCTCATTTCATTTATATTCCAACTGATCATATTTTGTTTATGTTTTGTCTTATTTTATGTTTCAACTAATGGGCTAATGATATTCTAGTTGATGATCTGTTTTCTAGCAAATGTTTTGTCTTGATATTATGTTTCCAACTGATGATCTTTGGTTGATGAATTGGATAGAGTAGAAATTGGGAAGATGCTGATCTACCAAGAGAGAAGCCAACAGAGAGGCATACTAGTCAATTGTCTTACAGGCTAAACCTAACTGTGATAGATATTGCAATATTAGATGTGATTAATGAACTAGAATGATAGATATTGTGCATGTGATCAATAAAGCTTCTAGTGAGAGCTATATACTAATCCAACCAATGTTGGAAGGCCAAGAAATATATACTTTTATGTGAATTTTATGCTAAGTAGAAATGGCATGGTACTAGGGACAAGAATTTGTTCTCGATGTGGCAAAAGAGCAATTGGAAGGAGATCTTGTCGGGGAAAGCCAACAAGATTCCCTCCTCAATAAGAAATGTTTTGAGCTGATGGGATGATATTTCATTTCATTCTTATTCCAGCTGTTGAAATGTTCAAGCTGATGTTTCATTATTATTCCAGCTGTTGAGTTGTTCCAGCTGATGTTTCATTCCTTATTCTAGCTGTTGAGTTATTCCAGCTCATGTTTCGTTCCTTATTATTCCAGTTGTTGAGTTGTTCAAGCTGATGTTTCGTTCTTAATTGTAGCTAGTTGTTGAGTTATTCCAAACTATGTTTCATTCTTTATTCTTCTTTATTCTAGCTCTTGAGTTGTTCCAGCTAGTGCTTCATTCTTTTCATTTTCTATTATAATGTTTATCTATTCTAGCTTATGATATACGAGCTGATGTTTCATTGTTTCCAGTTGTTGTTCATCTATTCCAACTATGTTTTGCTGGTCCCAGTTGTGTTTTGTTCTTTCCTGCTGATGTTTGTCTATTTTCAGCTGATTCGTCTGTTCAAGCTTATGTTTATTCTACTTGATATTTTATCTATTCTAGCTAAGGAGCTGATTTTGCAGCTAATGTTTCCATCTTGATAATGCTCATCTCGTCTGATAATGCTCATCTCATCCATTCTTCTTTCCATTTTCTGGTGGTATGCCAGCTGCTACTTCATATATTCTAGCTGATGAGCTGATGAAATTTTTGTTGTATATTCTAGCTGTTGAGTTGATTTATGACATTGTGATTGTGTTTTAATGTTGATATAACATTTCCTATTAATTTTTTGATGTCACAGATTATGTTGCATAGCTGATTATATCCACACTCAAGATAAAGTAATTTCATAGCCCTTTATCTCCTTCGATTCCTTCATCTATTGTAATTCAAGAGTGATGTAGCTCATTTGATGCCTATGAATAGGCTCTTATAAGTTCAACTTTGTAATTTTATATTTTGAATATTAATATAACGATAGGCCTATATAGAGCTATGGGTTTTTCCCTTGAGCCCCCAAGGGTTTTTTTATCCATAGTAAGGGACCTTTATTTGAGCGGGGATGCTAGCTATATATAGTGTTAGCTATATATAGTTTGTCTATATATAGCGTGCCCCACGTCCCCTCTATATATTCCTATCATGTGTGCTCAGTTGACACACTTCTGGGGTTCCACTTCCAGTTTCTCGTGTCTCTCTTCTCGTCTCTCTTCCTCCGTTCCTCGTCTCCCTCGCGCACTGTTCAACAGTTATAGGCAAACTCAGCCAGATGTAACCATGAGTCCCAAGCATTCTGCACATCATAACAGAAATGCCTCAAGTAAGTTTCTAGCCACTTGTTAACCCTCTCTATCTAGCCATCAGTCTGTGGATGGTAAGCAATGGAAGGGGCTAATTGAATGCCCATAGAGCTGAAGATTGCTAGCCAAAATTTGCTCATGAATTTAGCAACCCGGTCATGCACAATGACCTGTGGTAAGCCACGTAATTTGAAAACATGTTCCATGAATTGGCTAGCTACTTGAGAAGCATTATAATGAGTCTTTGTAGGAATGAAATGGGCTGCCTTGGTGAGTCTATCCACAACTACATAGATGCCATTCCACCCCTTCTTGGTCATCGGTAGGCCAGTTGTGAAGTCCATAGTAATGTGTGTCCATTTGCCTTTGGGCATAGACAATGGCTATAATAAACCTGCTGGTTTTAAGGTGTTGTCCTCGTTTTGTTGACATGGTAGGTAGCTCAAGACAAAATCTTTTACATCCTTCCATAGGCCCTTCCAATGAAAGCTTTTAGCGATTTTGTCATAAGTTTTAAATATGCCCAAGTGACCAGCTGTAGGTGAAGAATGCATCTCTTGCATGATCTTTTGCTTGAATGGAGAAGAGTATGGGATGGAAATCTTGCCCTGAAACCATAAGAGACTGTTCTTAAGCTGATATGGAGAGTTTTCTTCTACATGCCCTTGCTGTAAAAATATGGCTAAAATCAGCATCTAACAAATAGGCCTCCTGAAGTTCTTCTATCCAATCAGTATGAAGTTCCATGATGGCTGAAACTTTACAAGCCCACATTCTAGACAATGAATCAACAACTACATTGTCTTTTCCCAGTGTATGTGTAATGTCAAAGTCATAGTTCTGCAATGTAGCTACCCATCTGTGTTGTTTAGGGGTAAGATTAGATTAAGAGAGGAAGTATTTGAGGACCCTATGGTCGCTCTTGACCCTAAATCTACTGCCATACAAGTAGTGGTGCCATTTCTTAATGGAATGAAGGATGGCTAGCATTTCTTGGTCATCTCATTTTCAATAAGTTTGTGACTCTCAAATGCTATAAACCCATGCTCCTGTAACAATACAGCCCCTATGCCTCTGCCACTGGCATCACACTGAATAGTAAATTCTTTCAAAAAATCTGGGCAAACCAAGATGGGCACCAAGGTAAGCAATTCTTTGAGCTGATTAAAGCTCTTATCAGCTCTACTACATCCCAGAAAAAGGCCTCTTTCTTAAGCCTATCCGTCAAGGGAGCTACAATAGTGGCATAATGCCTAGTGAATCTGCGATAGAATGATGAGAGACCAAGAAATCCTCTAAGTGAAGTGGTATATGCAGGTGTGGGCCAGTCTTTTATACACTGCACTTTCTTAGGATCAGCCCTAATTCCATCTTCACTAACAATGTGTCCCAAGTATTCCACCTTCGTCTGCATGAAAGAACATTTTGTCTCCTTGGCAAAGAGTCTATGCAGCCTCAATACATCAAACACCTGCCTCATGTGCCAAAGGTGATACTCCAGTGATCTACTATAGATGAGGATGTCATCAAAGAAGACCAACACAAATCTAAAAAGAAAGGGCGGTAGTATTTTTTTCATTAAGCTCTGAAAGGTGGCCGATGCATTAATTAAGCCGAAAGGCATGACCAAGAAATGATAAAGCCCACGATCAGTCCGAAATGTTGTTTTGACCTCATCCCATGCCCTCATGCAGATCTGGTGATAGCCTGATCTCAAATCTATCTTTGTAAAGTACTTAGCCCCCTTGAGTTCATCCAGCAAGTCGTCTATGCGTGGAATAGGGTACATGTTCTTCATGGTGATCTTGTTAAGATCCTTGTAGTCTATGTACATCCTGAAAGATCCATCCTTCTTCTTTACCAATAACATAGGGGAAGCATATGGTGAAGAACTGCGCTCAATGAATCCCATGTCCAATAATTCTTTGACTTGTTTGGCAACTTCTTCTCTTTCACACCTAGACAATCTGTAAGGTGTCTTGTTCGCAGGCTTTGATTGAGGCACCAGATCTATGGGATAATCAACCATCCCATTAGGGGCTAGTGTTGTAGGTACTTGGAAGAGGTCCTTGTACTCTTCTAAAAGAGTTTTCAATGTTGAATTCTTTACTGTTTTAGTGGACCAATCTGAATTTTCTTTATTTAACTGCAATACAAAGATTTGGGACTATTTCTTGAACTCTTTCTTGAGTTGTTTGTTGGTAATGAGCTGAAATTCACTATCATTTTGAATTCCCTGCAAGTGAATGAGTTGTCCCGCACTGACAAACTACATATATAGTAAGGAAAATTCCATGGTTATAGTGCCCAAAGTTTTCAGCCAATCACAATCCAAGACAACATCTATAGGCCCCATTTCCAATGCAATTAAATCCAATTGCTGTCCAAAATTTTCAGTAAGCTGAATGTGAACAGCAGGGCATACTTGTGTGTTAATTTATTCATCCCCATTGGCAACTTGCACCTTCAACGGCTACTGTATGTAATATTCCCGTTTGAAAAATATTGCTAGTCCGACTTTCCACAGCCCGCGTGAAACTCATGCAAAGGTTAATTCCGGCATTGGAGTTACCAGCAGTGCAATGTATAAACCGTACACGAGGAATCATGTTCTCCCCATTGGCAAATCGGGACCGAGGTTCAAAAGCCACATAGCCACAGGTGAACTCCCTCTTGGGAGGAGGTCAAGAGGACAATGTTGAGATAAAATTATTGCAAATTTTTTTATTTACCTTCCCTAGCCGGATGCGTGGTTGAGGGAAGGGGATGGGCTATTAAGGGCAACATGAGGAGGTGGGGGAAGGATGCCATGCAAGGGGACCACGTGGGGGGGAGATTCCCTCTCCCCCAGACTATAAAAACCCCCCTTAGGGGGGGTAGGAGAGGCATGAGTGGAGGAAGAGGCTGTCAAACTGCGCCAGACTATGGAGGGCTCGACGCTGCCATTGGAGACGTGTGTGGAGGAAGGAGGAGTGGAGCAACGAGTCGCCGTGCTACACCATGAAGGGGAATGTGGAAGGAAGCAAAGGAAGGGAGAAGCAGTAGATTTCGTGCGTGGAGGAGGAAGGAGCTGCCATCGTGTTGGAGGGAACCGCCACCTGTGGATGCCACCAGCTCCGCCAAAGCTGCCAACGCTGCCATCTTCTGACAAGGGAATCTTTCCCCTTGATGTCATTACCACCATTTTCCCTTTTTGCCACGACAATCATCATTCCCCCCTTTTCCCACGTAGCCATGCACAGCTCCCTGAAGCTTCTTAGAAGCTTCTGAGGGGGCTTCTCTAAGCTCCCTTTCCATTGGATTTCCCCCATAAAGTCCATTTTACCCTGAGATCTAAGCCCCCTTCCTATTGAATCCTCAAAAATGCCATTTTCACCCCCGGGCTTCGAAGAGGAAGCCTATAAGGCCTTCCTACCAAATATCCCTTAAGCACCTAGGCTCGGTTCCTTGTAGTGAAGAAAAGGGGTTTCTCTAAGCCCTTCCCACTCGATTTCCCCCATAAGCCATCCCTATTTTTTCCCCCCAGGTCTTGTAGAGAAGAGGAGGATTTCCTTAAACCCCCTGTCCACAAGATCTTTACCCTCGAAATTTTTATAAGAAGGAGAAGTTCATTAATCCCCATTTCCGTAAGGCCCCATAAAGCCATTCCTAGTTGGAATTTCAAGGAGAAGAACATATCTCAAGCCGCCTTTTCCGCAAGGCCTTCACAAGATCCCTTCACAAAATCCCTCTTTTCCGAAAGGAAGAAGGCCCAAGCTCCGAACCCTAAGGCCTTCCAAAGCCAAATTCCGCCAATCGGTACTTCTATCAAGGTGCCGTACCTCAAAGGGATTTGCGCGTACGAGGGCGACGGGCCAAGATCATAAGACTGCAAGCCAAGGCAAGAAGTTCGAAATCTATGAAGGCTAACCAGAAGTCGAATTCACGATGGCCCCTAAAAAGTCACAAGGCGCAACCATAGGAGGATCATCTCCTAATATTCATGTGGACATTTCACCGAACCCACAAGTCCAGGTTTTCTTCCTATTTTTGATTTATGCCAAAGTATTGCAATGATGCATGGTTAATTCATGGAATTAGGAGGCACTTATGCTTGTCAAATCTACCTAGTTTGATGTGAATGAATTACACTGGCTACCTAATTTGATGCTTGGTTTTAACAAGAAAAGTTAGGGATTGCGAATCTAGAGGAAATGAATCGTGTGCTTACGTGAATTATGACGTAATGCAACTAGTTTTTCCCCTCTTTGATCAAGACAATATCTTTAGGAATAGTTCGTCCTTGTCGTAAGACAAGTAAACTGGAATTACCCAAAACACCTAAACCGCAAAGGATTCGCATAGGATGGTTAAATTGATACAATATACTCCAAATGCTAACTAGGGTTTAGCATGTTAAGGACTTGACCTAGTTTCTCACTTGTTGCCAAGTCGAAACCCTCATACCCAAGGGTCCTTCCCACATTCACGGAATGTAGGGACAATTGGACGTACTTGTAAGAAACGATCTAGGGTTTCTACCCTAAGGATCATTGGTTCAAAAGATGAAATTCGAATTGAGTTGGAACCCCTAGGACCAAACGTTGTCAACCTAGTGCAATTGGGAATGGGTTGGAACCCCTACGATCGAACGTTGTCGGCCTAGTGCAATTGGGAATGGGTTGGACATGAAGTCACCCTAAACCCTATTTCTTATCTAATCATGATTCCGTGATTAGAAGACGCCGTTCAATGGGTGAAATTATCCCATGGAATAGATACGACACTTGTGCAACAAGTTGCAACGTCGCATGATCTTGTGGATTGATCATAAGAGAATGGCCAATTCCTCGGAATGAGAATGGCAGATTCTTGCGCAAGTTTAACTTGCAAGAGGATGAGTAGTCATCATGTTATATCACCTTTCTTGGAAAAAGTTGCCAATATAAGGGAATTAGATATTTGCTTGGAAGCAAAGGACCAATCAATAATTTGGAGCAACATAGTCACCATGATTTACTGTTAATAGAACCTAAGGTATTGGTTAAGTTGGGTTAATAGGGTACGGTCCTAACCCAAGGACATAAGGGTTAACAAACAAACCCTTGGGGATCTTGCCAAGTCACAATTGATCTCGGATCGAATGCTGGATGCATTCGGAGAGAAGGATTCACTCCTTAGCAGTTGGCAAAAAATAACGACCACTAGATATGATTGTGCTTGTAACAGTTTAGAGAGCACGGTTTGCTTTGTTTGCTTTGTTTGCTCAAGGAACTAAAGGATGAAAAGATATCTAATGCTTCAGGTTGAAGGCCTGAAGGGAGAGGCAGTCTCAGTTACCCCCGACTATCTGCCTGACCCTAACCAAGGGGGTTGTTAGCTGCGTCGGGAAGGTGGACCAAACCCACCGTGTGAGGTCTCTCCGTTGAGCACTACTTGGAGCAAGAGGACGCTTGGGTGCTAGGGGGGCTTTGGCCGTAAACCCCTCACCTTCCGGGCCGTGCACAAGAGGCCAACGTGACTGGAGATTTGATCTCGAGGCCCGCATACTAGTCTACGGGCGGAATCTTGGATTAGTAATCCCTATGGATTGCTAGATAGCCTTCGAGCTGATTATGGATAGCCTTCGGAGGATTATGGATAAGCCTGCGGGCTAGACTTTATGAATGTATTCCAAAGATAAACATGATAACCTGTTGAAAATGAACTTGTTTGACACTGTTTTTCTATGCCAAGTGCTAAGATTTCGTGAAGGAACCAGTGTCTAACTAGCTAATTAAGGAAGCTGCTTGATGCATGTCCAACTAAATGTGGTAGGTAATTAGACAACTAAAACAACTTGAGGAAAGTGCGGTGGATGTGGCCATGGGTCCGTCCTATAGATGGGTGGTCCCCGTTGGCTGGGAACTTTTCTCAATCATAAAGGACAGCAAGGAGATATTCTTAAAGAAAATTAATAGCAAGGGCGCTGGCCTAGAGTCCAGGTTATAATAATCTCGGTTTACGCTGTCTTAGGGGAACGGAATGGGACTATGCCTTATGGCAGAGAGGTCGAGCCTTGCATCCCTCTCGTTTTCCATTCTCCTTGAACCAAGTGCAGCATGAATCCGCTTCGGCCCTAGAGTTTCTACGTAAAGTAGTTCGCTCGGGGTTTGACACTAGTCGCCGTTTAGGAAATGACCATTAGGGGAAACCCTGATTCAGGTCCTAAGTGGGAATGGCTAGAATACTTCCGCTACATGGCAGACGCGGAAAGTCCTAGATCGCAAACCCTGTAACATTCCATGGGAGTGCCGGGCGGAGCTTTCTAGACCTCCTTTCTGATGGACTGCTAAGACATGTCCTAACGGGAACAGGTGGACACGTTACACTGTAAATCAGTGGGAAAACACTTCAGCCTGTCCATGACTGCTTTGTTAATGAAACTATGAGTGCTACCACTGTCCACAAGTATAAACACATCCTTTCCATGAAATTTTCCCTTAATACACAATGTATTAGGGCTTTTGGATCCTTTCCAAGCATCCATTGATATGGTATAAGCATGGCACCATGTATTTCAGCATGTGATTCAATCTTTCTAGTCATACCTTGTGATAAATGGCCACCGGGGTCAAAAGGAAAAGAGTCAACAGGATCAAAGAACTCTTCTTGACCAAACTCTTCATCAGCATCATCTGTTTTAGCAGTCATCATAAAAGCATGTGTATCCTCAGGGTCCTCTTCTGAGTCCTCAAATACCAACATGCTGTGAACCCTTGCCTTAGCATTTCTAAAAGCACATTTTGAGGCATGATCAACTGTATACTTCTCGCCACACTTGAAACAAAGCCCTTTTTCCTTTCTTTCTTTATACAAATCCATGGGAATGGACTTTGGACTACCAAAGGCTGAAGCATTTTTATTTCTGTTCTCCCCTTGCCTATTATCCATTCTTGGACTATTTGCTGTCCTTAAATTGCCTTGTGGTCTTGAGGCATTAAAAGTGGGGTATGTGGGGATTTTTGGAGTGTTGAATGGTATGTTGCCACCACTATAGCTGGTCTCAAACTGCCCCGGCCTTACAACACCTCTTTGCTATCCAAAATATGACTGCATGTGTCCTCTTTATTGCCCAAACACTGGCTGAGATGCCCCTCTGTTGAGTGTTGAAATGACTTGTTTTTTGGCTGATTTTTGTTGTTTTTGAGAGCTGAATGGTTGATTTTATGAGATGATTGATTGATTTGGAAGTGGTTTGAGAGTGTTTTGGATGATAATGATTGTGTTTTGGAAGATCATGATGTTTGTTGGTGGTTCTGTGATGTTCTGATAGGTTCTGAATGGTTCTGTATACCTTCTGTTTTGGTCTGTTTTGGTCTGTTTTGTTCTGATTATCTTCTGTAAGGAGGGATGGAGTATTGATTGATGAAGATTGAGATCTTGTGAAAGCTTATTGAATGGTTTGTGAGAGTTTGGAATGGTTTGAGAATGAGTTATGTGGTTTTGATGACCTTCTGTAACCTTTTGTAGGTCTTCTGTAGAGCTTCTGTCTCTGTTCTGTTCTGTACTGTAGCTGTTCTGGTATTGTTCTGTAGACTGTTCTGTATGCTTCTATATGTGTTCTGTGGAATGTATGTGTGACTTTGAGAAAGTTTTCTAACCTTGGAAAGAGGTGAATACAAGTACAAAAGAGCTGAAAGAAGTAGCTGCCAAAGACTCAAGTGAAGACTAGAGTGAAGTGACAGTAGTGAGCTATGAAAGGACACTGTAGTGGCTCTGGTGACTCTTCATATCAGACATACCTCTTGGGAGGGGTATCCACGACCTAAGAAGGATTATTGAGAGTGAATTTTGAGAGATTGTAGTGAGGACATAATGTATTATTGATGGAGAGAGAGAGAGAGAGTCAGAGATAGCCAATTCTACTGAAATAGAGTGATTGTATATGAAAGATTGAGAGAGAAAACTATGAAGATATTGAAGATGAATACTATGTGATGTATTTCCATTCAAAGATGGTGTATTCCTTTGCTTTCTTTGTTCTATTGATGGATTTTATGAAGATATTGAAGAATATGGTTGATTCTATTAAAAACCGTGGGAGATCTACATGATGTTGCATGAAGATTTGTTGAGCCTGGTGTTCTTTTCTTCATTGTGATCATATGAAACATGATAAACAAGCTTGTTGATGTTACAAGATATATTTTCTTGCAAGAGAATTCCTTTTTCTTTGGTGTTCCTCTTGGGGCTCCATGTTTTTGGTGCGCAGCCGGGGAAACTTGCCATCAACAAGCACCAGAAGAGGCTGAAAATGAAAGAAATGGCATTGCCAAGAAGAGAAGAACTCAATGGATGTTTGTAAAGTTCCTTGTTCCACTGAAGAGTTGGAATTTCTCATAATCAAAGCCACTTTCCATAAGAAGTTCATCCCACAATGGTGGAAACACATCACCATCATGATGCATGCTCTATGTGGTGGACAGTTTCCTCTTCCTATTGAAGCAGCAGAAACTTGCATCTTGGTGGCAAACTGTTTGGGAACAAACTGAAGAGCAGAAACAGAGAGAATAACCATCCATGGAAGATTTGGCATTCATTGAGAAGTTTCCAGACAACATCAAGTGGGAGATTGTGAAGAGGCTTCAGGAGTCTTGGTCTGTAGAGGTTCACAGGGACAAGAAGGAAAAGAGTTGGAATTTGTTCGTGGATGCTCAACAGCAAGATACATGGGATGCTTGGTGTACTGATAATCTTCTGTTTGTTCAATTAGCAACCCACTGGAAGTTGGTAGACAGAGTGTTTTTCACAACATACACTATTGAAACCATCAGAAGCTGGCATTACTATGATGATGGCACCACCACAATGCTCAGACGTATGCATTTTGACACCTTCAGAACCGAATACCTTCCTCTGTGCAATGGCATGAAAGAAGAATTCAGGGACGTTGAAAAGAAAGAAGTAGAAAAAATGTTGGCAAGAGAATCCTCCAGAGACTGAAGCCTTCTGTTAACCCTCTGTGGAGCACTAACAACCTAGTGGAGCCAACCCCCTGATGAATGACGCAATAAAGAGGCAAGCGTTAGAACGAGTCCAGAGGTACGTGAGAAGAGAGAAAGCAAAAATCAAGGCTGAGAACGAGCTAGCAGCAAAAGCCGCCTTTGACGCCCTTGCGGAACTCTTTAAGAAGTCCAAATGGCACATCAAGCCCTTCCTCCTCCTGCTGGAGGTCCACTTCCAAGCCAGATCCGTCCTGGAAATATTGATGACAAACCAGCGAATGTAGTCCCATTGCCAGTTTTTAAGGGAGAGTACAATGAAGACCCCGATCTTCATATAGCAGAGTTTATGGTAGCGTGTGTGGCTAACAATGCCAGAACCCCTAAGCATTGGTTAGCGATATTCCCCACCACTTTCAAGGGTGCGGCGTTTCAGTGGTATGAGAGACAGGCAGCAAGAACTTTTGGCACATGGGATGACCTGAAGTTGGCCTTCCTCACTAAATTCAGGCGTGAAGGTTTTGAAGAGCGGATGAGAGAGAAATTTATGAACCTAAGTCAGTCTTCTGGAGAAAGAGTAGAAGCTTATGTCTCACGAATGGAATCCATCCTGAAGAGATGGACTAATCATAATCTAGATGATGGCATTCAAAAGGGGGTGTTTCTCAGAGGATTACAACCAGAAGTCCGTAAGTTTGTGGAGCTGCAAAGACCAGCCACACTGCAAGCTGCAATAGAAGGTGCAAGACTGTACGATGAAGTGGAAGCTAGATTAGCGATGAATACAGGAAGAGGAGTCCTACCTCCTCTGATGCCAGGAATGATGTATTCACCAAATGCAGTCCCAGGGACTGTTCCCTACCCCTACCAACAGATGTCCCCAGTATCACAGTACAGTGCACCAAATCCACAGTGGCCACAATCCATGCCTCAAATGGTGGTTCAACCACAACAACAATGGTCCCAACCAATTTCCTCAATGCCAAATCAAGAGCAACAGTGGAACCCTACCAATTGGAGCCAACAGCCAACAGTTCAAACAGGAGCTCTGAATCAGACCCAGAACAGAGATCCCTCTGTATCAGCCCAACCCGTTTATGCAGTGATTACAGAAACTCCTCAAAACCCTCCTGCCAGTACGTCAGGAGAAGAAAGCTTGAAGGACTACTTATCTAACTCAGTTGCAAACATAAAAAAGGAGTTGATGGATGTGATTACAGAGCAACTAGAGACGTTGAAAGTGAATACCGTGAGCATATCCAACGTTGCAGGAGCAGGAAGAGATGTGATGCGGTCAAATACTTAGTGTGGTAAGTGTCATCAAGCAGGCCATTTAGCCACTGAATGTACACGAAAACCAACTATCCCTGGAGCCTTGTGTTCCTACTGTTTGTGGAAGAACCATACAGATGACGTTTGCTCTCTGAAGGAGATGCATGATAGGAGAAGGAAGGAAGAAGACACAAGATTCAACTTGTTAGAATCCAAAATGACAACACAGGATATTGGACCCAAGCCTAGAGAGTTTGGTCCTAATTTCGGACCCAGAAGATTTCCCTCTCAAAGTTACAGAGGAAGACAATCTGGCGGTGGTCAGAGATCAAAAGTGGAATGTTACAGATGCGGAGAAAAGGGACACATTTCACCAAATTGTGCAAATCCTCGAAGGTCAGTGGATTACAAGCCCTTATGCAGTCGATGCAAAGGAGAAGGCCACACTGCAAAGGACTGTCCAAGCCCAGTCCCAGTGAAAAACAGTGCTACTGATAGTCCGTCCAAGGCCCAAGAGCCTACCTCCAATTTGGTGGAATTGGAAGTTGCTGCCATCACGCGTGCAAAGCAGAAGGAACCACCTATCCAGAAAGAAAATAACCCTCCTGCCAGAACAGTGAAGTTCAATCTTCCACCAGAAGAACAGAATAGAACAGAGCCTAACAGTGCCGTACAGAGCACTACAGTGCCACAGAGAGTGACAGAGACAGTTACAGAGACAGGACCAGAGGTCGAGGAGACAGAAGAGGAGGAAGTGCCACAAGTGGCAGAAGAAGTTCCTGTAATTCCTCTGTTGGAAGAAAGAGGGAAAATGAAAATGGGTGTTGCCCCATTCCCTAACCGGTTAGAGAAGCCAGTGGATCCTATTAAGGAATACGATCTAGTTAGAGATCTAGATACCTTTAGACCAAACCTCACATTCCGACAATTATTGATGTTGTCTCCCAGTTGCCGAAAAAGGTTCAAAAGTATACTGACAAGAAGACATGGTTTAAGGATTGCTCCCTCAACAGCAACAAAGTCCAACAAGGCTTCAGAGCCCGTACAAGAAGTGGATGTGGCTAATGCTTTCATAGATCCGGGTACTCCAGAGACTGGCGTATGGATAGAAGGCTACTTTATTTCAAATGCACTGATTGATGATGGTTCATCAGTAAACATTATGACGGATGTTACAATGAAGGATCTAGGCCTACAAGGTGTGCAACCCACCCAATGGCTCATCAGACTGGCGGATCAGAGTAGAATCAAGCCTTTGGGCATTCTTCCATATGTGAAGACTACAATGGCTGGAAAAGATTATTGGCTAACCTATTTGGTGGTGAAGCCAAACTCTTATGGTACATCCTATCCTCTGTTATTGGGCAGACCATGGCTTTTTGAAGCCCGAGCAAGGACGGATTGGTTCAAAGGAACCTTGACCTTGGGTAGAGGACCCAACAAAGTGGTGCTGAAACTGTATGGTTCTCAAAAAGGACATGGATCCACCTCCTTGGAATTATCTTCTGACTCCCCTAATGAGGCTACAGATGGAACATCATCAGACGAAGATGCTGTCAAACAGATCCTTCCCAAGAAAACAATGGCACATTCCTTAACAGTGGATATTGTAAGCCGACTTCCAAAAGATGCAAAGCCATTATCAATGGGTGAATACTTCCTGCCTGAACCAGGAATGACTTCTGAAATCACTTCTGACAGTGAGATAGAAGCATGGATGTACTGCTCTCCCTGTTATATGGCCATAGCAGAGACAGAGATAGAGACAGGAGAGGAAACAGAGAATCTGTTCTTCTGTTACAGAGCTCCTACAAAAGCAAAAATAGAAGCAGAAGCAGAAGCAGAAGTAGAGACAGAAACAGAAGAGGATGGATATGATATGGACGAAGAAGATTATGAAAGTGAGACGGAAGAGTCTATCCCACTTGAAGAGGATACATTTGAGGGAGAAGTTCCAGAAGCATCAGAAGCCGACGAGCTCATGCTATGGGACAGCATGGTGATGGTACCATTTGGTCTGGTAAATGGATCTTCTCATATGCAAAACCTTTATAAGAAAGGGATTAAGAAGAACAAGTCATCTTTCAAGAGTGGCTCCTGTCGTCCTAACCCATCCTTGCCAAAGAAAGATGATGATGATGCACCGTGCCAACAAGCACCACTCTGACAAACCCAACCGGCATCAGAGGGTCCCTGTTATGTGACGTTCCTGGATGTATCATCAGAAGATGAGTCTTCAAGCCAAGAGGTAATTAGTTTTGAAACCAAACCCGAAACAGCTCTGATCCCATTTCAACGTCTTAAAGAGAAACCTAAGTCTCCACCAAAAGAAGAAATTGGTTCTAGTGGGACATCAGAAGAGGACACCACTCCCTTGAAGGAGTCGGATCTGTATCTAGAAGCAGTCCGTGGGACCTTCATCCATGAAGTAGAAGGTGAAAGGCAGTTAACTTTTGTGGATGCAGAAGGCACAGAACACCACTTGAAGGTGGGTAGCAGTCTCCCAGAAGAGGAGTTGTCAACCTTGTACAACTTGTTGAAAGAAAATTTGGACGTATTTGCATGGTCCTACAAAGACCTAAAGGGGATTGATCCCACAATATGTCAACATCATATTGACTTGGAGCCTGATGCCAAGCCAGTACGGCAACGACAGAGGCGAATGAACCCGAATTATTCCACATTGGTGAAAGCGGAGCTGCTGAAGCTTCTGGAAGCCGAGTTCATCTATCCAGTGGCAAATAGTGAATGGGTTTCACCCATCGTGGTTGTACCCAAGAAGAATGGAAAATTGCGAATATGTGTGGATTTCCGAAAGCTTAATTCCAAGACAAAGAAGGATCACTTTCCTATTCCTTTCACAGACCAACTGTTGGACACAGTGGCAGGACATGAACTTTATTCCCTTCTGGATGGATTCAGTGGATACAACCAAGTCCAAATCGCAGAAGAAGACCAATCCAAAACAACCTTCACCACAGAATGGGGGACCTACGCTTACCGAGTGATGCCATTTGGGCACTGCAATGCCCCTGCTACTTTCCAGCGAGTCATGATGGCTGCATTTCAAAATCATCTGCACGACTTCATTGAGGTATATTTGGATGACTTCTGTATCTATAGTTTGATCCGTGAACACTGGGAACACCTGGAACAATGCTTTGACCGATGCTGGGAGTATGGGATTTCCCTCAACCCCGACAAATGCATCTTTGGGGTTTCTTCTGGAGTCCTATTGGGCCACATTGTCTCTGCACAAGGGATATCAACAGACCCTGCAAAGATCGAAAAGATCACAGCTCTGACAGCACCCACCAACCTCAAACAGTTGAGGGGATTCCTAGGCCATGTGGGTTACTATAGAAGGTTCATAGCCCATTTTGCAACAAAGGCAACCTCCTTGCACAAGCTTCTGAGGAAAGATGCAGAGTTTACTTGGACGGAAGAATGTGACAAAGCCTTTCACACTCTGAAGCAGTGTCTGATAGAGGCACCCATTCTGCAACCTCCTGATTGGACGAAAGAGTTCCATGTACACACTGATGCATCAATTGAAGGTTTAGGTGCTGTCCTGTGCCAAAAGGGTTCCTCGAAGTTGGATCAACCGATCTATTATGCAAGCCGAAAAGTCACTGATAGGGAACGGAACTACACAGTGACAGAGTTGGAGTGCTTGGCAATGGTGTTTGCCTTGGAAAAGTTTCGCCATTACCTCCTATCTACCCACTTTAAATTTTATGTGGATCATGAGGCCCTATCCTTCTTGATGAAAAAAGCAGATGTGAAAGGACGAATGATGAGATGGCTCCTTCTATTTCAGGAGTTCGACTTTGAGGTGATTACTAAGCTTGGTCGTTCCCATGTTCTGGCTGATCATCTGTCGCGTATCCCACAAACTGCAGATGAGGAGCAGGATGATCCAGACCTCCCTGATGCTTCCCTATTCTTGGTAGAAACTGTAACTCCCTGGTATGCAGACATTGCCAATCTGCTGGCAACCCAACAGTATCCTCCTGGTACTTCTAGTCGGGAAAAGAAGAAGCTTATGCTAGAATCAGCCCCCTACACCCTGCTAGGTGGCGCTCTGTACAAGAAAGGCAAAGATGAAGTGCTCAGAAGATGTGTTGCAGGAAATGAGATTGGGATTGTTCTGAAGGCTTGCCATGACGAGCCATGTGGAGGTCACTTTGCAGGAGAAGCTACAGCCAGGAAGGCTCTGCTAGCAGGATATTGGTGGCCTACCATTCACAAGGATGCCTATGATTACTGTAAAAGATGTGATGCTTGTCAAAGAATGGGGAAACCCACGAAGACAAGTGCCATGCCACTGCAACCTATCCTTCCGTTGAAGCCGTTTGAGAAGTGGGGCATCGACTTCGTAGATCTGATCGATCCTCCTACCAGAAGGAAACAGAACCGATACATCCTCGTATGTACGGATTATGTCACAAAGTGGTGTGAAGCTAAAGCCTTAAAGCGGGACGATGGTAACAGCGTGGCCCTGTTCATGTACGAGAATATCATCACCCGTTTTGGCAGTCCCTTAGAGCTGGTAAGTGATAGAGGCACTCATTTTCTCAACAAAGTCATGGAAGAATTGACAGAGTTGCATAAGATCCGCCATCGCAAGTCCACTCCTTATTACCCCAGAGCCAACGGCCAAGTCGAAGTCACCAATCGCATCCTCTACTCGATTCTGACAAGAACAATTGCCGCACATCGTCGTGATTGGGACGATCGACTTACAGAGGCCCTCTGGGCATATAGAACCTCCCATAAAGCAGCAACAGGACAGACACCCTTCCAGCTGGTGTATGGTACAGAAGCTGTTTTTCCTGTTGAATTGGAACTACCCTCTTTGAGAGTGGCTATCAAAGAGCGTTTGGGGGACGATGATTCATTGCAACGCCGTCTCCTGCACCTGGACTGTTTGGACGAAATTCGCAGGATGGCTCTACAATGCATGGAAGCCACGCAAGCTTGACGTAAGGCTTATCATGATAGCTTCATCAAGCACAAGGAGTTCAAAGAAGGTGATTTGGTCCTAGCCTATGATTCACGATTTGGCAAGTTTCCTGGCAAGCTCCAGCAGTGGTGGATGGGCCCCTATAAGGTACTTGCCGTCAACCCTAATGGTTCTGTCCAAGTGCAGACCGTTGATGCCTCTGATGATCCCTTTCTGATCAATGGATATCGCCTGAAGAAGTACTTCCCTCCTTGGGGATCTTGACAATTACGGTCAGTTAATCCTTTCCCTCGTTGGCGCGGCACTGTACTTCTTATGATGCTACTTCTGATAATTGTTCTTCAATCATTCTTGATGAAGTGGACGCAACCCTCTGTCCCCTCAAACCCCCCTTCCAGCCTTGATATCTTATCCTCTATTTTCCACCAGCATTAGTGGCGAGGTTGGTTCTGACAAATGGTAGTTCTACCATTCCCTTGCTCAATTCGAAAAAAAAAAGAAAAAGAAAAGAAAAGAAAGAAAAAGAAAAAGAAAAACAAAACATATCGGTCAAGGGAGAAAAGGACTTAGGTCCCTGTCATGCCGACCTATTCTTCGAGAAAAGGTGGAAACACCCTCAGGAATAGGGGAAAACAAGAAAAAGGGAAAAAAAAGAAGAAGAAGAAAAAAACAAACAAACAAATCTATTATGAGAGAAAAGGAAGCAATTCCCTGTCATAGCAGGCCTCGTTCCAGGAAAAGGTGGTAAACACCCTTGGGCGAGAAGCTGGCTGTGGAAAAGGTGGTAAAACCCAGCAGTCCAGAAAGTGGATTCATTAATTGATATCCCTAGGATCCAATTCCGACGCTACCTCCCTTGGTACGCTGTGTCCTGGGTCTCTTTGCAAAGTGACTACCTGTCCTCTAGGAGATGACATGTTCCTGTCCAACACAACGTTCAATTTGATGGCTACCTCCCTGGGTATGCCTCTTCAACAACTGATGACACAATCTTCATCGACAAACAATCGAGTGATGTGAGCTTTCATCCTAACCGGATGGGGAAGTGAGTAAGGTTGCCCTCTTGTATCTATCACCAGAGAGTGAGACAGAGGGTGGGGCGAGAGACCAGTCTTTTCCCTTCAAATCAAATGAGAGG
Organism: Lygodium microphyllum; assembly: GCF_053477565.2. Lineage (NCBI taxonomy): Eukaryota > Viridiplantae > Streptophyta > Polypodiopsida > Schizaeales > Lygodiaceae > Lygodium > Lygodium microphyllum. Next base: position 89,544,016 of record NC_141157.1, read on the forward strand.
AGAGAAGTGTGAATGAAGTGTTGCACGCACGGGATGGGCCTCTCAATGCACAAAGCACAATTTGTTTCTGCGCACTGCACCATAAGGCTCCCTTGCCTTCCTTCTTGCACCATATGCCGGTACAAGGTGGGATGCACAGTTGCACCATCAAATGTGCACAAGGCATATAACCTTTGCACAAGTGATCGTGAGGATTACATCAATGGGTTTCAGGAAAAGGCTGCCCTCTGATATCTATCAACAGAGAGTGAGACAGAGGGTGGGTTGAGTGTGACTAGAGTTTCTTCAATCAAATACCGAGAGGTGAGATTGAGGGACGTTACGACACTTGGAGTCAGGTATGTTTCCGTTTCCCTGTGCACCCACAGGATGGGTCTTTGCCGTCCTCATAAGCCACGTCACCCTGTTCTGTACACTGCACCATAAGGCTCCCTTGCCTTCCTTCTTGCACTTATGCCAGACGGGTTGGACGCACTACTGCACCAACAACTGTGCACCCGGGCATACTCTTTCTACACCATTTTCCCCCTTGTCGATTTTTCAATCGGGTACGAGATATGGGTTTCAATCCTTATTCCTTGAGTGATATTAGTCATGGGGCGAGTGACTGTTCTTTCATTCCAATTGAGTGACTGTGAGTTGAGTGTAGTATTCCTCATCATTGATGGATTTCCTGCGATTCCTTCCATCAGCTACCTCCCTGGGTGCTGCCGCGTGGTCCCTTCCATGACGGACGCGTGTTGAGAAGATGCCTTGATACCTCCTGCAATCGACAACCACACTGGACGTACCATCGACACTCAACCTTGCTTCTTGATGAGACGGGCCAAGTTTTTCTAACCCTACACCTTCTGTTTCTTCCTGATAGTCATGTTTTAAGTGTGGGGACGTTAGTGGATGGTGTGTGGCGTGGTCCTAGGTCCCTGTTGCTCGGTTAACCCTATCCGTTCAGGTCTTAAGTGTGGGGACGCGTCCCTGCGCGTTTACATTGCATACCCTTTTGCATATGCCTTGCCCTGTTCATGCATGTAGGCCATGCCTTACTTTTACCTTGCTGGGTCCCTTCCCACCCACCCGGTTATGTTCCACCCACCCTTGGGGCTCTTCCCTTGTAGTTTTCCTTCATTCCCTGATTTTGAGGTCCTACTATGTGAATGTACCCTACGTTCACCGAAGCCCAAATCCAACCTTATAGCCCTGTTCCTCCCGTTGAACTGACCATTTTTTCTTTTTACCTACCCCTCTTCCGGTGCACGGTTTTCGAGTTATTAATTTTTGAAGCATTTTGCGCAAATTAGCCGGTTCTCCATGTGAACATGCTTTGCTTGCTCCGGAACCATGATCTGACATCATAGCCCTGCCATCCACTTTTCCCCTGACATTTTTCCTTTTTCCTTTGCGTCATTCCGATACACGGTTTGTCCGTTATTAATTTTCCGATTTTTTTCACGACTTTTTCATGCGTATTTTTGACATTTTTCCATGTGAACCTGCCTTGTTTGCATCGGAATTCCAATTTGATTTGACAGCCGTGTCCCTTATTCCTTCCCCCTTCTTTTTCCTTTTTCCTCCACCCTCTTTTGACTTCCGGATTTTTACTTATTAATTTTTAAATGTGTTTTCGGGAGTATTTTTGGTGTTTTTCGCATGTGAACCCTTCCTATTTCCACCAACACTGCGTTTTAACATGATAATCATGTGTCCCCCCTTCATGCGGACATTTTTCCTTCTTACTGCATGTCATTCCGGTGAACGCTTCGTCGGATATTAATTTTCGATCCCATTTTTGGGTTTGTTTTTTGGGTTTTTCCCATGTGAACGCATCTTATCTCAGTCGGAATTATGTTTTGATGAGATAGGATTGTTGGGCACATCTTTTTGCATGGTTTTCCTTTTTTCTCCACCTCGTTCCGATGCACGGATCTTTCGATATTAATTTTTAATTGCGGTTTTTGGTTCGTTTTTTGGGTTTTTTGTATGTGCCCGCCCTTTATACATCCCGGAATCTCCATCATATATTTTTCTTGTTTTCCCCCTGTCGTCCTGCCCACTTTTTGTTTTTACGCTATTTCGTTTTGACGTCCGGATTTGGGGTTATTAATTTTTCTTTATTTTTACGTGTACTCGCACGCCCGTTTTGCGCGTGAACGCGCCCTTTTTCGATTTTACGCGTCTCCACGTGCCCCGGTCGTGTCCGCATGACCCGTACCGTCATCCGAGCGTCATTTCAATCCTGTCCTGGCAAATTTTTTTACCCCGCCCCGCGCACGTGCGCGGGACGGGGGTACGCGTCCCTTTCTTTGGGCACCCCATACCCCACCCTGCCCACCCCTATTCCCCTACCCATCCCCATGGGCCCCCTTCCCTATTTCCCCCACCCCTATTCCCCTACCCATCCCCATGGGCCCCCTTCCCTAGTACCCCCACCCCTTGTCCCTGCCCACCCTTTCCTCCTTCTTCCTCCTCCCCTCCTCCTCCATTTACCCTCCTCCTCCATTTCTCCTCTCCCTGCCTCCTCCCCTTCTGGTCCTTTCTCCTCCCTCCCCTCCTTCTTCTCCCTCTTCCCCTCCCCGTCCACTGCAGTCCAGCGCCGAGCCCCTGCCCCTTCGTCGTCGCGCCGCCGAGCCCTTGCCCCTTCATCGCAGCTCCAGCCCCTGCCCCTCGCCGTCAGCGCCTCCGCCGTCACCTTCCAAAACCACCACCACCGCTACCCCACCTCCTCTTCTGCGGCGGATGGACTGACGTCCCGCCCCTCCGCCATCCCCGGCACCGGCCACGGCCACCGCGCCTGCCTCTGCGACCCGGAGCGCCGGCCCTACCGCTAGGACTGGCGTGACGACCCGCACCTTGACGGTGGTACTGCGGCTGCGGCCTCTTGTGGCCGCCCCTCTTCAGCCTCTCCCGCCACTAAATTGCTCCACCAGTTCGACACCTAGCCGCCGCCGCCGCTCCTTGGCCGTGCCACTGCCCGCCGCCGCCATCCACCTCCCCTTCCTCCTACACCTCCACCTCTAACCACCTCCTCCACTAACCATACTAAGGTTAGTCACTAATCTTGGTTAGTTAATCACTAACCTTAGTTAATCCCACTTAACTAACATTAGTTCCCTCTAACTTAGCTCTAGTTAACCACTAATTAACTTAACCCTAGTTAGTTGGTTACTAACCCTAGTTAGTTAACTTAACTCACTCTAGTTAGTTGCAACTAACCCTAGTTACCATCCCCCTAACCCTAACCCTAACCCTAACTAGGATCCCACTAACCCTAACCCTAACCCACCTTAGGTTACCTAACCCCCTTTAGGTTAGTTTCTACTAACTGGACTAATTTGACTTATCTACCCTGACTAACCTAACCTGACTTGACTTCCTCTGACTAACATAACTTACCCAGACTAACCAGACTTAACTGACTTACTTCTAACTGCCTTATCTGATTAACATGATTTATGTGATTTAATTAATTTTTAACTTAATTTTTCCGTTAAAAAAATTCAAAAAAAATTCTAAAAATTCCCTTTGCTTTTTGCCAATTTTTGGGAGTTTTTCCGTTGGAAATTACCTACCCTAAAATTTCTGAAAATTAGATATTTCCTAATTAATCCCCTAAATTGCCTATAAATGTAGAAAATTCATTTAAAAAATCGTAAACAATTCTAAAAAATTTCTCAAAAATTCTAAAAAAATTTCCCCTCACCTCCCTTGCTTCTTTTCCATTTATTCACCCATAAATAATCACAACTTAAAATAAAATAAAATAAAATAAAATACAAATAACAAACCAACACAAACCAAATCCACATATCCGCTAAGGTGTTGTCGTTGTTTCGTCAGTGGTCTTTACTTTTCCTTTACTGGATTCACTTCTTTTGGGAGACTCTTCCGTGCGCATTTCTGCATTACATACACACCCCTTCCAGGTATTTATTTTATGTGCTTTATTTATTTTCATTTCCCCCTTAATCACAAATTAATTGTTACAATGAACTCTTAATTCACCCACAGTTTTCACGCGCATTTGCGCTAAACACACATACTTTTTAATTAAAATAAAAGCGCCGTTCACTTAGCACGCGCTACGTGCGCTACAGAGGCACTTTTAAATTTTAATTAAAATGAACCAGCCGTCACATGAGCACGCGCTGGCAAAAAAACGCTCCACATCACCTTAATTTGTAATCAATGAACTTGCATTTAGAGACCCAGTCGGGTATCGAAGTCGGGATTCGAATAAAAGCACCGTTTTAACCTAATAATTGGTAATTAAATTTATAATAAGAAACCGCCGTTTTCTTGCTAAGGTTTATCACCTAATAAAAATTCACCCATTCTTAATAATTTATTAAAATAAACCCTTCATTAAATTAATTCCCCTCACTGCACTTAATTCCCCTTTTTAATGAACCGTTTCGTGGGATGGGTATGTGCAGTCCTTAGAGTTCTATCAACGATGTAGTATTGATATGTGTCAGATGTGGTATTGTTTTGGTTTCTAGTCTTTGTTACGGTTACGAGTACGGTATGCAGTTTTTTCTTTTCTTGCCTGATACGGGGTTCAGGGTGTTTGTCTGATGCATCGCATGAATCTTTCGGTCGCATATGTCTCAAGGTCATGTCAAATTTTTTCTAGGATGTGGTTTGCTTGGGGTTAGTTGGTTGTGTCACGTTTTATTGGTTATTCTCTTATCCTTGGTTTTTTGTCTGTTGCTTTGCAGGCATTCTCCTTGATTGTCTGTGTTTGTGGTGTGTGTGTAACCATCTGAATGGCGCCTTCTCATGCTCCTCCCCCTATCCAGTACGTCCCATTAGTTAGTAGGGATTACTCTTCTCTACTTACTTTTGAGCCTCTCACGAAGGCGGGCCTCGCTGCTTTTGTGGCTACTCCTTTTCCCCTGCTTCCAGAGGATCCGTCGATATGTGATGAGTTCTTGGCCTCTTATAGCAAGAAGACAGGCGTAGTCCAAGGAATTTCTATGACTTTGACATCTCGAGGCTTAGGGAAGGCTCTGTCTCTACCCTTCAAAGGTGAACCTTTTGTGACCACTCGTCAGCTCTTCTCTAATGAAGAGATTCTAAAGCTGTTGCAAAAGCAGACAAGGGAAATCCTTGATGTTAAGAAGGTGATAAACTCTTCCGGAGTTTCCTTTTCTATGATCACTGATTCCGTATGGAAGACGATCTGTCAGTTCCTTCAGGACAGGTTTATGCCTGCCAAAACGCCATCCCACTATTTGTCCAAAGAGCTTTTTACAGCTTCCAGGATGGTGCTGAAAGGAGTTGCTATTGATTGGAGCACTTACCTCCTTACTAAAATGGATCAGCATTTTGTCAAAGTCACCAGGGGTAATGTTACCAATGTCACATATGGATCATATTTGTCTGCCTTCTTGACCTATTCAGGTTTACAGAAGACTATGCCTCCACCACCTCCATCAGATCCAGTACCTCCTCCTCCACCTTCAGAAGAGTCAGAACCCATTGACATAGAGGATGATGATTCTCCTCCTCCCCTGGTCATTCAGCGCAAACGCTTGAAGAGGGTAGTGGATAAAGCTCCTTCCGTACTTCCTTCAGTACCTATCCCTGCTACTTCTGGCAGTGAACTCCCTGGGTATCTCACTTGCAATAACCTGTTCAGAGCACATCGAGAAGGCTCATTGGAGATATCAGTTCCCTCCCTGAACAGTCTAGTTTCAGGAGATGCCATTCCTTTCCTCTGCAAGGATATTCAAAGTTCCATTGAGTTTTCCGTGACAGCCTGTGTTCAACAGTTGTATGCGTCCTTTTATGAAGAGCTCATGCAGTCTAAGGACCAGTTGCATAAGGCAACATTTGAGTTAGCTTCTGCTAAGGATACCCTAGCAGATTTATTTAAGCAAATGGAATAGCAAACCCAACTGGTGGCCACCCAAAGCGATGAGATTTCTTCATTGAAGACCCAGTTACTCGAGGCTCAATCCCAGGTTACTAGCCTTTCAGAGGAGAAGGAGAGGATGTCCAGAGAAGCGAAGGAATTCCAAGCTATCTTAGATGACAAGCTTTCAGCTTTACAGATTGCTAATGACACAGTGGCCAACCAAGCCTCCCAAATCCAGCAGTTGCAAGATCAACTTGCAAAGTCCTGCCATGTTCCTCCAAGCCCTAATGTTCCTTTGATTCCTTCTCTTTCACAGTAGGACTTGGCTGCTCTTCAGAGACAGGCTACTTTGTGCCCTCTATTCCAAGATAAAGTGGAAAGATTGCAGTCCAGAATGGACTTATTATGGTCTACATTTGAGCAGTTTCAGGAATATGTTCTACCAGACCATTCTTTCTTTGTCCACTACCACTTACAGAAGTTGGTCTTCTACATGAAGCTTTCCACGATGGATTTACCTTTTCCAGAGGATGGCTAGAGTGGGGCTTGGTCTGGTGAGTTGTTGACAGAGGTAGTCAGGATGGTGTTTGAAGATTCTGTCACGCCAGATACCATGTTGATGTCATACATGTATCTACGAGGAGACTTGTTAATTCCAGATGAGGTAGATATGGCATGGTATGTGGGGGATGTGGTCTTACAGGTTGTTTTGTATGTCAATCATTTGGAGTTGCGCATAGCTGACATGTTCCAGAGTTATTCCTCCAAAGTGGCTGACTGTCATGATAATTCGTGGCATCCCATGATTGATTCGGTGGTCCTCAATCAAAGACAAAACACAGCTCCTACCTTTGCCCAGAGTCCTAATCAACTGAGGATGGATCTCTTAGCCTATCTTTCAAGACATAATCCATTTGATGCTCCCTTCTTTGATGCCTATCATCGACGATCTCTTCTGGGACCTTCTGTTCCTACCCTCCTCTGTTACCAACAAATGGCTCACCGCTATGCTATATATCTTTCCCTTTGTCAATCTAATTCCACAATTATTTTACCCCTTCTTTTCCAACCTTCATCTTTTCCTCAAATTTCCATTTTCACTTACTGTTCCTTTATTGAGGATAGGGTATTTTCCCCTTCTCCGCCCTGTTCTTCTCCATCCATTAATGTACCCTCCACATTTCCTATTTATCAGTTAACACCCTTCCTTAGTGATTCCTTACAAATTTCTGCCACTCCTTCTTTAACCTTTTCTTCCTTTTATGATTTTTCCTATCCTTCCCTTCATCCACTTTCCCTTATTCCACTACCCTCTCCTAACACTTCTATATCTCAACCACCTCAGTTGGTTAGTGACTGTGACAGGTTTGATAATCAGATTTCTAGAAGAAGGGGATGGAGTTCGGATGATTGCCTTACAGGACCACAGATCAATTGGCCAGTAATTCCAGGAGAATGGACAGCTTCCAGTCAAGCTTATCAAAACTATGTTTATTTTGCTCAGCAGTATTCACAGTCTGCAGATCCCTCAGTGAGATTAACTGCTCACTTTGCTTGGTACCTGGTATATATGCATAGGCACTCTCATAATGATTCCAAGCCTATTCCAAAGTTGTGCATGAATGTCAATGTAAGCATTGATTCCCAACAGCTGTACATATTGTATTTTCATGCCCTTTGTTTGCCTAGCAGATACCTGGTCCTGTTGGAAAGGATGTGCTGTCTCTAATTTTTTCAAAATCCTCCTAAAAACTTTGTAGATGAATCCTTATCTATGGATCGTTTCCAACAACATCAATCTTTTAAGAGGGATCATCTTCATTGATACCTTTCCAATGTATGGTGGAAGCTTTTAATGAAAAACTCTATTTTTGAAGGAGTCATTCAGATGGTTGTGTTGTGTATTAGTATTTGTGTTGTGAGTTTATTTATGTAATACGAATGTGGTGGTTTCCTATTGGATTTCGTGTACGAGCTACGTTTTGGAGAATTGTGGTGATGGGGTCGTGGATGCGGAATTGAAGCAGATGCAGATGAAGAAGAAGCAAATTTTTATATCCTTTACAAATTTGTTGTGATTTTTAGTTTGATAAGAGGTGTTAATGTATAAAGAGTTTTCCTTTCTTTGTATTTTTATATCAGAAACATGTTATAAGTTGGGGTCGTGGTGGATGGATTCTTTTTTAGAAGATCATTGAAGATCAAAGTTGAGCTTTTCAATGCACTTGTATTCCCTTTTTCCTGGGTCGCGAGGACGCTTCCTTATTAAGTGTGGGGATATGTTGAGTGTTGAAATGACTTGTTTTTTGGCTGATTTTTGTTGTTTTTGAGAGCTGAATGGTTGATTTTATGAGATGATTGATTGATTTGGAAGTGATTTGAGAGTGTTTTGGATGATAATGATTGTGTTTTGGAAGATCGTGATGTTTGTTGGTGGTTCTGTGATGTTCTGATAGGTTCTGAATGGTTCTGTATACCTTCTGTTTTGCTCTATTTTGGTCTGTTTTGTTCTGATTGTCTTCTGTAAGGAGGGATGGAGTATTGATTGATGAAGATTGAGATCTTGTGAAAGCTTATTGAATGGTTTGTGAGAGTTTGGAATGGTTTGAGAATGAGTTATGTGGTTTTGATGACCTTCTGTAACCTTTTGTAGGTCTTCTGTAGAGCTTCTGTCTCTGTTCTGTTCTGTACTGTAGCTGTTCTGGTATTGTTCTGTAGACTGTTCTGTATGCTTCTATATGTGTTCTGTGGAATGTATGTGTGACTTTGAGAAAGTTTTCTAACCTTGGAAAGAGGTGAATACAAGTACAAAAGAGCTGAAAGAAGTAGCTGCCAAAGACTCAAGTGAAGACTAGAGTGAAGTGACAGTAGTGAGCTATGAAAGGACACTGTAGTGGCTCTGGTGACTCTTCATATCAGACATACCTCTTGGGAGGGGTATCCACGACCTAAGAAGGATTATTGAGAGTGAATTTTGAGAGATTGTAGTGAGGACATAATGTATTATTGATGGAGAGAGAGAGAGAGAGTCAGAGATAGCCAATTCTACTGAAATAGAGTGATTGTATATGAAAGATTGAGAGAGAAAACTATGAAGATATTGAAGATGAATACTATGTGATGTATTTCCATTCAAAGATGGTGTATTCCTTTGCTTTCTTTGTTCTATTGATGGATTTTATGAAGATATTGAAGAATATGGTTGATTCTATTAAAAACCGTGGGAGATCTACATGATGCTGCATGAAGATTTGTTGTGCCTGGTGTTCTTTTCTTCATTGTGATCATATGAAACATGATAAACAAGCTTGTTGATGTTACAAGATAGATTTTCTTGCAAGAGAATTCCTTTTTCTTTGGTGTTCCTCTTGGGGATCCACCCTCTTTGTTGTCCATACTAAAATGAAGCATCCCGAAGATACTTGCGAGAGTACCTCTCAGCCAATTCAATAGCTTTGAACAAATCCCATGGGTTTTGAGCTAAAACATCAGCCGAGAGTTGGGGATCTAGCCCACACATACTTGTGTAACTTGGCATCATCACTAATCGACTCAACATACATGATAAGGTTGAGGAACTGATTTGTGTATTCTCTAACAGCAAGACCACACTGTTCAAGGCTATACTATCGGCGGGCAAGCTTTTCTTTCTCCACTAGTGACACAAATACTTGCACCATGAGTGCCTTGAATGATTCCCATGAGTTCACTTGCTAATTTTCTCTTTTAATGTACCTCCACCATGTATGTGCAAATCCTTCCAAATGGATTGCTGCAAAATGGATCTTTTGGTCATCATTACAGGGCAAGATGTCATAATAATCCTCAAGCTTGGAGAGCCACTCTTCAAGTTTAGCTGGGGATGATGACTGAACATTGAATTTTGAGAAGATAATCTTGTCTCTCATCTCTCTTTCATGATTAGGTGGCCGTCCCACATATCCAAACTGAGGCTGATCCATGTGGATACCCAAAAATCAACCATTGTTAGAGAAATTTCTGCCAAAAGATGGCTGAACTCTCATAGATGGTATGGGCCCTCGTGATGACTGAAAATTGCCCCTCATTGCATTGTTCATGGGCTCCTCCTGTCTATGTGAAGGCTCTCCCTATTCAAAAGTGCTGTTAGGGATGCCCACTCTCCCCAAAATGCCTTGAGAGTTCATATTCGTTGCATTCACTGGTGGGCTCACTCGTTTAGCATGCATACCCGATCTATCTTCATGTTCCTTCCCTTTCATTTGGAATTCCATCCACTTAGTGAGCTGGCCAGAAAGGGTGTCCATAGTAGTCTTCATTCGACCAATGCCTTCCATCAATTCTCTATGCCTCTCAGCATGCCTTGTCTCATGCGAATTGAGGGTGTTAGTGAGTGCACTGAGGCTGTCCATGTCATGAGAATAATCTTCATCTTCACCTTAGGGTTAGTTTCAATCCTCGAGACACGTGCATCCATTATTTGTTGCTGAAGGTCATCATTTGCCTTATTCCCTACCATGGTTAGGTGTAGTCCCGTTAGACCACCTGTCACTGTTTTGCTCATAACTTGAGCTAGGAAGCTCGGATTGACCTAATTTTTTGTTCAAATCGGAGCCAAGGATTCCCTCTTCAAAAATGAGCATAAGCATGTGCTCGCAGATTTTATACAAAAAATTCTATAATAAGAAAAGTACTGATGTATTGTACAGTCCAACACCTTGTCTACACCTGTAGGAGACCTGTTTTAACCTATAAGTATCTTGTGGATTCCAAATAGAGTTCCAAAACTGATCAAAGCCCTTAGTAGAAACTGTGGCACTCTGCAAGACTTGCACCTCAATTCCTAGAAGTAGGTATACCTTTGTAAATGCAAGCAAATTGCTTACAGCACCCTGTGAGGGTTAAGAAAGGGGTTGCAATGGATCAACTTGTCAATGCATGACTGAAGGGTCATCCCACGTGGCATAATACATTGCCCAGTCATCCAAATTCACTATTTGTAGCCTTATTCCAGAACTGAGCATTTCATAAGCATCTCTTAGCACAATTCCCCATGCATACGCATCTCTTATACATCCCAAGCATTGTATTCATTGCCATTGACTGCATATGTGTTCTCATGTCTGCAAATACATCCTCAATAGAAATTTCCATACATTTGCAGCCAATAATACATCCATACATCAATTCCAAGTCAATATCTCAGTTCTTCAAGTGGGTATCTGCACCCACAAGCAACTTTGGGCTCTGAATCATTGGGAGTTGGGCAAAGTTTCCCCCGGGCCGGGTTGTGAACCCCTTCAGGGTCTTTGGTGGCGAGGGGGGGTCACCCCTCTTTTTTCTTGCCACCTCACCTAACATCAGGATTTTTCCCAGAATATACATGGCAGACATTTATTAATTAAGCAATCAACATGCTATGTAGGGTGGCGTGGAAGTAATTCTTTTCATGAGGTGCATGGAATTGAGTTGGGAATAAGGAGAGAGCTTACCAAATAGTGACTCACTGTTAACTCACCTCATTTACAATGGATTTCAGATATTAATATTTGGTCAAGCAATCATCACAAGTCAAGAGGTTAGGGTGAGGCAATCAGTAAATAATAGTGAGAATTTTCAGCATAAAATGGATCATTCTGAATGCAAGGAAGCCTAAGAGAGGATTGAAATTAAATTGGCAGCATGTAAGCATTGAAATCTTGAAGAAAATTCATGATTGACTACTTGAATCTCTTCCAACAATAGGCTTTTTAGGCTTAGCAAGAGGATGAAATTAGAAGAGAGCTCAAGAGTCAATTACCTCTTTGATTGGTGAAGATGGGCTGAGAATTAATGGCTAATGTCCCATGATTGCTCTCCAATGCTCCCATTAGCTCCATGATGACAACTTCAGCCAAGAATTGAGTCTTCAAGCTTGATTCTTCAATGGGAGAATGAAAGGTTGAACTTCAGTAGTTCTCAACATGCCTTGAAGGTCATAGAAGAAGAATGCCCCAAAATCTCACTGCATAATGCCTTCCCGTGCTCCAAAGCTCTTCCAATTGGGTAAAAAAGATCCATTGATGGCTAGGAGTCCAATCTTGAAGCCCCGGGACCCAATCTTGAAGAGAAATTGAAGAAATTGAAGGTCGTGATCTATGGCTATGGCTGCCCCAAATGTCCAAATGTCCAACTTGCATTCTTGCCTCCATCTTTAAGTATAGGCTTCTTGATGCTTGCTTCTTCAAAGATTCCTATAGGCACAAGTTCTTGGGACCAAGGAAGGCAAAAGCCCTCAAGAATAAGTGAGTTTTGAAGGAGAATCCATGGCTATCCATGGGTTGCACCTATTAGGGTTTCAAAGGTTGAGTAAAGTCCTTTAATAAAATCCAAGAAGATGAGAAGGTGGCCTCAGACTTGCAAGAACCAATTGTTAGATGGTGGGGAAGAAGTCCAAGATGAAGAAGAAGATGAAAACAAAATGACCCTAGTCTGATCAGGTTTCAGCCCCTAAATGTGCACCGAAATTTACATGCTACTTTCTGGGGGGAAAAGGGAGGGTCAAACCAGTCCCCGGACAGCTTGAATTGATGGCTAGGATCCTTGTGAGGCTCTAGAAGAGTGATGAAGATCACTAGGGTTGAGGTTGAGAAGATCCATGGTGTTTCTCCTCCATGGGAGCTTGGTAGGAGCTTGAGAATGAGGAGAGAGAAGACTCCATGTGAAAAGTAACCAAGACTAACTCTTCCCTACTTCTTGTGACCACTGTTTATAAAAATTTACCTTCAAATTTGGCCCAGAATGACCCACGACTTGCTAAATGTGGTGTTCTAGCCTCCAACTTGGTCCAAGGACTCCATTAATGCTCCTGACCTGTCCTCTTGGTTCATGACCTATAGCTCCTCAGTGCTCCTTCATTTTTGTGCTTCTCACTGTGTACCTGAAGCTTCTTGGATTTTTAAACTGAAAAGGATGGTAACTGAGCATGTAAGGTAACTAAATGGATCAGAACTAGAGCTCTGATACCACTTGTCGTGAAGAGGACAGAATAGAGAGAAGAAGAGGAGAGAGTGTGTGTGTAGAAGAGAGAGAAAGGCTATAGGAAGAGAGTGAAAGAGAGTGACGAGGAGAGATAAAGACTAGAAAAAGAGAGAGAAAGACAGAAAGAGAGACAAAGAAGCCATGAGAGCTTAGAGAAGGAGATGAAGATGAAAGGAGACTTGTATTATAATATGATGATCAAAAATCAAGTCCCTAACACCTTATATACCAGCTAATGTAGCTACTATTTCTCCATTATTAAAACCCCCTCTCTTACACTCCATGCCATATTTATAATATTAAAGTGAATCTTACTTTGCCCAAAGATAAGTCCTTTATAATCACTCTTTTCAAAAAAGAGTTTGAGTTAACTGAATCAGTGGTTATAATCAGTTACACAACCTACAACTATTGAGAGCCATAAAATATTTCTAAAATATTTGCAATATATATCCTAGAGTCTTAAATATCAATAAACATTTATAAAGAGGATGTACGCATGCCTTTAGAATAAATGGCGGTGTGTCTTATTTGAAGAAGTATTTGGAATAAATTGTGCTTGTCTCAGGAATATCCAATTCATTTTGCTCTACACGTCAATTGTCAAAAATTCAAAAAATCATGTTAGAAAAATAATTAACTGAATCAATGCAACTAGCCATAATAAATCAATTAACAATTTAAATTCCATAAAATAATCATTTCGTGTAGGCATTAACACTTGAGATATGAATAGTGTGGCATCATCCACGTACGATTTCATCCGCATTGATACCTACACGTCTCATCCCCGAAAAGGAAGGGCATCCCCATCAGCATTTCTCCCAAGATTTGTCCTTAGGAACATGTCTCGCGTTAATGAAGAACCATTTAAGGCACTCATCCCATCTATGTGCACACAAGGGAGAACCATCAAAGGCACCCATCCCCTCATGAAGGTCCCTCTTGGCAATAGGTTTATTGCCTAGACTTTCTCCATCCCACTTCACAATGGAAGGTCTTAGCCATTCCCACAAGAATTGACTTGAATTTTGGGTTCATTCCCATGAGAATCGACCTAAATTTTGGGTTCTAAGTAAACTAAGATCTCCTATTTGGGTTAACTAACATTGATATTTGAGCAACTTCTTATGCTAGATTACCTGAAGTTGACTCTTATCACATTCCATTCAAGGAGAGTGAGAAACAAGGTGGAATGTGAGTACATCGACCCCTCTTCCCGCTGTAAGGCAAATTCTCACTCCGTTCCCCTAAAATGATACAAATTCAAGGTTCTAATTTATTCTATGGATCAATATTTCCTATACTATAATGCATAGAGTTCGTCAAAAAGCTCTCAGATTATTGAGACCACCGTACCTTAGGGCGGATTCATTAAGAATCATGCCCTTTCACTTCCCTTAGGTGGTAAGTTTAATTATCTACTTACCTAATACATTTAATGTATACACATAAAATCAACTTTCTTAATTTAATCATTTTAATCATAGATTTCATTCACGTAATTTAAATCACAATATAAAAACAATAAAAAGAATCATTTAGAAAGCAACTTCTTATTTACTAAAGATTCTTATACAAGTATTCACCTTCCACCCATATGGATGAACGACATGAATACCTTGATTTTTCCAAGATTCTCAGGAAGTCCTTTTGGAATCGCACAAGGGTTTTGATGATTCCAAAGTGTCTAGGAGTTTATTGGCCAAAGCTTGTCTAGCATCCTCTATTTCTCTTAACCAAGAACCCCTTGTCAAACTCAGCATAAGAAGAAAGTAGAAAAAGTGAAAAAGTGCAAGTCATGACCTAAAAGAGGTGGTCTAGAAGGAAATTAGGCACCACAGAAGAAGTAGGAAGGGAAATGGCCAAAAGCGCAAGGATAGCCTTAAAAGCTAAGTCAAAGGTAAAAGCACACTTTTAAATGCAAGGCGTCCCTAAAAATTTTTGTAAAAGGGCAGCAAGCTCCCTCGTGTGCAAATTGTAAATGTAGATGGCCGGTAGAAAGAAGCTAGGAAGAAAGGAGGACAAGAGAAAAAAGGGCCTAGCCCTGTAAAAAAAGGGAATAAGGGGATGATTGTCCAAAAGGGATTAAGGGTTTTGTATATAAATTTGAAAAGTGAATGAGGAGCTCATTCTTTGGTGTGTGGCAAATTGGACTGATATTCTTCTCTTCTTCTCTCCTTCTTGCTTGCTTGTGTGTGCTTGAGAGAGGGAGTGTGAGAGAGTGAGTGTGTGAGGGTGAGGGATCAAGGAGAAAAAGCTCTCCATCATCTCCTCTCTTCTTCTCTTCTTATCTTCTCTTGTCTTGTGTGCGACTATGGAAAGTGGAGCTTGAAGGTGGAGGCTTGAGCTTGCTTAAGCTTGCATCATGAACGTGGAGCTAAGGGGTGTGCTTGAGGGATGAGGCAACTTGTTTGGACATCAAGGTAAGCTCACTACACCCTCGTAGGATCAAAGGTGCATTGGTTAGGTGAGGGATAGCCATAGGTGTTTGCTTAAAATGCTTGAAATAATAAGTGGTCCTTGGGTCTTGGCAATAGAGAATAAGCTCACCTCTACATCTTGGCTCCATTGTTGGGACCAATGGATTCAAGCTTGATCACTTGTGTGTCTCAAATCGAGTGATGAAGTAAGGGTTTCATTCCCGAATCAGAGCTTGAGATAGGTGGGAGGTTTTGGGTTTTTAATCTTGGCAACAAGTATTTTGGTTTTTTGATGATTAGGCAAGTAGGAGTAAGCATTGCAATTTTTTGTTTTTTATTTTTGTTGCATGTGGAGTAGGTTAGGACCGCACAATTGAAGGAAAAATATTTTGGTTTTTTGTTATTGAATAGGCCCAAATAGGGCACAAACAGGGAGAAAAATGGGAAGAAAGAGTGCTTGGAGGTGTTAGAATTGCACAAGGAGTAATCGGGTAGATTAAGGTTGAGTCTAGCAAGGATTTAAGACCTTGGGAGGCAAAGAGAGACCTCATTTTCAAGTTGTGCAATAGAGAGAGAGAGAGAGAGAGAGAGAGAGAGAGAGAGAGAGCTTGTGTAGAACTTCGTGCTTTCAGTGAATCGATCGAAGGCCACAGGAGTTTATTGCTTGGATCAAATGTGTAGAAGCCTTTCTATACATCTAACCTTAGATCCTAGAGAATCTTGCTTGTAGGCATAGCCAAAAATCCATGGCAGGAAGTGATTTTCATTCCCGCGGCTTATGTGCCAGTGGAATCGGATGCAATCCGTAGGCATCTGATTCCCAAAATTGGATACTCAGATACTCTGGGTTCATCCGATTCCTAGAATTGGATGGCCCACAATTGAACTAATCAAAATTGGACCACTTGAACTCGGACCATCCGATCAACCGATCAAACCAACTAGAATCAAACACCTCAATAATCAGACCACTACTATGTGTCCGATCATGAGGATTGGACACTCGGACTTAGCCTTGTCTGATTTTTTAAATCGAACAGTCATACAACACTGTTTGATTCCTAGAATCAGACACACTTGAATTGGACCAACCTGACCTATCCGATTGGACACACCATGTTCGATTTCCAAAATTGAATAGCCTAGAATTAGACATGAAAATTAGACCATACAGAATCGAATACATGTCGAATCTAATGTCTAATTTCTGAAATTGGACACTGCAAAATCAAACTCTGCAAAACCAGACCAAATTTTGGCACATCAAAAAGGAAAATTTTAGTGTATCCGCGATGACAAAGAGTGCAATCTGTAATAAAGAATTCAGTGCAAGCCTTACATGTAAATCTAACCCTAGAAATCATAGCCAAATGGCCAAGCGTAGTGCTGATACTTGTATTAGTATATTCGACACGACTAGAGCCGTAGCTAACCAGCAGACCCCATTTGACCCTAATCAAGGTGAATGACATAGTAGAGACCCTAGAGACCACAGAAAATGGCTAGGAATTGATCCTAGAGTCCCATTAGGCCAAGCAGGTAGATGAGAGTGTGAGAGCTAGAATCATCATCTTCTATTTGCACCCACATTGTTTTCCAACACTTGAAGTGTGAAAGCTTGATTTTTCATAGTGCATGGAAGAGAGCACACACACCGAGTGAGTTTAATTGAGGACCGTTTGTAAATAATAAGGAACTCACTCAGACTTAACAATCTGAACAGACCAACTAGTAGAACAAGACCCTAAAACGTAGCCGAGTGATCAAGAATCCCAAGGATAGTACCAGTGTGGAAGTGACCTAGGAGTCAGACACTACAAGGACTGACACCACTGAAGGAGTGGATCTATAGTACTTAATCAATCTCATCAACAACCTCGTGGAGCATGAGACTGCAAATATGGCAGAGTCATGCACTAACCACAGACATGGCGAAGAGCTTGACCTAGGCAGTTTTCCAATGACAAAAATCGAGCAACTAGTCGCCAATTATAATCTAAAGACATAAATATACCACCACGGTAGGACAACCAAGGATATCATAGCGGACCTCAAAGAGGAGAGGAGACTAGCATGAGAAGCTTTGTAGGACATAGTGACCTACAATTAGGAGAACATTAAGCCAGAAGCTTGTGGTAGAGCATAAAAATGTATGAGATTTGATGAGTGCTAGCCCTAGTAAGCAGAAATAGGACATGCCATGATGCAGAGAGGAAAAGATCTCTAGAAGGTGATCTCACGTTGAGCAAGCTTCTTACAAAGCAACTGTTAGATAACTCATCAGCAAAGCAAAGGGTCACTACAATGGCAATCTCATTGCTTGTAGGATTTTAGGAGTTAACCAGGACTCTAAGAGCCAATCAAGAATCCTTGTCATGGCTAAGCAATTAGATAAGTACCAACCAAACAATGACCCACATAGTTTTGTAGTTTAGTTTGAGCAGGTCTCTGAGGCCAATGGTCTTACCGATCTTACTTTGCGGTCTTAAGATTTGCTCTATGCTTAGGAGATAAGAGTAGGACCTGGTACACGATTCTGGACGTTGCTGAGTGAACTGACTTTAACAACCTCAACCGTCCTTTCATCAAGAGATTCTTCGAGCCTGGGTACTCTGATAACCTTCTAGTATAGCTGATGTGTTGAACAGTGCACGAGGGAGACAAGGAACAAAGGAAGAGTGAGGAGAAGAGAGACACGAGACACTGGAAGTGGAACCCAAGAAGTGTGTCAACTGAGCACACATGATAGGAATATATAGAGGGGACCTGGGGCACTATATATAGTCTGTACACAGCGACGAGACCTACACGAAAATCCTAAAACGAAACCTTGACAGTGCACCGTGCACTGAATCAAAGCCTGTGTGTAGCAGTAGACCCCGCGGGTCAGGCCATGGCTGTGTTTCGGAAGACAATGGAAAAAACCCAAAGCACACTGTTCCTGAAAACAATGGCGAAACCCTAAAGCATGCTCGAAAGCGGGCGTCATGGAGTCAACAGCAGTAGCAGCATGCAAAGGATGCTGCTGGAGCGAAGCCATTATTTCTTCGGTTGAGTTGATCTGAGGTGAGGCGAGATGAGGGTGCTGTTGACATGGATGAGGTCGCGAAGCCATAGGAAAGCCACGGCAGAGTGTGTGAGGTCACCATCATGAGCACTATAATGACCACCGCCATGAGCATCATCATGATAAGGCCCAAGTTGGAGGATCTGGATAGCCATGGCGCTGGGAAGGTGAGGGGGGCGACGGAAAAAGGAAGCCCCGGTCCTCATATAGAGGAACAAGGTAGTGGGGCCAAGAACTCGTCCTCCAACAGCAGCGGCAGCAAGCCAGGCCTTCAGCTCTGATACCATGTTGAACAATGCATGAGGGAGACGAGGAACATAGGAAGAGTGAGGAGAAGAGAGAGACGAGACACCAGAAGTGGAACCCCAGAAGTGTTTCAACTGAGTACACATGATAGGAATATATAGAGGGGACCTGGGGTGCTATATATAGACAGACTATATATAGCTAACATGATGAATGTCAAGCAAAAAGATAAGGAGGACATAAGAGACTACATCACCAACATGTGGAGTCTCTTCAAGAGAATCCCAACTGGTGAATGACCCACTGAAAGAGTTGTCTCTATAGTCTTCATCAATGGGATACACAGTGAGGAACTCTACAAGGCCTTGGCAGGCAATTTAAGCTTGCAGCAATATGCACTAGCTAGGGTCTTTGACAAGGCAACCAAAGTGGAAAACTAGCTCAAAGAGAGAAGCTCCAAGAGCTCGTGATCTCAGAGGACACAAATACTAGAAACTCTGAGAGAATTTCAATGTCAAGTGAAAGATCACGCCCAAGTACTCAGGATAAAGACAAGGGCACAGCTAGCAGAGATAAAGATCGAGCTAGCCAAATTACGAGAAATGAAGAGATGACCAATACACCCTCATGTCCAATGCATGTATTGTAGCTAAAACCACTTGCCAGTCCAGTATCAACACCTGAGGTCCTGCCAAGTGCAATAGGTTTGGTCACGATACCTTGCATTGCAGGCTACTGAGGATACTCACGTACTCACAACCATACAGATAGTCCTACCTAGTGAATATGCCACAATACTTTTTTAGGAGGGGAGCCCCATTGGCTCTCCTAGCACCTAATGATGCCAAACCAACCATTCCTAGGATGGAGATAAACCCCATAGACATACCTAAACCACATGGACCCTATGTGACCCATCCGTCGAGCGATGCTCCAGTCCACTATGTGGAGGAGCCGAATGACAAAGAGCCTTATGTGCACCCCTACGTGTCATATGACGAAGAGGGCAATATAATCCTTATAGATTTTACCAACGTGTACCAATGATGGCGTTAGGTAGAGGTAGAGGTAGAGGCTTTTGAGGGCAAACCCAAGAACCAATCTTTGTTGGACTTGTGGACACCCAGGACATATCTCCTCATGCTACCCTGAACGAAAGTAGGCTAATCATTGATCTTAAATGCCCGAAGCATGGAATCACTCACCTGTTTGTCAAATGCTTGAGATGAAGACCACCCGCTAGTGCAACAAACGAGCCATGTGTACCATTGGGGTTGTTTGAAGTTGAGACATTTAACAGAGAGGACACACCCATCCCATTGCATGTCATGACCCGCACACACAGTTAAAACAGGCTAGCATATCACTACCTATACCCAGCAACTTGGATGCAGCCTCAATTAAAAAGAAAAGTCGTACGAAAAGGAGAAAGAAAGTTGGCACAAAGTTGATGCTAAAAATAGAGAGTGCCATGACGCTACCTATTGGAAAAGATAGACATAGAGGCAAAAACATGAGCTCCAAAGAGAACTGAGAAGGGGAGTGCGAAGGTCGGGGAGTACAATGCCAACTTGAGGCCATCAAAAAGGTCAAGGAGTGGGTGAAAAAAGTTGAGGAGCACCTGAAGGATGCTAAGCCCATATTGGAAGATGAGATTGACAATCTCTCAAGCATAAGCACACCAGCCTCATCTCCACGACCAAAGTCAAAGGACGTGATCGTATCACAAGTAGTGTCACTTAAATAGAATCTACATGCTACGGCCTAGCAAATCAGTTGAGACCATTGGCCATGAAACATAGAGTTAGGAGAAATGCAAGCAGCTAATGACCTCCTCACTATGCTAGTGACCACCTTGGTGAGTGTAAGCCTGAGAGATTTGCTTAAGCACCATCCAATGCTATGGAAAGAGCTAAATTAGTGGGTTGAAGGGCCAATGGATCAAGGGGCATCTGATCTACAAGATCACAACATGGTAACTTAGATACCCACTTTGACGCTGCATTCGGTGCCCAAGTCCTTGCACGTCAATGCTTTTTGGGAAGGCACCGAAAGGTATGTAGTCTTATTGGTCCTAAATCTAGGTGACACCATGAGGAAGGGAATTGTAGTTATGAGAGTAGAAGTTAGTATACTGAGCCATGCAGTGCTCTAGGATTGGGAAACCTGCCTATTGAGAATACTAGGTTCAATGTCACCCTAGCCAATGGAATGAAAGTGCAGCCATTTGGAGTATTAAAGAACTGGCCATTGAAGATTTCACGTATGGAGTTCCTGGTTGACTTTATAGTCATGAAGGGAGTGGACTATGACATCCTATTAGGTCAGCCCTGGATGCACAATGCATGGGTCGTAGAAGACTGGGGTAATAGTCTAATCTTCTCAGGCAATCCAACTGAGGAAGTAAAAGTAGAGATGATCACATTGGGAGACCACATCAGTTGACTTGGATGACATCTCCACCATTCTGAAAGGTGGCCCGCATATTAGGAAATCTTACAAGGCACTCACCAAGTACATCCCTTGTCCAGAGGATGAGCAAGATTGGATGCATGTGCTAGCCACGATTCATCTACCATTCTTGAAGAGTCAGAAGTATGAGCAAGCTGCTAAGGCAATTTTTTAGCCTAGTGACATGCCCTTAGTACCAACCTAAATGACGACAATGAGCTCTCATAGACAATCAAACCCTATTAAGGTGGGAGTGGCCACCATCATGGAAATTGAAGATGAAGATGAGATAGTGGTGGCACCTGCATTCCTATGCTTATTAGTGACTGACCAAAAGACACACATCTTTGATGCACTCATGGATGAGGGAGCTGACTATAACATCCTTACACACACAATCATTAGACCCTCATTGGTCAACCCCAACTATAGCCTACCAACATTAAACTCAATCCATTTGGAGGACAGTCCTACTCACTACTTGAGAAGTGTAGAATAACGGTCTCTATTGAGACTTAAAGTTTACCTGTGAACTATGTGATGCCTAGCACTGCCCAATCGCTAGTAAGGAATCGTTGCTAGGATGTGCATTCAAGAAAAAATCACTACAAGGTTGACTATGACTTGCAATGCATTCACCCTACCATTGGCAATGTTAAGATAGTAACAGATTTCAACAAGGGTAGCACAGCTCCAGCGAAGCCTACAAAGCTAGCGATAGAGAAACCTACTACCAAGCCTAAGGAGAGGGATCATGATTGGTCATAACCCACCAAACCTCAATGCTAGCAAACTACAAAAATCAAAGCTAAGGCCCAGAAACCATAGCTCAAGTGGATTGATGGGACCAAAAATGGGCCGGCACTGGCTATGACACTAGTAGCTGGACCTCATGCACACAATTTACAACTACACCACTGCATGGCCTCATGGCCAGGAGTGTCTATAATAACTAAATGCACACTAGAAACATCTAATATTGCGTTTGTAGCTGGATAAGAGTCCAACGGCACCTTCCCCAAACCCCTCAAAGGGGGTATCCCACACATATTGGCAATAAGTGCCATCGACTGATTGTTGTGGCCCCACTGTAGCTTTCCTACATCTTGGGGACTGGCCCCTCGATGTTGCTTTTATATATAAACACATTCGCACAAGACTCCTCTTTTTTTTTCAGCAAGATCTAGGAGATACCATGTTTCCTCGTCACTAATAATTTCCCCCAAGAAACGAACGACTAACCTACAACAAGGGGAATCTCACCTTCTGAAGTGTGGGTCAACTTGATACCATATGTATGATCAATGCAATAGTGGATGTCTCATTGTACACAAACATTTATGTTTCAAAATCAACCTATGTACTAGTATGCAAACAATCTTTTCATGAATTCCAACTAATACGTATATGCTTCATTGCAAGAATCTAGCACCAAGGCAAACCTTGTGCTACTAGATCCCTTGTTTCTAAATAGACAGATTCCTAAATGCTATGCATAGAAATAGCAATCATAATTTGTATTATTTCAGCCCTCAAACTATTGCACAAATTCCTCATCCCCCTCACCGTTTAAGTTTTGCTTCGTTGCATAGGTGTATGGAGGTTTTTTGTCATGTTTTAATATATAAAAAGCAATAAATCATGCACTGTAACAAAAATATAGGGTAAATTGAGGCCAAAACTCATGCTTTGCCACTACCATACACCCACAACCACTTATTATATTTTTTCGTATTTTTTTAAGGCGTATTTTTATTTTTTTTCTTATTTTTTTTATTTTTCTTTATTTTTTCAATAAAAATTTTGATATATTTTCAAAGATGTGGCTCTTGATTCTTAGAACAACAGAAATATAGATTTTATTGGCATTTTATCCCATGTGTATTGATTTATCCCACCCGAAAACACCAAAAACTTCATTTTTCTCAAAAAACCGTGTTTTATGGGTTTCTAAAAATGATTTTCAACATTTTGACTTTATTTTTTCATTATGTGAGCATAGAACAAATAGTAAACAACATGTCTACCAGTTTTCACTCCATAAGAACAACATTGGCTCAATCAAATATTTTAAAAAATAAAATTTCTTTATAAAATAGAATTACTAGTTTTTTCCTTGTTTGCAGGTTTTAAAATCTAATGCCAGATTGTAGATCAGCCTTTTTTCAAGGGTTAGTTCACCTCGAGATAGCCAACTCTACCCCTCTATCGATTCGGGAGTGATCCGATACTATGCCGGACAAGCGTTCACCACCCGATTCTCTTCTTGATTCTTCCCACATGAATTGCCTCTTGGAAGAGAGAAAGGGAGGAGAGAGAAATACTTGGTTTTTTTTCTTCATCTTCAGGTAGCCATCTCACACACAAAGACCAGCGATTGGAATCGTAGAGAAGAGGGAAATCATGTATGCAATCTGTTGGAGGGGGTGCATTGAAGCTCCACAAGCCCCCTCCAACAAATCGTTGCCTCATCCATGGCATTCATTTCTTGCTAGTGCCGAAAAAAATGGCCCCCTCCCCCATGAAATTAATTTTAATTAGGGGCCCCCAAAGGGAGCCCCCAAAGGTCACACCCTTTGGGATAAAGTCTTTTTCCACTTGATATCCTTTGGGTCTTGGCCTCCCGGGCATCCCCATTTCCACGTTCGGTGTGTCTGAATTATGATCTGAAAATTCCTAGGCATCCATCTCCAAGTCGCGCATTGCCAAGCATCTCCAGATATCCCATCTCACAGTCAACAATTTATGAAAAATTCCCAACTGCCGCTCAGTGGGTCTTTAAAGCACTTTTGGACATTACCTCTTAAGATCATATTGGTTGCAGCTGTTGCCTTCGAAGAAATCTATTTTTTTCCTAAATTTTGGATTTTTTTTGCTATTTTTAAGCACTTATTACCATTAGAAATCATTTGTCGTTGGCGATCACGGGATAGGGCGACTCAGCCCATCAAATCCCACAAACAGATTTGCACAAAACCAACCAAAGGAAGCATCAAGTTGATACAAAATAGATACACAACAAAACACATCACAGCTCTCATCCTACCCCTTGACAAAACTAAGGCATGAAATCCACGAGGAGTAGCCCTAGCATAATCTGATAAAAAGCCTGAAGCTAGTCACTAACCTGCTACCCCAACACATCCAAGCTTAAAAGAACTATCAAAGAGGTCATCCTAAGTGGTGGCCTGAACTACCTACCTCGACAACTCAACTAGGAGCTCCTAGTAGGTGAGGACTCATATAGCCTGAGCAAAAAATATTATCTTTTAGCACATTGGTCCTTTAGCTTCTTATTTTCCATATTCGAGCTTGTAAAAAAAAGGGAGCTAAGCGTAGTGACCTAAGGAGAACAAGGCATTGGCCTCAGGTCCTGTCTTGGTATCCAAGAACCTACCAAGCCCTTGCGAGGCGACACTTAATCATTTTTTCATGCTCACTTTTATTTTCACTTCAACCTGTTTTATTCTTATTTTTCCAGCTAGATGCCACCCCTAGGAAGACAAGGCATTGGTCTCGGGTCTGACTCGTCCCTAGGAACCTACCAGGCCTTCTCAAGGTGATAAACAACTGCTCAAGGATTTTTCTTTCTCCCTTTTTCTATCTTTTATAGGGATCAGAACCCCTTTTTACACACCTTCGTATATGTATTTTGAGCTATATTCAGAACTTGTTCTTCTCTTGATATTTAAGTGCATGCTTCTCTAACTACCTCACAGAAACTCCTAGAATGGCCACCTAGCAGGTCAGTAGAACACGGTCACTAGAACTCCCTTAAAAAATAGGTCTTTCAATGTGTGAGAATGCCTTTACAGGAGGCAACAACTACTCAGACCTCCCACAGACATACATAATCTAAACCTGGGACTTCATGCCTCAATTTCCGGTCCCCAACAAGCAAAAAGAAAGTATCCCTTTACACATCTATCGTTATTTGCTTAAGGGAAAAACAAATTGGAAAGGGAACAAAACCACCTAGAATGGCCACAAGAAGCTCATCCGCAGCAAAGTCTCCCTCCAGTGACTTCATCAACCTGTATGATACAATCACTAAAACAACAAACCATTAAACGTACCTGCATCAAACAGACATAGGGCCCTCTTGGCCTAAAGAAATAGCACATTTGTACTACAAACTAACTGGCCCACTTGGCCTAAAGAAATCAAACATTAAAACCTTAAAACAACCTGCCCTCTTGGCCTAAATAAATCGAACAAACTAGATCATATAGATCCCTCCTTGGAAGAAGGCATATGCAAAAATACAATCTATTCCAAGGGGAAAATTTGGGCTCTCAGCCCTAAACTAAATGCATCATACCTCCTACATATATAGCAAGAGGCATATGCATAACATGTCATCTGACCAACCTATGGGTCCAAGATAATAGTGGTAGATGGGTCTTGGCTACTCTTCGCATTACCCATATCAACCATCTCCTGCCATATAACGTGTGGCCTGATAACATTTTCCACAAACGACCAGGTCATGTCTCATTATCAAGAGCAACATCCAGACTAGGACCACACTTGAAGAAGAGGTCCTCTTCATAAGAAAAATTAGCTAGTGAATCCACAAATTGATTTCAAGAAAAACAACCAGGTCCTGTCTCATTATCAAGAGCAACATCCGGACTAGGACCAGACTTGAAGAAGAGGTCCTCTTCGTAAGAAAAATTAGCTAGTGAATCCACAAACTGATTTCAAGAATGTGGAACCAGCTGAAGAGATACACTCTCAAATTCATCAAGTAGGGTTATAGGAGTTCGATGATACATATGAAGGATAGGATTCGAGACTGTATATGTCTCATTGAGTTGATTTAAGATCAGCTGGGAATCCCCTTTTACCAACAACTGCTGAATACCACCTTTCTTGGCAATATTCAGTCCCATAATCAAGGCTTTATACTGTTAGATATGATCAATGCCCCACCCTCATTAGGTGCTACCAATGATTCATGGTGCTCAAAGTTGTAAGGCCCCCATTATGAGGAGAAGCCAAATGTGAGCCCGGACATTGGTTGAGTCCTGACTTGTATATCAGATGAGGTCTATGTGACCGGATGGCAAAAAGGTGACTATTGTGGGTCTAATCTTTGGGTTAGACGGAGTGGTTAAGCTGGTAGCAACTTGAGGCACATTGCATTGAGTTGCGTGGTAAGGGAGTTAAAAGGGGCCCGATGGTAAAGGGAATATTCCCTGGCCGACTAGTGGAGGCTCATATGGTAGGTCGGTCAGCAGGCCGACCTAACGACCTTCGCGGGATATAAAAGCTAAACCCTTTCGCAGCCATCTTACACTCATCTTTCACCCAGTCAGATTTGTTGTTCCAACTAGCCTTAAACTCTTCACCTATCTTCTGTCTAGATCGCCATCTAAGCTTCACACAGTGGAAGCGCACGGGTGGACAGAGCCATCTTTGTATCAGTTGTTTGGAGTTAAAGAATTTACTGATTCCCCTCTTATCTGTTGTGTACTCTCTATCTCTTTCTCAGATTCTGTTTGCTGCGCCGTGTAATATTTTACATGGTATCAGAGCCCAGGGGGCTCTAGAGATCGGAGAGTGTGCAAGAGGCAAAGGCTTCAACAGCCAAGAGAAACGATGTCGACTTCGGGAAGCAGTTCTGGAGCATCAGGAAGCGGTGCAGGAGGTGGTATTGCTGTACCGGCTATTCAAACACTGAGGATTCGTCCACCAACCTTCAGCGAAGGCAAGTTAGATGGTACAAACTACACCTTGTGGAAGTTCAAAATTACAACTATCCTTGATTCTTATGAGCTTCTGGAGACTGTGCTGGGGACTGACGCAGAACCACAGCCTACCCCCGACCCATCAAATCCTAGTGTGATGATTCCTCCGAATGCAGATCTTCTACGATCTTGGAAACGAAGGAACGCAGATGCATTGTGTGCCTTAGTTACAAGCTGTTCTGACAGTGTTTTGACTCTGATTCAGCATACAACCAAAGCATCAGAGGCTTGGAATGTACTAAGGAGTCAGTATGAAACACGAAACCAAACAAGGATTCAAAACTTGGAGAATCAACTAGCAGCGGAGAAGTTTGCTGAAGGAGAGACGGTTGAAGCATTCATCACTCGGATTAAGAATCTGCACGACCAGATGGCTGGCGCTGGGATACAAAAGACTAGCGAAGAGCTAGCTCGGAGGTGTCTTCGGATTTGTCCACAAAAGTTTGATAGACTAGTAACTGCCCTTAATACTCAGGTGAGACCTCAAGCTTTGACTTTTGAGGAGTTTTGTGCATTATTAATGGAGGAGGAGTTGAGGCTGAAAGCCCGAGAAGGAAGCAACAATGGAGATGCTGCATTCTCTGCCAATGCAAAAGGCAAAGCCGTTTCCTCCACCAAAAATGATGGTGACAAAAAAAAGAAGGGCGGCAAGAAGAAGTTTCAAGGAGAGTGCTTCTACTGTAAGAAAAAAGGACATGCAATTGCAGATTGTCGTGTCAAGAAGGCAAATGAAAAGAATGGTACCCTTAAAAGTAAAGGGAAAGAGACAGCCAATACGGCTGAAGCAGAGCTGGAATTATTCATGGCGACCATTGAGGAAGTGTGCTCCTCGGCGCAAGAAGAATCTACCACTGACTCTTGGGTGTTGGATAGTGGGGCCTCCCGTCACATGACCAACAAGAAAGGTCTATACAGTTCTATGCAGCCTCTACAAGAATCCATCACTGTGACGGTTGGAAATGATGCTAAATGCCCTGCTGTGGGCACAGGTACTATTTCTTTTGTTGCTGCAAATGGTGAAGTCAAAAAGCTTTCAAATGTGTTGTATGTTCCCGAAATCAGGAGAAATCTCTTATCAGTTGCTGCCATAACTGATCTTGGTCATGAAGTGAGGTTCAAGAAGACAGGTGCAGAAATTATTGATAGTGCTGGCACAATTGTTGGCAAAGGAGAAAGAAGGAACAACTTGTATGAGCTAAGTGCTCTTACAGCCACCGCTGGAGTGGGCACAAGTAAGCTTTGGCATGAAAGGTTTGGACACATCGGATTTGCAGTATTGAAGGAGATGCAAAAGCAAGGTATGGTTGCTCACCTACCTACAATAACTGAATTGAAGGAACCATGTGAAGCTTGTATGATGGGCAAGCAACAAAGAAAGGTATTTCCACAAGAAAGCAAGAATAGAGCACAGGCTTCTCTAGAGTTGGTGCATGCTGACTTGTGTGGTAAGATGCCTACACAGGCCTTGGGGGGATCTTCTTATTTTATGTTGATTGTCGACGACTACCGTAGGAAGATGTGGGTGTACTTCCTTCGTGATAAGGCTCAAGCTTTTGGTAAGTTTAAAGAATGGCTAATACTTGTTGAGAATGAAACAGGGAAAAGTGTGAAGAAATTTAGAATAGATGGTGGTGGTGAGTTCAACTCAAAGGAGTTTGAAGGCTTTTGCAAGAGCAAAGGGATCAAGCGTCAATTGACGACGCCTCACACACCTCAGTAGAATGGTGTTGTGGAACGCAGGAATCGCACCATTGTGGAGATGGCAAGATGCATGCTAAAGGGCAAGGGATTGCCTAACCATTTTTGGGCTGAAGCTGTTAATACTGCAGTCTACATTCTAAATCGGAGCTATACAAAGGCTCTCAAGGGAAAAACACCTCATGAGGCTTACACTGGTAAGAAACCATCTGTTTCACATTTCAGAATTTTTGGATGTGAATGTTATGCACATTTTCCAGATGAGAAGAGAAACAAGTTACAACCAAAAAGCAGAAAATGTATCTTCTTGGGTTATAGTGATGAGCAGAAGGCTTACAAGTTATATGACCAAGAGGCAAAGAAGATCATCGCGAGTTGTGATGTGGTGTTCAAGGAGGAGCCGCATACAGTGGAGGAGGAGAAGGCAAGTTCTTCCACTTTATCATCAAGCGAAGAAGTAGTCCATTATGAACCTGTCTCGAGAGCTATCCCTATCCTTAAGGAGGAGGAAGCATCATCTTCAGATGATGAGGAAAAAGTTCACCAACCTGACATCACCCCACCAGAAAAGCCATTGCCGCGCTGGGTGAAGCAACTCTATGACCACAATAATCCTATGCCTGCATCTGTTGAGGAGAAGGCAGACGGACCAAGGAGGTCTCAGAGAATAGAGGAGCAAAGGAGGGCTTTTGCTCACATAGTCAATATGGCCTTGATGGTTGAGATTATGAGAGAAGTAAAGGAGCCAACTGACTTAGAAGAAACACTTGCAGATCCATCATGGAAGGATGCTATGCAGGCGGAGTATGACAGCATAATGAAGAATGACACTTGGGAGCTAGTGGATCAACCAGCAAAGCGGAAGGTTATTGGCACCAAGTGGATCTGGAAGGTAAAGTACAAGGCTGATGGTACCTTAGAAAAGTACAAAGCTAGACTGGTTGCCCAAGGATTTTCACAAGTTGAAGGGTTTGATTTTCAAGAGTCATTTTTCCCAACTGCCAGAATGACCACTATTCGCACAGTACTTGCAGTGGCTGCCCACAAGAAGTGGCCAATGTACCAAATGGATGTTAAGTCAGCGTTCTTAAATGGTGACCTCAAGGAGGAGGTGTACGTGGCTCAGCCACCAGGGTTTGAGGCCCCCCATTCTGAGAACAAAGTGTGTAAACTGAAGAAGGCATTGTATGGGCTGAAACAAGCCCCAGAGCATGGTACCAGCGGATAGATAGGTTCTTTTTAAACCTAAACTTCAAAAGATGTGCCTCAGATGCTAACTTGTATGTTTACAGGGATGGTAAAAAGTCTGTAGTGATTGTCCTATATGTGGACGACCTTCTTATTACAGGTGACTGTGAAGATATGATCAACCAAACTCGAAAGGCTTTGAGTTCTGAGTTTGAAATGACAGACTTGGGCTTGCTGCACTATTGTTTGGGGATTGAAGTCTGGCAAGAGCCAGGAAAGATCTTCATCTCTCAGAAGAAGTATGCATGGGAGATCTTGAAGGCATTTGGCATGACCGAGTGCAAGGAGATAGCTACACCTATGGAGGTGAATGCAAAGTTATCCGTCGAGGATACATCAGCATTAGCAGACATTGGGAGGTATAGGAGGTTGGTCGGCAGTCTGATCTACTTGTGTAACACCAGACCAGATATCAGTTTTGCTGTTGGTGTTTTGAGCAGGTTCTCAAACAAACCTCATGAGAGTCATTGGAAGGCTCGGATGCGGTGTCGTAGAGTTCACGCAAGGGCTGCAGAACACGGGGTTCTAGATACAGCAATGGAAGAGACTACCAAGAAGAAACTTTGAAATGTTGATGCCAAAATACATTATATTCTTTGTCAAGAGAGTTACACGAGGATCAGAAAACAAAACTGAAGCATCTTACAAACTGTTTAGCATTCCGGTGTATATTCTCATTCTCTAATAATCCAGAGTAAAAGTGCTGATTTCTGAAGTTACTCAACTAGTTGTGGATGCTGAACCTGTTGATGGAAATTCCCCTCTGATATTTCACCCATGTGACTAGAAACATAATTCTGCATATATTTGTTGCTCTGTCAATCAGCAGGGAGAGAACATTCATGTACCTTTGACAGCTCCCGACCTCACCTTGATGCTCCCAAAGACAAGATAAACATAAGGAAGGGTTTGTTCAGGGCATAAATGAAAAAAAAATGCGTCTCTTGGAACAGAATTAGTACATGAACAAAGCCCAGAAAATCACAATCAGACTGATGATTTAAAAACGTTTTCATTTTGGGCCTGACTCTCTACAAATCGGCTTATTGTAGCTATGAAAGCTCGTGGAATAGGCTCTTTAAGTATGCCCTTAAATAATAACCAGAATACTGCCCACATGCTTTTGACACTTGAAGGTTTGAAGTTACGGCATAACTCGGAAGGAAAGACTGAGAGAGGCTTTGCTACACTGCATGATTAGTTATAATCTTCTCGATGATAGCTTGAATAAATTGGAATAAGTCCCAGCTTTGTCTATGGAAAACTGTTTGGAGCGCAGACTTTCAACCACATGGATCTCAATAGCAGGTAGCTCGAGTTACTTGTAGAGGCAACATCTTCGTCATCAACAAAAGCTACCTCATGAGGCTCTGCATCAGATAATACCACCAAATCTGGATTTTCTCGCAAATATTTTGCCCACTTCTGCATATCCAGATAGTTCTCTTTTTTCTTCTTGAGCTCCTCAAGGCTTTTGATCACATCGCCATAGGTGGCAGGGTGAGGAACCTTCACCTTTGCAAAAGATGTGAGGACATCAAGAGAGAATGTAATCTTCTCTCGCTCCTTGCTTTTGATAGGTGCTGCCGCTTTGCTATATCGCAAAAGTGAATCCCAATCTAAGACTCGTTTTCTGGTGGTGCTTCTACTGAGGTTGTTTCAACTGCAGCCTTCGGTTTACTGGATTTAGGTCGCTTTACTTTCCTCGGCCTAACACAGAACAGAAATTCTTGCATCTTCTGGGAGCTACCCTTTTGACGGCCTCCTTTCTGGTGTCCGCCTTTTTGTTGGACTCCTTGATTCAGCTGGTTACAGATTTTCCTAACTCTCTTTTGCTCTACCAGCCATCTTAGCATACTTTTCAAACGTGTCTTACTTGGAATACGTGTGCTAGTTTCCAGCATTTATCGGCAGTTTGAGGTCCATGCTGCGTCAGGAGAGCTTCGATGATTTTCATGGGACGCTGGGGGAAATTAACTGAGCAGAACAACCTCGCACTAAGTGCTGTGGGAGGTTCGTACTGCTACTTCAGGAGATCTTGGATGGAACGATCACGGGCCTCGACCCAGGACCATAGCCTCCCTCCAATTCTTCGTGCCAACATCTCTCTACCCCAAAACAGCCTGCTTTTTCCCTCCAAAAGCGGTTTAAAACCCAAAAATAGGTTTCCCCTCTTCATCCTTGAATAACCTCTTTCACCTTTAGCTTTGTGATGGGTGATCTACGCACAAACTACGACTTCGGCCTTGAAGATTGGATGGCAAAGTACTCCCTCGGTGCTTCACTAGCGCTTTGCTCGCTTCAGAACTTTTGACAGACTTCCTTCAACTCTATGTGATGGGAACTTTTGAACTAAGATGATCGCTTCCACAAAACCTTCCTTTGATTCCTTTGAGTTCATAATTCCCTGCACTTTTCTTAGAGATGATCATTGAAATTATCAGCTTGATAATGTCCTTTGGCATCAGTTTTTCATATTTTTCTAATACACACACATCATGCATCCAAACAAAATCATACACATGCACTAAGGGAATATATACTTTGGATGCGAATTATTAAAATGCATCACACAAACAATGAATCACACGCAGAAATTAACACAAATGCACAACAAAAGAAATGGAGGTGTATACGACTCGGATGCGTAGCAACACGACATCCACCCCCTCTAAACCTGCGCATCCTCCGGATGTGCCAACTATCCAAAATCATTCAAGTTCACAAACAGGTCAAGTCCATCTTCTGTTTCTAGTAGACCTCTTTCTCGATCAGCTTCATCATCTATGCTCTCTGTTTCTTCTGCTTGTCTTTCTTCTACCTGCTCTTCTTCTGTCAATGCTTCAAGTGCATATTCTTCATCTTCTCTTCTCTTGAAAATCTTGACTCGTTTTCCAGCAATAGGTACCCTCAATTTTGTTCCATCTAACTCAGCCAGCTCATAGGTACCATTGTCAAAAACCTGCTTCACTTCATATGGTCCAAACCATCTTTGAACCATTTTTCTCATACTACTATGCTGATTTTCTAGACTACTGTCGTAGACTAGAACCCAATCTCCTTCTTTTATGGCTCTAGGCCTCAAGCGATGCCTTAAATCAAACCTGTCCTTATTTCTGAGACGGGCTGCCTTCAAACGATCAACAGCTAGCTGCACATCTTCTGTCCTTCTCTCTAGTTGACGAATCCGAAGGGCTAACAGCTCTTCCCTTGATAAATTCTCATGCCACGGAAGAACACTCCAAGTGAGAGCACAAATTTCAGTAGGCATGACAGGTTTTTGCCCATACATCAACTCCGCAGGCATGTATCCAGTAGTCACACTATGTGTAGAGCAATCAGCCCACAATGCAAAAGGTAGTAATCTCGGCCAATCTCCAATCCGACCTCTACAAGCTTTTGCTAATGCTTTAACTATTGGCGGATGTCCTCTTTCACTTTTGCCATTTCCTTCTGGATTATAGGCAGTAGTAAGAGCCAATTTAATCCCAAGTCGTGAGAAGAATTCTCTAGTTTCATCAGCATCTAGCTCTCCACGATCAGCTGTAATCTTGCCTATACATCCATACCTGCAAAATATTTCTTCCAACAAGAATTTACATACTGTAGTGGTGGTCTTCGTCCGCAACGGTTTACCTTCAACATAGTTTGTAAGATCCTCCCTAGCCAAGACAAGATATCTCATCTGCCAAAGTCCCACTGGCAAAGTAACCAAGTCTACCACCCACTTGTAATGCATACATAGTGGATAAGTCGGATGCAGCTCATCACGATGTCGCACTAAAGAGTAAAGCTGGCAGTCCCTGCAAGTCTCCACAAAGTGAGAAACATCTTTATACATCCCTTTCCACCACTATCTTTCTTTGATTTTCTCATAGGTAGCCCACACACCTCTATGTCCAGCCCATGAGCTCTCATGAAACTCTTGCATAATCTGTATTTGCATCGCTACATCACAAACTACTCTCAAGGGCAAGCCTCCTCTCTTTCTTGGATGCTTCCAAAGAAAACCATCTTTCAAGAAATACCCATAAGCCTTCCTTCTGATTTTCTTAAATTCATCATCTGTCCAATCAGCTCTTCGAGTCAATGAACTTAGATATTGTCCAATTTGCAGCCATTCATCAACATAAAGTTCTTCAATAAAGGCTTCAACAGTAGATACATGACAATCATGAATAAGGACAGAAGCAGCAAACTCTGTCTCATCATCTTCTGCAAGCATTGACTCCTCATCCTCATATCTCGCTCTAGAAAGCATGTCAGCAACTGGATTATCTTTTCCTGCTATGTGTCGAAATTCTGGACTCAATGATTTGATATAGGCAATCCACCGAAGCATCGCTATATCTGGAGTCGAGCAACTAGTAATCATGCCAAGCAAAGGCAAACAATCTGTTTCCACAATAACTGAAGCTCCAATAAAATATCCTTTGTCACACTTCAGTGCAGTGACTACTCCCCACAATTCTCTTTTAATCTGCGGATATCTCCTTTGTCGCTCATTAAGAACTTTAGCTCCAAAGCGGATTGCATATCTATTTCCATCAGCATCATCCTGTCCCACAACCCAACCTATGCCAATAGGGCTAGTATCAACTGTCAACATGATCGGCCGTCCACATTGATAATCCGCCTTGCGTAGAGTAGGAGCTGATTGCAACAGCTTCTTGAGCTTACGCATGGCTTTTGAATGCTTCTCATCCCAATGAAATTTCTGCCCCTTTCGAAGCAGCTGATAGAGAACATCTGCAATATGAGCAAAATGAGGAATCCAAATCATATAAAATACACAAGCTCCCACAAATCTCCGCACCTCTGAAGTAGTCGAGCAATACTCTGCAATCCTGTTTATGGCGTCCACCTTTGCAAGAGAAGGTTTTCTGCCATAATATCCAACCATATGCCCAACTATGATGACTTCATTAACAACAAAGACAGATTTCAGCCCTGAAAGTGTCAAATTTACCTCCTCTAATCGTGTCAATATTTGCTCACAAGCAATCAAGTGGTCAGCCACAAACTATCTACATCCACGCAAATCAAGACTTTCATTCTTTTCTTCTTCTGCACAACCCTTAATAGGCACATCATCTAGAAAAGGCATGGTATACTGCGGAATATAGTCTCGAAGAACTCTATGCATAGCATTCATCATATGAGCAACTGAGTTTGTAGCACCTTGAGGCAAGGTACACATCCTTACAAGACCAATAGGTGTCCGCATAGTAGTAATATCCCTGCTTTCCAAGGCAAGCTGAAACTGATCATAACCTGAATACAAGTCACCTGGGGAATAGATGGCTCATCCTGCAAAAGGCTCAGCAAATTCATCCACAACTGGACCTGTTCCCACATTCCTGATTGTCACTTTGTTCACGGGCTGCATATCCTGAATAAATCTCAAAGTACCATTCTTCTTTGGTACAGTAAACCACCTGTTAGAATAGGGTGCAGAAGAGGGTTCCAAAATCCCCATTTTAATCTTCTCATTCAGCAACTCTATCAGCTTTGGCAAGTGTGCTTTAGGCACAGCTATAGGGCGTATATTCCATGGTACATGAGGAACAGTGAAGATGACCATAGGTGCAACCAATTCGGGACTAATATAGCCAATTTCATGTGGAAAGAAAGCAAATGCCTTACCATGACGTCCAAGCATCTCTCTAAAACATTCTTTTTCCACTGGAAGCAAAAAATCCTCATTTCCAATCTTCAATTCTGCAAGAGTTTCAACTGTAAACTTATGTCCAATATTTGTAGGATCCCTCAACATAGGCTGCTTCATAGCTTTTTCAATCTGTTCATCACTATCAGAAGGAAGCGGGCCTGCAACCGGCTTAACCTTCTTATCAACTGTTTTATATTTTGTGTCAACCTTGGCATCATTCAAGCACTCTTTTCTTTGCTGCAATTTCTGCAAATTTTCAGCATCTTTCAACTCTGTTGGCTGAAAATTTTCAGCCTTTAGCTCTATGGACTGCATGGGTGCAGCCTGAAACTCTTTATGCAGAAATTTTTCTGCATTCAACACTGTTGGCTGAATGAATTCAGCCCTTGGCTCTATGGACTGCATAGATGCGTCCTGAAACTCTGTATGCAGAAATTTTTCTGCATTCAACTCTGTTGGCTGAATGAATTCAGCCCTCTGCAATTCTATTAGCTGATCAAGATCAGCCATAAATTCAGTTTGCTGAGTTTTCTCAGCCTCTAACTCTGTTTGCAGCATAAAACCAGAAATTTCCTGAAACATATCCAAGGTTTGCACAGGTATGATCTTTGAACCCTTGCATACATCAGTTTTCAGCATTGCTCTCATCTCAAACAATGTATCTGCATAAGACATCCCTTCATACAATCCATCCACATGCTCTTCTGCTTGCAAAATACCTGCATTCTTCAACTCTTTCTCCTTACGACCAATGTACTGCCTGGCAGCTCTAGGCAAATTTGAAATTTTCTGATAACTCACTGAACTATCTGAAGTAAACCCAACAAAGTTATTGGAGAAAGACTGGCTGCCAGGAGGCGAGATCTCCTCTTTTCTCCGCTTCGTACCACTGGCGTCTCGCAAGACAGCGGTACCTAATGAAAATCCAACTCCTTCGCAGGTAGTGGTGCCTCACGCAAGGAGTCCCTGTTTCTCGGATGATTTACCCCAACAGTCATAAACTGAACAGCTCGCATACCATCTTTACTGCGTATCCGCGCATAAGCTGATCCATCATCCATCACTTTTGTTTTCATTCTTGCTTCTGTAATGAAAGGCTGTCCAAGAATAATCGGATAAGAGCATGAATCCTGAACAAAGCAATGATAATCCTCTTCAACATTACCAATAGAAATTCTGATACTCGGACAAGCAGCATACATATCACCAGAAGTATTATTGACGGCTCTCATGCGCCAGCCATGCTCTGCATCCATAGGCCACTTGCCACTCTCACAAACACCTCGAGCAATAAGATTAATCTCAGAACCATGATCAACTAAAGCAATCAAGGGAATTTGTTTCTCTCCAATCCTTACCATTGTCTCAGTGGTTGCTCTAGCCCAATGACTTCGTGAAAAATGGCTGCGAGGAATGAGAATAGGGGTTTCATCATCTTCATACTGCATAGGCTGCACTATTTTCTCCAATTGCGGATTAACAGAAGCATTCTCAACCATCACTGCATCATCATGCTCTTCCCCAAGAGCTCCATGCCACAATCCTTGTAAAGCAGGTCCTTCCATCGCATGTCGTTTCCTCCGCAAAAGATCCTGCATCTGATCCTGTATTTCTCTTCTAGCAATCCCAAGAGCCTCTCCAACAGTAAAAGTGACTTCACTATTCAAAATTCTTTCATGAAAAATCTTACTCATATCCGTTTGCATATCAAGGTCTGACAAGAGCTTGAATCCTGGCTCTTTTCTTGGTTTCTTCTTTTCCTTCTGCTTGTCTCCCATTGGTTGATCGGAACCTGTTTGAGTTGGAGAATTTGACATAGGTGGAGCTGTAACAGGTGGTGAAACAAAGTCACCCCCTCTAGTCTTTTTGGAGGAGCTAGGACCCTCCTCATCTCTTCTTCTCTTTTCCTCAACCATGGCATCTAAACCCTGCGTTTTAGCCATATAAGCAAAAATAGAATACCTGTCAACAGGAGAATCCCATCCTGTTTCTCCTCGGATGCTAGAGCCCACACAAGTCATAGTAGAAGTTTGAACTTTCCCTCTTCTCGCTATCTCCAAGGCAGAAGACCATAAAGCAGAGTCTCCATCAGATTTCTGCTCAAGCTGGACTCCAAAAGCTGAAGCATCTCCTCTAACACTCACATAAGCTGATCGCACAGCCATATAATCAACAAGCTTCTTCATACCTCCCTTACCAAAGTTCGTGTCAAGAGGAGTGCCAGTCTCTGTCAGCCATATCTTCCCATCTTGTCCCCAGAACACTACATTCTTCTTACGTGCTTCTTGAAAAGCATCACAATCTCTGCAGTGTTGGTGCTCTGTACTATCACACCAAATACATCGTCGCCCTTTTCTTTGACCAGCTGGAAAAGCAGTCACTGGAACAGGTGCTACAGCAGGTACTGACATAAGTTGCTCCTTTAACTTACCAACTTCAGCTTTGACTGCTTCAATCGTCAAATCCGCCAAGCCTTTAATAACATCATCTACAGATAAGGGCACTAGAGCAGCAGGAACTGGTGGATTCATAGCAGGAGGAGTAGGCTTAGGCAAAGAAGTTGCAGCAGGGGTAGAAGAAGAAGTCTCCAAGGATTTTTCAGGAACTGATCCTGTATTTCGATGCAATCTTACTCTCCTGCGCTGCTTCTTAACAAGAGCATTCACAGCATCAATGACATGTCTCCACTCAGTCTTTAAACCTGAATCAGTAGCTTGATCTTCCAAAAGATCATCCAACTTTTCCTGTAAATCAGCATCTGCAGCTTGCAAAAATAACTCCACTTTCTGCATCTCCAAAGCTTGCTGTTCAGTCCCATCCAACTGATCATAACGGCTTTCAAACTCTCGCAGAAGAGCGGTAACAGAAAGTCCCTTATTAGGCATAGAAACCCATGTTAAAAAATTCCTGCGATTCATAAGACCTGTATCCTCCAGGAAATATTCATCTTTTAATGCCTTTTTAAATTCAGCCCAACCTGCATGTGCCTCCTGAATTTCTGCAATTCGACCTTCAAGAGCGCGCACCACGATCCGCAAGAAGTAGCGGCTCCAAACATCTTGAGAAACCCCAAAAAACTTCATCTTTTCTTCATACAAATGCAGGTAAGTTGACACTTGCTGGCCATTAAACTGCTTCATCTCCTGTTGGACAGCTTTCAAGGCATCCATAGCATCACTGTCTCGTTTTGCATGAGCTTGTTGCTGCATATACATGGTAAATGACTGAAACAGGTTCTTCATGACATTATCATCTGTCATCTCTTCTTGTGAGTCTCCCATCTTGCTGATGACGCAGCACTTTCACGTCGGGTTCACCAGAAATGTCGTAGAGTTCACGCAAGGGCTGCAGAACACGGGGTTCTAGATACAGCAATGGAAGAGACTACCAAGAAGAAACTTTGAAATGTTGATGCCAAAATACATTATATTCTTTGTCAAGAGAGTTACACGAGGATCAGAAAACAAAACTGAAGCATCTTACAAACTGTTTAGCATTCCGGTGTATATTCTCATTCTCTAATAATCCAGAGTAAAAGTGCTGATTTCTGAAGTTACTCAACTAGTTGTGGATGCTGAACCTGTTGATGGAAATTCCCCTCTGATATTTCACCCATGTGACTAGAAACATAATTCTGCATATATTTGTTGCTCTGTCAATCAGCAGGGAGAGAACATTCATGTACCTCTGACAGCTCCCGACCTCACCTTGATGCTCCCAAAGACAAGATAAACATAAGGAAGGGTTTGTTCAGGGCATAAATGAAAAAAAAATGCGTCTCTTGGAATAGAATTAGTACATGAACAAAGCCCAGAAAATCACAATCAGACTGATGATTTAAAAACGTTTTCATTTTGGGCCTGACTCTCTACAAATCGGCTTATTGTAGCTATGAAAGCTCGTGGAATAGGCTCTTTAAGTATGCCCTTAAATAATAACCAGAATACTGCCCACATGCTTTTGACACTTGAAGGTTTGAATTTACGGCATAACTCGGAAGGAAAGACTGAGAGAGGCTCTGCTACACTACATGATTAGTTATAATCTTCTCGATGATAGCTTGAATAAATTGGAATAAGTCCCAGCTTTGTCTATGGAAAACTATTTGGAGCACAGACTTTCAACCACATGGATCTCAATAGCAGGTAGCTCGAGTTACTTGTAGAGGCAACATCTTCGTCATCAACAGAAGCTACCTCATGAGGCTCTGCATCAGATAATACCACCAAATCTGGATTTTCTCGCAAATATTTTGCCCACTTCTGCATATCCAGATAGTTCTCTTTTTTCTTCTTGAACTCCTCAAGGCTTTTGATCACATCGCCATAGGTGGCAGGGTGAGGAACCTTCACCTTTGCAAAAGATGTGAGGACATCAAGAGAGAATGTAATCTTCTCTCGCTCCTTGCTTTTGATAGGTGCTGCCGCTTTGCTATATCGCAAAAGTGAATCCCAATCTAAGACTCGTTTTCTGGTGGTGCTTCTACTGAGGTTGTTTCAACTGCAGCCTTCGGTTTACTGGATTTAGGTCGCTTTACTTTCCTCGGCCTAACACATAACAAAATTCTTGCATCTTCTGGGAGCTACCCTTTTGACGGCCTCCTTTCTGGTGTCCGCCTTTTTGTTGGACTCCTTGATTCAGCTGGTTACAGATTTTCCTAACTCTCTTTTGCTCTACCAGCCATCTTAGCATACTCTTCAAACGTGTCTTACTTGGAATACGTGTGCTAGTTTCCAGCATTTATCGGCAGTTTGAGGTCCATGCTGCGTCAGGAGAGCTTCGATGATTTTCGTGGGACGCTGGGGGAAATTAACTGAGCAGAACGACCTCGCACTAAGTGCTGTGGGAGGTTCGTACTGCTGCTTCAGGAGATCTTGGATGGAACGATCACGGGCCTCGACCCAGGACCATAGCCTCCCTCCAATTCTTCGTGCCAACATCTCTCTACCCCAAAACAGCCTGCTTTTTCCCTCCAAAAGCGGTTTAAAACCCAAAAATAGGTTTCCCCTCTTCATCCTTGAATAACCTCTTTCACCTTTAGCTTTGTGATGGGTGATCTACGCACAAACTGCGACTTCGGCCTTGAAGATTGGATGGCAAAGTACTCCCTCGGTGCTTCACTAGCGCTTTGCTCGCTTCAGAACTTTTGACAGACTTCCTTCAACTCTATGTGATGGGAACTTTTGAACTAAGATGATTGCTTCCACAAAACCTTCCTTTGATTCCTTTGAGTTCATAATTCCCTGCACTTTTCTTAGAGATGATCATTGAAATTATCAGCTTGATAATGTCCTTTGGCATCAGTTTTTCATATTTTTCTAATACACACACATCATGCATCCAAACAAAATCATACACATGCACTAAGGGAATATATACTTTGGATGCGGATTATTAAAATGCATCACACAAATAATGAATCACACGCAGAAATTAACACAAATGCACAACAAAATAAATGGAGGTGTATACGACTCGGATGCGCAGCAACAACGACAGCGGGTGCTCAGATACTTGAAGAAAACTCTTGACTATGGTATCACATACAGTTTCGGAACTTCTCTTGTGGGGAACTTTGACTCAGATTGGGCAGGAGACATTGATTCTAGGAAGTCAGTTTCTGGTTATTGTTTCTCTTTGGGTTCAGGAATTTTCTCTTGGATTAGTAAGAAGCAACCAACAGTGGCATTGTCTTCTACCGAAGTAGAGTACAAGGCAGCTTGTTTTGCTGCATATGGGAGTGCAGGATGAAGAACCAACTGTGCTGAGATGTGACAATCAGAAATTGCATCGCTATTGCCAAAAATCCAATGTTTCATGCACGCACCAAACATATAGAGATCCAGTATCACTATGTGTGTGATTTGATGGAGGATGGGATAGTGGAATTGGTCTACTGTCCAACAGAGGAGAATGGAGCAGATATCTTCACCAAAGCACTTACGAAGGATCTGCTTCAAGTTCATCTTCAGAGACTCGGCATTGGGCCAAGGAGATAGTTCACCTATGGGTGGACATTGAGGGGGGGTGTTAGATATGATCAATGCCCCACCCTCATTAGGTGCTACCAATGATCCATGGTGCTTAAAGTTGTAAGGCCCCCATTATGAGGAGAAGCCAAATGTGAGCCCGGACATTGGTTGAGTCCTGACTTGTATATCAGATGAGATCTATGTGACCGAATGGCAAAAAGGTGACTATTGTGGGTCTAATCTTTGGGTTAGACGGAGTGGTTAAGCTGGTAGCAACTCGAGGCACATTGCATTGAGTTGCGTGGTAAGGGAGTTAAAAGGGGCCCGATGGTAAAGGGAATATTCCCTGGCCGACTAGTGGAGGCTCATATGGTAGGTCGGTCAGCAGGCCAACCTAACGACCTTCGCGGGATATAAAAGCTAAACCCTTTCGCAGCCATCTTACACTCATCTTTCACCCAGTCAGATTTGTTGTTCCAACTAGCCTTAAACTCTTCACCTATCTTCTGTCTAGATCGCCATCTAAGCTTCACACAGTGGAAGCGCACGGGTGGACAGAGCCATCTTTGTATCAGTTGTTTGGAGTTAAAGAATTTACTGATTCCCCTCTTATCTGTTGTGTACTCTCTATCTCTTTCTCAGATTCTGTTCGCTGCGCCGTGTAATATTTTACATATACTCCACCATGTTGTTAGTGAATCCTACCCCGAGATAAGCAGCTACTTTCATTGTAACTCTGCATCAAGGATCTCGGATAACTACTCTAACAATCCCTTTTTTATTAGGGCCCCTGGATGCCCCATCAAAGTATAATGTGTATGTCCAAAATGGGTTTATACAGCCTACCATCCTCTACTCGTAGTTATGATAATCAAAGTTTAGCATGTTCAAAGGATGGAATTTGGGCTCCATCCCACCCTCGTCATTAAAGACTATAGTGACGCTTGTCAAAATTTGGAAACAGTGATAACAGAAGACCTTAATCTCCCAAACGAATGTCCTGTCATCTTGCTCAGTCACTTTATAGCCTTTACTCCACCAGATGAGCTTTTCCTGATGATATCGATGCTCTAAGTATGGATGCTCCAAATAAGGGATCAGTTGATCCATAAATCTCTATCACTGTTTCCTTACAGATGTCTGATCAATCGCGCATAGACTTGCAAGGCACTTATGTCATTAGTGTAGTTAGAAATAATAAGGTTTGATCTTATTAAGATTAACCTTATTCTTAAAATCCACACCCTCAAGATTTACTAATAATGTTGTGGATTTATTCTTCTCGATCCTGACAATCTTATAAGGATGGTCCCATTTAGGCTCCAGCTTTCTTGGAAATATTTCTCTACACGCATCATAGTACAACACTAGTTGCCCTTTCTTAAAAGTGTATTTCTTTGCTTTTAGATCATGGAGCTACTTCATCCGACACTTGGTCACCTCCTGATGTAGCAAGCTCTACAATTTAATCTCATTGAGGTGTGCCAAAGTCATAAAGTGCTCTAAGAGGGAATCCCCGTCACCCAAAGAATGATTGATCGCAAATCTTATCGTCAGTAACTCAATCTCTAGAGGTAGGATGCACTCCTCTCCATATACTAACTTGAATGGGGTGTGACCAGTAGCTCATTTGAATGTTGTATTGTATGCCCATACTACCACTTACAACTTTTTGTCCCAATCTCGTTTCTTTTCCGATACTACCTTAGACATAATGCCCACAAGCTGCTTGTTGGTACTCTTGACATGCCCATTGGCTTGTGGGTTATAGGGGTTTTTTTTATTGTGCTTGATGTGGCAAGCCTCAATCAATCTTTTTATCACTTTGTTCAGAAAATATGTCCCCCGGTCTGATACTGTTTCTTTTGGTGGACCAAATCGACATACTATTTGCTCTAATAAGAAACTTGCGGTTTCCTTTCATCATCTTTCTGTGTTGCACGTGCTTTTGACCACTTAGTAAAATAATCAGTCGCTATGATAATATATATTTTCTGTGTAGTGGACAACGGAGTAGTAGGGCCCAGAAAGTTGATCCCCCAATGGAAGAATTGCCATAATAGGAGTGAGTGGTCACTTCCTATTCTCTCAGCTATCATGTCTTGGCAGATGTCACATCTTTTAACATACTCGAATGCATCCTAGAAGATGGCCGATCACCAATATTCTGCCCTCAAGGCTTTTTGCGCAGTTAGCCGCCCAACAAAATGACCTCTACAAGTATAGTCATGGCACTCTTCTAAGACAAAAGGGACCTCGTCAGGCATTATGCATCAACAGTAGATATCATCTACCCCTTGCCAATACAATGTGCCTATGATTACTATGAATTTTAAAGCCTGTTTCTTGATCTTTCACTTTTCTGACTTTGATAGACCAACTCTAGTCTCTCCCATCGACAAATAATGCATTATCACTGCATACTAGGAGGGAATAGATGTCGTGTCAATATTGAACAATGAGTCCTAGTCACTGCCTTCAGCCAGAGCTTCCTTTGGATCCCCAAAGTCCAAAAGGCACTCTACGATACCTTGCAACCTGGGTAGCTTGCTCTTAACCTCATAGTAAAATTGCTGCAAAGTGATTAACCACTTTGCAAAACGGTCGGGCGATTGTAGCTTATTCATCAACAGTCATAGCCCTTTTGCCTTCCTATAAAGAACAATCTTCTTATAAAGGATATAGTGCCTGAACTTTTTAGTCGCAAAGACCATTGCAAGGCACAACTTTTTCATATAAGTATAATTAATTTTGGATAAACAAATAGTTGAAGGATAACAGATTTGTCAATGGCAACGTTCTTTCTGCCAAAGCATTTATGAACTCTCAATAATATCCAATTGATAAACAGAAAGTTATGGACTTATTTAGGGGTGTGTGGCAGACTCATGGAGACTATAGCTTTGATCTTTTCAAGATCCGTCGCAATCCCTATCGAGCTAACTACATGGCCCAATAGGAGCCCATAAGGTATGCCAAAAACACACTTCCTCGAATTGAGAGCTATGCAAAATTGTCTGCATCGCTCAAAACATTTTCGTAAGAAAATCAATTATCTTTCTCTCACAATGGTTGCCCCTAAATCCTCAGTAAATACCTTCAGCTCCTCAGGGGAAATGTAACCAAAGGTCTTATGGGCAGTTCGTTGCCAAGAACCAGGCACATTGCATAGACCAAATGCCATCACATGATACGCAAAGGTCTCAAAGATTGTTATGAACGTCATTTTGAGCTTATCCTCTTCTGCAATCACCATATGATTATAGCCTACAAAATAGTCCATGAATGAATGTATCTCCCTACCCGCCAACTGATCCAGAATCTGGTCGATAAAGGGCAGTGGGTAGTAATCCTTAATTGTTTGCTTGTTCAACTCTTGACAGTCCACACACAATTGGATTTGATTATTTTTCTTCTTCTTG
The DNA here is from genome assembly GCF_053477565.2 of Lygodium microphyllum. Lineage (NCBI taxonomy): Eukaryota > Viridiplantae > Streptophyta > Polypodiopsida > Schizaeales > Lygodiaceae > Lygodium > Lygodium microphyllum. The sequence continues at coordinate 89,588,823 of NC_141157.1, forward strand.
ATCACACCTAGTGAACACCATTCAGTGTGCTGCTCAGGGAAGATCAAGCCCGCTTTCCGTAATTTCTGTAACTCTTCAAACAGCCCATCCCGCAACTCAAATGGCATATACTTGACTTTCTGTTGCACAGGACGGCTTCTTTCCTTCAACATAATTGTATGGACAGCGAGACTAGGAGGAATGCCCCTAAGTTCATCGTAACTCCAAGCAAAAATATTGCAAAACTCTTGGATCAAAGTGACATAATCCTCCCGTTCCTTCGCACTAAACATGGAACCTAGCTTTATTGGCCGCTCATTGTCTGGCGTACCAAGGTCTAGCTCGATAACATCCGTGTCTCTTATTCGATCTTGATCTTCTAATGGCTCATTCAACGTTATTTGATAGACGTCTTATGTGGTTGATCACTCTTTGGGTTCATCAGTCTCAACGACGTCTCACTTGCAGACACATCTTCCATTGTCTCTAACTCTGTAGAAGATAGGGAAGCTCACTCACTTTGAGGTGATTCAGGATATGCATCAACTACCACACGTCTAGCACCTCTGCCAAAAATCAATCTACCAGCGGGTATATCTACTTGACAGTATGCTTGCAAAATCCAAGGTCGACCAAGCAATACTTGGTAACTCGAATGCCCTGTAAATCAGATTACGCTAAAGCCCAACATGCTTTCTATGTTGGCAACTGTCACGTGGACTTTAGTAATGTAGCTCTCCGGCTGTCTCAGACTATCCTCATCCATTCTAAGGATTGTGGAGGAATCTTTCTGAATCGCAAGGCCCAACCTCTCCATCAATTTAGAACTCATAATATTAATCGAGGATCCTAGGTTGACGATAGCATTATCCACTAGAATCTCATCGACATAGGTTGCAACCCTTGGGTAGTGCTTTTTGGCATGTTCAAACCATTCATTCCCTACCTGCACTATTCCCAAGGGTTCTATGATATAACCCTATGCAAGATCTTTCTAAATTCTTTGCGTACTCTTGGCAATAGGTTGATTAGCTACAAGAGATTCACGTCTGGTTTAACATCACAAAGGGAGCTAGCTAAATCAAATTCGTGATAATTCACTAAAGCTCACTTCTTGCACAAAACCATCCCCTCTTTAAGACGATGTCACATCGCATAGGGTTGAAGGTCACCACATGGGTTTGGCAAGAGAAGAATATATGGGGATTCAAGAGCTTAGACTCCATAGATGGTAGAGATAAGAGAAGGGTTGAAGGTTTCAAGCCAAGTTCTTGAAGATAAGAGATAGCAGGGTGAAGTTAGAATTAGGGAGAGGAGTAGACGGAAGAGAGGAGTAGACGGAAGAGAAGGGGTTTGAAGAAATTGAAAATGTAGAAGAATACTAAAAAAAAGAATTAGAAAATGTAGAAGAATACTAACAAAGATGAAGCCTGTCAGATTCTTTCAGCATTATGAGAAGATATAAGTCTAATAGACAAAAACGTGTACAAAATAATACCTTCCTCTATGATGCTCAAATTGCCAATCCGATGCTTCCATTGGCTCCAAAAGGGGGGTTAAATACCAGGACACTTAGCCATAATTTTGCTAGATCGCTCCTTCTTCATCTTCCACTTTGGAGTGCTGTTCATTGCGTGAAAACAGTGATCGTGCATCACATGATTTCATCAATCTCTCTTTTTACATAAAATCCTCTCAAATTGGCTACAAGATACATGCTTTCTTTTACATGTCATCCTAATCTAGAAGTTGTCTATAGTTTTATGGATTTTTACAGGAGATAATATCTAAAATATCAAAAATTGACTAAAAACTTATCCAAAAAAATCTAATATTTTGAACCATGGACAATAACACTAATGCCTAAAGTGGCATTGGCTCTCTAAATCTTAAAGGAAGCCACACACTAGATTTCTTTACACAGTGTGCGCGTAGCATTAAGACAACGCTGCACCGGCTTTATTGTCTCTTTTTTAACTCTCACCTTTTTTCTCGACACCTCTTTATCTCTCTTGGCGTCAGCCTTACTCTCTACGGGCTTCAAAGGTCCCCCTTCTGTCAAGATTGTGGGAGAGAAGGAAGGAGTCTCACTTGCAGCTTTCTTGCTTGCACAATGGGGAAATACACACAAAGGTGGAGGCTAAAAACAGTTTTCCTCTTCTTAGTTGTGTAAGCCAAAAGAACTCTCATACAAAGAAATAGAAGAACCCTATATATGGGTCTCAAACCAAACTCAACTAACTAAGGTGGCATACTAACTAAGCCACGAACTAGAGTAGATAAGGATAGCTGTCATGTAGCTATTATTCATGGGCGGTGTACCAACCGCGTCTGCAACTGACAAGTCGGTGACATAAATACACAACGGTCACCCTAGCGTATCACGAGTGGAGCTCGATATCGCAACACTCCCCCTCGAGCTCAATCCCAATTCTTGCACACCAAGTAGGTCTCTGAACTTGCGCAACTTCTCTGCACCCAATGCCTTCGTGAATATGACAGCTACCTAATCCTCTGTGCTGACATAAACTAGATCAATAAGACCTAGTAAAACCCTCTCTCGCACATAGTGATAATGCACCTCAATGTGCTTTGTTCTAGCATGATAGACTGGGTTATTTGCCAAGTGTATACTACTCATGTTGTCACAATAAATGACAACTGGCCCATCTGTAGACTGATGCATATCATAAAGTAGCTTATGCAACCAAGCTACCTCACATGCAGCCATTGCTGCACCCCTGCACTCAGCCTCTGTGCTCGACAAGGCAACTGTAGGCTGTTTCTTGCTGCTCCAAGTGACTGCAGCACTCCCAAAAGAGAACACATATCCACTGGTAGATCGTCTATCAGAAATACTACCATCCCAATCAGCATCAGTGTATCCATGCAACTGTATCTGAACCCCAGTCTCATAAAATAGTCCATACTACAATGTGGACTTCACATACCTGAGTATGCGTCTAGCCGCATCCAAATGTGGTTTCCTTGGAGCCTGCATAAACTGACTTACCAATCCAACAACATAGCTCAAATCTGGCCTGGTAATAGTCATATAAATCAAACTTCCTACTATGCGTCTATACATAGTAGGGTCTTCTAGAAGCCCACCTGCATCTGTGCTCAGCTTCACATTCTACTCCAAAGGAACTGAAATAGGCTTACAGCCTGTCATCCCATTTTTGGACAGCATGTCCAATCCATACTGCCTCTACAAGAGCTGTATCCCACTTGGTGATCTAATCACCTCAATGCCCAAGAAATAATGCAGCTCTCCCAAATCCTTCATCTCAAACTTCTGATTCAATAGCATTTTCACATGAAGGATATCTTCATCACTGTCACCTGTCATAATCAAATCATCAACATAAATGACAAGTAGCATAATACCTTTCTCTATTTTTCTCACATAAAGTGAGAAATCTGCCTTGGAAAGCTGAAAGCCAATAGTGACAAGATACTGTCCTATCTTGTCAGACCATGCTCTAGGTGCTTGCTTCAAGCCATACAAGGATTTCTTCAACCTGCAAACAAACTCAAGATGAACATCATGCACATAACCTGGTGGCTACTCCATATAGACCTCTTCTTGCAAATCACCATGCAAGAAGGCATTCTTTACATCCATCTGATGTAAAGACCATCCCTTTGATGCAGCCATAGCAATAACTGCTCTTACGGTTTCCATCCTTGCAACCGGACTGAATGTTTCTTCATAGTCAATGCCATATGTTTGTGCATACCCGTTGACTACTAATCTTGCCTTGTATCTGTTCACAGAACCATCTGCATTGTGCTTCACCTTATAAACCCACTTACAGCCAATTGCATTTTTACCTTTAGGCAAAGGTACCAATTCCCATGTAGCATTTGCTTCCAAGGCATCCATTTCTTCATCCATGGCTTTCTCCCATTTTTCTTTTCCCATGGCTTGCTCAAAAGAAGTGGGTTCTGGTTCTTGTATCACTTTGACCATATATGCATAGTGAATGGCTGTAAATCCATCATATTTCAGCCTATCCACAGGATACCTAGCTCTCGTAGACCTGCGCAAAGTAGGTTCACTCTCAGGTGCTCTCAAAACATCCATGGTCTTCCTTACTCTAGGTGTAACAATAGAAGGAATACCCAACTCATCATCAATGCTCTGTTTTGAGCCACTGGATTCACCATCCACATAAGAGTGACCTGCATTCACATCAAACATGGGCTGATCAACCTTCTCTTTTCCTTTTCGTGATACCTGCATACCACTATTTGCATTACTTTGAGAAGATTCTCCTGATCTCAATCTGCCTGTCCATGGCGAAGAATGTGAACCACTGCTAGAGGACGCTCCAGGTCCACTAATATTTTGTGACTGCTGCTGTGAATTCTGTGCATCTATATCATCAATCACATTTACTGGTTTATACCAGCTACTCATCTCATCAAAAACAACATCTCTGCTCACTGTAAACTTACGAGTAGAAGGGTTATAGCATCTATACCCTTTTTGCTGCAGAGAGTAACCAATAAAGATGCACTTCTCAGCTTTTGGATCCAACTTGGATCTCAACTCATCTGGCACATGTACATAGGCAATGCAACAAAAAATTTTCAAATGAGAAATATCTGGTTTCCTACCAGTATACCTCTCCTCTGGAGTCATTCCATGTATTGCTGCAGTGGGAGTCCTGTTCATTATGTAGACTGCTGTAGCAACTACTTCAGCCCAATAAAAATCTCGCAAGTCTTTTTCATTGAGCATGGCACGAGATATCTCTCCAATATGCCTGTTTTTCCTTTCTGCAATTCCATTTTGTTGTGGGGTATGACTGCATGAATATTGCTGCTTTATGCCATGCTCCTGCAGGAACCTTGCAAACTCATTTGAGAGGTACTCTCCCCCTCCATCTGACCTTAGGCATTTTATCTGCATGCCTGTTTCTTTTTCAACCATAGCTTTAAGAGTTTTGAAGTGCCCAAAAACTTCACTTTTCTTTTTCATAAAATACACCCAAACTTTTCTGCTATAGTCATCAATAAAAGTGACAAAATAATGATAGCCTCCAAGAGATGCAGCTTTAGTAGTCCACACATCAGAGTGGATTAATTCCAATGGCTTCTCACTCTCTTGAACATGTCTAGGAAATGGTTTCCTTGCCTGTTTTCCAAACTGACAGGCTTCACATACCTTATGCATTTCTGCAACCTTGAATTTGGGCAATCCTGCAACAATATTTTGGGCCTGCATTGATTTAAGTCGTTGTACATTAACATGACCAATGCGTTTATGCCAGATATCAATATCTGCAACTACACCGGTCCCATGTGCAAACATTGTTGCACTCAATTCAGGCATGTTTGCATCCAACGTAAACATTCTGCCCTTCTTCTTTCCTTTTGCTATCAAGCGACCTTTATTTTTCATATCCTCAACAAAGCATCCATGAGGATTAAATCTAACCTGCAAGCCCTGCTCAACCATTTGACCAACAGAAACCAGATTCTTCGTGATATTCGGGACATGAAATACATCGGACAGGTATTTCTTTTTCCCATCCTGCATAGACAAATGAATTTTTCCAATCTGCACAATAGGATGTGCAGTATCATCACCAGTCTCCACAAATCGTGGTTTTTCCATTTTCCTTGCATCCTCCATCCATTCTGCATGACTTGTCATGTGGTTTGATGCACCTGAGTCAACATACCATACATCATTGCTTTCTTCTGCACTTGTCACAGAATTGTTCATGTGATGCACCATAAACAAATGCTCATTTCTGTCATCACCCTGTCTACTAGAAGATGCATAATTCCCTTGTTGCAGTTTTCCATTCATGATGTCATTCTGCTTTTTATAGTAGTCTTTAGCCATATGACCCATTTTACCACAGTAGTAGCATTCAACATTACTGTTTGCATTTTGGCCTCTTTGCCATCCACCACGACCTCTTTGGCTCCCCCTGCCTCTAGAGTTACCACGTCCTCCTCCATAGGACTGGTTTTCTTGAGTTTACTGCATATTCTGATTTCTACCTTGGCCTCCTCTACCTCTGCCTCTACCTCTTCCAGCATTTGAGTAGAAGACAATTTCTTTTGAAGTTCCTCCTGAAGAAGATGCACCACCATTTCTCTGCTCCTCAGAAAATAGAAGAGCAATCAACTCCTCAAAATCAGGAAATCTTTCACGGACGGAAATGGATGTTCGGAACTGTGCATAATCCTTTCCTTGACCATTCAAGGTCACTGAGACTAAATCATCATCTTCCACTGGCGACCCAATGGAAGCAAGTGCATCTACAATCTTCTTCACCTTCATGTGGTAGTCATTGATGCTCATACTTTCTCTTTGCACATTGTGCAACTCTTGCTTGAGCTGCATTTTCCTGGCTTGCGTATTTGTGCTATACATTTTTGACAAAGTATCCCATGCCTCCTTTGGCGTACTTGCATCTTGAATATGCACAATCATAGAGTCTGAAATGTTGATAGACAGCCAGTACATAACTTTCCTGGCTCTCTCATGCCATGCTTTAAATGCATGCATTTGCTGTTGATTGGGAACATCAGGAAGAACTGGTTCTTCTTCATTTCGTGCAACAAATTCCCAATATCCTTTTCCCATAAGGAAATTCGTCATTCTAAACTTCCATGCTTGGAAGTTGTTCTTGTCAAGCTTTTCAGTGACAATCTGTGAGAGAGAATCAGACGCCATTATAGAACACTGCAAAAAATTCTGTCACTGCAAAGAACACAGCTTCAGCCTCACAAAGGAAAATCTGCAAAACTGACGAAAGTGGTATTTGACCACACAGTCACTTCCTAGTGACGATTTTGCATCAACAGGCAACAGGGATGATTCTGTAACTCCCAATGTCTCTGCGCACAAGCATACGATGCAATTTCTACAGTAACTTTTCACTGACCTGTAGAATAGTGGTTGCACAGCATAAAACTGGGCCTTTTCCTAAGTGCCTGCAGAAAACTTCCGCCTCCAAAACAGGCCCCGAAATGGCCTCAAATAAAAAAAACAAGGTCGCCAAGGGCTAAAGGCCTCTCCCGCAGCATATACTACCCTCTTGCTTCACCACGAAGGGCGTCTCAACCTGAGACAATACACTCTTGCACTTTCTGGCTGTGCTTCCTGCAGAGATCTGCTCCCAAAATAGAAAATGAAAGCAACACTGCTCCTCTTACCAGAACACCGCGAGCTTGGCTTGCTTTCTTGAGCTCCTTACCACAAAAAAGGCTCTGATACCATGTCAAGATTGTGGGAGAGAAGGAAGGAGTCTCATTTGTAGCTTTCTTGCTTGCACAATGGGGGAATACACACAAAGATGGAGGCTGAAAACAGTTTTCCTCTTCTTAGTTGTGTAAGCCAAAGGAACTCTCATACAAAGAAATAGAAGAACCCTATATATGGGTCTCAAACCAAACTCAACTAACTAAGGTGGCATACTAACTGAGCCACGAACTAGAGTAGATAAGGATTGCTGTCATGTAGCTATTATTCATGGGCGGTGTACCAACCGCGTCTGCAACTGACAAGTCGGTGACATAAATACACAACGGTCACCCTGGCGTATCACGAGTGGAGCTCGATATCTCAACACCTTCCTCGTCAAGATTTAGAACTTCGTTCCTTTATCATCCTGCCTAGGGTTTCTGTCGACAGGTTTTACATTATCTTTGTCGCCTTCTCTATTTTTCTTGGCCTCTTGTTACGGCACGCAAGCTAGAAGCTTCTGTCCCATTAATGTACACAGCCTCGATGAGGCTCACCCCACTACCACCTCGCTATTCTTTGAAAATAACCTTACCCCTTTGGAGTATTTGTTTCGGCCCATCATCCTACTAAAAATTGTTCCCTTGCGCACGATGATTAACAGGCCCTGGTTTTGCCGATTGCCTTGCTGGAGGGAATTGATCTTGCTCCAATAAGTGGCTGCTAAATGGCCAGACTTTCCGCAAATGTCGGACTTGACATTTGGGCAATTGCATGGATAATGTTTCATATCCATGTAGTGCTTCATCATGTCCTTGACTTCGCTAAGGACATTTGATGAACTCGACTCATAGCCCTAATCGTCTACCTATCGGGTCCCTTGGCCGCATAATTTGATTAGGCATTGGTTGCATTGGTTGCTAACCCATAGGAATGATGTTAGGGTTCATAGCTTGGCCTTCCACATTTGGAGGCATCTGACTAGCCATAGGCATAGTCACACTAGGCGGAGCTGGCAATAAAGGCACATTTGGCACCATGTTCCCTCTCCCATTATGGTTGGCCATCCCTATCCCTTGGCTTCCACTGCCATTGATCGGTTGCAAATTATTTTTCAACGCTAGACCCATATTCGAATTGGTTTGAGAAGCATAGGCCGCTTGCGGTTGGGATTCTATTTCTTGCGCTCGTCTATTGGCAATGTCTATATCCATCAAGGTGACACTACTCAACTGCAGTTGGATGTTAAAATCAAGACGATGCAAGAAGTATTGTAACTGGGCAGCAGGTGGGATAGGGATAGAGGCATCCAATTGACGAAAAAACTCTTTGATTTTCTTGGCATATGCTCATATATCTTCATGCGGTTCTTGGCGTGTAAAATTCAACACGAGTAGCCCATATTGGCCACCCCTCTCAAGGGAGTTTGGCTTCATAAAATAAGTCCACAGTGATTATGGTACCAACCTCAAGGCCGTGATACCATGTAGAGGTCCTTCCCTTCAAGGTCATGTTGAAGAACATCATTAGATGCCCTTCCTCTTGGATGCAGAAATTAAAGCTTTTGGAACTCTCTTATATGAAGCTCCGCATCCTCTTCCACTAACCCATTAAAAATGGATAGGGAAAAACCTAAGGCTGGCAAATCTGTCATTCCCACAGGGATTGCAATAGGTTGGGCCATGGCAATGATCAGATTTGCTAACAGAATCGGGACATGCAAAGTTGTCACACCACTCGAAGTGGGCAAATTAATTGGGAGGGGAAAAGTACTAGAACTTCCACCTCGTGACAGACTTTGATTCAGGCTAAGGTTACTAAGACCTCGCCCTTGAATAGGTTCAGGACTACTCCTTTTAGGAGAATAATGCATATTGATTTTGGCTCTTCGTCTAGTTCTCTTGGCTCTCTCGCATTTTTGGAGTTTGGCTTGATGGATCTCTTCAAAGGAAATCAACCAACAAGTAGGTCCCCAGAGACCCTATATTCAAAAACCACCACTTTGAGGTAGCTCTCGACAAATGCACCACTAATGGGACAAAAAATGGATTGGCACTAGCTATGACACTAGCCAGACCTCATGCACACAACAAATAACTCCAGCACCACACGGCCTCACGGTCAAGAGTGTCTATAATAACTAAATGCACACTAGATACATCTAATATTGCGTTTGTAGCTAGATAAGATTCCAATGACACCTTCCCCAAAACGCCTCAAAGGAGGTATCCCACACATATTGGTAATAAGTGCCACGTATCACAGACATAGGAGGCATCCCATTGATTGATTGTCGTGGCCCCATTGTAGCTCTCCTACATCTTGGGGATTGGCCCCTCAATGCTCTACTCTTACATATAAACAAAGTTGCACAAGACTCATCTTTTCTTTCAACGAGATCCATGAGATACCATGTTTTCTCACCAATAATTTTCCCCAAGAAATGAACAGCTAACCTACGGCAAGTGAAATCTCACCCTCTCAAGCATGGGTCAACTATAATTCAAAAAATTGCTATGCATTTCCAAGAGTTGATACCATGTGTATGATCAATGCAATAGTGGATGTCTCATTGTGCACAAACAGTTATGTTTCGAAATCAGTCTATGTGCTAGTATGCAAACAGTCTTTTCATGAATTCCAACTAATACACATATGCTTCGTTGCAAGAATCTAGTACCAAGGTGAACCTTGTGCTACTAGATTTCTTGTTTCCAAATAGTATATTTCCTAAATGCTATGCATAAAAAATTTAATTAGAATTTGTATTTTTTAAACCCTCAAACTGTTGCACAAAATCCTCCTCCCCCTCACCGTTTAAGTTTTACTTCGTTGCATAGGTGTATAGAGGTTGTTTTATCATGGTTTAATGTATAAAAAGCAATAAATCATGCATTATGACAAAACGATAGGGCAAACTAAGGCCAAACCTCATGCTTTGCCACTACCATACATCCACAACCACTTATTATATTTTTTCATATTTTTCTAAGGCATATTCCTATTTTTCTCTATTTTTCCAATAAAAATTTTGATATATTTTCAAAGTTGTGGCTCTTGATTCTTAGAACAACAAAAATTTAGATTTTATTGGCATTTTATCCCATGTGTATTGGTTTATCCCACCCGAAAATACCAAAAACCCCACATTTTTCTCATAAAAACCATGTTTTACGGGTTTCTCAAAATTATTTCCAGCATTTTGACTTCATGTTTTCTGATTTTTTCACTATACAAGCATAAAGAAGACAATAAACAACATGTCTACCAATTTTCACTCCATAAGAACAACATTGGCTCAATCAAATATTTAAAAAATAATTTTCCTTTATAAAATAGACTTACCTATTTTTTCCTTCTTTGCGGGTTTTAAAATCTGATGCGGGATTGCAGATCAGGCCTCATTCAAGATTTAGCCCATCTCTGGACAGCCAACTCTAGTGCTCCATCGATTCAAGAGTGATCCGGTACCATGCCGGACAAGTGCTCACCACCCAATTCTCTTCTTGATTCTTCCCACGTGAATTGCCTCTTGGAAGAGAGAGAGGGAGGAGAGAGAAATACTAGTTTTTGTTCTTCATCTTCAGCCAGTCATCTCACGTGTGAAGACTGGTGATTGGAAGTGTAGAAAAGAGGAAAATCATGCATACAATCTGTTTTTGGGGGGGGGGGAGGGGATAATGCTTTGAAGCTCCACAAGCCCCCTCCAACAAATCATCACCTCATCCATGGCATTCATTTCCTGCCTATGCCGAAAAAAATGGACCCTCCCCCACGAAATCAATTTTAATTACGGGCCCTTCCCCAAAGGTCACACCCTTTAGGCTAAAGTATTTTCCCACTTGACATCCTTTGGGTCTTGGCCTCCCGGGCATCCCCATTTCCATATTCAATGTCCGAATTATGATCTGAAAATTCCTGGGCATCCTTCTCAAAGTCCCCCACTATTGGGCATCTCCAGAAGTCCTATTTGACAATCAAAAAATTTATCAAAATTCCCCAATCGCCGCTCGGTGGGTCTTTAAAGCCATTTTGGGAATTGCCGCTTCAAATCGTATTGGTTGCAGGTATCGCCTTCAACAAAGTCTATTTTTTCCCTAAAATTTGGAATTTTTGGCTATTTTTAAGCACTTCTCAGTGTCAAAAATCATCTTTCATGGATGTCTAAGCAAAAAGGCCCACCTCCTAAAAGCAAGCACACACTACCTCGCAACGCCTAGAAAATCACACCCAAGAGCTAGGAGGCCACAGAATAAGCGATATAGACAAAGACAAATGGTCAAGCCACTATGGGTTCCCAAGACCTTGTTGCAAGCACATGGCTATTACAAGGGCATTGCCTGGATATGGGTGCTTAAAGTCAAAAATTTCAAGGGCATTACTCAAGTGCCACCCTCAAACCCATCCATGTGAGATAGAATAACATTTAAGGAAGAAAAGCCCTAAGAGATCCTTATACTCGAGCCTACAGAGCCTAGAGATACTAAACCCATAGTGCCCAAGATCACTAAGTCGTCGGTGCTACAACAAGTCCATCGACCAAAACTGCAGCCAACTCCCATTGACTCAACCACGCCCAAAAAGCTTGGTGACCCAATCACTATTCAAGTTGACTGTAGCATATCCTCTAAGCTGCACGCCCCACCCATGGTCCATAAGGATGAATCCCAAGGACCCACCTAAGGATCAGCCGCCGCTAGAAGCTTCCTTGTCTAGCTCGTCTTGATCCTACCCGGCGATAGGTCTTAAACCATCCTACGAATGGCAATCGATCCTCACATTCGCTAAAGACCTAGCTGAAAACACAAGAGATGACCTAGTCACTTGTGTCAAGGGCTTAGATACCACTTTCACTCTACTTGCTAAGAGCTATGAGCGCTTAGACCTAGGTCTACTTGACCCATCCTTAGTATTGGAAGTTCACGCCATGCCATGCACCTAGGAAGAATACGAATTCGTGATGGTAAAAACCCCCATAGTCATAGAGGAATTGATCATTGATGCCAAGATATCTCAAGACCAAGCCCCTAAACAATGGTTGATCACCTCCTATAGCAAGAGTAGAGTTATTGCCAAGCTAGTTGAGAATGACTCACCCTTCTTATGCAAGTGATATGCCCACAAACTCTAGTGGGAACAAGAATGCTACTAGATCATGACCGATGCTAAGTGCAATGATGTGCCATTAAGACCTCTGAGTATGATTCCACTTCTGTAGCTCCAACCTCTTATCAGGAGTTGACTACCATTTGTGACAGACCCCTAGAAGAGCACCACCCATACTTAGAACAAATTTCGACGGAGGAAGAGTTACACATTGCTAGCAGGATCAACTCCGGTGACATCCTCATGGATGTTCTCACCTATCTCACTCAAGTAGGCATCCATCCTTTTGACATGGACCGCTATGCTAATCTTGAATACAATCCAAACTTCTATGATTGGCTCATGCAAAAGTGAAACACCACAAGCCAATGTTGAATGCCTTTGACCCCTCAAACCTTAATGCTAGGAAGGATTCTAGGGCAAGGTGGAATCAAACATATGAACAAGTAAGGTGAATGAAATGCACAAATGAAGCCTCCATCAATGACGAAGAGCAGAAGAGAGTGGATAAAAATCAACTCATGATTGATGAAAAGTCATAATTTTTTTTGGAATGAGTAGGCTACTTGAAGGAAAAGATGCTCTTCTTGTAATTAAGCATGCTAATTTTCCATAGAAAGCATAATTAATTCCTACTCAACTTTTTGCAACAAATTACCTTGACGACACTAATTGTGAACTATGGCATTATGACAAATACCCACTATAGTAGGCCAAGATAAAAGCAGCAAACTCCCATTCTCATAAGAAGAGTAGGTGAAGTACAGCCTCTCATTGGAGATGAGGGCTTATAATCAATTCAAATTCAGGTATCTCCTGAATCTAGAAGACATAGTCGTAGAAAAACTAGCCATCTAGCAACTGGTGAAGCAGCGGAAGCTTCAGAAGTACATGGAGGTAGTTGGTCAAGCCATCAACTATGAGAAGCGTACTGAGTTCCTTCAGACCTTTAACAAAAATTGGGACACTGTCATGGTGCACCTAGAAAATAAAGCTCGCCAAGTAGAAATCGAATTGAGCCCTGAGCTGGTACAGAAAGTAGTGGGCCTACCAAACAAAGTGGCGAGATGGCCAAAATGAGATGTGTACAACATGCTAGGGATAGACAAAGTGATAGTGCACACCAATGACAATATCGACCTAGCTGACATCCCCAATCTATCTAGAGGTTCAAATCCAGGCCAAAATGGTACACGCTCTATTTTCCAATCAATGGTATAATGCATTGATGAGCAAAATCAATGTACCAATGCTAGAGAGTATTGATGCCCGGTCCTTCAACGAGGTAAACCTCAATGGCTTCATGAGGAAGACAATAGAGATGTCAACAAAAGGATTAGCCATCGGTGGAAGATGTGCAAGGGGAGAGTCCTTGGCCTCCAAAGCCAAAAAATCGTTGTTGCATGGGATTCGCGTGGGGGGGTTTGTGAAGTCGCTTGCCATAGGGATGCTTTGAGATGGGAGAACTCAACATAAAATAAATATCCAAAAGAGTTTAGTTTCAATTTGAATGAGACAATAAATTCTTGAATTAAGTTATAGGCAAGATACATGTTCAAAAGACTTTTGGATATGATCAAATTCAATCTGAGAAAGAAAAGAAGAAGGTGGAATCCAGGAAGGCGAGAAGTACAAAGTTCAAACTCAAAAGCCACTTCAAGGAACTCGATGACTACCTTCAAAATAGGCGAGAAGCTTAAAGCTCAAGCTTCATAGGCGAATCAATGGCAGAAACTTCAATGTAGGTGAGGGGCTTAAAGCTCGACCTCAAGCCTTCTCTCCAAATTCGATGGCAATCTTCAAAGAAGGCAAGGGATACAAGCTCCACCTCTAGCCTTTCACACTTGATTTGATGGCCTATATCTTCAAATTTATTGGCAAAGCTTTGAATAAGATCTACTCCACCTCAAGCCTATTCTCCCAAATTCGAAGCGAGATCTTCAAGGAGGTGAGGGATTCAAGCTCAACCTCTAGCCTCTCTCCCTTTATTTGATGGCAAGATCAAAGAGGGCAAGGGATACAATCTCAACCTCAAGTCACTCCCATATAAGGTCTTCAAGGAAAGATCAAGGAGGGTGTTGTGATAACCTATGTCAATTTACTTACTTGTCATATTACCTAGATAATTACCCATATGATCCTGGTGGGAATCATGCTGCAAGTGGTAAACAAGTTGGCACATGTCAGAGGATGTGCAGGTTTGGGAGGGGACAGATGTTGTGACACTGCACGTCCACCACTGCAAACCTGAGGGCAGAGTTTTTCACCATCCTGGAAGAATTTGCAGGGGTAGATAAAGTTGGGATTGAAACTTGAGCTAGTTGCTACTCCCTTCTAGTCATCTTGTTTTGTAGGTCTTTTAAGCTCTTTAAAATATCCTCCATTATATCTTCAACAGTCGGTTTTGCAGATGGTCTGACAATGGCAGCATGAATAGGAATAGGAATAGGCATAAGCATAGAAATAGACACACAAGGCTGAGGAATAAGAGAAGTAGTGGATGGAGCGACATGAGAAGTAGGAGAAGTCATGGTAGGAGAAGACATCGCTAATGGTGACTGCATTCCATTATGCAAGTGAGCCTTCCATTTCCGCCTCTTTGTCAGTGTAGAAATTGCATCGACAGCATCGTGCCAATCCATCTTCAATCCCAGAGGCTGTGTATGGTCTTCAAGCAACTCTCCCAACACATCCTGAAGTGTAGGATCAGCCTCCTACAAGAATAACTCCACTTTCTTTGAGTTCAGAGCTCTTTGCTCTAGTGCATCCAACTAGTTGTATCATTCTTCAAACTCTCACAACAACTCAGAAGCAACAAGTCCTTTGTTGGGCTAATAGATGCACTCTTTGAATGTCTTTCACATAGAAATACCATAATCCTCCAGAAAATATTCACATTTGAGCACTTTCTTGAAAACATTCGAGTTAGAGTCTTGCACAAATAAATCTAACACTTTAACTGGCAGAGCAGACGTGGCAAGCCGTAAGAAATAGTTGCTCCAATTGGATGAAACTCCAAAAAAGTGTATGTGGCTTTCAAAGGATTTAAGGTAGACTGAAACATTCCGGCCATCAAATAATTTGCGCTCACTAACCACAACCTCAATTGCCTGGGTTGCAACATGTGTATGCTCTTGTTCTTGATGCAACACTCGTTGTTGATCCAATTGCTACTAATGTAACTGATGTTCCTGCTGCTGCATAGATAACTACATCAATTGATTTTGCATGACAATGGCTGAAGAAAGAGTTTGAAATAATGTGTTTATCTCATCAATCGATGAAGAAGATGGATTATTCAAAGAGTCTTCCATCTCGATGATCAAAAGCGATGCTTTTAGGTCGAGTTCACCAGATGTCACACAGGATTCGCGCGGGGGCTTGTGAAAGTTGCTCGCCACAGGGACACTTTAAGATGGGAGAACTTAACATACAAAATTTATCCAGAAGATTTTAGTTTCAAGTTGAATGAGAAAAATAAATTCTTGAATTAAGATATAGGCAAGATACTCAAAAGACTTTCAAATTAGATCAAAAGAGTTATGGGAAAGACAAGGATGAATTCTCAATCTAAGAGAAGAGAAGAAGGTGGGATGTCCGATTTTATGGAAATAATTTCAAGGCAAGGAGCATCAAGCTCAAAGTCAAGCCACTCTCGTAGAAATGATGATGAGAATTCGGAAGAGGGCAAGGAGCTCATAGCTCGTTGACTTGGAAGCCCCCTTCATGGAACTTGATGGGGATCTTCAAAAGTAGGCAAAAAGCTTAAAACTTAACTCAACCTGCATAGGTGACTCGATGGTGGAAACTTCAATGTAAGAGAGGGGCTTAAAGCTTGACCTCAAGCCTCTCTCCCTTGAATTGATGGCCCTAAGGCTCTCATAGTCTCCCCTTTATATAGTTTTTCCTTCTACATCTTCACATGTTGTGTTTTTCTTTACCCAAAAAACCAAAGGCTTTGTAAATTTAAAAAGACATTAAAGTTTCTGTTTTTAAAGCTTATGATTTTAAAAAAACCTTATGCGCTGAGTACGTTTAAGATTTTTTGCCACCCTTCCTCAAATCAAGGCTAATGGCAATCAATCCACACGGTGATCTCCTGCCCGACTTTCTTCAGCTGCTCTAAAAGAACCAAACCACCTGTTATGCCCAAGTCAGTTGTTGGTAGATATCCTTTGCCATTTTGTAGTGTCACAAAGTAGCCCACGAGCATCACATCCTTGATTCAGTCATCGTTAATGACGTTATGTGATCTGCGTTTCAGAATGCCATCATCATTCGGACAGTTCGTCATATCTGCCTCATCAACTTCGATGGCCATCTTCACATTGTCATCTTGCATGTAGAATATGTCTTGTATTCTGCCGATCAGTCCGTCACCCTGCGATTCCTCTCGGCTCTCAAGGAACAGTTCATTCCAATAATACAGGGTGTCTTGTTCTGTTAGCATGGATGGGAGCTTTAGTCGAAACTCGTCCAAACAAGGAATGCAGAAAGACAGTCGAGCCCCTCTTTCAATCTTTTTTTTTTTAAAGATCAGTATATCGCACTTCACCCTTCTTGGCTACCTCCGTCTAGTGCTTGATTCCCAGCTTCACATCCTATCGTACGTAGCACATTGAACTTATATCTCTCAGTTGAGATGAGTAGAAAATCTTGTAGTTCTCCCGGCGGTCTAAACAGCTCGAGTGTTGCGACACGACCCTATATCGGTACATCCAAAACAGCAATAGTCGGTTTGGAGCATCCAAATAGAAATTTCATACCCAGTACCTGTAACTCTTCTAAACGAATATTAAAAGATTCTTTCAACCATCCTTTGTTGTCAATCGGTATAAGCTCGAGAACAAGCCATCATAGAGATGCAACCCTATCAACCTCCAATTAGTATCAATGATGCCAATCTTACATTTGTTTGTTGGTCTTCCAATGCCGTAAGAAACATCTCCCATAGCTCTGCTGACACGCTTTCCTCTGTTGCAATAGCATCATTGTATTCTCAAGGTTCCCGACGTGATTTGCTTTAAATTGCTCATCTGACTTATATTTGTTGTCAAGAATAGACACCTCTGTAATCTTTTGATCTATCTCTCCTTTTAGATTGTTGAAACTGCTTAGTTGACCCTCTGTCCATAACAACTCTTCTTGTGATTATATTTGGCTCGTACAAATAGCTCTTTTTCCTATTTTGGCTTTTAGATACACATGATAAGGTAGTGAACTAAAAATAAACTTCCCGTTTGCATTCGATACAGTACGACATAAGGCTTTCTCATCAAATGGTGAATCTTGATGGTCTTCAAGACATACATGCTTTAATGTTGTACAATGTGCCCTAGCAAGAAAATAGAACCGCGTGCTCAATCATTCATGATTTGAAGAGGACATGCAAAATTGATTCCATGGTATGCAACCAATCAAACGATGATCCACACAAAAATTATAAATGCACTGAAAAGAATGTACCTAGCCTATCTACGTGTGCTCGTGCATCATGTAGAATGAAAACAAAAAGACACACACAACGAAAAATAAATTTCTAATGATGCTGACTAATATGTTCAAAATCTTATGGCAAAAAGCTCTGCCCTCAGGTTTGCAATGGTGGACCCATAGTGTCATGACATCTTCGTCCTCAAAGGCCTCCACCATTGGCTTCGGAGCAATCTTGACAGCCATCATAAGAGAAGCACTAGGGAAAGCACAAGATGGCAAGGTAGTTGGTGAGATGTTGAATAGGTCCCTTCCACACCGAGGATAGGAGCAATCTAGTGAAAGGACTGTGAGTGAGGACAAAGGAGAGCAGAAAGCACAATTTGGCCAAGGAAGAGCCAAGAAGTCAAAGAAAGAGACTCTGCAGAAGAAGGCCAAAGAAGAGAGGGAGAAGAATGAGAAAATAGATCTACACAAAGCACAAAGCAAGTTCAAAAGCACGAAAGAACGACGAAAGAAAGAAGAAAGAGATGAGCAAAGAGAATAAAAGAGGAATTCAAAAGCGCTAAGGACGAGAGAAAGAAAAGAGCTGAGGAGGAAGAAATGAGTTCAAGAAGAAGGAGGAAGAAGACATAGCTCTCGCTATATCCACCTCTCAGTGGAGCAACCTTCAAGACAAGAGGAGTTGGTAGCCATGACCCCACCTCAACACGAAGGTCCAAGCACCAGCTTTAAGGCACCCAAAGACATGCCGCCCCTAGTGATTGAGAGAAAGGGCACCCTGTCACTACACCCAACCAAGACTCCTCTACCATGGTAGATGCTAGCAATCCATTGGCATGGGTGCAGTTCGTGGTCAACAAAGAAGCAACTCAAGGCTCAAGTGCAAGAACCCCTGTGATGGGAGTAAGAAGACAGCATCTGCAAACATGGAATCTAGACAAAACCTCAAACGGTCGAAGATAAAGGCGTCTACAACTAATGGTCCCTCTGCACTGCCATTGTTCACAACCTATGATTCCTATGTGTAGACACTCTTGTCACAACTGGAATGGGCAAAGGAAGACAAGAAGATAGCCATCACTGAGCTTGAGGCCGAAAAGGAGACGATGGAAAAATCTCAATTAGAGAGAACCCATCATGTGGCCATCTATCAAAGAGAGATCAAGGAGCTAAAAGCAAAGCTCGAGACCAAAGGAGGAGAAGACGAGAGATGGCAAACAAAACTCATGGGGAAAACACATAGCGTCATGAGCCTACAATGCAATTTTAATGAGTTGGTGGCGATGTACAAGGATTTACAAAAAGAAAATGAAAAAATCTGAGATGTCGCAGAGCAGTTAACATCAATAGAAGAAGAGAGAAGCCGATGGCACCAAAAGCATATAGCAAATATAGAACAAAGGCTGTTGGCCTTGGGGCTTGAATAACAACAATGTTGAGATATCGAGCTCCACTCGTGATACGCCAGGGTGACCGTTGTATATTTATGTCACGGACTTGTCAGTTGCAGACGCGGTTGGTACACCGCCCATGAATAATAGCTACATGATAGCTATCCTTATCTACTCTAGTTCGTGGCTCAGTTAGTATGCCACCTTAGTTAGTTGAGTTTGGTTTGAGACCCATATATAGGGTTCTTCTATTTCTTTGTACTTGAGTTCTTTTGGCTTACACAACTAAGAAGAGGAAAACTGTTTTCAGCCTCCACCCTTGTGTGTCTTCCCCCATTGTGCAAGCAAGAAAGCTTCAAGCGAGACTCCTTCCTTCTCTCCCACAATCGTGACAAACAACACCAAGAAAGAGAAATTGAAGAACAAGAAAAGAGGGTAAGGGCATTAGCCTACAGGCACAACGAAAGCCTGGAAGAAATAAAGAAAAAAACAGATGATTGGGTGAACAAGAGTGAAGAAAAAGTGAGCACCTTAGTGAGCTAACTAGCCCTTGTAGAATGCAACAAGGTGCTAGAAGAGAGTAGGGAAGAGACTGCACAAGTGACCTTGGAAGCCCAACAACGCACCTTCCTCTGCACTCTCTTGGATACTATACAATTTGAGGAAGAGGAGGCCATTGAGTCCTTAAAGAAAAAGCTAGAGATCACCAGCAGGGCTTTAAGGCACGGGCTACATAACCAAATGCAAATTGTAGGGCCCACAAAGAAGTAAATCCACTAGAGCATAGGGGAGAAACGATGCGAAGACTGAGTGAAGACACAGGGCCAACTTTTGAAAGGGGGCAGCAAGCAGAGGCTCGTTAAAGGGAGGTTTTTACCACAAAGATGCCCCCACCACTCTTTTTGACCTCTAATGCTGGCCAATATATCTATTCTATGGTTGGATCAATGTGTGGCAAAAAGAAACATACGAACATCCATGTCACTGCACCTAGGGGTTCTCAAGCTAGGTGCTTTCGGTGGCCTCAGTCTGCCGGCTCTATCTCTAACCCCTAAGTTCATTTTTAATCCTCACATTACGCTTAGGGCACATGAAGGGTAGGATATATCAAGGGAGGTCACACTTGCCTATGGTTAGACTTGTCTCCCTAAGTCATGCATGGCACCCATAACGATACAGGGATTGGGTCCTCAAGTGTGGGACAATACCTAGGCTCAACCCAACTCCCAGTTCTACTAGCATGAGCACAATGTAGCACACAGTAAAGCACACGCAACCCCATGTAGTGTACCTTCTTTTCTTTTCAGGTACAAACAAAGACTACAACCCACCAACTTCGGATGCCCCATCATCCATGCAATACATTCTTGGCCCCCACCACCACAATCAGTTAATCAACCTCACCAATCCCCACAAGCCCCATCATCATCGACTCACACGACCACCCTTTTTACTCACAAACTCTTCGTTAGCTCAACACTATAAGTTTTAGGGTATTGGCACCCGTCTAGGAGGGGAGTAATCTTATACGACATGTCACCATGCAGCCAAAACAAAGCAGAGGTAAATCAAGGCAGCCCCAGTCAAAAAGTGAATGAAAAAGCTCATTTGGAATAGTGCAAGAGAAGGCAAGCTCAGAAAAAAATATGAGGGATCTCCAACTACTTTGGCGAGGTCCTCTCAAGGATGAGGGAGGTCCTATCAAGGATGAAGGATGCTCTCTCGAGGATGACGGAAAGCACCAAAGATTCTAGTAAGGTGCTCAGAAAGGATGGATATAAGCACCAAATATTCTAGCAAGGCTTTGTCGAGGATGAAGGAGAGCCTTCAAGGGCTCTAGCAAGGAAAGCGTGAGGTGCAATGTAATTCATTTTATCAGTGTGCCAAATGGATATCGATAAAGGGATAAGGCAACTTGAAGGGAATAAGGAAAAGCCATGTTAAGAGCACATGGTAGGGCAAGAGGACGGATCTGTCTAACACCATGGTCAATTTCAAAAATAGATCCATCCACCAGCCATTCTCCAATCATGGATTTTTCCGACACAATCTTCAATTTCAAGGATAGATCCACCCACCATCACCATTAGTGAGGGACCAGGCCCAACACGGTCTTCAATTTCAAGGGCCGATCCATCTAGCACCATCCCCCACACGAGCTTGTATACAAACTCAAAAACGTTATCCAGCTACAATCATCCCACCTTTCAACTACTACCCATCAATGCCATGGGATTGGCACTAGGCTAGGAGGGGGGTAATGTTAACCTCAATGCAAGAAGAAAGCATAAAAAGTGGAAGGGCGCAAGTGAGGACCTAAAAGAGGTGGACAGGAAGAAAATAGAACACAGCCAAAAAAGCAAGAAGAGAAACGGTCAAAAGCACAAGGGCAGCCTCAAAAGCTAAGTCAAAGGCAAAATCACATTTTTAAATGCAAGGCGCCCCAAAAACTTTTTGTAAAAGAGTGTCAGGCTCCCTCCTATGAAAATTGTAAACGTAGATGGACGGTAGAAAGAAAGCTAGAAAGATAGGAGGACAAGGGAAAAAAGGGCCTAGGCCATGAACAGCCACATAAAAAAAGGGAATAAGAGGATGACCGCCCAAAAGGGATTTGGGGTTTTGTATATAAAGTTAAAAAGTGAATGAGGAGCTCATTCTTTGGTGTGTGGTAAAGCGGATTGCTATTCTTCTCTCTTTCTTGCTTCATTGTGTATGCTTGAGAGAGGGAGTGTGAGAGTGTAAGGGTGAGGGATCAAGGAGAAGTAGCTCTCTATCATCTCCTCTCTTCTTCTCTTGTCTTGTCTTGTGCATGGCTATGGAGGATGGAGCTTGAAGGTGGATACTTAAGATTTCTTGAGCTCGCATCACGAATCGTCACTACAAGGAATTGGGCAATTAGCGACGCCGATTAGCGACGGCGGATATCGACGTCACTATTGGCGTCGCTATTTGCGTCTCTATTGGCATCGCTATTTGCGTCACATTTAGCGATGCCAATAGCGATGCCGCAGGAAAAAAAGCCCGGCCGAAACCCGAGCATCGTTTTCATTTCTTTTGCTTCGACTTTTGAGAGCGAGAGTGAGGGAGAGAGCGAAGGCTTTGTGAGAGAAGAAGAGGAAGAAGACTTGCTGCCGCCGCCGCCGCCGCCACCGCCGTTGTTCGCGAAGGAGAGGAGGAGCCCTCATTGCAAAGAGAAGCAGCCCCACGATCGCCATATCTCATTGGTAAGTCTCCCTCTCTCTTTTTTTTGCTTGTTGAAGGTTTAAATCGTTCTCTTTTGCTTGTTTAGGAGAGGAAATGAAAGAGAAGGAGAGGGAGAGGGGGAGAGAGGGAGAGAAAGAGAGGGAGAGGGAGAGGGAGAGTTCCTTCTCTCTCTCTCTCTCCCTTTTGCTTGTTTAATGCTTAAATTACTTTCTTTTTTGCTTGTTTAGGAGAGGAAACGAGAGAGTAAGAGAGAAAGAGAGGGAGAGGGAGAGGGAGAGGGAGAGAAAGAGAAAGAGAAAGAGAAATAAAGGGAGAGGGAGAGGGAGGGGGAGGAAATGAGAGAGGGAAAGAAAGAGAAAGAGAGGGAGAAGGAGGGAGAGTGCATTCTCTCTCTCCCTCTCCCTTTTGCTTATTTAATGTTTAAATCACTTTTTTTTTGCTTGTTTAGGAGAGGAAATGAGAGAGAAAGAGAGCGAGAGGGAGAGGGAGGGGAAGGAAATGAGAGAGGGATAGAAAGAGAAAGAGAGGGAGAGTGCATTGTATCTCTCCCTCTCCCTTTTGCTTGGAGGATGTTTAAATCACTTTATTTTTTGCTTGTTTAGGAAATGAGAGAGAAAGAGAGATAGAGAGGGAGAGGGAGAAAAAGAGAAAGAGAGGGAGAGGGAGAGGGAGGGGAAGGAAATGAGAGAGGGAGAGAAAGAGAACGAGAGGGAGAGGGAGAGGTGAGAGAAAGAGAGGGAGGGGGAGAGAGAGGGAGAGAAAGAGAGGGAGAGGGAGGGGAAGGAAATTTAAGATAATAGACTTATTGATAATGGTATGCAATATGCTTTGCCATGGGCCACGTACATTGGTAACTCTTTAAGATGGCTTAAAAATGGTCAATTCCTTCATAATGTCCAAGTAGGGGATCTAATTGTGATATGCATAATTCATTGTTTTTGTATTAACTTTATAGGCATGCCAAATTAGAAATCATGCCAACTAGTCAACGGAAGGACTAAAAGAAAATGATACC
Source organism: Lygodium microphyllum (assembly GCF_053477565.2). Taxonomy (NCBI): domain Eukaryota; kingdom Viridiplantae; phylum Streptophyta; class Polypodiopsida; order Schizaeales; family Lygodiaceae; genus Lygodium; species Lygodium microphyllum. Next base: position 89,612,167 of record NC_141157.1, read on the forward strand.
CTAGCTAATGGTCATTAAGGTACTTCATCAAAATGAACCCAAAAGTATTGTTATAGAAGAAGAAACCCTTAAATTGAGTATAGGATAATTTCTCTCAGGTCTTATGACTATGAGTAGAATTGATTGAGATAAATTTTATTACTATAGTTATTAAATTTCATAGATGGCGCGCATTAATTTTAAAATGGATTACTTATACTCAAAGCCAAGATATAACAAATAATTATCTACCGGGACAAACAAATCCTTGAGCATGATACAAGGCCGAGATATAACATCGGAATATCTCTCAACTACTATATACAATGCAAGATTTCTAGTCAACTTGCAACTTGACGTACATCTCCATAAAGCTATCCATTTAAGCCTCGTTTGTTGTAATGTAGATAAGATGGAAAACGAAGAAGGTCTTATTGTTCAAGACCGTGAGACGTATCTTAATCAGCGTGTCCCATGTCCTTGCTCTCAATGCAAGTTGGCAATTAGACGAAAACGCCGATTGTCTATAGAACACGTACGGCGATTTGGCGAGTTTCAATCTGAGATCATTGATCACGCGATTGCGGATTTTCGGCAAACGGTAATTTGAAGTTAATATTAATCATGCATTGTACTCTCAAGCTAATTGAAAACCATACACAATAAGATTGGGTCTTGTTGGCAAATTTTCTATCCAGGGAGGTGATGTCTCGACCCAAGGGGGAGTGCACCCTTTGCGGCCAATTAGAAGAGTTCGTGGACGTGCAATGGATGGATTGCAGGAGCCAATCAACCACTCGCAAGGCCCATCTATACTGTCAATGCCAGAGGAGACAAACAACCTTCCCGACCTGCCTACAATCTTGGAGCCTGAGATGGAGGCAATGATCGATGCATTGATTCCCATGGATGTTGAGACATCTGACCCGCTTAGAGAGGAAGCATCCATACCATTATATGATGGGTGCCGAGTATCTCGGTTGAAGACATTGCTTGCACTCTAAGTGTGCAAGCAAAATACGGTGGGAGCGATACGAGTGTGACTGAGTTATTCAGGTACCTTGCACACAGGCTTCATTGTTTTTTTTTAAACAGTATTATTGCAAACATTTGTGTTTTTTAAAGGTGTGTTATGATTTTTTTCAGGTTATTGAAATATCATATATTGCCACTTGCAAATACTATGCCTGAGTCTCGTGATGATACACGACATGTTTTACGGAAGCTTGGCATGGACTACAATAACATCCATGCATGTATCAACGACTGCATATTGTTTCGAGATGAATACGAGACTATGGAGACATGTCCAAAGTGTGGTGCTCACAGGTATCGACAGGACTTGCAAGGGTAAACCATCCCTCAAAAAGTTCTCAGACACTTTCCGCTCATCCCCCGCATAAACCACATGTTTCGCACGTCTGCCATGGCAAGCTTGACAATGTGGCATATGCAGAATAGGTCCACGGATGGAGTTCAACGAATATCAGGGGATTCGCGCGCATGGAGCCACATTGACTCTACCTTCCCAGGCTTTGCACGAGAGCCAAGGAATCTTCGGCTTGGTCTCGCCATGGATGGTGTGAACCCATTCGGTCTCACTCGACTTCTTACAGTGTGTGGCCTATAGTGCTTGTCAACTACAACATCCCTCCATGGCTTTCTACGAAGAAAAGACATCTCATCCTTAGCTTGCTCATCCCGGGCCGCTACAAAGTTAAAAATATGGACGTGTATCTTCGTCCATTAGTCGATGAGCTTAAGATTTTGTGGGAGGAGGGGGTCACAGTGCAAGATATGAGCATGCGCGATGGTCGACGGTCAGCCAACATTCGAGCCATTCTCATGTGGACGATGCATGACTTTCCGGGATTGGGAGAGTGCTCAGGTGAGCAGACCTTTGTTCTCGCTGGTAATATCTATATTTTATTTCATTCAATCAAGTATTCACTAGGTCGTGGATCACCTTATAGGTCTGGTTACCTCAGGTTATCATGCATGTCCATTGTGTGGGCCACAGTTAGACTCCCGACGGTCACGAACCATGAAGAAGATGGTATATCAAGGACACGCCGCTTTCTTGTTGGAGGATCATGAACTCAGGGAAGGTTTTCTTGGACGACCTCCAGTACGTATGAACGCTGCAAGCTGGTATGAGCTGAAAATGGTAAACCCGGAATCACATCCAAATGGAATGCGACGGTTCTCAGTTTTCTACGAGTTGCCATATTGGACCCACTTACAGGTCAACCACTTGTTGGATCCTATGCATATTTTCAAAAATGTGGGCAGCTTGCTATGGGACCACATCACAGGAAAGAGAGACACTATAGGGTCACGAATGGATTTAAAGGAGGTAGGTAAGATGGAGGCGCTTTGGCCATAGTCGAGTGCTGAAGGGGGAGTGCAGCTTCCTCGCGCTCCCTGGGTTTTGTCTACCAAAGAAGAGCGCATTGTGAAGCAAGTAATCAAGTCTATCCGCACTCCGACAGGTATGATGCGTTCTCTCAGGTCCGCATTTTCTAAATATGACCAAATGTCTGGGCTAAAATCCCATGATTGGCATAAGATATGTCAGGTTTGTGAAAAAAATGGATTGTAATTAGGGTGGGCATTTTGCAATTTGAAAAGTGGCCATTATTCATAATGCTTTCTCAGTTGTGGCAGTTTGTCCTACCGATCGCGATTGCAGGATGCCTTACTCTAGAAATTCGCGGGGCCATTTACAAGTTGTCGACTTTGGTGCAATGGATCTCACAGAAAGAGATTAAGACGTGCTCTATTTAATCTGCAAGGCGGGGAGCAATTGAGATGGTCTGTCTCTTTGAGAAATACCTGCCCACTAGCATGCTCATGATACAAGTTCACCTTCTTGTGCATCTTGTGGACGAAGTGGAGATTGCTGACCTGTCCATACACGATGGATGTTCTTCCTGCAGCGCTTCATGAAAACCCTGAAAGGCTTTGTGCGACAACGAGCTCGTCTAGAAGATAGCATGGCGGAAGGTTGGTTGGTATCAGAGGCGTTAGTGCATATCTCACAATGGCTACCAACGGTGGAACCAGACAATGAAATGCTATGGACGCTGAAGGACGATGATAGGCTGACTAGAGATGTGGTGGTTGGAAATGGGGTAGAAAAAAGAATGGATGCCTCAATGGAAGAGAAGGTGAATCACTTTTGTATGTTGCACCATGCCTCCATGGAGACATGGCTCGCCAAGTACCAGATTGCAAGGCAAGATGGAGAGGAAGCGCGAGTTGAATTCCGACGCACTACGCGTCACCGACCGATTTGATATCCCGAAGGCATGGAGGAGATGCCATGGTTTATGTCAACACGATGGTTGCATGGAGCCTTGACCGCAGCATCCAGCAAAGGGACAGAGGTCTCAATGGAGGAGTGGGAGTTCGTGAGGGGATGTAGTCCAAAGGTAATGAGGAGTTTAGAATGTGTCGTATCTAAATTTGCTTGCTACATCTAATTTGAGTGTTTCAATGTGCAGTACAAAATATATAGTGCAGCGTGGTTGCGCGGACGGCATTTTCGGGTGGAGCGTATTGACAAAATGCGCTCCACAATGGATTGTGGTGTCATGGCAAGGTTTGAGCAAGAGAGCCGGCGACGAGCAACGGATCCGAACACGGTTGTGGATGAGATGGAGTATTTTGGGAACTTGCAAAGTATTATTACGCTGGATTACCGTAGCTTCTCCATGATACTATTCTATGTGCAGTGGTTCAAAGTGATACTTGGAGAAGCTGGAGCAACAGATCGACGAGGTCCATCTGGATTTCTCAAAATAGATTCCGAAAAAAAATGGACGGATTTGCGTGACACCTTTGTGTTGTCGGCCCATTGTGAACAGGTACAAACAATCATTTGCTTGCTAATTGTAATACGACATGATTTATGTCACAATGGTTTGAACTCGCTTTGTAAGTGTTTGTGAATAGGTAATCTTCTATCCAAACCCCCGACAGCCTTGATGGTGGTATGTTATACCTTCAACTCCTCAAGGTGCGAGAGTGTATGATCAAAGCAATGTTCCAGTCATAGATGAAGAAAATATGCAAATAGAGGGATCGATATTACAAGGGGTGGAGGCCACCGCAAGCTTGGAGCCCGCATCGGCTAACAATGATGGAAATACAGAAGTTGTAGAATTTTTTTAGAACGAGGCAGACTCGTTCTTTTGTGGTAACATGTCTATCAACCTTCCAGTGTATGCAGAGTTGTGTCAGGAGATTAACATGGGACCATAGAATACTTCATTCTTGGAGAATTGTATTACTCAATTTGTTGTTTAGATCTTCCATAAAGGTAGATAAGATATGCATTTTATGAGGGATTTTTCAAAAATTATTTATATTAATGTGCTTTGTATAGTTTAAATTGATTATTCTAACATCATTTTTTATCTGTGTAGGTATCGACATTTTCAGGATGAGTCGAGGGATGAGTGATGAGGAGTTTCAGGACATGATGGCACGCATGTCTCCAGATCAGCTCGCGAGATTCAGAGAGATGGCAAATCAAGAGCTGTCTCGTTTATCGTCAGGGCGCTCTGCTAGATCAGCTTCCACCACAAGGGAATGGGGCAATAGCGACGCCGATTAGCGACAGCGGATGTCGGCGTCGCAATTGGCGTCGCTATATGCGTCGCATTTGCGACGCAAATAGCGACGCATATGCGACGCAAATAGCGACGCATATAGCGACGCCGCAGGGAAAAAAAGCGCGGACGAAACCAGAGCGCCGTTTTCATTTTGTTTTCTTCGCCTTTTGAGAGCGAGAGCGAGGGAGAGAGCGAGGGAGAGAGCCAAGGCTTTGTGGGAGAAGAGGAGGAAGAGACTTGCCGCCGCCGCCGCCGCCGCCACCGCCACCGTCGTTGTTCGTGAAGGAGAGGAGGAGCCCTCGTTGCAAAGAGAAGCCGCCCACGCTCGCCATATCTCATTGGTGAGTCTCCCTCTCTCTTTCTTTTACTTGTTGAAGGTTTAAATCGTTCTCTTTTGTTTGTTTAGGAGAGGAAATGAAAGAGAAGGAGAGGGAGAGGGAGAGAGAGGGAGAGAAAGAGAGGGAGAGTGCATTCTCTCTCTCCCTTTTGCTTGTTTAATGTTTAAATTACTTTCTTCTTTGCTTGTTTAGGAGAGGAAACGAGAGAGTAAGAGAGAGGGAGAGGGAGAGGGAAAGAAAGAGAAAGAGAAATAGAGGGAGAGGGAGAGGGAGGGGGAGGAAATAGGAGAGGGAGAGAAAGAGAAAGAGAGGGAGAAGGAGGGAGAGTGCATTCTCTCTCTCCCTCCCTCTCCCTTTTGCTTGTTTAATGTTTGAATCACTTTATTTTTTACTTGTTTAGGAGAGGAAATGAGAGAGAAAGAGAGTGAGAGGGAGAGGAAGGGAAAGGAAATGAGAGAGGGATAGAAAGAGAAAGAGAGGGAGAGTGCATTGTATCTCTCTCTCTCTCCCTTTTGCTTGGAGGATGTTTAAATCACTTTATTTTTTGCTTGTTTAGGAAATGAGAGAGAAAGAGAGATAGAGAGGGAGAGGGAAAAAAAGAGAAAGAGAGGGAGAGGGAGAGGAAGAGGGAGAGGGAGGGGGAGGGGAAGGAAATGAGGGAGGGAGAGGGAGAGGGAGAGGGAGAGGGAGGGGGAGGGAGGAAATGAGAGAGGGAGAGAAAGAGAACGAGAGGGAGAGGGAGAGGGTGAGGGTGAGAGAAAGAGAGGAAGAGAGGGAGAGGGAGAGAAAGAGAGGGAGAGGGAGAGAAAGAGAGGGAGAGGGAAGGGAAGAAAATTTAAGATAATATACGTATTGATAATGGTATGCAATGTGCTTTGCATACGGCCACGTACTTCATCAAAATGAACCCAAAATTATTGTTATAGAAAAAGAAACCCTTAAATTGAGTATAGGATAATTTCTCTCAGGTCTTATGACTATGAGTAGAATTGTTTGAAATAAATTTTATTACTATAGTTATAAAATTTCATAGATGGCGCGCATTAATTTTAAAATGGATTACTTATACTCAAAGCCGAGATATAACAAAAAATTATCTACCGGGACCAACAAATCGTTGAGTATGATACAAGGCCGAGATATAACATCGGAAAATCTCTCGACTACTATATACAATGCAAGGTTTATGGTCAACTTGCAACTTGACGTACATCTCCATAAAGCTATCCATTTAAGCCTTGTTTGCTGTAATGTAGATAAGATGGCAAACGAAGAAGGTCCTATTGTTCAAGACCGCGAGTCGTATCTTAATCAGCGTGTCCCATGTCCTTGCTCTCAATGCAAGTTGGCAATTAGACGAAAACGCCGATTGTCTATAGAACACGTACGACGATTTGGCGAGTTTCAATCTGAGATCATTGATCAGGCGATTGCAGACTTTCAGCAAACGGTAATTTGAAGTTAGTATTTTTCATGCATTGTACTCTCAAGCTAATTGAAAACCATACACAATAAGATTGGGTCTTGTTGGTAAATTTTGTATCCAGGGGGGTGATGTCTCGACCCAAGGGGGAGTGCACCCTTTGCGGCCAATTAGAAGAGTTCGTGGACGTGCGATGGATGGATTGCAGGAGCCAATCGACCACTCGCAAGGCCCATCTATACCGTTAATGCCGGAAGGCTTTGTGCGACAACGAGCTCGTCCGGAAGGTAGCATGGCGGAAGGTTGGTTGGTGTCAGAGGCGTTAGTGCATATCTCACAATGGCTACCAACGGTGGAACCAGACAATGAAATGCTATGGACGCTGAAGGACGATGACATGCTGACTGGAGATGTGGTGGTTGGAAATGGGGTAGAAAAAAGAATGGATGCCTCAATGGAAGAGAAGGTGAATCGCTTTTGTATGTTGCACCATGCCTCCATGGAGACGTGGCTCGCCAAGTACCAGATTGCAAGGCAAGATCGAGAGGAAGCACGAGCCGAATTCCGACGCAGTACGCGTCACCGACCGATTCGATATCCCGAAGGCATGGAGGAGATGCCGCGGTTTATGTCAACACGATGGTTGCATGGAGCCTTGACCGCAGCATCCAGCGAAGGGACAGAGGTCTCAATGGAGGAGTGGGAGTTCTCGAGGGGATGTAGTCCAAAGATAATGAGGGGTTTAGAATGTGTCGTATCTAAATTTGCTTGCTACATCTAATTTGAGTGTTTCAATGTGCAGTACAAAATATATAGTGCAGCGTGGTCGCGCGGACGGCATTTTCGGGTGGAGCGTATTGACAAAATGCGCTCCACAATGGACTGTGGTGTCATGGCAAGGTTTGAGCAAGAGAGCTGGCGACGAGCAACGGATCCGAACACGGTTGTGGATGAGATGGAGTATTTTGGGAATTTGCAAAGTATTATTACGGTGGATTACCGTAGCTTCTCCATGATACTATTCGACGTGCAGTGGTTCAAAGTGGTACTTGGAGGAGTTGGCGCAACAGTTCGACGAGGTCCATCTGGATTTCTCGAAATAGATTCCGAAAAAAAATGGATGGATTTGTGCGACACCTTTGTGTTGCCGGCCCATTGTGAACAGGTGCAACTAGGCATTTGCTTGCTAATTGTAATACGACATGGTTTATGTCACAATGGTTTGAAGACGGTTTGTAAGTGTTTGTGAACAGGTAATCTTCTATCCAAATCCCCGACAACCTCGATGGTGGTATGTTATACCTTCAACTCCTCGAGGTGCGAGAGTATACGATCAAAGCGATGTTCCAGGCATAGATGAAGAAAATATGCAAATAGAGGGATCGAAATTACAAGGGGTGGAGGCCACCGCAAGCTTGGAGCCTGCATCGGCTAACAATGATGGAAATACAGAAGTCGTAGAATTTTTTGAGAACGAGACAGACTCGTTGTTTTGTGGTGACATGTCTATCGACCTTCCAGTGTATGCAGAGTTGTGTCAGGAGATTAACATGGGACCATAGAATACTTCATTCTTGGAGAATTGTATTACTCAATTCGTTGTTTAGATCTTCCATAAAGGTAGATAAGATATGCATTTTAAGAGGTATTTTTCAAAAATGATTTTATTAATGTGCTTTGTATAGTTTAAATTGATTATTCTAACATTATTTTTTATTTGTGCAGGTATCGACATTTTTAGGATGAGTCGAGGGATGAGCGATGAGGAGTTTCAGGAGATGATGGCACGTATGTCTCCAGATCAGCTCGCGAGATTCAGAGAGATAGTAGATCAGGAGCTATCTCGTTCTTTGTCAGGACGCTCTGCTAGATCAGCTTCGGCGCGATCAGATGCTTCAGCTTCGAGTAGACGATCTCGACGCTCGCGACTTGGGCCAGAGGGAGGGACTGCGACTGCAGGAGGATCAGGGGGGTGCTGCTGTGGAGACACGGACGCGGTGTCTCCGTCTCGTCGTTCAGCTGGAGCTCGGTCACCGCCAGGATTTGTCACACCTGTGGGGACGTCCACTCCAGTTACTCCGGCTTTTGCGCAGCCGTCGGCAGATGTCACGCCTTTTGGTGGCACTCCTTTTGGTGGCACCCCCTCTGGTGGCACTCCTTTTGGTGGCACACCCTCTGGCGGCACCCCTTTGTCTGGCACTCCGGGAGAGGGTACCCCCGTCGGTACACCGGATGTTCAGGGATCTCCTGGATATGCCCAGGAGCGTGGACGGAGATGGGAGAGGGCCCATACACGGCACACTCCTAGGGATTATGGATACCTAGTGGATGGCAGGTCAGGAGCCATTATCATGAATGATGAGGGGAGGAGGGTGATGGCTCGCATGAGGAAGTTGTGCCAACAAGTTTTTCGGCACAACGTCCTAGATCATTGGAGGAACATACCGGAGGGGAGCAAGGAGTACATAGTAGCATCCTTGCACGAGGAGTTCCTGGTGCCAGCCGCAGTGGATAGATTCTCTACGGGCTGGATGATGGATTGCATGCGTGCATACATGTCACATAGATGATCCGACGCACGCAAGGCAGTTAAGAGTGGGGCTCCAAAGCCCGGGTGGTTAGATGCAGACGACTGGCACCGACTGAGGGAGGAGGCTACAAATTCGCCAGGACGTTGGAGTCAGCAGCGGGAGGCGGTGAGGGCACGAATCGAGGCCGGATCGGTACATCATCTTGGGAGTGGCGGCCACATGACATATTTGGAGGACTTTGTAAGATTCTCTTTTGTCTTGCTTATTTGTTTTTTTGAGATATTCTTTGTACTGACAATCATGTTTCTAACAGTTAGCATTTTGTTTTCTTTGCAGCACTCCATTACAAATCGCTATCCGCAAGGCCTTGAGACTCGATATGCGGAGAGGCACGGTCTCACATCATTGATCGACCGATTGTATAGACGCGGCGGCCCAGTAAGTCACTCATCTTTCTTGTCCGTAGTTACCATGAGATATTTGAATGCATTATTGTATGGTGGATTGATATGTTGTTTCTTTTTCTACAGAATCCGTTTGATGCTCCTTTACAGCGGGAAGAGCTTTCGGGGGATGACGATTTGTAGCTCGCCCTTGGATCCTTAGAGCTCACATACCTTTAGTTTTTAGTCGCCCGATCTATGTAGACATTTTCTATGTATTAGTGATATTGTTTTATGATTGTACCAATCGCATTTTATGCGATATCATGTATTTATTTCATCCATCAGTTTTATGATTTCAGTATACATTCTTTTTGTTTGCAAACGCTTTGTATGAAGCAGTGCAGAAACTATTTTGTATGGCTCTCATACAGCACACAGTGCTATATGTGGCTGCCCTGCCACAAATTTTTTTTTTCTCTGTTACCGTCGCTATTTGCGTCGCAAATTTACTGCACGCGTCGCTATTGCCGTCGCTATCAGCGTCGCAAATTTACTGTAACCGTCGCTATATGCGTCGCTATATATGCGACGCATATAGCGACGGTTATAGCGGTTGCTATATGCGTCGCTATATATGCGACGCATATAGCAACGGTTATAGCGACGATTCTATGGCGTCGTTAATAACGACGCTTTTTGCGACGACGGGGGCAAATTTTGTTGTTTGTATTTTCGTCGCTTTAAACGTCGCTATAAGGTCTATATCTTGTAGTGTTTAGCGCGATCAGATGCTTCAGCTTCGAGCAGACGATCTCGACGCTCGCGACTTGGGCCAGAGGGAGGGACTGCGACTGCAGGAGGATCAGGGGGGTGCTGCTGTGGAGACATGGAAGTGGTGTCTCCATCTCGTCGTTCAGCTGGAGCTACGTCACCTCTAGGATTTGTCACACCTGTGGAGACGTCCACTCCAGTTACTCCGGCTTTTGTGCAGCCGTCGGCAGATGGCATCTCTTTTGGTGGCACTATTTTTTGTGGCACCCCCTTTGGTGGCACCCCTTTGAGTGGCACTCCGGGAGAGGGTACCCCTGTCGGTACACCGGATGTACAGGGGTCTCCTGGATATGCCCAGGAGCGTGGACAGAGATGGGAGAGGGCCCATCTTAGGCATACTCCTAAGGGTTATGGATACCTAGTGGATAGCAGGTCAGGAGCCATCATCATGAATGATGAGGGGAGGAGGGTGATGGCTCGCATGAGGGAGTTGTGCCAACAAGTTTTTCGGCACAACGTCCTGGATCATTGGAGGAACATACTGGAGGGGAGCAAGGACTACATAGTAGCATCCTTGCACGAGGAGTTCTTGGTGCTAGCCGCAGTAGATAGATTCTCTACGGGCTGGATGATGGATTGCATGCGTGCATACATATCACATAGACGATCCAACGCATGCAAGGCAATCAAGAGTGGGGCTCCAAAGCCCGAGTGGTTAGATGTAGACGACTGGCGCCGACTAAGGGAGGAGGCTACAGATTCGCCAGGACGTTGGAGCCAGCAGTAGCAGGAGGCGGCGAGGGCACGAATCGAGGCCGGATTGGTGTATCATCTTGGGAGTGGCGGCCACAGGACATATTTGGAGGACTTTGTAAGTTTCTCTTTTGTTTTGCTTATTTGTTTTTTTTAGATATTCTTTGTACTAACAATCATGTTTCTAACAGTTAGCATTTTGTTTTCTTTGTAGCACTCCATTACAAATCGCGATCCGCAAGGCCTTGAGACTCGATATGCAGAGAGGCACGGTCTCAAGGCATTGATCGACTGATTGTATAGACGCGGCGGCCCTGTAAGTCACTCATCTTTCTTGTCCGTAGTTACCATGAGATATTTGAATGCATTATTGTATGGTGGATTGATATGTTGTTTCTTTTTCTGCAAAATCTGTTTGATGCTCCTTTGCAGCGGGACGAGCTTTCGGGGGACGAGGATTTGTAGCTCGCCCTTGGATCCTTAGAGCTCATACACCTTTAGTTTTTAGCCGCCTGATCTATGTAGACATTTTCTATATATTAGTGACATCGTTTCATGATTGTACCAATTGCATTTTATGCGATCATGTATTTATTTCATGTATCAGTTTTATGATTTCAGTATACATTCTTTTTGTTTGCAAACGCTTTGTATGCAGCAGTGCAGAAAGCTGCCCTGCCACAATTTTTTTTTTCTCTGTTACCGTCGCTATTTGTGTCACAAATTTACTGCTCGCATCGCTATTGGCATCGCTATAAGCGTCGCCAATTGTCTGTAACCGTCGCTATAGCGACGCCTATAGCGACGCATATAACGACGGTTCTATGGCGTCGTCAATAACGACACTTTTTGCGACGACGGGGGCAAATTTTGTTATTTGTATTTTCGTCACTTTAAACGTTGCTATAAGGTCTATATCTTGTAGTGAGTGAAGCTACAAGTGTGCTTGAGGGAGGAGGCAACTCATTTGGGCATCAAGGTAACCTTATTATACCTCAATAGGATTGAAGGTGCATCAGCTAGGTGAGAGATAGCCATAGATGTTCTTTTGAAATGCTTGAAAGAATAAGCGGTCTGTGGGTCTTAGAAATTGAGCATAAGCTCACCTATACACCCCCTACAAAGTAACCTCTCAATATGAAGGTTGGTCCAAACTCTCCAAAAGGCGAAAAAGCTAATCCCCCTTGGAAAAGAGACCCACAACTAGCCTTGGGGGAGGTCTAGGATGCTTTCCTTTATCATGTTGCAAACTTAGAACATTAGGATTTTGATTCAATTTAATCAGCTTCCTAAGTGCATCAAGTTAAACTTGTATGTACTATTATAAGCACAATCAATTGTCTCTCAAGCAATATTTCTACACAAATAGGGAGGTAATTAGAGTAAGATCTTAACCTAGTGGCAATTCTTTCCAACTTGGTCCTCTTTCTAGCTTCTAGGATTTCTCCTAGTTTCCTTTCTGATTTTCCTTTTCTAATTCTCCTTTTTGAGATCTAAATTTTGATTACTCTTTCTTCATTGGATGTTTCCTTGGTTATCATTAGTCCTTGTTCGCAATCTTGCACATAACCCTTATTTAAGGTTACTTATTCTTGACTATTTTCTTTCGACTTCTATAGGTTGGGAGATATTTAAAAATTTTCCTAATTTGTGGAATTACGTTAGAACCTTGGAATCACAATTGTTCCTCTTGAAAGATACATGAATCAATAAGGCTAGTATTTTCCTTAAGAATTTTAGATTTCTATTTTTCTCAAATGAGAATTATATCATCCTTTTTGTTGCTTCATGACTTAGGGTTTTTATTTTGATTTGATTTGGATACCCTAGGTTCTAATAGTTACATACTCAATTTATTAACTTCTAATGACTTTGTATGCAATTTAATAATATTTGACTTAATCTTAATAGTGGTGAAATTTTGTCTAAAGAGGATACTTCCAATCAATAATTTTAATTACCTACTTTAATTATATTGAATTACTTTATATGGTTTATAAATACTAGGAAAAATTATTTTTAAAATAATGTTATATATTAGTGACTTTAAAAATACAAAAAGAAATTATTAATACAATTTTTTTTGCTTTTTCTATAGCTAAAGAAATAATCTTAATGTATTTTCACTTTTTCTTGTAGCTAAAGAAATATACTTGATGCAAGTTCTTACTTTCTAATTCTCACTAAAAATTGTTGTAGATTTTACTAATGATCCTTCTTGAGTAAACAACCGATTTCCTTGATGCACTTTATTTATATGTAGCTAGAGATAATTTATTCAATGCATTATAATGCCGTGCAATTTATCCTACCTTTCGAAATTTAAAATTCTAAATTAATAACCCTTATTTGTTCTAATATTTCTTTCTTGTTAGATTTCCATTAAGCTATAACTTCTTCGCTGAATAATTAACTCTTTTACTTAGATTCTTATTCATATATTAATAAATGATCATTTATTTGTGGACTTGGTTTTGTGTTGCATGTGACAACATATTGACCATGTTCATGATCATATTCGAAACTCCCACATTTCAGAATATTGTCTCCTTCGAAGGTATCACGAGTAGGGAGTCCGTGTATGCTATTGTTGAATTTGATGGTCTTGATGAGGAGTCTTGAATGGCTATTGCGTAATACCACAATAGGGTGAAATTATCATAGACCGAGGAGTACATCTTGGGATTTTTGATGATGGCATCCTCTTGCTCTTTTTCGTCTCACTTTTTGTCTCCTTCTTTCACTCCTTATGTCTCTCTTCTCCTCCTCTTCTCTTCTTCTCCACCTTTTCTCTTCTTCCTTTGTCTCTCTTCTCCTCCTCTTCTCTTTTTCTCCACCTCTTCTCTTCTTCTTCACCACCACCACCACCACCACCACCACCACCACCACCACCACCACCACCACCACCACCACCACCACCACCACCACCACCACCACCACCACCACCACCACTACTACTACTACTACTACTACTTCTTCTTCTTCTTCTTCTTCTTCTTCTTCTTCTTCTTCTTCTCTCTCTCTCTCTCTCTCTCTCTCTCTCTCTCTCTCTCTCTCTCTCTCTCTCAGCAATGAGTGGGTGAAAGGAGAAAGAGCCATTAGCCTAAGCTACGGCTAATCTACTATAGGCTAATATTTATTGGTTTTAATGAAGATATCTTCTTATTGAGAGCTGGCATGGTTTACCTAGGAATAAATGCATTGTGGTAGATTTGCTGATGCTTGTCATGTATTTGAGAAAGGCGACGATTACAGTGATTTCAAGGAGGATTGCACAGTATGGCAACAATAGTGACTTTGTCATCTTCTTCTTTTTTCCTCCTATTTTTTTCCTTATTAAGGTTACACTTTATTTCTTTCACTCCTCTCCTATAAGCCTTGTTCGCATGGTTTGGGGTACTACATCCTCTCCCCCTTTAGAGTAATTGGGATGTTTTCATCTTGAGAGAACTTAGGATTGTGGATTTTAGAATAAGTGAAAATCATAGAGCCTGTGGGTTAAGACTCATTAATGCTTCTGTTATGCTACTTTGACAACCTAGAATACTTGAAATTTAAGAGTATATGGGCAAGATATAATAGTCATTATAAAGCAATTCTTATTGTAAGAATGGGGTTTGCTACATCTCATGAAGCACTTTCTAGGATTTTATTCAATCCTAGTCCTTTATTACAAAAGAAACTAGGAATGTTGTTTACATAGGGTGTCCTCCTCCATCCACGTGGCATTCTCCTCAGGATAGACTTTCCATTGGATGAGATATTTCTTAATGGTTTTGCTTCTAAGGATGCATTCTCTTACATCCATTATTCTATCACGTTGAAGCTCAAGGACTCCTTGGCTTGGCATTATACCTTGTTGATCATCAAGAACATGATCAGGATTGGGTGCATACCTTTTTACAAGGCTAATATGAAATACATTGTGAACTTTTAGATGTTTGAAGCTTATAAGCATTGAGTCCCAAACACTCAAGAGTCTTGTTACCCCAAGTATAAAGAACCCTTGTTAGGACACACACGAATAAAAACTATGTCTCCTTCTTTGAAGACCCATCCTTGACTTCCTAGATTGGCATATGCGTTTTGTCAATCCTTGGAAACTTGGATATCATGTCTAATAGCCTTAAATTGTTCACCCATCTCTTCCAGCATATTCCTGGAAGCTTCTACTTTTAGGGTAGGGACAAAAATGCTTAGTGGGGTAAGGCATTCTTGTCCATACAAATCTTGGATGGGATGATCTAGATGTTTTTTTTTTAAATTTCACCAAAGTTAGGTATTATATCCAATGCTTAGGTTTGTTAAAGTAGTAAGTTATAAATATGCCTTTTGATGACTTAGTTGACTCATTCAGTTTTCCCATTAGTTTGAGGATGATAGGTGATACTGAAATAAAGTTGATTACCAATGGCCTCAAATAAACTCTTCCAAAAATGAGAAGTGTAAAGAGAATCACGATCACATATGATCCTTGTAGTCTAAAGATTTCCTTCACAAAGATCCTTGATATATCTGAAGCCTTGTAGTTGGTTTTAATTAGCATAAGATGAGTAACCTTAGTTAGTATATCCACAACTAATAAGATTGAATTGTGTCCTCCTTGCACAAAGGGTAATTCAACTATAAAATCCATGCTAATAAATTTCCTCTTCATTTGTGGGATGTAAAGTGGTTTGAGCTTTCCTAGCATCTTAATACACTTAGCCTTTGCAACTAAAGCATTCACTGACATATTTAAGCACATCTCCTTTGAGCTATTTCCAATGAAAGATTCATCTTATAGTGTTTATAATCTTTGCATAGCCATGATGTCATAAGAAAGGAGAATCATGGCTTCCTAAAGTATCTTCTTTTTGAGGTCATGACTTCTTGGGATGCACAGTCTCATCTTGAAGTAGACAAGTCCTCCTTCTATACAGAATTTCAAGTACCTGAGCTTTAACTTATGGCCTATGTCCTTGGATATGACTTCTTTTATCATCTATTGATACCTTGGATCCTTACCCACTTCCTCCCTACCCATTTTTATGATTGGACTACTAGGCATTAACACCATTGCTATTAGAGATATTTCCTTAGAGGGTTCTTCTAAGATAAGGGTGTTGAGAAATGCTTTGTGGCTTAGAGCATCCACAATAGAATTTTCCTTATTTGGCCTATACTTGATCTCAAAGTCATACTCTTGCAAGACTTCAATCAATTGTCGTTGTCTCATGTTTAGGTCTAGTTGAATAAAGATCCACTTGAGACTCTTAGGACTGATGACTAAGGTGAACTTACTACCAAGAAAATAGTGTCTCCATATTTTGAGAGCACAAATTATATTAAGTAGCTCTAGATCATGGGTAGCATAGTTTTTCTCATGAATCTTTAGCTCCTAGAAGAATAGGTTGTTAGATGGCCTTCTTCCATGAGCACACCAACCTAACACAAGAGAGCTTGTATCGATGAAAACTTCAAAATTTTAGTTCAAGTTGGGTAGTTTTAGAATAGGAGTTGCGATTAACCTCCATTTAAGCCTTTCAAAGATAGATTGTTCAATGGGAGTCAATACAATGGCAGTTTTCTTCTTGAGTAAATAAGTTAAGGATGCATAATCAAGGCACAGTCCTTGATAAAAATAATGTAACATCCTATCAAACCCAGCAAACTTCAGACTTCCCTAATTGTCATTGGGGGTGCCCAGTCTTGTACATCTTTAACTTTGGGAGGGTCTACCATGATCCCTTTGATAGAGACTATACATCTATGGTACTCAATGTGCCTCTTAAAGAAGGCACATATCTTCTTCTTAGCATAAAGCTTATGCATCCTCATTATTTCAAGGAAAAATCATCAAATTTGTGATTTATGATCTTCATCCCTCTTTAAGTAGGTTAGGATGTAATCAAATAAGACAATAACTAAGTCATCAAGATAGGTCCAAAAGATATCTTGCATCAACCTATTAAAGGTTGTGGGTGCATTGGTTAATTGAAAAGACATCACAATGAATTTGTAATGGTCGTACCTTGTGTTAAATGTAGTTTTTGGAATGTATTCTTCTTTGATCCTTATCTGATAATAGCTTAATCTTAGATCAAATTTTGAGAAGATCCTTGCACCTTAAAGATGGCTAAGTGACTTGTCTATCCTCATAATTGGATATGTTCTTGATTGTCACCTTGTTTAGCCCATGGTAGTTGTTGGGAGCTTACCCTCAACTGCCAAGACCCACGGACCGCTTATTGTTCATGCATTTCAAGCCAAGCACTAATGGCTACCTCTCACATAGCCAATGCGCTATCCCCCTCTAAGAGTATAGTGAGCTTACCTCTATGTTGGATCGAGTATCCTCATCCTTCAAGCACACCAGTAGCTCCATGATTCTTGATGCGAGCTCAAGCCTCCACCTTTAAGCTCCATCCTCCATAGTTGTGTGACATGAGATAAGAGAAGAGAAGAGAAGAGAAGAGAAGAGAAGAGAAGAGAAAAAGAAGAGAGGAGATAATGGAGAGATTTTTCTCCTTGATCCCTCACCCTCACACACTCACTCCCTCACACTCCCTCTCTCAAGCACACACAAGCAAGCAAGACGGAGAGCAGAAGAGAAGAAGACAAGTCCACTTTGCCACACACCAAAGAATGAGCTCTTCATTCACTTTTTAACTTTATATACAAAACCCTAAATCCCTCTTGGACAGTCATCCCCTTTTTAACATGGCCGGCCCTATTTCCCATTGTCCTCCTATCTTCCTAGCTTCCTTCCTATCGCCCATCGGCCTTTACAATTTGCATAGGAGGGAGCCTAGCACTTTTTTATAATAGTTTTAAGGATGCCTTGCATTTAAAAATGTGTTTTTACCTTTGAATTAGGTGCCTTACATTTAAAAATGCGCTTTTGTCTTTGAATTGATTTTTAAGGCCTTCCCCCTTATGCCTTTAGCTGTTCTCCATCCTACTTCTTCTGTTGCATCCACATTCTTGACTTTTTTTTCTTTGATCTCAAACTAGGGTTAACATTACCCCCTCCTAGATGAGTGCCAGTCCCATGGTACTTGTGGAGCTTTTCTTATGAGGGCTTGGTTCTTGGAAGGGTGGTTGTCGAGGTGATGATGGACCTTGTGTGGGTGGGTATTGGGTGAGAAGTTTGGCAAATGATTGTGTTGTTAGAGGCCTAAGATATGTTGCATGGATGGTAGGACCTCTAATGTTGGTGCAGCATCCGTCATTACCTGAAAGAGAAGAAGTGCACTATACTTAGGGCGTGTGTCTACCTTAATGTGTGGTGAATTGTGCTTGTGTAAGTGGAACTGGGAGCTGGGTCTTACCATAGGTAAGACTAGGTGGTGTCTCACACTTGAGGACCCTGTTCGTGTATAAGGGATATGCGGTGGGTGTGGCTTAGGGAGATAGGTCTAACTGTAGCGAGTGTGACCTCCCTAGGTATGTCCTACCCTTGATGTTCCCTAAGCATGTATAGTGGGGAATCAAAAGGGCTAGGGGCTTAGGGACAGAGCCAACCGCCAGACTGAAGCCACTAGATATACCTAACTTGAGAACCCCTAGATGCAGTGCTTGTGGCCTATGTGAAGTGAGGTGGTCTAACTGCTTGCTTATGAGATGCTTCTCTTTCCTCTTTGTTTTTTCTTTTTTGGAATTAGATAGTCATGATGAGAGCTAGTCTTTGTCATCTAAGTGGGGTGGAGATGGAGGCCTATGAGATTTATTCAAGAATTGCCTACTCTACAAGTACCTTTTGAGGTTCAAGCGGACTTGCAAAGTGATAGTAGAAAGAAATGGATGATTGCAATGCGTAAAGCGGCTATCATTCATAACTTCAAGAAGGGAAAAGCAAAATGAAGGGAGAAGAGTAGCTCGCATCATCAATTGAGTCATGGCATAGATATCTATGGCATTGGGATCAAATAGAGGGGTTCAAGGCCACATTATTGTGGAGTGGGATCTTGTCTAAGTAGTATTCTAAGTAGTCTAAGGTAATTACATGTAGTGATGAAAGTAGGGTTGGGGCAAGAGAAGAATTCATCTATAAAGTGGACTATAGAGTCATACAAATATTTGGATGTGAAGACAAGGGCCTCTTCAAGTTTAGTACAATTCACATTGTAGTTTATAGGAAAGTCATATTGATCGTGGACATTGGTGTCAAAATCCACCCCTACTCCTCGAGGGTATGGCATGAACATTGGGTTGTTTTTCTCGAAGGACAGGATGTTATAAAAAGCCATCCAAGTGTCCATATTCACATCATAGATGTGCCTTCTCCATGTGGGTTGGCACTTGTAGCCAAGCACAGATCTAGGCACTTCAAAAACTTTATTCTGCCAAAATTGGGAAACTTCTGTGCCCCATAAGGTGGGGTTCTACTCTCTTTCAACCAGCCATTTCTCCCCGAGCTTGCTTCTGATATTAATCACTTCTTCCACCACCTTGATTGGCAAAACCCTATGCAAGTTGGCGGGGAATTGGAAACTAAGATCAAAGGGGTTTCTAGCAGCTTCCTATTGTCCCCAGATTATCAGGTCCGAGTGAAAGCTTGTTGGGAAGTCGTCCTGGCTTGGTGGCATAGGTGAAAAGTGTGTCTTTATTGGATACTCTTTAGAGTAGAAAGGGTATCGCTATTATAACCCTATCACATGTAAGTTCAGAGTGAGCAGGGATGTCATCTTTGATGAAATGAGTAGTTGGTATGCATCTAGTGGTGATGCATTGGATGATAATGATGATCATGACACTCATGTGCAGGATGAAAAGTAAAAATCACGGACTCTTAGTGGACCTAGTAGCACTATAGATAAAGACAAAGGAAATAATAAAGTGTCAGATGGCATTGATGCAGTTCTTGATGGAGACTCCAGTGGCTCAGAGAGCTTGGATGATAAGCTTGGTATTTCTTCTGTCAAGAAACCAAGTGTACAGAGAGCTCATAGTAATGTAAAGGCTCCATTGAGTGATCCGGTGGTACGCAGATCTAGCAGGGTAAGATACCCTATTAAAAAATTTGGTTTTGAAGGTTATGTAGCTCACCATTATGCTTATATGGTGAAACTAGTTGAGGATGTTGAGCCCACATGTTTTGAGGAGGCTGTTGGTCATGCTCATTGGGATGTAGCAATGGATGAGGAGATGGCTGCATTAAAGGCCAATAATACTTGGGATCTAGTATCATTGCCGAAGGGCAAGAAAGCTATTGGATGTAAGTGGGTTTATAAGATTAAGCACAATGCAGATGGTTCTATTAGTAGGTACAAAGCTAGGCTGGTTGCAAAAGGCTATGCCCAGACATATGGCATAGATTATGAAGAAACCTTCAGTCCAATTGCCAGGATGGCAATTGTCAGATATGTGATTGCTTTGGCAGCAGCCAAAGGTTGGAGGTTGTAGCAAATGGATGTGAAGAATGCCTTCTTGCATGGTGATTTGCAGGCAGAAGTGTATATGGATCAGCTAGCAGGTTATGAAGATTTAGAGCATCCCACATATGTGTGTAGGTTGAAGAAGGTGCTCTATGGGCTCAAGCAAACACCTAGAGCATGGTCTGACAAGGTCAAAGAGTATCTTGTCAATATTTGCTTTTATGTTTCTGATGCTGATCACTCACTTTATGTGAGAAAGGGAGATGCAGGTTTGGTCATCATAGTCATCTATGTGGATGACTTGATTATTACAGGTGATAGTGATAGTGGGATTGCTGAAGTCAAGGACTTTTTGAAGAAGAAGTTTGAGATGAAGGATTTAGGTGAGCTAAGGTACTTCCTTGGCATTGAGGTGATCAGATGTGATGATGGTATATGGATGTCCCAAAGACAGTATGGCTTGGATATGTTGTCCAAGTATGGTATGACAGCATGCAAACCACTTTCAGTCCCATTGGAGTGGAATGTAA
Source organism: Lygodium microphyllum (assembly GCF_053477565.2). NCBI lineage: Eukaryota > Viridiplantae > Streptophyta > Polypodiopsida > Schizaeales > Lygodiaceae > Lygodium > Lygodium microphyllum. Next base: position 89,632,856 of record NC_141157.1, read on the forward strand.
AGTTGAGTGCTGATGTTGGGGATGAGATAGAAGACCCTACTATGTTCAGGAGGATAGTGGGGAGTTTGATCTACACGACAATTACAAGGCCAGACTTGAGCTGTGTTGTTGGTCTTGTGAGTTAGTTTATGCAAGTACTTAGAAAGCCACATTTGGATGCAGTCATACGCATTTTGAGATATGTGAAGTCCACATTACATTACGGACTTTTCTATGAGGCAGGTATAGATGTACAGGTGTTTGGATACACAGATGTAGATTGGGCTGGTAGTATGTCTGATAGAAGATCTACCAGTGGATACATGTTCTCTCTTGGTAGTGCAGCAGTTACTTGGAGTAGCAAAAAGCAATCTGCAGGTGCTTTGTCGAGTACACAGGTTGAGTATAGAGGTGATGCTATTGCAACATGTAAGGTAGTATGGCTGCAAAAGTTATTGGCTGATTTATATGTGCAGGTGGAAGGTCCAGTTGTCATTTATTGTGACAACATGAGCAATATACAGTTGGCTAGGAACCATATACAAAATAGGCCAAGTGTTCCTAACTCTACCTTTCTGTTTGCAAGTGCATGTTATGTCTTAAGTGTGGGGATGCTAGTGTCTAGCTGCTTGACAAGTTCGTAGCTGTGTCGATCAATCAACCCTAATCAGTAAGGTCTTAAGTGTGCAGACACGTCCATGCCCGTCTGCTGTGCATACCCCCTGCATATGTTGTTACCCAATAATGCATGTCTACCATGTACTAGTTCTGCCTTAAAGGGGTCCCTTCCTCACCACCCACCCTCGTACCCCCTGTCGTCGAGGCCGTTTCCCTTGTGGTTGCTTTTATTGCGTAAATTTTCCCTTTTCTATGTGAGCATACCCTACATTCACCAAAATTCTGATCCAATCTTGTAGTCTTTTTTGTCCCTTTGAATGATACACTTTTTCTTTTTACATCCCCATGTTCCGGATTACCGTTTTTGTGTTATTCATTTTTGAAGCTTTTCCCTCACAATTGGATGTATTTCCATGCGAACACGTCCTTATTGCTTCAGAACGGTGATCTAACATACCAGCCTTGTCCTATGATTTCACTTGGATATTCTTTATTTTAGTCACTTGTCATTCTGCCATACGGTTTGTCCGTAATTATTTTTTGTGTGGTTTCGTGCCTTTTTCGCGTCGTTTTTAACTTTTTTCCATGTGAACCTACCCTATTCTCCTCAGAATTCAATTTTGACTAAATAGCCTTGTCCGGCCCCCTTCCTGCCCAATTCTCCTTTTCCCTCTGCCATGTTTCACCCTCTGGATTTTTTGTTATTAATTTTTATTGGTGTTTTTTAGCTCCATTTTTTGGTTTTTTCCATGTGAACACCTCTTAATCCCATCCGAACTGAGATTTAATGTGACCGCCCTGAAGATTATATATGTTCTAACATTTTTCCTTTTTACTACCCTTCATTCCGGTGCACGAATCATTCAATATTAATTTTTAAATTTCGTTTCAAGGTTGATTTTTTGGTTTTCTCCACGTGAACGGGTCTTATCTTCGTCGGAACTATGTTCTGACATGATAGGCCTTTTTGGCATGACTTTTCTCACACTTTTTCTTTTTCTCATGTTTCATTTTGGCGAAGAGCTTTTTTGATATTAATTGTCATCCTGTGAACATCCTGTCGTGTTCTCAGACACCCCATTGCCCTTTTTCGTTGTTTTCCCCTCCACTCACGGCACCTTTTTCCTTCTTACCACATTGTGTTCCAACTCATGATTTGCATGTTATTAAATTTTCTGTGTTTTGTCGTGTCCCTGCGCACCTCGCCTCGCGTGTGAACGCGTATGTTTTTGCTTTTACGTGCCTTGTGACACCCCCGTGGCATCCGCACCTTCCCTGTCACCGTCCGGTCCCCCGTTGCTTCTCGTCACTCTTCTTTTATTTTTTATTTTTTATTTAAAAAAACCCATTAACACTTTAAAAAAACACCTAAAACCCTTAAAATTTTATTAAAAATTAATTAAAAATAAAAAATAGCTACAAATTCCCTCACTAAATTGGGAAATTTTATGGTTTATCTTACTAGTTATAATACAGAGAATTAATTGCAGAAAATTTAAATCCTTCACAATTCATTGAAAATTGAGGAAAAATCCATAAAAATCCAAGTTAAATGCAAAAAAATCATTGAAATTTCCATCAATGCATTTGACTACTTTTGGAATATTTTAGAAGCTGAAAACACCTTGACACATGATTACCCTATTATTTTAAGGTCAAAATGCTAAAACTTTTACCTAAATTCAAAGAAATTTCATTTTAAATTCCAAAAAAATGCCAAAAATTTACTAAAAAATATAGATCCATTGTTGAAGTTTAATGGTTTAATTCTCACTCAAGGTTGATTGCAAAAAGCTAGTTATTAAATTTGTTTTAAAAAAACCATAATAAATTAAACATTTAAAAAACACATAAATAAGAATAATAATGATAATAACACCTAAATACTAATCTGAATTAACTAAACCAAATATGACCCTACTAACCTCGCCTTCATATTTCTTTTTTTAAAAGAATAAGGTGCTTCAGTTTCTTTAAGTAGTGACTTTTGCTTTTTTGTTGGACTCATTGCATCTTGGGATCCATCCGTGCACCCTCAGTCTCTTGCATACACACCCCTGCCAGGTATTTATATTTCTTACTTTTTTTCTAACCCCTTAACCACGGTTAATTATTAAAATAAACTTAAATCACCCACTTTTCCTTGCGTACTCGCGCCAAACACACATTTTTCTAAACAATTAAAAATAAACCAACCGTTCACTTAGCACGCGCTTCGTGCGCTACAGACACAGCTAAGTTTATTAAAAATGAGCCTGCCATCACAAGTGCACTCACTATACAAAAAGTGCTATACACACTTAATTTTTAATCAATGAATATCCATATTTTAGATTACACATTAGCTTTACATGCTTTCAAACTTGATTTAATTGGCTCAATTTGCAGCCCATAGGTAGTTGCATCAATTGCCGCATAGCCATTCTTTACAGCTGAATCTTCTAATCTTTTCTTCATTCCACCATTGCCAAATTTTGGCTCCAGTGGAAGATCAATTTTGACCGCATGAATTTTTTCGTCTTTCCAAAAGTTTAGCTTCTGTGCTTCAGCCTCATGGAAGGCAAAACACTCCCTCTTGTCGTATTGTTGGATGTCACACCAAATACAACGCCTCTTAAAGCCTTCTCTCATGGGTCTTTGAGTTGATGCTCGTCCTCACTCTTCGACTTTGACATCCAGCTTCTCTACTTTGGAACTAATTTTTGTAAGATTTAGATGAAGGTCATGCATGCTTTTAATGAGTTCATCCATTACATCATTTTTAGAAGGAACAGAAGAAGAAAGAGTTGGTTGATTAGTCAAAGGAATGGGGGATTTTGAAGGTGGAACAAGCTCCATCAATGGAGTTGTTGAAGTTGAAGTAGAGCCTAATCTTAGTCGCATCCGCTCTCTTCAAGTAATCATGTTAATTGCATCAGTAACATCCGTCCATACAGTCTTGACTCATGATTCGGAGGTAGTATCTTCTAGGCAATCATCAAGCTCCTCTTGTCGAATGGGATCTACAGCCTTAAGGAATAACTCAATCTTCTGACCTTCCATACTTTGTTGGTCTTCAGCATCAAGTTGTCCAAATTTACTTTCAAACTCATGGTATAGAGCTGCTGCAACTAAACCTTTGTTGGGTTTTTCAACCCATTCAATGAAACTTTTCTTCATCATAAGGCCAGAGTCTTCTAAGAATAATTCTTCACTTAGGGCTTTTTTGAATGGATTCCAATCCGCATCTTGTTGGAAAAGACCATGGATTCTTTCTTGAAGACCATGCTTGGCTAGTTTGGCAAAATAATGGCTCCATGCATGTTGCGTTACACCAAAGAAGAGCATTTTCTCAATATACAAACGAATGAAAACAGAGACATTTTGACCATTAAATTGTTTTAATTCATGCCCAACTTCTTCTAGGGCCTTAATAGCTGTGAAATCAATATTCTCTTCTTCTTGCTTTTGTTGTTGTTGTTGTAACATTTGGATTTACTGTTGTTGAGTGTGTTGCAGTATGTGCACCAATTGTTGTAGAGTATCTCTTGAAGAGTCCCCCATCTTGGAGTTCTCTTACACCGACCTTCATGTCAGGTTCACTAATGTCGTAGCGTGTAGGGTTGAAGGTCACCATAGGGGTTTGGCAAGAGAAGAATGTATGGGGGTTCAAGAGCTTAGACTCCAAAGATAGTAGAGATAAGAGAAGGGTTGAAGGTTTCAAGCCAAGCTCTTGAAGATAAGAGACAATAGGCAGGGTGTAGGTAGATTCAAGGAGAGGAGTATATGGAAGAGAAGGGGTTGGAAGAGATTGAAGATGTAGAAGAATACTCCCAAAAAGAATTAGAAAATATAGAAGAATACTAACATAGATGAAGCCTGTCAGTTTCTTTCAGCATTATGAGAAAATATAACTCTAATAGACAAAAACGTGTACAAAATAATACATTCCTCTATGTTGCTTAGATAGACAATCTGATGCTTTCAATGGCTCTGAAAGGGGGGCAAAATACCAAGACACCTGGCCAGAATCCTGCCAGATCACTCCTTCTTCATCTCCCACTTTCGGAGTGCTGTTCATTGCTTGAAAATAACGATCGCACGTCACGTGATTTTGCTAATCTCTTTTTTTACATAAAATCCTCTCAAATTGGCTGAAAGCTACATGCTTTCTTTTACATGTCCTCCTAATCTAGAAGTTATCTATAGTTTTATGGATTTTTACAAGAGATAATATCTAGAATATCAAAAATTGACTAAAAACTTGTCCAAAAAAATCTAATATTTTGAGTCATGGACACTAATATCAATGCCTAAAGTGGCATTGGCTCTCTAAATCTAAAAGGAAGCCACACTCTAGATTTTTTTTACACGGTATGCTTGTAGTGGTATGACACCACCCAAACAGAGGTGCTTGAAATAGCAAATACCAACTTAGACTAGAGCAGAAACCAAATTCAACACCTTAATGAGCAACTGGTCCAGTCATGTTCTTCTTCACAAAGCCCTATTGTGCGGCCAGTTCATTCTTTAATCCCTGTGGACTTGGTAGTTCTCTAGAGGCAGGCCACATTATGTTCATTGTTTCAAGCTAAAGTGGAAAGATTGCAGTCCAAAATGGATTTATTATGGTCTACATTTGAGCAATTTCAAGAGTATGTTCCTCCCAACCATTTCTTTTTTGTCCACTATCATTGCAGAAGTTAGCATTCTATATTAAGCTCTCAACAATGGATCTACCTCTTCCAGAGGATGGTTGGAGTGGAGCCTAGTCTTCTGATTTGTTGACAGAAGTTGTCTGTATGGTCTTTGAATATTTTGTGACGTTGGATACAATGCTGATGTCTTATATGTATCTAGGAGGTAATCTATTAATTCTAAATGATGTATATCTATCTTGGTATGTAGGGGATGTGGTCTTACAAGTTGCCTTTTATATCAATCATTTGGAGTTGAGGATAGATGAAATGTTCCAGTGCTATTCTTCTAAAGTGGTTGTTTTCCCTGACACTTTATGGCATTCAATGATTGATTATGTAGTCCTGAACCAATGACAGAATACAGCCTCTACTCATATGTAGAACACTAACCAACTGAGGGTGAATCTTTTAGCTTATCTTTCTAAGAACCGTCCATTTGATTCATCCTTCTTTGATGCCTACCATCGACGATCTATTTTAGGTCCCTTTGTTCCTAGCTTATTTTATTATCAACAAATGGTCCATTGCTTTTTCCCTTTATCAATCTAGCTTAGCAACCATCTTACCTCTCCTTTTCCAACCTCAGGGTGCTCCTCAAATTCCAATCTTTACCTATTGTTCTTTCATTGAAGATCGAGTTTTTTCCCCTTCTCCACCTTGTCCTTCCCCGTCTATTCATATACCTTCTACTTTTTCTAATTATTAATTAACACCTTTCTTAATTGATTTGCCTAAATTTTCAGCTAATCCTTCTTTAGCTTATTCCTCATTTTATGATTTTGCCTACCCATCTCTTCATGCTCTTTTACTCATTCCTCTTCCATCTCCTACCACTTCTATTTCTCAACCCCCTCAGTTGGTTAGTGGATATGAAGGATTTGATTAGCAGATTCCAAGAAGAAGAGGATGGAGCTCAACTAATTCTCTTATGGGACCACAAATTAATTGGCCATTAATTTTAGGGGACTAGACAATTGCTAGTCAAGCATACCAAAATTATCTCCATTTTTTCCAACAATATTCACAATCTCTAGATCCTTCAATGAAATTGACAGCCCATTTTGCTTGGTCCTTAGTATATATGCATAGGCATTCCCATAACAATAAAAATGCCATTCCCAAGCTTTGTATGAATGTCAATGTGAACATTGATTCCCAACAACTAGATGTCCTATATTTCATGCCCTTTGTCTACCTAGCAGATACCTTGTCTTGCGGATGTGCTGCCTTCAATTCTTTCAGAATCCTCCAAAATCTTTTGTAGATGAATCCTTATCCATGGATCGTTTTCGTAATCATCAAGCTTTCAAAAGGGATCATCTTCACTGAAACCCTGGATGTATCTTTTATGCTTCTTAATGCTATATCTCTCTTTTGGAGGTGCCATTCAGATGGTTGTTTTGTGTTTGTGATGTATTAATTTTTATGTGATGAATTCGTGCTGGTTGAATAATTTGTTCGAGAGCTCTCTTTTCGACTATTGACACTGAGGGTGATGGTGGATGAAAAGCCTACAATGCAAAGCTGAAGAACCTCTTATATCCTTTACAAATTTGTCATGAATTTCTATTATTTATAAGATGTGTTAATGTATAATAGTGTTTTCCTTTAGTTATACTCTTTCTTAGATACAGGTGACAAAGGTGGGGTCGTGGTGGGGTGATTATTGAAGACAAAAGACCAAATTAAGCTCTTTATTGACCTTGTATTCTTATTTTCCTTCGGTCGCAAGAATGATGCCTTTATAAGTGTGGGGATATGTTGAATGCTGAAATGACTAGATTTTTTAAAGTGATTTTTTGTTGTTTTTGAAGTTTGAATGATTGATTTTGATGGATTTTTAGTGATTATTAGTTGTTTTGGAAATGTTTGAAAGTGTTTTTGCATGATATTGATCATATTTTAGAATGTCATGATGATTCTCAGTAGAAATATGAAACTTTCTGATGTTCTGGTAGGTTCTGTTGAGGTTTTGATTGGTTCTAATACCTTCTATTTTATTCTGATTTTCTTTTGTATGAAGTATGGATTGATGATTGATGAAGGTTGAGGTCTTTCAAAGCTTATTGAACAGTTTTTGATAGTTTGGAATGGTTTTAGTATGAGTTATGAGGATATCTTGTTCTCTGTTGATCTTTTGTAACCCTTTGTAAACCTTTTGTAGAGCCTCTGTCTCTGCTTTGTTTCTGTTCTATTCTGTAGATCTTCTATAAGTATTCTGTGGAATGAGGGTGTGACTTTGGAAAATTTTTCTAACTTTTGGGAAGGATGAATCTAATTTCAAAAGAGCTAAAACAAATGGAAGAAGTAGCTATTGAAGAGACTGAAGAGCAGACTGAAGTGACAAAGACAGAAGTGCGCTATGAAGAGACATTGTAGTGGCTCTGGTGCCCTTTTATACCTCCCATGCCTCTTGGGAGGTGCATCCACGATCTAAGAATGATTATTATGAGTTATTATTGAGTATTGTAGTGAGGAGAGGATGTACTATTGATTAAGAGAGAGAGTCAGAGATAGACAATTCTATCAAAACAATGTATCTATCTATGAGAGATTGAGAGAGAAAAATATGAAGACAATGAAGATGAATATTATGTGATTATTTCCATTCAAAAGTGGTGTGTTTTTTTATGTTCCTTGTTCTATTGATGGATTTTAAGAAGATGTTGAAGATTATGGTTGATTCTATCAAATCCATGGAAGATATTTACTATGATGCTATGTGAAGGTTTGTTATTTTCCTTGTTGTGGTTCTCTAAAGGATGAAATAAAAGCTTGTTGATAACCTAAATCCACAACTTGTCGTAGCTTTTAGCAAGTGTCATAAGGGTAGCATCTAAGCATCTAAGGCAAGAAACCAAGTCCTCCCCTGTATTCTCTGCTAAGTTTGCAGCCAAGGTTAGAATTGATCTCTACTCATAAGTGCGTCTAAGGCCGATCGGTGGTTGGGGTTTGACCAAGCTAGATAGTTCAGCAGATGATTGTTGCACCTTGGGTTGCTCGTGAGGTTGTGGCTTAACCTCTTGTTCAATGAGTGTGGTTGGATCTACGGGTATCATGCTATTATATGCTTTTGAGGCCTTAAGGGCACAAGTGGGATTAGATTGAGGCAGCTTGTGAGTAGCGGGTTTCAAATTTTGTCAATAGCTCGGTTTAGGCTCTCCTAGCCTAGGCTTTTGAGATTCTATGTGTTTCACAACCTTAGTCTCTTGTGGCATGTTGCCTGATTTATCTTAATGCTTTGGGTGGTCAAGCTTTAGGGTGATGTTTAAGTAGTGCCCATGGCCATCTTGGCTTGAGGTACCCATATCCATGTATTACCCTTATAATAGCCTTGAGCTTGCAAAAAGGTCTTGGAGGCCCATCGCAACTTGATCATTTGTCAATGTTGGTAGTTTCATCTCAGTCTTCTAGGTTTTGAGTGCCAATTCTTAGCCTTGCGGGGTCATTGAAGTCTACTACTAGGTGGCGGGCCTTGATGTTTAGGTATCCATTGAGTCTTTGGTTCATGCATCTCAGATTTGGCTTTAGTGATTTACATGTCTTGAGGTTTTGTGGGTTGTGACGGTGTCATGATGCTACGCGTCCACCACTACAAACCTCAGGGTGGAGTTTTTTGCTAGGATTTTGATCTCATTAGTCAACCTCGTTGTGTGTGTCTTTTTGTTTGTATTTCTGCATGATGCACGAGCACATAGAGTTATGCTAGGCACATTCTCTTTAGTGCATTCATAATTTTTGTGTGGACATTGTTTGATTGGTTGCATATCGTAGATTTGACATTGCATTTGATCTCAAATCACGAAGTTCTATTCAAATCATATTTTTGTTAGGGCACATTGCATGGAAGAACATGTTCATATGAAGAGAATGTCCCTTTTGAAGATTCCAAGGATGAGTACACCATGCAAGAGAAGACTCATGAAGGAAATTCAAAATTGGGATAAAGGGATATTTGGAACATCAAAGTGCTTTGGTACTAAGTGGAGGATCCTGAAGTAATGATCATCAATTTCGGTGGCTATTGGTCAATGACTATGGGAGTTTGTTCTCCACGATTGCTTGCCAAGCATAGACTTATGTGGAGAAGATATGATATGTGGAAAGAAGCAAATAGTCATGCATGTTACCGATGGAGCGTATCAGATCAGAGTACAAAAATAAGAACACTGTCAGATAGTCACATCATCATCATCATAATGCACGTACGGGAGAAAGTTGGTGTTAGGGCCTTGTAGACTCATAATTTATATGCAAGAAATTTGGCATAGTGCCATGGCAAGTTTTGTGCCTTGTTCAATTTTGGGGGCTCCAACTCTGACATTGGTGGCCGTAGTGGCATTTGGACCCTAGCCCCTCCCAACAACTTCACCTTCTTCCCCACAAACCCTCAGGCCACTATTGCGATGAATGCCTTGTTATTGATTTCATAGCTCAGGAGTTGGGATTTCCTTAATTAAATGCATATTTGCAATATATGGGATTGGATTTCAAGACAGGGGCCTTCTAGGGTTGACGAGTGCTTCATCACCTGGACTGCCTGGGGGTTTAAGTGGACCTCTCTCCAACTGCACCAATTCTTGGTGGGGGACTTGGAAATATTGATATTTTGAGCTCAACACTTGTTGGAGAGGCTCCTTCCTCCAATGGAAGTGTTCTTGGAAGTAGCTCTAGAACAAGTATTCATCGTGCAAGCAACTCAGGCTTGATGCCAGCTATTCTACTGTGCATGTTCATGTAGCTCTTATGATAGCCTTGAACATGGCTGAGGCTTTGACTCAGAACCCTCCTCAAGTTTGGACACCTCCTCAACCAGCTGTGGAAACCCAAAGATTGGAGGAGCTTGCCTTGAAGAAATCCCAAAATTCGATTCCGGTGACTCCAACTCTACCTAAGGCAATGAGTTTGGTGGATAAGAAAAAACACAAGTCTTTGTGGCTAGTTGATTCAGGGATGAAAATTCTCATCAGGTCAAGCTCTATTGAGATGAATTCTTCTCACCGACCTTTTATCCTTGGTGGACCATATACTCCCAAAACTCCCCGAGGGAAGCTACTATTATGGAAGTCTAATAAAGATGGTGTAACAGTTTCAGCAACCCCAAAAACTGACCAGAGTAATGGTTCGCAAGTAAGTTCACATGGAGTTGCAAATGCTAACACATAGGTAACAAATGCTATGGGAATATGAAGCCAGGGTCAATGGAGAAACTTACAAGATCAAAGACAATGAAGAGCAAGTGGGATGCTACATCTGGAGTAAGATTAAAAGATATTACATAAGATAAATGGATTTCTATAAAAGCCCCAAACAAAAGTGATTTTTTCAATGCCCTTAGAAAAAAAAAAGCAACCACTAATAGGAATGCTTCCTTGAGTGCCAATAAAGCCAACTCATCAATTCAAACAAAGGCAGATGCAGTGAGCATAAGCTGCGGAACTGAAACTGTAATACATAATGAGGCTACTGCTAACCTATGCCATGGCTCTGATGTGAAAGAAAATGTAAGAACACAGGCTGCTCTCTCTAGCTAGATCTCAATCGTGATCCACAATACCATTTATTTAAATGGCAATCGAGTGAATGGGTCTATGATGAATGAAACAATTGGTTCATTGAAGGGGTCTTTGGATGGTGAATGCCGATAGGAGATTAGTACATGTGTTCCTTTACCTGTAGACTCGGAGGAAGAGGTAGCAGCTTTTATGTGGTCTCTTGGTGCCTGGGAAGAGAACACTGAAGGTAGTGAGTTGATAGATAGGATGACGACAAAGATGATGAGCAAGATGGCGACTTTGATGATGTAGGTGAAAAGGGCATCATATCAAGCGTTTTAGCTTTTAAAAGTTATTCATTAAAGCTTAAGATTTAAATGCTTAGCCTTAATGTTTTAAAAGACAAACATATTAAAAAAGGATTCATTTTTTTTAGAGGCCAAAAGGAAAAAACCCAACATCAAAGTAGAAGAGAATATCTATAAAAGGGAGGTAGTAGGAGAGCCTTGCATCGCCATATCGAGGGAGGGGGGGGGTCACCTTATAGAACATGTAATATACCATGTGAGTTCCATCCACTTGATTCTCCTCAAGTTAATTCGAAGGTACGCAAGTCGATGGGCAGCTATGTAATAGATCCCTGAAACATCCATCCATCTCCGTTCCACGTACACAGGTGATGGATTGTAGATATGATCTAGGATGTTCATCATTTCAACCCTTTTTCGATAATCCAGGGAATGCATCGCAGTCATAAACATGATTCGGAACACTAAGAACCTGTTCCATGCTCCATAATTCTGCAAGACAACATCGAAAGTAAGGAAATGTTCGAAATAGCAACATTTGCTTTACTTCATCTTATTAAGATTTCTTAAAAATAAATCCTTTGTTGGTTCGCTCTAATACCAACTGTAACATGTCCACCTATTCCCTTCAGGACACATCTTAGCAGTCCATCGGAAAGGAGATCTAGAAAGCTCTGCTTGGCACTCTCATGGAATGTCACGGGGTTTGCGATCTAGGACTTTCCACATCTGCCACGTAGCGGAAGTATTCTGGCCGTTCCCACTTTAGGACTAACCTGAATCAGGGTTTTCCCTAATGGTCATTTCCTAAACAGGAACCAACGTCTGCGAACTACTTTACGCAGAAATGCCAGGGCCGAAGCAGATTCACGCTGCACTTGGTTTAAGGAGAATGGAAAATGAGAGGGATGCAAGGCTCGACCTCTCTGCCATAAGGCATAGTCCCATTCCATTCCCCTAAGACATCATAAATCGGGATTATTATAACTTAGACTCTAGGTTAGCGCCCTTGCTGTTCGTGTCCTTTGAAATGATCTTCTTGTTGTCCATCATGATTGAGAAAATTTCTCGGCCAACCGGGACCACCCATCTGTAGGACGGACCCATGGCCACATCCACTGCACTTTCCTCAAGTTGTTTTAGTTATCTAATTACCTACCACATTTAGTTGGACATGCATCAATTAGCTTCCTTAATTAGCCTGTTAGGCACCGGTTCCTTCACGTAATCATAGCACTTGACATAGAAAAGCAAGGTCAAACAAGTTCTTTTTCAACAAGTTATCATATTTATCTTTGAAATACATTTATAAAGTCCAACCTATAGGCTTATCCATAATCCGTCTGAAGGCTATATAGCAATCCACAGGGATTATTAATCCAAGATTCTGCCCGTAGACTAGTATGCGGGCCCCGAGATCCAATCGCGAGTCACGTTGGCCTCTTGTGCAGGGCCCGGAAGGCGAGGGATTTACGGCCAGAGCCCCCCTTGGCACCCAAGAAACCTCTTTCTCTAAGTAGCGCTCAACGGAGAGACCTCTCGTGGCATGTTCGGTCCACCTTCCCAGCACGGTTAACAACCCCCTTGGTTAGGGTCAGGCAGAGAGTCGAGGGTAACTAAAGCTGCCTCTCCCTTTAGGCCTTCAACCTGAAGCATTAGATATCTTTTCATCCATTAATTCTTTGAGCAAACAAAGAAAACAATGCCCTCTAAACTATTACAAGCACAATCATTTCCAGTGGTCGTTATTTTGGCCAACTGCTAAGGAGTGAATCCTTCTTTCCAAATGCGTCCAGCACTCGATCCAGGTTCAATTGCGACTTGGCAAGATCCCCACGGGTTTGTTTGTTAACCCTTATATCCTTGGGTTAGGGTCATACCCTATTAATCCAACTTAACCAATACCTTAAGTTTTATTAGCAGTAACTATGTTATTCCAAATTACTGATTGGCCTTTTGCTTCCAAGCAATTATCTAATCCCCTTATCTTGGTCACTTTTTCCAAGAAAGGTGCTATGTCAGGATGACTACTCATCCTCTTGCAAGATAAACTTGCGCAAGAATCTTCCAATCTCATTCCAAGGAATTGGCCATTCCCTTGTGATCAAATCACAAGATCATGCGACTCTGCAACTTGTTGCACAAGTGTCGCATCTAGTTCATGGGACTATTTTACCCATCAAACGACGTCTTCTAATCACAGAATCATGATTAGATAGGAAATAGGGTTAGGGTGTCTTCATAACAATTCGTTCCTAATTGCACTAGGCTGACATTGTCGGTCCTAGGGCTCAGAATTCAACCCAAGTTTCATCTTTTTAGCGAGCAATCCTTAGGGTAGAAACCCTCGATCATTTCTCGCAAGTATGTCCTACTGTCCCTACATTCCATGAATGTGGGCAGGTCTTTTAGGGTATGAGAGTTTTAGCTCGGCAATAAGAGTGACTAGGTCATGTCCTCAACGTGCTAAATCCTAGTTAGCTCTTGGATATGTTGCATCGATTTAACCATTCCTAAGCGAGTCCCTCGCATTTTAGATGTTTAGGTTAAACCAATTTTCTTGTCTATTCTTGAAGATATTTACAATACCATTTTTGTAATCACATGATTCATTGCCTATATATGAGTAGATTTACAAACCCTAACTTTTTTGGTTAAGATCAAAGCATATGTTAAGTTATGGCATAATTCCTATTGATCCTTCTATAACATGCAATCAAGATTCATGCTACTAAGCTTTAGGGTTTTATGTTTAAAACGAACCATGCATCCTTTTTCTAGTTTCATTTCTGAATGAATTATTTGCATGTGGAATTTACATAACCATTCATAACTACTTACGTAATTGATTGAGATTTATGTCAATTTCCTAGAGATTAATCTACTTCATGCAGCCCTAGAGTCATTTCCATGCCTAGCAAATTCCTACTGTTATTAGCAACCTTCTTTAAAGAGTCATTTCGAAGAAAAGTTGTCTAATAATGCGACATGCGATTTATTCTTTCCATGCCTAATTGAAGTGTACTACCATAATTTCGATTTGTAAAGATGATCATTAGTTGATCTAAATTTGTTACTTTGCAATGCATATAAACAAATTACTAAGAGTGCATAGACGTCTTATGTCCTTTCATTCGTTTCTTTTGAAAAATACAAATGACTGATTCCTTGATTGTGAGTTATTTTCTCTAAGATAGCCAATGTTTTTAATCGTAAAGGTGCATCTTACTTTCGTGAATTAACCATGCATAATTACGATATTATGATGTAAATCAAAAATAGGAAGAAAACCTGGACTTGTGGATTTGGTGAAATGTCCACATGGATTTTAGGAGATGATCCTCCTGCAGTTGCGCTTTGTGCCTTTTTAGGGGCCATTGCGTATTCGATCTTCTCGCCTTGGTCACAGACTTATGATCTTGGCCCGTCTCCTTCACACACGAAGCTCCCTTTGTGATTCGACTTCCTTGACTGATTGCTCCGTCCTTCGGAATCTGGCTTTAGAAGGCCTTATAGGCTTGTGGGAGTTGCAATAGGAAAGATGGTTTTTGATCCGGCGGTTAAAGTGAACTTGAGGAGAATCAATGAAAAGAGGGTTTACAACTTGCTAATACGGCTTGAGTGGGAATGTCATGGGAGTCTTTAAAGAAATTTTGGGGGAAATCCATGGAAATGGCTTTGTGGAAATGCTGAGGAGAAGTACTCAATTTCCGAGGATGCAAGGGAAAAGGGTGCTTAAGTCCCCGGTTTGTAAAAAACCCGCTTTGTAGGGGCAATGGAAAAGGGTCCACGGGAAGGGGGTTTAAAACCTAGCCTAATGTGAGCTTACGGGGGATGTAAGGGGAGGAAAATCCATGGAAGGGGAGTTTAGATTGACTTGGGTGGAAACCCCATGGGAAGGGAGTGCTTAAATCTCAGAGGGGGGGGGGGGTTATAAAAACCCACTTGAGAGGCAATAGGAAAGGGGTTTTAAGAAACACGGGGGTTAAAAGTGGCCAAAAAAAGGGATTTGTATGGAACCACATGGGAAGGGGGGTTTTAAATAGACTTGGTGGAATGAAAAAGGGGGAAAATCCACGGAAGGGGGGTTTTAAAGATCGCTTGTGAAGGGGGCTTATGAAAGTCCCCTTAGAAGCTTTTTGAAGCTTCTGTAGGCGTGGAGAAGCCATGTGGAGGAAAGGAGATGATTTTTAATGGCAGCGTGTTGGCAGTCAGGGCCGAAATGATGGAAGCAGCAGCATTTTTGTCATCCGGCGGCAGCGTTTTGTCCTTCTCCACTCCACGACAGACTTCAGCAGCCTCACGACCCTCTCTGCTTCTCCTCAACAGTCTTCAGCAAACTTACGACTCTCTCCTTCCGCCTTTTAGTTTCCCCTCTCCACCCTATAGTGATGGTTTTTATAGCAAGAGGGATAGGTACCTCCCCTCCCCCACGCGGCCTGATGCATGACCTATCCCCTTCCACGAGCTCCAGCAAACCAGCTTAGTCATCCGCGCCTACTCCCTCTCCTCCAGCACAGCCTTCGACTGGATAAAGAAGGGATAATTAAAGAAAAATTTTCCATAAAATTTATCCTTATCCTCTTGATCTCCTCCCAAGAGGAGGTTCATATGAGGATATTCGGTTTCTTTTTCTTTGGTCTTGTTTATGCAAATGGAGATTGTACAATTGCATTGTCCGTATATTCAATGCCGTCATGGTCATTGCGTGAGACTCACGTGTGTATGTAATATTTTTCAGTAGGAAATATTACACTCATGTTGTCACAATAAATGGAAACTGGACCTTCCACCTGCACATTTAAATCAGCCAATAACTTTTGCAGCCATACTACCTCACATGTTGCAACAGTAGCACCTCTATACTCAGTCTCTGTACTCGACAAAGCAACTGTAGATTGCTTTTTGCTGCTCCAAGTAACTGCTGCACTACCAAGAGAGAACATATATCTACTGGTAGATCTTCTATCAGATATACTACCAGCCCAATCTGCATCTGTGTATCCAAACAAGTATTCATCTATACCTATCCCATAGAAAAGTTCGTAATGTAATGTGGACTTCACATATCTCAATATGCGTCTGACTGCATCCAAATGTGGCTTTCTAGGTACTTGCATAAACTGACTCACAAGACCAACGGCGTAGCTCAAGTCTGGCCTTGTAATGGTCATGTAGATCAAACTCCCCACTATCCTCCTGAACATAGTAGGGTCTTCTATCTCATCCCCAACATCAGCACTCAACTTTACATTCTGCTCTAACGAGACTAAAAGTGGTTCGCATGCTATCATACCATACTTGGACAACATATCCAAGCCATACTGTCTTTGGGACAACCATATACCATCATCACATCTGATCACCTCAATGCCAAGGAAGTACCTTAGCTCACCTAAATCCTTCATCTCAAACTTCTTCTTCAAAAAGTCCTTGACTTCAACAATCCCACTATCACTATCACCTATAATAATCAAGTTATCCATATAGATGACTATGATGTCCAAACCTGCATCTCCCTTTCTCACATAAAGTGAGTGATGAGCATCAGAAACGTAAAAGCAAATATTGACAAGATACTCTTTGATCTTGTCAGACCATGCTCTAGGTGCTTTCTTGAGCCCATAGAGTGCCTTCTTCAACCTGTACACATACGTGGGATGCTCTAAATCTTCATAACCTGCTAGCTAATCCATTTACACTTCTTCCTCCAAATCACCATGCAAGAAGAAATTCTTCACATCCATTTGCTGCAACCTCCAACCTTTGGCTGCTGCCAAAGCAATCACACATCTGGCAGTTGCTATCCTAGCAATTGGACTGAAGGTTTCTTCATAATCTATGCCATATGTTTGGGCATAGCTTTTTGCAACCAACCTAGCTTTGTACATACTAATAGAACCATCTGCATTGTGCTTAATCTTATAAACCCACTTACATCCAATAGCTTTCTTGCCCTTCGGTAATGATACTAGATCCCAAGTCTTATCGACCTCTAATGCAGCCATCTCATCATCCATTGCTGCATCCCAATGAGCATGACCAATAACCTCCTCAAAACATGTGGGCTCAACATCCTCAATCACTTTCACCATATAAGCATAATGGTGAGCTGCATAACCTTCAAAACCAAATCTGTTAATAGGGTATCTCACCCTGCTGGACCTGCGTACCACTAGATCACTCAATGGAGTCTTTGCATTGACACGTGCTCTCTGCACACGTGGAGTCCTCACTGAAGGAATACCAAGCTCATCATCCAAGCTCTCTGAGCCACTAGAGTCTCCATCAAGAACTGCATCAATGCCATCTGACACTTTATTCTTTCCTTTGTCTTTACCTATAGTGCTACTAGATGCACGTGAAGATGTAGAGCTACTCCTTAGTCTCCCAGACCAAGGACTATCAGATGATGTCTCCGGTCCACTAAGAGTCTGTGATTCTTGCTTTTCAGCCTGCACATGAGTGTCATGATCATCATCATCATCCAATGCATCACCACTAGATGCATACCAACTGCTCATTTCATCAAAGATGATATCCTTGCTTACTCTGAACTTATATGTGACAGGGTTATAACAACGATACCCTTTTTTCTCTAAAGAGTATCCAACAAAGACACACTTTTCAGCCTTTGGATCCAATTTCTTCTGCAACTCATATGGCACATAAACATATAAAATACAGCCAAACACTTTCAAGTGTGAGACATCAGGCTTTTTACCTGTAAAACATTCTTCAGGGGTCATACCATGAACTGCAGCTGTGGGAGTTCTATTCATAATATAAACAATAGTATGAATAGCCTCAGATAAAAAATGCTTAGGTATATTCTTTTCAACCATCAAGGCGCGTGCAACTTCTACAATATGCCTGTTTTTCCTTTCTGCAACCCCATTTTGCTGTGGGGTATACCTGCATGTAAACTATCTCTTTATCCCATGAGACCTCAGCCTTGATAGTTCTAAAGTGCTCAAATGCTTCACTATTTTCCTTCATAAAATATACCCACAGCTTTCTAGAACAATCATCAATAAATGTGACAAAGTATGAATTGCCTCCAAGAGATACATTTTGTGTAGGCCCCCAAATATTTGTATGCACAACATCAAGGATATTTTTGCTTATATCTCTGTCATGTGAAAAGGGTTGTCTTGCCTGCTTACCAAACTAACATGCTTCGCATACCTTATGAAATTTTGCAATTCTAAATGTAGGCAAACCTGTAACAACCCTTTGGACTGCATTAATTTCAGCCTTTGTACATTTGCATGTCCAATGCGTTTGTGCCAAATTTCAATATCTGCAACAACACCTTTTCCTTTAGCATACATAACAACATTCATAGTAGGAATTCCAGCATCCAGAATAAACATATGTCTAACTCTACTTCCAACCAACCAGCACTTGTCATTGAAGTCTTCTACAAAGTAGCCCTTTGCATTAAATCTGACTTGCAGCCCTTGGTCTACCGACTGACACCAAGTTCTTTGTAATAGATGGCACATATAATACATTTGAAAGACTCTTTGTCTTACCATCATGAAAAGGACAAGGGAACTTTTCCAATGTGTGAAATTGGGTGGCATGAATCATCACCTGTCTGCACATAACCTGTATTTTGCAAATCCTACAACTCTCCAAACCATTCTGCATGGTTGGTCATATGATTGGATGCAGTTGAATCAATATACCAAACATCATCATGTGTTCCCTTTCCTGTAACAGCATTCAACATATGCTACATAACAAACAAACGTTCATTTTTGTCTTCATTCTGTCTCGTGAAGACAATGCATAGTTTCCTTGCTCCAACTTACCATTGTGAATATCATCTTTCTTAGCATAAAATTGGGTTGCAATATGACCTGTTTTGCCACAGTAGTGACACACAATACCAAAGTTGTTAGAACCTCTATTCTGCCATCCACCTCTTCCTCTAAAGCTCCCCCTACCTCTAAAGTTACCACGACCTCCTGAAACCTACATATCACCAAATTGTTGATTCAATCTGTTTTGCTGGTTGTCACTACCACGTCCTGTACCATGGCCTCTTGAAGAGGACCTGCCACGTCTCCTTCTGGAGTAGAAAGCTTGGACATGTTCACCACTTTTTTCAGATGTCTCACTCTGCATGTTGATCTCTTTAGTGATCATAAGGGAGACCAACTCATCGAAATCTGGAAATGGCTTTCTGACATATATGGAAGTTACAAAATACTTCCAAGCCTTTTCATTGTTAAGTCCACCCAAGGTAGATGACACCAAATCATCATCATCAGGCATTGCATCAATCACTGCCAAGGCATCTACAATGCTCCTTACCTTCAGTGCATACTCATTGATAGACATCTTCCCTTTCTTCAATGTATTCAACTCTTGCTTAAGTTGAATCTTTCGTGCCTTTGTATTTACGAAAAACATACTTTCAAGTATGGTCCAAGCTGCATATGAATTCTCTACATTTCTAATATGTCCTAGCATATTATTGTCAATTACTATAGACAGCCAATACATGACCTTTTTGTCTTTTGCATTCCATTCCTTCCGTGCCTTTGCCTCTTCTGCAGTTGGAGGATCACTCACCTCCAACTCTTTTTCTTCACCTGAAACAAACTCGTAGAGGCCTCTTCCAATAAGGAAGTTCGTGACACGGAACTTCCATGAAGGGTATTTGTTCTTGTCAAGCTTCTCAATGATGGGGTTTCCACTATTCTCTGCCATTATCACAAAACTAATACTAAACAACAAGCAAATCTTCAGCAACCCTCGACCTGTAGTGCACATCAATATACCAGACAGCCTTTTTCACTATTTTCTCAACAATACATGGAATTTGCAGCTAGTTTGTAGATAAAACTTGTGTTTATTTGCTGGTAAACACCTTTGAACTTACAGATTTGAAATCTGCAATCTATGCACTTGTATACGACAGACATAGCTGAAATTGCAGGATACCTCGAACTACTATCCGTAACCTTGCGAGTCTAAAATGGGGCCTGAAATGACCACGGATGGCCAAAATAGCATCAGGCAAGCCCTATAGGGCTTAACTGCGGAATACATAGCACTCTTCGCGTACACCAAATCTCATTGAAATCTGATATTTTTGCTCTGCCCTGCTTTCGGTGCCTCCACAAGCACTATCCAAGAGAAGAAGTAGAGAATCGAATAGCTTCTTACTCGTTGCTTGCTTGCTTGAATCCTTGGATCCTCTCCTTCACTTTAGCCTTCAAAACCAGCCTCACTCAGTGGTGCAACTCTGATACCATGTCATGAATCGCGTGGTGGGGGGACTTCTCAAGATGCTGTGCTGAACACACACATAATGCACAAGGAGAAGCTCACTCAAGAGATAAGAAGAGAGATGGAGGCCAAAAAGTTTTCTTGCTGGTTTCTTCTTCTTCTTCCACACACGTTACAATGTACACAAAGTATAGATAAGATACAACATAAAGGAAAGTGGCCTATTAAGTCAAACAATGCATGACCGACTACACTAGTCGACTGGCGCTATAACTATGCCAGCTGTAAATAGGTGTAATAACTTGAATATAATAAGTAATGAGTCACTGGCCTTGTGAGAGTCATAATGACCACCGATGTGCTAAGTGTAGATGTGTGGACCCATCTAACCAGGCGGTCCATCATTAATGTATGCATGTGTTGAGCTTGTCATCTCAACAGCCAATCCTTCCTAAAGGTCATGTGAGAAGATGCTCCGCTATCCACGATCCAAGGCTTCTCCTAAGTGGAAGAAGATAGGGATGTATCCTCCTCAACAAAGACATGCACAAAGGCAGACTCCGTCGTGGTGGGGGCTACCTTTGAGTCCTTCTCCTTAGGCTTCAGATGAGGGTATTTTTGTCAACACTTCTCCTTAGGATGAGTGGCCTTTCGACAGTGTGGGCATTTGGGCTTCTCCTTCACATCCTACTTGTCCTTAGCTCTTTCTAAATACATTCACAAGGCGGTCATAAATACATTCACAAGGAAGGCTTGGAATGACACGTGTCCCCCTCTGAAAGCTTCTTTCTTATAATAATAATAATAATAATAATAGAAGATTAACAAGGCTCTCAGAGAACACCTAGAGACTACTAATAAATGGAGAAGTGGTCAGATATCTCAAGTGGTACCATTGCAAAGGTCTGAATGGGTGTTAAGAAATTTGGTCTGCCCATGTGTCATGACTAAAAGTGCCTCACATATAATTTCACTATTATGAAAATCTGGAGGAAAATAAAAGAACACAAAGAATGTGTAAACCTAAAATTTGCTCAAAGAGCCAAGCTTCAAACTCTTCTTCCTTAGATTTTTTGTCTTGGGTTGGAGCCTGGAGGGCCTATCGTCCCCCTCTCTATGTTGTTCCTCTGAGCTCAAGGATATGGTGTAGCTCATCGAGTCGCTGCAGGCTCCCCATCACCTCGCCCCCTGACCTGCAGGAGGATCGCATCTAGCTTAACATCAATTTCTCCCAAGTCAACCTCAACGACATTATCTTACCCTCTGATGAATATTTAGGGATCAAGAGGTGCGCGTTGCTATTTTTTTCTTGATGCCAAATGTTTTCTTGAAACACTTGGATGTTTTTAACATTTCCTACGTGTAGGAAATGTGCAACCATGTGCATGAGCACTCTAGCTCTAGTTATGTGTGGGCTTTTCTTGTTGGATTTACTTTTAAGTTGAATTGCTTAAATACAGTCTACTGCCATTTGGGCTTTCGAAGGCCAGTTTCAAAGGGCCACAAATAGCAGCTTGCTAAAGGTTCTTGATGCCCCTAAGTAGCATGGCAGTCAACAATAGGCAAGAGAAAGGGCAAGATATGCAAGATGAATACTTAGGAAAGGAATACTAATGAAAGAGGTCCTAGCTAGGCATGTGCACTTCTATTAAACATGTGCCAAATTCTTATCCTTGCTATGTAGTAAGAACTGTTGTTGTAGGTTATAGTGTGGCTTTCCATCAAAGGTGCAAGTTCCCCATTGGTACTTGGATCTATGAGCAATAGGATTGGAAATGGCATAGAATGAAGTGCAACAGTGGAAGTTAAACCTAGTTTGCAACAAGTTTATTGACAATAGATCCAATTTCCACAACAGCATCGGCTGCTGCCACTGAGCTATGTTCGAGTAAGATTGCTGCAACTGAAGCGTAAAGCATAATAGTTCAAAGAAAGCTTTCTTTGTGATTGAGGGTTCTGAAGGCAATGAATAATGGAAGCAAAGTCATAGAACATGCAAAATGAAAGCCATTCTCGAATGTGTGCACAGGTGACAACTTAACAACATAGGAACATGCATTGACTGAAATGAAGATTGTATAAGTAGGAATCTTTATATAAGAAATGCTCAAAAGTCAAGGTAACTCTCAAAATTGTGAGTATATGTGTTGTGGTGGTTGGGCTCCCATATGCTAAAGTGGCACCAAAGAAAACATCATTGTGCCCTGAAATGACTGAGACACTCTGATGTTTGTCCAAAACCTTGGTTCAATTTGCAAAACTCTGGTTTTTAACAACTTTTAATGAGTATGGTGGTTGATATGTTTGATTTAGTCTCTTGTTTGTGATTTTCATCATCCTAATTGTATGGAAACTCATTTTCTTTAGATTCTAGTATTCCCTTCCACATCTTGTTTGTGGAAGGAATGGTTTCTTTATATTTTAGTGCTCCCTTACACATCTTTTTTGTGGAAGGAAGGCTTTAACAAATACTATTTCTATGCTGTTGGGAGGGTTTGTGGTCTATGTGTGTTTTACACTCCTTGGATAACTTTGTTGAGAAATATTGAGTGAAAGTTCATGCTATGCCAACAACTTAGTGTACAAGTTGGCCGCATGTTTTCTTAGAGAGATTTCTTCATCTTGCTAAGTTCTTAGTATTTGACGTCTTTGGTTCTATTGAATATTTATACACCCCCTTACACTCAAGTAATTTCGTTCCTTGGTGCAGTGGTGATGATGAAGAAGAAGAAGAAGGGGAGATTAATGAATTTGAATCTGGATTTGGGAATGAGATTGTTGTTGATACTTTTCCAGTAGTTGCTCCAGAAAAGCATGAGAAACTTGAGGGTGTGGTTTGGAAGACTTTTGGTAAAATTGGAGTTATTAGAGATCATGGCCTTTGGATGCCCAAGGATGAAGAAACTAAAAAGACTAAAGGCCATGCTTTTATAGAGTATACAATGCCTCAGGTCTAGCTGGACTCTCAGATGTGAATGCCAATTTGTGGATTGTTGTTTGATTTCTGTTTGTGTGGTATACATAGAAGTCGAGGTTTGGATCATACATTTGGTCTTTAAACTTATAATTCATACAATTTTCATGCTTTCAGGAGGCTCAATTAGCTAGAGAACAAACTAATGGCTACAAATTGGATAAGTCCTATGTTTTTGTAGTCAACATCTTTGATGAATTTGACAAGTATATAAAAGTGCCAGATGAATGGGCACTCCTAGGGTCTGCATGTAGCTACTCTTGCAGGTGCATCTGTACCATTCTAGACTGCTTAGGTATGATCTCATCCTTATTTACGTGTATGCAATAAACTATTTTAACTTGGCTAACAGATGAACAAGGTCAATACCAATTTGCCATTTGGTTTGGATCATGGACTGAAGTTTATTGGAATGATGCCAAATTCGGGAAACCCAACCCTGTTTACCACCATTCTGTAAGTTGATTTTATGCAGTTTAGATAGTTGTAGCAGAAGAACATGTTGTATATTGACAATTGGATTTTGCAATAGTTTTGGACACAGAGATTTGTGCAATGGTCTCCCCTTGGGTCTTACCTTGCCACAATTCATAGACAGTGCCTATATGGGGTGGTGCCTAGACCTTTAACCGAATAGTGTGATACATTAGTCCTCAAGTATGACTCATCTTCTCTAGTTTATGGTTTGTAAGTTGGAAATGTTTTTGAATATGAATGTTGGCTCTTGTATCAAATTTGTGATTTGCTCTTTCAGGTTAGGCCGATTGACTTCTCTCCAAGAGAGAAATATATTGTGACATATAGTAGTCATGAACCAAGCAACCCCAGAGACACACATGTTATTGATGAGTTTTATTTGTTCTTTGGAAAATGGCATGCACAAGTGTTTACTGATGTCTAGATATGTTTATCCAGAGGGTAACACTTAATATTTATGATGTGAGAACAAGGAAAGTGCTTAGAGAATTTAAGGGAAGTGCAGATGATTTTGCAACTACTGGAATAGGGGGTGCAACAAGTGTCTCTTGGCCAGTGTTTAGGTATAGTTATTATCTACTTATTCTTTTTTTCTTTGTTATCATTTTAAGTTAACTGAGATTAATGGAGTCTTTCTTTTTGCTGCAGATGGGTGGGAAGCAGATATGATAAGTATTTTGCTCGGATAGGCAAGAATGCAATGAGTGTGTATGAGACTGAGATCATGGGTCTTCTTGATAAGAAATCTTTGAGAGTAGACAATGTCGTGGACTTTAGTTGGTCCGCCACAGACTCTATCATGGCTTTATTTGTTCCTGAAGGAAAAGGAGGAAATCATCTTGCTAAAGTGAGTGCATTTGGCCTTATGCTAAACTTTCATAAGATGGATTGTTTCTAGAAGTCATAATTGTTTATTGTGCCTTCCTATTATGAATGGTAGTTTTTTGTGCTATGCACCATTTTTTTCTTCAAGCTCATTGCTACTCTATTAAGCTGGGTGTCCCCTTTATCTTTAGCATTGACAATAGTGTAGTTTTGGAGTGTCTCGAATGGAGTTGCTACTTTAACTGGCTCTTGCATAACTTGACAGGTAAGTCTAGTGCAAATGCCCAGTAGGGAGGAGCTTAGACAAAAGAACTTGTTCAACGTTAGTGATTGCAAAATGTACTAGCAAAGCAATGGGAAGTATTTGGTTGTGAAAGAAGATAGGTACACAAAAACAAAAAAGAGTACGTACACTAGATTTGAACTGTTCAAAATCTAGGAGAAAGACATTCCAATTCTCTAGTTTTGGAATTGGAAAACAAAAATGACAAAATTATTGCATTTTCATGGGAGCCTAAAGGTCAGAGATTTGCCATCATTCACGGAGATGGACCTAGGCTAGATGTTACATTCTTCTCTATGAAAAGTCCAGAAAGTGTGGGGCGAGTAACAAAGTTGACAACTTTGAAGGATAAGCAAGCAAATGCCCTTTATTGGTCTCCAATTGGGCGATTTATCGTTTTGGCTAGACTGAAGGTGTACAATGGGCAGTTAGAGTTCTACAATATTGATGAATTGGAAACAATGGCCACAACTAACCACTTCATGGCCACAGATGTAGATTGGGATCCAACATGAAGGTAATGATTTTTAGAACTCTCATGGTTCTAGTTCACAGGATATAGGAAAATGTAGTAGTTTATAGAACAATTACCATTTACTTCTAAGTAGTGTGATCTATAATCTTTGCATTTACTTGTAATCAGGTTTGTGTCAATGTTAGTCACATCTATACATCAAATTGAGAATGGTTACAATATCTGGTCTTTTAGTGGAAAATTGCTTTATCAACTTCCTATGGATAGGTTTTTCTAGGTAAGGAGAATGGGTTGAATTTATCTAGCTGACTTGTACCTCTTCGAGTAGTACATTATGTGTTACCATTTATTGGAAGCTAGTGTTTGGATTTAACAAATATGTGCAGTGCAAATTGGAGTTGACCTAAATTGATATGAAGTTTTAAGTGTTGCCAGAGCAGTATGGGTTGAATTTGTACTTGTTGACTTATGAACGGAGTAGTGGATTACGTGTTTTCATCTAACAGAATTTGGTGTTTAGAATTAAAAGATATATGCAATGCAAATTGGAGTTGAGAGGAATTGTTATGGAGTTTTAAGTGTTTGGAAGTTGTTGTTTGGAAGTAATAGTTATACGCAGTAAAAATTGGAGTTGACATGAATTACTATTGAGTTTTAAGTGTGGCCTATTCTTGCATGCAGTGCTTATGGCATCCTCGCCCTCCATCACTACTTAGTGCCGAGAAAGAGGAAGAGATAGATAAGAATCTGAAAAATTACAACAAAAAGTATGAAATTGATGATGACAGTCCCTCACTTGCGATAAGTGCAACAGACCTGGAGCATAGAAGGAAGATATAAGATGAATGGAAGGCTTGGGCCGCTGAATGGAAGTATCTTCACAAGGAAGAAAACCCTCTACGGATGGAGCTACGTGATGGTGATGCTAGTGATGAGGAGGAGGAACTTGAAGTTGAGGAGGGGGAAGTTGAAGATATCTTGAACATTGATGAAGAAATAGTGCCCTTTGGTTTTGAACAACTAGACTGATCGGCGTAGATTTCATCAACAAATGCTCTTCTTTGTCAATAATTTTCCTCCAAAATGAGGTTTGTTACTACATCAGTCAAGTTGAATGTTTGAAAGGGGGTAGAATTTGTGGTGTTTGTTTTTTTATTCTTTATCGAACATACTGATCCTCAACAAAGTCCATGGTTCTTGTCCAGGGTATGTTAAAATCTTACTTGTCAAAACAAAATTCATCATGCACTTGGTGCCTAGTGTTTCAATATTGGTATTAGCAAAATCATAGTTCAAGTTAAAGCAACAGCTTGCTACCTCCTGGCCTTGATTCACATATTCGAGCAAATCTAACTATAGTACATTGCATAAGCATAATATGTAATATTAGAGGAGTACAAAAGAAAGAATTGGAGATCTAATAACTAGGGATTCTGTATTGTCATAACGATGCTAGTTGTCTAACAAGGACTAACTTAATTTTTAGTATTAATAGCCTACAATTGGGTGGTGGAGGTAATTTGAGTACTGTTACTACTCTTGACATTTATAGTTGCTACCAAAAGTAGCACAAAATTACTTATTGCTAGATAATTACCCACTTCCCCATTGATGTAGAGATGCATCCTTTCTATTTTTCTATTTAGGCCTTGATTTTTCCAAGAATCACTTGAAACCTTCCACTCAATACTACCTATTTCAAATGAGCATACTATTTAGCTAACTTGTAGAGATTTGCTTTTGTTTTTCATTCACAAGGATGATATTAGTCTTCCCCAAAATGCAACTTGAGGACTCGAGTCTTGGCTATGCCAACCATTGAGCTATAAAGCTCGAAGTAGTAGTTTGGTAATCGAACTAGATAGTCTATACTATCCTCATATCTTTGTAGACTTCTTTACTTATTAATGCTAGCATTTTTGTAGCAAACATGTTGAATTGAAAGGGATCAATTAGGAAGGGATAACTGTTTGATTACCTAGAAAAGTAAATTTATTTATGTTTCAAAGATGGATTTGTGACAAAAGAAAATAAGAATGGGACTAAGTGTTATTCTTGCCATGTTGATACCTTAAAAGGAGATGATTTTTGCACATATCCATTTGGACAAATGCATGTTGAGGCATAGAGAATAGATCTACAACCATCTTGCAAAAAATAGTGAGCTCTTTGGATCATGTATCCTGATAGGATTAGAAAAACTCCATAGGCTCATTGTTTATGGCAAGAGCTTTTTTTGATGACTGTGAAGGACTATATATATTAATTGGCTTTTGAAAGTGAACGTTTTTCCAAGATCAAGTTTCAATATTCTCTAGGGTCAAATCTAATTCATTTGAATAGAGGAGGTGTGGGTGTTAGACCTAATTGTCTAGACATACAGTTAAACATTGATTTTACATAGGACTTGAGCTTTAGTAACTAATGTTTTGCCTACGCACTTGGATGCAAACTTTGTCACACAGTTTAGCTCCAAGTTTTATGGTTTGTTGTTGTGGTCCTTTCCACACATTCCTTTAACAAAATTGCATCAATGGCTACACGTTGTCAAAGAGTTTATTGTTTATAATAAAAATCATGGGATTCTTATGAACACAGAAGAACTTCACTAGGAGTTATATGAGGAATTTGCACACAAAATTCAGTCATTGTTACCCAATAACCAACTTAGTTACATAAGTTCTCTTGTATTTAGCATATTATTTTCAATTGTACCATGTATATTGATGAAAAATAAGTCTATGGGAACCTACAACTTGGTCAACTGGAAGTAATTGACAGTCTGGAGGATAAATCACATTGATTCAAGTGCAAAAATATGGTTAGAACTCAAGAAAAATGCCAAAAGTCCACTAGGTTCACGGGGGAGCTGAAGTAATAGACTAATGTGATCACCAAGTGACCTGAGTAGGTCAAAAAGTGACCTGTGCCTGAGCAGGACGCAGCTCGCATTTTTTGGCACAAAATGCGGGCTGCACAGCCTGACTACAACTGGAGAGAGCTGAAGCCATGGTGCATGCTTTGGAGCATGCAAACTGGAGATTAACAGGGACTGAAGATGAAGATGCAAACAAGGTGAGAGCTCCACTTATCTATCCATTTGGTTTGACGAAAATGCATGGTATGACAGTCTATAAAAGGGGAAAATCTGAGAGAAAAGTATTCAACCTGCTCTTATGTACGTCTTCTCTCATTTTGTCTACCTTATTCATAGTCCAATGAAGCCCAACTTGTACCCAAGTACTTGAGTGACTTTGGGGCAAGCAAAGGGTGAGGATTTTGAAGGTGTATGGGCTGTTATGGGCTGAAATAACCAGTCATAAACAAGAAAACCCACTGTTCTTGTCCATTCTTATGAGCAAACAAGAGATTTATGTGGTTGTAATAGAAGAAAATGACCTCTTTTCTTCAGGACTTGACTCATTAATGATTAGAGGAGCTTATTCATGAGTTTATGCACTCTTTTTGAGCTTGATTATGGGCTGCAATTTTCTGTTTTAAAACAAGGCTGAAGTTAAAATTATGCTCCTTCAATGCATTTCATGTTCCATTGGCCCAAATCTTGAATGTATTTGAAGTCTACCAACATAATACTTGTTTCCTAGAGTTGAAATCCATCTATGAACTTGAGATAAAAGCCATTAGTGCTTGAATTTGATATTCATATATGGATTAAGAATTTGAGTATATCCTTTATGTTATGGATTATGTATCCAAAAGCATTTGATGCAATCAAGATAGAGTTATTTATTCCATTCATGTATGCTAAATACATAGAAAAGCTTGACTTCTTCTTCCACATCTAAATCATTTCTAAACCTTGGATCTTGTCAAACTCCAATCTTTTTCCCTTTCCCGAAGTGTGAATCCCATACTCCTCTTCCGCACTAAGCCCCGGTGGTAGACCTTCAAACCTTAACACGACGACAGTGGTGAACCCGACGTGAAAGTCCACGGAAGAAGAAGACCAATGGGAGAGTCATCAAGTTTGGGAGGAGATGCCTTACAACAGTTGGTTCGTCTGATGCAAGAAATCCAACAACAACAATTGCAATTTCAGCAATAGTTGCAATTGCAACAACAATGGAGACAAGAAGAAGAGCAAATTGATGCTACTACCATTAAAGCTTTGGAAGCAGTTGGGCAAGAGCTCAAGCAATTTAATGGGCAAAATGTGTCCTCTTTTATCCACCTCTATACTGTCAAGATGGTCTTATTTGGAGTTCCTCAACATGCCTGGAGCCGTTATTTTGCCCGTCTGGCTATGCATGGTCTCCAAGACCGAATTCATGGTCTTTTCCAAAAAGACGCGGGATGGTCCGTGTTCAAGAAGGCTCTTCGAGAAGAATTTTTTCTTGAAGATTCTGTCCTTATGACAAAGAAAGTTTTCATTGAATGGGTCGAAAGGCCCAATAAGGGTCTAACCGCCACTGCTCTTCATCGAGAATTTGAAAGAAAATTTGCTCAACTAGATCCTGACGATCAACAAGGTATGGAAAGCTAGAAGATTGAATTATTTCTAAAAGCTGTAGATTCTTCTCTTTAAGAGAAGCTAACTGATCGACTTGAAGATCTTGACTCTGAGATGGGATTGAAGACTGCTTGGAGTGATGTCACTGAAGTAGTTAATATGATTGCTCGAAGAGAGCGGTTGCGCCTGAGATGGGGAACAACCCCTGCATCAACTGAATCCATGAAGGAGCCTGTTCCAGTTTCTCGACCTCCTGTCTCTATGGCCGAGCAACCAAGAAATTCTGATGTTCCATCTCCAAAGAAGGATGTCATGGATGAGCTAATTAAAAGCATGCGGGATCTCCATCTTAATCTAATGGAGATTAATTCTAAAGTGGAAAGGCTTGATGTAAAAGTGGAAGAAAGGGGACGGGTCAACTGCCCAAAGGCCTATACGAGAAGGCTTCAAAAGACGTTGTATCTGGTGTGATAGCCTACAGCATGACAAGAGGGAGTGCAGTGCTTTTCGTGAAGCTGAAGCACAAAAATTAGTCTTTTGGAAGGATGGTAAAATTCATGCAACCGAAATCGGACTTCCTCTTGAGCCAAACTTCGGCAATGGTGGCATGAAGAAAAGATTGGAGGATTTGGCAACAAGAACAACCTATGTAGCTGTTGATGCAGCAACCTATGGGCTGCAAATTGAGCCAACTAATGAAATTGTTAAAGCATGTAAAACTAATGCAAAATCTAAAGTGTGGATGCAGGCCTTGGATCACATGCAGCAAGGTAAGGCAACCAAAGATGATTTAACCATTGCCAGTCAATGCATCCGAGGAAGAACCGGTTGGACCGAGCCTGTTGATTCATTTTCAACCTTTGCCTGGTTAGCTGAAATTAATAATCATGAAGCCATGATAGAAGAAAAGAGAAGAAGAGATGAAGATGTTGCCAGTCCTTCTTCTTCAGGGCCAACTAAACGTGTGACAAGAAGCAAACCAGACTAGCAGAAGGCTACTGAAAATCCTTCACCGCCAGAGCTTGATATGGGAGATGCCCCTCAACCAAAGAAGACAGAAGGAAAAAGAAAAAACAAACATCCCAGTTACAAGTTGCAGTCAGACATAGAGACCGCAACGGATCTTAAATGGATCCTAGAAGAAAGGATTCTTGGAAGTAGAATTGAATTTACATTAGGTGAAATTCTCAAAATTGCGAGGATTTCATGATGTAATAATTTATGTAATTAAATGAAAAAGACAATATGTTGGTGAGGAAATTGAAGAATCTGTGCATGCTTTTTTGCAAGCACTTCATGTGTATTTGCAGGATGAAGAGAAGCTGAAAACTCAAGGGATTCGATTGGAGGAAATCAAAGAATTGATTGCATCCATAGAAGCCAAAGATGAAGACATTTATGAAGCAGAAACTGAAGAAGCCATTATGGTGGGGACTTCTCAATCTAAAGTGCAGCCTATGCTTAAGAAAGAAGCTCATCTTCACAACATGCAAGAAGAAAGTGATGCTCACTTTATTCCTAGTAGTCACTAGTCCCATACCCATTGGGCAAGGGCGACTACTGAAACCGTTGTTAAGATTAGAGAAAAAGAGACTCCATGCATTGCCTTATAGACCATGGCTCGAAGATTAATGTCATGTCA
Source organism: Lygodium microphyllum (assembly GCF_053477565.2). Lineage (NCBI taxonomy): Eukaryota > Viridiplantae > Streptophyta > Polypodiopsida > Schizaeales > Lygodiaceae > Lygodium > Lygodium microphyllum. The sequence continues at coordinate 89,664,328 of NC_141157.1, forward strand.
AGAAGTCTCTACGAGAATGGCGGATGGCCCATTGATGTGGACCCAGGATGGCGCATGAAGGCAGCCAATAACTCTTCTGGTGATCTTTATGCAGCATGCCCTTATGTACAAGTTACTATTGGTAATGTAAAAGATGAATTTCATTTCTTTGTTCAAGATTCCTGCAGCTATCCTATCATTCTTGGACAACCATTTATTTTCGAGTCTCATTTAGAGACAAAGGCCCCTGATGATGGTTCATCATATGCTCGAATAAGAAGTAAGGATAATGACAAAGCTGTCCAATTCCTAACTGTTTGTGTAAATCACCATCGGAATAGGGATCGATTGAGAGATCATCCTGTTCCTCCTAATGCTCGAGAATTTAAGGGTTTTCGGGTAGCGCTGCTATAAGTGGAGGCTATGGCAGTGCATCATGTCATAAAAAATTACCTCCACATAAAAATGAGGCAAGGCCAAAAGTTGACTTGCAGGCTTTTACAACCAATAGTGTGGGATGTTATAAGCAGTTTTCAGCCATGAATAGGGCTGAAAGAAAGTATTTGTGTCATATGGAACAAGAGCTGAAGCAAATTGATGTTTTACTTAAAGATGAAGAAATTTTAGGGCTATTTTAGAGTCTGAATTATAATGATACAATGGCTGAAATTTATACAGCCGTTCATGTAGAAAATCAAGCTGAAAATCAGTCCATACAGGTATGTACATTGGATATGTATGACATAATTCAAGAATTTGTAGATTATGAAGCTTTTGGACAGCCAGACAAGGATGAAGTAAGAGTAGAAACAAAGTATAAAACAGTTGATAAAAAGGTCAAGCCTGGTGGCTACTCCTCTACCACCTGAAAGCAAAGGACTGGCAAAAAGGGTATCCAAACAGCCAAGCCTTTGAGATCCTAAAGATATTGGTCACCAATTTACAGCACAAAGTCTACAAAAGCTGAAAATTGGTGAAGACTCTTTCCTCTTGCCAGCTGAAAAGCAAATCTTCATGCAGATGTTAAAGAATCATGGTAAAGCTTTTTCATTTCAGCCACATGAAATTGGCTGTGTGGATCCAAGCATTGTGGCACCAATGGTGATTTTTATGGTCCCACACGTTCTTTGGAATCTTAAACCAATTCTGGTACCAAGGGCTCATTTGCCTAAGTTATTGGAACTTCTAAATGAAAAGATAAAAATGCAAATATTGGAGCCATCCTCAGCTCCATATTCCAACCGATGGTTTACCATGCCTAAGAAGAATGGATCTTTGCGATTCATTCAAGATTTGCAGCATGTCAATAAAGTCACTATTAGAAATGTTGGATCAGGGCTAATTGTTGATGAATTTGCTGAAGCTTTTGCAGGTAAAGCAATCTATTCGATGGGAGATTTATATTCAGGCTATGACCAATTTCAACTTGCTTTGGAAAGCTGAGACATCACCACAATGAAGACGCCTCTTGGCTTAGTCCGCATGTGTACTCTACCTCAAGGGGCTACGAATTCAGTAGCTCACATGATGAATGCCATGCATAAAGTATTGAGGGATTATATTCCTCAATTAACTCTTCCTTTCCTTGATGATGTTCCAATCAAAGGATGTGAAGTTCATGAGAAGAATGAAGAACTCAATGAACTTGGATGTCGCAAGTTTGTTTCTGATCATATTAATGATTGTGCTCAAATCTTGTCTAAATTAGAAGAAGTCCATCTTACTCTTTCAGGTGCTAAATTTGTTTTTGGAGTTGAAGAAGTTCTTGTGGTAGGGCATATGTGTGGTCCATATGGCCGAAAGCCTTCTCCATCCAAAATTGATGCTATCAACAAAATGCAGGAAATATGTACAAATGTTTCAGAGGTGAGAAGATTTCTTGGCATATGTGTCTTCTACCTTATTTGGATACCACATTTTTCTCATGTTGTTGAAAGTTTTTATCAACTGCTAAGAAAAGGCCAAAGGTTAATATGGGAGAAAGAACATACTCAAGCTATTCGGAAATTGAAGAAATTGCTGATTTCAGCCCCCACCTTAAAAAGGGCTAATTACTCTAATGGACAGCCTATTATACTCACAGTGGACACAAGTCCTATTGGAATAGGATGGGAAGTTGGTCAAGACAACCTTGAAGGCAACAGATATGCAATTCCCTTTGGAGCGAAGGTTCTTAATGAACGACAAAGAAGGTATGCTCAAATTAAAAGAGAGCTTTGGGGAGTAGCAACTGCATTGAAATGCGACCGGGAGTACTTCATGGGTGCACATGTAATAGTTAAAACAGATTGCCTTCCACTTTTGGGCATGATTGCCAACTGTTCCACTCCCAACATAGCTATGCTAAGATGGATAGCTTATATTAAATCCTTAAATCTTGATTTGAAACATATTGCAGGAAGAGATAATCTAGTTGCTGACATGCTTTCGCGTGCCAGATATAAGGATGAAGAAGAAATGATGGATGAAGAAGAATCAGAGTCTATAAATGATGCTGTAAATGCAGGTACAAATTTGAAAACAGCAAGTACAGTTGAATCTAATGATGATTCAGTAGTCAAAAATGCAGGTACAACAATAATTACAGCAAGTACAACAGGTTCAATTGCTAGAACAAATTGTACATTAGCAAGGAAGTATGAAACAACCAAAGAAGGACAGTGGGCAGCTAGTAGACATCATACTCAATGTTTTGTTATGGTTTGTTCACACTATAAAGAGGAATATTATGTAGATGAATGGCTAAAAATTGGCCAATTTTTGAGCACTATGACAAAGATGGAAGATTGGTCCAATGAAGAGTTCAAGAGAATTAAGAGAAAAGCTTATAGCTTTTTCCTTAAAGATGGTTACCTTTGGAGGCATGTGAAAAAGAAAGGAAGGGCGTCTGTTCGTGTCTTAGGAGACAAAAAGACTCAAAGACAGGTCATGCAAGAATTTCATGAAAGCCTATTGGCTGGTCATAGAGGCATATGGGGCACTTTTGCCAAAATAAAAGAGAAGTGTCAAATATACTCTATGGTTAAGCATAGAGATGGGCTTCAGCCTACCTATCATTTATCCATTCACTATAGATGGGTTATTGATTTAGTAACCATGCCTATAGGAATTTGGAACATGAGATATCTAGTACTTGCTAGAGAAGATCTCACAAATCAAGTGGAAGGAAAAGCCTTGACAACAAAGTCTACTCAAGCTGTTTGTAGATTTTTACTTGAAGAAGTATTTTGCAGGTATGGATGTGTTGCTAAAGTAACTGCTGATAGAGAAGAATTTGATACTGATGAGGCTCACCATTTCTTTGCTCAATTGGGAATTAAGCTATCTCTTACATCAGCCTACAACCCTGAAGGCAATGGTAAGAGCAAAAGAGGTCATCAACCAATTCTTAAAGATTTAGCAAAATCATGCAAAGGAAAGATGAGGGAATGGCCTAGAATGCTACCATTCGCATTATGGGCTGATAGAACTACCCATAGTGCAATGACATGTTATATGCCGGTTGAACTAATATATGGACAGCCACCTATTATGCCTTTCGAATAGTCCATTGTCACATGGAGTATCTTACCATGGGATGAAGGCATGAATAGAGAAGAGTTGCTAACTCTGCGCATAAGGCAACTTGAAAGAAGGCCAGAAGATGTTAAGACAGCCACCATTGAAAGGCTGAAAACAGCAAGATTAAAGAATAAGAAGAGGTTTGACAAGCATCATTGTCCAAGAGCTATTCAAGAGAATGATTGGGTACTTGTCTATGATAGTAGCCTGGACAATCAATATAGTGCTCATAGAAAGTTAGTCAAGCGATGGTTTGGACCATATGTTGTAAAAGTAGTACATAATAATGCTACTTACTCTTTGGCTGAAATGGATGGGACCATGATAAAAATACCAATAGCCAAGAAACGAATCAAGCTCTTCAAATGAAGAGAATCTTCAACTTATGAGCTTGATGACTTAGATATGAGCCCGCTACTTGAAGACAAGCAGGAAGAAAAAGACTTAGAGGATGAAGACGAAGATATATCAGAAGAAGACTCTCCTTAACCTGTAATCTTATGAAATGGCACATGCCGGAGGATGTGTAGGTTAGGAGGGGGTGAATGTCAAAGAGTTTATTGTTCATAATATAAATCATGGGATTCTTATGAACACAGAAGAACTTCACCAGGAGTTTTATGAGGAATTTGCACACAAAATTTAGATGCTACCCAATAGCCAACTTAGTTACATAAGTTCTCTTGTATTTAGCATATAATTTTCAGTTGTACCATGTATATTGATGAAAAATAAGTCTATGGGAACCTACAACTTGGTTATCTGGAAGTAATTGACAGTCTACAGGATAAATCACATTGATTCAAGTGTAAAAATACATTTAGAACTCAAGAAAAATACCAAAAGTTCACTAGGTTCATGGGGGACTTGAAGTAATAGACTAATGTGACCAATAAGTGACTTGAGTAGGTCAAAAAGTGACCTAGGCCTGAGCAGGAAGCAGCCCACATTTTTCGACACAAAATACGGGCTGCACAGCCTGGCTACAACTGGAGAGAGCTGAAGCCATGGTGCATGATTTGGAGCATGCAAACTGGAGATTAACAGGGGCTGAAGATGAAGATGCAAACAAGGTGAGAGCTCCACTTATCTGTCCATTTGGTATGATGAAAATGCATGGTATGACAGTCTATAAAAGGGGAAAATCTGAGAGAAAAGTATTTAGCCTGCTCTTATGTATGTATTCTCTCATTTTGTCTACCTTATTCATGGTCCAATGAAGCCCGACTTGTACCCAAGTACTTGAGTGAATTTGGGACAAGCAAAGGGTGAGGATTTTGAAGGTGTATGGGTTGTTATGGGCTAAAATAACCAGTCATAAATAGGGCAGCCCACTGTTCTTGTCCGTTCTTATGAGCAAACAAGAGATTTATGTGGTTGTAATAGAATAAAATGACCTCTTTTCTTCATGACTTTACTCATAATGATTAGAGGAACTTATTCATGAGTTTATGCACTCTTTTTGAGCTTGATTATGGGCTGGAATTTTCTATTTTAAAATAGGGCTGAAGTTAAAATTATGCCCCTTCAATGCATTTCATGTTCCATTGGCCCAAATCTTGAATGTATTTGAAGTCTACCAACATAATACTTGTTTCCTAGAGTTGAAATCTATCTATGAACTTGAGATAAAAGCCATTAGTGCTTTGGATTAAGAATCTGAGTATATCCTTTATGTTATGGATTATGTATCCAAAAGCATTTGATGCAATCAAGATAGAGTTATTTATTCCATTCATGTATGCTAAATACATAGAAAAGCTTGACTTCTTCTTCCACATCTAAATCATTTCTAAACCCCGGATTTTGTCAAACTCCAATCTTTTTCCCTTTCCCGAAGTGTGAATCCCATACTCCTCTTCCGCACTAAGCCCTGGTGGTAGACCCTCAAACCTTAACACGACGACAACGTGGTTATTTTAGTTCCATGCAACCTTCTAGCCATTTAGTTATAGGGCTAGCCAACTACTCAAATTTAAAATCAATCCATTTGCAACTCATAGCCCTAAGTTATGGCCTATGGCTAATTGATATCCTTCTTAAATCAATCATGGATAAGGTGTAAATTGAGTTTTTTATTTGCAAGGATCCAACAAATTAATTAGGTCTCTATCTAAGGCAAGTGCCATTAATTTTTTTAATATGAGTGTATATTTTTTGCATATGAGAAGTTACTAAATTATTTTTGCTTTGTATTTGGTTATAGGGTTGATCATTCATTGCTTCATGAACTCGCATGAAGGTCTTTGATTATGGGTCTAGCGAGAAGAAACTTTTGAGTTATGTCCGATTTATGGGTTGATTCCACATATAATGCAATACAACAAGAGATTACACAAGATAAGCTTATATATGGTCCCTTTAATTTCATAACTGAAGATGAAGATGATTATAGTAAAGGTTGCATCCTAAACCCAATACAAGAAGAATGTTGGCATGTAGAAAATGTCAAGTTTACTAGTATAAAGAGAGATTTAAGCATGGCAGATAAGGTTGGGGATTATCATTGTTGAAGATGAGACATCCATCAAACGTCGCATAAAGTGAGCTTAATAGATCTAATGTCTTGTAGTTTGCAATGATTTTTACTTTCACTCATGTAAAGGAAGTTTGTAAGATATTGAAAGTTAAAGCTAGCTTTTATTTATGCAGGTGGAATGCAAAGGATGGCACTCTTAATGGATTCTATGGAAGTAAAGGAGAACATCAACAATGCCTTACAAATGATACAATTATTGTGGGAGAGGGATCATAGGGTTATAATAAGATAGTGGGTGCCTTTCAAAATCATGTGGTGGGAGATTATGCAAGACTTTTGATAGTAAACCCACTTCATGAGAGCCTTCCATGACTAGCTTTGGTAGTGCAAGTCACATGTAATCACTTTGATAGTGTTTTGATTAGAAATCAATGGAATCTTGTGGAGTGTTTATGGAGTGCAAAGCTAAAGGATACAATAGGTCCAATAATTGGGCATGCTTTAAATGGAGATACTAGACAATGCAAGCTCATGCTTGAAGATTACCTTGGAAAGCATAGAGACCTTAATTAGTGTGGATGGAAATTAAAAAGGAGAATTATGGATGGGCATGTGTATGGTTTACACAATCAAGACTTTGTACATTGTGAAAGAAAGCTTGTTAGTCCACTTGATAGTCCTACTTGACAACTTTTGATTGGTAAAGTAAGGAACACAAGCTACAGTATGGAGATATACAAAGAAATGATCGTCAAAATTGGGCAGCTACCCAAAGGATTGCAAGTAGACAAGTGCAATGTTGTATGAGACAATTATAAAAGAAAGAGAGAAATATGCAAGGAAATGTGGCATATTTACATATTGTGGCTGATTACATTGATGTTTTCTTATATCATATCTAGACTTGAAGGATCGTGGAATGATGTCAGCTAAGGTTAGTTTCAAGATTTGGAGGTTGTGGATACATAGACATGCAATGTACAACTTGAATTTAATTTCATAAGTAGAGAGGCCTACACAGATATTCAACTTTCATGCCATTTTGTTGTGCCTCTCATAAAGGTTTTTTGTGACTTTTATCCTACTCTCAAGTGTTCATTACATCTCACTGGATCAAATGCAGCTAAATTTTATTTCAATAAAATTGGAGGTATAGTGGGACAAGACTGAGCCTTTGACTTTGGAGATTTGTTGCATAGTGTTGGTACTTTGAATAAGATTGCTATGCATGAATGTAGTTCAGATGGGCTAGTTTTCTCAAGGGCTCATAAAAAACAAGAGCATACTTTGAAATGCTTGAATAAAAAAGATGGAATTATAGAAGTAGATTTAGGCAACTATGAATGTGTGTCTTTAGATGATGTAATAGTGGATGCCTTGAAAGAGGACTTGCATCAAGCACAAATTTTGTGTTAGTCATTGGGATTGAAACCTAGCAAAGTAGATAACTTGAATTGGTGGTTACGCCCTTGGGAGGATATAGATTTGACATGGTCAAAAATAGATGTTGAGATGGGGGAGGCTGATGAGTATAATGACGTTGCACAACCAAGCAGTGATGACCAGCAATTATAAGAGGTTTCAGATGGGGATGATGAGATCATTGCTCCTAGTGATGAGCAGCAATTACAAGAGGTTTCAGATGGGGATGATGAGATCATTGCTCCTAGTGAGATTCAACATGAAATCAATGGGCTCTTGGAGGAAGTTCATGACTCATGCACTATTGCAAAGAGACAGAAGATCAACCCAATGGTAGAAGTTGATGGAAAATTATATCTTAAAGTCCACATTGGTTAGCCAATTGAATAGGAATTCAACATTGTCAAAAGATCGATTGACAAGAGTGAGGAAAGGTGTCTATTTCATTCACGAATCAAAATCGCAATCATAAAAAAGAAATGTGAATTTCTTTGGGATAGGTTGTGATTGTGCGGTATACTTTGTGTGTGACATGCAAGATGAAGGTAGTAGCAAGCATCCAAAGAGAGATGGAAAAGCCACAAACTTAAATAAAATGGATAAGTTTCGTGGCACATGGTATCTTGGTTGAGTCCAAAAGATGAGGAAGAAAGTAGGATGTAGATATGTGAATTATAAACGGGACTTTGATTTAACAAATCAATCTCAAGGGATAGAAGTTCAACTTGGTTGGTACCAGAGGGTGAAAGGACAACGTATGTTTACATATGACTTAACTGACTTGAATATGAGTGCTCTAGAATCAATCATCGCATTGGAAAATTTAACATACAATGAATCAAATGACACATACCAACTAGATGAGAATGATTATAAGTTATTTAATGACTTTCTCAAGTGCACTGAGTAATCATTTTCATGCTTAAAGTAAGTGATTTTAATTTATTAATAAGCTTTGTATTGTCTTTCTAAATAAGGTCATTACCTTTATTGTAGTGTCTTCTTTCTTGTAGGTAATGGACGTTTAAGCTAGAACTTGGCAAGGGTGGACTATAATTTTTGTAGCTGAAGTATTGCAACCAAAGAGTTCTTTTGAGATCTCTTCAAACTCATATGGCAACGTGCTACATTGATAGAAGTATATTTTTGTAGCTAAATTATGAAGGTGATGTATCACTATTGCACAATGGTTGAAATATGGTACATCTACTGTAAGTAATATCTAATCTTTTTCTTTTGATTTTAGTTATGCCATGCACTTTGCACGCATTGTTGATGTGTGAGTGCTTGACGCAAGGGAATTTGCTTTTGTTTTGATTTTAGACCAATTTTGTGGCGTTTTGATCTTTTGGGATTCTCAAGTAGCATAATGCATGGGGATGGCTAGTCATGGAAGCAATGAAGTCAACATACTTATGTATTATTCTTTTTTATAGTATATAGCATTTATCATGCTACACAATCCAAATGTATAAGACATGCTTTGGACATGTGGATCTTGGAGTCTTTTGCTTATAGCCCTATGTTATAGTGCTATTGTAAAAGTTTCATAATATTAACATCATGTTCGGATATCCATCTTGGATCATTGTGATAATTCCATGGCTAAAATATTGTAGTATCATGTTTTAATTTGAATTGTACAAAAGGGGCCATGAAAATGCACATTTGATACGAATTTTAGATTTACATAGGGGATATAACTATTACCCTCAAAATTCACAAAAGGGGTATATAAAATGGTGAAAATATTTTAAAAAGGGGTATTAAAAGTATCTTGAACACATGTTATATAGAGGGCTTCTATAAGATGACCCCCCTCCCCCCCCAAGATCGCCATCAAGTTCTATGGAAGTGGCTACTGAGTTTGAGCTATGAGCTCCTTGCCCTACTTGAAGATATCGCCATCAAGTTCTATGGGAGTGGCTATTGAGTGTGACCTATGAGCTCCTCACCATCCTTTAAGATATCACCATCAATTTCTGTTGAGTATGAGCTAAGAGCTCTTGGCCCTCCTCGAAGATCTCTCCATCAAGTCCTCCCATTCCACCTTTTTCTCTTCTCTCTTAGATCGAGACTATGACCTTAAATTCTTGTTGGCTAGTGATCCTTTGCTTTCCTTAAAGAGATATGGCAAATTTCTCTTCAATGGCTTCATCTTCTTTGCTACCCGTCTCTTGTTGACGGCAGAAGTTGAGAGAAAGTTCATAAGAAGAGGAGGAAATCATACTAGTTAGCGGCATCATATCAATGAACAATTTGTCATCACAAGATTCATCTCAAGCTATTCATATGTCTTTTGATCATATCTTTCAACTCCCCTTGACCACCAAGAGTCTTTTGAACATGTATCTTGACCATACCTTTAATCAATGAGTACGCTTTCACATTTGTCTTGTATCTAAACTTTTTCTTTTGGGTAATTATCTTGTGTTGAGTACTCTTCATCATTCTTTACTCCCATCTCACAAAGCATCCCTGCAACGGTGAGTGACTTTTATGAACTCCCGTGTTTTTTCCATTCAACATCTGGTGAACCCAATGTGAAAGCATCACTTCTGATTATCAAGAAGGGAGATCCACCTTCTTCATCAACTGCTTTTTCCTTTTTTATCAATGAGATGGAGACTTTGCTGCAAACTCTTTCTTCATCCATTATGATGCTGAATTAGCAGATGTAGTTATCTATGCAGCAACAGTAGTTACATCAACAACAGTTGGATCAACGACTATTGCATCAAGAATAGGAGCATATGCTTGGTGCAACCAAGGCAATCGAGGCTGTGGTTAATGAGCCAAAATTATTTGATAGCTAGAATGTTTCAACATACATTACAGCCTTTGAAATCCAGATGCACTTCTTCAAAGTTCTGACCAACAGGAGCAACTATTTCTTACGACTTGTCACACCTGCTTTGCGGATTAGGGTGATGAATTTGTTTGTATAGGACTCTAGCTGGGATTCTTTCAAGAAAGCGCCTAAAGGTGAACATTTTCTAGAGGATTATGGTATTACTACATGGAAGACATTTAGAGAGTGGATTTATCAGCCCAACAAAGGACTTGTTGCTTTTGAGTTGTAGCATGTTGGAACCTAAAACAGGTACTGGATATAGGCACTAGCTGGGCCTCTATAACTCTCAACCCACATAGCCTTCCAGCCAGGAGCGTCCAAGGGACACACTACCCTAATCTCTACTATAGATATTGCATTCGTAGTAGAACGTAGTCCAACGATTCCCTTCCTTAATCCTCAGAGGGAGATCCTATACATCTTGGTATAATATACCAATGTAATATAAACATAAAGGAGGCACCCCTCTGGCTTAATGTCGTGGTCTTACTGCAACTCTCCTACACTGAGAGGATTGGCCCCTCGATGCGCTGCTCTAACATAAAGAACATACGAACAATATCCACTCCTATATATTTTGAACGATCTAGGAGATTTGATATTTCCTTACCAAGCTTGTCCCAAGAAACCGTTCATCTACCCTACAACTCGGGTTTTATTACACATTCCATGTAGGTCAACACTTGGAAAACAATTACAGTGCGTCCAGGTTTGATACCATGTTATGCTCGATGTAAATGTGGATGACCATTGTGCTCAAGAATTTTATCATTAAAAACAAGCTAGGTAAAGTGTTAAAATAACCCTTCAATGATTTTCCAACTAATCGTACATGCCGCATTGCTAAATACTAGCACCAAATTTCTTTGTGCTACTAGTCTCCTTAATTCAAATGATAATTTGTCCTATATGTTGTGCATAGACAAATAAATCAGAATTTGAACAATTTTGAATCACTAACCACTTTCACAAACCCTCTTTTCCCCTATCATTTAAGTTTTGCACTCGTTGGGTGGATATAGGGTTTATTTTTATGTAATTTTTCATATAAAAATCAATAAAAACATACTATAATATAGAAAAAAGGCTTGAGTGAGACTCAATACTCATGCTCCAACCTTGTTATATGCTCACAAACATGAAATGTATTTTTATCTAATTTTTTAAGATGAAAAAACTTAATTCTCTCTTATTTTTTCTATTTTTCATATTTATTTCTCCATAAAAACAAGATATTTCAGAATTATGAGTTCTTACTAATCAAGCACACTCAACATCATTTTCATATCAATTTTTATCCCATATGACTCCAAAACACTCAATAGAAATCCCAAATTCCATTATTTTCATAAAAATCGCGACTTACAAGTTTTGTTATTTTGTGGAAAATTATTATATCATTTTATTTTCTAGTTTTATTTCATATTTTAGAGAGAATGAAACATGATAAATCAAGAACAAACAATCAAACACTTTTTCCAATCATTTTTCATAAAATAAAATAATCACTCACTTACGGATAGAAATCGTGATTTCGAGGCTCGTATCTCGTAGATGGGAGGCCGTTGATGCTTCTTCTTTGCTGCTGATTTACTCTTTCAGCTTGATCTAGGTCTTCCATTTCTTTAACATCATCATTTGGTCTGAATTTGTCATCACAATCCTCCCCCTTCTCTCTTGAATTGATGCATACGAACAATCACTAAGAGGAGAGAGGAGACAGAAGAGAGAAAGACTAGAAAATCAAAATTTTAAATCCTCCATAAAAATCAGCCAAATTACACTCATCTCCTTCCTCTCTCTGTCCTAATCGAGAATCTCTCTCTCTCCAAATGGATGAGGGATCAAGCAATACCGATGAGATTTCGAAGGGGCAAAAAAACATTTGTGCCTCCCCCCCCTTTTCGTCAGTTTTTCCAATTAGTTTGGCTTCTTTTAAGCCTAAGGTTATTAATCTTTAAAATAATCGGTTTATTTTTTTTGTATTCACACTATTGTCTCACAAGTGGATATTTTGATCTCGGATTCGAGATCCGTCTAGACAGGTGGCTTCGCAGCATCAAAATCTATAAACTTAGCCTTTGTCATGCACTTCTTGACTCCCAGATCCAGTAGCTGGTTTATAATGCCAAACCTTGCGGGGATTAAATGGGGGGTCAAAAGACCTCTATTGACAAACCGAGACTTGCATTGGATTTCTAACGTCGAAATGCATCTAGGAAAACTCTAGCTCATTGGCCATCTATCACCATTTGAATTTTCATGAAAATTTGGTCTTCGGTCCATCCCAAGTACTTTTTGCTCCAAAAATGGCCTCAAATGCTTCAAGCACAGCTTAGAAGCGGCTATTAAAATCCATCTCTCATTGTGACCACACGGCGATAGGGCGACTCAACTCGTCAAATCCCATGAATAGATCTGCACATGCCTAACCATAAAGGGCATCAAACTGATACAAAAAATTATACTAAAGAAAGCACAAAAACAGCTTTCACCCTACCCCCTAATAGAACCAAGCCATGAAATCCACAAGGGATAGGCCCAACATAACCTAACAGAAACCTAGAGTGAGTTTCTAACCAAGTGCTCGAACATGGACTGGCTAAAAACCTATCAAAGAGATCATCCTAGTGGTGGTCTAAGCTACATACCTAACTTAGGACAACTGGACCAAGACCTCCCTACTAGGTGAGGACTCCTATAGCTTGGTCATCATATTCTTCTTGTAACACATTTTCCGTTCATGGTTTCATACTTGGGTGTGTAAAAAGGAGGAAGCTGAGCATAACACTACCCAAGGAGAACAAGGCATCGGCCTCAAGTTCTATCTCGCTACTTAAGAACCTACCAAGCTCTCGTGAGGCGACACTTAATCCTTTTTTAACACTCACTTTTATTTTCGCTCCAACGTTCCTTTCTTTTCTTTTCAGCTAGCCCTAGGAAGACAAGGCATCGGCTACCACAGATTGACTCATCCCCAAGAACCTACCAGGCCTTCACAAGGTGATAATTAACTACTTCTAGGAATTTTTTCATTTTTCTTTTTCTTTTCGTAGTGAGGGGTTAGAACCCCTTTTTACACACCTATGTCATTTGTAGTTTTAGAGAACTTTGGAACTTTCTCTTCTTTGATATTTAGGTAGGCTTCTCTAACTGCCTCACGCTAACAAGGACTCCTAAGCCAACTGCCTAGCAAGCATGCAAAACAAGGTCATAAGGGCTACCCTATAGCACATGTCTTTATCACCTGACAATGTCTTAATAGGAGGTAGACAACTACTTATATCTCCCCTAGATATACCTAACCAAACCCTAGGACTTCATGCCTTGATTGCCGGTCCCCAACAAATGAAAAGAAATTAACCCCTACATACACATATAACATTATCTACTTAAGGGAAAAAGACTTTAAAAAGGGATGAAACCACCTGGAATGGCCACAAGAAGCTTCTCTGGAGCAAAGGCTCCCTCCAATGACTTCGTCAACCCATGTGATGCGACCACTAAAACAAAAAAACATTAAACTTACTTGCACCAAACAAACATATGGCCCTCTTAGCCTAGAGAAATATCACATTTCACATCTAACAAAACTAGCCTTGTTGGCCTAAAATAATAAATCATTTAAACACGACAAAAACCAACCCTCTTGACCTAAGGAAATCAAATATTAAAACCCTAAAAAACCCTGGCCCTCCTGGCCTAGCGAAATTTAAAAAAATAACTCATATATATATATATATATATATATATATATATATATATATATATATATATATATATATATATATATATATATATATATATATATATATATATATATATTCTCTTGTAAAATATTATTAATATATAACAAGATGCTCCATCCCAAGGAGGAAATAGGGCTCTTGCCCTAAATTAAATGCATCAGATTGTGACCCATGCTTCTTGCATAAATAGCAAGAGGTGTACGCATAACATGTTGTTTGACCAACCTATGGCTCCAAGATAGCAAAGGCAAATGGGTCTTGGACACTCTTTGCATTACCTATACTAACCATCACTTTCCATATAAGGCATTTTCAAATAAAAGCCCCCATAATCGACCGGGTCCTATCTCATCATTAATATAAATATCCAAACTAAGACCACAGTTGAAGAAAATGCCTTCTTCATAAGCAAAGTTTGCTAGAAAATCGGCAAACTGATTCCAATAACATGGAACCAGCTGAAGAGACACTCGCTCAAACCCATCGAGTAGGGTCATAGCAGTGTGATAATACATAGAAATAATGGGATTTCGTACTGTGTAAGTCCCATTTAGTTGGTTCAATACCAATTGTGAATCCCCCTGTACTAACAATTGACGAATACAGCTCTTCTTAGCAATATTCATGCCCATGATGAAAGCTTTGTATTTGGCCATGTTATTGGTAAATCCAACCCTGAGATAAATAGCTAATTTCATCACAACTCTACATCAGGGATCTCTAATAACTACCCCTCTACTCTCTTTCTTGTTGGGACCCCTGGACGCTGTCGGAGGGGTTTTTGTCGAAAGGTTTAATCCACCGGGGATCAGAAGTAGACATAGGAGATGAAAGAGAAGATAGAGAATACCCAAGTGGTAAACACTACAAAAAAAAATCACAATGAATTGAATCAATATGTATTGAAAGAACCTGGAATCTTCGCACTACTCAGAAGTAATCTTCAGGCATTATATCTCTTGGAGCTTCTTCTTAGAATAAAACGTGCATAAAAATTACAGCTCCTTCTCTACTACTCAGAACCCAAATCTGATGGCTCAGTTGGCTCCGAAAGGGGGGTCAAACTACAGGATACCTGCTCACGGATCTTCCAGATCACTCATTCTTCTTTTAGTTCAATCTGCAGTTTTCAGCCTGTTTACAGCGATCGCGACACACACGATTTTTTCAATCTGTCTTTTTTATGAAAAATCTTCTAACTGGCTAAAAAACTAACTTGCTTTTTGTATGCCATCCTAATCTAGAAGCTTTTCTAACTTTTTCAGATTTTTACAATAAATAATATCAAATATATGCTAAAATCATCCAAAAATCCAGTATTTTTGGATAATCCATTCAACTCACACTAATACTAATGACTCAGATCACATTGACTCTCTTGATTAATAAGAAGTTGGATGATGATGCATTCCATGCTTTTTCACATTGTGTTCGCATAGCATCACGACATCCACCCCCTCTAAACCTGCACATCCTCCGGTATGTGCCAAAATCCTAGTTGTCACCGCATTCTGAGTCCTCCTCATCCTCTGCAACCATATCCTTTGCTTCTTTATCTTCCATATCTTCTTGGCTAGCCCTTATATCATGGCCACTATTTTCTTCCAATTCTGGCAACTCATAGGCAATAGATTCGTGCCTTTTGAATAATTTATTATTTTCCCTACTATCAAAAGTCTTATGGATGTCCCATCTAGCTCATTTAATGCATAAGTAGCATTATTAAACACCCATCTTACCACATAGGGTCCAACCCATCTTTTGGAAACTTTATGCACGGCACTATGCTGGTTGTCTAAACTACTATCATAAACCAATACCCAATCCCCATCTTGTATGGTTCTTGGCCTCAATCTATGTCTTTTGTTAAACGGTTTCTTGTTCTGTATCCTTGCTGCCCTTAACTTTGCAATTGCTGCCTCTATGTCTTCTGACTTTCTTTCCAACTGTCTAATGTGCAAGGCCAACAACTCCTCTCGATTCAACTCCTCTTCCCAAGGTAGCACACTCCATGTGACTGTCATCTCTTCTATCGGCATGATAGGTTTTTGACCATACATCAATTCAGTAGGCATATATCCTGTAACGGCACTATGAGTTGTTTTGTCATCCCACAAAGCATAAGGGAGCAATCATGGCCACTCTTTTACCTTCTCTCCACATGCTTTTGCCAATGCCTTCACAATAGGTGGATGACCTCTTTCACTTTTGCCATTTCCTTCAGGGTTATAGGCTGAAGTTAAAGCAAGATTTATCCCCAACCGTGTAAAGAAATCATGAGCTTCATTTGCATCCAACTCACCTGTATTTGCTGTAATTTTTTCGACATAGCCATACCGACAAAAGATCTCTTCTAAGAGAAAAGTACATATGGCATTTGTCATCTTAGTATGTAGAGCTCTCCCTTCCACTTGATTAGTCAAGTCTTTACGAGCAAGCACAAGGTACCTCATTTGCCAAAGACCTGTAGGCATTGTGACCAAATCCACCACCCACTTCAAATGAAGAGACAATGGATACCTGGGTTGCAATCCATCCCGATGTCTCACAGTTGAATACATTTGACAAGTCGTACATGTTTTGAGAAAGTGGGCAACATCCTTATACATACCCTGCTACCAATATCTTTCTTTGATCTTTGTAAAAGTACCCAAACACCTCTATGACCAGTCCATAAGCTTTCATGAAGTTCTTGCATAAAAGTTACTTGTGAAGCTCTATCACCCAAAACTTGCAATGGCATACCATGTTTCTTTTTAGCATGTTTCCATAAGTATCCATCTTTTAAGAAAAATCCATAGGCTTTCCTCTTGATCTTCTTAAACTCCTCATTTGACCATTCATCTCTCTTTGTTAATATACTGAGATATTGACCAATTCTCAGCCACTCTCCTCCATATTTGTCTTCCAAAAACACTTCTGTATAAGATACAAAACATCTAAAGTGTCTTCTCTTTGTTGTCCAAGCTTTTGTTAATGCTGTAGCAACACCTTGCATTGCTAAATTCACTCTTGCAACATCATTTTCAGCCATAAGAAAGTCATCTTCTTCCTCCTCATCCATCAACCCATCTTCATTCTCATAACGTGCTCGAGATAACATGTTTGTCACTGGGTTATTTCTTCCTGCAATATGCTGAAGTTCAGCATTCAAAGATTTGATGTATGCAATCCACCAGTGTCGAAGGATTTGAGAAAGCAAAGTCGCGACCACAGAGTACCTTGACTAATTCCAGGATAGAAGATCAATCAAGCGAGATTATGATTCAATTTGAAAGAAGGAAGCTAATGCCTCTTCTCTTTCAAACCTCTTTCTTAAC
Source organism: Lygodium microphyllum (assembly GCF_053477565.2). NCBI lineage: Eukaryota > Viridiplantae > Streptophyta > Polypodiopsida > Schizaeales > Lygodiaceae > Lygodium > Lygodium microphyllum. The sequence goes on from NC_141157.1 coordinate 89,681,692, forward strand.
AACTTGCAACATGATGGTTGTGTTGGGTCTTCATCATCATCATCCAAGTTTTCAATATCAGTCAAGTGTAGATACCACTTTTGAAGCAACTAGTCAGTTTTTGTGGACTTCTGCACTAAGTTTTGATACCCCAATGGAAATAGAGACTGGAAAGACGAAAACAGATAACTCTGAACTCAAAGGAGGTGGATAGACATGGGTTTTAGAGACTTTATGTAACTATGGCAGGCTGCTGGAATATCTGGTGTCATGCTTCATCCTATTGGTTCTTTCTACTTTGGCACAACTTTTTGTTCAGCCTGTAAGTGGACCTGTGGAGGGCATTATTCCACTCATACATAAAAGCTTCTCCCAGAAAGCTTTACAAACAGGTAACCTGTCCTCATCTTTAAGTGATTTTTGAGAATCTCAAATTGATGGTGGTACAAGTGCTGGTGCAAGGATTACTGGAGCTTGACATATAGGACCTCTTTGTCCTTGTCCATAAGGTTAATTTTAGTATTACTCAAGTTAATAATCATCCATATGCAAATACTTGGTTGCCTATTGGTATGCGTCTCCGTCGTAACCATAAGCACCTTCGTAATCTGCATAGCCATAAGCTCCACCAAAATCTGTTGTCTGGTGAGCATGGTCACTACCAGCTGAGACAGATCCAACTCGCCAATCTTTTACTCGCGACTTTTGAGATGATCGGAAACATGGAGAAAGTGACACACATGTCTCTGGCGATTTTTCCCGTAGATAGTCTTGACAAACAACATCATATTCCCTCTCCCCACTTGCAGGTGTGTGATGGGCATATCGACACTCTCCTTCTTCAACAACTTCTTTTCTATCAGCACTGATCAGTAATGATTAAGGGGGCTAATTTAAGCAAAACACGCATACTGACTTGCTGCTTATAAATCAACGCCTTCTGTGCTACCTACTTGCTACCTGTAAATCAACGCACTCTATGCTACCTGCATCCGAATCAAATCTGGTGGGTGTCATGCACACATCATTGTACGTCGCTAGAAAAAGAAGTGGATGAAGAGATGATGCTGCTCTTGCATATATATATGCCAAAGATGCTACTGCTTCTTATATAGCTCCAAACCCCTCTTCACTATACTACACACACAGAACAAAAATGCAAACACGACGACTAAGTATGCTAAGTATGTACAAAATATCAACTCCCACACACACAACTTTTGGGTGGATTTCACACCTCGGATGCGCAGCAATATGACATCGGAGCATAGCAATGTCCGGAATAGCACAACTAGTTATCATACCCAATACTAGCAAATAATCGGTCTCAATGACTACATGAGCAACCATATAATACTCCTTATCACATTTAAGGGCTGTCACAATTCCCCATAATTCTCTTTTTACCTATGGATATCTTCTCTATCGTTCAATCAACACTTTTGCACCAAAGCGCATTGCATATCTTTGCCCTTCCTCATCATCTTGCCCAATTTCCCATCCAATCCCAATTGGGCTTGTATCAATAGTAATAATGATAGGATTTCCATGTGAATAGTCAACCTTTCTCAACGTAGGAGCAAATTTTAAGAGTTGCTTCAATTTCTTCATTACTTTCTGATGCTTCCTTTCCCAATGAAATTTCTGACCTTTCCTTAGAAGCTGATAAAGAGCATTGGCTACATGTGCAAAGTGAGGAATCCATATCAAATAGAACATACATGCACCCAAGAATCTACGCACCTCTGATACATTCATGCATACATCTCACATTCTATCAATTCCATCTATTTTTGCTGGTGATGGCCTTCGCGCATAAGGCCCACACATATGCCCAACAATCAAAACCTCTTCAACTCCAAAGACAAACTTTTGTCCACAAAGAGTTAAATGCACCTCTTGTAGACGTGTCAAAATCCTCTCACAATCCACAATATGGTCTACAACAAACTTTCTACATCCATGAGCATCCATTTCTTCATTCTTTTCATCCACTACACATCCTTTGATTGGCACATCATCCAAGAAGGGCATAGTCAATTGTGGTATAAAATCCCTGAGTACCCTATTCATAGAATTTTTCATGTGTGCCACTAGGTTTGTTGCACCCTGTGGGAGAGTACACATTCGTACTAACCCCAAAGGAGTCTTCATGGATGTGATATCCCTACTTTTAATTGCAAGCTAAAATTGATCATAACCCTAGTAAAGATCACCCAAAGAATAGATCGCTCTGCCTGCAAAATCCTCTGCAAATTCATCAATCATAGGACCTGCACCCACATTTCTTATGGTCACTTTATTGACCGGTTGCATGTCTTGAATAAATCTCAAAGCCCCATTCTTTTTGGGCACAGCAAACCAACAATTTGAGTAGGGGGCTAAAGAAGGCTCCAAGATCTTCATGCAAATCTTTTCATTTAGCAAATCCATCAACTTTGGCAAGTAAGCTTTAGGCACTGGAATAGGCCTCAAGTTCCACGGTACATGTGGCACAATAAATATGACCATATGAGAGACAACATTTGGATCCACACAACCTATTTCACTTGGCTGAAATGTAAATGCCTTCCCATGTCTAGCCAACATCCGCATAAAATAGTGTCTCTGAGCAGGCAAAAGAAACCCTTCTACTCCAACTTTCAATTCCTTTAATGTTTCAGATGTAAATTGATGACCTATATCTTTAGGATCCCGTAAGTTTGGCTGCCTTGACACTTTTTCATACATACCCTCACTCTCTGGTGGAAGTGGCAAAGTAATTGGTTTCACCTTTTTGTCAATTGTCTTATACTTTGTCTGCACAAGTGCTTCAACCCATTGTAATCCTTCATGTTGAGCAAACAATGCTATAACATCATACATATCCAAAGAACATACTGACAACACTTTGTTTTCAACCTCATTTCCTGCATGTATAGTTGCTGAAATTTTAACCATAGTGTCAGTAATATTCAACTCATAAAAGATGCCTGAAATGCCATCATTTTCAACTAGCATCCCCAATGCTCTCAATTTCTTAATAGCCTGTTTCATAAATATGCGTTCAGCCCTACACATAGCTTCCATAGGCTTAAACCAACATGAACTGTTTGCTGTAAACTGAGAATTACCAATAGTAAATACATGCTTCATTTCATCAAAAGGCGAGTACACCCTCTGAACAGCACTACTGTAGCCCCACTTTACAACAGTGCTTAATGAAATTCTAGGTCTTTGAATTCCCTTGCATTCGGAATCAAAGGAGACTCTCAAAGCATATCCCGATTTCTAGGACGATTAACACAAACAATAAGAAATTGGACTGCTTTTCTCCCATCCTTACTTTTGATGCTTGCATAAGCAAAACCATCATCAAGCACCTTTGTTTCCATACACACACCTATAATATAGGGCTGTCCCAAAATCACTGCATATGAGGAATTATCTTGCACAAAGAAGTGTTGCTCTTCCTATACATCACCAATCATAACTTTTACATTAGGACGTGCAGCATAGAGCTCCCCTGAAGAATTATTTGCAGCCCTCATTTGCCAATCATGATCAGTGTCTACAAGCCATGCACAATTTTTATACAATCCACACTCAATGACATTTATCTCAGACCCATGGTCAAGTAAAGCAACACAAGGAGTTTCACACTCCCCTATTTTCACTAGCATTTCAGTGGTAGGTCTAGCCCAATGATTTCTTGTGTAGTGACTTCGAGGAATAAATCCTAGAGTCTCTTCTCCATATTGTTGCATTTGCCTTACTCCATCATGCATATTGCTACAAGACAATGCATTTTCAGCCACTTTCTTATCTTTTCCACATGATGTCCATTGATTAGTAGCATCCTACATAGACAATCCTGTACTTACTTCATGCTCATATTCAGCCTGAATACCCAACAAACCAGTTTCCTCTTCAAATTGCAACAATGGTACTAGTAGTGGTATCACCAAGAAACCGATGCTTCCTTTTAATTATGTCAATGATATCATCATGAAATTCTTGCTTGGCAATGCCAAGCACCTCTCCCAAGGTAAATTCCACTCGACTATTTAAGATCTGTTCTTTAAGAACCTTCTTAAGATCTGTGGCTGTCTCAATGTCAAATTGCAACTTATATCTTGGCTGCTTGCCCTTCTTTTTGCCCTCTTGTTTGTTATCGTGTTTTTGCTCTTGACTAACCTCTTCCGTAACATGCTTGAGAGGTGGCTGATTTGTTGATTTAGGCTGATCCACACTTCTTCTTGTTATTCTTTTAGATGTCCCTGCAATATCTTCATCTCTTTTTCGTTTTTCTTCCACAAGTACATCCGTGTTTTGTACCTTTGCTAAATATGCATACACTGAATATGCATCTACCAGTGATTCCCAACCAGTTATGCCACGAATGTCTTGCCCTGCATGAGACATTTCACTATCAGTGACCTGTCTCTTTTCAGCTGCATGTAAAGCATGTGTCCATATTTTAGCCTTTGGACCAACCATCACTTTGCCATGCATTCTATCCAACTATAGACCAAAAGTAGAATCATGTACCGCCGCATAAGCATTTCAGACATCCAAGTCTTCCAATAACTTTTGCATACCTCCCTTTTCAAAATTCAAAGGAAGAGGCAATCACATTTCTTGTGCATGGATCTTGCCATCTTTCCAAGAGGTAAGCTATCATGCCAAGGCCTCCTAATAGGTAGCACAATCCTTTCTCTCGTGCTGTAAACTGTCACACCACATCCATCTTTTTCCAGGCTTAGGGGTTGCCGCCGTCTCCTTTCCTCTTGTCCTTTTTCGTCCAATTTTGCAACCTTCAATTGAAGATCCCACATCCCTTTGACAAATTCATCCAAGACATCTTCCCTAACAGAGGGAACAATAGTAGGTACAACCATAGGGTTAGCCACAGAAGCGGGTGGCTTACTGGATACTTTAGTTGTTTTGCCTATAACAGTGGGCAAGCTAGAACATACAATCTTTCCCTTCTTCTATGCTTCTTCACAAGCACAGTAACAGCTTCCTTGACATGTCTCCACTCTATTTTCAAACCTGTCTCTATAGTCTAATCCTCTAGCAAATCATCAAGCTTCTCCTGAAGCTCAGGATCAGCTGCCTGTAGAAACAATTCAATTTTTTGACTTGCAAGAGCTTGCTGTTCTGCAAGATCCAACTGCTCGAATCGACTTTCAAATTCTCTTAATAATTCTATAGCCACAAGACCCTTATTGGGTTGTATAACCCACTCTTGAAAAGTCTTGCGCATAATCAAACTGGTATCCTCAATATAAAATTCTTCCATGAGTGTCTTCTTGAAGGCTACCCAGTCAGCATCCTGCAAGTATAATTCAGTAATCCGTGCTTTCAGTTCATGAACAGTAACACGTACAAAATACTGGCTCCATGAAGATTGATTCACTCCAAAGAATTCCATCTTCTGAGCATAGGTATGTACATATGCAGATACATTCCTGCCATTGAATAACTTCACCTCACACTCAACTGCTTGCAAAGCATTCATCACAACACTTTCTGTTTGAGCTGAAGTTTGCATCACCTGTTGTTGTTGTTGTACCTGCATAAGCATATTTATATTTTGCACCAACTGTTGTAAAACATCACTGGAGATTGTATTCGAAGGTTCTCCCATCTTATCTTTCCTTCTTCTGTGACGACCTTTCACATTGGGTTCACCAATGTCGGAGGGGGTTTTTGTCGAAATGTTGAATCCACCAGGGATCAAAAGTTGAAGGAAGTAGAGATAGGAGATGGAAGAGAAGATAGAGAATACCCAAGTGGTAAACACTACAAAAACAAATCACAATGAATTGAATCAATATGTATTGAAAGAACCTGGAATCTTTGCACTACTCATAAACAATGTCCAGGTATTAGATCTCCTAGAGCTTCTTCGTAGAATAAAACGTGCATAAAAATTACAGCTCCTTCTCTGCTGCTCAGAACCCAAATCTCATGGCTCCATTGGCTTTGAAAGGGAAGTAAAATTGTAGGACATATGCTCATGGATCTCCCAAATCACTCCTTCTTCTTATTTTAGTTCAATCTGTAGTTTTCAGCCTGTTTACAATGATCGTGATGTGTGCGATTTCGTCAATCTGTCTTTTTTATTAAAAATCTCCTAACTAGCTGAAAAAGCTGCTTGCTTTTTGCATTCCATCCTAATCTAGAAGCTTTTCTAACTTTTTTGGATTTTTACAAAAAATAATATCAAATATAGGCGAAAACTATCCAAAAATATAGTATTTTTGGATAATCCATGCAAGTCACACTAATATTAATGACTCAGATCACATTGACTCTCTTGATTAATAAAAAGTCGGATGATGATGCATTCCATGCTTTTTCACACTGTGTCCGCATAGCATTACGACAATGCTCCATCAAAGTACATTGTGTACATCCACAAGGGGTTAACATAGCCAACTATCGTCACCTCTACTCATAATTATGATAGTCAAAATTTAGGATATTCAAAGGATATATTGAAGGCTCCATCCCACCTTCTTCATTAAATATAATACGAATGCTTGTCTGAATTCGTAAGCAGTGAAATGACAAAAGACTTTGATTTTCCAAAAAAATGATCAATCCTCTTGCTCGATCACTTTATTTCCTTTACACCACCAAATAAGCTTTTCCTGATGATATTTCTACTCCAAGTATAGGTATTCCAAATAAGGAATAAGCCCCATCAACCAATATTTTCTCTTGTAGGTTTCTGATTAACCCCGCATTGACCTACAAGGCATTTACTTCATTAGTTCATTTAGAGATAATAAGGTTTAATCTAATTAAGATTAATCGTAATTTTAAATTCCACTCCCTCAAGATCAGCGAGTAATGCCATGGACTTATTTTTCCCTATTCTTACGATCTTGTAGGGACCATCCCATTTGGGCTCAAGTTTTCCTGGAAACAGTTCTCTACGTGCGTCATAATATAGAACTAACTATCCCTTCTTAAATATATTTCTTTGCTTTTAAATCATGCAACTACATTCGACGCTTAGCCACTTCTTGGCACAATAGACTCTGTAATCTAAGCTCATCCAAGTGGGCCAGAGTCGTAAAGCGCCCAAAGAGGGCATCCTTGTCACCCAAAGAATGATTGATTGTGAATCTTATAGTCGAAAACTCTATCTCTAAGGGCAAAACATACTCCTCCCCATAGACTAGCTTGGTGTGGCTAGTGGCTTGTTTAAACATCATGTTATATGCCCACATTGCCACATATAATTTCTTATCCCAATCTCACTTTTTTTCGGACACTATTTTTGATAGAATACCAACAACCTACTTGATAGTGCTTTCAACTTTCCAATTTACTTGTGGGTTACAATGAGTTGTCTTATTTTCCTTAATTTTCCATGCTTTAGTCATGCTTTTAATCACCTTGTTTAGGAAACGGGGTTCCATGATCTGATAGTAATTCTTTTGGTAGACCAAAACGGCATATAATCTGCTCTAGTAGGAAACTAGTAGTCTCTTTTGCGCCATCCTTCCTCATCACTCATGCTTCTAACCATTTTATAAAATAATCACTCGCCACTATAATATATCTCTTCTATGTAGAAGATGACGAGGTAATAAGACCCACTAAATTTATGCCCCACTTCTCGAATGGAAGTATAGCAATAATTGGAGTAAGTGGTCACTTTCTATTCTCCCTATTGTCATGTCATTGACAAGTATCGTATCTCCATACAAATCTTAATTGGAGTATCTTGGAAAATGGATAGACACCAATATCCGACTCTTAAAGCTTTTTGGGTAGTCAGTCATCCAACAAAATGCCCTCCACAAGCAGAGTCATGGCACTCTTCCAAAATAAGTAGAACCTCATAAAGCATCACACATCGGTGATAGATATCATCAACCCCCTATTGATATAATGTTCCTGCAATCAAAGAAAATTTCAAAGCTTGCTGTCTAATTTTCCTCTTTTATGATTTCAATAGACCGCTCCAACCTCTTGTGTTGATAGGTAATGTGTGATAGCAGCATACCAAGATGGGATAGAGGCCATATCAATTTTAAACATTTTCTCGATATCACTTCCTTCAACTAAAGTCTCTTTCAACTCCCCAAAATCCACAAGGCATTCCACAATACCCCGCATCTTTGGTGGCTTACGTCTTCTAATCTCATATTCAAATTCATGCAAAGTGATTAACCACTTTGCTAAATGATCTGATAGCTATGGCTTTGTTCATCAGCAATCTAAGTCCCTCCGCCTTCATATAAAAAAGCTACAATCTCATAGACAATGTAGTGCCCGAATCTTTTAGTCGAAAATACCATTGCAAGGCACAACTTCTCCATGTAGGTATAGTTGATTTCTTATATGCCCAACTTCTGATTAGCAAAAGCGATCAAGTGATACTATTTTTTCTCCCAGATTTGGGATAAATAGTAGCTGATACTATGCATAGTGGTTGCTAAAAATATGTAGAATACTTTGCCCCTTTTAGGTGCTTTTAAAACTAGTGCTTTTACTAGCTCCTGTTTCACATCATTAAAATCTACCTTATAAGGGTTACTCCATACAAATAGACAACTAAAGGATAATAGATTTGTTAGTGACAATATTCTTTCTGCTAGGGCATTTATGAACCTCCAGTAGTACCCTAGATATGATAGAAAACGATGTACTTCTTTTGGAGTGCGTGGCAGACTCATGGTGACTATAACCTTGATCTTTTCAGGGTCAGTCATCCCTACTTAACTAACCATATGGCCTAGTAATAGCCCATAAGGCACCCAAAGACGTACTTCTGTGGGTTAAGAGCTATGCAAAATTATCTAGTGCTCAAAACACTTCCTTAAAATAATCGACTACCTTTCTCTTATGGTGGTTTTCCCTAGGTCATCGATAAATACTTTCAACTCTTTTGGGGAGATGTCACAAAAGGTCATGTCTACTATTCATTGCCATGAGCCAAATGCATTGCATAAACCAAAGGCCATTAGATGGTATGCAAAGGTACATAAGATAGTAATGAAATTTGTTGTCAGCTTATCTTCTTCTACAATTTCCATCTAGTTGTATCTCACAAAGTAGTCCATACATGAATATATCTCCCTACTTACTAACTAGTCTGAAATTTTATCAATAAAGGGCGACTGGTAGTAGTCCTTAATTGTCTACTTATTCAGCTCTCTAAAGTCTCAAATTTGATTATTTTTCTTTTTCTTGATAACAACAGGTGAACACCATTTAGTGTGCTGAACAAGGAAGATCAAACCAGCTTGCAATTTTTGTAACTCCTCAAATAGCCAGTCTCTTAGTTCGAAAGGCATACACCTTACTTTTTTTGATGCACAAGACGACTACCTTCCTTAAGAGGAATTGTATGAACAACTAGGCTGGGAGGAACACCTCTCAGCTCGTCAGAACTCTAGGCAAAGATGTCATGAATCTCTTGGATAAGGGACACATAGTCCTCCCTTTCTTCCACACTGAGCATTTACCCTAATTTAATTGGCCGTGAATCATTTGGCATACCAAGATCCATCTCAATCACATCCATGTCTCTTATTCAATCTTGAGCTTCTATTGGCTCATTCAGAGTTATTTGATAGATGTCCTCTATAGTGGACCCTTCTTTGGATTCATCACTCAATGACGTCTCACTAGCAAATACATCTTCTAATGTCTCTAATTCCATAGAGAATAGAGGAGCTCTCTCTCTTTGAGGAAACTCAGGGTAAGCATCGACTACCACACAATTAGCACCTTTGCTAAATATCAATCGATTAGCAGGTATATCCATTTAACAATCGGATTGCAAGATCCATGGCCTTCCTAACAATACTTGATCTCTTGGCCACCCTGCGAATCTAATACCCCTAAAGTCCCCAATGCATTGTACACTAGTAATGGTCACAAGGACTTTGATAATATAACCTTCACCTTGTTTCACTACGAGGATATGAGGGTATAGCGACGGCCATTTGCGACGAGAAATAGCGGTGTTGCTATTTGCGTCGCTATTACGCAAATAGCGATGGTACTCAGACAAAAAAAACACGGGCCGAACTTAAGCGTGTTCTTTTGCACGCATTCACGAAAGAGAGAGCGAAAGGGAGAGCGAGCATCTTGCATTTGAGAGGGAGAGAAAGAGAGAAAGAGGGAGAAAGAAGGCTTCTCACCGCTGCTACCGCCGTCGTGAAGAGGAGATGCAAACCCTTCTTCGAGCCTTTACGGAGAGTGCATTGTCCATTTTTGCTTTGCTTTTGTGTTTTCTCTCTCTCTTTTACTTGTTTTTGGTATAATTCATGTGTATTGAGAAAGGGAGAGGAAATGAGAGAGAACGAGAGGGAGAGGGAGAGGGAGAGGGAGGAAATGGGAGAGGGAGAGGGAGAGAGAGGAAATGAGAGAGGGAGAGGGAGAGGGACATCAAACATAATAGGGAAATGAGAGAGGGACAGGGACAGGGAGAGGGAGGGAGATAGAAACATTAAACATAGTAGGGAAAGAGAGAAAGAGAGGTAGAGGGAGAGGGAGGGAGAGAGAAAGAGAGGGGGAGGGAGAGGAAATGAGAGAGGGAGAGGAAGAGAGAAAAAACATTAACCATAATAGGGAAAGGGAGAAAGAGAGGAGAAGGGAGAGGGAGAGGGAGGGAGAGGAGACAGAAAAAGAAATGAGAGAGGGGGAGGAGAGAGAAAAAACATTAAACATAATAGGGAAAGAGAGAAATAGAGGGAGAGGAAATGAGAGAGAAAGAGGAAGAGAGAAAAGGAAATGAGAGAGGGAGAGGAAAGAGAAAAAACATTAAACATAATAGGGAAAGAGAGAAAGAGAGGATGAGGGTGAGGAAGGGAGAGGAAATGAGAGAGGGAGAGGAGAGAGAAAAAAATGAGAGAAGGAGAGGAAAAAAATGAGAGAATGAGAAAAAACATTAATAGGGAAAGAGAGAAAGAGAGGGTGAGGGTGAGGGTGAGGGTGAGGGAGGGAGAAGAAATGAGAGAGGGAGAGGAAGAGAGCAAAAGGAAATGAGAGAGGGAGAGGAGAGAGAAAAATAGAGAAAAAACATTAAACGTAACATGGAAAGAGAGAAATCGAGGGAGAGGGTGAGTGAGGGAGAGGAAATGAGAGAGGGAGAGAAAAAGAGAAAAGCAAATGAGAGAGGGAGAGGAGTGAAAAAAAGAGAGAGGGAGAGGAGAGAGAAAAAAGAGAAAAAACATTAAACCTAATAGGGAAAGAGAGAAAGAGAGGGAGAGGGTGAAGGAGGGAGAGGAAATGAGAGAGAAAGATGAGAGAGAAAAAGAGAGAAAAAACATTAAACCTAATAGGGAAAGAGAGAAAGAGAGGGAGAGAGTGAAGGAGGGAGAGGAAGAGAGAAAATGAAATGAGAGAGGGAGAGGAGAGAGAAAAAACATTAAACATAATAGGGAAAGAGAGAAAGAGAGGGTGAGGGTGAGGAAGGGAGAGGAAATGAGAGAGGGAGAGAAAGAGAGAAAAGGAAATGAGAGAGGGAGAGGAGAGAGAAAAAGAGAAAAAACACATTAAACCTACTAGGAAAAGAGAGAAAGAGAGGGTGAGGGTGAGGGAGGGAGAGAAAAGAGAAAAGGAGAGGGAGAGGAGAGAGAAAAAAAGAGAGAGGGAGAGGAGAGAGAAAAACATAGAAAAAGAGAGAAAAAAACATTAAACCTAATAGGGAAAGAGAGAAAGGGAGGGAGAGGGTGAGGGAGGGAGAGGAAACGAGAGAGGGAGAGAAAGAGAGAAAAGAAAATGAGAGAGAGAGAAAAAGAGAGAAAAAACATTAAACCTAATAGGGAAAGAGAGAAAGAGAGGAAGAGGGTGAGGGAGGGAGAGGAAATGAGAGAGGGAGAGGAGAGAGAAAAAACATTAAACATAATAGGGAAAGAGAGAAAGAGAGGGAGAGGGTGAGGGAGGGCGAAGAAATAAGAGAGGGATAGAAAGAGAGAAAAGGTAATGAGAGAGGGAGAGGAGAGAGAAAAAGAGAAAAAACATTAAACCTGATAGGGAAAGAGAGAAAGAGAGGGAGAGGATGAGGAAGGGAGAGGAAATGAGAGAGGGAGAGGAAGAGAGAAAAGGAAATTGATTGTTGTTGTTTATTGTTGTAGTAGTAGTAGTTGTAGTTTTTTTTCTTTTCTTGTTTATTGTTGTTTAGTTTTCTTGTTTTTTTTTTTTTTGTAGTAGTAGTAGTAGTAGTTTTTTCTTCTTTTCTTATTTATTGTTGTTGTAGTAGTAGGTAGTAGTAGTTATTGTGGTTTTTTCTCTTTTCTTTTCTTGTTTATTATATTGGTAGTGGTAGTGCTAGTCATGGTTATGGTTATGGCCATGGTCATTGGTTTTTCTTCTTTTCTTCTTTATTATAGTGATAGTGGTCGTGGTCGTAGTCATGGTCGTAGTCGTGGTCATGGTCATGGTCGTAGTCGTGGTCATGGTCATGGTCATGGTCGTGGTCGTGGTCATGATCATAGTCATGGTCGTGGTCATGGTCATGGTTATGGTTGTGGTCGTGGTCGTAGTCGTGGTCATGGTTGTGGTCGTGGTAGTGGTAGTGGTAGTGATAGTGGTAGTGGCAGTCGTGCTTGTGGTCGTGACTATTGTTTTTTCTTCTTTTCTTGTTTATTATACTAGTAGTGGTAGTGGTAGTGGTGGTCGTGGCCGTGATCGTGGTCATGGTCGTAGTGGTAGTGGTAGTCATGATCGTGGTCATGGTCGTGGTCATCGTCATAGTCATAGTCATGGTTGTAGTCATGGTCATGGTCATGATCGTGGTCGTAGTCATGGTCGTGGTCGTGGTCATGGTCGTAGTCATAGTTGTAGTCGTAGTCGTAGTCATAGTCGTAGTCGTAGTCATAGTTGTAGTCGTAGTCATAGTCGTAGTCGTAGTTGTAGTTGTGGTTGTGGTCATGGTCGTGGTCGTGGTCATGGTCATGATTATGATCGTTAAAGAAAATAAGAGAGGGGGAGGAAGAGAAAAGAAGAAGGAACGAGAGAGAGGAAATAAACATACAGCATAATAAAGAAAGAGAAAAAGAGAGAGAGATGGAAGGAGAGGAGATAATGAATAAATAAAAAACAAAGAGAGAGTGGTGGCAAGGTCCAGTTACCACAAGATGGGAAACACTCCGATATATATACGTTAATTTGTGGGTGGGTGGGTGGGTGGAGACTTTACATACGTCAATTTTTGCTAAGTTACAAGAGAAAAAATCCCTTCTCAAACAATTTAAGAAAGAAAAAAAGAATGATAGCAAAAACAAATTGTTTGTTGTAACATAGATAACATGGAAAACGACAAAGGTCTTGTTGTTCAAGATCACGAGGCGTATCGTAATCAGCGTGTCCCATGTCCTTGCTCTCAATGCAAGCTAGCAATTAGACAAAAACATCGATTTTCTACAGAACACATACGATGCTTCGGCGAGTTTCGATCTGAGATCATTGATGATCAGGTGATCTTGCATTTTCAGAAAATGGTAAGAAAAGTTAATATCAATCATGCATTGTACTCGCAAGCTAATTGAATACCATATACAAGAAGATTGGGTGTGGCTGGCAAATTTTCTATCCAGGAAGGTAACGTCTCATCCCAAGGAGGAGTGCATCCTTTGTGGCCAATTAAAAGAGTTTGTGGGTGTGTGATGGATGGAGTTCTTGAGCCAATCCACCACTTGAAAGGTACCACCCAATCTATACCGTCGATACCAGAGGAGACAGACAATCTTCCAGATCTACCTACAATCTTGGAGCCTGAGATGGAGGGAATGATCGATGCATTGATTCCCATGGATGTCGATACTTTTGATCTTCTTAGAGAGGAAGCATCCATACCATTATATGATGGGTGCCGAGTATCTCACCTGAAGACACTGCTTGCAATCCTAAGTGTGCAAGTAAAATACAAGTGGAGCGATGCGAGTGTGACCAAGTTGTTCAGGTACCTTGTACGTATGCTTCATTAATTTCTTTTCGATAGTATCATTAAAAACATTTGTGCTTTTTCAAGGTGTTTTATGATTTTTTTTAGGTTACTGAAATATCATAAATTACCACTTGCCTGAGTCTCGTGATGATGCACGATATGTTTTACGAAATCTTGGCATGGACTACAACAACATCCATGCATGTATCAACGATTGCATACTGTTTTGAGAAGAATACGAGACTATGGAGACATGTCCAAAGTGTGGTACTCATAGGTATCGAGAGGACTTGCGAGGGCAAACCATCCCTCAAAAAGTTCTTAGACACTTTTCGCTTATCCCTCGCATAAACCACATGTTTTTTACATCTGGCAGGGCAACCTTGACAATGTGGAATGTACAGAATAGGTCCATAGATGGAGTTCAACGAATATCAGCAGATTCACATGTATGGAGCCACATTGACTCTACCTTCCCAGCCTTTTCCTAAGAGGCAAGGAATCTTTAGCTCGGTCTTACAATGGATGGATTGAACCCATTCAGTCTGCACTCAACTTCTTATAGTGTGTGGCCTATAGTCCTTGTAAATTACAATATCCCTCCAAGGCTTTCTACAAAGAAAGGACATGTCATCCTTAGCTTACTCGTCCTCGGCCGCTACAAAGTCAAAAATATGGATGTGTATCTTCATCCATTAGTCGATGAGCTTAAGATTTTGTGGCAAGAGGGGGTCACCATGCAAGATATGAGCAAGCACGATGGTCGACGATCTGCCAATATTTGAGCCATTCTCATGTAGACGATGCATGACTTTCCGGGATTCGAAGAGAGCTCAGGTAAATAGGTTTCCATTCACATTGGTAATATCTATCATAGCTCGTTCAAGTTTGTATTCACCAAATAGAGATGTTGGAACAGGTTTGGTTACCTCAGGTTATCATGCATGTCCATTGTGCGGGCCACATTAAACTCCCGAAGGTCACGAACCATGAAGAAGATGGTATATCAAGGACATGCCGCTTTCTTGCTAGAGGGTCATGAACTCAAGGAAGGTTTTCTTGGACGATCTCCAACACTTATGAATGCCGCAAGCTGATACGAGCTGAAAATGGTCCACGAGGAGTCACATCCAAATGGAATGCGATGGTTCTCAGTTTTCTACGAGTTGCCATATTGGACCCACTTATAGATCAACCACTTGTTGGATCCCATGCATATTTTCAAGAATGTGGGCAGCTTGCTATGGGACCACATCACATGAAAGAGAGACACTACTATAGGGGCACAAATGGATTTGAAGGAGGTAGGCAAAATGGAGGCATTTTGGCTGTAGTGTCGAGTGTTGATGGTCACGTGCAGCTACCTTGCACTCCTTGGGTTTTGTCCACTAAAGAAGAGTGCATTGTGAAGCAAATAGTCAAGTCTATCCGCACTCCAATGGGTATGATGTGTTCTCTCAGGTTTGCATTTTCTAAAGATGACCAATTATTAGGGCTAAAATCCCATGACTGGCATAAGACATGTCAGGTTGGTACTACGAATGGATTGTAATTGGCTTGTGCATTTTGCTATTTGGAGTGTAGCCATTGTTCATAATGCTTTCTCATTTGTGGCAGTTTGTACTACTGATCGCTATTACAGGATACCTTACTCTAGAAATACGCGGGGCCATTTACAGGTTGTCGAATATGGATCTCATAGAAGGAGATTAAGATGTCCTCTATTGAATCTGCAAGGTGGGGAGCAGTGGAGACGGTCTGTCTCTTTGAGAAATACCTGCCTACTAGCATGCTCATGATACAAATCCACCTTCTTGTGCATCTTTAGATGAAGTGGAGATTGCTGGACCTGTCCATACGCGATGGATGTTCTTCTTGGAGCACTTCATGAAAATCCTAAAAGGCTTTGTGCGACAACGAGCTCGGCTAAAAGATAGCATGGCTGAAGGTTGGTTGGTGTCTGAGGCACTAATGCATATTTCACAATGGCTACCAACAGTGGATCCAGATAACAAAATGCTATGGTAGCTAAAGGACGATGATAGATTGACCGGAGATGTGGTGGTTGGAAATGGGGTAGAAAAAAGAATGGATGATGCAATGGAGGAGAAGGTGTATTGCTTTGTATGTTACACCATCCCTCTATGGAGATGTGGCTCACCAGGTACCAGCAAGCTAGGCAAGATCGAGAGGAAGCGTGATCTGAATTTCGATGTAGTACGCGCCATCGACCAATTCGATATCCTGAGGGTATGGAGGAGATGCCGCGGTTCATGTCAACGTGATGGTTTCATGGAGCTTTGACTATAGTGTCTCACGAAGAGGCGGAGGTCTCAATCGAGGAGTGGAAATTCACGAGGGGATGTAGTCCAAAGGTGACGACATGTTTAGGATTTGTCGTATCTATATTTTATATGCAACAACAAAGTTGAGTGTTTCAATGTACAATACAAAATATATAGTGGAGTGTGGCCGGACGGCATTTTCGCGTGGAGTGTATTGACAAAATACGCTCTAGAATGGACTGTGGTATCATGGCAAGGTTCGAGCAAGAGAGCCGACGACGAGCAACGGATCCAAACCCAGTTATAGATGAGATGGAGTATTTTGGAAACTTGCAAAGTATTGTTACAGTGGATTACCATAGCTTCTTCATGATACTATTCGATGTGCAGTGGTTCAAAGTGGTACTTGAAGGAGCTGGAGCAACAGTTTGACAAGGCCCATCTGGATTTCTAAAAATAGATTCCAAAAAAAATTACGAATTTGCACGACATCTTGTGTTGCCGGCCCATTGTGAACAAGTGCATAAACTCATTTGTTTGTTAATTGTATTACGACATGGTACATATCACAATAGTTTAATCTCTCTTGTACGTGTTTGTGAACAGGTAATCTTCTATCCAAACCCCCGACAACCTCGATGGTAGTATGTTATACCTTTAGCTCCCCAAAGTGCAAGAGTATATCATCAAAGTGATGTTCCGAACATAGATGAGAACAATATGCAAATATAGGGGTCGATATTGCAAGGGGTGGAGGCCACTGAAAGCTTGGAGCATATAGAGGAGCCAGTATCGGGTAACAATGATGGAAATACAAGAGTCCAATAATTCTTTGAGAACGAGGTGGACTCATCCTTTTGTGGTGACATGTCTATCAACCTTTCAGTGTATGCGGAGTTGTGTCAGGAGATTGACATGGGACCGTAGGATACTTCATACTTGGAGCATCCACTTACTCAATTACTAGAGGCCAAAGTGGTCCATCATCTTGGGAGTGGCGGCCACAAAACATATCTGGAGGACTTTGTAAGTTTTTCTTTTGTTTTGCTTTTTTTTTTTGCAATATCCTTTGTACTCACAATCATGTTTCTAAAATTTAGTCTTTTGTTTTCTTTGCAGCACTCCATTACAAATCATGATCCGATTGGCCTTGAGACTCGATATGCAGAGAGGCATGGTCTCACTGCATTGATCAACCGATTGTATAGACGCGGGGCCTTGTAAGTCACTCATCTTTCTTGTCTGTAGTTACCATATTTAATTAGAATGCATTATTGTATGGTGGACTGATGTATAGTTGTTTCTTTTTTTGCAAAGTCCGTTTGATGCTCCTTTGCGGCGGGACAAGCTTTTGGATGGCGAGGATGTATAGCTCGCCCTTGGATCCCTAGAGCTCACACACCCTTCTTTTTTGGTTACCTGATCTGTGTAGACATTTTCTATGTAGTAGTGATATCTTGCCATGATTGTACCAGACGCTTTCATTATGCGATCATGTATTTATTTCATGTATCAGTGTTATGTTTTAAGTACACTTTGTTTTTGTTTATATGAGCATTGTACAGAGTGCATGAACTATTTTGTATGGCCCAAATAAAGCACACATTGCTACCATAATTTTTTTTCCCTGCTATCGTTGTTATTAGTGTCGTAAAATTACCTACACTCGTCGTTATTTGCATCGTTATTAGCGTTGCAGAGCGTCATTATCAACATCATTATTTGCATCGGTATCAGCATCACAAATGCGACACTGATATCGATGCAAATATAGTGACACTGATAACGACACTAATACCGATTGTTCTATGGCATCGTCAATAACGACGCTTTTTGCGAGGACGGGGGCAAATTTCTTTATTTACATTTTCGTTGCTTTTAACGGTGGTATAAGGCCTATATCTTGTAGTGTCTTAAATTGTCATCAGTCATTTGTAGAATTGTGGAGGTGCCTTTTTGGATTGTTGGACCTAGCCTCTTTATCAATTTTGAACTCATGATGTTAATAGATGATCCTGTATCTACAATAGCATGATCCACTAGTATTCCATCAATGTAGGCTACAACTCGTGGGCAATGTTTTTCAGCATGCTCCCACCAATCATCTCCTACTCGCGCTATGCTCAAAGGTTCCACAATATACCCAGTAGAAAGGATATTTTTAAATTCCTTGTGCACTCTTGGAGAGAGCTTAATCAACTGCAAGAGATTCATGTCTGGCTTAACTTCACAAAGAGATCTTGCTAAATCGAATTCGTGATAATTCACTAAAGCTCTCTTCTCTCTCTAGACCATTCTCTCTTTTGGTTGTTGAACTGGCTTTGGTGCTTCCTTCTTAGCTTTTTCCTTTCTCCTTGGTAATTCTTTATCTTTCTTGGCGTCACTTTTACTCTCTATGGGTTTTAAAGCTCCCCCTTCCATGTTGGGGTTAAGGACTTGCGTCCCTTTGTCGTCTTGCTTAGGGTTCCCATCGACAGGCTTTACATTATCTTTTTTTTTTCTCTACCCTTTTGACCTCTCATAAAATGGCCTGTAGATTGAAAGCTTCAATGTCATTTACTCGTACAGCCTCAATGACGCTAACTCCACTACCACTGGCATGTCCTCTACAGTAGCCTTACCTCTTTGAAGTATTTGTTTCATCCCATCACCTTGCTGAAGATTGTTCCCTTGAGCACAGTTGCCTACTACCTTGTTGGAGAGAGCTAATCTTACTCCAACAAGTGGTAGCCAAATGGCCAGACTTCCCACATATGTCGCATTTGACATTTGGACGATTTCTAGGGTAGTGCTAGTAGCCACACCATTTACAATTAAAGCTTGAGGGTGCACCCTCTCCAAGGCATCTACTTCCTATCAAATTGTGTTTTTTTAAAAGGAAATTAACATCAATGGCTATTTTTTGATATTGTTCGAAAATCATGTCAGTGTAGTGCTTCATCATATCCTTAGCTTTGCTTAGGACATTCGATGCACTTAACTCATAGCTATGCTCATCATTCCATTGGCCTAACAATTTGATTGGGCATTGGTTGCTAACTCACAGGAACAACATTAGGGTTCAATGCTTGGCCTCCAACATTTGGTAGAGCCATCTGACTAGCCATAGACATAGTCACACTGGGAGGAGCTGGCAATAAAGGTACATTTTGGACTATGCTTTCTCTAACATTCAGGTTAGTCATAGCTATCCCTTAGCTTCTATTTCCATTGGTCAATGCCAAATTATTTTCTGAAGCTAGACCCATATTAAGATTGGTTCGAGAGGCATAGGCCGCTTGTAGTCGGGATTCTACTTCTTGTGCCCATCTAATGGTAGTGTCCACATCCACTAAAGTGACACTACTCAACTACATATGAATGTTTAAATCCAGACCATGTAAAAAATATTACAATTGGGCAGTTGTAGGGATAGGGATAGAGGCTTGCAATTTGTGAAAGACCTCTTTTAACTTCTTGGCATATGCTCCGATATCCTTATATGGCTCTTGACGTGTCACATTTAGTACACCTAGCCAATATTGACCACCCTTTTAGGGAAAACTCCCTTCAAAAGGCATCAAAAATTAAATCAATAATGATTACGGTTTCAGTTTCTTGGCCATGATACCATATGGCAGCTCTTCTTTTGAGAGTGATGTTAAAGAACATCATTAAATGTCCTTCATCTTGGATATGACAATTGAACATCAACTTTTGGAACTCCCTAATGTGAAGCTCCGCATCTTCCTCCATTAACCCATTAAAGATGGATAGGGGGAACCTAAAGCTGGCAAATCCACCATTCCAATAGGTATAACAATTGGTTGTGCCGCCATGGTAACAACCAGATTTGCTATAGGAGTTTGAACAACCAAGATTATAGCTCCACTCAAAGTGAAGGGATTGATTAGAGGGGGGAAGAACTAGAGCTTTCTCCCCCTAATGGACTATGTGCTGAACTAGGGTTATTAAAACCCCGCCCTTGCAAAGATATTGGGTCACTCTTTTGCGGAGAATATCTTCTAATTATCTCAGCTCGCCTTCTAGCTCAATCAACCCTTTCTTGCTTTTGGAGCTCCACTTGACGATCTTGTGAGTCTAGCTCACTGATTTCTGACATGTACTAGAGAATAGGTTCGAATCGACCAAGGCATGGAAACCACCACTTGTAGGCAACTCCCAAAAAATGCACCACCTATCAGGACCTAAAACGGGCCTGACACTAGCTATAGAGACTAGCCAAGAGCCTCTATAACTCTCAAGACAACCCCACATGGCCTCGCGGCTAGGAGCGTCCAAGAGACACACTGCCATAAATGCTACTATAGATATTGCATTTGTACTAGAACATAGTCCAATGATTTCCCTTCCTTACTCCTCATAGAGAGATCCCATACATCTTGGTATAATATACCAATGAAATACAAACATCATGGGAGGCACCCCTCCACCTAAATGTCATGGCCTCACTGCAGCTCTCCTACACCAAGAGGATTGGCCCCTTGATGTGCTGCTCTGACATAAAGAGCATATGAACAATATCCACTCTTGTATATTTTGAATGATCCAAGAGATTTGATCTTTCCTTACCAAGCATGCCCCAAAAAACTCTTCATCTATCCTACAGCTCGGGTTTCCTTACATACTCCACATAGATCACCGTTTGGAAAACAATTGCAGTGCGTCTAGGTTTGATACCATGTTATGCTCAATGCAAATATGGATGACCATTGTGCTCAAGAATTTTATCATTAAAAACCAGCTAGGTGAAGTGCAAAAACAACCCTTCAATGATTTTCTAACTAATCGTACATGCGGCATTGCTAGAGACTAGCATCGAATTTCTTCGTGCTATTAGTCTCCTTAATTCAAATGATAATCCTTTCTATATGTTGTGCATAGACAAAAAAATTAGAATTTGAATCATTTTCAGCCACTAAACACTTTCACAAACCCTCTTCCCCCTGCCTATTTAGGTTTTGCATTTGTTAGGTAGGTGGAGGGTTCATTTTTATGTAATTTTTCATATAAAATTTGATAAAAACATACTATAACATAGAAACAAGGCTTGAATGAGGCTCAATCCACATGCTTCAGTCTCGTTATACGCTCACAAACATGAAATATATTTTTCTCTTTTTTCAAAGGCAAAAAAACTAATTTTTCTCTATTTTTATTTCAAAATTATGAATTCTTACCGATCAAGGACACTCAACATCATTTTTATATCAAATTTTATCCCATATGACCCAAAACACTCAATAAAAATCCCAAATTCCATTATTTTCATAAAAACCGCAACTTACGGGTTTTGTGTGTTTTCCAAAAAAATATTATATCATTGTATTTTTTGGTTTTCTTTCATATTTCAGAAAGAATGCAACATGAGAAATCAAGAACAAACAAAATCAAACACTTTCTCCAATCATTTTTCATAAAACAAAAGAACCGCTCACTTATGCATAGATACCGCGATTTCAAGGCTCGTATCTCGTAGATGAGAGGCCTTTGATGCTTCTTCTTTTCCATTGACGCACTCTCTTAGTCCGATCTACATCCTCCATTGCTCCAGCATCATCATTTCGTTTGGATTCATCATCACAATCATTTCCCTTCTCTCTTGAATTGATGCATATGAACAGCCACTAAGAGGAGAGAGGAGAGATGAGAGAGAAGAGAGAAAGACTAGAAAATTAGATTTTTAAATCCTCCATAAAATTCAGTCAAATTACAGTCCTCTCCTTCCTCTCTTTGTCCTGATCAAGAATCTCTCTCTCTCTCTCTCTCTCTCTCTCTCTCTCTCTCTCTCTCTCTCTCTCTCTCTCTCTCTCTCTCTCTCTCTCTCTCTCTCTCTCTCTCTCTCTCTCTCTCTCTCTCTCTCTCTCTCTCTCTCTCCCCCCCCAAATGGATGAGGGATCAAGCAGTACCGATGAGATTTGGAAGGGGCGCAAAAAAATTTGTGCCCCCTCCCTCTCCCCCTATTTGTTAGTTTTTCTAATTTGTTTGGTTTCTTTTAAGCCTAAGGTTATTAATATTTAAAATAACCAATTCATCTTTTGTGTTCACAGTGTCCCGCAAGTGGATATTTTGATTTCGGGTGGGCAGACTGACTCAGATTTGAGATCCATCTAGACAGGTAGCTTCGCAGCATCAAAATATATAAACTTGGCCTTCATCGCACACTTTTTAGCTTTTGGATCTAGTAGCTAGTTTATAATGCCAAACCTTGCAGGGATTAAATGGGGGGTCAAACGACCTCTGACTGACGAATAGAGACTTACATTGGATTCCTGACATCAAAATGCATTTAGGAAAACCTTGTGGGGATTAAATGGGGGGTCAAACGACCTTCGATTGACAAATGGAGACTTGCATTGGATTCCTGACATCAAAATGCATCTAGGAAAACTCTAGCTTGGACATCTTCCATAGTTTGATTTTTCATGAAAATTTGGTCCTTGGCTCTTCCCAAGCACTTTTTGCTCCAAAAACAGCCTCAAATGCTTCAAGCACGGCTCAAAAAATCCAGCTCTCATTGTAGGATTTTAAAGAGTGATACAACTAGTGGGATGCACTAGAGCAAAGAGCTCTAAACTCGGAGAAAGTGGAGTTTTTCTTACAGGCGGTTAATCATGCACTTCAAGATGAGTTGGGAGAGTTGCTAGAGGACCATACGTGACCTATGGGATTGAAGATGGATTGACAAGATGCTGTCAATGCGGTCTCTACTCTGACAAAGAGGCCGAGATGAAAGGCTTTCTTGTAGAACGGAATGCGGTCACCACCAGCGATGTCTTCTCCTACCACAACTTCTACTACTTCTCCTATTGCACCATCCACTACTTCTCCTATTTCTCATTATTGTGGCCCATTCAGAGGATATGTAGGTTTGGAGGGGGCGAATGTGGTGACGCTGCATATCCACCACTGCAAACCTAAGGGCAAACTTTTTTGCTAGGATTTTGATCTCATTAGTCAGCATCATTAGGAATTTATTTTCCGCTATGTGTGTCTTTTTTTTTTGCATTTTTGCATGCCGCATGAGCACATGTAGTTAGGCTAGACACATTCTCTTCAATGCATTCATAAATTTTGTGTGGACATTGTTTGATTGGTTGCAAATCATGAATTTGACATTGCATTTGATCTTGAATCACGAAGTTCTATTCCAAGGCATATTTTTGTTAGAGCACATTGCATGGAAGAACAAGTTCATATGAAGAGAATATCCCTTTTGAAGATTCCAAGTATGAGTACACCATGCAAGAGAAGATGGATGAAGGAAATTCAATATTGGGATAAAGGGATATTTGAAACATCAAAGTGCTTTGGTACTAAGTGGAGGAGCCTGAAGTAATGATCATCAATTTCAATGGCTATTGGTCAATGGCTATGGAGTTTGTTCTCTAGGGTTGCTTGCCAAGCATAAACTTGTGTGGAGAATATATGATTTATGAAAAGAAGCAGATAGTAATGTATGTTGCCGATGGAGCATGTCAGATTAGAGTACAAAAATAAGAACACTACCAGACAATCATCATCATCATCATAACGTACATACGGGAGAAAGCTGGTGTCATGCTCTTGTAGACTCATAATTTATATGCTGGGAATTTGGCACAGTGCCATGGCAAGTTTCCTGCCTTGTTCAATTTTGGGGGCTCCAACTCTAACA
Organism: Lygodium microphyllum; assembly: GCF_053477565.2. Classification (NCBI taxonomy): domain Eukaryota; kingdom Viridiplantae; phylum Streptophyta; class Polypodiopsida; order Schizaeales; family Lygodiaceae; genus Lygodium; species Lygodium microphyllum. The sequence continues at coordinate 89,705,516 of NC_141157.1, forward strand.
TTGGTGGTCTTGTTGTGGCATTTGGACCCTACCCCCTCCCAACAACATCACCTTCTTTCACAAACCCTTGGACCGCTATTGCGATGGTCACCTTGTTATTGCCAAAGGGAGACAAAGTCCACAAGGAACAACAAGACAACATGGAGAGAGTTACTAATGAAAAGGAGAATGATTAACAATCTCAAAAGCAAGAGTGAGAGGACAATCAGTGAGCAAGCATGCTCAAATCCATGGTTAGTGAAAACAGTTTCACAAAACAATTGTGATGCTTGTGATGCTGTTAAAGTTTTCTTACATGGAATGAAATATACTTATTTACTAAACCTATCTACTACTGTCCAAATCATATCATGGTTAGATTTAGTATTAGGTAAACCAGTAATAAAATCCATAGAAATTTGTTCCCATGGTCTTGATGGAATAGACAAAGGCATAAGTAATCCATACTGTTTACCATGATGTCTCGTAACTCTTTGACAAATCAAACATTCAGAAACAAAGTTAGATACATCAGTGCCCATATGCGGCCAATAAAAATCTTCAGTTAATGTACGTAAAGTAGATATGATACCTCTATGACCTTGATATGGGGGACAATGAATCTCATTCAAAACAAAAGATCTGAATGGAACTGTAACACATAATCTCTTTTCATAAAACATGAATCCATCATTATAAGATAGTGAATCAATAGGAATCCAGTTATTTCCAACCAATTTATTCCAATCAGCATGAAAAGTAATATCCCGATGATAAGTATCTTTCATAGGAATTAAAGAATCAAATGATATAATAGAAATATTATGAATGGCAGGTCTTCTACTTAATGCTCAGCCACTACATTTTCTTTACCGGGTTGATATTGAATAATCGGATGAAAACTCTGAATAAAGGCTACCCATTTGATATGTCGGTCAAATATTTGAGGTTGGCTAAGTAAATGTCTAATACTTTGTTGATCGGTCTTAATCATAAATTCAGAATCCATTAAGTAGTGTTTCCATTGTCTTAAAGCTTGTACTACAGCTAATAAATCTTTATCATATGTGGAATATTTATGTTCGGAGGGTTTCAATTTACAACTAGAATAGGCTATAGGATGATTGTCCTGCATAAGTACGGCTCCTATTCCAGATCCGCTAGCATCAGTCACTACTAAAAATAATGGTCTATTAAAATCAGGCAGTTGTAATACAAGAGCATGGGTTAATGCATGTTTCAATAAGTCAAAGGATTTCTGTTGATTATCGGACCAATGATAAACAATACCTTTCTTCAAAATTTTGGTCAAAGGCAAAGCAAGTAATGAAAAATTACGCACAATCTTCTTGTAGAAACTAGCAAGACCTAGGAATGATCGTAACTCATGTACATTTTTAGGTATAGGCCAATTCAATATTGCTTTTATTTTCTTAGGGTCAACCTTAATACCATCAAATGATACAATATGACCTAAATATGCAATTTCTGTTTTAAAGAACTCACTCTTTTTCAGATTAGCATACAGTTGATTATCTTTTAATAATTGGAAAACCAATGACAAATGCTCATAATGTTCTTTCTGATTTCAACTAAACAACAAAATATCATCAAAGAAGACAATTACACAATACTAATATTTCAAAAATATACGATTCATCATTCTACTAAATGTAGCAGGTGCATTAGTCAATCCAAATGGCATCACTAAAAATTCATAATGACCAAACTATGTCCTAAATGCAGTCTTGAATATGTCTGACTTATCTAGTCTCACCTGATGATAACCAGATTTAAGGTCTATTTTACTAAATATAGCAAATCCTTGCAGTTTTTCCATGAGGTCATCAACTCTAGGAATTGGATACCTATTCTTTACTGTGATCTTATTTAATGCTCGATAGTCAATGCACATACGATAGGTATTATTCTTTTTCTTGACTAACAGAACAGGTGCACCAAATGGAGAACTACTAGGTCTAATCAATCCTCTATTTAGTAATTCCTCAACTTGACTTTGAATTTCTTTTTGCTCTATCTGGTTATGCCTATATGGTGCTTTACAAGGTGGTTGTGAACTAGGAATCAAATCTATTTTATGGTCTTCTGGACGTGAAGGAGGTAAACCAAGTGGTAGATCTTCGGTAAAACAATCTTGAAAATGTGCAAGAAATTCTTTATGCCTAGGATGCATATGATTTTCTTTAACTTGCAGTTCATTCACCCAAATGAGATAGGATTTACTACTTTTGCGTAATGCACGTTTAGCTTGAGTATGCGAAAGCAGTGGAAAAGCATTAGATGCATGCATACCATACAATGTAATATGTTTTCCTTGAAATTGAATATTAATTGAATGCGTGGAATAATCTATATCTCGGTTATGCTGATGATGCCAAGGCATACCTAAAATAATGTCACTCGACTGTACTGGTACAACTAGAAAATTTCTTCTTTCAGTGTATTGACCAATTTGAATCTCTAAGTCATGCACTTCCTGTGTACCATTATACCTAGTGCCTAAGAATGCGGCTTTAATGCGATAATGCGTAGGTACAGTCTGTAACTTCAATTCTTTTACTAGCTTTGCTGAAATAAAATCATGAGTACTACCGTCATCATGCAAAATAATCTTTTCCTTTCCATGCACTAAACATTTCATAGTCAATAAAGAATGTAGAGTTGGCATACCTGGTAAAGGATCCGAAGGAGTAGTAGTGTCATCCTCATCTTCCATGAAATCAGGCATATCTTCATGTTCATCTTCTTCCATTGCTCCAAGATAGTTGATATGGGCAGGTGGCTTCTTTGAATGGCAATTTGCTCCTAGATGTCCAGGCTGGTGGCATTTATAACACACTATAGGTTTGGCTTTGGTTACATTGTTTGCAATGGCAGGAAGTCTAGGAATATTAGGATTTGGCTGTGGAATAGGCTTGGGGTTTTGGTTGGTATTGGATGGTAAAGCAGGTGGTTTTGCCCAAATTTTACAGAAAGATGATGAAGAGAAACGACCTTGATTAAATCTTCTAAAATTTGAGTTGAATTGCTTAGATCCATAGTTACCATTGGCTTGGAATTGCTGTGGACGTCTGTCTCTACCTCGCAGCTTGTCTTCAGTGTTGTGAGCTAATGAAATTGCGTCTTCAAGAGTAGCAGGCTTGAACATGTTAACTTCAGCGTAGTAATGCCCAAGGAGTCCATACATATACTTGTGCTTGTGTGTCGCTTCAGGTACGTCTTCAAGCATGCGTAACTGGAGTAATGCATTCCAAAAATGCTCTGTGTACTGAGGAATAGGCTCATGATCCTGTTGCTAAAGAAGGTCCCATTGCTTTATGGCTTTCTCATGAAATTGTGGAGGAAGGAATTTTTGCATAAACTTCTTCTTGAAATTCTCCTAGGTAGCGGGACAATCTATACTCTTGCGTACCACAGTCCACCAAAGAGATGCTCTATCCACTAAATGATTAGTGACACACTTGATTTTATCTTTTTCTGCATAGGTTTCCTCATGAAAATAGTCATCAAACTGACTAATGAATGCAAGAATAGTTTTTCCCTCTCGAGTGCCATTGAAAGTACGGAATTTGAAATTTCTTTTACTTATCTTTGATTCCTTGCGGATGGTTTGAGCTTCGAGAGTCGCGTTGATGGTACGTCGAATAATGTCTTCAGATTGAGGTTCCTCTTTGTCGGTAGTTGATCTTTGTAAATTAGCCGATTGAACTTGCAATGCTTGCCTAGCCCGTCGTTCTTCATCCAATTGCATCATAATTAAGTCCAGCTTTTGCTCCATCGTAGGTTCAGGTAGATCGCCTTCAGCCATTAAATCATCCATATGTGGTTCCATCATCCTGTAAAACTCAAAAGACCTCTCACTCTCAAAATCAAGTTAGCGGGATGAGCGTAGCTCAAGTTCGGGAATACAAGGCTTATATATTTTTGGGTGTGGCTTTCACAATCTTCGTCTTCGACTATTGTGGGATTTGTAATTTTTGAAAAATCTGCTCTGCGTGTACTGAAAATGCTTCAGCAAACCTGCGTATATGTAGAGTACCTTGCAATGAACAACTTTGCAGTTAGAGTTTCTGCGCAGGAACAACCCTTCTATGAGTTTTGAACAGAGGTCAGTTTTGACTCCAGTTGACTTGTCTAACTTGCAGAGTACCAGACTTATGTGACTTGCAGAGTTTGTAGACTTGCAGAACTTAGTTGCTTTGTCTGACTTGAAGAACTTGACTTGAAAGAACTTGCAGAATTTGATTGCTCTGGTGTGACCTGTGACTTAAATGTCTTAGATTAGTAGTGTAGCTTAAGGCTTAATAAGCCCAATTTGATTTTGAGGTATCGCGGCATGTTATCGTCGCGTTTGAAGACGGTGAGAAGATACTGACGCTGCCGGAGATGGAATTTATGTTATTAAGCTTATTAAAGCTTAATACTAAGCTTTATAGTCTTTGAGTTTTAAGCTTTTAAGCTTATAGACATTGAAACTTATCTCTGGTTCTTGACGACTTGAAGAAGAAGAGATAGGAGTGGTCCTCCGCCTCTGCCAACTGGTCCTTCACAGTCTGATGATGGAAACAGGGGTTCTTGATCGCCAGGAATCCACCCGTATCGACCGTTCGCGACGAGATTGACCGTAGAGCTCGATCCTTCCAGGAGCTCCGCCTTCGCACAAGATGGATAGCGATTGGAAGCTCTTGATCTCAGCTTCGCTCTAATACCACTGGTGCATAGATCGGATGCTGTACGCTCGTGTAGTGATTGATTGCCGGAAGGTCCCAAAGAACAATAGAACTCTACTTTTTGCACAAAATTCAATGTAAAAAGCATGAACGACATGAACAAGAGACCAATTGGGTGCAATCTCACCCCATGCCTTGTGTGAGCACTCCACAAAGCATGTATTTTATGTATTAATCATCTTCAAGCTCAAATAATAGCCCAAATTACAAAATAGCAAGCTTTTAGCTTTTGAGTTTGCTTTGGCACAAAATAGAAATAAAGCTAATGGGCGGTGCCCAAAGAGTCAAGCATACCCAATACAATGTCCAAATACAAATAACATAATCATGTGCCCATGCGCATACAAAATAATAAACAAATATCCAACACCTCAATAAATAGGCGCGACAAAATATAGGCGCCATGCCTAAGGTATGCGCCCATCAAAATATAAATGATAAATCGAATACTCGATATTCTTCAATGCTTTCCTCTGCCACTGCTACTATCTCTACACTTCAACTGAAGCATTCACAATCGTTAGTAAAATAATACAATTAAACCGATAAAAGTGAATACCTAGCAATCTTCAGCTACATAAATAAATCAACTAGTTAGAAATCAATCCTAACCTTAATTTATTACGAGTGCACACTCTAAACTCATAAACGTTTATTAATTTAATATGCATTTTGTGGAATCACCCATGTACACACTAAATTCATGAAACGCCTGAAAAGGATAGGCGTCCCCATCAACTTCTCGCACAAAGAATCCACTTTGTGTATGAGCCCCGGTCATCAAAGTTTAGGGAATCCACCGTAAAACCTCACGGAATCCACCGTGGCACGGAATCCACCATGAAATATGCCTCCTGGCATCAATGCCATGACACCAAAGCCTAGCACTGGCTTATGAGTAGAGGAGCAATGTGTTCCCCTAATCTTAATTGGTTGAACCTCACAGAAACTCTCCTTGCTAGGGTTTGGAAAGCTAGAACAACAAATGAGTTGCCTCAACAGGAGCCACTAGAGATGGTTTAGGAATAAGGACCTGATTCTAAATCAGATCAACAAAAGAAAGAACGAGTACCGGAACCAAGCCCCCTCCTTGGCCACATGTACATTGTAACATGCCCGCCTTGAATGGGAAACGAGAGGGATGCGCCGCTCAACTTCTTTGCCCGTAGGGCATAGTCCTATTCTGGTCCCGTAAAATGGCATGAATCAGATTCTAACCTAACAATATCTAAAGGTCAAACAAAAACCTTGTGAGAAGCCTTCTAGTTCTCTAGGACCACCCTGCCATAGGACGGACCTATCAGGGTTCCGCCACCTGCTTCCCTCAATAGGCGTTCTTTAGTTATCTAATTAGGTCCTACCACACTTATGTGTGACATTAAAATCAGCTTATTTAATTAGGCCTTTTAGGGAAACAAGGTTCGTTCACGTAATCTTATGGCATTGACACAAAAATAATTTAGACAAGTTTCTTGGATGTAAACTTGATATTAGCATTTTAAGTGAGATACAATCTTGTCCAAAAAGGATGATTCCCGAATCCATGAAGATGTATCTTATTTCCTTCAAGTTTCCACCCTTGCACTAGTAACAAGGCCTCAAGAAACCATCTCGAGTCATGTAGATCATTTGAGTAGGGCCCAAAGGTAGGGAATTTATAGCCAGAGCCCCCCTTGGAATCCAAGCATCCTCCTACGTTCAAACTAACCCATGGAGAGACCTCTCATGGCGGGTTTGGTCCATGTTCCCATCACGATTATCTAGAACACCCTTGGATAGGGTTGGTGGCCAGCAGGGGGTGGTTTGGCGTGCCCTCCATGAGTTCAACTTGATTCATTATACCAATTTCTTTTGTGAGTTCAGGGTCATACATTCCTTTCACAAATGGTATTCCTATATTTACAAGCACAAACAGTAGTGAAGGTGAGTGCTTGGGACATCTGCTAAGGTGGAGTGCCCATCTTTGAGTGGTTAGCGTTCACCCTTCTTGGGTACTCTTGGCGACAGTTGCCATAAGCTTCTAAGGGATAAAGAATACCCCTTGTTTTGAACTCATTCCTATGTGATAGGAGTGAGCAACATGCCATTGGATTTGTATCCGTTAGTTTTTGAATGGTAGTTTCCCTAATTTGCTAGCCTTTAGTCGAAGGTTCTTATCTTAGGGATACGACACTCAAGTTTTCTTGTATTGGCATCGAGTTGTATCATGGTTAAAGTTGATATCTCCAAGGGTGTTTTGGATTTATCGCGACCAGTTGTAGGATAGAGACCAATGATTGGTTTACTTGGCTTGAATTATTTACAATTCAACCCTAATTAAGTCCAATTAAATCCTAGCCCCACGTATCATATAGGGTTTCACTTATCAAAGTGCCTTAAACAATTAAGTTTATCAATTCATATGCACATCTTATATCTGTCTTTTAAGATGAATTTCTAACATATAGTGCAATTGAAACTCTTCATGATGCCATGTAAATCTAGATGCGAGTCCTTCCTAAGCTGATGATGCAATGCAGCTCTTCTATTTTTGGAAATTAATTTTAATGCATTTATGAAAATCATAAATAGTGATTTATATTTCTCTTTGTGTGAGGAACATGAAATCATCATGCCTAATGCAAATGCGAGCTACTTCTTTTTAAAGGTTTATAGGAGCCTAATACTTGGCCTGGTATTGCAACAACCCATAGATACTTAACCGTTTCGTGGCAACTCATGATCATCATGGACTTGATTCAAGCCTTTACACCTACCTTTTGAGTTATGCAAATTTTGCGATGCAAAAGTATGATTTCTTTCTAATAATGAATATTCTTTACCGTCCCGTTCATAGGGATTGACATCGTAATGGTATCTGGTTCTAAAATGTCAAATTAGTGTTTATACTCGATAACCCATTTTTCACTTTCTTTTACCTCTCAAGCATGCCAATGCTAGTGAATAAATCCAATGCTCTACGAACACAATCAATAAAGTCCTTGATTTCAGTGTGTACCAATGTGTAATCTTTTGTGCAAATTATTCATTCTATAACATGCTAGAGTGCAATAAAAAGCAATTCCTAACATGATTTTGTAATACAACCTAGTTGGTAGTTAGCTATCATAGATTTTTGCATGAATACTCCTCCCTACCTAAAGTAGTCGATCTATGTTTTAAAAGATTCCTACCAGAGTCAGATTTATGGAATGCACTTGGTTACCAAGTGTCGTTGTTCCTTGCGCCATAGCTCCATTGGTTGATGCAGGATTCACACTTGATTGGACCTTACTTCTCTTGAAAGGCATCGTATAGTTCGGCCTTTCCTTCATGGATACACACACAATTTAGAAAGGAGTTGACTCCTCGTAAGGGAAAACGGATGTGGGAACCCTCTCAAAGAGGGGGGGCGAGAGGAAGCTTGAAAGCTTCCAAGGAGATTCCCCCTTTCTCTCTCTCCCTCTTCTCTCTCTCTCTCTCTCTCTCTCTCTCTCTCTCTCTCTCTCTCTCTCTCTCTCTCTCTCTCTCTCTCTCTCTCTCTCTCTCTCTCTCTCTCTCTCTCTCTCTCTCTCTCTCTCAGCCAGACAACAACATGGGAGAATAATGATAATAATGTGCTTCTTCTCTCGCCTAAGGGGGGGATTTTATAGTAGTATTGGGGGGAGGGGGGGAGAGGGGGGAATGGCATGGCATGGAGGCCCCCCTCCTTTACTTCATCAAGGCAACCAGGTGGACGGCCGCTATGTAGAATACGGTGCAGGGGGAGAGAAGGGATGGTCATGTCACTCGTGCCTTCCTCCCCAACCTCATCGCCAGTGATGTCCTCTCATCCCTTCTTAGTGTTGACAACCATTGTAGCTCCCCCTCCCTCCACCAACTAGCAGCACCGATTGGAGGGCATTAAAATTAAAAAAACTTTCATTTAATTAATGAAAGGGGGGCTTTTATGGTCACAGGAGGGGGAGATATTACATACATTAAGAATCAACCAAAATGGCTACATGCAAAGCCATGCTTTTCTTAGAAAATCTCTTAGGTTGCCTCGACATGTAGCTATATTGAAGAGCATCAATATGATGTTTAGTGCACTCCCTCCCAATGTATCTCCAAAAAAAAGGGAAATTTTTAAAAAGAGAAAAGAAAAAGCAAAGAAAAAACCCACAAAAAGTAAAAGGAAAGGAACAATGAGCTTTCCCATGTAATATTAGAGTGCCACAAACACTGTACCTAGGGCAACTTAGATGCATCCGCAGTGGTCTAGGTTAGCCAGCTTCATGCCTAGCCCCCTAGCCCCTTTTCTTCCCCCACTTCACACTTAGAACTCATCAAGGGGGGCAGGACACACCTAGGGAGGTCACACTCTAGACTTGTCTTCCTAAATCACACCGACAACACTTCCCCTATACACAAACTGGGTTCTCAAGTGCAGGCTCAAGTGTCGGAAAATACCACAGGCTTCCCTAAGGTTTGATCCAACTCCCAATTTTACTCTCATGGACAGTGTGCACTGCAGAGTGAGGTAGACACACCCCCAGGTGGTGCACTTATTTTTTGTTTTTCAAGTATACTCAACAATTGTGATCAACCACCCATATCAAAGCCCCCCACTACCCAATCAAATTTATTCTTGGTCTTCGCAATCTCTCATCCAATTTTGATGCTTCTTCTCCTTGTCCAATCTCCATAAAGCTCCATCTCCGACCCACATATGGTAACCCTTCAAGCACTCAAGCCCTCATCAACAAAGTCCACAAGTGTCATGTGATTGGCACTCGACTAAAAGGGGGGTAAGGTTAACCCTAGTGCAAAGAAATAAAAAATAAAATTTAAAAGACATAGGGCAAAGTGGAAAGGGTAGCCCTTGACCTAATAAATAAGAGGGAAAAATGCCAAAAACACAAGGACAATCTTAAAATTTTAGGGCAAGTGTAAAAGAAAAAATGCACATTTTAAATATAAAAAAAGAAATAAAATTCTCTTTTTTGTAAAAATGGAGCCAATAATTAATATACGACTCTTTAATGCCTTCATGACTTTTCAATATGAAAATATATTAGAATCATTCTCATTATTGCTTCTTAAAAGGGCGGAAGTTAAAAAATGATATAAAATGACGTACACATCATATTTTAAGATTATTTTTTACCAAGAGATAAATTTTTGACTCGAGAGTTTCCTTGTAAATTTTTATTATTTTTAGACAAGAATATGCCCATTTTTGGGCATTTCTTCATTTCCTCTCAAAGGTCTAGTTTTGTCTGAAATTTTGTGTACTCTTCTCCTTCCCTCCAGAATATGGTTTCTTGCATACGAATTCTTCTAAAGCAATACTTAGTATTATCTACAACACTCTCTACCCTGCTACAAGCAATCTCCCTCCTCAGTACTGTGCTATAAGATATAGTCCTCTTCAACACACTATACTGGTTGTTTAATCTTTAAGTGTCAATTGAGAGAGAGAGAGAGAGAGAGAGAGGGGGGGGAGGGAAGAGGGAGAAGGAAGGGGGGAAGAGAGACGAATGTGTGAGATAAACTAGGAAAATGTGATAGAGTGATAGAGAGTAAATTAGGGTAGAAGATAAGATGATGTTATTGTTCTCCACTAGCCAAGCTTTTGTATAAATGTGTTTAAATATCTTTGATCAATTCTTCTTGAGAGAGAGAGAGAAAGAGAGAGAGAGAGAGAGCATATTTTGGATAGAACAGAAAATAAGATTGGATGTTGATTAGAGGTAGATTAAATGCTAAGATTACAAAAAAATTAGGGGTTGATTAGGATCTTTCATGACTAAAATCAAGAGAAAGAGACAAGATCCAACTGGGTAGAAATGAACACATATATAGTGAATCAAAGAGGTGTAATTGTGTGATTTGAGCCAATCTAGAATTAGTTGCATGCTACTCGATTGATGCTAACCTGCTGCTCCTAGATATTTAGACATACTTGCTATTGATCAGAAAATTGGCATCGACTCCTTAGCTTACTATTAATCAAAGGGGTGTAATTGTGTAATGTTAAAATTGGCATATATTTTCTTTACAAGATGCAAGTGCAGGATGTACCAAGAGAAAGAGAGATATTCACTTTCAATTGGAGGATAAATATGCACCAATGTTCAAAAGAACTACAGAAAGGGATGATGCAATAAGATACAAAATGCAACAAGAAAGAAATGTAGGGAAAAAAAGTGTGGACCTTTGGGTTGATGGGTGCATTTATCCACCCGATCCAATCACTCAAAAAAATGAAGGATTGTATGGATACACATGCAGGCTTGTCACACAAGGATTAGTAGGGGTTCATCAAGCCTTGACAAATATGCAGAGAAGATTTCAAGGGAATATGCAGTCTTTGATGGAAAAGGATAAATTATTGGCTGAGAAGGATAGGGAGAACCAGAGCCTATAACAAGCAATGTCTGTCATTGAAGATGTTATGCAGGCTACACATGTGCAAAATATGGAGTTACAATCTAAATTTATGGACTTGGAGAAGGAGAATCGAAACATAAAGAGAAAGCTCACAAAATTTTTGGAGGTTGGGCCCACTTTAAAAACCAAAGAAGCATGTCAGCGCATCTGATTGGTTAAACCAAGTCACCAATTAACCAAACGAAGTGGACAATATCATAGATGGATATATACTCAATCTACTACAATGAGAAATATGTTCCCTCATGCAGAGAATGATACAATTGCCAAAGTCCTAAGCAAGGATATGGTAAAAAATGCATTAGAAAATCATAAATTCAGGGACATTGTAGATGGTGTCACAAGTGAACATCTTAGGGATGTGAGCAACTTGTTTACTGCTACATATGCTCAGGGGTTATGTGACAAGGTGGGAATGAGTTCTGAGTCATATAGTATGCTCTATCAACAATTGGATATAGGATTTAAGCAAGATTCAAAACTAAGCGATTAATGTCTCTACCAAAACCATTTCACGTGAAAAAGGCTCGAAAACAACTAAATGAGAAAGTTTTAGAACTAATTGGTGAGCCAACGCATCTGGAAAATACACACATATTGAAGTATGGTTCCAAAGAAGTTGCATTTGTATTGAATGTATCCAACAAATTTTTATTGGATATATGTAGGGTTCAAATTGCTATGGTCAAGTTCTACAATATCAATATGGAAGAATGTAGAGGCAAGCTTAAGTTTGTCCTCAAACTTGATGAGAGGGGAAAAAACTTGAACATGTGAGTATAACACTTATGAATCGAGCATTGGATCCCAACATCGATGAAAACCATCCCTTATACTTTAGTGTACAGTCACAGAATGAAATATGGTGGCTTGCAGCATTTGAAGTATCAAAGGAGGACCATGAAATACTTAAAGTTTTTTATAACCTCACTAATATACCCAGTGTTATTCAATAGCAGAATAATGGAGTAATTTTACACATAGAGGGGTTTGGGGACTATCAAGTTGAATGGTATCTTGCAAGTGATTTAAAAACATTGAAGTGTATGTTTGGTTTATCAAATGCAATGAATGCAAAATTTATGTGCATATACTGCATGCAAACTAGGAAGAAAGGGAAAGATAGAAAGAAAGAATAGCTTGCCAAGGTAGGACAACAAGGTGCTCTAACACGTGATCAAAAAGTCATGAGAAATGGAATGCTAGTTCCAGTGGATCCAAACTCGTGTCCTATTTTGGAAATACCACTAACAAGGGTTCCCCTTTGCACATTGCATTGTTTGGTTAGAATAATTGAGAAGTTAGTATATGAATAGATATGCTTTGCATACAAGATGTAGCCTGTGTTAAAAGCTGATACTACATGCAAGAAGGTAAAACAAATCCTCTCTGAAGTTGGATTGTACAGGGGCCAAGTAGAAATAAAAAAGAACGAGAAAAAATCAGGAAAGAGTGGAAATATCCCTTGTAAACCATGCTTTGGTGGACCCAAGACTAGGAAGTTTATATCTCCACCTCGAGATGAGAAAGGCAATATACTTGTAAAACGACCAGAGAAGTATGAAGCATGGAAAAAGTTGCACCTTGTTGTTCCAGATTGGAGCAATGGGGGACGAACGAGGATTGCTAAGGCAGAAGTGTGGATACACCTAGATAGATTAGCGACTCTCTTACAAAATTTGAGGTTTAGGGATGGTGATGCCAATACATTTAAAGAGATAGTTGTTAAATTTCATAAGTCCATAGTGGAGGCATGGACTACAAATAGTATAACACACTACATGGTCAATATTGTCACCATTACAAAAAAATATCATCATTTGGAATTATTTTGTGTTTCTAATATCTCTTCTTGTGCAGCATATACTTAAAGCACATGGTCCATACTTTGCAGATCAAGGAAGTTTGGTAGTATGATCAACTCAAGGCATGGAACGATCTCATTGGCAAGCTCGTTGTGCTTTTCAAAAGGCAACTGATCATGGAGGTGGCATCAATGATTCCAATTCTATGAGGCAATTATTACAATGGTGGTATAGGAGACTAGAGATACGATACGAGGAAAAAGAAAAGAAGTCTAAATCCTCTCAAGCATAATTTATAAGTCGGGCAATATATGAAGTGAGAAAAGCAAGATATGAAAATAGCACAACTAGACAACACCACACAGAATGGTTGGCAACCCAAGAGAGAGATGGCAAGAAATGGAGACCTAGATAAAGATAATACTTTTGATGCATTTAGAGTCCACAAGAGAGCATAGGTACCCAAGATATGACACATCAATACTCCTATCTTTAACATGAGATGTCTTGCAAATTTTGTTTAAAATTTCAAAGGTTTGTCACTATGTTTTTCAAAGTCAGTTTCGAACTATGTTTTTCAATTTTAAAGTTCATTTACACTACATTAAGTTTAAAAGTTTCGTACTTAAGTTAAGTCTCTTCTTTCATTTTTTCTCATTACTCTTCACTCTACCCTCCACCTTTCTATCCTTCATTATCAAAACCATGGCACATTCCAAGCTTGCTATCAAGAAGGCGCCTGCAAGAGCAAGAGCTCAATACCCTTCTGAATCTAGTGAGCATACTGTGAGTGACAAAGGTCCCTTTTGGTGGCCGACAATGGTGTCCCTACTGCAGCTAATAATGGTGGTGCTACTATGTCCAACAATGGTGGCCCTAGTGTGGTCAATAATGATGGTTGGCCATTGTCCAGAAATGGTGGTCCACGTGCTCCAATTACTCCACCTCCCACTACTGCTCCAGTTGGTAATACACGTACTCCAACACATAAGAAACAAAGATGGAGACTAGGCACAGCTAGGCTACGTGAGATAAGGAAATTCTAGAAGAGTGCCGACTTGATTATTCCTAAGGCACCATTCTCTAGGTTGGTGCGAGAAATACTCCAAGATCTGTAGTTAGGGCGTCATCACAATTTCTTTTCAAGGAACCAGGCAAGGAATGTGGAGCGATGGTCAAGCCAAGCCTTGCTTGCTCTCCAAGAAGCAACTGAAAGTTACTTGATTGATCTAATGGGTGATTCTCAAGTTTTAGCCATTCATGCCTGACGTACCACTATTAAGCCCATAGATATGGTTCTTGTTCGTGGGATCCGCAACAACAAGGATGCATTTAATCTTAATGTCAACAATATGCTTTGAGAAGCTACCTTGTAATTGGATATATGTTTTTAGCTCAAATTTGGTTGTAGATTGTAAGGAGCTTAGTTTTGGTTTATCTTTCCAGTAGATCTTCAAGTATTTGATAGTAGTGGTTTACAAAATGGAGCTAAATTTTGCCTAGCTCTAGTTGTACTTCGTGCAATGCACTATCTACCATGTATTTCATGGTTTCATAATGTCAAATCTGATATTTGTTATTCTATTTTGCCATGATTTGCATTGTGCATATTTCCAAGTTTCTAATTTTGAAAGTAGTTTTGTTAAGGATAAATTCAATGCGCAATCATGCACACATCAGCGATCAATTGTGCATGGGCCGATGCACTATATCTTTATTGTATTTAGCCATTTGGCAACACTATATACGATATGCAATATTTCATTTAACCCATGACTTATTTTACATGAATTTTTAAGTTTCTAATATTTCACGTAGTTTGGTTGACAACACATTTAGTATGTAGTTGTATGCACTCGATGCGGTGGTGAGTTTTTCTGTTATCAGTGAAGTATAATCCAATTAATGCATTTTTAAAAAATGATTGAACTATCAATTTTATAAATCAAAATCTAGTGAAACTTCACCCACATTCCGGGCATCATAAAAACTCATGGATATTTAAAAATTGGCCCCATCAAAAGTCTCTAGGATACCTGTCCGGAGGTTGGCATCCTCTGGACAGGTGTCCTAGAGACTTCTAATGAGGCCTTTTTTTTTGTAGTTGATGTACCCTAAAGGAATCCATAGGTAAAATTTCACGTCAATCAGATCATTGGTCATATTTTTCCAAAGCCTCAATACATTAATTGAGATTTAAGGGTTTTTTGAAAGTTCTACTTTAAGTTTAAAGTTTCACCTCATTTTACACATTTCACTTTTGAGTTTTGGGTTTTCTCTCCTAGAAGACATGGCACGCACCAAGCAAGCAGCCCGAAGACACCTCCTAGAAATCCTATGCAAAGGCCACCTCCCCTAGCTCCACCACCACCACCACCACGCCAGCATCGTAAGCATCGATGGAAGCCAGGTACACTGGCTCTTTGTGAGATTTGCCATTACCAAAAGACCACGCACCTCTTGAGACCAAAGGCTCCATTCCAGAAGCTAGTGCATGAGATTATGGACGGTATACTCATTAAGAACAACAGGAGGCACTTCCTAGATGGAACACACTTGCAACAACCCAATCACTGGACTGCCCAAGTCCTCCTTGCACTACAAAAAGCTATCGAAGCTTACGTCATCGACTTGTTCAGAGACTTCGTCTATGCAATAGTATATGCAAGGAGAGTCACTGTCGCCGATAGGGATTTGCGGATCGTAAGGTTATTCTGGCGATGGAAGGATAGTCCTCATGGAGATCAACAACGATAGGGGTGTACTACCAAAACATATACGGAATGTAGCTTTCAAAGAGATTTTGTAAAACCTTGGTTGTAATGGATGCCATGTAAAATGTTATGAATATAAATACAATTTTTTTGACACGTCTTATTTTTGTTTATTCACTTATTACTTATTTTATTTATATCTTTGAGTTATAGTTACATGTGTTCAAACGAATACATATTGCGCATGAACTTGATAAAGCACTACATATTAAATTTAGGATACAAATTGTGTTGCATGTAAATATGATAAATAAACGTAATATTCAAGTAAAAAACAATAATAAACGATGCATATGACAAACTACGTTGCACACAAATCCAACAAATATCAGTTTTCATTACTTAAAGAGAAGATTACAAATTACATTACATTGGTGATGAGATATCATTTAGTACTAAGTACATCTACTCTCTCCTAGGCTTCTTTGAGCTAGACTCTCCATAGTCAGAGCTATTCTTGATCATAGGCAACAACACGTTTTGCCCTAGTAGTTCCTACCTAATGACATTGGGGTCTTCAACACCAGCAACCATGCCACGGGCCACCATCATTGGAAAAAAGTGGCCCAGACCTAGTACTAGAGAATAAGTAGAGGAGCTTCGAATGTCGAAGCAATACTACTTTCTCCAAGGTAGAGTACATTGGGATGGTCTTAAAGGGCCCAACCTTTGTTAGTGCCCTCAACTTCAAGAAGTTCTCAGGAAAAGCCGAAGAGCATGTCTTATGGAATACAAAAATTTCGCTCACAAGCTGGTTGATATACTCCTTCAATGCCGAGTCCTATACCCTTCCTTGGCTACTAGATTGGCCACCTTGTCTAGATGAAAATTCATCTATATAGACAATGTCCTGCATCACACAAGTTCAGTGTCAAACTCACTATGCATGAAGTGTGGTAAAGATATATACATCTAATTTGCGTCAAAATTTACTAGTAGGCCCTCTAGGGCATGGGGAGTGTGCACATCAAATTTTACCAGGATCGGGCCCCCACAGCTGCCCTGGACGCGTCCCCATGCCCTAGAGGTCCTACTAGTAAATTTTGATGCAAATCCGATAACATTACCTTCTTTGCATCATCTATCTATTGTTGTAATGGAGCATCTAGTTCTGGTCCTGTAGCTGGGCCACCCTCGTCTCTCTCTTGGGAAGGTACTACGTAGTCGGGTCGAGGTCAAATGCTTTCTTGCAATCGCTCGAACTCCTCACATGTGAGATCTCATACTGTGGCGCCACATTCTCAATCTTCTCTTAGATGCTCACAATGGCAGAGATGTCATCGACACTGGTGCCATCATATCGAGCCACCTCATCAACATGTGTTGGCACATCTTGTATATCAAAATCTATAAAATCATCAGGTGTATCATGCACCATGATACAATATAGCTCTTCTTCCCTTAGCTCCAAAATTTCTAGTGCATCCTACATAATTAAATATTCCACCCCCTCGATGATAATAGCATGGAGAGAAGTAAGGGGTGGCTCATCGCCTGTCGGCATCTCAACAAGGCAAGGAGGTGGGTGCATAATGGCTAAGGTTTGTGTTGCCTCTACTCTCAGATCGAGTGTGATCTCCTCAAGCTCCCTCTCAAAATACTCTAGCTATGGTCAAGAGGGTGTTTCGATGTCTTCTTCACTATCCTCTTGCACCTCAGTGCACAAAACATATATGGCAAATGCTGCATTGCGCTCAATGAGATCCATTGTGGCATGGTCTTGGGATGATGTGGGCACTGCTCTAGCACGGAGATACCGCCCCACATGCACGAGGGCTCGATTTATTACCTTTGCATGGCTTGATCCAGCACGTAAACTATATAGGAAATCTATGGGGACCCATCTGAGAGCAGAGTTTGGAATAGAGCAGAGTTCAAAATAGAGCAGGTGAGAGGGTTTGCCACATCAAAAAACGATGCCATTATACTAGAGCTAGGACTAGAGCTAGGGTCTACAGTGGAAAGCGAGCTCTCTAGACTCAAGGTCGCGCAAAACCTAGGGTATATCTGGTCTCCTATGTGTGCGTAGCATGTGGAGCTAATCCATGTGGTGAAGGCAAGAGTGGTAGCCATGGCACACAAAGAGAGAAGGGAGGAGAGCACAAGTGTAGGGAATTAGAGAATGAAAGTGAAAATGAGTTTGAAGTTATAGCTTTTATGTATCTAGGGTTTTAAATAAAGGTTCTTTTTGAACACTACAGTTTCAAATTAAAACTCTTACCTTAGTTTCTTTATTTCAATACTTTAAAGTAATCGTTAAAATTACTCATATAGACAAATGCTTTGTTCTACATTATTATAGCCTCCAATATACTTGGATCGTTGAGTATATGCAAGTCCAACTATAGAAAATATAGAAATTTTTTAAGAAAAAAAATATGAAAGACCTTCAAAATCCCTTGGATCCAATTTAATAGTTAATTTTAAGAAATAAGTAAAAGAGATGAGCTATAATATATCATTATGCAAAGACAATATTGCATAGGTTATAGAACTCCAATGTGCAATTTAATTATGATTTTAACCAGCACGATTGACTAATTACAGTATGTATTATCGCATGCTTGGATCATAGTAAACTAAGATTGTCTAAATTGAAAGTACTCAAAAGTTTAAAAATAGTTTATATTCGTTCTTTATATTAAAAAATTTACAAGGATTCCACTATCTCAAGGATATGTGGAGAAGCACATTGTTTACATGTGATGGATTGCTCACTAGAAATCCTAACCTTTCTATTATCTAACTTGAAATACAAGTTACAGAGGGGCTCATTGGACATTAATTGGATTTCTTGTCTCAGAAAAGAAATGGGCCAATGGCTCTCTGCATTGACCACAAAAGGATTATGACCATTCCACAAGATAACCACATCTATAAGAGCTATATGTGTCTCATCTCGGGTATCTTGATCCAAGCTTATCCACTCCCCTCGCAAAAGTTGCCATCTTTTATATCAAAAGAGAATGCAGAGAGTTTGTCTAATGATGAAATACATGTAATAAAAACAAAAATAATGGTAAGTAAATGCAAATAACACAATAATTCATCTAAGCAAGACCTATGTCAATCAAATCAAGGCATTTAAAGTAGTAAAAAAGATTTACATGAATTTCATATCAGATTGGTTAACCCTGCATTCAATCATCTCATCAAAATGTGTCTTTTGACTTGCCAAGACTCACCCAATAGCTGACTCATTCATTCCTCGAATGGACACTTACATTAATAAGTAATCTTTGTTTTCTTCAGAACATCACATGAACCAAACAAATGTGCAAACAATGAGAATGAAATAAACCAACTAAGATGCACATCTTTGGAGCCTCTGGTGGGTTTCATAGCACTATTGATGTCAGATTTTATCTTGGACTTACATGCTCTTGACAACTCTAAGCTACCAATCAACCATTCACCACTAGATAGTGGCGACAATGGGACATGCTGTAATCTCTGGCTTTCTACTACAGATAATGAATTATAAAAAAAGATATTTTGAGTTGCAAGTTGACTTGAAAAGTTATTATCATAGATCAAAGAACATATGTCTTCATGCCAAACATGTATCTTGCCGCTTAAACATTTCACATTCCGCCATTCATGCAAAGTTGATGGACATAGAGATGTTAGTAAAACAAGATTGAATTAGAACACTGCAAAGATTTTTAAAAATAACTGTGATGCAAAAGAATAAACAATGATAAAATTTAAAAACTTATTGTTTTGTTTATAATTTTCCATGTAGTTCTTGTTGTGAACGGAGATTTGTTTGTATGTATAAACATGTTGGATCAACACTTTTGTTACTGTACTTGTTCCATTGAACACTTTTCTAAACTCTAAAATTCTACCTTTCAAATGTTTACTAGGGTTCGCAACATCCTTACCCCTCACCTTGAAACTCCCTCGAATACTTGGGTGCATCAAAATCCAATCAAACTTATAGTACTTATCACAAATCCAATTACCGACACTATCTTTCCTATTGAAAACCTCCACTACAAGTATGTTACTGATGTTTTTCCTCTGTGAAGACATCTATAGTAATCAAATACAAAAGCTACCTATCAATGCATGTATAATTTGTAAATGTTCTCTCCAAAAGAAATGAAATTTAAATGGAGCAATTTTTAAAAAACATTGTACTTGCAATTCTTTTCACAAAGAAGCCCAAAGATGTTGAACAAGAAGTTGACTTATAACAAGACCATTGTTCCTACTGACAAATTCCTAGAGTACAAAAACAAAAGAAATATCGAGTCAAAGCACACATATAACTTACATAGGCTTTGTCCAAATGAGTTGAAACTTAACCATGGAGCAACAGAAAAAAGTTGCAATATACATGTGGCTCTCTTTGCAAAGAAGCCCAAAGATATTGAAGAAGTTGAGTTTTTAAAAAATCATTGTTCTCCACCCTCAAAGACTCTAGGGATAAAAAAAACAAAGGAAAACTCAATATGCATATAGCTTGCATACATTTTATCCAAATGAGATAAACTTTAATCATGGAGCAGCAAAAAAACAAGACAACATACTTGTAACTTTTTACGAAGAAACCGTAAGATGTTGAAAAAGAAGTTGAGTGTTCAAAAGATCATTGTTCTTGACTGTAAGAGACTCCTAGAGTACCAAAACAAAAGAAATTACATATTAGAGAATGCACATAACTTGCACAGGTTTTGTCAAAACAAGATAAAACTTTAGCATAGAACATCCATGGAAGAGAACGATAGACCTGTAAAGTTTTGTGAAGAAAATCTTAGAGCTTTCGTAGAACAAGCTCTGCTCTCATAAAACGTGCAAAACTCACTCTGTGTTTGTGTAGAGGAAATGAAATTTCACAGGGTTACAGATAGGGCAAGCAACAATGAGGCTGTAAGATTTCATCAGGAAGAAAGAAGAAGTGAGGAAAGAGATATGATGAATTTGAGATCTGCCTAAGAAAGAGGGGAAAACTGAAAAGGGGAGAAATGAAAAGTTAAACATTAAAAAACAAGAAAATAAAAATTTGAGTCACAAACTTCCAGGAAGTGTAAGCATTGTATTCCCCACATTTTCCCTTATTTTATTACTGAGGGAAGATTTGGGCCAAGATATGGCTAGAAGATTCATTACATAAATCTGGAATCCCAGCTCTCTCATTGGTTAGGCCTATATTTCTTTATTCACTCCTTAAGGGGCAAAAAAGAGAGTCCATATTTCTCCTAATGAAAAGAGGACCTAGGATAAAATGGCCGGGCATGTAGGGATGGGTGTCCAAAGCAGATTAGGGTTAGGATTTTGTATAAAAGGAAAAAAGTGAATGAAGAAGCTCATTCTTGTGTGTGGCCAAAAGTAACTCTCCTCCTCCTCCTCTTCTTTTTCTTCTTCTTCTTCTTCTTCTTCTTGCCCTTACTTGCTTGTGCGTGTGCTTGAGAGAGGGAGTGTGAGTGTGAGGGAGTGAGTATATGAGGGTAAGGACCATAGTGGAGAAGCTCTCCATTTTCTACTCTCTTCTTCTTCTTCTTCTTCTCTTGTCTCATGCACTCAACAATGGAGCATGGAGCTTGGAGATTGAGGATTGGGAGCTTGCTTAAAGCTTGCACTTGTATCGTGGAGCTACCAAAGTGCTTGAGGTAAGAGGCAACTCGATCAAGCATGAAGCTAAGCTCACTACACTCATAGGTATGAGAGTGCATATGGCTATGTGAGAGGTAGCCATTGCACTTGGCTTGAAACAATAAGTAGTCCATGGGTCTTGGTGTTTGAGCGAAAGCTCCCACAATAAGCACAAATATTGTTGAGGATTGAGAAAGAGGCAAGGAGACTGAGATTCATGATGGATTCCAAAAGAAACATCTCAAATATAAAACACTTGATTGCGACTATGATGTGCCCATTCCACATGTACAATTTGGTAAAAGCAAAGATTAGACTAGTATAACTAGTAGCATAAACTACTTGAATAGCATGATTTACTTGAAGAGGAACATTATGTGATTGCATTCTAATGAAGGATAATTGTGGATTGTATCTTCTTTTACAAAGTATCTAGAAAAAATATTTTTGATTTTTTAGGTTTTTTTTAAGAAAAGAAAGATTATTTTGGTAAAGAGATGGTTTCCTAGTCAAGATAAATTGACTAATTCTTATGGAATATTGAAAATGAATGTTTATCTTGATGTTATGTGAAAAAGAAATGTTCTCCTAGATGATGATAGATTGATTTCTTGATTGTATATTTGTATAAAAAAGGATTTATAGTTATATGCTAGACCTCCCCCAAGGTTAGTAGCAAGATTCCTTCACCAAGGAGTTATATGGGTTGGAGGCTAGGACCAACCCTAGATGCGAGAGGTTTTTGTATAGGGAGGACATTAGCCTAAGAGGTGTCAAGGGTGCTAGGGGGACTCTCACCTTAGATCCCTTGGATTTTTCAAGGATAGGCCTAATCCATATGAGCCCAATATGGACTTTTTAAAGTCCTTGATGATAGATCAAGGTGGATTGGTGGATCATGTACCATGAGATTTGGATAAAGTCCAGATTAAGGGACAAAATAAAAGGGTAGATGGTGTTTCACCTTGGAGAAGCTTGATTAAAAATATTCTTATTTCGCAACTAGTTTCAAAAGAGTGTTTGATATTGTCTTTATGTTGTGTATTAATTTACTTGAACCTCGCATTGGTTCTATGATGGATCAAGCTGCTCTACAGAATTGACACAACTCTAGAGTTCGGTTAGAAAAATGCCAAATGCTTGACTACCTACCATATTATCTTAGATCAAGATTAATGCCATTTTAGGAGACTAGAGTTAAGACGCTATCCTACAGATAGAGCAATTTATAGGTATCACTCCTCGTTTCTCACTCAATATAAACCAAGTACAGCATTAATATGCTTTATTAAAGAGACTTGCAAATGCAATTGCTCAAAGAAAGATGTTAAATAATCTTTTGGGTGACCCTAGTATAGATTTACAAACCCCAATTGAGGTGGATCCTTATTGGTTACAACTAGAATCTTCCATCGTCAAGTGGACTCAAGCAAACCTATGTGACAAACCTCGTGTTATTCTAACGAGTAGTGGGTGACATTAGTTAGGATTATCTCTTCATGGGCTACTAAAATCATGTAATTGAAGAGTCATTTGAGCGCATTACACGTTGTCCAACACTTTTGTATAAACTTAAAACTCCTTTAAAAAACTTTACATAGGTAGTTTTTTGTCGTTTAATTGTTGTGTGGTTGTTTGATTTATTATTTTGTAGTTGATTTTTTTGTATTTTTCTAATTCAAGAATTTTTTTTACCATATTGTTTGGATTTCTGAGTGTGAAAACTTGATAGCCTTGGTCAAGATTGCAGATTTCTAGACAGGTTGGAGCTAGAGTTTGTTGGTAGTTGTTGAACATCTTGAATAGATATAGTTTTTTGCTAATATTTTTGTACATTACAAGGATTATGGATTCACGAGTACTTTACATTACACTTATCAAATACACTGCAGTCAAGGGTGATTTCTTGATTTTATCAATTATTTCCATGCCATCATTCAACACTAGCATGGCATGATGCCACTATAGCTATATGTAGTGCATCTTAGATGCACACACACTTGAGAGGGTACCTTTCATTATGCACGTGTAGTTCTTTGCATACACGAGGGTTAGGATTTCATCACCAAATTAGAAATCGTTGGTTAAGTGGTAAAGGTAGTTGGGTGATTTTGAGGATCGTGAAGGACACCTCCAGTTGTGAGATGGGTTGTTATTTTGGTCAACATCTTGAGGACCATTGTTTTACTTGAGAGATTGTGAGATTTTGGGAGGGTGGAGAAGAGTAGAATATTTTTTTTCTTGATGAGTAATGAGAGGTAAGATTAACAATTGTAATTAAATCAAGGAATTGTTTTTGCATTTTGCATATTGCACACGCACGTGTAAATAGGCTAGGCACTATATTTTCTTGTGCATACATCTTTTCGTGTATAGCATTATTTGCAAGATTCCATGGGATGGATTCTTAGTCTTGCACCTTTTGAAATCATATCATATGAATGGTTGGGCATGACATACATTTTCAAAGCATACTCATTAGGACACAATGCCTAAACAAAGGCAAGTATATCTAAAGAAAATTAGTTTTCGAAGCCTCAAAGGGAGTGTATACCATGGTGGAGTTTATGGAAGGATGTGAGTGAAGGATTATGAAGGAGGTTTTAGTTTGGCATGAATACACACGAGACTCAATATCAAGTACAATGGCTATGGTGCATAGATCGGATGTTGTATGCTCGCGTAGTGAACGCCGGAAAGTCCCCAAGAACAAAAGAACTCTACTTTTTGCACAAAACTCAAGGTAGAAAGCATGCACGACATGAACAAGAGACCAATTGGGTGCAATCTCCCCCCATGCCTTGTGTGAGCGCTCCACAAAGCATGTATTTTATGTATTAATCATCTTCAAGCTCAAATAATAGCGCAAATTACAAAATAGAACGCTTTTGGCTTTTGAGTTTGCTTTAGTGCTAAATAGAAATAAAGCTAATGGGCGGGCGCCCAAGAAGTCAAGCATAGCCAATACAATGTCCAAATACAAATATCATAATCGTGCGCCCATGCACATACAAAATAATAAATAAATATCCAACGCCTTAATAAATAGGCACGATCAAATATAGGCGCCATGCCTAAAGTATGCGCCCATCAAAATATAAGTGATAACTCGAATACACGCTATCCTCCAATGCTTTCCTCCGCCACTGCTGCTATCTCTACACATCAACTAAAGCATTCACAATCGTTAGTAAAATAATACAATTAAACCGACAAAAGTGAATACCTAGCAGTCTTCAGCTACATAAATAAATCAACTGGTTAGAAATCAATCCTAACCTTAATTTATCACGAGTGCGCACTCTAAACTCATAAACATTTATTAATTTAATATGTATTTTGCGGAATCACTCGCTATGGAATCACCCATGTACACACTAAATTAATGAAACGCCCGAAAATGATAGGCGTCCCCATCAACTTCTCGCACAAATTAGAATCCACTTTGTGTATGAGCCCTAGTCAACAAAGTTTACGAAATCCACCGTAAAACCTCACAGAATCCACCATGGCATGGAATCCACCGTGAAATATGTCTCCTATCAACAAAGTTTACGGAATCCACCGTAAAACCTCACGGAATCCACTGTGAAATATGCCTCCTAGCATCAGTCTAGGAAATGACAAAGTTACTAGATCTTACTAGATATGATATCATCATTTGTGCAAGTGGTGATAGTGTGCTTGTGGAGATTCTTAATGTTTTTTTAGGAAGGCTAGATTGAGAGAGGGCAATCAAGATTCTCATTTGGTGTTATTTTAGCTAGCACATGAAATGGAATAGCAAAGATAGTGTTGAGTCATGGACATGAGCTTTGCAATGTGACAAATGCTACATTTGCAATTATTCGAGGTCACAAGCAAAACTTGGATGTTGCTAATGTTTGAGGGCCTTTCTCTGCTGATTTAGGGAGATATGAATAACATAGTGGAATCGCTCCGTCTCTAGCTTGACCTATAAGGAGAAATACACAGAGGTGTAGCCTTACATACAGTGAGACATTGAAACAGGCTCACAAAGCTCCAGTTTTTACCTCATCAGAAGTGCTGAGCTGAGGCGGGGGCGCTGGTGCCCGCAAGATATAGCCAAGGGCGAGGCGCTTCTGGTATTCTTGGCAGTGCGTCCATCCACAGTAGGGATGAGCATGGAAGGCCCCAGTACGTTCATTGACATCGACCAAGGCATGCCGCGTGCATTCGGGGCGGAGCTTGCAGATCTGGTCGGGCACAAGGCTGCGGTAGAAGGCTGAGAGCCATGCAAGGTATAAATGGCGGCGGGAGCACCATGCATGGTCGGGGTAGGCGGGTTTCGGAATTGCTCTTTTGATAAGTCTTCCCCTCAGTCGCCAAATCCTTTAATCTGCGATCTTTTCTTTCGTACAAATGCAACTCTCAAAGATCCGACACGAAATGATTGATGTCCGCAGTTAAATGCGCAGTGATGCCATGGTTTTGTGCAGCTTGTCTAGATGGTGAGACGAGGATGATGAGGGAGTGCTTGTCTAAATGGTAGGGCATGATTCTAGCCAGATTGTGAAGATACAAGCAACGGCCTGTTTCCAGCATGGCTTCGTGCAATGATCGTGAAGGGTGGCGATCAATAAGATAAAACAATTAAAAAGCTTTATGAAAAGCCTTGGGCTTTTCAAAAAACACACACACACACACACACTCATAACGTATATGTGAAACGTTCTACACAAGGGGGGAGAGGTTGGAAGAGAGGCTTTAGGGGCCCTTCCCTTGATTGCCATTCTTGTTTCTTATGTGAGGAGGGAGGAGGGTCACACACAAGCATATGGAGACTTATTTGAGATCATTCAATTTTTAAAAACCTAGTTGCTTGAGGTTCGATGTATTGTCGAAACTTCAAAAAATGTATAAATACTTTGTGCAATTGTTTTTTCAGAATTCACATTCTAAACATTGTTCAAGGTGTTAGATGCTTTACTTGGTACGTGTTTCCTATATCTTTAAGGCTACAAGAGGCATAGCTTTTTCGTTCGTTGTTGGTGTTCTGGTCATCAATTTTTGACATTTTCTTGTCAAGTAAAGTTATTTAGATAAAGTTAATTATTTCACCGGCACTCGTTGTCGTCTCATTTTTAGGTTGTGTGAGATACTTGTCTCTGATCACCACTTGTAAACAACATGGTATCAATGACCAAATTGTCAGATGGGAAAAAAACCATAGATTGATGGTATCATATGGATTTATTGGAATTTGAATACATAATAGGCTAAGACTAGTATTGCATGATCAAAGTAGTACAACAAAAGCATAATGGGCCCTAACCTACAAGTCCTAGAGTCTAACTTATCTCCTAGCTTTGAGATGAGAATATCTCTATTCCTTCAAGGGGGAGAAGATGTAATATATTGCCCCTCCATATGAATGATGATTTTAGAGGGTGTTTAAAGGATTAAAACCTTTGAAAATTATTTGAAAAGAAATATGGAAGTTGATGACATATGTTTGAGCTACCATCTTCTTGTACTAGTCAAAACTTCCCCCTCTTAAATCAAATGTTACATCAATGGCATCCTAGACTCACTAATCACCACAAAAATCTTATGACAAAGAACTACATGTAAAGTATCACTATGAGTGTGAGAGAGGCCATGTAAGTGATGGTGATGGGGAGGAATGAAAGATCAATAGGATTTATATAAGGCTATGTAAGCCTTAGCTTAAAACTTAATGGACTAGTCTTGTTTTTTATAGCGTGCTAGGGAGAAGAGAGAGGTAGGGGGAGAGAAGTAGAGGAAGAGAAGAAGAGAATAGAAATAGGGAGGAAGAGGAAGAATAGAAGATAGAGGAGATCAATAGGTAGAGAAAGAGAAAAAGAGGAAGAGAACAAAGGAATAGAGAAGTAGAAGAGAGAAGTAGAGAAAGAAGAGAGAGAGAGAGAGAGAGAGAGAGAGAGAGAGAATAGGAAGAGATAGAGAGAGAGCCATGGAGTGGGGAGAGAAAGAATAAGGGCACAGAGAAAAAGTGAGGCTAAGAGAGGGATGACAAAAGATAGATAGATAGAGAGGGAGAGAAAGAGAGGGAGAGAGGGAGAGAGAAAGAAGATAGAGAGCAAAGGAGAGAGATAAGAGATAGGGAGAGAGAGAGAGAGAGAGAGAGAGAGAGAGAGAGGGACAGAGGGAGGGAAAACATAGAGAGGAAGAGAGAGAGAAGGCCTCAAAACTCAAAGCATACAAGGAGCACAACCTAAAACCTTGGAGCTGAAGATATGCACAAATATTGCCAAGGATCAAGAGATAGCCAAGGAGCTTGAGATGCATGATGGTTCCAAGAGGGACACCTCAAATACAAAATACTAAATTGTGACCACACGCATCAGAAGCTTCAAGGTGCATCTAGAACGAACTTCTTGGATAGCATGATTTACTTCAAGAGAAATGTTATATGATTGCCCTCTAAAGAAAGATAATTGATAATTGTATCTTCTTTTGCAAAGTATCTAGAGGACATGGTTTTGGTTTGTTGAATTTTTCTTTTTAAGAAAAGGCTTATTGTTTTCGAAAAGAGATAGTTTTTCTAGTAAAGATCGGCTGACTAATTCTTATGGACTATTCAAAGAAAATATTCGGCTTGATATTATGGAAGAGAAACGTTCTCCTATTTGAGGATCATAGGCTGATCACTTGGTAGTGTATTTATACATAAGTTCTTATGTCCTCATGTATGTATTTAGAGTTGCACACTAGACCTCTCCCAAGATAAGTAGCAGGAGCCCTTCACTAAGGGGCTGGTTAGACCGTGCTAGAGGCTAGGACCTACCCCAAATGTGATAGATCTCTTCGTAGGGAGAACATTAGGCTAAGAGGCACCAACGGTGCCAAGGGACTCTGGCCATAAATCCCTCGGGATTGTTGAGCTAAACCCCCCACGAGCCTAGGATTAACTTCTTTAAAGGCTCAAATTCTAGATAAGGAAAAATTGGTGGACTATATGCCATGAGATTTAGACATGAATCTTGGATTAAGGGATGAAATGCCAGAGTGGCATTGTGCCTTAAAGAAGATGCAAGATAAATATTTCTTTTTAATGCAACTATTTTCAAAGGAATATTTGATATTGACTTAGTATTTTGGATTAATTTATGTGGAGAAACCGGTGTTTAATGGTTAATTATTAAAGAATATGTCTCTATATATCAATCAAAAAAGTGCTAGGATAATTAGATAACTAAAACCATTGAGGAAAGTGGGAGAGCATGATCCGTGATAGGTCCATTCTACAAACAGGTGTTTTCATTGAGCCAAGAGTTTTCTTCAAGGCACTAGACTTAAGAAAAGGCTCAATGCTTGACTACCTAGTGTGTCATCTTAGATCTCAATCAATGCCATTTTAGGTGATCGAAGTTGAGACTATATCCCTACGAGTAGAGGGATTGATGTATATCTCTCACCCTTGTTTCTCACTCACCATGAATTAAGTGTGGTATCTATGTGCTTTGGTTTGAGTTAACTTGCAAATGTAGTGGCTCAAACACTTGCCTCCCTTGAATACACCATGAGCATCAACAAACCTACCATTGCGCATCAATTCCGAGGCAAACCATGTGAGCTACCAGTGAGAAGGTGATATTGTTAAAACCAATATCCATTAGGCTATATCAATTGCCAAATGCTATAAAGCCTTGTGGCTAATGTATATTTTTCCTTTCACCCAATTAGTTCACACACACACACACACACACACACATAGAAGAGAAGAGAAGTAGTGTTGAAGAAGAGATGAGAAGAAGGAGAGAGAGAGGAAGAAGAGAAGAGGTGGAGAAGAAAAGAGGAAAAAGAGAAGAGGTGGAGAAGAAAAGAGGAAAAGAGAAGAGGTGGAGAAGAAGAGGAGGAGAAGAGAGAGACAAAGAGAGGGAGTGAAAGAATGAGAGAAAGAGTGAGAAGAAGAAGAGTAAGAGGAGGTCATCCTCAACAAACCCAAGACATACGCCTTTGGTCTATGATAATTCTATTGAGAAATGACAAATGATGTATGCTCTAGGAAGAGATATCCTGAATTCATATACAGAGTGAGGAGAGTGGAACAACCCAACTAACATTAGGAAAAAAACGAACTCACCAATGGGCCTTTTAGCCCCCCCCTCTCTTCTCCTTAAAACAAGGAAAATAGGAGAGAAGAATAGTAAAATAATCCTCTTCTCTTTCCACTTTTGCAATCTCATTTTGCCTTTTTAATATTATCTATAAAAATATACTCAAACTCCTTCTTGTTTTGCAATCTGATGGTTAATGAAGGTTGCATAAACACAAAGAAGAGATCACAATAGAGCCATGAGAGAGTATGGATATGGGAAAAAATAGCTCAGAGAGTAGGGATGTCCAACACTTTTTGTATTTTAGACATTTCTATTTTACCTCCAAAAACATTTCCAAAAAACAAGAAATCTGACCAGGTGGTGACTCGTTGCATTTGAAGTTCCTAAGGAAACATTTGTGGTAACCTGTTGCATTTGAAGTTCCTAAGGAAACATTTGAGGTGATACAGGTGTTCTTTATACACACAAGCATTCTAAGCATCATCGATCGTCACGAACATGGTGAGATGCTCTCGGTTGAAGGGTATGGTCGATACTTGGTTGAATGGCATCTTGCAGGAGACTTGAAAACTTTAAAATGCATGTGTGGAATCTCCAATGGTGCAAATACAAAGAATCCATGCATATATTTCTTGACAAAGAGGGTGGAAGGAAAGGACAGAAAGAAGAACTAGCAAAGGGTGACAAGTGCTGCACTGACGTGCAATAGAGAAGATACCACTTGGAAGCCCATCTTCAACATTCCGTTGGATCATATTCACATTTGTTTATTGCATGCTTTTGTCAGAATCGTGGAGAAATGTTTATATGAATACATTTTCTTTGCTTACAAGATGCAACCAGAAAAAGAAGCCACAACAACGTGTAGGAATGTGGAGCAAGTGCTATCAAAAATTGGGCTACACAAAGCATCAAGTGATGATTAAAAAATATGAGAAGAGATAAGGAAAATCTAGTAACTTTCCAAAAAAGCCTTGCTTTGGAGGAGCAAAGGCTAGGAAGTTTCTCTCAGCACCCATCAATGGGGAAGGGAATGTCATGGTTCATAGGCTGTATGACTATGATGGGTGGAAAAAGTTACATTTTGCAGTTCCTAATCAAAGTAATGGAGGAAAAACAAGATTGACCAAAGCTCATGTTTGGATAAGTCTTAACAAATTGACTCCCTTACTTCGCAAGATGGTTTTTAACAAGGAAGCATGGATCAAAAGCTCTATCATACATTACATGGTGTATACTAAGTTAATATTTTAAAATTGTATAAATTATTGAGCATAGTTTTACTCATGTGTGATATGTGACTTTGTAGCATATCCTTGAGGCACATGGGCCATACTTTGCAAAAAAGGGAAGCTTTGGAATTTGGTCAACACAAGGGATGGAAAATTCACATTGGATAGCGCATGGTGTATACCAAAGAAAAATCGATCATAGTGGAGGGGTGAATGGTAGCAATCCAATAATCCAATCGCTATCTTGGTGGTATAGGATTATAGTAGCAGATGAAGCTAAAATCTCGTAAAAGAGAGCAAATGAAAGTGCTAATGAATCGGCTACAGACATGATGGAATAATGTTGTGTCACTAAAAGAGTGTGTTATGAAGCCTCAAGTGCCAAAGAAAACCATAGTGGCTAGAAACAAGGCTTCGACAAGGTAGCAAATGGGTTCGAAGAGAGCTAAGATAGTTAGATGAACAATGTGTTGAGTGTGAATGCAACTTATAGTTTAAGAGAGAAAGAGAGAGTGTGAATCCATGTGAATGAGTCTTACAATTTAGGGTTATATAAAAGAGGGTTTCACTTTCTATCTTATTCATTGAGTTCTCACATCTCTTTTGCACGAAAGATAGCTAGGTCTAAGGTAGTTGCAAATAAGCTTCTGCTCAGAGCCCCATATCGTGTTCAGCCCCTTGGAGCATCTACTAGTTCAAATGCATCCCCTTCTCAACCTAACCCAGCTTCCTCAAGTTGGGTCCTCCTTAGCATCCCCACAAGAAACGCAAGTGGAAGCCACGTACAGTGGCCCTGAGAGAAATTAGGAGGTATCAACGCTCTTTTGATCTCATCATTCTGAAGACAACCTTCTTGAGACTTGTTCATGAGATTGTGCAATACCTCTACCGCACAGAAAGCAAGAGGTGGTTTTTGGCACAAGGTCAAGATAGACCTGATCGCTTCACAAAAGAATGCCTTCATTCTCTACAGTGTGTTGTAGAGGCCTTTTTAGTTGACTTGATGACTGATGCTCAACATTGTGTAATACATGTGAAGCGCATCACTGTAACTCCCAAGAACTTCCAACTTGTAAGAAATCTTTAAGCAGTGATGGATACATTCGTTCCAATGGAATGAACATAGTTTGTAATGTTATCTTTTTTGGCATAGTGTTTTCCTCGTACATTGGATATATGACTATGTCCCAGTGCAAAACTATTGTATACGCCCTTAAATTTTTACTCTTGCCAACAGCTACCCTGTCTAAAATATGGCGTCTGGGGCCACATCTGGGGAAAAAAAAAGATGCCTGCACAGCTGCTCTGGCGTCTGGGGTCACTTTTTGGCCCTAGGCGCTAGACTTTGGATAAGACATCTACAAGTATCATTTTTTGCCTGCCAAGATTTTATCGGTGGACTTTGAGGGACCTGACACACCCTATCGCCAAGTTTTGTTGCATAAAAATACATGGTTAGAAATATCGCCTTCTCTAGATCATCTTGTATCTTCATTTCCTCCTGTGTCAGCGAGGCATCTCTTTGGGCAGAGGGATCTACAAACTCCTTGGTAGGAAGCTAAAGAGGCCATCAATCGCTGAGACCCACGAACTACTTATTGTTTGAAGCATTCCAAGCCGAGCACTAATGTCTACCTTTCACGTAGCCGACTCGCCATCCATCTCTACAGATGTAGTGAGCTTACCTCCATGCCAGATCGAGTTACCTCCTCTCCCGAGCACTCCGGTAGCTCCATGATCCAAGTGCAAGCTTTAAGCAAGCTCCATCCTCAAGCTCCGCACTCCAAGCTTCATTTCCGCAAGTAAGAGAAGAGAAGAGAAGAGAATAGAAGAAGGGAGAAGAAGATGGAGAGCTTCTCCTCCCCGGTCTGTCATGCTCACTCAACGTTGGTCATGTTCCTCTAGAAAGCAATTGCCATGCATCTAGGAGATATTGTCTGCTACCTTTTATCATTTCATGCTTCATGCAAATTGTGAATGTCCACGTGCTCAAACAATTCAGAAAAATTAGTATTGGTGCACATGTGTAAAACATTTCCTTCAATGATTTTGACTATTGCTCGTATGCGGCGTTGCATGAACCTAGTAGCGAGAAACCCTCGTGCTACTAGGTTCTTAATTTTTAATTATCGACCAACCTAAATGGTATGCATAAAAACCAGCAAGATTTTTATCATTTCATTCAGCATTTAGACACCTTTCATACACTCTACCCCCTCACCCGTTTAGTTTGTGCATAGTGCATGGGTTTAGGGTTCATTTTCCACATTTTTTTTGTATGAAAAGCAATAAAAACTCACTAAAACATAGAGGTAGGGCCGAACTGAGACTAAACCTCATACTTCAGACTCCCCATACATTCACAAATATGAATCTTATTTTTTCTTAATTTTCGGCACTCAAAATCTATTTTTTTCTATTTTTCCCCATTTTTTCTATTTTTCTTGTATTTTTTGCAATATTAAATAACTGAAAATACAAAGTGAGTTGTGGGCTGTGGCCCTTAGGTTCATTTGTGGAAAAAACACAAATTTAGTTGGTGTGTCTTATGATATTTTTCATTTATATATCAAAAACACCCAATTTTCCCATATTTCGCGTGTTTTACGAGTTTTACACTATTAATTTCAGTCACTTATGATTTTCTAATTTTCTGAGCATCAACTAATCAAACTCATAGCAAGCAACATCATAATGCATAATCATCCCATGGGAACAAATATTCATGAAGCAAATTGCATAAAACATCAATTTCCTTTGTAAAAATGAGATTACCGTTCTTTGCGGGTTGCGGGTTTTTATTTGCCATATCTCGAGACTGATTTCCAGCCACCATTAATGCTCATGATAACCCACAATCAGAAATCTTCCTTCCTCTTGAACCACAGAGCAATCCGGTCTTCATTGGACAAGCATCCGTCATCCATTCTTCTTCTTCTTCACCACATGAATCTGCCTTTAGGGGAGAGAGGGAGGAGAGAGAAATATTGAAATCAGAATTCTTCATAGAGACCACCATTGGAGGAGCGAAGCACGGCAAAATGATTGGCATCCACGGGGGATTCACTGCCAATAATCATTGGGGGGGGGTTTGCATTGAGACTGGAGATTGGTCATGAAGCCAAGAAGCATATTTTTCGGGCGCAGATGGTGCCATCCCCTCCATGCCTCCTCCACGTTTTTTTCTCTCATATGCATGAAAAGTTTCATGCTACATTCAAATTTTGGGCTCCCAAGGGTCACTTGCCCATTTTGGCCAAATTTTGTCCACCTCTTTGCATCTTGACCAGTTTCTTGGCCATTTCTCCGTCCGGACTCCGAATTGAGCTCTAAAAAATACTGGGCGTCCAGCTCGGCATCCCGCATTGGCTGGTAACTCTTATCAACCCGTACGATAGTCTGAAAAATTATGAAAAATCAACAAGTGTCGCTCGGGCGCCTTTAAAGCACATTGACGCTTAAAATCGTCCTAGGTCGAGCCGCCGCCTTCGATGTTGAATATTTTTCCCTTGATATTCATAATTTTTAGCTATTTTAAGCACTTATCAACACCAAAATTCCACTCTCATTGGCAACCACGGGATAGGCCGACTCAGCCTGTCGAATCCCACAATAGATCTACACAAAACAACCAAAGGAAGCTTCAAGCTGATACAAAAGAGATACATAGTAAACACAACACAATGCTCTCCCTACCCCCTCACGGAACCAAGGCGTCCTAGGACATCCACAAGGAGTAGGCCTAGCATAATCTGATAAAAGTCTGCAGCTAGTCACTAACCAACCGCTCCAACATGGCCAAACTAAAAAGAACTATCAAAGAGGTTGCCCTAAGTGGTGGTCTGAACTACCTACCTAACTAAGGACAACACAACTAGGAGCTCCTACTAGGCAAGGACTCCTATAGCCTGATCAAGAAGTATTTTCTTTAACACATTACTTCTTTTAGGGTTTTTTTTTCTTATTTTATTGACATAATCAGGTATGTAAAAAGGAGGAAGCTGAGCGTAGTGACCCAAGGAGAGCAAGGCATCGGCCTCAGGTCCTATCTCGGTACCCAAGAACCTACCAAGCCCTCGCAATGTGACACTTAATCCTTTCCAACGCTCACTTTTATTTTCATTCCAACCTTTCGTAGTTTCTTCTTTTCTAGCAAGATGCCACCCCTAGGAAGACAAGGTATCGGCCTCGGGTCTGACTCGTCCCCAGGAACCTACCAAGCCTTCGCAAGGCAATGATCAACTGCGTATACATTTTCATTTCTTTTCTTTTCTTTGCTAGGGGTTAGAACGCCTTTTTACACACCTTCGTATATTTCTATTTTCTTGAAGATATTCAGGGTTTTATTTCCCTTTATCATCATTATTTTCTTCTGGCAGGCTTCTCTAACTGCCTCACAACTAATAGGAACTCTTAGAACGGCTGCCTAGCAGGCTCGCAGAACAGGGTCACTAGGACTCCCTACTAAAACATGTCTTTCAATGCTCGACAATGTCTTTACAGGAGGCAACAACTACTTAGACCTCCCTCAAACATACTGAACCAAAACCTGGGACTTTATGCCTTGGACGCCGGTCCCCAACAAGAAACGAAAAACCCCTTATCAATTACACAAACACATATAACATACAAACCGCAGTACTCATAAAGGAAAGATATCACCTGGATAGGGCCACAAGAAGCTTCCACGCAACAAAAAGGCTCCTTCCAAGCTCTCCTTCAAACCTGTCTAGCACAGAACTCAAACAGGAAACCATTAACTGCACCTGCACTAAACAGACAACTGGTCCTCTTGGCCTAATGAAATAAAACACTTCACTACAAAACTGAATCGGCCCTCTTGGCCTAATGAAATAAAGCATTCAAAACCTCACAACACTGGCTCTCTTGGCCTAACGAGATCAAACAGAATAACACCTACACATCCCTCCCTGGAATTATACAGATATACAATAATAGACTCCTTTCCAAAGAGGAAAAACAGGCTCGTAGCCCTAAACTAAATGCATAAGGTTATGACCCATCCCTCCTGCATAAATAGCAAGAGGCGTACGCATAATATATTGTCTAATCAACCTATGGGTCCCAAATAATAACGGTAGATTGGTCTCAGCTACTCTTTGCATCACCCATATCAACCATCATCTGCCATATATTGCATCTTCTGATAACATACCCCACAAGCGACCAGGTCCTGTTTCATCATTGATCACAATATCCAAACTAGGACCATAATTAAAGAAGAGGTCTTCCTCATAAGCAAGATTTACCAATGAATCTGCAAACTGATTCTAGTAACGTGGGATCAGTTGAAAAGACACTCTCTCAAACTCCTGTAGTAGGGTCATCGCAGTCCGATGATACATATAAAGAATGGGATTCCGCACTGCGTATGTCCCATCTAGCTGATTCAGGATCAACTGGGAATCCCCTTTTACTAACAACCGACGAATACCACCTTGTTTGGCAACATACAGTCCCATAATCAAGGCTTTATACTCCTCCATATTGTTAGTAGATCCTACCCCGAGATAAGCAGCTAACTTCATCGTAACTCTTTGTCGGGGGTCTTGGATTACTACTCCAACACTCCCTTTTTATTAGGGCCCCTGGCACTCCGTCAAAATATAATGTGTACGTCCATAATGGGTTTACACAGATGGCCATCATGAACTCCTCTATTCGTAATTATGGTAATCAAAGTTTAGCATATTAAGAGGATGAACTGACGGCTCCATCCCACCTTCTTCATTGAACTCAACAGGGATACTCGTCAACAGTTGTAAATAGTGATAGCAAAAGACTTTGATCTCCCACACAAAGGTTCCGTCTTCTCACTCAATCACTTTATATCCTTTGCTCCACCAGATGAGTTTCCCCTGATGGTATCTTTGCTCCAGATATGGGTGCTCCAAATAAGGGATTAACCGACCCATCAACCAGCTTTTAAGCTCTTTTCCGCAGGTCTCAGATCATTCCTAGCATGGATCTGCAATGCATTTTCTTTGTATTAGCATATTTAGAAGTAATAAGGTTTAATCTTATTAAGATTAACCTTATTCTTAAACTCTACTCCATGTAGATCAGCTAATAGGGTTGTAGACCTATTTTTCCCTAACCTGACAATCTTGTAGGGCCCATCCCATTTAGGTTCCAGCTTCCCTCGAAACAGCTCCCTACGTGCATCATAATACAAAACCAATTGTCCTTTCTTAAAGGTATACTTCTTCGCTTTTAGGTCATGCAACTGTTTCATGCGACGTTTAGCCACCTCTTGATGTAATAGACTTTGCAACTTAATTTCATCTAGGTGTGCTAAGGTCATAAATCGCTCTAATAGGGCATCCTCATTACCCAAAGAATGGTTTATTGCGAATCTAATGGTCGGCAACTCAATTTCTAAGGGTAAAACGCACTCTTCACCATAAACTAGTTTGAACGGCGTGTGGCTAGTGGCTCGCTTGAACGTGGTATTATATGCCCATACTGCCACATATAGCTTCTTGTCCCAGTCTTGTTTCTTTTCAGATACAACTTTCGATAGGATACCCACAAGCTACTTGTTGGTACTTTCAACTTGCCCATTTGCTTGCGGATTATAAGGGGTCGTTTTATTGTGCTTGATTTGCCAAGCCTCAGTCAAGCTTTTGATAACCTTGTTCAGGAAATGGGTTCCACGGTCCAACACTAATTCTTTCGGGGGACCAAAACAGCATATTATCTACTCTAAGAGGAAACTAGGAGTTTCTTTAGCATCATCTTTCCTTGTTGCACGTGCTTCTGACCACTTTGTGAAGTAGTCAATTGCTACAATAATATATCTCTTTTGCGCAATCGACGACGGAGTAATAGGACCCACAAAGTCTATTCCCCACTTCTCAAATGGAAGTATCGCCATAATAGGGGTGAGCGGTCATTTCCTATTCTCTCGACTATCATGTCGTTGACAAATATCGCATCTCCAAACATACACAAACGCATCTTGGAAGATGGCAGGCCACCAGTAACCTGCTCTTAAAGCCTTTTGTGCTGTAAAGCCTCCGCAAGTGGAATCATGGCACTCTTCCAGATTGAATGGCACCTCATCAGGCATCACACATCGGCAATAGATGTCATCAACCCCTTGCCGATATAATGTACATGCAATCAAGGCAAACTTTAATGCTTGCTGCTTAATTTTCCTTCTCTCAGCTTTAGATAGTTCGGATCCAGCCTCTCCTGTAGATAAATAATGCGTTATTGCAGCATACCAGGAGGGAATAGAGGTCGTATCTATTTTAAATAACAACTCCATGTCACTACCTTCAGCCCCCACAGATTCTTTCGGCTCCCCAAAGTCCACAAGACATTCCACAATACCCTATAACCTTGGTGGCTCACTCCTGATCTCATAATCAAACTCCTGCAAAGTGATTAACCACTTTGCTAGACGATCAAGCGGCTGCAGCTTATTCA
Organism: Lygodium microphyllum; assembly: GCF_053477565.2. NCBI lineage: Eukaryota > Viridiplantae > Streptophyta > Polypodiopsida > Schizaeales > Lygodiaceae > Lygodium > Lygodium microphyllum. Next base: position 89,743,593 of record NC_141157.1, read on the forward strand.
TCAATAATCGAAGCCCCTCCGCCTTCGTATAAAGCACAACTTTCTCATAGAGAATATAATGCCTCAATTTCTTGGTCCCAAAGACCATCACAAGACACAACTTCTCCATGTAGGTATAATTGATCTCTGAAATGCCCAATTTTTGACTAGCAAAGGCTATCGGATGATACCACTTTTCTTCCCAAATTTGGGCTAAAACAGCTAATACTATGCATGGTGGCTGCTGAAAATATATAGAACACCTCACCTCTTTTAGGTGCTTTTAAAATGGAAGCTTTGACTAGCTCCTGCTTCACATCCTCGAAAGCTACCTTACAAGGGTCGCTCCATACAAACAAACAGTTAAAGGACAATAGATTTATAAGTAGCAACATTCTTTCTGCCAAGGCATTTATGAATCTACGGTAATAACCAACCAAAGACAGAAAGCTATGAACTTCTTTCGGAGTGCGTGGTGGACCCATGGCAACTATAACTTTGACCTTCTCGAGATTTGTCGCAATTCCTACCAAACTGACCACATGGCCCAGCAAGAGCCCATAAGGTACACCAAAAACGCACTTCCGTGGGTTAAGAGCGATACAAAATTGTCTGCAGTGCTCAAAACATTTTCGCAAAATAATCAACTGCCTTTCTCTCACAGTGGCAGCCCCTAAGTCATCAATAAACACCTTCAACTCTTCAGGGGATATGTCACGGAATGTCTTATCTGCTGTTCGTTGCCACAAACCAGGCGCATTGCATAAACCAAAGGCCATCACATGGTACGCAAAAGTACCAAAGACAGTAATAAAAGTTGTTTTCAACTTCTCCTCTTCTACAATTGCCATCTAGTTGTATCCTGCAAAGCAAAGCAATCCATAAACGAATATATCTCCCTACCCGCTAATTGATCCAAAATCTTGTCAATGAATGGCAACGGGTAGTAATCCTTAATTGTCTACTTATTTAGCTCTCTAAAATCTACACACAATCAGATTTGATTATTTTTCTTATTCCTGATAACAACTGGTGAACACCATTCTGTGTGTTGAACAGGGAAGATTAAACCATCTTTTCTCAGCTTCTATAACTCCTCAAACAGCCTGTCCCTCAATTCAAAAGGCATACGCCTTACTTTCTGTCGCACAGGACGACTGCCCTCTTTTACAGGAATAGTATGAACAGCCAGGCTGGAAGGAATGCCTCTCAGCTCATCATAACTCCAAGCAAAGATATCACGGAATTCTTGAATCAAGGATACATTGGTGCGCAGATCGGTCGCAGATAGCTCACGTGGTGAATCCCGGAAGGTCCCCAAGAACAAAGTACTCTACTTTTTAGCACAAAAACCCATGTAAAAGCAAGCACGACATGAAGCAAGAGACAAATTGGGTTCAATCTCCCCCATGCCTTGTGTGAGCGCTTCACAAAGCATGTATTTAATGTATATTTCCAATCTTTATGCTCAAAAATAGCCCAATTACAAAAATATGACAAGCTTTTAGCTTTTGAGTTTGCTTTCTACCAAAAATAGGAAAATAAAGCTAATGGACGGTGCCCATAGTGTCTGGCACGCCCAATCTCAATGTCCAAATAGAAATAACATATCCAGGCGCATAAGCGCATACAAAATAATAATAAATAATCGATGTCTCTATAGACATAACAAAATATAGGCGTGGCGCCTATCAAAATATAGTCCAAAGGTCGAAAACCCGCTAGACTCCAATGCTTTCCTCCGCCACTGCTGCTATCTCTACACGTCAACTGAAGCATTCACAATCGTTAGTAAAATAACACAATTAAACCGACAAAAGTGAATACCTAGCAGTCTTCAGCTACATAAATAAATCAACTGGTTAGAAATAAATCCTAACCTTAATTTATTACGAGTGCGCACTCTGAACTCATAAACGTTTATTAATTTAATATGCATTTTGCGGAATCACCCGCTATGGAATCACCCATGTACACACTAAATTAATGAAACGCCCAAAAAGGACAGGCGTCCCCATCAACTTCTCGCACAAAGAATCCTCTTTGCGTATGAGCCCCGGTCATCTAAGTTTACGGAATCCACCGTGGAATATGCCTCCTGGCATCACACATAGTCCGCCCTTTCAGCTGAACTGAGCATAGAACCTAATTTGATTGGTCACGGCTCATCAGGCGTACCAAGGTCTAGCTCGATAACATCTGCATCTCTTATACGATCTTGGGCCTCTATCGGCTCGTTCAGAGTGATCTGATAGATGTCTTTCGTAGTGGATCCCTCTTTGGACTCATCACTCGATGATGTCTCACTGGTGGATAAATCCTCTAATGTCTCCAATTCTGTAGAAGATAGAGGAGCTCTCTCACTCTGCAGGGACTCAGGATAGGCATCAATCACCACGCGTTGAGCACCTTTGCCGAATATCAGCCGACCGGCGAGTATATCCACTTGACAGTCCGCTTGCAAGATCCAAGGTTGTCCAAGTAATACTTGGTAACTTGGACGCCCTGCAAAACGAATCACCCTAAAGTCCAACATGCATTCTACATTTGCAACAGTGACATGGACCTTAGTAATGCAGCCTTCCGGTTGTCTCAAACTATCATCAGCCATTCTAAGAATTGTGGAGGTATCTCTCTGGATCACAAGACCCAATCTTTCCATCAATTCAGACCTCATAATGTTAACAGATGATCTTGTGTCGACAATGGCATAATCTACTAATATCCCATTGACATAGGCTGCAACCCTTGGGCAATGCTTCTCAGCATGCTTGAACCAGTCATCACCAACTCGTGCAATACCCAAAGGTTCTACGATATACCCGGTACGCTAGATCTTTCTAAATTCCTTGCGTACTCCTGGGGAAAGCTTAATAAGATGTAGAAGGTTCACATCCGGCTTGACTTCGCAAAGAGAGCTCGCCAAATCGAATTCATGATAGTTCAGTAGAGTTCGCTTTTCATGCCAAACCATCCGCTCTTTATGTCGCTGAACTGGCTTTATTGCCTCTTCTTTAACTTTCACCTTCTTCCTCGGTGGTTCCTTATCCCTCTTAACATCGTCTTTACTCTCCACGGGCTTCAAAGGTCCCCCTTCCATGGCAGGATCCAGAACTTGCGTTCCTTTGTCGCCCTGTTTAGGGTTTTCGTCGACAGGCTTATCCTTGTCGGCCTCTCTACCCTTTTGACCTCTTGTAAGGATAGCTCGCAAATTAGAGGTTTCAACGTCATTAACACGCACAGCCTCAATCAAACTAACCCCACTACCACTAGGCAGCTCCTCCACTGTAGTCTTTGGTTACTGGAGTATTTGTTTAGGTCTGTCTTCTCGCTAGGAATCATTTGCTTGTGCACGATGATTAACAGGCCCTGGTTGCCGACTACCTCGCTGGAGGGAACTAATCTTACTCCAGCAACAAGTGGTTGCTAAATGGCCGGATTTCCCACAAATGTCACACTTGACATTTGGGAAATTTCATGGATAATGTTGCCCACCACACCATTTGCAGCTAAACCTTGAAGGTGCACCCTCATCTAGGTATCTACTTCCTATCAAATTTTGTTGTTTTTTAAGAAAGTTGACATCAACGGCTATTTTCGATACTGCTCCGTAATCATGTCGGTATAATGCTTCATCATGTCCTTAACCTCGCCAAGAACATTGGAAACGCTGTCGAAGAATTCGTGTAATAGCTGCAGAACACGGGGTTCAAGGTACAGCAAGAAATGAGGCTAACAAGAAGAACTCAAAAATTGAATCCCAAAGTTCACTTTATAACAAGAGAAGAGTCAAAAAAAAAAAGTCAAAGTATGACAATCTGTCCTCATCATAAGAGTTTGGTTTTCAAGGCACCAAATAAATCAATTAGATTCTGAATTTAGTCATATCCAGCTTGTTAAAATTCCAGGATCAACAGATAAGTCTTCTGACAAGTTCGATCATTGGCTTCAGACATATATACAGCTCAGGTTAGCTGTTGAGACCTATTGCATCATTTCTGTCTTATGGAGTGCACTCCTTAGAGCTTGCTTCACTTAACAAGTGAAACAGAGCTTTTATGTTTCTGTTCTTTGTTCAGTTTTACTGCATTCAGCCCAAAGGGTGCCAGTTGATAAATCCTTTAGATCATTCACTTCATAAAAAAAACTTGCAAAGTTCTTAATTAGCATAGCACCACTCCAGATTCAGCCCTCATGCATATTCAGCAATGCTCCATGAAGGTCTGTAGTGTTCTACAATAGCATAAACCCACTCCAGGTCATGGCAACTCCATGTCAAGACTATTTACCAGTTTTTCAGCAAAGGCATCTACAGTTCCAAATGAACCTAGACTAGTATAATCTGAACCCAGGCCTGTAATTATAATATTCATATTCACAGATGTGTCTTCAGCATGCTTGCAATTCACACTTTGTGAAAAAAAAAATGCTGCCAGAAAGCCAATATAGGCCTTGTTCAGGTCCCTGTCTACCTTAGACTTCGTAAAATGCATATGTGTAGTAGCATCAATGGACACAAAGTCAAATGCTCTCAAATTCGGATAAAACCCTGTGAACCGAAATGTATTTGAGTACCCTTCATTCTCTCAGAAACCCCTCACATTTCTGATTATTATGGTCTCTATGTCCAACATTTCTTCACTAATCAAAATACCAACAAAGGCCTTTCTGGTCATGTACTGAACAGTACTGCCTCCTATGTGGCGGAAGATTTAATCTTATGGATGTGCAATTTCTTGTTTGTAAAGTTTGCAAAGCCTACAGCATCTGATGTTTCCATACTTTCAGTAAAGACCCCGACATGACCAACATTGATCTTGACATCAAGGGAGCCCAATCAGGAGATGGTCCAGCAATCGTATGCCTCTCAAAAGATACCACTTCCTCTCCATCTGTCAGATCAAGCACCTGCGCAAAGTAGGAAAGGAGACACACAATGCGCTGAAGTGCAAGTTCAGAATCATAATTGTAGAGGGGAAAAATATGAAGGAATGAGGGGAATGTGTATCTCTGAGCTGCCTAGAAATCAACCATAATCTGTCTCACAGCACGCGCGAGTCGATTCCACTTTACATCTGTGCTTTTTGTTCGTTTTTCCATCGATCAACAATGTATCTGTCGACTGCCTCTTCCCCAGCGTGTCTTGTGCAGACCGCCTACTTCGAGTTTGAAAGATACGGGTTTGAGGCCCTTCACGCTGCGAATCTTCAGGATTAGATAGATTTGGGGAACTTTGACGGCCGATGAAGCAGCGACTATGGTGTACCCAATAGCCCTCGAGACGAAAGGCCAGAGGCAATCGTGCAGGGGAGAGAATTCTTCATGGCCCCTTCACGTGATTGATGTCTAGCATAAATCTTGGTGTAGTAGTTCGAGTGTGGGAGACTTAGCACCAATTTGAGATTGCTTTTTTGCTCCTGCTCGAATATGGCTTCCCTAGTTGATGAGATGGTAGATTGTCCTGCGGCCTTATGAACAGATGATGGTTTTGAACAAAGGATGTTTTGCAACTGCTCTGCATGTGCAACGATCTTCCGGATGGCATTCAGTGCTACCAAGCCAGGGTGCCATATCTACAAACTCGAGGACCACATTCGACATCCTAAAGCCTGGAATTCAAAGATCTGAAGCTCTTGGCGGATATGGATTTTAGACTCTCTTTTTGCAACTTCGGCATCTGTTACATTCGATGATACTACACACGACCTTCAAGCCTTGTCGATGTTGCTGAAGGCAACACTCTCTTTTCTCCCATCAGAAGCTCGTTCTTCTCTCGCAGACAGAGCCTTTTATTACTCTCCTAGACTCCGACAGACTGAGAGCCCCCAGCATTGATCAGACAAGAGATAAATCGCCAAGCCTCTGTAATCTGCTTTTATAAAATCAGAAATTTTGCTGTGTGTGATCAGGACCCAGAAGAAAAACAACCGAAAGAAGTAAACTGGCAAGAGGCTATCGTGCAGGGGAGAGAATTCTTCATGGCTCAATCATTAATGAAGATAAGGCTCCTCTCTCAATCACTGATGCATTCCAAGATATTACATTCATCCTTCAAGCCTCATTTCTCTTGCTGTAACGCCCCCAGTCATCCTCCCTCGTCTCCTCATTTAGAGCTCTCCTCCTCCCCTTTCGCCACACAGCCCGCCATTCTTCCCTTTTTCAAAAATATCCCTCTCCCTCTTTTCTTAGTTTTCTTTTTCTCTTTCCTTAGAACTTCCCCTAGTAGCATCTTCACACCAGCTCGAATCAAGTCTCCTACGTGCCAAGCCTTTTATGGTTACCCAAGTTTCAGCTGAACCCCATCCATGGGCGGTTGATCCTGAGGTGGACAGAAATACTCATACAGCACCACTGTATGCAGAAGCATGATCCACTCGTCGCATTGCAGTTGCGGCTCTTACAATATCTGAAAACTCGGAGCAATACAGCTAAGGCATTCTTGTCAGTCAACCTTACGAGTTCACACTTCCTGCAAAAACGGAGAACAAATATACTAATATCTATGTCTCTCAGAAGGTCAAAGAGACCAACAACTAGCCTCGGATCCATATCCAGCACTGGATTAAAGACAGAAGCCTGTTGTTCCATATCTTTGGCGCCCATGTAAACAGCACATTGTCTCCAACTCCTCCCCACTATACTTATACGCATAAAATAAATGTTATCACAACAACTAAGTATGTACAAAGTACCAAATTCCATGCACAACTTTTGGGTGGTTTAAACACTTCGAATGCGCAGCAATACGACAACGCTCGACTCGTAGCCTTGATCATGACCCTGTCATTCCATCGGCCTAACGATCCGATTAGGCACTTGTTGTTGAACCACAGGCATGGTATTAGGATTAACTGCCTGGCCTCTATCATTTGGAGCCATTTGACTACCCATAGGCATCGACATGCTAGGGGGAGCTGGTAATAAAGGCACATTCTACATCATGTTCCCTCTCCCATTAGGATTAGCCATCGCTATCCCTGGGCTACTACTGCCATTGGCCGTCGCCATGTTATTTCCCAATGCTAGACCCATATTCGGATTGGCACGAGAGGCATAGGCTACTCGTAGTCGGGATTCCACTTCTTGTGCTCGTGTAATGGTAGTATCTATATCCCCCAAAGGGACACTACTCAACTGCAACTGGATATTAAAGTCCAAACCATGTAGAAAATACTACAATTGGGCAGCTGCGAGGATAGGAATAGAGGTGTCCAACTTACGAAAAACCTCTTTTAGTTTCTTCGCATAAGCACGAATATCCTCGTGTGGTTCTTGGTGGGTTACGTTGAGTACATGAAACCAATATTGCCCGCCCCTTTCAGGGAAAAACTCCCTTCGAAAAGCTCCATAAAATGAATCAATATTCAATATGGTTCCGACTTCTAAACCATGATACCATATGGCAGCTCTTCCTTTGAGAGTCATGTTGAAGAACATCATTAAATGTCCTTCTTCTTGGATGCGACAGTTAAACATCAGCTTTTGAAACTCCCTGATGTGGAGTTCCGCATCTTCTTCAACTAGCCCATTAAAAATGGATAGCGGGTAACCTAGAGCCGGAAAATCAGTCATTCCTGCAGGAATTGCAATGGGCTGCGCCATGACGGAATTTGGATTTGCACTAGAAATAGGGGATGGTGGGGTTACACCTCCTACACTTGATGTAGACTGCCTTCTGGAAGAAAGGGGAGTACTAGAGCTTCCACCTTCTCCTAACTTACTGCTTGTGGCACCAAGACCACTAGATCCACTCCCTCGTAAGGGTTTAGCACTGCTACGCTTAGGGGAATACCTCCTAAGAATTTCAGCACGTCGCCTAGCTCTTTCGTCTCTCTCTTGCTTTTGGATTTCGGCTAGACGATGCTTATCAATGAATAACGGGTCAATCTCACTATCCTTTGGCATAAACTGCTAACTGATCCCTAGAAAACCAAGATTCGAGGACTGCCACTTCTAAGCAGCTCCCGACAGATGCACCACTGATGGGACCTAAAACGGGCCGGCACTGGCTCATGCACTAGCCGGACCTCTATCATGCGCTCAACAACCCCACGACCTCGTGGCCAGGAGCATGGATGACACATACATCATCTTCCTAAACATCTTGCATTTGTATCACGTCTCGTAGTCCAACTCTAACCCAATTAATACTCCTCAGAGACAGTCCCAACACATTGCCAAATAGCACGAAGTACGAACATAGGAGGTTCTCCCATGGCTGACTGCCGCTAACTCACTGCGACTCTCCTACACCTTGGGGATTGGCTCCTCGATGCGTCGCTAAACACATATCAAAAATATTGACTTGCACTTTTTCTCGTGCACCTTTCTCCTTGATTTAGGACTTTTCTGCACTTCTTATGTTTCCACATTCTTCTTGGCACGCCTTCGTCTTCTGTTTCACTTTTGCCTTGGCCTTGTCTTCTGCTTTATATTTTCTTGCTTTTCCACCTTGTTCGTTTGAGGGTTAACAGAAGCTGGGGCCTTGTTTGAACAGATCATGCTGTAGCGCTTCAAATTCAGCATCCAGCATAAGGTAATCTTCTTCAATCGAGGTAATATGCTCGTGTGCTACTATGATGGCACTCAATGTATCTAAGCCTGTGCCATCATATCTTCCAATCTCTACCATTGTCAGATGCACATCCATGTAATCATAATCAATCAAGACTTCCATCGAATCCTTGACTAGGATGAGAAACAACGCCTCTTCCTTCATTTCCAAGTATTGCAACACATCTGATAGAAGCAAGTATTGTACGCCATCTACTTCAATGGGCATCAAGGAGGCAAGGTTGGGTTTGTCAACTTGTGGTTGTTTTGAAGAAGATGGCACCATGAGAGCCAACCCTTGCTTTTCCACCACCCGATGTTCCTCTTCAACATTTATGACCTCTTCAATCCATTCTTCTCCCGTGTATGTGATAGCAACAACTTTGGAGTTATATCCTCATCACTCTTCTCCTCTAGGGGTGTATCCAATTCAAGTAGGTAAATTTCCAATGCGCAATCACACTCCACGAGATCCAAAGATGTTGTACCATGGGAATAGTGCATACTCTCTGCAAAGGATCCACGTGAGCCAGACACCTATTCACCACTTTTTGGTGATCCTTCCCTACCTGAATACCATGAGTTGTTCCAGAGGCACCTAAGTCATGTCGAATCCCTCGATGAAGTATGTGCAGGTAGCAATGGTGCTCGCAAAGTCTTCCAAAACTTGAAGGGGGGGATCCAACAATGAGAGCACACTTTCAAGGTTGAAGTTCTTATACAAAACCTAAAATATCTCATCACCCTAGCTAGCAAAGATAATATCATGGATCCAGTCATCAAAGTGTGCATGAGCATCCATCATAGTAGGTAGGAGGGATGTGGTGGATATAAAGAGATGAAGAGAGAAAATGTGAAATGAAACAACGAAACAAGAACTAAACTAGTTTTACCTTAAAAACCTTAAGTTTTAAACCATTAAAAGCTATTTGCATATTATATTTAGTCATGGCATTACTACATCTTTCTAAAGTTTACATGCATATGTAAATGTGTTTATGTGGAAAGTGTATAATAAGTGTATGATTTTGCATAAATACCATAAGTTTTAAATATTGCAAGTTTGTAAGCGACAATATCTATTGGCAAAAAAAGTACAAAATTTTATAGGTGTTGGATATTACAATTTGCGGTGTTGGGATTTTTATGGAGACTCTACAATTTCTAAAATATGTGGAGCCACACACTTTCCATTGGTAACCGTATCCTCAACTCGGCTTTGAATTTTCCTACCATCTAGTTTAAACTAGAAGCTAACATGTGGATTCTGCATTAACATTGTAATTTATTGGTGCATTATACTCAAGGGGCAATCATCCTCCATTTGCAACAGTTGGGGCTTTCGGCCCTCACAAATGAGAGTAGCATCCGCAACTGTACTTTTAGGCATGCCTTGATCAAGGCACAACCATTTACCCTTGAGCCTCCTCCATCTATGATACTTGAACACTAGGCATAAAGTCTACCGTGTGACAAAGTATATGTAACTGGAAAGGAAAGTTAGCCGATTCATCCCAAAGTAAGATAATAGTCAACTAAAAGAGAAAAATTTTACCTGAAAGCCATGTCCCTTATTGTGACTCTACACTCCACTATGTCAAGACTGTGAGTCATTTTTTATGTCCAAGTTTTGCCTAGAATCCTTGTTACATAATCCTCTACTGCACTTTTTATGACGTGTGTGCTTTTGATACATCTCAAACCCTCACATTCCTTGAATATGTGTGCAAAAATACAAAAATTACAATCGGTATGAACCAACTTAGATGTACATTCTTTGAGCAGTGCTTGGCTTCATAGAATTAAATATGCCTACAGAAACTTTTGTGCTACACATGTGCAAAATGTTGCTACTACACAATGGCCATTCGATGCTATTGAGATTTAATATGTGAAAAGGCTCAAGGGTTCCATATTCTCGACCCCCCTTTGGTAATATGTACTTGGATTCATAGAAAAAAGCAAGGTCCTCTAGGAGCTGCTTAGTTGTATGCCCCTCAAAGAGCAATCTACCAATTTCGAGGTGGTAACACTTAAAAGAACCTGTGAAAGTCTCAACATTTTGTCACTCACAGCGATTCAAAGGACATACTTATGTAAATACGAGACAAGTAGTTACATAGATATCATGAAATTTCTCATTCTCAATGAGTTGTAAACACTTACTATTTGCAATGTTTCGTTGAAAGGGCACAGTGGGCGCAATATATATTTGTTTTTGCATGAATACATGTTGTACAAATGCCTCTATTACAAGGTTAGAATCAACATTCCTTTGTTTGAGAGCTAAAATTTTACCCTTCCAATACTTTGATACATCTGCAATTGCATATGCTTTCACTCCCTTCATACTTGGACGCATATATACCTAATACGAGCAATGATGTATTCCCTTCTTCATCTTTTATGTTATGTACTTCTATCGATAGAATGCTTCTTATTCTTTCAAGCATTATAGCCTACGTATTAGATGTAAAGAAGTATGTATTAACCCCTAAATAATAAGCATTTTAAGTCTATTAAGTAATCACTAATATGCCATACAAATCAACATGGCATTAAGAGATGTTTACACTTTTGTAAACGAACACAAACATCAATATCAAAATGCATGTGGATATGTATATTGAAAAAAGTATAGATTTAATTCCAAGGCGTCACTTAATCATATCATATACATGAAATATAATGAAAAGAATAGCACAAGAATTCTAGGAGAAGTTTTGCCCAAATAAATTTTATTAAAATGAATAGGAGTCCGATTTGACTCAATACATTGTATGAAACATGGGTATTATGGAGTAGTTGTTACAAGGATAGTAGCCACATGGCATGCAAATCTTAACAGGCACATTGGATTGACACTTGAGATATTCTAAGACTCAACACATTGTGCGTTATATGGGTGATATGATATAAGAGTTTTATGGATCATTGCCAATTGGCATGGAGATCCGAATGGACACACTGGACCAATAAAGCAGAGAATTTTTAAACCATCGTCTTCCAACATATTCATATTATCTAGCACAAAGGAATCACTTAGCACATCAAAATAGTCAATTGAGAATTATATGCTTCACCTAAACCTTGTACAATACTTGCATGTATAAAAAAATACATGCACGAATCTCTTTTAACAAAAATACTTTCATTAAACCCTTTTAACAAAAAATATCTAGATAACTGCATGAATAGAAGTAATACAAAATAGGACTAATTTACCTATAAGCTGATCTGCTGAAGATAATATTGAATCGTTGCTGATCAAAACCCATTGCAAATGATGGACATAAGAAAACATCAATCCCCTCAAACATAAAAGTCACTAGTTAAATGAATAAATTTTGGCACCACAAAATATGGCAGATTTACCTATAAATTGTGACAGATTTACCTGTAAATTGAGCTATACAATCTCTACTCTACCTTGTGTTAAGTGCTGCAACAACAATTGATCCTTAAGTTAGAACTAGCATCAAATCCTATTGTAAAGATAGTAGAAAAGGGATAATGTAGAGAGGAAGAAAGAGAGAGTGTGTGAGTATGTGGAAGAGAGAAAGAAATGAGCACATATCCAATCTTCCTAAATTGATCTCTACAAAAGGCAATAGCAAGAGTTAGTATTTACATGAAGGTATATTGAAAAAACAATAGAAAAGAGGAAACGTAGAGAGAGAAAGAGAGAGGGAGAGAGAGATGAGCATTTATGCAATGTCACCCAAAATTATCTCTGCAATAAAACAACAACAAGGGTTAGAACTAACATCATGTTGTGTTGAAAAGATAACCAAAAAAAAAAACAAATAGAGAGAGATTAACACTTTTGTCTCTTGCTCCAAATAGACTCTGCAAGAATGTGAAATGCGCGGGATCTAGAGCATGGCAGATGTGGAAGCTATGGAGGTTGAAAGAGGAAAAAGAAAATCATGAAGACATTGACCCTAACTAGGACAAATTGTTACACAAGTGAATTAGATTCCAAGATTGAGACTTGGACTCATGAACACAATCTTGTGTATTGACAGTGACATGACACTTTACTGGAAAGAAAAGAGTACTATCATTGCATAAGAAAAAGAGTGCAAGTACATTGCTTTATAGGAATTGAGTGGTGGTACTTTCTCCTACTGTGCATATGGGATTCTGGTCCTGAGTCCTCACTACTTCTCACAAAGGGACTAAAGTAGGTGTGATTGCAAATATCTCAACACCCCTCCTCAATCACAACCAAAAGTACAAAGTGTGTAGAGGCTTTAGTGAAAGCAACACCTGAAAAGTGTGGGTACACCATAAACATGGCAAAAACACCAGAGGCTGTCGCAGAAAAGGCTAAGTGTGGGTACCACAAACATGATGGACATCTAGAGGCTTTAGCAGGGACCTTACAAAGTGTACAGAGGCTGTAGTATAAGGATAACTGAGGAGTTTACAAGTCTATGTTTGAGGCATGAGGGCTAGGAAATACAAAACTAAAAAAGTCTATCTGAATAGAAGGACTGATGAGGTTTGTCCTTCTCCTGGTGGTCTTCTTCTTCTTCCTTTGCTCCATTTTCTTCTTCTTCTTTCACTGCAACTAGATAGGCCTTTTGGGACCTCTTTCTGGTGTGGCAGAACTTCTTGGTGTGTCCGGTTCTTTTGCACAAGTCACAGAAGAGCCAATCCTTCTTGCCTTTGTACTTTTTCCCAACATATAATGCATACTCATCTCTAGAGGTACTTGGTTCTACCTTAGTTTTTAGCTTCTTTTCCTCCTCTAACAGTGATGCATGGATATCAACAAGTTCAAGATTTGGCATGTTGATTAAAGTTGTTGATACATTATTATATTCAGGAGGCAAACTCTTAAGCAAAACACCGATGCAAACATCTTCTTCCATTTTAATGTTGATTCCTGCAAGTTGGGTTAGAAGTCCTTCCATGTAATTTAGATGTGTGGCAACTAATGTGCTAGACTTCGTTTCAAGCCTAAAAAACTCAATTAGGAGACTATACTTTGATGATTTAGAGTGTGCACCGAACAAGGTGTCAAGTCTCTTCCATGTATCTTGTGAGGTCTCACAGTTATCCACATGGTGGATATAGCTATCATCTAGCTTCAGTTTGAGTCTTATCATCATTATTTTGCCAAGTGAGGGCAAGATCCGCATCACAAGGATTGTTTTCTTTTCCAGTGGTAATGGCCCAGAGGCCCTCCTTTATCAGGATCAATTTGATGTGGGTCTGCCAGGTATGAAACCCGACTCCTTTGAAACGGGCAGTTGGAGAATCTTTGCCCATGTTCAACTGAAGAGACTAGCAGCAAATTAGCTTCAAATGACTGAGAATAACCAGGAATGAGTTGATCTTTGTATGTGTCAAAAGACACTAGCAATGGTAGTGAAGTATCAAAAGATACTAGTTTGAAATTTGATGTTTGTTGCTTGAGTTTGACTTGATGATCTTCAAAAACTCTTCATAGCTTTCCCTCCTTGCTAATTTGATGGTTGAATACTTGCTGAAAACTTCATATTAGAGTGGCCTTGGCTTGGTTTAAGTGGCAGGAGAGAAAAAATGAAGGAAAAATGAGCTTAAAGGTAAGTGACTACGCGCTCCACAGGTTGAATCTACTCAAACCCTTTGAGATGGAGGACCCTCACTAATGGGTCCCCTAAGAGGGTTTGTACTCAGTATGCTTGAGTTGAGAGATCTAAGCCGTCAAAGTGGTTGCTATCAAAACTATGCCCAGATTTGGAAAAATGCAAATCTCGGGCATGGTGTGCATCAATCTCCTTGATTTTTGTGCTAAGAAGTTGCGCCTTGACCTGAAGAACAACTCTCAAGAGATATGGCCGGGTTGATGAGATATGGATACTCCAACAGAGATAGGTAGGTGCTATCCACAGACACAGTTATGGCAGCAACTCTGAAAAGAGGCAATGCTGAAGCTATAGTTGCCCAATCTCAATGATTGAGGTGCCAGGAAGGGGCTTTGTAAGTAGAGAAACACTTCTCCAGAAGAAAGTTCAGAGATATTTGGCATGTGGAGAGAGATATGAAAGCTTCAAACTGACAGAGTGCTATTGTCTATGGCTACCATGGAAGCTTCATTGAAGGTAGGAATGCAAATGAAGTTGGAGATAGGGTCCACTACTCAAACTGAGCTGAGAAGAGATGGAAAGGAGTTGTGAGGAGTGAAAGCAGAGTTGGGCCATGCTCAACTGAGCTCTGATACCATGTGAAATACGTGGGATCTAGAGCATGGCAGATGCGGAAGCTATGGAGGTTGAAAGAGGAAAAAGAAACTCATGAAGACATTGACCCTAACTAGGACAAATTGTTACACAACTGAATTAGGTTCCAAGATTGAGACTTGGACTCATAAACACAATCTTGTGTATTGACAGTGACATGACACTTTACTGAAAAGAAAAGAGTACTATCATTGCATAAGAAAAAGAGTGCAAGTACAATGCTTTATAGGAATTGAGTGGTGGTACTTTCTCCTACTGTGCATATGGGATTCTGGTCCTGAGCCCTCACTACTTCTCACAAAGGGACTAAAGTAAGTGTGATTGCAAATATCTCAACAAAAAAAACAACAATTAGAACCAATATCAAATTCTATTGAAAACACAACATACAAGAGAAACAACACATAGAGAGAAGGGGGTAAGAAGAGAGAGAGAGAGAGAGAGAGAGAGAGAGAGAGAGAGAGAGAGAGAGAGAGATTAGCACCTCTACCTCCTACCCAAAACAACCTCTGCAATAAAACAACAATAATAGTAAGAAAAAAAATCAAAACCTATTGAAAAAATAGCAAACAATAGAAAATGTAAAGAGAGATGGGCACATGTGTTTTGCCCAAAATCTAGAGCTGCATGGAGAAGAAAATGTAGAGGTAAGAAGAATGCTCAAAACCCTAATTACTCTCAGCAAGGGGCTTCAATGGAGACAAAAATTCACAAGTATAGAGAAGAGAGGGAAAGTGGTCTATTTCTCAACTTTTGGGTCAAACTGATTTCGTGAGAGGGAAAAAAATCAAAATTGAAAATTCTCCAAAAGGGGGGGAATACAAGGTGAGAGAAACTTGCTTGAGCTCTTGGATCTCCCTCTACAAGCCAAATCCCTTCAAGCATCCTTCTAAAGAAGTGTTCCCTGACTCAAGAAGGATTTTTTGTCACTTTACAGTAGGACATTGGTGTATTTTCTACCTAGCATTGCACAAATTATTGCTTGTTGTCCTGACTGTGCCTGCAAATTGTCATACCTACTAATCTTGGAGGAAGTAGTGTGAGCAAACTAAGGAATCGTATCCCTTGCTCTCTTCAAGAGAGTTGTTTTCCAACTTGAGGCACTCCTCCTCATCACATCACAGGTAGACAGTGTGCCCTGCAAGACCCAACATTGTAGAAATACATGAAACTGGCACAAATTTCGCAGGCAAGGATTCGATCAGATCTAGCATCCAACATAAGCGCAATTCTCCATATCTTTGTGGGGTATTTGAAGATCCCAAGAGTCCAATCTCAAGATGAAAGGGCTCCCCAAAATTCTCTCTCTATCTGTCACAATCTATGAAACCCTAACTATCATCGTTGTGGGTAGCCATAGCCAAAGCTTCAAAGTTTGACATTTTTCATTGTTTCTTCTCAATGAAGCTATCAACAGTGATTTTAATCACTGAGCTACACTCTTTGAAGTTCATTACAGATCTAGAAGTGCCCAAGAGTAAGCTCAAAAGTCATCCACAAAGTTCGTGAGACAAAGCAAATCAACCATCGACTAGTATGCATTAATACTCAACTAGTATCAATTTGACATTGATCTTCTTGTGTCTCTTGACACATTGAAATACAAGTCTTTTGCTGATTAATTGTAGCTTATCAACATGGCAAAGATTGAGCAAATAGTAAAGTTCAATGGAGAAGGTTTCCATGCCTAGAAGGAAAAGACCATGTACTACCTCCTGAGGAAAGACCTCTGGGATCTCTTTGAAGATGATGAAGGTGATGCAGATGATGGGAAAGAAGATTTAGAAAGTGGGATCCTTACACAGTAGCTCCACCAAAAACCAAAGAATGAAAGAAGATAAATAGCAAGGCACTAGCCATCATTGCATGGGGACTAAGTGATGATGTGCTACATCATATCTCTGGCATTAGAGATGCTAGAACTACTTGGGAGGAACTTGACAAATGTTTGGTACCCAAATTCAAATGTAAAATTACTCATGCAATTTCATAGACTAGATATAAAAGACACTACTTCCATGACCATACACATTAACAAGCCCAAGAGCCTAAAAACCCAACTTGCAAATCTTAAGAAGAATATTGATGAAGATGAAGCAATAGCCATACTGCTTGCAAGTGTAAATAAGGATCCATATGAGAATCTTGTGTCCACCCTAAGTAATGTTCCAAATCTTTCACTTAAAAATATTGAGCACTCTCTTCTTGATGAAGAGTAGAGAATAAACAAAAGAACAAGAATGCAAAAGATGGTGTTCCATCATCTAGGGAAAATCTCTGATACACCAAAGGAGCTACTGGACCCAAAGGAAGAGGTCGAGGATTCAACACCATGATAACAAAGTTCAGATGACATGTCATTATTGTGGTAAGATTGGCCATATAGCGAGTGAATGTTCCCACTGTAAAAGAGCACAACAGATGCAGAATGGTAACCACCATAATCGGTTCATGAATGAAAGAGAAGAAGAAGATGCTTCCGCTACCATCAACAACTCTGATAAATTGTTCTAAATAATTTTTCATTGTATCTTTCATATGTTTTTCCCATAGTGGATCTATATGTTTCCCTAAGTGGATTTGCTTTGTAAAAACCCTTGCCAAAGATGTAAAGTTTCAAGCTTTAACTTGATTAGGCTGCCTATGAGCTAGTCTCCTAGGCCATGTCACCATGTAGGGGGGGCAAAAGCCAACAAGTGTAGGAATTTGTCATTTGAGGGGGGGTGTTGAGAAATGACAAATGATGTATGCTCTGGGAAGAGATGTCCTGAATCCCATATGCACAGTGAGGAGAGTGGAACAACCCAACTAATATAAAGCATTGTACTTGCAAGATGAGTAATGTAATATGATGGTACTCTTGTCCTTTCAGTTAAGTGTCTAAGTCATTATCCAACCACACAAGATTGTGTTTATGAGTCCAAGTCTCAATCTTGGAACCTAATTCACTTGTGTGACATTCTATCTCCAACTGTATGTCTTCATGAGTGCACTCTTCACCTTCCAACCGCCATAACTCCTACCATGCTCTAGATCCAACATTTTCACAAATTTCATCCTATTACATTCTGTCAAATTCCCAACTCCTCACGGGGAATCCACATAACCGATCGAGACTCCTAATCATGACCCAAAGCGAGCAGACATGGACTCCCTATTTATGATGGCCTCAAAGAGTGCAACACGACTAGTCACAATTCAACACAATTCTGATAAAGAGATACTAATAGAAAGATAGAAAGAGAAATATATATTAGAGTTTGAAGGAAACATAGCAATAGATAGCACAATCAAATATTGCACTCCAATGTAGAGCTCAAACCTCCCAACCACCCTCAAGCTAACTTCATGTATATAATAGAATCATGATCTCACTCACAATCACACTCTTGCTCTCTATCTCAGATTTTAAATGACAAGGATGATAAAAATAACTATTCATTCAGCTTTTTGCCAAGGTGGCTTTACACATCCAGAATAGGCTTTTTCGAGGAATGTTGCATTTTCCAAGAAAAGTATGTCAAAATTGATGAAATCCTCCAAATCATCTCTTTTGTCATACGACTTACCAAAAACAAAAAGAAAGTACAAAAAGCAAGATATGTTGTTTTTAGCATTGAATTTTTTTATTTTTTTTCGAAGACTCATACCTTCAAAATGGTGAAGAATTGGACCAAGCCTATGAGATGATAAAATATTCTCATAAAAATCTCCTCTTTGAGCACCATGAGTAGAACTTTGATTAAATTTGGTCCATTTGACCACAAATCAACTTCCAAAACAAGTCTCATGCCTAAAAGTTAGAAAAACCTTGACCAAAAATTCACCATTGTCAAAATTTATCAAAACACTTAAAATGACCCAAAAATCATTTTCAAACTCTATCTACATACATGTAAAAAAAATTTCAATATGACTTTATTAGGGCATATCACAAAGAGATGATATTTTTGAGCAAGGAGCATAGGAGCTACGAATACAACCGTGAACATGATGAACATGCCATCACATGCCATCACATGTAACACAACTGGGTTCTTTCATAGATTAATGATGTTACATGCCATCACATGTAACACAACTGGGTTCTTTCATAGATTAATGATCATTTATTGATATATGAATAAGAATCTAAGTAAAAGAGTTTATTATTTGATGAAGAAGTTATAGCTTAATGGGAATTCAATAGGAAAGAAATGTTGAAACAAGTAAGGGGTTATTAATTTAGAGTTTTAAATTCTGAAAGTTAGGATAAATTGCATGACATTGCAATCCATTGAATAAATTATCATTGGCTGCGTATAAATAGAGTGCATCAAAGAAATCAACTATTTACCTAGGAGGGATTATTAGAAAAATCCACAACAAATTTTAGTAAGAATTAGAAAGTAAAAATTTGTATTAAGAATATGTATTTAACTATGGGGGAAAGTGAAAATCGCATCAAGAGTATTTCTTTAGCTATAGGAAAAGCGAAAATTTTTGGATTAAGAATATTCTTTTAGTATTTTTGAATTCATAAATATTAAAAATATGCTTAAAATAATTTTTCTTGGCATTTATAAATCATATAATGTAAATCAATATAGCTAAATTAGGTAATTAAACTATTGATTGGAAGTATCCTCTTCAGAGAAAATTCTACCATTATTAGGATTAAGAAAAAATATTAAATTGTGTATATTGTCATTAGAAATTATTGAATGGATATTTTGTATATTAAAATTTACTAAATTGTGTATATTGTGTAGAAATATTACTTAAGAGACAACTGATTATGCTTATAATGGTGCATACAAGTTTTACTTGATGCACTTAGGAAGTTGATTAAATTGAATCAAAATCCTAATGTACTAAGTTTGAAATGGGATAAAAATAAAGCATGCTAGACCTCCCCCAATGCTAGTTGTCGACGGTCCCTTTCCAAGGGGGACTAGCTTTTGCCACCTTGGAGAGTTCGAGCAAACCTTGATGGTGAGAGGCCCCTCTGTGGGGGAATCCTTAGAACATGACGAATAGAGGGTGCTAGGGAGGCTCTTGCAAATAAACTGTTAGACTCCTAGGAATCATCCAAATCCCTATGTGATTCCAGAAGGACTTCTTAAGGGTCCCATTATAATTTAGGGGTAAAGATCTTAGGAAAATCAAGGTATTCGTGCCATTTTTCCATATGGATAAAAGGTGAATACTTATATAAGAATCTTTACTAAATAAAGAAGTTGCTTTCCAAAGGATTGATTTTACTGTTTCTGTATTGTGATTTCACTTACTTGAATGAACCTTGTGATTAAAAGTATTAATTTAAAAAAAAGTGATTTTATGTGTATAGCTTAAATGCATTTGGTAAGTAGAAAACTAAAAACTACCCAACCAAGAAAACTAGGAGGGTATGATTCCTAACAAATGTTATCTAAGAGAGGATGGTCTCAATAAGCCAAGAGCTTTTTTACAAACTCAATGCATTATAGTATATGAAATGTTGACCTATAGAATAAATTAGAACCTTAACTCCATATCATTTTAGGGGAACAGAGTGAGACTTTGCCTTATGAAAAGAGGGGTCGAGGTACTCACACTCTACCTCTCCTTGAGCCAAGTGTGATACGAGTCGACTTTGGGCAATCTAGCACAAGTAGTTGCTCAAAGATCAATGCTAGTTAATCCAAATAGGTGACATTAGTTTACTTAGAACGCGAAATTCAAGTCAATTGTCATGGGAATGAATAAGAAATTCCATTGGGAAGTGGACTCGTGAGAGTCTAGATAGCAATCTCATGTTATTAAATAGAGTACCGAATGGTTTCACCTAGAAAATAATCTCGAAGATGGACCACTAAATTGTATCGCTAAGGATGTCTCAAAGTAGGCATATCATATTTGGTATTAGAGAGTGAAATGAAATTAAAATACAAGCATATTTATTGTGTTCATTTTTAAAGAAATGTTCAATGTAAAAATGATTCACCTTCTAACTATCGGTGGAATCTCTTTCAAAGTAATGAAGATTGAAAAAAGTTATCGGTATTCTAAGCAAAGTTTATCTCAACGATGCATTTCCTTGATTTTGATTGGTAGGGACACTTCATAAGGATCTTGGATGGTATGACTAACCCTTTGCCACTGTATCCAGAGCAACGTTAAAAGAATCAAGTGGATGGAAGACCTTAAGCTAGTCAAGCTATTCATCTTTGAAGAACCACATTTAAATCCTTCCCTAAATATACAAAGGCCTAAAGATATTTGATGAATCTCTAACCTACAAAACTATTGATGTACCTGAATTTCATAATTAGGATTGTTGTAAACCAAAATCCTCCCTAGCTTGATTCCAATTATCTACTTGATGTAATAAAGAAATCTAATTAGCTCCATTGCAAGCTACAAATGAAAAAAGAGTCTCAAATTCTTGCAAGATTGTATACTTCATAATAACCTTATACTATCAAAATAAATTTTCCAATATATTTCCATTTCAATGGACCTAACCTTATTCCAATTCTAGACTAGCCAAAGGAAGAAGACGGAAACAACTACATTGAAATGGAAAATTGGTTGACCTAACCTTAGATCTACAAATGAAAAAAGAGTCTCAAATTCTTGCAAGATTGTATACCAATATATTTCCATTTCAATGAACTCGGCCACTTTAAAGGACAATGCTCAAGGTTAGGTCAACCAATTTTCCAAGGACAATTTCATGGCTAGAATCAAGCAATTTTAACCACCAAAGGGAAAGTTTCCAAAGTAACCTTCACTGAGGGAGAAATAAAGTGATAGACGAAGGTGAAGATCCCACTTTAGAAGCAAACATGGAAAGAGCAATGGTACATGTTTCTCTCAACAAAAGAGCTCCATTTGCCAATTCTCTATAATCAAGACCCCAAAAACCTATTGAGGTAAAACCTTTAAAATCTTATACTTATAATTGATTGTGAAAGCACCTACTCATTGCAAAAAGTCTAGGAATAAACACTATACCTATATCTAAGTTGATAGTAGATTTGAAAAATAGAAAAAAGGCAATTTCTGCTCAATAGACCAGAAGAGTGGAGTTTAACTTAGGAGGCAATCCTTCCAACATGTGGTTCAAAGTTATGAATTTATGAGCTTACAATTATTTGCTAGGGATGGATTGCCTAATCCCCAATGATGCTCATATTCATTACAAAAAGGTCAAGTCACATTCGTGGATCAAGAAAAGAAGAGTTAGTAACCACTCAAGGCAAAGCTAGAAACCCTAGAATCCAACTAGCAAAAGCTTCTTGGATCGTGAAGAGGCTAAGAAAAGGACTACCTATCTACTAATCAAATTGAATAATATTGAGCAAGGAAAGGAAGTTGATGAAGAACCATCTTGGTTAAGGGAATATGCATATGTGTTCCCTGAAGAGCTAAGAGAACTTCCTCCACCAAGAGAAGTTGATCATGAGATTGAGCTAATACCAGAAACTATGCCAATAGCGACCCTCTCGCATGTCCATTATAGAAGCCATTGAGCTAAAATAATAATCAATCAAATTTTGGATCAAGGATACATTAGACCAAGTAATTCACCATGGGGAACCCTGGTGCTATTCCAAAAGAAGAAGGATGGGACCCTCCATCTCTGCATTGACTATTGTTAACACCAGTTTGAGACGCAAGAAAAAGAAGTTAAGAATTCATATGCAACAAGAAGAAAGATGGAGAATAGCTAAAAGTGCAAGGCGGTCTAAAAAATCAAGTCAAAGTCAAAAGAATATTTTTAAATGCAAGGTGCCCCTAAAATTATTGTAAAAGAGCACCAAGCTCCCTCCTATGAAAATTGTAAAGGCCAATGGGTGGTAGAAAGGAAGCTAGGAAGATAGGTGGACAATGGAAAAGAGGGCCTAGGCCACGACCAGCCATGTAAAAAAGGGGATGATCGTCGAAGATGGATTTAGGGTTTTGTATATAAAGTTGAAAAGTGAATGAAGAGCTCATTCTTTGATGTGTGGAAAAGTGAAATCGTCTTCTTCTCTCCTTCTTTCTTGCTTGTGTGTGTGCTTGAGAGAGGGAGTGTGGGAGTGTGAGAGAGTGAGTGTGTGAAGGTGAGGGATCAAGGAGAATAAGCTCTCCATAATCTCCTCTCTTCTTCTTCTCTTGTCTCACATGCGGCTATGGAGGATGGAGCTTGAAGGTTGATACTTGAGATTGCTTGAGCTTGCATCAAGAATTATGGAGCTACCAATGTGCTTGAAGGAGGAGGATACTTAATTGAGCATCAAGGTAAGCTCACTACACTTGTAGAGAGGGATAGCATGTCAGCTATGTGAGAGGTAGCCATTAGTGCTCAACTTGAAACACTTGAACAATAAGCGGTCCATGGGTCTTGGCGGTTGAGTGTGAGATCCCAAAATTTTGGTTTTGTTTTGCCGGCACAAACAAATTCAAGCATGAGTGCTTGTATGCCTCAACTCAAGCATCAAAGTAAGGGTTTATCCCCGAATCAGAGCTTGACATAGATAGGGGGTTTTGGGTTTTTAATCCTTGCAACAAGTAAGTAATTTTGGTTTTTTATGATTAGGTAAGTAGGAGAAATCATTTCAGTACTTTACTTTTGATTTTTGTTGCATTTAGAGTAGGTAGGATTGATAAATTGAAGCGAAAAGCTTTAGGGTTGCTGCTATAAAACAAGCTCAAACAAGGCACAAATCAAGAAAAATGGGAAAAAAAGAGTGCTTGAATGGATTTATGTCGCTAAGAGAGTGATTGGAGAGGTTAGTCGAGGAAGGTTTTATAACCCAAGAGGCCAAGGGAGAGCTCATTTGCAACTGTGGCATTGTGAGAGAGAGACCCATTGTCCACATTAGATTGATTGCTTCACCAAGGAATCTTTTGCACATTGCATGTATGTGTAACTCTTCTTTTCTATCCATAGCTTTAACCTAGAGGTGTATGCTATATGCCGTGATCTAAATCATATGCTATATGCTGTGATCTCAATCATATGATTTGATGAATTCATCGTCATATTTGTTGAAATTGCATCACGTTCGGTCCAGTCGAGTGACAGTATTTCTAGACCAAATCCTAAAATGGACCCTCGGTCCTCTTGTATTTGGCCATTTGTCCCACCACCATTTGGGCACTTAGGACTCGGCCCAATCGAATCAACCATTTAGCCCATCTTACTCAAACACTTGAAAATTCAACCCTCGGCCTTGTTGGCTCAACCCAACTCCACTCGAACAAGTTAACATTCTGCCCGGTTGAATTCACCATTCAGACCAACTTTGCATTTGGCCCACTTGACTCGACACTCGACCATTCTGCCCAAGCCCATTCGGACGAACCACTTGGCCATCACCGCGCAGTCGATTCAGCCCACTACCATTTGGCCATTTGGCCCTCGAACAACCACATTCGGATTGGCTGAATTTGACATTTGAACCAGATGCATTTGGTCCTTTCTCATTTGGTCCTCAGCCATTCGAACGGGCCAAGTCAGACATTTGGCCCCTTTAATTTTGACATGCTTGGTCAAATTTAGATTTTTCGAATTTTTAACCTATGGACCCTAATTGACCTAGACCACTAACGTGTGAACTCCGAGAGGCCATACAAATGCTTAAAACACTTTTCTGATGTGAGAAATAAGAAAATGAGTAAAACGCAGACTTATAAGCGACTCTAGCTAACCACCTAGTAGTCCAAGCTGCAAGTAGCATCAGACCAAGTCATAGATCCCCAAACAGATCTTGATCAAGCTGAACGACGCAGCACAGATCCTAGGACTAGTGAGAACAGCCTATCAGGCCAAATCCATCAATGAGAGTGCGACAGTCGCATAGTCACTTTACCTTTGCACTTATACACTTTTTCCAACACTTGAAGTACACCTAAGAAAACCTGAAAGCATAATTTCACACAATGCATGGAAGAGAGTACACACACACACTGACTGACTATTAAATGAGGATTGTCTGTAATTAATAAGAAAGGCACTCAGACATAACCATAGAACAAACCCACCAGTAG
This sequence comes from Lygodium microphyllum, assembly GCF_053477565.2. Classification (NCBI taxonomy): domain Eukaryota; kingdom Viridiplantae; phylum Streptophyta; class Polypodiopsida; order Schizaeales; family Lygodiaceae; genus Lygodium; species Lygodium microphyllum. Next base: position 89,768,357 of record NC_141157.1, read on the forward strand.
GAGAAGATATTGAGACATGGTTGAGTGATCAAAACCCCAAGCATAGGACCAAGTGGAAGACGCAACAGAGAAGATAGACATAGCAAGGACAAACACCACTAGAGGAGTGGATCTACTCGATCTAATCAATCTCATCGACAACCTAGTGGAGAGAGAGAGACTGCTAACATGGTAGAGACAAGTACTACCAGAGCAGACAAAATGAAGAACTCAACTTGGGAGAGTTCCTAGAGGTGATCCAAGAAATGGTGAATAAATATAGCACTCAAAGCTAGTTGGACCACCACAATAGGCTAGCTGAAGATGTTATAGTGGATCTTGAGGAGGAAAGAATGCTAGCACACAAAGCCTTGCAAGGCGTAGTTACATACAACCAGGAACAACAAACTAGAAGCTTATGGAAGAACATAGAAATGCGAGAGATCCAATGAGTGTTACCTCTAATAGGCCAAAATGAGATAGAACCAAACGCAGAGAGAGAGAGAGAGCACTAGAAGAGAACCTGACACTGAGTGAGCTTCTGGTGAATTAACTACTAGATAACATGATGGCACAACAGAGTACAACATCTCTAGTGACTACACTGCTTGCAGAATTAGGAGTTACCTAGGGCTCCAAGAGCCAATCTAAAATTCATGTAGTCACAAAGCAGCTAGATAAATACCAGCTACACAATGATCCCTACAACTTCCTAGATCAGTTTGAGAAGGTGTGTGAAGCCAACGACCTCACCGATCTCTCTCAGCAATCATATGCTTTCAACCTATGCTTAGGCGATAAGGGAAGGACTTGGTACACTAGCATGGATGTTGCAGAGCACAATAACTTCAATAACCTTAAGAATATCTTCATTAAGAGATTCTCAGAGGCTAGATACTTAGACAACTTGATCACACGACTCATGAACATGAAACAAAGAAATAAGGAAGACATCAGGGATTATGTAACCCATGTGAGGAGTCTCTTTAGGAGAATCCTGATGAACGAATGACCGATGGAGAGAGTAGTGTCCACAGTCTTCATCAATGGGATACAGAGTGAAGAACATTACAAGGCCTTGGTAGGTAACTCAAGCTTGTAGCGAGACATGCTAACTAGGGTCTTTGACGAGGCAATCGGAGTGGACGACCAATTCAAGGAAAGAAGCTCCAAGAGCTCAAGTCGAGAAGAGACTAACTCTAGAAACTCCGAGAGAGCTTCAACCTCAAGCAAAAGAATAGGCCCAAGTGTCGTATTGTTGCGCATTCGAGGTGTGTAAACCACCCAAAAGTCATGTGTGTGATTTGATACTTTGTACATACTTAGTTGTTATGTTTGCTCTTTCATTCTATGCCGAAGACGGAGAAGAATAAGGAATTTTGGTAGACTGGTAACCCGAGATGCAATCTCATGGGCTACACTTATTTCAAGATATGCCAATTATGGGCTTTGTGAGGATGTTTCCAATAATTACAAATGGATGAGGCTTATCAAGTATTTGACAGACTTTCAGAACAAGGGAACGAAGCCAGTTTGGTTTTGAATGCCATACATGTAGGTAAACTTAATGAAGTTGGGACATCATCCCTGTATCTGTTCCTCCCTACTTGTCATGGTGCGCCCCTAATTGGATGAAGAGGGAACTATGCAAGCTTGTGCTGTTTGGTTGGACTGTATTTGAGCCAAACTCCACCATTTCCAATGGGCTAGCTGGTAGTCCGAGGAAGATATAGAAGAAAACCTCACTTGTGACCCAATTGGTCATATCGTGGTTCTGCTGCTTCTTGTCAAAGTTCATTGGTATATGCTGTTGTGACTAAGAAATTGCTTTGATGCAAAGGATAATGATTTGATTAATGACTGGCACTTTGGTCACCATCTTGTGATGTAATGACAATCCAAAAAGATTGGTTTGGACCGTGCTCATATGACAGTGCTTGCTTTCTTTTATCCTTCAACCTATATTTCGGAGGAGGAACAGGGTCTAAAAAAGGAAGAAAAGCAAATGGCTATTTTTGAAAAGGGAGCTTTTTGAATCGAAAAGAAAGAGGGAAAAGCAAGGAGCTGGAAAAAGGGAGAAAAAGAAGATAATACTCTGCGCAGAATTCTGGGGAGGAGAACAGTCGACACGGAGAGAAAAAGCAGAGGATCCGCCTATGGAATAGGGATGCAATGTCAGCTTGGGAAAACCCTGGAGATTCTGATACGCAGATTTTACTGGTTTATGAGCTTCATGAAGGAAATGCTAAATTGGGGAGTCGTGGTGAATAATTTTGAGAGGGCTCGAGCTTTGGTGAAGGAGGCACGTTGATCAGGACTCTCGGATGATGTTTTTGAGGCTGCTGCAGCGTCAGTGAGCATACAATTACTAAGGATATTCAGAGACCGAGGTGGAGATCATGATCACCGAGGAGGCCGAGACGATATTGGATTCGTATGAGAACGATACTCTGCGCTAAAGAGAGGAGAAAACGACAAAACAAAACTGGGGAAAGCTCGGATAAAGAATGCTCTTTCTGAGATAGAATCTGAACTTGTTACTGAGGAACCGGAGTGAGCCCGCCCAGCATCAAACGTGCAGGTGTTACCAGCTGTAAGCCGATACACAGAGCCAGATAATCGTGATTGGGAAAGTAGGGCACCTTTACCTGCATATGAGGATAAGAATAAGGGGCAATATCCTAAAGAGGTGCCCAAGAGATCTGACAATGATTGGCGGGACAAAGAGTCTGAAAGGGATGCTCTAACCCTGCACCCTTCATCTCGAACTCAAGAGGTTGTCAGCTCTCAGTATGTGTCAAGACAAGAATTGCAGAGTGCTCCATATGCGAGGCAACAAGAGCCTGTTGTTTTTGGGGTTGAATTCCGGCCTGCGCCAGCAATTGTTCGAGCCTCAAATCCCTGAAGGAGGGGTGCAATGTCTGAAAAAGAGAAGGTCCTGAGGACAGTCAAAGGGATTCTGAACAAACTAACTCCGGAAAAGTTTGAAGTATTGTTGGATCAACTGCTTAATGCTGGCATTGATTCCGCTGACATATTAAAGGGTGTGATATCACTTGTGTTTGATAAGGCTGTACTTGAGTCTACATTTTGTCCTATGTATGCACAAATGTGTGTCCAACTTAGCAAAGTGCCCGTTCTACAACTAATTGCTGCAGCACACATAGGATTCGCAAAGTGCTTGTTCTCAAAGGGCTTGCAAAACCAGCAGAAACAGAAGATGGTGTGGGCACGAGAAGCCAGCCTATGACGAGGCAGCAGTGAGCATTGTGGCCTCACTTAAGGCCTGTGCTAAGCAGAAGGATCTGATCGAAGGTGCTAGGCTACATGCAAATGTTCTGAAGAGCGGCCTGCTCGGAAGTAACCGCCATATAGCGAACACTCTTGTCAGTATGTATGCAAATTGTGGTGAATTTCAAAGAGCACAACAAGTGTTCGATGAGCTTTTGATTCGAGATGTAGTGACTTGGTCCGAGTTAATCTCCGGATATGTACAACAGGGGCTCTGAGGGTGCAGCACAAAGATGCTATAAATCATACCTATATTCATTTCCTGAAGATGTTATGCTTGGCCAACTGGTCTCTTTCTCTCTGAGTTCTTGCTTACTTATCCTGCCATGTTTACTAGGCGCTGCTGTTTGGAGATTGGTGCTGGTATGGAGGGTAAGCAGTATCTGCCTGGCTTACTTGAATGCTTCAAAGAGAGCTGCTAAAGCCATCCTGGTTCACGCGAACGCTGCCTGAAGTGCTATGAATGCAACCGTGGACAACTACAATTATACACTCTGAACAGCGCACTAATGTACCAACCCGCTATCATTTCCAGCATGTCAATGCCTCATGAAGAGCCATTAGTTTTCTCTTGATTTAAGTACCATTTGTCCTTGAACCATACCATCAAACTAACTTGAAGAAAGAAGTCGTGCTGTCCAAATTTCCAGCTCACGGATTGCTATTTCTGCTTTTATGCCTGTATATCATGAATGATGAGAAAACATGAGATTTCAAGGCAGATTCTAAGCTTTCCTTTGATCATCCATATTCCTCAACAGAAATTGTGTTTGTTCCTGATAAAGAGTGCCAGAAATCTGATTTATTAGCCACAATTGATGAATATCTCTGGATCTGACAATTCAGAGGCTGTTCAAGTTTCTTCTTCTTGAAACAGTGTCTTGGGATCAATTTCTCATCTTGATTAGTCACTTGTTTGATCTTTTATCCTGAAATTAGTCAAGGTCTTCTGTAGACACGACTTTGCTTTGCTTTGGCAAATCCTTCGACATCTTTGGTGAACCTGACGTGAAAGCGTCGCAGAAATTTCAGGATGGGAGATACTTCAGCCTCTATTTCAGCTTCTTCTACAATTCCAGCTGCCTCTACTTCAGCTCCATCTATGACTGCTGCGTCAAGTACTTCAACGGAGAATCTAAAACAGATTTTACAGAATATGTCCATGTATATGCAGCTCTAAAATCAGCAAACACAAATGTATATGCAGCAGCAACAACAATTGCATCAACAACAGTTGTCTCAGCAAAGGCAACTCTATTCGGAGCAGGAGAATGCAAACAGCGCGACTAAGGCTATTGAAGCAGTTGAGAGTGAGAAGAAGCTATTTGATGGGCGTAATGTTTCAGCATATTTGAAGACATATGAGATCAAGATGGGGTTTTTTGGAGTTCCTGCTGGACTTATGAGTAAGTACTTCCTTCGTCTTGTCACACCTGCTTTGAGGACAAAAGTGACTGATCTTTTTATTCAAAATACACATTGGCAAGATTTTAAGAAGACTCTAAAAGAAGAATACTTCCTTGAGGACTTTGGTATGGCTACTCGGCGGTCATTCCGAGAGTGGGTCTACATGCCAAACAAGGGTCTTGGTGCTTCGGAGTTGATTCGAGAATTCGAAGAGAGGTATAGTCAGCTTGATGCTATTGAACAAAGAGCATTGGATGTTGAAAAAGTTGAGCTTTTCTTGCAAGCTGCAGATCCTGCTCTTCAAGAAGAATTGGGTGAGCTTCTTGAAGATCGCACGAAGCCTATGGGTCTTAAAACTGATTGGCAGGATGCTCAGGATGCAGTCTCGACTTTGACCAAGAGGAGGATATGGAAGACTCGCCTACAGAATGGTTCCATGACACCTACACCATCATCTGCTCCTATGCCTACTTCTATCCCTGTTATTTCTTCTCCTCCTCAGCCAGTTTCTTGGCCTATGCCAGTGCCTACTATTTCCACTCCACCTATTCCTCCTGTTCCACGACCGATGCCTACACCTTCTGCTCCAAAACCATCCGCTCCATCGGTGCCTACCTCTCTTGATGACATAATCAAAGGCATCACAGATTTGACACTTGAGTCAGTCAAAGCGAAGTTAGTGGGAAAGTTGAAGGAGCAGTTTGCTTCAACTGTGCCTACTACTTCTTCTAGTGCTCCTACTGCACCTAGGAGTGCTCCTAGTGCACCTAGGAGAGATCGGAGATGTATTTGGTGTGATAACACGGAGCATTAGCATTGCAGGGATTGTGACTCTTTCCAGGATGCAAGGAGACAGAATTTGGTATATTGGGGGCAAGATGGTAAGATTTGGTTGACTGAGACAGGAGCTCCACTTGCTACCAACTTTGGTAAAGGTGGAATGAAGAAGTTAGTGGAGGACATGGTTGCGCATACTTCTTATGTGACAGCTAGAGGTGATGCTTCTGCATATGGAGTACAGATTGAGAAGGGATCAGAGACTCAGTCCGCACTATGGACTTATGCTATGGAGACTGCAAACAAGGGGAAAATTCAGCAAACTGTTTTGACTAGTGCAGGCTCTAGCATCAGATCAAAGACAGGTTGGGACTCGCCTGTTGACAGGTATTCTATTTATGCTTATTTGGCTAAATCTCATGGTGTAGATGTACTTGTTGAGGAGAAACGTAAGAGGGATGAAGAAAATCCAAGTGCAGCTAAGAAGACTAGAGGGGGTGAGTTTGTTACTCCACCTACTGCAGGACCGTCTTCAAGACCAAGGCCAGATCGACAGATGGAGGATGCTCAAAAGAGAGAAAAGAGGCAAGAGCCTAGAGAGAGAAAGCAACCAGGATTCAGATTGATGTCCGATATTGAGACATCTACAGATATGAAGAAAATCTTTAATGATAAGATACTTGGCAGTGAGGTGACTTTCACTATTTCTGAGATTTTGGGCATCTCAAAAAGAGAGTTTCAGGATTAGTTTCAGGAGGTCCTGAAGAGGAAGAGACATGCATTGGCTACCACTGACACACAGGGAGTTTTGATTGGAGAGTTGGATGAGGATGATGATGAGGTTATGGTTGATAATGCTTCTGTTTTTCCGCAGGTAGAGAAGAGGGTTCAGCCTATGCATTATGCTGAAATTGATGAGCCTGTTTTGATACCGCGTAGTCACTTTTCGCGGAGCCATTGGGTTAGGGCAACTACAGAGACGATGGTAAAGATTGGAGAGAAACAGGTGCCTTATGTTGCATTGGTTGATCATGGTTCAGAGATTAATCTCATAGTTCGTGGAGTTTATGAGAGTAACAGATGGCCTATGGATGTAGAGCATGGGTGGCATATGAGAGCCGCCAATAATACTGCAGGTGATTTATATGCTGCTTGCCCTAGTGTCAGGGTTTCTATTGGTGATGTAGAGGAGGATTTTCATTTCTTTGTGCAGGATTCATGCTCCTATCCCATAATTCTTGGTCAGCCAGTCATTACAGAGATGCGCATGGAAACAAAGGTCATGGATGATGGATCTGCTTATGCACGGATTCGCAGTAAAGATGGTATGAGAGCAGTTCAGTTTATGACTGTATGTGTGAACCATGTTAGAAACAGGGATACTCTCAGAGATGCACCCTTGCCCACTGTGAGGGATTCGGGTTTTCATTAGGTACCGCCGTTTCGCGAGACGACGGTGGTACAGAGAAGAGGAGATTGGAGTTCTCGCCTCCTGGCAGCAGTGTTTTCTCCTCCGGTTATGTTGGGATTTCAGCAAACAGTTCAATGAGTTATCAGAAGACTTTTAGGTTGCCTAGAGCTACCAGGTAGTATATATGCAGGAAGGAGAAAAATTTGAAAAATGCAGGAATTTTGGAGGATGATGAGCACATAGATGGTATGTATGACAGTGTGATTTGTGCAGATACGATGGCAGAGATGGGAGATATGCTGAAAACTGATATGCTGAATTGTCATGGTAATGTATTAGTGCAATCCCTGGACATGTTTCATGAAATTGCAGATTTTATGTCACAGATTGAGTCAGAGGCTGAGGTAACTCAGCAAAGAGTATTGAGTGCTGAAGAAATTCAGCAAACAGAGTTTCTAGCTGGTTATAATCAGTTTTCAGAGAGACAGAGGTCTGAAAATTTTCAGCCAACAGAGTTTACTGCTGAAATATTTCAGCATTCAGAGTTTGGGGATGTTTCTATGCAGTCCATAGAGCAGAGGGTTGAGAATATGCAGCCATTGGAGTGCAGAATTGCTGATTTACAGCAAGGTTTATGTAATGCAGAAGAGCATAATGAAGCCAGGGTTGACACGAAATACAAAACTGTGGATAAGAAGGTGAAGCCGGTTGCTGTACCGCTTCCACCTGACAGTGATCAGCAAATAGAGAGGGCTGCTAAACAGCAAATTTTGAGGAATCCGGAGCATATTGGTCATAAATTTTCAGCAGAGACACTTGCTGAATTGAAAATTGGAAATGGTGATTTCTTGTTACCCATAGAGAAGCAATGCTTTCAGGATATGCTTGAGCGTCATGGAAGGGGATTTGCTTTTTTGCCACATGAGATTGGATGTGTGAATCCTGATATTGTTGCTCCTATGGTCATTTTTACTATTCCTCATATTCCATGGAATCTCCGACCTATTCCAGTGTCTAAAGCACACTTGCCAAAGCTAATTGATTTATTGAATGAGAAAATCAGGATGGGAATCCTTGAGCCTTCATCTGCACCATACTCAAACAGGTGGTTTACAGTTCCGAAGAAGAATGGTACTCTTCGATTTATTCAGGATATGCAGCCAGTGAATAGAGTTACTATCAGGAATGTTGGTATAGGTCCAGTTGTGGATGAGTTTGCAGAGGCATTTGCTGGGCGTGCCATCTATTCTTTGGGTGATTTGTATTCAGGATATGATCAGTTTCAGCTGGCTTTGGAAAGCAGGGACATAACCACCATGAGAACTCCTATTGGGCTTGTCAGGATGTGTACCTTGCCTCAAGGTGCCACTAATTCTGTTGCGCATATGATGAATGTCATGCATAAGGTCCTTCGTGATTACATACCTCAGCTTACTATGCCTTTCTTGGATGATGTGCCCATTAAGGGGTGTGCAGAAGAAGAGAAGAATGAGAGCCTAAATGAGCAGGGATGCATATACTTTGTGGCTGATCATATTTCAGCATGTGAGAAGATTTTGGCCAGGCTAGAAGAAGTGAACTTGATACTTTCAGGGCAAGAATCTGTTTTTGGAGTGAATGAGGTTGTCATTGTTGGGCATATGTGTGGATATTATGGCAGGAAACCCTCACCTGATAAGGTGAATGCTATAGGCAAGATTGCGGAGTATTGTTCTACTACTTCAGAGGTACGGAGATTCATTGGTGCTTGTGTGTTTTATATGATTTGGATACCTCATTTTGCACACATAGCAGATTGTTTGTATTAGCTGCTTCGAAAGGGGCAGAAATTCTATTGGGATGAGAGCCACACTAAAGCCATGCGGAAATTGAAGAAGTTATTGCAGAACGCTCCTACTCTCAGGAAAGCGGATTATAATTGTGATAGGCCTATTGTATTGACAGTTGACACTAGTCCAATTGGCATAGGTTGGGATGTGGGTCAAGATGATGCAGATGGAAATAGGTATGCTATTCGGTTTGGGGCGAAAGTCCTAAACGAGAGATAGAGGAGATATTCGCAAATCAAGAGGGAGTTATTGGGGATTGTCACGGCTCTCAAATGTGACAAGGAGTACTTTATTGGAGCTTCAGTTGTGGTAGAGACAAATTGCTTGCCATTGATTGGTATGATCACGAGTTGCTCTACTCCGGATATAGCCATGTTGAGATGGATTGCATACATTAAGTCATTAAATCCGGAATTTAAACACATACCAGGGAAGGATAATCCAGTGGCAGATATGTTGTCTAGAGCCAGATATGATGATGAGGAGACTCTACTTGCAGAAGAGGATGATGCAGAAATTTCAGCCACTATGGTTGATCATGTTTGTCATGTCTATGATATTGTGGCTTTCACAGAAGAGCTCTATGTTGGAGATTGGTTGCAGATTGGCAGGTACCTTAGTACACTAAGCAAAAGAGATGAAATGGACAGATGAAGAGTTTAAGAAGATTAGAAGGAAAGCCTATGGATATTTTCTCAAGGATGGATTTCTTTGGAAGCATCCGAAGAAAAGAGGCGGATTACCTTTGCGGGTTGTCTGCGATAGAGAGACACAGTTGCAGGTGATGAGGGAGTTTCATGAGAGTCCTTGGGCTGGTCATAGAGGAGTATGGGCTACTGATGAGAAAATCAAGGAGAAATATTGGTGGAAAGGCATGTACAGAGATGTTTCTCACTTTGTTGAGACTTGCAGAGACTGCCAGATGTATTCAGTAGTGCGTCATAGAGATGAGCTTCATCCGACCTATCCGCTATGCATTCATTATAAGTGGGTAGTTGATTTGGTTACCATGCCTATGGGTTTATGGCAGATAAGATACATTGTTTTGGCTAGAGAGGATCTTACTAATCATGTTGAGGGCAGATCTTTGAGAACGAAGACCACTAGTGCAGTGTGTAAGTTCTTATTGGAGGAAATTTTCTGCAAGTATGGTTGTGTAGGTAAGATCACTGCGGATCGTGGTGAATTGGATGCAGATGAAGCTAGGGAGTTTTTCTCTCAGCTAGGAATCAAATTGGCTCTAACCACAGTATACAATCCAGAGGGAAATGGAAAGAGTGAAAGAGGGCATCCGCCGATAGTGAAAGCATTAGCCAAAGCATGCAGAGGACGGATTAGAGAATGGCCGAGACTTCTACCATTTGCTTTGTGGGCTGATCGTACGACTCATAGTGTTACCACAGGATATATGCCTGCAGAGTTGATGTATGGTCAGAAACCTGTTATGCCGATTGAAACTTGTGCTTTGAGTTGGTCAGTTTTACCTTGGCAGGAGGATTTGACGAGAGAGGAGCTCTTAGCTCTTCGGATTCGACAGTTGGAGAGGAGACCTGAGGATATTCAGCTAGCTATTGACAGGTTGAAAGTTGCTAGACTAAGGAATAAGGACAGGTTTGATAGCAGGCATCGCTTACAGCCTAGAGCAATAGAAGAGGGAGATTGGGTATTGGTCTTTGATAGCAGCCTTGAAAATCAGCATACTGCACTTCGGAAGATGGTGAAAAGATGGTTTGGGCCATACATAGTCAGACATGTCTTTGATAATGCAACATATGAGCTGACAGAATTGGATGGAACAGTGCTTAGAGTGCCTATTGTTGGAAAAAGAATCAAGATTTTCAAGAAAAGAGATGAGGATTATGCATTGGAAGAATTTTCAAGAGAAGAGCAACGACAAGAAACTCCAATGGAAGAGACAGATGATATGGCTGAAAATCTTGTTGATCTACCGGAAATGCATAATGAAGAGATTGATTTGTTTGTGGATCTTGATGATAATGATCATGGGTAGTTGGCCCATCCGGAGGATGCGCAGGATTAGAGGGGGTGGATGTCGTATTGCTGCGCATTCGAGGTGTGTAAACCACCCAAAAGTCATGTGTGTGATTTGATACTTTGTACATACTTAGTTGTTATGTTTGCTCTTTCATTCTATGCCGAAGACGGAGAAGAATAAGTAATTTTGGTAGACTGGTAACCCGAGATGCAATCTCATGGGCTACACTTATTTCAAGATATGCCGATTATGGGCTTTGTGAGGATGTTTCCAATAATTACAAATGGATGAGGCTTATCAAGTATTTGATAGACTTTCAGAACAAGGGAACGAAGTCAGTTTGGTTTTGAATGCCATACATGTAGGTAAACTTAATGAAGTTGGGACTCCACCATTTCCAATGGGCTAGACTCCAAGGAAGATATAGAAGAAAACCTCACTTGTGACCCAATTGGTCATATCGTGGTTCTGCTGCTTCTTGTCAAAGTTCATTGGTATATGCTGTTGTGACTAATAAATTGCTTTGATGCAAAGGATAATGATTTGATTAATGACTGGCACTTTGGTCACCATCTTGTGATGTAATGACAATCCAAAAAGATTGGTTTGGACCGTGCTCATATGACAGTGCTTGCTTTCTTTTATCCTTCAACCTATATTTCGAAGGAGGAACAGGGTCTAAAAAAGGAAGAAAAGCAAATGGCTATTTTTGAAAAGGGAGCTTTTTGAATCAAAAAGAAAGAGGGAAAAGCAAGGAGCTGGAAAAAGGGAGAAAAAGAAGATAATACTCTGCGCAGAATTCTGGGGAGGAGAACAGTCGACACGGAGAGAAAAAGCAGAGGATCCGCCTATGGAATAGGGATGCAATGTCAGCTTGGGAAAACCCTGGAGATTCTGATACGCAGATTTTACTGGTTTATGAGCTTCATGAAGGAAATGCTAAATTGGGGAGTCGTGGTGAATAATTTTGAGAGGGCTCGAGCTTTGGTGAAGGAGGCACGTTGATCAGGACTCTCGGCTGATGTTTTTGAGGCGGCTGCAGCGTCAGTGAGCATACAATTACTAAGGATATTCAGAGACCGAGGTGGAGATCATGATCACCGAGGAGGCCGAGACGATATTGGATTCGTATGAGAACGATACTCTGCGCTAAAGAGAGGAGAAAAGGACAAAACAAAACTGGGGAAAGCTCGGATAAAGAATGCTCTTTCTGAGATAGAATCTGAACTTGTTACTGAGGAACCGGAGTGAGCCCGCCCAGCATCAAACGTGCAGGTGTTACCAGCTGTAAGCCGATACACAGAGCCAGATAATCGTGATTGGGAAAGTAGGGCACCTTTACCTGCATATGAGGATAAGAACAAGGGGCAATATCCTAAAGAGGTGCCCAAGAGATCTGACAATGATTGGCGGGACAAAGAGTCTGAAAGGGATGCTCTAACCCTGCACCCTTCATCTCGAACTCAAGAGGTTGTCAGCTCTCAGTATGTGTCAAGACAAGAATTGCAGAGTGTTCCATATGCAAGGCAACAAGAGCCTGTTGTTTCTGGGGTTGAATTCCGGCCTGCGCCAGCAATTGTTCGAGCCTCAAATCCCTGAAGGAGGGGTGCAATGTCTGAAAAAGAGAAGGTCCTGAGGACAGTCAAAGGGATTCTGAACAAACTAACTCCGGAAAAGTTTGAAGTATTGTTGGATCAACTGCTTAATGCTGGCATTGATTCCGCTGACATATTAAAGGGTGTGATATCACTTGTGTTTGATAAGGCTGTACTTGAGTCTACATTTTGTCCTATGTATGCACAAATGTGTGTCCAACTTAGCAAAGTGCCCGTTCTACAACTAATTGCTGCAGCACACATAGGATTCGCAAAGTGCTTGTTCTCAAAGGGCTTGCAAAACCAGCAGAAACAGAAGATGGTGTGGGCACGAGAAGCCAGCCTATGACGAGGCAGCAGTGAGCATTGTGGCCTCACTTAAGGCCTGTGCTAAGCAGAAGGATCTGATCGAAGGTGCTAGGCTACATGCAAATGTTCTAAAGAGCGGCCTGCTCGGAAGTAACCGCCATATAGCGAACACTCTTGTCAGTATGTATGCAAATTGTGGTGAATTTCAAAGAGCACAACAAGTGTTCGATGAGCTTTTGATTCGAGATGTAGTGACTTGGTCCACGTTAATCTCCAGATATGTACAACAGGGGCTCTAAGGGTGCAGCACAATGATGCTATAAATCATACCTATATTCATTTCTTGAAGATGTTATGCTTGGCGAACTGGTCTCTTTCTCTCTGAGTTCTTGCTTACTTATCCTGCCATGTTTACTAGGCGCTGCTGTTTGGAGATTGGTGCTGGTGTGGAGGGTAAGTAGTATCTTCCTGGCTTACTTGAATGCTTCAAAGAGAGCTGCTAAAGCCATCCTGGTTCACGCGAACGCTGCCTGAAGTGCTATGAATGCAACCATGGACAACTACAATTATACACTCTGAACAGCGCACTAATGTACCAACCCGCTATCATTTCCAGCATGTCAATGCCTCATGAAGAGCCATTAGTTTTGTCTTGATTTAAGTACCATTTGTCCTTGAATTATACCATCAAACTAACTTGAAGAAAGAAGTCGTGCTGTCCAAATTTCCAACTCACGGATTGCTATTTCTGCTTTTATGCCTGTATATCATGAATGATGAGAAAACATGAGATTTCAAGGCAGATTCTAAGCTTTCCTTTGATCATCCATATTCCTCAACAGAAATTGTGTTTGTTCCTGATAAAGAGTGCCAGAAATCTGATTTATTAGCCACAATTGATGAATATCTCTGGATCTGACAATTTAGAGGCTGTTCAAGTTTCTTCTTCTTGAAACAGTGTCTTGGGATCAATTTCTCATCTTGATTAGTCACCTGTTTGATCTTTTATCCTGAAATTAGTCAAGGTCTTCTGTAGACACGACTTTGCTTTGCTTTGGAAAATCCTTCGACACCAAGTACTCAAGACAAAGGAAAGGGCGCTGACCCAAGTCAAGAGCTAGCAGAGATGAAGATAGAGCTAGCCAAACTACAAGAGATGATGAGATGACCAACATGCCCCTACATTCAATATGTGTATTGTGGTAGAAACCACCTGCCAACTAAGTGTTAGGACCCTAGGTCTTGATCTTATGCAAATTTTGGTAGGTTTAGCTATGATGCCATGCATTGTAGACTTCCATACTCGCGACCTTACAATCAGCCTTACCTAGAAAATAGGCCACCAAAATTCTTCAGAAGGGAGACCCATTAGCTCTCCTGGCACCCAACAATGCTAAACTAGCCATTCCTAGGATGGAGATAAACCCCACAGGAATACCTAGACCATCTAGACCCTATGTAACCCATCTACTGAGCAATGCTCTAGTCCATTATGTGGAGGAGCTGAATGAGAAGAACCTTACGTGAACCCTTACATCTCGTATGACGAAGAGGGTAATCCAATCCTTATGGATTACCAACCAATACCGATGATGGTGTAAGGTAGAGGCTTAGGAGGGCAAACCAAAAAGTTGGATTTCATGTTCGACTTGCAGTCACCTATGATATATCTCCTTGCGCTGCCTCAAGAGGGAGCAAGCCCCAACCATAACAAGGTAGATCTTAGATGCATGGAGTATGGAATCACTCATCTCTTTGTCAATTGCCCTAGACAAAAACATCCTCTAGTTTGCCAATCCATCCTCTACTTTGGCAAATCTATGAGAGTTGGATCTCATGTTGGACTTGCAGTCACCCATGATATATCTCCTTGCGCACTACCTCAAGAGGGAGCACGCCCCAACCACAACAAGGCAGATCTTAGATGCGTGGAGTGTGGAATCACTCATCTCTTTATCGATTGCCTGAGATAGAAACCATCCTCTGGTTTGGCAATTGTGCCATCAATCCCATTGGGGTTGTTTGGTGTCAAGACACTCGATGGGGAGGCCATTCCCACTTCATTGCATGTCATGACCCACCACAGATGAAGAACACCAGCATATCATTGCCAAGGTCTAGCAACTTAGATGCAGTCTCAATCGAGAAAAAGAGGCGTAGACGAAGGAAAAAGAAACCAAATGCAAAAATCACACTAAAAACGGAGAGTGCCATGACGTTTCCTGCTAGAAAAAAGGTGAGAGATGCAAAGGTAGAAATGTCAGCTCCAAAAAACACAATATTAGTGAGTTTGGGAATCTCCCAATTTCCATTTTTTGAATACTAGAAAGGTGGCACTTGGATAACATTCCCATAAGTTTCTCAAAACCATATGATGTGACCTATCATTGGAAAGTGCTTGAAAAATGGAATCTATTGAGCTATAGAGCGCTCAATTTAGAGTTATAGCGTTCAAGTATAACAAATCCAAAGATTTGACCATGTGTCCCAAACTTATGGGAAATTCCCATATTCCCCAATATGGTGTTAAAGACAGCTGAGAAGGGAAGTGCGCAGGTTTGTGAGTACCCCAACCCCAAGTGCCAACTTGAAGCCATTGACAAAAGTGAAGGAGTGGGTGAAAGAGGCCCAAGAACACTTAAAAAATGCTGAGTCCATATTGAAAGATGAGATTGATGATCTCTCAAGTGTAAGAGCACCAGTCTTGCCTCCACGACCAAGGTCAAGAGACGCAACTGTGCCACAAGTAGTACCGCTTAAAGAGCGCCTATATGCTATGGGCCAACAAACCAGTTAGGCCTATTGGCCAGGAAGTGCAAAGTTAGGAGAGAGAGCCAGTCAACAACCTCCTCGCCATGCTAGTAACCATCCTTGTGACACTAAACCTAGGAGATCTACTTAGGTAGCATCCGATGCTATGGCAAGAACTAAAGCAATGGGTTGAAGGTCCAATGGAGAAAATGGCAACTGATCTACACTACCACGACGCACTGACTTGGATACCCAGCCTGACTTGCACTTGATACCCAAGTCCTTACACGTCAACACTTTTTGGAAAGGCACTAAAAGGCATGCAACCTTGCTGGTCCTAGCCATAGGAGACACTACAAGAAACGGAATTGTAGATATGAGAGTAGGAGTTAGTGTGATAAACCATGTCGTACTCTAGGATTGGGGTAATCCACTTGTTGAGAATGCTAGGTTCAATGTCACCCTAGCCAATGGAATGAAAGTGCGGCCATTTGGAGTGTTGAAGAACTGTTCATTGAAGATTCCAAGGATCCAATTCTCCATTGACTTTATAGTCATGAAGGGAGTGGACTATGAGGTCCTGTTAGGCCGGCCTTGGATACGCAATGCACAGGTCATAGAAGACTGTGGCAATGTTTTGATATTCTTGGGAAATAGAACACAAGCAATAAGAGTAGAGATGGATACATGGAAGACCACACTAGTTGACCTGGACGCCATCTCCACCATGCTGAAGGATGACACACAGAGTAAAAACTCTTACAGGCCACTCACAAAGTATATCCCTTGCCTAGGGGATGAGTGAGATTGGATGCATGTACTTACTACAATTGATCTGCCATTCTTAGATGAGGAAGAGGAGTATAATCAAGCTGTGGAGAAAGAGAGAGTGCCCAAGAAGGAGCTTGCAATGCCACTTTGCATGATGGCCAGAAGCCCTTGCAGCCAATCCAAACTTGTCACGTTCCATGTCCCTAGCAATAGGCCAGAACTCCAAGAGGTCTTGGAGTACCTAATGGGAAAGTTAGCTAGCAACCTTGCTTCTAACTTGAAACCTCTCAACAATCTCTTGGATGAATCCAAGTGGTCATGAGCTAAGGTGCACAACCTAAACTTGATGTACAATCGTACCTTAGTCACCAATAAAAAGAAAACACAGCACCAAGACTTATAAGATGATGAGCAACTAGATGAAGATAGTTCTCATGATGACGAATACAAGGACTTCTACTCCTTGAGTACTGAGGTCTACCACCCACTACACAAGCCTTCATTGCTAGAATCCCCTCTCAGGTACTAGTGGCCACTATTATGGATATCGAAGATGAAGATGAGAAAGCAATAGAACCAGCTTACCTAAGCATAATAGTCACTGCCAAGCACACACCCTCAATGCAGTGATCAATGAGGAAGCTAACTTTAATGTCCTAACTCATGATCATTGGATCCAAATTGGCAAATAGCAGTTACAGTCCAATGATGTCAAACTTAGCTTATTTGGGGGCCGATCATATGCACTTTTGAAAAAGTGCAAAGTTGCAATCTCTATCAAGTCTAAGAGCATACCAATGATCTTCTATGTGTTGCCAAACACTAAAGATGAAGATATGGAATTGCTATTGGATATGCACATTTAAAAAACAAGATTATTGCAATGTCGACCTATGAGTCCCAACATATTCACCTCGCCATAGGCAACGTACATATAGCCAGCGCTTTCAGTAAGGGCTGCGCGACTCCTTCAAAGTCCGCAAAGCTAGCGGTAGAGAAACCCACCATCAAGTCTAAGGAGGGGGGTCATGACCCATTGTCGCACAAAAAAAACATGGGAGTTCATTAAAGTCACTCGCCACAGGGACACTTTGTGAGATGGAAGCAAAGAATGATGAAGAGTACTCAACACAAGATAATTATCCATAAGAAGAAGTTTAGATACAAGGCAAATGTGAAAACATACTCATTGATTAAAGATATGGTCAATATACATGTTCAAAAGACTCTTGGTCAAGGGGAGTTAAAGGATATGATCAAAAGACATATGAAGAGCTTGAGATGAATCTTGTGGTGACAAATTGTTCATTAATATGATACCGCTCACCAATATGATTTCCTCCTCTTCATTATGAGCTTTCCCTCAACTTCTATCATCAACAAGAGACGGGTAGTAAAGATGATGAAGCCGTTAAAGAGAAATTTGCCATATCTCTTTAAGGCAAGCAAAGGATCACTAGGCAACTAGAATTCAAGGTCATAGTCTCGATTTAAAAGAGAAGAGAAGAAGGTGGAATGTGAGGACTTGATGGAGAGATCTTCGAAGAGGGCAAGGAACTCATAGCTCATACTCAATAGCCGCCCCCATAGAACTTGATGGCGATATCTTTGAGGAGGGCATGGAGCTCATAGCTCAAACTCAATAGCCACTCCCATAGAACTTGATGGCGATATCTTCAAGGAGGGTGAGGAGCTCATAGCTCAAACTCAATAGTCACTCCCATAGAACTTGATGGCGATGCAAGGCTCATCTATTGCCTCCCTTTTATAGATTTTCTCTTCTACTCTCACATTGGGTTTTTTGCTTTTGGCCTCTCAAAAAAAAAGAGGCTATTTTATTATGTTTGGCTCGTAGAACGTCAAAGCTAAGTTTTCAAAGCTTAAGCTTAAATGGATAACCTTTAAAAGCTAAAATTCTTGATATGCCAGCAGGTCTTTTTGCCTACTCATCAAAGTCACCATCTTGTTGGTCATCTTCATCGTCATCCTATCTATCAACTCACTACCTTCAGCATTCTCTTCCCAACCACAAGAGACCACATAGAAGTTGCTTCCTCTTCCTCCGAGTCTGCAGGTAAAGGAACACATGTACTTATCTCCTATGAGCATTCACCATTCGAAGACCCCTTCAATGAACCAACAGTTTCATTCATCATAGACCCATTCACTGGATTGTGATTTAAATCACTCTTATTGTGTATCACTGTTGAGTTTCGGCTAGAGAGAGCAACCTGTATTCTTACATTTTCTTTTACATCAGAGCCATGGCATAGGGCAGTAGTAGCCTCATCATGTATTACAGCTTCAATTTCGCAGTTTATGCTCACTAAATCTGCCTATATCTGAATTGGTGAGTCCGCTTTATTGGCACTCAAGGAAGCATTCCCATTAGTGGCTGCTTTTTTTTTCTAAGGGCATTGAAAAAATCACTTTTGTTTTAGGCCTGTACAAAAATCCATTTATCTTCTACAATATCTTTTAATCTCACTCTAGCTGCAAAATCTAAAGCACTTGCTCCTAGTTGTCTTTGATCTTGTAAGTTTTTGCATTTACCCTGGCTTCTTGTTCCCATAACATTTGTTACGTATGTGTTAGCATTTGCAACTCCATGTGAACTTACTTGAGAACCATTGCTCTGGTCAAATTTTGGGGTTTCTTAAACTGTTACACCATCTTTATTAGACTTTTGAAATAGTAGCTTCCCTTGGCGAGTTTTGGGAGTACCTGGTCTACCACAGATCAGAGGTCAGTGAAAAGAATTCATCTAAATAAAGCTTTTCAACTGACTAGACTTGATGGAAATTTTCACCCCTGAATCAGCTCGACACAGAGACTTGGATTTGTTCTTGTCCACCAAACTCATTGTCTTAGGTAGAGTTGGAGTCACTGGAATCAACTATTGGGATTGCTTCAAGGCAAGCTCATCCAATCTTTGGGTTTCCACAGCTGGGGCTGAGGAGGTGTCCGAACTTTAGGAGGATTCTAAGTCAAAGCCTCAGTCATGTTCAAGGTTGTCATAGGAGCTACAGGAACATGCACAGTAGAACAACTAACATCATGCAGCCTAAGTTACTAGCAAGATGAATACTTGTTGTAGAGCTACTTCCAGGAACACTTCCATTGGAGGAAGGAGCCTCTGCAACAAGTGTTGAGCTCCAAATATCAATACTTCCAAGTCCCCCACTAGGAATTGGTGTAGTTGAGAGAGGTCCACTTAAACCCCCAAGCAATCTAGGTGATGAAGCTCAAGTCCACCCTAGAAGGCCCTTGTCTTGAAATATGATCCCATAGATTGCAAATATTCATTTAATTAAGGCAATCCCAAATCTTGAGCTATGACCCCTGTAGATACTTTACTCCTACGATAGGATGTGATCAACCATTGTGTACGAGCTTTCTCTTGAGAGATCTCATTGTCACCTTAGAAATATTGGCGAACACAAACTCATAGTCCTCCCAAGCTCATGACAAGGAACGTACTTCCATTGCTAATGTCTCATTAAGGAAGCCTAGGTCCAACCATTCATAGCTCCTAGCTAGCATGGTGAATGTCACATCCAAGCATCTGATACATGTGACCAAGTCATCCCCCGTGTTCTCACAGCAAGATTAGAAGCCAAGGTAAGAATGGATCTCAGTTCATAAGAGGGTTTCAGGCTTGCATGGGAGATTGGGGTTTGGTTAGCTTAACCACTAATTCTTGTCTTTTGGGTTGTTTAATGGGGTGCCTGTAGGTCACTTGTGTGGTGGATTGGGCTTGCAGCTCAGTTGATATACTGCTCTCAGTAGGATGTGGAGTAGTTGAGGCACTGGAAGCGCTAGGTTGACATGGCCCTAGGGCTAGCTAGTTGCAGCTTTGGTCGATAAACTCACTGAGGTTCTATGGATTTGGTGCTTTTTAAGTCAATGGATTTCTCATTCCTAGTTAGCTCACTGCTTTATGGAGATGGGCACTGGAGGGAATGGATTGAGGGGCATGCGTGCTGCTCCTAGTCTTGGGCAACCAAATCCAGTTGTTGCCTTCATAGTAGCCTTGAGCACACAACAGATCTTTGGGTACCCATCATAGCTTGATTGTTCGTCTACTTGGGTAGCACCAACTTTGTCTCCTTGGCCTAGGATGTGATGTTTCATGGTTATGAGTTCATGTGGTATGGCTTCTAGGCAACTTCTACATGTGTCATTTGGGCACCCATTTGAGCTGATGTTGCTACTCAGTGGTCTTGGATGTTTCTCCTTTGCATTGTGATTGGTTTGTCCTGGTAGGGTAGGACAAGTTATAACCCCCCTAGACATTGCATTAGGTTCCTCTACCCGCGCCATTGCAGGTTTTGATGGAGTTGTGTCACCCTTGTTGAAAGCTGTCACTATCCAAACATTGCCAATGGCAAGGTGAATATACTATGAATCATAGTAAACATTGCAATGGCCTCTATAGGGTTGAGTGAGGTCAAAGTTTGTCAAAATTTGATGTTATGTTTCCATCCGATTTGTAGGTTTTTTTGTCCAATTTCAAGAATCGAGTGTTTTGTCCAAGTGGTTGACTCGAACAATTTGAGTGCGAGTACCTAATTTTAGGCATCTAAGTGTTTTGGATCATGTTCAAATAGCCATCCGAGTCAAATGGTTCAATTGGCAAGTTTGACTTGGATGAACGAGGTGTGTCGGAGTGGACAAGTGGTCCGAGTGTCCGAGTCCAAGATTGGGATTGTTCAAGTCATAGCAGGGTTGTTTGAGTTCAAGTGGCCTAGTCTAAGTTCAAGTTGGACTTTCTGAGTCAGAGTGGAACTTGTGACTCAGAATGTCCCAATGGTAGTGGGACTCGCACAACTATGGAATCCGTCCAAACGCAACGGCTGAGGATTTCAAAATGATAAAAATCTTCCCAAATCTCACATGCATCTTGATCAATCTTCCATCCACAATACTAGAATAAATTATCCAACATAAAGGCACACCAGAGCTTACTTGTCAAACTTGAAGGCATCTTGGTGAAGATCACCAAGTAGAAATGCTATCCAGTCCTATAGCTTTCTCTCTCTGTCAAGCTTTCTCTTTCTCAACTCTAAAATGACAAATGAGCTCTCTCTTTGCCCTCTTGGCTTCTCAAACCCCTAGTTATTTAGTCTTCCACTCCCTTTCTTCTTTCTTTCCTCTCTCAATGCATTGAAACCCCTTTTTCTCCCTTTTTCACTCTGTTTATAGTAGTAGCTCTACTGTATATTTCTCTATTTTTCCTTGTTTTTCCCTTATCAAATCACAAACAAACATTTAAACTAATCCAATCTACTTACCTAAATCCAAAAAACTAGAAACCTTATTTGAAAAGGAGATCAAATACCTCATCAAACTCCCTCTCTCCCTACCTATTACCTCAAGCATTGGTTCAGGGAAAACCCTACTTCAATGCTTGATTCGGAGTATGCAAGCACTCAAAGCTTGAATCCGTTGGTCTTGGCAATTGAATCAAGATGTGGAGCTTTCGCTCGATTGCCAAGATCCATGGATTGCTTATTGTTTCAAGCATTTCAAGTCAAGTGCAATGTCTACCTCTCACATAGTTGTATGCACTCTCACAACTACGAGTGTAGTGAGATTACCTCCATGCTCGATCGAGTGACCTCCTCCCTCAAGCACTCTAGTATCTCCACAATTCAATTGCAAGCTTCAAGCAAGCTCAATCATCAAGCTTCAAGTTTCACACTCCATTTCCATACGCGTGAGTTAAGAGAAGAGAAGAGAAGAAGATGGAGAGCTTCTCCACCACAGTCCCTCACCCTCACACACTCACTTCCTCTCCCAAGCACAAGCACAAGCATAAGCAAGTAAGAGCAAGAAGAAGAAGAAGAAGAAGAAGAAGACGAGAGCTACTTTTGGCCACACACAAAAACAAGATTCTTCATTCACTTTTTTCCTTTTATACAAAACCCAAACCTCATCCCCTTTGGGCACCCATCCCTTTTTTACATGCCCGGTTATTTAAGCCTAGGTTCTCTTTTCATATTCCCTTCCTATTTGCATTGTGCCTTCATCCATGCTCGTCTACATTTAGAAATTGCACAGGAGGGAGCTTGGCACTCTTTTACAAGGATTTGAGTGTGTTTTTATATTTAAAATGTGCATTTTCTCTTTTACACTTGCCCTGAACTTTTAAGGTTGTCCTTGCTCTTTTTGCCTTTTTCCCTCTTATTTCTTAAGCCACGGGGTAACCGACTTTTCCATTTTTCCCTACATCTTTTAAATTTTCTTTTTACTTTCTTTTCACTAGGATTAAGACTTATCTAAAGCTCCAATGTTTGAGGTTGTGCTCTTTCTTGTATGCTTTGAGTTTTGAGGTATCTATTTTAGCCTAGCTCACACTTTCTCAATTTCTCTCTTTCTCTCTATCTCTATCTCTCACTCTCTATCTTCCTTCTCTCTCTCTCTCTTCTTTCCTCTTGTCTCTTCCCCTCTCTCCATCTCTCTCACTCTCTAGATTGTCTCTCTCTTCTTCTCTCTTGTCTCTCCCTCTCTCTCTATATCTTATCTCTTGCTCTTTCTCTCTATCTTCTTTCTTTCCCTCTCTCTCTCTCTCTCCCCCTCTCCCTATGTCTTTTCCTCTCTATCTTCTTTCTCTCTTCCTCTTTCTATCTCTCTCCCTCTTTATCTATATATATTTTCTAATCCATCTCACCCTCACTTCATGTCCATCCCCTTATTCTTTCTAGCCCCACTCCTTGGCTCTCAATCTCTCTCTTCATACTCTCTCTCTCTCTCTCTCTCTCTCTCTCTCTCTCTCTCTCTCTCTCTTATTATCTTCTTCCTCTACTTCTCTCCCTCTCCCTCTCCCTCTCTCTTTTTTCTTCTCTTTCTCTACTTCTCTTGCTCTATCTTCCATTCTTCCTCTTCCTCCCTACTTTTATTTTCTTCATTTCTTCCTCCATTTCTCTCCCCCTACCTCTCTCTTCTCCCTAGCATGCTACCAAAAACAAGACTAGCTCATTATGCCTCAACCTAACACTTATATAGTATTATATAAATGCTAGTGATCTTTCATTCCTCCTCTTCATCGTTGCTTGCATGCACTCTCTCACACTTCCAATTATTCTTATGACGGAATTCTTTATCAAATTTCTATTGGGATTATGGAGTTTGGGATGCTACGGGGAGCATTAGATTGGAGAGGGGGAAGTCATGATGCTTATGAGGGGGTGGCAACATAATTACACAACTACTGATTTGACTATTTCTTTTAAAAAATATTTGAAAGATTTTAATCCTTATAATTTTTCCCTCGAAATCCACATTCAAGTGCGGGTGTAGAATATTACATCCTCTCCCCTTAGAGGAATCAATATATCCTCGTCGCAAAGGTAGGAGGTAAGTTGGATTATATGACTTGTGGATTAAAGTCCATTACACTTCGGATTCATTACTTTGATCATGCACCACTAGACTTAGCCTCTTAAGTATTCAAAATTTTAGAAAACCCTCTGATCATGCTCTTATACAAGATAAGGATCGATCTAAATTCGGGCTCCTAATTCTAAGCTAGGGTCACCTGCTACCATTAGCTTATCTAGAGTCAATCTTTTAGCCACTACATTTGCAAGTTAACTCAAACTAAAGTAGATCAATACTACACTTGGTTAATAGTGAGTAAGAAATGATGGGGAGTGGTACATGTCCATCCCTCTACCCATAGGATATAGTCTCAACTTTGGTCCCCTAAAATGGCATTGATCAAGATCTAAGACAACACACTAGGTAGTCAAGAATTTGGCATTTTCCTACTTCTAGTTCCTTGAAGGAAAACCCTCAGCTCACTGAGACTACCCATCTTTAGGATGGACCCATTGGGGATCCCACTCTCACTTTTGTCAAGGGTAATTTTTAGTTATCTAACTATCCTAATACATTTATGTTTGATATGGAAAGACAAATTTCTTAATTAACTATCAAACATTGATTTATTAACATAAATTAATTCATAACATAAAGATAGTATCAAACATTCCTTTGAAAATAGTTACAAAACAAGAATATTTATTCTATACATTCTCTAAGGCATAATGCAATCTTGGCATTCCGTTCGTCAACCCAGGGCTCTATCCAAATCTCATAGCACACAATCCACCAATCCACTCATATCTAGAATCAAGGCTTTCCAGAAATTCCATTCAAAGCTTGTAGGGGTTAGGTTGGTTCTTGATAGACCAAAGGGATGTATGGCCACCTTGGTACCCTTATTGCCTCCTTAGCCTAACATCCTTGCTACCAAGAGACCTCTTGGATCCAGGGCTGGGGTCCTAGCCTCCTACGTGATTAAACTAGCCCCTTGATGAAAGGCTCTTGCCACTAACCTAGGGGAAGGTCTATGCATAACCATAATTCCATGAATGAGAGAACAATAACTTTTGTACAAATACATAATCAAGAAATTAGCCGATCACTATCTACAAGAAAAACATTCGTTTTCCACAATATTAAGCCAAACATTTACTTTGAATACTTCATAAGAATCAATCAACTTATCTCGATTAGGAAAACCATCTCTTTTCCAAAAAATCAACCTTTTCTTAAAATGGAAAAATCAAAAAATCAAAAACCATGTCCTTTGGATACTTTGCAAAAGAAGATACAATTTGTAGTTATCCTTACTTAGAATGCAATCACATAAGATTCCTCTTCAAGTAAATCATTCTATTCAAGTCGTTCATGCTACTCTTGTTATAGTATTCTAATCTTTTCTTTCACCAAATTATTGCTTATATTTACCTACTAGATCATATATCCTTTTTAATAAAGTCTAACTTTATAAGAGGAACCTGGAAGGCTTGCAATGATGCAAGTGGAATGGACACATCATAGTTGCATTGAGTGTTATGTATTTGAGGTGTTCCTCTTGGGAGCCATCATGCATCTCAAGATCCTTGGCTCTTTCTTTATCCTTGACAATATTTGTGCTTATCTTCAGCTCCAAGGTTTGAGGTGATGCTCCTTCTTATATGATTAGAGTTTCGAGGTACCTAAAGGATTGGTTTAGCTAAAACTTCCTCAAATTCTCTCTTTCCCTCTATCTCTATTTCTTTCTCACTCCCTATCTTCCTTGTCTCTCTCTTTTCTCTCCAACCCTCTCTCTCTATCTCTTATCTCGATCTACTTCTTTCTCTTTATCTTCTTTATTTCTCTCTCTCTCTCTCTCTCTCTCTCTCTTTATATATATATATATATATATGTGTGTGTGTGTGTGTGTGTGTGTGTGTGTGTGTGTGTGTGTGTGTGTGTGTGTGTGTGTGTGTGTGTGTGTGTGGTCCTCTCCATCTCCATCTATCTATCTTTTCTCATTCCTCTCTTAATTTTCCTCACTTCTTGTCTATACCCTTATTCTTTCTCTCCTCACTCCTTGGCTCCCTATCTTCTCTCTCTCTCTCTCTCTCTCTCTCTCTCTCTCTCTCTCTCTCTCTCTCTCTCTCTCTCTCTCTTGTACCTCTCTATTCTTTTCTTCTCTTCCTCTATCTTCCATTCTTCCTCTTACTTCCTACTTGTCTTTTGTTCTTCTCTTCCTCTACTTCTCTCCCTACCTCTCTCTTCTCCCTACCATGTTGCCAAAAACAAGATTAGCCTATTAGGACTTAATATAAGTCATGTATAGCCTTATATAAGGATACTAATGTTTCATTCCTCCTCATTATTGTCGCTTGCATGCACTCTCTCTCACTCGCAATGATGCTTCTATGGTAGTACTTTGTCATTTCATTTCTATGGTGATTAGTGAGTTTGGGATGCCATCAAGGTAATGTTTGATTTGAGAGGAGAAAGTAGTGTGATTACAAGGGTTGGCGGGTTGTTTAGATAATCCAACATCATAATTGCTCGCTCCTATCACATAGGAGTGAGGTCAAAAATAGGGTATTCCCTCTATCCCTCGGAAGGTCATGGAAATTGGCACCAAGGCAAGAAAGACCCAAGAAGGGCGAATGTTAAGCATTCAAAGATAGGAACTCCACCTTAGCAAATTTCCAGAGCTCTCACCTTCATTCTTGTTTGTGCTTGTAAATCTAGAATCACTGTCTATGAAAGGAATGTATAATCCAAGCTCAGAAAAGAAATTTGAATAATGAATCAAGTTGAATTCATGGAGGGCGCGCCAAGCTACCCCCAACTGGTCACCAACCCTAGCCAAAGGGGTTCTAAATAACCGTGATGGGAACGTGGACCAAACCCACCATAAGAGGCCTCTTTGTGGGTTGGTTTGAATGTAGGAGGACGCTTGGATGCTAGGGGGGCTCTGGTTGTAGATTCCTTGTCTCTAGGTCCTACTCAAACAATCTATGTGATTCAAGATAGATTCTTGAGGCCCTGTTACTAGTACAAGGGCGAAAAATTGGAGGAAATAAGATCCATCCTCATAGATTGCGGAAATCTATCTTTTTGGACAAGATTTATATCTCAATTAAGATGCTAATATAAAGTTTACTTCCAAGGAACTTGTTTGAAGAACTGATTTTGTATCAGTGCCATAAGTTATGTGAACGAACCCAATTCTCTAAAAGGCTTAATTAAGGAAGTTGGTTTTAGATGTCACACATAAATGCGATGGGACCTAATTAGATAACTAAAGAATGCCTATTGAGGAAACTGGGTGGGCGGAACCCCCGATAGGTTTGTCCTATGGAAGGGTGGTCCTAGAAGACTAGGAGGCTTCTCATAAGGTTCTACAGTCATACGAT
Organism: Lygodium microphyllum; assembly: GCF_053477565.2. Classification (NCBI taxonomy): domain Eukaryota; kingdom Viridiplantae; phylum Streptophyta; class Polypodiopsida; order Schizaeales; family Lygodiaceae; genus Lygodium; species Lygodium microphyllum. Next base: position 89,795,185 of record NC_141157.1, read on the forward strand.
CCTTAGGTGCTATTAGGTTAGATCCAGATTCATGCGATTTTAGGGGACCGGAATGGGACTATGCCCTATAGGTAGGGAGGTTGAGAGGTGCATTTGATGGGAAAGGCGAGAATGTGAAAGTCGATGGAGAAATTCGGATCAAATCCATGGAAGATTATTTTACTACTGCTAGAACTGTCCTAGCCAACCAAGCCATGATAGCTTAGCTAAAATTAATTGGCGAAGCTCGACTCTGGTGGAAGCACTAGTGCCAAGATCAAGGCGTCCCTAAAAATACCATTACTTGGGATTTGTTGAAAGAAGCTATAAGAGGAATATATTTACCTCTATCTTATCACACCCAAAAGATGAATGAGTTCTTTAATTTGAAGCAAATGGGACTGACCATGGAAGCATATTACTCCAAGTTTGTTTCACTTCTTAAGTATGCACTCCCCATGGATATTGTTCAACAAGTGTCCAAGTTTTGGAATGGGCTAAATTCTCCTCTGAACACTCGTTTGGAATCAATGCACCCAATAGACCTCCAAGATGCTTTGATTCGAGTTGCTCCTATTGTGCGGGAAGTACAATTAAATCCTAACAATAATAATTTTGGGAGCTACAATAACCAGAATAAAGGAGGATTCAAAGGTCAAGAAAAAAGATCCCAATGCCAATTTTACCAAGGTCAAAAGAAAAATACAAAATCCAATGTAGTTGGAAATTTTGTTCCTACCCAGGGAAACAAGGCCAATTTCAAGGTGAAGGCAGAGCTGCCCAAGGCCATGGTCAAGTAGCTATGGCAAGAGAAAGAACGTCAAATATTACCCTAAAAGAGAGTAATAAGAAGGAAGACCCTACTACGGAAGAAGATATTGAAAGAGCAATTGTTTATGATTCATTCCACACGAAGGTTCCAAATCGTCAATATTTAGTAATACAGACACTAGCTAGTCACCAAGGTAAATCATTTAAAGTTTTGATTGACTGTAGAAGTACACACTCATTTATTTCACCCAAGTGTACTAAGAAGTTAGGAATGGATACAATAAATGCATCAAAACTGCTTGTGGAATTAGCAAATGGAAAGGAAGTACTTTCTACACAGTAAACTGCCAAGGTAGAGTTTAACCTAGGAGAAAACCTTTCAAGTATGAGGTTCAGAGTAATGAACTTAGGAGTTTATGAATGTTTACTAGGAATGGATTGGTTGATTCCCAATGATACTCATATCCATTGTGGAAAATTTCAAGTCACATTTCAAGATTTGACCTGTGAACTAGCAACACCATGTGAAACAAGGAAACCTAAAGTATAATTAGCAAAAGCTTCTCAAATTGTGAAAGGCTTGAAGCAAGGATTACCTGTTTACTTGATCAAGCTTAATAAGGTAAATCAACCTGGTCAGTAGACAGAAGAAGTATCATCTTGGTTTAAAAGAGTATGCCCACATATTTTGTGAAGAGATAACTGAGCTACCTCTGGAAAGAGAAGTCCAAACTCATTCCAAGAGTAGCTCTAGTGGCAAAGAGACCTTACAAAATGTCTATTCCTGAAGCCATCGAACTAAAAGAACAACTCAAAGAACTGCTAGAACAAGGGTATATTTGGCCAAGTAGTTCACCATGGGGAGCCCCAGTATTATTCCAAAAAGACAAAAGATGGAACTCTCCATCTTTGTATTGACTACCAAGGGCTAAACTAGATAACAATTAAAAAATGAGTACCTAATCCCGAGGATAGAGGAGCTTCTTGATTGTCTACAAGGAGCAAGGATCTTTTCTGAGATCGATCTTCAGTCAGGATATTATCAGACCAGAGTCAAGAATGAAGATATTCCAAAGACTGCTTTCAACACAAGATACGGTCATTTTGAATTCATCGTGATGTTATTTGGGTACAAATGGCCCAGCTACCTTTAATAGGTTAATGCAAGACATTTTTCAGAACTCATCTTGATGGCTTTGTTCTGGGATTATTTAATGACGTCCTAACTTATTCTAATGAGGAAGAAGATCATGAACCACATCTTCGCATTGTCCTAGAGACAATGAGAACACACAAGTTGTATGCCAAGAAAATGAAGTATGCCTTGAACTTCAAAAGGAAGATTGAGTACTTGAGATTCATAGTGTCTGCTAAAGGTATATCAGTAGATCCTGTCAAGGTCAAAGATGTTCAAGATTGGCCACCCCAACCGCTATCAAGGAAGTGAGAAGTTTTCTAGGTCTAGGCAGAATGGTATAGGATATTCATCAGAAACTATGCCCAAATTGCAACACCTCTTATAGACCTACTCAAAAAGTAAGTTGCCATTATCTAAACGCCAATTGAATAGTCTAGTTTTGAGCAACTAAATCATAGTTTGGTAAGTGCTCCTATTTTAAGGATACTTGACTTAAGCAAGGAATTTGAAGTTGTCACAGATGCCATCTCTCTTGCATTGGGATGCATACTAATGCAGGAAGGTCATCCTATAGATTACTCTTCAAGAAAATTGAAAACCCATGAAAAGAGATATGCTACTCTCATGACCTAGAGTTGTTAGCTGTGATTCATGCTCTCAAATTATGGAGACATTACTTGCTTGGAAATAAGTTTTCCTTAGTCATGGATCATAAAGGTCTTAAGTGGATTTTTACTCAGCCTGATCTTAATATGAGACAATGATAGTGGATCAAAATTCTGTAGGAGTATGACTTTGAAATTAAGTTCAGACCTGGTAAAGAAAATGTAGTAGCAAATGCCCTTAGCCATAAGGCCTTCCTTAATGCTCTTATCACTAAAGACCATCTAGGGCAAAAACTCTGGCTACAATGGTATCAATGCCAACTAATCCTATCATCGAGTTGACCAAGGATGAAGCAAATAAGAACCCAGACTATCAACAATTGCTTTGGGAAGCTCAGAATAAGGAACAAGATTCCAAACTCAAGACTAATTATCAAGATTTCTCTACAGATGAAGACAAAGGACTTGTTTATTTCAAAATGAGACTATGCATTCCTTCAAGTCAGACTCTCAAGAGAGAAGGATACTTTGGGAAGCACATGACTCTCCATTTTCAGGACACCGCGGTATGCAAAAACTCTAAATGTTGTTAGGAAAATCTAATACTGGCAAAGACTCAAGGGCGATGTACTATGTGTCACTGAATGTCTAAATTGCCAAAGGGTAAAATCTGAACGTGTCAAGTTACCAAGAAAACTCCATCCACTTGACATTCCCCAGATGAAATGGGAGTTTATTAGCAAGGACTTTGTAGTTGGGTTACCTTCTGTACAAGGAGGATATAACTCAATAATGGTGATAGTAGACATGCTAACAAAGGTTGAGAGGTCGCTCATCATATTCCAACAAAAACCAATTACAAAGCTTCATATATTATAAGAATTTTTGTAAAATAGATTTTTAGGTTACATGGGTTACCTAAACGGATCATTAGTGATCGTGATTCTCTTTTCACATCACATTTCTAGAAGAGTTTATTTGAAGCCATTGGAACCCAGCTTTGTTTCAACACTGCTTATCATCCACAAACTAATGGGCAAACAGAATGAGTTAATCAAGCAATTGAGGATATTCTCCATGATTGCACCAAGGAACCTAAAAGGTGGATTCAGTATCTACCCTTAGTGGACTTTGCTTATAATGCCTCCTATCATCGAAGTATTCAGATGACTCCATTTCAGGCACTATATGGTCAAGATTGTCGTATGCCACTTAATTTTTCCAATCCTACTCTAAGGGTAGAAGCTTCAAGAAAAATGTTAGAAGAAATGGATAATCAAATCAAGATTATCAAATAGGATATTCAAGCTACTAAAAAGGACTGACAAAAGATGTATGATGATCTAAAAAGGCAAGAACGAATCTTCAAAGAGGGATATATGGTTTTCACCTATGTCTATCCAAAAAAGAGTTATTTTTCTTTAGGAGAATTTAAGAAGCTAAGTCTAAGATATTGCGGACCCTATAAGGTTCTCAAGTGCTTAGGACCAAGCGCTTACAAGTTACAACTCCCCAAGAATATAAAAATCCATAATGTATGTCATATTAGCATATTGAAAACATACCTAGCTAACTCTAACCATATCCTTGATGATCAACAAGTTGTAATACCTAACCAAGGAGTCCTTAAGCTATAACCTGACAGAGTAATTGGTGTAAGGGAGAGAAAATTGAGGAGTAGAACCCTTAGAGAATACCTTATCTAGTGGAAGAATTATCCTAAAGAACATGCTACATGGATAGATGAAAATGTTCTTTATCAACGATACCCATGATTTCCCTCGAGATGAGGACATCTCGATTTCTCTAAGGGGAGGAGGATGTAATACTTCCATGAAATTAAAAATCAGTTAGTTAATTTGAAAGTTAGTTAGTCAATTAATAAGTTAGTAAGATTACTAACTAAAGACTAACTAAAGTAAAAACTCACTAACGCTAATAAATAATAATTTTTATTTTTATTTTAAATAATAATTAAATCGATGATTATAACCCAACCATTTTTTTAGATTGACAAGGACAGTTGCCACCTATCACGAAAGTCACAACATGAACGAGAATTATGAGTCATATTAGTCACTAGTGTTAATGTGTATAGTATGGATGGTCCAAAAATATTAGATTTTTGGACAAAACTAGCATATTTTAGATATTTTAGATATGATTTATTATAAATATCCTAAAAAGATATGGAAATTTCTAGAACATGATATTATGTAAAAAAAAAGTGAGTGATTTTTTCAGCTGGTTTTGAAGATTTAATGTAAAAAAAAGATTGGCAAAATCGTGTGCATCGCAATTGAAGTTTACAAGTAACAAATAGCACTTCAAACACGGAGAAGGAGAAGGAGCGATCAAAAACATTTCTAATCAAGTGTCTTGAAGTTTTACCCCCCTTTCGGAGCCAATGAAACCATCAAATTTGTGATTTGAGCATCAAATTGCATCTTAGAAGTTTCAGATTGCTAATTTTTCCAAGATCCCCTCCACAAAGAGCTCTTCTTCTCAGCCATCACAACCCTTCTTCTCTTATTTATCTATAAATATGGGACATGGGGAGTAGTTTAGAGAAGCACAAGGAGACCCCGAGAGGCTACGAGAGAGAGGTAGAGAGAGGAAGGTAGAAGGATACCCCCCCAAGAGAGTGTGAGAAAGATCTTGAGAGAGTGAGAGAGACAGAGATAGAGACAGAGAGAGAGAGAGAGAGAGAGAGAGAGAGAGAGAGAGAGAGAGAGAGAAAGAGGAGTTATCTCGAGAGGCTGCGAGGGAGAGAGTTAGCTCTCGATCCCCCTCTTCTTGGTCTTTAACTAAGCCATATTCTCTTATGCGCTCTCATCTCAAATTTATTATGCCTTCCCTTTCTCTGGAACACACACACGGATGATGGCTCCAAAGCGATGAGTTGGAAGGACCATGGGAACCACTACAACTGGTCAAGGAACAAGTATTGCGAGAGATACGAGAGTGCTCGAGGTTGTCAGAGTTGCCACTACCAATAACCGAACATCTGGTGTGGACAACACAATTGTAGTGGGAGCTCATGCTCAACCGCCAAGACCCACGGACCTCTTATTGCTTTAAGCACTTCAAGCTGAATGCTAATGGCTACCTCTCACATAGCCTATGCACTCTCATGCCTATCGGGTGTAGTGAGCTTACCTACATGCTGATCGAGTTGCCTCCTCTCCCGCACACTCCGGTAGCTCCATGATCCAAGTGCAAGCTTCAAGCAAGCTCGATCTTCCCACTCCAAGCTCCAAGCTCCATTTATGCGAGCAAGATAAGAGAAGAGAAGAGAAGAGAAGAGAAGAAGAGAGGAGAAGATGGAGAGCTTCTCCACCCCACGGTCCCTCACTGTCACACACTCACTCACTCACACTCTCACACTCCCTCTCTCAAGCACAAGCTCAAGCAAGCAAGAACAAGAAGAAGAAGAAGAAGAGGAGAGCTACTTTTGGCCACACACAAGAATGAGCTTCTCATTCACTTTTCAACTTTATATACAAAACCCTAAATCCCTTTTGGGCGGTCATCCCCTTTTCCCCTTTTTTACATGGCCGGTCGTAGCCTAGGCCCTTTTTCCCATTGTCCTTCTATCTTCCTAGCTTCCTTTCCACCGCCCGTTTACATTTACAAATTGCACGGCCGGCGCTCCTTGAATTAAACCATGATGCGCTTGCGCTCTTTTACAAAAGTTTTGACTTACGCTTTTCCTTGTGCGCCTTTCTTCCTATTTAGCACTCTTCTCCTTGTGCGTCTTTGTCTTCCGTTTCTCTTTGCCTTGGCCTTTGTCTTTGTCTTCTACTTTAGCTTTTCCGGAATTTCCACCTTTGTTCATTTGAGGGTTAACATTACCCCCCTCCTAGACGAGTGCCAGTCCCATGGCACTCACCGTCGTAGGTAGCAGGCGTTAGTATGCACCGAAGATGTGGGTGGCAAGGACGCCTGTGGTTGCCATGGCAGAGTGTTGGCAGTGGTAGGGAGGAAGGTCGTTGGGGGCACGTTGGTGGGTTAAGTGGTAGGTGGTAGGGCAATGGGAGTTGATGGTAGGGCTGTTCTTTGGGGGGGTTGCACTGATGGAGTACAAGTGGCAGTTTGTTGGGGATTTTGTACATGATAATTCTTGGCAGGCTTACAAGGTTATAAGGATAGGAATTCAGAGTTGAGTGTTGATGAAGAGCAAACGACACCTTCGTTGGAGTCTTCAATACTTGCAATTGAAAACCTCTCATAGGTGGTTTTTCCCTAGGGGTAGTTCTAGTCTTCTTTATCATGCACAAGACATAGTTTAATTAGTTTGGGAGACAGATCGAACTCTAATCAACGAACTCTAAGCAAGATAAGAGTATTGTCATGCACTTGAGGACCCAAACTATGTATATACTTTGGTGCAGATATTATGTGAGTGCTCGTGCATACTTAGATATTACGTAGGTAGAAGACCGCGGGCTGGTTTCTCATAACGACGTGTGGATGAAGCAAAGTCGTCCATGGTGGGAAGAAGTACACGTGAAGGTGTATGCGACATCCTGTGCATTGTGATTGCACGATGCAACATAATAGAACATAGGGATACTGCACTATTGGTAGCTAGTAGACAGTGGACTTGTGCGATGAGGACAATGTACTTTTCATGGCCATTCATGCAGTGCTTACCACAATTGATTGCAATGGTATTCAGGCAGAGTGCAAGAGGGAATTGTGTGAATGGGTCAGGGTGACAGGTCTAACCATAGGCGAGACAAGCTCCCTAGGTTTGTCATGTTCTTGATGTGCCCTGAACTATTGTGGGTGATGCTAGGGGGATAGGGGACTAGGGACGGAGCCAGCTGACCAAGGTCACTAGACGCATCTAATTTGCGGACCCCTAGGTGCAGTGTTGTGATCGTGGGTGTTTCTTATCTTTTCGTTCTTTTGTTTTCTTTTGTTTTCTTTTTTTTTCTGTTTTCTTTTTTGTTTCTTTTTCTTATGCATTTTTTCTTTCTTTCTACCTCTTTTTTTTTTTGACTTGCCTGAGTACAACCATTGCAATATGTTGAGGCTATCAACCTTTCAATGGGTTGGAAAATGTCAAGCTCTGAAGGCTCAAGAAATGGATATGACAGTGATGATTGTGCCCTAGCCTTGTTGTTAGAGAAGCTGTTGTTGCGATGTTGGTACGATTGAGGTAACAGCCGTCACGAGCTCACCACTATAGAGCTTGACCCAAGAAGAGAGCCTAGCCCATGACTATGCTTTGGTTCGTGTGATGTGGGCACTCACAAGGGTGATTTTTCGTGTTTGACAGCGTGGCTTTGTTGTGGTTCTTTGTGTGGTTGATGGTCTTGCAGTGACTTGGGCATTAAACATGTTTGCACGAAGACCTGTGTCATCCTACATCCACTTGTCACTACATGAGAGTATATGCAAGTTGCATGCGTCAAGTACAACGAACAAATGCAATCATGTCAAGATATAACTTTTCAAAATGCTATGATATTGATTACAATGCCTATTCCAATGCTTGTTAAAGAAGCGGCATATACTAGCGATAGGTAAAGGAAGTGTGTACAAGTGGGGAGCCTACCCCTTTAATCATCAAAAGACAAAAAGTTATGGCAGGACGACTTGTTAAGCTACTTGTATATCATAGGGGTTACTCGATTTGCACAAGGTAGGGTGAGTCTGGGTGGTTAGGCGTCTAAAGCTCTGTTGGTGAGGGGCTCTTGTGAGGTTGGGCAGGGAAGATGTCGGCCAGGACCTGAATGGTGTAGTCTCTGGCCGCGACCGTTTCCAAGATGCTTTTGAACAATGCATCGAATTCTTCCTTGTCTCGAGCTGCCCTTTCAGCCTTTGAGCACCTAGTGCCCGAGCGCCTATTGGGGGCTTGCACAACCAATGTTGCCACACCTTGTGTGCTTCTTTGAGCTTCTACTTCCCTGACCTAGGGATTCTTCAGCCTACATCCAGGGTGGTGTCGCTTGGGACCTTGTTTCTTTGCATACCTTTTGAGGGTAGGCATGTAGCGCACCGACGGAGGGGCGTGTGCTAGATGTTCTGTTAGCAGAGAGAGTCTTTGCAAGCCAGCTACCCTAGGTGCTCCATGTATTCCTCGTAGGGGGGCCTGCAAGATGCGAACCAAGGATTAGGCCTTGATACAGGATAAAACCATTCGCATGTAAAGGATTATAGTGTGGATTATCAAGCGCATATGATGAGAAGGGGAGGGGTGAGGCATGCAGTGCTTGTTGTAGAGGGATGGCCCCCATGATGATGTTCATTTAGCCTCCAGCCATTAGCAGATCTTGGCTCATGCTAACTTACGTGGACTGGTGGTCATGGATTGGGGTAGGGCTCATCCTCAGAAGGATAGACCGGAAAGGGAAAAAGGTGTATAGAAAGGGACTGCACCCTGTCTACACTATCAGAGATGTTGGTCAGGGCTTCCTATGGTGGTAATGAGGGGTGCATGCCCTCCTCCCGGAGGTGGAAATGGTCACACAACTTCTAAATATGTGGCGAGAGGAGGACTTGACGAGCTTAGCCTGTTGACCCCAACTCTTCTCCCTACGCTTGACTATTATTGCTTGTGTGTGTTGATAGTGTCTATACAAGGTTACAAAAGTCATTGTTTATTTACATACATATCCATGAATCCATGTCACTTCATGAGGATAAAAGCCAATTGTAGAACTGTGGATTGTATTGGAGTGTGGCACACACATCCAGTACTCATGGCAGCTTACTCAATACCGATAGATATTTTGCAACATCGAGTAGCATGGAACCTTGTCCGAGTCTACTGGCAACATGTAACTCCTCCTTAGCGAGAACCTTATCAAACAGAGAGTTCTCTTGGCTAGGTTCAGCTAAGTCTGTACCCCGAATGGTAGTCAACACTCGAAGGGAAGTTGGTGCCACATAGGTTGGGTCTCTTTGAGACCACCATTTGACCAATCGCTTCTCTGAGACTGTCATGATCTGGGGTCCTAGTTCGGCCATTGCAATGCGATATTCACACCAACGCTGTTCAAATTGACTTCGGCCCTCTGATAGTCACTTTATTTGCTCTATCTCTAAGAGATTTGGTTGGCAGAGCGCATCATTGAATGTGACAGTTAAGCGCAGTTCGTTGGCTTCCTCGCTAAATATGAGTTGCATGCGTTCATACAAGAGCATGTTATAGTGCTCGTCAAGATGTTCTTGCTCTTCCCAAGATAAGGGAAATGGCAAGTATTCTTCGAGCTGCTCTTTAGGGAATGCGCGCATGTTTGCCAGGACATAGACACCTGCGAACACTTCTATGTTCAACGAGGGCTTGCTCGGTTGCTATCTCATGCAAGGTTCTAGGAGTTTGCTTGGGCTTTAGCGTAGCTAGGGGCTCAGGCCTAGATGCACAAGTTTGGCCAATGCTAGGATTTCTTATGCTCTTGGGATTTCCATGTTTCTCTTGAGACTTCGTTATTGCGTCATGGTTCTCCTTGGATGTGACTGGTATAGGTTTGTCACCCTATTGTGACAACATTATATCCACTCTTGATTGGTCAATGCAAGTTCTATTGTCGGTGGATTGAGTGTTGTAAGCAACCATTGATGGTAACGACTGCTTTGATTTTTCAGAGTACACAGATGTGTCCAAGGTTTCACCGCTATTAGGAGAGGCATCAATGGGTTCATTGGTGGATGGACTCGATCCTTTATTCATTAGCTCTCCAGTGCTCTTCATCTCAATGTTCTTGGGATCCACAACCACTTGCAACTGTTGTTGTTTTCATTGTTTTCTCCTCTTTTTCTTGGTCAGTGAAGGTGCATCTCTCAACGACTCAGGTTCTAGACTAGGTCAACCGTTGATGTGCTTGGTTGGGCCTCAGCATTTCCTTTCTCTAGTATGTCCTCATGGGACATAGCCGTGGCCTGCATGAATAGCCTCGCCAGGTTGTGAGTGTTGAGATATCGAGCTCCACTCGTGATATGCCAGGGTGACCGTTGTGCATATATGTCACCGACTTGTCAGTTCTAGATGCGGTTGGTACACCGCCCATGAATAATAGCTACATGACAGCTATCCTTATCTACTCTAGTTCGTGGCTCAGTTAGTATGCCACCTTAGTTAGTTGAGTTTGGTTTGAGACCCATATATAGGGTTCTTCTATTTCTTTGTACTTGACTTCTTTTTGGCTTACATAACTAAGAAGAGGAAAACTGTTTTTTAGCCTCCACCTTTGTGTGTATTCCCCCATTGTGCAAGCAAGAAAGCTACAAGTGAGATTCCTTCCTTCTCTCCCACAATCTTGACATGGTATCAGAGCCTCGTTCGTGGTAAGGAGCTCAAGAAAGCAAGCCAAGCTCGCGGTGTTCTGGTTGAGATGCTCTTCGCGGTGAAGCAAGAGGGCAGTATATTTCGGGGCCATTTCGGGGCCTGTTTTGGAGGCGGAAGTTTTCTGCACGCACTCAAGAAAAAGCCCTGTTTTATGATGTGCGACCACTGTTCTTCAGATTTGCCCTTGTGAGGCTGAAGCTGTGTTTTCTGCAGTGACAGAATTTTTTGCAGTATTCTGTAATGGCGTCTGATTCTCTTTCACAGATTGTAACTGAAAAGCTTGACAAGAACTTCCAAGCATGGAAGTTTAGAATGACGAATTTCCTTATGGGAAAAGGATATTGGGAATTTGTTGCAGGAAATGAAGAAGAACCAGTTCTTCCTAATGTTCCCAATCAACAGCAAATGCAGGCATTTAAAGCATGGCATGAGAGAGCCAGGAAAGTTATGTATTGGCTGTCTATCAGTATTTCAGACTCTATGATTGTGCATATTCAGGATGCAAGTACGCCAAAGAAGGCATGGGATACCTTGTCAAAAATGTATAGCACAAATACGCAAGCCAGGAAAATGCAACTCAAGCAAGAGTTGCATAATGTGCAAAGAGAAAGTATGAGCATTAATGACTACCACATGAAGGTGAAGAAGATTGCAGATGCACTTTCTTCCATTTTAACTGCTCAGCGCTTTGCATCTAGGTCTCTGGGTCTCGTTGCTACCTACTTCAAGCTGCTAAGCGGCTGCTCCCTATTCTGTGTGCCAGAATCAAGTTCTGAGTGTCAGAAGGACTTTTGACAGTTTGCACTGCTGAGCTCTAGCCAGGTCATGTCAAATTTCTGACAATTTGATAAAATTTTACACTTGGCCCAGCTGGCCCGAATTGTAGGGTCCGAGTGGGTCACTCGAAGAGGCCGAGGTACATGGGCCAAGGGCCAAATTCATGACTCAGACGGGCCGAGGCAGAGCCTCGAACAAAGTCGCTCGGATAGGTTGGCTCGGACGGGCCCAATGGTCAATTCGAACGATGTCACTCGGACGGGCTGAGGCACTTGGACCGAAGGCCAAATATGACATGTGGCCGAGGGCCAAATCCTATGGCTCGGATAGTTTGGCTCGGACAGGCCGAGGGCTGAATTAGTCGATGGTCCAAATGGTCAACTCAGACGGGCTGAGTAGGTCTGGGCTGAGGGCCGATTAGGATTTCGAGCCGAGTGGGACGAACAAAAGAGGGCTGAGGGCCGATTCTGGGACTCAGCCTAGAAGCAACCGCTTGGACTGGCCGAATGTGGTGCGACGACGTTAGCGAGAGTTCGGTTTTGCTCCATTCTTGCAATTTAATCAATCATAGGAAGCATAAACCTCCAGATCCTATCTAAGGGGACCATCAAACGGAACCAAAATGTAGTGGGAGCTCACGCTCAACCGCCAAGACCCACGGACTGCTTATTGCTTCAAGCGTTTCAAGCCAAATGCTAATGGCTACCTCTCACATAGCCTACGTGCTCTCATGCCTACTGAGTGTAGTGAGCTTACCTTCATGCCGATTGAGTTGCCTCGTCTCTCGCACACTCCGATAGCTCCACGATCCAAGTGCAAGCTTCAAGCAAGCTCGATCCTCCCACTCCAAGCTCCAAGCTCCATCGCCGCGAGCAAGATAAGAGAAGAGAAGAGAAGAGAAGAAGAGAGGAGAAGATGGAGAGCTTCTCCACCCCATGGTCCCTCACCCTCACACGCTCACTTCCTCACACTCTCACACTCCCTCTCTCAAGCACAAGCTCAAGCAAGCAAGAACAAGAAGAGGAGAGCTACTTTTGGCCACACACAAGAATGAGCTTCTCATTCACTTTTCAACTTTATATACAAAACCCTGAATCCCTTTTGGATGATCATCCCCTCTTTTACATGGTCAGCTGTAGCCTAGGCCCTTTTTCCCATTGTCCTTCTATCTTCCTAGCTTTCTTTCCACCGCCCGTCTACATTTACAAATTGCACGGGTGAGAGCCCGGCGCTCCTTGAATTAAACCATGATGCACTTGCACTCTTTTACAAAAGTTTTGACTTGCGCTTTTCCTTGTGCGCCTTTCTCCCTTATTTAGGACTCTTCTCTTTATGCATCTTTGTCTTCCATTTCTCTTTGCCTTGGCCTTTGTCTTTGTCTTCTGCTTTAGCTTTTCCATATTTTCTAACTTCATTCGTTTGAGGGTTAACAACAATCACGAGCAAAGATGAAATTTCCAATGTCCTTGTGCCAAGCCAAGTTATTCACTACTAGGTTATTATTTTTTCACATAAAATAATAAGGTTTATGGTAAAATTTTACATAAAATATTGGCTTTCATATTTTTCACTTACATGAATTGACAATTTTATCTAGAAAGTATACTAGTACACGTATAAACAATTAATCGCTATGATTTGTAGTTAGATTAATTGAGATTCAAAATTGTGGAATCATGATGAAACTAGTTATAAGAGGTTACTGCATATATAACTTTATGAGCACTTGAGATTAGTAAAATAACTCGATATAATTATTGTCAAACGTGACAAGGTTAAGTATCGACTAATGCTTAAAAAGTGAAACTCTATTAAAAGGATCTGTAATTCATCTCGTTAATATTGGCACAATGTATTTCTTTAAGGAATTTTGCTTATGTTGGATAAGATAGCCCAAACGGGAAATTCATGCCTTGCTTAACATATTGTAAGAGATATATCCAACACTTCTTTATGGGGAAGAGAATTCTCATTAGAATGTAAGGTTAAAAAGGTCTACCTTGGCTATATGAAGCTGTGAGCTACACAATGGTGTGATTATCATTGCATCATTTGATATACATTTGAAAGGATTGTTTGTGTTTGCTAGAATCTAAATCTCTGATTGAAATTATTGACAAACTGGATAAAAAGAAGGTTCGTGCTAGGCTATCCCCAAACTAGCTATGAGACCCTAAGCCAAGGGGTTCATGGTTATCACTTCGAGAGGCTTAGAGCAACTCCATCAGTGAAAGGTCTATCTGTAGGGATAGTCTCGAGCAGTAGGAAATGTGGGTGTAAATATTACATTGTTCCTAGAATTTGACGAGCCCCTTTTTGTGACCCAGAATGGGATCCTGAAACCCTAAATGCTAGTTACAAGGGTGAAATCTTGGTGGGCAAAATACCCTCATGAAATTCTGTGTATCTTTCACAGGGTTGAAAAGATGGAAATTTGAATAAGCTTCCAATATAATAAAGAAATTTGTCTTATGCAAGGATTGTTTGAATTGTATGCATGTTCGTGAGATAAATTACATGAAGGAACATGTGATTTCACGTACTAATTAAGGAAGCTGGTTGTATATGTTCCAATAAATGTGTTGTATATAATTAAAAAACTAAAGATGATTCCATCATCAAAGGAAAGCGGGTGGTCATAACCACCGACCAGTCCATCCAATGGTAGGGTGGTCTCGATTAGCTAGGAGTTTTTTTAAATCAATGATAGAAATAGGAAGACGACCAACTAATTGTTAGGTAGAACCAACTTGCATTGTTTTAGGGGCCCAAAATGGGATTTTTTCTTATGGGAAGGAGGATTGATGTACTGCACTCCCCTCCATCTCCCGTTCTCTTTGAACCAAGTGCAATGGCAAGTCCGCTTTAGATCGAGTAATCCTGTAGAAGTGGAAACTTGAATTACTGACACTAGCTAGCTGTTAGGAGACTCGTCTGATTTTAGAAACCTAAAAATTCATGTCGATCCTAATGGGTTCCGATCGGAACACTTCCTTTGCGAATGTAGACTCAGTGGGGTCTAAGTGGCAAACCCCGTGATATTCCAAGGGAGCACCGAGTGACATCATTTGGAAAACTTATTGATGGACTACAAAAAGGTGCGCCTTGTAATAAGCGACAAACACCTCACAGTAGGCTGCATGCCCTGAAGTCCCAAGTCCTTCATTGTCACATCAATCATGATGTTCACAAAGGAACCTCCATCTATCAATGCATCTGCAATGAAGTAACCCTCTATCCATATGACAATCTCGAGAGTGCTAAGGTGTAGGATGGTGTTGGCCCCCGTGTCCACTTCTTTCACAAGCTCTAAAGCTTTGTTGGCTTTTGACATAGATATGGGGTTGGCAATCCTCAATCCACATCTTCTTGTCATAATGAATTTCAATGTTTTGAAGCAACTAGAAGATAGCCTCAAGAAGTAACAGCATTCCTACTTTCTCTCCCACTAGAGGTACATCCATATATTCTATCTCCTGAATCCCTGATCCTACTTCTTGGACTATGTCTATATCCTTCTATGGTACTAGAGTGCTCTATACTATATTGTCATGTACTATGATAAATTAGGGCATTGGCGGAAGCTTAAATTTTATAGTTTTGGTAGGGGGATGAGTTTTTATTGGAACAAATGGTTCTCTTTTCTTGGCATGAGTAATTGTGGTAACATCCAGTTCCACCAAATTGGATGCACATTCTTGATTAATAGTGGCATTAGCTTGGGGCATGACAAGGTTAGAGTCTTTAGTAGTGTGGCCTTCACCTTTGCATCTACCATAGAGACTTGTAATCGATAATGGATCTTCTAGAGTTTGGATAGTTTGGAGAGATATGACCATTTTCTCTACATTTATAACATTCCACTTTGAATCTCTGACCATTGTTTTCCTCTATAGCTTTGAGAGAAAAACCTCATTAGATCTAAATTAGGTCCAAACTCTCTAAGTTTAGTCCAATTATTTGGATTGTCATCTTGGATTCTAGCATATTGAATCTAGCTTCCTGATCTATCTTCCTTCATTCATACATCTCCTTCATACAACCTAGCACCTTCCACCCAATAGCTTGTAAATTAGCTTGTCATTTCAATTCCACAAACTTGTAAACCTTTGGTTGCAACCCTCTGAGAAAAACTCTCTTCTAAATTCCTTCATTGAGATTATAGTTTATCTATCTTTTCAATATTATGGATTCCATTCTAAAGACATATGCTTTACCTCAATCTCCAAGGAACTTGCTCAGATTCATGAGTGCCTCTTTTATCCTCTCTTCAAAGCCTTCACACCTGAATTTGGTGAGGAAAGTCAATTCCATGCACCAAAAGGTCCTACCACCTACCTTTCATACCACTAAAACACCACGCCCTTGAAAGTGACACAAACCAATGCTCCAGGTTTCTTGCATTATTGGCTACACATACTACCATAAACTCTACTACATGAAGATCAAGGTCTTCATTGTATTCTCCTCTAAAGGTAGATAATGGGACTACATTTGGTAATCTGTCAATCATCAACATTTCTAGGATGTATCTAACTAGGAAGGGTACCTTGATTCAACTATGCTATTGGGACTTCTATAAAGAGTGCCACAAGGTTTTCAAAAGATTATTCTCTTGATTTTTCATTCTCTACTCTAGCCCTCACTTTTTTCCTTCTCATGTATCTCTAGAGACACTCCAATACTTATCTCTTTATTGTATCATTTATCAAAGAGTTGACTCCACCTAGCTTTCAATGCTCCATAGAGGGAAACATAGGGTCTTCTATTTTTCTCTAGTCTTTGGAAGACTCTCTTACTAATATTTTTTCTACTTCTTCCTTCTCACAATCTTTGAATTCTACCTTCGTGCCACTGTCGAGGGAAAGGAATTTAGTTCTAAAGGTCTCAAAGTTCATCTGTCTAAGGATAGGCATAGTGCCATTGTTCTAATATTATCAACTTTAGAGGGTTTAAATAATGTATGTGATGAAGACATGATCCAACAACTTCTGATTGTTTAGTAATTGAACATACAGAATATTATCAATGCACCAAGCATCCCATGTGTCCTGCTATTGTGCGTATATAAATAGATTCCAGCTTATCTCCTTTTTGTTGTGGTGAACTTTCCCTAACTAAGACTCGTGAAACTTCTTTACTATGTTTCACTTGTTATTGTCAGGAAACTCCTTAACAAAAGTCAAATCTACCATCTTTTACCATTCTCTATGCTTCTAATTCTTCAGTTTTCTCCCAAACACACCAAGATGCAAGTCTCTGTTGCTTCTGTAGATAGAGGGAACAGTTCATCACAAAAGACCCACATCAAAATAGCATTGTGCTTCCACCATTGAGAAATGAATCTTTTGAAGAAAGTGGTTTTAGCTATGAATTCTTTTGATTCTTTTGGATCTTCATAGAACCACACAAAGAAAAAAACAAAAACAATAAGAACATCTTTACACAACATCATAGACATGATCTTCCACAGATTTATCTTCAATTAAATATCACATAGTCTTCATATCAACAAACAAAAGAGAAAAACAATTCATATACACTATTATATGTATAGAATCAATCATATAAACTTCATATTAGAGCTTTCAAGAACATAGCCATGTCTTCTACTCTCCTCCTACTCTCACAATCTCTCTTATATACAATGTTTTAACTTTTGAAATGACTGACTTTCGCCCAATATCTCTCTTTCTCATACTCTCAATCTCTCATACATGAGAATACACTAGAATGAATGTAAAAAATCCTCTCCTAGTTGTAGAGACACCCTTTAAAGGATATGGTTGATTCAAAGAGTCACCAAAACCACTACAATGTCCCTTTGACACTCACTCCAAGTCTTCACTTCAATCTTCATTGACTACTATTTCTTCCTTCAAACAAGTTGAAAAGAGCTTGTATTCTTATTTTTCCAAGGCAAGAACACATATCCAAGCTAAAAACCCATCCAACAAAACATATACAAAAATATACATAGCATTTATAGAGACATACAAAAGCTCACAAAACACCTCAGAAGGTCAACAAAACCACTTAGCTCCAACCAAAACTATCCCAACCTATCAAAAACCATTCAAAACATATCCAACCACACTCAAATTCAATCTTTCACAACCTCAAACCTCTTAATAGAGCCAAAAAACAAACCCAAATAAAATCAATTATACCATAAGGAAAACACATCGACCCATCACAACTCCATCAAAAGCCATCATAAGCTAGCCAAACATATTCAACCACTACCGAAACTCTTCAAAACATTTCCGAAACCAGTCAAACTCAAAACAATCAAGCACGAACACCACCAATCAACACCAAAAAAGCCAACAAAAAATAGCCGAAAATACAATCTTGTCGAGATGCAACACTCCTCTCAGACCTTTGAAAAAAAGTGGGGTTTTCTCTCTCTACATAGACTAGTTCAACCGCTTCAACGTAGTGTGAAAACAGTTCTTCTTCGTAAGTGGTTCATCGACGGAACAACCAATTGAATTATTTCAAATGTCTAAAGTGTGAATGTACAAAAATGATGAGAATCAAGATCAAGATTTCAGAAATTATGCAGGTAGTTGGCGAGAGACCATAGACCGCGGCAATATGATAATAGGAAGGAAGCAGGCATGGAAGTAGCCTCATATTATGCGAGACGCGACGTCGAGAGACGGCGGGCTGCTAAGATCAGAGAAGCACGTAAGAAGTTGATGTTTTCCATGAGGAGGATCAGGCTGGTAGGGAGCTGCACTGAGCTTAAGTACGAACTACGTTAAAACCGCTGCAGGTCGCAGAGGAATTACCGTGCATGCAGCCAACCACAGCTACCCATCTATTTCCAGGAGGTGCGATCTGCACCGGCAGTTTGCCACCTTCCTGCCCATCAGCATGCAATGAACCGCCGGCCACAGGCCATGACGCAGGAATCCTCAAAAATGAAGAGCTAGCCATGATTGATGAAAGCCTAGATGCATGTATATACAACGGCATTACCAAGGATCACCCTTGTCATGAATTACCTGCAAGTAGTTGCTCGATGGTATCCTTATTACCCAATATATAACCATATTCCTGCTACAGAGGCATAAAGCCACTAATTGAGCTAGTCCAAATAGATTGCATCAAAGAGCAGCAATTAACCTACTTCACTGCCATTGAAACCTGCCAACAACCCACCCATACCTTTCAAGACTATGGGCAAGTGGTGGTATACTGAGGCACCACCACTTGCCATAGCAGCGGTCCCAAGGTACCCACCTAGTTTCATTGCATGTGTGTGTGTGTGTGTGTGTGTGTGTGTGTGTGTGTGTGTGTGTGTGTGTGTGTGTGTGTGTGTGTTACAACTAGGCCATTAATATCAAACAACATGGTTACATCAAAACATTGAGAGGCATTGTTTTGTATAAACAATATTTCAACATGCTCATTAATAGCATTACATAGGACAAGCAATGTTTCATATAAGAAAGTCAAGAGGCGCAATGTAGAGACCATTGACAAGAAAAGAAGGTTCAAAAGCGAAGGGTATCACACTTGTTACTTGTGCAAAATCAAACATGTAGTTTATTAGTAAGAACTAGGTTAAAATGCATACATTGTAGGTGTCAATGGCAATACCTAGTTGCCATCACTATCACCCTCTTAGAACAAGGTTACCTTGTTCATGTCCATGAGGCTACAAAGGCCACAACAAAGTGATTTTGTCCTTTGAGAGTTTTAGTATGCAAGGGAATGAATTATTGATGGTGCAAGATGTCTCACATATATATAGGCCAAGAGCAAGAGATAACATGAGTGGTAAATTTTTTATTTACCAATAGAGCTGATAAAAAAAGGAAAATGCAAATATTACCCCATGGTTCCATACGTATGCATGGATTTGGGAGACCATGGTTATCCCATACATCCATGATAGTCAACCAATTTCAAGATCAAGGCTTAACTTCAGAAGATGTAAGAGAAGAGAAGAATTATTGTTGAAAAAGGGGAGGAAAGTAGATTTTTGAATGAATAGCAACACAGAGAAATGCACATAGTTGAACATGGTTATCTCATAACTCCATGGGTAGCTAATAATTTCATGATCAAAGTTGAAGATGTAGTACATAAAGGAGATATGTATCAAGAGAGATATTATTGGTAGGATTTTTTAAATTTATTATAAGAGGGGGGTTAATGGAGAGAGGGGTATGATTGTTTAATCTACCATTATCCCAAAGATAGACTAAAGCCAATTTTTTATTTTAAGTTACATCATGCTAGTCCTAAGGAAGAATAAATTAATTATAGGCTAGCCAACCTAGTTTTCATGTGAGAGGAACTATAAGGTGAGTATACTTCAACAAACAATGAAGTGAGATATAAGTATCATCATTGCTTCTAGTAGGTGTAATCATGGGCAATACACACTAATTTTTTGTGAGGGGGTGGTGAGTATATATCACCAAAGTTTGAAGCTAGATATACGTATCATCATTGTCTCTTGAGAGGAATAGTACAACAACAAAAAATGCTATATAATCTGAGTGAAAATTGATGCATATAATGAATCAGTATTCAATATGAATGAAACATTAGTGAAAGTATTTTTTCAATCAATAAGGATCAAAGAGTTGTACTATAAACTAAATTTATGCAAGTTAAATTCCATATAAAGATACATGTGTTAAGGTAGTTTGTGAGTAGTCAAAGTGGTTATCTCAAGACACTAGTCTTATGAGTTCTAAAGGTTAAAGGCCTATGGTTGGTTTAATCATGATCATTCTATTATGAACAAGCCCCATAATGGGTAGGTTAGATCAAAACTAGCCCATCCTAACAATTTTGAGCTAATAGAAACTTCTTGGTGAGAAGGCTAGGTATAAGTGCCATCACTGCCTCTAGCAGGATTGTGTATGTGCATGCGTGTGTGTGTGCGCGCACATGCATCCATGCACATCTGCATGTGTACTTAATGTGTTTGTTATTATGTCATGTATGTGTGTGCTTATGAGCATGTCAAAAGGAAAATACACAATAGTTTGTGTGCGCCCAAAAGATGCAATGAATGTCTACATGTGTGTGCATGTATTGAATGTCTATACGTATGTACATGCATGCATGCACACATGTATACATTCATGTAGTGCATGCATAGATGTGTCAATGACAAACTGTTAGCCAGTAACTTCTCAACCTTGATGTATATCATTGGAAATAAAAAATGAAATGGAAAAAACATCAAATGCCTTTGAAATGTTCTTTATAAATCAAAGAGATCTTAAGGATCAATGGGCAAGCTTGCAACCTAATTATATGTAAACAAAGAGTTTCTCTATGACTGATGATAATCCATTTCATGTTAGCTAATGATATACTAGGTAACATAACATTAATGCAAAGATATTCCAAAATCATGACAACTCTCCTTTTAGACTATTCAACTATGTGAAGTACTTGTTTTAGCTTCTTGCAAAACAAAATTGCGGGGGCTTTATGTTCTTTTCAAGAATTATAATGGTAACCATGATTTTGGGAGGTTACATTCTTGAGAAATAAGATGCTCAATATGATGTGCAATTCTTAAGTTTAACAAATACTCTCCTTGCATTAGTAGAGGTGCTATTATAAAAACATTATACTCTAGGCTTTGGATTATTATTAATCTCTCCTTGTATAACTAGCAAGTGAATTATCATGTAATTGGCACATGAGCACATTCATACTATCAAAGTAATAGAAAATGTTAAGCTTCTCAAAAAAACTATTGTGTCTTAAATTATTATGGAGCTTCAACCATTCTTCTATTAGACTTGGGCTTAGTGGGTAGTTACAGCTGCATATGAGTCGATTGTCCACATCCTTAGTGTTGTGCGGTCAACAAGCCCCCATAATCCCACCACCATTGATATGAGAGGTTGAGTTACTAGCATCCAAGTTTGGCAGAAAAATCACTAGTTGTTAATAGGTAACTCATTAATGGCATTAGCATGATTCTAAGGAGCTTAAAAACTCTCTCATTTTTAAATATATGATTATGCTACATGCTTACGATGTTTTTCTCTTCTCAATGAATCTATCTTTATTTAAATGCTACTATTTAATGTTCTTACACATGATGTTAGGCTATAGTTCTTTATGGATCTAGGCCTTCACATAATGAATGTTTACCTAAAGGCTATAATTCATGAGTTTTTGAGTCACTTAGCATTTACAAAACTCAATATCATTGTACTTTAGTTTCCCAAAGCTTAAATAAAGCACTTAAAGCAAGATGTGGATGTGTTACCAATAATTATACAAAATAAAACCTGCTTTCATGCTTTAATTTCAAATATCTTTGTGATTCTTAGAGCTTCCTTTACTTTATCCCACAAGAAGACATTCCTCCATTCCCAAAGTAAATCCTACTTTCTTTGTCTTTAAAGTTCAATTCGCATTGTGCTTGTAGAGCTTCCTCAACTTTGTCATTGATAGCACATTCCTTCATTCACTATGCTTTTTCAATGTTGCAATTCTTTCTTCCTAATTGCAAATTCTCTAAGTAAGATTTGTATAATTTTGGATTCACAAGCTCAATCAAGAGACTTTGAAAATCATGTGACCTATGAAAGCTTTAGTAGCTTGGATTTGCATTTGAGTACCTATTACTTTGAAGATCATGAGAGGAGGAAGTTGAGGACCTTGAACATTGGATGGTGTGGCATGTAGGAAAATTAATAATGTGTAAGTACTTTCAAGTCTTTGATATATGAAGTGATGTATGAAGTGATGATGTGTAAGCACTTTCAAGTCTTTGATGTATGAAGTGATGTTGTGTAAGCACTTTCAAGAGTTTGATATATGTAGTGATGTCTAATCACTTTCAACACTTTGCTTTAATCCAAGCACTTTCCTTGCATGTGTTATATACAAGTATTGTCTTATGGCTTCCCTATTCTTAGCATTTTGACTAAACCTTTTGTGCAAAACTTTCCAATATACATTCTAAGACAAGAGTGTGTATTAACAAAAAGTTATTAAAATTTTATCTCAAGGTTTAATGCATACTAGAGATCTCTATGCCATATCGTTAATAAAGCAGCTAATACACACTTGAAGGTTTAAATATGTCCTATCATGAATATAATTTTATTTTAAAGGATAATGCAATGTTTACATTAACCAAACCTAATGGATCTTGTAATGTTAAACCATTGAGACACTGACATTTCTCCTTTGTTAAGGCTAAACCTTTGAGTCACACACACTTCTTGCATTAAAATTTGTTTTTTTGCATCTTCAAGTATGGAAGACAACTAGATGACATCCTCTCACGTGATTGAGCAAGGAGAATGTGAAAAAAGTCATAAAGTTGAATTGAGTGTGTTTGAGTTGAGGAACATGTTTAGTGATGTGAAATGACATTTTTGCTTTTACATGATATGGTTGTAAATTGAAATGCATGTACTCTTAGATTTTCTCCATTCTCCAACAAATGTGATGGTCATGGAAAAGTTGAAGTGATGGATTATGCCCTTTGAACTTTCTGCTCCCTGGGTCATTGTTAAGTACAATTGCCTTGACCTTCCTTACATGTGTATTTATATTTTTTGTGGGCATAAAAATGCAAAGATCACTTGCTTGCTCTCACACATTTTTAGAAGCATGTTGTGGATGAAGAATAAATGGAGAGGAGGCTCCTCCAAGTTGAACCTTACTATTTAATCACATTGTATAAACGATGCTTGGCTAAGACATTAGCTCTAGGCTATTTAGGAGACTTTCAACATTACTCACAAGGAATGCTAGTGTTCACAAACCTATTATTTGTGGATTTTTTAGACACTTTGGACATAGAGGAGCCTTGAGTAAATGATGAGTATGAATTAACAAAAGAACATAAGTGTCCACGTGCAAAGATCACCCACTGTAAGACTATGTGCATCAACATGCCCTATCAAATGGACTTGCAATTTTGATTAAAGAATAATAACATGTTAAAGAAAGTGATTTTTTTAATGCACAAATATGAAAATTGCAATGCCAGAGTAAAATTTATTTACAACTCTAGCTAGGAAAAACTACTCTCCCTATTCAAGGAAACTAATACCAAAGTTACATGGATTTCTTAAGCAACTTATTGGCTACCTTATAATAGTTACTTATATTTCAATGTGCTTCTAGGCATGCCAAAATTTCTTGCATCATTGTGGTATAATAAGCGGACAAACACCACTTCAAACTTTAACTCAACCCACCATAACAAGATTCATTATAGCCCATAGGCATTTTATCAAAAGTGCCCTAACAAAGTTCCAAATCTTTTTGGAATCCTCATTCATCCTTCCTTTCCCACTGGCATTACCTTAAGACATGACAAAATTAAATGTACAATGTCTCTTCCCTCCATCAATTGTCTAATAAGCCATGGAGCCGTTTCCTTAAATTTGACCAATTGATCTTTAGTTGGCATTTTCTTCATCAAGACCCTCCACAACATCAAATTTAATCTCAAGATGAAGATGACTTCCAAAAATTTTGGAATCTCCTATCCCGAGAATGAAAAGAGGCATATGATATCACATGTTTCCACTTGTTTGCAACTTGCAACATCCACCAAGGGTTACTCTCCTTTGAATCCTTACACTTCTTAACACTAGTTAACAAAAACTCCTCAGTTTATGTTCCATTCCTTGCATGGATTGACCACCCCACAAATCTAGAAAGTGCTTTCATTCACTTTTTGAACTTTATATATACAAATCCTAAAACCCCTATGGGCACTCATCCCTTGTTACATGACCAGCGATTGTGGCAAGGTCCCTTTTCCTAATTCCCTCTTCTTGCTTCATGCCTATACTTGTCTATTCCTTTACAAGTGGCACAGGAGAGAGCCTGGCACTCTTTTACAAGAGTTTTTAGAGTTTTTGAGGTGCCTTTCCTTTACAATTGCTCTTTTGGCCTCAGTTAAGTTTTCGAGGCCGCCTCTATGCCTTTGCTCTCTTTCTGTTCTATTTGCACTTTTTCCTTTATTTTTCCGCCATTCTGATTTGAGGTTAACATTACCTCCCTCCGAGATGGGTGCCAGTCCCATGGCATGTCGAGCTGTTTGTTGGGGAAGGGAAGGTGGTCGGCAAGTTGTTGGTCAGGTGATGGTAGGCCATAGGCAGGTTGGGCTGTCATGCGAGCGTGGGTAATACTGTCAAGTGTGTGATGGGGCCTCTGAAGTTAATGGTTTGGCACATCTTGCAGTGGCTGCAAGGAGAAAGTGCGGTGCTCTTACCTAAGGGGAGTGTCTTCTTTATTATTGGGTGCCTTGTACATGTGCTAGTGGAATAGGGAGCTAGGTCTAACCACAGGTATGCCTAGGCGATGTCCCATACTTGAGAACCCCATTCGTACAGTAGGGAGGTGCGGTGAGTGTAGCATAGGGTGACAGGTCTAACCATAGGCGAGTGTTAACTCCCTAGGTGTGTCCTACCCTTGGTGTGCCCTAGGCATTAAGTGGGGGGAAAAAACGGCTAGGGGGTTAGGAGCAGGGCCGACCAACCGCGGTCACCGGATGCATCTAACTTAAGGACCCCTAGGTGGAGGGATTGTGAGCAGTGTGTTGGGACCAGCATGCGGATGTGTTTTTTTTAAAATTGGGTTTAGTTGTAGGGACTTGTTAATCCTCATCCTTAGAGGGGGATGGTGAAGGAGATTTAATGGAGCGGTTCAAAAATCTTCAACCCTGTAGGAAATTCTTAAGGTTCAAACAAACCTAGAGGGGAGTGGTGGAGAGGAAAGGATGGCTGCAGCGAATGAACTGACTGTCACTCATGTCTTCAAGAAAAACGATGCAGAAAGAAGGGAGGAGGCTGGCCCACATCATGAGGTGAGTCATCGCGCAACTATCCATTGTGTTAGAATAAGAAAGAGCAGGGAAAGGCCACGTTCGACCAGGGTGGGGTCTTGCCTAAGTAGGATTTTTAGGAGCCTAAGATCTGTCTCTCCCAAAGTATGAGCTCCACATGAAAACTGGGGGGCATGTCATTTGGGCATGGCGGGAGGGGTACAAAGGGTTGGGCCATAAGGTTAGCTCTTAATCTTTGTCTGACTTCTTCCACCAGTTTCCTCCTCTTCTCCCTCAAGGTGGTTTTCCTGTTTGTAGATGTGTCTATTGGCTACCCTTGCTCTTCAGGATGAGGTGAAGGGGGTTGTGGAACCACCTCTTCTTCGAATCCTCCTAGGGAGAGTGTTACAAAAGGCCATCCATGCGAAGAATTGTGTCGCAGATTTTTCTTCGCTACAATGCTTGGCACTCATATCCGGGCACGGACCGAGGCACTTCAAAAACTTTATTCTGCATGTATTCCACATCCTCGGTGCCCCAGAGGGTGGGATTCTTTTCTCTTTCCTGCAGTCTCACTGTTGGCTCAGGCGGCTGCCGACGTTGATTACCTTGTCCATTATTTTGGTGGGAAGAACTCTGTCCAAGGCATTGGGGGTGAGGAAGCTGAAGGTGAAGGGTTGCTTCGCTTGTTCATGTCTCTCCCAAAGTATGAGCTCCACATGAAAACTAGAGGGCATGCCATTTGGGCATGGCGGGAGGGGTACATAAGGTTGGGCCATAGGGTAAGCTCTTAATCTTTGTCTAGCTTCTTCCACCAATTTCCTCCTCTTCTCCCTCAGGGTGGTTTTCCTGTCCGTAGATGTGTCTATTGGCTACCCTTGCTCTTCAGGATGAGGTGAAGGGGGTTGTGGAACCACCTCTTCTTCGAACCCTTCTAGGTCAACTTGCAGTTCAGTCTCACTCCCTCGCCGCTCTTGCTATTGCATCCCTTCTAGAACCCTAAAGAATCAATTTCCTAGGGGTTTAGGCGGGCCGATAGTAGATACCTATTGTGTTCCCTTGGGCTTAGCCCCTCTACCATGGGTTGGGAGGGCATGTATAGCCCTACACGTAGGGCTCTGCACACTATGCTTAGTTTCTTTTTCACTGACTCCACAACTTCCCCTTCTTCCTCATGTGTGGCATCCATCAAGGTGTTCAGGAAGATTTGTTGCTGAGTGTGAAAGGCCACTTGGGCTGCCTTTGCTCTGCCTTCTGCTAGGATTTTCTCTTTCTTCGCCAAAGTTAGGTGATGTGCCAAGGTCTTCACCCCTTGATCATTCTGGCCTGCCCATACTTCAGCCCTTTTCTTCATCTCTTCCATGCATTCTCCCTATCTTTGCACCAAGGCTGTGAGCCTCCACTATTGATCTTCCACTCTCTACCCATTTGCTCCTATTCTTCTCTTTCGAGGCTCAGTCTTTCAGTCATTGTTTCCATCTCTCGGTGGTGGTGCTCCTCTTCTTGTTTCCTCCCTTCCTCCCTGCGGTAAACTCCTTCATGCCCTGCTTGATCCGCCCTATTTTTGTTGCTAGATCCTCGTATTGCATGATCAATAGGTCATATTCCTTTTGCATCTTCTTGATCTCTTGACTTTCATCTATGAGCTATCGCCGCCAGCTTTGCTCCTTTTCTTCCTTGGTCTTTAGTTCCCTCTTCAGGTCAAGAATTTCCTTTTGTTGCACAGCCATTTTCTTTGTTTTTTCAAGCTGGAAGGCCACTAGCGCTTCCCTTTCTGCCTCCAGCTCGGCCATCATGATCCTCCTTTCCTCCCTTGCCCTTTCTAACTGTGAGAGCAGTTCATTGACATATTCATCATGATTTGCGTGCGGCGTCATGGTGGTGGGGATTGGGGTGGTTGAGGCTTCCATTTTTTGGAATTTTGGCTCTTGTTTGGATTCAGAATCCGTAGTTGGCCTTTTGTGCTTGGTGGCTATGGCCTCCGCACTCCTTCATTGTGCTAGTTCCTTATTGATAAAGTATTGCATCCATGCCACAAAGCTGTCCATGTCAGTGCTGGCCGAGATGCTAGGGATGGCAGTGGTGGATTCATTGTCAGGTACCAAGGGGGTCGGGATGGGATGGAGGGGGGGCCTTACCCTTGCCCTTGATGACCATGGATGGCATGGCTTCAGGTACTTGTGCGCTTGAGCTGGGTCTATCTTCCCTAGGTGGACTTAAGGTCCCTAGGCCATCGAGTCGGCTCTACTATTCTATCGACCGACGAATTACTTTGGCCATGTCTTCTTCCTCTTGTCTTCTCAACTCTGCCTCCTCTTCCCTAGCTCTTTTTTCTCTCTCTTCTTCTATTTTCCTTGCCTCCTCGGCCAACCTTTCAGCTTCTTCCTTCTCTTTCTTTTTCCACTCCATCACCTCTCTCAAGGATTCTTTTTTTGCTCTTTCAAGGTCTTCTTCTTCCTTTTTCCTGCCCGTCTTCTGTTTCTTCCTCTAAGTTGCCTTCCCATTGAACTCCTTTGTTTTTCTTCGTTCAGATTGAGCCTCCCGCTCCTCCTTCTCTGTTTCGGTTATGTCTGCTCACTCGATTGCTCCTTTTTTTGATGGGTCAGTGACCTGTCTGGGGTCTCATCCTCTCCTTTGCTTCCCTATTGGGCCTCTTTCACAGCCTCCTAGATGATGGCCGTTCGTATGCTTCCATACCCGATGAAGGAGGATTTCAAGGAGGGTTTCTTCCTCTCTATATTCTTAGATGAAGGGGATTCTCCACCTGCCTGTTTTTTGCCCGAAGTTAGTGCTTTGGCCGCTTGGTCTATTTTTTTGCACACATAGCCATTCCAATCCACCTCATCCAGGGTGCGAGCTGCCACATTCTCTAGCACAGGTACACTGATCCAATGCATAAGGAAATTGTAGTGCTGGTTGGAGAAAAGGTCACGCACCAACTTTTCCTATAGGTGAATCTCAGCATCGGGGATGTCTTGCAAGCTGATGCCATCGTTTGTCAAGACTTCTTCCCTATTCATCTTCAGCAAGGCATACACATCCCTTTTACGTTTTTTCTCCACCCTCGGTTCCAATCCCAGTGCTTTCTCCACCAAGGCCTGGGTTAACGATACCTGCACTTGCCGGGCATTGTCCCCCCTTCCCACTGTCACCATTTTGCACTCTTGTTCGGGGTTTTACGTTCTCAAGAACTCCACACCCTTCGTGTGGTCAGGTTCCTATGCAAACTTCTCTAGGTACTTGTGGAGGTGGCATTGTTCCACTATCCTCCTTGCGGTCTGCTCCTTGGCCACCATCTTCTCAAGGTTGTGAATGCTACAGAATTTTAGCTGATTGTAAGCTCGATTTTCCAAGCTGATGCCAAACTGCACTCTCTCTTCTTCTATGAAGGGGAGTCGGTGGGCCCGGTCTTGTTGCGACATCTCTCGTTCCTATCATGAAACATACTTCCCATTAGTGCTATAATTATTATACATACAAGAATTTGCTGAAAATAAAGATTTTATGTTGGTTGAAGGGTAGCATTAAACTCCAATACAAATTCTCCTATTTAGACTTGGTTTGTGACATCCCTCCGATGTCACCCGTTTCTTAGGTGTTTATTGCGTTTACTTGATCTTGATTGGTTTTAATTTGATTCACCTTCACCCTATTCACCTTCACGCTACCCTCGTACCCTTTCCCTTCCAGATTTGAGAAGAATCCTTCCTAGGATCGAAGGTTAGGAGATCCAAGGTATTCAACGTTCAAGTATAGGGCTTACTTGCGCATGAGCCAAGTATAGAATTCTGGGTTGTATTGCAATTAAAACTTGGGGTCCAGAGTGAAGGGTCGGGTACTTACGTGTGTGATGTAAGTGAGGAAATCAGTTAGAAAATCACCGAAATCGACACGGCTAGTGATGTGGAGCTCCTCCTCGGTCAAGAGGCGATCAAGCTATGGGTGCCCCATGACATGGTCTTCCATGGGTCGGCCACAAAGAGTGGTTAACACTCTATATGAGGTGGGTGCGATATAGGTTGGGTCATACTCTGATGTCTTGATTGAACGGCGCTGCTCAACGTTGGTCATGATTTGGCATCCTTCGAGTTCCCACTACAATCGCAGAGTATACCAGTTTCGTAAAAATGGGAAGTCGGTATCAGCTAACGCTTTCAACTCCTCGACTTCTTTGTCAGTGATGGAGGAAGTCACACGCTTATCATAAGACGTAATGATGCGATGCTTGATGGCTTAGTCTCTTGATATCTCAGCGCATAGTAACTGGGCAGCTGAGTGGGGTGTTTTAACAAAGGCGAATTTGAATGTTTTCCAGGAACAAG
Organism: Lygodium microphyllum; assembly: GCF_053477565.2. Classification (NCBI taxonomy): domain Eukaryota; kingdom Viridiplantae; phylum Streptophyta; class Polypodiopsida; order Schizaeales; family Lygodiaceae; genus Lygodium; species Lygodium microphyllum. Next base: position 89,824,865 of record NC_141157.1, read on the forward strand.
GCATCATGCAGTAGGCCAAAGTCCAAGTGGTCATAACTTAGAGCTAGTGACATGAACGTGGCATCCAAGCATCTAAGACAAGTAATAATGTCATCCTCTATATCTTCGACTAGGTCTACAGCCAAAGTTAAGAATGATTTTTGCTCATAAGATGGTTTAAATACTACAGGTGGTTGGGATTTGATGGCACTAGTAAGCATGGCGGCAGATGGTGGTCGTTGCCCATGATGCGGTGGTTGAGTCCCGTGGATAAGCATCAGAGTAGTGGCTGCTACGGATGGGCTTCTACACTCAGATTGGGCTTGGCAAGTAGGGTTGAAGGGGGTAACGTTGTTTGGGGTTTGGGCCAATAGTCTTGCTCAACTCCTTGGAGCTCATGTGTGGGTGAGGTGGTAGTAGGCAAGCTCGGAAAACGCTGCGGCTTTTGGTTTCAAGGTTCCATGGGGCTCAGGTTGATTAAACAAGAGGGTGGCATTTGAGTGATGCCACGGGCCGCTCTAGCCTTAGGGATCCATAGCTAGGCATTCCCCTCATAGTATCCTTGCGCGTGCACGAGGGCTTTAGGAACCCATCTTGGCTTGATCATGCTTTGATCTCTGTAACTATGTCTCGGCCTCCTGTGCTTAGAGTCTCTTGAGCTATGAAGATGTGGGTGTCTAATCCTAGGCAATAGTCGCGGTTGTTTAGGCCTCCATTGAAACTCGGGTTGTTGGGCCTTAGCTTTTGCCACTGTGAGCAGCGACCCATGAAGGTTGTATCAATACAGATGTTGCCTATCATGAGGTGGATGCACTGCAACTCATAATTGACATTGCAGCGAGTTTGCTTCTTGAAGGTTCACCCCAGCAACAACTCTGTGCCCACATTTTTAGTGTTTGGCAACACGTAAAAGATCATTGGTACAGTCTCAGACTTGATAGAAACAATGGTCCCGTCACTTGTCCAGGAGTGTGTATTAGCGGCCTCCATATGGGTTTAATTGGGCATTAGTGGACTGTAGTGGTGGTTTACCAAGTTGGGTCCAATGATTGTGAGTTAAGACATTGAAGTCTGCTCCCTTGTTGATCAAGGCATTGAAAGCACATGTTTGTTGGGCAGCGACCGTAAGGTGGAGGTATGCAGGTTCTACAGCTTCCTCATCCTCATCACCAACTTTCGTAATTGTGGCGACTCCTATCGTGACAGGGGGTTTCAGCATTGCTGGCTCATGCAGCGGATGCGCAAGAGGGTAGTAGTTCTTAATGCGACTGCCATTAAAGAAGCCAATGGCTTCACCGTCTAGAGTCTCGAGCTCAACGTTGCTGATTCGGCTGATTGCACGAACCTTGAAAGGCCCAAGTCCTCTAAACTTCATTTTTTTGTTGTATTCTTTGACTGAGTACAGGAGCACTAAGTCACCGTATCCAAAGTCGCACTGTTTGACATGATTGTCAAACCAGCTCTTGCGTCGTGCCTTCTCGCATATGAGTGCATGAGTGGCTAGAAGGCGTGTTTTCCAGAGGCGTTCAAGCTCTACCAGGCATTACGTCCATGCCTCCTTCCCTTCCCACAGTTCTTGAAGTGCTATTCTCAGGCTAGGAACGAAGAACTCTACTGGTAGAGCTGCCTTAGTCCCATAGATTAACCTAAAGGGGGACTGTCCGATAGCCATTTTATAAGCCGTACAGTAAGTCCAGAAGGTTGCCATGATCTTGTTATCCCAGTCGCTATGCAAAGTAGAGACTACTTTGGTCATGACATTTACAAGGATCTTATTTGTGGATTCTGCCTGTCCGTTTACCTGAGGGTAGTATGGAGAGAATTTTTGATGGATGCTAAGAAAGGTGGATAGAAGATGCACTATCACTTCATTAATGAAGTGTGTGCCTTGGTCACTAACTAGTTCGATGGGGCAGCCCTGGTCACTTTTTGAAGGATTGTCGTGCAATGATTGGGGTTAACTCCATTTGATCCTTGTGAATTGGTACCTTTGTCCATTGACACTCCTCACAATGCTAAATGAATCACGCTGCGTCGCGAAAAAGCATGAGCCACCACAGTTGAGACTGCAGCACCTTGCGGGCTATCGTGTCTCTACTAAAGTGTCTTCCAGCAATTCCGTTATGCACCTCTGTGAGCACATTGTGCATCTCATGCTTGCATATGCATCTACGCAGTAACCCGTCCTGCCCTAACCTATATAGTTGGCTTGCTATCAACTGATAGGGTTGGATTTTGAGGATGAGTCACCTAAGTCAGGCCTTTTCTATTGGCCACTCAGGCAGTCCATGCTCTAGTACGTGTGTTAGATATGATCAATGCCCCACCCTCATTAGGTGCCACCAATGATCCATGGTGCTCAAAGTTGTAAGGCCCCCATTATGAGGAGAAGCCAAATGTGAGCCCGGACATTGGTTGAGTCCTGACTTGTATATCAGATGAAGTCTATGTGACCGAATGGCAAAAAGGTGACTGTTGTGGGACTAATCTTTGGGTTAGATGGAGTGGTTAAGCTGATAGCAACTCGAGGCACATTGCATTGAGTTGCGTGGTAAGGGAGTTAAAAGGGGCCCCTATTGTGGGGTCCGGGGGCAGTGCCCCCGGCCCGATGATAAAGGGAATATTCCATGGAATATTCCCTGGCCGACTAGTGGAGGCTCATATGGTAGGTCGGTCAGCAGGCAGACCTAACGACCTTCGCGGGCTATAAAAGCTAAACCCCTTCGCAGCCATCATTCACTTATCTTTCACCCAGTCAGAGTTGTTGTTCCAGCTAGCCTTAATCTCTTCACCTATCTTCTGTCTAGATCTCCATCTAAGCTTCATTTAGTGGAAGCGCACGGGTGGAGAGAGCCATCTTTGTATCAGTTGTTTGGAGTTAAAGAATTTTACTTATTCTCCTCTTATCTGTTGTGTACTCTCTATCTCTTTCTCAGATTCTGTTCGCTGCGCCGTGTAATATTTTACATGGTATCAGAGCCGAGGGGGCTCTAGAGATCGGAGAGCGTGCAAGAGGCAAAGGCTTCAACAGCAAAGAGAAACGATGTCAACTCCAGGAAACAGTTCTGGCGCATCAGGAAGCGGTGCAGGAGGTGGTGCTGCTGTACCGGCTATTCAAACACTGAGGATTCGTCCACCAACCTTCAGCAAAGGCAAGTTAGATGGTACAAACTACACCTTGTGGAAGTTCAAAATTACAACTATCCTTGATTCTTATGAGCTTCTAGAGACTGTGCTGGGGACTGACGCAGAACCACAGCCTACCCCCGACCCATCAAATCCTAGTGTGATGATTCCTCCGAATGTAGATCTTCTACGAGCTTGGAAACGAAGGAATGCAGATGCATTGTGTGCCTTAGTTACAAGCTGTTCTAACAGTGTTTTGACTCTGATTCAGCATACAACCAAAGCGTCAGAGGCTTGGAATGTACTAAGGAGTCAGTATGAAACATGAAACCAAACAAGGATTCAAAACTTGGAGAATCAACTAGCAGTGGAGAAGTTTGCTGAAGGAGAGACGGTTGAAGCATTCATCACTCGGATTAAGAATCTGCGCGACCAGATGGCTGGCACTGGGATACAAAAGACTAGCGAAGAGCTAGCTCGGAGGTGTCTTCGAATTTGTCCACAAAAGTTTGATGGACTAGTAACTGCCCTTAATACTCAGGTGAGACCTCAAGCTTTGATTTTTGAGGAGTTTTGTGTATTATTAATGGAGGAGGAGTTGAGGTTGAAAGCCCGAGAAGGAAGCAACAATGGAGATGCTGCATTCTCTGCAAATGCAAAAGGCAAAGGTGTTTCCTCCACCAAAAATGATGGTGACAAAAAGAAGAAGGGCGGCAAGAAGAAGTTTCAAGGAGAGTGCTTCTACTGTAAGAAGAAAGGACATGCAATTGCAGATTGTCGTGTCAAGAAGGGAGATGAAAAGATTGGTACCCTTAAAAGTAAAGGGAAAGAGACAGCCAATACGGCTGAAGCACAGTTGGAATTATTCATGGCGACCATTGAGGAAGTGTGCTCCTCGGCGCAAGAAGAATCTACCACTGACTCTTGGGTGTTGGATAGTGGGGCCTCCCGTCACATGACCAACAAGAAAGGTCTATACAGTTCTATGCAGCCTCTACAAGAATCCATCACTGTGACGGTTGGAAATGATGTTCAATGCCCTGCTACGGGCACAGGTACTATTTCTTTTGTTGCTGCAAATGGTGAAGTCAAAAAGCTTTCAAATGTGTTGTATGTTCCCGAAATCAGGAGAAATCTCTTATCAGTTGCTGCCATAACTGATCTTGGTCATGAAGTGAGGTTCAAGAAGACAGGTGCAGAAATTATTGATAGTGCTGGCACAATTGTTGGCAAAGGAGAAAGAAGGAACAACCTGTATGAGCTAAGTGCTCTTACAGCCACCGCTGGAGTGGGCACAAGTAAGCTTTGGCATGAAAGGTTTGGACACATCGGATTTGCAGTATTGAAGGAGATGCAAAAGCAAGGTATGGTTGCTCACCTACCTACAATAACTGAATTGAAGGAACCATGTGAAGCTTGTATGATGGGCAAGCAACAGAGAAAGGCATTTCCACAAGAAAGCAAGAATAGAGCACATGCTCCTCTAGAGTTGGTGCATGCTGCCTTGTGTGGTAAGATGCCTACACAGGCCTTGGGGGGATCTTCTTATTTTATGTTGATTGTCGACGAATACAGTAGGAAGATGTGGGTGTACTTCCTTCGTGATAAGGCTCAAGCTTTTGGTAAGTTTAAAGAATGGCTAATACTTATTGAGAATGAAACAGGGAAAAGTGTGAAGAAATTTAGAACAGATGGTGGTGGTGAATTCAACTCAAAGGAGTTTGAAGGCTTTTGCAAGAGCAAAGGGATCAAGCATCAATTGACGACGCCTCACACACCTCAGCAGAATGGTGTTGTGGAACGCAGGAATCGTACCATTGTGGAGATGGCAAGATGCATGCTAAAGAGCAAGGGATTGCCTAACCATTTTTGGGCTGAAGCTGTTAATACTGCAGTCTACATTCTAAATCGAAGCTACACAAAGGCTCTCAAGGGAAAAACACCTCATGAGGCTTACACTGGTAAGAAACCATCTGTTTCACATTTCAGAATTTTTGGATGTGAATGTTATGCACATGTTCCAGATGAGAAGAGAAACAAGTTACAACCAAAAAGCAGAAAATGTATCTTCTTGGGTTATAGTGATGAGCAGAAGGCTTACAAGTTATATGACCAAGAGGCAAATAAGATCATCGCGAGCCGTGATGTGGTGTTCAAGGAGGAGCCGCATACAGTGGAGGAGGAGAAGGCAAGTTCTTCCACTTTATCATCAAGCGAAGAAGTAGTCCACTATGAACCTGTCCCGAGAGCTATCCCTATCCTTAAGGAGGAGGAAGCATCATCTTCAGATGATGAGGAAAAAGTTCACCAACCTGACATCACCCCACCGGAAAAGCCATTGCCGTGCTGGGTGAAGCAGCTCTATGACCACAATAATTCTATGCCTACATCTGTTGAGGAGAAGGTGACAACACCTAAAAACATGCCATTCATTGCAACAATTTTTTGGCAAAACTGTATACAATTGACACCTTATTACTAAATTTTTACATTAATTCAATGCAGATGCGGTGTTCGTTGTTGCTGTCTTTGGAGGCCGTGTCCTTGCAGTCTAACTAGGAGATGTGGTACAAGGAAGTTCTTGTACGAGAGGAAGGTGGAGTTTTAGACAAAATTTGATAGGTCGACTTAGTGAATCTTAGCTATGACTATTTAAAATTTTCCTGTAGGGATTATTATCACTTAGAGGAGATAAGACCTTTTTATAAATTAGGGGTTTTCGGGGGAATTTTAGACTTGACAAGGTCTTGACAAGTTGATAGGATATCTTAGTATTAATCTCAGGGATGGAGGATTTCATTAGTTATGCTACCTCCTACCTCTTAATGATGAAATTCTTTATGAAAAATACATAGCATTATGATTGTGATTATTGTCTACAGTAATACTATAGTGATGATCAAGGGGTGATCATTAGATCATTGATGATTATTATGGAGATTCCTTTGGGGAGGTGTTGAATATTAGATTCAAGAGGATGACTCTTGGCAAGGATGATGTGATCCAAAGGGACTTACTCGCAAAAGGAAGATCGGATGTACCACCTAGGATGTACTCTTGGTGTTAAAGGTTATAAGGATACACTATGTCATATGTGAATTTATCCTTGTGACATCTTAAAGGGTGCCAAAGGAAATTTTGCAATATCAATCCAAGGTATGCAGTGGTTAGGGGTAGGGCAGATTTCTACTTGGAAACGACTTGATGATCATGATCTATCTACGATTGATTACTAAGTATTGTGGTCCTCATCAACTAATACTCTTATACAACACATGTGGTAGTCTCTTCATATTTCAACGATTATTATTATTATTTAAAACAAAATAATAATATACATTACCACCATGGATTACACCTTGTCACAAGTATATCCAAAAGAAATTAAACATCATGATGTACAGGGTGGTAGGGGGGTGAAGAATTCAAGCAATAAACTTGTCACTTACATAGATGGATTTGGTAACTACCACTTAGAAGTGCAAGGCCCATTGGGGTGAGAGCATGAAAGAAGAAGTGTCTTAAATCTTTACATGCTTGATAGTGGGGACTACTCCAAGGTTAGAGGATATATGGTTATGGGTGGATTTAAGAAAGCCAAAAATTCCTCATAGTATAAGTCTTGTTGCGAAGACACAATTGACAGAAATTTTCGGCAGCTTCTGTGCTTGTGGATCCAAAGTGAGTCCATGCGTGACATTAGATCACCTCTCCACGAACAAGTTCATGTTATGTTATTATGACTATGCTGCTCCCTTTATGTAAATCAAATCATACGATCGTGATTATTCCAAATTCTCAATTCTCATATGTTTTATAGGATTGTGATTTGAGACATATTAAAACGAAAAAAAAAGAAAAAAACGTGATGGGAGGGGACGTCACATTTTTGGGATGAACGGGAAGAACCATGAAGGCGCCATCCTGAGAGAAGAGAGAGGACCGTTGCTACGATAGGGGAATGAAGTTGAAGGGGGCGCTGTTTTTTGTAGACGAATGCGTGCCTCTTAAGAGGGTAATTCGTTGATGAACAGGGGGCCGCCATGACGGAGAGAGAGAATGGCAGAAGTTGGCGATCTGCGGCTAAACACCACGTTGTCTGAGGAGAGGGGCCAAGATGGTAGAGGGAGAGAGAGAAAAAAACGCCATTCAGTCCAGCGGAATGGGGAGAGGAGGCAATCTTGCCAATTCGCTGATGCATGATGAGACTCCACCCCTGCAGATTCAGAAGTGCCCTCCTAGAAAATGGAAGGATCAGAATTGACACAGTGCATTTTCATTTTGATATCCACGTTTCTCCTTCCTTGTCGATTGTGGCTCTTTTAAAAAATGGTGCATGATTTGAATGGTCTTGTCTCCAAGATTGATATGCTATGGTTCCCATGATGATTGCCATCTTCCATTAACATCGCGGCGTAGATATGGCGGCTCAAATCCACGCATTGTTGGCGGCCATTCATGACAGAGAAGGGGATATAACACTCAAGTTTTTAACCTTTAACATTAAAGGTTAATTAAAAGCACTTGGAAGTCCTAGTTCATACGCACAAGGGAGGGGAGTTACTTTGGCAAAGTGCAGGATTAAGTTCGAATGAAAGAGGCAAAGAAAATTACTGAGTGAAATATCTGGTAGATTAACATTACTTGGCCGGACTGCAAGAGGACACGGTCTCCAAAGATGTGACGACGACCCGCGGTTTTACAAGTAAGTGTCTAACTGGTTTATCTAAAATAAATGATATGGCATGATAATTTCTTTAGTTTAATATTTTTAAAATATATCGTTAAACCTGTTTTCTCATGCTACATGGTTGTTTGCATTTATCTGAACAGGTTTTTATTTATTAAAAATCCAAAAACAGTCGAAAACATTAAAAAATGACTCAAAATTATCATAAATAAAATTTTATAAAATTACTGATTGAAAATTTATAAGTTTTGATATTTTTCCTATAAAGCTTATGAGTCAAGGGAATTTACTAAATTTTTATCAAGATTTTTAAATATGTTTTGTTATATTTAAAAATTAGAAAATAGTTATATTTAGGGAAAAAGCATAGTTTTCCTTTACGTAAAATGTGTTATTTACTGATATAAACTATGGATTCTTAGTGAAATATTGGAAACAAAATCTTTGATTGGTTAGTGCATTTTTGTTGTAAGGGTTAAAGAAAAGAAATAATTATTTAATAATATTTCACTTAAGAAATGCTCGTATATGGATATGGTGTTTTGGTTTTGAAAGGAGAGATTATATGCGGTGTGAACATTTAGGAAACATTGGAAATTACAAATAAAAAGTTTGACAACACTTTATAATGATTTATAATGTTAGGTTGCAGTTATAAAATTTAGTTTAAATTAAAACCAAAATAAAATCAAATAATTTAATGATTGGATGGCATGAGGAAAAGCCTCAGCATCTATATTAAATTTTTACATGTTATTCATTTTACAACCAATTTCTTAAATATACAGAGTGGAGGGCTACTAGGACTCATTGATAAAATAAAGGGTGCTATGGGAATTTAAAATAAATTATGAATGTGGACATGTGAGAGTATGGAAGAACTTGTTTTATTCTGGTTGATGTTTAATAATAGAAAAGAAGGAAAGGACGTTATATTCGCAAAATGAATTAAGTACTTAAAAACTAATAAGCAATGACGAAATTTATATACGGAGTGGGAAACGTCTACCAAGGGAAATTAAAATTTAGGGGTTTATGGTACTTCAGAAAATTTGATTTGAATGTTTGTTTAAAATTAAACAAATAAAAAGAATTAATTTTAATCAGGTGGAGAAAAACATAAAAAGGAACTTTAAACGGAGAGATACAAATAGATCTAAGAGATCTATATCCCTGAAACAACCTTTCCAAAGTCAAACATTAAAAACATTTCCTGGATAAACCGCCACTAGCATGGCAGGAGAACATTATGAGGAGCTGCCTCTGAGAGATGAGGAGAAACTATAGTTAGTGCCCAGTATAATTTACTGAAGTTTAGAATTTTTGCAGTTGGACTACTACAAACAACGTTGTAGATTTTAGGGAAGGCTAAGTTGAGTCAAATTAAAACAATTAGTGCAATAATCACTTGTTTAGTGCAACAACTCTTAGGAGTTGGCTTGTTAACCTGGGTAAAAGTGGCTTGGTCTTTGGCCAGTCATTTTTTGTGCGTCTGCCGGGAGTCAAGTGCGCTCGAACGAGTGATAACTCTTCCGAGGGTATTTTAGATCCTAAGTGTTATTTATGAGTGAATACGCAGTCTCTTTTCTAAGGGACTATTTTCCTAATTTGCCCCAGGAGTGCCAAAGAAAAGTGCTAGACTGGGCGAGAGATACAGAGTTAGTAGAGGGAGGCACATATTTTGGGCCACAATTAACTGTGGACGTTGAACAATTATCCTCTTGGAGCTGGGGTTATAACGACTGTGCGCAAACCATAGTTCTACTAGCGACACACTTTGGGTTAATAGACGCGGTAGAGATAAATACAATTAGTGTATCGTACCACTTTGATTGGTATCACCGCACAGCTTATCGGACGTTTAGAAGAGTAGTGTGGGATGATGTGTTGCCTTGGATACATGTATCCATAGGTTTAAGAATTGCTTTCGACACGAAAGACGTTAGAGAGGTTGCTGAAATTCTAGGTTTAATCCCCGAGCAAGAAGAAAAGTTACCTTTTGGGGAGATAGACCCAGAGCTGCCGACTATTTTGAACCTTCTAAGTGCGCATATGAGCGACAACCTAATTTTATAGCTTCAAATAGAACGAGCGTAATTTTAGAGTATGACAGTAACAGCTAGTTTTGTACTCGTGGATGAATTCAGAAGAGAGACGGAAGCAGCAAAACGAAGCTAGGGATCAGCGAGTTAGAGAACGAGCAGTGCGACAAGAGGCTTGGCTATTAGAAAGGCTAGAGAGGGTCAACGCATTGCTGAATTTGGGAGTAGACGCTGTGTCTAACTCAACGGTAGAACCTCTTCAGCCTAGCTTATCAACTGATAGAACACCATCGAAAGAAAGTGAAGCAGCTTCATATCAATGGGATCAAGTTGTCTCCAGTACTAGCAGTGTCATTGGGGAAAGAGGTAGGAAAAATAGTGAAACTAGGGAGAGTGAAGCTAATGCTATGGTCGGGAGTATTGAACTGCTCTTTGACTGGGATTTAGAGTCAAATTTCGGATTGCGTCAATTATTTAAGGAACCTCAGGAACCTCCGTGGTTTGATACTATCAACGATTTAGGGTTAGGGCTACTATTTAGAGAAACAATGGCTCGCAACCCAGTTAGATTAGCTGATTTCACGCAATTCGGGGGGCTATGGGACGAAGATCCCGATGCCCATTCGCAAAGATTTGAGGTGACTTGCGTCGCCAATGAGATAATAGATGACGACCAAAAGCTTCATATCTTCCCTGCAACATTAAAAGATGAAGCAACGAAATGGTATGGGAATTTAGATGCTCAACATAAAGGGACCTATGATGCCTTATCAAGAGCTTTTCTAGAAAAATTTAGACGACAAGGTTTTCAAGATAGATTGGCTCTTCAATTGGATTATCTGTCCCAAGGAGCAACTGAAAGTGTTGAACATTATATTGAGCGCATGGAGACGATCATTCGTAAGATGAATCCTGCACCTGACGATCCCACGCAAAAACGTAAGTTTATTGATGCACTTAATCCTGAAGTTCATCAGCATGTTAGTTTACAACGACCAGCTACGTTGGCAGATGCTAAAACACATGCTAGATGGTGGGAAGAAGTGCAACTTAGTCAACAACGACGGAGAGATCTATTCAAAGAATCTCGGACAGAATACCCAAGCACTTCAGGTGGGGTACCTAAGAATGTGTCTTATGTGACCGTTCCTTTAAATCCCTCGGTAACCGCAAGCTCAAACATGTCGAGTGTACCTCTAAATCCGTACACTTCAATTCCAGCCTATATGATGCAGACATGAATGCCTTCTATGCCGCAATCTCAATCTCCTTTGGATGAAGCAAAAGTAGCAGATATTATTGCGAAATCTCTAGGAAAATTAAAGGAGGAAATTATGACTGCAGTACAAGCACCTTTGAAAGAAATTTATTCGATAACGACACAAGGATCTAGTGCTCAACAATCGTCGGGAAATTCGACTTCAAACCCACCTCGATCTAATATCTGGTGTGGCAAGTGTCATGGTTACGGCCATGTGGCTACAGAGTGTCCGACGCCTTCAAGGTTAATGCCCGATCATCCACCGTTTTGCTCTTTTTGCCACAAGACTGGTCATTTAGATACAAATTGTTGGCATAAATTAGGTCAAGAGCAACAACAAGCTCGTTCAATGCAAATGAATTACAATTACATGGATCGTAATAATAGGACTTATGAGATTGGACCACCCAATCAACCTTTTAGGCCATGAGGATTGCCCACCCAGGGTAGACCCCCAGTGCCTCGAAATAATTACAACAGTGATGGTAATCGAGGGAGAAATTCTCCTTTTAGAAGAAATAATGGAAATTTTCGTAATCCAATGGGACAAGGTGGTCAACAAAGACCTAGGGGACCAGTAATTTGTTATCGATGCCAACAAGAAGGTCACATAGCCACATATTGTCCAAATGCGCGTAAAAATCAAGACTATACTCCTCTTTGTAGGAGGTGCAGTGGTGAAGGACACTATGAAGAGAATTGTCCTAAGCGAGAGGATAATAAAATGTCTGACAAAGGGAAACAAACCCCTAACGAACCTTCAACGTCTGCTGCAAATTTAGTTGAAGTAGACACAATAAGGAAAGATATTGGAGTTAAATCAAAATTTATACCTCGTAAGGTGACCTTTAGGGCTGACCCTGTGATTGGTGTTATTACTCGGGCACAAAAGCAACAACAGAAGGAGCAAGGTTTAGAGGAAGAGAGTCCACAATTAAACGGAGCAGTGAAGGATAAGTCTAGGGACATAGATCCTAATATAGAACTACCTGAATCGGATTCTCCGCAGCATTCCTCTGACCATCCATTATTACCTGTGCCCTTAGTAAATCCTAAGATTCAAGTGGGAGTAGCTCCTTTTCCCGAAAGATTGGTTCCTCCTAAGGAAAGGAGTAAAGATTATGTAGAATCCGTAAATAAGACCTATGATCTTTGGGCTGCATTAGAAGAAATATCATTGACTATTAACCTTCGGCAATTGCTAGAAATAGCGCCTGTTTGTCGGAAACAACTTTACCATAAATTAGTTCGGCGTCGAAGGAAGAGGAATGAGATAAACGTTTCTAAAGTCCGTGAAAATTCTTCCAAAGGAAAAACAACTAAGGATGTAAAAATAGTAGATTTATTTGTGGACCCAGGAGCTCCAGTTATCGATACTACTATTAATGGCCATTTGCTACATGAAGTGCAGTTAGATGGTGGCTCAGCAGTTAATTTGATGACAGAACAAGCTATGCAAGAATTAGGGTTGAAGGATCTAGAACCTACTCATATTGTTTTACGTGTGGCTGATCAAAGGAAAGTAACTCCTTTGGGGTTACTGCGAAATGTGAGATCTGTAGTAGCCGGATTAGAATTTCATGTGAACTATTTGATCGTTCGTTCGCAAACAAATATTTCATCATATTCTGTCCTGTTGGGAAGACCTTGGTTATACCAAGCAAGATGCATTCAGGACTGGTATAAAGGTTCAATTGTGATTGGTCCTAGAGACGATAGGGTTAAGATACAAGTTATTTCAAAAGGATTTTTGAAAGATTCAGGAGATGAAGCAGTTAGTGAAATGGATGAGAGATCCAACAGTGAGTTTTATGATTCAGAAATGGAGAGGACTGATCATGAAGGGCCTTATGCCTGGTTATTTAAGACACCACACCCAGCAGGAGCAGAAAAAGTGGAGGTCAATATAGTACATCAGCCTCACAAGGTAGAACAGACGGGTATTGGTGAATATGCTGTAGCGTTTTCATCTGACAATGATTCGGATAGCGATATTACTCAGTGGTTATCCACATCCGAAGATACAACTCTCGACTGCTTAATGCTTTCAGTAGAAGAAGCAGAATATCTTGATGATTCGCTTGAAACATGTTTTCAATTATCTATGGATCAAGAGGGAAAAGATCAAGAAGATGTATTTTCTGCTTACAACAGGTCGGAAGTGATTTCTATGGATGAATTAGAGGAGGAAGAAATGCCTGAGTTAATGATATCTGATGTGGCTGACATTTCAATAACCTCTTCAGAAGGTATGGGAGAAGATGATGTTACTGATAATCATAATAGTATGCTTGAGAGTAGGATTTTAGAAGCTCTTCCTTATGGGGAAAATGCTTTACTCTTTGGATTTGGACAATTGCCAGATAGAGCTAAAAGGATTTATTACTATCAGCTAGAAGCGAAGGAAAGAGAAAGGAGAAGTAGGCATAGGTGCAAACCCTTACAAAGACCACTATCTCGTGAGGATGAGGATGATTCAGCTTCGGCTTTTAACAGGGTTTCACAGACTTGTTGTGAACATCATGGCAATTACGCTAGGATTATTAGAGAATTGGAAGAGGCATTGGAAGTAGAGCGTGAGGCAGCGTTGACTGCTGTAAATGAAGCAATGAAGAAGATTACTGAGTTGCAAAAGGAAAAGGCAGAGTTTCAGTTTAGAGAAAGGCGATATCTAGATGAAATCTCGCTTTTAGAATTTTATTTAGAAGAAGAGAAATCTAAATTCAGTAGGGGTGAGTTACAGATGGACCAAGCGTTAACTATGGATACAAATTATTGGGAAGAACATGAAAACACTGATAGGTTTTTGGAAAAAAATAAATCTAAGAATATTTTTGAACCAGAGACTCAAGAGAAAAACCCTACAAATGTTCCCTGGTTGTGTCATTCTTTTAGGCGTTCGACCGGAATTGCGCAGAAGATTTATCGCTATTCTAGGGGACCGATAATTGGTTATCAACAAGTCCAATCTGAACCTACTAAGGTTAAATTGCACAATATGCAAGCGGTGGTGTTGCCTCATCCAAAAGAAAGAGTAATGGATTTTACTATTTATGGGGATGGGCAAGAGCCACAACTTAGATGGTTTGAACCTGCAGCACCTAGGAATTTTGTGGAACTAAAACAAGTTATACATTATTTGGGCTGTCGAATTCAGGGCGAGGAGGATGAGAATCTACATTCATTAATTCTCAAGCTTAAAGATAATCAATGGTTTTGGAGTTTAGATGATCAGGAATGTTTAGAAAAGAATAACAAAATTTTACGTCGATATCGCCGTAGGTTACATGCTCAATATCCATGTACTTCAGAGCAGATACCTAGCGTAATTGACTCTGTAAGAACCTCATTTACCATGAAATCTCGTAAAAATGTAAATGTCAATAATGGCGATTTAGATAAATACGGGAAGAGATATACTGAAAAATCCTTTCCTGAGTTAGTAAATGTCTATGGAGTAGAAGTTGATGGTGCTACGCAAGATAACCTAGCTATTATTCCTTATAGGGCTTTACCTTTAGTAAATTCTGTGAATGTGGGAGAAGAAGCACTGGAATCAAGTACTAAGAATAACCTGCTTGGAAATGTATTGATGCAGATATCCGAAGATGTGCCCACAATTAAGCCATGAAGAATAGACTCTCTATTTATTGAAGAGCCTGAAGTTGAAGTAGTTAAGCTTAAAATGGCAGAAGGAAAATATTTAAATTTAGGAGATCAATTGGAGTCGCCACATCGTGAAAGATTCGAAGAAGTATTACGAGTGCATGTTGACGCTTTTGCTTGGTCATATAGGGACCTTAAGGGTATCAAAGCTGAATTATGTCAGCATTTTATTGATCTAGAACCATGCACAAAACCTGTATGTCAACGTCAACGACGAACAAACCCTGTGTATGCAGAGTTAGTGAAAGCTGAAATTACTAAGCTTTTAGATGCTGGATTCATTTATCCTGTTGCATACAGTGAATGGGTATCTCCTATTGTGGTAGTACCCAAGAAGAATAGTAAGAAGATTCGCATTTGTGTCGATTATAGAAAGCTGAATAGCAAAACACGTAAAGATCATTTTCCTTTGCCATTTACTGATCAGGTACTTGATAAGGTTGCTGGTCATGAGCTGTATTCTTTCATGGATGGATTTAGCGGTTACAACCAAGTACTAATTCATCCTGAGGATCAATCCAAAACTACATTTACTACTGAATGGGGTACATTTGCTTATAGAGTAATGCCTTTTGGTTTGTGCAATGCACCCGTAACATTCCAGAGAGTTATGATTGCAGCTTATCAAGATTTTCTACGTCAATGGATGGAAGTTTTCTTAGATGACTTTTGTGTCTATGGTACGGCAAAAGAAATGTCGGAGTTACTAACGCAAGTATTTGAACGTAGTGATGAAGTAGGTATATCCTTGAATCCTGATAAATGTGTTTTTGGAGTACCAAAAGGAACCTTATTGGGGCATATCATTTCTAAAGAAGGTATTGCCATGGATCCAGCTAAAATTATTAAGATTTCTGCACTTCCACCTCCAACAAATCTTAAGCAATTGCGTGGATTTTTAGGACATCTAAATTATTATCGGAGATTTATTTCCGATTTTGCAAAGGTGGCATCACCTTTGACAAATCTACTACGAAAGGATACTTCTTTTATTTGGGATGGTGTTTGCCAGAAAGCATTTGAATTTCTCAAACATAAGTTAATTGAAGGACCAGTACTCGCACCCCCAGATTGGACAAAAGAATTCCATATTCATGCTGATGCATCTATGTATGCTGTAGGAGCTGTTTTGTGTTAAGCAGATGATAATAAGGTGGATCATCCAATTTATTATGCGAGTTGAAATTTAAGTGATGCAGAAAGGAATTATACCACCACTGAGAAAGAATGCCTATCAATGGTATTTGCGGTGGAGAAATTTCGTCATTATTTATTAGGGAATAAGTTTACTATATATGTTGATCATGAGGCATTAAAGTATTTGCTTAATAAAGCAGAACTTTCAGGACGTGTGATTCGTTGGATGTTGTTATTCCAAGAGTTTGATTTTCAAATAGTTACTCGTCCTGGTAGAGCTCATGTGCTAGCAGATCATCTATCACGATTATTAACATCAGACAAGGAGGAAGGGGTGGAAGATGATTTGCCGGATGCATCACTTTTTACTGTGGAGACACAAGTTCCATGGTATGCTGATATTGCGAATTTTCTTAGTACTGCTCGATATCCACCTGGTGCTGATAAACGCAGGAAACGTCAGATATTAATGCAATCACGCTCCTATGGATTATTAGGGGGTTACCTTTATAAATTTTTTCCACGCGAAGGTATCTATCGACGTTGTGTAAGGGAAGATGAAGTCCCAGTGGTTCTTAAGGCATTGCATGATGAGCCGTGTGGTGGCCATTTTGCCGGTGAATTGACTGCAAGAAAAGTTCTATTAGCTGGTTATTGGTGGCCTACTCTATTTAAAGATACTTATTATTATTGTCGCAAATGCGATGTATGTCAAAGGACTGGTCGTCCCTCTAAGAGTTTTGCTACGCCTTTGACACCTATATTAGCATTAGCACCTTTTGAGAAATGGGGAATTGATTTTGTAGGTCCAATCGATCCGCCTACTAGATATCGATCGAATCGTTATATCTTAGTCTGTACTGACTATATTACAAAGTGGGTGGAAGCGAAAGCGCTTAAAACGGATAAAGCCATTGATGTGGCTAAGTTTATGTATGAGAACATTATTACGCGTTTTGGTTGCCCACTAGAATTAGTAAGTGACTGAGGTTCCCATTTCTTGAATGGTCTTATTAGCGAGTTAATGGAAATCTATAAAATTAAACATCGCAAATCAACACCTTATTATCCCAGAGCTAACGGTCAGGTTGAAGTAACCAATCGCATTATATGTGGGATTTTAACTAAAACGGTTGCTTCCCACAGGCGAGATTGGGATGAACGTTTATATGAAGCGTTATGGGCCTATAGAACTACTTATAAGGTGACAGTGCAAAATACACCCTTCAATTTAGTTTATGGCACTAATGCTATATTCCCTATTGAGCAAGAGTTGCCCACTTTACGAGTAGCTCTATCATTACGACTAGGTGAGGTTGAATCTTTGAAACAACGGATTTTACAATTGGTAAAGTTGGATGAGGAAAGATTATTAGCCCTACAAAGTCTAGAAGCAATGCAAAAACATCGTAAAGCATGGCACGATCAGAATATTAAAGTACGGGAGTTTAAAGAAGACGATTTAGTTTTACTTTATGACAGTCGTTATTATAAATTTCCTGGGAAGCTTAAAATTCGTTGGTTGGGACCTTTTAAGGTGATTAATGTTTATGATAATGGTTCTCTTGATATGCAGGATATTAATGCTGAAAATGAGATATTTAGGGTTAATGGCCTGCGCCTTAAACATTTTGTGACTTAGGCTAGCTAGGTATAGTTAGGTTAGTAGTTAAAATAATATTTTGACTAATCCACCCTTGGATGTCTTTTCTTTCTTGGGGGGGTTTTTAAATGGGATGCAGGTATGGCCTTTTTGTGGATGGATGCGCTTTACCCTCGTATTGATGCCGTTAGTACTGATCCTGTTCATGCTGGACCTTATGATATTCCGCGTTTTCAGACGCATGACAGGTTTTTATATGCACCGAGAGGGGAGGCCTGTTGTGGTTCTTCTTTTGTGATTATTTTTTGTTTACAGTATCATCCACCTTTTGGTTGTAGGTCCTGTCAGCGGCATTTATTTGTGCGTGCTCAG
The DNA here is from genome assembly GCF_053477565.2 of Lygodium microphyllum. Classification (NCBI taxonomy): domain Eukaryota; kingdom Viridiplantae; phylum Streptophyta; class Polypodiopsida; order Schizaeales; family Lygodiaceae; genus Lygodium; species Lygodium microphyllum. The sequence goes on from NC_141157.1 coordinate 89,842,741, forward strand.
TTCTTGTGTTGGCAGTGTCGCACATACTTTCGACGCTATGGTACCACTGCCATGCAGGAAATGATTGGTTATACCTACCAGCGTCATGATTATAATAGTGTTTTTTCTCCTGAGCGCGGCGCTGGTCAGTCTAGGGTAGGCCGAGAGCAAGCAGAATTTGCGAGATATCGTTCCACTGTCTACCGCCTTACTCCATCTTACCATGATTTACAGACTAGTGTTCCCTGCCCATGTTGGGATTATATTTGTTGGTACATGGATGCGACCGAGGGGCATTCCTTAGATGCTTTACCAGTGGCCCCTATGCCCTACTATGATGATGCAGCTTCGGCTTCGCTCCATGATGTGATGGAGGTTCTTAGCGATGCACCTGATAGCGGATCTGTGACTTCTGATATGTCTATGCTAGAGGCTATTCTTGAGCATCCTATAGATGATAGTTTAGTTAATAGGTTTGACTTAGATGGAGTTGATGATTTCGGATTAGGATTATTGTTTTCACTAGAAGATCTCAGAGACTTTGAAGATTTTAGTTTAGATATTTTGTTTTCTTAGTCTTTTATGTTTTTCTTTTATTCTACATTTTGAAAACACCAAACAAACAAACAAACAAATATATATATCGTTAAAAAAAAAAACATACAATGCTTTGAGTTATTGATATCTTGTAGGTTTTCATGCACTTTAGTTTTATTTTCCACGTAGTTAGGTAGTTAGTTGCACGCACGGTCAGGATATTCCTTTCAGTGCTGGAGTTTGGGATATTTAAGTTAGTAAGAAGGACAGTTCTATATGTAAGAATGGTTATCAAGTGGAGAAATATACTGCTTCTTAAACAACCAAGCAGTGGGAGCGTTATGACAGTCTAGTTGATCGCGATTGTGACATGAGTATTTGATAATTCTTTTGTACCGGGAAAAGTTTTATTATTTATCTAACCCTTTAACATTGTACTGGCTAGTGTATGTTTCATGTGCAGATTTGACTATGATTTTGCGTTACACACTGTTGTATGTTTCTGACTGATTCTTGGAGTTGCAATATCCACGAACATACAAGGTTGTTTCATACCTAAACTTTTTATTTCATATTCATTTTAAAAAAACATGAATAAAAATTTGATGGAATGAAATTAGAGATGTCGAAGAAGAAGAAAATTAAAAGGGAAAAAACACTTAAGTAAATTACAGAGGAATTATAAATATTTTAAACAAATATGAATGATATATACACAATTCTCTATATGAAGTCCACTCACAAGGGATGGGACTTAGCATTAGGGAGTGATTAAAAAAAAAAAAAGGGGTGACATGTGTGCATAACATAGTGAATTTCATTGTATGGGTGTCCGATTAGGAATCCTATAGAGTTTTCCCCTATCTTTTGGTCGCTTTTCTAGCGATATGTGGGATAGCTGAATAACAAGGTTCTCTCCACGAAATTTTGACTAGGAGTAGCGTGGAAGAAAGATGCTGAGCTGGTGAGTATTCTTTGCTTATCATTTGCCTAGGCAGAGTGACTAGTATTATACGTTAGATTAGATTCCTCGAGCAAAGTTGTTGAGCTGAAATGTTTGACCGTTCAATTAAGTGATGTCTTCTTAGCTTCTTAGTTGATCCTTAAAAAAAAGAAAAACAACAACAACAAAACAATCCTTAAAATCCAATCCCAATATTAAAAGTTCGGAAGAGTCTATATATTTATTCTTTTAAAGAAAGAAAGAAAGAGGAAAAACAAACAAGAAAAAAACACCCTGAGACTGCAGGGTTTGAAAGAAAAAAAAAACAACCAAAAGAAGATAACCATCGCCTCTGAGGTCCTGGTAGGCTGTAGGGATTTCCTTGACGGGTGCCCTGCATCCGATGCCTTGTATCTCTTTGGGGTGGGACCTTTTGGGAAAGAGAATCAATGTATATACTCTTTTGACATTTAAAAAAAAAAAACCATTAAAACATAAACTTAAAAGAAAAGCCTTGGACAATTAGAAGTTATGAACCATTGGCTGGTTGTTCTAGTAGAACATGGATGGTTAGCAGCTAAACCCTAGGAGTCCTATTTAGTGTTGTAGTATTAGTTTACCTTGTTGGGGTTCTTTGTTAAGTAACGACCTTATCAGTGATGCTATTTCAAAAGCAATATTTTTAGTAGGATAGTAGTGTGGCAATTTATTGCCTAGAGGGATTATTGTTGTTTAGCGGCTCTAGACAGTTTCCTAGTTGGTATATTCTATGCAATGGATGACGCTCTGTTATGCATTTCAGTGGGGGGAGCGAGTAAGGGAGAATGTTAGTTTGCACAAGTTTTTACATCTTTTCATTGAAACATTTATATTGTTTGCATTTTAATATGACACAAATAAGTATTTTTTCCTATTTTTCCAGTGTCTACTAGTTGTCCATGTGTGGTTATACAGGTGATGTAGCTCTGCTCGCGAGGACGCTTCGCAATTAAGTGGAGGAGAGTATATTTTTCTTTCAAAGTTGCGTAGCAGTGCTCGTGGTAGCAATGTTCGTGATGCTGAATGTTCGTGATGTAGCTGTGCTCGCGAGGACGCTTCGCAATTAAGTGGGGGAGAATGACAACACCTAAAAACATGCCATTCATTGCAACAATTTTTTGGCAAAACTGTATACAATTGACACCTTATTACTAAATTTTTACATTAATTCAATGCAGATGCGGTGTTCGTTGTTGCTGTCTTTGGAGGCCGTGTCCTTGCAGTCTAACTAGGAGATGTGGTACAAGGAAGTTCTTGTACGAGAGGAAGGTGGAGTTTTAGACAAAATTTGATAGGTCGACTTAGTGAATCTTAGCTATGACTATTTAAAATTTTCCTGTAAGGATTATTATCACTTAGAGGAGATAAGACCTTTTTATAAATTAGGGGTTTTCGGGGGAATTTTAGACTTGACAAGGTCTTGACAAGTTGATAGGATATCTTAGTATTAATCTCAGGGATGGAGGATTTCATTAGTTATGCTACCTCCTACCTCTTAATGATGAAATTCTTTATGAAAAATACATAGCATTATGATTGTGATTATTGTCTACAGTAATACTGTAGTGATGATCAAGGGGTGATCATCAGATCATTGATGATTATTATGGAGATTCCTTTGGGGAGGTGTTGAATATTAGATTCAAGAGGATGACTCTTGGCAAGGATGATGTGATCCAAAGGGACTTACTCGCAAAAGGAAGATCGGATGTACCACCTAGGATGTACTCTTGGTGTTAAAGGTTATAAGGATACACTATGTCATATGTGAATTTATCCTTGTGACATCTTAAAGGGTGCCAAAGGAAATTTTGCAATATCAATCCAAGGTATGCAGTGGTTAGGGGTAGGGCAGATTTCTACTTGGAAACGACTTGATGATCATGATCTATCTACGATTGATTACTAAGTATTGTGGTCCTCATCAACTAATACTCTTATACAACACATGTGGTAGTCTCTTCATATTTCAATGATTATTATTATTATTTAAAACAAAATAATAATATACATTACCACCATGGATTACACCTTGTCACAAGTATATCCAAAAGAAATTAAACATCATGATGTACAGGGTGGTAGGGGGGTGAAGAATTCAAGCAATAAACTTGTCACTTACATAGATGGATTTGGTAACTACCACTTAGAAGTGCAAGGCCCATTGGGGTGAGAGCATGAAAGAAGAAGTTTCTTAAATCTTTACATGCTTGATAGTGGGGACTACTCCAAGGTTAGAGGATATATGGTTATGGGTGGATTTAAGAAAGCCAAAAATTCCTCATAGTATAAGTCTTGTTGCGAAGACACAATTGACAGAAATTTTCGGCAGCTTCTGTGCTTGTGGATCCAAAGTGAGTCCATGCGTGACATTAGATCACCTCTCCACGAACAAGTTCATGTTATGTTATTATGACTATGCTGCTCCCTTTATGTAAATCAAATCATACGATCGTGATTATTCCAAATTCTCAATTCTCATATGTTTTATAGGATTGTGATTTGAGACATATTAAAACGAAAAAAAAAGAAAAAAACGTGATGGGAGGGGACGTCACATTTTTGGGATGAACGGGAAGAACCATGAAGGCGCCATCCTGAGAGAAGAGAGAGGACCGTTGCTACGATAGGGGAATGAAGTTGAAGGGGGCGCTGTTTTTTGTAGACGAATGCGTGCCTCTTAAGAGGGTAATTCGTTGATGAACAGGGGGCCGCCATGACGGAGAGAGAGAATGGCAGAAGTTGGCGATCTGCGGCTAAACGCCACGTTGTCTGAGGAGAGGGGCCAAGATGGTAGAGGGAGAGAGAGAAAAAAACGCCATTCAGTCCAGCGGAATGGGGAGAGGAGGCAATCTTGCCAATTCGTTGATGCATGATGAGACTCCACCCCTGCAGATTCAGAAGTGCCCTCCTAGAAAATGGAAGGATCAGAATTGACGCAGTGCATTTTCATTTTGATATCCACGTTTCTCCTTCCTTGTCGATTGTGGCTCTTTTAAAAAATGGTGCATGATTTGAATGGTCTTGTCTCCAAGATTGATATGCTATGGTTCCCATGATGATTGCCATCTTCCATTAACATCGCGGCGCAGATATGGCGGCTCAAATCCACGCATTGTTGGCGGCCATTCATGACAGAGAAGGGGATATAACACTCAAGTTTTTAACCTTTAACATTAAAGGTTAATTAAAAGCACTTGGAAGTCCTAGTTCATACGCACAAGGGAGGGGAGTTACTTTGGCAAAGTGCGGGATTAAGTTCGAATGAAAGAGGCAAAGAAAATTACTGAGTGAAATATCTGGTAGATTAACATTCCTTGGCCGGACTGCAAGAGGACACGGTCTCCAAAGATGTGACGACGACCCGCGGTTTTACAAGTAAGTGTCTAACTGGTTTATCTAAAATAAATGATATGGCATGATAATTTCTTTAGTTTAATATTTTTAAAATATATCGTTAAACCTGTTTTCTCATGCTACATGGTTGTTTGCATTTATCTGAACTAGTTTTTATTTATTAAAAATCCAAAAACAGTCGAAAACATTAAAAAATGACTCAAAATTATCATAAATAAAATTTTATAAAATTACTGATTGAAAATTTATAAGTTTTGATATTTTTCCTATAAATCTTATGAGTCAAGAGAATTTATTGAATTTCTATCAAGATTTTTAAAGATGTTTTGTTATATTTAAAAATTAGAAAATAGTTATATTTAGGGAAAAAGCATAGTTTTCCTTTACGTAAAATGTGTTATTTATTGATATAAACTATGGATTCTTAGTGAAATATTGGAAACAAAATCTTTGATTGGTTAGTGCATTTTTGTTGTAAGGGTTAAAGAAAAGAAATAATGATTTAATAATATTTCACTTAAGAAATGCTCGTATATGGATATGGTGTTTTGGTTTTGAAAGGAGAGATTATATGCGGTGTGAACATTTAGGAAACATTGGAAATTACAAATAAAAAGTTTGACAACACTTTATAATGATTTATAATGTTAGGTTGCAGTTATAAAATTTAGTTTAAATTAAAACCAAAATAAAATCAAATAATTTAATGATTGGATGGCATGAGGAAAAGCCTCAGCATCTATATTAAATTTTTACATGTTATTCATTTTACAACCAATTTCTTAAATATACGGAGTGGAGGGCTACTAGGACTCATTGATAAAATAAAGGGTGCTATGGGAATTTAAAATAAATTATGAATGTGGACATGTGAGAGTATGGAAGAACTTGTTTTATTCTGGTTGATGTTTAATAATAGAAAAGAAGGAAACGACGTTATATTCACAAAATGAATTAAGTACTTAAAAACTAATAAGCAACGACGAAATTTATATACGGAGTGGGAAACGTCTACCAAGGGAAATTAAAATTTAGGGGTTTATGGTACTTCAGAAAATTTGATTTGAATGTTTGTTTAAAATTAAACAAATAAAAAGAATTAATTTTAATCAGGTGGAGAAAAACATAAAAATGAACTTTAAACGGAGAGATACAAATAGATCTAAGAGATCTATATCCCTGAAACAACCTTTCCAAAGTCAAACATTAAAAACATTTCCTGGATAAACCGCCACTAGCATGGCAGGAGAACATTATGAGGAGCTGCCTCTGAGAGATGAGGAGAAACTATAGTTAGTGCCCAGTATAATTTACTGAAGTTTAGAATTTTTGCAGTTGGACTACTACAAACAACGTTGTAGATTTTAGGGAAGGCTAAGTTGAGTCAAATTAAAACAATTAGTGCAATAATCACTTGTTTAGTGCAACAACTCTTAGGAGTTGGCTTGTTAACCTGGGTAAAAGTGGCTTGGTCTTTGGCCAATCAGAAGGCAGACGGACCAAGGAGGTCTCAGAGAATAGAGAAGCAAAGGAGGGCTTCTGCTCACATAGTCAATATGGCCTTGATGGTTGAGATTATGAGAGAAGTAAAGGAGCCAACTGACTTAGAAGAAGCACTTGCAGATCCTTCATGGAAGGCTGCTATGCAAGTAGAGTATGACAGCATAATGAAGAATGACACTTGGGAGCTAGTGGATCGACCAGCAAAGCGGAAGGTTATTGGCACCAAGTGGATCTGGAAGGTAAAGTACAAGGCTGATGGTACCTTAGAAAAGTACAAAGCTAGACTGGTTGCCCAAGGATTTTCACAAGTTGAAGGGTTTGATTTTCAAGATTCATTTGCCCCAACTGCCAGAATGACCACTATTCGCACGGTACTTGCAGTGGCTGCCCATAAGAAGTGGCTAGTGTACCAAATGGATGTTAAGTCAGCGTTCTTAAATGGTGACCTCAAGGAGGAGGTGTACGTGGCTCAGCCACCAGGGTTTGAGGCCCCCCATTCTGAGAACAAAGTGTGTAAACTGAAGAAGGCATTGTATGGGCTGAAACAAGCCCCCAGAGCATGGTACCAGCGGATAGATAGGTTCTTTTTAAACCTAAACTTCAAAAGATGTGCCTCAGATGCTAACTTGTATGTTTACAGGGATGGTAAAAAGTTTGTAGTGATTGTCCTATATGTGGACGACCTTCTTATTACAGGTGACTATGAAGATATGATCAACAAAATGCGAAAGGCTTTGAGTTCTGAGTTTGAAATGACAGACTTGGGCTTGCTGCACTATTGTTTGGGGATTGAAGTCTGGCAAGAGCCAGGAAAGATCTTCATCTCTCAGAAGAAGTATGCATGGGAGATCTTGAAGGCATTTGGCATGACCGAGTGCAAGGAGATAGCTACACCTATGGAGGTGAATGCAAAGTTATCCATCGAGGATACATCAGCATTAGCAGGCATTGGGAGGTATAGGAGGTTGGTCGGCAGTCTGATCTACTTGTGTAACACCAGACCAGATATCCGTTTTGCTGTTGGTGTTTTGAGCAGGTTCTCAAACAAACCTCATGAGAGTCATTGGAAGGCTGGGATGCAGGTGCTCAGATACTTGAAGAAAACTCTTGACTATGATATCACATACAGTTTCGGAACTTCTCTTGTGGGGAACTGTGACTCAGATTGGGAAGGAGACATTGATTCCAGGAAGTCAGTTTCTGGTTATTGTTTCTCTTTGGGTTCAGGAATTTTCTCTTGGATTAGTAAGAAGCAACCAAAAGTGGCATTGTCTTCTACCGAAGCAGAGTACAAGGCAGCTGTTTTGCTGCATGTGAGGCCGTATGGTTGAGAAGGATTCTATGGCATATGGGAGTGCAGGATGAAAAACCAACTGTGCTGAGATGTGACAATCAGAGTTGCATCGCCATTGCCAAAAATCCAGTGTTTCATGCACGCACCAAACATATAGAGATCCAGTATCACTATGTGCGTGATTCGATGGAGGATGGGATAGTGGAATTGGTCTACTGCCCAATAGAGGAGAATGGAGCAGATATCTTCACCAAAGCACTTACGAAGGGTCTGCTTCAAGTTCATCTTCAGAGACTCGGCATTGGGCCGAGGAGATAGTTCACCTATGGGTGGACATTGAGGGGGGGTGTTAGATATGATCAATGCCCCACCCTCATTAGGTGCCACCAATGATCCATGGTGCTCAAAGTTGTAAGGCCCCCATTATGAGGAGAAGCCAAATGTGAGCCCGGACATTGGTTGAGTCCTGACTTGTATATCAGATGAGGTCTATGTGACCGAATGACAAAAAGGTGACTGTTGTGGGTCTAATCTTTGGGTTAGATGGAGTGGTTAAGCTGGTAGCAACTCGAGGCACATTGCATTGATGGTAAAGGGAATATTCCCTGGAATATTCCCTGGCCGACTAGTGGAGGCTCATATGGTAGGTCGGTCAGCAGGCCGACCTAACGACCTTCGCGGGCTATAAAAGCTAAACACCTTCGCAGCCATCATTCACTTATCTTTCACCCAGTCAGAGTTGTTGTTCCAGCTAGCCTTAAGCTCTTCACCTATCTTCTGTCTAGATCTCCATCTAAGCTTCATTTAGTGGAAGCGCACGGGTGGAGAGAGCCATCTTTGTATCAGTTGTTTGGAGTTAAAGAATTTTACTGATTCTCCTCTTATCTGTTGTGTACTCTCTATCTCTTTCTCAGATTCTGTTCGCTGCGCCGTGTAATATTTTACAACGTGGACGATGTCATCTGCCCAGTATGGCATTAGATCAACCTTCAATAAATCTCTTTTGCTCGAAAGGTTGAACATATGGGCGTCTAGCAATTCATCGGTAATGCATTGTCCAACGGCCTCTCCTGTGGGAATGCGTGACATGTGGTCATCCATGTAGTGCTACTTTCCCTTTCATACCACCACAGAGGAGTTGAAATCTAAAAGCAGAAGGAGCCATTGAGCTATGCATCCTATAGTGCAGGATTTGTTCACTAAATACAGCAAGGCTTGATGGTCCACGAAGAAAGTAAAAGGTGTAGCCAAAAGACAATGCCGATTTTTTTTTTTACCACAAATACCATGGCTAAGTTTTCTCTCTCAGTCATCGAGTAGTTCATTTTGGTCTCACTGAGTTGTCTACTAGCAAAGCTCACCAGATAGTCGAGGTTGTGTTCGCCAAGTTGGCACAGTACTGGCCCCACGGAAAATTTTGAAGCATCAATATGTACGTGGAAGGTGATGGTCCAATCTGGGGCTCATAAGATTAGTGCAATAGTCAGAGCCTTTTTCAATTCCTCATACACTCATTGACATGCTTTGGTCCATTCAAAAATGATCAATAGCTTGTACAAAGGCCTGGCAATCAATGCATAGTTTAGCACAAACTGTTGATAGTAGCCCATATGGCCTAGGAAGCATTGAACTCCCTTATAGTTAATTGGGGATGGAAGATCAACAATAACTCTGACTTTCGAGAAGTCAGTGGCAATGCCGTTCTTCCACACCACATGTCCTAGGATGCACCCATGTTTCACCTAGAATGGCACTTTAAGGGGTTCAGGGAGAGATGATATAGGTGATACCACTCAAAGACTGCTCGAATTTTACCTAAGTGTTCTCACCAGATTGAGTGAACACACAAGTCATCCACGAAGACCTCCAATCTCTTGCAAAACAAGTCTTTAAATATGGTGCATATGAGGCATTGAAAGGTGGCTGGGGCCGGCAAAATGCACTTGCACCTGATTGTATCCAGAGCAGCCATCCAGGAAGCTGTAGGCCTCTTTGACCACTACCACTCTTTCTAGCATGTGCTTAGTGTACGGCAATGGGTAATTGTCTCTCTTAATGGCAGCGTTCACCTTCTTGTAATTGATGCACACTCTAATCTTTATGTTCTTCTTCATTAATATGACTATGGGCGACACCCAGTCTGTGTGCTCAATTTTGTAGATGAATCCTACTTTCATCAGCTTGTCAATGTCTTCTCTGACTACATGAGCGTGTTTTGGATTCATCAGGTATGGTCGTTGCTTGACCGGTGTTGCATCTAGTGTCATGGGTATGCTATGGGTCACTACACTCAGATCCACCCCCTTAAGCTTCTCCAGGGACCAACCAAGCAAACACATCTACACACTCTCGCATGAGAACAACAAGACTTGTCTCCTCTTCCTTAGTCAAGTCATTGGCAATTAAGACTAGTTGGGGTGCCTCCCTTCCTGTGCTAGGTTCACCTCGTTGACCTTGGCTGGTCCCTTGATAGGTTCACTTGTTTGCCCTTGACGTTTGGCACCCAACAATATCACTACCCTATCACCCTCCTTGAACTTCGTAAATCTCCTTGGGAGATCCTATGGCTTCCTTTTCTCCTCCATTTTGCCCTATCTTCCTTCAATTGTCTGCATGTCAGGTGGATGGGTAGGTCCCCCTTGGTGCGTCTGGTCTTGGATGGTGGTCAAGGTATCTACGGGTTGCTATCTGAGCTCACTTCAAACTCGAAATCAAACTCACCATTTTTGCTAGAAGAGGTGGTTTCTCCTAGCAGTCGAAGGTCAGAGGGTGGCTCTGCTCTAAGCACTGATGTCGTACCTAGTTGGGTTAGGCCTACTCGTTCGAAATCTATGGCTCCTATGTGTTCCAAACATGCACGATCACATTCCATGCACATAACCCCTTGTTCTATCCTAAAGGCACGCTTTTTCTGTGACCTTGAGTCCACTCGTATTTGTTCTATTTCTCGTCCCTCAGTGTCATATTCCACCATGTCTATTTTGCCCTTACTTTCGTCACCACTGAAGGAATGACAGTCTTCGTACTCGTCCATGGAATCATCTTCGTCCGACTGCTCATCGTCCGCTAAATTTTGGCACAACTCTTGTCATTGGTCAGAGGCAAGAGCCCAATTGTACATGAGGTTTAAGTCATGCACCTTGGTCCATTGCCACCTAGGTCCATCTAGCAGATCCTGGAGTGGCTTGAAGTTTGCTGCTAGATTGCCAGCTAGCGTGCCAGTCAAATACTCCAGAATCTCTTGGAGTTCCTTCTTGTTAATTGGCACTTGGAACATGACATGCTTAGGTCGCCCACAAAGGGTTCTCGCCATCATACAGATTGGTGTGGAGGGTGTGTATGTTGTCTTGCCAACTGTCTGGATGGCTTGTTCATATGCCTCATGATCTGAGAATGGCACATCGATCGTAGCAAGGATGTCCATCCAGTCTCGCTCATCCTTTGGCCATGGGATATACTTGGTCAAGGGCCCATAGGGATCCTTGACTTGAGCATTACCCTTAAGCATTGCAGAGATAGCAGTCAAGTCAACTAGTGAGGTTTTCCACGTGTCCATTTCTACCCTCACAGTTTCTATCCTCTTGCCTAGGAAGATTAAGCCATTACCCCAATCCTTGATGACTTTGGCATTGCTCATTCAGGGTCGGCCTTATAGGATGTTGTAGTCCACTCCCTTCATAACTATAAAGTCGATTGAGAACTGGACACCTGCGATCTTCACCAACTAGTTTTAAAGTACCCCAAATGGTTTCACTCTCATATCGTTTGCTAGTGTGACATTGAACTTAGCAGTCTCCACAGGCGGGTTTCCCCATGTTTGAAGCAGTGTGTGGCACAGTACACTAGCCCCTGCTCCTATGTCTACAATTCCCTTTCAAGTTGTGTCACCCAGGGCTAAGACAAGTAGGACCGCATGCATCTCGGTGCCTTCCCAAAAAGCATTAATGCGCAACAAGGACTTAGGCATAGAGTGCAGTGTCAGGCTTGGTATTTGTGTCTCTACATCACAATCATGTAGGTCTATGGTAGCTTGCTCTCGTGATCCTTCAATCCACTGCTTCAGGTCTTGCCATAGGGTATAATGTGACCTAAGCAGGTCTCCTAGGCTTAGCGTCATAGGGATGGTCACCAGCATGATAAGGAGGTCGCTGTCTGCTCGCCTTTCTCCTATTCCGGATTGTCTTGGCCAATGGCCATGATTGATTTTCTAGCTTGTAGCATTGAGGCTTTGCCTAAGCAGTACCTCTTGCAGTGCAGTTGTATCTCTTGCTCTCGGTCAAGGGGGTGAGACTAGCGTGCTTACGCTCTAGAGAGATCTTCGATCTCGTTCTCTAGGATGGGCTCCGCATCTTTTAGGTGCTCTTGGGCCTCTCTTACGCATTCCTTCACTTTCTCGATAGCCTCTAGTTGGTGCTTAGAATGCGGGTACTTCCCTACCCTAGCACTTCCCTTTTTGGCCATCTTAGGGGCCGAGGTTTCTGCCTCCATGTCAATAACCTTCTTTCTTGCAGGAAAAGTGGTGGCAGTCTCCATTTTTGGCATGATCTTAGCTTTGGGTTTCTTCTTTCTGCGTCTATGGCTCTTCTTCCCAATCAAGGCTGCATTGAGGTTGCTCGGACCTAGCGACGATATCCCAACTTGCTTTGTTTGTGCTCGGGTCATGACATGCAATGGGATAGGTGTGGCCCATCAAGATTCTCAACGTCGAACAGCCCCAATGGGACAAATGGCACGTTGGCTAAACTTGAGGATGGTGTTTGCTTGGGACAGTCAATGAAGAGGTGAGTGATTCCGCACTCTGGGCATCTTAGGTCTGCATTATCTCTATTTGGTTGCTCCCATTCACGCAACGTGATGAGACATGCCCTAGATTACTACAAGTCCAACATATGATTGGGTCCTGTGTTTGCTCTCCTAGGCCTCTACCTCGGCCTCTTCCTAACACCATCATTGACGCTGACGGATAGTCCATAAGGATTGCATTGCCCTCATCATCATGGAGAGGTATGGGTATATATAAGTCTCTTCCTCATTTGGCTCCTCCACATAGTGGACTGGCGCATCAGTTGGTGGATGAGTCACATAGGGACCAAGCGGTCTTGGTATACCTATAGGATTTATGTCCATTGTAGAAATAGCCGGTTTAACATTGTTAGGTGTAGAAAGGGCCAATGGTTCCATCCTTCCAAAGAATTGTTGGGGTTTTCTCACTAGGTATGATTGGCCGTAGGGTTGTAAGTAAGGGAGTCTTCTTGGTAATCTGCAGTGCGCAATGTCGTGACCAAATATATCCCAATTAGCACAAGGTCGTGACCTAGGGTCTTGACATTTGGCTGGCAAGTGGCTTCCGCCACAATACACACATTGTACGTGCGGGCGCATTGGTCATCTCAATATATCCTACAGTTTGGCTATCTCCATTTTCACCTCAGTCAAGTCTTGGTTTGTCTTAGAGGCCTTCCCCATGTCCTCGGCTATTGGACCTAATCATTCGCTAGAGGCTGATGCTCTCTCCGAACTTTGCGAGTTGGTTTCTTCTGAATTTGAGCTTCTGGAGCTCCATTCTTTCAGCTAGTCATCCACTCGAATGGCCTCTTCAAACACCCTAGCTATCGAGTCTCGCTGCAAGCTTGAATTACTTGCTAAGGCCTTATACAGCTCCTCACTCCGTATTCCACTAATAAATACTGTGGACACCACTCTCTCGGTAGGCCGTTCACCCACAGGGATTCTCTTGAAGAGGCTCCTTACGTGGGTGACATAGTCACGAATCTCCTCTTTCTCCTGCTTGACATTCATCAGTCTCACTAGCAAATTCTCAAAGTATTTGGGCCTTGAGAACCGCTTGATGAAGAGGTCTTTGAGGCGTTAAAATCTGCTCTCTCTCCAGCATCTAGAATCCTGTACCAACTCCTATCCTTGTCACCTAAGCAAAGCCCGAATGCTTAAGAGCCTTGAATCAAGTCGGTGAAGCCGTTGGCCTCATAGACTTGCTCGAATTGCTCTACAAAATTGTATGGGTTGTCATGGGATTGGTATTTGTAGAGTTACTTTGCAACGATTGGGGTTCTAAATTGGCCCTTAGAGCCTTGGTTTGTTCCTAATCCTGTTAGTAATGATGTCGCTAGGGCTGCAGCACTCTGCTCTGCTGTGGTGTTATCGAGCAATCGCTTCATGAGAAGCTCACTCAATGTCAAGTCTCCTTCTAGGGCTCTCTTGTGATTGGTCTGATTCCCACCTGTGCCAAGTTCAGCACCCGTTGTACCTCGCGCAATTCTGCATTCTGCCTTAAGCTCCTAGCCCGCTTGTCATGGTTGTATTTCACTATGCCTTGTAGTGCCTTGTGGGTTAGCTTCCGTTCGTCCTCCAAGTCTATTATGATGGCTTTTGTTGTTCTACTGTGGTGCTCATATCGAGCGTGCACATCGTAGTTGCTTATCAGCTGCTAGATTGCCTCTCGAAAAACTCCCAAGTCGAGTTCCTTGTTTGGCCTGTGGTCTGAGATTTCCTTTAATATGATCACATTCTCGTGCTCCACCAAGCTGTCAATCAGGTTGCATGAGCTACTGGTGAAATCCACTTCTCTAGTGCTTCTTGCTTGGTTCTACTCTGTACCTTGGTTTCATGTCTATGTCTTGGGAACTTCTCCTACTAGTGGGTTCCTTGAGGTGTTTATTTGAGTGAGTTCCTTGACTTATTGCATCCAGTCCTCAATTTACCCCTTCTAAATGTGTGTGTTATTTCCCGTGCATTTGTACTCAATCAGGCTTTCTACTATCCTTAAGTATACTTCAAGTGAGAAAATTTAGGGTGAGTGCAAAAAACAAGTGTCTAGTTGAATTCATTCAGATGGGTTGAGGGCCAAATGCGTGTTATTGTAGGCCAAGTCAAGAGGGCTGAGGGCTGAGGGTCAAGGAAAATGAGCCGAGGCTAATGGGCTAAGGCTAATGGGCTGAGGCTAATGGGCCGACGGCCAAATGGTATTGTAGGCCGAGTGGCCAAGTCAAGTAGGCCGAGTCAAGTGGGCTGAGGGCCGATTGGCCCAAGTGGTCTGAGGGCCGATTCTGGGACTCAGCCCAGAACCACTAACACTCGGATGGGCCAAGCCGTACTACACGACGACGGCCGTGTCAGAAATAATTTCATCAAATCTATTTATCCTCACAATCTCCGAGCACGACGCCTTCCACATCACAAAAAATACATAGTAGAGAGGTCCTGGCATACCTGAATTGCGCGGAGAGATCCTCAATGGCAAGATCGAATCGAATCAATGCTGGAAGCACACTCTTATTCTCTCTCACTCACTCTCAATGTCAAGGTATGAAATGAGCTCTTCCCATTCCCCTTGGCTCTTAAATCCCTTGTTGGGGTGTCCCCAATCACTCATTTGCTGACATTAACATCCCAAGCGCTCCTTTTTTCCCATTTTTGCATGACTTATGCCCTGTTTTACCCTGTTCTTAGCAGTACATCCTACGCTTTTTCTATTCGGTTTCCTAATCCTATCCTACTCTAAATGCAACAAAAGTCAAAGGAAAAAAATTAAAATAATTTCTCCATTGTTTCCAATCATCAAACCAACAAAATAACCCAAAATACTTGCTTGTTTTGAAGATAAAAAAACCCAAACTTCCTACCTACCTCAAGCTTCGGTTCAAGGATGAATCCCTTACTTCGATGCTCGATATGCGGTGCGCGAGGGCTCAATCTTGAATCCGTTTGGTCCTGGCAATGGAACCAAAATGTGGGAGCTTTTGCTCAACCGCCAAGACCCACGGACCGCTTATTGCTTCAAGCGTCCAAGTAAGCTCTCATGGCTATATCTCACCTAGCCAACATGTCGTCAATCCTCTCAGGGTGTAGTGAGCTTACCTTGATGCCGAAATGAGTTGCCTCCTCCCTCACACAATTCGGTAGCCCCACGATCCTAGATGCTAGCTCAAGCATCCTCAAGCCTCCTCCATCTCCAAGCTCCATTCTCCATAGCCACGTCCAACCTAAGAGAAGGGAAGGGAAGAGAGAGGAAAAGAGTAGAGAGATGGTGAAGAGATTCACCCTCTTGATCCCTCACTTCCACACACACACTCACTCCCTCACACTCTCACACTCCCTCCCTCAAGAGCACACACACTAGCAAGAAGAAGAGAAGAAGAGAAGAAGAGAGGACTCTTGTTAGCCACACACCAAAGAATGAGCTTTCATTCACTTTTTGAGCTTTATATATACAAATCCTAAAACCCCTATGGGCACCCATCCCTTGTTACATGACCGGCCATTGTGTCAAGGTCCCTTTCCCTGATTCCCTCTTCTTGCTTCATGTCTATAGCTGTATATTCCTTTACAAGTGGCACAAAAGGGAACCTGGCGCTATTTTACAAGAGTTTTTAGAGTTTTTGAGGCACCTTTCCTTTACAATTTCTCTTTTGGCCTCCGTTTAGTTTTTGAGGCCGCCTCTATGCCTTTGCTTGTTTTGTACTACCAATCGCGATTGCAAGATGCATTACTCCAAAAATATGCACGGTGATTTACAGGTTGTCAAATTTAATGCAATGCATTTCATAGAAGGAGATCAAGACATCCTCTATTGAATCCGCAAGGTGGAAAGCAGTGGAGATGCTTTGTCTCTTTGAGAAGTATGTGCCCACCAGCATGCTCATGATACAAACCCACCTCTTGGTGCATCTTGTAGACAAAGTGGAGATTGCTCGACCTGTCCATACATGATGGATGTTCTTCTTGGAGTGCTTCATGAAAACCCTGAAAGGCTTTGTTCGTCAACAAGCTTGAGGCAGCATGGCTGAAGGTTGGTTGGTGTCTGAGGCATTAGTGCATATTTCACAGTGGCTAGCAATGGTGGATTCAAACAATAGTATGCTATGGTTGCTGAAGGACGATGATAGACTGACCAGAGATGTGGTGATTGGAAGTGGGGTAGAAAAAAGGATGGATGCTGCAATGGAGGAGAAAGAGAATCATTTTTGTGTGTTGCATAATGACTCCATGGAGACGTGGCTCGCTAGGTACAAGCAAGAGCCAGGAAAGATCGGGAAGAAGCGCGATCCAAATTTTGACATAGTATGTACCACTGACCGATTCGATATCACGAGGGCATAGAGGAGATGCAATCATTTCTGTCTATGTGATGGTTGCATGGAGCTTTGATTGCAGCCTCTCATGAAAGGGTGGAGGTCTCTACTGAGGAGTTGGATATTTTGAGGGGATGTAGTCCAAAGGTGACCACATGTTTTATAAGCTATCGTATCTAGATTTATATGTGACAACTAATTAACCGTTTCAATGTACAATACAAAATATGCAATGCATTGTGGTTGCGCGGATGACATTTTTGTATGGAGAGTATCGACAAAATGTGCTCGACAACAGATTGCGGTGTTATGGCAAAGTTCAAGCAAGAGAGCCGAAGGCGAGCAATGGATCCAAACACCGTTATAGAAGAGATTGAGTATATTTGGGAGCTTGCAAAGTATTATCACAGTGGATTACCATAGCTTCTCCATGATCCTATTTGATGTGCAGTGGTTCAAAGTGGTACTAGAAGGAGCCAGGGCAACGGTTCAACAAGGTTCATCTAGATTTCTCAAAATAGATTCCAAAAAAAGATGGATGGATTTGCACGCCACATTTGTCTTGTCGGACCATTGTGAACAAGTGCATGACCTCATGTTTTTAAAACTTTTATTATGACATGATATATGTCACAAATGTTAAATCTCTCTTGTATGTGATTTTGAATCAGCAAATTTCTATCCAAACCCTCGATAACCTCGATGATGGTATGTTGTACCTTTAGCTCCCCGAAGTGCAAGAGTATCACTACAAGATATAGACCTTATACTAATGTTTAAAGCGACGAAAATACAAACAACAAAATTTACCCCCGTTGTCGCAAAAAGCGTCGTTATTGATGACGCATATAGCGACGCAACCAATAAATTTTCGACGCACATAGCGATGCCAATAGCGATGTAAATAGCGACGGTAACAGGAAAAAAAAATTGTGCTGCCACATATAGCACTGTGTGTTGTATGAGAGCCATACAAAATAGTTTCTATACTACTGCATACAAAGCGCTTGCAAACAAAAAGAATGTATACTGAAATCATAAAACTGATACATGAAATAAATACATGATCACATAAAATGTGATTGGTACAATCATGAAAGGATATTACTAATACATAGAAAATGTCTACATAGATCAGGCGACTAAAAACTAAAGGTCTGTGAGCTCCAAGGATCCAAGGGCGAGCTACAAATCCTCGTCCCCCGAAAGCTCGTCCCGCTGCAAAGGAGCATCGAATGGATTTTGCAGAAAAAGAAACAACACATCAATCCACCATACAATAATGCATTCAAATATCTCATGGTAACTATGGACAAGAAAGATGAGTGACTTACAGGGCTGCCACGTCTATACAATCGGTCGATCAATGCATTGAGACTGTGCCTCTCTGCATATCGAGTCTCAAGGCCTTGTGGATCGCGATTTGTAATGGAGTGCTGCAAAGAAAACAAAATGCTAACTGTTAGAAACATGATTGTCAGTACAAAGATATTTCAAAAAAACAAACAAGCAAAACAAAAGAGAAACTTACAAAGTCCTCCAAATATGTCCTGTGGTTGCCACTCCCAAGATGATGGACCACTCCGGCCTCGAGTCGTGCCCTTGCCGCCTCCCGCTGTTGACTCCAACATCCTGGCAAATCTATAGCCTCCTCCCTCAGTCGGCGCCAGTCGTCTGCATCTAACCACTCGGGCTTTGCAGCTCCACTCTTAATTGCCTTGCGTGCGTCGGATGGTCTATGTGACATGTATGCACGCATGTAATCCATCATCCAGCCCGTAGAGAATCTATCTACTGCGGCTGGCACCGGAAACTCCTCGTGCAAGGATGCTACTATGTAGTCCTTGCTCCCCTCCGGTATGTTCTTCCAATGATCCAGGACGTTGTGCCGAAAAACTTGTTGGCACAACTCTCTCATGAGAGCCATCACCCTCCTCCCCTCATCATTCATGATGATGGCTCCTGACCTACTATCAACCAGATATCCATAACCCCTAGGAGTCTGCCTAAGATGGGTCCTCTCCCATCTCCGTCCACGCTCCTGGGCATATCCAGGAGACCCCTCTACATCCAGTGTACCGACGGGGGTAACCTTTGTCGGAGTGGCACTCAAAGGGGTGACGCAGCTCCAGCTGAACGACGAGACGGAGACACCACATCCGTGTCTCCACAACAGCATCCCCCTGATCCCGATGCAATCCCTCCCTCTGGCCCAAGTCGTGAGCGTCGAGATCGTCTGCTCGAAGCTGAAGCATCTGATCGCGCTGAAGTACATCTAGCAGAGCCCCCTGACAAAGAACGAGATAGCTCCTGGTCTGCCATCTCTCTGAATATCACGAGCTGGTCTGGAGACATGCATGCCATCATGTCCTGAAACTCCTCAACGCTCATCCCTCGACTCATCCTGAAAATGTCACCTACACAGATAAAAAATGGTGTTAGAATAATCAATTTAAACTATACAAAGCACAGTAATATAAATCATTTTTTAAAAATCCCTCTTAAAATGCATAACTTATGTACCTTTATGGAAGATCTAAACAATGAATTGAGTAATACAATTCTCCAAGAATGAAGTATCCTATGGTCCCATGTTAATCTCCTGACACAACTCTACATACACTGGAAGGTCGATAGACATGTCACCACAAAAGAATGAGTCTTCCTCATTCTCAAAAAATTCTTAGACTCCTATATTTCCATCATTGTTAGCCGATGCGCGCTCTAAGCTTGCGGCGGCCTCCACCCCTTGTAATATCGACCCCTCTATTTGCATATTATCTTCATCTATGCCCGGAACATCGCTTTGATCATATACTCTCGCACTTCGAGGAGTTGAAGGTACAACATACCACCATCGAGGTTGTCGGGGGTTTGAATAGAAGATTACCTATTCACAAACACGTACAAAGCGAGTTCAAACCATTGTGACATAAACCATGTCGTATTACAATTAGCAAGCAAATGACTCTATGCACCTGTTTACAATGGGCCGGCAACACAAAGGTATCACGCAAATCCGTCCATTTTTTTTTAGAATCTATTTCGAGAAATCCAGATGGACCTCATCGAACTGTTGCTCCAACTCCTCCAAGTACCACTTTGAACCACTGCACATCAAATAGTATCATGGAGAAGCTACCGTAATCCACCGTAATAATACTTTGCAAGTTCCCAAAATACTCCATCTCATCCACAACCGTGTTCGGATCCGTTGCTCGTCGCCGGCTCTCTTGCTCAAACCTTGCCATGACACCACAGTCCATTGTGGAGCGCATTTTGTCAATACGCTCCATGCAAAAATGTCGTCTGCGCGACCACGTTGCACTATATATTTTGTACCATACATTGAAACACTCAAATTAGATGTCACATATAAAATTTAGATACAACATATTCTAAACCCCTCATCACCTTTGGACTACATTCCCTCGAGAACTCCCACTCCTCCATTGAGACCTCTGTCCCTTCGCTGGATGCTGCGATCAAGGCTCCATGCAACCATCGTGTTGACATAAACCGCGGCATCTCCTCCATGCCTTCGGGATATCGAATCGGTTGATGACGTGTACTACGTCGAAATTTAGCTCGCGCTTCCTCTCGATCTTGCCTTGCAATCTGATACTTGGCGAGCCACGTCTCCATGGAGGCATGGTGCAACATACAAAAGCGATTCACCTTCTCTTCCATTGAGGAATCCATTCTTTTTTCTACCCCATTTCCAACCACCACATCTCCAGTCAGTCTATCATCGTCCTTCAACATCCATAGCATTTCATTGTTTGGTTCCACCGTTGGTAGCCATTGTGAGATATGCACTAATGCCTCTGACACCAACCAACCTTCCACCATTCTACCTTCTGGCCGAGCTCGTTGTCACACAAAGCCTTTCAGGGTTTTCATGAAGCGCTCCAGCAAGAACATCCATTGCATATGGACAGGTCCAGCAATCTCCACTTCGTCCACAAGATGCACATGAAGGTGGACTTGTATCGTGAGCATGCTAGTGGGCAAATATTTCTCAAAGAGACAGACCGTCTCCACTGCTCCCCACCTCGCGGATTCAATAGAGAACGTCTTAATCTCTTTCTGTGAGATCCATTGCACCAAAGTCGACAACTTGTAAATTGCCCCGCGAATTTCTGGAGTAAGGCATCCTACGATCGCGATCGGTAGGACAAACTGCCACAAATGAGAAAGCATTATGAATAATGGATACTTTTCAAATTGCAAAATGCCCACGCTAATTACAATCCATTCTGTTCACAAACCTGACATATCTTATGCCAATCATGGGATTTTAGCCCCGACAATTGGTCATCTTTAGAAAATGCGGACCTGAGAGAACGCATCATACCCGTCAGACTGCAAATAGACTTGATTACTTGCTTCACAATACGCTCTTCTTTGGTGGACAAAACCCAAGGAGTGCAAGGAAGCTGCACTCCCCCTTCAGCACTCTACTGCAACCAAAGCGCCTCCATCTTACCTACCTCCTTCAAATCCATTCGTGACCCTATAGTGTCTCTCTTTCCTGTGATGTGGTCCCATAGCAAGCTGCCCACATTCTTGAAAATATGCATGGGATCCAACAAGTGGTTGACTTGTAAGTGGGTCCAATATGGCAACTCGTAGAAAACTGAGAACCGTCGCATTCCATTTGGATGTGATTCCAAGTTTACCATTTTCAGCTCGTACCAGCTTGCGACGTTCATACATGTTGGAGGTCATCCAAGAAAACCTTCCCTAAGTTCATGATCCTCCGAAAAGAAAGCGGCGTGTCCTTGATATACCATCTTCTTCATGGTTCGTGACCTTCGAGATTCTAACTGTGGCCCACACAATGGACATGCATGATAACCTGAGGTAACCGGACCTATAAGGCGAGCCACGACCTAGTGAATACTTGATTGAATGAGATAAAATATAGATATTACCAGCGAGAACGGAGGTCTGCTCACCTGAGCACTCTCCCAATCCCGGAAAGTCATGCATCGTCCACATGAGAATGGCTCGAATGTTGGCTGACCGCCGACCATCGCGCCTGCTCATATCTTGCACAGTGACCCCCTCCTCCCACAAAATCTTAAGTTCATCAACTAATGGATGAAGATACACGTCCATATTTTTTACTTTGTAGCGGCCCGGGACGAACAAGCTAAGGATGAGATGTCCTTTCTTCATAGAAAGCCATGGAGGGATGTTGTAGTTGACAAGCACTATAGGCCACACACTGTAAGAAGTTGAGCGCAGACCGAATGGGTTCACACCATCCATGGCGAGACCGAAGATTCCTTGGCTCTCGCGTAAAGCCTGGGAAGGTAGAGTCACTGTGGCTCCATGCGCGCAAATCCGCTGATATTCATTGAACTCCATCCGTGGACCTATTCTGCACATGCCACGTTGTCAAGCTTGCCATTCCGGATGTGCGAAACATGTGGTACATGCGGGGGATGAGCGGAAAGTGTCTGAGAACTTTTTGAGGGATGGTTTGCCCTTGCAAGTCCTGTCGATACCTATGAGCACAACACTTTGGACATGTCTCCATAGTCTCGTATTCATCTCGAAACAGTATGCAGTCGTTGATACATGCATGGATGTTATTGTAGTTCATGCCAAGCTTCCGTAAAACATGTCGTGCATCACCACAAGACTCAGGCATGGTATTTACAGGTGGTAATATATGATATTTCAATAACCTGAAAAAAATCATAAAACACCTTGAAAAAGCACAAATGTTTGTAATAATACTGTCAAAAAAAAAATCAATGAAGCCTATGTGCAAGGTACCTGAATAACTCGGTCACACTCGTATCGCTCCAACCATATTTTGCTTGCACATTTAAGAGTGCAAGCAATGTCTTCAACAAAGATAATCGGCACCCATCATATAATGGTATGGATTCTTCCTCTCTAAGCGGGTGAGATGTCTCGACATCCATGGGAATCAATGCATCGATCATTGCCTCCATCTCAGACTCCAAGATTGTAGGTAGGTCGAGAAGGTTGTCTGTCTCCTCTGGCATTGACGGTATAGATGGGCCTTGCGAGTGGTGGATCGGCTCCTGCAATCCATCCATCGCACGTCCACAAACTCTTCTAATTGGCCGCAAAGGGTGCACTCCCCCTTGGGTCGAGACATCACCCCCTGGATAGAAAATTTGCCAACAAGACCCAATCTTATTGTGTATGGTTTTCAATTAGCTTGCGAGTACAATGCATGATTAATATTAACTTCAAATTACCGTATGCTGGAAATCCACAATCGCCTGATCAATGATCTCAGATTGAAACTCGCCAAATCGTCGTACGTGTTCTATAGACAATCGGTGTTTTCATCTAATTGCCAACTTGCATTGAGAGCAAGAACATGGGACACGCTGATTAAGATATGTCTCGCGGTATTGAACAATAAGACCTTCTTCATTTTCCATCTTATCTACATTACAGCAAACGAGGCTTAAATGGATAGCTTTATAGAGATGTACGTCAAGTTGCAAGTTGACCATAAATCTTGCATTGTACATAGTAGTTGAGAGATTTATTGATGTTATATCTCGGCCCTGTATCATGCTCAAGGATTTGTTTGTCCCGGTAGATAATAATTAGTTATTATAAAAAAATGCACTAGAGGGCTTTGAGTATAAGTAATCCATTTATGAGCATCATTGAGGATCTCTTAGTCTAATAATAAATTAGTCTCAACAAAAAGCATCTTAGAAATGTGGTTTTTTTGTCCTAGGATCGCGTATTAAAATTAATGCCATCTATGAAATTTATCAACTATAGTAATAAAATTTATTTCAATCAATTCTACTCATAGTCATAATACCTGAGAGAAAATATCCTATACTCAATTTAAGGGATTCTTCTTCTATAACAATACTTTTGGGTTCATTTTGATGAAGTACCGTAATGACCATTAGCTAGGGTATCATTTTCTTTTAGTCCTTCCGTTGACTAGTTGGCGTGATTTCTAATTTGTTATGCCTATAAAGTTAATACAAAAACAATGAATTATGCATATCACAATTAGATCCCCTCCTTGGACATTATGAAGGACATGACCAATTTTAAGCCATCTTAAAGAGTCACCAATGTACGTGGCCCATGGCAAAGCACATTGCATACCATTATCGATAAGTCTATTATCATGCATCTTAAATCTCCTAATTAAACTTTATAAACGGTATGACTAATTTTTTCAACCCTCTTAAGGAGTCGATGTAATGGTACCCATAAAAAAAGTAAAGTGGATACCATTACCATAATCATGGATATGCTATCATTCCAATATATATTATCTTTCTCTTTCTCTCCCTCTCCCTCCCTCTCTTTCTCTTTCTCTCGTATTTTCTCTCCCTCTCGCAATATATCTTAACACTCTCCAAAAGCAAAAGGGAGAGGGAGAGAGAGAATGCACTCTCCCTCCCTCTCCCTCTCCCTCTCTCATTTCCTCCCTCTCACTCTCCCTCTCCCTCTCCCTCTCCCTCTCTTTCTCTCTCTCTCCCTCTCCCTCCCTCTCCCTCTCCCTCTCCCTCTCCCTCTCCCTCTCCCTCTCCCTCTCTTTCTCTCTCTCTCCCTCTCTCTCCCTCTCCTACAGAGGACATGGGTCAGCCCTGCACAGCCACTGCCATCGAAGATGGCACATTATTATACACAGTTCTTGAGCATATCAGAGCAAGGATTCATAGAGATTCCGAGATATATGCAGATCTATATGCCACATCAATTGAGAGTTCTTATTGGATAGCTCAGAGTATCATCACATCAGCTTATGATTGAGAGTGGCAGAGCCAGAGGCATCCCACGGGAGGAGAGGATATGCCCCCTTTGTAGATCAGAGGTGGAGAGTGAGGAGCATTTTGTTCTTAGATGCCCGGCATACTCAGAGTTGAGATCTAGATACACATTGAGTAGCTCACTTCAAGGATGTATGACTGGTATGGATCAGAGATCATTTGGCCGTTTCCTGGGAGAGGCATGGCACATCAGAGAGCAGAGCACACAGTGGGTCCCAGTCAGAGAGGGGCCCACCCAGACGACTATTACACAGTTCTTTCAGACAGACAGAGTGAGAGCTACTGTACCAGCCTCCAGCCAGACCTCCTGGCTCACACTACCGCAGGCTGAGGACCAGCGTACCCGACGCCGCACGAGGATTCGTGGGTTTCATACCCCACAGCCACACCGACAGGAGATCCGGAGGATTCTTGATCTACATCGACAGTAGACTGAGATCTGACGACACTCGACACATTGGATCTCAGATCTCCAGTTTGCTCTTTCTCCACCGCCGATGTACCACATCCTACATCCAGGAGGGATCACCTGCTATTAGCGACTTCAACGACTGCTACTACATCCCAGGATAATATATCTCCCTGCATCTGTTACATATACACATCGCACCACTTTATCACAGCCGTCAGTTGTTCCCCTATCACAGCCGACATTTGTTCCCCTTTTGTAGCCATTATCTGGAGTACTAGAGCTACATATGCACATACACATACACGACACTTATCACACTCATAGCACTGTATTTTCAGTTTCCAGTTTTTAGCTTTTCATTCAGCACTTTTATTTTGGATAGCTGGACCTCATCAATTGTATCACAATTTGTCTCATAGGCCAGTTTTGGTCTTTAGAAGATGTTAATATAACTTTCTTTCTTTCTTTCTCTCATTTCCTCTCCTAAACAAGCAAAAAAAAAGTGATTTAAGCCTTTAATAAGCAAAAGGGAGAGGGAGAGAGAGAATGCACTCTCCCTCCCTCTCCCTTTCTCTCTCGCTCTCTTTCTCTTTCTCTCCCTCTCTCATTTCCTTCCCCTCCCTCTCCCTCTCTTTCTCTCCCTCTCTCTCCCTCTCCCTCTCTTTCTCTCTTTCTCTCTCATTTCCTCTCCTAAACAAGCAAAAAAGAAAGTGATTCAAACATTAAACAAGCAAAAGGGAGAGGGAGAGAGAGAATGCACTCTCCCTCCCTCGCCCTCTCCCTCTCCCTCTCTTTCTCTTTCTCTCCCTCTCTCATTTCCTTTCCCTCCCTCTCCCTCTCTTTCTCTCCCTCTCTCTCCCTCTCCCTCTCTTTCTCTCTTTCTCTCTCATTTCCTCTCCTAAACAAGCAAAAAAGAAAGTGATTCAAACATTAAACAAGCAAAAGGGAGAGGGAGAGAGAGAATGCACTCTCCCTCCCTCTCCCTCTCCCTCTCCCTCTCCCTCTCTTTCTCTTTCTCTCCCTCTCTCATTTCCTCCCCCTCCCTCTCCCTCTCCCTCTTCCTCTCTTTCTCTTTCTCTCCCTCTCTCTCCCTCTCCCTCTCTTTCTCTCTCATTTCCTCTCCTAAACAAGCAAAAGAGAAAGTGATTTAAACCTTAAACAAGCAAAAGAAAGAGAGAGGGAGACTCACCGATGAGATATGGCGAGCGTGGGGTGGCTCCTCTTTGTGATGAAGGCTCCTCCTCTCCTTCGCGAACAACAGCGGCGGCGGCGGTGGCGGCGGCGGTGGTGGCAAGTCTTCTTCCTCTCCTTCTCTCACGACGGTCGCTCTCTCCCTCGCTCTCGCTCTCAAAACACACAAGCCGCAAACGCGAAATGAAAACTGCGCACGGTTTTGGCGGCTTTTTTTCCCAGTGGAGTGTCGCTATTTGCAACGCAATTAGCGACGCCAATAGTGGCGCCACTATCCGCCGTCGCTAACCGGCATCGCTACTAGCTCAAATCCTTGTAGTGTATATGATGAAAGAAATGTTCGGAGCGTAGATGAGGATAGTATGCAAATAGAGGGGTTGATATTACAAGAGATGGAGGCTGCCCAAAGCTTGAATCATGTAGAGGAGGAAAAATTAGGTAACAATGATGGAAAGACAAAAGGCCAAGAATTCTTTGAGAACAAGGTGGACTCATCCTTCTGTGGTGACCTTTCTATAGACCTTCCAGTGTATGTGGAGTTATGTAAGGAGATTGACATGGGACCATAGGCTACGTCATACTCGGAGCATCCACCTACTCAATTCATTGATGAATTACTTATAAGGGTACTCTAGAATATGCATTTTAAGTAAGATCATTTTTTAAAGAGTTATATTACCGTGCTTTGCTTGAATCTTTATATTGATTATGCTAACATCAATTTTTGTCTATGTAGGTGACCTTTGTGGATATTTGGACAACACAATGAGTCGATGGATGAGTGACAAGGAGCTACATGAGATCTTCAAGTATATGTCTCTAGATCAGATGGCTTGATTCAGAGATATGATAGACGAGGAGCTATCTTCGATGCCATTAGGCCACTTTGTTCGATCTACTTCAGTACGCTCTGATGCTTCAATTTCTAGTAGACAAGATCGATGCTTCAGACTTGGGATGGGAACACATGGGCTGGACGGAGGGAGTGGTTCTTAAGGATGGTGTGGAGATGTGGATACAGTGAGCCCACGATCAGCTCGAGATACAGGTGCTACTCCTTGCTCTCGTGCAGGTTTGAGAGAGGGTGGCTCAGGTGATTGTTGTGGAGCTATTGACGGAGTGTCTCCATCTCGTCATTTTGTTAGATTTGTGTCACCTATGGAGACATCTACTCCAATCACTCCAGCTTTTGCTCAGTCGTCCATAGGTGGCACCCCTATGGGTGCTACTCTTAAAGATATTACCCCCATGGGTACACCAGATGTACATGGGTCTCTTGGATATTTCTAGGAGCGCGATCGCAGGTGGTAGATGACACATCTTAGACATACCCCAGAGGGGTATGGATACCTTGTAGATGATAGGATAGGAGCCGTAATCATGAATGATGAGGGGAGGAGGGTGATGGCTTGTATGAGAGAGTTGTGACAATAAGTTTTTCAGCACAACGTCTTGGATCATTGGAATAACATACCGGAGGGGAGAAAGGACTACATAGTAGCATCCTTGCATGAGGAGTTTTCGGTACCCATCGCAACATATAGGTTCTCCATAGGCTGGATGATGGAGTGCATGCATGCATACATGTCACATAGATGATCAGATGTATGCAAGGCACTTGAGAGTGGGGCCTCAAAGCCCGAGTGGCTAGACATAGATGACTAGCACTCACTTAGGAAGGAGGCTATAGATTCTCTAGGACGTTGGAGACAACAGCAAGGACACGACAATGGTCCATCATCTTGGGAGTGGTGGCTACATGACTTATCTAGAGTAATTTGTAAGTTTTTCTTTTGTTTTTATCGCTTATTTTTTTGCAATATTACTTGTATTGAAAATCGTGTTTGTAACAGTTTTATTTTGTTTTCTTTGCAACACTCCATTACAAACCGCGATTCCACCGACCTAGAGACTCAATATGCAAAGAGATATGGTCTCACTCATTAATCAATAGATTGTATGCATGCGGTGGCCTAGTAAGTCACTCATCTTTCTTGTCCGTAGTTACTAATTTTAATTAAAATGCATTATTATATAGTAAACTAATGTGTAGTTGCTTCTTTTTTTGTAGAGTACGTTCGATGCTCCTTTGTGGTGGGACGAGCTCTCTGATGGCGAGGGTCTATAGTTCGCACTTGGATTCGTGGAGCGCACATCTCGTCTTTCTTGATCTTGTGATTTATGTAGGCATTTTCTATTAACTATGTTATTATCATCCTTTATATCTTTCCATCTTGGATTTATTTTATCAGTCTAGTTGTGGATTCAAGTACACTTTGCCTTCATTTTGATGCTAGTTGTACACCTTACTACAGTAACCCTTTTGTTTGGCCCAAATACAGCACATAAGTTGCCCTGCTATAAATTTTTTTTCTCTATAACCGTTATCGGAGAGGTTTCTGTCGAAAAGTCGAATCCACCAAGGATCAGAAGTAGAAGGAAGTAGAGATAGGAGATGGAAGAGAAGATAGAGAATACAGAAGTGGTAAACACTACAAATACAAAGCACAATGAATTGAATCAATATGTATTGAAAGAACTTGGAATCTTTGCACTAGTTAGAAGCAATCTCTAGGTATTAATTCTCCTAGAGCTTCTTTGTAGAACAAAACGTGCCTCAAAATTACAGCTCCTTCTCTACTGCTTGGAACACAAATTTGATGGCTCCGTTGGCTCCGAAAGGGGGGTAAAACTTTAGGACACCTAGCCATAGATCTCCCAAATCACTCCTTCTTCTTCTTTCAGTTCAATTTGTAGTTTTCATCCTGTTTACAGCGATCACGACGTGTGCGATTTTGTCAATCTGTCTCTCTTGTGAAAATCCCATAATTGACTAGAAAAGTAACTAGCTTTTTGCATGCCATCCTAATCTAGAAGCTTTTTCTAACTTTTTTAAATTTTTACAATAAATAATATAAAAAATAGGCTAAAATTATCCAAAAATCTAGTATTTTTGGATAATCCATGGAACTCACACTAGTACTAATGGCTCAGATCACACTGACTCTCTAGATCAATATAAAGAAGTCGAATGATGATGCATTCCATTCTTTTTCACACTGTGTCCTCACAACATCATGACATTCACCCCCTCCTAACCTGCGCATCCTCCGGTATGTGCCACAAAATAGTCCTCCTAGATCGAAGGGCCATAACATTATCTTCCAAAGTATCTGCCACATGGACAAAGCACCTCTAGAATAAAAAATTCAATGTTCTTTCATCCAACATAGGAACATCTCACCATCCAAACTTGCTCCTCTTGGATCATAAGGTTTTTTCAATGTATTCAAGCCACATAGCTTTGCTTTTGAAGACCCTCTAGATACCATAAACATACTCACAATGTGCCCATCTTCATAGACATAACAACACCCTTGCTCCTTCTAAATCCATTGCTTTGGAAGCAACCCATGTTGATACTTTACTTCTTGATTTTTCACATCCAAGATCTTCAAAACATCATCCATATCCAAGCCATCCATAGCATCATGAGCATCCAAAAATAAGGTATCCACTCTAGTTCCTAGCAAAGCATCAAATGGCATCCTGCATTCACTAGCAAGGTCTTTTGACTGCATAAGAGCCATAGGCATCATTCCTTGAAGCACACTCTCCTTGGCATCCCCTGGATTTGATACTTCCTCTTCTAAAGCATATTTTCTTGTGTTACCTGTAACACATAAAGCATTAAGAACTGATTGCTCAATAGCAAACAATGATTCTATCTCTTGCACATCAAGAAAATTATTCATAATTTCTTGTGCGTCCTCATCATCCCTTACCACGGCATCCTCCAAGGCATTTGTCCAATCATCTAGTGCATCCTTCTCATCTTGTTGACTACCCTATTCTAAATATTGTGGAACCTCTTGAGCACAAGCCTCATCCATAGCAGCAGTATCAAAGTCATCACCTGCATTAGAAATCTAGTGAGTCTCACATGAACCACACATGGATCCTTTTTCCTCTTCATAAAATCCATCAATGTCGCCAACATGCTCTTTGTCATCTACATGCAAACAAGTAGCCAGAGAGTCTGATGTTTCTTGTATAGTCCTTTTGTCTAACACTTCTGTCTCTTCCTTATGGATCTCTATATCTTCAGTTGTCTCTTGTAAGCCTGTCATAGGATCACAAGCTGCATTCACTTTCACTTCTAGAGCAAAAAATTCAACCACCAACTTTGAACAGAAAACCTCGACTATAGCTTCATCAGTAGCCTTCCACATGATAACATCTTCTTACAAACACTCATCAACCAGAGCCTCAAGTAAGGTATGTGCCGCATGCACATGGTCATTCACCTATAAAGAAGTATCACCGGATAAACTACCAGTATCATCTACATCAACAGAAATTGCAGTAGGCAAGACATCTCCACCATCACTGCTATCATGCACATGCGTATCAACACTGTCAGACTTAAGGAATTTTTCTTTCAAGGCATCCTTGAACCCTTTCCAAGTTGCACCATGCCTTCGCTGTCTACCCTCAATTAGGTCCTTAAGATTTTGTTGCACCAAACTGGAGAAAATAGACAACCCTTTATTCCTCAAGAACATCGCACTTTTGCATTGCTATGTCAAAATAGTTGAGATATGTTGCTGCATATGACCCATCAAAGAAACCCAATTCTTGTGTCATCCACTGAAAATAATCCATGATCAAATCCTCTTTTTCAGTCTTTGCCTCTTCCAGCATGCTTTGTCGTTGCTCTTCTTTCTACTTCTGCTGCTCATACAACTGTCTACATGTGTCCAATTAAAACTTTTTGAAACCAATATCTACATCTCCAAATTCAATTATCCAAGAACACCTGTTAATAAACTGCTTCAAATCTGCCATAGAACTCATAGCTGGGACTATGCCTTGTGATAAATCACCCATTTCTACCCACCTTCCGCCGACTCTCACGTCGGGTTCACCAATGTCAGAGGGGTTTTTGTCGAAAAGTCGAATCCACCGGGAATTAGAAGTAGAAGGAAGAAGAGATAGGAGATGGAAGAGAAGATAGAGAATACACAAGTGGTAAACACTACAAAGACAAAGCATAATGAATTGAATCAATATGTATTGAAAGAACCTGGAATCTTCGCACTACTCAGAACCAATCTCCAAGCATTAGTTCTCCTCGAGCTTTTTTGTAGAACAAAATGTGCCTCAAAATTATAGCTCCTTCTCTGTTGCTCGAAACCCAAATCTAATGGCTCCATTGGATCCGAAACGGGGGTAACACTTTAGGACACCTACCCATGGATCTTTCATATCACTCCTTCTTCTTCTTTCAGTGCAATCTACAGTTTTTAGCCTGTTTACAACGATCGCGACACGCGCAATTTTGTCAATCTATCCCTCTTGTGAAAATCCCATAATTGGCTGGAAACGCAACTAGCTTTTTGCATGCCATCCTAATCTAGAAGCTCTTTTTAACTTTTTCAGATTTTTACAATAAATAATATCAAAAATAGGCTAAAATTATAAAAAAATCTAGTATTTTTGGATAATCCATGTAACTCACACTAGTACTAATGGCTCAGATCACATTGACTCTCTAGATCAATAAAGAAGTCGAATGATGATACATTCCATACTTTTTCACATTGTGTCCTCATAACATCATGACACCGTCACTATTAGTATTATAAATTTACTACACGTGTCACTATTAGCATCACAAACAATCGCTATTTGCGAATGTGACACAAATAGTGACACCAATAGCGATGGTTCTATGGCATCGCTAATACCGATATGCTTAGTGATGATGGGTGCAAATTTTTGGTGAACATTTTCATCAGTGTAAACGTCAGTATGTACTACCAATCAAGGAGGAGTTGTATCTGAAAGCCAGAGAAGGTAGCAGTAGTGGAGATGCTGCATTCTCTACCAATGTAAAAGGCAAAGGTTGTTCCTCTACCAATGGTGACAAAAAGAGAAAGGGTGGTAAGAAAAAGTTTCAAGGAGAGTGCTTCTACTACAAGAAGAAAGGATATGCAATTGCAAATTGTTGTGTTAAGAAGGCAAATAAAAAGAATGGCATGATGAAGACTAAAGGGAAGGAGACACCTAATATGGTTGAAGTAGAGTTGGAGTTATTCATAGCGACCATTGAGGAAGTTTGTTCTTTGGCATAAGAAATATATATCACTAACTCATGGGTATTGGATAGTGGTGCTTCCCATCACATGACCAACAAGAAAGGTCTATATAGTTCTATAAAGCCTTTATAAGAATCCATCACTATGATAGTTTAAAATGATGCAAAATACACTAGTAAATGGCATAGTACTATTTTCTTTGTTGTTGCGAATAGTGAACTCAAAAATATTTCAAATTTGTTGTATGTTCGAGAGATTAAGAGAAATTTGCTATTTGTTGCTTCTATAACTAATGTTGGCCATGAGGTAAGGTTCATTATGACAAAGGCAGAAATAATCGATGATGTTGGAAAAGCTTTTGGAAGAAAAGGAGAAAGAAGAAACAACCTATATGAGCTAAGTGCCCTTATAGTCATCGTTGGTGTAGATATAAGTAAACTTTGGTGTGAAAGATTTGGTCACATTGGTTTTGTAGTGTTAAAGGAGATGCATAAGTAAGGTATGGTTGGTCACCTACCTACAATAACTGAAATAAAGGAACCATGTGAATTTTGTATGATGGGCAAGCAATAGAGAAAGGCATTTCCACAAGAAATTTGCAAGAGCAAAGGGATTAAGCATCAATTGATGATGCCTCATAAACCTCAACAAAATGGCATTATTGAATGCCAAAGTCACATTATTGTAGAAATAACAAGGTGCATGCACTTAGGACAAGGGATTGCCTTACCAATTTTTGGGCAAAAGTTATTAATATTGCAGTCTACATTCTCAATGAGAGTTACACAAAGGCTCTTAAGTAAAAAATCCTCATGTAGTCTATTTTGCTAAGAAACCATCTATCTCACATTTTAGAACTTTTGAATGTGAATGCTATGTACATGTTCTAAAGGATAAAAGAAATGAGTGAAATCTAAAAGGCACAAAATGTATCCTCTTGGGTTAGAGTGATGAGTAAAAGGCTTACAAATTGTATGGCCAAGAGCCAAAGAAGATCATAGCAAGCCGTGATGTGGTGTTTAAGGAGTATCCACATACATTAGAGGTGGAGAAAATGAGTTCTTCCACTTTATCATCTAGCAAAGAAGTAGTCCACTATGAACCTATCCCAAGAGTTGCCCCTACTCTCATGGAGGAGGAAGCATCATCTCCAAATGATGAGAAAAAAGTTTATCGACCTAAAATTACACCACCAAAAAAGCCATTGTCATGATGGGTGAAGCAGGTCTTTGATCGTAATAATCCTATGCCTACCACAGTTGAGAAAACTATGACGGACCAAGGAGATATTTCAAAGTAGAGGAGAAAATAAAGCCTTTTTCTCACATAGTCAATATCACATTAATGGATGAGATTATGAGAGAATTAAAGGAGTTGGCAGATTTCAAAGAATTACTTGCTGATCCAGCATGGAGTGCAACCATGCAAGGTGAGTATGATAGCATGACGAAAAATAATACTTGCTGGAAGCTAGTGGATTGGTGAATAAAGAGGAGAATTATTGGCACCAAGTGGGTCTAAAAGGTAAAGTACAAGGCTGACGGCAACTTAGAAATTTACAAAGCCAGATTAGTTGCACAAGGATTTTCACAAGTTGAAGGATTTGATTTTCAAGAATCATTTGCTCCACCAATTGCTAGAATGACAATTCTTTGCACAGTACCTACAGTGGCTACTCATAAAAAGTGGCTAGTTTACCAAATGGATGTTAAATCAGTGCTCTTGAATGGTAATCTCATATACCATAGCATTTGTGATTTGCAAGAGACTAGATGAGAGATAGTCATTGTGCTTTGTGATCAAAGCTCATGAAACAATAGGAGTGTACCCAATGTCCCATTCTTAAGCATGTGGTGCCACCAACAGATAGAATGGTATCTTTTGCACATTGAGTCCCCTAGCTCCCAATTTGTAATTGGCTAACACAATCAGATGGTACCATTTCTTCTCCCATATATGAGCAAAAAAGTACTTGAAACTATACATTGTGGGTACCAAAAACACATAGAATGCCTCACCTCTTTTGGGTGCTTTTAGGACTTGTGCTTTAGCCAAATCCTACTTCACACCCTCGAATGCTATTTTATACATATCACTCCAAAAAAATGAACAATTCAAGAATAATAAATTTGTCAATGGCAACGTCCTTTCAACAAGCGCATTAATGAATTGTTGATAATATCTGATTGATGATAGGAAATATGTACTTCAAGGGCACTTCCTTGGGGTTCCTCGACAAACTCATAGCAATAATGAATTTTTTTTTTATCAGTTGCAATTCCAACAAAACTAACCACATGGCCCAACAATAATATGTAGGGCATCCCAACGACACATTTCCTTGGATTTGAAGTAATGCAAAACTGTGTGGAGCACTCAAAAAAATTTCATCAAATTATAAATTCTCTTTCCCTAGTGATAGTTGTCCCTAGATCATTAATGAAACTTCTAGCTCTTTTGAAAAAATGTTACCGAAGGTTTTGTCAGTTGTACATTGCCAAGAAATTGATGCATTACATAATATAAAGGCCATGACATGATACACAAAGGTTCCAAACATGGTTAAGAATGTCATCTTTAGCATGTCCTCCTATGCAATGGCCATTTGATTGTAGTCAGCGAAACAATCCATAAATAAGTGTATATCTCTACCTGCTAAGTGATTTAAGATTTGATCAATTAATAGCAATAGATAATAGTCCTTAAGTGTTTGTTTGTTGAGCTCTCTAAAATCAACGCAAAGTCAAATTTGATTATTATTATTCTTCTTGATGACCAATGGCAACCACCACTCCGTGTGTTGCATGGGAGATATTAGGCCAACCTTACATAATTTTTGTAACTCTTCAAATACCTTGTCCCTTAGCTCAAAAGAAATGTGCCTAAATTTTTGTCACACAGGTTGGGTTTCCTCTTTTAGGGGAATAGTATGCACATCTAAACTAGGGGGAATACCCCTCAATTTGGCAAATATATCATGGAATTCCTAGATTAAAGACACATGGTCCTTCCATTATTTTGTATTGAGTATAGAACCTGATTTGATCATTATGAATAATTCAATGTATCAAGGTTTATCTCTACTATCACATCTACATCTCGGATTCTATCTTGAAGTTACATGGTTAATGTCCTCCATAGTAGACATCTCTCTTAATTCATCACTTGATGAAGTGTCACTACTAGGAGGTCCCTCTAGTGCATCCAATTTCCTTGAGGATATGGATGATCTTTTACTTTAGGTGATTCCAGGTAAGCATTGACTTTAACTCATCTAGCACCTCTACCAAAGATCAAATGACCAGCTGGTATGTTGACTTGGCAGTCAGTGGATTACAAGATCCATGGCCTTCCTAGTAGTACTTGGTAACTTGGTCGCCATGCAAACCTAATGACCCTAAAGTCCAAGATACACTCAACATTAGTAGTGGTTACATGGACTTTGATAATACAACCTTCTGGTTGTCTCAGACTCTCATTAGCTACCCTTAAAATTTTGGTGGCATCTTTTTGCATCTCTAATCCTAGCCTCTCCCTCAATTTTGAGCTCATAATATTGTGTAGGATTGTGTATCCACAATGGCATGGTCCACCAATGTATCCACAATGGCATGGTCCACCAATGTATCGTCAACATAAGTTGGCACCCTTGGGCAATGTTTTTTGGCATGCTCAAACCAGTCATCATTAACATATGCTATATTTAAGGGTTTGACAATATATCTAGTGTGAAGGAACTTTTTAAACTCCTTATGCACTCTCAAGGATAGTTTAATTAATTACAGGAGGTTATGGGGTTGATCTCACAAAGAAAACTTATTAAATCAGATTCCTAAAAGTTAGTGTTAGTTTTCTTCTCCATCCAAACCATCCGCTCTCTTGTTCACTTCACAAGCTTAGGTGCCTCTTTCTTGGCCTTCACTTTTTCCTTTGTCGGCTCCTTATTCAGGTCTAATTTTCCATCAATAACCTTCAGAACCATCTTACTGTTAGATATGCTCAATGCCCCACCCTCATAAGGTGCCACCAATGATCCATGGTTTTCAAATTTTTAAGGCCCCCATTATGAGGAGAAGCCAAATGTGAGCCCGAATATTGGTTGAGTCCTGACTTGTATATCAAATGAGGTTTATGTGACCGGATAGCAAAAATGTGACCACTGTGGGTCTAATCTTTGGGTTGGACTGAGTAGTTAAGCTAGTAGCAACTCGAGACACATTGCATCGAGTTGCGGGGTAAGGGAGTTAAAAGGGGCCCCTATTTTGGGGTCTAGGGGCCACGAAAGTGGCCTCTGGCTCGATGGTAAAGGGAATATTCCTTGGATAACTAGTGGAGGCCCATATGGTAGGTCGATCATGCCGACCTAATTGCCTTTTTCGGCTATAAAAGATAAACCCCTTCATAGTCGTTGATCATCTATCTTTCACCTAGTCAGAGTTGTTCCGGCTAGTCTTAAGCTCTTCACCTATCTTCTGTCTAGATCGCCATCTAAGTTTCACAGTGAAAGCGCACGGGTGGATAGAGCCATCTCTGTATCAGTTGTTTGGAGCTAAAGAAATTTTCTAATTATCATCTTCTCTATTGTGTACTCTCTATCTCTATCTCTTTCTCAGATTATGTTCACTGCGCCGTGTAATTTTTTACACTTACACATCATGGTTAATAATTTTCTTGCCCTTATCCTCCTATTTAGGGGTTTCCTGAATAGGTTTTACACTATTTCTAACTTCCTCTTTGGCCTTCTGACTTCTTGTAATTACCCCTAAATTAGAAGTATCAGTGCCATTAACACCCACTTCTTCTATCAATCTTATGACATTGCCAGTAGGCACTTCTTCCAGTATAGTCTTTTCTCTAAATTGCAAAATTTTCTTAAACCTCTTATCCTTTTGAAGATTATTTCTTTGTCCTCAATGATTAATAGGACCTAGCTATCTACTTCCTTGTTGAAGGAAACTAATCTTGCTCCAACAGGTGCTGGCTAAGTTGTCAACTTTTTGTAAATGTCACATTTAACATTGGGAAAGTTTCAAGGAAAGTGTTGACCACCACACCATCTATAATTATTTGCCAATATTGTTCAAATATCATGTCAGTATAATGCTTTGTCATGCCCGTGACTTCCCCAAGAACATTCAATGCACAAGATATAACTGTAATCATGTGCTTGACATCCCAATGGTTTAACTACCTAGCTAGGTATTGGTTGCTAGTTAGTTGGCATTACATTGGGATTCATCATTTGGCTTCTGCTATTTAACGGGGCCATTTCGCTAGCCATTGGCATAATAGTAGTAGGAGGATCTGGAAGTATAGGTGTAATTTGCATGATGCCTCCTCTTGCATTAGGGTTTGTTATGGGTAGACTCATCACACATTGACCTCAATTAGCTATAGTTAATGCCAAATTATTGTTAGGTAATGGTTGTATCTATATTAGTGAGAGGAACATTAATCAACTACACTTGGATGTTGAAATCCAATCCATGTAGGAAGTACTATAGTTGGTCATCAAGTAGAATGGAAATAGAGGCTTGCAATTTGTAGAACAACTCCTTCAAATTCTTGGTTTAAGATCTAGCATTATCATGAGGCTCTTGATGTATTACATTCAAAATATGAAGTAGATATTGACCACTTCTCTCAGAGTAACATCTCTTCAGAAGGCCACATAAAATAAATCTATCATAGTTATGGTCTCGGCCTCTAAGCCATTATACCACATCGAAACTCTTCCTTTCAAAATTATTTTAAATGACATCATAAGATGTTCTTTGTCCTGAATCTAGCAATTACATGTTAACTTTTGCAACTTACTAATATGGATTTCTGCTACTAACCCATTAAAAATGGGTAGGGACAAACCAAGCACATTGCACATAGCTTCCATAGGCTTAAACCAACATGAATTGTTTACTATAGTATCATAATAACCAGTAGTAAATACATGCTTCATTCCATCAAGAGGTGAGTACATCCTTTGAACAGCACTACTATAGCCCCACATTGCAGTAGTGCGACTCTTGTGTAAGCAAATCCATCATAAAGCACCTTTGCTTCCATACACACTCCTGTAATATAGGGCTATCCCAAAATCACTGCATATAAGGAATTATCTTGCGCAAATAAGTGTTGCTCTTCTTGTACATTACCAATTGTCACTTTTACATTAGGACATGCAACATAGAGCTTCTCAAAGAATTATTTGCAGCCCTCATATGCCAACCATGATTAGTGTCCACAAACCATGAACCATTCTCATACAATCCATGTTCAATGACATTAATCTTAGACCTATGGTCAAGCAAAGAAACACAAGGAGTTTCACGCTCCCCTATTTTCATTACCATTTCAGTGGTAGCCCTAGCCTAGTGATTTCTTGTGTAATGACTTTGTAGAATAAATCCTAGAGTCTCTTCCCCATATTGTTGCATCTATCTTACTCCACCATGCATATTGCTACAAGATAATGCACTTTTAGCCACTTTCTTCTCTTTTCCACATGCTGTCCACTAATTAGTAGCATCCTGCATAGATAAACCAGTACTTACATCATACTCATATTCAACTCGAATACCCAACAAACTAGTTTTCTCTTCAAATTGCAATAAAGCAATAGTGATATCACCAAGAAAGTGACACTTCCTCTTAATTATGTTAATGAATTTGTCATGAAATTCCCCTTTGGTGATGCCAAGCACCTCTCCAATATGAATTCTGCCTGATTGCTTAAGATCCATTCTTCAAGAACCTTCTTATTTTTCGTTGGCTGTCTTAATATCAGACATCAAATTATATTCTAGCTGTTTGCCCTTCTTTTTGCCATCTTATTTGCTATCATGTTTTTTCTCTTGAGACCAACCTCTTCCATAACATGCTCAAGAGGTGGCTAATTTGTAGCTTTAGTCTAATCCACACTTCTTCTTGTCACTCTTTTAGATGTCCTTGCATTATCTTCATCTCTCTTTCATTTCTCTTCCACAAGTGCATTCATGTTTTGCACCTTTGCTAAATATGCATGCATTGAATATGCATCTAGAAGTGATTCCTAGCCACTTATGTCACGAATGTCTTGCGCTACATGAGACATTTCACTATCACTAAATTTTCTCTTTTCAGCTACATGCAAAACATGTATCCATATTGTAGCCTTTGGACCATCAATTGGCCATATACTCTATCCAATAGCAAACCAAAAGTAGAAGCATGTATAGCCGCATAAGCATTTTGGATAGCCAAGTCTTCCAACAATTTTTGCGTGCCTCCCTTTCCAAAATTCAAAGCAAGAGGAAATCTCGTTTCTTGTGCATGGATCTTGCTATATTTCCAAAAGATGAGATGTCTTGCCAAGGCCTCTTGATAAACAGCACAATTATTCCTTTCATGTTCCAAACTATCACTCCACATACATCTTTTACTTGGTTTAGGGATTGCTGCCCATCCCCTTTCCTCTTATCATTTCTCATCCAAATTTTCAACCTTCAATTGAAGATTCTACATGCATTTGAACAATTCATCTAATACATCATCTTTAACTATCGGAACAATAGCAAGTGTACCCATAGCATTAGCCATAGAAGTGGATGGCAAGATACATGCAATCTTTCTCTCCTTCTATGCTTTTTCATGAGTGCAGTAACAGCTTCCTTAACATGCCTCCACTTTGTTTTAAGCCCTGTCTCTGTAGTTTGATCCTCTAACAAATCATCAAGCTTCTCTTGAAGATCAAGATCTGCTGCTTATAGAAACAATTCTATTTTTTGACTTGCAAGATCTAACTGCTCAAGCCGACTTTCAAATTCTCTTTATAATTCTGTAGCCACAAGACCCTTATTGGTTTGTAGAACCCACTCTTGGAAAGTCTTATGGGAAATCAAATTGGTGTCTTCAATGTAAAATTCTTCCCTAAGTGTCTTCTTGAAAGCTACCCAATCAGCATCTTGCATTTATAATTCAATAACTCATGCTTTCAATTCATGTACAGTGACTTGTACAAAATACTGGCTCCATGCAAGTTGAGCCACCCCAAAGAACTCCATCTTTTGAGCATAGCTATGAAAATATATACATAAATTCTTGCCATTAAATAACTTCATCTCATGCTCTACTGCTTTTAGAGTATTCATCATAGCAGTTTCTATTTGAGCAGAAGCTTGCATCACCTATTGTTGTTGTTGTACGTGCATGAGCATGTTCATATTCTGCACTAGCTGTTGCAAAAATCACTAGAAATTGTGCTTAAAGATTCTCCCATCTTGTATTTCCTTCCAACAACCTTTCACATTAGGTTTACCAATGTTAGAGGAGGGGTTTTAGTCGAAAGTTTGTATCCACTAGGGATCAGAGATAGAATAGGAGAAAAATAATAGATAAGAG
Source organism: Lygodium microphyllum (assembly GCF_053477565.2). Taxonomy (NCBI): domain Eukaryota; kingdom Viridiplantae; phylum Streptophyta; class Polypodiopsida; order Schizaeales; family Lygodiaceae; genus Lygodium; species Lygodium microphyllum. Next base: position 89,883,364 of record NC_141157.1, read on the forward strand.
ATATATAAGTTCAAGACAAAGTACAATCAATCAAAGCACTATGTATTGATAAAACCTGAGAAGATAAACAAATTCCTTGTATGGCATTACTCAAAAGCAATATCCAAGCATTAGATCTCGTAGAGCTCCCTTGTAGACCAAAAACATGCATCAAACATTAGCTTCTTCTTTGTTGCTTAGACCACAAATCTAATGGTTTTGTTGGCTTCAAAAGGGGGTAAAACCCTAGGACACTTCCTCAGAATTCTTCCAGATCACTCTTCTTCTTCTCCCAGTTCTCGAAGTGTTGTTTGCTATCTATAAATTGCGATCATGCACCGCATGATTTTGTCAATCCTTTTTTCATGAATCTCCCAAACTGGCTAAAAAAGCCACTTTCTTTTTACATGTATTCTTATTATATAATTTTTATATAACTTTTTAGGATATTTACAAAGAATAATATCCAAAATATCAAAAATTGGCTAAACCCATCAAAAATCCCGTATTTTGGAACTAACCATACTATGGACACTAGCACTAATGACTATGACGACATTGACTCTCTAGATTAATAAGAAAGCCGAATGATGATACGCTCCAAGTTTTTTCACATTGTGCCTGCATAGTGGCATGATACCGTATGTTCATTTAATAGGTCTCTATTCATGCATACAAATGAAAAAATAATACTTAAGAACACTTGTGAAAATCCTCCTTAGGCCATACATACTTAGATACCCCAACACTAAGAAAAAAACTCTCTTCACATCCTCACCTCTCAAATTGAAGTAGAAACTACACTCCACATTCCCTCCTCTTAGCTCTCAATGATTGGAAATTCAATGCCATGTACCTCACACTAATGGCCATTTTGTAGGCTCCTTCATGACCCTTTGTCCTTCAATTCCAAAATGATGCCAGCGCCAATGATGCACATTTTACTTTAATCACTCTATGTTTCAAAACAAATGTAATTTTGGAAGATATGCTATGCACTTCAATCAAGCAATGCTCACATAAGAGAAGACGAATGCATATATAGATTCCGATTAACAGTTTTTAAGGTCAAAAAGATCCTAAGAAAAATGAACCCTTAACATGTTTCTTTATCTCAAGGGGATCACTATGTTTAAATCCTATATATCTCATGCATTCATGGCATGTTTTATATGTCACTCTTTGGGATTTTTAAAACCCTTCTATTGCTTTTCACCATAATATACAAATCTCTTACTGCAATTTTTTTTCTCATAAAAGAATTAAACAAATACTTATGTTATAGATACATTGTGGATCTTAGCATATATCTCTTCGTCCTTGTTAGTTGCTCCTATGCTACCACAAGCTTGGAAAATGCAACTAAAAGTGATTCCATTTGAGGAGACACCTTCATTTACATGCACCCACTACATCTAAGAGCTTCATTACCATGTTCATGCCCAACAAGTGTAGCAATCACTACACTCCATAAAAATATATTTGTTGCAAAGCTCATCAAACACAACTTGTGCTTTTGTAAGCATCCACACTTGACATACATGTGGAGTAGGGTTGTGCTCACATGAGTGTATTGTTTAAGGAGCCCTATTTGGAGAATATCTACATGCATAATGCTACCTTCATGTAGTTCTACAATTGTCTACATGTACACTTCCTCCTAGTTGTCTTAGTCCCAATCATTTGAAATAGGATCTAGAATATGGAGACAAATGCCTACATGTACACTTCCTCCTAGTTGTCTTGGTCCCAATCATTTAAAATAGGATCTGGCATATGGGGATGCAAACTAGCTCTCAAAACAATGCATCTTAATTATTTCTACATAAACCGTATTTTCATGATAGCACTCCATATGAGATAGTTAGAGCCATGAAGTTTATAAGTAATAAAGAAACAAAGCAAGGAGGTACCATTTGGAGAGGATAGATTAAGAATATAAAACAAAGAAGAGAATCAAATAGAAAGGGTGTACAAAACATAGCACGGACTACACTTGCACAAGTTCATATGCAATGTAAAAATAGCTTATCACAAATGATTACTACAAAAAAGAAATGTGGTTAGAAAGAACCCAATAGAGCCTAATAAATTAGTCATCCAACCTATAGGAGAGAGAAAATTAAAAAACACACATGCTAGACAACAAAACGCAATACATATGAGTATTAAGTGTAGCAATCCTTTAATAAAATAATTTAAAAGATAAGAAATTCAAATAGCCAATTCTAAAGGAAAAGGTAATCTTTAAAAAACACCATATTAGAGAATTTGGGAATCCACCAAATCCCACTTTCAAATAAGGGGTAAAGATTTGCCCATGTGGCTAAATCTTAACCCATGCTTCAAAGTGGGACATGGAAAGATAACCTATATAGCAATTAGGGTAAACTCCACTTTCAAGGGGACAAGATTTGACCATATGGCCAAATATTAACTATATTGGGAATTCCCAAACTATATAAGAACTCTCAAATTGCCTAATATAGTATTAAAATGCAAGTTTTTTAGATAATAACTGTAGCAAAATTGAAAAAATTTGGTCATTTCCTTATGTAGAAGCAAAATGCTAGTAGTTGTAATTGAGACACTAGCAAAGATAGTAATTAATACAACTAAGTTACAAAAACATGATCACCTCAACCTGCAAACGCAAAATGTAGCTCTTGATGTAGCCAAAACATAGGTTGAATAAGGTGGAAATAGGTCAAAAATCTACTACCAGTCATTGCCTAGGATATAAAATAGTTGCAATAGTTTAGGATAGGTCCAATCAATTATTAAAATATCAAAACACAAACTTGTGATAATATTAAAAAACACCAAGAAATCAAGCACAGAGAGATGAAAGGACTCTAATACTGAGCTCTGATACCATGTCAAAAGTGGATGTAGTGATAGAAGCATAGTACTATTGTAATAGATTGCATAACACAAGAGACAAGAGAGAAGAGAAACACTATGAAGGAAAGAAAAATTCTACACAAAGAGCTCAAAAGAAAACAGATGCTCATGAAATGGAATCCATGCACTAACACCTAGGATAATACATGAGCAACATGAGTTATCAGCTATGTGGGCAAGTGGCACCAACTCCCTCTCTCCACTAGAACCTACATGTAGATGTATATTATTAAAGAATGTGGGGAAGGAAGTGCTAGCCATATAAGCCCTTAGTATGATAAAGTTGGCCAAAAATCTAGCATTAAATAATAAAATAATAAATTAATGAAATTAAGTCATCATATTGATGAGCAATCGACCATACAACATGTGCCAAAAATAAGTGACCACATCATCATATAAAATAAATGGACCCAACCCATTGGGACATGCACAAACTCACACATTAATTGACAATATTCATTAACATCCCAAGGGGGACCCCCAACCTAGACCTATTATATTGAGTAAGTGTAGATGATTCAACTTTGGTGCTTCAAGGCTAGACACGCTCAAAGTAGGCTAGTGATGTCAATCAGAGGAGATTGACTACAAGCTATTGCTTCATTTTGGCTATGGGTGCAAATTCTTTGAGAAAAAAGACACAATCGATAGTTTCCCTTTCATCTTCAAAGTCTAAGTATCTCAAATGATGGTTTAACCACAACAATAGTGGCCTCAAATAGTTCCCCCAATGGCGACTCAACAACAACAATGGAAGCCTACCAATTGGAACCATCAACCCTCAATCTCAACAGGAGCTCTGAATTAGAACTAGAATAGAGGACCCTCTGGATCAACTCAACCAATCTATATAGTGATTACAAAGACTTCCCAAAACCCTACAAGTATTCTAGGAGGTGAAAACGTGAAGGATTGCCTATCCAATTCAATTGCAAGCATAAAGAAGGAGCTTATGGATATGATCATAGAATAGTTACAGGTACTTAAGGTGAATACCTCAAATATATCCACTCCTGTAGGAGGTGGAAGAGATGTGATAAAATCTAATACATGGTGTGGAAAGTATCATCAAGTGAGACACTTAGCCAGTGAATGTACTCAAAAACCAACCATTCTTGGAGCCTTCTATTCATACTGTTTTAGGAAGAACCCTACAGAGGATATTTACTCTTTGATGGAGATACACGAAAAAAGAAAGAAAGATAAAGAAGCAAGATTTACCCAAAGATATCAAACCAAAGCTTAGGAAGTTCGGTCCTAATTTCAGCCCAAGGAGGTTTTCCTCTCACAGTTACATAGAACAATAATGGGCATAACTTGCCAAACTTCTCAAACCCTAGAAGGTCCATGGACTACAATCCCTTATGCAGTCAATGCAAAGGAGAAGGCCGCACTACAAAAGATTTTCCTAGTCCAACTCTTGTGACAGCTACCTCTCTGATACCCAACATAAGACCCAATAACCTACTTCTAATTTGGTGGAATTGGATGTTTCTGTAATAATGCATGCAAACAAAGGAGAAACTGCAGTTCCAAAGGAGAAGGTTCTCTATTCTAAGACAATGAAGTTCAAGCTTCCCAAGGAGAAATAGAATAGTGTAAAGTAGAACACTATAGTAGAGAGCACTAGAGAGCCACAGAGACACTTTGCAGAGATAGGACTTGAGGTCTAGGAGATAGAGGATGCTGAAGTACCTCCTGAAGGAGAAGAGGTGCAGATGATGCCACTCCTGGAAGAAAAATAAAATATAAAATTGGGTGTTTCCCCGTTGTCGAAGAGTTTGGAAAGCAATGTCGCAACTTCAGAAGTCCTTGATAATTTCAGGCTAGAAGATCCAGCAAAAAAAATGAAGTAAAATCTGTTATAATTTCAGGACACCCTACATTCTTTTGAGCATTTAAAAGGGATTCCACCCTCTTGTTCAGCTCCATAGTTGCTTCAATAAAGTCTATAAGAACAAAAGGAGAGTTGCTTTTTCCACAAGTTTTAATTACAGTGGTTCGATGGATCAATCTTTGAATTGTCAATGATCTCTTATGAATTCAATCCTTCGTGTTTATCACAAACAACCTCATAAGGTCTCAAATCTGATTCCTCAATCATAGATTGTTTTATTGTCTTCATTATCATAGATACAAAACTTGCATGAATAGCACTAAGAGCTGATGGACTTTGTTTAAGCTGTGCCCTTTTCATCCAAGACCAACTGCATTGCCAAAGGACCTCCAGATTCATCCTCAGAATTCAGTTCTTGGACAGCATTTATGTCTTCTTGGGCTTTTATAAGCAAAAGCATTAACCCTTCATAAAGATCTGTCAGGCCTTTTCCTGTTTCAGCAGAGAGTGCAACAGCTTCATCAAATCCTAAAGTAAAAGATTCACCAAGTGTGGCCAGAAATCTGCCAGTACTTAATTCACTTGCAGAATTGGAATCACCAATACAGCTTCTAGAATCCGCGTGATAACCACAGCGTCAACAATCTGATTTCACTGCTGATTCAAGCCCCTTTTACAAGATCAGGATTCAAAACCTTTTCCATTGATGCAAGCCTTGAACATCTGTTCAATCTAGAAAGTACTCAGATCCCTCTTTGTTTTGCTGTTGTTGCCCATTCGAGCTTCCTTCCACAGTTATCCCCAAAAGCATCAGCTTCAGCTCCCTTTGATTATGCGTTGTCCCAGGATTGTGAAGGAAAGGAGACAAACAGCTACTCGTCGGATGAATTTCCCACCACCTCGGGTCATGCAGGCCTCCCTATGATAGGTTAATCTCTTCAATATCCGCAGAAGATGTCGATTACTCCTTATAATACGTTCATTTCATCCTCTTCAATGTTCGTTCCTCTAAGCTGCTGCAGATTAGAGGCGACCTTTTGCGAGTCCTTGTTCTTCTTCCAATCCTCTTTTCTTTTTTTACCAGACTTCAGCACTCCCTTCTTCGGCCTTCACAGCTTCGACATCAACTTCTGCAGCATCACCTTTGTTTTTCCTTTCCACCATCGACGTTGCCCGAGCTCGCCATCGTCACTATAGCTTCTTGTTCTTCTAAAGAACTCATCACTTCATCAACTTCAATATGGCTTTGTTCACGTCTTTTACTCCATCACCGTTCTTCCTTCCTTAGCGTGCGATGATGATGACCTTCAGTAGGGCCTTCTTACTGGTTCCTTCCGCGTTGTCACGGCCCCTTCATCGTAGCAAGCAGGTTGGCCGTTTCTTCGTCACTCTCCGAACATGTCAAAGTTATCTTTTTCATCTTCATCATCGTTACACAACTCCAAATGTCCTCTGTTGTAATTGCTGGTAGAGACCATAGCTTCCAACAATGTTTGTCAGAGCTTGGCCCCTCCTTCATTGCAGAAGGCAGGTCGTTCTCTTCGTCGTATTCCAGGCGTTGTCAGAGAAGGTGAAGCTCCAATCACACAGAAGTCGTAATTCTGTAATGAAAGGCTCGCTGATTCTCTTGTAATTGTATTACTTTCATCCGTGATATTCTGATGAGGCTTCGGCTTCTTCTCCAATCCTTTCTTTGGTTTTCCTATGCTCCGTTCCTTCCTCTTTCCTCTGATTCAGCGTAAACTCCCCTATCCCTCATCGTCCCTGTTTTCCTTCAATCCTCTCTCTTGCCCCCAAATTGCAGAGCTTTTTCCCTGCGTGTCGACTCTTCTCCTCCCTTGAATTCTGCGCCCGTATTATCCTCCTTTTTTCCCTTCTTCCCACTCCTTGCCTTTTCCCTCTTTCTTTTCAATTCAAAAAGCTCCCTTTTCCAAAAATAACCATTTGCTTTTCTTCCTTTTTTAGACCCTGTTCCTCCTCTGAAATATAGGTTGAAGGATAAAAGAAAGCAAGCACTGTCATATGAGCATTGACCAAAGTACCAGTCATTAATAAATCATCCTCGGACTACCAGCTAGCTTGGAAATGGTGGAGTCTGGCTTAAATACAGTCCAACCAAACAGCACAAGCTTGCATAGTTCCCTCTTCATCCAATTAGGGGTGCACCATGACAAGTAGGGAGGAACAGATACAGGGATGATGTCCCAACTTCATTAAGTTTACCTACATGTATGGCATTCAAAACCAAACTGACTTCGTTCCCTTGTTCTGAAAGTCTGTCAAATACTTGATAAGCCTCATCCATTTATAATTATTGAAAACATCCTCACAAAGCCCATAATCGGCATAACTTGAAATAAGTGTAGCCCATGAGATTGCATCTCGGGTTACCAGTCTACCAAAATTCCTTATTCTTCTCCGTCTTTGGCATAGAATGAAAGAGCAAACATAACAACCAAGTATGTAAAAAGTATTAAATCACACACATGACTTTTGGGTGGTTTACACACCTCGAATGCACAGCAATACGACATCCACCCCCTCTAATCCTGCGCATCCTCCGGATGGGCCAACTACCCATGATCATTATCATCAAGATCCACAAACAAATCAATCTCTTCATTATGCATTTCCGGTAGATCAACAAGATTTTCAGCCATATCATCTATCTCTTCCATTGGAGTTTTTTGTCGTTGCTCTTCTCTTGAAAATTCTTCCAATGCATAGTCCTCATCATCCCTTTTCTTGAAAATCTTGATTCTTTTTCCAGCAATAGGCACTCTAAGCACCGTCCCATCCAATTCAGTTAGCTCATATGTTGCATTATCAAAGACATGTCTGACTATATATGGCCCAAACCATCTTTTCACCATCTTCCGAAGTGCAGTATGCTGATTTTCAAGGCTGCCATCAAAGACCAATACCCAATCTCCCTCTTCTATTGCTCTAGGCCGCAAGCGATGCCTGCTATCAAACCTGTTCTTGTTCCTTAGTCTAGCAACTTTCAACCTCTCAATAGCTAGCTGAATATCCTCAGGTCTCCTCTCTAACTGTCGAATCCGAAGAGCTAAGAGCTCCTCTCTCGTCAAATCCTCCTGCCAAGGTAAAACTGACCAAGTCAAAGCACAAGTCTCAATCGGCATAACAGGTTTTTGACCATACATCAACTCTATAGGCATATATCCTGTGGTAACACTATGAGTCGTACGATCAGCCCATAAAGCAAATGGTAGAAGTCTTGGCCATTCTCCAATCCGTCCTCTGCATGCTTTGGCTAATGCTTTCACTATCGGCGGATGCCCTCTTTCACTTTTCCCATTTCCCTCTGGATTATATATTGTGGTTAGAGCCAACTTAATTCCTAGCTGAGAGAAAAACTCCCTAGCTTCATCTGCATCCAATTCACCACGATCCGCAGTGATCTTACCCACACAACCATACCTGCAGAAAATTTCCTCCAATAAGAACTTACAAACTGCACTAGTGGTCTTCGTTCTCAAAGATCTGCCCTCAACATGATTGGTAAGATCCTCTCTAGCCAAAACAATGTATCTCATTTGCCATAGACCCATAGGCATGGTAACCAAATCAACTACCCACTTATAATGAATGCATAGCGGATAGGTCGGATGAAGCTCATCTCTATGACACACTACTGAATACATCTGGCAGTCTCTGCAAGTGTCAACAAAGTGAGAAACATCTCTGTACATGCCTTTCCACCAAAATTTCTCCCTGTTTTTCTCATAAGTAGCCCATACTCCTCTATGACCAGCCCAAGTACTCTCATGAAACTCCCTCATCACCTGCAACTGTGTCTCTCTATCGCAGACAACCCGCAAAGGTAATCCACCTCTTTTCTTCGGATGCTTCCAAAGAAATCCGTCCTTGAGAAAATAACCATAGGCTTTCCTTCTGATCTTCTTGAACTCTTCATCTGTCCATTCATCTCTTTTGCTTAGTGTACTAAGGTACCTGCCAATCTGCAACCAATCTCCAACATAGAGCTCTTCTGTGAAAGCCACAATATCATAGACATGACAAACATGATCAACCATAGTGGCTGAAATTTCTGCATCATCCTCTTCTGCAAGTAGAGTCTCCTCATCATCATATCTGGCTCTAGACAACATATCTGCCACTGGATTATCCTTCCCTGCTATGTGTTTAAATTCCGGATTTAATGACTTGATGTATGCAATCCATCTCAACATGGCTATATCCGGAGTAGAGCAACTCGTGATCATACCAATCAATGGCAAGCAATCTGTCTCTACCACAACTGAAGCTCCAATAAAGTACTCCTTGTCACATTTGAGAGCCGTGACAATCCCCAATAACTCCCTCTTAATTTGCGGATAACTCCTCTGTCTTTCGTTTAGGACTTTCGCCCCAAACCGAATAGCATACCTATTTCCATCTGCATCATCTTGACCCACAGCCCAACCTATGCCAATTGGACTAGTGTCAACTGTCAATACAATAGGCCTATCACAATTATAATCCGCTTTTCTGAGAGTAGGAGCATTCTGCAATAACTTCTTCAATTTCCGCATGGCTCTAGTGTGGCTCTCATCCCAATAGAATTTCTGCCCCTTTCGAAGCAGCTGATACAAACAATCTGCTATGTGTGCAAAATGAGGTATCCAAATCATATAAAACACACAAGCACCAATGAATCTCCGTACCTCTGAAGTAGTAGAACAATACTCTGCAATCTTGCCTATAGCATTCACCTTATCAGGTGAGGGTTTCCTGCCATAATATCCACACATATGCCTAACAATGACAACCTCATTCACTCCAAAAACAGATTTTTTCCCTGAAAGTGTCAAGTTCACTTCTTCTAACCTGGCCAAAATCTTCTCACATGCTGAAATATGATCAGCCACAAAGTATCTGCTTCCCTGCTCATTTAGGCTCTCATTCTTCTCTTCTTCTGCACACCCCTTAATGGGCACATCATCCAAGAAAGGCATAGTAAGCTGAGGTATGTAATCACGAAGGACCTTATGCATGGCATTCATCATATGCGCAACAGAATTAGTGGCACCTTGAGGCAAGGTACACATCCTGACAAGCCCAATAGGAGTTCTCATGGTGGTTATGTCCCTGCTTTCCAAAGCCAGCTGAAACTAATCATATCCTGAATACAAATCACCCAAAGAATAGATGGCACGTCCAGCAAATGCCTCTACAAACTCATCCACAACTGGACCTATACCAACATTCCTGATAGTAACTCTGTTCACTGGCTGCATGTCCTGAATAAATCAAAGAGTACCATTCTTCTTTGGAACTGTAAACCACCTGTTTGAATATGGTGCAGATGAAGGCTCAAGGATTCCCATCCTGATTTTCTCATTCAATAAATCAATCAACTTTGGCAAGTGTGCTTTAGGCACTGGAATAGGTCGGAGATTCCATGGAATATGAGGAATAGTAAAGATGACCATAGGAGCAACAATATCAGGATTCACACATCCAATCTCATGTGGCAAAAAAGCAAATCCCCTTCCATGATGCTCAAGCATATCCTGAAAGCATTGCTTCTCTATGGGTAACAAGAAATCACCATTTCCAATTTTCAATTCAGCAAGTGTCTCTGCTGAAAACTTATGACCAATATGCTCCGGATTCCTTAAAATTTGCTGTTTAGCAGCCCTCTCTATTTGCTGTTCACTGTCAGGTGGAAGCGGTACAGCAACCGGCTTCACCTTCTTATCCACAGTTTTGTATTTCGTGTCAACCCTGGCTTCATTATGCTCTTCTGCATTACATAAACCTTGCTGTAAATCAGCAATTCTGCACTCCAATGGCTAAATATTCTCAGCCCTCTGCTCTATGGACTGCATAGGAACAGCCCCAAACTTTGAATGCTAAAATATTTCAGCAGTAAACTCTGTTGGCTGAAAATTTTCAGCCCTCTGTCTCTCTGAAAGCTGATCATAACCAGCTCAAAACTCTGTTTGCTGAATTTCTTCAGCACTCAACACTCTTTGCTGAGTTACCTCAGCCTCTGACTCAATCTGTGACATAAAATCTGCAATTTCATGAAACATGTCCAGGGACTGCACTAATACATTACCATGACAATTCAGCATATCAGTTTTTAGCATATCTCCCATCTCTGCCATCATATCTGCACAAATCACACTGTCATACATCCCATCTATGTGCTCATCATCCTCCAAAATTCCTGCATTTTTCAAAATTTTCTCCTTCCTGCATATATACTTCCTGGCAGCTCTAGGCAACCTAGAAGTCTTCTGATAACTCATCGAACTATTTGCTGAAATCCCAACATAACCGGAGGAGAAAACACTGCTGCTGCGAGGAGGCGAGAACTCCAATCTCCTCTCCTCTGTACCACCGTCGTCTCGCGAAACGGCGGTACCTAATGAAAACCCGAATCCCTCACAGTGGGCAAGGGTGCATCTCTGAGAGTATCCCTGTTCCTAACATGGTTCACACATACAGTCATAAACTGAACTGCTCTCATACCATCTTTACTGCGAATCCGTGCATAAGCAGATCCATCATCCATGACCTTTGTTTCCATACGCATCTCTGTAATGAATGGCTATCCAAGAATTATGGGATAAGAGCATGAATCCTGCACAAAGAAATGAAAATCCTCCTCTACATCACCAATAGAAACCCTGACACTAGGGCAAGCATCATATAAATCACCTGCAGTGTTATTGGCGGCTCTCATACGCCACCCATGCTCTACATCCATAGGCCATCTATTACTCTCATAAACTCCACGAACAATGAGATTAATCTCTGAACCATGATCAACCAATGCAATATAAGGCACCTGTTTCTCTCCAATCTTTACCATCGTCTCTGTAGTTGCCCTAGCCCAATGGCTCCGCGAAAAGTGACTATGCAGTATCAAAACAGGCTCATCAATTTCAGCATAATGCATAGGCTGAACCCTCTTCTCTTCCTGCGGCAAAACAGAAGCATTATCAACCATGACCTCATCATCATCCTCATCCAACTCTCCAATCAAAACTCCCTGTGTGTCAGTGGTAGCCAATGCATGTCTCTTCCTCTTCAGGACCTCCTGAAACTGATCCTGAAACTCACTTTTTGAGATGCCCAAAATCTCGGAAATAGTGAAAGTCACCTCACTGCCAAGTATCTTATCATTAAAGATTTTCTTCATGTCTCTAGATGTCTCAATATCGGACATCAATCTGAATCGTGGTTGTTTTCTCTCTCTAGGCTCTTGCCTCTTTTCTCTCTTTTGAGCATCCTCCATCTGTCGATCTGGCCCTGGTCTTGAAGATGGTCCTGCAGTAGGTGGAGTAACAAACTCACCCCCTCTAGTCTTCTTAGCTGCACTTGGATTTTCTTCATCCCTCTTACGCTTCTCTTCAACAAATACATCTGCACCATGAGATTTAGCCAAATAAGCATAAATAGAATACATGTCAACAGGCGAGTCCCAACCTGTCTCTGATCTGATGCTAGAGCCTGCACTAGTCAAAACAGTTTGCTGAATTTTCCCCTTGTTTGCAGTCTCCAAAGCATAAGTCCATAGTGCGGACTGAGTCTCCGATCCCTTCTCAATCTGTACTCCATATGCAGAAACATCACCTCTAGCTGTCACATAAGAAGTATGCGCAGCCATGTCCTCCACTAACTTCTTCATTCCACCTTTACCAAAGTTGGTAGCAAGTGGAGCTCCAGTCTCAGTCAACCAAATCTTACCATCTTGCCCCCAATATACCAAATTCTGCCTCCTTGCATCCTGGAAAGAGTCACAATCCCTGCAATGCTGATGCTCCGTACTATCACACCAAATACATCTCCGATCTCTCCTAGGTGCACTAGGAGCATTCCTTGGTGCAGTAGGAGCACTAGAAGAAGTAGTAGGCACAGTTGAAGCAAACTGCTCCTTCAACTTTCCCACCAACTCCGCTTTGACTGACTCCAGTGTCAAATCTGTGATGCCTTTGATTATGTCATCAAGAGAGGTAGGCACCGATGGAGCGGATGGTTTTGGAGCAGAAGGTGTAGGCATCGGTCGTGGAACAGGAGGAATAGGTGGAGTAGAAACAGTAGGCACTGGCATAGGCCAAGAAACTGGCTGAGGAGGAGAAGAAATAATAGGGATAGAAGTAGGCATAGGAGCAGATGATGGTGTAGGTGTCATGGAACCATTCTGTAGGCAAGTCTTCCATATCCTCCTCTTGGTCAAAGTCGAGACTGCATCCTGAGCATCCTGCCAATCAGTTTTAAGACCCATAGGCTTCGTGCGATCTTCAAGAAGCTCACCCAATTCTTCTTGAAGAGCAGGATCTGCAGCTTGCAAGAAAAGCTCAACTTTTTCAACATCCAATGCTCTTTGTTCAATAGCATCAAGCTGACTATACCTCTCTTCGAATTCTCGAATCAACTCTGAAGCAGCAAGACCTTTGTTTGGCATGTAGACCCACTCTCGGAATGACTGCCGAGTAGCCATACCAAAGTCCTCAAGGAAGTATTCTTCTTTTAGAGCATTCTTAAAATCTTGCCAATGTGTATTTTGAATAAAAAGATCAGTCACTTTTGTTCTCAAAGCAGGTGTGACAAGACGAAGGAAGTACTTACTCATAAGTCCAGCAGGAACTCCAAAAAACCCCATCTTGATCTCATATGTCTTCAAATATGCTGAAACATTACGCCCGTCAAATAGCTTCTTCTCACTCTCAACTGCTTCAATAGCCTTAGTCGCGCTGTTTGCATTCTCCTGCTCCGAATAGAGTTGCCTTTGCTGAGACAACTGCTGTTGATGCAATTGTTGTTGCTGCTGCATATACATTTGTGTTTGCTGATTTTGGAGCTGCATATACATGGACATATTCTGCAAAATCTGTTTTAGATCCTCCGTTGAAGTACTTGACGCAGCAGTCATTGATGGAGCTGAAGTAGACACAGTTGGAGTTGTAGAAGAAGCTGAAATAGAGGCTGAAGTATCTCCCATCCTGAAATTTCTGCGACGCTTTCACGTCGGGTTCACCAAAGATGTCGAAGAGTTTGGAAAGCAATGTCACAACTTCAGAAGTCCTTGATAATTTCAGGCTAGAAGATCCAGCAAGAAAAATGAAGTAAAATCTGTTATAATTTCAAGGCACCCTACATTCTTTTGAGCATTTAAAAGGGATTCCACCCTCTTGTTCAGCTCCATAGTTGCTTCAATAAAGTCTATAAGAACAAAAGGAGAGTTGCTTTTTCCACAAGTTTTAATTACAGTGGTTCGATGGATCAATCTCTGAATTGTTAATGATCTCTTATGAATTCAATCCTTCGTGTTTATCACAAACAACCTCATAAGGTCTCAAATCTGATTCCTCAATCATAGATTGTTTTACTGTCTTCATTATCATAGATACAAAACTTGCATGAATAGCACTAAGAGCTGATGGACTTTGTTTAAGCTGTGCCTTTTTCATCCAAGATCAGCTGCATTGCCAAAGGACCTCGAGATTCATCCTCAGAATTCAGTTCTTGGACAGCATTTATGTCTTCTTGGGCTTTTATAAGCAAAAGCATTAACCCTTCATAAAGATCTATCAGGCCTTTTCCTGTTTCAGCAGAGAGTGCAACAGCTTCATCAAATCCTAAAGTAAAAGATTCACCAAGTGTGGCCAGAAATCTGCCAGTACTTAATTCACTTGCAGAATTGGAATCACCAATACAGCTTCTAGAATCCGCGCGATAACCACAGCGTCAACAATCTGATTTCACTGCTGATTCAAGCCCCTTTTACAAGATCAAGATTCAAAACCTTTTCCATTGATGCAAGCCTTGAACATCTGTTCAATCTAGAAAGTACTCAGATCCCTCTTTGTTTTGCCGTTGTTGCCCATTCGAGCTTCCTTCCACAGTTATCCTTAAAAGCATCAGCTTCAGCTCCCTTTGATTATGCGTTGTCCCAGGATTGTGAAGGAAAGGAGACAAACAGCTACTCGTCGGATGAATTTCCCACCACCTCGGGTCATGCAGGCCTCCCTACGATAGGTTAATGTCTTCAATATCCACAGAAGATGTCGATTACTCCTTATAATACGTTCCTTTCAACCTCTTCAATGTTCGTTCCTCTAAGTTGCTGCAGATTAGAGGCGACCTTTTGCGAGTCCCTGTTCTTCTTCCAATCCTCTTTTCTTTTTTTACCAGACTTCAGCACTCCCTTCTTCGGCCTTCACAGCTTCGACATCAACTTCTGCAGCATCATCTTTGTTTTTCCTTTCCACCATCGACGTTGCCCGAGCTCGCCATCGTCACTATAGCTTCTTGTTCTTCTAAAGAACTCATCACTTCATCAACTTCAATATGGCTTTGTTCACGTCTTTT
Organism: Lygodium microphyllum; assembly: GCF_053477565.2. Taxonomy (NCBI): domain Eukaryota; kingdom Viridiplantae; phylum Streptophyta; class Polypodiopsida; order Schizaeales; family Lygodiaceae; genus Lygodium; species Lygodium microphyllum. The sequence goes on from NC_141157.1 coordinate 89,898,437, forward strand.
ACTCCATCACCGTTCTTCCTTCCTCAGCGTGCGATGATGATGACCTTCAGTAGGGCCTTCTTACTAGTTCCTTCCGCGTTGTCACGGCCCCTTCATCGTAGCAAGCAGGTTGGCCGTTTCTTCATCACTCTCCGAACATGTCAAAGTTATCTTTTTCATCTTCATCATCGTTACAAAACTCCAAATGTCCTCTGTTGTAATTGGCGGCAGAGACCATAGCTTCCAACAATGTTTGTCAGAGCTTGGCCCCTCCTTCATTGCAGAAGGCAGGTCGTTCTCTTCGTCGTATTCCAGGCGTTGTCAGAGAAGGTGAAGCTCCAATCACACAGAAGTCGTAATTCTGTAATGAAAGGCTCGCCGATTCTCTTGTAACTGTATTACTTTCATCCGTGATATTCTGATGAGGCTTCGGCTTCTTCTCCAATCCTTTCTCTGGTTTTCCTATGCTCCGTTCCTTCCTCTTTCCTCTGATTCAGCGTAAACTCCCCTGTCCCTCATTGTCCCTATTTTCCTTCAATCCTCTCTCTTGCCCCCAAATTGCAGAGCTTTTTCCCTGCGTGTCGACTCTTCTCCTCCCCTGAATTCTGCGCCCGTATTATCCTCCTTTTTTCCCTTCTTCCCACTCCTTGCCTTTTCTCTCTTTCCTTTCAATTCAAAAAGCTCCCTTTTCCAAAAATAACCATTTGCTTTTCTTCCTTTTTTAGACCCTGTTCCTCCTTTGAAATATAGGTTGAAGGATAAAGGAAAGCAAGCACTGTCATATGAGCACTGACCAAAGTACTAGTCATTAATCAAATCATCCTCGGACTACCAGCTAGCTTGGAAATGGTGGAGTCTGGCTTAAATACAGTCCAACCAAACAGCACAAGCTTGCATAGTTCCCTCTTCATCCAATTAGGGGCGCACCATGACAAGTAGGGAGGAACAGATACAGGGATGATGTCCCAACTTCATTAAGTTTACCTACATGTATGGCATTCAAAACCAAACTGACTTCGTTCCCTTGTTCTGAAAGTCTGTCAAATACTTGATAAGCCTCATCCATTTGTAATTATTGAAAACATCCTCACAAAGCCCATAATCGGCATATCTTGAAATAAGTGTAGCCCATGAGATTGCATCTCGGGCTACCAGTCTACCAAAATTCCTTATTCTTCTCCGTCTTTGGCATAGAATGAAAGAGCAAACATAACAACTAAGTATGTACAAAGTATTAAATCACACACATGACTTTTGGGTGGTTTACACACCTCGAATGCGCAGCAATACGACACCGTTTCCCAAACCTATTGGAAAAGCCCGTAGATCCTATCAAAGAATATGGCTTGGTCAAAGACCTAGACACCTTCAAGCCAAATCTATTATTGTGATAGTTGTTGATATTGTCTCCTAGTTATTGAAAGAAGCTCAAAAGCATATTGATAGGAAGAAGAGGCATAAGGATTGCTTCCTCATTAACAATCAAGCCCAACAAATCCCAGAGCCTGTGAAGGAAGTGGATGTGGCTAACACCTTCCTAGATCCTGGAATCCCAAAGATTGGCATGTGGATTGAAGGATGTTTTATTGCAGATGCATTGATTGTTGATGGAGGCTCATCAGTAAACATAATGACAAATGTGAAAATGAAGGATCCAGGCTTGCAAGGTATGCAACCTATGCAACCTATGCAATGACTTATCAGATTGTCAAACCAAATCAAAATTAAGCCTTTGGGCATTCTCCCATATGTGAAATAAACCCTCGTAGAAAGGGATTATTGGCTAACATATCTAGTGGTCAAACCAAATTCCTACAAGACCTCATATGCTCTACTACTAGGAAGACCATGGATTTTTGAAGTCATAATAGAATCCTCCAACAAAGTAATAGATGGCACATCAAGAGATGAAGCTGTCAAATAGATCTTTTTCAAGAAAACAGAGGCACAATCCCTGACAGTGGGCACTGTAAGCCAACTGTCAAAAGAAGCCAAGTCTTTATCAATGGGCAAATACCTCTTGTTTGAACCTGAATTAACTTCTAAAATCACCTCTAACAGTGAGATAGAAGCAAATATGTATTTTTCTCCCTCTTACGTGGCCCATGCTTCTATCTCACTATCAAAGGTGATTTCCATGTTGTTGCCATGTAAAAGAAGCTCTTCGCTACATGGCATCAATAGAGTTTGAAGAGGTGATTTTATAAAAAAAGCAGATGCAAAAGCAAAGGACATAACAGAGAGCTTGTTTTTCTCTTATAAAATCCCCACAGAGGCAGCAATAGAGTCTAAAGAGTACAAAGATGACAGTTAAGGAGAAGACTATGAAAGCAAGCTAGAAGAGTCTATCCTACTCGTAGAAGGCGTAGATGAGAAAGAAGTTTCAAAAGCTCCAAAAATAGAAAACCCCATGCTATTAGACATAATTACTTTGGTACCTTTTGGATTGACTAATGAGTCACATCATGTGCAACATATCCATAAGAAATGGATTAAGAAGAATAAGCCTTCCTTCAACAATGGTTATTGCTGCCCTTGTTGGGATAAAGGGCAGTGCCTATGTCTTCCCATAAGGGCCAAGTTGTACGTAGTATATATACATATCTAAAATCATTATTGAGGTACACTCTTTAGTACCACAAATCATGTGTCTATATCTCTTCTCTGTCAAAACCTATATCTCTACATAACCTCCATTGCAGCTAACTCAACAAAGTGGTATCAAAGCTTGGTTCAAGAAATCAGAAGCTTGGCATTTCTTCAAGTGTAGAAGCTTGAAGTTGAAGAAGAGTTCACTGTGAAGAGTCTACAAGAGGTAGGGTAACAAGGTTTGAAGCCTCTTCTTGAAGCTTGAAGATTCCCTCTTAATTTGAGCTTGTTGGCAGCCATCATTGGCCACTTAGGGACCCCCCCATCATCTCCAACACTTGGACAAGCATTCCAATCTCTTCAGGGCTCAAAGCACCATTAGTGTGGGTATGCAGATCTAGTTTTTATCATGCTCGCGACCTACAATAGTTGCTCCTCTTCATTTGGCATCATGGTTGTGCTCCACAATTTGCATCTAATGCTTAGCATTAAGCATTGAATTGTACTATTGCACTTTGTGCTGATATAAATTCCGCTTCAAGTCTGAAATACACAGTATTGAGATTTGTAATAAACATGCCAGCCACCTACTCTCTTGAGTTTGATGCTCATATGATAGCTATTTGGATGTATCTTGATGTTGGATGCTTTGGGAACCATGTGGCATTGTCTTGAGGCCATTTTGAGCTAAACTTGGCAAGGATTTTGGCTCATTTTGTAGACATATTTGGCTACCGAAATAACATGTCTAAATGATATTTTGACTATCTATGCATTATGTCTTGCTTCTAGACTTGGTCTCAAGCTTTCTATACCGTGTATTCATGCCTATGGTTGATGTTACATGCTTGGATTTGATTTTGGAATGCATTTGAGCAGTGATTAAAGCTCATTTTTTTATTAGCTTTACCTACATATCTATTGTTGTACATTCAGAATAGTTTCTTGCACATTTAAGACAACATACCTCACTGTCAAGAAATTTGATATGTTTTTATGCAAGAACATTATGGTGATGTTTTGAGAAAATTTGCATGATCTTTAGAGCTCAATCTCAGTTAGAGTCTAAGAGGTTATTTCAGTTCTAATTTCTCAGGATAGATTTTTCCTAAATGGTAAGATTGCACTCCTGAATTGCAGGGCACCCACTTGTATTATCAAGAATATCAGGAATGCCTTCCTGAATTGCAGGACAACAACCTGTATTGTTAGGAATTTCATGACTACACTCTATTTTTTGTCAGAAAATTGCTATGTTTACTATCATTGAATGCTTTTGAGGCCTTTTGGGCAATGAACGGATGTATGTTCTTGCTTCTACATACTTGGGGATATTCCTAACATACTACTGAGTGGATTTTGGAGCTTCCATTTCTTGGCATTAGCTGTCATTTACTATCATACAGTTATTTGGATGTGAATCATGGCTAGCAACAGTTGACAATCATCTTACGCATATCAAGAAGCTTGAAGGAGCACACAACTTGGCAATTTGGCAAAAGTAGTGCTATAATATCTTGTTGCAAAAGAAGCAAGCAAAGTCGATTAAAGTAAAGAGAACAAAACCAGCTCATGTAGAGCAAGCAAGATGACTAGGATGAGCTGAATGAGCTTGCACGCTCGGCCCATTGAGCTATTGATTTCTAATGCCTTGTTGTTTAACACTGAAGGATTGGATTCTGCTTATGACATTTGGAAGCGACTGGAAGAATTGTATGCCCAGAAGAGTGTTGCAAGCAAAGTCTATTGGCTGAAGAAACTCATGGATTTGAGTATGAAAAGGGTACTGCAATGTCTACTCACCATAGTGATTTTAACTCCATTTTTAGCTAGATTACAGATTTGAAGTTTAATATTGATGATGAGTTCAAAGCTATGTTCTTACTTTGCACTCTCCCCAAGAGAACTGGGATACCTTCATCACTACTATGAGCAATTCTAATGCTACCCATTTGTATGGTGATGTAGAGAGTGCTCTACTCATGGAAGAAATGAATCGGTAGAACAATGCATCCAGCAAATCTTCCAATGCTTTTCATACTAGAGGCAGATCACAAGAGAAAGGCAAATCTGATAGTAGCAAGGGACGTAGTAAATCACATAATAAGGATGTTGAATGCCATCACTGTAGCAAGAAGGGTCACTTCAAACGTGGCTGCTATAAATGGAAGAAAGGGAAGGGAAGGAAAAGAAGACTGATGATAGTAAGGAAGAGAAGAAAGAGAGTTAGTGTGCTAAGAAGATCAATGTGAAGATTAAAGAGGTGAATGTAGTTAGTCATAAGAGCGACAGTGGGAATGATGTACTCTTGGATTTTGGATTCAAGTGCCTCTTTTCATGTAACCCCTCATCGTGTGACTGGTTTACAAACTATACAAGAGGTTGACATGGTGTTGTACATCTTGGTGATAATTATGTATGTGACATTGCAGGCATCTGCAGTGTGCAACTACAATCTCAACATGGATCTGTCTTCACTCTTTAGAATGTAAGGCATGTACTGCAGCTCAAGAAGAGCTTGATTAGTAATGGACAACTAGATGATGATGGATTTCATACAACCTTTGGCAATGGAAAATTGAAGATATATAGAGAATCTAGGGTTATTGCCAGAGGCTCAAAGAGTGATACTATGTATCCTCTCCATGTATCTAGTGTGCATGGCGATGTTGTTGCCCTGATTGAGTAGCCAAGTGTTTCCTTGTGGCATGGCTGGTTGGGACACATGAGTCAAATAAGAATGAAAGTACTTTCTTGTTTGGGCTACTTGCCTTGTCTTCATTATGCTCATTTTGAGCACTATAATCATTGTGTTTATGGTAAGCATGCAAAGACATCTCAAAAAAAAGTCTCTTTCACTAAAATCTTTGCCTCTAGAGTTAGTATATTCCAATGTATATCAGATGCTAGGGTTATCTCTAGGAGGAAAGAAATACTTTGTCACATTTTTCGATGATGCTACTTGGAAGGTATGGGTTTACTCTATTTGTAGCAAGGACGAAGTGCTTGACAGGTTTCAAAAATTCTTAGCATTGGTTGAGAATCACATTGATAAGACACTTAAGTGTCTTTTCTCTGACAACGATGGGGAGTATGTGTCCAAATCCTTTCAAGAATTTTATGATAGCAAGTGGATAAAAAGAGAGTTCACTGCCCCTCACAATTCACCCCAAAATGGAGTTGCAGAGTGTATGAATCGAACCATACATGATAAGGTCTATGATGTCTCATGATGCATTATCCCATGGATTTTTGGTAGAGGTTGTTATGACAGCCATTCATCTGATTAACAAGTCACTAAAGAGGTCTTTGAGGGGGAGAGTCCCTCAAGAAGAGTGGCCAGGCAAGCCACCTTCTTATGCTCATTTGTGAGCGTTTGGCTGCGAGGCTTTTGTGCACATACGGAAAGAACACAAAAAATTGGAACCAAAGTCTTGTAAATGCATATTCCTAGGATACAGTGATGAGGGTGAGATGGGGTATAGACGTTGGGATCCTGAGAAAAAAAAGATAGTACATAGCAATGACATTATTTTCCGTTTGAAGATAGCATGTATAAGCAGCCCGAGAAGACTGAGGAAGTCAAGAGGATTGTTTTCAAGGAGGATGTACATTTAGATGGCCATTTGTGGTCACTAGAGATAGTAGTGTATACATGCTATAAATACTCTTAAAAATGCAAAAAATGGTGCTGGGAATAACTAACAATATATTGGCCATGATACACCATAGTTTCATCTTGAAAACTTGCAGTTAGGACAACCTAAATTCTCAGGATAGCATGCTGAAATTTTAGGATAGCAACTTGTATATGCAGAATTACAGGCTCATATTTCAAGACAATAACTTATACATACAGAATTACAAGCATGTATTTTAGAACAACAACATGTAAATGTAGATTTATAGGCCCAATAGCCAACAAATGTAGAACCTTCGTTGCATAGGTCAACCTGATCTTCAAGGCAACCAAATAGGTTTGTTCCTAGTGCATAGTATGATGCAACTTATGGCATGGTTACTGACTATGGTGAGTCATCATGCTTCAAGGAAGTAATGATTAGACTTGAGAGCAAGAAGTAGTTCAAGGCCATGCTATTGGAAACAGAATCACTTGATAAGAATGGTACTTGGGACTTGGTGTAGCTGCCTAAAGGGAAAAAAACTCTTCCATGCAAGTGGGTTTACAAGATGAAAGTCACTTCTAGTTCTTCACCAAACTACAAAGCATGGTTGGTTGTAAAGGGGTACAAGGAGGAACATGGAATTGAATTTAATGAGATCTTCTCTCCTGTAGTCAATATGACTACTCTAAGAACCATTTTGGGCTTGGTTGCAACTTAAAAGATATGGAGCTCATACAAATGGATGTAAAAACTGCATTCTTACATGGTGATCTGTATGAGGATATATATATGTAGTAGTCTGAGGGTTTTGTTGCTAAAGCCAAAGAGATGGTGGAATCTCAAATGGAGTTTGTATGGGGGGCTGAAACAAGCACTGAGGGAATGGTATCATAAGTTTGATACTTTCACGTAGTCAAAAGGCTTTCAAAGAATTCAAGTTGATCACTTCTCTTATACACCAAGAAGGCAGCAGATGGCAGTCTGATTATCTTGGTTTTGTATGTTGATGACATGTTCATTGCTGGCGAGGATACTCATGCCTTGGATTCATTGAAGCAAAGTATTCATGGTAGCTTTGACATGAAGGATCTTGGTAATGCCAATCACATTCTTGGGATGTGAATACTTAAAGATAGATTGAAGGGATTACTCTACCTATCTTAGCACGAGTATGTATTCAAGACTTTTGTAGTGTACATCTGATGATGAGAATGCTAAAATGGTTAAGATTGCATATGGTCTAACAGCTGTTGGCAGTTTGATGTATGCTATGGTTGCTACTTATCCTAACATTGCCATTGCAGTGGAAGTGGTTAGCAAGTACATGGAAAACTGTGGCAAGAAGCACTCAGAAGCAGTGAAATGTATTATGAGATACCTCAAGGGCAGAAAGGATTTTTGCATCTTCTTTGGTAGGCAAAAGGCATCTGTTATTGGATTTATAGATGCATACGATGGTGGACATATGGATTGTAGGAAGTCCACTACATAGGGTATGTCTTTAACTTCACAGGGGATTTGTCTCTTGGATATCTAGGATACAAAAGTGTGTTGCACTATCTACTATAGAGGCAGAGTATCATTAGAGAGATACTTGACAGCAAGATCATTGAGCTTGTCAAGATGCACACTGATGATAACCTTGGAGACCTTCTCACGAAGGGTCTTCTAGCAGAGAGGTTTGTCCATTGCCGGTAGATGATGGGTATTGGATAGGTATAGTCTTTTCAGCTTTGTACATACTTAGACTTAGCTGATTATTTTCCTCTACCATTGGGAACATTGCCTTTAGGGGGGAGGTTATTGGGATAAAGGGAAATGTCTATGTGTGCCCGTAAGGGCCAAGTTGTACATTGTACATATACATATCTAAAATCATTATTGAGGTACACTCTTTAGTACCACAAATTGTGTGTCTCTATCTCTTCTCTCTCTCAACCTGCACCTCTACACAGAAGCTCCATTGCAGCTAACTCAAGAATAGTAAGAGGTAACTCATCCTCAAACCAAATCCAAAATCACTCTGATACAATTTCAACTTCGTAAGGAGCAAGTTAATTCTCCACCAAAAGAGGAAGTCAGCTCCAGTGGAGCATCAGAAGAGGAGACCACTCCCTTGAGGGATCTCTACTACCTGGAAGCACTCTATGGGACCTTCATCCATGAAGTGGAAGGTGAAAAGTAATTAATGTTCATGGATGTATGTAGCAACCTCCAAGACCCATGGACCACTTATTGTTCAAGCATTTCAATCGAGCGCTAATGGCTACCTCTCATATAGCTGACGCACTGTTCCTCTCTACGAGTGTAGTAAGCTTACCTTAATGCCTGATAGAGTTGCTTCCTCTCTCAAGCACTCCGATAGCTCCATGATTCGTGATGCAAGCTCAAGCATCCTCAAGCCTCTTCCTTGAAGCTCCATCCTCCGTAGCCATGTGCAAGACGAGAGAAGAGAAGAGAGGAGAAGGAGGAGGGCTTCTCCTCCAAGATTCTTCACACACTCACTCCCTCACTCACTCACACTCCCTCCCTCAAGCACTCACAAGCAAGCAAGGGAAGAGAAGAAGAGAAGAAGAAGAGTCCACTTTGCCATACAACAAAGAATGAGCTCTCATTCACTTTTTGAACTTTATATAAAAAACCCTAAAATCCCTTTTGCGCGGTCATCCCCTTATCCCCTTTTTCTTACATGGCTAGCCATGGTCTATGCCCTTTTTCCCATTGTCCTCCTTTCTTTCTAGCTTATTCCTATAGCTTGTTCATCGTTACAAATTGCACAAGAGGGAGCCTGATGCTCTTTTATAGAGGTTTTGGTTGTGCCTTTATATTTAAAGGTGCACCTTCTTCCTTTTGGCTTCTTGCGGCTTCCATGGTTGCGTCTTGTACTCTTGGTGGACCCACTCTCTTGATGGGCGCCTTTTCCTTTTTTTTGCCTTGTTCTTTTCTTCTTGATGCCTCATTTTTCACTTTCTTTACTTTGTAGTAAACATTACCCCCTTCCTAGTTGAGTACCAGTCCCATGGCACTACTAGGTGGTGAGGTGGACGGTGTTGCAAGGGTAGCCAGGTGGCTTTTTGAGTTTGTATACAAGCCGAGTTGAAAGGTGTGTTAGAGGGATTTATGGAGTTGGAAGGCCCTTGAGTTGGATTGTGAGCCCTGATGTTGGAGAGATTTATGGAACTGAAAGAGCCTTGCATTGGATATGAGCCCTAGTGTTGGAGGGATTTATGGACATGTTGGAGGGATTTATGGAACTGAAAGGCCCTTGCATTTGATATGATCCCTGGTGTTAGAGGGATTTATGGAACTAGAAGGGCCTTGCATTGGATATGATCCCTGGTGTTGGAGGGATTTATGGAACTGAAAGGCCCTTGAGTTTGGAATGAGCCCTAGTCTTGGAGGGATTTATGGACCTGAAAGGTCCTTGAGTTTGGAATGAGCCCTGGTCTTGGAAGGATTTGTGGACTTGAAAGGCCCTTATATGAGCCCAGGTGGAAGGTGTGCTGGAGGGATTTATGCCTTTGGAATTGAAGATAAAGTTGGACGAATCCCTGCATGGAGAGAGGTTGATGGGTGGATCTAGCTTTAAAATTGAATATGGTGTTAAATGGATCCATCTCATGGTCCCTTGCGATAGTATTTTCTTGCATTGTTCCAAATGAGCTTATTCATTCACTTTTTGATTCCATCTCCCTTAGTGTGCCCCTACTTTGTTTTGCATGCATGGTGACATTATCGCATAAGATGGGAAGTGCATTGCATGGATGATGGGGCCTCCAGAGTTGGTGGTTGGGGCCTTTTTTTGTACCAGAAAAGAAAAGAAGGTGCACTACATGCAGGTGTGCTCCATTGTCCTATGGTGCATTATGGTCATACTAGTGGGATTGAAAGCAACAAGCTTGGCCGTTATCCCTCACTTGAGAACTTAGTTTGTGTATAAGGGAGGTGTAGTGCATGTAGCTTAGGGTGACAGGTCTGAGTGTTACCTCCCTAAGCATGTCTTGCCCTTGATGTGCCCTAAGCATGAAGTGGAAAATCAAAATGAGGCTAGGGGGTTAGGGATGAAGCCAACTGGCCATCGGATGCATCTAACTTGAGGGCCCCTATGTGCAGTGAGATTGTGATCGATGTGTAGCTTGCGATATCTTTTTTTTTTTGAGTTACATAATCATGACAAAAGTTAATCTTCGTCATTCGAGTGAGGTGGAGAAGGGGGCTTAATAGATTTGTTAAGAAATTGGTGGCATACCTTGTGAGGTTCAGGCGGACCTGAAGGGTGGTGGTGGAGAGGAATGGATGATTGTAGTGAGTGAAGTGGCTATCATTCATGTCCTCTAGTAGAGCTAAGCAAAATAAAGGTAATAGAGCAGCTCACATCATTAATCGAGCCATTGCACAACTATCTATAGCATTAGGATCAAAATGGGATATTGAAAGGCCGCACTTCTACGGGGTGGGGTCTTGCCTAAGGAGTATCCTAAGCAGTCTAAGGTAATTACAAGTAGTAATAAAGGCGGGTCCATGCATGAAGATTATTCATTAGTGAATTGGATTAGAGTATCATACAAGTTCTCTCATGTGAACATGAGGGCCTCTTCATATGTAGTACAGTGAGAATTATAGATTATAGATAAGTCATAGCGGTTGTGGACATTGGAGTCAAAATCCACTCCCACCCTTCGAGGGTAAGGTATAAAGGTTGGATCATTCTGCTCAAAGGGTTGAGTGTTGCAAAAGGCCATCCAAGTGTCTAGGTTGGAGTCACATAACCTTCTTCTCCATTTAGGTTGACATTCATAGCGAGCCACCGACCTTGGAACTTCAAAAACCTTATTCTACCAAAATTTAGCATCTTCAAGAGCCTATAAGGTGGGATTGTGCCCTCTTTCCTTCAACCAAAATTTTCCAAGCCTACTTCTAATGTTAATCACTTCCTCCACCACCTTGATGGGAAAAACCCTATGCAAGGTGGTGGGGAAGTAGAGATTAAAGTCAAAGGGGCTCTTGGACATTTCTTGCCACTCCTAGATTACAAGGTCAGTGTGAAAGCTTGTTGGGGCATCATCCTCGCATGGTGGGATAGGTGCCTGGTGTGCCCTCACTCCCTTGGCATTCCATTTTCTCCTTATGTCCTCCACCATTTATTTCCTTCTTTCCCTCAAGGCAGCCTTTCTTTCTGTGGAGGTGTTTGCATGTTTCTGCTCTTCAAGCTGCAGGGAAGGAGGCGGTAGGACCAACTCCTCTTCATGTGATCCCATTTCAAAGTTCACATCCACCTCCCTCTCCTGGCTTGGTCCCTACTACTCTTCTTCAATAAACCTGAGTGCGTTCACTTCCTATGAGGTTAGGCCTGCTAATAGGAGATAATGGCATTGCTCTTCTAGGCTTGGGTCAACTCCACTAGGTTGTGGTGGCATTTGTAGTTCTACTTTCAGTGCTCTATGATCCAATCCTAGTTTCTTTTTTATTATTTCTATGGACTCTCTTTCCTCTATCTAAGTGATGTCCAGTAGGGTATCCAAGAAGGCGTGTTGCTAGGTTTGAAAGCTCACTTGGTGGCTATGGCTCTGCTTTTAGCAAGTATCTTTTTCTTTTTCGGCTTGAGCGAGATGGCATGCCAAGGCTTTGACTATTTTCTCATTCTGGCTAGCCCATTATTTTACCCTCTTGTTCATCTCTTCCAAGCCCTTGCCTGGCCTTTGTGATAGGGCCACTATCAACGGCTCCTGCCTTTTCCATTTTTTTTTACAAGTTTCTCTTTTTCTTTTGTTAGGCGCTCAATCTCCTTTTCTAGTGTTGCTTGTTCCTCCCTTTGTATTTACATTCCATGTTGTGCTTCTTATCTCTCTTTTTTCTGTTCTTCTTGCTCTTGTGCTCTCCCTACTTCTAGCGTGGCAAGCTATTCCATGCTCTCTTGGAGTATTTTCATTTTTTTTTTGAGCTCTGCCTGCTGTAGAACCATGAGTCTATACTCCCTTTGCATTTTGACCAGCTCCTTGTTCTCTTCTTCCAGTATTTTTTGCCACTACTCTTCTTCACCTTCCTTGGCCCTTAGTTTTGCTTTTAGCGCGTGGATTTCTTTTTGTTGCAAGGCCACTTGGTGGGTCTTTCATTTCCATTTCCATATTTTCCATACTACTATCTTCGCCTCCTTTGCCCTTTCCAATTGAGCATAGAGCTCCTTGACATGCTCGTCATGGTCAGTGGGCTACGGCTCTGTGGTAGTAGTATCTATTCTTGGTTTCTTGGGTCCTTGTTGAGATTTGGCATCTGTAGTAGCTATCGGTCTTCTCACTCCTATAATTGGGATTCCCGCACTAGAGGTGGACATTGGGGTATGTGCCTTATCGACCAAGAACTGCACCCAAACCATGAGGTTGCTGGCGTCCACTATGGTTGGGGTGCCTACTAGCGTTGCCACCATGGTTGGGGTATTTGGCAAGAGGGTACGTGGGGTTACGTGGAGTGCGGCCTTGTTCTTTCCTTATGGGACGGTTGGAGGTAAGTCTTCAGATGCTTGGCCACTAGTTCCCGGCTATCATGCCTTGGGCTTATGGGTGCTAGTTCTTCTTGCTTTCACTATTGCTCTATGGACATGTGCACAACTTACGCTAGGTCCTCCTCTTCTTTTCTTCTCAACTCCTCCTCCTGTTCGGTAGCTTTTCTTCTATGTTCTTCCTCGACTCTTTTTGACGTAGCCTTGGATTTTAATAGGTTAGCTTCCTCCTTTCCCTTCCTCTCTTCCTCCTACTTCTTCTCTGTCCTCTTCTTTTAACTCGGCATATTCGCCTTCTTCTTACTGGATCGCGCTTCTTGTTCTCCCTCTTCTTCACTCACTCTCCTCTCACTTGATTATTCTTTGTCATGATAAGGAGGTGACCTCTCAAGCATTTCATCTAATCCCTCTTCTCCGTCTTGCACCTCTTTTAATGCCTCTTGGATAAGGGCAGTCAAGACTCCTCCTTTGTACCCTATGAATGAGGGCTTGGCTGAGGGCTTCTTCCTATGAGTTCCCTTTGATGCTAGGGATTCTCCACCCATTGGTCTGCTTCCAAGGTCTAGTGTTGTAGCTGATTGATCTATGGTTTTCCTCACATAGCCGTTCCAAGCCACTTCATGTAGTGATTGAGCCAGCATGCTCTCCAGCAGCATGGGGATGTTGATTTGTATCTTAGATTGGAGAAGAGGGTGTGGATCACCTCGTCTTGACCTCTGCGATTGGGATATCCTAGATACTTATGTCATCATTTGTTAAGACACTTTCCTTCCTCATCCCCAGCATGGCATAGACATCTCTTTTATGCCTCTTCTCCACCTTTGGTTCCAATCCCAACACCTTTTCCACTAAGGCCTTGTTGAGCGAGACCTGCATCTGCTTGATTCCTTCTCTGCTTATTGTCCCACTCTCCTTATCGAGGTTTTACGTCCTCAGAAATTCCACACACTTAGTGTGGTTAGGAACTTTTCAATATACATGACGAGGTTGCACTGGTCCATGATCCTCCTAATGGCTTCCTTGCTGGTCACTACCCCTTCGATGTTGTGGATGCTCCTAAACCTGAGCTAGTTGTATGCTCAATTCTCGAGGAAGAGGCCATGCTTCACTATTTCTTCTTCCATGAAGGGTAGATGATGGACTTGATCTTACTGTGACATCTTTAGCTCTTGTCATAAGCCATGGTTTGCAATGAGTGCTTTTTCAAATAGTCACTTGCTGAAAGAAAAGACTTCATGCTTGGCAAATTAAATTATTTTTAGTACAGAATCATACTTTTTCCTCCAAGTAATCTAAGCTTATTGCTTTCAAATTTATTGTCAATTTTTCAATCATAAGTTGCTTCATCCTACCATTGAGGTCCCCATGTATGCTTTTCCTTTATTGTTCTCCTTACGTGTTTGGTTTGATTCACCGTACCCCCCCCTTTTTTGAATTGAGAAGAATCCTTCCTAGGATTAAATGTTTAGCGGATGAAGGGCTTGCAGCACATAATCTTAGTATTTTACTGTCGCATGAGCCAAGGATAGAAATTAGGGTTGTATTCTAAAGTAGCATAGCTATCCATGTCTAAAGGGCGGATACCTACATGCATAATGTAAGTGAGGACATCAAGCAAGAAGTCAGCGGAGTCTAGTAAGCTAGCAACATGCAAATCCTCCTTAGTGAGGATGCGATCTAAATAAGGATGCCCTTAATGTGTTCTTCCAGGGGTTGGTTACAAATGGTAGTCAAAACCCTGTAGGAAGTTGGAGGGACATAGGTTGGGTCATATTCAGATGTCTTGATTGTGCGTCATTGTTCAGTGTTGGTCATTATTTGGTATTCCTCTAGTTCCCATTACAAGAATAGAGCATACCGTTTCCGGAAGAAGGAGGAGTTATTGTCAACAAGTTGTTCCAACTTCTCAATTTCCTAGTTTGTGGCCATGATCTTGTGCTTACTATATGTCATAATGAGACGCTGTTTGTAACGTGTCCACATGTTCCCTTTTAGGACACGTCTTAGAAATCCATCGGAAAGAGAGTCTAGAAAGCTCCGCCCGGGACGTCTTAGAAATCCATCGAAAAGAGAGTCTAGAAAGCTCCGCCCAGCACTCCCACGGAATGTTACGGGGTTTGTGATCTAGGACTTCCCACATCTGCCACATAGCAAAAGTATTCCAGCTGTTCCCACTTAGGACCGACCTGAATCAAGGTTAACCCTGATGGTCACTTTCCTAAACGGCAGCTAGCGTCGAACCTCAGGCGAACTACTTTACGCAGAAATGCCAAGGACGAAGTGAATTTATGCTGCACTTGGTTCAAGGAGAATGGGAAACCAGAGGGATGCAAGGCTCAACCTCTCTGCCCATAAGGCATAGTCTCATTCCGTTTCCCTAAAACAATATAAATCGGGATTCTAGTAATCTAAACTCTAGGTCAGTGCCCTTGCTATTCATTTCCTTTGAGAAGAGCTCCTTGCTGTCCATTTCGTTTGAGAAAAGTTCCCGGCCAACCGAGACCACCCATCCATAGGATGGACCCATGGCCACATCCACTACACTTTCCTCAGGGTTGCTTTAGTTGTCTAATCACCTACCACATTTAGTTGGACATGCATCAAGTAGCTTCCTTAATTAGCCAGTTAGACACTGGTTCCTTCATGTAATCTTAGCAGTTAACATAGAAAAACAATATCAAACAAGTTCCTTTTCAACAAGTTATCCTATTTATCTTTGGAATACATCCATAAAGTCCAGCCCGTAGGCTAATCCATAATCTGCCTGAAGGCTATCCATAATCTGCCCGAAGGCTATCCAGCAGTCCATAGGGATTACTAATCCAAGATTTTTCTCGTAGACTAGTATGCGGGCCTCGAGATCCAATCCCGAGTCATGTTGGCCTCTCGTGCAGGGCCCAGAAGGCAAGGGATTTATGGCCAGAGCCGCCCTGGCACCCAAGCATCCTCCTACTCCAAGTAGTGCCCAACTGAGAGATCTCACGCAACGGGTTCGGTCCACGTTCCCGGCGCAGCTAACAACCCCCTTGGTTGGGGTCACGCAGACAGTCGGGGGTAACTGATGCTGCCTCACACTTCAAGCCTTCAACCTAAAGCATTAATTATCTTTCCATCCTTAGTTCATTGAGCAAACAATGCAAACAATGCTCCTAAACTATTACAAGCACAATCAATCCAGTGGTTGTTTATTTGGCCAACTGCTAAGGAGTAAATCCTTCTCTCCGAATGCATCCATCATTTGATCCAAGATTAATTGCAACTTGGCAAGATCCCCAAGGGTTTTTTTGTTCGCCCTTTTGTCCTTGGGTTAGGGCCATGCCCTGTTAGCCCAACTTAACCAACACCTTAGGTTTCATAAATCAACAATAAATCCTGGCGACCATGTCGCTCTAACTTGATTGATCATTTACTTCCAAGCAAATAAATATCTTCCCTTAACTTGGCAATTGTCCCAAGAAAGGTGATGTAACAAGATGATTACTCATCCTCTTGCAAGTTAAACTTGCGCAAGAACCTGCCAACCTCATTCCAAGGAATGGCAAAACTCTCTTGTGATCAAACCACAAGGCCATGCGATGTTGCAACTTGTTGCATAAGTGTCGCATCTATTCCAGGGGATCATTTCACCCATTGAACGGCGTTTCCTGATCAAGGAATTATGTTAAGACAAGAAGCAGGATTTAGGGTGTCTTCTTACCCCAACCCAATCCTAATTTCACTAGGCCAACATCCTAGGGATTCCAACTCAATCCGAGTTTTAGCATTAGGTCGACTGATCCTTAGGGTAGAAACCCTAGATCGTTATTTGCATGAGCATCCAATTGACCCAACATCCTGTGAATGTGGGTAGGTCCTTTGGGTTTGAGGGTTTTGACTTGGCAACAAGTGCGAAACTAGGCCGAATCCTTAACGTGATAAACCCTAGTTAGCACTTGGGGTATTTATCGTATTGAGACTGAACCATGCCTATACGAATCCCTTGTGGCTTAGGTGATTTAGGTAATTTGATCTACTTGTCTTGAACCTATCCTAGAGATGATAAACTTGATCTAAAGGAGAAAAATAGTTGCAAAATGTCACAATACACGTAAACATGCGATTCATTTCTTCTACGTACCACTAGATTTGCAAATAATCCTATCCTTTCTTGCTGAAGGTCAAAACGCATGATAATTTGCATAATAACTTTCATAGGGCCTACTAGGACTTACATCAAAGAATCATGCCTACAACCTTTTTGTCTACGCTTTAGAATCTCATGCTTTAATAAACCATGCAACCTTTCCTAAATGCAACTCTTGATGAATGAATTTTTCGCATGACGAATATGCAACAAGCAACCTTCTCCTAGCTACAATGTAGTTAATGAAGTTCAAGCAAAAACTAAAGCTAGTGTTAACTTATTCCATTTTACAAGCACATGCCACATGCAAGTCCATAGAATCATTTTCATGCTCTGCTATTTCATTTCGGATAACCTCCAATGGGTGTTAATGACTTTTCCTCATGAATCATTACAATCAAGATATTTCTTAAAATCCAACATATGCTTATTCTTTCATGTCTAGTCAAAACTACACTTAATAATTTCAACCTTATAATGATAGGCAATAGGTGTTTCAGGCTCGTCACTTTGAAATGCACGACAAGGAAATGTGCTACTAAGGTGGTAAGATGGATAGACAATTTGCATTCATTATATTGAAAATGCCAATAACCCAATTGCATGTCATGAATTAATTCTAGTAATCGTTCAAATAGGCAATTTTTTCTCAATTGCATTTTAATTAGGCCAGGTGAATTTGAACATGCATAGGTGCTTCCTATTCCATGAAAGTTATCGTGCTTAATGCATTACTTTTGTGTAGAACTAGAATCGTAAAACCTGGGCTTGTGGGCCCAGTGAGATGTCCACGTGTAAGCTCGGGGAGGAACCTCCCACAGGTGCACCTTGCGACTTCTTGGGAGCCATCATTAGGCGACGTACTTTGGTTGCAGCGGCTTCCCTTGAGTTATAGGCACATCTCAAAGACTTACGGTCTGCGAGTTTTCTCTCTTGCACGGGATCAGTCCCTTGGAAGCTTGGGTCTTGAACCCCGGGAATGAAATGTATGCATAGGGCCTGAGGAGGCTGGAATTTTTACCCTCAGGGTCAATCAATGTGCACAAGGCCTTAAGCCTTGCCTTTGGAAGCTTCTACTTCCCATGTGGAAGAAAAGGCAAGTTAAGAAAGAAGTATGGTGACTAACGAGGGGGGGATTATGGCATTATGGCGGCAGCTCGAGGAGCTGGGCGTGGCAGCGTAGCCTTCACGGTGGCCTGGTGGCAGATGGTGTGGCATTGGTGGCAGGTTTGGGCGGTCCTCACGGCGGCTTTCTCCTAGCATGATGGCTATGGTAGCATCCCCCTATTTCCTCCCTTCACAATCGTGAGGCACAGCAACTTCTCAGGCTCCTCTTCCTTCACGCAGCCTTCTCCTCCTCCTCAGCATGGCGATGGCAACAGCCGTTCGTCCCATCCTCCTTATCCCCCACTAAGGGGTGTTCTTATATAGGCTTAAGGGGGGGGAGGGAAGCTCCACCACGTAGGTTGTGCATGGCTTCCCCCCTCATGCAACCCACACCACTCACCTAGCCCATTCCTCCCCACACTCCCCTCTCCTCCAGCCATGTATCGATTGAGGAAATTGGTTTTTAAAAAAATGCACTATTTTCATCATTATCCATTTTTCCCCCCTAACACAATATTAGTGAGTTTGGGAATCTTCCAATTCCTATTTTTTGAATACTAAAAAGGTAGCACCCAGATAACATGCCCATAAGTTTCTCAAAACCATATGATGTGACCTATCATTGGAAAGCACTTGAAAAATGGAATCTATTGAGCTATAGAGCGCTCAATTCGGAGTTA
The DNA here is from genome assembly GCF_053477565.2 of Lygodium microphyllum. Taxonomy (NCBI): domain Eukaryota; kingdom Viridiplantae; phylum Streptophyta; class Polypodiopsida; order Schizaeales; family Lygodiaceae; genus Lygodium; species Lygodium microphyllum. The sequence continues at coordinate 89,917,037 of NC_141157.1, forward strand.
TACTGTGACAAATCCAAAGATTTGACCATGTGTCCTAAAGTTATGGGAAATTCCCATATTCCCCAATATGGTGTTCCCTCCAAAAAGGGTGTTTCCCCGCGATTATGCAATCTTGAATACCCCCAGAATCGATTTCACAATGCAGAGGCCTCGTTTTTGCACGTGCGGGGTACGGATTAAATTTCCAATAAATACAATGCCGGAGATAACCTTGCACATGTTTTACGCGGCGTGCGGGGAGTCAGGTTTAGTAATATTTTCGAACGGAAATATTACATTCTCTCCCCCTTGGAGGGATCGAGATGTCCTCATCTCGAGAAGAACTGGGGGTATTTTTGGTTGAGAGTGCTTTTATCCATCCAAGTGGCATCCTCCTCGGGATAATCTTTCCATTGGATGAGGCATTCTCTCAAGGTTCTGGATCTCAATTGTCTCTCCCTAACATCTAAGATCCTGTCAGGCCATAGCTCAAGGACTCCTTGGCTAGGCATTACAACTTGTTGGTCATCAAGTACATGGCTAGGATTAGGTACATTCTTCATCAGTAGGCTGATGTGGAATACTTTATGAACCTTTAGGTTCTTAGGGAGTTGCAATCTATAGGCATTGGGTCCTAGGCACTTAAGGATCTTGTATGGTCCACAATACCTTGGACTTAGCTTCTTGCAATCTCCTAAGGATAGGGAACTCTTCTTTGGGCGTACGCGAATGAAGACCATGTCTCCTTCCTCGAAGGTTCTATCTTGACGTTTCAAATCCGCATATGCCTTTTGTCTATCCTTGGCGGCTTGGATGTCCTGCCTTATTGACTTCATTTGGTCATCCATATCTTCCAGCATTTGCCTTGAAGATTCAACCCTCATGGTTGGATCTGAGAAGTTTAAAGGACTTTGACGGTCATGCCCATACAATGCTTGAAAATGGGTCATCTGAATACTTTGTTGGTAAGAAGCATTGTAGGCAAACTCAAACAAAGGCAAGTATTGAATCCACCCTTTTGGTTTACGACAGCAATGTGCCCTTAGCATATCCTAAATGACTTGGTTGACTCGCTCCGTTTGACCATCGGTTTGGGGATGTTCAGCTGTACTAAAACAAAGTTGAGTCCCAATGGCTTCAAAGATATCCCTCTAGAAGTGTGATGTGAAGAGAGAATCACGATTACTAATGATTCTTCTGGGCAACCCATGTAGCTTGAATCTCTCCTTAATGAACAACCTTGCAATGTCTAAGGCTTTATAGTTTGTCTTAACAAGAATAAGGTATGCAACCTTAGTAAGCATATCAACCACAACCATAATGGAGTTGTATCCTCCCTGAACTTGGGGTAGGCCAACAATAAAGTCCATCATGATGAATTCCCATTTCATTTGGGGAATGTCAAGTGGTTGCAGCTTTCCTGGAATTTTGACATGTTCAGCTTTAATACTTTGACAAGACAAACACTAAGTGACATATTTGATAATGTCACCTTTAAGCCTCTCCCAATAGTAGCTCTTTCTGACTACATTGAGGGTCTTGGCATAGCTAGGATGTCTTGAGAAAGGGGAATCATGAGCTTTCCAAAGTATCTTCTGCTTGAGTGACTGGCTTGCCGGTATACATAATCTCGTTCTATAGTAGACAAGTCCACTATTGATAGAGAATTCTTGGTACTTAGCCTGTAGCTTCGGTTCTTGATCCTTAATAGGGATCTCCCTTAGCATTGTTTGATAGGTTGGATCATGGCATGCTTCTTCTCTAGCTAGCTCAAGTATTGGATTTTCTAGCATGGATACCTTTGTGGCTAGAGATCTAGCTGTTGATGGATTTTGCAAGATTAGAGAATTAAGGAATGCCTTGCAACTCAGTGCATCAGCAACTACATTCTCCTTTCCAAGCCAGTATTTGATTTCAAAATCATACTCCTCCAGCACTTCAATCCACCGACGTTGCCTCATGTTGCGTTCATTCTGAGTAAAGTTCCACTTGAGACTTTTATGATCCGTCATTAGGATAAACTTGTTACCCAGCAGGTAATATCTCTAAAGCTTGAGAGCATGGATGACAGCTAATAGCTCTAGGTCATGGGTAGCATAATTCTTCTCATGGCTCTTCAGTTTCCTTGAAGAGTATGCTACAAGATGACCTTCTTGCATAAGCACACATCCTAGGGCAAGTGTGCTAGCATCAGTTACTACTTCGAACTCCTTAACTGAGGTTTGAAAGTTTTAGGATAGGGGCTGATACCAAACTTTGCTTTAATCTTTTAAAGCTATATTGTTCAGTAGGTGACTATACAATCGTTGTTTGCTTCTTCAGTAGTTCAGTCTCAGAAGCGCTGCAATCAAGGCATAGTTTTTGATAAAGACTATATATCATCCTATCAATCCAAGAAAACAGTGTATTTCTTTGACAGTTGTTGGTACTAGCCATTCTAGAACATCTCTGACTTTGGCCGGATCCACTAAGATTTCTTCCATTGACACGATGAATCCTAGATATTCAATCTGACGTTTGAAGAATGCACAATTCTTCATCTTGGCATAAATCTTGTGTGCCCTCATTGTCTCAAGGATAATGCGAAGCTTGGATTCATGATCTTCTTCCTATTTGTAATAGACTAAGGTATCATCGAAGAAGATGAGTACAAAGTCGTCAAGATATGGCCTAAATATATCTTGCATTAACCTATTGAAGGTGGCAGGTGCATTCGTAAGCCCGAATAACATGACTAGAAACTCAAAGTGTCCATATCTTGTGTTGAAGGCCGTCTTTGGGATATCTTATTTCTTTATCCTTATCTGATAGTATCAAGACTTGAGATCAATCTTGGAGAATATCTTCACACCTTAAAGATGGTCAATATGTTCATCTATTCTTGGAATAAGGTACTTGTTCTTAATGGTTGATTGATTCAACCCTCTGTAATCAATACACAGCTGAAGCGTTCCATCCTTCTTCTTCTGGAACAGCACTGGAGTTCCCCATGGCGAACTGTTGGGATGGATGTAGCCCTGATCTAACAGTTGCTTGAGTTGCTCCTTCAACTCAATTGCTTCCGGGATGGACATTCTATAAGGCCTCTTTGCAATTGGCGCAGCTCCCGGCATTAGCTTGATCTCATGATCAACTTCCCTTTGAGGCGGAAGTTCTGTCAGCTCTTCAGGAAATACGTCTGCGTACTCCTTTAGCCATGAAGGTTCTCCACTAGACTCATGACTCTGATCTAGCTTATTGAGCTTAATCAAGTAGATAGGTAGTCCCTTCCTAACTCCCTTTATAATCTAAGATGCTTTGGCCAATCGAATTTTCTACTTTCGAGCCTCTCCTTGGGTTGTGACCGATTCCCCTTTAGAGTTTCGAAAGGAAACTTGGCCCTTTCCATAATGAATGTGGGTGTCATTAGGTTTAAGCCAATCCATCCCGAGCAAACACTCATGGATACCTAGGTTCATGACCCTGAATCTGACCAACGTCGACTTTCCTCCCAGAAAGAATTCCACCTTAGGAGTTTGCCTCGTACAAGTGACCTCACGACCATTTGCTAATTCCACAAGCAAGGTAGGTGCTTCTATTGTGGCTATTCCTAATCTTCTTGCACAAGCTGGTGAGATAAAGGAATGCGTACTGCCACCGTCAATCAAGGTTTTGAAGCCTTTACCTTGATAGTCGGATGAATCGCCAAAAACTGGCGATTCGGGCCTTTCTTGTGAAGGGCGGCATGGACTATTGCTCTCTCAAAGTCTGCTTCCATGGTGGGGTCTTCTTCTTTGCACATTTTCCTATTGGCAACACAGGCAGTTCTTCCTCTACCTCGAGTGGCGGCTCCTTGGCCATGTGCGGTTCCTTGGAAAGGTCCTTGACGTTGTCCTCCACCAGGTTTGGGATATTGCCTTTTGAAATGACCAGGCTCATTGCAGTGGAAACAACGGAGATTGCGGCCTTACCTTGGGTAGGGACAAAGTTATTGCCATTGTTGGTCCTTGGTTTCTTTCTGTCCCCAGTTTTGACCTTGAACTCTCTTCACCTGGGACCTATATGCTCCTTTGTTCTGATCATTATAAGGCCAAGACTTGTTACTTCTTGGCTTGGCCTGCACCTCCTGAATTATGGACGCAACTTGAATGAGTGCATCCTGAAGGTCTATTGGGTGCATTGATTTGAGGCGGGTATTTATAGGTGGGTTTAATCTGGCACAAAATTTCGACACCTATTGTATCATATCCATTTGTGGTGCATACTTTAGAAGAGGGATGAAATTTGAGTAGTATGCGTCAAGATTGAGATCCAACTGTTTCAGCTCATAGAACTCATTCATCTTCTGCATGCAGTACGCAGGTGGTAAGTATCTTCCCTGCACAGCTTTTTTCAGCTTTTCCCATGTAACAAACCCTTCCACGATTCCTTGGTCTCTGCACCATTACTTCCACCAAAGCCTCGCTTCACCGGTGAGCTTCAGCTTGGCGAGCATTGCCTGGTTGGTGGGTGCAGTACCGGCCGCTTCAAAGTAATCTTCCATGGACTCTATCCAAATCTTAGCATCAGCTTGGACAGTCCTCCCTTTCTCGTCAAATTTCGAAGGCTTGATCTGCTTGAGAAGAAACTTCTTCTTCTAAATCAGAGCCGTACTTGGTGTAGGGATCGGACTTGGAATCTGTACATGGGGTTGTGCCTGGGCATTGAGATTCTTAACGTTAGCAACTTACTAAATGTTTCTTATATTACATATTATGCCCCACTCAGCTTTCAGCCAAGAAACCTAGTCACTTAACCTTTTATCAATACTCATAGACAAGATAATCATTGATAAAAAGAAGTCTTATTTCATTCATATGGGCTAGCCCTTTTGGAGTACAATACTTCTTGGGATGGTAGAGCAAGTTGGTACATTAATTCGGGGAGAATAATGTTGTGTTACATTTAGCTAGGGAAACTGGGTAGTAGTATGGATTTGGGTCATGGATCTTCAGGAATCAATAAGTCATTGGAAGATTAGGGTATCCTTTCCTTTGGTACCCATTCTTCTCATAGCGTCCCAACACCTTGATCCTGTCGGCAGGGATTATGCAGGTCACTTCCTCGTACACATATGTGTTCAGCTCGACCTTCCAACCTTCGACATGTAAAGTTGTTTTTACGTGAGCCTCAACAAAAATGAATAGCTTTACGATCTTCAGGTCCTCCAACCATTTGATTCTCTTTAGGTTGGTTCGAAGGTACACAAATCGGTGGGCAACTATGTAATAGATTCTTGAGTCGCCCGTCCATCTCCGTTCCACGTACAGAGGTGATGGATTGTAAATATTGTCTAGGATGTTCATCATATCTATCCTTCGTCAATAATTTGAGGCATGCATCGCGGTCATAAACATGACCTGGAACACCATGAATCTATTCCATGCTTCATGATTCTGCAAGACAACATCAATAAGTAAGAAAATGTTCTTAACATCAACATTTTCTTTACTTCTTCTTATTAAGTTTTCTTATAAAGCTAGATCCTTCGTTGGTTCACTCTAATACCAACTATAACGTGTCCACCTGTTCCCTTTAAGGACACGTCTTAGCAATCCATCAGAAAGAGAGTCTAGAAAGCTCCATCCAACACTCCCATGGAATGTTACGGGGTTTGCAATCTAGGACTTCCCGTGTCTGCCACGTAGCGAAAGTATTTCGATCGTTCCCACTTAGGACCGACCTGAATTAGGGTTTCCCCTGATGGTCACTTTCCTAAACGGCACCTAGTGTCGAACCTCATCGAACTACTTTACGTAGAAATGCCAGGGACGAAGCGGATTTATGCTGCACTTGGTTCAAGGAGAATGGGAAACCAAAGGGATGCAAGGCTTGACCTCTCTGCCCATAAGGCATAGTCCCATTCCGTTCCCCTAAAAAAGCATAAATCATGATTCTAGTAACCTAAACTCTAGGTCAATGCCGTTGCTATTCATTTCCTTTTAGAAGAGCTCCTTGCTATCCATTTCGTTTGAGAAAAGTTCCCAGCCAATCGGGACCACTTGACCCATGGCCACATCCACCACACTTTCCTCAGGATTGCTTTAGTTGTCTAATTACCTACCACATTTAGTTGGACATGCATCAAGCAGCTTCCTTAATTACCCAGTTAGACACTGGTTCCTTCATGTAATCTTAGCAGTTGACATAGAAAAACAATGTCAAAAAAGTTCATTTTCAACTGGTTATCTTATTTATCTTTGGAATACATTCATAAAGTCCAACCCATAGGCTAATCCATAATCTGCCCGAAGGCTATCCATAATCCGCCTGAAGGCTATCTAGCAATCAACAAGGATTACTAATCCAAGATTCCGCCCGTAGACTAATATGCGGGCCTCGAGATCCAATCCCAAATCACATTGGTCTCTTTGTGCAGGGCCCGGAAGGTAAGGGATTTATGGCCAGAGCCCCCCTGGCACCCAAGCGTCCTCTTGCTCCAAGTAGTGCCCAACAGAGAGACCTCACGTGGCGGGTTCGGTCCACGTTCCCGGCGCAGCTAACAACCCCCTTGGTTAGGGTCGGGCAGACAGTCGGGGTAACTGATGCTACCCTTCCCTTCAGGCCTTCAACCTGAATCATTAATTATCTTTCCATCCTTAGTTCATTGAGCAAACAATGCAAATAGTGCTCCTAAACTATTACAAGCACAATCAATCTAGTGGTCATTTATTTGGCCAACTGTTAAGGAGTAAATCCTTCTCTCCGAATGCATCCATCATTTGATCCCGGATCAATTGCAACTTGGCAAGGTCCCCAAGGGTTTACTAGTTCGCCCTTTTGTCCTTGGGTTAGGGCCATACCCTGTTAGCCCAACTTAACCAACACCTTAGGTTTCATAAATCAACAATAAGTCCTGGCGACCATGTCTCTCTAACTTGATTGATCCTTTACTTCCAAGAAAATACATATCTTCCCTTAACTTGGCAATTGTTCCAAGAAAGGTGATGTAACAAGATGATTACTCATCCTCTTGCAAGTTAAACTTGTGCAAGAACCTACCAACCTCATTCCAAGGAATGGCAAAACTCTCTTCTGATCAAACCACAAGGCCATGTGACGTTGCAACTTGTTGCACAAGTGTCGCATCTATTCCAAGGGATCATTTCACCGATTGAACAGCATTTCCTGGTCAAGGAATTATGTTAAGACAAGAAGCAGGATTTAGGGTGTCTTCTTACCTCAACCCAATCCTAATTACACTAGGCCAACATCCTAGGGATTCCAACTCAATCCGAGTTTTAGCATTAGGTCGACTGATCCTTAGGGTAGAAACCCTAGATCGTTATTTGCATGAGCGTCCAATTGACCCAACATTCCATGAATGTGGGTAGGTCCTTTGGGTTTGAGGGTTTCGACTTGGCGACAAGTGCGAAACTAGGCCGAATTCTTAACGTGCTAAACCCTAGTTAGCACTTGGGGTATTTATCGTATTGACTGAACCATGCCTATACGAATCCCTTGCCGCTTAGGTGATTTAGGTAATTCGATCTACTTGTCTTGAACCTACCTAGAGATGATAAACTTGATCTAAAGGAGAAAAATAGCTGCAAAATGTCACAATACACGTAAACATGTGATTCATTGCTTCTACATACCACTAGATTCGCAAATAATCCTACCCTTTCTTGCTAAAAGTCAAAACGCATGATAATTTGCAGAATAACTTTCAGAGAGCCTACTAGGACTTACATCAAAGAATCATGCCTACAACCTTTTTGTCTACGCTTTAGAATCTCATGCTTTAATAAACCATGCAACCTTTCCTAAATGCAACTCTTGATGAATGAATTTTTCGCATGACGAATATGCAACAAGCAACCTTCTCCTAGCTACCACGTAGTTAATGAAGTTCAAGCAAAACTAAAGCTAGTGTTAGATTATTCCATTTTACAAGCACATGCCACATGCAAGTCCATAGAATCATTTTCATGCTCTGCTATTTCATTTTGGATAACCTCCTACGGGTGTTAACAACTTTTCCTCATGAATAATTACAATGAAGATGTTTCTTAAAATGCGACATATGCTTATTCTTTAATGTCTAGTCAAAAGTGCACTTAATAATTTCAACCTTATAATGATAGGCAATAGGTGTTTTAGGCTCGTCACTTTGAAATGCATGACAAGGCAACATGCTACTAAGGTGGTAAGATGGATAGACAATTTGCATTCATTATATTGAAAATGCCAATAACCCAATTGCATGTCATGAATTAATTCTAGTAATCATTCAAATAGGCAAATTTTTCTCAATTGCATTTTAACTAGGCTAGGTGAATTTGAACATGCATAGGTGCTTCCTATTCCATGAAAGTTATCGTGCTTAATGCATTACTTTTGCGTGGAATCACAATCATAAAACCTGGGCTTGTGGGCTTGGGGAGATGTCCACGTGTAAGCTCCGGGAGGAACCTCCTGCAAGTGCACCTCTTGCAACTTCTTGGGAGCCATCGTTAGGCAGTGTACTTTGGTTGCAGCAACTTCCCTTGAGTTATATGCTCATTCCAAAGACTTACGGTCTACGAGTTTTCTCTCCTGTGCGGGATCAGTCCCTTTGAAACTTGGGTCTTGAAACCTGGGAATGAAATGTATGCACAGGGCCTCAGGAGGCTGGAATTTTTACCGGGGTCAATCCATGCGCACAAGGCCTTAAGCCTTACCTTTGGAATTTTCCAAGAAGCTTCTACTTCCCACGTGGAAGAAAAGGAAAGTTCAGGAAGGAGTATGGCGCCTGACGAGGGGGGGATTATGGCGTTATGGTGGTGGCCTGACGAGCTGGGCGTGGCAGTGCCGCCTTCACAGTGGCCTGGTGGCAGATGGTGTGGCACTGGCGGCAGGTTTGGGAAGTCCTCACGGCGGCTTCCTCCCAGTATGGTGGCTATGGTAGTGTCCCCCTCTTTCCTCCCTTCACAATCGTGAGGGACGACAGCTTCTCATGCTTCTCTTCCTTCATCCAGCCTTCTCCTCCTCCTCAGCATGACGATGGCAGCACCAGCCGTTCGTCCCATCCTCCTTATCCCCCACTAAGGGGTGTTCTTATATATGCTTAAGGGGGGGAGAGGGAAGCTCCACCACGTGGGTTGTGCATGGCTTCCCCCCTCATGCAACCCACACCACTCACCTAGCCCATTCCTCCCCACACTCCCCTCTCCTCCAGCCATGTATCGGCTGGGGGAATTATTTTTAAAAAATTGCATTATTTTCATCATTATCCATTTTTCCCCCTCCAAAAAGGGTGTTTCCTTGCGGTTATGCAATCTTGAACTCCCCTGGGCTCGATTTCACAATGCAGAGGCCTCGTTTTTGCGCGTGCGGGGTACAAATTAAACTACCGGTAAATACAATGCAGGAGATAACTTTGCACAGGTTTTACGTGGCGTGCGGGGAGTCAGGTTTAGTAATATTTTTGAACGGGAATATTACACTATTTGATTACTTGTTCCTTAGATACCTCGGTTGCAATTAACTCCTCAACTGCTTCGAAAGCCTTAAGGAATACAAATTTTGACTCCTCCCAAGAGAAAGGGAGTGTTCTACTTCCGTCGCTATAGGTTCTTCCAAGAAGCCGAAGTCTAACCAATCGTAGCTTTTAGCAATGTTATGAAAGTAGCATCTAGGCGTCAAAGGCAAGCAACCAAGTTTCCTAAGTATTTTTAGCCAAATCCATGACCAAGGTTAGAATTGAGTGCTGCTCATAAGAGGGTCTAAGCTCGGTGGTGGTTGAGGCTTGATAGTACTAGAGAGTTCAACAGCTAATGATCGTAGCATGGTTTGCTCCTTAGATTGTAGCTTGGCCTCATGTTCAATGGATTGGGTTGTAGTTACGATTGTGGTGCTACTAGATGCATTTGAGATCTGAGGGGCACCATTGGGGCTAGATTTGGGTAGTTTGTGAGTAGTAGCAGGCTGTGATTTTGGGCGATATATTGGTTCAGGCCCTGCTGAGCTAGGCTTTTGAGAATCTATGGACTTAGCAGCTTGATTCTCTTGTGATTTGAGTGTCTCTGGCATGATGGGTTTTGGCATATTGATTAGAGTTTTGATACATTATTATATTCAGGAGGCAAACTTTTAAGTACAACACCAATGCAAACATCTTTTTCCATTTTAATGTTGATTCCTGCAAGTTGGATTAGAAGTCCTTCCATGTAATTTAGATGTGTAGCAAGCGATGTGCTGGACTTCATTTAAAGCCTAAAAAATTCAATCAAGAGACCATACTTTGATGACCTAGACTGTGCATCAAACAAGGTGTCAAGTCTCTTCCATGTATCCTATGAAGTATCACAATTATCCACATGGTGGATATAGCTCTTGTCTAGCTCTAGTTTGATAATGGCCTGAGCCTTATCATCATTCTTTTGCCAAGTGACTACAAGGTCCACATCAGGAGTGTTCTTTTCTTTTCCAATGCTAATGGCCCAGAGGCCCTTCTTCATCAGGATGAGTTTGATGTGGGTCTGTCAAGTGTGAGACTTGATTCCTTTGAAGCAAGCAATTGGAGAGTCTTTTCTCATGTTAGATGGTTAATACAGCAACAAATCAGCACCAAAATTCTCAAATTTTGAGCAGCACAAGAGATAATCTTGAGTGTGCTAACAAGCACAAGTGCTGCCAAAAAGCACCAAGTGATTAGTATGAAGAGATACTTGTGGAGACAAATGCTAGGTAAATTCTCAATAGGTCTTCTATTCCCCTAGCCATCAAATCATCTACTTCCCTGATGCAATCTATAGCACTTTCTAGATGCAATTTGGAAGCTACCTAAGAAGATCTGTTGTGTGGGCTAAGTGTTGCAAGGGAAATAAAAGACGATAGTGCTATCTATGTGTTACAAAGAAACTCCAAGGCAAGCAACACTAAAAGAGGACGAGGGGAGGGCCTATGTTGGTAGGACAGGTCCTCTTCTCTCTTCTATGAAGAGAAAGAACCGCTGCCTTTGGGACGCATCAGCAGCTCAATTTTTGTCAGAAATGCATCCTTCGTGAAGATCCTAGATGAGGCACGGAGGGTTGATATGCAAGGTTTTCTTCATTGTTCTTCGGAGACAAGAATCAATGCCTTTGAGGTTGCAGCCACAACAGTATAATTCATGTCAGAAGAGGCGATCTCGTGAAAACCTTAGCCATAGCAATGGCCTTTGCAAATCTCATCCCCAAGCTTGAGGACTTTGGCAAGGGTGTGCTCAAACTTGCTCCTGCCCTCACCATTGTTGCCATTGCCATTCGTGTCTACCTTTGGCAATAGCTCAACATAGGCAAAGATATGGCTATTTCCATCACCCGCTCTTTTGTGCAGCTCTCAATCATTGGATTTGTCTTGTAATTCATCTTCTCATATAAGAATGCCGCATGGATAATATTGGCTTACCTCTTCATGGTTGCAATTGCAGGATGTTGGTCAAAGAGGTAAACATGTTCCTAATGGGAAGTTAATATTAGGAGCTTCAATGCTTGTGGGAACATCCATCACCCTGGCCTTATTGGTAGGCCTATAGGTGTTTCCTTTCACTCCTCGCTACATTATCTAGTGTCTAGAATGGTTGTTGGAAATGTAATGACAGTAATTGGAGTTACATTGAAACGCTTGCGAGATGATATCAAATTTCAATGCAGCTCCTAGATTGGATACAATCAATCTTCAGCGAGATCAACATGAATTTTTTTTTTCTCCAAGGCTTATCTCTCTTTTAAGCTATAAAGCCTTTCATAAACCCCATTCACTCGTATTCTTAGAATGGTTCTATCCAATCCCTATTCACACTATCTTCTACTCCAAACTCATTTATGCATGCATTTTAAAAGGCAGTTAATACTTGAAGCTTGACCACTTCTCAAAATTTTTTTGTTAAAAGTTATCAAGTCATGTATTCCATCAAGCCCAAGAGCTATCAAAAAAAAAGTGTCCACCTTGTATGCCTAAAGCACCACAATGTCTATAAAATCCTAAATCCTATCATCTATGTACCAATTCAACTCATGTATGCTAAGAAACGTCTAATAAGCCAAGGAAATGTACCCATTTGGATCCATCTCAAATTCACTAAGAAGATTGGAGCATAAGAAAAAGAGCATGAAGACAAAGAAGAAGTTCGCAAAGAAGCACAAAGAAGATACTTTCCATTGCTGACAACAAATAATTTTTGATAGTGGATGTAAAAACCCATACCAAAGATGTAAAGTCTTAAGCTTTAACTTGACTAGGCTACCTATGAGCTAGTATTTCGGGCCATGTTATCATGTAGAGGGGGGGGGGGGAAATCCAGCAAGTGTAGGGACTCATCATTTGAGGGGGGTGTTGAGAATAGCAAATGATGCTTGCATGTACGCATGTAGAGGTTGGATGTATGCCTAAAAGAGGTTGCCCATAAGAGGCTTTGTATGAAAGATAGACAAAGATGTATGCTCTAGAAACAGAGGTCCTAAATCCCATAAGCATAGAGAGGAAAAGTGGTACTATCCAAAAAATCTATAAAGGCATGTACTTGACACTCATTTCAATAGAATGGTACTCTTAGTTTGAGTCACTCAAGATTGTGTTTATGAGTCCAAGCTAATCTATCTTGGAACCTAATTCACTTGAATTAAAATTCCTCATTCTGATAATGTATCGTGTGTTTGACTTGCATCCACCGTAGCTGATCTAGCTCTAGATCTTTTTGTCTCAACATACATAAGGCTCATCACCGCTAGGCTCCTCCACATGGTGGACAGGAGTTTCACTTGGTGGGTGGGTCACGTAGGGTCCACGTGGTCTAAGGATACATGTAGGATTTATTTCCATCCTAGGGATGGGTGGCTTAGCATCATTAGGTGCCAAGAGAGCCAGTGGGGCTCCCCTTCCAAGGAAGTTCGATTGGCTATTCGCAAGGTAGGGTTGACCGTAAGGCTATGTGGATGAGAGTCTCAGAGGTAATCTATAACGCATGGCATCATGGAGAGCTACCACAATTAGCGCAAGGTCCTGACCTAGGGTCCAGCTGGCAAGTGGTTCCTATCACAATGCACGCATTGAACATGTGGGCGCATTGGTCATCTCATCATCTCATGTAGTTTGGTTATGTTCATCCTAATCTCTGCTAACTCTTGTCCCAAGTCAGTGCCCTTCCCTTTGTCCTACACGCTTGGCCTGCTCTCTCACTTGGCATTGAGGCCCTCTTGGAACTTCTAGTCCTAGACTCTTCTCCATTTGAGCACCTAAAGCTTGTTTCCTTGAGCTAGTCATTCACTCTAATAGCTTCCTCAAAGACCCTTGCCAGTGCGTCTCACTGCAGGCTTGAGTTGTAGCGGCCAAGGCTTTGTAGATCCTTTTACTTTGTATTCCACTGATAAATACCGTGGATACCACTCTTTCAATTGGTCTCTTGCGCATTGGGATTCTCTTGAAGAGGCTTCTCACCTGGGTCACGTAATCTTGAATATTCTCTTTCTCTCTCTACTTAATGTTCATGAGTTGCACTAGCAGGTTGTTAGAGTACCTAGGTTTGGAAAATCTCTTGATGAAGAGATTTTTCAAGCTATTGAAATCAACATGCTCTACAACATCCAAACTCGTGTACCAAGTCTAGCCTTTAAGTCTCGCCCTTATCACCTAAGCACAATTGAGTAGGATCGATAAGTCCGTTGGCCTCGTAGTCATGCTCGAACTGTTCCACAAAGCTATACGGATCATCATTTTCTTGGTATTTGTCCAGTTTCTTTCCCACCACAGCGATTTTCGATTAGCTCTTAGAGCCTTGGTTAACCCCTAACCCTACTAGCAATGGTGTTGCTAATGTTTGAGAGCGGAATTTAGGTGACGGGAAGTGCTTAAAAATAGCTAAAAATTATGAATATCAAGGGAAAAATATTCACTGTCAAAGGCGGCGGCTCGATCTAGGACGATTTTAAGCGCCAAAGTGCTTTAAAGGCGCCCGAGCGACACTTGTTGATTTTTCATAATTTTTCAGACAGTCGTGCGGGTTGACACGAGCTACTGGCCAATGCGGGATGCTAAGCCAGACGCCCAGGATTTTTCAGAGCTCAATTCGGAGATCGGACGGGGAAATGGCCAAGAATTGGGCAAGATTTGAAAAGGTGGACATGAGTTTGGCCAAATGAGTAAGTGACCCTTGGGGCCCAAAATAAAATGTTACATAAAATGAAGGAGGAAAATCGTGGAGAGAGAGAGAAGAGGATCACGACAGCACGCGCCGAAATTTGCGCTCCATGCTTGGTGATCACCATGGCAGCCTGCAAACAACCCCTGCAACTGATCACTGCCCCTCATTCCCTCCTGGATGCCAATCATTTCGCCGCCCTTCGCCCGTCGAATGATGCTCTCTTTGAAGATCTTTGATTTCATTCTTTCTCTCTCCTCCCTCTCTCTCTTCTAAAGGCAAGTTCATGTGGGGAGAAGAAGGAAGAAGAAAGAATGGTGGAGGCTTGTCCGGCATGGATCGGATTGCTCCACGGGCTGGAAATGGTGATTGGTGATTGTGCTGGACATGAAGTGCTGCTGGTTTCCAAATCTACAGCCATGGCCATGAAACCCGAAACACGCAAATAAGCGGTAATTTAAAATTTTCAAAGGAAATTTGAGCTTTTATGGCTTTTGATTGATGAAATGCTGTTCATGTGGGATAAAAATTGTTCATGTTATTGTTTTCTATGAGTTCTTGCTGGTCATAATAAAAAAATCAGAAAAATATGCATTTTATGGGTCAAGATAATATGCTAAAACACGAAAAACATGAAAAATCAAGGGAAAATGATGGGTTCTGGCATAAAAAGGGGGAGGTAAATAGGAACATCAACTAAACTTTCATTTTTCTGCAAGAAGGAACTAAGGGCCACAGCCCATAACCTGTTCTTAATTTTCAGCAATTAAATAATGCATAAAAATAAGGGAAAATACAAGAAAATGGTGGAAAAACCCTAAAAAAATAGGGGAAAAATACATTTTGGGTTCCGAAAAATAAGGATAAATAAGAGCAATGTTTGTGAATGTTTGTGGGGACTGAAGCACGAGGATTTGCCTCAGTTCAACCCCACCTTCTTGTTCTAGTGTGTCTTTTTCTGTTTTTTTCACATAAAATGATGGTGAAATACCCTATAAATCTATCCAACGATGCAATACTTAAATGGGGAAGGGTAGAGAAGTTGAAATATGTCTAAATGCCGTGGGAAATGATGGGAAAGTTGCTGATTTCTATGCATAGCATTTAGGACGGATGATAATTAAAATTAAGAGCTTAGTAGCACGAGGATCACCTCGGTGCTAGGCCCATGCAACGAAGCACGAACGGTAGTTGGAAACCATTAAAAGAATGATTTGCACTTGTGCACGATACTGTTTTGCTAAATGTTTGAGCACTAGACATCCACCAAATGCATAGAGCATGAAAAGAATTTAAGAGTATCGGTGATCAGCTCCTAGACATGCATTGCAATTCTTTTTGGAACACGACCTACGTTGAGAGGCAGTGAGATACCCATGCTGTAGGCTAGTCATGGGATCCTAAAGGGGAAATTAAGTAAAGACAATGGTACATTCCTGGACACACTTATTGGGTACCTTGAGCGACGTTTGTGCGAAATGTCTAAATGTTGAGCAACGCATCGAGGGGCCAATCCCCAAGGTGTAGGAGAGTCGTAGAGGGTTGACGGCATTCAGCCGTAGGAGGAACCCCATGTGTATGTGATTCGAGCCTTTTGGCTATGTGAAAGGGACTCCCTCTGAGGAGTAATATTGGGTTAGGATCAGTTGGACTACAACGTATTACAAACGCAATGTGCAGGAAGGCAGAGATTTTGATAGACGCTCCTGGCCGCGAGGCCGAGGGGTTGTCTTGTGCATAGTGACGAGGTCCGGCTAGTGCATGAGCCAGTGCCGGCCCGTTTTTAGATCCATCAATGTTGCAGTGCTTTGCTCTACTGTTGTGTTATCTACCAATCACTTCATCAAAAGCTCGCTCAGTGTGAGGTCTCCCTCCAGTACTCTCTCGCTATTTGATCGATTTCTTCCTGCTAGGGCTAGCACTCTCTAGATCTCTCGTACTTCCAAACTCTAGCATAAGCTCCTAGTCTATTGGTCTTGGTTTTACATAGCTAGGCCTTGCAAAGCCCTACGAGGCCATCTTCCTCTCTTCCTTGAGTTCTGCTATGACATCCTCTATAGGTCTACTGCAGTGTTCTAGCTTAGTTTAAACATCGTACTTGTTCACTAATTGTTGGACGGCCTCCGAAAAATTGCCTAGGTCCAGCTCTTCATTGCTTCTATGGCTTGAGCTACCCTCTTCCATGTCGGAAGCTTCTTGCTTTGCCAAGTCATCGATCAAGTTAATAAGGTCGGGTAGATCCACTTCTATGATGCGTCTAGCTTTTTGGTTGTGTTCTTTGCTTGGGCCTACGTTTGGGGATTTGATCACCCTTCTATGTCTTTGGGTCTTGTCTAACTGGTAGGTTTCTTCAAAGTTTTATGTTTGAGTGAGTTCCTTGTTAATTGCAACTAGTTCTCAACTTATCCTCACTGTGTGAGTGAGTGAGTGAGTGTGTGTGTTCCTTTCCCTGCACTATGCACAACCAGGCTTTTTACTCTTTCCAAGTGTGCTTTGAGGGCTAGAAATTAGAGTGAGTGAGAAAACAAGTGCTTAGACGACTCCAACACTCTCATTATGGGTTTAGCTTGATAGGCTTGTATGCTTGATTTTTGGCTATCCTCACTGGTTTATAGGGTTCTCTGCTACTCCCTCCACTTAGCCATGATCGACTAGTGCTCTAAGACTCCACTTGATGTTGCTGCTGGGATAGATTGCTAGATGGTTGACTAGTGTCACCTCTATGCTTGCGTCTCGTTGATCCCTTTGTTCCTTGTGTCAGAAAGGCATCTCAAGCGTCTATATGGTATTTAGATGTTTGTATGGATGGTGTCTAGGTGGTTTGGTCCAATTTTCAACAAATTCTAGGAAAATCAAACTCGGCCCAATAGATCCGAATTGCAAGGGTTGAGTGGCTGATTTAGATAGGCTGTTGGGCCAAGTGACTGATTTGGATGGGCCGTGTGCAAGTTGAACTTGGGTTGAGTGATTGATTTGGATGAGTCGAGTGGTGAGCGTCGGAGTCGAGTGGGCCAATGACCAAGTTTCCATGTGTCCAAGTCGAGTGGACCAAGGGCCGAATATAAGAAGGCCAAGGGCCGATTTTGGGACTCTCACATAATTTTTGACGAGTCAAACACGACACGTTTTTCTTGAGTCAAGGAAAAACTCACCGCGTCGAGCGATTGTGGCCTTCACACTAGCGAAGCACCTCCAAATCCTACCTATGCATAAAGAAGAAGGTGTGGGTATATCTATAGTGAACAACAAACTTGTCAGCAACACAATTGAAACAAACTCTCTCTCTCTCTCTCTCTCTCTCTCAAACAACCAGGGTTTCGAATGAGCTTCCCCTTGGTCTCCTAGCTATTAAACCCATGTTTCACAAGGTTCTTGCCACTCTTTCTCCCCTTGCTTGTCAACCTTAACCCCCTTTAGCATTCCTTCTCCCCGTTTTTCCCAGATCTATGCCCTGTTTGGCCTATTTTACAATAGCAAACCCTATGCTTTTCCAACAGATCTCCTAACCTTAACCTACTCTAAATGCAACAAGAATAAAAAACAAAGTACTAAACCGATTTCTCCTTTCCAACTAACCATCAAAAAGAAAAAATACTTACTTGTAGCATGGATTAAATACCCAAAACCTCCTATCCATCTCAAGCTCCGGTTTGGGGGTGAAACCCTCACTTCGATGCTCGATTTCAAGCGTGCAAGCACTCAAGCTTGAATTAGTTTTTCCCGGCAATGGAACCAAAATGTAGAGTGGAACCACCAAGACCCATAGACCACTTATTGTTTAATCGTTTCAAGCAAGCACTAATGGCTACCTCTCACATAGCCAACGTGCTATCTCTCTCTAGGAGTGTAGTGAGCTTACCTTGATGACCAACAGAGTTGTTTTCTCTCTCAAGCACTCTGATAGCTCCACGATTTGTGATGCAAGCTCAAGCATCCTCAAGCCTCTTCCTTGAAGCTCCATCCTCCATAGCCATGTGTGAGATGAGAGAAGAGAAGAGAAGAAGAGAAGAGACGAGAAGGAGGAGAGCTTCTCCTCCAAGATCCCTCACCCTCACACACTCACTCCCTCACTCACTCACACTCCCTCAAGCCCTCACAAGCAAGCAAGAGAAGAGAAGATCCCTCACCCTCACACTCACTCCCTCAAGCCCTCACAAGCAAGCAAGAGAAGAGAAGAAGAGAAGAAGAAGAGTCCACTTTGCCACACACCAAAGAATGAGCTCTCATTCACTTTTTGAACTTTATATACAAAACCCTAAAATCTTTTTTGGGCGGTCATCCCCTTATCCCCTTTCTCTTACATGGCCGGCCCTTTTTTCCATTGTCCTCCTTTCTTTCTAGCTTAGTCCTACCACCCCTTCATCGTTATAAATTGCATAGGAGGGAGCTTGGTGATCTTTTACAAAGGTTCTGGTTGTGCCTTTATATTTAAAGGTGTGTCTTCTTCCTTTTGGCTTCTTACGGCTTCCATGGTTGCGTCTTGTACTCCTAGTGGACCCACTCTCTTGTAGGGTGCCTTTTCTTTTTTTCCTCCTTGTGCTTTTCCTCTTGATGCCTCATTTTTCGCATCCTTCACTTTTGCAGTAAACAATGTGGATGGTATCAAATGTCACTTGAAGGTGGGTATCAATATTCTAGAAGAAGAACTATCAGTCCTGCATGACCTACTAAAGGAGAACTTGGATGTGTTTGTATGGTCATATTACAAAGATTTGAAGGGGATTGATCCCACAGTATGCCAATACCACATTGACCTAGAGCTTGATGCCAAGCCTACAGGCAAAGACAGAGACACGTGAATCCAATTTATTCTGGTCATACCCAAGAAAATTGGAAAGTTGCAAATATGTGTGCACTTCCAGAAGCTGAATTCCAAGACTAAGAAGGATCGTTCCCTTATTCCCTTCATAGACAAACTGTTAGACACAATGGTAGGCCATGAGCTATATTCTCTCTTGAATGGATTTAGTGGATAAAATTAAGTCCAAATCATAGAATAATATCAATCTAGAACAACCTTTACAACAAAATGGGAAACCTATGCTTACATAGTGATGTTGTTTAACTCCCTTGTTACCTTCCAAGAGTGATGATGCGTGCATTCCAAAATCATCTACATGATTTCATTGAAGTATACCTAGATGACTTCTATGTCTATAGCCTAATCCGTGAGCATTGGGGACACCTAGAGTAGTGTTTTGATAGATGCCGAAAGTATGGAATCTCTCTCAACCCCAACAAGTACTTTTTCAGGAGTTCTTCTAGGCCACATTGTCCCTGCACAAGGGATAGTAACAAACCCTACCAAGAATGAGAAGATTGCAGCTTTAACAAGACCAACCAACCTCAAACAATTGAGGGGGTTCCTTGGCCATGTGGGATATTACAAAAAAAAAATTGCGTACTTTAGGACAAATGCATCCCCCTTGCATAAGCTCCTCAGAAAAGATGATTAGTTTACATGGACCACTGATTGTGATGAGGCATTTAACATCATTTAGTAGTGCTTTATTGAATCACCCATCTTACACCCTCCTGATAGGACAAAGAAGTTCCATATGCACACTAATGCATCACTCAAAGGCCTAGGTGCGATCTTATGCCAAAAGGGCCCCTTAAAGTTAGATCAACCCATGAAAGGTCACTGACCGAGAAAGAAACTGTATAATGACAGAGCTTGAGTGCTTGGCAATGGTGTTCGCTTGGAGAAGTTTTGACACGATCTACTGTCCATGCATTTCAAATTCTATGTGGATCATGAGGCCCTATCCTTCCTTATGGAAAAGGCTGATGTGAAGGGAAGAATGATGCAATGGCTCCTTCTATTTCAGGAGTTTGACTTTAAACTGGTTACCAAACTCAATCTTTCCCATGTCTTGGTTAATTATTATTCGTGAATCCCTCGTAGCGATGAAGAAGAGTAGGATGACCCAGACCTTCCATATGCTTCCTTATTTCTTGTCAAAACTGTTACCCCATGGTACACAGACATAGCCAACCTCTTGGCAACCCAATAGTATTCCCTTGGTATCTCTAGCTGTGAGAAGAAGAAGCTTCTATTGGAATCGGCCCCTTACACCCTGTTAGGTGATGCTCTGTATAAGACAAGCAAAGATAAAGACTTATTGCATAGTTGTATTGCACAAGAACAGATTGGAATCATGTTAAAAGCATGAAATGATGAGCCTTGTGGAGGACACTTTGTAGGAGAAGTGATAGTAGACAAAAAGATCTTGCTCGTAGGATATTGGTGGTCGATCCTCCACAAAGATGCCTATTACTAGTATAATTGTTGTGATTCTTGTCAACAAATAGGAAAGCCTACCAAATCCAGCGCCATGCCACAACAACCCATTCTTCCCCTAAATCCATTCTAGAGGTGGGAAATGGACTTCATAGGCCCTATTGATTTGCCAACAGAAGGAAATAGAACAAATACATCTTGGTTTATATAGATTATATTATAACGTGTTGTGAAGACAAAGCTCTCAAGCAGGATGATGGAAATAGCATGGCCCTGTTCCTGTACAAGAATATTATCACCCATTATTGGAGCCTCCTAGAGATAGTAAGTGATAGAGGTATATACTTTCTCAACAAGATTATGGAAGAATTAATAAAGCTGTACAAGATCCACCATCGCAAATCCACACCCTACTAACCTAGAGCCAATGGCCAAGTCAAAGTTACCAATCACATCCTCTATTCAATTCTGACAAGGATGATTGCTGCACATCTTAATGATTGGGACAATCGACCTTCAAAGGCCCTCTGGGTGTAAAGAACCTTCAAGGATGATTGTTGCACATCTTCATGATTGGGACAATCGACCTTCAAAGGCCCTCTGGGTGTAAAGAACCTCTTATAAGGCTACTACAGGACATACCCCTTTCCAATTGGTTCATGGTACAGAAGCCATCTTCCTTGTTGAATTGGAGCTACCTTTTTATGCATGGCTATCAAAGAATTATTGAGAGATGACAAGTCCCTCCAACGCCATCTCTTGTACCTAGAATATCTAGATGACTCGTAGAATGGCCCTATAGTGCATGGAAAACACGCAAGCTCTCAAAAATTCCTATCATGATAGCTTCATCAAGCAGAATGAGTTCAAGGAA
Source organism: Lygodium microphyllum (assembly GCF_053477565.2). Lineage (NCBI taxonomy): Eukaryota > Viridiplantae > Streptophyta > Polypodiopsida > Schizaeales > Lygodiaceae > Lygodium > Lygodium microphyllum. The sequence goes on from NC_141157.1 coordinate 89,938,253, forward strand.
TGTGTCTTTGTCCTAGACTATGATTCTTGATTTCGTAGGTTTCCAAGTAAGCTTCAACAACGATGGATGGGCCTCTATAAGGTACTTGCCGTCAATCCTAATGGCTCTATCCAGAAAGTTGATGCTTCTGATGATCCCTTCATGATTAGTGGCTATCACCTTAAAAAGTACTACCTTCCTTGGAGATCCTCAGTCGTCGATACAACTTTACCTATTGCTCATGATAGCCCTTTTGCTTATCCTGATGATGAGGTGGCCTTTCTCTATTAACCCCTCGTAGCCACCTTCCACCCCAACGTGCCTTCCTTTCCGTTTGATCTAGCAGAGGTGGTGAGAATGGTTCTCATACATCATGTTCTTGTCATTCTCATCTTTCAAAAGAAGAAAATGAATTTATATATATATACATATATATATATCGGTTATGGGAGAAAATGACTTAAGTCCCTGTCATGCCAACCTATTCTTCATAAAAAGGTAGAGATATCCTTGAGAATAGGAAAAAAGATAATAATAATAATAATAATAATAATAATAATAATATTATTATTATTAAACCTTTATGGGAGAAAAGGAAGAAATTCTGTGTTAACAGGCATTGCTCCAAGAAAAGGTGGCACACACCCTTGGATGGGAAGTTGGCTATGGAAAAGGTGGTAGCACATCGCAGTCTCCAAGATAGCTAATTACTGACAAAACTCCCCCAAAAGAAGTTCCAAAATCGCCTCCCTTGGTGCATTGAATCTTGCAACCCCATCAGTGCTTCTCATTTCTCCGACAAACGATGTTTCCAACATGCAATCTAAGTACCGGACTTGTTGGCTACCTCCACGGGTACACCTCTTCATCAATTGATACAAGTTGACATTATCAACTAGAAAAAGTTGATCTTCATCAACAAACCTCGAGTGATGAGAGCTTTCATCCTACTTGAATGGGGATGCGAGTATGGGCTGCCCTCTATATTCATTAATAGAGTGAGAGACAAAGGGTGGGGTGAGTGACCAATCCTTGTTCTTTTTGTCCAACTCAAAGGTGAGATGTATGAATGGAGCATTGCATATACGGGATGGGCCTCTCAATGCACAAAGCACAAAATGTTTTTTTGCACAACATTATAACCTTCTCGCACCATATTTTGACACAGGGCAAGATGCACTGTTGCACCATCAATTGCACACAAGGCATACAACCTTTGCACAAGAAGTGGCAGTGAGGACTCAATCAACAAGATGTGAGAAACTTGATTGTTCTCCTATAATCATCAACATAAATGAGGGGGCTGAGCGTGATTGATTTCCCCTTCATCAACTAAGAGGTGAGGATCAAGGGTCATTCCAACACTTGGAGATAGGTACATTCTCATTTCCTTATGCACCCATGGGGGGATGAGCCTCCTCCACCATCACTATACACCTCATTCTATTAGGTGCACTGCACACTAAAGCTCCTTAGCCTTTCTTCTTGCACCTATGCCAAAAGGGTTGGGATGCATTGATACACCATCAATTGTGCACATTGACATACTTTCTTTGACCCATGCTTCTTTTTGCCAATCTCTCAATTGGATGTGAGTTATGGATTTTCATCATTATTTTTCGCATAATGTGAGTCATGAGGCAAGCGGTTGATCTAACATTCCAACATGAGTGACGATCAACATCGAGTGATGTAAACCTCACCATCGACAACCTAATCAACGCTTCATCAATAATGCTACCTCCATGGGTGTTGTTGTATGGTCCTTTCCATGCTGGACGAGGGTGATGTGGTGAACCATGGTACCTCCTTCTGATGACTATAACTCTACACGCATCTACAACAGTTTACCTCAACCATCTACAAATCAGGCTAAGTTTCTTTAATAGTACCCCTTTTGATTGCAAGAGTCAACCATGTTTTAAGTGTGGGGACATATGTGTATGGGTTATGATCAAGTGTTCGGCCCCTAGGCATAGTCAATCTGATCTATTAAGGTCTTAAGTGTGGAGACGTGTCTCTCTTGTGTGTTCGCTTTGCCTATCCTCATGGACACATTCCTTGTCTTGATCTTGCCCTAACGAGGTCCCTTCCCCACCTGCCATCCTCTTTTCAACTTGTCTTGGAATCATTCCTTGTCCATGTGGCCTTATTCTTTATTTTGTCATTTTTTCCATGTAAATGCACCCTACATTCACAAATATTAAAATCTAACTTTAGTGCCTTGTTTGTCCCTTTGAACTAGCCAACTTTCCTTTCTACAGCCATTAGTTCTGAGCGACGGATCATGAGTTATTAATTTTTGAAATATTTTCTATCCATTTTACGTGTTTCCATGAGAACACACCTTTCCCACTTCGAAATAATGATTTGATGATACAACCCTAGCCTACAACTTCCCTTTGATATTTTTTCATTTTACTAACTATCATTCCGATGCATAGTTTCTCCGTTATTAAAATTTCCATAATTTTGGGTATTCTCACGTATATTTGGTTGTTTTTCCATGTGAACCTGCCTTCACTACCTCAAAATTCAAATCTGATTTCATAGCGCTATATGGCTTGCTTCCATGCACATTTTTTCTTTTTTTCCATCCTGTTTTGGTGCACTAATTTTATTTCATTAAATTTTTTGTGTATTTTTATGCTGGTTTTTTCTAATTTTTTCCATGTGAATGCCCCTCAATGCCCTCGTGGAATTGCATTTTAACCTAATAGCCCTATCCCATAAGTTTCCTTTGGTATTTTTTCTTTTTGTGGCTCTCTATTTCAATGCACAGATTTTCTTGTATTAAGTTTTTACTTCGTTTTTATTTGTATTTTTATTGTTTTTCCCATATGAACGGGCCTTACCGCCCCCTAAACTGCATTCTATCTTACCCATCCTATTTGTCACTTTCTTATAGAAATTTTTTGTTTTCATTCTTCTTGGTTTCGACTATGAAATTTTTTTGTATTCATTTTTATTTCTCTTTTCGAGTGTGTTTTGTCCATTTTTCCTATGCGAATGGGTCTTAGCCCTATTGAAACCACGTTCTAAGGTGACAAGCTAGCCTTCACATCAACCTAGCTATTTTTCCTTTTGTCGCCCTTTATTTTGGCTGATAGATTAACCGATGTTAATTTTTGTGTGTGTTTTCATGCCAAATTTTCACCTTTTTTACTTGCAAACGCCCTTAATTGTCCCCGGACATCCCATTCCATTTCTTTACCCTCTTCCACTTATCTTCGAGCATATCTTTCCTTTGTTCTATTCAACCATCCAGTGCTTTGTTTAATTGTTATTCATTTTTCTGTAATTTATGTTTTCATGTTTGGCGTGTTTTCACGTGAATGCCTACATTTGCATTTTTTTGTGTGTTGTTGCGTCCGTGCCAACGTCCTTTTCCCAGACGTACATTCCCTTTGTCGTGATGCCTCTCCCGTCGCAAAATTTTTAGCCCCGCACGCCCATCTTCATGTGCGACGTGAAGGGCGGGATTCTCCATTTTTCCCTTACACAAAAAACAAAAACAACCAAAAACCAATAAACAACAAAAACAAAAAAAACACACGAATGAAAACAAAAACCACACCTCCACCCCAGCCTTGGCCACCGACGCTTGGTCTCCCCCCCCCCCCCCCCCCCCCCAAATGTGCCCGCCCACCCCATTTCTAATCCAACCCCCCAATGGTCTCCCCACCACCGGCCACTGCCCCCCTCTCGTGACCCCCGCCCCCTCCTTCCCATCCTCCCCAGCCGTCTCCGGACCCTCCATCTCCATCCTTCTCCCACCTCCTACTCTTTCCTCCTCCCCTCTTCCCAAATCCCCCTCACTAGCCGCCCACCCCTTGGGCCTCACTGCCTCCACCCCATCATCATGGCTGCTGCCCGCCACTCAAAAACACCACCAGCCCGTGGCCACAGATGCCGCTTGCGAGATTGTCGCTCGATGCCCCTTGGAAGCGCCATTTGCCTGCCCGCGCACCTTGGCCATCGCCTCCCTCTACCCCTCCCCCTTGCCGCCTACCCCACCCAAGCCACCCACCTCTCCAAGGTACCCACCCCTCCTTTTAATTATTCTTTTTTTAAAACCAAAAAAACAATCAAATTCAGTTTTTCCTTAAAAATTAAAACTCCCTTACCCATTTAATTATTATTTTTAAACACACTAACAAAACAACAACCACCCCCACCCTCATACATACATACATACATATATATATATATATATATATACTTTTACACCCCCACAAAAATAACAAAAAAAAAGTTTTAAAAATACACACACACATACTTATCATAATAAACCAATATTCCCCACATTACCATCATTTTTCCCATTTTCCTTGTATACTTTTCTTCTTTTTGAGCATGATCGCCCCTTTTCCGTTGTCGTTCATACGTCTCCTCCTTAGGTCTTGTTCGTGTGTGGAGTTTTGGACCTCATTGCGCATGTGTTCAGAATTATGATCATTCATGCACGAGGATGTACACGCGGTTTGTTTCCGTGGGGTAGTGCACTCACTATTGTTCACATGTAGTTTATACGCAACCTAGTTTCGGGTACTTTTTTTGAATTTTTAATCTTTCAAAATTAAAAAACACTAAAAATACATTAAACATTATAAAAACCCATAGCAAACTATTAAAATTTTCTGACATAATTTTACACTTTCTAACATTTTCACAAATTTTCTTAGTTGAAAATGCCAACCAAAAATTAGAAAACAATTAAAAGCCTTCAATTTTATGAAAATTTATCAAAAAATGCTTGAATTTTTTTTAAATTTAAAAAAATCAATAATTCCAAAATATCACACTAACTTTCCTTTATATTTTTGGATCATTCATATATGATATAATTATACAAAAAATTGGGAACCGTTTACTTAAATAATAAACCCTTATTAAACGTGTATATTCTTGCGAATTCTTTTTCAAACCCAAAAAATGGCTAGAAAAAATTTGGAAGATTCTAAAAACTCTATGGGTATTTTGTGCTTAGGTTTCAACCTACATTGCTAAATGAACAATAAAAAATATTAATCACATCCATATTAAAACTGATTAAGAAAAAAAAAGACAAAATCCCACAAAAAAATCCCAAATTGACAAACCAACAGAGACACACATAGTATAAACCAATTCACCACATTTTATGGATATAATTGAATGAAAACATAATAAAAAACGTATCACAATCTATTGAAATTATTTATTAATTTTTCGAGCTTGTTGGATTCTCTTTTTGGGTTCAATTGCGGTTGCATAATCTCAGTTATTATTGATAGTGCATTTAGACTATACTTGTATACACACCCTCCTCCAGGTACTGTGTTCTTTTCCTTAATTTCTTTTTGCACAAACATCATAAATAATCATTAAAAACAAATCAACTGATCACATTTTCCATGCGCATCCACACTAAATACACATTGTGCTTAATTAAAAAGAACCAAGCATGTGCTTCGTGCACCAAACACACTTATTAATTTGTAATAAAATAAACCTGTCGTCATAAGTGCACGTACTAAACAAAAAGTGCTCCACATATATCAATTTATAAAAATGAACTTGCATTTAGAGACCCAAAGTCAAGATGTAGTCCAAGTACGTTAGTAAGCATTATCAACTTTATAAATCTTTAATGGATAAAATAAACCACCATTTTCTTATTAAGGTTTATCACCTAATTTAAAAAATCACTCTTTGATATTTAAATTATGAAATGAACCTAAAAAATAAATCCCATTTTCCTCTCACATTGCACATTTTCCATTTTTTAATAAAAGTGTTATGTGGGGCGGGTGGCATTGCAGTTAGTTGAAGTTCTTCTTAGTAGACTTGGCCAGTTGATGTTTGGTCAATAGTTGATTTGGATTTTTTTTTAGTGGTTTTTATTGGGTATTTGATTTGAGTCAGGGATACAATGTATATTTCTTTTTCTTTTCTGCCTAACACAGGGATATTGGGTGCTTGTATGTATGCATTGTTAGCTATATATAGTCTGTCTATATATAGTGTCCCAGGTCCCCTCTATATATTCCTATCATGTGTGCTCAGTTGACACACTTCTGGGGTTCCACTTCTGGTGTCTCATATCTTTCTTCTTCTCTTTGTTCCTCCGTTCCTCGTCTCCCTCGCGCACTGTTCAACATGGTATCAGAGCATAGAAAAGAGGACGACGATGACTTCCAATTTCTGTATGATTGCATCCTTCTCCCTCAATTGCACCTCAAGAGAGGCCACCAGACCTCTAGTGTGTGAGACGAGCGTGATAACCGACTACACACACACATACAGTGCCTCTCTCAGTAGAAAAACCGACGAGATGATTTGACGAGGAAGGAGACGTAGGTGTGGATTCTTCTGCACCTCCCGCGATCACGATAATTACTTCTATCAACAGACGAAAGCACCAGCGCACAGGTTAATCTGTTAAAGATCGGGTGGGTTTTTAAGTCTTTTGTAGGAGACTCTACATGAAAAAGCTTCTGTAGTGGCCAATTCCCAATATTCAGGGCATGCTACGAAAGTAGCGATACAGCTTTAAGCTTTGCAGTGATGGCCAGTTTCTAAGACGGCGACTATTTTGCCTCATATGTTTGTGACACAATCCTGCATATAGTAAAAAGTACTCTAACCACAAAAGCGGGCAGGGATACTGGCTTTGCACAGGGGGAAAATAGCCAGTCTTCCACTCGTTGAATGACATAGTTCTAAAAGCTATGGCGGGCCTTCTAGCTATGGATCTGGTCAAAGTTACGGCACTAGCGCATATGCCAATACTGGCCAAGTCCCTCCCCTCAGGCACATGAAGTGGTAGAGAAGGCATAGGCTCCACAGCCTCCCCATCCTAGGGCCTATCAAGCCTCCCAGGGCCAAAGGGAGAAAACTTCTCTCGGAATCCAACTAGAGCAACCTTCGAAATCTACATGGATGCTCACCCGCACTCCTCTCCTCAAGGAATTCCCCCTCGTCGGTCAGCCATGCCTCCCGCACATGCTCAACAATATGCATCCTTTTCTCCCTCATGAACTTGGCCTTGCCTGCCAGATCGATGATGACATGAATGCAGAACCTGATCATCCGATGGAGGCATACTGCGAGACTTGCTTTTCCATACTGCGAGACTTTCTTTTCGGAGATTACTATAGAGCTTCCTCTACTTCATCAAGCGTGTCATCGCCTTCCTTCATGTCCCCGATGCCATGCATTTTTGTGTCATCTCCAAGCGGTGGAACTTGATCACATCTTCTCCTAATTTTCGCAAGGTTTTCTCGGAGTCTTACAATGGTGGATCATCTGTGCTTATGTTTCTATGTGATCAGGGGAGCCGTAAGGATCAAACGCCATGGCTGGCTGCATACGATTTGCATGCTAAGCGATGGTATTCCATTACCCTAAGAGCAATGGTATTCCATTACCCTGAGCTTCCTCCCAACCCCTCCAATGGCCCTATGAAATCTGTCGGCTTTATTGTCTACAATCCTGTGACTCAGCATTGGAAAGAGTTATCTTGTCGCAGCCATGACAATCGCATGCCTGATCTTGTTATATTATCCATGGACAATGGAAACTGTTACTACAAACTCCTCGTGTTAATAGAAACTCCATCAGATTCTCAAATTGTGGTTGCCACTGAGCTATACGATTCCTGGAGTTGCAAGTGGAAACACACAGGATTCAAGTCACTCTCTCAAGGGAAATTCAAGTCTACTGCTGTGTCTAAAGTAGTTCTTGATTGGAACAGGAATCTATTGCTGGTGGGGTGGATTGAGGTTGCTGTCAAAGAGACTCAAACTAATGAAAGGTAGCTTATGAGAGCCACTTAGCAGATAAGCTTTCTCTCTCTCTCTCTCTACATTTCAACATCAACATTACTTTTGGATGTTGATATTGCCATGCTTCTGATGATCGTCCCCGTTCGTTATTCCATTGATGAGTGTCTATATTCTAGTTGATGATACATTTCGTTTATATTCTTTCCAACTGATGAGTGTCTATATTCCAGTTGATGACAAATTGTTTTATTTATATTCTATTCATGGAGCCCCACATGTGTTATGTGGTCTATAGAGCTAATGAGTTACAAAGAGACATTGTAGTGGCTCTGGTGACCTTTCATATTAGACATACCTCTTGGGAGGGATATCCACAACCAAAGAGGAGTTATGAAATATTATTCTTGATTATCTCATTGTACAATTGAGAGAGAAAATGTATGAGAGAAAGAGAGTGTGAGAGAGAGCCAATTCTATGAAAAACAATGTATATATGAGAGTGAGATATTGTGAGAGAAAGCTATGGAACCTTTGAAGAAGAATAATATATGATGACTTCCATTCAAAGTGGTGTATTATCTTGTTTCTTTGTAGTATCTTGATGAATTCTATGAAGAATATGAAGAGAATAATGGATTTTTTTCAATTTAAAGCCATGGGAGAATTGTTTCTATGAAGTTGTATGAAGATTTTTTGTTCTTGGTGTCCTTTTCCTTGTTGTGGAAACATAAAATGTGAAAAAGATATTTGTTGATGATACAAGATAGATTTTCTTGCAGTAGGTTCCCTATTTTCTTGGTGTTCCTCTTGGGGCTCCATTTGGTTATATGCTTTGGTATTTGCAGCACTCTCACACTGCAACGGTGCACTAGTGTGTGAGTATACCAATGTTAGCAATGTGGTGACATGAATCTTGTCCATTCTCTACTACCTATTCCAATCCTCCCTTCTTAATAGGGTGAATTTTTAAGTGTATGAAGGATTAAGACACACGTATACACACTACCATGCAAGGGTGCACACTAGCACATGAGCTTCATAATGAGATAGGTACACTAGTGCCTTCAAATATGGTCAAAAAGGAAGAAGTACACATTAATAGCAATTTCCATAAGGCTCTTAAATGCACCAACTACTGCAAGGTACATTCATATGCCCTTGAGTATCAAAATTGAAAAGATACCCAACCATGCGCATTCAAACCTTTCAACTTCCAACCTTTCAAGTTTAGTGCATTACATAGCTTCTGTAACGTGTCCACCTGCTATCTTCAGGACACGTCTTAGCAGTCCATCGGAAAGGATGTCTAGAAAGCTCCGCTCGGCAGGAATGTTACGCGGTTTGCGATCAAGGACTTTCCACATCTGCCACGTAGCGGAAGTATTCCGGCCGTTCTCACTTAGGACCGACCTGAATTAGGGTTTTTCTTATTGGTCATTTCTTAACGGAAACTAGCGTCGAACTCGAGCAAACTACTTTACGCAAAAACGCCAGGTTCGAAGCGGATTCATGCTGCACTTGGTTCAAGGAGAATGGGAAACGAGAGGGATGCAGAGCTCAACCTCTCTGCCATAAGGCATAGTCCCATTCCGTTCCCTTAAAACAACGTAAATCGGGATCATTTATAACTTAGACTCTAGGTCAACGCTCTTGCTGTTCGTGTTCTTAGAACGATTTTCCTTCTGTCCATCTTGATTAAGAAAAGTTCCTAGCCAACCGGGACCACCCATCCGTAGGACGGACCCATGGCCCATCCTCCGCACTTTCCTCAAGTTGTTTAGTTATTTAATTACCTAACACATTTAGTTGGACATGTATCAATCAGCTTCCTTAATTATCCCGTTAGGCACTGGTTCCTTCATATAATCATAGCACTTGACATAGAAAAACAATGTCAAATAAGTTCCTTTTCAACAGATTATCATACTTATCTTTGAAATACATAAAGTCCAGCCCATAGGCTTATCCACAATCCGCCCGAAGGCTATCCAGCAATCCATAGGGATTACTAATCCAAGATTCCGCCCGTAGACTAGTATGTGGGCCTCGAGATCCAATCCCGAGTCATGTTGGCCTCTTGTGCAGGGCCCTAAAGGCGAGGGATTTACGGCCAGAGCCCCCTCTGGCACCCAAGCGTCCTCCTGCTCCAAGTAGTGCTCAACGGAGAGACCTCTCGTGGCGGGTTCGGTCCACCTTCCCGGCGAGGTTAACAGCCCCCTTGGTTAGGGTTAGGTAGGCAGTCGGGGTAACTGAAGTTGCCTCTCCCTTCAGGCCTTCAACCTAAAGCATTAGATATCCATTTATCCTTTAACTCTTTGAGCAAACAAAGCAAAACAGTGCTCTTAAAACTGTTACAAGCACAATCATTACATTGGTTGTTATTTTTGGCCCACTGCTAAGGAGCGAATCCTTCTTTCCGAATGCATCCAGCACTCGATCCGGGATCAATTGCAACTTGGCAAGATCCCCAAGGGTTTATTTGTTAACCCTATATCCTGGGTTAGGGCCATACCCTATTAACCCAACTTAATTAATACCTTAAGTTCATATGTTATTCCAATTTATTGATTGGTCTTTTGCTTCCAAGCAATTATCTTTACCCAAGAAAGATACTATATCAATATAATTATTCATTCTCTTGCAAGATAAACTTGCGTAAGAATCTGTCAGTCTCATTGCGAGAAATTGGCCATTCCCTTGTGATCAAATCACAAGATCATGCAACTCTGCAACTTGTTACACAAGTTTGCATCAAACTATGGGACTATTCTACCCATCAACGGTGTCTTCTAATCACGGTATTATGATTAAATATAACAACCCGTTTGAAATTCATTAGGCCAAAATTGTCGGTCCTAGGGTTCCGAGTTTCATCTTTTTAGCGAGAGATTCTTAGGAAAAACCCTAGATCACTTCTCGCAAGTATGTCCCAAGGTCCCTACATTCCGTGAATGTGGGTAAGTCTTTAGGTTATGGGAGTTTCAGCTTTGGTAATACAAACGACTAGGTAATGTCCCCAACATGCTAACTCTAGTTAGCTCTTTGGGATATGCTGCATTGAATTAACCCTTCCTAAACGAGTACCTCACAGTTTTAGGTGTTTAGGTTTAAAACAATTTAACTTGTCTATTCTTGAAGATAATTACGCTACCATTTCCGTAACCACATGATTCATTGTCTACGTGTAAGTTGATTTACAACCCTATCTTTTCGGTTTAAGGTCAAGCATAGGTTAAGTTATAGCCTAGTTCCAATTGATCATGCTATAACATGCAAACAAGATTCATGCTAAAACATGCAGCCTTTTTCTACTTTCATTTCTGAATGAATTTGTTGTATGCATAACTTACACAACCTTTCGTTGATTTTGAGTTTTTAGGCCACTTGCCTAGCGTTAAATCTTCTTCATGCAGCCCTAGCAATTTCCTACAGTTGCTTAGCAACTTTCTATAACGAATCATTTTGAAGAAAATATGTTCAATAATGTGACATGCGGTTTATTCCTTCCATGCTGAAGTATACTATCATAATTCTATTTTGTAAAGTTGGGCATTAATTAATCTAATTAATGCATAAAACCCACTTGCTAAACATGCATAAAAATCTTATGCTTGCTTTCTTTTATTCGTTTTATTGAAAAATACTAATGACCGAATTCTTCCATCGTGAGCTATTTCTTTTAAATTAACCAAAGTATTTAAATTGAAAAATGCATCCTATCTCCAAAAACGATCCATGCAGAATTGAAATATTATGATGTTAATCAAATTTAGGAAGAAGAACCTGGACTTGTGGTGAAATGTCCACATGGATGTTAGGAGACGATCCTCCTGCGGTTATGCCTTGTGCTTTCTTAGGAGCCATTGCGAATGGGGCCTTTCCGTCTTGGATGCAGATTTATGATGTTAGCCGTCTCCTTTGCACGCGAAACTCCCTTTGTAATTCCACAATCCTTTATGAAAATTTTTTCCTTCCTTTCGTAGAAGCTCCAGTGCAAATTGTACACATGGAAAGGGGTTTAGCACTTGGGCTAATTGGGAGATTGTAGGAAATCTAAGAGGGAAAAAGGGCTTGACGAGCCTTTTTAAGGCCTCGGATAGGACTCCACGGGAAAGGTTTTGAAGAAGGCCCACAAGAAAGTATTAAGGGGGCTTGCAATATGAAAGGGCTTATAGGACCCTAAGGCAATTTCTGGGGGAAAGACCACAAGGGGGGTTTTTAAATTCCGGGGAGGGGGTGTTTTAAAACCTTCCGAGAGTAAGGCCTATTAAATCCATGGGAATGGAGCTTTTTTACTTGACCCCCGAAGGGGGGGTAGTCTTAGGATGCACCAGGGGGGCAAAAGGGGGAAAAGGGGGGAAAAGGAAGGGGTGTATAAGACCTTGATGAGGGGATTTTGTGTGGGGGAGAAAAAGGGTGTAAAAGACCCTTAAGAGGAGACTTTTTTTTTTTGTGTGGGGGGAAAAGGGGCTTAAAGGGCCCTCCCCCTTAGAAGCTTCTAGGAGGCTTAGAAGCTTCTAATGGTGTGTGGCCCAACACGTGGCCGGACTGGGACGGCAGCCAAATACACGTAGGCGAGGCGTATGACGGCGGCTGCTCCTCGATTCGGCAGCGCTAATGGCGGCAAATGGTGGTGTGATGGCGCTTGGCTCCTCCCTCTCGACGGCAGTAGCTTCGTCTCCTTCCTTCCTCCCCAAAGCTCTCATAGCATGGATTTTATAAGGAGAGGGAGAGGTACCTCCCTCCCTCCACACGCCAACGTGCATGGCGTCCAACTGCTTGCGAGCTCCAGCAAGGAGCTTGGTGGTCATTACTATTCCCTTCTCCTCCAGCACGACAGTCGGCTGGAGGAGAGAGGGATAACTAAATTAAAAAAATAAATTTTCCATTATCCAATTAACTATCCTCACGACTTATCCTTTTGGCCTCGCCTTCTATAGGCAGTTCATGCGTGTTTTTAGAAAAATCGGAATATTACAGCTTCTTGAATGCACTGCATAGTGCACAAATCTGTAGCTTAGTTTGTCTCTCACACACATGAATATGCACTCTCCCTTTCCATAGGCTGAGTGTATTTTTTAGTGACTTGAGGGAGTTCTTGCCCTTTGCCTATGCACCAACCATGCACATGCAGTGTACTAATTTCATTTAGTAATTGAACATGTAGTGTGTTAGAATCATAGCTTCTCCTTTTTGTAATGCTATGTATTCGTGGATTTCCAATTGTTCCTCCCCTTCTATGTTGGCTCCTTCTTCTATAGTGGAAGTCCTACGTTTTTCTTCAATGGTCTTCGACTACTTTTGATCTCCAAAGTTATGCTTATATCATAGAAGTAAAAGATGAAGATGAGAGTGAAGATGATGGTGATGTTTATGTTTCTCAAGAACAAGCCAATTACAACTGTATATATAGGAGATGTTGGCAATGATGTGGAGAGATAATGAAGAATAATATTATTTGAGGCTTATTGCTATCACATTGTGATGATAGTTGATCCAAGAATTGTGGATTGCTACAGAGGTGATAGTGAAGGGGATATTGATGAACTTCTCAGCTCTATAATTTTGGAAAGAATTGTGATGAAGTGACATAGCCATGAGTGCTAGGAATATTTTGATCATGATCATGTTACAAGTGCCATGAATTATACTATTGATGTAGAGTAAAAAGTAAACCTAATTTGAACACTACTAGTGCTTGTTGATAGTGTTGTCTTGATGTTAAACATTTGACTGAAGAGTTAGATTTGATTGCATGGGAAAGAAAGCATTCTGTATGCTTATCTAATCATAGGGATGGCCTTAACTGTAATATGCAATGTTGTCATGATGGCAATTCGAATGTGAAGATGTCTATGATGATTCTTTTATTGCCAAATCTATGGTTATTGAGCTAGTATGCTCTAGGGTAAGTTACTCATCAATGTATGTGTGCATCATGTGGGTTCAAAATAAGGTATTTTTAAAATATCATTTTTACACATTTTTTACATACAGAAGGGTGTATTATAAAGGGGCTATTTATAGATTGAATAGGAAAGGGTTATGTTTTATTCAAGAAAAATTGAAAGATAAGGATATTTATAAATAGGCCTTGAAAGCACGTGATGTAGAGGATATACATATAATAGCTTCCCTGAGAGTATGCTAAAGACTTTGTTGATTGTGGATTGGTTTATGGTGAAGTTAAATGTAGGGCATTAGGTTGATACCCTTTTTATGTAACTTCAAATTGTTTGAAGCTTTTTGATGTATTGTTATAACATGAATTGAGGGTTGTAAAGAGTATGTATATATTTTGACTTGCTAGAGCTTTGTTTGCTAGTAGTGGCTTATATGCAAAGGGTATTACTATAGTGTATCTCTTGGGTTATCATAATAAACATGGATTCTTACTTGGGCATCAATTTCTTTTCTTCTTTCATCTTACTTTATCTCTTTATCCCCTTTAGATTGTGGCTTCACACAAAACCCAACAACATATCTTCTTCTTTTTTTTGGGAAGGATCGTCTGTGATTTTTGAGAGCTAGAGGGGGAGGACATGACCTATTTCCTTATCATTGACTATGGAGGATCTAATGTTGTGTTACTTTTTGATGGAGAGAGCAATGTCATGTAGTTGTAGATCAACAAAAAATCTGATGGCATGATGTTGCAATTTTAACCAATAATCATGAGGAATTTGGAATAGGAGATGATTGTCTTGATTTGTGCTAATTGTTGTAGAGTAAACTAGGCTATTTGGAGTGTGATATTGCTTCTTTATTCTGTGAAAGAAATATCATGCTGATACAATCAATTGAAGACTAATCATGAATGAAATCAACACTACCATAATTTGTGGGTTGTTGCTAGGATGATCATGAAGCATGTATTATGTGCTAATTACTGTAGTTCTATTCATGATGAAGTCTAGGTTAGCCCAAGAATTGTGAGCTCTATAGAGCTGATCGTGAAGGGGATGCTGATGGACATATGTGCTATGATTTTGGAAAGAGTCATGATGAAGTACCATGGTTGTGAGTTGCTAGGAATATTTTGATTGTGATGATGTTAGAGCTATCGTGAATTGTGCTATTGATGTAGAGTAGAAAGCATGCTTGATTTGATCAGTAGTGTTGCATGACGTTAAATATTTGATGAAATAGCGTTAAATATTTGATGAAATAGCTAGATTGGATTGCATGGGGAAGAAATCATTCAATTTGTTGATCTAATAATAGGGATTGACTTAATAATATATACAATGTTGTCATGAAGGCAATTCAAATGTGAATGTGTTTATGATTATTCTTTTGCTATTGAACCTATGATTACTAAACTAGTATGTTGAAGACTTTGTTGACTCTGGATCTATTTATGATGAAGTTAAATGCAAGTCTTTGGGTTGATACACTTGTGTTATAACTTCAAAGAGTTAGGAATTTTCCATGTATCACTGTAACATGGATTGAGGGTTGGAAAGAGTATATATATGTTTTATCTTGAGAAGCTCTATTTGATGTAAGGCCTTGGTAGTAGTGGCTTTTATGTAGGGGGTATTACTACAATGTATCTCTTAATTTATCATAATATATAGGGACTAATCTTACTTTGCATCATTTACTTTCCTTCATTTTTATTGATTTGTCTCTTTATCCCCTGTTGATTGTAGCTTGACATAGAACCTCATGACATATCTAGTCTACCCAATGTGAAAAAGCCACATTGAGATTGCAAGATGGAAGAGCCTTTAGGAACTCCAAGAATGCCAAAATCTATTGATGATGTGAGGCATCTTTTGTAGGCTTTTGGCATGTATATGCAACAATAGCAGCAACAACATCAATAGGAATTATAGCAGCATGCAACTTCATCAACCACGAATTATAATGTAGTAGATGCAATCAAGGCTAATTCACAATATGAAAATAAATCCACTAAAGCATTGGAAGCTATGGCAAGTGAGAAGAAATTATTTTATGGATGGAACATCTCCAATTAATTGAAATTATATGAGGCATAGATGGATTCCTTTGGTATTTCTACTCATTTGATGAGTCAATATTTTATCCAACTTGTGACTTTTGCATTGAAATTGCACATAAATGAAACCTATGGGTAGGATGCTTAATGAAAGCATTCAAGAAAACACTAAAAGATGAGTATTTCTTGGAAGAACTAGGGTTGGATACTCGAAGGATATTCAAAGAGTGTGTATAAAAGCCTAATAAGGGGTTGATTGCATTAGAATTGTTGTGAAACTTTGAAGAGAAATTCAACCATTTAGATGTTGTAGAGCAATCTGCTTTGCAATTTGAAAAAGTTGAATTATTTTTGCAAGCTACAGATCCATCATTGCAAGTGGAATGAAGGGAGCTTCTTGAAGACAAAACTAAGCCAAGGGGTAAAATAGAGTGGCAAGATGCCAAGGATCATGTATCTACATTGATTAAGGAGATAGATGTTGAAAGCCAGGATGTAGAATGTGTGTCAAGAAAAGAGGATATCATTGATAAGTTGGTGAAGAATATGGAGGGCTTGCATATTAAATTGGCCAAGTGGGAAGATTCTAGGAGATCTAGGCCTTCACAATTGTGCTTAGGAATAATTTTGTGCATAGATGCATACGGTGTGATAGCCCTGAATAGGAGAGTAGAGAATATTATTCATTTAGAAATGTGTTGTAAAAGAATTTGGTTTTCTAGAAAGATGGAAAGTTTTTTACAACCATAATAGGAAACCCTATTGCTATCAAATTTTGTAAGGGTGTAATGAGAGAGATTTTTTTGAATACATCTACTCAAATATTTTATGTAGCCAAGGAGATGCTTCAGCGTATGATGTTGATATTGAGAAAAAACAATAATGTAAGTCAAATTTATGGAATTTTTCTTTATATACCATAAAAAAGGGCAATGTGTAGTAAGAAAATCTATCTAGTGCAAGGAAGAGCATCGGAACAAAGATTGGGCGGGACTCTCTAGTTGATGAATATTTGGTTTATGCTTAGTTAACAAAGACCTTGGGTGTAGGAGTGATTGCTAAAGAAAAGTAGAAAAGGGTGATGGAGTTCCTTAAACTTTTAAAAAGGCTAGAGGGGCTAAGCCTACAACACTATCTTCTAGACCAAATCTTGAACAAAATAAATAAGATGTACGAAAGAAGGAGAAGAATTAGGATACTAGACCGAAGAAACAATTAGGTTACAAGCTTACTTCAGGTATTGAGTCCATGATAGATCTTAAAAAGATATTGGAAGAGAGGATCTTGAATAGCAAGGTTGAATTCATGCTAGGAGAAGTTTTCAGAATTGCAAAAGGGAGTTTCAAGCCTAGGAGGTGCACCTATAAGAAATCATCTAGATAATGTGCATTCGAAGATATTAAGAAATATCCTTTCTTTACATGCTATAAAGCCATAAAATGGCCCCTTTTACTTTCCTAAACTTATGGGTGTTTTTCAAATTGTAATTAAAAACCACCTTTTTAAAATATAATCCTATAAATTTTACTAAATAAAATGTCCTTTCCTTTGAACTCACGTGGTATGTTACATGTTCTATAAGACTCCCTGGGGTTTCATGAGGCAATTATATATGTCATTAAGAGAAAGAAACATGTGATTCAAACTATAGAAGATCCTATCATGCAAGGTATCACAATTAAGGAGTTGATTGAGGAGAGTGATGATAAATTTCATGTTAAGGTTGCTATAGTATGTTTGAAGATGTTTAGCTAGTGCACTATTAGAGGATGACACACCTAGAATGATTCCCCATAGCTAGTTTTCTAAAAGTCATTGGGCATGAGCAACAATTAAGACATTGGTAAAGATTGGAGAGATGGAGAGATTATGTTGCTTTGCTAGATCATGGCTTAGAAATAAATGTCAAAGTTCACAGTTTGTATGAGAGAAAAAAGTGGCTTGTAGATGTAGAGCATGGATGGTGGATGATGTAGGTCAGATATCTAGAAAAGGTCACAAAAATTTATCTACCCCCAAGTCCAATGTTCATAGGATAAAATAATAAACTTCTTCCTTAAGATAGCTTATTTCAAAAGGGAGAATTTTCATCACTGTCCTTCAAGGACCTTATATCTGCATCACCTAGGTCATAAGGATGCATTTTGCTTGGATACAAGTCATCACCAATTTTCATCTCCTCCAAGGTCTACTACAAAACTTGTCGCAACTTCATCCAAATTGAAACTCTTTTTCCAAAACATCTCATATGGTCAAACTCTTTCAAAGAAAATAACAACTAAGAGTGTTTTTTATGAAATGGGAAAAGTCCCATGTTATGGGAAAGTTGAAATTGCCATGGACATTATTTTTAGATGAGTTTGTCTAGTATTAAGAGTTTAGGAAAGGGATAATAAGCCTTAACAAGTATCATTTTTGGTGTGCTTATCTTCTTTTGATTTTGAACTTGGAAGCCTAACATCTATGATTTGAATATGGTAGGTCATTTCAATAAGGTTGATATTCTTATTCCATGGTAAATGTTGATGTTAACATGGTGACTTTTGGTAGTTTGGTGATGTCCTATCCACCTCAATATTTGAATGAGCAACATCAAGAAAAATGGGATAGATAGCGGTGTCATTTGGACATTGTAGGAGGAAGTCTCCATGTTATATATCAATAGAGGGCTTGAATTACTCCATTGGTTTCAAGGAACATGCTCTGTAGTAGTGTTCATTCCATTGCTCAAATCATACATGTTCTTTCTCTTTTATGTCACTCCTTTTTTACCCAATACTAAAATCATCTACTTGAGCAATGCCAAACCTTGCCTTGTTTGAGAATCAAGCCTCTTGATCTCTTTGATCACATTGTCTCAATAGTCAATTATATGTTTAAAGTACAAAGGGATTTGTAACCTTTTCTTGTGCTCTCCCAACACCTCATACGAGCCTTTATTCCACAAAAAGTTACATCGTGATCTTTAATAACATCAACCATTGGTAAAGAATTGGAACATTCATTTGGAAGAAGTGAATTACCAAGGTTCTCCTTCTTCCATAACTCTATATTCCCCTCTATGGGAATTGACTGTTTCTGGATGCACTTTATATTGCATGATTGGATTGCTTCCATGGATTAAGAAATGAAACTAGAGTGGCTTTGAGTGGCCAACAAGGGCATCATATCCATCATAAATCTATCTATCAACAAAAAGTTTAAAGTAAGGAACATGAATGAATAAAAATAGGACTAGGGCTAATAATGTAGATGTTTGTAGTATCTCCATCAATTTTGGAAATTTATATGGGTCTTGGGCTAATAATGTAGATGCTCGTAGCATTTCGATCAAATGTGGAAATATATACACTATTTTTACTCTCAATGTCTCTAAATATTGGTCAAACATTGTAGATTCTACATTCTTGTGTGTATGACCCATCATAAAAAAATCAAGGATACACTGTCTTGAAAACCAGGTTTGCAACAAGAAGTGAGAGATATGCAAACACATATGAGATCTTATTCTCTAATACACAATTGTCCATTTTTAGTGATAAATTTCAAGAAGCTCACAAAATGAGTGCTCCCTATTCAAGAAAGTACTACTTGGTTGTTGATCTTTATTGATAACAATTACCATTGGTATTGATGATGGTTCTCTCCAGTTATCTTGTGACCATAGTTAACCAATGACCATTTATATACAATGCAGGATTATAAGTCTGGACAGTTGTAGTTGTCCCTCGCCACTATAAGCTACATGGTAATCTAGAGCATTTCTAAAACTCAAAGCATGAAACAAGGAAGTATTACTCTGTTGTTGTAGACCATTTGTTGCTAGATCTACAAGATCATGTCTATTTCCTCTCTTAAGTTATGCAAACAAAATGCAAGACATCCAAATGTGAGTTTAGGATTAAAAAGCCACAAACCATTCAACACAAAAAGTGCTCATATACTAACCTTCTCCATGATTATTAGTGATTTCTCTAATTATTGCTGATACATGAAGTTTCCATACTAAATCCAACTCTTTTGGAACTTGAGTCAATCTAGGGATTGTTGTCCTCTTTTGGTCCATCTTGCCATGGAAAGTGCACACATACTATTAGGTTGAACCTCAAAGTATTTACACCATGCATAGTAAAGATTTCTTCAACTTAGTTGTTGTGTCATAGGTAATTGTCTATTTGTAGAAAATCTCTACCTCTCCTAAATATCATTTGTGACCTCTAGTTGATATTTTAAAGAGCTATAGATAGTACATTTATGAAACTGACTAGACTTGCTCAATGCCACATCCCAATAATCTTTATTCTAAATTCTATTGAATGTCCACTTTGATATTCCCTCTTTGTAAGTTTACTAACAAGTTGACCTTGCACTAAATATCAACATGCTTATATGTGTCCAGAATAACCAACTAAATCTCCTTGACTCCATCAAGGAATGCCATACTTCTATCTGACATGTATTCTCCATTACTTTCAACAATGTCAGCTAGGGCCCCCATATCCTTGAATTCCCTTAAGTCTCTATGTATCTCAATGGACATAAAATCTTGCTCCATTCTCAAATTTTCTTTACAATAAAACGTTGTTTTGGAAATGCCATTCACCATAAACCATGTCTTGCAATACACCATGAAACCATATATTTGAAAATCATATCCGGCATTTCCTATACTGTCATGGTGTCAAAAATTAGTGGAGAGTATGCCATACACAATTAATTTAGGAATCAAAGTTTTCACCCTAAAAATTTCAACTATTTGCATCATAGTATTATGATTTTTATGTTAGCAATGTCTATTAGAGAAAAAATCCACAATAGCCACCTATTGTAGTGAACAAATTAAAGTATACATTCACTACAAGGGAATGGAGAGATAGCAACAGTGGTTTGTGATGCAAAATAGCGGCTTTGATATTTGTGTCACAAATAGGGATGCCGGTCTGAGAAAAAAAGGGCCGAAAACCTGAGCACAACATTTTATGCAAACATTTTCGAGAGAGAGTGAGAGAGCTTGTCACTTTGAGAGGGAGAGGGAGAGAAAGAGGGAAAGAGAGAGAAGGAGAGCTCCTCGCCACTGCCGCCACCCGCTCTACCGCTATACTATGCCAAGAAGAGGAAGAAGTGTGCAAGGGAGAAATAAGGGACATTGGGAATAGGAGGCAGAAAAGAATTCATCCTCGAGCCTTTGTGGTAGGTACATTGCCTCTTTTTGCTTTGTTTTTCTATTTTCTTCTTTTCTTTTCTTTTCTTTTTCTTTGTAATGAGATGCATTGAAAGAGAGAGGAAGAGAGGAAAGGAGAGACTAAGAAGAAAGAAAGAAGAGGAAGAGAGAATGAGAGAGAGAAAAAGAGAAAAAGTAACAAAGAAAGAGAGAAAGAGAGAAATGAGATATGAAGGAAGGGAGAGGAAGAGATAGAGAAAAGGGGGAGGGTAACAAAAGAGAGAGAGGAAGAGGGAAATGAGATATGAAAGGAGGGAAAGATGACAAGGAGTGAGAGAAACAAGGAGGGGTGAAGAAACAAAGAGAGGCGCAACAAAGAAAGAGAAAGAGAGAAAGAGAGGGGGAGAGAGAGAAATGGAGAGTGAAGGAAGAGGTGGCAAAAAAGGGTGAGATAAAGAGAGGAAGGAGAGTGACAACTAAGAGAGAGAGAGATAGAGAGGGGGAGAAAAAGGAACGGAAAGAGGGAGAAAAGGAGAGATAGAGAGAACAATAAATAGAGAGCGAGAGAGATGGAGGGAGAAAAACAAAAACAATGAGAGAATTAGAGAGAATGGAATGATAGAAAAATAAAGGGAGAGGGGAGAGGGGAAAGAGAGATACAAAGAGAGGTGGAGAGAGAGGGTCTTTCAATGTCATTGTTTTATAATTTATAATTTTTTATATTTGATTTTGATTGCAATGAGATGCGTTGAGTGAGAGTGGAGAGAAAAAGAGAGAAATAAATAGAAAAGATTGAAGAGAGGGAAAGAAAAGGAGAGAATAAGTGAGAGTGGGAGGGAAGATGGGGGAGAGAAAGAAACATTTAGAGAGAGAGAGAGAGAGAGAGCAAGAGGGGAGGAGAGAAAGAAAGGAGGAAGGAAGGCAAAAAAAAAAGAGAAAGATAGAGAGAAAGAGGGGTGGGGAGAAAAATAGAGAGGGGGATAGAAAAAGACAGAGAGACATAGAGAGAAAAGGAATGGACAAAGAGAGATGGAGGGAGGCAAACAAATAAAGAGAAAGGGAGAGATAGAGGAGTACAGATTAAAATAGAGGAATATCACCAATGAGGGAAACAAAAACCTATTGTTTTCCATAATATAGAAGACGATGATGTTCGTGATGTCCAAGATTGCAAGGTGTATTTTAATCAGTGTGTCCCATGTCCTTGCACTCAATGTAAGTGTCACTTGTCCATAGAATACATACAATGCTTTGGTGAGTTTTAATCAGCGATCATTAACTAGGTGATCTAAGCGAACAATATGAAAAGTGTGTATCATCATGCTCTTCATCCCAATGAATGCACCTATTATTATAGCCCATTAGAAGAGTTCGTGGGCATGTGATGGATGGAGTGTTTGAGCCTATACACCAACAATTAGAAGGAATGTTGCAAAATACACCCTCGATATCAAAGGTGACAATGGGCCTTATAGACCTTCCTCCAATCTTGATGGGTGCCAAGTATCTTGTCTGAAGACACTACTTGTGCTCTTAAGTGTGCAATCAAAGTACGCGTGGAGCGATGCAAGTGTGACGGAGGTGTTCAAGTACATTCTATGCTCTATTGATTTTTTTGACTCTATTATAAAATAAGAAACATTTCTTGTGCTCTTCAAGGCATCTTATGATTTCTTTAAAGGTTTCTAAAGTATCATATTTTACCACCTGGAAACATGATGCTTGAGTCCCATGATGATGCATGATTGGTGTTATGAAAGCTTGGCATGGACTACAAGAACATCCATCCATGTGTCAATGATTGTGTGCTATTTCAAGGAGACTATGGGACTATGGAGACATGTTCAAAGTGTGGTGCTAACAAATATCGATAGGACTTGCAACAACAAGCCATCCCTTAGAAGGTTCTTAAACACTTTTCACTTATACCATGTATACATCACATGTCTCATATATTGGATGACATGGCGAGCTTGGCAATTGGCATGCATAGAATAGATCCACAGATAGAGTCCAATGAATATCCACATATTCATGTTCATGGAGCCACATCGACTCCACCTTTCTACACTTTACATGAGAGCCAAAGAATCTTTGGCTCGGTCTTGCTATGGATGGTGTGAATCTATTTGGTCTCCGCTTAGCTTCTTACAGTGTGTGGCATGTAGTCCTTGTTAACTACAAAATCTCGACATGACTTTCTATGAAGAAAGAAAATTTGATTATTAGCTTGCTTGTTCCTGGTGGGTGCTACAAAGTCAAGAACATGGACATCTACCTCCATCCATTAGTTGATGAGCTCAAGATTTTGTGGGAGAAGGGGGTCACTGTGGAAACCAGAGGAAGCATGATGATCGACAAATCCGCTAATATACAAGCCATTATCATATGGACCATGCATGACTTTTCAGGATTCGAAAAGTGCTTAAGTAAGTGGGCTTCCGTTCTTGTTTTGGCAATATCTAACATAGCACGTTCAAGTTTGTATTGGATAGGGGTAATGTGACAGGTCTAGTTACCTTAGGTTATCATGCATGTCCATTGTGTGGGCCATAGTTAGACTCCTGAAGGTCACAGGCCATGAACAAGATGATATATCAAGGACACACCACTTTCTTACTAGAGGGTGATGAATTGAGGGAAGGTTTTCTTGGATGACCTCTAGCACAAATGAATGTCCAAAGTTGATACAAGTTGAAAATGGTCCACAAGGAGTCACATCCAAGAAAAATGCAATGGTTATTGGTTTTCTATGATTTGCTATATACAACCCACTTATAGATCAACCATTTTTTGGATCCCATGTATATTTTCAAGAATGTGGGCAACTTATTATTGGACCACATCATTGAAAAGAGAGACACTATAGGGGCACAAATAGATTTGAAGGATATAGGCAAGATCAAGAGGCTTTGGCAATAGTCGAGCATTGATGTGGTTGCTTGCAACTACCTTGCGCTCCTTGGGTCTTGTCCACTAAAGAAGAGTGCATTGTGAAGAAAATTATGGAGTTTATCTATACCTCAACAGGTATGATGCATTCCCTCACGTATGCTTTCTCTAAAGATGACCAGCTATCAGAGTTGAAATCCCATGGTTAGTAGAAGATATGTCAGGTTTTGTCTTGATCTTGGTTGCAAGTAGCCTCAATATTTTGCTATTTAGTGTCTACTCGATGTTCATAATGCTTCTTCATTTTTGATAGTTTGTCTTGATGTTGGTTGCAAGTAGCCTCAATATTTTGCTATTTAGTGTCTACTCCACGTTCATAATGCTTCTCCATTTGTGATAGATTGTACTACCAATTGCGATCCCGGGGTGCCTCACTCCAGAAATATGTGAGGCAATTTACTAGTTGTTGAATTTAGTGCATTGGATCTCACAAAAGGAGATAAGGACATCCTCTATTGAATTCGCAAGGTAGGGAGCCATGGAGATGGTCTGTCTCTTTGAGAAGTACCTACCCACGAGCATGCTCATGATACAAATTCACCTCTTGATGCATGTAGTAGACAAAGTGGAGATTGCAAGACTTGTGCATACATGATGGATGTTCTTGGAGCACTTTATGAAAAACATGAAGGGCTTTGTGTGCATGGCTAGAAGGTAGCATGGCTGAAGGTTGGCTAGTGTCAAAGGCATTAGTGCATATTTTGGAGTAGTTACCGATGGTGGATTCAGACAATAATATGCTATGTTTGCTGAAGGACGATGATAGACTGATCGGAGATGTGGCAGTTGAAATGGAGTAGAAAAAAGGACAGATAGTGCCATAGAGGAGAAAGTGAATCATTTTTGTATATTGCATCATGCATCCATGGAAAAGTGAATCACTATGTATGAGCAGGCCAGAAAAGATCAAGAAGAAGCGTGATCAAAATTTGGATGTAGTACATGCTATGGATCAATTGGATATCCTCAGGGCATGGAGAAGATGTCTCATTTATCTTTATGTGGTAGTTATGTGGAGTTTTGACCGGATCTTCTCGCGAAGGGATAGAAGTGTCTACTGAGGAGTAGGAATTCTCAAGGGGATGTAGTTCGAAGGTGACCGCGTGCTTTATTTACCGTCGTATCTAGATTTTATATATGTGAAACAACTAATCTAGCCATTTGAGTGTACAATACAAAATATACAGTGTAGTGTCATCATGTGGGAAACATTTTTGTATTGAGTGCATTGATAAAATGTGCTCCACAACACAGATTATGGTAGTATGACAAAGTTCCAGAAAGAGAGCAAATAGTGGACTACATATTCGAATAACCTGGTAGATGAGATGGAGTATTTTGGAAACTTACAAAGTGTTATCTTAGTAGATTTCCATAGCTTTTTCATTATCATATTCGATGTACATTGGTTTAAAGTGGTATTGGAAGGAGCTTAGGCCATCTGGATTTCTAAGAATATATTACAAGAAAAGATGGAGGGATCTGTGTGACACGTTTTTCCTACTGCTAGGTCATTGTGAATATCTGTATGACCTTTTTTTTAAAAAAAATTCATGATACAAAATAGTCACAAATATTAATTCACTCTTATATGTGATATTGAACAAGTAATCTTCTATCCAAACCCTGACAACCTCAATGGTGGTATATTATATTGTCAACTCCTTGGAGTGCATGAGTGTATGATGAAAGCAATGTTTCCAGTGTAGATGAGGAGAGTGTGTAGGTGGAGGAATCAATATTGGAGAGGATGGAGGGAAAAGAGGTCTTGAAGCGTGTAGAGGAGACGGGAACAAGTAATGTAGATGAAGGGACAAGAGGACAAGAATTGTTTGAGAATGAAGTGGACTCCTCTTTCTGTGTGGTAACGTATCTATAAACTTTCTAGTGTATGCCAAGTTGTACCAAGAGATTGACATGGGACCATTGATCAAGTCATATTTGTATCCACTTGCTCAATTTGTTGATGATTCACTTTTAAGGATACTTTAGTATATACATTTTAATTAGCATCCTTTTTTTCAAAGAGATATTATTGTGCTTTATCTAAATCACTATATTGATTATGATAATATCACTTTCTCTCTGCGTAGGTTACCTTTGATGATACCCAGGGAGTAGGATGAGTCGAGGGATGATCGATGAGGAGTTGTAAGAGATATTCACAAGTATGTCTCCAAATCAGATGGCCCAATTCAGGGATATGGCAGACCTCGAGGAGCTGCCATGGGCATCATCAGGCCATTTTATGAGGTCTACTTCAGCATGCTCTAATTCTTCGATTTCTAGTAGACGAGGTTGGTACTCTAGAGTAGCTCAGAATGGAGGGAGTAGTTCTAGGGGGTGCTATAGAGTAGCCTCGAATGGAGGGAGTAGTTCTAGGGGGTGCTATAGAGATGTGGATGCTATGAGCCCACCGTTCATCCATTCGGGGATACTCTAGAGTAGCCCCGAATGGAGGGAGTAGTTTTAGGGGGTGCTAGAGTAGCTCCAAATCGAGGGAGTAGTTCTAGGGGGTGCTATAGAGATGTGGATGCTATGAGCCCACTGTTCATTCATGAAAGGGTAGCTACTCCTCACTCTTGTATCAGTTCCAAAGAGGGTGGCTCAAGTGGGTGTTGTGGAGACACTGATGCAGTGTCTTAGTCTGGTCGATTTGGTGGATACTTATCACCTCCACAATTTGTCACACGTATAGGGACATCTACTCTCATGACTTCTGGTTTCACTCAATTGTCCCTATGGATACTACTCTAACAAATATTACCCCCACAAGTATGCTAGATATATAGGGGTCTCATGGTTATGCCTAGGAGCATGGTCATATAGGTGGGAGAGAACACACCTTAGATATACCCTAGTAGGGTATGGATACCTTGTAGATGATAGGATATATGTTGTAATTATGAATGATGAGGGGAGGAGGGTGATGTCTCGCATGAGGGAGTTGTGCCAACAAGTATTCAGGCACAACATTTTGGACCATTGAAAGAATATACCCGAGGGGAACAAGGACTATGTAGTGACATCTTTGCATGAGGAGTTTCCTATACCTATGACACCAGAGATGTTTTCTACTAAGTAGATGATGGAGCGTATGCGTATATACATGTCGCATAGATGATCGGATGCACACAAGGCAATCAAGAGTGGTGTCTCAAAGCCCGAGTGGCTATACATAGAGGATTGGTGGAGACTTGGGGAGGAGGCCACAAACTCTCCAAAATGATATTGGCAGTAGCGGGAGGCAGCAAGGGCACGATTGGAGGCAGGGATTGTGCATCATTTGGGGAGTGGCGGGGCCACAAGACTTATTTGGATTATTTTGTGAGTTTTCTTTTGGCTCTTTTCGCTTTCTTCTTTGGAATATGAGTTATACTAACAATCATTTTTTAACCATGCTATTCTATTTTCTTTGCAACACTCCATCACAAACCGCGATCCCAAAGATTTGGAGACTTGATATGCAGAGAGACACGATCTCACTGCACTTATAGATAGATTGTATGCATGCGGAAACCTAGTAAGTCGATCCTCCTTCTTGTTGGTAGTCACTAGTTTTCTTTATGATGCATTATGTATAGTGGACTAATCTGTGGTTGTTCTTTTTATAGAGTCTATTTGATGCTTCTTTGCATTAGGACAAGCTTTCAGATGGCAAGGATCTATAGCATGTGCTTGGATTTGTGGAGTGGACATCATATTCTTTTTTGGTTCTGTGATTTGTGGAAGCCTCTCCCATGTAACAGTACTTTGATATACTTATCATCTTTTGTATGAAATTACACTTTGTAATATTTACAGATAGATTTCCATGTTTGTTTTGGATCTCCTCTCCATGGTTCCAAATAATTTCATGAGTTTTCATTACTAGTCTTACTTATTTTATGAGTCATCAATCTTGTGGTTTAATGTAGTTTTTGTATCCGTTTTAATAATGAGGATTATGTATCCAATGTGTAATTTATTTTCAAAATATTATACAGCACATAGTGCTATGGGTAACATGGCTTGTTGTTGTGCCACAAAATATCTTTCCTTTGTAACCGTAGCTATTAGTGTCACTAACTAATTGCACGTTGCCGTGCCACTACATTGACACAGTGTGAAAAACTCTAGAGCGCATTGTCATCCAACTTTCTTATTAATCTAGAGAGTCAATGCCATATTAGTCATTAGTGTTAATGTCCATCTCAGGTAAGTTACTTATGAATATATGTGTGCATCACGTGGGTTCAAAAAAATGTTTTAAAAATACTATTTTTTACATAAAGAAGGGTGTAATATAAAGGGGTTCTTTACATATTGAATAGAAAAGGGTTATGTTTTATTCAGAAAAAATTTGTAATGTATCCACTTGTCCACTTGTAGGACATGTCTTAGCAGCCCATCGGGAAGAGAGTCCAGAAAGCACCGCCGGCACTCCCACGGAATGTCACAGGGTTTGCGATCTAGTTCTTCCCGAGTCTGCCACAAAGCGGAAGCATTCCACCCGTTCCCACTTAGGATCGATCTGAATCAGGGTTTCCCTAATGGTCAAGTTCCTCGGAGGTAACTAGCATCGAGCCCCGGACGAACTACTTTACGCAGAAACATCAGGGTCGAAACGGTCGACCTCTCTGCCCATAAGGCATAGTCCCATTCTGTTCCCCTAAAACAGTAATATAAATTGGGACTCTAGCTTTCTAGATTCTAGGTCATCGTTACCATGCTGCCAATTCCATTGAGAAAAATTCCCGGCCAACTGGGACCGCCCTTCCATAGGATGGACCCATGGTCACATCCACCGCACTTTCCTTAGGGTGATTTAGTTATCTAATTACCTACCACATTTAATTTGAAATGGAAAAAAAGCTTCCTTAATTAGCCAAATAATCATTGATTTCTTTACGTAACTTAAGCACTCACATAGAAAAACAATGCCAAACAAGTTCCTTTTCAACATTTGATCTTTATTTATTAGTCTTTGGAATACATCATATAATCTAGCCCGGAGACTATTCCATTATCCGCCCGAAGGCAATTCTATAATTCGCCGGAAGGTAGTTCCAATGATCCTCAGGGGGATCAATATTCCAAGTTTTCGCCCGTAGACTAGTATTTGGGCCTCGAGATCCAATCTCGAGTCACATTCGAAGGTAGTTCCAATGATCCTCAGGGATTGATATTCCAAGTTTTCGCCCGTAGACTAGTATGCGCGCCTCCAGATCCAATCTCGAGTCACGTCGGCCTCTTGTGCAGTGTCCAAAGGCAAGGGATTTACAACCAGAGCCCCTCTGGCACCCAAGCGTCCTCCTGCTCCAAGTAGCACCCATGGAGAGACCCCTTGCGGCAGGTTTAGTCCACATACCCAGCACGGCTAACAACCCCCTAGATAGGGTCAGGCAGATAGTCGGGGGTAACTGATGCTGTCTCTCCCTCCAGGCTTTCAACCTGAAGAATTAGTTATTTTTCAACATGAGTTCCTTGAGCAAAGAAGTACAAATAGTGCTCCTAAGTATACAATCACAATCATTCCAGTGGTCATTTGTACGGCCAACTGCTAAGGTGTAAATCCTTCTTTCCATATACATCCAGCATTCGATCCGGGATCAATTGCAACTTGGCAAGATCCCAAGGGTTTCTAAGCCTAGTTGCTTGTTTACCCTTTATCCTTGGGTTAGGGTTTATACCCTATTAACCCAAATTAACAAATACCTTAGGTTTCCTTACATTAAGGTCACTAAATCCTGTGATTGGTCAATTGCTTTCTAGGCAATTCATAATTACCCTAACTTGGCAAATGAGTCTCAAAGAAGGGCGATGAAGCAGGATGACTACTCATCCTCGTGCAAATTAAACTTGTACTTTGAACCTGCCAACCTTGTTCTAAGGAGTGGCAATACTATTTTGTGATTTAGTCACAAAAATCATGCCACGTTGCAACTTGTTCCATGAGATAAGTGTCGCACCTAATTTGCGGGGTCATTTCTCCCATTGGACGGTATTCCTTGGTCAAGAATACCTTTGGTCAAGATGTAGGGTTTGGAATGTCCCCTTGACCCATCCCAACCTTAACCCTACTAGGCCGACAATGTTTGGCCCTAGGGTTTCGAAAGTCCAATTAATCTTTAGGGTGAGGACCCCTGATCATTCTTGCATGGGTATTCCTTGGTCAAGAATACCTTTGGTCAAGATGTAAGTTTTGGAATGTCCCCTTGACCCAACCCAACCCTTAACCCTACTAGGTCGACAATGTTTGGCCCTAGGGTTTCGGAAGTCCAATTGATCTTTAGGGTGAGGATCCCAGATCGTCCTTGCATGGGCGTTTAACTAACCCTAACATTATGTGAATGTGGGTACGACCTTTGAGGTTGGAAATATTAAGTCGGTTTCCTGAGTGCGATACTAGGCATAATTTTATCGCGGCTTAGCTCTACCTAGCGCATTGAGGCGATCATCATTTGAGTTACACCATTACAAGTGATTTACCTAATTGATCTAATTGTCTTGTGACAAGAGGTGTCCTTTTCTTAGAGATGCAAATGCTTCCACTAAAAGATGTAAATAATTGCAAGATATAACATTCCATCCAGTTATGCAAATTCAAAAATCATAGGCTTTTTCCTTCTATGCAGCTATAAGATCTATAATGATCGTTACTTTTCCTTGCCTATATTAGTGCTAACTCGTATAAAAACCTATGTTGATGCAACGAAATCATGGCTTTAATAATTTTGATGAAGATGCGTTCAAATTTTGGCAAACGACTCCATGCATGAGCGAATACCATGAGTCCAACATTCAGTTAATCCTTCCTTTAGCACTTAACCCGTCTCAAAATGAACTATCATGGCATGCAATTTACAAGTTCATAAAATTCATTTCCATGCATTGCGACTATTTTGGACAACATTCAATGGGCGTCTAGGATTATCTCATGCACGAGTCACGATTAGGAAGTTATTACCTAAGTGCATTATGCACTGTTCTTTTCTGTGAGGCAATCTACGATGCATTTAGACAAATCCATCTTTTTAACCTATGCAATATGCGTTCAGGATTGCTACTTGGAAGTGCACGACATGCACTAACTTCGTAAACAAATGAATAAATGCATTTAAATTTTCCTAGAAACCATCATGCTTAACGCATCCCCTCTCATGCGAGATACAATTGGGACCTAGGCATGAGGACTCGTAGCGTTGTCCACGCGTGAACTTGGGTTGGAAGCTCCCGTGTGTGCGCCTCATGTCTTTAGCTTTGGAGCCATTTATGTAGTGTATTTTGTCACAACAACTCCCCTTGGGTCACTCCTGCGTATCGAAACTACTTCTGTCCCGATATCTCCTCCTTCCGCATGGGACACAAGCCTTGGAGACTTGGTTTTGAAACCCAGAAGAAGGCATGGGAGAACAGGGCTTATGGAAGCTTAAATTTAGAAGCTTCCAAAGAAGCTTCCTAGCATATGTGATCTGACAGAAGACGTGGAAAGAGAAGATGAGGATGGAGGTGAGGAAGATGTCGATGTTGACGAGGGTGGTGATGAGGATGATGATGATGGTGGGCAGGGGCGGCAGCCTAGCGAACAACACAGTGGCGTGAATGGCAGATGGTGGCGGCCTGGGCAGCACGTCCTCTTCTTCTCCCTCGCCCCTCACAAGTTTTAGGGGGGGTCATATAGGATAAAGGGGGGGGAGATAGTCACACACGTGGCTCTACATGCCTCCTCCCTCCCCCATGCTCTCCACCACTCAAACTCTTCCCACACTCCTCCCCACCATGCATTGGCTAAGGGGGAGGGGGTTATTTAAAAAAATTGCACAAAATTTAACCATTATCCTTTTGCCTTTTCTCGTGAAGGGTGTTCTCGTGTGGGCTTGCAGTTTCAAGCCACGGTCTTCCATACACGACACGGAGTTGGAGTTTATTAATGCGCGCGGAGGGAGCACTTAGCCACCAAAATTTAACGTTGCAGGAGATTACTTTGGGTTGCATATAGCGTGGGGTGTGTGGGGTTTAGGGTTGATTAATATTTCATTGCGGAAATATTACATTCTCTCCCCCTTAGAGGAATCGAGATGTCCTCATCTCGAGAGGAACTAGGGGTATTGTTGGTTGAGAGTACTTTCATCCATCCAAGTGGCATCCTCTTTAGAATAATCTTTCCACTGGATGAGGTATTCTCTCAAGGTCATGGATCTCAAATGCCTCTCCCTAACATCTAAGATCCTGTTAGGCCGTAGCCCAAGGACTCCTTGGCTAGGCATTACAACTTGTTGATCATCAAGCACGTGACTAGGGTTAGGCACATACTTTTTCAATAGACTGATATGGAATACATTATGGACTTTTAGGTTTTAGGGAGTTGCAGTCTATGAGCATTAGTCTCTAGGCACTTGAGAATCTTCTATGATCCACAATACCTTGGACTTAGCTTTTTACATTCCCCCAAGGATAGGGAGCTCCTCTTTGGATGTACGTGAATGAAGACCATATCACCTTCAACGACGGATCTGCCTTGATGTTTCAAGTCCGGTAAGCCTTTTGCCTATCCTTGGCGGCTTGGATGTCCTATCTTATTGACTTGATTTGGTCACCCATGTCTTCCAGCATCTATTTTGAAGCTTCAACCCTCAAGGTTCGATCCGAAAAGCTTAAATGACTATGACAATTGTGCCCATACAATGCTTGAAAAGGGGTCATCTGAATGCTTTGTTGGTAAGAAGCGTTGGAGGCAAACTATTGAATCCACTTTTTGGGCTTGTGGCAACAATGTGCCCTTAGCATATCCTCAATAACTTGGTTGACTTGCTTCGTTTGACCATCGGTTTGGGGATGGTAAGATGTACTGAAACAGAGTTGAGTCCCAATGGCCTCGAAGATGGCCCTCTAGAAGTGTGATGAGAAGAGAGAGTCACGATCACTGATAATTCTTCTGGGTAACCCATGGAGTTTGAATATCTCCTTGATGAATAACCTTGCAATGTCTGAGGCTTTATAGTTTGTCTTAACAAGGATAAGATGCGCAACCTTGGTAAGCATATCTACCACAACCATAATGGATTTGTATCCTCCCTGAACTTGGGGCAGGCCAACAACAAAGTCCATACTAATGAATTCCCATTTCATTTGGGGAATGTCAAGTGGTTGCAATTTCCATGGAATTTTGACATGTTCGACCTTAATGTGTTCACAAGACAAACATTCCATGACATATTTGAGAACATCACCTTTAAGCCTCTCCCAATAATAGCTCTTTCTGACTGCATTGAGGGTCTTGGCATAGCCAAGATGTCCTGAAAAAGGGGAGTCATGGGCTTCCCAAAGTATCTTCTGTTTGAGTGATTGGCTTTCCAGTATATATAATCTCGTTCTATAGTAGACAAGTCCACTATTGATAGAGAATTCTTGATACTTTGCTTGTAGCTTTGGGTCACGGCAATTTCTCATAGGTTATGACAAATCTTGCAAAATCAGAGAATTCAAAAATATGTCTTAGCAATTTCTCATAGGTTGGGTCACGGCATGCCTTTTCTTTAGCTAGCTCGAGAATTGGGTTGTTTGACATGGATACCTTTGTGGCTAGAGATTTGGCTGTTGATGGATCTTGCAAAATCAAAGAATTCAAAAATGCCTTGCGACTGAGTGCATTGGCAACTACATTCTCCTTTCCAGGTCGATATTTGATTTCAAAATCATATTCCTCCACCACTTCAATCCATCAATGTTGCCTCATGTTAAGCTTAGTCTGGGTAAAAATCCATTTAAAATTTTTCTGATCCGTCACTAGCGTAAACTTGTTACCCAGCAAGTAGTGTCTCAAAAGCTTGAGAGCATGGATGACAGCCAACAGCTCCAAATCGTGGGTAGCATAGTTCCTTTCATGGCTCTTCAGTTTCCTTGAAGAGTATGCTACAGAATGACCTTCTTGCATAAGCACACATCCTAAGGCAAGTGTGCTAGCATCAGTTATCACTTCAAACCTCTTACTAAGATCCGAAAGTTTCAGGATAGGTGTTGATACCAAGCTTTGCTTTAGTTTATCAAAGCTGGTCTGTTCAACAGGTGTCTAAACAATTGACACTTGCTTCTTTAGTAGATCAAACAGAGGCGTTGCCATCAAAGCATAGTTTTTTATAAAGACCCTGTACCATCTTGTCAACCCAAGAAAACTACGTATTTCTTTGACAGTTGTTGGCATTCTCCATTCTAGAATGTCTATAACCTTGATCGGATCTACTGAAATTCCTTTCACTGATACAATGAATCCTAGATATTCAATCTATCGCTTGAAAAATGCACACTTCTTCTTCTTAGCATAAAACTTGTGTGCCCTCATTGTTTCAAGAACAATTCAAAGTTTCGGTTCGTGCTCTTCTTCCTATTTAGCATAGACTAGGGTATGGTCGAAGAAAACGAGTACCAAGTCATCAAGATAGGGCCTAGCGATATCTTGCATTAGCCTGTTGAAGGTAGGAGGAGCATTTGTCAGCCCAAATGACATGACCCGGAACTCAAAGTGTCCATATCTTGTGCTGAATGCCGTCTTTGGGATATCTTCTTACTTGATCCTTATCTGATAATATCCAGACCTGAGATTGATATTGGAGAATATCTTCACACCTTCAAGATGGTCAAGAATTTCATCTATTCTTGGAATGGGGTATTTGTTCTTAATGGTAGATTGATTCAACCCTTTGTCGAAGCGTTATATCTTTATTCTTCTCGAACAGCACTAGAGCTTCCCATGGTGAACTACTAGGACGGATGTAGCCTTGATCTAACGGTTGCTTGAGTTGCTTCTTCAGCTCAATCTCTTCTGGTATGGACATTGTATATGGCCTCTTTGCAATTGGTGCAACTCCTGGTGCCAGCTTGATTTTGTAATCAACTTTCATTTGAGGAGGAAGCTCTGTCAGCTCTTCAGGAAATACATTTGCATACTCCTTTAGCCATGAAGGTTCTTTCCTAGATTCTTGATTCTGATCTAGCTTATTTAGCTTAATCAAATAGAGAGGCAGCCCCTCTCTAACTCCCTTTATTATCCGAGATGCTTTGGCCAATTGAATTTTTGGCTTCCAAGTCTCTCCTTGAGTTATGACCAATTCCCCTCCAGAATTTCGGAAGGAGACTTAGCCCTTTTCACAGTGAATGTGGGCATCATTAGGTTTAAGCCAATCCATTCCGAGCAAACACTCGTGGATACCTAGGTTCATAACCCTGAATCTGACCGAAGTTGACTTTCCACCCAGCAAGAATTCCACCTTAGCAGTTTGCCTGGTACAAGTGACCTTAGGACCATTTGCTAATTCCACAAGTAAGGTAGGTGCATCTTTTGTGGCTATTCCTAATCTTCTTGCACAAAGTGGTAAAATGAAGGAATGTGTACTGCCACAATCAATCAAGGTTTTGAAGCTTCTACCTTGATAATTCGATGTTGTTTGAATCACCGAGAATTGGCGATTCGGGCCTTTCTTATGAAGAGCAGCATGAACCGTTGCCCTCTCAATGTCTGCTTCCACATTTGGATCTTCTTCATCACATAGCTCCTTGTTGGCAACACTAGAGGTTCTCCCTCTGGCCATGATGGCAGCTCCTTGGCCACGGACGATTCCTTGGGATTGCCCTTGACATTGTCCTCTGCTAAGCTTGGGACACTACCTTTTAAAGTGATTGGGCTCATTGCAATGGAAGCAATGGAGATTGTGGCCATTACCTTAGGTAGGAAGGAAATTATTGACAGTGTTGGTCTTAGCTCTCTTCCTTTATCGCTGAATTTGTCCCTGCGTTCTCTTGGCCTGGGACCTATACACTCCCTTGTTCTAATCCTTGTAAGACCAAGTCCTGTTACTTCTTGCAAGGGATTTACGGCCAGAGCCCCCCTGGCACCCAAGCGTCCTTCTGTTGTGACATCCACGGAGAGATCTCTCGTGGTGGATTTGGTCCACGTACCCGGCATGGCTAACAACCCCCTTGGGTACGGTCAGGGAGACAGTCGGTGGTAACTGATGATGCCTCTCCCTCCAAGCTTTCAACCTGAAGAATTAGTTATTTTCCAACCTTAGTTCCTTGAGCAAAGAAGTACAAACAGTGCTCCTAAGTATACAATCACAATCATTCTAGTGGTCATTTGTACGGCCAACTGCTAAGGTGTAAATCCTTCTTTTCGAATACATCCAACATTCGATCTGGGGATCAATTGTGACTTGGCAAGATCCCAAGGGTTTCGTAAGCCTAGTTTCTTGTTTACCCTTTATCCTTGGGTTAGGGTTTATACCCTGTTAACCCAAATTAACAAATACCTTAAGTTTCCTTACATTAAGGTCACTAAATCTTGGACAACCCCGTTGTCCTCACTTGATTGGTCAATTGCTTGCTAGGCAATTCATAACTACCCTAACTTGTCAAATCAGCCTCAAAGAAGGGTGATGAAGCAGGATGACTACTCATCCTCTTACAAATTAAACTTGTACTTAGAACTTGCCAACCTTATTCTAAGGAGTGGCAATACTATTTTGTGATTTAAGAACAAAAATCATGCGACATTGCAACTTGTTGCACGAGATAAGTGTTGCACCTAGCTTGTGGGCTCATTTCTCCCATCGCACGGTATCCCTTCATCAAGAATACCTTTGTTCAAGATGTAGGGTTTGGAATGTCCCCTTGACCCAACCCAACCCTACTAGGCCGACAATGTTTGTCCCTAGGGTTTCATAAGTCTAGTAATTGGCCAATGGATCTCTAGGGTGAGGACCCCAGATCGTTCTTGCATGGGCATTCAACTAACCCTAACATTCTGTGAATGTGGGTAGGACCTATGAGGTCGAAAATATTAAGTCGGTTTCCTGAGTGCGATACTAGGCAAAATTTTATCACGGCTTAGCTCTACCTAGCGCATTGAGGCGATCATCATTTGAGTTACACCATTACAAGAGATTTACCTAATTGATCTAATTGTCTTGCGACAAGAGGTGTCCTTTCCTTAGAGATGCAAATGCTTCCCCTAAAAGATGTAAATAATTGCAAGATATAACATTCCATGCAATTATGCGAATTCAAAAACCATAGACTTTTCCTTCTATGCAGCTATAAGATCTATAATGATCGTTACTTTTCCTTGCCTATATCAGTGCTAACTCGTATAAAAACCTATGTTGATGCAACGAAATTAGGGCTTTAATAATTCTAATGAAGATGCGTTCAAATTTTGGCGAACAACTCCATGCATGAGCGAATACCATGAGTCCAACATTAAGTTAATCCTTCCTTTAACACTTAACCCGTCTCAAAATGAACTATCATCACATGCAATTTACAAGTTCATAAAATTCCTTTCCATTCATTGCGACTATTATGGACAACATTCAATGGGCGTCTAGGATTATCTCATGCACGAGTCATGATTATGAAGTTATTACCTAAGTGAATTATGCACTGTTCTTTTTCGTGAGGCAATCTAGGATGCATTTAGACAAATCCATGTTTTTAACCTATGAAATATGCATTCAGGATTGCAACTTGGAAGTGCAAGCAATTTCAAATGCATGACATGCATTAACACGAATGAATAAATGCATTTAAGTTTTCCTAAAAACCATCATGCTTAACGCATCCCCTCTCATGCGAGAATACAATTTGCACCTGGGCATGAGGACTCGTAGCGTTGTCCATGTGTGAACTCAAGTTGGAGGCTCCCGCATGTGCGCGTCACGTCTTTAGCTTTGGAGCCATTTATGTAGTATATTTTGTTGCAGCAAGTCCCCTTGGGTCACTCCCACATATCGAATCTACTTCTGCCCGATATCTCCTCCTTCCGCGTGGGATACGGGCCTTGGAGACTTGGTTTTAAAACCCCGGGGAAGGCATGGGAGGACAAGGCTTATGGAAGCTTAAATTTAGAAGCTTCCAAAGAATCTTCCAAGCTTCTGTGATCTGGCAGAAGACATGGAAAGAGAATATGAGGATGGAGGTGAGGAAGATGATGATGTTGATGAGGATGGTGATGAGGATGATGATGGTGGTGGGTAGGGGCAACAACCTAGCGGACAGCATAGCGGTGTGAATGGCGGATGGCGGCGGCCTTGGCAGCACATTGTCTTCTTCTCCCTCTCCCCTCACAAGCTTCAGGGGGGGTCATATAGGATAAAGGGGGGGGGGGATAGCCACACACGTGGCTCTACATGCCTCCTCCCTCCCCCATGCTCTTCACAACTCAAACTCTTCCCACACTCCTTCTCCCCGCCATGCATCAACTGAGGGGGAGGGGGTTATTGAAAAAATTTGCAAAAAAATTAACCTTATCCTTTTGCCTTTTCCCGTGAAGGGTGTTCCCATGTGGGCTTGCAGTTTCAATCCACGGTCTTCCATACACGACAGGGAGCTTGAGTTTATTAATGCGCATGGAGGGAGCACTTAGCCACCAACATTTAATGTTGCAAGAGATTACTTTGGGTTGCATATAGCGCAGGGTGTGTGAGGTTTAGGGTCGATTAATATTTCATTGCAGAAATATTACATTCTCTCTCCCTTAGAGGAATCGAGATGTCCTCATCTCGAGAGGAACTGGGGGTATTTTTGGTTGAGAGTACTTTCATCTATCCAAGTGGCATCCTCTTCGGGATAATCTTTCCATTGGACGAGGAATTCTCTCAAGGTCGTGGATCTCAAATGCCTCTCCCTAACATATAAGATCCTGTCAGGCACGGTAGCTTAAGGACTCCTTGGCTAGGCATTACAACTTGTTGATCATCAAGCACGTGACTAGGGTTAGGCACATACTTTTTCAATAGATTGATATGGAATACATTATGGACTTTTAGGTTTTCAGGGAGTTGCAGTCTATAAGCATTAGGCCTGTAATATTTCTGTTGAAAAATATTACAAGCCCGCGTGAGTCTCATGCAATAACAATTCTGGCATGGAAGTTAGGGACGGTGCGATCTTTAAATAGCACACGACGTAAAGGATATTAAGGGGATAAACATTCAAAGAAATTATTACTCCTTCTTTCCCCAGCCGAATGCCGTGTTGGAGGAAAGGGAGTGTGGCACGGGTGCATCAGCACCATAGCTAGACGACGTGGGGGGGATCGGGCCATGCATCAGGCCACGTGGGGGGGTGGGAGTAAGGGGAAGGAGGGAGTCATGAGGTTGACATGAGAGTGGTAGATGATGAGTGTGAAGAGGTGAAAGAGGAAGAAGGATGCCTGACTGTGGAGCCGCCGTGTTGTTGCACCGTGAGGAGGAGTGGAAGCTGCCAATTGAGTTGAACGTCGCCACCTAGCTGCCAACCGAACTACTGCCGGTTGTTGATGACGCTGCCCTTCCACAATTTGGCCTTCTACTCGCCCACGTGGTCTTCATCACGCCCCCCAGAAGCTTCTAAGGAGGCTCTCTAAGCCCCCTTTTCCATTGCCCCTACAAAGTGGTTTTTACAAACCCGAGGATTTTAGCCCCCTTTCCCTCCTTGCATTCCACAAAGCTATTTTAAACCCCCTTCCCATGGACTCACACTAGCCGGTTTTTAAACCCCCTTTCTTCCCACTAAACCTCCTTAAGTTCACTTTACCCCCCGGTTTTCTTTAAAACCCTTTTCCATTTCAATTCCCACAAGCACACAAGTCCTTTAAAGCCATTTTACCCTGGGGTTTTTCTTAAGCCCCCTTTCCGTGAAGACCAATTGTATTCCCGGAACTTCTACAAAAAGAAGGGGAAGCTCATAAGTCCCTATTTCCAAAGCCCAATTCCGCAAGGCGGTGCTTCGGTCAAGGAAGTTGTACCGCAATAAGGGAATTTTGCATACGAGGGAGATGGGCCAAGATCATAAGACTGCGGCCAAGGCAAGAAGGTTGAATTCGCAATGGCCCCTAAAAAGCCACAAGGCGCAACTGCAGGAGGATCATCTCCTAACATTCATGTGGACATTTCATCGAACCCAAAAGTCCAGGTTTTCTTCCTATTTTTGATTTACGTCGTAATATTGCAATTATGCATGGTTAATTCACGGAAGTAAGATGCACTTTTGCGATTGAAAAACATTGGCTATCTTAAAGGAAATAACTCACAATTAAAGAATCGGTCATTTGTATGTCTCAAAGAAACAAACGAAAGAAGAACATAAGATGTCTATGCATTCTTAGCAAGTTGTTTCTATACATTGCAAAGTAATAATCTAGATCAACTAATGACCATCTTTACAAGTCGAAAGTATTGTAATACACTTAGATTATGCATGGAAAGATTAAATCGCTTGTCGCATTATTAGACATCTCTTCTTTGCAATGATTCATTAAAGAAGGTTGCTAACAACCATAGGAATTTGCAAGGCATGGAAATGATTCTAGGGCTGCATGAAGTAGATTAAACTCTAGTCAATTGGCATGGATCTCAATCAACTACGTAAGTAGTTACGAAAGGTTGTGTAATGCTCATTCAGCGTACGAATATTTCATTAAAAAATGAAGTTAGGGAAAGGCTGCATGGTTCGTTTTAACATAAAACCCTAAAAGATTAGTTGGCATGAATCGTGAATGCATCAATGGAAATTATGCTGTAACTTAGTGTACGCTTTGATCTTAACCACGGGTTGTAAATTTAATCATACGTAGGCAATGAACTGTGCGCTTACGAGAATGGTATCGTAATGCAACTAGCTTTTTTTCCCTCTTTGATCAAGACAATATCTTCATGAATAGACAAGTAAATTGATTTACCCTAAACACCTAAACCGCAAAGGAATCACTTAAGAATGGTTAAATCAATGCAACATATCCCAAGTGCTAACTAGGGTTTAGCACATTGAGGACGTGACTTAGTCGCACTTATTGCCAAGTTGAAACTCTCATACCCTAAAGACCTGCCCACATTCACGGAATGTAGGGACAAAAGGACATACTTGCAAGAAACGATCTAGGGTTTCCACCCTAAGGATCGCTCGCTAAAAAGATGAAACTTGGATTGAGTTGGAACCCTAGGACCAACGATGTGGGCCTAGTGCAATCAGGAAAGGATTGGATATAAAGACACCCTAACCTTGTTTCCTATCTAATCATGATTCTGTGATTAGAAGACACCGTTCGATGGGTAAAATAGGCCCCTGGATTAGATGCGACACTTGTGCAACAAATTGCAGAGTCGCATGATCTTATGGTTTGATCACAAGGGAATGGCCAATTCCTCGGAATGAGATTGGCAGATTCTTGCGCAGGTTATCTTGCAAGAGGATGAGTAGTCATCCTGATATAGCCCCTTTCTTGGGAAAAGTGACCAAGATAAGGGGATTAGATATTTGCTTGGAAGAAAAGGACCAATCAATAATTTGCAAAAACATATTTACTGTTAATAGAACTTAAGGTATTGGTTAAATTAGGTTAATAGGGTACGGCCCCAAACAAACCCTTGGGGATCTTGCCGAGTCGCAATTGATCTTAGATCGAATGCTGGATGCATTCAGAGAGAAGAACTCACTCGTTAGCAGTTGGCCAAATAATGACCACTAGAAATGATTGTGCTTGTAACAGTTTAAAGAGCACTATTTGCTTTGTTTGCTCAAGGAATTAAAGGATGAAAAGATATCTAATGCTTCAGGTTGAAGGCCTGAAGGGAGAGGTAGGCTCAGTTACCCCCGACTGTCTACCTCACGCTAACCAAGGGGATTGTTAATTGCGCCGGGAAGGTGGACCAGACCCACCATAAGAGCTCTCTCCGTTAAGCGCTACTTGAAGCAGGAGGATGCTTGGGTGCCAGGGGGGACTCTGGCTCTAAATCCCTCACCTTCTGGGCCCTGCACAAGAGACCAACGTGACTCGGGATTGGATCTCGAGGTTGGCATACTAGTTTATGGGCAGAATCTTGGATTAGTAATCCATGTGGATTGCTCGATAGCCTTCGGGCGGATTATGGATAAGCCTACGGGTTGGACTTTATAAATGTATTCCAAGGATGGATATGATAACCTGTTGAAAAGGAACTTGTTTGACACTGTTTTTCTATGTCAAGTGCTAAGATTACGTGAAGGAACCAGTGCCTAATGGGCTAATTAAGGAAGCTACTTGATGCATGTCCAACTAAATGTGGTAGGTAATTAGACAACTAAAACAATCTGAGGAAAGTGCAGTAGATGTGGCCATGGGTCCCTGTCCTATGGATGGGTGGTCCCGGTTGGCCGGGAACTTTTCTCAATCTTAATGGACAACAAGAAGATCATTTCAAAGGAAATGAATAGCAAGGGCGCTGACCTAGAGTCTAGGTGATAATGATCCCGGATTTATACTGTCTTAGGGCAACGGAATGGGACTATGCCTTATGGCAGAGAGGTCGAGCCTTGCATCCCTCTCGTTTCCCATTCTCCTTGAACCAAGTGTAGCGTGAATCCGCTTCAGCCCTGGCATTTCTGTGTAAAGTAGTTCACTCGGGGTTCGATGCTAGTTGCCGTTTAGGAAATGACCATTAGGGGAAACCCTGATTTAGATCGGTCCTAAGTGAAAATGGCTAGAATAATTTTGCTACATGAGAGACGCGGAAAGTCTTGGATCGCAAACCCCCTAACATTCCATGGGAGTGCCGGGCGGAGCTTTCTAGATCTCCTTTCCCATGGATTGCTAAGACGTCTCCTCAAGGGAACAAGTGGACACATTACAAGCCCCTAGGCACTTGAGAATCTTGTAGGGTCCACAATACCTTGGACTTAGCTTTTTACATTCCCCCAAGGATAGGGAGCTCCTCTTTGGAGTACGCGAATGAAGACTATATCACCTTCAACGATGGACCTGTCTTGACGTTTCAAGTCCAGTAAGCCTTTTGCCTATCCTTGGTGGCTTGGATGTCCTGTCTTATTGACTTGATTTGGACATCCATGTCTTCCAGCATCTTTTTTGAAGCTTCAACCCTCAAGGTTGGATCCGAAAAGCTTAAAGGACTACGACAATCGTGCCCATACAATGCTTGAAAAGGGTTCATCTAAATGCTTTGTTGGTAAGAAGCATTGTAGGCAAACTCAACCAGCTCGTCAAATATTGAATCCACTTTTTGGGCTCGCGGCAACAATGTGCCCTTAGCATATCCTCAATAACTTGGCTGACTCACTCTATTTAACCATCGGTTTGGGGATGGTAAGCTGTACTAAAACAGAGTTAAGCCCCAATAGCCTCGAACATGGCCCTCCAGAAGTGTGATGTGAAGAGAGAGTCATGATCACTGATGATTCTTCTGGGTAACCCATGGAGTTTGAATATCTCCTTGATGAATAACCTTGCAATGTTTGAGGCTTTATAATTTATCTTAACATGGATAAGATGTGCAACCTTGGTAAGCATATCTACCACAACCATAATGGAGTTGTATCCTCCCTGAACTTGGGGCAGGCCAACAACAAAGTCCATACTAATGAATTTCCATTTCATTTGGGGAATGTCAAGTGGTTGCAATTTCCCTAGCATTTTGACATGTTCGACCTTAATGTGTTGACAAGACAAACATTTTGTGACATATTTGAGAATATCACCTTT
The DNA here is from genome assembly GCF_053477565.2 of Lygodium microphyllum. Classification (NCBI taxonomy): domain Eukaryota; kingdom Viridiplantae; phylum Streptophyta; class Polypodiopsida; order Schizaeales; family Lygodiaceae; genus Lygodium; species Lygodium microphyllum. The sequence continues at coordinate 89,981,566 of NC_141157.1, forward strand.
AAGCCTCTCCCAATAATAGCTCTTTGACTGCATTGAGGGTCTTGGCATAGCCAAGATGTCCTAAAAAAGGGGAGTCATGGGCTTCCCAAAGTATCTTCTGTTTGAGTGACTGGCTTGCCGGTATATATAATCTCGTTCTATAGTAGACAAGTCCACTATTGATAGAGAATTCTTGATATTTTGCCTGTAGCTTTGGGTCTTGATCCTTAATGGGTATCTCCCTTAGCAATTTCTGATAGGTTGGGTCATGGCATGCCTCTTCTTTAGCTAGCCCGAGAATTGGTTTATTTTGCATGGATACCTTTGTGGCTAGAGATCTGGCTGTTGATGGATCTTGCAAAATCAGAGAATTCGAAAATTCATTGTGACTGAGTGCATCGGCAACTACATTCTCCTTTCTAGGCCTGTATTTGATTTCAAAATCATATTCCTAAAGCACTTCAATCCATCGATGTTGCCTCATGTTGAGCTCAGTGTGGGTAAAAATCCATTTAAGAATTTTCTGATCTGTCACTAGGGTAAACTTGTTACCTAGCAAGTAGTGTCTCAAAAGCTTGAGAGCATGGATGACAGCCAACAGCTCGAGATCGTGGGTAGCATAGTTCCTTTCATGGCTCTTCAGTTTCCTTGAAGAGTATGCTACAGAATGACCTTCTTACATAAGCACACATCCTCAGGCAAGTGTGCTAGCATCAGTTATCACTTCAAAGCTCTTACTAAGCTCTGGAAGTTTCAGGATAGGTGCTGATACCAAGCTTTGCTTTAGTTTATCAAAGCTAGTCTGTTCAGCTGGTGTCCAAACAATTGACACTTGCTTCTTTAGTAGATTAGTTAGAGGCGTTGTAATCAACGCATAGTTTTTTATAAAGACCCTGTACCATCCTGTCAACCCAAGAAAACTATGTATTTCTTTGAGAGTTGTTGGTATTGGCCATTCTAGAACGTCTCTGACCTTGGCCAGATCTACTGAAATTCCTTCCATTAATACAATGAATCCTAGATATTCAATCTGTCGCTTGAAAAATGCACACTTCTTCTTCTTAGCATAAAGCTTGTGTGCCCTCATTGTTTCAAGAACAATGTGAAGTTGGGGTTTGTGATTTTCTTCCTATTTGGCGTAGACTACGATATGGTCAAACAAAACGAGTACAAAGTCATCAAGATAGGGCCTAAAGATATCTTGCATTAGCCTATTGAAGGGAGCAGGAGCATTTTTCAGCCCAAATGACATGACCAGGAACTCAAAGTGTTCATATCTTGTGCTGAATGCTGTCTTCGAGATATCTTCTTCCTTGATCCTTATCTGATAATGTCCAGACCTGAGATCAATCTTGGAGAAGATCTTCGCACCTTCAAGACGGTCAAGAAGTTCATCTATTCTTGGAATGGGGTATTTGTTCTTAATGGTAGATTGATTCAACCCTCTGTAGTCAATGCATAGCCGAAGTATTCCATCTTTCTTCTTCTGGAACGACACTGGAGCTCCCCATGGTGAACTGCTAGGATGGATGTAGCCTTGATCTAACGGTTGCTTGAGTTGCTCCTTTAGCTCAATCGCTTCCGGGATGGACATTCTATATGGCCTCTTTGCAATTGGTGCAGCTCCAGGTGCTAGCTTGATTTCGTAATCGACTTCCGTTACTTATTGGCTTGGTCTGCACCTTCTGTATTATGGGTGCAGCTTGAATGAGTACGTCTTGAAGGTTTGTTGGGCACATTGATTCCATGTGGGTGTTTATAGATGGGTTTAATCCAGCACAAAAATTTGACACCTATTGTGTCATATCCATCTGTGGCGCGTACTTTAGAAGAGAGACAAATTTTGAATGGTAAGCATCAAGAGATAGAACAAGGTGCTTCAGTTCATAGAACTCATTCATCTTCTGCGTGCAGTAGACAAGTGGTAGATATCTCCCTCGCAGAGCTTTCTTAAGTTTCTCCCAAGTATCAAACCCTTTCGAGATCCCTTGTCTCTGCACTATTGTTTCCAGCAAAGTCTTGCTTCACTCGTAAGCTTCAACATGGCGAGCATAGCTTGGTTAGCGGGTGCCATACCTGCTGCTTGGAAGTAATCCTCTATGGATTCGATCTAGATCTCGGCATCAGTTTGGACGGTTCTCCCCTTACCATCGATTCTGGTGGCATGATTTGTTTGAGAAGAAACTTCTTCTCGTGAAGTGCAACTATACTTGGTGTAGGGGTCGGACTAGGAATCTGCACTTGAGGTTGTACCTAGACAATAAGATTCTTTACGTTAAAAACTTGCTAACATTTCTTTCATTACATTCCATGTCCAATTCAACTTTTAGCCAAGTGACCTAATCACTTAACTTCTTTACCAACACTCACAGCCATGACAGACATTGATAAAAAAGTCTATTTCATTCATATGGACATAGCCTTTTCGAGTATAATTATTTTTGGGAAGATGGAACAAGCTGATACATCAATTTGGGGAGAATAAGATTGTGTTACATTTAGCTATGGGAACCGAGTAATAATATGGATTGGGGTCATGGGTTTTTAGGAATTGATAGGTCATAGGAAGATTAGGGTATCCTTTCCTTTGATAGCCGTTCTTCTCATAACATCCCAACACCTTGATTCTCTCAATAGGGATTATTCAAGTCACTTCCTCGTACACATACTTGTTTTGCTTAACCTTTCGACCGCCGACATGTAGGGTTCCGTTTGCGTGAGCCTCAACAAAGATGAATAGCTTCACGATCTTTAAGTCCTCCATGCACTTGATTCTCTTCAAGTTGGTTCGAAGGTACGCAAGTCGGTGGGCAGCTATGTAATAAATTCTTGAATCACCCATCCATCTCCGTTCCACGTACAAGGGTAAAGGGTTGTAGATGCGGTCTAGGATATTCATCATATCGAGCCTCCGTCAATAATTTGGAGAACGCATCACAATCATAAACAAACTTGGAACACCAAGAGTTTGTTCCATGCTTCGCGACTCTGCAGGTCAGCATCAATAAATAAGTAAGGAAATGTTCTTAACAGCAACATTTACTCTACTTCTCCTCATTAAGTTTTCTCATAAGTATTAGATCCTCGTTGGTTCCAACTGTAACATGTCCACATGTCCACTTGTAGGACATGTCTTAGTAGCCCATCGCGAAGAGAGTCCCGAAAGTGCCGCCCGACAATCCCACGGAATGTCACGGAATTTATGATCTAGGTATTCCTGAGTTTGCCACAAAGCGAAAGCGTTCGGGCTGTTCCTACTTAGGATCAACCTGAATTAGGGTTTCCCTAATGGTCAAGCTCCTCGGAGGTAACTACCGTTGAGCCCTAGACGAACTACTTTACGCAAAAACATGAGGGTCGAAGCAGATTTATACTGCACTTGGTTCAAGGAGAATGGGAAGCGAGAGGGATGCAAAGCTCGACCTCTCTGCCATAAGCCATAGTCCCATTCCGTTCCCCTAAAATAGTATAAATCAGGACTCTAGCTTTCTAGATTCTAGGTCATCATTATCTTGCTATCAATTCCATTGAGAAAAGTTCCCGGCCAACCGGGACTACCCTTCCGTAGGACAGACCCATGATCACCTCCACCGCACTTTCCTCATGGTGATTTAGTTATCTAATTACCTACCATATTTAATTTGACAAGAAAAAACAGCTTTCTTAATTATCCAATCAATCATCGATTCCTACACGTAACTTAAGCACTGACATAGAAAAACAATGTCAAAAAAGTTCATTTTCAACATTTGATCTTTATTTATCAGTCTTTGGAATACATCATATAATCCAGCCCGAAGGCTATTCCATAATCCGTTCGAAGACAATTCTAGCAATCCTCAGGGATCGCTATTCCAAGTTTCTGCCCATAGACTAGTATGCAGGCCTCGAGATCTAATCTCGAGTCATGTCGGCCTCTTGTGCAGTGTTTGGAGGCAAGGGATTTATGGCCAGAGCCCCCTTGGCATCCAAGTGTCCTCCTGTTGTGGCACCCATGGAGAGACCTCTGGGGGTGGGTTCGGTCCACTTACCCGGCGCAGCTAACAACCCCCTTGGATAGGGTCACGTAGACAGTCGGGGGTAACTGATACTGCCTCTCCCTCCAGGCTTTTAACCTGAAGAATTAGTTATTTTTCGACATTAGTTCCTTGAGCAAAGAAGTACAAACAGTGCTCCTAAGTATACAATCACAATCATTGAAGTGGTTGTTTGTACAACCAACTACTAAGGTGTAAATCCTTCTTTCGGAATACATCCAGCATTCGATCCGGGATCAATTGCGACTTGGCAAGATCCCAAGGGTTTCGTAAGCCTAGTTTCTTTTTTACCCTTTATCCTTGGGTTAGGGTTTATACCCTGTTAACCCAAATTAACAAATACCTAAGGTTTCCTTACATTAAGGTCACTAAATCCTGGACAACCCCGTTGTCCTCACTTGATTGGTCAATTGCTTGCTAGGCAATTCATAATTACCCTAACTTGGCAAATCATCCTCAAAGAAGGCTGATGAAGCAGGATGACTAATCATCCTCTTGTAAATTAAACTTATACTTAGAACCTACCAACCTTGTTCTAAGGAGTGGCAATACTATTTTGTGATTTAGTTACAAAAATCATGCGACGCTGCAACTTCTTGCACGAGATAAGTGTCGCACCTAACTTGCAGGGCCATTTCTCCCATCGCACGGTATCCCTTCGTCAAGAATACCTTTGGTCAAGATGTTTGGAATGTCCCCTTGACCCAACCCAACCCTTGTTAGATATGATCAATGCCCCACCCTCATTAGGTGCTACCAATGATCCATGGTGCTCAAAGTTGTAAGGCCCCCATTATGAGGAGAAGCCAAATGTGAGCCCGGACATTGGTTGAGTCCTGACTTGTATATCAGATGAGGTCTATGTGACCGGATGGCAAAAAAAGGTGACTGTTGTGGGTCTAATCTTTGGGTTAGACGGAGTGGTTAAGCTGGTAGCAACTCGAGGCACATTGCATTGAGTTGCGTGGTAAGGGAGTTAAAAGGGGCCCCTATTGTGGGGTCCGGGGGCCGCGGAAGCGGCCCCTGGCTGGGGGGTCCCAGGGGGGCCAGCGGCCCCCCTGGCGGGGGTCCGGGGGCAGCGCCCCCGGCCCGATGGTAAAGGGAATATTCCCTGGAATATTCCCTGGCCGACTAGTGGAGGCTCATATGGTAGGTCGGTCAGCAGGCCGACCTAACGACCTTCGCGGGCTATAAAAGCTAAACCCCTTCGCAGCCATCTTACACTTATCTTTCACCCAGTCAGAGTTGTTGTTCCAGCTAGCCTTAAGCTCTTCACCTATCTTCTGTCTAGATCGCCATCTAAGCTTCATTCATTGGAAGCGCACGGGTGGACAGAGCCATCTTTGTATCAGTTGTTTGGAGTTAAAGAATTTTACTGATTCTCCTCTTATCTGTTGTGTACTCTCTATCTCTTTCTCAGATTCTGTTCGCTGCGCCGTGTAATATTTTTACATGGTATCAGAGCCCAGGGGGCTCTAGAGATCGGAGAGCGTGCAAGAGGCAAAGGCTTCAACAGCAAAGAGAAACGATGTCGACTCCGGGAAGCAGTTCTGGCGCATCCGGAAGCGGTGCAGGAGGTGGTGCTGCTGTACCGGCTATTCAAACACTGAGGATTCGTCCACCAACCTTCAGCGAAGGCAAGTTAGATGGTACAAACTACACCTTGTGGAAGTTCAAAATTACTACTATCCTTGATTCTTATGAGCTTCTGGAGACTGTGCTGGGGACTGACGCAGAACCACAGCCTACCCCCGACCCATCAAATCCTAGTGTGATGATTCCTCCGAATGCAGATCTTCTACGAGCTTGGAAACGAAGGAATGCAGATGCATTGTGTGCCTTAGTTACAAGCTGTTCTGACAGTGTTTTGACTCTGATTCAGCATACAACCAAAGCGTCGGAGGCTTGGAATGTACTAAGGAGTCAGTATGAAACACGAAACCAAACAAGGATTCAAAACTTGGAGAATCAACTAGCAGCGGAGAAGTTTGCTGAAGGAGAGACGGTTGAAGCATTCATCACTCGGATTAAGAATCTACGCGACCAGATGGCTGGCGCTGGGATACAAAAGACTAGCGAAGAGCTAGCTCGGAGGTGTCTTCGGATTTGTCCACAAAAGTTTGATGGACTAGTAACTGCCCTTAATACTCAGGTGAGACCTCAAGCTTTGACTTTTGAGGAGTTTTGTGCATTATTAATGGAGGAGGAGTTGAGGCTGAAAGCCCGAGAAGGAAGCAACAATGGAGATGCTGCATTCTCTGCCAATGCAAAAGGCAAAGGTGTTTCCTCCACCAAAAATGATGGTGACAAAAAGAAGAAGGGCGGCAAGAAGAAGTTTCAAGGAGAGTGCTTCTACTGTAAGAAGAAAGGACATGCAATTGCAGATTGTCGTGTCAAGAAGGCAGATGAAAAGAATGGTACCCTTAAAAGTAAAGGGAAAGAGACAGCCAATACGGCTGAAGCAGAGTTGGAATTATTCATGGCGACCATTGAGGAAGTGTGCTCCTCGGCGCAAGAAGAATCTACCACTGACTCTTGGGTGTTGGATAGTGGGGCCTCCCGTCACATGACCAACAAGAAAGGTCTATACAGTTCTATGGAGCCTCTACAAGAATCCATCACTGTGACGGTTGGAAATGATGCTAAATGCCCTGCTGCGGGCACAGGTACTATTTCTTTTGTTGCTGCAAATGGTGAAGTCAAAAAGCTTTCAAATGTGTTGTATGTTCCCGAAATCAGGAGAAATCTCTTATCAGTTGCTGCCATAACTGATCTTGGTCATGAAGTGAGGTTCAAGAAGACAGGTGCAGAAATTATTGATAGTGCTGGCACAATTGTTGGCAAAGGAGAAAGAAGGAACAACCTGTATGAGCTAAGTGCTCTTACAGCCACCGCTGGAGTGGGCACAAGTAAGCTTTGGCATGAAAGGTTTGGACACATCGGATTTGCAGTATTGAAGGAGATGCAAAAGCAAGGTATGGTTGCTCACCTACCTACAATAACTGAATTGAAGGAACCATGTGAAGCTTGTATGATGGGCAAGCAACAGAGAAAGGCATTTCCACAAGAAAGCAAGAATAGAGCACATGCTCCTCTAGAGTTGGTGCATGCTGACTTGTGTGGTAAGATGCCTACACAGGCCTTGGGGGGATCTTCTTATTTTATGTTGATTGTCGATGACTACAGTAGGAAGATGTGGGTGTACTTCCTTCGTGATAAGGCTCAAGCTTTTGGTAAGTTTAAAGAATGGCTAATACTTGTTGAGAATGAAACAGGGAAAAGTGTGAAGAAATTTAGAACAGATGGTGGTGGTGAGTTCAACTCAAAGGAGTTTGAAGGCTTTTGCAAGAGCAAAGGGATCAAGCGTCAATTGACGACGCCTCACACACCTCAGCAGAATGGTGTTGTGGAACGCAGGAATCGTACCATTGTGGAGATGGCAAGATGCATGCTAAAGGGCAAGGGATTGCCTAACCATTTTTGGGCTGAAGCTGTTAATACTGCAGTCTACATTCTAAATCGGAGCTACACAAAGGCTCTCAAGGGAAAAACACCTCATGAGGCTTACACTGGTAAGAAACCATCTGTTTCACATTTCAGAATTTTTGGATGTGAATGTTATGCACATGTTCCAGATGAGAAGAGAAACAAGTTACAACCAAAAAGCAGAAAATGTATCTTCTTGGGTTATAGTGATGAGCAGAAGGCTTACAAGTTATATGACCAAGAGGCAAAGAAGATCATCGCGAGCCGTGATGTGGTGTTCAAGGAGGAGCCGCATACAGTGGAGGAGGAGAAGGCAAGGTCTTCCACTTTATCATCAAGCGAAGAAGTAGTCCACTATGAACCTGTCCCGAGAGCTATCCCTATCCTTAAGGAGGAGGAAGCATCATCTTCAGATGATGAGGAAAAAGTTCACCAACCTGACATCACCCCACCGGAAAAGCCATTGCCGCGCTGGGTGAAGCAGCTCTATGACCACAATAATCCTATGCCTGCATCTGTTGAGGAGAAGGCAGACGGACCAAGGAGGTCTCAGAGAATAGAGGAGCAAAGGAGGGCTTCTGCTCACATAGTCAACATGGCCTTGATGGTTGAGATTATGAGAGAAGTAAAGGAGCCAACTGACTTAGAAGAAGCACTTGCAGATCCATCATGGAAGGCTGCTATGCAGGCGGAGTATGACAGCATAATGAAGAATGACACTTGGGAGCTAGTGGATCGGCCAGCAAAGCGGAAGATTATTGGCACCAAGTGGATCTGGAAGGTAAAGTACAAGGCTGATGGTACCTTAGAAAAGTACAAAGCTAGACTGGTTGCCCAAGGATTTTCACAAGTTGAAGGGTTTGATTTTCAAGAGTCATTTGCCCCAACTGCCAGAATGACCACTATTCGCACGGTACTTGCAGTGGCTGCCCACAAGAAGTGGCCAGTGTACCAAATGGATGTTAAGTCAGCGTTCTTAAATGGTGACCTCAAGGAGGAGGTGTACGTGGCTCAGCCACCAGGGTTTGAGGCCCCCCATTCTGAGAACAAAGTGTGTAAACTGAAGAAGGCATTGTATGGGCTGAAACAAGCCCCCAGAGCATGGTACCAACGGATAGATAGGTTCTTTTTAAACCTAAACTTCAAAAGATGTGCCTCAGATGCTAACTTGTATGTTTACAGGGATGGTAAAAAGTCTGTAGTGATTGTCCTATATGTGGACGACCTTCTTATTACAGGTGACTATGAAGATATGATCAACCAAACTCGAAAGGCTTTGAGTTTTGAGTTTGAAATGACAGACTTGGGCTTGCTGCACTATTGTTTGGGGATTGAAGTCTGGCAAGAGCCAGGAAAGATCTTCATCTCTCAGAAGAAGTATGCATGGGAGATCTTGAAGGCATTTGGCATGACCGAGTGCAAGGAGATAGCTACACCTATGGAGGTGAATGTAAAGTTATCCGTTGAGGATACATCAGCACTAGCAGACATTGGGAGGTATAGGAGGTTGGTCGGCAGTCTAATCTACTTGTGTAACACCAGACCAGATATCAGTTTTGCTGTTGGTGTTTTGAGCAGGTTCTCAAACAAACCTCATGAGAGTCATTGGAAAGCTGGGATGCGGGTGCTCAGATACTTGAAGAAAACTCTTGACTATGGTATCACATACAGTTTCGGAACTTCTCTTGTGGGGAACTGTGACTCAGATTGGGCAGGAGACATTGATTCCAGGAAGTCAGTTTCTGGTTATTGTTTCTCTTTGGGTTCAGGAATTTTCTCTTGGATTAGTAAGAAGCAACCAACAGTGGCATTGTCTTCTACCGAAGCAGAGTACAAGGCAGCTTGTTTTGCTGCATGTGAGGCCGTATGGTTGAGAAGGATTCTATGGCATATGGGAGTGCAGGATGAAGAACCAACTGTGCTGAGATGTGACAATCAGAGTTGCATCGCCATTGCCAAAAATCCAGTGTTTCATGCACGCACCAAACATATAGAGATCCAGTATCACTATGTGCGTGATTTGATGGAGGATGGGATAGTGGAATTGGTCTACTGTCCAACAGAGGAGAATGGAGCAGATATCTTCACCAAAGCACTTACGAAGGATCTGCTTCAAGTTCATCTTCAGAGACTCGGCATTGGGCCGAGGAGATAGTTCACCTATGGGTGGACATTGAGGGGGGGTGTTAGATATGATCAATGCCCCACCCTCATTAGGTGCTACCAATGATCCATGGTGCTCAAAGTTGTAAGGCCCCCATTATGAGGAGAAGCCAAATGTGAGCCCGGACATTGGTTGAGTCCTGACTTGTATATCAGATGAGGTCTATGTGACCGGATGGCAAAAAAAGGTGACTGTTGTGGGTCTAATCTTTGGGTTAGACGGAGTGGTTAAGCTGGTAGCAACTCGAGGCACATTGCATTGAGTTGCGTGGTAAGGGAGTTAAAAGGGGCCCCTATTGTGGGGTCCGGGGGCCGCGGAAGCGGCCCCTGGCTGGGGGGTCCCAGGGGGGCCAGCGGCCCCCCTGGCGGGGGTCCGGGGGCAGCGCCCCCGGCCCGATGGTAAAGGGAATATTCCCTGGAATATTCCCTGGCCGACTAGTGGAGGCTCATATGGTAGGTCGGTCAGCAGGCCGACCTAACGACCTTCGCGGGCTATAAAAGCTAAACCCCTTCGCAGCCATCTTACACTTATCTTTCACCCAGTCAGAGTTGTTGTTCCAGCTAGCCTTAAGCTCTTCACCTATCTTCTGTCTAGATCGCCATCTAAGCTTCATTCATTGGAAGCGCACGGGTGGACAGAGCCATCTTTGTATCAGTTGTTTGGAGTTAAAGAATTTTACTGATTCTCCTCTTATCTGTTGTGTACTCTCTATCTCTTTCTCAGATTCTGTTCGCTGCGCCGTGTAATATTTTTACAACCCTTAACCCTACTAAACTGACAACGTTTGGCCCTAGGGTTTCCGAAGTCTCGAATTGATCTTTAGGATGAGGACCCTAGATCGTTCTTGCATAGATGTTTAACTAACCCTAACATTCCGTGAATGTGGGTAGGACCTTTGAGGTCAGAAATATTAAGTCGGTTTCCCGAGTGCGATACTAGGTAGAATTTTATCATGTCTTAGCTCTACCTAGCGCATTGAGGCAATCATCATTTGAGTTACACCATTACAAGGGATTTACCTAATTGATCTAATTGTCTTGCAATAAGAGGTGTCCTTTCCTTAGAGATGCAAATGCTTCCCCTAAAAGATGTAAATAATTACAAGATATAACATTCCATGCAATTATGCAAATTCAAAAACCATAGACTTTTTCCTTCTATGCAGCTATAAGATCTATAATGATCGTTATTTTTCCTTGCCTATATCAGTGCTAACTCATATAAAAACCTATGTTGATGCAACGAAATTAGAGCTTTAATAATTTTGATAAAGATGAGTTCAAATTTTGGCAAATGACTCCATGCATGAGCGAATACCACGAGTCCAACATTAAGGTAATCCTTCCTTTAGCACTTAATCCGTCTCAAAATGAACTATCATCACATGCAATTTACAAGTTCGTAAAATTCCTTTCCATACATTTCGACTATTTTGGACAACATTCAATAGGCGTCTAGGATTATCTCATGCACGAGTCATGATTAGGAAGTTATTACCTAAGTGCATTAGCGCTGCTCTTTTCCGCAAGGCAATCTAGGATGCATTCAGACAAATCCATGTTTTTAACCTATGCAATATGCGTTCAGGATTGCAACTTGGAAGTGCAAGCAATTTCAAATGCATGACATGCACTAACTTCGTAAACGAATGAAAAAATGCATTTAAATTTTCCTAAAAACCATCATGCTTAACGCATCCCCTCTCATGAAAGAATACAATTGGAACCTGAGGTAAGGACTCGTAGCATTCTCCACGTGTGTGCACCTTGCATCTTTATCTTTGGAGCCATTTATGTAGTGTATTTTGTCACAGCAACTCCCCTTGGGTCACTCCTACGTATCGAATCTACTTTTGTCCGATATCTCCTCCTTCCGTGTGGGACACAGGCCTTGGAGACTTGGTTTTAAAACCCCGGGGAAGGCATGGGAGAACAGGGCTTATGAGAGCGAAATTTAGGTGACGGGAAGTGCTTAAAAATAGCTAAAAATTATGATTATCAAGGAAAAAATGTTCACTGTCAAAGGCGAAAATTTATGAATATCAAGGGAAAAATATTCACCATCAAAGGCGGAAAATTATGAATATCAAGTGAAAAATATTCACCGTCAAAGGCATCGGCTCGATCTAGGACGATTTTAAGCGTCAAGCAGTCGACGTGCGCCCAAGTGACATGTCCGGATTTTTAGTAATTTTTCTATCAGTTGGGACGGGATACGGGAGCTGCAGGCCTGTCCGGGATGCCGAGACGGATGCCCAGAATTTTACAGCATGACAATCGGAGCCCGGACGAGGTAGATAGCCAAAAACCGGCCGGGACACCCAAAAGAGTGGCCAAATTGGAGAAGTGAAGAGGCATGGTAAGTGGGGGGGGGTGCCCTTTGGCTCCCCACCCCCCTAATTTTTTCATCGTGCCCAAGGAAGTGCCGTGCACAGACCCGCGTGAAAAAAACAGCGCCCCCCCTCAAATCGAGATGCAGGCTGTAAAATAAGCCATGGATTCAATCATAGTAGGCAACAAGATTCAATCTTCGCTACGCATCGCTCCAATTCACGCGAGGAATGGCAGCCTGTAGAGGGAGAGAGAAAATCAGTCTTTCTCTCTCCTCCCTCTCTCTCCTCTAAGAGGGAGTTCATGTGGGAAGAAGAAGGAAGAAGAAAGAGTGATGGAGGCTTGTCCGGCATGGATCGGATTGCTCCACGGGCTGTAAATGGTGACTTGTGATCGTCATGAGCATGAAGTGCTGCTGATTTTCAGATTTGCAGCCATGGACATGAAACCCGAAACACGCAAATAAGCGGTAATTCAATTTTTTCAAAGGAAATTTGAGATTTTATGGCTTTTGATTGATAAAATGTTGTTCATGTGGGCTAAAAATTGTTTATATTGCGGTTTTCCATGAGTACTTGTTGATCATAATCATAAAATCAGAAAAATATGCATCTTGTGGTCCAAAATAATACACTAAAATACGTAAAATATGGAAAATCAAGGGAAAATGGTGTTTTTGGGCATAAAAATGGAAAAATGAATAGGAACACTAACTAAATTTTCAATTTTGCTGCAAGAAGGAACTAAGGGCCACAGCCCATAACCTATTTTGAATTTTTAGTAATTAAATAATGTAGAAAACAAGGGAAAATACAAGGAAAATAGAGGAAAATCACTAAAAATAGGGGGAAAAATGCATTTTGGGTGCGGAAAATTAATGAAAATTGAGAACAATGTTTGTGAATGGTTGTGGGGACTGGAGCATGAGGATTTGCCTCAGTTCAACCCCACCTTCTTGTTCTAGTGTGTTTTCCCCGCTTGTTACACATAAAATGATGGCAAAATGCCTCATAAATCTATGCAACGATGCAATATTTAAACGGGGAAGGGTAGGAAAGTTGAAATATGTCTAAATGCTGTGTGAAATGATGGAAAAGTTACTGATTGCTATGCATAGCATTTAGGACGGAAAAGAATCATAAAATAAGAGCTTAGTAGCACGAGGATCACCTCGGTGCTAGGCCCATGCAACGAAGCACGAACGCTAGAGAAAGAAAACCATTAAAAGAATGTTTTTGCACTTGTGCACGATACTGTTTTGCTAAATGTTTGAGCACTAGGCATCCACCAAATGCATAGAGCGTGAAAAGAATTTAAAGGTATCAGGGACCAGCTCCTGGACATGCATTGCAATTGTTTTATTAGGACATGACCTACGTTGAGAGGCAGTGAGGTACCCATGCTGTAGGTAGATGTGGGTCCCAAAGGGGAAAGCAAGTGAGGAGAAAATGGTACACTCCTGGACACGCTTATTTGGTACCTTGAGCGACTTTTGTGCGAGGTGTCTATTTGTTGAGCGACGCACTAAGGGGCCAATCCGCAAGGTGTAGGAGAGTCGCAGAGGGTGGACGGCATTCAGCCATAGGAGGAACCCCATGTGTATGTGATTCGAGCCTTTTGGCTTTGTGAAAGGGACTCCCTCTGAGGAGTAGTGGGTGAGAGAAAAGTGGACTACAAACAACGTAATACAAACGCAATGTTTAGGAAGACAGAGATTTTGATAGACGCTCCTGGCCGCGAGGCTGAGAGGTTGTCTTGTGCGTAGTGACGAGGCCCGGCTAGTGCATGAGCCAGTGCCGGCCCGTTTTTAGGTCCATCAGTGGTGCGTCTACCGGGAGTCGCTTAAAAGTGGCGGTCCTCGAATCCTGGTTGTCTAGGAACCAACTAGCAGTTTATGCCAAAGGATACTGAGATTGATCCGTTATTCATTGATAAGCATCGTCTAGCAGAAATCCAAAAGCAAGAGAGAGACGAAAGAGTTAGGCGACGTGCTGAAATTTTTAGGAGATATTCCCCTAAGCGTAGCGGTGCTGAACCCTTACGAGGGAGTGGATCTAGTGGTCTTGGGGCCACACGTAGTAAGTTAGGAGAAGGTGGAAGCTCTAGTGCTCCCCTTTCTTCCATAAGCTAGTCTATATCAAGTGCGGGAGGTGTAACCCCCCCGTCCCCTATTCCTAGTGCAAATCCAATCCTCGTCATGGCGCAGCCTATTGCAATTCCAGCAGGAACGACGGATTTGCCGGCTCTAGGTAACCCGCTACCCATTTTTAATGGGCTAGTTGAGGAAGATGCGGAACTCCACATTAGGGAGTTTCAAAAGCTGATGTTTAACTGTCGCATTCAAGAAGAAGGACATTTAATGATGTTCTTCAACATGACTCTCAAAGGAGGACCGCTATATGGTATCATGGTTTAGAAGCCGGAACCATATTGAATATTGATTCATTTTATGGAGCTTTTCGAAGGGAGTTTGCCCCTAAAAGGGGTGGGCAATATTGGTTGCGTGTACTCAACGTGACCCGCCAAGAACCACACGAGGATATTCGTGCTTATGCGAAGAAAATAAAAGAGGTTTTCCGTAAGTTGGACACCTCTATTCCTATCCCCGCAGCTGCCCAATTGCAATATTTCCTACATGGTTTGGACTTTAATATCCAATTGTAGTTGAGTAGTGTCCCCTTGGGGGATATAGATACTGCCATTACACGAGCACAAGAGGTGGAATCCCGACTACTAGCAGCCTATGCTTCTCGAGGCAATTCGAATATGGGTTTAGTATTGGGAAACAATATGGCAGTAGTGGCCAAGGGATAGCGATGGCTAACCCTAATGGGAGAGGGAACATGATACAGAATGTGTCTTTATTACCAGCTCCCCCTAGCATATCGATGCCTACGAGCGAAATGGCTTCAAATGGTGGAGGCCAGGCAGTTAATTCTAATACCATGCCTGTGGTTCAACAACCAATTCCTAATCGAATTGTTAGGCTGATGGAACGACAGGGTAATGATCAAGGCTACGAGTCGAGCGCTTCCAATATTCTTAGCGAGGTCAAGGACATGATAAAGAATTATACCGACATGATTATGGAGCAATATCGGCAAATAGCTATTGATGTCAACTTCCTTGAAAAACAACAAAATTTGATAGGAAGTAGATACCCAGATGAGGGTGCACCTTCGAGGTTTAGTTGCAAATGGTGTGGTGGGCAACACTATCCAAGAAATTGCCCAAATGTTAAGTGCGACATTTGTGGAAAATCCGGCCATTTAGCAGCTACTTGCTAGAGTAAGATCAGTTCCCTCCAGCGAGGTAGTCGGCAACCAGGGCCTGTTAATTATCGTGCCCAAGGAAATGATTCCCAGCGAGAAGATGGGCCTAAACAAATACTTCAACGACCAAAGACTACAGTGGAGGAGCTACCAAGTGGTAGTGGGGTTAGTTTGATTGAGGCTGTACGCGTTAATGATGCTGAAACCTCTAATTTGCGAGCTGTCCTTACAAGAGGTCAAAAGGGTAGAGAGGCCGACAAGGATAAGCCTGTCGACGGAAATCCTAAACAAGGCGATAAAGGAACGCAAGTTTTGGATCCTGCCATGGAAGGGGGACCTTTGAAGCCCGTAGAAAGTAAAGCCGATAAGGAACCACCAAAGAAGAAGGTGAAAGTTAAAAAAGAGGCAATAAAGCCGGTTCAGCGACCTAAAGAGCGGATGGTTTGGCGTGAAAAGTGAGCTCTATCAAACTATCATGAATTCGATTTGGCGAGCTCTCTTTGCTAAGTCAAGCCGGATGTGAATCTTTTACAGCTTATTAAGCTTTCCCCAGGAGTACGCAAAGAATTTAGAAAGATCCTACGTACCGAGTATATCGTAGAACCTTTGGGTATTGCGCGAGTTGGTGATGACTGGTTCGAGCATGCTGAGAAGCATTGCCCAAGGGTTGTAGCCTATGTCGATGGGATATTAGTAGATTATGCCATTGTCGACACGGGATCATCTGTTGACATTATGAGTTCTGAACTGATGGAAAGGTTGGGTCTTGCGATCCAGAAAGATACCTCCACAATTCTCAGAATGGCAGATGATAGTTTGAGACAGCCGGAAGGCTGCATTACTAAGGTCCATGTCACTGTTGCAAATGTAGAATGCATGTTGGACTTTAGGGTGATTCGTTTTGCAGGCCATCCAAGTTACCAAGTATTACTCGGACGACCTTGGATCTTGCAAGCGGACTGCCAAGTAGATATACCCGTCGGTCGACTGATATTCGGTAGGGGTGCCCAGCGTGTGGTGGTTGATGCTTATCCTGAGTCCCCGCAGAGTCAGAGAGCTCCTCTATCTTCTACAGAATTGGAGACATTAGAAGATTTATATGCCAGTGAGACATCATCGAGTGGTGAGTCCAAAGAGGGATCCACCACGGAAGACATCTATCAGATCACTTTGAACGAGCCGATAGAGGGCCAAGATTGTATAAGAGATGCAGATGTTATCAAGCTAGACCTTGGTACGCCTGATGATTCGCAGCCAATCAAATTAGGTTCTATGCTCAGCACAACAGAAAGGGAGGACTATGTGGCCTTGATCCAGGAATCCCGTGATATCTTTGCCTGGAGTTATGATGAGTTGAGAGGCATTCCTCCTAGTCTTGCTGTTCATACAATTCCGTTGAAAGAGGGCAAATGTCCTGTACGACAAAAAGTAAGGCGTATGCCTTTTGAATTGAGGGACGGGCTGTTTGAAGAGTTACAGAAGCTTCGAAAAGCGGGTTTGATTTTTCATGTGCAACACACGGAATGGTGTTCGCCGGTTGTGATAAGAAAGAAGAAGAATAATCAAATCCGATTATGTGTAGACTTTAGGGAGCTGAATAAGCAGACAGTTAAGGACTACTACCCGTTGCCATTTATTGACCAGATTTTGGATCAATTAGTGGGTAGGGAGATATATTCGTTCATGGATTGCTTTGCAGGATACAACCAAATGGCAATTGCAGAAGAGGACAAGTTGAAAACAACTTTAATCACTGTATTTGGTACTTTTGCGTACCATGTGATGGCCTTTGGTTTATGCAATGCGCCTGGTTCATGGCAACGAACAGCAGATAAGACATTCGGTGACATATCCCCTGAAGAATTGAAGGTCTTTATTGATGACTTAGGGGCCACCACCGTGAGGGGAAGGCAGCTGATCATTTTAAGAAAATGCTTTGAGCGTTGTAGACAATTTTTCATCGCTCTAAACCCACGGAAGTGTGTTTTTGGAGTACCTTATGGGCTATTGCTGGGTCATGTAGTTAGTTCGGTAGGAATTGCGACAGACCCCGAGAAAGTCAAAGTTATAGTTGCCATGGGTCCACCACGCACTCCGAAGGAAGTTCATAGCTTTCTTTCTTCGGTTGGTTATTACCGTAGATTCATAAACGTGTTGGCAGAAAGAACGTTGCCACTTACAAATTTATTGTCCTTTAGCTGTTCGTTTGTATGGGGCGACCCTTGTAAGATAGCATTCGAGGATGTGAAATAGGAGCTAGCAAGAGCGCTCGTTTTAAAAGCACCTAAAAGAGGTGAGGTGTTCTATATATTCTCAGCAGCCACCATGTATAGTATCAACTGCTATTTAGCCCAAATTTGGGAAGAGAAGTGGTACCACCTGATTGCTTTTGCCAGCCGGAAGCTGGAGGTATCCGAAATCAATTATACTTACATGGAGAAGTTGTGTCTAGCGATGGTCTTTGGGACCAAGAAATTCAGGCATTATATTCTCTATGAGAAAGTCGTGCTTTATACGAAGGCGGAGGGGCTTCGATTATTGATGAATAAGCTACATCCGCCTGATCGTCTAGCGAAGTGGTTAATCACTTTGCAGGAATTTGATTATGAAATCAAGAGTAAGCCACCAAGGTTGCAAGGCATCGTGGAATGTCTAGTGGACTTTGGGGAGCCGAAAGAATCTATGGCTGAAGGTAGTGACATGGAGTTGTTATTTAAAATAGATACGGCATCTATTCCCTCCTGGTACGCTGCAATAACGCATTATTTATCAACGGGAGAGGCGGGATCCGAATTATCTAAAGCTAAGAGAAGGAAAATTAAGCAGCAAGCATTAAAGTTTGCTTTGATCGTAGGTACATTATATCGGCAAGGGGTTGATGACATCTATCGCCGATGTGTGATGCGTGACGAGGTGCCATTCATTTTGGAAGAGTGCCATGATTCTGCTTGCGGTGGCCATTTTGCTGGACGGCTTATAGCACAAAAGGCTCTAAGAGCAGGTTATTGGTGGCCGGCCATCTTCCAGGATGCGTTTGCGTATGTTAAGAGATGCGATATTTGTCAACGACATGATAGTCGAGAGAATAGGAAACGACCACTCAACCCTATTATGGCGATACTTCCATTTGAGAAGTGGGGAATAGACTTTGTGGGTCCTATTACTCCGTCGTCGACTACGCAAAAGAGGTATATCATTGTAGCAACTGACTACTTCACAAAGTGATCAGAAGCATGTGCAACAAGGAAAGATGATGCTAAAGAAACTGCTAGTTTCCTTTTAGAGGAGATAATATGCCGTTTTGGTCCACCGAAAGAATTAGTGTCGGACCGCGGAACCCATTTCCTGAATAAGGTGATCAAAGGTTTGATAGAGATGTGGCAAGTCAAGCATAACAAGACAACCCCATATAATCCGCAAGCCAATGGGCAAGTTGAAAGCACCAACAAGCAGCTTGTGGGCATCTTGTCCAAAATTGTATCGGAAAAGAAACGGGATTGGGATAAAAAGTTATACGTGGCAGTGTGGGCCTACAATACGACTTTCAAACGAACCACTGGCCATACCCCGTTCAAGTTAGTATATGGGGAGGAGTGTGTCTTGCCTTTAGAGATTGAGCTGCCGACTATTCGGTTTGCCATCAATCATTCTTTGAGCGATGAAGATGCACTTTTTGAGCGCTTGACGACACTGGCACATTTAGATGAGCTTAAACTGTAGAGTTTATTGCACCAAGAAGTGGCAAAGCGCCGAATGAAACAGCTACACGACCTTAAAGCCAAGAAATACACCTTCAAGAAAGGGTAGCTTGTTCTGTATTATGACGCACAACGTGAATTATTTCCAGGCAAGCTAGAGCCCAAATGGGATGGGCCCTATAGGATCGCTAGAATAGGAAAGAATAAATCCACAATTTTGTTAGCTGACCTTGAGGGGATAGAATTTAAAAATAAGGTTAATCTTAATAAGATTAAACCTTATTATTTCTGATTGCACTAATGCTATGACTGCCTTGCAGGTCTAGGCGCGATCGATCAAATATCTGTAAGGAAATCGTGATAGAGGTTGATGGGTCGTTTGATCCCTTATTTAGAACACCCATATTTAGAACAGAGGTATCATCAGGAAAAGCTCATTTGGTGGAGCAAAGGATACAAGGTGATTGAGCAAGAAGGCAGGACATTTATTTGGGAGATCAAGGTCTTTTGCCATCACTACCTACAAATTTTGACGAGCATCCCTGTTGAATTCAATGATGATGGCGGGATGGAGCCTACAATCCACCCGTTGAATATGCTAAATTTCGATTACCATAATTACGAGTAGAGTTCTGGATGGTGGGATATGTAAACCCTTTATGGACGTACACTTTGTACTTTGATGGGGCGTCTAGGGGTGCATGCAAAAAAAGAAGTGTAGGAGTTGTCATCCGAGACCCACGACGACGCATTGTCATGAAGTTAGCCGCTTATCTCGGGGTGAATTTCACCAATAATATGGCATAATACAAAGCCCTGATTATGGGTTTGAACATTGCAAAGAAGGGTGGTATCTGCCAGTTGTTGGTGAAAGGGGACTCTCAGTTGGTTTTAAATCAACTCAATGGGACATACATGGTACGAAACCCCATCCTTTGCATGTACCATCATACCGCCATAGCCCTACTAGACGAATTTGATAGAGTGTCTTTTCAGCTGATTCCACGGAATTGGAATCAGTTTGCCAATTCATTGGCTAATTTCGCGTATGAAGAAGACCTCTTCTTTAATTGTGGCCCTTGTCCCGATATATCTATTGATGGTGAGACAGGACCTGGTCGTTTGTGGGATATGCTATCTGAACATGCCCTCTTTGGCAAACGATGGTTGATCTGGGTGATGCAGAGGGTAAGCGAGACTCATCTACCTTTATTATCTTGGACCCATAGATTGATTAGACGACATGTGATGCGAACACCTCTTGCGATATACGCAGGAGGGATGGGTCATAATCTAATGCACCTAGTTTAGGGCTACGAGCCTCTATTCCCCTGGGCATGGTATGCTTTGATGTCTATCATGGTTGTTTCCAGGTGGATGTTATGCGTAGTATTGTTTGACTTCATTAGGCCAAGAGGGCCGATTCAGTTTTGTAGCAAAGTCAAGTTTCATTTCATTAGGCCAAGAGGGCCATTTCCTTGTCTAGTGCGGGTGCGTTTAATTGGGTTTTTGTTTTGTGTTGTGCTGGATAGGTTTCGTGGTTAGTGGAATTTGTGGAGCCTGGAGGAGCCTTTGCTGCGATGAAAGCTTCTTGTGGCCAATCCAGGTGATATTTCTCCTTTACGAGTACTTTTCTTTCCTATTATATGTGTCTTTGTACTTGTCAAGGGGATACATTTTTGTTGGGGACCGGCAACCAAGGCATGAAGTCCCAGGTTTAGGCTATGTATGTTTGAGGGAGATCGGAGTAGTCATTGCCTCCTATAAAGACATTGTCAGGCATCGAAAGTCCTGTTTTAGAAGCAAGTCCTAGTGGCCCTGTTCTGATAGCCTGCTAGGCAGCCGTTCTAGGAATTCTTGTTAGTAGTGAGGCAGTTAGAGAAGCCTGCCAGAAGATAATAATAATGATGCCAAGAAATCCTGAACATCCTACAAGATGACTATAAATACGAAGGTGTGTAAAAAGGGGTTCTAACCCCTATCCCAAGAAAAGAAAAGGGATGAAAATGTGTAAGTAGTTGATCATTGCTTTGCGAAGGCCTGGTAGGTTCCTGGGGACGAATCAAACCCGGGGCGGATACCTTGTCTTCCTAGGGGTGGCTTCTTGCCAAATATAATACCAAAACAAGGAAGGTTGGAGCGAAAATAAAAGTGAGCGTTAGAAAAGGATTAAGTGTCGCCTTGCGAGGGCTTGGTAGGTTCTTGGGTGCCGAGACAGGTCCTGAGGCCAATGCCCTGTTCTCCTTGGGTCACTATGCTCAGCTCCCTCCTTTTTACATGCCCAAGTATGTTACTAAAATAAAAACCCTAAAAGAAGAAATGTACTGGAAGAAAATACTCCTTGATCAGGCTATAGGAGTCCTCGCCTAGTAGGAGCTCCTCGTTGCATTGTCTTTAGTTGGTAAGTAGTTCAGCCTACCACTTAGGGCAACCTCTTTGACAGGTTTTTTAGTTTGGCTGTGTTGGAGCAGTTGGTTAGCGACTCACTTCGGATCTTCTATTAGATGATGCTAGGCCTACTCCTTGTGGATGTCATGCCTTGGTTCTGTCCAGGGGTAGGGGAAGCATTGTGCTGAGTTTTATTATATATTTGTTTTGTATCAGTTTGATGCTTCTTTGGTTGTTTATGTGCAGATATGTTCATGGATTCGACGGGCTGAGTTGCCCTATCTCATGGTCGCCAATGAGAGTGGAATTTAGGTGACCGGAAGTGCTGAAAAATAGCTAAAAATTATGAATATCAAGGGAAAAAAATTCACCGTCAAAGGCGGAAAATCATGAATATCAAGGGAAAAATATTCACCGTCAAAGGCGACGGCTCGATCTAGGACGATTTTAAGCGTCAAGCAATCGACGGGCGCCCAAGTGACACGTCCGGATTTTTAGTAATTTTTTTGTCAGTTGGGACGGGATACGGGAGCTACAAGCCTGTCCGGGATGCCGAGACGGACGCCCAGAATTTTACAGCACGACAATCGGAGCCCGGACGAGCTAGATAGCCAAAAACCGACCGAGACGCCCAAAAGAGTGGCCAAATTGGAGAAGTGAAGAGGCATGGTTAGTGGGGGGGGTGCCCTTTGGCTCCCCACCCCCCTAATTTTTTCATCGTGCCCAAGGAAGTGCCGTGCACAGACCCGCGCGAAAAAAACGGCGCCCCCCCCCTCAAATCGAGATGTAGGTTGTAAAATAAGCCATGGATTCAATCATAGTAGGCAACAAGATTCAATCTTCGCTCCGCATCGCTCCAATTCACGCGAGGAATGGCAGCCTGTAGAGGGAGAGAGAAAATCAGTCTTTCTCTCTCCTCCCTCTCTCTCCTCTAAGAGGGAGTTCATGCGGGAAGAAGAAGGAAGAAGAAAGAGTGATGGAGGCTTCTTCGACATGGATCGGATTGCTCCATGGGCTGGAAATGGTGACTTGTGATCGTCATGAGCATGAAGTGCTGCTGATTTTCAGATTTGCAACCATGGACATGAAACCCGAAACACGCAAATAAGCGGTAATTCAATTTTTTCAAAGGAAATTTGAGATTTTATGGCTTTTGATTGATAAAATGTTGTTCATGTGGGCTAAAAATTGTTTATATTGCTGTTTTCCATGAGTACTTGCTGATCATAATCATAAAATCAGAAAAATATGCATCTTGTGGTCCAAAATAATACACTAAAATACGTAAAATATGGAAAATCAAGAAAAAATGGTGTTTTTGGGTATAAAAAAGGAAAAAATGAATAGGAACACTAACTAAATTTTCAATTTTGCTACAAGAAGAAACTAAGGGCCACAGCCCATAACCTATTTTGAATTTTTACTAATTAAATAATGCAGAAAACAAGGGAAAATAGAGGAAAATCACTAAAAATAGGGGGAAAAATGCATTTTGGGTGCGAAAATTTAATGAAAATTGAGAACAATGTTTGTGAATGGTTGTGGGGACTGGGGCATGAGGATTTGCCTCAGTTCAACCCCACCTTCTTGTTCTAGTGTGTTTTCCCCGCTTGTTACACATAAAATGATGGCAAAATGCCTCATAAATCTATGCAACGATGCAATATTTAAACGGGGAAGGGTAGGGAAGTTGAAATATGTCTAAATGCCGTGTGAGATGATGGAAAAGTTGCTGATTGCTATGCATAGCATTTAGGACGGAAAAGAATTATAAAATAAGAGCTTAGTAGCACGAGGATCACCTCGGTGCTAGGCCCATGCAACGAAGCACGAACGCTAGAGAAAGAAAACCATTAAAAGAATATTTTTGCACTTGTGCATGATACTGTTTTGCTAAATGTTTGAGCACTAGGCATCCACCAAATGCATAGAGCGTGAAAAGAATTTAAAGATATCAGGGACCAGCTCCTGGACATGCATTGCAATTGTTTTATTAGGACATGACCTACGTTGAGAGGCAGTGAGGTACCCATACTGTAGGTAGATGTGGGTCCCAAAGGGGAAAGCAAGTGAGGAGAAAATGGTACACTCCTGGACACGCTTATTTGGTACCTTGAGCGACTTTTGTGTGAGGTGTCTATTTGTCAATCTGCAAGGTGTAGGAGAGTCAGAGAGGGTGGACGGCATTCAGCCATAGGAGGAACCCCATGTGTATGTGATTCGAGCCTTTTGGCTATGTAAAAGGGACTCCCTCTGAGGAGTAGTGGGTGAGAGAAAAGTGGACTACAAACAATGTAATACAAACGCAATGTTTAGGAAGGCATAGATTTTGATAGACGCTCCTGGCCGCGAGGCCGAGGGGTTGTCTTGTGTGTAGTGACGAGTTCCGGCTAGTGCATGAGCCAGTGCCGGCCCGTTTTTAGGTCCATCAGCTTATGGAAGCTTAAATTTAGAAGCTTCCAAAGAAGCTTCCAAGCTTCTGTGATCTGACAGAAGACGTGGAAAGAGAAGATGAGGATGGAGGTGAGGAAGATGACGATGTTGAGAAGGATGGTGATGAGGATGAGGATGGTGGTGGGCAGGGGCGGTAGCCTGGCGGACAGCATGGTAGTGTGAATGGCAGATGGCAAAGGCATGGGCAACACCTTGTCTTCTTCTCCCTCTCCCCTCACAAGCTTCAAGGGGGGTCATATAGGATAAAGGGGGGGGGTGGAGATAGCCACACACGTGGCTCTCCATGCCTCCTCCCTCCCCCATGCTCTCCACCACTCAAACTCTTCACACACTCCTTCTCCTCCCGCCATGCATCGACTGAGGGGGAGGGGGTTATTAAATTTTTTTTTGCAAAATTTAACCATTATCCTTTTGCCTTTTCCCGTGAAGGGTGTTCCCGTGTGGGCTTGCAGCTTCAAGCCACGGTCTTCCATACACGACAGGAGCTGGAGTTTATTAATGCACGCGGAGGGAGCACTTAGCCACAAACATTAAACGTCACCGGAGATTACTTTGGGTTGCATATAGTGCATGGTGTGCAGAGTTTAGGTTCGATTAATATTTCATTGCGGAAAAATTACATTCTCTCCCCCTTAGAGGAATCGAGATGTCCTCATCTTGAGAAGAACTGGGGCAATTGTTGGTTGAGAGTACTTTCATCCATCCAAGTGGCATCCTCTTCGGGATAATCTTTCCACTGGATGAGGTATTCTCTCAAGGTCGTGGATCTCAAATGCCTCTCCCTAACATCTAAGATCCTGTCAGGTCGTAGCTCAAGGACTCCTTGGCTAGGCATTACAACTTGTTGATCATCAAGCACGTGACTAGGGTTAGGCACATACTTTTTCAATAGACTAATATGGAATACATTATGGAATTTTAGGTTTTCAGGGAGTTGTAGTCTATAAACATTAGGCCCTAGGCATATGAGAATCTTATAGGGTCCACAATAGCTTGGACTTAGCTTTTTACATTCACCCAAGGATAGGGAGCTCCTCTTTGGACGTACATGAATGAAGACCATATCACCTACAACGATGGATCTGTCTTGACGTTTCAAGGCCGGTAAGCCTTTTGCCTATCCTTGGTGGCTTGGATGTCCTGTCTTATTGACTTGATTTGGTCATCCATGTCTTCCAACATCTTTTTTGAAGCTTCAACTCTCAAGGTTGGATCCAAAAAGCTTAAAGGACTATGACAATCTTGCCCATACAATGCTTGAAAAGGGGTCATCTGAATGCTTTGTTGCCAAGAAGCATTGTAGGAAAACTCAACCAATGGCATACCCTCAATAACTTGGTTGACTCACTCCGTTTGACCACCATCAGTTTGAGGATGGTACACTGTACTGAAACAGAGTTGAGTCCCAATGGCCTAGAAATGGCCCTCCAGAAGTGTGATGTGAAGAGAGAGTCACGATCACTGATGATTCTTTTGGGTAACCCATGCAATTTGAATATCTCCTTGATGAATAACCTTGCAATATCTGAGGCTTTATAGTTTGTCTTAATAGGGATAAGATGTGCAACCTTGGTAAGCATATCTACCACAACCATAATGGAGTTGTATCCTCCCTGAACATGGGGCAGGCTAACAACAAAGTCCATACTAATGAATTCCCATTTCATTTGGGGAATGTCAAGTGGTTGCAATTTCCCTGGCATTTTGACATGTTCGGCCTTAGTGCATTGACAAGGCAAAAATTCCCTGACATATTTGAGAACGTCACCTTTAAGCCTCTCCCAATAATAGCTCTTTCTGACGGCATTGAGGGTCTTGGCATAGGCAAGATGTCCTGAAAAAGGGGAGTCATGGGATTCCCAAAGTATCTTATGTTTGAGTGACTGGCTTTCAAGTATAAATAATCTCGTTCTATAGTAGACAAGTCCACTATTGATAGAGAATTATTGATACTTTGCCTGTAGCTTTGGGTCTTGATCCTTGATGGGGATCTTCCTTAGCAATTTCTCATAGGTTGGGTCATGGCATGCCTCTTCTTTAGCTAGCTTGAGAATTGGGTTTTTTGGCATGGGTACCTTTGTGGCTAGAGATGATGGATCTTGCAAAATCATAGAGTTCAAAAATGCCTTGCGACTGAGTGCATCGGCAACTACATTCTCCTTTCCAGGCTGGTATTTGATTTCAAAATCATATTCCTCCAGCACTTTAATCCATCGACGTTGCCTCATGTTGAGCTCAGTCTGGGTAAAAATCCATTTAAGAGTTTTATGATCCGTAACTAGGGTAAACTTATTACCCAGTAAGTAGTGTCTCCAAAGCTTGAGAGCATGGATGACAACCAGCAGCTCTAGATCATGGGTAGCATAGTTCCTTTCATGGCTCTTCAGTTTCCTTGAAGAGTATGCTACAGAATGACCTTCTTGCATAAGCACACATCCTAAGGCAAGTGTGCTAGCATTAGTTATCACTTCAAACCTCTTACTAAGATCCGAAAGTTTCAGGATAGGTGTTGATACCAAGCTTTGCTTTAGTTTATCAAAGCTGGTCTGTTCAGCAGGTGTCCAAACAATTGACACTTGCTTCTTTAGTAGATCAGTCAGAGGCACTGCAATCAAAGCATAGTTTTTGATAAAGACCCTGTACCATCCTGTCAACCCAAGAAAACTACGTATTTCTTTAATAGTTGTTGGCATTAGCCATTCTAGAACATCTCTGACCTTGGGTAGATCTACTAAAATTCCTTCCGTTAGTACAATGAATCCTAGATATTCAATCTGTCGCTTGAAAAATGCACACTTCTTCTTCTTAGCATAAAGCTTGTGTGCCCTCATTGTTTCAAGAACAATGCAAAGTTGGGGTTTGTGATTTTCTTCCTGTTTGGCGTAGATTATGATATGGTCAAAGAAAACGAGTACAAAGTCATCAAGATAGGGCCTAAAGATATCCTGCATTAGCCTGTTGAAGGGAGCAGGAGCATTTTTCAGCCCAAATGACATGACCAGGAACTCAAAGTGTTCATATCTTGTGCTGAATGCCGTCTTCGAGATATCTTCTTCCTTGATCCTTATCTGATAATATCCAGACCTGAGATCAATCTTGGAGAAGATCTTCGCACCTTCAAGAGGGTCAAGAAGTTCATCTATTCTTGGAATGGGGTATTTGTTCTTAATGGTAGATTGATTCAACCCTCTGTAGTCAATGCATAGCTGAAGTATTCCATCTTTCTTCTTCTGGAATAGCACTGGAGCTCCCCATGGTGAAAACTGCTAGGATGGATGTAGCCTTGATCTAACGGTTGCTTGAGTTGCTCCTTCAGCTCAATCGCTTCCGGGATGGACATTCTATATGGACTCTTTGCAATTGGTACAGCTCCTGGAGACACCTTGATTTCGTAATTGACTTTCCTTTGAGGAGGAAGCTCTGACAGCTCTTCAGGAAATACGTCTGCGTACTCCTTTAGCCGTGAAGGTTCTTCCCTAATCAAATAGACAGTTAGCCCCTTTCTAACTCCCTTTATTATTCGAGATGCTTTGGCCAATTGAATTTTTGGCTTCCCAGCCTCTCCTTGAGTTGTGACCAATTCCCCTCCAGAATTTGGGAAGGAGACTTGGTCCTTTCCACAGTGAATGTGGGCATCATTAGGTTTAAGCCAATCCATTTCGAGCAAACACTCGTGGATAGCTAGGTTCATAACTCTAAATCTGACCGAAGTCAACTTTTCACCTAGCAGGAGTTCCACTATAGCAGTTTGCCTGGTACAAGTGACCTCATGACAATTTGCTAATTCCACAAGTAAGGTAGGTGCATCTTTTGTGGCTATTCCTAATCTTCTTGCACAAACTCGTGAAATGAAGGAATGTGTACTGTCACAATCAATCAAGGTTTTGAAGCTTTTACCTTGATAATCTGATGGTGTTTGAATCACCAAGAATTGGTGATTCGGGCCTTTCTTGTAAAGAGCTACATGAACTGTTGCCCTCTCAATGTCTGCTTCCAGGGTTGGATCTTCTTCATCACACAGTTCCTTGTTGGCAACACTAGAGGTTCTCCCTCTGGCCATGACAACGGCTCCTTAGCCACCGATGGTTCCTTGGGATGGCCCTTGATGTTGTCCTCCGCTAAGCTTGGGATACTGCCTTTCAAAGTGACCGGGCTGGTTGCAATGGAAGCAATGGAGATTGCGGCCATTACCTTGGGTAGGAACGAAATTATTAACAGTGTTGGTCCTAGCCTTCTTCCTTTGTCCCTGCGCTCTATTAGCCTATGACCTATACACTCCCTTCTTCTGATCCTTGTAAGACCAAGTCCTGTTACTTCTTGGCTTGGTCTACACCTTCTGTATTATGGGTGTAGCTCGAATGAGTGCGTCTTGAAGGTCCATTGGACACATTGATTCCAGGCAGGTGTTTATAGGTGGGTTTAATCCAGCAAAAAACTTTGACACCTATTGTGTCATATGCATTTGTGGCGTGTACTTTGGAAGAGAGACAAATTTTGAATGGTAAGCATCAAGAGATAGACCAAGTTGCTTCAGTGCATAGAACTTGTTCATCTTCTGCGTGTGGTAGGGAGGTGGTAGATATCTCCCTCGCACAGCTTTCTTAAGCTTCTCCCAAGTAACGGACCCTTCCAAGATCCCTTGGTCTCTACACCATTGTTTCCACCAAAGTCTTGCTTCATTGGTAAGCTTCAACTTGGGGAGCATAGCTTGGTTAGCAGGTGCAGTACCTGCTACTTCGAAGTGATCCTCCATGGATTTGATCTAGATCTCGGCATCAATTTGGACGGTTCTCCCCTTACCATCGAATTCTGGTGGCTTGATTTGTTTGAGAAGAAACTTCTTCTCCTGAATTACAGCTGTACTTGGTGTAGGGGTCAGACTAGGAATCTGCATTTGAGGTTGTGCCTGGGCAATAAGATTCTTTACGTTAAAAACTTGCTAACGTTTCTCTCATTACATTTCATGTCCAATTCAGCTTTTATCCAAGTAACCTAATCACTTAACTTCTTTACCAACACTCATAGCCATGACAGACATTGATTAAAAAGTCTATTTCATTCATATGGGCATAGCCCTTTTGAGTACAATTATTTTTGGGAAGATGGAACAAGCTGATACATCAATTTGGGGAGAATAAGATTGTGTTACATTCAGCTACGGGAACTGAGTAATAATATGGATTGGGGTCATGGATTTTCATGAATTGATAGGTCATAGGAAGATCAGGGTATCCTTTCCCTTGATACCGGTTCTTCTCATAACATCCCAACACCTTGATTCTGTCGGCAGGGATTATTCGAGTCACTTCCTCGTAGACATACTTGTTCTGCTTAATCTTTTGACTACCGACATGTAGGGTTGCGTTTGCTTGAGCCTCAACAAAGATGAACAACTTCACGATCTTTAAGTCCTCCATCCACTTGATTCTCTTCAAGTTGGTCCGAAGGTATGCAAGTCGGTGGGCAGCTATGTAATAAATTCTTGAACCACCCGTCTATCTCTATTCCATGTACAGGAGTGAAGGGTTGTAGATGCGGTCTAGGATTATATCATATCGAGCTTGCGTCGATAATTCGAGGCATGCATCGTAGTCATAAACAAACCTAGAGCATCAAGAATTATTTCCATGCTTCGCAACTCTCCAGGTCAGGATCGATAAGTAAGTAAGGAAATGTTATTAACAACAATATTTGCTCTACTTCTCCTCATTAAGTTTTCTCGTAAGTATTAGATCCTCCTTGGTTCGCTCTAATACCAACTGTAACGTGTCCACATGTCCACTTGTAGGACACGTCTTAGCAGCCCATTGGGAAGAGAGTCCAGAAAGCACCGCCGGGCACTCCCACGGAATGTCACGGGGTTTGGGATCTAGGTATTCCCAAGTTTTCCGCTTCGCATTTCAACCGTTCCCACTTAGGATCGACCTGAATCAGGATTTCCCTAATGGTCAAGTTTCTCGAAGATAACTAGCGTCGAGCCCCAGACGAACTACTTTAAGCAGAAACATCAGGGTCGAAGCGGATTTATACTGCACTTGGTTCAAGGAGAATGGGAAATGAGAGGGATGCGAAGGTCGACCTCTCTGTCCATAAGGCATAATCCCATTCCGTTCCCCTAAAATAGTATAAATCGTGACTCTAGTTTTCTAGATTCCAGGTCATCGTTACCTTGGTGTCAATTCCGTTGAGAAAAGTTCCCGACCAAGCAAGACCACCCTTCCGTGGGACGGACCCATGGTCACATCCACCACAATTTCCTCAGGGTGATTTAGTTATCTAATTACCTACCACATTTTATTTGACAAGCAAAAACAACTTCCTTAATTATCCAATCAATCACCGGTTCCTTCACGTAACTTAAGCACTAACAGAGAAAAACAATGTCAAACAAGTTCCTTTTCAACATTTGATCTTTATTTATCAGTCTTTGGAATACATCATATAATCCAGCCTGAATGCTATTCCATAATCCACTCGAAGGCAATTCCATAATCCAGTCGAAGGCAATTCCAGCAATACTTAAGGATTCATATTCCAAGTTTCCCCATAGACTAGTATGCGGGCCCCGAGATCCAATCTCGAGTCACATCGGCCTCTTGTGCAGGGTCTGGAGGCAAGGGGTTTATGTCCAGAGTCCCCCTGGCACCCAAGTGTCCTCCTGCTCCAAGCAACACCCACGGAGAGACCTCTCGAGGAAAGTTCAGTCCACATACCCAGTGTGGCTAACAACCCCCTTGGATAGGTTCAAGTAGACAGTCGAGGGTAACTGATGCTGCCTCTCCCTCCATGCTTTCAACTTGAAGAATTAGTTATTTTCCAACATTAGTTCCTTGAGCAAAGAAGTACAAATAGTGCTCCTAAGTATACAATCACAATCATTCCAGTGGTCGTTTGTACGGCCAACTGCTAAGGTGTAAATTCTTCTTTCCGAATACATCTAATATTCAATTCGAGATCAATTCTGACTTGGCAAGATCCCAAGGGTTTGGTAAGCCTAGTTGCTTGTTTACCCTTTATCCTTGGGTTAGGGTTTATACCCTGTTAACCCAAATCAACAAATACCTTAGGTTTCCTTACATTAAGGTCACTAAATCCTGGACAACCCCATTGTCCTCACTTGATTGGTCAATTACTTGCTAGGCAATTCATAATTACCCTAACTTGGCAAATCAGCCTCAAACAAGGGAGATGAAGCACGATGACTACTCATCCTCTTGCAAATTAAACTTATACTTAGAACCTGCCAACCTTGTTCTAAGGTGTGGCAACACTATTTTGTGATTTAGTCACAAAAATCATGCAACGATGCAACTTGTTGCACGAGATAAGTGTCGCACCTAACTTGCGGGGTCATTTCTCCCATCGCACGGTATTCCTTGGTCAAGATGTAGGGTTTGGAATGTCCCCTTGACCCAACCCAATACTTAACCCTACTAGGCCGACAACGTTTGGCCCTAGGGTTTGAGAAGTCTCCAATTGATCTTTAGGATGAGGACCCCAGATCGTTCTTGCATGGGTGTTTAACTAACCCTAACATTTCGTGAATGTGGGTAGGACCTTTGAGGTAGGAAATATTAAGTCAATTTCCCGAGTGCGATACTAGGTAGAATTTTATCGCGTCTTAGCTCTACCTAGCGCATTGAGGCGATCATCATTTGAGTTACACCATTACAAGGGATTTGCCTAATTGATCTAATTGTCTTGCGGCAAGATGTGTCCTTTCCTTAGAGATGCAAATGCTTCCCCTAAAATATGTAAATAATTGCAAGATATAACATTCCATGAAATTATGCGAATCCAAAAACCATAGACTTTTTCCTTCTATGCAGCTATAAGATCTATAATGATCGTTACTTTTCCTTGCCTGTATCAATGCTAACTCGTATAAAGACCTATGTTGATGCAATAAAATCAGGGCTTTAATAATTTTGATGAAGATGCGTTCAAATTTTGGCAAACGACTCCATGCATGAGCAAACACCATGAGTCCAACATTAAGTTAATCGTTTCTTTAGCACTTAACCCGTCTCAAAATGAACTATCATTGCATGCAATTTACAAGTTTATAAAATTCATTTCCATGCATTGCGACTATTTTGGAAAACATTCAATGGGCGTTTAGGATTATCTCATGCAGGAGTCACGATTAGGAATTTATTACCTAAGTGCATTATGCCCTATTCTTTTTCGCAAGGCAATCTAGGATGCATTTGGACAAATCCATCTTTTTAACCTGTGCAATATGTGTTTAGGATTGCAACTTGGAACTGCAAGCAATTTTAAATTCATGACATGCACTAACTTCGTAAACGAATGACTAAATGCATTTAAATTTTCCTAAAAACCATCATGCTTAACGCATCCCCTGTCATGCGAGAATACAATTGGAACCTGGGCATGAGGACTCGTAGCGTTGTCCATGCGTGAACTCAGGTTGGAGGCTCCCACATGTGTGCCTCGGGTGTTTAGCTTTGGAGCCATTTATGTAGTGTATTTTGTCACAGCAACTCCCCTTGGGTCACTCCCGTGTATCAAATCTACTTCTGTCCGATATCTCCCCCTACCGCGTGAGACATAGGCCTTGGAGACTTTGTTTTAAAACTCCGGGGAAGGCATGGGAGAACAAGGCTTATGGAAGCTTAAATATAGAAGCTTCCAAGCTTCTGTGATCTGACAAAAGACATGGAAAGAGAAGATGAGGATGGAGGTGAGGAAGATGACAATGTTGACAAGGATAGTGATGAGGCTGATGATGGTGGTGGGCAGGGGCGGCAGCCTGGCAAACAGCATGGTGGCGTGAATGGCGGATGGCGGCGGCTTGGGCAGGATGTTGTCTTCTTCTTCCTCTCCTCTCACAAGCTTCACGGGGGGGGGGGGGGGGGGGTCATATAGGATAAAGGGGGGGGAGATAGCCACACACGTGGCTCTACATGCCTCCTCCTTCCCCCATGCTCTCCACCACTCACACTCTTCCGACACTCCTCCCGGCCATGCATCGGCTGAGGGGGAGGGGGTTATTAAAAAATTTTGCACAAAATTATCCTTTTTCCTTTTCCCGTGAAGGGTGTTCCCGTGTGGGCTTGCGGTTTCAAGCCGCGGTCTTCTATACATGACAGGAGCTGGAGTTTATTAATGCGCGCGGAGGAAACACTTAGCCACCAACATGTAATGTTCCGGGAGTTTACTTTTGGTTGCATATAGCGCGGGGTGTGCGGGGTTTAGGGTCGATTAATATTTCATTGTGGAAATATTACATTCTCTCCCCCTTAGAGGAATCAAGATGTCCTCATCTCGAGAGGAACTCGGGGTATTGTTGGTTGAGAGTACTTTCATCCATCCAAGTGGCATCCTCTTCGGGATAATCTTTCCACTGGATGAGGTATTCTCTCAAGGTCGTGGATCTCAAATGCCTCTCCCTAACATCTAAGATCCTGTCAGGTCGTAGCTCAAGGACTCCTTGGCTAGGCATTATAACTTGTCATCAAGCACGTGACTAGGGTTAGGCACATACTTTTTCAATAGACTGATATGGAATATATTATGGAATTTTAGGTTTTGAGGGAGTTGTAGTCTATAAGCATTAGGCCCTAGGCACTTGAGAATCTTGTAGGGTCCACAATACCTTGGACTTAGCTTTTTACATTCCAGCAAGGATAGGGAGCTCCTCTTTGGACGTACGTGAATGAAGACCATATCACCTTCAACGACAGATCTGTCTTAACGTTTCAAGTCGGGTAAGCATTTTGCCTATCCTTGGCGGATTGGATGTCCTATCTTATTGACTTGATTTGGTCATCCATGTCTTCCAACATCTGTTTTGAAGCATCAACCCTTAAGGTTGGATCCGAAAAGCTTAAAAGACTACGACAATTGTGCCCATACAATGCTTGAAAAGGGGTCATCTGAATGCTTTGTTGGTAGGAAGCATTGTAGGCAAACTCAACCAGTGGTAAATATTGAATCCACTTTTTGGGCTCGTAGCAACAATGTGCCCTTAGCATATCCTCAATAACTTGGTTGACTCGCTCCGTTTGACCATCGGTTTGGGGATG
This sequence comes from Lygodium microphyllum, assembly GCF_053477565.2. NCBI lineage: Eukaryota > Viridiplantae > Streptophyta > Polypodiopsida > Schizaeales > Lygodiaceae > Lygodium > Lygodium microphyllum. The sequence goes on from NC_141157.1 coordinate 90,015,426, forward strand.
GTAAGTTGTACTGAAACAGAGTTGAGTCCCAATGGCCTCAAAGATGGCCCTCCAGAAGTGTGATGTGAAGAGAGAGTTATGATCACTAATGATTCTTTTGGGTAACCCATGGAGTTTGAATATCTCCTTGATGAATAACCTTGCAATGTCTAAGGCTTTATAGTTTGTCTTAACAGGGATAAGATGTGCAACCTTGGTAAGCATATCTACCACAACCATAATGGAGTTGTATCCTCCCTGAACTTGGGGCAGGCCAATAACAAAGTCCATACTAATGAATTCCCATTTCATTTGGGGAATGTCAAGTGGTTGCAATTTCCCTAGCATTTTGACATGTTTGGCCTTAATGCATTGACAAGACAAACATTTCGTGACATATTTGAGAACGTCACCTTTAAGCCTCTCCCAATAATAGCTCTTTCTGACTGCATTGAGGGTCTTGGCATAGCCAGGATATCTTGAAAAATAGGAGTCATGGGCTTCCCAAAGTATCTTCTATTTGACTGACTAGCTTGCCGGTATATATAATCTTGTTCTATAGTAGACAAGTCCACTTTTGATACAGAATTATTGATACTTTGCCTGTAGCTTTGCATCTTGATTCTTGATGGAGATCTCCCTTAGCAATTTCTGATAGGTTTGGTCATGGCACAATTTCTGATATGTTTGGTCATGGCATGCCTCTTCTTTAGCTAGCTCGAGAATTGGGTTGTTTGGCATGGATACCTTTGTGGCTAGAGATCTAGCTATTGATGGATCTTGCAAAATCAGAGAATTCAAAAATGCATTGCGACTGAGTGCATCGGCAACTACATTCTCCTTTCGAGGCCGGTATTTGATTTCAAAATCATATTCCTCCAACACTTGAATCCATCGATGTTGCCTCATGTTGAGCTCAGTCTAGGTAAAAATCCATTTAAGTCTTTTATGATCTGTCACTAGGGTAAACTTGTTACCCAATAAGTAGTGTCTCCAAAGCTTGAGATCATGGATGATAGCCAAGAGCTCCAGATCATGGGTAGCATAGTTGCTTTCATGGCTCTTCAGTTTCTTTGAAGAGTATGTTACAAAATGAACTTCTTGCATAAGCACACATCGTAAGGAAAGTGTGCTAGCATTAGGTATCACTTCAAACCTCTTACTAAGATTCGGAAGTTTCAGGACAGGTGTTGATACCAAGCTTTGCTTTAGTTAGCAAAGCTGGTTTATTTAGTAGGTGTCCAAACAATTGACACTTGCTTCTTTAATAGATTAGTTTTAGAGGCACCGCAATCAAAGCATAGTTTTTGATAAAGACCTTGTACCATCCTGTCAACCCAAGAAAACTATGTATTTCTTTGACAGTTGTTGGCGTTGGCCATTCTATAATGTCTCTGACCTTGGTCGGATCTACTGAAATTCCTTCCACTGATATAATGAATCCCAGATATTCAATCTCTCGCTTGAAAAATGCACACTTCTTCTTCTTAGCATAAAGCTTGTGTGGCCTCATTGTTTCAAGAACAATGCGAAGTTGGGGTTCGTGATCTTCTTCCTGTTTGGAGTAGATAGGGTATCATTGAAGAAAACGAGTAGGAACTCATCAAGATAGGGCCTAAAGATATCTTGCATTAGCCTGTTGAAGGTAACAGGAGAATTTGCCAGCCCAAATGACATGACCAGGAATTCAAATTGTCCATATCTTGTGCTTAATGTCGTCTTTGGGATATCTTATTCCTTGATCCTTATCTGATAATATCCAGACCTGAGATCGATCTTGGAGAAGATCTTCGCACCTTCAAGATGGTCAAGAAGTTAATCTATTCTTGGAATGGTGTATTTGTTCTTAATGGTAGATTGATTCAACCCTCTGTAGTCCGAAGCATTCCATCTTTCTTCTTCTGGAATAGCACTAGAGCTCCCGATGGTGAACTGCTAGGACAAATGTAGCCTTGATCTAACAGTTGCTTGAGTTGCTCCTTCAGGTCAATCGCTTCTGAGATGGACATTCTATATGGCCTCTTTGCAATTGGTGCAGCTCCTAATGCTAGCTTGATTTTGTAATCAACTTCCCTTTCAGGAGGAAGCTCTGTCAGCTCTTCAAGAAATACGTCTCCATACTCCTTTAGCCATGAAGGTTCTTCCCTAGATTCTTAATTTTGATCTAGCTTATTTAGCTTAATAAAATAGACAGGTAGTCCCTTTCTAACTCCCTTTATTATTCGAGATGCTTTGGCTAGTTGAATTTTTGGCTTCCCAGCCTCTCCTTGAGTTGTGACCAGTTCCCCTCTAGAATTTCGGAAGAAGACTTGGCCCTTTCCATAGTGAATGTGGGCATCATTAGGTTTAAGCCAATCCATTCCGAGCAAACACTTGTGGATACCTAGGTTCATAACTTTGAATTTGACTGAAGTCGAGACTTTCCACCTAACAAGAATTCCACCTTAGCAGTTTGCCTGGTACAAGTGACCTCACGACCATTTGCTAATTCCACAAGTAAGGTAGGTGCATCTTTTGTGGCTATTCCTAATCTTCTTGTACAAACTGATGAAATGAAGGAATGTGTACTATCATAATCAATCAAGGTTTTGAAGCTTTTACCTTGATAATCTGATGGTGTTTAAATCACCGAGAATTGGCGATTCGGGCCTTTCTTCTGAAGAGCTGCATGAACCGTTGCTCTCTCAATGTCTGCTTCCAGGGTTAGATCTTATTCATCACACAGCTCCTTGTTGGCAACACTAGAGGTTCTCCCTCTTGCCATGATGGCGGCTCCTTGGCCACGGAAGGTTCCTTGGGATGGCCCTTGACGTTGTCCTCTGCTAAGCTTGGGACACTACCTTTTAAAGTGACCGGGCTTGTTGCAATGGAAGCAATGGAGATTGCTGCCATTACCTTGGGTAGGAACGAAATGATTGCAGTGTTGGTCCTAGCTTTCTTCCTTTGTCCCTGACTTTGACCTTGTGTTCTCTTGACCTGGGATCTATACACTCCCTTGCCTTGATCCTTGTAATACCAAGTCCTGTTACTTCTTGGCTTTGTATGCACCTCCTGTATTATGGGTGCAGCACGAATGAGTGCACCTTGAAGGTCCATTGGGCGCATTGATTCCAGGCGGGTGTTTATAGATTGGTTTAATCTAGTACAAAACTTTGACATCTGTTATGTCATATCCATTTGTGGTGCGTACTTTAGAAGAGAGACAAATTTTGAATGGTAAGCATCAAGAGATAGACCAAGCTGCTTCAGTTCATAGAAATCGTTCATCTTTTGCGTGCAGTAGGCAGGTGGTAGATATCTCCCTCGCACAGCTTTCTTAAGATTCTCCCAAGTAACGGACCCTTCCGATATCCCTTGGCCTCTGGACCATTGTTTCCACAAAAGTCTTGCTTCACCGGTAAGCTTCAGCTTGGCGAGCATAGCTTGATTAGCGAGTGCGGTACCTGCTACTTCAAAGTAATCCTCCATGGATTCGATCCAGATCTTGGCATTAGTTTGGACGGTTCTCCCCTTATCATCGAATTCTAATGGCTTGTTTTGTTTGAGAAGAAACTTCTTCTCTTGAATTACAGCTATACTTGGTGTAGGGGTCAGACTAGGAATCTGCACTTAAGGTTGCGCTTGGGTAATAAGATTCTTTACGTTAAAAACTTGCTAACATTTCTCTCATTACATTTCATGTCCGATTCACCTTTTAGCCAAGTGACCTAATCACTTAACTTCTTTACCAACACTCACAGCTATGACAGACATTGAAAAAAAAGTCTATTTCATTCATATGGGCATAGCCCTTTCGAGTACAATTATTTTTGGGAAGATGGAACAAGCTGATACATCAATTTGGGAAGAATAAGATTGTGTTACATTCAGCTACGGGAACTGAGTAATAATATGGATTGGGGTCATGGATTTTCAGGAATCGATAGGTCATAGGAAGATTAGGGTATCCTTTCCTTTGATACCCGTTCTTCTCATAACGTCCCAACACCTTGATTATATTGGTAGGGATTATTCGAGTCACTTCCTCATACACATACTTGTTCTACTTAACCTTTCGATCGCCAACATATAGGGTTGCGTTTGCATGAGCCTCAACAAAGATAAACAGCTTCACAATCTTTAAGTCCTCCATCCACTTGATTCTCTTCAAGTTGGTCTGAAGGTATGCAAGTCGGTGGGTAGCTATGTAATAAATTCTTGAATCACCCATCCATCTCGATTCCACATACAGGGGTGAAGGGTTGTAGATGTAGTCTAGGATATTCATAATATCAAGCCTTCGTTGATAATTCAAAGCACGCATCGTAGTCATAAACAAACTTGGAACACCAAGAATTTGTTCCATGCTTCGCGACTCTGTAGGTCAGCATCGATAAGTAAGTAAGGAAATGTTCTTAATAGCATAATTTACCCTACTTCTCCTCATTAAGTTTTCTCGTAAGTATTAGATCCTTGTTGATTTGCTCTAATACCAATTGTAACATGTCCACATGTCCACTTCTAGGACACATCTTAGCAGCCCATCGCGAAGAGAGTCCAGAAAGCGCCGCCCGGCACTCCCATGGAATGTCACGGGGTTTGCGATCTAGGTATTCCCAAGTTTGCCACAAAGCGGATGCATTTCGACCATTCCCACTTAGGATCAACCTGAATCAGGGTTTCCCTAATGGTCAAGTTCGTCGGAGGTAACTAGCGTCGAACTACTTTATGTAGAAACATCAGGGTCAAAGCGGATTTATACTGCACTTGGTTCAAGGAGAATGGGAAAGAGAGGGATGCGAAGCTCGACCTCTCTGCCTATAAGGCATAGTCCCATTCCGTTCACCTAAAATAGTATAAATCAGGACTCTAGCTTTCTAGATTCTAGGTCATAGTTACCTTGCGGTCAATTCTATTGAGAAAAGTTCTCGACCAACTGGGACCACCCTTCCATAGGACGGACCCATAGTCACATCCACCGCACTTTCCTCAAGGTGATTTAGTTATCTAATTACCTACCACATTTAATTTGACAAGCAAAAACAGCTTCCTTAATTAGCCAATTAATCATCGATTCCTTCACGTAACTTAAGCACTGACATAGAAAAACAATATCAAACAAGTTCCTTTTCAACATTTGATCTTTAAATCAGACTTTGGAATACATCAATCTTTGGAATACATCAGTCTATGAAATACATCAGTCTTTGGAATACATAATATAATCCAGCTTGAAGGCTATTTCATAATCCACCCAAAGGCAATTCCAGCAATCCTCAGGGATCACTATTCCAAGTTATTGCCCATAGACTAGTATGCGGGCCTCGAGATCCATTCTCGAGTCACATCGGCCTCTTGTGTAGGGTTCGGAGGCAAGGGCTTTATGGCATCAGCCCCCCTAGCACGCAAGCGTCCTCCTGCTCCAAGTAGCACCCACGGAGAGATCTCTCGCGGTGCGTTCAGTCCATGTACCCGACGCGGCTAACAACCCTATTCGATAGGGTCAGACAGACAGTTGGGGGTAACTGATGCTGCCTCTCCCTCTAGGCTTTCAACTTGAAGAATTAGTTATTTTCCAACATTAGTTCCTTGAGAAAAGAAGTACAAACAGTGCTCCTAAGTATACAATCACAATCATTGCAGTGGTCATTTGTACGGCCAACTGCTAAGGTGTAAATCCTTCTTTCCGAATACATCCAGAATTCGATCCGAGAGCAATTGCGACTTCGCAAGATCCCAATGGCTTGGTAAGCCTAGTTTCTTGTTTACCCTTTATCCTTGGGTTAGGGTTTATACCTTGTTAACCCAAATGAACAAATACCTTAGGTTTCCTTACATTAAGGTCACTAAATCCTGGACAACCCCGTTGTCCTCACTTGATTGGTCAATTGCTTGCTAGGCAATTCATAATTACCCTAACTTGGCAATCAGCCTCAAAGAAGGGTGATGAAGTAGGATGACTACTCATCCTCTTGCAAATTAAACTTGTAATTAGAACTTGCCAACCTTGTTCTAAGGAGTGGTAATACTATTTTGTGATTTAGTCACAAAAATAATGCAACGTTGCAACTTGTTGCACGAGATAAGTGTTGCACCTAACTTGTGGGGTCATTTCTCCCATCACACAGTATTCCTTGGTCAAAAATACTTTTGGTCAAGATGTAGGGTTTGGAATGTCCCCTTGACCCAACCCAACCCTTAACTCTACTAGGCTAACAACGTTTGGCCCTAGGGTTTTGTAAGTCTCCAATTGATCTTTAGGATGAGGACCCCAGATCGTTCTTGCATGGGTGTTTAACTAACCCTAACATTCTGTGAATGTGGGTAGGAGCTTTGAGGTCAGAAATATTAAGTTGGTTTCTTGAGTGCGATACTAGGCAGAATTTTATCGCGGCTTAGGTCTACCTAGCGCATTGAGGTGATCATCATTTGAGTTACACCATTACAAGCGATTTACCTAATTGATCTAATTGTCTTGCAACAAGAGATGTCCTTTCCTTAGAGATGCAAAAGCTTCCCCTAAAAGATGTAAATAATTACAAGATATAACATTCCATGCAATTATGAGAATTCAAAAACCATAGACTTTTTCCTTCTATGTAGCTATAAGATCTATAATGATCGTTACTTTTCCTTGCCTATATCAGTGCTAACTCGTATAAAAACCTATGTTGATGCAACAAAGTCAGGGCTTTAATAATTTTGATGAAGATGCGTTCAAATTTTGGCAAACAACTCCATGCATGAGCAAATACCATGAGTCCAACATTAAGTTAATCCTTCCTTTAGCACTTAACCCGTCTCAAAATGAACTATCATCGCATGCAATTTACAAGTTCATAAAATTCCTTTCCATGCATTGCGACTATTTTGGAAACAACATTCAATGGGCGTCTAGGATTATCTCATGCATGAGTCACGATTAGGAAGTTATTACCTAAGTGCATTATGCACTGTTCTTTTCCGTGAGGCAATCTAGGATGCATTTAGATAAATCCATCTTTTTAACCTATGCAATATGCGTTCAGGATTGCAACTTGGAAGTGCAAGCAATTTCAAATGCACGACATGCACTAACTTCGTAAACAAATGAATAAATGCATTTAAATTTTCCTAAAAACCATCATGCTTAACGCATCCCTTCTTGTGCGAGAATACAATTGGAACCTGGGCATGAGGACTCGTAGCATTGTCTACGCGTGAACTCGAGTTGGAGGCTCCCTCGTGTGTGCCTCACGTCTTTAGTTTTGGAGCCATTTATGCAATGTATTTTGTCGCAGCAACTCCCCTTAGGTCACTCCCCGATATCGAATCTACTTCTATCTGATATCTCCTCCTTTCACGTGGGACACAAGACTTGGAGACTTCGTTTTAAAATGCCAAGGAAGGCATGGCAGAATAGGGCTTATGGAAGCTTAAATTTAGAAGCTTCCAAAGAAGCTTCCAAGCTTCTGTGATCTGACAGAAGATGTGGAAAGAGAAGATGAGGATGGAGGTGAGGAAGATGACGATGTTAATGAGGATGGTGATGAGGATGATGATGGTGGTGGGCAAGAGCGGTAGCCTGCCAAATAGCACGATGGCGTGAATGGCAAATGGCAGTGGCCTGGGTAGCACATCGTCTTCTTCTCCCTCTCCCCTCACAAGCTTTAGAGGGGGGGAGAGATAGCCACACACGTGGCTCTACATGCCTCCTCCCTCCCCCATGCTCTCCACCACTCAGACTCTTCCCACACTTCTTCTCCCTGCCATGCATCGACTGAGGGGGAGGGGATTATTAAAAAATTTGCACAAAATTTAACTATTCTCCTTTTGCATTTTCCCGTGAAGGGTGTTGCTGTGTGGGTTGCGGTTTCAAGCCACAGTCTTCCATACACAACATGGAGCTGGAGTTTATTAACGCACATGGAGGGAGCACTTAGCCACCAATATTTAACGTTGCCGAAGATTACTTTGGATTGCATATAGTGCAGGGTATGCGAGGTTTAGGGTCGATTAATATTTCATTGTAGAAATATTACACAATTGAACGCACGTGGTGTATAGGATATACATATAGTAACTTCCTTGAGATGTCCATAGTATGGATGGTTCAAAAACGCTAGCTTTTTGGAAAAATTTAGCATATTATTGATATTTTGGATATTATTTCTTGTAAATATCCTAAAAGGCTTTGGAAACTTCTAGAATAGGGTGGCATGCAAAAAGCAAGTTGCTTTTTCAGCTAGTTTTGGAGATTTCATGCAAAAAAGAAGGATTGGCAAAATGGCACGCGTCACAATCACAGTTGATATGCAACAAACAACACACTGAACTAGGAGAAGAAGGAAGGATCTGGGAGATTTTTGATCAAGTGTCTTCAAGTGTCTTGAGGTTTACCCCCCTTTTGGAGCCAATGGAACCATTAGATTTGCGGTTTGAGCAGTAAAGAAGAAGCTATTGTTTTGATGAACGTTTCTAGTCTATAAGGGAGCTCTAGGAGATCTAATTCTTGGAGATTGCTTATGAGTAGTGCCAGATAAGGAATTTTAGGTTTAATCATTACATAGTGCTTTGATTCATTATGCTTTGTCTTTATATTGTTTGTCTCTTGTCTATTCTTTTTTTCTTCTCTACCATCTCCTATTTTGTACTTCCTTCTATCTCTGATCCCAGGCGAATAGGACCTTTTGACCGAAACCCCTCTAACATTGCTGAACCCAACATGAAAGGTTGTCATAAGGAAAAATAAGATGGGAGAACCTTCAAGCACAATTTCTAGTGATGTTTTGTAGTAGCTAGTGCAGAATATGAACATGCTTATGTAGATACAACAACAACAACAATAGGTGATGCAGGCTTTTGCTCAAATAGAAACTATTGTGATAAGTACTCTATTGGCAATAGAGCATGAGATGAAGTTGTTTAATGACCTTAATGTATCTACATATTTTCATACGTATGCTCAAAAGATGAAGTTTTTTGGAGTCGCGTAACTTGCATGGAGTCAGTATTTTGTTTGGGTCATCGTATATGAACTGAAAGCCTGAGTTGCTAAATTGTACATGTAGGATGCTGACTATGTAACTTTCAAGAAGACACTCATGGAAGAATTTTAAACTGAAGATATAAGTTTGATTACCTGCAAGACTTTCCAAGAGTGGGTTCTACAACCCAATAAGGGTCTTGTGGCTATATAGTTATTAAGAGAATTTGAAAGTTGGTTTGAGTAGTTAGATCTTGTAGAACAACAAGCTCTTTCAAGTAAAAAAATTGAATTGTTTCTACAAGCACTAGATCCTAAGATTCAAGACAAGCTTGATAATTTGTTAGAGGATTAGACTATAGAGGCATGGATTAAAATAGAGTGGAGGTATGTTCAGGAAGTTGTTACTACATTGGTGAAAAAGCATAGAAGAAGAGAAAGATTCATGTATCTAGCTTGCCCACTATTACGGGCAAAACAATAGATGTATCCAGTAAGCCATCAACTTTTGTGGCTAATCTTATGGATGTACTTGATGTTCCCAATGTTGGGGAGAAAGATGTATTAGAAGAATTGATTAAAGCTATACAAGATCTTCAATTCAAGGTCGCGAAATTGAATGAGAAAGGATAAGAGGAAAGGGGATGGGCAATTGCCCCTAAACCAGGGAGAAGATGTATGTGGTGTGATAGTTTGCAACATGAAAGGAAGGATTGTGCTACTTATCAAGATGTCTTGGCATGACATCTCATATTTTGAAAAGATGACAAGATCCATGCACAAGAAACAAGTTTTCCTCTTGCTTTGAATTTTGAAAAGAGAGTATACAAAAGTTGTTGGAAGACTTGGCTATTTGAAATGCTTATATGACTATACATGCTTCCACTTTTGGTCTACAATTGGATAGAATGCCTAGCCAAGTGATGGTTGTCCAAGGACTGCAATATGAACACATGCTTTGCATACAACTAAAAATATGAAAATTATTGATAGAGAATTGTCTCATGTAGGGCAAGACATTAATGACATAACTAGTTGGGAATCATCAATATAGATATATCGAATGGATGCATATTTAGCAAAAGGAAAAAACACAGATATACTTGTGGAAGAGAAATTAAAGAGAGATGAAGATAATGCAATGATATCTAAGAGAGTGACAAGAAGAAGTGTGGATCCACCTAAAGCTACGAGCATGTTATGGAAGAGGTTGAGCAAGAGTAGAAATAGGATAGCAAGCAAGAAGAAAAATAGTTGGGATATAAGTTGCAGTCTAATATTGAGACAGCCATGGATGCCTTGGAAGATCCTATAGTGGAAGAATCAGTCAGTGCATTTGTAGATTTTCTTAATGCATGTGACAAGGTTTACGAAGCTCATGTTTTACTTGATGCATGGACTCACAGGGAGATTGATGAAGTGTTGGATGCACATGATTTGCAAGATACAATTATTGTTTCTGAGACAATTCATGAGCTTGAGGATATGCCTTTAGAGGATGTTAAATGTAATGCTTCTCTACAACTAGAAAATGTTTTGGAGGCTTTGATAGGAAATTCAAATATGCTTCAAGATATGGACTAATTCACTATCCTTGGTGATAGTCAGAATGTGTTGGATGCAAGTGAGGCTAGATTTATGCTTGATGTGGTATACAATTGTTAGTATAAGCAGATTTCCACATGCTCAAATTTGAAAGAGTAGGCATGTTGCTATGTACTTATTGATGGGTGCATTGATAGTGTAACGTGTCCACTAGTATCATCCAGGATATGTCTTAGCAGTCCATTGGAAAGAATGTCTAGAAAGCTCCGCCCGGCACTCCCATGGAATGTTATGGGATTTGCAATCTAGGTCTTCCCGCGTCTGCCACGTAGCGGAAGTATCCTGGCCATTCCCACTTAGGATCGACCAGAAATAGGGTTTTCTTGATTGGTCATTACGTAACAGCAACTAGCGTCGGACCCAAGCGAACTACTTTACGCAGAAACGCCAGGTCCAAAGCAGATTCACACTACACTTGGTTCAAGGAGAATGGGAAACGAGAGGGATGCTAAGCTCAACCTTTCTGCCATAAGGCATAGTCCCATTCCATTCCCCTAAAACAATGTAAATCGGTTAAGACATAACACTAGGTCATTGCTTTCGTTATTCGTTTCCTTTGACGATCATCCCACTGTTCTTCGAGATTTTGAGAAAAGTTCCCGGCTAGCTGGGACCACCCAACCGTAGGACGGACCCATGGCCCATCCTCCACACTTTCCTCGGTTTGTTTTAGTTATGTAATTATCTAACACATTAATTTGACAGGTAACAATCAGCTTCTTTAATTCAACCGTTAAGCACTGGTTCCTTCACGTAATCTTATCACGTGACATAGAAAAACAATATCAAACAAGTTCTTTATTAACATATCATCATTTTTATATTTGAAATACAAGGAGTTCCGCCCGTAGGCTTGTCCATAATCCACCTGAAGGCTATTCAGTAATCCACAGGGATCATTGTTCCAAGTTTCCACCCGTAAACTAGTATGCGGGCCTCGAGATCTAATCCCGAGTCACGTTAGCCTCTTGTGCAGGACCCGGAAGGTGAGGGATTTACGACCAGAGCCCCCCTGGCACCCAAGCGTCCTCCTGCTCCAAGTAGAGCTCAATGGAGAGACCTCTCGTGGCAGATTCGGTCCACGTTCCCGGTGCGGTCAACAACCCCCTTGGTTAGAGTCAGGCAGGCAGTCGGGGGTAACTAAAACTGCTTCTCCCTTCAAGTCTTCAACCTGAAGTATAGATATTCATTTAATTTGTAATTCATAAATCAAACAGTGCTCTAAAATCTCTAGCAAGCACAAACATTTCCATTAATCGACCTTGTTTTTTGGCAAACTGCTAAGGAATGATTCTTTCCTTTTGAATGCATCGACACTCGTTCCAGGGTGTCTTGCAACTTGGCAAGGTCCCTTATATTTTGGGTTAGGGCATACCCTATTAATCCAACTTGGTCAACCCTAAAGTTCATTGGACACTTTAGTTTCCGGTTTTTAACTTCCCTTATTTAGAAGGATATCAAAGAATACATCCTTTTGCAAGATAACTTGTGTAAGAATCTGCCATCCTTGTTGAGGGTATTTAACCTTCCTTCTTGTGAATCAATCACAAGATCGTATGACTTCGTACTTGTTGCACAAGTCCTGCATCGTAATATACGATGAAACAATCCATTTTAGTCTCTTTAGGCTGACGTTTGTCGGACCTAGGGTCTCTTTTTAAGAACCTCAAGGACAAACCCTAGTTCTTTTACATTTACGAATTTATTGACCCTACAATCAGGAAAGATAGTCAAGTGTTTAAGGTATAAACATTTCTTGGTCTTTAAATCATTCCCAAGGCATATTTTGTAGCATAGGTATTTCTAATTTTACATTAATTCGGTTATCTTTTAGAAGGTAATATTGAGATCACCTCGGCACGATTTGTTATCCTTGTGATAATTGATTTTTCAGTCCTAAACTTTAATGCTTTGAGGTTATGTAAATTCAATTACTCTTCCTTTTTCCTTGCAAACGTAACTCATGCCAAATAACAATCTTTTCCTTGCTAAGATATGCAATTAGCAATGATAACTTCCTAGAATTCAAGCAACGTAAGAAACCTTTCATGAATTTCATCTTCTACGATGATTCGTTGCAAAAAGGAATAGGGGCTAATGGTGCAAGATGCAGTTTTTATACCTTCAAGATTTAGCTGAAATATACTACTACAGTAGGCAAATAATCTTGCTCGTAATTCATTTCAAAGCATGATGCTATTTGAAAGAAACTATTTTTATTATATTATCATTTTTGCATGTTTAATTAAACTAAACTCCTTCATCGTAAATAACTAGGACAAAAATATATCTTATCCCAGACAATTCATCTTGCATGATTAAATTAAAACCGATATAAAACCAAGAAGGAAAAATCTGGTTTTGAGGTGAGATATCCACATGGATACCGGGAGATGACCCTCCCGCAGCTACTCCTTGGACTTTCTTAGGCGGCATGGCAGTTCGAACGTGAAGGCAGTTTTTACTCTTTCTTTCGGATTTCCACCATCTCTCTTTCGAGGCAAGAAGTCATTCAAAAAGTTGACCACGAGAAGGAATAATAATACCTTTAGGTTCTTAGCTTCTTCGGAGAGGGAAAGGTTTATAAATCCTAAAAAGGCCCTATAGGATATATACACGGCAAAAAAAAGTTGTGCGTGAGTATGGCTTCGCAACATACGCACCTTGAGAGATTTTTGGGCATGGGAGTGAAAGGACTTAGGGGTTTTCAAACCTAGGGGGAAATTTTGAAGGATAAAACAAGGGATTATAGCACGAGGAGAAGGTGTGAAGGAAAAAGGGTACACGGGGGTAAGGGCTTAGGGGGTGTGTTAAAAGGAGTATGGGGGGTGGAAGGGGAAAAAATATATTATGAGGGGGGTGAAGGGTAAAAGGAATATGAGTATGGGGGGGGGGGGGGGTTGAGGGTTTTAAAAACCCGGGGAAAAATGATGGAGTAGAAGGGTTATGGGTATAGGAAGGGGGGCTTAGAGGAGCCCCCCCTTAGAAGCTTCAAGAAGCTTCTTGAAGCTTCTGTGGGGGTTTTAGGTGCCACATGGGGGGTTGGTGGTAGTCGTCAAAAGGCCGCCTTGGCAGTGTGTAGGTGAACGGATGGCGGCACGGTGTCTCCTTATCTTGATCTCCTCGGCAGCGATCGGCTAGCTCTCACTTGCCCACTGTATCAGCCCCTTCTCTCCCTCATGGCTACTGCCAGCAGCACGGCGAATCAAACCTCTCTCTCTCTCTTATGACAGGTGGGGAAGCACTCCGTCCTTCCTTATCAATCCCTCCTCCCTCTCGGTCAATGGCAGCGACAGCAGGGACTTGGCTCGTTTCTCTAGCCAGTAGCACACAACGGCAGCCTCCTAGTTCCCGACTCTTTCCCTCATTTATATAGGGGAGGGGAGGGAATCCTCCCCCCCTTGATGTGTCTGCTTGCATGGCAAAGGAGCCGAGCAAGCTCCAGCGAGGAGCTTGCTGGCTCCTCCATCCGCCCTCTCACGCTTCAGCTCGATGCGCCACCACTAAGGCGAATATATATATTTAATATATTACAGATAGCCTGTATATGGAGATTCAACAGGCTCTAGTGTATGATATGCACCCAACACCTTATGACCTTAGAAGGAGTACTAGGTGTGGTTCAAGAGTTATGCAGATATTCGGTATTTTGTGTCAAGATTGTGGGAGAGAAGGAAGGAGTCTCACTTGTAGCTTTCTCACTTACACAATGGGGGAATACACACAAAGGTGGAGGTTGAAAATAGTTTTCCTCTTCTTAGTTGTGTACGCCAAAAAGAAGTCTAGTACAGAGAAATAGAAGAACCCTATATATGGGTCTCAAACCAAACTCAACTAACTAAGGTGGCATACTAACTGAGCCACGGACTAGAGTAGATAAGGATAGCTATCATCTAGCTATTATTCATGGGCAATGTACCAACCACATCTGCAGCTAACAAGTCGGTGACATAAATGCACAACGGTCACTCTGGCATATCATGAGTGGAGCTCGATATCTCAACACTCCCCCTCGAGCTCAATCCCAATTCCTGCATACCAAGCAGGTCTCTCAATTTGCGCAGCTTCTCTACGCCCAATGCCTTCGTAAATATGTCAGCTACTTGATCCTCTGTGCTGACATAAACTAGATCAATAAGACCTAGTAAAACCCTCTCCCGCACATAGTGATAATGCACCTCAATGTGCTTTGTTCTAGCATGATAGACTGGGTTATTTTCCAAGCGTATACTACTCATGTTGTCACAATAAATGACAACTAGCCCATCTGTAGGCTGATGCATATCATAAAGTAGCTTATGCAGCCAAGCTACCTCACATGCAGCCATTGCTGCACCGTTGTACTCAGCCTCTGTGCTCGACAAGGCAACTGTAGGCTATTTCTTGCTGCTCCAAGTGACTGCAACACTCCCAAAAGAGAACACATATCCACTGGTAGATCGTCTATCAGAAATACTACCAGCCCAATCAGCATCAGTGTATCCATGCAATTGTATCTGAACCCCAGTCTCATAAAATAGTCCATACTGCAATGTGGACTTCATATACCTGAGTATGCGTCTAGCTGCATCCAAATGCGGTTTCCTTGGAGCCTACATAAACTGACTTACCAATCCAACAGCATAGCTCAAATCTGGCTTGGTAATAGTCATATAAATCAAACTTCCTACTATGCATCTATATATAGTAGGGTCTTCTAGAAGCATAGCTCAAATCTGGCTTGGTAATAGTCATATAAATCAAACTTCCTACTATGCGTGTGTACATAGTAGGGTCTTCCAGAAGCATAGCTCAAATCTGGCTTGGTAATAGTCATATAAACTGACTTACCAATCCAACAACATAGCTCAAATCTGGCTTGGTAATAGTCATATAAATCAAACTTCCTACTATGCATCTGTACATAGTAGGGTCTTCCAGAAGCTCACCTACATCTACGCTCAACTTCACATTCTACTCCAAAGGAATTGAAATAGGCTTACAGCCTGTCATTCCATATTTGGACAACATGTCCAATCCATACTACTTCTGCAAGAGCCGTATCCCACTTGGTGATCTGATCACCTCAATGCCCAAGAAATAATGCAGCTCTCCCAAATCCTTCATCTCAAACTTCTACTTCAATAGCATTTTCACATGAAGGATATCTTCATCACTATCACCTGTGATAATCAAATCATCAACATAAATGACTAGCAGCATAATACCTTTCTCTATTTTTCTCACATAAAGTGAGAAATCTGTCTTGGAAATTTGAAAGCCAATAGTGACAAGATACTGTCCTATCTTGTCAGACCATGCTCTTGGTGCTTGCTTTAAGCCATACAAGGCTTTCTTCAACCTGCAAACAAACTCACGATGAACAGCATGCACATAACCTGGTGGTTGCTCCATATAGACCTCTTCTTGCAAATCACCATGCAAGAAGGCATTCTTTACATCCATCTGATGTAAAGACCATCCCTTTCATGTAGCCATAGTAATGACTTCTCTTATGGTTGCCATCCTTGCAACTAGACTGAATGTATCTTCATAATCAATGCCATATATTTGTGCATACCCCTTGACTACTAAGCTTGCATTGTATCTGTTCACAAAACCATCTGCATTGTGCTTCACCTTATAAAACCACTTACAACCAATTGCATTCTTATCTTTGGGCAAAGGTACCAATTCCCATGTAGCATTTTCTTCCAAAGCATCCATTTCTTCATCCATACCTTTCTCCCATTTTTCTTTTCCCATGGCTTGCTCAAAAGAAATGGGTTTTGGTTCCTGTATCACTTTGACTATATAGGCATAGTGAATGGCTATAAATCCATCATATTTTAGCCTATCGACAGGATACCTAGCTTTGGTAGACCTGCGCAAAGTAAACTCACTTCCAGGTGCTCTCAAAACATCCCTGGTCTTCCTTACTCTAGGTGTAACAACAGAAGGAATACCCAACTCATCATCAATGCTCTGTTCTGAGCCACTGGATTCACCATCCACATAAGAGTGACCTGCGTTCACATCAAACATGGGCTGATCTAGCTTCTCTTTTCCTTTTCGTGATACCTGCATACCACTGTCTGCATTGATTTGAGAAGATTCTCCTGATCTCAATCTGGCTGTCCATGGTGAAGAATGTGAACCACTGCTAGAGGACACTCCAGGTCCGCTAATATATTGCGACTGCTGCTGTGAATTTTGTGTAGCATTACCATTTTGTACATCTACATTATCAATCACATTTACTGGTTTATACCACCTACTCATCTCATCAAAAACAATATCTCTGCTCACTGTAAAATTACGAGTAGAAGGGTTATAGCATCTCTGCTTGCAGAGAGTAACCAATAAAGATGCACTTCTTAGCTTTTGGATCTAGCTTGGATCTCAACTCATCTGGCACATGAACATAGGCAATGCAACCAAAAATTTTCAAATGAGAAATATCTGGTTTCCTACCAATATACCTCTCCTCTGGAGTCATGCTATGTATTACTGCAATGGGAGTCCTGTTCATTATGTAGACTGTTGTAGCAACTACCTCAGCCTAGTAAAAATCTGTCAGGTCTTTTTCATTGAGCATGGCACGAGATACCTCTCCAATATGCCTATTTTTTCTTTCTGCAATTCCATTTTCCTGTGGGGTACGACTACATGAATATTGCTACTTTATGCCATGCTCCTACAAGAACCTTGCAAACTCATTTGAGAGGTACTCTCCCCCTCCATCTGACCTTAGGCATTTTATTTACAGGCATGTTTATTTTTCAACCATAGCTTTAAGTGTTTTGAAATTCCCAAAAACTTCACTTTTCTTTTTCATAAAATACACCCAAAGTTTTCTGCTATAGTCATCAATAAAAGTGAAAAATAATGATAGCCTCCAATAGATGCAGCTTTAGTAGTCCACACATCAGAGTGGATTAATTCCAATGGCTTCTTACTCTCTTGAACATGTGTAGGAAATGGTTTCCTTGCCTGTTTTCCAAATTGACAGGCTTCACATACCTTATGCATTTCTGCAACCTTGAATTTAGGCAATCCTGCAACAATATTTTGGGCTTGCATTGATTTAAGTCATTGTACATTAACATGACCAATGCGTTTATGCCAAATATCAATATATGCAACTACATCGGTCCCATGTGCAAACATTGCTGCACTCAATTTAGGCATGTCCGCATCCAACGTAAACATTCTGCCCTTCTCCTTTCCTATTGCTATCATGCGACCTTTATTTTTCATATCCTCAACAAAGCATCCATGAGGATTAAATCTGACCTGCAAGCCCTCCTCAACCATTTGACCAACAGAAACTAGGTTCTTGGTGATATTCGGGACATGAAATACATCCGATAGGTATTTATTTTTCCCATCCTGCATAGACAAAGGAATTTTTCCAATTTGCACAATAGGATGTGCAGTATCATCACCAGTCTCCACAAATCCTAGTTTTTCCATTTTCCTTGCATCGTGCATCCATTCTGCATGACCTGTCATGTGGTTTGATGCACCTGAGTCAACATACCACACGTCGTTGCTTTCTTCTACACTTGTCACAGAATTGGTCATGTGTTGCACCATAAACAAATGCTCATTTCTATCATCACCTTGTCTACTAGAAGATGCGTAATTCCCTTGTTGCAATTTACCATTCATGATGTCATTCTGCTTTTTATAGTAGTCTTTAGCCATATCACCCATTTTACCACAATAGTAGCATTCAACATTGCTGTTTGCATTTTGCCCTCTTTGCCATCCACCACGACCTCTTTGGCTCCCCCTGCCTCTAGAGTTACCACATCCTCCTCCATAGGACTGGTTTTCTTGAGTTTGCTGCATATTCTGATTTCTACCACGGCCTCCAAATCGGCCTCCTCTATCTTTGCCTCTACCTCTTCCAGCATTTGAGTAGAAGACAACTTCTTTTGAAGTTCCTCGTGAAGAAGCTGCACCACCATTTCTCTACTCCTCAAAAATTAGAAGAGCAATCAACTCCTCAAAATCAAGAAATCTTTCATGGACAGAAATGGATGTTCAGAACTGTGCATAATCCTTTCCTAGACTATTCAAGGTCACAGAAACTAAATCATCATCTTTCACTGGCGATCCAATGGAAGCAAGTGCATCTGCAATCTTCTTCACCTTCATGTGGTAGTCATTGATACTCATACTTTCTCTTTGCACATTGTGCAACTCTTGCTTGAGCTGCATTTTCCTAGCTTGAGTATTTATGCTATATATTTTTGACAAAGTATCCCATGCCTCCTTTGGCGTACTCGCATCCTGAATATGCACAATCATAGAGTTTGAAATATTGATAGAGAGCCAGTACATAACTTTTTTGGCTCTCTCATGCATTTAAATGCTTGCATTTGCTGTTGATTGGGAACATCAGGAAGAACTGGTTCTTCTTCATTTCTTGCGACAAATTCCCAATATCCTTTTCCCATAAGAAGATTCGTCATTCTAAACTTCCATGCTTGGAAGTTGTTCTTGTCAAGCTTTTCAGTGACAATCTGTGAAAGAGAATCAGATGCCATTACAGAACACTGCAAAAAATTCTGTCACTGCAAAAAACATAGCTTCAGCCTCACAAGGGCAAATCTTCAAAACTGACGAAAGTAGTATTTGACCACACAGTCACTTCCTAGTGACGATTTTGCATCAACAGGCAACAAGGATGATTCTCTAACTCCCAATGTCTCTACGCACATGCATACGATGCAATTTCTACGATAACTTTTCACCGACCTGTAGAACAGTGGTCGCACAGCAAAAAACAGGGCCTTTTCTTGAGTGCGTGTGAAAAACTTCCGCCTCCAAAATTGTTAGATATGATCAATGCCCCACCCTCATTAAGTGCTACCAATGATCCATGGCGCTCAAAGTTGTAAGGCCCCCATTATGAGGAGAAGCCAAATGTGAGCCCGGACATTGGTTGAGTCCTGACTTGTATATTAGATGAGGTCTATATGATCGGATGGCAAAAAGGTGACCGTTGTGGGTCTAATCTTTGGGTTAGATGGAGAGGTTAAACTGCTAGCAACTCGAGGCGCATTGCATCGAGTTGCAGGGTAAGGGAGTTAAAAGGGGCCCCTATTGTGGGGTCCGGGGGTAGCGCTCCCGACCCGATGGTAAAGGAAATATTCCCTGACTGACTAGTGGAGGATTATATGGTAGGTTGGTCAGGCCAACCTCATGGCCTTTGCAGGCTATAAAAGCTAAACCCCTTCACAGCCATCGATTACTCATCTTTCACCCAGTCAGAGTTGTTGTTCCAGCTAGCCTTAAGCTCTTCACCTATCTTCTGTCTAGATCGCCATCTAAGCTTCACACAGTGGAAGCGCACGGGTGGACAGAGCCATCTCTGTATCAGTTGTTTGGAATTAAAGAATTTACTGATTCTCCTCTTATCTGTTGTGTACTCTCTATGTCTTTCTCAGATTCTATTCGCTGTGCCGTGTAATATTTTACATGGTATTAGAGCCCAGGGGGCTCTAGAGATCGGAGAGTGTGCAAGAGACAAAGGTTTCAACAGCAAAGAGAAACTATGTCGACTTCCAAAAGCAGTTTTGGCGCATCAGGAAGTGGTGCAGGAGGTGGTGTTGCTGTACCGGCTATTCAAACACTGAGGATTCGTCTACCAACCTTGAGCGAAGGCAAGTTAGATTGTACAAACTACACCTTGTGGAAGTTCAAAATTACAACTATCCTTGATTCTTATGAGCTTCTAGAGACTCTACTAGGGACTGACGTAGAACCATAGCCTACCCCTGACCCATCAAATCCTAGTGTGATGATTCCTCCGAATGTAGATCTTCTACGAGCTTGGAAATGAAGGAATGTAGATGCATTGTGTGCCTTAGTTACAAGCTGTTCTGACAGTGTTCTGACTTTGATTCACCATACAACCAAAGCGTCAAAGGCTTGGAATGTACTAAGGAGTCAGTATGAAACACGAAACCAAACAAGGATTCAAAACTTGGAGAATCAACTAGCAACCGAGAAGTTTGCTGAAGGAGAGACGGTTGAAGCATTCATCACTTGGATTAATCATCTGCGGAACCAGATGGCTGGCGCTGGGATACAAAAGACTAGCGAAGAGCTAGCTCGGAGGTGTCTTCGGATTTGTCCACAAAAGTTTGATGGACTAGTAACTGCCCTTAATACTCAGGTGAGACCTCAAGCTTTGACTTTTGAGGAGTTTTGTGCATTATTAATGGAGGAGGAGTTGAGGCTCAAAGCCCGAGAAGGAAGTAACAATGGAGATGCTTCATTCTCTGCTAATGCAAAAGGCAAAGGTGGTTCCTCCACCAAAAATGATGGTGACAAAAAGAAGAAGGGCGGAAAGAAGAAGTTTCAAGGAGAGTGCTTCTACTGCAAGAAGAAAGGACATGCAATTGCAGATTGTCATGTCAAGAAGGCAGATGAAAAGAATGGTACCCTTAAAAGTAAAGGGAAAGAGACAGCCAATACGGCTGAAGCAGAGCTAGAATTATTCATGGCGACCATTGAGGAAGTGTGCTCCTCGGCGCAAGAAGAATCTACCACTGACTCATGGGTGTTGGATAGTGGGGCCTCCCATCACATGACCAACAAGAAAGGTCTATACAGTTCTATGCAACCTCTACAAGAATCCATCACTTTGACGGTTGGAAAGGATGCTAAATGCCCTGCTGTGGGCACAAGTACTATTTCTTTTGTTGCTGCAAATGGTGAAGTCAAAAAGCTTTCAAATGTGTTGTATGTTCCCAAAATCAAGAGAAATCTCTTATCAGTTGCTGCCATGACTGATCTTGGTCATGAAGTGAGGTTCAAGAAGACAGGTGCAGAAATTCTTGATAGTGCTGGCACAATTGTTGGCAAAGGAGAAAGAAGGAACAACCTATATGAGCTAAGTGCTCTAACAGCCACCGCTGGAGTAGGCACAAGTAAGCTTTGGCATGAAAGGTTTGGACACATCGGATTTGCAGTGTTGAAGGAGATGTAAAAGCAAGGTATGGTTGCTCACCTACCTACAATAACTGAATTGAAGGAACCATGCGAAGCTTGTATGATGGGCAAGCAACAAAGAAAGGCATTTCCACAAGAAAGCAAGAATAGAGCATAGGCTCCTCTAGAGTTGGTGCATGCTGACTTGTGTGGTAAGATGCCTACACAGGCCTTGGGGGGATCTTCTTATTTTATGTTGATTGTCGATGACTACAGTAGGAAGATGTGGGTGTACTTCCTACGTGATAAGACTCAAGATTTTGGTAAGTTTAAAGAATGGCTAAAACTTGTTGAGAATGAAACATGGAAAAGTGTGAAGAAATTTAGAACAGATGGTGGTGGTGAGTTCAATTCAAAGGAGTTTGAAGGCTTTTGCAAGAGCAAAGGGATCAAGCATCAATTGACAATGCCTCACACACCTCACAGGAATCGCACCATTGTGGAGATGGCAAGATGTATGCTAAAGGGCAAGGGATTGCCTAACCATTCTTGGGCTGAAGCTGTTAATACTACAGTCTACATTCTAAAACGGAGCTACACAAAGGCTCTCAAGGGAAAAACACCTCATGAGGCTTACACTGGTAAGAAACCATCTGTCTCACATTTCAAAATTTTTGGATGTGATTGTTATGCACATGTTCCGGATGAGAAGAGAAACAAGTTAAAACCAAAAAGCAAAAAATGTATCTTCTTGGGTTATAGTGATGAGCAGAAGGCTTACAAATTATATGACCAAGAGGCAAAGAAGATCATCGCGAGTCGTGATGTGGTGTTCAAGGAGGAGCCACATACAGTGGAGGAGGAGAAGGCAAGTTCTTCCACTTTATCATCAAGCGAAGAAGTAGTCCTTTATGAACCTGTCCCGAGAGCTATCCCTATCCTTAAGGAGGAGGAAGCATCATCTTCAGATGATGAGGAAAAAGTTCACCAACCTGACATCACCCCACGGGAAAAGCCATTGCCGCACTGGATGAAGCAGCTCTATGACCACAATAATCCTATGCCTGCATCTGTTGAGGAGAAGGTAGACGGACCAAGGAGGTCTCAGAGAATAGAGGAGCAAAGAAGGGCTTCTACTCACGTAGTCAATATGGCCTTGATGGTTGATATTATGAGAGAAGTAAAGGAGCCATTTAACTTAGAAGAAGCATTTGCAGATCCATCATGGAAGGCTGCTATGCAGGCAGAGTATGACAGCATAATGAAGAATGACACTTGGGAGCTAGTGGATCAACCAACAAAGCGGAAGGTTATTGGCACCAAGTGGATCTGGAAGGTAAAGTACAAGGCTGATGGTACCTTAGAAAAGTACAAAGCTAGATTGCTTACCCAAGGATTTTCACAAGTTGAAGGGTTTGATTTTCAAGCGTCATTTGCCCCAACTGCCAGAACGACCACTATTCTCACGGTACTTGCAGTGGTTGCCCACAAGAAGTGCCCAGTGTACCAAATGGATGTTAAGTCAACGTTCTTAAATGGTGACCTCAAGGAGGAGGTGTATGTGGCTTAGCCACTAGGGTTTGAGGCCCCCCATTCTGAGAACAAAGTGTGTAAGCTGAAGAAGGCATTATATGGGCTAAAACAATCCCCTAGAGTATGGTACCAGCGAATAGATAAGTTCTTTTTAAACCTAAAATTCAAAAGATATGCCTCAGATGCGAACTTGTATGTTTACAAGGATGGTAAAAAGTCTATAGTGATTGTCCTATATGTGGACGACCTTCTTATTACAGGTGACTATGAAGATATGATCAACCAAACTTGAAAGGCTTTGAGTTTTGAGTTTGAAATGACAGACTTGGGCTTGCTGCACTATTGTTTAGGGATTGAAGTCTGGCAAGAGCCAGGAAAGATCTTCATCTCTCAGAAGAAGTATGCATGGGAGATCTTGAAGACATTTGGCATGATCAAGTGCAAGGAGATAGCTACACCTATGGAGGTGAATGCAAAGTTATCCGTCGAGGATACATCAGCACTAGCAGACATTGGGAGGTATAGGAGGTTGGTCCACTTGTGTAACACCAGATCAGATATCAGTTTTGCTGTTGGTGTTTTGAGCAGGTTCTCAAACAAACCTCATGAGAGTCATTGGAAGGCTAGGATGCGGGTGCTCAGATACTTGAAGAAAACTTTTGACTATGGTATCACATAAAGTTTCGGAACTTCTCTTGTGGGAAACTGTGACTCAGATTGGGCAGGAGACAGTGATTCCAAGAAGTTAGTTTCTGGTTATTGTTTCTCTTTGGGTTCAGGAATTTTCTCTTGGAT
The DNA here is from genome assembly GCF_053477565.2 of Lygodium microphyllum. NCBI lineage: Eukaryota > Viridiplantae > Streptophyta > Polypodiopsida > Schizaeales > Lygodiaceae > Lygodium > Lygodium microphyllum. The sequence goes on from NC_141157.1 coordinate 90,039,211, forward strand.
TAGTAAGAAGCAACCAACAGTGGCATTGTCTTCTACCGAAGCAGAGTACAAGGCAGCTTGTTTTGCTACATGTGAAGTAGTATGGTTGAGAAGGATTCTATGGCATATGGGAGTGCAGGATGAAGAACCAACTGTGCTGAGATGTGACAATCAGAGTTGCATCGCCATTGCCAAAAATCCAATGTTTCATGCACGCACCAAACATATAGAGATCCAATATTACTATGTGTGTGATTTGATGGAGGATGGGATAGTGGAACTAGTCTACTGTCCAACAGAGGAGAATGGAGCACATATCTTTACCAAAGCAATTACGAAGGATCTGCTTCAAGTTCATCTTCAGAGTCTCGGCATTGGGCCGAGGAGATAGTTCACCTATGGGTGGACATTGAGGGGGGGGTGTTAGATATGATCAATGCTCCACCCTCATTAGGTGCTACCAATGATCCATGGTGCTCAAAGTTGTAATGCCCCCATTATGAGGAGAAGCCAAATATGAGCCCGGACATTGGTTGAGTCCTGACTTGTATATCAGATGAGGTCTATGTGACCGGATGGCAAAAAGGTGACCATTGTGGGTCTAATCTTTGGGTTAGACGGAGTGGTTAAGCTGGTAGCAACTCGAGGCGCATTGTATCAAGTTGCAGGGTAAGGGAGTTAAAAGGGGCCCCTATTGCGGGGTCTGGGGGCAGCGCCCCCGGCCCAATGGTAAAGGGAATATTCCCTGGCCGACTAGTGGAGGATTATATGGTAGGTCGGCTAGGCCAACCTCATGGCCTTTGCAGGCTATAAAAGCTAAACCCCTTCACAGCCATCGATCACTCATCTTTCACCCAGTCAGAGTTGTTGTTCCAGCTAGCCTTAAGCTCTTCACCTATCTTCTGTCTAGATCGCCATCTAAGCTTCACACAGTGGAAGCGCACGGGTGGACAGAGCCATCTTTGTATCAGTTGTTTGGAGTTAAAGAATTTACTAATTCTCCTCTTATCTGTTGTGTACTCTCTATCTCTTTCTCAGATTCTGTTCGCTGCGCCGTGTAATATTTTATAAAAACAGGCCCCGAAATGGCCTCGAATCAAAAAAACAGAGCAACCAAGGGCTAAAGCCCTTACCGCAGCATATACTACCCTCTTGCTACACTGCGAAGGGCGTCTCAATCTGAGACAATGCACTCTTGCACTTTTCGGCTGTGCTACCTTGCAGAGACTTACTCCCAAACTCGAAAAATGAAAGCAACACTGGTCCTCTTACCAAAACACCACGAACTTGGTTTGCTTTCTTGAGCTCCTTACCATGAACTAGGCTCTGATACCATGTCAAGATTGTGGGAGAGAAGGAAGGAGTCTCACTTGTAGCTTTCTCACTTACATAATGGGGGAATACACACAAAGGTGGAGGCTGAAAACAGTTTTCCTCTTCTTAGTTGTGTAAGCCAAAAAGAAGTCTAGTACAGAGAAATAGAAGAACCCTATATATGGGTCTCAAACCAAACTCAATTAACTAAGGTGGCATACTAACTGAGCCATGAACTAGAGTAGATAAGGATAGCTATCATCTAGCTATTATTCATGGGCAATGTACCAACCACATCTGCAGCTAACAAGTCGGTGACATAAATGCACAACGGTCACCCTGGCATATCACGAGTGGAGCTCGATATCTCAACATTTTGATCGATGACCCAAGGGGATACCTTCTTATGTGCATGATAAACAACAATTTGACGCTATGGGTGTTTGACCCGGGTAGTGCATTAGTGGCACATACCGGAGGATATGCAGATTGAGAGGGAGTAGATGTCGTGCCACCACATGGACACAATATGAAAAATTCTAAAGTGCAATATCGTCCTTGTTTCTTATTGATATAGAGAGTTAATGCCATATTAGTCATTAGTGTTAATGTTTGTGGTATGGATGTTTCAAAAATACTAGATTTTTGGATAAGTTTAGAATATTTTTGATATTTTGAATATTATTTCTCATAAATGCCTAAAAAGCTATGGAAACTTCTAGAATAGGATGTCATGCAAAAAACAAGTGGTTTTTTAAGCCATTTCTAGAGATTTTATGCAAAAAGAAGGATTGGCAAAATCACATGGGTTGGGATCGCAGTTTACAGGCAACAAACAACACTCCGAACTAGGAGAAAATAAGGAGTGATATGGAAGAATCCTTGTCAGGTGTTCTTAAATTTTATCCTCCTTTTGGAGCCAACAGAACCATGAGATTTGCGGTCTGAGTAGCGGAGAAGAAGATACTAATTTGATGCACGTTTTTGGTCTACAAGGGAGCTCTAGGAGATCTAATGCTTAGAGATTGGTTTTGAATAGTGCCAGATAATGAAATTTAGGTTTAATCAATATATAGTACTTTGCCTTTAACTTGTGTACCTCATGACTATTCTTTTTCTTCTCTTCCATCTTCTATTCTCTACTTTCTTCTATCTCTCATCCCCCATGGTTACAACCTTTCGACTAAAACCCCTCTGACAACGCGTTTCTATTAGCATCACTATCTGCATTACAGAGCGTCCCTATTAGCATAGCAAAAAGTGATGTAAATAGTGACAAATTTATAGAGATGCTTATATCAATGTTTTTATCGACAATAGGGGTAATTTTTTAATGAACATTTTCGTCGCTTTGAATATCGGTATGAGGCCTCTATCTTGTAGTGATTGTAGGAGTTGTGTTAGCTCTTGGAAGGCCAAGATGGAAAATTTTGATAGACCAAAAGTGAAAGACAATCCCAAGGCTAGAGAAAGACGGGGAACAAGGGCGAACTCAGAAAAATCTGAAGATACGAAGCAATGGAAAAATTCTAAAATGTAGAAGAAAGTGCACAAGAATAAGTGCACCTTAATATGTTAGCAAAAAAAGCATTAGGCACATTGTAATTCAACTTGTAAGAGAGCACTCGACTCTCTTTTGTATAAGTTGTAAAGAATGAGAGGCACAAGTTAAGGTAGCCTATGCTAATAGGAAGGAGGAGGAAAGAGAGTAGAGGAATAGACAAAGGCCCTGCCTAAAAAGGGGATGGGTGCCCAAGGAGGGGATAGGGCATGTGTAAAATTCAAAAAGTGAATGAAGAAGCTCATGCTTGTGTGTGGGGCCAAACTTTTTCTCTTCTTGTTTCTTGCTCTTACTTCCTTCTTATGCATGAGAGAGGGAGTGTGAGAGAGGGAGAGTGTGTGTATAAGAGAGTGAGGGACCTTGGAGAAGCTCTTCTTCTTCTCTCATTGTCATCATCATCTTCTTTTCTCCCTTCTTGCACACATGGCTGCTATGGAGGTCAAAGCTCGGAGCTTGGAGATGTAGCTTGTTTGAGAGTGCATCTCAAATCATGAAGCCATCGAGAGATTTGTGGGAGGATCAAAGGTAAGCTCACTACATTTGTGTGTGGGAGAGTGTGCATATCTATGTGAGAGGTAGCCATAGCTCTTGGCTTGAAAGACTTGAAGCAATAAGCGATCCATCGTTCTTGGTGGTGTGCTCACAAAAGCAATGATATTTTTGTTTCGTCTTGGTAGGACCAACGAATTCAAGCTGCAGTGCTTGCATGCTCTACATCGAGTGAGAAAGTAGGAGTTCATCTCTGAAACAACACTTGGTTTTAGGTAGGAAGTGAGGGAGTCGGAGGCCATTTAATCTCTCTTGTGGATTAGTTTAGGTTTACAAAGCTTTTTGTGCATTGGTTAGAGTATCAGAGGAGTGTATTTTGATCAAATTTGGGACATCAAGGTTTGGGAAATAAGGAAAATATAATTCTTTGCATAACCAAGAATAGGGGAACAGAGAAAGAAATGAAAAATATTTCTAATATGTGGGAATAAAATTAGAGTGTGAGGGGAGAAAGAGAGAGCATAAAATGTAAAAAGAGGAAAGAGAGAGCTCATTTGTACATTGTGGGATTGAGAGAGAGCTATTAAGAGAGAGACAAAGAGCTACACATCAAGAGGTAGCAATAGCACCAATCCTTAGCATTGTCACATTTGAACACTCTAGGTATACTCTAAGTCTTCATTGATGATTGTTGCATTGATTCAAAACCCTACGTGCATCAGAGGTTGTTCATTAAGCCATTAAAATCAATATTCTATCATTTGGTGTGTTTCCTGGCACTGCTTGGACAGCAACCAGAGGCCTCAAATGATCGAATTTCCATTGGGCTTGAACAACCAAGCCATTTAAGTCCACTCAAATGTCCAACTCCACTCAGACTTAGACCAATTACCAAGCCTCTCAAATGATTGACTCAGATGCTCGGACAGGCACCACTCATCCAACTTTGAGTCCGACTACTCAAACAACAACTTTCCTTAGGTGTCCACTCGGACAGCCAAATCTGAGACTTGGATAGTTGAGCTTGGGACTTTGACAAGCTGTCGAGAACTTTGATTTTGACCATTTTTGCCACTATAAGACTTGTTAGGGCCCTAAGATGGTTGCCCAACAATCTAGGTTGGAATCTAGAATAACAAAATAGGCCATAGAACTGTTTGCATCCAAAAAATTGACCTAACAGTCCATGAGTGACTAAAATAACTAACCACCATCAGCTACTTACCTCGGATAGAGACCTAAATTGACCATCTCAGCTGAACACCCCACATCCATACAACATCCACAAAGGACCCAAACTCAACTACTAGGAGTAATCACAACCAACTCGAAAAAGCTACAATGGCATGAAACTAATTGGATGTGATTGACTCCATCAAAGATTACACTTTTCATTGTAGACACTTAAGCACATATGAAAGCTAGAAAGCTTGATGTGGCACAATTCACACATCGAGTCACATTACCCAAGAGTATAACTATGTGTACATTTGTAGAGTGACTAGATTTTCAAGGAGCACACTAAAGAGGATGAAGCTAAAATGAACCCACCGGTAGGAGTGTAACCAGGGGAACCAGACTAGTGACCCAAGGTATCCAGGATAAATGTCTAGGGGAAGAGAGAACCATTTGACCATTGAGGGAAGGAAGGACTAGCCAAGATTAGAGACACATCTTTAGCTAGACTAGCTAACCTTATTGAAGCACTAGTGGGTTAGAAGACAACCACCATAGTAGGCACCATCTCTAATGAGAATTACCTTTATCTTAACCTTGACCTTAATGTGGCAAGGTACTTAGATGACATCCGATGACTTATCACATAGTATGACTAGTAGAAAAGGATAGTGCATCATGGAAGACCGATACTCAATATCATAGCTGACCTTGAGGAGGAGAGGAGACCAGGAAGGATAGTATTGCAACACATTGTGATCTATAGCCAAGAGCAAAGGATTCAAAGGTTCTGCGAGGAGAGAGAGCTCCATGAGGTTCGTAGGATCCTAGCCATTTCAGGTAGAAATAGAATGGGAGACAATGTTGATTAGGGAGAGAGCCTTATAAACTGACCTTACAGTGAGTCAGCTACTCATGAAATGATTCTTAGACAATACTAGCACCGAGAAAAGTGGGATAGCCTTGGTAGCATTATTGGTAGTCGAATCTCCCCAAATGCTAGGAGTCAAACAAAGATACCCATAATTGCCAAGTAAATTGATAAATATCAGCATGCAACGACCCCTACAGATTGGTCAAGAAATTTAAGCAGGTGTGTGAGGCAAAATTTCTCATGGACCTCGCTCAACGAGCATAAGCATTCAGTCTTTTCTTGGGAGATAAGGAATGATATTTTGATAACCTCTTTATTAAGTTGATTAATGCTTGCCAAAAAGACAAAGAGGACATAAGATACTACATCATTGTTGAGTGACCCAATGAGAGAGTGGTCTCCAATGTATTCATTAATAACATCATCTACAATGAAGAGCTCTATAAGGCCTTAGCAAGCAACTTGAACCTACAAAGGGAGGTGCTTGTTGCAAGAGTCTTTGAGGAGGCCATATGAGTGGATGACTTGGTGAGAGAGAGAGAGAGAGAGAGAGAGAGAGAGAGAGAGAGAGAGAGAGAGAGAGAGAGAGAGAGAGAGAGAGAGAGAGAGAGAGAGAGAGAGAGAGAGAGAGAAGCACTTATAGGGCTACACAACAAGGGAGCAACATATTTAGAAATGTCGAGAGAATTGCACTATGTAGTGAATACCCAGCCCCTAGAGAACAAGATAAATGAAAGAGTATGGACTAGGCCCAAGCAATAGCTTAGTCCAAGTTTGAGTTGACCAGATTGTAAGAGTCAATATGAAGGCCACTATAACCTCACATGCAATGTGTACAATGTGGAGGGAACCACGTGCCATCTGAATGTCCCAATCCTCTTGTCTCAACTACAGAAGATTCAGGCATGATGCTATGCATTTCCAATTTCTAAGACAGTTTCCATACCAACAACCCTATGCTTAGCCGTACTATCCAAGAGTTAGGAAGCCTTACTTTGGAAGGGGAGCAAGAAAATAGGGAAAAAGCCAACATGAGGTGTCTCAAATGTGGAGTTATACACCTTTTCACCGATTGCCCTAAGCAAAAACCTTCCACTAGTTTGGCAATCATATCATCTGTGCCACTCAGTCTCTCTTGTGTCAAGTTACCTATCAACGATACACACCTATCCCCATAAATGTCATGACATGATTCCAAAAAAAGCATACTAGTATCTCATTACCTAGGCCTAGCAACCTAAATGTAGCCTTTATAGGGAAAAAGAGCCGACAAAGGAGGAAAAAGAGGTCAAAGACCAAAATAACACTCAAAATAGAGAGTGAGACCGCGTTAATAAAGGAAATGTAGGTTACAGATGCAGAAGTAGAAACGTCTTCTCCTATGACGAGGGAGAAGGGAAGTGCTAAGGTTGGAGACTACCCTGAACCCAACTGGCAACTCAAGGCTATGGATAAGGTCAAGGAATGGATAAAAGAAGCAGACACTCACTTGCAAGATGCTAAACCTATCATTGAATATGAGATCACTGAACTCTCCAACCATGATCCCACTAGTCTCTCTCAGGTACTTGAGAGTAAGAGAGGCAACACTACAATATGTATAGTTGCATGGGCAGAGCATGGATACCATGAATAGGGGAACCACCCAAGGGCATTGGTAGGAAATCCATGAAGCAGAGGAGGGGAAGACGGTTGGCGATTTGCTAACCACACTAATATTACCTCCTATGACATTATCATTGGGAGAATTTCTTAGGCAAAACCCTGCACTATGGCAAGGATTGAATTGATGGGTAGAATAGATTGATAAACATGAATTGCAAGACTTTTCTAATGATGATGCCATGGAACACATACCAAGTCTAATGCTGAATCCAATGTTGAAGTCCCCCCAAGTGAATGCCTTTTGGGAAGGCAGTGAGATGCACATAGTCTTACTTGTCATTGTCCTAGGAGATACTATATGAAAGAAGATAATAGACACAAGAGCAGGAGTTAGCGTACTTAGACATGTAGTTCTACAAACTTGGGGAAACCCACCAGTAGGAACAACACAATTCAATGTCACTCTAGTAAATGGAATGAAGATTAGGCCTTTCGGAGTCCTAAAGGGTTGGCCTTTAAAGATAGTAGGAATCCAATTCTTTGTGAATTTCATAGTTATATGAAGGAAGTGGATTATGATATCTTGTTAGGCAGACCTTGGATAAGGAATGCCCGAGTGAAAGAGGATTGGGGTAATGGCCTGATATTCTTAGACAATAGATTAGAAGTAGTCAAGACACTTGGAAAACCTCACTAGTGGACCTAAATTCCATCTCTAACATGCTAAAGGGTGACTCAAAGGCTAGAAGCGTGTATGGATCTATAATGAATTACATTCATTTTTTTTTAGGATGAGCATGATTGGATGCATATATTGGCAACCATTGATCATCCATTCTTAAGAATAAGCATGCGGATGAATATAGACAAGCTCTAGACAGTGTTAGCAAACCCAACACCATAACTTCTAACTTATCCACGGTGCCCCTACGCATGATGGCCAAGATTTCCATTAACCAACCAACACCATTCACCTATCACATCCGAACTATGAAAAGCCACTTTTAACCAGGTTGTCAAGCCAACTCCTAGGAGTTGTTGCACTGAATAGGTGATATTGATAACTAATTTCTATGATTTATACTAGCCTTCCTTAATATTTACGACACTCGTTCGTAGTAGTCCAACTAATTTAATATCAAAAACTCGGTAAGCTTGCATATTCTCACACTTCGTCTCTATTTCAATACTGAACACTTAAATACTAACCCTAGGATTTTAAGCCCTTCAAGAATTAACTTCAAAGCATAAATCCAATAGTTCTATCTAATTCCTTTTATTATCAAATCAACTAACATTCCTCAAACCCATAAACTTTAATTTTCTTTTAAAAACATTTTCCATGTCCAATATTGGTATAACTTAATACTTCATCAACACTTTTAATTTGCCTAAGTTACACACATCATATTTTATCTTAATAATGTTCAAAGTAATAACATCAAATATTTTTTTTTCTAACCCAAGAATATTTCATAAAACATTCAAAACTATATTCTTAGTTTTTCTATAGATAATCCTAATTTTCATTGAATTAAAAACATGATTTTATAAAAAAATAATGTAATGTTCATTCAAAATAACTATTTTTTGTTTTTAAGATATGGTAATTTTTTTTTAAAAAATTGAAATTTTTTAAAAATACTTTCAATAGTACATAATTCATAAAAAAAATATCATATCTCATAATTGTTTTATCAAATATTTTAGAAAATTTTATCTATACCATTTTTAAGCCATTTTAAAGTATTTTTAACTATTTTTTATTTCTAAAATAAAAATTAGACCTATATAAATTATAAAAACTATCCAAAGTTAAAATTAAGGTTCAAATAGATTTTATAACAATTCCAAAGCAAATAAATATTTTTTCTAAATTACTTTTTTATGTTAAACAAGTTAAGGCACTTACGTGAAGTACGAAAATCGTACTTGCGTCTTTGGAAGCCGTGTCCTTTGCAGTCCACCAGCCAAGGGGAGTCTATCCAGTCATTCCCAAAAGTGAACTCATCATTTTCTCTCTCCCGAGAGATCCATTGGCCAATTGCATTGTTGCCATGGAAATAGCCAATTGTAACTCTTTTAAGACTTAATCTTGATTAAGTCCAAGCTTAAGAGCTTAGCCTCCATGGTTTTATGTAGATGACTAAGAGAGAAGAGAAGAGAAAAGATCCAAAATGGAGGTAGAAGGAGAAGACATGGCGATGGCTATGGGACAGGCATGGGTTTCAATTCTCTCTTCTTGCTCTCTCCAACTACAATTGTTCCTTCAAATCCTCTAGCTTGGATGTCTTGAAAACCTCTTAACTCTCTTTCCTCCTCCAATTGATGGTGCTTTCTTCAGGATGATAGAGTTCCTATCTTGATGATGGTGCCCTCCTCATTCTTTAATTTGCTCTCTCTCCCTCTTTATAGGATGGTACCCCCTCCTCTCTTTCTCATGACTCTTCAACTTCCACTAACTCCTCCCCTTCCTCTTCTCCAATTGGCCTTTGGAATTCCTCTCCCTTTCCTCTTCCTCTTCCACTTAGTCTTTTCCCCTTCTCCCTCTCTTCATCTCCCATTATAATGTGCCCCCCAGGATGATGGCGCCCTCTCCTTGAGCATAACCTTTTCAAATCCACATGATATCATGCAACATTTTTTCTTTTAATTATAGTTTTTTTTAAAACTCATTTCCTAGCCTTTAGAACCATAACACATAGAAGAACACCTCCCCTCCTCTATCAACTAGCATCCTCTCTTACATAATATTTTTTGTTAAGCGAAAATGTTAGCTACCTTTCCACGTTCCTTATACGACTACCCTCTCTTGCATTTTTTCCTATGAGGTCTATCTTTTATTCACCATTATCAAAATGTTTCCCCTCCTTTGCTCGTGTTGGTAGCTTCAATGAGATTACCATATCAAAAAAGACCATCTCCATTGTCATTGGCACTGGAAAGCTGGGCATATAGCTGCTTTTACTGCCTTTAGTAAGAAGTGCTTCGGATGTTGACTCAATAAGTAACCATGTTAGTATCTTGTCACATTAACTCAAATACTCATGGTCCACTACTTGTTATATCCATGTCATTAACTCCACTTACTTAAAAATAATCCCTTCTGATTAGATAAAACTTTCGAATTCTACTTGCTATTTTCCTAAGTCCACCCTCTAGCACAAAACTCCTTCGAACTAAGATTTTCCACCTTCCGGACTATAGAGACACATCCTCTAAAGATGAAATTACAATCACATCTGCTTTAAATTAATGTGAAAAGTTGGTAACAATGTACCAATTGTATACAATGTTGCTAAATTTTTTTGCAATGTTAGGCATTATTTCAAGGTGTTATCATTTCTCCCCCACTTAATTGCGAAGTGTCCTCACAAGCACATCTACATCACAAACATCCAACATCACGAACACAGCTACCACGAGCACTGCGATGCAACCTCAAAAGAAAAATATACTCTCACTCTCTTAATTGCAAAGCATCCTCGCGAGCATAGCTACAAGAACTGCCAATTAACTACACAAAGAAAACTAGTAGACACTGAAAAGATAGGAAAATATTTACTAGTGTCATATTATAAATCCAACAAAGTAAATGTTCAATTAAATTGTGTAAAAACTTGTGCATACTAACATTCCCTTACTCACTCTCCCCACCTAAGTGCATAACATAGCTTCATCCAGTGCATAGAATAGACCAACTAGGAAGCTTTCTAGAGCCGCTAAACAACAATAATCTCTCTAGGCAAGAAATTGACACACTACTATCCTACTAGGAATATTGCTTCTTAAATAGCCTCATGAATAAGGTCCATGCCTAGAAAAGAACCCAAAAAAAGAAACTAACATTACAACACCAAATAGGATTCCTATGGTTTAGTTGCGAACCCTCCATGTTCTACTAGAACAACCAGTGAATGGTCCCTAGCTTCCAACTGTCCAGAGTTTTGTTTGTTTGTTTTTTTTAAATGGTAGTGGCTTTCTTTCAATGCCAAAAGAGTATATACATTGATTCTCCTTACCAAAAGGTCCCACCCCAAAGAGATGCAAGGCATCGGACATAGGGCACCCATCAAGGAAATCCCTACAGCCTACCAGGACCTGAGAGGTAATGGTTATCTTCTTTTGGTTTTTTTTTCCCCTTTAACCTTGCAGTCTCACTGCATTTTTTTTCCCCTTTTTTTCTTTATTTCTTCTTTATTTCCTTTTGAAGAATAAATATATAGACTCTTCCGAACATTTATTACTTGGAATTAGAATTTAAGTATGTTTTTTATAAAGGATCAACTAGAAGACTAAGAATGCATCACTTAATTGAACAATCAAACATGTCAAGTCAACGACTTTGCTCGAGGAATCTAATTTAGCACATAATACTAGTCACTCTGACTAGGAAAATGATAAGCAAAGATACTCATCAGTTCAGCATCTCTCATCCACGCTACTCCTAGTCAAAATTTCATGGAGAAAACCTTGTTATTCAGCTACCCCCACATACCACTAGAAAAGCAACAAAAGAATAGGGAAAAACTCTATTGGATTTTCTCATACTTCCATACAATGAAATTCACTATGTCATGCACACACATCACCCCCTTTCAATCACTCTTTGGTGCTAAAGCCCCATCCCATGTGGGTGGACTCTTATATAGACTAAGTTGTTTATATATTTCTTTCGGTGTATTTGTGTCTGAAAATTTGAGGTTTGTGTTTCTTCTGTAGGTAGTTAGGTTTGGAAAACTCTAAATGATTTCAATAAAATTATATTTTTAACATTCCCGTATTTCAAACGAATATAAAGAGATAAATTAGATATGAAAAAACTTGTTATGTACATGGATATTGCAACTCCAAGATCATTACAAAGATAGGTACGTAGTGGTTTGCAAATTGTAACAATCATCAAACCTGCACATAACTCAACCACTAACCACTAACCACTAACCCATTAATATGTTAGATCAATTTTAAAAAATCCATCACTCTTTCTTTGAGATGAGGTAATACAACCTCTAGCATATTTTGCATATTGATCTTAGCAGATTTAGATTGGACTCATTGGTAACCAACCAGTGGTCCCTTAGAACAATGATGCATCTTCTGCGTAGTTCCATTGAAGCGTTTATGTTTCAAAATGACACTTAGACTTATCTTTTTCCAACAATCGATTAGTCTTTTCATATTCATCCCAATAATTCTGATCTATAAGTAAGACTTGTTTCATTAGTAACTTCCTACTACTAAATTTCGACCTCCGTTCCTCTAAACACAACTCTAAAAGTAAAATTTCATCTAGATATCTATCACCTTTCTCTAAATTGAAATTTGGCCTTTTCCTTTTGTAACTCAGAAATTTTCTTCATTGCTTCATTTACAATAGTCATTGCTGCCTCACGTTCTACTTCCAAAGCCTCATTTAATTCTCTAATGATCCTATCATAATTACGAGGATGTTTACTAGATGGTTGTGCAAACCTATGTAAGACCAAAGCTGAGTCATCCTCATCATCATGAGATATTGGACTTTGTAGTGGTTTGCACCTATTCCTACTCCTTTGTTCTCTTTCCTTTCTTTCTAACTGATAATAATAAGTTCTTCTAGCTATATCTAGCAACTGTTCAAATCCAAATGGTAGAGCATTTTCCTCATAAGGGAAACATTAAAAACCTAACTCTCATATATGCCATTATTACTCTCAGTAACATCAAATTCATCCATATTCTCCAAAAAGGTTGCTGAGATGTCAACTACATTAAATATCACTAACTCAAGTATCTCTTCCTCTTTTAATTCATCCATAGAATCTGCTTCTACCTTGCTATACGTAAAAAAACACATCTTCTTGATCATTTCCTTCATGATCCATGGATAATCGGGAATATTTTTCAAGCGAATCATCAAAGTATTCCGCTTTCCCTATAGAAAGCATTAAGTAGTCTAGGGTTGTATATTCACACATAGACAACCAATGAGTAATCTCACTATCCCAACACTGATGAAAATGTTACAGCATATTCACCAATACCCATTTGCTCTGCCTTATGAGGCTGATGTACTGTATTTACCTCCACTTTTTCTACGCTTGCTGGGTGTTGTGTTCTAAATAACTAGGCATAAGGTCCTTCATTATCAGTCCTCTCCATTTTTGAATCATAGAACTCACTGTTGGATTTCACATCCACTTCACTAATCATCTCATCTCCTGACTCTTTCAAAAATCCTTTCAAAATAACTAGGATTTTAACCCGATCATTTCAAGGGCCAATCACAATTGAACCTGTATACCAATCCTGAGTGTACTTTGCTTGGTATAACCAAGGTCAACCCAACAACACAGAATATGAAGAGATATTTGATCATGAGTGAACTACTAAGTAATTCACATGAAATTCTAAGCCAGCAATTATAGATTTCACATTACGAAGTAATCCCAAAGGAATCACTTTCCTTTGATCAGCCACACGTAAAACGATATTGGTAGGTTCTAGATTCTTCAATCCTAATTCTTGCATTGTTTATTCTCTCATCAAATTGATTGCTAAGCTACCATCTAACTGCACTTCATTTAGCAAGTTGCCATTAATAGTAGTATCTATAACTGGAGCTCTAGGATCCACAAATAAATCTACTATTTTCATGTGCTCAATTTCTTTTCTTTTGGAAGAATTTACAGTTACTTTGGGAATGTTAATTTCAATCTTCTTCCTTCGATGTCGTAATACTTTATGATAAAGCTACTTGCAACATGTAGGTGCTATTTCTAGCAATTGCCGAAGGTTAATGGTCAAAGATACTTGTTCTAATGCAGCCCAAAGATCACAAGTCTTATTTACAGCTTCTGCCTGCTCTTTATTTCCTTCCTTAGGAGGTATCAGTCTTTTGGGAAAAGGAGATACCCGTACTTAAATCTTAGGATTTGCTAAAGGCACAGGTAATATTGGATGGTTAGAGGAATGTTGTGAAGAATCTAACTCAGCTAGCTCTACATTAGGATCTATATCCTTAGATTTATCCTTCGCTGCTTCCTTTAATTGTAAACTTTCTTCCTCCAGACCTTGCTCCTCTCGTTGTTGCTTTTGTGCTCTAGTCACCACACCAATCATGGAGTTAGCCTTAAAGCTCACCCTACGGGGTATAAATTTAGACCTAACTTCATTCTCTTGCCTTATTGTTTCTACTTCAACTAAATTTGCGAATGAGGTTGGGGGTTCATTAAAACTTTTCTTACCCTTGTCATTAGGTTGATTATCTTCTTGCTTAGGGAAATCCTCTTCGTGATGCCCTTTGCCACTACATCTCCTACATAGAGCAGTATAGTCCTGATTTTTATGCACATTAGGACAATAGGTAGCTATATGACCTTCCTATTCACATCGATAACAAATTACGGGTCCCCTAGGCCTTTATGGTCCCCCTTACCCCATTGGATTAAAAAAAGGACCATTATTTCTCCAAAAAGGAAAATATCTTCCTCTGTTTCCATCATTATTGTAATTATTTCGAGGTATTGGGGGTCTACCTTGGGTTGGCAATCCTCTCGGCCTAAATGGTTGATTAGGTGGTTCAATTGCATAAGTTGTATTATTACAATCCATGTAATTTTAATTTGTTTGCATTGAACAAACTTGTTGTTGCTCTTGACCTATCTTATGGCAACAATTTGTATCTAGATGTCTTATATTAAGGCAAAAGGTACAAAACGGTGGATGGTCAAGCCTTAGTCTTGAAGGCATTGGACACTTTGTAGCCACACGGTTATACCCATGATACTTACCACACCAAATATTGGATCTTGGTGGGTTTGGGGTTGAGCTATTCGAGGATTGTTGTGCACTAGAAGACTTTGTTGTTATCGAATAAATTTCTTTCAAAGATGCTTGCATTGCACTCATAATCTCCTCCTTCAACTTCCCTAGTGATTTTGTAATAATATCAGCTACTTTTGCTTCATTAAGAGGAGACTGAGTTTGTATAGAAGGCATTCCTGTTTGCATCATATAGGCTGGAATAGAAGTGTACGGATTTAATGGTACACTTGATACATTTGGATTTGCCATTACCGATGGATTTAAAGGAATGGTCACATAAGACACGTTCTTAGATATCCCACTTGAAGTTCCTGGATATTGCATCCGAGGTTCTTTAAATAAGTCCCTCTGTCATTGTTGGGGTTGAATTGCACTTATTCCCACCACCTAGCATGTATTTTAGCATCTACCAACGTAGCTGGTCATTGTAGGCTAACATGTTGATGAACTTCAAGGTTAAGCCCATGAATAAATTTAGCTTTTGTGTAGGTTCATCAGGAGCTAGATTCATCTTCGGAATAATTGTCTCCATATGTTCAATGTAGTGTATAACACTTTCGATTGCTCCTTGGGACAAATAATCTAATTGAAGGGCTAGTGTATCTTGGAAACCTTGTCGTCGAATTTTTTCTAGGAACGCTCTTGATAAGGCCACATAAGTCACTTTATGTTGGGCACCTAGGTTCCCATACCACCTTGCTGCCTCATCTTTTAATGTTGTAGGGAAGATATGAAGCTTTTGGTCATCATCTACTATCTTATTGGTGACACAAGTCACCTCAAATCTTTGGAAATGCGCATTTAGATCCTCGTCCCACAATCCCCCAAATTGTGTGAAAATAGCTAATCTGACTGGATTACGAGTCATTGTTTCTCTAAATAATATCTCTAACCCTAAATCTTAAGTAATATCCAACCATGCAGGTTTCTTAGGCTCCTTAAATAGATGCCGCAATCCAAAATTGGACTCTAAATCTCAAACAAAATGTGGTTTTGTACTCCCTACTGTAGCATTAGCTTCACTCTCCCTATTTTCGCTACTTTGTCTACTCCTTTCCCCAATGACACTACTGGTGCTTGAGGCCACCCAATCCCTTTAATATAAGTCTGATTCACTCATCGATACCTAGGATTTTAATATCCTAAAGAGATGGATCACCCATTCGAGTGCAGTTGGCTCCCGCCAGACGCACCAAAAAATGACCGGCAAAAGACCACCAAGCCACTTTTAACCAGGTTGTCAAGCCAACTCCTAGGAGTTGTTGCACTAAATAGGTAATATTGATAACTAATTTCTATGATTTATCCTAGCCTTCCTCAATATTTACAACACTCATTCATAGTAGTCCAACTAATTTAATATCGAAAACTCAATAAGCTTGTATATTCTCGCACTTCATCTCTATTTCTACACTGAACACTTAAATACTAACCCTAGGATTTTAATCCCTTCGAGAATTAACTTTAAAGCATAAATCCAATAGTTGTATCTAATTCCTTTTATTATCAAATCAACTAACATTCCTCAAACCCATAAACTCTAATTTTCTTTTAAAAACATATTCCTTATCCAATATTGGTAAATCTTAATACCTCATCAACACTTTTAATTTGCATAAAGTTAGACACATCATATTTTATATTAATAATGTTAAAAGTAATAACATCAAATATTTTTTTTTGAAAATTGCAAGAACATTTCATAAAACATTCAAAACTATATTCTTAGTTTTTTCTATAGAAAATTCTAAATTTTAAAATTGAAAATATGATTTTTATTTAAAAATAATGTAATGTTCATTTAAAATAACTATTTTTTATTTTTAATATATAATAAATATTTTTAAAAATTTCTAAAAAGTTTTCAAAATACTTTCAATGGCACATAATTTATCAAAAAAATATGACATATTATAATTATTTAAGAAAATATTTTAGAAAAAAAATCTAAATGATTTTTAAGTCATTTTAAAGAATTTTTTACTTTTTTATTTTTAAAATAAAATTTAGACCTATATAAATTCTAAAAACTATCCAGAGTTGAAACTAAGGTTTAAATACATTTCATAAAAATTTCAAAGAAAACAAATATTTATTCTTTTTTTTATAAAAATATTAAATAAGTTAAGGCACTTACGTGAAGTATGAAAATCATAATTGTGTATTTGGAAGCCATGTCCTTTGCAGCCCACAAGCCAAGGGGAGTCTATTCGATCGTTCCCAAGAGTGAGCTCATCATTTTCCCTGTCCGGAGAGATCGATTAGCCAATTGCATTGTTGCCATGAAAATAGCCAATTGTAACTCTTTTAAGACTTAATCTTGATTAAGTCCAAGCTTAAGAGCTTAGCCTCCATGGTTTTATGTAGATGACTAAGAGAGAAGAGAAGAGAAAAGATCCAAAATGGAGGTAGAACGAGAAGACATGGCGATGGCTATGGGACATGCATGGGTTTCAATTCTCTCTTCTTGCTCTCTCCAACTACAATTGTTCCTTCAAATCCTCTAGCTTGGATGTCTTGAAAACCTCTTAACTCTCTTTCCTCCTCCAATTGATGGCACTTCCTTCATGATGATAGAGTTCCCATCTTGGTGATGGTGCCCTCCTTCTTTAATTTGCTCTCTCTCTCTCTTTATAGGATGGTACCCCCTCCTCTCTTTCTCATGACTCTTCAACTTCCACTAACTCCTCCCCTTCCTCTTCTCCAATTGGCCTTTGGACTTCCTCTCCCTTTCCTCTTCCTCTTCCACTTAGTCTTTTCCCCTTCTCCCTCTCTTCATCTCCCATTAAAATTTGCCCCCCAGGATGATGGCGCCCTCTCCTTGAGCATAACCTTTTCAAATCCACATGACATCATGCAATTTCTTTTCTTTTAATTATGTTTTTTTAAAAACTCATTTCCTAGCCTTTAGAACCATAAAACATAGAAGAACACCCCCCCTCCTCTATCAACTAGCATCCTCTCGTACATAATATTTTTTGTTAAGCTAAAATGTTAGCTACTTTTCCACCTTCCTTATACGACTACCCTCTCTTGCATTTTTGCCTATGAGGTTGGCTGCCATTATAAAAATGTTTCCCCTCCTTTGCTTGTGTTGGCAGCTTTAATGAGATTATCATCTCAAGAAGCACCGTCTCCATTGTCATTGGCATTGGAAAGCTGGGCATATAGCTACTTTTACTACCTTCACTAATAAGTGCTTCGGATGTTGAGTCAAGAAGTAACCATGTTAGTATCTTGTCACATTAACTCAAATACTCATGGTCCATTAATTGTTATATCCATGTCATTAACTCCACTTACTCGAAAATAATCCCTTGTAATTAGATAAAACTATCGAATTCTACTTGGTATTTTTCTAAGTTCACCCTCTAGCACAAAACTCCTTTGAACTAAGATTTTCCACATGTCGAACTGCAAAGACGCGTCCTCCAAAGATGAAATTACGATCACATCTGCATTAAATTAATGTGAAAATTTGGTAACAATGTACCAATTGTATACAATTTTGCTAAAAAAATATGCAATGTTAGGCATTGTTTCAAGGTGTTGTGAAACTAAAAAATTGGAGCTCCATAAAATCCTCGAGTGCTTGTCAAGTGAGCTAGGTGGCAACCTAGGTGCAAACTTAAAGCCCCTTGAGGATCTCATGGAAAGCAAGAAGCAATGATGGACTGAGGTGCATGACTTAAACCCATCATATAACTAAACTCTCATGACAAGTGAAAAAAACCTTGAGAACAGAAATCTTAAAAACAATGCATACTTTGAGTATGAGGATTCCAAGGATGAGTACAAAGATTGTGGCTCCATCACCAAGGGAAGCAAAGAGAAAGTAGAGACCGTAGAAAATGACACGGATGGATGAGTGATTGAGAAAATCAGAGTAGATACTGAGCCCCAAGAGGTCAACACATTTAGAGTCAACAAAGGAGTTGCCAAGGTAGATTGTGGTCAAGCTTGGCTAGAATGCATAGCGGTGGTAGATTATGAGGAAGCTGGCTTAGTTCAACCTTGCACCACACCATTATTTGGAGTGGATTTAGCCTAAGAGCTGCAACCACCAGGGGAGATAGCCTCTTCCAATGAGGATGGTGAGTACAACTCTAAGTCAAAAGAAGTGAGCTTCAATAGTGATCCCAGAATGCCTTGACCACCTGGGTCCAAATGCACCAAGGGGGACCTCCCAGTCCACCTAAGGTGTTGAAATTTTGAAGGACTTTTTGATTCCATACCATATTGGTTTTGTTGAAAACCATTTTTGAGAATCATGATGACATCTTGGTCCAACATTGACTTTGGATTATGAAAATTAATCCCTCCTTAATTAAATCCTTATGAGGCCCTTTTTATGTCCATATTCCCCCTTAATACTAAAACTGAAGCTCAAACCACAATAATAATTAAGAAAGAAAAACAGGTTACAAATGAGCCAAGGATTAGCAAGAAGATTAGACAAAGAAGGAAAATTCAA
This sequence comes from Lygodium microphyllum, assembly GCF_053477565.2. NCBI lineage: Eukaryota > Viridiplantae > Streptophyta > Polypodiopsida > Schizaeales > Lygodiaceae > Lygodium > Lygodium microphyllum. The sequence continues at coordinate 90,058,492 of NC_141157.1, forward strand.
ATGGGTAAATATGCCTTGGTAATCAATCAGATTCCTTATAACCTACTTGAAAATCTTACAAGCTGATGTTATACATGAACAACTACTACCAATGAGTTCATCCTTAAGGAGACAATGGCATGGGCTCAATAGTATCAGAAAAGGGAGGACTAGAGCTAAGCATGTATGAGTTGTATACTTAACAAATGAGTTCATCCTTGACAAGAGAATGGCATGGACTAGTCAGCATTAGAAAATGGAGGACCAAAGCTAACATGTGGGGATTGTATACATGTCAAATGTGAAAGACATTATACCCATTATGGATGCATGCATATATAGAAGGAAAGTTGATTGAGTTATGTAGATTTTGGTGCACAAGTTTGTGTAATCACTGAAGACACAATGCTATAAATGCATCTTAAAATGATAGAGAAGACAATGTTTAAGGTTAAATGACTAACATCTCAAAGATAAAGTGTTTGTCGAGAGTTATTGAAAACTTTAAGACTCATATTGGATGCCAAAGGGTATTCTTGGACTTTCATGTTATGCCTACAAAGCTAGAGACACACCCTCTCATTTTGGAGTGACCATGATTGATCGGTATGAGATCTAGATAGGATTGATATAGAGGCCATATACAAAAACAAGGTTTGTCATTCAAGGTAGACGTGAAAGTGATGATGAAATAGACGAGACCATTTATTTATAAATTTCTAGCATTGATGAAGAAGTTAGAGAATGGGAAGGAAGCTAGTTTTCTTTCTTGAAACATTGACCTTTTTGGGCTCTTAATTTGTGATCCAAAAAAAGTGAAGAAAATAGTAAATCCTACATACGAAATGCTTAACCAGTAGTAGTAAGAAATAAATGTTGGGTAACCTAAGTTGATCAACATGTTGGTAAATGACTTGACTAATGATGAAAGAGATATTTCTTTGAAAAATACACAAAACTATTTGCTATTGAATATTATCAGTTGAGGGGTACCAATAGCATTGTGCATCACATGAATTTTTAAAAATGATGTAAATCAATAACTCAAAGCTAAGAAGACGTGGTATATTAAAAGAAAGTATACAAGGAGTTGAAGCTCAAAAACTTCTGGATGCATTGCATATTTACCTTGTTGATGATATTGAATAGGTACGAGCTAAATAGGTATCTCTTGTTGTAATATTATCTTCCATTTCAAGATGAGATTTTAGATCAAGTAGCGGGTCATGAGATTTATAGTGTATGTGATGGGTATTCTTGATATTTTCAAATGAAAATAGAAAAGGAGGATTAGAAAAAGATAGCATTCATTACTCCTTGGGATGTTCAGGTATAGAGTAATGCCTTTTCGTTTGATGAATTCATATGCTAGTTTCCAAAGATGGCTTAGTTGGTTATTTCTTCCTTTCATTAGAAAATCCTTGTGAGTATTTATGGATAAATTTTACATATACAACTCTAAAGCTTTGCATGCTAAAAAGCTACATGAGTTATTTTGTAGACCAAATCAAGATAGCGGACAACTAAATCCTAAATAAATGCAAATAGCAAGGGATAAAGTGATAATATTGGGTCATGAAGTATCTACTAATGTTATTATATTTGAACCTAGTAAAGTTTAGACTCTTCTTCTTATGGATTCTTTAGAAACTCTCAAGGGGTGTATTTATAAGAAATCATCTATATAACATGCATTCAAAGGAAACTAAGAAATACTCTTTCTTACATACTATAAGGCCATAAAATGACCCCTTTTACTTTACTAAAGTTATAGATTTTTTTCAAAATGTAATTACAACATCATTTTCGTAAATATAATCTTGTAAATTTTACAAAATAAAATTCCATTTCTTTTCAACTCCATGGTGTCTTACATATTCTATAAGTTGTACCCCTCAAAATTTTTTTGTAAAAGAGTTTATAAGCTTTGTTCAGAACTAAGGTATTTGTCAATAACTTTTCATATAATGGATAAATATGTGTATTTTTGCAAAAAATAGTTCAAAAAGATCCTTTAATTTGGACACAAAGTAAAGAGGATGAATTCGTAAAAATAAAGGAGAAGCTAACTATGTTGCAAGTTCTTATGCCTCAAAATTAGGATGAATGTTTTCTCATTAGCAATAGTGTTGGAAAGAATGTTATCATAGCTATTTTCAAGTAGAATGGAAAGGCAATGCCTTATAAGCGACCTTTTTTTAAAATTGAAAAATCTATCGGAGCAACTCAAAAGGCTTGGATGGAAGAAGAGTTGTTGGTATGGGGGCTGGTATATGTAGTTAAAAGATGGAAATTGTACTTGATTCAAAGACCATTTGTTATATATACTAGTGCAGTTTCTATTGTAGGTTTTATAGTTTGCACAAAATGCCCCGGGAGTAACTAAATGGCTATTAGTTCTACATGAACTTGAATTAAATTGTCTAAAAGAGGATAGCATAAGAACTAATTTAGTTGACATTTTGACCTATAAAGAGCCTACTAAAAGTGTAATTGAGAGAAATAGAGAGAATAAGGGAGGGAAAGAAAGAGAGATATGGAGAGAAATAAAAAATGGGAGATAAAGGGGGGAAAAAGGGGGGGCCAAAGAAGGGAGGGAAAAAGAGAGAGAGAGAGAGAGTTGGGGAGAGGAAAGGAATAGAGAGAAGTACAGAGATAGGGGGAGAGAGAGAAACAATGAGAGAGAGAAACAAAGAAAGATGAAAGGAGGAAAACAAAGAAAGGAAAAGAGAGAGAGAAAGAGGGGCTGGGCAAGAAATAGAGAGGGGGATAGATAAAGATAGAGAGGGGGGGGGAGAAAAGGAATGGAAAAAACAAAGAAAGGAAAAGAGGGAGAGAAAGAGGAGTGGAGAGAGAAATAACAATGGGGTAGAAAGACATAGATAAAGGTAAAGAGAAGGGGAGAGAAAAGGAATGGAGAGAAGTAGAGAGATGGGAAAAAGAGAGAAACAATAAGAGAGAGGGGGGGAAAAGAAACAAAGAGAGATGAAGGGAGGCAAAAAAAAAGAAAAAGGGAGAGAGAAAGAGGGATGGGGGAGAAAAATAGAGGAATGGAGGAAAATATAAGAATAGAGAATGAGAAAGATAAGTAGAGACTAAAATGGAAAAACATCATCAATGAGGGAAACAAAAACATAACGTATGCCATAATATAGACCAAATGGGAAAAAATGATCGTCATGACATCTAGGATCACGATGCATATCTTAATCAGTGTGTCCTAAGTCCTTGCACTCATTGCAAGCTAGTGTCACTTATTTACAAACCACGTGCGACACTTTGGCTTATTTGAATCGGAGATCATTGACCATGCAACCTCAAACTTTGAGTGAATGTAAGGAAAGTGTGTATCAATCATGCTTTACATTTGCAAAGTAATATAATATCACATACAATAATATTAAATGTACCTTGAAAATGTCTATAAAGAGGTGACACTCCATCCCAAGGGAATGCTCCTATTGTGGCCAGTTAGAAGAGTTCATGGCATGTGATGGATGAAATTCCTGAGGGGATACACCCATTGGAGGGTACGTAAAAAACATCACCCATGATACCAGAGGAGACAATGGGCCTTTTGAACCTTCCTCCAATCTTGGTGCATGACATGGAGGCAATGATTGATGCATTACTACCCATAGATGCCAAGTCATCTGATCCATTGAGAGAGGAAGCGTCCATACCACTATATGATGGATGTTGAGTACCTCGCTTAAAGACATTGCTTGTGCTCCTAAGTATGCAGGCAAAGTACGAGTGCAATTATGCAAGTGTGATTGAGCTGTTTAGGTACATTCTATACACCGTTGATAAAATATCACATATTACCACCCAGAAACATGATGCCTAAGTCCTGTGATGATGCACAATTGGTGTTACAAAAGCTTGGCATTGACTAAAACAACATCCATACATGTATCAATAATTGTGCGCTATTTCGAGCAGACTATGGAACTATGGAGATATGTCAGAACAAACTATCTCTCAAAAGATTCTCATACACTTTTCAATTATACTACATATATGTCACATGTTTCATACGTCATGCATGGCAAGCTTGACAATGTGGCATGTATAGAATAGATCCATAAATGAGGTCCAACAAATATCAATAGATTCATGCATATGCAGCCACTTGACTCCATCTTGATAGCATTTTCACGAGAGCCAATGAATCTTCAACTTGGTCTAGATGGCATGAATCCATTTGGTCTTTGCGCTCAACTTCTTACATTATGTGGCATGTAGTCCTTGTAAACTATAACATCTTGCCATAGCTTTATGCAAAGAAAGGACACATGATCCTTAGCTTTCTCTCTCTTGGGCACTACAAAGTCAAGAACATGGGTCTCTTCCTCCATCTATTAGTTAATGAGCTCAAGATTTTGTAGGAGAAGGGGGTCACTATGAAAAACATGAGGAAGCATGACGGTCGATGATCCGCTAATATATGAGCCATTCTCATGTGGACCATGTATTACCTTCCACGATTTGGGGATTGCTCATGTGACTGGGCTTCCATCCTCATTGTTGATATCTAGCATGGCTTGTTCAAGTTTGTGTAGACTAGATAGGGGTATTGTGAGAGGTCTCATTACCTTAGGCTATCATGTATGTCCATTGTGTGGGCCATAGTTAGAGACTCCCGAAGGTCACAGACCATGAAGAACATGGTATATCAGTGACATGCCACTTTCTTTTGGAGAGTCATAAATTGAGGGAAGGTTTTGTTGGATGACCTCTAGTATGAATGAATGCCCAAAGCTGGTACAAGTTGAAAATGGTCCAGAAGGAGTCATATCCAAGGGAAATGCGATGATTCTCAGTTTTCTATGAGTTGTTTTATTGGACCCACTTACAGATCAATCATTTATTGCATTCCATGCATATTTTCAATAATGTGGATAGCTTATTATGGATCCATATCACAGGAAACAGAGATACTGTAGGGGAACAAATGGATTTGAAGGAGGTAGGCCAGATGGTGACATTTTGTCCATAGTCACTAGCTCTAACAGTTGCTTGACTTGATTGTGCTCTTTGGGTCTTGTCCAATAAATAAGAGTGCATGGTGAAGGAAATTATCAAGTCTATCTACACCCCAATGGGTATGATGGATTCCCTCAAGTTTTCTTTTTCTAAAGATGACCAATTATCAAGGCTAAAATCCCATGATTAGCACAAGATATGCTAGGTTTGTCCTAACCTTGATAGTAAGTAACCTTAGTATTTTGCTACTTATTGTTATTCAATGTTCGTAATGCTTCAAAGTTTTGGCACTTCATACTACTAATCCTGATTTTAGGGTGCCTCACTTTAGAAATATGCTCAGCGATTTATAATATTTTGAATTTAGTACAATGGATCTTACAAAAGGAGATCAAGTCATCCTCTATTAAATTCGAAAGGCAAGGAGTGGTGTAGGTAATCTGTCTCTTTGGGAAGTACCTTCCCATGAGTATGCTCTCATGATACAAAGTCACCTCCTAGTACATCTTGTGGATGAATTCGAGATTAGGGGACCCATCCAAACGTGATGAATGTTCATTTTAGAGCACTTCAGGAAAATATTAAAGGGCTTTGTGCCATAATAAGCTCAGCCAAAAGGTAGCATGGTGTTCGAAGGTTGGCTAGTTGCACAGGTATTAGTCTATATTTTTGAGTAGCTACTACTGACATTACATTCAGATAACAATATGCTATGGACATTGAAGGACAATGATCAAGCTGACCAGAGATATGGTAATTGAAAATGGGATAGAAAAAATGATGGATGATGCCATGAAGGAGAAAGTGAATAGTTTTTGTATGTTGTATCATGCATCCATGGACAAGTGGCTCGCTAGGTAATGAGCAGACTAGAAGAGATCGAGAGGAAGTGCAGTAAAAATTTCAATGCAATGCATGCCATCGACTAGCTCGATATCCCAAGGGCATGGAGGAGATACTCTAGTTTATGTCTATGAGGTGGTTGCATGAAACTTTCATCGGCGGAGCTTCGCGTGAAGGGATAGAGATCTCCACCTAGTGGAAACTCTCAAGGGGTTATAGTGTGAAGGTGACCACATGCTTTTTATATTGTCATATCTAGATTTTATGTGCAACTAATCTAACCATTTTGGTGTACATTACAAAATCTACATCAGGGCATGGTTGCACGGGTGACATTTTTGAGTTGAGCGCATCAACAAAATGTGCTCCACAACAAATTGTGGTGTCATGGGATTCGATCACTGTAGAAGATGAGATGGAATATTTTGAAACCTAGCAAGGTATTATCTTAGTGGATTACTATAGTTTCTCTATGATCACATTTGATGTATAGTGGCTTAAAGTGGTATTAGAAGGAGTAGGGAAAACCCTTTTACAAGGTCCATCTGGATATTTTGAACGTAGATTTGGAGAAAAGATGGACATATTTGTGTGACACGTTTGTATTGCCAAGTCATTGTGAACAAGTACTACATGAATTTTTTAATCAAAATTTTCATGACCGAAGCAGAAATAGTCACAAATATTGATACACTCTTCTATGTAATATTGAACAAGTAATCTTCTATCCAAATCTCTGATAACCTCAATGACAGTATGTTGTGTCAACAATACTTCGGAGTGTGTGTGTGATGAAAACAATGTCTCTAACATAGACAAAGAGAGTATGTAGGTAGAGGGGTCAATGTTACATAAGGTGGAGGGTGAAGACGACTTGGAGGGTGTAGAGTAGACATGCATGGGTAATGTAGACGAAGAGATAGGAGGCCATGAATTTTTCAAGAATGAAGTGGACTCCTCTTTGTGTGGTGACCTATGTATAGACCTTCCAGTGTGTATGTTGAGCTATACCAAGAGCTTGCCATGGAGCCATAGGCTAGGTTGTATTTATGTCCATTTGCTCAGCTCATTGATAATTCACTTTTAAGGGTACTTTAGTATATACATTTTATTTAGCATCCTTTTTTGTAGAGTTATGTTGTTTTGCTTTATTGAAATCCTTATATTGATTAAGCTAACATTATTTTTTGTCTATGTATGTTATCTTTGATGATATCTAGAGAGCAAGATGAGACAAGGGATGACCAATGACAAGATGCAAGAGATATTTAGAGCAAGATGAGAGAAGGGATGATCAATGACAAGATGCAAGATATCTTCACATGTATTTCTCTAGATTAGATGACCCATTTTAGAGACATCACAGACCAAGAGTTATTGTGGACATCATCATGCACTACAACAAAAAGACCTCATAGACGCACATTTAGACACGATTTTTGAATATAGAGAAATTCTTATGGGCGCGTCTATCTGCCCGTCTATTTGCGCGTCTATCATTTTGCGTCTATAATCGGATGTATCAACGAATTTACACGCACAAATAGACGTGCAATAGATGCACATATACACGCGCATATAGACACGCTGGTAGATGCGCTTTTACAAGCACTGATAGACGAGAATGGAAAACAAAAAATGTCATTTTTTAAAACAAGATATTTAATTTCTTTTTTAAATTTGAATTATGAAGCGCGTGTAGTCTGCATTATAGATGCGCGTATAAACGCAAATTATTTGCAATTTAGACGCGCTGATTGACGCGCAAAATAAAACTGGAAAAAAAAAAACCAGAGAACATGTGGTTGCAAACCAACCACATGCTCTCTGGTTTTTTTTCCCCCCCTCCCATATATCAGATTGTGTATTTGGGAAAAAGACAATGTATCTTACGGGCACGAGAATTGAAAATAAAAGTCCATGTATTCATTATATATCAAAAGCATTTACAAGGAAATTTTAAGTGCTTGCGACCTAAAGCGTGGCCGCAAGCAGTAGGCTCAAAGAGATATCATACATATACAAGAAAAGAAGGCCTCATGAGGAGGTATGGTGCTCCTCTACGAATCTGAAGAGGAAACATCTTCGCTAGTACCACCATGGCTACTAGCGTTGGTATCCCAATCCTCGCTATGCTCCACATCCGGGTTCGCCTACACACACAAAAGATCAGGGTTGCTTACATAGACAAGGTGGAGAAAAAGTTATAATTAGCTATACTTTTAATAGGAAAGTAAGAAAAACATACCTCCTCTGGCTCTCGAATCCTCATGGCCCGGTTGTATTGGTCCTCAGTGATGAGACCCTCCTCATAAAAGTGAAGCCATGTCACTGCGCGGTTATGGCCTCGATGGTAACCTACCTCTCTAGGAGTAGGTGTCCTACCAACAATGATAGTCTGCAAAACATTTAGAGATATACAAACAATTATGAGTCACAATATATTAGACTAAAATATATAAAGAATTAAAAGAAATACAAATTAAAAAAAATTAGAAATCAAAATATACTTACAAACTCTGCCTCTCACAACTCTCTGCCGCCTGATCCGTAATGCGATCCCATGGTTTCCATTTGGATCCATCGCGCCTCTGCGTGCTGGCGACCTCTTCACTTTCTCAGCTGCTTTCTTCTTGGCTTTCTTCCACTCTATGCGGTGGCACATAGGTGGTTGCCTATAGGCTCCATGCCCCTCCTCCAACCTCCGTAGTGAGTTCCTGGCCCGTGTCATGAGGTGGGATCTTTTGTTGTGAAGCATATCCCTCACTTTTGTACATCCCCAATCATCCGAGAATCGCTGACCCTCAGGATTTGGGTAGCTCCTATGGACTGCCCTCAACATCTCCTCCCACAAGCCGCTTTTCTGATTTTTGAAGGCAATGAAACAATCTTTATACATCGCATGCACGACGCTCCTCATGTACGCCATTACATCCCTTCTCTCATCATCATGAAAGATGCCACCACCATCTGTAACTCTATAGTACTGGCGTACAACCTCCTCTACGTGATCTACTAGTGAGGGTGATCGCTCGCCAACTCCTAGGCAATCCCCATACAAGCCTCGTCCTCCCCCTCGACTCTCCCTCCTCCCTCTCTGTCGACTACCCTCTGCCTCGCTGGACGCACGAGCTTCTACAGATGCACATGCTTTTGCAGATGCTTGTGCTTCAGCCGATGCACGTGGAGCACGTGGAGTACCTGCATATGGAGTATTTGCATGTGGAGTACCTGCATGTGGAGTCTGGGAAGTAGTGCCAGGCAAAGACATCAGAGGCATCCCAGACATGACACTGAACACCTCGTCTGCTGTGGGAGAGTGGCCAAGGTGTCTGGTCATCTCTCCCATGAAGTCTTCCCTACTAGGAAAACCTCCAAAAAATGCATTGACCTCCCTACCAAAGGAGGCCACATCCAGGTCATTGCTAGATGAACCAGGATACGACATCTGCAAAAAAACACATGAAAAAGACAAATTTATTTACATACAAAAAATCATATATTACCTACATTTTCAAAGAGCTTTCTTTAGACATTGAGCATAACACTTAAGTGCTAATGCTTCTCTTAAACAAGAAAATTGATAAACAAAAACATGGGATTGGTCACATTCATCATTGCAAAAATATATTGTTTACTATCAGAACTGGGAGACCTGGCGCGTGTATCCCTACGTCTCAATTGCAGGTTAGACGTGCCCTCGGACGCGCTCCAGAGTGAACATTTTTTCCAGCGCGTCTATCTACGCATCTAAGATGCAGCACAAATGCGCTGTCAGATGCGCATTCTAGGTCAATGTGCGTGTATAATCACGTGTAGACTGCAGGTCAACCTTGTGTGTAGTGTGTGTATCATCGCGTGTACACTGCAGAGCACACGTGCCAGCATACGTGCTCTAAGACACGTCCTCAGAGAAACATTTTTCGTGTCTATATGTGCGTCTACACTGAGATGTAGACGCGCTATCAGACGCGCTTGGTCGGCTGATTTTAGGCCGACGACTGCCATTGATGATTTACAAAATGCAATACATAATGGAATCACAAATCCTAAATACACAGACAGAGCAAAGAGAGGAAGAGAGAAACAAAGAGAGAGAGAGAGAGAGAGAGAGAGAGAGAGAGAGAGAGAGAGAGAGAGAGAGACTCACCTTGGGTGTTTGTTGTGGCGCGGGTGGTGGCGCTTCTTCCTTCTCCTTCTTCCTCTCCTTGGTAAGTTACCCTCCCTTGATGCTTGCTTGCTTGCTTGCTACTTCTTCTTGTTCTCCTTTCTCTTGTTCTCTCTTTCTTCCTCTCCTTGGCTTTCCTTTTTCCCTTCTTGTGTGTTTGAAATCAAAGAAGAGGTGAGTCATGAGGAGGTGAGGCATGAAGAGATTAGGTGAGGCATGAAGAGATTGCATGTCGGCTAAACTCAAGCTTCAGAACCGCAAAAAACATAGGAAAGGAAAGGCGTAGTTTGAAAAGAAATTATTTAAGTATGATTTGAATTTTGACGTGTGCGTCTATTTTTGCGTGTATATGTGCGTCTATTATTTAGGTAGATGCAAGTATAGACGCGAACATAGACGCGGAAATAGACGCGGAATGAGAGAGGGAGAGATAGAGGGAGAGGGGGAGAGAAGAAAACACAATAGGGAAATGAGAGAGAGAGAGAGGAAGGGAGAAGAAATGAGAAAAGGAGAGGAAGAGAGCCAAAGGAAATGAGAGAGGAAGAGGAGAGAGAAAAAAAAGAGAGAATGAGAGGAGAGAGAAAAAGAGATAAGATGTTAAACATAATAGGCAAATAGAGCAAGAGAGGGTATGGCCCCTGCACGACATCCACATCTGTGCACGACATCAACCGCGACTGGCCCCTGCAGCATGAGGCCTCCTCTGTGCCCTACTGCAAAACACAAACCAAATTGCCATTAAGACGATTGTTGCATGTACGCAATTGCTTCCTTGCGGAAGTAATTTCATGAGTGGTTTCAAGTTATATCTAGCAGAACAAGCTCCTTACAAAGGTCAATCCAAATCGAAGGTTCTTCCTCAAGGCCTTTCAATTGAGTCTCTCATCGTCGACTACCTCAAGAAAGTATCACAATTTATCTTGCATTACCTGAGGGACAGGTATGGTGGGCAATTGATGATGAAGGATATTCAATGGTGTCTTTCTGCGCCAGCAATATGGGCAGAAGCTGCCAAGCAAAAGATGAGGAAATGTGCTCAGGAAGCTGGTATGGTCAAGGGAGTGTCAAGCAAAACATGCTCAGAGGATGCTAGCCCTCATCTATTAAGAGTAGTTCTGGAGCCAGAGGCTGCGGGAGCCACTATTGATTTGCTGGTAGGTGAGGATTTGCAAAAATCTGAGGCTGATGCTGCAACATTAGATGCGACCTTATTGTGGCTTCAAAACTAATGAATGATCTGCATTTTAATAATTATCCTTGGACCTAATGCTAGTCCAGTTGTCCATATTTCTTTAGTATATTTAGGGTAAAGGAGCAAATGAAGTGATACTTAACATTAATAAGGCAATAGCTCACTTGTGAAATGGTCTTGGTCCAAGTTGCTTATATTGTTAGCCCATACCAGTACCCAAAAAGTGTCTTCTGATTGATAGCTGTCTTTTTACAGACTCCTCTACCCTATAGTGTTCTGACTTTGCATTGTAAGCCTAGTGTATTCCAACCTCCCTCCTTGTGTATTCCAACCTCCCATGCCAATGAGAGAGGGAGAGGAGAGAGAAAAAGGAATGAGAGAGGGCAAGGAAGGGAGAGGAATGAGAGAGAGAGGAGAGAGAAAAAAGAGAGAGGGAAGGAGAGGAATGAGAGGAAGAGGAGAGAGAAAAGGAAATGAGAGAGGGAGAGGAGAGAGAAAAAGGAATGAGAGAGAGAGAGGAGAGAGAAAAATGAATGAGAGAGGGCAAGGGAGGGAGAGGAATGAGAGAGAGAGGAGAGGGAAAAAGAGAGAGGGAGGGAGAGGAATGAGAGGGAGAGGAGAGAGAAAAGGAAATGAGAGAGAGAGAGGAGAGAGCGATGAGATAATTTGCTTATTGATTCAATGTGTATTCCTAATTCTATGGTTTTTATCATGCGCACACGTGCATACTCAAGAATCAATAGTCAATTTTAAAGCTAAATTGAATTTTCCATAATAAAAAGAAAGTATATTTTATCATCTTCAAGTACGTAGAGAAATTACGAGATACATATTGCAATGCTTGCTACTAATTGTAAGGTTTCTGTCGCTTGCCGCTAATTACTTATATCAGGCTTGTCAATTGGAGGAACTGCCATTCATTAGAGAGCAATGAAAAAGTAATTATTAACTCTATTTTTTTAATCCAATAATTCAATGTGTATTCTTAATTCTATGGTTTTTATCATGCACACATGTGCATGCTCAAGAATCAATTTCAAGTGGTTAAATAATTATTAACTTTGGTTTTTTAATTATGTGAATTGCTAATTTTAGGTGGTTAAATAATTGTGCGTCTGCTGGAGCGTCTATATTAGCGTCTATTTGCGCGGATATATAGACGCAAAAATTCGCGTCTATTTACACGCACGTTTATACGCGCTTATAGACGCTGTGATAGACGCGCCCGACTTTGCGCGTCTATGCCTTGTTTCTGTTGTAGTGATGCCATTCTGTGAGGTATAATTCAACATGCTTTGATGCTTCAATCTCCAACAGGTGGAGTCAACGCTCTAGATTGGTCCCCCTCAGATGGAGGGAGTGGTTTGGGAAGGCGCTGTAGAGATATAGATGCTATGAGCCCACGGTTGATTCTAGAGAGGGTTGCCACTCCTTACTCTCATATCGGTTCTAGAGAGGGTGGCTCAAGTGGGTGTTGTGGAGGCGGCGATGTAGTGTCTCTATCTCGTTGGTTTGGTAAACACTTATTGCCACCTCCAAGATTTGTCACACTTGTAGGGACATCTACTTACATGACTCTGGGTTTCACTCAATTGTCCACACAATGGCACCCTTATGGGTGCTACGCCGAGAGATACTATCCCCACATGTACACTAGATGTATAGAGGTATCCTAGTTATGTTGAGGAGTGTGGTTGCATGTGGAAGAGGCTACACCTTAGACATACCCCAGTAGGGTACATATACTATGTAGATAACAAAGCATATGCTATGATTATGAATGATGAGGGGAAGAGGGTGATGTCTTGCATGAGAGAGTTGTGCCAACAAGTATTTAGGCACAATGTTCATGACCATTTGAAGAATATACTGGAGGGAGGCAAGGACTATGTAGTGGCATCTTTTCATGAGGTGTTTCTGGTACCTACAATGGCAGAGAGGTTTTCCATTGGGTGGATGATGGGTGTATGCATGCATACATGTCACACATAGACGATCTAATGCATGCAAGGCAATCAAAATTGGTACCTCAAAGCTTGAGTGGTTGGACATAGAGGATTGGCAGAGACTTAGGAAGGATACCATAGACTCTTTAGGATGATGGAGGCAATAGTGGGAGGCAGCGAGGGCACGATTGGAGGCAAGGCTCGTGCATCATCTAGGAAGTGGTGGCCACATGGCTTATTTGGAGTACTTTGTAAGTTTTCTTTTGGTTCTTCTCGATTCCTTATTTGGAATATCACTTGTACTAATGGCCTTATTTCTAACAATATTATTAGGTTTTCTTTACAACACTCCATCACAAACTGTGATCCCACTACACTTATCAATATAATTTATGCACGTGGTGGCCCAATAAGTCAATTTTCTTTTTTGTTTGTATTCATTAATATTTTTGTGATGCATTATGTATGGTGTACTAATGTTTGATTGTTTATTTTTTAGAGTTTGCTCGATGCTCCTTTGCCTCGGGACGAGCTTTCAGATGGCCAAGGGCTGTAGCATGTGCTTGGATTCGTGGAGCACACATCATTTTATTTTTTGGTCCTGTAATCCATGCTGGCCTCTTCCTTCTAGTATTCCTTATATATATTTATCATTATTTGTATAAAATTACACTTTGTAACATTTACAAATATATTTTCATGTTTATTTTGGACTCTCCTCTTCATGGCTCCATGTAATTTTAAGAGTTTTCATAAGCAGTCTTGTATTTATTTTATTATAAGTTATTAATTTTGTGGTTTTAAGTATTTTTTGTGTCCATGTTGATGATAATTGTGTATTCAATATGTAATTTCTTTGTAGAATATTATTCAACACATGGTGTTGTTGTTTCCTTCTCTATAACCATCGCTATTTGCATCACTAATTTACTATATGTACCACTATACTAGTCAGTATATGTATCATAAAGTATCACTAATATGCATTGTAAAAAGTGACACTAATAGTGATGCAAATAATGATGTGAATAGCGATAAATTTATAGAGACACGTATACTGATGCTTTTAACAATGATAGGGGAAAAATTTTAAATGAATTATGTGGCCTGTATCTTGTAGTGAATGTTATGTTAGTTGTCAAGTGGTGTCATGCCGCTACACGCACACCGTGTAAAAAGAATCTAGAGTGTGGATTCCTTTTAGATTTAGAGAGCCAATGCCACTTTAGGCATTAGTGTTAGTGTCCATGATTTAAAATATTAGATTTTTTTGGATAAGTTTTTAGACAATTTTTAATATTCTAGATATTATCTCTTGTAAAAATCCATAAAACTATAGACAACTTCCAGATTTGAATGACATGTAAAAGAAAGCATGTAGCTTTCAACTAATTTGAGAGATTTTATGTAAAAAGAGAGATCAACAAAATCATGCGATGCATGATCACTGTTTTCAGGTAGTGAACATCACTCCGAAGGGGAAGATGGAGAAGGAGTAATCTGGCAAAATTCTAGCCATGTGTGCCAGTATTTTGCCCCCCTTTCGGAGCCAATGGAAGCATCAGATTGGTGATCTGAGAAGCATAGAAAAATGTATTATTTTATACACATTTTGGTCTATTAGAGTTATATTTTCTCATAATGCTGAAAGAAATTGACACACTTCATCTGTGTTAGTATTCTTATTCATTTTCTATTTCTTTTTTTTAGTATTCTTCTACGTCTTCAATTTCTTTGAACCCCTTCTCTTTCGTCTACTCCTCTCGTTGAATCTACCTTCACCCTGCTGTCTCTTATCTTCAAGAACTTGGCTTGAAACCTTCAACCCTTCTCTTATCTCTACCATCTCTGGAGTCTAACCTCTTGAACCCCCATATATTCTTCTCTTGCCAAACCCCTATGGTGACCTTCAACCCTACGTGCTGCGACATCGAGTTTAAAATGTCTAGAAAGCTAGTGAAGAAGTTTTAAGGAACTAGTCATTTAAGATGAATGTAATGGTGAAGTTGCTAAAAAATTTTGAAATTTGGCATATTGCTAGCAATATTAACACTAAACCTCATGAGTTTATTGAAAAGTCTCTTTCAAATTATCTTACTACCATTGGGGTAGACATTCTTGATATTGTTGAGATGTCAAGCTCAACATGAATAGACACTCACATACTTGAATGATCATTTTCGTATTCATATCACTGACATGATTGGTATCTACATCAACATGTCATTCTAGTGATACTTACAACATCTACCCAAGTTATTAGGTATCTATCTAATCATCTTTCTAGTTAGCATATCTAGACTATGGGCCACTTGTATATTATGTATGTTGTGCTCTCTTATTATTCATGGTAGACTCATATAGTGAAGAGGAAGAAGAAGAATAAGACTATAGTTTTCAACTTCCTATCTTTTTTGCATTCTCTATATGTTTTTGGTCTTAGAACAACTCAAGCTATCTTACTTTTCATGTATCTTTTAATGGTATTGAAGTGGCACTCAAGCAAGGAGCTATAAGCTGCAAACATAAGCATCTATAAGGAAACCCTAGTGTGGAGTACAATTGTGGAAATCTCTCTCATATAATCTTTGATTGATGAGCTCTGATTGCAAGCTTTGAGTTCTCAAGGGAACGATAGAGACCTTTAGTTTAAGTCTATGTGGTTAGATTCATGTTTTGAACACGTTTCGGCCTTCGTTTAGAAGTTAGATTTGTATGCGAATCTAGTAAGGTACACAAACTCTACAAACCTTATCATTTCACAAAAAACTTGCAAGTATCTCAATACTCTAAGTCATTATAGGTGTGACTCAAAATATGTTTGTATATTGAGTACAATAATAGTTTACATAAAATAGTAGGTTGTTAATAAAACTAGATTTGTGGATTTTTTTCTTGTGGATCGAAGTTATTAGGACTATATCAAAGCAGATAATGCTAAGACTATAGCGTTATCAATGAAAAATGCAATTCTTGAGCAAGCCAAGATATTTAAGGAATGGAACTAGAGTACTCAAAGAGTTATGTATTAGCTTTGCATCTGTGTTTCAAACAATATGGTTGGACACATACATTATGTAGACATGATTGTAGAAGCATGGAATAACCTTGCCAAATTGTCTAATATAAATACTAAAACTAGGAAATTACAGTTGAAGTCTGAGCTAAATAATGTGAAGCATACCATTTAGTCTATTAATGATTATGTATTGAAAATTAAGAGCATTGTTGAAACTCTTGCATCTATTAAATTATAGGTTGATGATGACAATATAATGGCTCCATTTTTTGATGGTTTGGGTGAGGAGTACAAGAGGCTCCAAACTTCCATCAACACAAGCGACACCATTCTTGAATTTACAGGTCTAATATCAATGTTGATGTTAAAAGAGAAAAACTTGGGTCTTTCTACATCTTCATTACAAAGCAATAATAGTTCACAATAAGCACTCTACTCTAACAGAAGTAGAGATAGAGGTTGTGGCGGTAGAGGTTGTAGTGGTAGCCATTACAAGAAAAATGAGAGGCCATCTCATGACTCATAAGAGCAGTGACATATAGGTGGTAAATGCTAGTCTTAAAGTAGGGGAAGCCATAGAGGATGTGGCATACATAATGGAGGTTATGATAATAGAGAATGCTATAATTGTGGTAAAAAAGGTCATATTTCATATGACTATCCAGAAAAGAGAAGTGAAAATAACATAAATGGGAGAAGATGGCATAATAAATATGCATGTACCAATGATCAAGTTGATTATGAGAAGTTATTTGTTATACACCACATGATGAATGTAGTAAATGCATATGTATAAGCAATAATGACTATTGATGTATGGTATGTGGATTTTGATGCATCTAACAATATGACATAGATGAAGGCATTTTTTGCTTCAGACTATTTATAGCTAGAAACCAAGATTAGGTATGTATGGAGCTCATGAAATGAATCTAATGACAAGGAAGAAAAAACATACAAGGACATTGTGGTAGAGAGAAGAGGTTGTTTGCATATAATGTCTATGTTTAAATTTTTGTAAACATGGATGTCAAGACCTAAAATGGGTCCAACATTCGCTCTAATTTGCTAACCGGGCCTCTACTACTCACCTTAAACCACCCCACACGGCCTTGTGACCAGGACTGTCTAAGAACTTTGCATTAAATTGTATGGTCTTGTAGTCTAACGAATAATTCTTTCCCCACACTCCTTAGAGGGAGTCCCTAAACATGCTAGTGTTATACACCATGCAAGCATACAATAAGGGAGTGCCCCTCTGTTGATCACTGTAGCTCGACTATGGCTCTCCTACACCTTGGGGATTGGCCCCAAGATGCACCATGAACATATAACACATTTGAAACATAGTCCACTCTTTCAATTGATCAATCTAGGAGATAATAGATAAACCTTACTAAATATTTCCCAAGGAACTGAATATCTAGCCCTACAGCTTAGGGTACCTCACACTCTCCACGTAGGTCATCACTCAAGGAAAAAATTACTATGCATCTAGGATATGATACCATATGGTGTGTGCAATTGCAATTATGTATGACTACCATACTCAAACAAGTTTATTCATTAACAATAAGCATTGTGAAAGTGGGAAGACAATTCTTTTCATGCTTTTCTTCTAAACCAAGGCTGCTTCGTTGCTTAGGGCTAGTATCGAGCTTTCTCGTGCTGCTAGACCCTTTCAATTTTAGAAGGAAGCATATCCTATATGATATGCATTATAAAAACTTTTGAATTCAGTGTACTTTAAACACTCAACAACCCCCTTTTCCCTATTACTTAAGATTGTGCATTCGTTGGTAGGTTCAAGACATATTTTTCATGTGTTTTTCTTTTAGAGAAAGCAATAAAAACCCACTCTAACATAGAGATAGGGCTGAATTGAGACTAAACCTCATGTTTCAATTCTAGCATACATTCATAAACATAATTCTTATTTTTTTATTTTTTTGTTGCGAAAAACTTATTTTTTACTATTTTTCTTATTTGTTACTAATTATTTATATAAAATTACTAATTTGTTGGTTTAGATTGATTAATTTACTGAGAATGATTTTCTTATCATAGTTCAATACATAGGAATACTATACACACGACGAAACCCCAAAACCGCAAAATTCTCCCTTAAATCGCATAATCTCACGTTTTGCATGTTTAGCATAAAATGATTATAAATTTTATTTTTCTTTATTATTTCAAACCAAAATTTATAATAAAACCGTGAAATCTACATTTTTCCCATAAAACTGCCCATTATAATGAAGACTTGTTGATGCTTTCCAATAGTCGTTGATGATCTATCCAACTCTGATCTATGCCCCTTTACACTCCCGCATCATTGCACGATCAAAATCTTTCATCTTAACCCACGCCCTTCTCTCAAACACTAATCCACAAGAACAAACAACGAGAGAAGAGAGATGAGAGGAGAGAGGAGAGAGGAGAGAGGAGAGAGAAAGGCTAGAATTAGATATTACCATTCAATGCATCATTTTTGCTCATTTCTGCAGCAATGAATGGCAAAGAAATTGAGGATCTTGCTGCCCATAGCTTGCCTTTGATCATCAGTAGCAGCAAAAAATTCATAAAAATTGGCCAATTTTGGGGGCATCGATAAAAACTATGCTCCCCCCTCCCCCTGCCCCCACATTTCACGAAATGCACCTCTTCATTTCTCATAAGCTTAAACCATAGTCTTAAGCTTTAAACTAGTTCAAGTTTCTTGTGTTCACACTTTGGCAAAGTGGTTTTTTCCTTTTTGGCAAGGCAAACGAGCTCGGATTCAAGATCCATCTGGTTGGTTGGCTTCATAGCATCGAAATCTATAAAGCTAGCCTCCATTATACACTTTTCAGCTCTCAGATCATATAGCTGCTTTATAATGTGAAACCTTACAGGGATTAAATAGGAGCGGGGAAACAGACTCCGATCGACAAACTGAGACTTGCATTGGGTTTCTGGCATCAACTCCATCTAGGAAAACTCTATCTCATCGATCCAAAACCATTTCAGTTTGCATGAAAAATTGGTCTTTTATGACCTCCTAAGCTATTTTTTACTTCAAAACAAGTCCTAAAAATTTGCTCTCAATGGAGGAGATCAATAAGAAGAGGAGCTAAGCTATAAACCTATTAAAAGGTTTGTTTTCTATCCTTGGACTACGCATCAGTTGGAGGGTTGATCATCGACCACATCACAACACTTGTTTCTTTGCACTACATTGGGGCTTCTTACAGTTTTCCCAATTACTTCCATGCCATTGGGGAAAAAGATATACTTAAATTGCAAAATCATGAAGCACTACATGGCATGAGGCCCACTAGAGCTATACCTAGTAAACATAATTGCATGTGCACTAAGAGAGAGTACCATCTATGTACACTCACCTTTTTGGTACACACATCAGGAAACTCTTCCACTACTTAGGACCCCTAGAAAGAGTGTATAAGGTGGATGGGTTGACTAAGAGGGTTGTGGAGGTCTCTATCATCTGTAAGAGGGTAAATCATATCATATTTAAATCATTAGCTTGAGTGCACGCAAGAGGGGGGTCCAAGAGTGCCATCCTTTGATCAATGAGAGGTGAGGTCTTGAGTATTAAAGGATGATAAGTTAATAAAGGAATACTTATGTATGCATGTGTATGAACCACAAAGTACAATAGGTAAATTAGGCTTAAGTTTTTACAATGTATACATATTCTCAAGTTGCATTATCTTTCAAAAAATGGTGTTCATGTGCATGCGGTACAATAATTGCATAATCATGGTTTTAAAATAGGTCCACACTAAGGGGTGTGAAGGATGCTCTTTCAACAATCACTAGTGTGAGGCAATGGGCTTCTTCTCTATCAAGTGTGATGAGAGGATAAGAGGGTGGAGTATAAATTCTTTCATCAATTTTGAGAGGTGAGGATGTGAAGAGAGGAATTCTTAATGTTCAGGGATACCTACATAGCTTATGGCCATGTATGTCTAAGTGTTGATTTATATATTATTTTCTTTTTTGTTGGGCCTACTATATGTGCTATAGTAAGCATATTTGGAGTATACTAGTGTGATGTGTTAGTATATATAAATAGGTTAGAGGGTTGAATTTTGGTGTGTTATAGGTTGTGCTATACGTATAGGGTTGTGTGTTTATGACTGGTGTATATATAGGTCTTGAGGGTTGTGTAAAGTGCTTATATGAGAATGAGGACTTATGGAAGCCTTATCCAATTTCCCAAGATATAAAGTACCTGACCACCACATGAAAAAGGAAGCTAGCAGAAGGGAAAAAGGGGATGAAGGATGCTTGTAGCTGCCAAAAGGTGCCTACTGGGCTAAGAACTCCGAAGTTGAAGGGCTAGTCTGTACTTTCTCTAGAAGGTTTGTCCACAATCTTGCCCTTTGACTTGAAGGTCACTTTTTAAAATACGGCATTTGAATGATGTGTATAATAAATATTACCTTTTGTAACGTGTCCACTAGAATCATCCCGGACACGTCTTAGCAGTCCATCGAGAAGGATGTCTAGAAGGCTCCGCCCGGCACTCCCATGGAATGTT
Source organism: Lygodium microphyllum (assembly GCF_053477565.2). NCBI lineage: Eukaryota > Viridiplantae > Streptophyta > Polypodiopsida > Schizaeales > Lygodiaceae > Lygodium > Lygodium microphyllum. The sequence goes on from NC_141157.1 coordinate 90,079,177, forward strand.
ACGGGACTTGCGATCTAGGTCTTCCCGCGTCTGCCACGTAGCGGAAGTATCCTGGCCGTTCCCACTTAGGATCGACCTGAATTTGGGTTTTCCTGTTTGGTCATTAGCTAGCAACAACTAGCGTCAGACCCGAGCGAACTACTTTACGCAGAAACGCCAGGTCTGAAGCGGATTCACGCTGTACTTGGTTCAAGGAGAATGGAAAACGAGAGGGATGCAAGGCTCGACCTCTCTGCCATAAGGCATAGTCCCATTCCGTTCCCCTAAAACAGCGTAAATCGGGTAGGATGTAACACTAGGTCATCGTCCTCGTTATTCGCTTTGATGCTGAAGATCAACCCGCTGTTCGTCGAAGACCTTGAGAAAAGTTCCTGGCTAACTGAGACCACCCATCCATAGGACGGACCCATGGTCCATCCTCCGCACTTTCCTCGGTTTGTTTTAGTTATGTAATTACCTACCACATTAGTTTGACATATACAAACAGCTTCTTTGATTAACCCTGTTATGCACCGGTTCCTTCACGTAATCTTATCACAGGACATAAAGAAAACAATGTCAAACAACTCCTTTATTATCATTATATCCTTTTATCTTTGAAATACAAGGAGTTTCCGCCTGTAGGCGTATTCATAATCCGCCCGAAGGCTATCCAGTAATCCACCAGGGATCACTAATCCAAGTTTTCGCCCGTAGACTAGTATACGGGCCTCGAGATCCAATCCCGAGTCACGTTAGTCTCTTGTGCAGGGCCCGGAAGGCGAGGGATTTACGGCCAGAGCCCCCTCTCGCACCCAAGCGTCCTCCTGCTCCAAGTAGAACTCAACGGAGAGACCTCTCACGGCGGGTTCGGTCCACGTTCCTGGCGCGGTTAACAACCCCCTTGGTTAGGGTCAGGCAGGCAGTCGGGGGTAATTGAAGCTGCCTCTCCCTTCAGGCACCAACCTGAAGTATTTAAATATATTTTCGTCCTTTAGTTCATTGAGCAAACAATGCAAACAGTCCTTTCTAAACTGTTACAAGCACAATCAATTTCAGTGGTCTTTTAGCTGGCAAACTGTTAAGGAGTGGCTCCTTTTCTCCGAATGCAACCCGCATTCGATCCGGAATCAATTGCAACTTGGCAAGATTCCTATCATTCTTGGGTTAGGGTCATACCCTACCAATACTTTAGGTCTTGTTGTGGTAGATTCCAGCGACCATGTCGCTTTAGTTTATTGACTGGTCATTTGCTTCAAGGCAAATACCTAACTTTCCTTTTCCTTGGCAATTATTCCCCAAGAAAAGTGAGTAACAGGATGATTACTCATCCTCTTGTAAGTTAAATTCTTTCAATAACTTGCCAACCTCATTTCGAGAGATGACAAAACTCTCTTGTGGACAAATCTCAAGTCTATACGATGTTGCAACCTTTTTTTCACATGTGTTACATCATTCCACGGGATCATTCCACCCATTGAATGGCGTCCTCCGGCCACGGAATTACCTCTAGCCGAGTAGCAGGGTTTTAGGGTATCCTCCAAACCATTCCTAATTATGTTGGCCCATGATCCTAAAAATAGGCAACTCCGTCGGAGTTTCATCATGATCCTTAGGATAAAACCTTAGATCATTTCATGCATGAACATCCCATTGCTACGACATTTTGTGAATGTGTGTAGGATCTTTAGAATCACGGTTTTTGTCTAAAGCTAGGTCAAATTGCACTAAATCCTAGTTAGCACTTGGAATACCTATCATACCGACGGAGCCATACCCATATGAGTCCCTTTTAGGTTACTTAGTCACTTCAATTATACCTATCTTGCGACGAGGATGATCCTTCTAAAGGTAATAAACTAAATCTAACGGAGAGCAATAGATACAATTCCACCAATACACGTAAACATGCGATTGATTGCCTCTACGTATCACATGGTTCATGATAACTTTATCTTTCCTTGGTAAAGTAAAATGCTTGCCAATCTGTACGCTAACTTTCCTAGGTCCTGCTAGGATTTACCAACTAATCATGCCTACTACTTTGTAGTCTATACTTTCGAATCCTGTGCTTTGACGAACCATGCAATCTTTCCTAAATGCGGTTTCTAATGAATGACGTTATCGCATGATGACTATGCAATTTGCAACATTCTCCTAGCTACGAAGCAGTTAATGAAACTTATACAAAGCTAGTGTTAACTTATTCCATCTTACATGCTATTTGCAAGACCATACGTTCATTCTAGTATTCTATTATTTCTTTCCGGATAATACCTTATGGTGCTAACCTTTTCCTATGAAATCATTGCGAGAAGTATGTTGCCTAATGTACGGCACACACTTATTCCTACCATGTCTATGACGAAAGAGAATGCATTTATAAATTCCATTTCTTTGCCTAATTTTAGACTCATTACTTTGATAATGCACAAAAAAACTACATGCCACTAGCCTTCTAAGGTGGATAACTCGTTCAAATTCATGATATTTTTCAATCTTGCCTAATGTTCAAGAGATGCTTTATCACATGTATTTCTTTCCAATTTCCGTATGCATTAAAATTAAACGTAAAAATGCAATTCCTTTTATGAGCTAAGCACGCCTAATCATGCGAGAATAACTCGAAGGAACCTGGACTTGAGGAGTTGGGGAGATGTCCACTTGTACATTTGGAGATGAGCCTTCCGCGGTCGCACCTTGCGATCTTTTTGGGGCCATCGTAGACGTAAATCCGACTTCCGATTCGCCTTTGGGATCTACGGAGTGACGGCCCTCGGAATGCGGCCTTCCAACCTTTGCCTTTATCCTTGTATGCGGGAGATTTCCTCTTCGGGATGGTGCTTGCGGCAAAAGTTTTAGGAGTCCTCCAAGAACTTGAATCGGCATGGTATTTATCCTCGGACGGCTTGCCGCTTAAAAATCTTCTTGCGGAAGTCTTTTCGATGGATCTTGCGGTGGTCTTTATGGCTTCACTGTCCCCTCTTCAAAAATCCCGGGAAGGGTATGAAGAGATCTTCTTGGCAAAGTGGTGGGAAGGGCCTTTGGGAAGGGACCTTTGGAAAGATGGTGGGAAGGGGGCTTAAGGAGGGCCCCCCCTTAGAAGCTCCTAAAGAAGCTTCTAAAGAAGCTTCTCCTTCCATAGGACCACGTGGGGGGGGAAAGGGGCCGTGATCTACGTGGCGGGCCTGAGATGGCCGATGGACAGGGCGGGAGTGATGGCCTGGCGGATGGCGGACCCAGCGGCAGCGTGACGGCTCGGACGTGGCTGGCGGACCAGCAGCTGGCGGCAGTGACGGTGGTTCGTGGCAGCTCCTGCGCAATGGCGGCCCTTCCTCCCTTCACGTCGGCACGGCGACCTCACCTCTCCAGCACGGTCCTCTCTCCCTCAATTCCTCCTCCACAGTTCCTTCTCACAGCCTCCCTCCTTAGCACACCCCCTTGATGAGGGGTGTTTATATAGGAATGGGGGTGGGGAAGAGGGTCTCCACCCACGTGGAGAACTTCCTCATGCAATCCCTCACTTGGCCATCCCCCCTCCACACTCCCTCTCCTCCAGCCATGCATCGGCTGGGGGAAGGGGTAATAAAAAATTTTGCCTTAATTTAATTAAATTGTCCCTCCCAAGAGGGTGTTTTTGTGGGTCTTGCGGTTTTGATCTCCCGGTCTTGATTTACCAAAGCGGAGGATCCCATTTCACGCGCGCTGGTCACACATTACACTGTCAATAATTTCAATGCAAGAGATACCCTTTGCACAGGGTTTACACGGTGTGCGGAAGGTTAATATTTACGGTACGGATACGCGGAAATATTACATTCTCTCCCCCTTAGAAGAATCGAGATGTCCTCATCTCGAGATAAACTGGGAATATTGAAGATTGAGAGAGCTTTCATCCATCCAGGTAGCATCCTCTTCGGGATAATCTTTCCACTGGACGAGGCATTCTCTCAAGGTTCTAGATCTCAACTGTCTCTCCCTGACATCTAAAATCTTTTCCGTCCTTAGTTCAAGGACTCCTTGACTAGGCATTACAATTTTGTTGGTCATCAAGTACATGATTAGGGCTAGGTACATACTTCATTCTTCAATAGACTGTTATGGAATACATTATGAACCTTTAGGTTTTCAGGGAGTTGTAGTCTATAAACATTAGGTCTTAAGCACTTGAGGATCTTGTATGGTCCACAATACCTTAGCTTCCTGCAATCTCCTAAGGATAGAGAACTCTTCTTTGGGCATACGTGAATGAAGACCATGTCTCCTTCCTCAAATATTCTATCTTGACACTTCAATTTCATGTATGCCTTCTGTCTATCCTTCGCAGCTTTGATGTCCCGATAGAGTGAAATCATAAGCTTCGCACAATATCTTAAATAGCTGGCTTGCTCGTATACATACCCTTGTTCTATAGTAAATAAGTCCATTGTCAACAGAAAATTCATGATACTTGGCCTGTAACTTCGGATTCTGGTCCTTGATAGAGACTTCCCTTAGCATCCTTTGATAGGCTAGATCATGGCATCCTTCCTCTCTAGCTAGCTCAAGTATTAGGTCGTTTGGCATGGACACCTCTGTAGCTAGAGATCTAGCTATTGATAGATTTTGCAAGATTAATGAATTAAGGAATGCCTTGCGATTGAGTGCATCAACAACTACATTCTCCTTTCCAAGTCGGTACTTGATCTTAAAAATCATATTCCTCCAATGCTTCAATCCATCGACGTTGCCTCATGTTGAGCTTGTTCTGGGAAAAAAATCCATTTGAGACTCTTATGATCTGTTACTAGAGTAAACTTGTTACCCAAAAGGTAGTGTCTCCAAAGCTTTAGAGCATGGATGACAGCTAATAACTCCAGATCATGCGTGGCATAATTCTTTTCGTGACTCTTCAATTTCCTTGAAGAATATGCTGATGATTTTCCTACATGAGCACATATCTTAAGGCAAGCATGCTAGTATCAGTTACTACCTCTACTCCTTACTGTGGTCTAGAAGTTTTAGGATCGGTGCTAATACCAAGCTTTGCTTCAACCTATCGAAGCTAGTTTGTTCGGCAGTTGACCATGCAACGGACGTTTGCTTCCTCAATAATTCTGTCAAAGGTGCTGCAATCAAGGCATAGTTTTAGATGAAGACCCCATACCATCCTGTCAATCCAAGAAAGCTGAGTATTTCTTTGACAGTTGTTGGTATTTGGCCATCCTAGAACATTTCTAACTTAGGCTGGCTCCAGTGAGATTCCTTTTTCCGATATGATGAATTCTGATGTTTGAGGAATGTGCAATTCCATCATCTTAGCATACCGCTTGCGTGACCTCCTTGTCTCAAGGAAAATCCGAAGTTGGGATTCATGATCTCCTTCCTGTTTGGAATAGAGTATCGTCGAAGAAGACAAGCACGAAATCATCAAGATATGGTCTAAAAATATCCTGCATTAATCTATTGAAGGTGGCAGGTGCATTTGTAAGCCCGAATGACATAACCAAAAATTCAAAGTGCCCATATCTTGTATTGAAGGCCGTTTTTGGAATATCCTCATCCTTGATCCTGATTTGATAGTAGCCTGACCTGAGATCAATTTTGGAGAAGATCTTTGCACCTTGAAGGCGGACAAGAAGCTCATCTATTCTAGGAATAGGATACTTATTCTTGACTGTTGATTGATTCAACCCACGATAATCAATACATAGCCGAAGTGTCTCATCTTTCTTTTTCTGGAATAGGACTGGAGCTCCCCATGGTGAATTGCTAGGCCCGCTGTAGCCTTGGTTTAACAGCTGCTTGAGTTGTTCCTTCAACTCAATTGCTTCCGATATAGACATTCTATATGGTCTCTTCGTAATTGGCGTAGCTCCTGTTACTGGCTCGATCTTATGATCTACTTCTCTTTGAAGCGGGTGTTCTATTAACTCTTTAGAAACTATGTCCACATATTCCTTCAGCCAAGTGACCAATTCACCTTACTTCTTTATCAATATTCATAGTCAATACAATCGGAAAAAAGTTTTATTCCATTCATATCAGCATAGCCCTTTCGTGGTATAGTTATTTCTTGGGGCGATGGAACAAGTTAATACATTAATTCGAGGAGAATAAGATATTATTGCATTCAGCTACAGGAACTGAGTAGTAGTACGGATTGGGGTCATTGATTTTCAGGAATCGATAGTTCATTGGAAGATTAGGGTATCTTTTCCTTTGATATCTATTCTTCTCACGACGTCCCAAAACCTTGATTCGGTCGGCAGGGATTCTTTGAATCACTTCCCCGTACACATACTTATTCTGGTTAACCCTTCGACCTCCAACCTGTAGGGTCGCGTTTGCGTGAGCCTCAATAAAGATGAACAGCTTCACGATCTTCAAGTCCTCCATCCACTTGATTCTCTTCAAGTTAATTTGAAGGTACGCAGGTCGATAGGCAATTATGTAATAGATCCCTGAAACACCTATCCATCTCTGTTCCATGTACACAGGCGATGGATTGTAAATGCGGTCTAGGATGTTCATCATCTCAACCCTTTGTCGATAATCCGTGGAATGCATCGCGGTCATAAACATGACTCGGAACACTAAGAACTTGTTCCATGCTTCGTAATTCTGGAAGACAGCAATCAAAGTAAGGAAATGTTTTGGGACACAACATTTGCTTTACTTCTTCATATTAAAATTTCCTAAAACAAATCCTTTGTTGGTTTGCTCTGATACCACTGTAACGTGTCCACTAGAATCATCCCGGACACGTCTTAGCAGTCCATCGGGAAGGATATCTAGAAGGCTCCGCCCGGCACTCCCATGGAATGTTACGGGACTTGCGATCTAGGTCTTCCCGCGTCTGCCACGTAGCGGAAGTATCCTGGCCGTTCCCACTTAGGATCGACCTGAATTTGGGTTTTCCTGTTTGGTCATTAGCTAGCAACAACTAGCGTCAGACCCGAGCGAACTACTTTACGCAGAAACGCCAGGTCTGAAGCGGATTCACGCTGTACTTGGTTCAAGGAGAATGGGAAACGAGAGGGATGCAAGGCTCGACCTCTCTGCCATAAGGCATAGTCCCATTCCGTTCCCCTAAAACAGCGTAAATCGGGTAGGATGTAACACTAGGTCATCGTCCTCGTTATTCGCTTTGATGCTGAAGATCAACCCGCTGTTCGTCGAAGACCTTGAGAAAAGTTCCCGGCTAACCGGGACCACCCATCCATAGGACGGACCCATGGTCCATCCTCCGTACTTTCCTCGGTTTGTTTTAGTTATGTAATTACCTACCACATTAGTTTGACATATACAAACAGCTTCTTTGATTAACCCTGTTATGCACCGGTTCCTTCACGTAATCTTATCACAGGACATAAAGAAAACAATGTCAAACAACTCCTTTATTATCATTATATTCTTTTATCTTTGAAATACAAGGAGTTCCCGCCCGTAGGCGTATTCATAATCCGCCCGAAGGCTATCCAGTAATCCACCAGGGATCACTAATCCAAGTTTCCGCCCGTAGACTAGTATGCGGGCCTCGAGATCCAATCCCGAGTCACGTTAGTCTCTTGTGCAGGGCCCGGAAGGCGAGGGATTTACGGCCAGAGCCCCCTCTGGCACCCAAGCGTCCTCCTGCTCCAAGTAGAACTCAACGGAGAGACCTCTCACGGCGGGTTCAGTCCACGTTCCCGGTGCGGTTAACAACCCCCTTGGTTAGGGTCAGGCAGGCAGTCGGGGGTAACTGAAGCTGCCTCTCCCTTCAGGCACCAACCTGAAGTATTTAAATATATTTTCGTCCTTTAGTTCATTGAGCAAACAATGCAAACAGTCCTTTCTAAACTGTTACAAGCACAATCAATTTCAGTGGTCTTTTAGCTGGCAAACTGTTAAGGAGTGGCTCCTTTTCTCCGAATGCAACCTGCATTCGATCCGGAATCAATTGCAACTTGGCAAGATTCCTATCATTCTTGGGTTAGGGTCATACCCTACCAATACTTTAGGTCTTGTTGTGGTAGATTCCAGCGACCATGTCGCTTTAGTTTATTGTCTGGTCATTTGCTTCAAGGCAAATACCTAACTTTCCTTTTCCTTGGCAATTATTCCCCAAGAAAAGTGAGTAACAGGATGATTACTCATCCTCTTGTAACTTAAATTATTTCAATAACTTGCCAACCTTATTTCGAGAGATGACAAAACTCTCTTGTGGACAAATCTCAAGTCTATACGATGTTGCAACCTTTTTTTCACATGTGTTACATCATTCCACGGGATCATTCCACCCATTGAATGGCGTCCTCCGGCCATGGAATTACCTCTAGCCGAGTAGCAGGGTTTTAGGGTATCCTCCAAACCATTCCTAATTACGTTGGCCCATGATCCTAAAAATAGGCAACTCCGTCGGAGTTTCATCATGATCCTTAGGATAAAACCTTAGATCATTTCATGCATGAACATCCCATTGCTACGACATTTTGTGAACGTGTGTAGGATCTTTAGAATCACGGTTCTTGTCTAAAGCTAGGTCAAATTGCACTAAATCCTAGTTAGCACTTGGAATACCTATCATACCAACGGAGCCATACCCATATGAGTCCCTTTTAGGTTACTTAGTCACTTCAATTATACCTATCTTGCGACGAGGATGATCCTTCTAAAGGTAATAAACTAAATCTAACGGAGAGCAATAGATACAATTCCACCAATACGCGTAAACATGCGATTGATTGCCTCTACGTATCACATGGTTCATGATAACTTTATCTTTCCTTGGTAAAGTAAAATGCTTGCCAATCTGTACGCTAACTTTCCTAGGTCCTGCTAGGATTTACCAACTAATCATGCCTACTACTTTGTAGTCTATACTTTCGAATCCTGTGCTTTGACGAACCATGCAATCTTTCCTAAATGCGGTTTCTAATGAATGACGTTATCGCATGATGACTATGCAATATGCAACATTCTCCTAGCTACGAAGCAATTAATGAAACTTATACAAAGCTAGTGTTAACTTATTCCATCTTACATGCTATTTGCAAGACCATACGTTCATTCTAGTATTCTATTATTTCTTTCCGGATAATACCTTATGGTGCTAACCTTTTCCTATGAAATCATTGCGAGAAGTATGTTGCCTAATGTACGGCACACACTTATTCCTACCATGTCTATGACGAAAGAGAATGCATTTATAAATTCCATTTCTTTGCCTAATTTTAGACTCATTACTTTGATAATGCACAAAAAAACTACATGCCACTAGCCTTCTAAGGTGGATAACTCGTTCAAATTCATGATATTTTTCAATCTTGCCTAATGTTCAAGAGATGCTTTATCACATGTATTTCTTTCCAATTTCCGTATGCATTAAAATTAAACGTAAAAATGCAATTCCTTTTATGAGCTAAGCGCGCCTAATCATGCGAGAATAACTCAAAGGAACCTGGACTTGAGGAGTCGGGGAGATGTCCACTTGTACATTTGGAGATGAGCCTTCCGCGGTCGCACCTTGCGATCTTTTTGGGGCCATCGTAGACGTAAATCCGACTTCCGATTCGCCTTTGGGATCTACGGAGTGACGGCCCTCGGAATGCGGCCTTCCAACCTTTGCCTTTATCCTTGTATGCGGGATATTTCCTCTTCGGGATGGTGCTTGCGGCAAAAGTTTTAGGAGTCCTCCAAGAACTTGAATCGGCACGGTATTTATCCTCGGACGGCTTGGGGCTTAAAAATCTTCTTGCGGAAGTCTTTTCGATGCATCTTGCGGTGGTCTTTATGGCTTCACCGTCCCCTCTTCAAAAATACCGGGAAGGGTATGAAGAGATCTTCTTGGCAAAGTGGTGGGAAGGGCCTTTGGGAAGGGACCTTTGGAAAGATGGTGGGAAGGGGGCTTAAGGAGGGCCCCCCTTAGAAGCTCCTAAAGAAGCTTCTAAAGAAGCTTTTGCTTCCACAGGACCACGTGGGGGGGGAAAGGGGCCGTGATCTACGTGGCGGGCCTGAGATGGCCGACGGACAGGGCGGGAGTGATGGCCTGGCGGCTGGCGGACCCAGCGGCAGCGTGACGGCTCGGACGTGGCTGGCGGACCAGCAGCTGGCGGCAGCGACGGTGGTTCGTGGCGGCTCCTGCGCGATGGCGGCCCTTCCTCCCTTCACGTCGGCACGGCGACCTCACCTCTCCAGCACGGTCCTCTCTCCCTCAATTCCTCCTCCACAGTTCCTTCTCACAGCCTCCCTCCTTAGCACACCCCCTTGATGAGGGGTGTTTATATAGGAATGGGGGTGGGGAAGAGGGTCTCCACCCACGTGGAGAACTTCCTCATGCAATCCCTCACTTGGGCATCCCCCCTCCACACTCCCTCTCCTCCAGCCATGCATCGCTGGGGAAAGGGGTAATAAAAAAATTTGCCTTAATTTAATTAAATTGTCCCTCCCAAGAGGGTGTTTTTGCGGGTCTTGCGGTTTTGATCTCCCGGTCTTGATTTACCAAAGCGGAGGATCCCATTTCACGCGCGCTGGTCACACATTACACTGTCAATAATTTCAATGCAAGAGATACCCTTTGCACAGGGTTTACACGGTGTGCGGAAGGTTAATATTTACGGTACGGATACGCGGAAATATTACACCTTTCAAGATCTAAACTTCAAGCAAGCAAGCTTTTTAACCAAAATCACTTAACAATGATAGAATTCGAATTTATTTGTAAAATAACTTTTACGTTTAGTTTTTACTATACATATTGGATTCAATGAACTCTATTGCAATATCTTTTGCATAGATTTATACTTAAAGTCTTGGTAATTGTTGATGTGAAAGAGAGTACAAGTGATAGTATAGTGAGAACACAATCGTCTAACTTGTGATATGGATCTCAGCATCTTGCTGAGGCTTCAAGTTATTCCAAGTAGAGTAGATTCGCATCCCAAGCTACCTCTCTTAGATCTCATATGCCATTGTAAGAAAGAAACATGAGCTTGTTAACATTCTCTAGCTCAATCTATTACGGTCCTAGTTCTTGATATGATTCATCTTCCACTACAAGGAAACTAGGCCATGGCGACGCCGATTAGCGATGCAAAATAGTGGCGTCACTATTAGCATCGCAAATGCGATGCTAATAGCGACGCCCCACAGAGAAAAATAAGCGGGCCAAAACCCGAGCGCATTTCATTTCGCGCATTCATGAAAGTTTGAGAGAGAGAGAGCGAGAGAGAGAGCAACCGTTTTGCATAGAGGGTGAGAGGGGGAGAAGAAGAAGGCTTCACTGTCGGTGCTACCGCCGCCACCGTCATTCACGAAGGAGAGGAGGAGCCACCGTCGTGAAGAGGAGTAGCCAAACCCTCCTTCAAATCTTTATGGTGAGTCCATTCTCTCTCTATTTTACTTGTTTAGGGTTTAATTTGTGTATATTGAGAGAGGGAGAGGAAATGAGAGAGAAAGAGAGGGAGAGGGAGGGGGAGGGGGAGAAAGTGAGAGAGGGAGAGGGAGGGAGACAAAGAGAAAGAGAGGGAGAGGGAGGGGGAGGAAATGAGAGAGGGAGAGGGAGGGAGATTGCATTCTCTCTCTCTTTTACTTTTTTTAATATAATTTGTGTATATTGAGAGAGGGAGACAAAATGAGAGAGAGAGAGAGGGAGAGGGAGAGGGAGAGGGAGGAAATGGGAGAGGGAGGGGGAGGGGGAGGGGGAGGGAGGGAGAGAGAGGGAGAGGGGGAGGAAATGAGAGAGGAAGAGGGAGGGAGAGAGAAAGAGAGGGGGAGGGAGAGGGAGGGAGAGGAAATGAGAGAGGGAGAGGGAGAGGAAGACATTAAACATAATAGGGAAATGAGAGAGGGAGAGGGAGAGGGAGACATTAAACATAATAGGAAAATGAGGGAGAGGGACAGGGAGAGGGAGGGTGAGAGAGAGAAAGAGAGGGAAAGGAGGAGGGGGAGAAAATGGAAAAGGAAGAGGGAGGGAGAAGGAGAGGAAGGGAGAGAGAAAGAGAGGGGGAGGGAGACATTAAACATAATAGGAAAATGAGAGAGAGGGAGAGGGAGAAAGAGAGGGAGGGAGACATTAAACATAATAGGAAAATGAGAGAGGGAGAGGGAGGAAGAAGAAATGAGAGAAGGAGAGGAAGAGAGCAAAAGGAAATGAGAGAGGGATAGGAGAGAGAAAAAATGAGAGAATGAGAGGAAAGAGAAAAAGAGAGAAAAGATGTTAAACATAATAGGAAAAGAGAGAAAGAGAGGGTGTGGGTGAGGGTGAGGGTGAGGGAGGGAGAGGAAATGAGAGAGGGAGAAGAAGAGAGAAAAGGAAATGAGAGAGGGAGGGGAGAGAGAAAAAGAGAGAAATCATTAAACCTAATAGGGAAAGAGAGGGTCAGGGTGAGGGAGAGAGAGGAAATGAGAGAGGGAGAGAAAGAGAGAAAAGAAAATGAGAGAGGGAGAGGAGAGAAAAAAAATGAGAGGGAGAGGAGAGAGAAAATGAGAAAAGAGAAAAAATGAGAGAGGGAGAGAAAGAGAGAAAGGGAAATGAGAGAGGGAGATGAGAGAGAAAAAGAGAGAAAAATTATTAAACCTAATAGGGAAAGAGAGAAAGAGAGGGTCAGGGTGAGGGAGGGAGAGGAAATGTTAGAGGGAGAGAAAGAGAGAAAAGAAAATGAGAGAGGGGTAGGAGAGAGAAAAAATTGAGAGAGGGAGAGGAGAGAGAAAAATAGAAAAAAATCATTAAACCTAATAGGGAAAGAGAGAAAGAGAGGGTGAGGATGAGAGAGGGAGAGAAAGAGAGAAAGGGAAATGAGAGAGGGAGAGGAGAGAGAAAAATCATTAAACCTAATAGGGAAAGAGAGAAAGAGAGGGTGAGGGTGAGGGAGGGAGAGGAAATGGGAGAGGGAGAAAAAGAGAAAAAAGTAAATAGGGCCTTACAATAAGCTCATCCTAGGCTCATAGGGGTTAGGCAGATCCTCAACAAACCTAAGGGATATATGGCTAGAGAGCCCTAGCATACTTGTGCCTCCTAGCATAATGTTCTTCTTGCAAAGAGACCTCTCATACATGGGGCTTGTCCTAGCCTCCACCACGCAAATATACAACGAAGGCAATCAATCTATCAGTATGAAAAACATTCATTTTTCATAACGTAAATCCAAAAATAACTTTGGATATTCCATAAAAATCAATCTCTTCTTAAAAAGACAAATTCAAAAAACTAAAATAGCATCATTCATATGCTTCGCAAAACTAAAACAACATCACCACAATATCTCTTAGGAAACTCATCTTCAACTATCAATTTTAATTAATAAATATAATATAAAATCACTTGCAAGGAAGGACACTCTTTTATCATTAACCCTCTTTCTTCCTTAGAATAGTCTTAGGAACAAATTTCTGCTCTAACAAGCATATATTTGAGCATAATAACTATTTTAAGGTTTATTCCATGACTAGTAGTAGTATATATGCAATCATCAAGCTAGAGATCATGCTTTGGTATCTGTAGAGATCCCAATCTCATGCTCTCATAGAGATTGTAGTGTGCAATAGTGTGGAGAGAAGATGGGTGAGTTGTAAATGGTAAAGGAGAATTCTATTGATGATGGAGAGAAGATGAGGTGAACCACTAATCCTATTCTTAGTGAGTGAAACCTACCCATAGTCGTGGTGGTCGTGGTCGTGGTCGTGGTCGCCGTAGTCGTAGTTGTCATCGTGGTCGTGATCATGGTCGTGGTCGTAGTCATAGTCGTATTTGTAGTCGTGGTCGTGGTCGTAGTCGTGGTCGTGGTCATGGTTGTGGTCATGGTCGTAGTCGTGGTCATGGTCGTCGTAGTCGTGGTCGTGGTAGTGGGTCGTGGTTGTGGTTGTGGTAGTCATAGTCGTGGTCGTGGTCGTTGCCATGATCGTAGTCATAATCGTAGTCGTAGTCGTGGTCGTGGTCGTGGTCGTAGTCGTAGTCATGCAGGTGGTGGTGGTGGTGGTGGTAGCCATGGCCATGGTCCTAGTCATAGTCGTCATGGTCGTGGTCATGGTCATAGTCGTAGTCGTGGTTGTCATAGTTGTGGTCATGGTTGTGATCGTGGTTGCGGTCGTGGTCATAGTCGTGGTCGTGGTCGTAGTCGTAACGTAGAAAAAGAGAGAGAGATGGAAGGAGAGGATACCAATTTAAGAAAAAAAAAGAATGATAACAAAAACAAATTGTTTGTCATAACGTAGACAAAATGGAAAATGATGAAGGTCCTGTTGTTCAAGATCACGAGGCGTATCTTAATTAGCGTGTCCCAGGTCCTTGCTCTCAATGCAAGCTGGCAATTAGACGAAAACATCGATTGTCTATAGAACACGTACGACAATTTGGCGAGTTTTAATTTGAGATCATTGATCAAGCGATTGCAGATTTTCAGCAAATGGTAAGAAAAGTTAATATCAATCATGCATTGTACTCGCAAGCTAATTGAATACCATATACAATAAGATTGGGTCTGGCTGGCAAATTTTCTATCGAGGGAGGTGATGTCTCGTCCCAACTAGGAGTGTACCCTTTGCGACCAATTAGAAGAGTTTGTGGGCGTGCGATGGATGAAGTGCATGAGCCAATCCACCACTTGCAAGGCCAATGTATACCATCAATGCGAGAGGAGACAGGTAGCCTTCCAGACCTACCTACAATTTTGGAGCCTAAGATGGAGACAATGATTGATGCATTGATTCCCATGGATGTCGAGACTTCTGATGTGCTTAGAGAGAAAGTATTCATACCATTATATGATGGGTGTCGAGTATCTCGTCTGAAGGCACGACTTGCGCTCTTAAGTGTACAAGCAAAATACGGGTGAAGCGATGCGAGTGTGACCGAGTTGTTCACGTACCTTGTACATACGCTTCATTGATTTTTTTCGGCACTATTATTAAAAACATTTGTGCTTTTTCAAGGTGTTTATGATTTTTTTCAGGTTATTAAAATATCATATATTATCACCTGCAAATACCATGCCTGAGTCTTGTGATGATGCACGACATGTTTTACGAAAGCTTGGCATGGACTACAACAACATACATCCATGTATCAATGATTGCATATTGTTTCAAGGGGAACACGAGAATATGGAGACATGTCAAAAGTGTGGTGCTCACAAGTATCGACAGGACTTGCAAGGACAAACCATCCCTCAAAAAGTTCTCAGACACTTTAATCTTATCCCCCACATAAACCACATGTTTTGTACATCCAGCATGCGAGCTTGACAATGTCGCATGCACAGAATAGGTCCACGAATGGAGTTCAACGAATATCAACAGATTTACGCACATGGAGCCACATTGACTCTACCTTCCCAGGCTTTGCCCGAGAGCCAAGGAATCTTCGACTCGGTCTTGCAATGGATGGCGTGAACCCATTCGGTTTGCGGTCAACTTCTTACAGTGTGTGGCCTGTAGTCATTGTCAACTACAATATCCCTCCATGGCTTTCTACGAAGAAAGAACATCTCATCCTTAGCTTACTCATCCCCAGCCACTACAAAGTCAAAAATATGGACGTGTATCTTCATCCATTGGTCGATGAGCTTAAGGTTTTGTGGGAGGAGGGGATCACCGTGCAAGATATGAGCAAGCGTGTTGGTCGGTGGTCTGCCAATATTCGAGCCATTCTCATGTTGACGATGCATGACTTTTCGGGATTTGGTGAGTGCTTAGGTGAATAGACCTCCGTTCTTGTTGGCAATATCTATATTTTATCTCGTTCAAGCTTGTATTCAGTGGGTCATGGAATTGGAACAGGTTTGGTTACCTCAGGTTATCATGCATGTCCATTGTGCGGGCCACAGTTAGACTCCCGAAGGTCACGAACCATGAAGAAGATGGTATATCAAGGACACGTCGCTTTCTTACCAAAGGATCATGAACGCAGGGAAGATTTTCTTGGACGATCTCCAACACGTATGAACACCGCAAGTTGGTACGAGCTCAAAATGGTGCACGCGGAGCCACATCCAAACGGAATGTGATGGTTCTTAGTTTTCTACGAGTTGCCATATTGGACCCACTTACAGGTCAACCACTTGTTGGATCCCATACATATTTTCAAGAATGTGGGCAGCTTGCTATGGGACCACATCACAGGAAATAGAGACACTATAGGGGCACGAATGGATTTGAAGGAGGTAGGTAAGATGGAGGCGCTTTGGCCCAGTCGAGTGCTGATGGTTGCGTGCAACAACCTCATGCTCCTTGGGTTTTGTTCACTAAAGAAAAGCACATTGTGAAGCAAGTAGTCAAGTCTATCCGCACTCCGATGGGTATGATGTGTTCTCTCAGGTCTACATTTTCTAAAGATGTCTAATTATCAGGGCTAAAATCCTCACTCTCGTTGCTGATCCAGGGAGCGTGGCTCAGGCTCAGGTGGATGCTGTGGAGGCACGAACACGGTGTCTCCATCTCCTTGTTCAGTTGGAGTTGCGTCACCTCTAGGATTTGTCACACCTGTGGGGACTTCTACTCCAGTTACTCCGGCTTTTGCTCAGCCATCTCCAGGTGGCACCCCTATGGATACCACTTCGACAGATATTACCTCGGTCGGTACACCGGATGCACAGGGATCTCTTGGATATGCCCAAGAGCATGGATGCAAATGGGAGAGGACCCATCTTAGGCATACCCCAGGGGGATATGGATATCTAGTGGATGATAGGTCAGGAGCCATCATCATGAATGTTGAGGGGAAGAGGGTGATGGCTCACATGAGAGAGTTATGCCAACAAGTTTTTCAGCACAATGTCTTACATCATTGGAAGAACATACCAAAGGGGAGAAAGGACTACATAGTAGCATCCTTGCATGAGGTGTTTCTGGTTCCAGCCTCAGTAGATAGATTTTCTATGGGCTCGATGATGGATTGCATGCGTGCATATATGTCACACAGATGATCAGACGCATGCAAGGCACTCAAGTTTCGAACTGCAAAGCCTGACTGGTTAGACGCGGACGACTGACGCCGACTGAGGGAGGAGGCTATAGATTGTCCAGGACGTTGGAGTCAACAGCGCAAGGCGGTGAGGGCATGACTCAAGGCCGGAGTGGTCCATCATCTTGGGAGTGGCGGCAACAAGACATATTTGGAGGACTTTGTAAGTTTTTCTTTTATTTTGCTTGTTTATTTTTTTGCAATATCCTTTGTACTGACAATCATATTTCTAACAATTAGTATTTTTTTTTCTCTGTAGCACTCCATTACAAATCGTGATCCGACCGGCCTTGAGACATGCAGAGAGGCACGGTCTCACTTCATTGATTGACCGATTGTATAGACGCAGCGGCCCTGTAAGTCACTCATATTTCTTGTCCATAGTTACCATGTTTAATTAGAATGCATTATTGTATGGTGGACTGATGTGTTGTTGTTTCTTTTTTTGCAGAGTCCATTCGATGCTCCTTTGCGGCGGGACGAGCTTTCGGATGGTGAGGATATGTAGCTAACCCCTGGATCCCTGGAGCTCACATACCTTTATTTTTTGGTCACCTGATCTGTGTAGACATTTTCTATGTATTAGTGATATCTTGCCATGATTGTACCAATCGCTTTCATTATGCGATCATGTATTTATTTCATGTATCAGTGTTATGATTTCAGTATACTTTGTTTTTGTTTGCACGAGCATTATACACAGTGCAAATTTTTTTTCCCTGTTACCATCGCTATTAGCGTCACAAATTTACTACTCGCCTCGTTACGGGCGTCGTTATTTTCATCGCAAACCATCAGTATCAACGTCGGTATTTGTGACACTAATACTGACGCCAATAACGACGCTGATACCGACTGTTCTATGGCATCGCCAATAAAGACGCTTTTTGCGACGATGGGGAAAATTTTTATTATTTACATTTTCGTCAATTTTAACGTCGGTATAAGGCCTATATCTTGTAGTGTTCGAGAATCACCTTTCACAATTGATAGTGCTTGCAACAATTACCAAGCAAGCATGCCAAAACTTCTTCATCTCACCAAAGGAGTGATCCCATTCAACATCATGTGCACAAAAGTACCATGCCATATGCATACTCTTTCCAAGACATGCTCTCTTCAAATTTTCCATGAACTCTTCATATTGCAATTTACAAGTGTTCACATTTACTACATCAGCAAATTTTTCCAATAATGGCCTAATCCATATAGTACCCATGATGAAAATACCGCGTACATCCTCCTTTGGATAGTCTCCAGGACTAAATATTTTGGTAGCCTAAGAAAAGATCCAAGTCATGAAATCGAGCATGCAATGAAGTTATAACTCTATGAACAAATTTCCTTCCAACATCAAAACAAGCATCCCATGTGATAAGATCCTTTGGTTGTATCTTTCTTTCCCAACACATCAATATGCAAAGTATGCTTATCCAAACCACCTGTACCATTTTGAAACACCATGCAACCATCTTTCACTAGTCCAAAAAACTGAGTGACATGCTCAGCACCTCTACCAAACTCACCTCCAAGAAAATAAGCTTGAAGGAGATCCATAGTGGTCACAAGCTTCGTGCCTATTGTGGTGATATCCACATGATCAATTTGGAATTTTTTATTCAATACATTCAGATGATGAAGCACATTTGGCAACAAATGAAGAAAAAACTAAACTTTGAAAGAGGTAAAGGAGACATATAAGTCACATTTCTCTCGCATCCAAACATGCAAGAGAACCGGCAGCAAAGTTACCATCCTCTTTGTCACTTGCCCACGTGACAACCAATGAATGTCATGAATTCTTAAAATCTCATGTGCTCGAAGATGAAACTCTGAAGCAAGATCCTTTACATCTTCATGTCTCTTATAGGAGCTATTTACCCATTTGTAAGCCTTCTTGACTACCTTTTCCACAACATCAAAAATAGAAAATGCACACAATGCCTCTTTTATTGCTAAAGCATCTCTATGTGCAATGAAATGCACCCCAACAAAATGAGGCACATATCTAGCAAAGCGTGCAACCAATCCATTCTCATTGCCCATCATAACACTACATCCATCAGTAGAAAAACCCACTAACTTTGATTTTGATAAACCATAAGTGCATAAGAACTCTCAAAGTGCATCATATAAAGTGACTGCATTTCCATTTCTTGTATGAAGCAATCTTATAAAATGATTGCATACATTACCATTCTTTGTCAAATATGTTAAACACACAATCATATGATGGTCATTAGAGATATATGTACTTTCATCTACCATCAAGGAGAAGAAAGGACTCTCAATACTTTCACATCTAACCATCTCATAAAAGTGTGTATAACATGCCTCCAAGAAAAGCAAAGAAGATGTGTATGAAAGATAGGATGCATAGCTATGATCAATAGGAATATTTGGGGTTCCAAGGAATGCCAATTCCTCTATATCTGTTTGAAAGTCGCACAAAGTTTTATCCCTAATGGTAATGAAATACAAAACTTTCAAAAGAACTTTCACACAAGAAACCTTTTTATCTACTACAATAGAGTCCACCTTCTCATTGAGATGCAAGTTCATTGGCATCACAGACTTTCTTTCTTTTTCAACCCATAAAACTGCAGCCTTCTCGTGCCCTTTAGATTTTTCGTGCATTTGTAATGATGACCTTTGAAGTATTGTACTCCCAACTGTATCAAAAGCATTACTCATTTGAAATTGTATGCAATAACTACAAAATATCCTTTCCTTACCATTAGCATCATGCAATGCATAACTCCATGGGTGATATCTCTTCCAATGCTCTTTGTAAGAGTGTTGCCCTTTAATCTTTTAAGGCACACTACCCTCATAATCTAGAGTGGCATGTACATGAGCAACATATTGCTCTTGAACCTCATCAAGGCTTCTTATAGCGTCATCAAAAGAATCCACAGTTTGACTTGCATCTTCTATAGGCATGTTAAGATCAAAACTCACATTTGCATGAAGAGATACAGTGGGTGTATCAGATGTGGATAGAGGTGCACTCGAGGAGGCATCTGCAATGGTGGAATCCCCTTGAGTCACACGCTTCTTTCTTGCAAGTGGTAGAGATAGAGTCAATTGACTCAAATCTCTCTTAGGATGGCCCATACCTATAATATATTACAAAAAGTCAAAAGTGTGTTACACTGGGATACTCTAAATGGTAGGGATAAATACTCAAAATGTTCAAAACTAGAGCATTTAAAATAGCAGGATGCTAAGCTCATACCTACTCAAAGTTTTATGACAATGAATTGATTTGAATTTGGATGGTGGAATCTATGAAAGATCTACTCATGCAATACAAAATAAGTCATGCTCTATAACCAAATATCCTGTTTTAATAACTGATAATAACATTACTTTTGATTGTTTTTGAGTGAACAGTAGGTAAATATCCATGATAATGTGGCACTCAAAGCTTCAATTCTCTCTTCTCCAATTATTTAAAAGATTACTTATCTAATCTAAGATAAGTAATCTCAAATTATATTAGAACAGAAGCTTCCCAAGATCACATGGGCTCTTTACATGTAGATATTATGATAGCTTTTTGAGTTTTATAGTTAAACTTTATGCATAGAGTCTAGATAGATTGCTGGGCTTTAGATAGATTCACATAGCCCATGGCATAATGCGCTTTGATGTATAGGATGGAGAATGGTGCAAAATCATATCTAAACATGGACGACCCATAGAGTGCCATGTCGTGCAATGACAATATGTTTGAGTCGCTCATGAACTAACATATAGTTAGCCATTCTGGCTAAGCCCTATCACATGCTTCTACTTTCTAGAAGACATGGTCAAGAGTTAACACTGATCAAACAACACTAAACTTTCTAAGTTCTAACTTATATGGTTTAATAAATTAAAAGTAATTGCCTAAGGTCTAGCCTCTAACTTGTAAACAATGGAGTGTGATCGAACTTGAGCCTTGCAACTTCAGCCTTGATGTTGGACGTGTTTGGCCGTGATCATCGATGGTAGTACTGAGTGGCTATTGGAGCCTGGTGCAACGGCGTTGATCAAGAGTAAACTTGCTGAAGCCACTGAGTCAAGAACAATGACATATTGAGTCACTGACCACTGTGACCAGTGACCTGTGACATGTGACATCACACGTGTCTTTGACTGGATTGAGCCTTGAGCCTTGAGGACTCTAAAGTTCAGAATCCAGATGCCTCATGAGTCACAAGTCATGGCCCACGTGTCACGACTCAAACTGGTAACCTATCAGGCTATCACAGTGACTGATGGACGCTGTCACCGTTAATAGCAACGTAGAAGAGAACAGAAGCATCTCTCTTTCCTCACACACGGAGTTTGCAGACTGCGTGTCTATATGGTAGGCCGCGGCTCCCCGATGATCGTGGACGGTGGCCGCCCATGGGCCCTATGGCACGCAGTCCTGCACTGTGCAACGTGTAGCCACCAACATGCTGGACCTTGGCGACTCAGTGGTGAGTTGGTGACTGGTCCCAACTCCTTGCCACGGTGACACCTGCAGCGGCGAGCCTAGACTCACTATGGAGTTCGAACTTGGCGGACTGGCCAGTTGCAGACCGACGGTGCCCGCAGCTCGAGTCCCAAGTCCCGACTCCCAACGCAGCCTGAGTGGGTAATGTAGCCCGACTTCGAAGAGAGCTTGAGCCTCGTAGGAAATGGCGGGAGCTTGTAGTTTTAGGAGACGAACGTCATGACTTTCAAAAGGATGAGGGAAGGGCTTAGGGTTTCCAAAGTTTCTGTTCAAATATCGAGGATTAAAGTCTAAGGCTCACTACTACTAGAGTCTAAGCTTCTAAAGAATTAGATGAATAATTTATATATAGTATTTTAAAAAACTGCCCTTCGAATGCAATATTGGGAAAATTTTACCTTTCTACAAGAAGGGTGAAATTTTTCCTTTGTATTTCAATAGAAAAGCTCATAATATTTTGGGGTTCTGTAGCAAGTCAATAATGGACGTGAAGTCAATATGGACTTGACGGGCTCTGCAACCTTCAAAAATGAACCTCCGAACTCTGTTAAAAGGAGGAAAATGGGGACTGATAAAAAAATCCCGAAGGGAGAGGACTGGAAGAATAAAAGGATTGCATAAAAAGAGGACGGCTTCGAGGAGGAAGGGAGCTTGAACAGAGGCGGCTGAAAAACGACCTGGGGGATGGTTGATCTGGAGGGTCTCTGAGCTTTTGAAGAGAAAGGAGGTTCAAGAAGTCTAGCAGAGCAACAGGCTGGCCAACAGAACTGGAAAACGGGATCACAACCACCACAATCTTCTTCTCTATCTTGATCAGCTACTGAACATCACTTAAGCGTATAATGAGTGTGTGGTTCGTGTTCATATTCACGAGATATAATTCACTTCTGCAGAGGGATCGGCTTCCTTCGAAGAGGGCTTGGAGGAAAGCACCAGAAGGACGAGCTAATCAGCTGAGGATCAATCCAGAAACGCATCACCTCAGTGAACACGAGCAGTAACAGCAACGAGCTCCTCTTCTTCATCTTCTTCTGATCAGATTGTAAAGATACTCCCTGGTGACTGCAACTGCTAAAGCGCTCATCTTCCTTTGGAACAAGTTCTAAATCTTCTGAGAGAAGGGGCAGCTGGGTCTGCGATCCCGAGTCTTCTGGTCACATCAAGGCGGAACATAGAGCTGAAGATTGATTAGCAGACGCAGGTAGCCAGCTTCTTAAAAGGGTGGCGCCATGATTCCATTAGTCCAGTTTCATGTTCAGCATGAAATTGGCGGGACTGCAGTGATCGGTAAAATAAGGGGATCAACGTATTCAGCAGTGGACTGCTGCTGATCACAAGTCGATTACCACCAGCATCCGGTCTACAGCAACTGGGCCGCCAACTCGAGCTGGAAAAATAACAGACCGCCATCTCTGATCCTGATTCCTAGGGAGGAGGAAATCAATAGGAGGAGGCAGCAGAAGACTTAAAAAAAGGTGACATAAGCTCCAAAGAAAGATGGAGACCAGGAAGAGGGCTTGCCGAGAGAAAAGGACAGGAAGGCTGAAGAGGAGGGCCGCTTCAAGCTAGAAGTGTTGGTGTGAAGGCATCTGAATGCCTCCAGAATCAGATCGACGCATGTACCGCTTCAGATCATGCAATTTAGTCGCTATTTATAGCACCTCAATGAATGCAATCACATACATCACCTTCTATCCTCAATCTCCTATCTTTTATGTTTTATGACATGTCTCTCCTTTTTCTGAATTATTCATGCTTTCCCTACTTCACTCTTGACAGCGCAAGGAACTTTAGACACCAAACTAGATAGTAAAACGACCTGCATCTAGTAAATGTATAAAATTTCCCAATTACCAAGTAGGGAATTTTAGATTTAAACTAGGTTTTTAGTTTTATTATATAAAAATAAATATAACTAATAAATTTATTAGTATCTAACAAATGTATAAATTTTTCCAATTATTGTGTAGGGAGTTTTGGATATAAATTAGACAACTAGACTTCTAATTTTACTAGATAAATATAAATGTATTCATAACTAGAAAATAAGTAAACACACAGTAAATAATTCTTATATTTTAGAAGTCAATAATAAGATAAGTAACACTTATTAAAACCATTTTATGCTAATGTGTTGGACTCTGACCTATATTGCTAAGTCTAGGACACCTATTATTGTAACTTACATCTCAATCTCCTCTTGCATGCTTTGCATCTCAAAGACACTTCTCATGTGTATGCAGTGACAGAATAACCATTCCTTCTAGCTATTGTCTTCACCAAATAATGACATGATGTGTAGAACTTTTAATGCGATGTAGTAATGTGAAGGTTCTATTGTGGTAACATAACAAACTTGTAGATCTATTAAGATGTAAACTCGTCAATGCAATTCGTGCATATCTTGAATATCTATTGATATTCTCATGCATGTCTTACATATCTAAAGTCCGGATAATCATGCATTTGCATGCACACATGTTTACTAAAGTTGCACTAACACATGATATATATTGCAAGAGAGATGTATTTTATATTCATTGCAAAATGTATAAATTAAGTGACATGATTGATCTTTGCAAGGCTCAAAACTTTTAAATCTAAAACACACCCACACTCTCTCCCCTCTCCCCATTTATCTATGTCCATGCATGTGTGCATGATTTTTGTCCTTTGTTAATTTGCATATGGAGGAGTAGATATGCATGTGCATGCATGTTATCCTTCTTTTATGATGTCATGCTTGCATGAGACTTAAACTAACATTATAAGTGAGCATATTCAATATTGGTAAATCATATAGATTTACTAAATTAACCTAGACACACTTTTAATATGTCTCTCTCTCTCTCTCTACATACAAACATACATACATACATATATAAACCAAAAAATACATTAGCAATAAAAATTCACACCTTCTTTGTTATTAATGTAGACCTACAAAATTATGGTAGTACTCATGTTCAAGTGGATCTCAATATGATGTTAGAGAGATTTTCCTCAAACCATAGTTTGAGTTGATTAGGTCTTATGAAATTCCTTGATAAAAATGCAAATTGTAAAGATGGAAGAAAAGGAAAGCTTGCTAATCTATCTAATGGGATATCCTTAAATCTCTCTCTCTCTCTCTCTCTCTCTCTCTCTCTCTCTCTCTCTCTCTCTCTCTCTCTCTCTCTCTCTCTCTCTCTCTCTCTCTCTCTCTCTCTCTCTCTCTCTCTCTCTCTCTCTCTCTCTCTCTCTCTCTCTCTCTGTGTCTCTCTCTCTCTCTCATGTTGCATAGAAACTTCGAAAGGAATGAACATAGAGTGCTATAATGACATGGTAAGAGTGCACATGGAAATTTGGCATATAAAGAAATAAATATGGAAATATATTCACAAATGGCTATATAAAATGCATTGATTGTCTATGCCCAGGGCCTATCTAGTTGTCCTTCATTCTCTAGCACACGCAATTAACTTATATTTTGCAAGTAGCAAGAAATGTTCTAACAATTGCTATATGCTTCAAGGCTAGAATCCATCATGATCCTAAAATGTCAAAATTTAAACTTATTAGTGCAAAAGAGAATGGATTTAAGCAAGTTGACACTCATTCTATTAGATGGTGTGGGAACTGGAAATGGAACTAATCTAGGTAATGCTTGTGCTAGGGGAAATATTTTTGGTGAGATTTCTTAGATGGCTTTCACTTCATTGTCCAAATATAAAATATCATGGTTTATTGGAGATTATCCCATCATTATGATGTGTATGTGTGCCAAAAGATGTGACCCAAAAAAACAATGCATGATCATGAGAAGGGGGCCTAAAGTGGTACTTTTGGAAAATGAGAGGGACTCTTTCCTAGAGGGAGAAAGATTCCAACTTAAAGGTGGTCTAGATTACAAGCATTTCCAAGGCGGAGAGAGAATAATATAAATCCATATACTTGGGAGTTTGTTGCTCATTCAAACATCCTACGTGAGCAAAAAGATGGGTGTTGTGTCAATGCTTTTGAGGGTGCATTGGAGGTAGAGAGAGAAAGCCAAAAAGGGTGGTGGCTCATGCATGTCCAATAGACATGCATGATCATAGAGTTAGATCTTATCCTTGAAGTCCTCCCTAGCAAGCCATGAATCACACATGCTTTGTGTTGGATTTGTCCTTAGGGTATGGACAATCTCTATGGTACTACTTGTGACCTATGAGAGTATTGGAATATATATGTAAGCCAACAATACAAATCTTGCACATATCAATGAATGGAATCACATGCATTGCAAATACTTACAAAAGGAATTAGATTTTCCAAACCAATTAAGCCAAACATATCAGGATGGGACTTGTCTATTCAATTTGGAAGGAGAAAATTTGTATTGAATTAATGATAGAGGCTAATCACAATTTTTTCTTTTAGCCTCATGAAGTCCCTTCTTGCTCTCAAGATTTATATGTGCCACTTACAAGAGTAGTAGAAAAATTGATAATGCCGTATGAATGGGACTCATAGACCATGACTTGATCAATTGGTCCACTCCACAATGTTAAAAGGGTTGGTGCCTTTTGAGATCAAAGTAGATGTTTATGAGGGTTTGGTATGATCTAATAAGCATATTCTTTAGTATTATAAGGGTTCTAATAGAGCTTATGCAAGTGAGCAATTTTCATATGGTCTCATCTTGTACTTCTAAGTCCTCGATCGAGTCCTTGAGGAAAAAAAAATGCACTAATGTACCCTCCATCTAAAGAGCCTAAGGCACATAAAATGATAGACAACGACAATGTTAGAGCTCTAATGTTCTTGTCTAAATCAAATTTAGGGTAACCTTTCAAACTCCTCCTCAATATGTTATGAACCATGAAAAAAAAAGAAATTCCTTGCAATAGAGAAATCAACAAATCTCTATTGGATTCCCTACAATGAGAAATCTAGATGTGCATGAGAGATTTTCTTGTCTTACATCAAGGTCTTGTTTCTCTTTGAGGAGACCTTAAGCTCACATTTAATAGCATCCTCCTATCACCTCCATATCTACAATCTCACACTTTGTTGTAGCTAGGTAGTCCAACTTCATAGACACTCGATGTTTACTTTTCTTGCTTCCTTATGGAGATTAATTCCTACCATTTCCAACCTATGATTTACTCATCCCCTAAGCTTACATGGGTGACTTCCATGTGGCCACCCAAGCCAAAATATGACATTAAGGATCATCAATGATTTTTTATGGCAAGAAGGTGACGATCCTCTGTGTGTGTGTGTGTGTGTGTGTGTGTGTGTGTGTGTGTGTGTGTGTGTGTGTGTGTGTGTGTGTGTGTGTGTGTGTGTGTGTGTGTGTGTGTGTGTGTGTGTGTGTGTGTGTGTGTGTGTGTGTGTGTGTGTGTGTGTGTGTGTGTGTGTGTGTGTGTGTGTGTGTGTGTGTGTGTGTGTGTGTGTGTGTGTGTGTGTGTGTGTGTGTGTGTGTGTGTGTGCGCGCGCGCGCACGTGCACGCACATGCGTGCGTGTGTGCGTGAGTGTGTGCGTGCATGTGTGCCTGCATGCATGTGTGCGTACGTGCATGCATGCATATACATGTATTTCCCTAGACTCTTGTGTTTTCTCATGTCTAGCATAAAATGACTTGTAAAGAGCTCTCAAAGCTCAACTTCTTCAGGTGTGGGTGCCTAAAAAATGTGCCCAAATTGATGTGTATACGTAGGGTATCCGGACATGCCCGTTAGCTTCTTTCAACTTTATTGTGTTTTCTTGTCTTAAGTAATGGTTGCTATGATATAGGCATATTTCTTGCCATTGCAACATGTCCAAGATGCCGTCCTACTTGGCTTACGCAAAGATGGTGCTTGTGAAGGCTCCTTTAGTGTGATGGTGGTACCAAGCATGACTTGAAAAAGATTATTTGGCAAGGGGGATAAGATTGGTGAATTAGCTAGAAAAAGTAGCAATAGCAGCATGAAAATAATAGGAGAAGGAGGAGGTTCGATCTACAAACTATCCTTGCAAACGATATGATGTTGCACTGTTGAAAGACCCCAAAGCTAGTGTAGAGTGCATTGTCAATCCCAAAAGGATTACAAAATGTCAAGCTCACATAATGTGTGAGAGAGGTGCTTTCATCATATGTTGATTTTAAGAAAGTGGAGGATATACTATTTCAGACCTATGTGTAGGAAGCAAAGGATAGGGAAAATGGGACTGCAAGATATGTACCATAATACATGAAGATTAAGATTACATAAAGTCAAGCAAGACAGCTATATAATCTCACCTTTGGTTGACACTATGGCAAGGATTCCATGGACCCTTGCCCATCCAACTTACTCAAGAAATCCACAGAGCTATTTGTGATTGCAATTTTGATGTTTGCGAGTCTACATCATTTGGAGTAACTGATTGCTACATGATGAGGAGGGAGCTTGGAGATACACATACTAAATTCTGCTTCTGTAGCAACATTCTTCCTAGTGAGAGGTATGAAATGTTTGAATTTCTTTTTCAAGATTCATATATACTTCTTTCTAATATCATATTAGATTCATATATTAGTGATGTACACACTGATGGCCTAAGTAGCGGAGAAGTTTCTGGCATGCACTTTATATCTTACATAAGGACTTAGTCAAATTCATGCTATGGGATTTTTTCCATCATTTGACCCACCCTCGTAGTGTGACACAAAAGCTACTTTAAGGACGCTTGCTTGCAAAAGAGAGAGCTTTGTTTTATTTGCAAGTAGGATTCACTTGTGTTCTACTTTGAAAAACATTTAATAAGCCCATTTCCTTTTCATGGAGAACAACAAATTGATAAAGATATAGTAGCATTAATTAATTATACTAGGTAGTGATTGTTTCAAACCAACACCCTAATCCATCACTCAGATCAATCTGTGGAACTGAGTGATGATAATCCTAGTTTTTACTTCCTAGTTAGGGCAAGGAATATACTTCAACATGATATGGAGATTTGGTTAGACTTTGAGGACAAAAAATAGGTAGTACATAATGACTAGAGATCAGTTGGTCTATTCTATGCACTGGATGAAGCTATGTTATACACTTAAGTGGGGAGAGTGAGTAAGGGAATGTTAGTATACACAAGTTTTTACACAATTTAATTGAACATTTTCTTTGTTGGATTTATAATATGACACTAGTAAATATTTTCCTATATTTTTAGTGTCTACTAGTTTTCTTTGTGTGGTTTTGGCAATTCTTGTAGCTGTGCTCACGAGGATGCTTTGCAATTAAGAGAGGGATAGTATATTTTTCTTTTGAGGTTGCGTTGCAGTGCTCTTGGCAGCCATGTTCATGATGCTAGATGTTTGTGATGTAGCTGTGCTCGTGAGGACACTTCGCAATTAAGTGGGGGAGAAATGACAACACCTTGAAACAATGCCTAACATTGCAAAAACTTTTAGCCACATTGTATACAATTGGTACATTGTTAGCAACTTTTCACATTAATTTAATGCAGATGTGATTGTAATTTCATCTTTGGAGGATGTGTCTCTACAGTCCAGAAGGTGGAAAATCTTAGTTCGAAGGAGTTTTGTGCTAGAGGGTGGACTTAGGAAAATACCAAGTAGAATTTGATAGTTTCACCTAATCAGAAGGGATTATTTTCAGGTAAGTGGAGTTAATGACATGGATGTAACAATTAGTGGACCATGACTATTTCATTTAATGTGACAAGATACTAACATGGTTACCTCTTGAGTCAATATCCGAAGCACTTGTTAGTGAAGGAAGTAAAAGCAGCTATATGCCCAACTTTCCAATGCCAATGACAATGGAGACAGTGTTTTCTAATACGATAATCTCATTAAAGCTGCCAACACAAGCAAAGGAGGGGAAACATTTTGATAATGGTGAATGACCTCATAGGCAAAAATGCAAGAGAGGGTAGTCGTATAAGGAAGGTGGAAAAGTAGCTAGCATTTTAGCTTAACAAAAAATACTATGTAAGAGAGGATGCTAGTTGATAGAGGAGGGGGGGTGTTCTTCTATGTATTATGGTTTTAAAGGCTAGGAAATTAGTTTTTAAAAAACCATAATTAGAAGAAAAAATGTTGCATGATGTCATGTGGATTTGAAAAGGTTATGCTCAAGGAGAGGGTGCCATCATCTTGGGGGGCATATCATAATGGGAGATGAAGAGAGGGAGAAGGGGAAAAGACTAAGTGGAAGAGGAAGAGGAAAGGGAGAGGAAGTCGAAAGGCCAATTGGAGAAGAGGAAGGAGAGGAGTTAGTGGAAGTTGAAGAGTCATGAGAAAGAGAGGAGGGGGTACCATTCTATAAAGAGGAAGAGAGAGAAAATTAAAGAATGAGGAGGGCACCATCATCAAGAAGGGAACGCTATTATCCTGAAGGAAGTGCCATCAATTGGAGGAGAAAAGAGAGTTAAGAGGTTTTCAAGACATCCAAACTAGAGGATTTGAAGGATCAATTGTAGTTGGAGAGAGCAAGAAGAGATAATTGAAGCCCATGCCTCTCCCATAGCCATCGCCATGTCTCTCCTTCTACCTCCATTTTGGAGCTTTTCTCTTCTCTTCTCTCTTAGTCATCTACATAAAAACATGGAGGCTAAGCTCTTAAGCTTGGACCTAATCAAGATTAAGTCTCAAAAGAGTTACAATTGGCTATTTCCATGGCAACAATGCAATTGGCCAATGGATTTCTCGGGAGAGGAAAAATGATGAGCTCACTGTTGGGAATGACCGGATAGACTCCCCTTGGCTAGTGGGCTACAAAGGACACGGCTTCCAAAGACGCAATTACGATTTTCGTACTTCACGTAAGAGCCTTAACTTGTTTAACATTAAAAAAGTAATTTAAAATAAATGTTTCTTTGTTTTGAAATTTTTATAAAATGCCTTTGAACCCTAATTTCAACTCTAGATAGTTTTTAGAATTTATGTAGGTCTAATTTTTATTTAAAAATAAGAAATAGTAAAAAAATATTTTAAAATGGTATAGATAAAAATTTCTAAAATATTTGATTAAATAATTATGAGATGTGATATTTTTTTATGAAGTATGTACTACTAGAAGTATTTTGAAAAAAATCTAAAATTTTTAGAAAATTTTTACTATATCTTAAAAATAAAAAATAGTTATTTTAGACAAACCTTATATGATTTTTTGATAAAAATCATATTTTTAATTCAATAAAAATTAGAATTTTCTATAGAAAAACTAAGAATATAGTTTTGAATATTTTAAGAAATATTCTTGGGGTTAGAAAAAAAATAAAATTTATTTGAGGTTATTACTTTGAATATTATTAAGATAAAATATGATGTGTCTAACTTTATGCAAATTAAAAGTGTTAACGAAGTATTAAGTTATACCAATATTGCACAAGGGAAATGTTTTTAAAAGAAAATTAGAGTTTATGGGTTTGAGGAATGTTAGCTGATTTGATAATAAAAGGAATTAGATAGAACTATTGGATTTATGCTTTGAAGTTAATTCTCGAAGGGATTAAAATCCTAGGGTTAGTATTTAAGTATTCAGTATAGAAATAGAGACGAAGTGGGAGAATATGCAAGCTTACTGAGTTTTTTATGTTAAATTAGTTGGACTTCTACGAACGAGTGTCATAAATATTGAGAAAGGCTAGGATAAATCATAGAAATTAGTTATCAATATCACCTATTCAGTGTAACAACTCCTAGGAGCTGGCTTGAAAACCTGGTTAAAAGTGGCTTGTCATAGTTGGGATGTGATAGGTGAATGGTGTTGGTTGGTTGATGGAAATCTTGGCCTTGTCTATATTCATCCTTATCCTTATTCTCAAGAATGGAATATCAATGGTTGCTAATATATGCATCCAATCATGCTCATTCTCAGGAAAATGAATGTAATTCATTATAGATCCATACACGCTTCTAGCCTTTGAGTCACCCTTTAGCATGCCAGAGATGGAATTTATGTCCACTAGTGAGGTTTTCCAAGTGTCCTGACTACTTCTAATCTATTGTCTAAGAATATCAAGCCATTATCCCAATCCTCTATCACTTGGGCATTCCTTATCCAAGGTCTGCTTAACAAGATATCATAATCCACTTCCTTCATATGACTATGAAGTTCATAAAGAATTGGATTCCTAATATCTTTAAAGGCCAACCCTTCAAGACTTCGAAAGGCCTAATCTTCATTCCATTTACTAGAATGACATTGAATTGTGTTGTTTGTACCGATGGGTTTCCTGAAGTTTGTCGAACTACATGGCTAAGTACACTAACTCTTGCTCTTGTGTACTATCTTCTTTCACATAGTATCTCCTAGGGCAATGATAAGTATTACTGTGTGCATCTCACTGCCTTCCCAAAAGGCATTCACTTGTGCAGACTTCAACATTGGATTCAGCATCAGACTTCGTATGTGTGCCATGGCATCATCATCATACAAGTCTTGTGGTTCATGTTTATCAATCTGTTCTACCCATCACTTCAATCCTTGCCATAGTGTAGGGTTTTGCATAAGCAATTCTCCCAGTGATAATGTCATAGGAATTGATATTAGTGTGGTTAGCAAATTGCCAACCGTCTTCCCCTCCTCTATTTCATGGGTTTCCTACCAATGCCCTTGGGTGGTTCCCTTATTCATAGTATCCATGCTCTACTCGTGCATCTATACATATTGTAATGTTGCCTCTCTTGCTCTCAAGTACCTGAGAGAGACTACTGGGCTCATGTTTGGAGAGTTTAGTGATCTCATCTTCAATGATAGGTTTAGCATCTTGCAAGTGAGTGTGTGTTTCTTTATCCATTCCTTGACCTTATCCATAGCCTTTAGTTGCCAGTTGTGTTCAGGGTACTCTCCAACCTCAGCATTTCCCTTCTCCCTCATCTTAGGAGAAGAAATTTCTACTTGTGCATCTGTAACCTACATTTGCTTTATTAACGTGGCCTCACTCTCTATTTTGAGTGTTATTTTTGTCTTTGACCTCTTTTTCCTCCTTTGTTGGTTCTTTTTCCCTATAAAGGCTACATTTAGGTTGCTAGGCCTAGGTAATGAGATACTAGTATGCTTTGTTTGGGATCATGTCATGACATTTATGGGGATAGGTGTGGTATCGTTGATAGGTAACTTGACACAAGAGAGTCCAAGTGGCACAGATGATATGATTGAGGAACTAGTGGAAGGTTTTTGCTTAGGGCAATCGGTGAAAAGGTGTATAACTCCACATTCAAGACACCTTAGGTTGGCATTTTCCCTATTTTCTTGCTCCGCTTCCAAAGTAAGGCTGGCTAACTCTTGGATAGTATGGCTGAACATAGAGTTGTTGGTATGGAAACCGTCTTAGCAATTGGAAATGCATAGCATCATGCCCGAATCTTCTGTAGTTGACACAAGAGGATTGGGACATTCAAATGGCACGTGGTTCCCTCCACAATGTACACATTGCATGTGAGGTTATAGTGGCCTTCATATTGACTCTTACAATTTGGTCAGCTCAGACTTGGACTAAGCTATTGCTTGGGTCTAGTCGATACTCTTTCATTTATGTTGTTCTCTAGGGGTTGCATATTCACTAAGTAGTGCAATTCTCTTGGCATTTCTAAATATGTTGCTCCCTTGTTGTGTAGCCCTAGTGCTTCTCTCTCTCTCTCTCTCTCTCTCTCTCTCTCTCTCTCTCTCTCTCTCTCTCTCTCTCTCTCTCTCTCTCTCTCTCTCTCTCTCTCTCTCTCTCTCTCTCTCTCAGCAAGTCATCCACTCATATGGCCTCCTCAAAGACTCTTGCAACAAGCACCTCCCTTTTGCAGGTTCAAGTTCCTTGCTAAGGTCTTATAGAGCTCTTCATTGTAGATGATGTTATTAATGAATACATTGGAGATCGCTCTCTCATTGGGTCACTCAGTAATGACGTAGTCTATTATGTCCTCTTTGTCTTTTTGGCGGACATTAATCAGCTTAATAAAGAGGTTATCAAAATATCCCACCTTATCTCCCAAGGAAAGACCGAATGCTTATAATTGTTGAGCGGGGTCCATGAGGTTGCTTGCCTCACACACCTACTTAAATTTCTCGACCAAGTTGTAGGGGTGGTTGCATGCTTGATACTTATCAATTTACTTGGAAATTATGGATATTTTGTTTTGGCTCCTAGCATTTGGGGAGAGCTGACTACCAATAATGCTACCAAGGCTATCCCACTTTTCTCGGTGCTAGTATTGCCTAAAAATCATTTCGTGAGTAGCTCACTCATTGTAAGGTCAGTTTCTAAGGCTCTCTCCCTATCAACATTGTCTCCCATTCTATTTCTACCTGAAATGGCTAGGATCCTATGAACCTTATGGAGCTGTCTCTCCTTGCACAACCTCTGAACCCTTTGCTCTTGGCTATAGCTCACAATGTGTTGCAATACTATCCTTCCTGGTCTCCTATCCTCCTCAAGGTCAGCTATGATATTGAGTGTTGGTCTTCCATGATGCACTATCCTTGTCTATTGGTCATACTATGTGATAAGTCATCGGATGTCATCTACGTACCTTGCCACATTAAAGTCAAGGTTAAGGTAAAGGTACTTCTCATTTGAGAGGCTTGGTAATTGGTCTGAGTCTGAGTGAACTCTGTCTAAGTTGGACATTTAAGTGGACTTAAGTGGCTTGGTTGCTCAAGCCCAATGGAAATTCCACCATCTGAGGCCTCTGGTTGCTATCCAAGCAGTGTAGGGAAACACACCAAATGATAGAATATTGATTTTAATGGCTTAATGAACAACCTCTGATGCACGTAGGGTTTTGAATCAATGCAATAATCATCAATGAAGACCTAGGGTATACCTAGAGTGTTCAAATGTGACAATGCTTAGGATTGGTGCTATTGCTGCCTCTAGACGTGTAGCTCTTTGTCTCTCTCTTAATAGCTCTCTCTCAATCTCAAAATGTACAAATGAGATCTCTCTTTCCTCTTTTCACCTTTTATGTTATCTCTGTCTCCCCTCACACTCTAATTTCATTCCCACATATTAGAAATATTTTTCCTTTCTTTCTCTATTCCCCCTATTCTTGGTTATGCAAAAATTTATCTTTTTCTTATGTGCCAAACCTTGGTTTCTCAAATCTGATCAAAATATAGTCCTCCTACTCTAACTAATGCACATAAAAATTTGTAAACCTAAACTAATCCATAAGAGAGATTAAATGGCCTTTGACTCCCTCGATATAGAGCATGCAAGCACTCAAGCTTGAATTCGTTGGTCGTGCCAAGACAAAACAAAAATATCACCACTTTTGTGAGCACACCACCAAGACCGATGGGTCGCTTATTGCTTCAAGTGTTTCAAGTCAAGAGCTATGGCTACCTCTCACATAGTTGTGCACACTCTCCAACACACAAATGTAGTGAGCTTACCTTTGAATTTGATCAAGTGCCTCCTCCCACAAATCTCTTGATGGCTTCACGATTTGAGATGAACTCTGAAACAAGCAATCTCCAAGCTCGGAGCTTCAACCTCCATAGCAGCCATGTGTGCAAGAAGTAAGAAGAAGAAGATGATGATGATGAGAGAAGAAGAAGAGCTTCTCCAAGGTCGCTCATTCTCTTACACACATACTCTCCCTCTCTCACACTCCCTCTCTCATGCATAAGAAGGAAGTAAGAGCAAGAAACAAGAAGAGAAAAAGTTTGGCCACACACAAGCATGAGATTCTTCATTCACTTTTTGACTTTTACATATGCTCTATCCCCTCCTTGGGCACCCATCCCCTTTTCAAGCAGGGCATTTTCCTATTCCTCTACTGTCTTTCCTCCTCCTTCCTATTAGCATAGGCTGCCTTAACTTGTGCCACTCATTCCTTACAACTTATATAGGAGAGAATGGAGTGCTCTCTTACAAGTTGAATTACAACGTGCCTAATGCTTTTCTTGCTAACATATTAAGGTGCGCTTATTCTTGTGCACTTTCTTCTACATTTTAGAAATTTTCCATTGCTTCGTATCTTCAGATTTTTCTGAGTGCGCCCTTGTTCCCCATCTTTTTCTTGCCTTGGTATTGTCTTTCACTTTTGGTCTATCAAAATTTTCCATCTTGGTCTTCTAAGGGTTAACAAAACTACTACAATCACTACAAGATAGAGGCCTCATACCGATGTTCAAAGTGACGAAAATGTTCATTAAAAAATCACCCCTATTGTTGATAAAAACATTGATATATGCGTCTCTACAAACTCGTCACTTTTTTCTATGCTAGTAGCGATGCTCTGTAATGCAGATAGCAATGCTAATAGCAATGCATTGTCGGAGGGGTTTTAGTCGAAAGGTTGTAACCATGGGGGATGAGAGATAGAAGAAAGTAGAGAATAGGAGATGGAAGAGAAGAAAAAGAATAGACAGGAGGTACACAAGTTAAAGACAAAGTACAATGTATTGATAAAACCTAAAACTCATTGTCTAGAACTATTCAAAAGCAATATCCAAGCATTAGATCTCCTAGAGCTCCCTTGTAGACAAAAAACATACATCAAAATAGTATCTTCTTCTCTGCTACTCAGACCGCAAATCTCATGGTTGTATTGGCTCCAAAAGGAGGGTAAAATTTGAGAACACCTGACAAGGATTCTTCCAAATCACTCCTTCTTTTTCTCCTAGTTCTTAGTGTTTTTTGTTGCCTGTAAACTGCGATTGCAACCCACGTGATTTCATCAATCCTTCTTTTTGCATTAAATCTCCAAAAATGGCTAAAAAAACCACTTGCTTTTTGCATGACATCCTATTCTAGAAATTTCCATAGCTTTTTAGGTATTTATAAGAAATAATATTCAAAATATCAAAAATAGGCTAAACTTATCCAAAAATCTAGTATTTTTGAAACATCCATACCATAGACACTAACACTAATGACTAATATGGCATTAACTCTCTAGATTAATAAGAAACCAGGATGATGTTGCACTTTAGAGTTTTTCATATTGTGTCCATGTAGTGGCACAACATCTACTCCCTCTGAATTTGAATATCCTCTGGTATGTGCCACTAATGCACCACCCAAGTCAAACACCCATAGTGTCAAATTCTTGCTTATCATGCACATAAGAAGGCATCCCTTTGGGTCATAGATCAAAATACCCAATATCTGCATAACTCTTGAACCACATCTAGTATTCCCTATAGGGTCATAAGACGTTGGGTGCATATCATACACTAGAGACTGTTGAATCCCCATATACAGGCTATCAATGCACCCATCAATAAATACATAGCAACATGCCTGCTCTTTCAAAGTTGAGCATGTGGAAATCTTCTTATACTAAAAATTGTATACCACATCAAGCATAAATCGACCCTCACTTGCATCCAACACATTATGACTATCACCAAAAATAGTAAATTAGTCCATATCTTGAAGCATCTTCGAATTTCCTATCAAAGCCTCTAATAAAGCATCCAAAACATTTTCTAGTTGTGGAGGAGCATTACATTTAACATCCTCTAAAGGCATATCCTCAAGCTCATGAACTATCTCATAAACAATAATTGTATTTTTCCAAATCATGTGCATCCAACACTTCATCAATCTCCCTGTGAGTCCCTGCATCAAGTAAAACATGAGCTTCATAAACCTTGTCACATGCATTAAGAAAATATACAAATAAACTGACTGATTCTTCCACTATAGGATCTTCCAAGGCATCCGTGCTGTCTCAATATTAGCCTACAACTTATATCCCAACTATTTTTCCTCTTGCTTGCTATTCTATTTCTACTCTTGCTCAGCCTCTTCCATAACATACTCGGCGGGAGGTGGCTTATTTGTAGCTTTCGGTGGATCCCCCCTTTTGTTGTCACTCTGTTAGATATCATTGTATTATCTTCATCTCTCTTAAATTTATATTCCACAAGTATATTTTTGTTTTTCCCTTTTGCTAAATATGCATCCATTGGATATATCTTTACTGGTGATTCCCAACTAGTTATGCCACTAATGTCTTTCCCTACATGAGACAATTCACTATCAGTAATTTTCATGTTTTTAGTTGTATGCAAAGCATGTGTCCATATTGCAGTCCTTAGATAACCATCACTTGGCTGGGTATTCTATCCAATTGTAGACCAGAAGTAGAAGCATGTATAACCGTATAAGCATTTGGAATAGCCAAGTCTTCCAACAACTTTTGCATACTCCCTTTTCAAAATTCAACGCAAGAGGAAAACTTGTTTCTTGTGCATGGATCTTGTCATCTTTCCAAAAGATGAGATGTCATGCCAAGGTCTCTTGATAAGTAGCACAATCCTTTCTTTCATGATGCAAACTATCACACCACATGCATATTTTCCCTGGTTTAGGGGCAGTTTCCCATCCCCTTTCCTCTTATCCTTTCTCATTCAATTTTGTGACCTTCAATTGAAGATCTTGCATACCTTTAATCAATTCTTCTAATACATCTTTCTCATTACAACAGAAATGAGGCATAGACATGCATGTTAGACGCGCAAAGTCGGGCGCGTCTATCATAGCGTCTATAAGTGCATGTAAATGTGCGTGTAAATAGACACGAATTTTGCATCTATATATCCGCGCAAATAGATCCTAATATAGACGCGCCAACAGGTGCACAATTATTTAACCACCTAAAATTAGAAATTCACATAATTAAAAAACCAAAGTTAATAATTATTTAACCACCTGAAATTGATTCTTGAGCATGCACGTGTGCACATGATAATAACCATAGAATTAAGAGTACAGATTGAATCATTGAATTAAAAAAATAGAGTTAATAATTACTTTTTCATTGCTCTCTAATGAATGGCAGTTCCTCCAGTTGAAAAGCCTGATATAAGTAATTAGTGGCAAGCGACAGAAACCTTACAATTACTAGCAAGCATTGCAATATGTATCTCGTAATTTCTCTACGTACTTGAAGATGATAAAAGATACTTCCTTTTTATTATGGAAAATTCAATTTAGCTTTAAAATTGACTATTGATTCTTGAGTATGCACGTGTGCGTATGATAAAAACCATAGAATTAGGAATACACATTGAATTAATAAGCAAATTAAGTATGTTACAGTGAATGATCCATCTCATCTTCAATGAGATCAGCCCTTGCTAAACTATCTACTTCTAGGTCTATGTTACCAAGAGGTAACGAAACAAATAATTCTATCCCACTATTAGATGTGTTGCTATATTGCTCAATAATTTCATCAATATCATCGACAATCACATTATTGTCTTCTTCTGCGTTTCCTTGAATATCCTCGCGAGGTTCATCTTGTACTATATCACGCCTATCATCCATTATGGTGTCATCATGCACATCATCATTAATTGTTGGATTGTCATCTACTATCTCCATGTCGGCAATATTACCATATATTGGTTTTGAACGATTAGATATAGGGATGACATACCACCATTGGTTATTGTTTACCATTGGATGATACACAACCTGTATTTGAAAAACAAAAGCAAAAAACTTAAGTACTTATTATATTGTGTATATGTATCACATGTATACATATAAAAAAATTAGCCTTTGCATATATACTTGCTCGCATTGTTGAGGTAGTACTAATGTGTCATTCTTGTTTTGGTGAAATTTTGTAGAGTCAATGATTACAAAACCACTTGGATGATGTCTGATTGTGCAATGCTCACCATTTGTTACCACTTCTTTAAACCACTTCACATCCAGTACATATATAAAGAATCATTTGAAGTCAAGCTTCAGAATATCTTGGATCAAGCCACAATAACCTTCCATGGTACCATTGGCATCCTCGAAGTGAGCAAGGACACCACAATCTTGGGTATTTCCCTTTTCATCTATACGTTGAGTTCGAAGATGTTTACCCTCACACCAAAGTGCATTGAATAATGTGCACTAGTAGTAAAAGATAAAAGATCAAACATATCAATTATTTATATAAAATAAAACTTATAGAAACAAATTAATTGATAGTATGTCTTACCTTTGATAAGCAACCTCGTGCATATTCCCACTCTTCTTGAGATATATTAATTTCCTCCTCTTTTTCCATTCTCTCCATTTCCTCATGTAACCAATCTATATCAATATGACGTGGGAGCGCATTTAGATGATCTCGAAATGAGACATTACGTCCATATCTAGTGCAAAATTCTTGTCTTTCGCTTTTTCTTCTTGCCCTTGCTTCATTATATAGTGACACCCATTTGCTCATTACATCACTATTGAGCACACAAAAACTATTTAACTTACGAAGTTCTTCTTTTGTTAGCACTTTACTCATTCCTTTTCCTTGAGGTACTATAGAGCTCATCCTCAAGTCTTCATCATCTTTCCATAGTCGTGGTTGAGAGGGATCCACTTTAGCAAGATATTCAGAGATATAAACAAGGGATGATTGCACTAACCAACCCTCAGCCATGCTTCCCTCAGGCCGTGCTTTTTTCCTCACAAAATCTTTTAAGGTTTTCATGAAGCTCTCAAGAAAAAACATCCACCTTACATGAACTGCCCCATAAAGTGCGATCTCATCAATCAAATGTACGAGTAAATTTAATTGAGTAGTTAAAATGGATCGAGGAAAAATTTCCTCCACCAAACAAACCACTTCAACAGATAATACTCGAGCATCTTGCAATGTGTTTGGATCAATTTCCTTCGAGCTCACGTATCTGTCAAGATGTATGATGTGCTTGTTTATTTTTGTGTAGAAATTCAAAGATATATAATGAAAAAATACAATGTATACACACCTCACAAGCTCTCCCATCTTGTAAATGATATCATGTACATCTTTGGATACACAATGGGATATGCTAGTAGGAAGTACGAACTGAATGTAAAAAATATTCATAGATCAAATGATTAGTTGAGGAAAAAGTCATCATACCCCAAAGTTTACACATAGTTACTCCACCAATTACTATATTCATGGTTAGAGATACCCTTACTTGAATCATTTTGTGCCAATCGTTGGACTTCAAACGAGATAGTTGCTCCACACCTCTTTTCTTTTCCTTTATGAAGGCTCCCTTGAGATATCTCATACATCCTGTGGGTGTTCGAAAGCTATATATTTGTTCCTTCACTATTTTTTCCTAGTTCTTTGACAACATCCAAGGTGCATGGGGTAGCTCAATCTTTCCTTTGGGTCCAATGCATGGCCAGGCTCGTCTCATTCTACCAATGTTACGTAAATCCTCCCTTACATTAACTGAATCACGAGCCCCTATCAAGTGATCCCATAATCTAGATACAACATTTTTGAATATGTGCATGGGGTCCAACAGGTGATTGATCTTGAGTTCAGTCTAGTACGGAAGATGAAAAAATATAGAGAGCCTAACAAACAAACAATATATTATGTAAACAATTCATCATGCTAAATAGTTTAAAGTCAATCGAGAGAAATGCACTTCTTACCGACTCATGCCGAGTGGAGGATGGCTGTCGGCATTAATCCATCTCTCCTTCCAATCTCGAATGGTTAGAGATTGTGGAGTCATTCCATTAGTAGGGAGAACATATTTGGGATGGTCAATAGGAAGAAATCGATGATGATTGTCATAGATAACCTTCTTTAAACGTGCCGGCCTAGAGGAAACTAGAGAGGGACCGCAAATAGGACATGCATGATATCCTGACATGGTTAGACCTGAAAAAACAAGTGAATTAATAAAATGCAATTGATTCAAGTCTTGAATTTCAAATATAGAGTTATATACATGTACCTGAACACTCTCCGTATTCTGGAAAGTCGTGCGTGATCCACAACAACATGGCCTTCAATGTGAAATCTCTAGAGGATGCAGATGCACTTGTATCTTGCACCTCAATACCTTCCCATAACATTTCTAACTCTTCAATCAAAGGCTCTAAGTAAATCTCCATGTTTTTTACCTTGTGCTTTCCAGGAATCAGAAGGGACAACATTACATGTCCCTTTTTAATTGCTATGGATGGAGGAATATTATAGTTCACCAATACCACTGGCCATACATTGTATGATGTGCTTTTGATGCCAAATGGATTGATTCCATCCATATCTAAACCAAATCTCAAATTTCTTGGCTCTTCTTTGAAAACGGGCCATAAATTATCTATATGTTGCCATGCCGGTGTGTCTGCAGGGATCCTCCATTTTCCATCACTTGAACGATGACTAGCATGCCATGACATGAGCTTTCCAATAAACTTACACTTGAACATAAGTTTTATACGTGGAACAATCGGAAAATATCGCAAAACCTTACGAGGCACATCCATTGACTTCATCTCCACTTCGTCTCTTGATTCGTTACAAACAGGACACTCTCATGCGAACTCATGAATCCCACGAAATAAGACACAATCATTGACACATGCATGGATCTTGACATAATCTAGGCCTCCCAGAGATGTCAAGTAATGTCTTGCTTGCTCTCTCTTAGTTGGCAATTTGTTTCCTTTTCGAAGCATTTGTGATAATAACCTACATATATTTTTAAAAGTGAGTTAAAAAAGCACCAACATATATTTCTGTCTGATTTCAAAATAGAATAATTAATATTATGATTCATAAGCCAAACTGAATTGATACCTACTTCAATAACGCATCCAAACTGACATTACTCCATCCATAAATTGTTTGCAAGTTAAGTATCTCGAGGGATGCACGAAGAACGGAGTACGTACAACCTTCATACAATGGAGTAGATGATGCTACATATAGTGGATCATCTAGCTTCGTAGAGTGACCTTCTCCATGAATCGGTTGTGAAAATGGATGGTGTACCATGTTGTCCAAAATCTCATCCTCTACGACTTGATGGGGCATTTCATGAGGGCTACTGTCATGGTTGTCAGTCTCTACTCTTCTTGAAGACTCTGCCTCCTCGCGTCGATGTTTTGCAGCCTCTCGACACCCGGGAGGGAGCATCTGAGGATGTGGCACTGCATCTTGCTCAACCACAAAAGGGAGTTTCATGTACGTTGATATATAATTCTCGTAACATAGACATGCAATCTTAGTGGTAAAAAAAAACAATGAATACCGGTGATTTTTCTCGGTCCCATTCTCCATACAAGCTGAGGGGTGACATTGCAATTCGATGTGCTCGAAAAATACATCATCGACAACGATCACACATGCATTTAATTTTTCGTTATAGCCATGCATCTCGATTATGAAGACGCAATGTTTCATCCTCACGTGAGGATGTGCTCATTGACTCATCAGCTTGCACCACACTAGGTGATGACGACGTTGACATGATTAAACCTAATTTATGACAACATCAAAATATTTGTCATTCATATGTTTACATAAGGTCTCAATTTTAAATACACAAAAATCATCATAAATACATTAAAACTTATGATAAGAATTCACTATCAAAACTTATCTTAAAAACAAAAAATTATGATAAAGCCTAAATGTGCGTCTATATCTGTGTTTACCTACGCATCTATATTGGCGTCTATTTCCGCGTCTATGTTCGCATCTATACTCATGTCTATCTGAATAATAGATGCGCATATACACGCAAAAATAGACGCACACGTCAAAATTCAAACTATACTTAAATCATTTCTTTTCAAACTGCGCCTTTCCTTTCCTACGTTTTTTGCAATTCTGAAGCTTGAGTTTAGCCGACATGTAGTCTCTTCATGCCTCACCTCCTCATGACTCACCTCTTCTTTCATTTCAAACACACAAGAAGGAAAAAAGGAAAGCCAAGGAGAGGAAGAAAGAGAGATCAAGAGAGAGGAGAACAAGAAGAAGCAGCAAGCAAGCATCAAGGGAGGGTAACTTACCAAGGAGAGGAAGAAGGAGAAGGAAGAAGCGCCACCACCCGCCACACCAAACACCCAAGGTGAGTCTCTCTCTCTCTCTCTCTCTCTCTCTGTGTTTTTCTCTTCCTCTCTCTGCTCTGTCTATGTATTTAGGATTTGTGATTCCATTATGTATTGCATTTTGTAAATCATCAATGGCGGTCGTCCGCCTAAAATCAACCGATCGAGTACGTCTGATAGCGCGTCTACATCTCAGTGTAGACGCAAATATAGATGCAAAAAATATTTTCTCTCATAGCGTATGAGGGTGCATCTTAGTGCGCGTTTGCTCTGCATTGTACAGGCGATGATACACGGCACTACACAAAAGGTTGACCTGCAGTCTACACACGATTATACATGCGCATTGACCTGGAATGCGCGTCTGACAGCGCGTTTGTGTTGCATCTTAGATGCGCAGATAGACGCGCTGGATAAAAGGTTCACTCTGGAGCGCATCTGAGGGCGCGTCTAACCTGCAATTTAGAGGCGGGAATACACGTGCCAGGTCTCCCAGTTCTGATAGTAAACAATATATTTTTGCAATGATGAATGTGACCAATCCCATATTTGTGTTTATCAGTTTTCTTGTTTATGAGAAGCATTAGCACTTAAGTTTTATGCTCAATGTCTAAAGAAAGCTCTTTGAAAATGTAGATAATATATGTTTTTTTGTATGTAAATAAATATATCTTTTTCCTGTGTTTTTTTTGCAGATGTCGTATCCTGGTTCATCTAGCAATGACCCGGATGTGGATCGCATTAATGATACATTGGCCTCCTTTGGTAGGGGCGTCAATTTTTTGGAGGTTTTCCTAGTAGGGAAGACTTCATGCGAGAGATGACCAGACACCTTGGTCGCTCTCCCATAGTGGACGAGGTGTTCAGTGTCATGTCTGGGATGCCTCTCACGTCTTTTCCTGGCACTACTTCCCAGACTCCACATGCAGGTACTCCATATGTAGGTACTCCACGTGCTCCACGTGCATCGGCTGAAGCACAAGCATTTGTAGAAGCACGTGCATCTGCAGAAGCTCGTGCGTCCAGTGAAGCAAAGGGTAGTCGATA
This sequence comes from Lygodium microphyllum, assembly GCF_053477565.2. Lineage (NCBI taxonomy): Eukaryota > Viridiplantae > Streptophyta > Polypodiopsida > Schizaeales > Lygodiaceae > Lygodium > Lygodium microphyllum. The sequence continues at coordinate 90,123,373 of NC_141157.1, forward strand.
GAGAGGGAGGAGGGAGGAGGGAGAGTTGAGGGGGAGGACGAGGCTTGTGTGGGGGTTGCCTAGGAGGTGGCAAGAGATCACCCTCACCAGTAGATCACGTAGAGGAGGTTGTACGCCAGTACTATAGAGTTACAGATACTGGTGGCATCTTTCATGATGATGAGGGAAGGAATGTAATGGCGTACATGAGGAGCGTCGTGCATGTGACGTATAAAGATTGTTTCATTGCCTTCAAAAATCAGAAAAGCGGCTTGTAGCAGGAGGTGTTGAGGGCAGTCCATAGGAGATACACAAATCCTGAGGGTCAGCGATTCTCGAATGATTGGGGACGTACAAAAGTGAGGGATATGCTTCACAACAAAAGATCCCACCTCATGACACGGGCCAGGGACTCACTCCGGAGGCTGGAGGAGGGGCATGGAGCCTATAGCCAACCACCTATGTGCCACCACATAGAGTGGAAGAAAGCCAAGAAGAAAGCAGCAGAGAAAGTGAAGAGTCGCCAGCACGCAGAGGCGCGACGGATCCAAATGGAAACAATGGGATTGTCACATTATGGATTGGGCGACAGAGAGTCATGGGAGACAAAGTTTGTAAGTATATTTTGATTTTTAGTTTTTTTAAATTTATATTTCTTTCAATTCTTTATATATTTTATTCTAATATGTTGTGACTCATAATTGTTTGTATATATCTAAATATTTTGCAGACTACCATCGTTGGTAGGACACCTACTCCTAGAGAGGTAGGTTACCATCGAGGCCATAACCGCGTAGCGACATGGCTTCACTTCTATGAGGAGGCTCTCATCACCGAGGACCAATACAACTGGGCCATGAGGATTCGACAGCCAGAGGAGGTATGTTTTTCTTACTTTCCTATTAAAAGTATAGCTAATTATAACTTTTTCTCCACCTTGTCTATGTAAGCAACCCTGATCTTTTGTGTGTGTAGGCGAACCTGGATGTGGAGCATAGTGAGGAGGGGGATAGCGATGCTAGTAGCCATGGTGGTACTAGCGAAGATGTTTCCTCTTCAGATTTGTAGAGGAGCACCATACCTCCTCATGAGGCCTTCTTTTCTTGTATATGTATGATATCTCTTTGAGCCTATTGCTTGCGGCCACGCTTTAGGTCGCAAGCACTTAAACTTCCCTTGTAAATGCTTTTGATATATAATGAATACATGGACTTTTATTTTCAATTCTCGTGCCCGTAAGATACATTGTCTTTTTCCCAAATGCACAATCTGATGTATGGGAGGGGGAAAGAGAAAACCAGAGCTCTCTGGTTTTTTTTTTCCAGTTGTGTTTTGCGTGTCTATCTGCGCGTCTAAATTGCAGATAATTCGCGTTTATACACGCTTATACAATGCTTTATAATTCAAAATTAAAAAAGAAATTAAATATCTTTTTTTAAAAAGGACATTTTTTTGTTTTACGTTCGTGTCTACCAGTGCTTGTAAAAGCGGGTCTACCAGCGTGTCTATATGTGCGTGTATATGTGCGTCTATTGAGCGTCTATTTGTGCGTGTAAATTCGTTGATACATGCGATTATAGACGCGAAATGGTAGACGCGCAAATAGATGGGAGGATAGACGTGCCCGTAAGAATTTCTCTATATTCAAAAATCACGTCTAAATGTGCGTCTATGAGGCCTTTTTGTTGTTGTGTCTCCCCAACATTGGGAACAATAGGTACATCCATAAGATTAGCAACAAAAGTCGATGGCTTACTGGATATATCTATTGTTTTTCCTGTAACAGTGGGCAAGCTAGATACATGAATCTCTCTTCTTCTATGCTTTTTCACCAATGTAGTAACAACTTCCTTAACATACCTCCACTCTATTTTCAGCCATGCCTCTGTAGTCTAGTCCTCTAAAAAATTATCAAGCTTCTCTTGAATCTTAGGATCTGTTGCTTGTAGAAACAATTGAATTTTTTTACTTGAAAGAGCTTGTTGTTCTACAAGATCTAACTACTCAAAATGACTTTCAAATTCTCTTAATAACTCTATAGCCACAAGACCCTTATTGGGTTGTAGAACCCACTCTTGGAAAGTCTTGCCGGTAATCAAACTCGTATCTTCAGTGTAAAACTCTTCCCTGAGTGTCTTCTTGAAAGTTACGTAGTCAATATCTTGCATGTACAATTCAGTAACTCAGGCTTTCAGTTCATATATGATTACCCGAACAAAATACTGACTCCATGCAAGTTATGCGACTCCAAAACACTTCATCTTTTGAGCATAGGTATGCAAATATGTAGATACATTGAAGCCATTAAACAAATTCATCTCATGCTCTATTGCCAATAGAGCACTTATCACAATAGTTTCTATTTGAGCAAAAGCATGCATCACCTATTGTTTTTGTTGTTGTATTTGCATAAGCATGTTCATATTCTGCACTAGCTGCCGCAAAACATCACTAGAAATTGTGCTTGAAGGTTTTCCCATCTTGTTTTTTCTTATAATGACCTTTCACTTCAGGTATAGCAATGTTAGAGGGGTTTTGGTCGAAAGATCGTATCCACTAGGAATCATAGATAGAAGGAAGTAAAAAATAGGAGATGATAGAGAAGAAAAAAAGAATAGACAAGAGATAAACAATATAAAGACAAAGCATAATGAATCAAAGCACTATGTAATGAAAGATCCTGAAATTCCTTATCTGGCACTACTCAGAAGCAATCTCCAAGCATTAGATCTCCTAGAGCTCCCTTGTAGACCAGAAACGTTCATCAAAATAGTAGCTTCTTCTTTGCTGCTCAAACCGCAAATCTAATGGTTCCATTGGCTCCAAATGGGGGGTAAACCTCAAGACACCTAATAAAAAAACTCCCACATCCCTCCTTCTCCTAGTTCAGTGTGTTGTTTGTTGCATATCAACTGTGATCGTGACGTGTGTCGTTTCGCCAATCCTTCTTTTTTTCATGAAATCTCCAAAAGTGGCTAAAAAAGAAACTTGCTTTTTGCATGCCACCCTATTATAGAATTTTCTATAGCCTTTTAGGATATTTACAAGAAATAATATCCAAAATATCAATAATATGCTAAATTTATCCAAAAAGCTAGCATTTTTGAACCATCCATAATATGGACATCTCGAGGAAGTTACTATATGTATATCCTATACCCCACGTGCATTCAATTGTTTTTGAATAAAAAATAACCCTTTTCTATTCAATCTATAAAGAACCCCTTTATATTACACCCTCCTATATGTAAAAAATGTATAAAAATGATATTTTAAAATTACATTTTTTAAAACCCACGTGATGCACACATATATTCATGAGTAACTTATGTGTGATGGACACTAACACTAATGACTAATATGCCATTGACTCTCTAGATTAATAAGAAAGTTGGATGACAATACACTCTAGAGTTTTTCATATTGTGTCCGTGTAGTGGCACGACAACATGCAGTTAATTAGTGACACTAATAGCAACAGTTACAAAGGAAAGACATTTTGTGGCCGGGTAGCAAGCCATGCAACCCATAACACTACATGTTGTATAATATTCTGAAAATAAATTACATATTGGATACACAATCCTCGTTATTGAGATGGATGCGAAAACTACTTAAAACCACAAGATTGATAACTCGTAAAATAAGTAAGACTAGTAATGAAAACTCATGAAATTATTTGAAACCATGGAGAGGAGAGCCAAAACAAACATGAAAATCTATCTGTAAATATTACAAAGTGCAATTTCATACAAAAGATGATAAGTATATCAAAGCAATGTTACATGGGAGAGGCTTGCACAGATCATAGAACCAAAAAAGATTATGATGTGCACTCCACAATTCCAAGTGCATGCTACAGATCCTCACCATCTGAAAGCTCGTCCTAATGCAAAGAAGCATCAAACAGACTCTATAAAATGAACAACCACAAATTACTCCACTATACATAATGCATCATAAAGAAAACTAGTGACTACCAACAAGAAAGAGGATTGACTTATCGGATTGCTGCACGCATACAATCTATCGATAAGTGCAGTGAGATCGTGTCTCTCTGCATATCAAGTCTCCAAATCTGTGGGATCGCGATTTGTGATGGAGTGCTGCAAAGAAAATAGAATAGCATGGTTAAAAACATGATTGTTAGTACAACTCATATTCCAAAGAAGAAAGCAAAAAGAACCAAAAGAAAACTCACAAAATCCTCCAAATGAGTCTTGTGGCTGCCACTCCCCAAATGATGCACAATCCTTGCCTCTAATCGTGTGCTCGTTGCCTCTTTCTACTACCAATATCATCTTGGAGAGTTTGTGGCCTCCTCTCTGAGTCTCCACCAATCCTCTACGTCTAGCCACTCGGGCTTTGAGACACCACTCTTGATTGCCTTGTGTGCATCTAATCATCTATGCGACATGTATATATGCATATGCTCCATCATCTACCTAGTAGAAAACCTCTCTGGTGTCATAGGAATAGGAAATTCCTCGTACAAAGATGCCACTACATAGTCCTTGTTCCCCTCGGGTATATTCTTTCAATAGTCCAGAATATTGTGCCTAAATACTTGTTGGCACAACTCCCTCATGCGAGACGTCACCCTCCTTTCGTCATCATTCAAAATTACAACATGTGTCCTATCATCTATGAGGTATCCATACCATACTAGGGTATGTCTAAGGTGTGTTCTCTCCCACCTATACGATCATGCTTCTAGGAATAACCAGGAGACCCCTATATATCCAGCATACCTATGGGGGTAATATATGTTCGAGTAGTATCCATAGGGACAATTGAGTGAAACCTGGAGTCACGAGAGTAGATGTCCCTATGTGTGTGACAAATCGTGGAACTGATAAGTATCCACCAAATTGACCAAATGGAGACACTGCATCAGTGCCTCCACAACACCCACTTGAGCCACCCTCTTTGGAACCGATACAAGAGCGAGGAGTAGCTACCCTTTCATGAACGAATGGTGGGCTCATAGCATCCACATCTCTATAGCACCCCCTAGAACTACTCCCTCCATTTGGGGCTACTCTAGAGTACCAACCTCGTCTACTAGAAATCAAAGCATCAGAGCATGCCAAAGTAGACCTCACAAAATGGCATGATGATGCCCATGGTAGCTCCTCGTGGTCTGTCATATCCCTAAATTGGGCCATTTGATTTGAAGACATACTTGTGAATATCTCTTATAACTCCTCTATCAAGATTGTGGGAGAGAAGGAAGGAGTCTCACTTGTAGCTTTCTTGCTTGCACAATGGGAGAATACACACAAAGGTGGAGGCTGAAAACAGTTTTTCTCTTCTTAGTTGTGTAAGCCAAAAGGAACTCTAGTACATAGAAATAGAAGAACCCTATATATGGGTCTCAAACCAAACTCAACTAACTAGGGTGGCATACTAACTGAACCACGAAATAGAGTAGATAAGGATAGCTGACATCTAGCTATTATTCATAGGCGGTGTACCAACCGCATCTGCAACTAACAAGTCAGTGACATAAATGCACAACGATCACCCTAGCATATCACGAGTGGAGCTCGATATCTCAACACTCCCCCTCGAGCTCAGTCCCAATTCCTGCACACCAATCAAGTCTCTGAACTTGCGCAAATTCTCTACGCCCAATGCCTTCGTGAATATGTCAGCTACCTGATCCTCTGTGCTGACATGAACTAGATCAATAACACCTAGTAAAACCCTCTCCCGCACATAGTGATAATGCATCTCAATGTGCTTTGTTCTAGCATGATATATTGGGTTATTTTCCAAGTGTATACTACTCATGTTGTCACAATAAATGACAACTGGCCCATCTGTAGGCTGATGCATATCATAAAGTAGCTTATGCAACCAAGCTACCTCACATGTAGCCATTGCTGCACCCCTGTACTCAGCCTCTGTACTCGATAAGGCAATTGTAGGCTGTTTCTTGCTGCTCCAAGTGACTGCAACACTTCCAAAAGAGAACACATATCCACTTGTAGATCGTCTATCAGAAATACTACCAGCCCAATCAGCATCAGTGTATCCATTCAACTGTATCTGAATCCCAGTCTCATAAAATAGTCTATATTGCAATGTGGACTTCACATACATGACTATGTGTCTAGCCGCATCCAAATGCGATTTCCTTGGAGCCTGCATAAACTGACTTACCATCCAACAACATAGCTCAAATCTGGCCTGGTAATAGTCATATAAATCAAACTTTCTACTATGCGTCTGTACATAGTAGGGTCTTCCAGAAGCTCACCTGCATCTGCGCTCAGCTTTACATTCTGCTCCAAAGGAACTGAAATAGGATTACAGCCTGTCATCCCATATTTGCACAGCATGTCCAATCCATACTACCTCTCCAAGAGCCATATCCCACTTGGTGATCTTATCACCTCAATGCCCAAGAAATAACACAGCTCTCCCAAATCCTTCATCTCAAACTTCTACTTCAATAGCATTTTCACATGAAGGATATCTTTATCATTATCACCTGTGATAATCAAATCATCAACATAAATGACAAGTAGCATAATATCTTTCTCTGTTTTTCTCACATAAAGTGAGAAATCTGCCTTGGAAATCTGAAAGCCAATAGTGACAAGATATTGTCCTATCTTGTCAGACCATGCTCTAGGTGCTTGTTTCAAGCCATACAAGGCTTTCTTCAACCTGCAAACAAACCTAGGATGAACAATATGCACATAACCTGGTGGCTGTTCCATATAGACCTCTTCTTGCAAATCACCATGCAAGAAGGCATTCTTTACATCCATCTGTTGTAAAGACCATCCCTTTGATGCAGCCATAGCAATGACTACTCTTACAGTTGCCATTCTTGCAACCATACTGAATGTTTCTTCATAATCAATGCCATATGTTTGTGCATACCCCTTGACTACTAATCTTGCCTTGTCTCTATTCACAGAACCATCTGCATTGTGCTTCACCTTATAAACCCACTTACAACCAAATTGCATTCTTATCTTTAGGCAAAGGTACCAATTCCCATGTATCATTTACTTCCAAAGCATCCATTTCTTCATCCATGGCTTTCTCCCATTTTTCTTTTCCCATGGCTTGCTCTAAAGAAGTGGGTTCTGGTTCATGTATCACTTTGACTATATAGACATAGTGAATGGCTGTAAATCCATCATATTTCAGCCTATCCAGAGGATACCTAGCTCTGGTAGACTTGCACAAAGTAGGTTCACTCCCAGGTGCTCTCAAAACATCCTTGGTCTTCCTTACTCCAGGTGTAATAATAGAAGGAATACCCAACTCATCATCAATGCTCTGTTATGAGCCACTGGATTCACCATCCACATAAGAGTGATCTGCATTCACATCAAACATGGGCTGATCTACCTTCTCTTTTCCTTTTCGTAATACCTGCATACCACTATCTGCATTGCTTTGAGAAGATTCTCCTGATCTCAATCTGCATGTTCGTGGCAAAGAATGTGAACCACTGCTAGAGGACGCTCCAGGTCCACTAATATCTTGTGACTGCTGTTGTGAATTCTGTGCAGCATTACCATTTTGTGCATCTACATTATCAATCACATTTACTGGTTTATACCAGCTACTCATCTCATCAAAAACAACATCTCTGCTCACTGTAAACTTACGAGTAGAAGGGTTATAGCATCTATACTCTTTTTGCTGCAGAGAGTAACCAATAAAGATGCACTTCTCAACTTTTGGATCCAACTTGGATCTCAACTCATCTGGCACATGAACATAGGCAATGAAACCAAAAATTTTCAAATGAGAAATATCTGGTTTCCTACCAGTATACCTCTCCTCTGGAGTCATGCCATGTATTCCTGCAGTGGGAGTCCTGTTCATTATGTAGACTGCTGTAACAACTGCCTCAGCCCAGTAAAAATTTGGCAGGTTTTTTTCATTGAGCATGGCACGAGATACCTCTTCAATATGCCTGTTTTTTCTTTCTACAATTCCATTTTGCTGTGGGGTATGACTACATGAATATTGCTACTTTATGCCATGCTCCTGCAAGAACCTTGCAAACTCATTTGAGAGGTACTCTCCCCCTCCATCTGACCTTAGGCATTTTATTTGCAGATCTGTTTCTTTTTCAACCATAGCTTTAAGAGTTTTAAAATGCCCAAACACTTCACTTTTCTTTTTCATAAAATACACCCAAACTTTTCTGCTATAGTCATCAATAAAAGTGACAAAATAATGACAGCCTCCAATAGATGCAACTTTAGTAGTCCACACATCAGAGTGGATTAATTCCAATGGCTTCTTACTCTCTTGAACATGTCTAGGAAATGGTTTCCTTGCATGTTTTCCAAATTGATAGGCTTCACATATGTTATGCATTTCTGCCACCTTGAATTTAGGCAATCCTGCAATAATATTTTGGGCCTGCATTGATTTAAGTTGCTATATATTAACATGACCAATGTGTTTATGCCAGATATCAATATTTGCAACTACACCGGTCCCATATGCAAACATTGCTACACTCAATTCATGCATGTCTGCATCCAACGTAAACATTCCGCCCTTCTTCTTTCCTTTTGCTGTCAAGCGATCTTCATATCCTCAACAAAGCATCCATGAGGATTAAATCTGACCTGCAAGCCCTGCTCAACCATTTGACCAACAGAAACCAGGTTCTTGGTGATATTCGGGACATGAAATACATTGGATAGGTATTTCCTTTTCCCATCCTACATAGACAAAGGAATTTTTCCAATCTGCACAATAGGATGTGAAGTATCATCGCCAGTCTCCACAAATCAAGGTTTTTCCATTTTCCTTGCATCCTGCACATCCATTCTGCATGACTTGTCATGTGGATTGACGCACTTGAGTCAACATACCACACTTTGTTTCTTTCTTCTGCACTTGTCATAGAATTGTTCATGTGCTGCACCATAAACAAATGCTCATTTCTGCCATCACCCTCTCTACTAGAAGATGCATAATTCCCTTGTTGCAATTTTCCATTCATGATGTCATTCTGCTTTTTATAGCAGTCTTTAGCCATATGACCCATTTTACCACAGTAGTAGCATTCAACATTGTTGTTTGCATTTTGGCCTCTTTGCCATCCACCACGACCTCTTTGGCTCCCCCTGCCTCTAGAGTTACCACGTCCTCCTCCATAGGATTGTTTTTCTTGAGTTTTCTGCATATTTTGATTTCTACCACAGCCTCCAGATCGGCCTCCTCTACCTCTTCCTCTACCTCTTCCAGCATTTGAGTATAAGACAGCTTCTTTTGAAGTTCCTCCTGAAGAAGATGCACCACCATTTCTCTACTCCTCAGAAATTAGAAGAGCAATCAACTCCTCAAAATCAAAAAATCTTTCACGGACGGAAATGGATGTTCGGAATTGCGCATAATCCTTTCCTAGACCATGCAAGGTCACAGAAACTAAATCATCATCTTCCACTGGCAACCTAATGAAAGCAAGTGCATCTGCAATCTTCTTCACCTTCATGTGGTAGTCATTGATGCTTATACTTTCTCTTTGCACATTGTGCAACTCTTGCTTGAGCTGCATTTTCATGGCTTGCATATTTGTGCTATACATTTTTGACAAAGTATCCCATGTCTCCTTTAGTGTACTTGCATCCTGAATATGCACAATCATACAGTCTGAAATACTGATAGACAGCCAGTACATAACTTTTCTGGCTCTCTCATGCCATCCTTTAAATGCCTGCATTTGCTGTTGACTGAGAACATCAAGAAGAACTGGTTCTTCTTCATTTCCTGCAACAAATTCCCAATATCCTTTTCCCATAAGGAAATTCATCATTCTTTCATGCTTGGAAGTTGTTTTTGTCAAGCTTTTCAGTGACAATCTGTGAAAGAGAATCATACGCCATTACAGAACATTGTAAAGAATTCTGTCACTGCAAAAAACACAGCTTCAGCCTCACAAGGGCAAATCTGTAAAACTGACGAAAGTGGTATTTGACCACATAGTCACTTCCTAGTGACGATTTTGCGTCAACAGGCAACAAGGATGATTCTGTAACTTCCAATGTCTCTGCGTACAGGCATATGATGCAATTTCTATGGTAACTTTTCACCGACCTGTAGAACAATGGTCGCACAACATAAAACAGGGCCTTTTCTTGAGTGCATGCAAAAAACTTCCGCCTCCAAAACAGGCCCCGAAATGGCCTCAAATCAAAAAAACAGAGCAACCGAGGGCTAAAGCCCATTCCCGTAGCATATACTGCCCTCTAACTACACCGCGAAGGTCTCTCAATCTGAGACAATGCACTCTTCCACTTTCCGGCTGTGCTACCTACAGAGACTTGCTCCCAAAACAGAAAAATGAAAGCAACACTGGTCCTCTTACCAGAACACCGCGAACTTGGTTTTCTTTCTTGAGCTCCTTACCACGAAGAAGGCTCTGATACCATGTCAAGTTTGTGAAAGAGAAGGAAGGAGTCTCACTTGTAGCTTTCTTGCTTGCACAATGGGAGAATACACACAAAGGTGGAGGCTGAAAACAATTTTCCTCTTCTTAGTTGTGTAAGCCAAAAGGAACTCTAGTACATAGAAATAGAAGAACCCTATATATGGGTCTCAAACCAAACTCAACTAACTAAGGTGGCATACTAACTGAACCGTGAACTAGAGTAGATACGGATAGCTGTCATCTAGCTATTATTCATGGGTGGTGTACCAACCGCATCTGCAACTAACAAGGCGGTGACATAAATGCACAATGGTCACCTTGGCATATCAAGAGTGGAGCTCGATATCTCAACATCCTCATCGATCATCCCTCGACTCATCCTACTCCCTAGGTATCGTCAAAGGTAACCTACACAGAGAGAAAATGATATTATCATAATCAATATAGTGATTTAGATAAAGCACAATAATATCATTTTGAAAAAAAGGATGCTAATTAAAACATATATACTAAAGTATCCTTAAAAGTGTATCATCAACAAATTGAGCAAGTGGATGCAAATATGACTTGATCAATGGTCCCATGTCAATCTCTTGGCACAACTCAGCATACACTAAAAAGTCTATAGATATGTTACCACACAGAAAGAGGAGTCCACTTCATTCTCAAATGATTCTTGTCCTCTTGTCCCTTCATCTATGTTACTCGTTCACGTCTCCTCTACATGCTTCAAGGCCTTTTTGCCCTCCATCCTCTGCAATATCAATCCCTCCACCTACATACTCTCCTCATCTACACTGGAAACATTTCTTTCATCATACACTCATGCACTCCAAGGAGTTGACAACATAATATACAACCATTGAGGTTTTCAAGGTTTGGATAGAAGATTACTTGTTCAATATCACATATAAGAGTGAATTAGTATCTGTGATTATTTTGTGTCATGGAATTTTTTTAAAGAAAAAGGTCACACATATATTCACAATGACCTCGCAGTAAGGAAAACGTGTCGCACAGATCCGTCCATCTTTTCTTGTAATCTATTCTCAGAAATCCAGATGGACCTGACCGAGCCAAGCTTCTTCCAATACCACTTTAAACCAACGTACATCGAATATGATCATGGAAAAACTATGGCAATCTACTACGATAACACTTTGCAAGTTTCCAAATACTCCATCTCATCTACCAAGTTATTTGGATTCGTAGCCCACTGTTGGCTCTCTTGCTGGAACTTTGTTATAATACCATAATTTGTGTTGTGAAGCACATTTTGTCAATGCGCTCAATACAAAAATGTTTTCCATGTGATGACATTGCACTATAGATTTTGTATTGTACACTAAAATGGTTAGATTAGTTGTTTCACATATATAAAATCTAGATACGGTGGTAAATAAAGCACGCGGTCACCTTCAAACTACATCCCCTTGAGAACTCTTACTCCTCGGAAGACACTACTATCCCTTTGCGAGAAGCTCCGGTCAAAACTCCACATAACTACCACATAAAGCTAAATTGGATATCTTCTCCATGCCCTGAGGATATCCAATTGGTCCATAGCATGTACTACATCCAAATTTTGATCACGCTTCTTCTCGCTCTTTTCTGGTCTGCTCATACATAGCGATTCACTTCTCCATGGATGCATGATGCAACATAAAAAAATGATTCACTTTCTCCTCTATGGCACTAACTATCCTTATTTCTACTCCATTCCAACTACCACATCTCCAATCAATCTATCATCGTCCTTCAGCAAACATAGCATATTGTTGTCTGAATCCACCATCGACAACTACTCCAAAATATGCACTAATGCCTCGGACACTAGCCAACCTTCAGCCATGCTACCTTTCAGCCACACAGATAAAGTCCTTCATGGTTTTCATAAAGTGCTCTAAGAACATCCATCGTGTATGCACAAGTCTCACAATCTCCACTCCATCTACTACATGCATCAAGAGGTAAGTTTGCATTGTGGGCATGCTCGTGGGTAGGTACTTCTCAAAGAGACATACCATCTCCATGACTCCCCACCTTGCGACTTCAATAGAGGATGTCCTTATGTCCTTTTGTGAGATCTAGTGCACTAAATTCGACAACCTGTAAATCGCCTCACATATTTTTGGAGTGAGGCACCCCGTGATCGCAATTGGTATTACAATCTATCACAAATGGAGAAGCATTACAAACATTGAGTAGACACTAAATAGCAAAATATTGAGGCTACTTGCAACAAGATCAAGATAAACTATCAAAAATAAAGAAGTGTTATGAACATCGAGTAGATAGTAAATAGAAAAATATTGAGGCTACTTACAACCAAGATCAAGAAAAACTATCAAAAATGAAGAAGCATTATGAACATCGAATAGACACTAAATAGCAAAATATTGAGGCTACTTGCAACCAAGATCAAGACAAAACCTGACATATCTTCTAGTAACCATGGGATTTCGACCTTGATAGCTGGTCATCTTGAGAGAAAGCATACCTGAGGGAATGCATCATACCTATCGAGGTATGAATAAACTCGATAATTTGCTTCACAATGCGCTCTTCTTTAGTGGACAGGACCCAAGGAGCATGAGGTAGTTGCAAGCAACCATCAATGCTCGACTATGGCCAAAGCCTCTCGATCTTGCCTACATCCTTCAAATCCATTCGTGCCCCTATAGTGTCTCTCTTTCCTGTGATGTGGTCCAATAATAAGCTGCAAACATTCTTGAAAATATACATGGGATCCAAAAAATGATTGATCTGTAAGTGGGTCGTATATGAAAACTCATAGAAAACCAATAACCATTGCATTTTTCTTGGATGTGGCTCCTTGTAGACCATTTTCAACTTGTACCAAGTTTGGACATTCATTTGTGCTAGAGGTTGTCTAAGAAAAACTTCCCTCAATTCATCACCCTCTAGCAAGGAAGCACTGTATCCTTGATATACCATCTTCTTCATGGTTTGTGACCTTTAGAAGTCTAACTATAACCCACACAATGGACATGCATGATAACCTGAGGTAACTAGACCTATCACAATACCCCTATCCAATACAAACTTGAGCACGCTATGTTAGATATCGCCAAAACAAGAACGGAAGCCCACTTACCTAAGCACTTATCGAATCTTGGAATGTGATGCATGGTCCACATGAGAATGGCTTGTATATTAGCAGATCTGTCAATCATCATGCTTCCTCATGTCTTCCACAATAACCCCCTTCTTCCACAAAATCTTGAGCTCATCAACTAATGGATGGAGGTAGACATCCATGTTCTTGACTTTGTAGCACCCACCAGGAACAATGAAGCTAATGATCAAGTTTCCCTTCTTTGTAGAAAGTCATGTTGAGATTTTTTAGTTAACAAGGACTACATGCCACACACTGTAAGAAGCTGAGCAAAGACCAAATAGATTCACACCATGCATAGCAAGACCAACCCAAAGATTCCTTTGGTCTCGTCTAAAGCGTAGAAAGGTGGAGTCGATGTGGATCCATGAGCATGAATATGTGGATATTCATTGGACTCCATCTGTGAATTTATTCTATGCATGCCAATTGCCAAGCTCGCCATGTCATCCAATGTATGAGACATGTGATGTATACATGGTATAAGTGAAAAGTGTCTAAGAACCTTCTAAGGGATGGCTTGTTGTTGCAAGTCCTATCGATACCTATGAGCACCACACTTTGGACATGTTTCAATAGTCCCATAGTCTCCTCAAAATAGCACACAATCGTTGACACGTGCATGGATGTTGTTGTAGTCCACGCCAAGCTTTCGTAACACCAATCATGCATCATCACAGGACACAAGCATCATGTTTCCAGGTGGTAAAATATGATACTTTAGAAACCTTTAAAGAAATCAGAAGACACCTTGAAGAGAACAATAAGTGTTTCTTATTTTATAATAGAGTCAAAAAAATCAACCGAGCATAGAATGTACCTGAACAACTCCGTCACACTCGCACTGCTCCACACGTACTTTGCCTGCACACTTAAGAGCACAAGTAGTGTCTTCAAGCAAGATACTTGGCACCCATCATATAATGGTATGGATGCTTCTTTTCTCAATGGATCTGATGACTTGGCATCCATGGGTATTAATGCATCGATCATTGCCTCCATCTGAGGCTCGAAGATTGGAGGAAATTCCGTAAGGCCCATTGTCACCTCTGGTATCGAGGGTGTATTTTGCAACATTCCCTCAAATTGTTGGTGTATAGGCTCAAGCACTCCATCTCTCACATGCCCATGAACTCTTATAATGGGCTATAATAATAGGTGCATTCATTGGAATGAAGAGCATGATTGATGCACATTTTTCATACTATTCACTTAGATCACTTAGTCAATGATCTCTTATTAAAACTCGCCAAAGCATTGTATGTGTTTTATGGACAAGCAACACTTTTGTCTGATTGCTAGCTTACATTGAGTGTAAGGACATGGGATACACTGATTAAAATATACATTGCAATCTTAGACATCACGAACATCATTGTCTTCTATGTTATGGAAAACAATAGGTTTTTGTTTTCCTCATTGGTGATATTGCTCTATTTTAATCTATACTCCTCTTTCTCTCCCTTTCCCTTTATTTGTTTGCCTCCCTCCATCTCTCTTTGTCCATTCCTTTTCTCTCTATGTCTCTCTACCTTTATCTATCCCCCTCTATTTTTCTTCCCGCCCCTCTTTCTCTCTATCTTTTTCTTTTTTTATTTTCCTTCATCCTTCCTTGTTTCTCTCCTCCTCTCTTGCTCTCTCTCTCTTTCTCTCTAAATGTTTCTTTCTCTTCCGCATCTTCCCTCACTACAAGATATAGACCTTATAGCGACGTTTAAAGCGACAAAAATACAAACAACAAAATTTGCCCCCGTCGTCGCAAAAAGCGTCATTATTGACGATGCCATAGAATCGTCGCTATATGCGTCGCATTTGCGATGTATATAGCGATGCATATAGCTACGGTTGCAGAGTATTTGCGACGCTCATAGCGATGCCAATAGCGACACGTGCAATAAATTTGTGACGCAAATAACGACGGTAACAGAGAAAAAAAAAATTTGTGGCAAGGCAGGGCAGCTGCCCTGCCACATATAGTAGTGTGTGCTATATGAGAGCCATACAAAATAGTTTCTGCACTGCTGCATACAAAGCGTTTGCAAATAAAAAGAATGTATACTGAAATCATAAAACTGATACATGAAATAAATACATGATCGCATAAAATGCGATTGGTACAATCATGAAACGATATCACTAATACATAGAAAATGTCTACATAGATCAGGCGACTAAAAACTAAAGGTGTGTGAGCTCTAAGGATCCAAAGGCGAGCTACAAATCCTCGTTCCCTGAAAGCTCGTCCCGCTGCAAAGGAGCATCAAATGGATTCTACAGAAAAAGAAACAACATATCAATCCACCATACAATAATGCATTCAAATATCTCATGGTAACTACGGACAAGAAAGATGAGTGACTTACAGGGCTGCCGCGTCTATACAATTGGTTGATCAATGCCCTGAGACCGTGCCTCTCTGCATATCGAGTCTCAAGGCCTTGCGGATCGCGATTTGTAACGGAGTGTTGCAAAGAAAACAAAATGCTAACTGTTAGAAACATGATTGTCAGTACAAAGAATATCTCAAAAAAACAAATAAGCAAAACAAAAGAGAAACTTACAAAGTCCTCCAAATATGTCCTGTGGCCGCCACTCCCAAGATGATGTACCGATCCGGCCTCGATTCGTGCCCTCGCTGCCTCCCGCTACTAACTCCAACGTCCTGGCGAATTTGTAGCCTCCTCCCTCAGTCGGCGCTAGTCGTCTGCATCTAACCACTCGGGCTTTGGAGCCCCACTCTTGATTTCCTTGCGTGCGTCGGATCGTCTATGTGACATGTATGCACACATGCAATCCATAGAGAATCTATCCACTGCGGCTGGCACCGGGAACTCCTCATGCAAGGATGCTACTATGTAGTCCTTGCGCCCCTCCGGTATGTTCCTCCAATGATCTAGGACGTTGTGCCGAAAAACTTGTTGGCACAACTCCCTCATGCGAGCCATCACCCTCCTTCCCTCATCATTCATGATGATGGCTCCTGACCTGCCATCCACTAGGTATCCATAACCCCTAGGAGTCTGCCTAAGATGGGCCCTCTCCCATCTCCGTCCACGCTCCTGGGCATATCCAGGAGACCCCTATACATCCGGTGTACCGACGGGGGTACCCTCTCCTGGAGTGCCACTCAAAGGGGTGCCAACAAAAGGCGTGCCATCTGCCGACGGCTGCGCAAAAGCTGGAGTAACTGGAGTGGACGTCCCCACAGGTGTGACAAATCCTGGAGGTGACACAGCTCCAACTGAACGACGAGACGGAGACACCACGTCCGTGTCTCCACAGCAGCACCCCCTGATCCTCCTGCAGTCGCAGTTCCTCCCTCTGGCCCAAGTCGTGAGCGTCGGGATCGTCTGCTCGAAGTTGAAGCATCTGATCGCGCTGAAGCTGATCTAGCGAAGCGCCCTGACGAAGAACGAGACAACTCTTGATTTGCCATCTCTCGGAATCTCGCGAGTTGATCTGGAGACATGCGTGCCATCATGTCCTGAAACTCCTCATCGCTCATCCCTCGACTCATCCTGAAAATGTCGATACCTGCACATATAAAAAATGATGTTAGAATAATCAATTTAAACTATACAAAGCACATTAATATAAATCATTTTTGAAAAATCCCTCTTAAAATGCATATCTTATCTACCTTTATGGAAGATCTAAACAACGAATTGAGTAATACAATTCTCCAAGAATGAAGTATTCTATGGTCCCATGTTAATCTCCTGACACAACTCTGCATACACTGGAAGGTTGATAGACATGTCACCACAAAAGAACAAGTTTGCCTAGTTCTCAAAAAATTCTACGACTTCTGTATTTCCATCATTGTTAGCCGATGCGGTCTCCAAGCTTGCGGTGGCCTCCACCCCTTGTAATATCGATCCCTCTATTTGCATATTTTCTTCATCTATGCTTGGAACATCGCTTTGATCATATACTCTCGCACCTCGAGGAGTTGAAGGTATAACATACCACCATCGAGGTTGTCGGGGGTTTGGATAGAAGATTACCTGTTCACAAACACTTACAAAGCGACTTCAAACCATTGTGACATAAACCATGTCATATTACAATTAGCAAGCAAATGACTATTTGTACCTGCTCACGCTAATTAAAATCCATTCTGTTCACAAACCTGACATATCTTATGCCAATCATGGGATTTTAGCCTAGACATTTGGTCATCTTTAGAAAATGCGGACCTGAGAGAACGCATCATACCCATCGGAGTGCGGATAGACTTGATTACTTGCTTCACAATGTGCTCTTCTTTGGTAGACAAAACCCAGGGAGCGCGAGGAAGCTGCACTCCCCCTTCAGCACTCGACTGCGGCCAAAGCGCCTCCATCTTACCTACCTCCTTTAAATCCATTCGTGACCCTATAGTGTCTCTCTTTCCTGTGATGTGGTCCCATAGCAAGCTGCCCACATTTTTGAAAATATGCATGGGATCCAACAAGTGGTTGACCTGTAAGTGGGTCCAATATGGCAACTCGTAGAAAACTGAGAACCGTCGCATTCCATTTGGATGTGATTCCGGGTTTACCATTTTCTGCTCGTACCAGCTTACAGCGTTCATACGTGCTGGAGGTCGTCCAAGAAAACCTTCCCTGAGTTCATGATCCTCCGGCAAGAAAGCGGCGTGTCCTTGATATACCATCTTCTTCATGGTTCGTGACCTTCGGGAGTCTAACTGTGGCCCACACAATGGACATGCATGATAACCTGAGGTAACGAGACCTGCAAGGCGATCCACGACCTTAGTGAATACTTGATTGAATGAAATAAAATATAGATATTACCAGCAAGAACAAAGGTCTGCTCACCTGAGCACTCTCCCAATCTCGGAAAGTCATGCATCATCCATATGAGAATGGCTCGAATGTTGGCTGACTGCCAACCATCGCGCCTGCTCATATCTTGCACCGTGACCCCCTCCTCCCACAAAATCTTAAGCTCATCGACGAATGGACGAAGATACACATCCATATTTTTTACTTTGTAGCGGCCCGGGACGAGCAAGCTAAGGATGAGATATCCTTTCTTCGTAGAAAGCCATGGAGGAATATTGTAGTTAACAAGCACTATAGGCCACACACTGTAAGAAGTCGAGCGCAGACCGAATGGGTTCACACCATCCATGGCGAGACCGAGGCGAAGATTCCTTGGCTCTCGCACAAAGCGTGGGAAGGTAGAGTCAATGTGGCTCCATGCGCGCGAATCTGCTGATATTCGTTGAACTCCATCCGTGGACCTATTCTGCACATGCCACGTTGTCAAGCTTGCCATGGCAGATGTGCGAAACATGTGGTTTATGCAGGGGATGAGCGGAAAGTGTCTGAGAACTTTTTGAGGGATGGTCTGCCCTTGCAAGTCCTGTCGATACCTGTGAGCACCACACTTTGGACATGTCTCCATAGTCTCATATTCATCTCGAAACAATATGCAGTCATTGATACATGCATGGATGTTATTGTAGTCCATGCTAAGCTTCCGTAAAACATGTCGTGCATCATCACGAGACTCAGGCATGGTGTTTGCAGGTGGCAATATATGATATTTCAATAACCTGAAAAAAATCATAAAACACCTTGAAAAAACATAAATGTTTGAAATAATACTGTTAAAAAAAACAACAATGAAGTCTGTGTGCAAGGTACCTAAATAACTCAGTCACACTCGTATCGCTCCAACCGTATTTTGCTTGCACACTTAAGAGTGCAAGCAATGTCTTCAACCGAGATACTCGGCACCCATCATATAATGGTATGGATGCTTCCTTTCTAAGCGGGTCAGATGTCTCAATATCCATGGGAATCAATGCATCGATCATTGTCTCCATCTCAAGCTCCAAGATTGTAGGCAAGTCGGGAAGGTTGTTTGTCTCCTCTGGCATTGATGGTATAGATGGGCCTTGCGAGTGGTCGATTGGCTTCTGCAATCCATCCATCGCACGTCCACGAACTCTTCTAATTGGCCGCAAAGGGTGCACTCCCCATTGGGTCGAGACATCACCCCCCTGGATACAAAATTTGCTAACAAGACCCAATCTTATTGTGTATGGTTTTCAATTAGCTTGAGAGTACAATGCATGAAAAATGCTAACTTCAAATTACCATTTGCTGAAAATCCGCAATCGCTTGATCAATGATCTCAGATTGAAACTCGCCAAATCGTCGTACGTGTTCTATAGACAATCAGCGTTTTCGTCTAATTGCCAACTTGCATTGAGAGCAAGGACATGGGACACGCTGATTAAGATACGTCTCGCGGTCTTGAACAATAAGACCCTCTTCGTTTGCCATCTTATCTACATTACAGCAAACGAGGCTTAAATGGATAGCTTTATGGAGATGTACATCAAGTTGCAAGTTGACCATAAACCTTGCATTGTATATAGTAGTTGAGAGATTTTTCGATGTTATATCTCGGCCTTGTATCATGCTCAATGATTTGTTTGTCCCGGTAGATAATTATTTGTTATATCTCGGCTTTGATTATAAGTAATCCATTTTAAAATTAATGCGCGCCATCTATGAAATTTTATAGCTATAGTAATAAAATTTATTTCAATCAATTCTACTCATAGTCATAAGACCTGAGAGAAATTATCCTATACTCAATTTAAGGGTTTCTTCTTCTATAACAATAATTTTGGGTTCATTTTGATGAAGTACGTGGCCCATGGCAAAGCACATTGCATACCATTATCAATAAGTCTATTATCTTAAATTTCATTCCCCTCCCTCTTCCTCTCTTTCTCTCCCTCTCCCTCTCTTTCTCTCTTTCTCTCACCCTCTCCCTCTCCCTCTCGTTCTCTTTCTCTCTCTCTCTCATTTCCTTCCCCTCCCTCTCCCTCTCCCTCTCCCTCTCTTTCTCTTTTTCTCCCTCTCCCTCTCTATCTCTCTTTCTCTCTCATTTCCTAAACAAGCAAAAAATAAAGTAATTTAAACATCCTCCAAGCAAAAGGGAGAGGGAGAGATACAATGCACTCTCCCTCTCTTTCTCTTTCTATCCCTCTCTCATTTCCTTCCCCTTCCTCTCCCTCTCGCTCTCTTTCTCTCTCATTTCCTCTCCTAAACAAGCAAAAGGGAGAGGGAGAGAGAGAATGCACTCTCCCTCCTTCTCCCTCTCTTTCTCTTTCTCTCCCTCTCTTATTTCCTCCCCCTCCCTCTCCCTCTCCCTCTATTTCTCTTTCTCTTTCTCTTTCTCTCCCTCTCCCTCTCCCTCTCCCTCTCCTTTTCCCTCTCTTTCTCTCTTACTCTCTCGTTTCCTCTCCTAAACAAGCAAAAAAGAAAGTAATTTAAACATTAAACAAGCAAAAGGGAGAGAGAGAGAGAGAATGCACTCTCCCTCTCTTTCTCTCCCTCTCCCTCTCCTTCTCTTTCATTTCCTCTCCTAAACAAGCAAAAGAGAACGATTTAAACCTTCAACAAGCAAAAGAAAGAGAGAGGGAGACTCACCAATGAGATATGGCGAGCGTGGGTGGCTTCTCTTTGCAACGAGGGCTCCTCCTCTCCTTCGCGAACAACGGCGGTGGCAGCGGCGGCGGCAGCGGTGACATCAAGTCTCTTCCTCTTCTTCTCTCACAAAGCCTCCGCTCTCTCCCTCGCTCTCGCTCTCAAAAGGCGAAGAAAAAAAAAAAGAAAACGGCGCTCTGGTTTCGGCTGCACTTTTTTTTCCTGCAGCATCGCTATTGGCATCACTATTTGCATCGCAAATGCGACGCAAATAGCGATGCCAGTTGCGACGCCAATAGCGACGTCGATATCCGCCGTTGCTAATCGGCGTCGCTAATTGCCCAATTCCTTGTAGTGCCTCCCACTCTCACTTATTCTCTCTTTTTCTTTCCTCTCTTCAATCTTTTCTATTTATTTCTCTCTTTTTCTCTCCACTCTCACTCAACGCATCTCATTGCAATCAAGATCAAAGATAAAAAATTAAAAGCTTATAAAACAATGACATTGAAATACCCTCTCTCCCCACCTCTCTTTGTATCTCTCTTCCCCCTCTCCCTTTATTTTTCTATCATTCCATTCTCTCTAATTCTCTCATTGTTTTTGTTTTTCTCCCTCCACCTCTCTCGCTCTCTATTTATTGTTCTCTCTATCTCTCTTTTTCTCCCTTTTTCCATTCCTTTTTCTCCCCCTCTCTATCTCTCTCTCTCTTTTGTTGTCACTCTCCTTCCTCTCTTTATCTCACTCTTTTCTGCCACCTCTTCCTTCACTCTCAATTTCTCTTTCTTAAAATCTAGATACAGTTTGGTAAATAAAGCACGCGGTCACCTCCAAACTACATCCCCTTGAGAATTCCTACTCCTTGAAAGACACTTCTATCCCTTCGCAAGAAGCTCCGGTCAAAACTCCACATAACTACCGCATAAAGGTAAATCGGATATCTTCTCCATGCCCTGAGGAAATCCAATTGGTCCATAGCATGTACTACATCCAAATTTTGATTGCTCTTCTTCTCGGTCTTTTTTGGCCTGTTCATACATAGCGATTCACTTTTCCATGGATGCATGATGCAACATAAAAAAATGATTCACTTTCTCCTCTATGGCACTGGGAAAGAAATTCGTGCCCAATCACTCTTGCACTTTGCAAATTAGGTTTCATGCAATGCAATCAATCGGGCAATGCTCCACACAAAATCATGAATGCATTCAAAAAATTGTGCCTAGCCTAACTATATGTGCTTGTGCATCATGCAGATGCAAACACAAAAGTTAACACAACAAAAAAATAACTAAAAATGACGCTCACTTAAGAATCCAAAATCTTGGCAGAAAATTCTGCCCTCAAGTTTGTAGTGGTAGATGTGCAGTGTCACGACAACAATACACTGTTAGTGACACAAATAGTGACGCTGTTCTAAGAAAAAGAAAGTACCAAAAGTGTTAGTGACATTGCTATTTTTAATCGAAAATGACCGTCGTTATTTGCCCATTCCCTTGTAGTGCCTAAAATAGGATTATTTCATAGAGGATGCAAGCAAAGTAACAAGTGTACTTTCCTAGAGTGGGTTCATTTACCTACAAAAAGAGCCCTTCCGTGCCTTCACAACTGTAGATATCAATCATCACGGATGGAGGGGGCAACTAACAACTTTGCAAGATACCTATATAATGCATGTCCAAACACAAAGTGAGAGTTTGATTTTAGAATCCAATTTGGACCCATTCTTGGAGCATTGGAGCCTGTTTTGAAACCGGAAAGTGTCCTAGAGGCGTCAAAGAGCCAATTTTCATGAAAAATAAGATGATGGAGGATGGTCGAGCAGGAGTTTTCCTAGATGCTTTTCAATGTCAGGAATCTAACATAAGTCTCTGTTTGTCAATCAGAGGTCATTTCACCCCCCATTTAATCCCCGCAAGGTTTGGCATTATAAAGTAGCTACCAGATGGGGAAGCCGTAATGGTTGTGGAAGAGGCCACATTGATGGAGCTCGATGCCATGAAGCCGCTTGTCCAGTCGGACTGCAAATTTGAGTTCATTTGGGCATTCAAATTCGAAAAATCCACTTGCGAGACAATGTGAACGCAAAAAGATGAACCACTTATTTTAATGTTTTAAACCTTAGGCTTAATAAAAGCCTTGAAACTAATGCAAAAACTATCAAATAGAGGGAAGCATCAATGTGCCTCCTCATTTTGTCTCGACGTCTCTCCGATTATAACCCATTTGGAGAGAGAGGGAGATTCTCAATCAGGGCAAAGAGAGGAACAAGATAGCTGTAAGCTTGCCCATTTTAATGGAGGATTTAAAAATCTCATTTTTTAGTATTTCTCCCTCCTCCCCCTCTCTCCCCTTAAGGGGCAGTTCATGCACATGAAGAATAATGAAGACCGGTTGAAGGATGCTTGCTCGACATGAACCAGATTACTCCAAGATCAAGGAGAGGGTAAGGAGAGATGTTCAGGATTGAAGATTTGCTGAGGGTCGATCCATTGGCAACCTGAAAAAATTCCTCACAAAACTTGCAACACGCAAATAAGCGGTATGACTCATTTTACAAAGGAAATTTGATTTTTGTTGATGTTTGATGGTTGAAATGGAATTCATATGGAACAAAAATTTGTTTGGAGCTTTTTTGTATTATGATTGAGGGCTCTGCATTAAAAAAATTGTAGACACGTAATAATAACTAGTCACAATAATAAAATTATGGCTTGAAAAGTGCATTTTTAGTGTAAAAATGAAGGATTTATTCGTTTCTAGTGGAAAAAGGAAATGCACATGGGATAAAATTCTGAGATAAAACATCTTTTAGCTATCACATAATCATTTAGTAATCATAAATTAGAAAATAATATTTTTAATGCATAAATAAATAGAGAAAATATACTAAAAACGAGAAAAAATAAGATTTTTGCATTAATAAAATCTAGAAAATTAATGATTCTTGGTTGTGGCTGTATAACAAAGCTAATTAGTGAAGTTTGAATTTAGTTAGGCTTTTTTTATGTTTTTTTGTTTTATGCAAAAATACATACAAAAATAATACCCTACACCTATGCAACGCATCATAACTAAACGCTAGAGGGAAAGGGTGAGGTTAAGAGATTAAAAATGTAGAGAGGGTTTGAATTTCTGAAACATTTGATATTGCATTAAATTTAGAATTGTGATAATTCATTTTAAGAGGCTAGTAGCACGAGAAATCGGTGCTAGTCTCCATACATCGAAGCATACGTTTAGTGAAAATCATGAAAGCGATGGTTTGTCCACATCACAAAATGCCGATTTGATAAAGATTTTTTGTGCACTAGGAT
Source organism: Lygodium microphyllum (assembly GCF_053477565.2). Lineage (NCBI taxonomy): Eukaryota > Viridiplantae > Streptophyta > Polypodiopsida > Schizaeales > Lygodiaceae > Lygodium > Lygodium microphyllum. The sequence continues at coordinate 90,147,685 of NC_141157.1, forward strand.
CATATGCACTATTCATGACGTATGACATGGTATCAATCCTAGATTGCATAGCAATTGTCTTCCTAGGACATGACTTACATGCTGAGTGGAAAGGAGCCTTTGCTGTAGGTCAATTGTGTGCTTTCCTTGGGACTATTTGCTGAGGATTTATATATTCATGGATCGTACAAAATAAGAAAGAGTGGAGTTTATGCATTATGTTTTATATGTTGGAGGAACGCATCTTGAGGCCAATCCTTGAGGTGTAGGAGAGTTGCAGTGGAGCCACGTCAATCATCTAAGGGGAGCTTCCTGATGTTTATGTGGTAAGGCACTATGCCTACATTTTATGGGATCTCCCTTTGAGGAGAAAGGAAGGTAAATGTTGGACTACATATTAGCTACAAATGCATAATTAAGTCCATCTAGTGAACATCCATGTATTATACATGCTCATGGCCCACGAGGCCGTGTGGTGGGGTTGTATGTTGTGTGCATGAGGTCTGTTGGCTAGTCCCATAGCCACTGCTAGCCCATTTTAGGTCCCATTTATGGTGTATCTGTCGGGAGCTGCCTAGAAGTGGTGGTTCTCAAATCTTGGTCATATACCGAACCTGTTAGCCTTATGCTTTAATTGAGAGCTGCCTTGAAGTGGTGGTGGTCCTTATTATGATTTTTAATACAAGAAATCCATACAACCCAAAAGATACATTGTCTATCTTGAATGCTCTAGTGGGATCTTGGACGCGTCATGTGATTGACTATTTTAGCCTTTGGCCCAAAAGTGACCCCATGCTTGAGTTTGGGTCACTATGGGAAAATATCCATGGAGCTACCTCTAAGATTAACAGTCCATGGGGATTAGAGAAATGAGAAAGTGAAAGTGATGCTAAGATGGCACAGTCATCTAATCATTCATGATGATAATGTCATAGAAGAAAAGACTATGATAACAATGGTCAATATGCACATACGAGAACATGCTGACTATGATCTCAAGAAACATCCGATGCTAGTGCCCGATGTAGTTGGGTATCATCGTGTGATTGCTAAGATCCATAAAGCATTGGATAATGTCTATGTGTGCGGAACACCATTGTTATCATGAAAGACTTTTTTCGATCTATCCTAAGTTCGAGCAAAGTGGGGGCATATGAGAATCGGGTCACTAAAAAACCACTAGCAGATGATGGGATAGATTCCATATTGCGTAGTGTTGGCCATCCTAAACCACTTCATGAGTTGGCAAGAAGGGAAATTCATGGAGCCAATGACTTTTCAACACCAGTAATGGTGGAACTAGAAGAAATTAAAGACCCTAACATGCTGGTACTAGGTCAAGAGGAATACAAGGATTTTAATGGCCTAGTGATGATCCCAAAGGAAGGACTAAATGCCCTCCTCCTTATAGGGATCTCCCAGTGTTTCATGGGCTAGTTAATGAGGATCCGATGGTGCATGTATGAGAATACGGCCTAACTTGCTTTGCAAGTGGTTTTGATAATATTCATCGGATGCTCATATTCTCAAGTACCCTAAAGGGAGAGGCTAGAAAATTGTAGGGCAGCCTCCCGAGGGGGTCAATTAAATCTTTTAAGGAGTTGAGTGATCAATTTTTAGATGAATATGAGAAGAAGGTGCCTTTGACCCAAATTTTAAGGAAGTTAATGCAGATTAGGCAAGAGTCCTATCCTTCGGTTAAAGAATACACTAGAGCCTTGATGATATTCTGAGGCTTTGGCCAAGAAGAGCTATTGCATTGCTAGGTGATGTGCTATATGAGCTCTTTTTGAGTGGCTTAGAGATTAACATGCAAATCCAAGTGGGAATGTGGAATCCTATGTCATAATAGGAAGAAAAGTTGCATGCCATTGATTATGAGAGACATATTCAAAGATGTTCGAAAAACTTTTGGAGTTTTCCCTACTTAGTACAAGTGCATCCTAGCTTCCAAACATTTCTACATAGAGACAGCTCACTTGTTGATACCAAGGCAGCCTATGATGGGAACCTTGGTAGCCAAAATCTCCTAGCAAAAAATGGCAATAGTAGGGATCATATACCCCCCGGGGATTAAAGAAACCGAAGCCTAGTAAGTCCCATCAAGGCTTGCAATACTCCCATGAGAGGTAGTTGTGATAGTAACCTTGATAGAACCCTTGAGCATGTGAGTGTGGATAAGTATCTTATGGGTAGTTCTGGATTTGCTAGTGGAAAGGCTCTAAAGAGACATTTGCCATCTTTAAATGAGTCATGCTTTCGAGTAGATGTTGTTCCTATTAGTAAGAGAATGGTTTATATGGCTAAGTAGTTGCAGAGTGGACAAAGGCAAGTAAAGACATCTTGTATGAAGAAGATGCATGATGCCAAAGGTTCCCCTATGCTCGATAGAAAGCCATATGGCTGTGAGGCCATCTGGTAATAGTGATAAATCCACAGTGAGTCCATTGGACCAATGTGGACAAACGAGGCAGCCTAAGAATGGTGAGATGGGTCTGGAAACCCAAACTATCTCAAAATGTGGTTGGTGCATTAGATACAAGGTCAATAACACCATGTGGATATATTGTGATCAATTCCTATGTAGGTTTTATAAAAGACCATAATCATACATCTGACAATATGCACCACTCTAGGATATAGTTATGTGATGGGTCTCAAATTGAAACCTTGCATTGTTTGGATTGCAAGAAATCCCAAATAGGGAAGGTTTGAATGAGCACAAGCTATGATTCTTTCTGTTGAAGGAGCCTCTAAGTTGCTTGAACAACCAGTTCATTTGGATGACAATAAATGTGGGACATGTGAGTCCCATGATGTCATTCAACTAGCCAATGGTACCGAAGGAAGGATAGTCCATATCGAGGTTATATTAGTAGAAAGGCTTGGGCTAGTGGATTTAGAAAAGACCCAAGATCAAGCCTTCAACTGCATGCCATGAGTAGCATGGGGCTAGCTGTTCTATTGTATGCTATCCTCGGTATCCTGGTTAGTTTGATAGGATGTGATGTATATGCCAAGGAGACCATGTATTGCATGTATTAAAATGACCTATCTATTTTAGGCTAGGAAGGATTGTTGCTTTGGATATTAGGATCAGACTACGTTAGGCCAAGAGGGACAGTTAGGTAGCTATCAAATATTGGATCTCTTTAGGCCAAGAGAGCCATATGTCTATTTGGTGTAGGTACGTTTACTGATTTTCTGTTTTAGTGATTGCATCATACAGGTTAACGAAGTCACTGGAGGGAGCCGTTGATGCGGAGGAGCTTTGTGTGGCCATTCTAGGTGGTTTCATCCCCTTCTTGAGTCTTTTTCCTTAAGCCATTAATGATATATGTGTATGTAAGGGGTTACTTTCTTTTCATTTGTTGGGGCCTGTGAATCAAGGGATGAAGTCCAAAGTTTAGGTTAAAATGTCCAAGGAAGGTCTGAATAGTCATTACCTCTTGAGAAGGAATTGTCAAGCATTGTCAGACCTATTTTAGAAGGCAATCCTAGTGGCTGTGTTCTGCTAACTTACTAGGTGGCCGTTCTAGGAGGTCCTATTAGTGTGAGGCAATTAGAAAAATCTACCAGAAAAAATGATGATGCAAAGCAGTAAAATCCTGAATAGCTGAGTAATAAAAATATACACAGGTGTGTAAAAAGAAATTCTAACCCCTATAAAAGTAGAATAGGAAAGAAAGAAAAATCCTTGAGCAGTTGTTCATCACATTTCGAAAGCTTGGTAGGTTCGTGTGGAGAAGGCGGACTCGGGACCAATGCCTTGTCTTTGTGGGAGTGGAAGCTAGCTATAAAAATAAGAATAAGAATACAAGACAATTGGAGTGAAAATAAAAGTGAGTGTTAGGAAAGGATTAAGTTTCGCCTTGCGAGGGCTTGGTAGGGTCTTGGGTATTGAGATAGGACCTGAGGCTGATGCCTTGTTCTCCTTGGGTCACTATGCTCAGCTCCAGGCTCCTTTTTACAAGCCAGAGTATGGAAAATAAAAGCCTAAAAGGACAATGTGCTAAAAGATAATATCTCTTGCTTAGGCTATAAGAGTCCTCACCTGGGAGGAGGAGCTCCTGGTTGAGTTCTCGTTAGTTAGAAAGGTAGTTAACATCACCATTGAGGATGACCTCTCTGATAGTTCTTTTTAGCTTGGACATGTTGGAGCAGCAATTTACTGACTAGCTTTGGGCTTTCTGTTAGATTATACTAGGCCTACTCCTCATGGATTTCATGCCTTGGTTTTGTCAAGGGGTAGGGTGAAAGCTGTGATGTGTGTTGTTGAGTATCTATTTTGTATCAACTTGATGCTCTTTGTGGTTGTGTTTATGTGTAGATGTGTTCGTGGGATTCGATGGGCTGAGTCACCCTATCATGTGGTCACCAATGAGAGCTAGATTTTAGAACCCGATTTGGAGCCCTTCTTGGAGTGTTGGAGCCTGTTTTGAGCCAAAAAGTGCCCTAGAGACATCAAGAAGCCAATTTTCATGAAAAATCAAACAATGGCAAATGGCCAAGCAGGAGTTCTCCTAGATGCATTTCAACGTCAGGAATCCAATACAAGTCTCGGTTCGTCAATCGGAGGTCGTTTGACCACCCATTTAATTCCCGCAAGGTTTGCTTTTATAAAGCAGCTATCGGATCAAGAAGCCATAATATGTGTGGAAGAGGCCATGTTGATGGAGTTCGACACCACGAAGCCGCTTGTCCAATCGGATTGCAAATCGGAGTTCATTTGGTTCTTCAAAATTGAAAAATCCACTTGTGAGACACACTGTAAACGCAAAAAGATGAACTGGTTATTTTAATATTTTAAACCTTAGGCTTAATAAAAGCCTTGACACTAATGCAAAAACTGTCGAACAACGGGAAGCGTCAATGCACCTTCTCATTTTTGCTCGATGCCTCTCCAATTCAAACCTGTTTGGAGATAGAGAGAGAGGATCTTGACCAGGGTAGAGAGAGGAACAAGATCACTACAAGCCTTCCCATTTTAATGGAGGATTTAGGAATCTCATTTTTAGTCTTTCTCTCTCCTCCCTCTCTCTCCCCTTAAGGGGCAGTTCATGCATATGAAGAAGAATGAAGACTGGTTGAAGGATGCTTACCGGATTTCTCCAAGATCAAGAGGAGGATGAGGAGAGATGTTCAACATTGAAGATTTGCTGCTGGTCAGTCCATTGGCAACCCAAAAAAATTAATTACAAAACCCGCAACACACAAATAAGTGGTATGCCTCGTATTTACAAAGGAAAGTTTGATGGTTGAAATGAAATTCATATGTAACAAAAATTTGTTTGGAGATTTTTTATATTAAGATTGAGGGCTGTGCATTAAAAAAATTGTAGACGTATAATAATAACTAGTCACAATAATAAAATTATGGCCCAAAAAGTGCATTTTTGTGTAAAAAAGAAGGATTTATTGGTTTCGGGTGGGAAAAAGAGATGTGCATGGGATAAAATTTTGAGACAAAGCATCTTTCAGTTGTCATAATTAGTCACTAATCATAAATCAGAAAATAATCTATTTTTATGCATAAATAAACAGTTAAAAATAGTTAAAAATATAGAGAAATAGGATTTTCACATTATAAAAATCTAGAAAAATTATGATTCGTGGTTGTGGCTATATAACAAAGCTGTGGCATGAATTTTTGCTTCAATTTGGCTTTGTTTATGTATTATAGTTCATATTTTTTTCGTTTTATGCAAAAAATACATACAAAAATAATACCCTACACCTATGCAACATAGCATAACCTAAACATTAGAGGGAAAGGGTGAGGTTAAGAGATTAAAAAGCCAGAGAGTGCTTGATTTTTTGAAACAATTGATTGTGCATTCCATTTAGAAGTAGCACGAGAAATCGATGCTAGTCTCCATACACCAAAGCATACATTTAGTGAAAATCATGAAAGGGATGGTTTGTCCACTTCACAAAATGCCAATTTCATAAATATTTTTTGTGCACTAGGATCTTATGCACTATTCATGACGTATGACATGGTATGAGTCCTAGACTGCATAGCAATTGTCTTCCTAGGACATGACTTACACGTTGAGTGGAAAGGAGCCTTTGTTGTAGGTCAGTTGTACGCTTTCCTTGGGACTGTTTGGTGAGGATTTATATCTTCGTGGATCGTAAAAAACAAGAAAAGAGAGGAGTTTGTACGTTATGTTTTATATGTTGGAGCGATGCATCTTGGGGCCAATCCCCAAGGTGTAGGAGAGTCGTAGTGGAGCCGCGACAATTAGCGGGGCGGGGACCTTCCTGATGTTTGTGTGGTAAGACACTATGGCTATATATTATGGGATCTCCCTCTGAGGATAAGCGAAGGTAAACATTGGACTACATATTAGCTACAAATGCATAATTAAGTCTATCTAGTAAACATCTATGTATTATAGACGCTCTTGGCAAGTGAGGCCATGTAGTGGGGTTGTCTGTTGTGTATGTGAGGTCCAGGCTAGTGCCATAGCTAGTGTTGGCCCATTTTAGGTCCCATTAGTGGTGCGTCTATCGGGAGCTCCCTAGAAGTGGTGGTTTTCGAATCTTGGTCATGTACGGGACATGTTAACCTTATGCTTTAATTGAGAGCTGCCTTGAAGCTGTGGTGGTTGCTATTATGACGATTAATAAAAGAAATCCCCAGAACCCAAAAAATATTTTGTCTATCGTGAATGGTCTATTGGGATCTTGGACGCGTCATGTGATTGACTATTTTACTCTTTGCCCCGAAAGTGACACCATGCTTGAGTTTGGATCACGATGGAAAATTATCCATGGAGCTACCTCTAAGATTAACAGTCCATGGGGATTAGAGAAATGAGAAAGTGAAAGCAATGCTAAGATGGCACTGTCATCTACGATCATTCATGAGGATAATGTCATAGAAGAAAAAACTATGAAAACAATGGTTAATATGCACATAGGATGACAGGGGGACTATGATCTCAAGAAACATCCGATGCTAGTGCCCGACATAGTGGTGTATCATAGTGTGATTGCTAAGATCCATAACACTACAAGGAATTGGGCAATTAGCGATGCCGATTAGCGATGGCGGATATCGGCGTCGCTATTTGTGTCGCTATTGGCGTCGCATTTGTGATGCAAATAGCGACGCCGCAGGAAAAAAAGCGCGGCCGAAACCCAAGCGCTATTTTCATTTCTTTTGCTTTGACTTTTGAGAGTGAGAGCGAGGGAGAGAGCGAAGGCTTTGTGAGAGAAGAAGAGGAAGAAGACTTGCTACCGCCGCCGCTGCCGTTATTCGCGAAGGAGAGGAGGAGCCCTCATTGCAAAGAGAAGCCGCCCCATGCTTGCCATATCTCATTGGTGAGTCTCCCTCTCTCTTTCTTTTGCTTGTTGAAGGTTTAAATAGTTCTCTTTTGCTTGTTTAGGAGAGGAAATGAAAAATAAGGAGAGGGAGAGGGAGAGAGAGGGAGAGAAAGAGAGAGAGAGGGAGAGGGAGAGGGAGAGAAAGAGAAAGAGAGGGAGAGTGCATTCTCTCTCTCTCTCTCCCTTTTGCTTGTTTAATGTTTAAATTACTTTCTTTTTTGCTTGTTTAGGAGAGGAAACGAGAGAGTAAGAGAGAAAGAGAGGGAGAGGGAGAGGGAGAGAAAGAGAAAGAGAAAGAGAAATAGAGGGAGAGGGAGAGGGATGGGGAGGAAATGAGAGAGGGAGAGAAAGAGAAAGAGAGGGAGAAGGAGGGAGAGTGCATTCTCTCTCTCCCTCTCCCTTTTGCTTGTTTAATGTTTAAATCACTTTATTTTTTGCTTGTTTAGGAGAGGAAATGAGAGAGAAAGAGAGCGAGAGGGAGAGGAAGGGGAAGGAAATGAGAGAGGGATAGAAAGAGAAAGAGAGGGAGAGTGCATTGTATCTCTCCCTCTCCCTTTTGCTTGGAGGATGTTTAAATCACTTTATTTTTTGCTTGTTTAGGAAATGAGAGAGAAAGAGAGATAGAGAGGGAGAGGGAGAAAAAGAGAAAGAGAGGGAGAGGAGAGGGAGGGGAAGGAAATGAGAGAGGGAGAGAAAGAGAACGAGAGGGAGAGGGAGAGGATGAGAGAAAGAGAGAAAGAGAGGGAGAGGGAGAGAGAGGAAGAGAAAGAGAGGGAGAGGGAGGGGAAGGAAATTTAAGATAATAGACTTATTGATAATGGTATGCAATGTGCTTTGCCATGGGCCACGTACATTGGTAACTCTTTAAGATGGCTTAAAAATGGTAAATTCCTTCATAATGTCCAAGTAGGGGATCTAATTGTGATATGCATAATTCATTGTTTTTGTATTAACTTTATAGGCATGCCAAATTAGAAATCATGCCAACTAGTCAATGGAAGGACTAAAAGAAAATGATACCCCAGCTTATGGTCATTAAGGTACTTCATCAAAATGAACCCAAAAGTATTGTTATAGAAGAAGAAACCCTTAAATTGAGTATAGGATAATTTCTCTCAGGTCTTATGACTATGAGTAGAATTGATTGAAATAAATTTTATTACTATAGTTATTAAATTTCATAGATGGCGCGCATTAATTTTAAAATGGATTACTTATACTCAAAGCCGAGATATAACAAATAATTATCTACCGGGACAAACAAATCCTTGAGCATGATACAAGGCCGAGATATAACATCGGAATATCTCCCAACTACTATATACAATGCAAGATTTATGGTCAACTTGCAACTTGACGTACATCTCCATAAAGCTATCCATTTAAGCCTCGTTTGCTGTAATGTAGATAAGATGGAAAACGAAGAAGGTCTTATTGTTCAAGACCGCGAGACGTATCTTAATCAGCGTGTCCCATGTCCTTGCTCTCAATGCAAGTTGGCAATTAGACGAAATGTTGATTGTCTATAGAATACGTACGACGATTTGGCGAGTTTCAATCTGAGATCATTGTTCAGGCAATTGCGGATTTTCAGCAAACGGTAATTTGAAGTTAATATTAATCATGCATTGTACTCTCAAGCTAATTGAAAACCATACACAATAATATTGAACACCATATTGGAGAATATGGAAATTTCCCATAAGTTTGGGACATGTGGTCAAATCTTTGGGTTTATCATAACTAGAACACTACAACTTCAAATAGAGCGCTCTATAGCTCAATAGATTCCATTTTTCAAGAGCTTTCCAATGATAGGTCACATCATATGGTTTTGAGAAACTTATGAGCATGTTATCCGGGTGCAACCTTTTTATTATTCAAAAAATGGGAATTGGGAGATTCCCAAACTCACTAATATTGTGTTATTGGGTCTTGTTGGCAAATTTTCTATCCGGGGGGTGATGTCTCGACCCAAGGAGGAGTGCACCCTTTGCGGCCAATTAGAAGAGTTCGTGGACGTGCGATGGATGGATTGTAGGATCCAATCGACCACTCGCAAGGCCCATCTATACCGTCAATGCCAGAGTAGACATACAACCCGACCTGCCTACAATCTTGGAGCCTGAGATGGAGGCAATGATCGATGCATTGATTCCCATGGATATTGAGACATCTGACCCGCTTAGAGAGGAAGCATACATACCATTATATGATGGGTGCCGAGTATCTCGGTTGAAGACATTGCTTGCACTCTTAAGTGTGCAAGCAAAATACGGTTGGAGCGATACGAGTGTGACTGAGTTATTCAGGTACCTTTCACACAGGCTTCATTGTTTTTTTTTTCATAGTATTATTGCAAACATTTGTGTTTTTTCAAGGTGTGTTATAATTTTTTTCAGGTTATTGAAATATCATATATTGCCACCTGCAAATACCATGCCTGAGTCTCGTGATGATGCACGACATGTTTTACGGAAGCTTGGCATGGACTACAATAACATCCATGCATGTATCAACGACTGCATATTGTTTCGAGATGAATACGAGACTATGGAGACATGTCCAAAGTGTGGTGCTCACAGGTATCGACAGGACTTACAAGGGCAAACCATCCCTCAAAAAGTTCTCAGACACTTTCCGCTCATCCCCCACATAAACCACATGTTTCGCACGTCTGCCATGGCAAGCTTGACAACGTGGCATGTGCAGAATAGGTCCACGGATGGAGTTCAACGAATATTAGCGGATTCGCATGCATGGAGCCACATTGACTCTACCTTCCCAGGCTTTGCACGAGAGCCAAGGAATCTTTGGCTCGGTCTCGCCATGGATGGTGTGAATCCATTTGGTCTGCGCTCGACTTCTTACAGTGTGTAGCCTATAGTGCTTGTCAACTACAACATCCCTCCATGGCTTTCTAAGAAGAAAGGACATCTCATCCTTAGCTTGCTCGTCCCAGGCCGCTACAAAGTAAAAAATATGGACGTGTATCTTCATCCATTAGTCGATGAGCTTAAGATTTTGTGGGAGGAGGGGGTCACGGTACAAGATATGAGCAGGCGCGATGGTCAATGGTCAGCCAACATTCGAACCATTCTCATATGGATGATGTATGAATTTTCGGGATTGGGAGAGTGCTCAGTTGAGCAGACCTTTGTTCTCGCTGGTAATATCTATATTTTATTTCATTCAATCAAGTATTCACTAGGTCATGGATCGCCTTACAGGTCTGGTTACCTCAGGTTATCATGCATGTCCATTGTGTGGGCCACAGTTAGACTCCCAAAGGTCACGAACCATGAAGAAGATGGTATATCAAGGACACACCGCTTTCTTGCCGGAGGATCATGAACTCAGGAAAGGTTTTCTTGGACGACCTCCAGCACGTATGAATGCTGCAAGATGGTATGAGCAGAAAGTGGTAAACCCGAAATCACATCCAAATGGAATGCGACGGTTCTCAGTTTTCTACGAGTTGCCATATTGGACCCACTTACAGGTCAACCACTTGTTGGATCCCATCCATATTTTCAAAAATGTGGGCAGCCTGCTATGGGACCACATCACAGGAAAGAGAGACACTATAGGGTCACGAATAGATTTAAAGGAGGTAGGTAAGATGGAGGCGCTTTGGCCACAGTCGAGTGCTGAAGGGGGAGTGCAGCTTCCTCGCGCTCTCTGGGTTTTGTCTACCAAAGAAGAGTGCATTGTGAAGCAAGTAATCAAGTCTATCCGCACTCTGACGGGTATGATGCGTTCTCTTAGGTCCGCATTTTCTAAAGATGACCGAATGTCTGGGCTAAAATCCCATGATTGGCATAAGATATGTCAGGTTTGTGAACAGAATGGATTGTAATTAGCGTGCAAAATCCCATGATTGGCATAAGATATGTCAGGTTTGTGAACAGAATGGATTGTAATTAGCGTGGGCATTTTGCAATTTGAAAAGTGGCCCATATAATATAATGCTTTCTCATTTGTGGCAGTTTGTCCTACCGATCGCGATCGCAGGATGCCTTGCTCCAGAAATTCGCGGGGCCATTTACAAGTTGTCGACTTTGGTGCAATGGATCTCACAGAAAGAGATTAAGACGTCCTCTATTGAATCTGCAAGGCGGAGAGTAGTTGTTTAGATCTTCCATAAAGGTAGATAAGATATGCATTTTAAGAGGGATTTTTCAAAAATGATTTATATTAATGTGCTTTGTATAGTTTAAATTGATTATTCTAACATCATTTTTTATCTGTGCAGGTATCGACATTTTCAAGATGAGTCGAGGGATGAGTGATGAGGAGTTTCAGGACATGATGGCATGCATGTCTCCAGATCAGCTCGCAAGATTCAGAGAGATGGCAGATCAGGAGCTGTCTCGTTCTTTGTCAGGGTGCTTTGCTAGATCAGCTTCAGCTAGATCAGCTTTAGTGCGATCAGATGCTTCAGCTTCGAGCAGATGATCTCGACGCTCACGACTTGGGCCAGAGGGAGGGACTGCGACTGCAGGAGGATCAGGGGAGTGCTGCTGTGGAGACATGGACGTGGTGTCTCCGTCTCGTCGTTTAGCTGGAGCTGCATCACCTCCAGGATTTGTCACACCTGTGGGGACGTCCACTCCAGTTACTCCGGCTTTTGCGCAGCCGTCGGCAGATGGCACGCCTTTTGGTGGCATCCCTTTGAGTGGCACTTCGGGAGAGGGTACCCCCGTCGGTACACCGGATGTACAGGGGTCTCCTGGATATGCCCAGGAGCGTGGACGGAGATGGGAGAGGGCCCATCTTAGGCAGACTCCTAGGGGTTATGGATACCTAGTGGATAGCAGGTCAGGAGCCATCATCATGAATGATGAGGGGAGGAGGGTGATGGCTCGCATGAGAGAGTTGTGCCAATAAGTTTTTCGACACAACGTCCTGGATCATTGGAGGAACATACCGGAGGGGAGCAAGGACTACATAGTAGCATTCTTGTAATAGGAGTTCACGGTGCCAGGCACAGTAGATAGATTCTCTACGGGCTGGATGATGGATTGCATGCGTGCATACATGTCACATAGACGATTCGACGTACGCAAGGGAATCAAGAGTGGGGCTCCAAAGCCCAAGTGGTTAGATGTAGACAACTGGCGCTGACTGAGGGAGGAGGCTACAGATTCGCCAGGACGTTGGAGTCAGCAAAGCGGGAGGCGGCGAGGGCATGAATCGAGGCCGGATCGGTGCATCATCTTGGGAGTGGCAGCCACAGGATATATTTGGAGGACTTTGTAAGTTTTTCTTTTGTTTTGCTTATTTGTTTTTTTGAGATATTCTTTGTACTGACAATCATGTTTCTAACAGTTAGCATTTTGTTTTCTTTGCAGCACTCCATTACAAATCGCGATCTGCAAGGCCTTGAGACTCGATATGCAGAGAGGCATGGTCTCAGGGCATTGATCGACCGATTGTATAGACGCGGTGGCCCTGTAAGTCACTCATTTTTCTTGTCTGTAGTTACCATGAGATATTTGAATGCATTATTGTATGGTGGATTGATATGTTGTTTCTTTTTTTGCAGAATCCATTTGATACTCCTTTGCAGCGGGACGAGCTTTCGGGGGACGAGGATTTGTAGCTCGCCCTTGGATCCTTAGAGCTCACACACCTTTAGTTTTTAGTCGCCTGATCTATGTAGACATTTTCTATGTATTAGTGATATCGTTTCATGATTGTACCAATCGCATTTTATGCGATCATGTATTTATTTCATGTATCAGTTTTATGATTTTAGTATACATTCTTTTTGTTTGCAAACGCTTTGTATGCAGCAGTGCAGAAACTATTTTGTATGGCTCTCATATAGCACACAGTGCTACACAAATTTTTTTTTCTCTGTTACCGTCGCTATTTGTGTCGCAAATTTACTACTCGCATCGCTATTGGCATTGCTATAAGCGTCACAAATTCTCTGTAACCGTCACTATATGCGTCACAATTGCGACGCATATAGCGACGGTTCTATGGCGTTGTCAATAACGACGCTTTTTGCGACGACGGGGGAAAATTTTGTTGTTTGTATTTTCGTTGCTTTAAACGTCGCTATAAGGTCTATATCTTGTAGTGTGCTGGATTGGATAATGTCTGTGTGTGTGGAACATCATTATTAGCATGTAAGACTTTTTTAGGATCTAGAGCAAAGTGGGGGTAGATGAGAATAGGCTCACTAAAACACCACTAGCAGATGATGGGATGGATTCCATATTGCATAGTATTGACCTCCCTAAATCACTTTATGAGGTGAAAAGGGAAGTTCATGGAGCCAATGAGTTTTCAACACTAGTAAAGGTGGAAGTGGAAGAAATTAAAGACCCTAACATGCTGGTACTAGGTCAAGAGGAATACGAGGATTTTAATGGCCAAGTGATGATCCCAAAGGAAAGGACTAAATGCCCACCTCCTTATAGGGATCTCCCAGTGTTTCATGGGCTAGATAATGAGGATCTGATGGTGCATTTACGAGAATACGATGTAACTTGCTTTGCAAGTGGGTTCGATAGTATTCATCTGATGCTTGTATTCTCAAGTACCCTAAAGGGAGAAGCTAGAAAATGGTACTTGAGCCTCCCAAGGGGTCTATTAAATCCTTTGAGGAGTTGAGTGATGGATTTTTAGATAAATATGAGAAGGTGTCTATGATCCAATTTTTAGGGCAGCTAATGGAGATTAGGCAAGAGTCCTACTCTTCTGTTAAGGAATACGCTAGAGCCTTTGATGATATTTTGAGGCTTTGGCCAAGAAAAGATATTCCATTGCCACTTGATGTGCTATGTGAGCTCTTTTTGAGTGGCTTAGATATTAACATGCAAATCCAAGTGGAAATGCTGAATCCTACGTTGTTAGGAAGCAAAGATGCATCCCATTGATTATGAGAGACACATTTCGAGATGTTGGGAAAACTTTTGGAGTTTTTCCCACTCACTACAAGTGCATCCCAGCTTCCAACCATTTCTACACGGAGACAGCTCACTTCTTAATACCAGGCAACCTATGAGGGGAGCCTTGGTAGCCAAAATCTCCAAGCAGAAAATTGAAATAGTAGCGGATAAAGAAATTCCAAGCCTAGTAAGTCCCATCAAGGCTTGCAATACTCCCATGAGAGGTAGTTGTGACAATAACCTTAATAGAACCATTCGGCTTGTGAGTGTGGATAAGTATCTTATGGGTGGTTCTGGTTCTACCACTGGAAAGGCTCTAAAGAGACCTTTGCCATCTTTAAATGAGTCATGCTTTCGAGTAGATGTCGTTCCTATTAGTAAGAGCATGGTTCCTATGGATAAATAATTGTAGAGTGGACAAAGGTGAGTAAAGACATCTCGTATGAAGAAGATGCAGGATGCCAAAGATTCCCATGTTCTCAATAGAACCCATAAGGCTATGGGGCCATCTGGTAATAGTGATTGGACCAAAGTGGGTAGTCAGGGCAACCTAAGAATGTAAGAAGGGATGTGAGATGGGTTTGGAAATCCAAGATTTGTCAAAATGTGGCTGGTGCATTAGATACAAGGTCCGTAACACCACGCGGATAAATTGTGATCAGTTTCCACGTAGGTGTGATAAAAGGCCATAATGATACATCTGACAATATGCACCACTCTAGGATACAGTTATGTGATGGCTCTCAGATTAAAACCCTACCTAGTTTGGGTTGCAACACTAACTTATGTGAAACCCAAATAGGAAAGGTTTCAATGAGCAACAAGCTATTATTCTTTCTACCGAAGGAGACTCTAAACCGCTTGAATGACCAGTTCATTTGGATGACAATAAATGTGGGACATGCAAGTCCCATGATGTCATTCACCTAGCCAATGGTACCCAAAGAAGGATAGGCCATATCGAGGTTATATCAGTAGAAAGGTTTGGGCTAATGGATTCACAAAGGCCACAAGATTAAGCCTTGAGCTGCGTGGTGTGAGTAGCATGGGGCTAGCCATTCTATTGTATACTATCCTTGGTATCCTGGTTAGTTTGATAGGATGTGATGTATGTGCCAAGGAGACCATGTATTGCGTGGATTAGAATGACCTATCAATTTTAGGCTAGAAAGGTTGGTTGCTTTGGATATTAGGATCAGACTAAATTAGGCCAAGAGGGCCAGTTAGGTTGCTATGAAATGTTGGATCTCTTTAGGCCAAGAGGGCCATATGTCTATTTGGTGCAGGTAAGTTTAATGGTTTTCTAGTTTAGTGATTGCATCATACAGGTTGACAAAGTCAATGGAGGGAGCCTTGGATGTGGAGGAGCTTCTTATGGCCATTCCATGTGGAGTTAAAAGGGGCCCCTATTGTGGGGTCCGGGGGCCGCGGAAGCGGCCCCTGGCTGGGGGGTCCCAGGGGGGCCAGCGGCCCCCCTGGCGGGGGTCCGGGGGCAGCGCCCCCGGCCCGATGGTAAAGGGAATATTCCCTGGAATATTCCCTGGCCGACTAGTGGAGGCTCATATGGTAGGTCGGTCAGCAGGCCGACCTAACGACCTTCGCGGGCTATAAAAGCTAAACCCCTTCGCAGCCATCTTACACTTATCTTTCACCCAGTCAGAGTTGTTGTTCCAGCTAGCCTTAAGCTCTTCACCTATCTTCTGTCTAGATCGCCATCTAAGCTTCATTCATTGGAAGCGCACGGGTGGACAGAGCCATCTTTGTATCAGTTGTTTGGAGTTAAAGAATTTTACTGATTCTCCTCTTATCTGTTGTGTACTCTCTATCTCTTTCTCAGATTCTGTTCGCTGCGCCGTGTAATATTTTTACATGGTATCAGAGCCCAGGGGGCTCTAGAGATCGGAGAGCGTGCAAGAGGCAAAGGCTTCAACAGCAAAGAGAAACGATGTCGACTCCGGGAAGCAGTTCTGGCGCATCCGGAAGCGGTGCAGGAGGTGGTGCTGCTGTACCGGCTATTCAAACACTGAGGATTCGTCCACCAACCTTCAGCGAAGGCAAGTTAGATGGTACAAACTACACCTTGTGGAAGTTCAAAATTACTACTATCCTTGATTCTTATGAGCTTCTGGAGACTGTGCTGGGGACTGACGCAGAACCACAGCCTACCCCCGACCCATCAAATCCTAGTGTGATGATTCCTCCGAATGCAGATCTTCTACGAGCTTGGAAACGAAGGAATGCAGATGCATTGTGTGCCTTAGTTACAAGCTGTTCTGACAGTGTTTTGACTCTGATTCAGCATACAACCAAAGCGTCGGAGGCTTGGAATGTACTAAGGAGTCAGTATGAAACACGAAACCAAACAAGGATTCAAAACTTGGAGAATCAACTAGCAGCGGAGAAGTTTGCTGAAGGAGAGACGGTTGAAGCATTCATCACTCGGATTAAGAATCTACGCGACCAGATGGCTGGCGCTGGGATACAAAAGACTAGCGAAGAGCTAGCTCGGAGGTGTCTTCGGATTTGTCCACAAAAGTTTGATGGACTAGTAACTGCCCTTAATACTCAGGTGAGACCTCAAGCTTTGACTTTTGAGGAGTTTTGTGCATTATTAATGGAGGAGGAGTTGAGGCTGAAAGCCCGAGAAGGAAGCAACAATGGAGATGCTGCATTCTCTGCCAATGCAAAAGGCAAAGGTGTTTCCTCCACCAAAAATGATGGTGACAAAAAGAAGAAGGGCGGCAAGAAGAAGTTTCAAGGAGAGTGCTTCTACTGTAAGAAGAAAGGACATGCAATTGCAGATTGTCGTGTCAAGAAGGCAGATGAAAAGAATGGTACCCTTAAAAGTAAAGGGAAAGAGACAGCCAATACGGCTGAAGCAGAGTTGGAATTATTCATGGCGACCATTGAGGAAGTGTGCTCCTCGGCGCAAGAAGAATCTACCACTGACTCTTGGGTGTTGGATAGTGGGGCCTCCCGTCACATGACCAACAAGAAAGGTCTATACAGTTCTATGCAGCCTCTACAAGAATCCATCACTGTGACGGTTGGAAATGATGCTAAATGCCCTGCTGCGGGCACAGGTACTATTTCTTTTGTTGCTGCAAATGGTGAAGTCAAAAAGCTTTCAAATGTGTTGTATGTTCCCGAAATCAGGAGAAATCTCTTATCAGTTGCTGCCATAACTGATCTTGGTCATGAAGTGAGGTTCAAGAAGACAGGTGCAGAAATTATTGATAGTGCTGGCACAATTGTTGGCAAAGGAGAAAGAAGGAACAACCTGTATGAGCTAAGTGCTCTTACAGCCACCGCTGGAGTGGGCACAAGTAAGCTTTGGCATGAAAGGTTTGGACACATCGGATTTGCAGTATTGAAGGAGATGCAAAAGCAAGGTATGGTTGCTCACCTACCTACAATAACTGAATTGAAGGAACCATGTGAAGCTTGTATGATGGGCAAGCAACAGAGAAAGGCATTTCCACAAGAAAGCAAGAATAGAGCACATGCTCCTCTAGAGTTGGTGCATGCTGACTTGTGTGGTAAGATGCCTACACAGGCCTTGGGGGGATCTTCTTATTTTATGTTGATTGTCGATGACTACAGTAGGAAGATGTGGGTGTACTTCCTTCGTGATAAGGCTCAAGCTTTTGGTAAGTTTAAAGAATGGCTAATACTTGTTGAGAATGAAACAGGGAAAAGTGTGAAGAAATTTAGAACAGATGGTGGTGGTGAGTTCAACTCAAAGGAGTTTGAAGGCTTTTGCAAGAGCAAAGGGATCAAGCGTCAATTGACGACGCCTCACACACCTCAGCAGAATGGTGTTGTGGAACGCAGGAATCGTACCATTGTGGAGATGGCAAGATGCATGCTAAAGGGCAAGGGATTGCCTAACCATTTTTGGGCTGAAGCTGTTAATACTGCAGTCTACATTCTAAATCGGAGCTACACAAAGGCTCTCAAGGGAAAAACACCTCATGAGGCTTACACTGGTAAGAAACCATCTGTTTCACATTTCAGAATTTTTGGATGTGAATGTTATGCACATGTTCCAGATGAGAAGAGAAACAAGTTACAACCAAAAAGCAGAAAATGTATCTTCTTGGGTTATAGTGATGAGCAGAAGGCTTACAAGTTATATGACCAAGAGGCAAAGAAGATCATCGCGAGCCGTGATGTGGTGTTCAAGGAGGAGCCGCATACAGTGGAGGAGGAGAAGGCAAGGTCTTCCACTTTATCATCAAGCGAAGAAGTAGTCCACTATGAACCTGTCCCGAGAGCTATCCCTATCCTTAAGGAGGAGGAAGCATCATCTTCAGATGATGAGGAAAAAGTTCACCAACCTGACATCACCCCACCGGAAAAGCCATTGCCGCGCTGGGTGAAGCAGCTCTATGACCACAATAATCCTATGCCTGCATCTGTTGAGGAGAAGGCAGACGGACCAAGGAGGTCTCAGAGAATAGAGGAGCAAAGGAGGGCTTCTGCTCACATAGTCAACATGGCCTTGATGGTTGAGATTATGAGAGAAGTAAAGGAGCCAACTGACTTAGAAGAAGCACTTGCAGATCCATCATGGAAGGCTGCTATGCAGGCGGAGTATGACAGCATAATGAAGAATGACACTTGGGAGCTAGTGGATCGGCCAGCAAAGCGGAAGATTATTGGCACCAAGTGGATCTGGAAGGTAAAGTACAAGGCTGATGGTACCTTAGAAAAGTACAAAGCTAGACTGGTTGCCCAAGGATTTTCACAAGTTGAAGGGTTTGATTTTCAAGAGTCATTTGCCCCAACTGCCAGAATGACCACTATTCGCACGGTACTTGCAGTGGCTGCCCACAAGAAGTGGCCAGTGTACCAAATGGATGTTAAGTCAGCGTTCTTAAATGGTGACCTCAAGGAGGAGGTGTACGTGGCTCAGCCACCAGGGTTTGAGGCCCCCCATTCTGAGAACAAAGTGTGTAAACTGAAGAAGGCATTGTATGGGCTGAAACAAGCCCCCAGAGCATGGTACCAACGGATAGATAGGTTCTTTTTAAACCTAAACTTCAAAAGATGTGCCTCAGATGCTAACTTGTATGTTTACAGGGATGGTAAAAAGTCTGTAGTGATTGTCCTATATGTGGACGACCTTCTTATTACAGGTGACTATGAAGATATGATCAACCAAACTCGAAAGGCTTTGAGTTTTGAGTTTGAAATGACAGACTTGGGCTTGCTGCACTATTGTTTGGGGATTGAAGTCTGGCAAGAGCCAGGAAAGATCTTCATCTCTCAGAAGAAGTATGCATGGGAGATCTTGAAGGCATTTGGCATGACCGAGTGCAAGGAGATAGCTACACCTATGGAGGTGAATGTAAAGTTATCCGTTGAGGATACATCAGCACTAGCAGACATTGGGAGGTATAGGAGGTTGGTCGGCAGTCTAATCTACTTGTGTAACACCAGACCAGATATCAGTTTTGCTGTTGGTGTTTTGAGCAGGTTCTCAAACAAACCTCATGAGAGTCATTGGAAAGCTGGGATGCGGGTGCTCAGATACTTGAAGAAAACTCTTGACTATGGTATCACATACAGTTTCGGAACTTCTCTTGTGGGGAACTGTGACTCAGATTGGGCAGGAGACATTGATTCCAGGAAGTCAGTTTCTGGTTATTGTTTCTCTTTGGGTTCAGGAATTTTCTCTTGGATTAGTAAGAAGCAACCAACAGTGGCATTGTCTTCTACCGAAGCAGAGTACAAGGCAGCTTGTTTTGCTGCATGTGAGGCCGTATGGTTGAGAAGGATTCTATGGCATATGGGAGTGCAGGATGAAGAACCAACTGTGCTGAGATGTGACAATCAGAGTTGCATCGCCATTGCCAAAAATCCAGTGTTTCATGCACGCACCAAACATATAGAGATCCAGTATCACTATGTGCGTGATTTGATGGAGGATGGGATAGTGGAATTGGTCTACTGTCCAACAGAGGAGAATGGAGCAGATATCTTCACCAAAGCACTTACGAAGGATCTGCTTCAAGTTCATCTTCAGAGACTCGGCATTGGGCCGAGGAGATAGTTCACCTATGGGTGGACATTGAGGGGGGGTGTTAGATATGATCAATGCCCCACCCTCATTAGGTGCTACCAATGATCCATGGTGCTCAAAGTTGTAAGGCCCCCATTATGAGGAGAAGCCAAATGTGAGCCCGGACATTGGTTGAGTCCTGACTTGTATATCAGATGAGGTCTATGTGACCGGATGGCAAAAAAGGTGACTGTTGTGGGTCTAATCTTTGGGTTAGACGGAGTGGTTAAGCTGGTAGCAACTCGAGGCACATTGCATTGAGTTGCGTGGTAAGGGAGTTAAAAGGGGCCCCTATTGTGGGGTCCGGGGGCCGCGGAAGCGGCCCCTGGCTGGGGGGTCCCAGGGGGGCCAGCGGCCCCCCTGGCGGGGGTCCGGGGGCAGCGCCCCCGGCCCGATGGTAAAGGGAATATTCCCTGGAATATTCCCTGGCCGACTAGTGGAGGCTCATATGGTAGGTCGGTCAGCAGGCCGACCTAACGACCTTCGCGGGCTATAAAAGCTAAACCCCTTCGCAGCCATCTTACACTTATCTTTCACCCAGTCAGAGTTGTTGTTCCAGCTAGCCTTAAGCTCTTCACCTATCTTCTGTCTAGATCGCCATCTAAGCTTCATTCATTGGAAGCGCACGGGTGGACAGAGCCATCTTTGTATCAGTTGTTTGGAGTTAAAGAATTTTACTGATTCTCCTCTTATCTGTTGTGTACTCTCTATCTCTTTCTCAGATTCTGTTCGCTGCGCCGTGTAATATTTTTACAGTTTCGTTCCCTTCCTGAGTCTTTTTTGTTAAGTCATTAATGATATATGTGTATGTAAGGGGTTATTTTCTTTTCACTTGTTGGAAACCGTCAATGAAGGCATGAAGTCCCTGGTTTAGGTTAGAATGTCTTAGAGAGGTCTAAGTAGGCATTGCCTCCTGCAAAGGCATTGTCAGGCACTGTAAGAACTGTTATAGAAGGCAATCCGAGTGATCCTGTTTTGTTGACTTACTAGGTGGCCGTTCTAGGAGGTCCTGTTAGTGTGAGGCAATTAGAAAAGCTTGCTAGAAAAAATGATGATGCAAAGAAGTAAAATCCTGAATAGCTGAATAATAAAAATATACATAAGTGTGTAAAAAGGGGTTCTAACCCCTATAAAAATAGAAAAGTAAAGAAAAAAATCCTTGCCAAAATGTTCATTGCCTTGTGAAGGCCTAGTAGGTTCTTGGGGACGAGTCAGACTTAGGGCTGATGCCTTGTCTTCTTGGGGGTGGAAGCTAGCAATAAGAAAAAGAATAAGAATACGAGATGGTTGGAGTGAGAACAAAAGTGAGCGCTAGAAAAGGATTAAGTGTTGCCTTTGAAGGGCTTGGTACGTTCTTGGGTAGCAAGATAGGACCTGAGGCCGATGTCGTGTTCTCCTTGGATCACTATGCTCAGCTCCCTCTTTTTTACACTCCCCAGTATGGACAATAAATGCCCAAAAGGAAAATGTGCTAAAAGACAATATTCTTACTCAGGCTATAGGAATCCTCACCTAGGAGGAGCTTGTGGTTGAGTTGTCCTCAGTAAGAAAGGTAATTCACACCACCACTAAGGATGACCTCTCTGATAGTTCTTTTTACCTTGACCGTGTTGGAGCAATAGGTTAGTGACTAGCTTTGGCTTTCTGTTAGATTATGCTAGGCCTATTCCTTGTGGATTTCATGCCTTGGTTTTGTCAAGGGGTAGGGTGAAAGGCTGTGATGTCTGTTGTTGAGTATCTATTTTGTATCAACTTGATACTCTTTGTGATTATGTTTATGTGCAGATCTATTTGTGGAATTTGACGAGCTAAGTCACCTTATCCCATAGTTGTCAATGAGAGCTAGATTTTAGAACCTAATTTGGACTCGTTCTTGGAGCGTTGGAGGCACATAGGAGGAGAGACTGACTATGATCTCAAGAAACATCTGATGCTAGTGCCTAATATATTTGGGTATCATAGTGTGATTGCTAAGATCCATAAAGCATGGGACAATGTCTATGTGTGTGGGGGAACACCATTGTTAGCACGGAAGACTTTTTTAGGATGCTCTTTGTGGTTGTGTTTCTGTGCAGATTTGTTCATGGGATTTGACAGGCTGAGTTGCCCTATCCCGTGGTCGCAAATGATAGCTAGATTCTAGAACCTGATTTGGACTCGTTCTTGAAGTGTTGGAGCCGATTTTGGAGCCAGAAACTGCCCTAGAGCCATTAAAGAGCCAATTTTTATGAAAAATAAAAACGCTAGCAGATGGCCGAGCATGAGACTTCCTAAATGCATTTTGACATTAGGAATCCAACACAAGTCTCCATTCGTCAATCGGAGGTCGTTTGACCCCCCATTTAATCTTGGCAAAGGTTCGGCGTTATAAAGTAGCTATCGGATCAGGAATCCGTAAAGTGTGTGGGAGAGGTGAGGGTGATCCCGTTCGACGACACGAAGCCGTTTGTCTAGTCAGATTGTAAATCAGAGTTCATTTGGGCCTTCAAAATTGAAAAATCCACTTGCGAGATAGTGTGAACACAAAAAGATGAATTGCTTATTTTAATGTTTTAAACCTTAGGTTTAAACAAAGCCTTGAAACTGATGCAAAAACTGTCAAATAGAGGAAAGTGTCAATGCGCCTCCTCATTTTTGCTCGATGCCTCTTCGATTCAAACCCATTTGGAGAGAGAGAGGGAGATTCTCGATCCGGGCAGAGAGAGGAACAAGATGGCTGCAAGCTTGCCCGTTTTAATGGATGATTTAAAAATTTAAATTTTTAGTCTTTCTCTCTCCTCCCTCTCTCTCCCCTTAAGGGGCAGTTCATGCACATGAAGAAGAATGAAGAGACCAGTTGAAGGATGCTTGCTTAGCATGAACCACATTGCTCCAAGATCAAGAGGAGGTTGAGGGGAGATGTTAAGCATTGAAGATTGGTTGTTGATCAGTCCATTGGCAATTCAAAAATTTTAATTACAAACCCCGCAACATGTAAATAAGCCTTATGCCTCATTTTTACAAAGGAAATTTACTTCTTGTTGATGTTTGATGGTTGACATGGAATTCATATGGAACAAAAATTTGTTTGGAGCTTGTTTGTATTATGATTGAGGGCTGTGCATAAAAGAAATTGTAGACTTGACCCAATGGAGTCACTTTTCTTTTACTTCTCTTTGTTTGTAGTCATGCTAGCATTGTTGATAAAGGGGTTGAGCTATTTGAATCTATGAGCAGGCAACATGACATAATTCCAAACCTGAATCATTATGTGGCTATGATAGACCTCCTTGCACGGGCAGGAGAGATTGGTAGAATGAGACTTTTATTATTGCAAATGCCAGTGCAGACTAACTAGTCCATCTGGATGTGCATTATGGGAGCATGCCATAAATATGGCAATGTGAGGGTAGCAAGATGGGTTTTTGATAATGTAGTAGCACTAAGGCTTGTTGAGGCGGGTCCATATGTTTTGATGTCCAGCATCTATATGGATGCTAGACTGCAACACTGTGTTGATGAGATCGAACACATAAGACTGGTTAGGACAAGCTATGCAAGAACCATGGGTCAGTGTCCTAATGTTGGCTCATACCATTTTTGTCTCGTAGCTTGATCATAACTGACACAATATTACACTTGAGCAAGTACTGGCTACCAAATTTGCACTTTGGGACTACAGCCTAGTTGCTTCTGGTGGTTCAAACCAGATGGTTTTGAGATTTATCAAACATGAACTTGCCATTGGGACCATAATGTAGTGGACA
This sequence comes from Lygodium microphyllum, assembly GCF_053477565.2. Lineage (NCBI taxonomy): Eukaryota > Viridiplantae > Streptophyta > Polypodiopsida > Schizaeales > Lygodiaceae > Lygodium > Lygodium microphyllum. Next base: position 90,171,717 of record NC_141157.1, read on the forward strand.
CCTGGGCAGAAGCATCGGTCACACTCCATTCAGGTGGAGAGAAAATACTATGTGAGATTTGTCAGGGCCACAAGAGACAATGCCTTTCCAGAATAGACGATGGTGCAGCTGAAAACAGAACTGAGATCCTGAACACATCAAGTGATATTCTTGTTATGGAGGATCACCACTTAATACATACAGAGCTTGTGTCTACAAAGTCAGATGAAGAGGAAGTGGTTAGAGACAGGAGCATTTTGATCAAAGGTGAAGAGCCTATCCATGTTACAGATTCTGCTATGGATGAACTTGTTGTGACTGGTCTAAATGGAGCTGAATGTATTAAGTACATAGAAAGTGAACAAGAACAGGTTACTCCTATCAAAAAAGATCCTTCAATAAAAATTGAAATTCTTGATCAAATTACGAATGATACCAAGAGAGAAGATTATATTGCTATTGAAAGCACATGTCAAGCTATAACTGGCCATAGAAACAAGGAAGATGTTGATGTAAGAAATGTTTGCTATTCAATGATAGCAACAGAATCTTTGCATCATAGACCTGATGATAAATATTGCAGCAATGTTGAAGATGAAGGGGGAATAGACTGCTATTCGACGAAAGATGTAGAAAATGTGAACCATGGTGATGGGGATACCTAGAAAGTTCACTCAATCGCATCAAGTGAAGTTAAGGATCTGACTACGAATATTATTAGCTCTTTTGCAAAAAAAATGAGAATTTGGGGGAAAAGAGGGGCTAAGAACCCGCTTGATGCATATGTGTGTCGATAACTTCGGGGCGGTGTTACTGGAAATTCTGACGTGCCACCGTGCAGTTAAATATAGAACCGTCTGGCTTGGGGGGTGAGAAAAAGGAATAGAAAAAGGAGGAGAGCGATCAGGAAGTAAGGAAGGAGGGATCGAAAAAAAAAGGGCACAGGCAGCGGGCTCTCAAGTTATTCATCGAGCTCTTCTTTGTTAGCACTCTTTTGAGGGGAGAGCAATTGTTGTTCGTTTGCTGAGACGATTGTGCAGGAGAACTGGCAATCACAAGTAGCCAGCTAGCCACCTCCTGTGATTGTTGTTGATTTGGTCTACTCTGGTAGATATGTCACAGGAGCAGTGCAATCAGACGTCGAAATGGGTCAAATTGATGTGCTGCTTGTGAGTCGTACCAGAAGATCGAATGTTGGAGGGGAGAAGAGTTTGGTTCCTTTTCTGATCATGGGGTGGAAGATCAACATTTTCTGATCTCTTGAGAGGACTTCTTTGCACACTGCCATCCTTATGCCTGTATGACTTTCGTGGTGTGGGTGACTGGGTTCGGTGCCATCTCCTGGTTGTAGGCGAGTGACCCCTGTTATAGTGCCTTGAAGATGGGGACCGACTCCTGTACCTCTTTGATCTCGGCATCCTGGAACTTGTTGTTATGCGATCTACACAAAGATTCCTTCTGATTAAGTATTGCTTCAGCCATCATCATTGGCAATGGCTAAGGCATTAAAGGTTTAACACTTATTACAATCGACCAGGCATTACTTTGGACAGATGGCAAGTACTTATTGCAAGCAACTCAACAATTGAGTGATCGTTGGAAGCTTATGCAAATTGTTGAAGACCTTGTAGTTGAGGCTTGGCTTGTTGATAATTTGGAGAAGGATGCAACTGTAAGAGTCGATCCATGGTACATGTCTATTGAAACTGCACAACAATGATAGCAGATTTTTGCAAAGAAAGGCCAGAAGCTTATTCAGCTTGAGAGAAACTTAGCTGATGAAATTTGGGAAGATCGATCTGATCCAACTATCTTTTCCATCTCTGTTCACCCACTACAGTTTGCTGCCCGTTCCTCAGACGAAAAGCTAACAGAAGTGAAGACAAAGCTGCTTCAAGAAAAGGCTTATGTGATTGTTATCACAACTCTTGATGAAGTTGCCTGGCTATACAATCTGAGAGGTCGAGATGTTTCGTTCAATCCAGTTGTGCACTCGTATGCTATTGTGACATTACAATCAGCTTTCATGTATGTTGACAAGCAAAAGATCACTCCAGAGGTGGAATCTTACTTGAGCTCAATAGGCATGGTCAGATCTATATACAAGCAGGATAAACTCTCCCAATCAGGTATAACTGACTATATGTCTCATATTATTTGAAATTGAGCTTTCAAATTGAATCTTATATCGCTAGATTGATATTCTATCTTGAAATTTGTCAAGGTCCTCTTGTGGACGTGACTTTGCTTTTGAAAGCCCTTCGACAACGCTGACTGGAAAGGATCCTTTGATGTAGGTCAGTTGTATGCTTTCCTTGGGACTATTTGGTGAGGATTTATATATTCCTGGATCATGCAAAATAAGAAAAGAAAGGAGTTTGTGCATCATGTTTTATACATTGGAGAATCTTGGGGCCAATCCCCGAGGTGTAGGAGAGTCTCGGTGGAGTTGTGGCAATCAATGGAGGGGAGCTTCTTGATGTTTATGTGGTGAGGCACTATGCATACATGTTATGGGATCTTCCTCTGAGGAGAAGGGAAGGTAAACGTTGGACTACATATTAGCTACAAATGCATAATTAATTCTATCGGTGTATTATAGATACTCTTGGAACACCATTTCATGTGGTAGGGTTGTCTATAGTGTGTATGAGGTCTGGCTAGTGCCATAGCTAGTGCAGGCCCATTTTATGTCCCATCAGCACTGCTTCTGCATGGAGTTGCCTAGAAGTTGTGGTTTTCAAATCTTGGTCATATACGAGACTTATTAGCTTTATGATTTAATTGAGAGCTGCACTGAAGCGGTGGTGGTCATTATTATGATGATTAATACAATAAATCCCCAGAACCCAAAAGATACTTTGTCTATCGTGAATGGTCTAGTGGGATCTTGGATGTGACATGTGATTGAATCTTTTAGCCTTTGCCTTGAAGGTAACACCATGCTTGAGTTTGGGTCACTATGGGAAAATATCCATAAAGCAACCTCTAAGATTAACAGCTCATGGCCTCGAAACTAATGCAAAAAGTGTCGAACAGAGGGAAGTGTCAATGCGCCTCCTCATTTTTGCTCGATGCCTCTCCAATTCAAACTAGTTTGGAGAGACAGAGAGGGAGATTCTCAACTAGGGCAGAGAGAGGAACAAGATGGCTGCAAGCTTTTCTGTTTTAATGGAGGATTTAAAAATCCCATTTTTAGTATTTCTCTCTCCTCCCTCTCTCTCCCCTTAAGGGGCAGTTTATGCACATAAGAAGAATGAAGACCACTTGAAGGATGCTTGGCCGGCATAAACCAGATTGAGGGGAGATGTTTAGCATTGAAGATTTGCTGCTGGTTGGCAATCTGAAAATTTTAATTACAAAACTCGCAACACGCAAATAAGCCTTATGCCTCATTTTTACAAAGGAAATTTACTTTTTGTTGATGTTTGATGGTTGAAATGGAATTCATATGGAATAAAAATTTGTTTAGATCTTGTTTGTATTACGATTGAGGGTTTTGCATTAAAAAAATTATAGACCCAAAATAATAACTAGTCGCAATAATTAAATTATGGCCCAAAAGTGTCTTTTTAGTGTAAAAATGAAGTATTTATTGGTTTCGGGTGGGAAAAAGAGATTTGCATAAGATAAATTCTAAGAAAAAACATATTTCAACTGTCATAACCAGTCACTAATCATAAATAAAAAATAAATATTTTTAATGCATAAATAAATAGAGAAAAATAGCCCAAAATGGTGAAAAATAGGATTTTTGCATTATAAAAATCTTGAAAATTTATGATTTATGGTTGTGGCTATATAACAAAGATGAGGCATGAAGTTTGGCTTCTTTTTGGCTTTTTTTATGTATCATAGTTCATGTTTTTTCCATTTTATGCGAAAAATACATATAAAAATAATACCCTACACCTATGCAACACATCATAACCTACACATTTGAAGGAAAGGGTGAAGTTAAGAGATTAAAAAGATTGACAGGGTTTGAATTTTGGAAAATTTTGATTTTGCATTCCATTTAGAATTGCAATAACTCAGTTTAAGGGGCTAATAGCACTAGAAATCGGTGTTAGTGTCCATACATTGAAGCATATGTTTAGTGATAATCATGAAAGGGATGGTTTGTCCACATCACAGAATGTTGATGTGATAAATATTGTTTGTGCACTAGGATCATATGCACTACGCATGATACATAACATAGTATCAGTCCTAAATTGCATAGCAATTGTCTTCATAAGACATGACTTACACATTGACTAGAAAGGATCCTTTGATATAGGTCAGTTGTATGCTTTCCTTGGGGCTGTTTGGTGAGGATTTATATATTCCTAGATCGTAAAAAACAAGAAAAGAAAGGAGTTTGTGTGTCATGTTTTATATATTGGAGCATCTTGGGGCCAATCCCTGAGGCGTAGGAGAGTCGTAGTGCAGCCACGACAATCAGCAGAGGGGAGCTTCCCAATGTTTGTGTGGTGAGGCACTATGCCTACATGTTATGGGATCTCCCTCTAAGGAGAAGGGAAGGTAAACATTGGACTACATATCAGCTACAAACACGTAATTAAGTCAATCTAGTGTACATCAATGTATTGCAGATGCTCCTGGCCCGCGTGGCCATGTGGTGGGGTTGTCTGTTGTGTGCATGAGGTTTGTTGACTAGTGCCATAGTGAGTCCCGGCCCATTTTAGGTCCCATTAGTGGTGCATTTGCCGGGATCTGCCTAGAAGTGGCGATTTTCGAATACTTGTTAGCCTTATGATTTAATTGAGAGCCGTACCAAAGTGGTGGTGGTCATTATTATGACAATTAATACAAGAAATCCCCAGAATCCAAAAGATACTTTGTCTATCGTCAATGGTCTATTGGGATCTTGGATGCGACATGTGATTGAAAATTTAGCATTTGCCTCAAAAGTGACACCATGCTTGAGTTTGGGTCACTATGGAAAAATATCCATGGATCTACCTCTAAGATTAACAACCCATGGGGATTAGAGAAACGAGAAAGTGAAAGTAATGCTAAGATGGCATAGTCATCTATGATCATTTATGTTGATCATGTCATAGAATAAAAGGCTGTGACACCAATGGTCAATATGCACATAGGAGAAGAGGTGAACTATGATTTCAAGAAACATCTGATGCTAGTTCCTAACATCGTTGGGTATCATAGTGTGATTGCTAAGATCCATAAAGTGTGGGATAATGTCTATGTGTGTGGAACACCATTGTTAGCACAAAAGACTTTTTAAGGATCTATCCTAAGTTCAAGAAAAGTGGCAGTAGATGAGCATAGGCTCACTAAAACACCATTGTTAGCATGGAAGAATTTTTTAGGATCTATCCTAAGTTCGAGCAAAGTGGCAGTAGATGAGAATAGGCTCACTAAAACACCACTAGCAGTTGCGATAGATTCCATATTGCATAGTGTTGGCCTCCCTAAACCACTTTATGAGTTGGCAAAAAGGGAAGTTCATGGAGCCAATGATTTTTCAAAACCAGTAAAGGTGGAAGTGGAAGAAATTAAATACCCTAACATGCTGATACTGATGCCAGGAGGCATATTCCACGGTGGATTCCGTGAGGTTTTACGGTGGATTCCGTAAACTTAGATGACCGGGGCTCATACGCAAAGAGGATTCTTTGTGCGAGAAGTTGATGGGGACGCCTGTCCTTTTCGGGCGTTTCATTAATTTAGTGTGTACATGGGTGATTCCATAGCGGGTGATTCCGCAAAATGCATATTAAATTAATAAACGTTTATGAGTTTAGAGTGCGCACTCATAATAAATTAAGGTTAGGATTTATTTCTAACCAGTTGATTTATTTATGTAGCTGAAGACTGCTAGGTATTCACTTTTGTCGGTTTAATTGTGTTATTTTACTAACGATTGTGAATGCTTCAGTTGATGTGTAGAGATAGCAGCAGTGGCGGAGGAAAGCATTGGAGTCTAGCGGGTTTCCGATCCTTTGGATTATATTTTGATAGGCGCCACGCCTATATTTTGATTATGTCTATAGAGACATCGATTATTTATTATTATTTTGTATGCGCTTATGCGCCTGGATATGTTATTTTTATTTGGACATTGAGATTGGGCGTGCCAGACTCTTTGGGCACCGTCCATTAGCTTTATTTTCCTATTCTTGGTAGAAAGCAAACTCAAAAGCTAAAAGCTTGTCATATTTTTGTAATTGGGCTATTTTTGAGCAAAAAGATTGAAAATATATATTAAATACATGCTTTGTGAAGCGCTCACACAAGGCATGGGGGAGATTCAACCCAATTTGTCTCTTGTCTCATGTCGTGCTTGTTTTTACATTGGTCTTTGTGCTAAAAAGTAGAGTGCTTTGTTCTTGGGGACCTTTGGGAATTCACTACGAGAGCTACCTGCGTCCGATCTGCGCACCAGTGGTACGTTCATCAAGGCGCCCGGGAGAAGGGAAGGGCGAGCCCTTCTCATCCTCGCGGCGACAAACTATTCGCGCTCTGGCGGCCGAGCCATGCCTCGTCTTCCGGGCTGTGCAGGGCTTGTCTGAACTGGAATGTCCAGGCAAGAGGTACGAACTATGATGCCAGGAGGCATATTCCACGGTGGATTCCGTGAGGTTTTACGGTGGATTCCGTAAACTTAGATGACCGGGGCTCATACGCAAAGAGGATTCTTTGTGCGAGAAGTTGATGGGGACGCCTGTCCTTTTCGGGCGTTTCATTAATTTAGTGTGTACATGGGTGATTCCATAGCGGGTGATTCCGCAAAATGCATATTAAATTAATAAACGTTTATGAGTTTAGAGTGCGCACTCATAATAAATTAAGGTTAGGATTTATTTCTAACCAGTTGATTTATTTATGTAGCTGAAGACTGCTAGGTATTCACTTTTGTCGATTTAATTGTGTTATTTTACTAACGATTGTGAATGCTTCAGTTGATGTGTAGAGATAGCAGCAGTGGCGGAGGAAAGCATTGGAGTCTAGCGGGTTTCCGATCCTTTGGATTATATTTTGATAGGCGCCACGCCTATATTTTGATTATGTCTATAGAGACATCGATTATTTATTATTATTTTGTATGCGCTTATGCGCCTGGATATGTTATTTTTATTTGGACATTGAGATTGGGCGTGCCAGACTCTTTGGGCACCGTCCATTAGCTTTATTTTCCTATTCTTGGTAGAAAGCAAACTCAAAAGCTAAAAGCTTGTCATATTTTTGTAATTGGGCTATTTTTGAGCAAAAAGATTGAAAATATATATTAAATACATGCTTTGTGAAGCGCTCACACAAGGCATGGGGGAGATTCAACCCAATTTGTCTCTTGTCTCATGTCGTGCTTGTTTTTACATTGGTCTTTGTGCTAAAAAGTAGAGTGCTTTGTTCTTGGGGACCTTTGGGAATTCACTACGAGAGCTACCTGCGTCCGATCTGCGCACCAGTGGTAACTGGTTAGAAATAAATCCTAACCTTAATTTATTATGAGTGCGCACTCTAAACTCATAAACGTTTATTAATTTAATATGCATTTTGCGGAATCACCCGCTATGGAATCACCCATGTACACACTAAATTAATGAAACGCCCGAAAAGGACAGGCGTCCCCATCAACTTCTCGCACAAAGAATCCTCTTTGCGTATGAGCCCCGGTCATCTAAGTTTACGGAATCCACCGTAAAACCTCACGGAATCCACCGTGGAATATGCCTCCTGGCATCAGATACTAGGTCAAGAGGAATACAAGGATTTTAATGGCCCAGTGATGATCCCAAAGGAAATGACTAAATGCCCTCCTCCTTATAGGGATCCCCCAGTGTTTCATAGGCTAGTTAATGAGGATCCCATGGTGCATTTATGAGAATTCAAGCTAACTTGCTTTGCACATGGGTTGGATAATATTCATCGGATGCTCGAATTCTCAAGTACCATAAAGGGAGAGGCTAGAAAATTGTAGCGGAGCCTCCCAAGGGGGTCTATTCAATCCTTTGAGGAGTTGACTGATCGATTTTTAGATGAATATGAGAAGAAGATGCCTATGCCCCAAGTTTTAGGGAAGCTGATGCAAATTAGGCAAGAGTCCTATCCTTCTATTAAAGAATATGTTAGAGCCTTTGATGATATTTTGAGGTTTTGGCCAAGAAGATCTACTGCATTGCCAGGTGATGTGCTATATGAGCTCTTTTTGAGTGTTTTAGAGATTAACATGCAAATCCAAGTGGGAATGTCGAGTCCTACGTCATTAGTGGAAGCAAACATGCATGCCATTGATTATGAGAGACATATTCACAGATGTTGGGAAAACTTTTAGAGTTTTCCCCGCTCACTAGAAGTGCATCGGAGCTTCCAACCATTTTTACATAGAGATAACTCACTTCTTGATACCAATGATTCCCATGAAGGGAACCTTGGTAGCCAAAATCTCAAAGAAAAAAATGGTAGTAGTAGGGATAATATACCCCCTGGGGATAAAAAAATCCAAGCCCAGTAAGTCCCATCAAGTCTTGCAATGCTCTAACGAGAGGTAGTTGTGATAGTAACCTTGATAGAACCATTGGGGATGTGAGTGGATAACTATCTTATGGGTGGTTCTCGTTTTGCCCATGGAAAGGCTCTAAAGAGACCTTTTCCATCTTTAAATGAGTCATGCTTTCGAGTAGATGTTGTTCCTATTAGTAAGATCATGGTTCCTATGTCTAAGCAGTTTGTAGAGTGGAAAAAGGAAAGTAAAGACATCTCGTATGAAGATAATGCATGATGCCGAAGGTTCCCTCGTGCTTGATAAAAGCCATAAGGCTGTGAGGCCATTTGGTAATAGTGATAAATCGACACTGAGTCCATTAGATGAATGTGGGTAGTCGAGGTAGCCTAAGAATGTAAGAAGGAATGTGAGATTTGTTTAGAAACCCAAGATCTCTCAAAATGTGGTTGGTGCGTTAGATACAAGGTCAATAACACCATGTGGATATATTGTGATCAATTCCCACATAGGTGTGATAAAAGGACATAATGATACATCTAACAATATGCATCGCTCTAGGATACAGTTATGTGATGGGTGTCAGCCGACCTAGTTTGGTTTGCAACATTGACTTATGTCAAAACCCAAATAGTAAAGGTTTCAATGAGCACGAAGTTGTGATTCTTTCTGTCGAAGGAGCCTCTAAGAAACTTGCATGGCGAGTTCATTTGGATGAAAATAAATGTGGGACATGTGAGTCCCATGATGTCATTTACCTAGCCAATGGTACCCAAGGAAGGATAGGCCATATCGAGGTTCTATTAGTAGAAAGGCTTGGGCTAGTGGATTTACAAAAGCCCCAAGATCAAGCCTTCAGTTGCATGGCATGAGTAGCTTGGTGCTAGCCGTCATATTGTATGTTATCCCTGGTATCCTAGTTAGTTTGATAGGATGTGATGTATATGCCAAGGAGACCATGTATTGCATGGATTAGAATGACCTATCTATGTTAAGCTAGGAAGGCTGGTTGCTTTGGATATTAGGATCAGACTATGTTAGGCCAAGAGGGCTAGTTAGGTTGCTATGAAATGCTAGATCTCTTTAGGCCAAGAGAGCCATATGTTTGTTTGGTGCAGGTATGTTTAATGATTTTTTGATTTAGTGATTGCATCATACAGATTGAAGAAGTCATTGGAGGGAGCCTTTGATGCAGAGGAGCTTCTTGTGGCCACTCTAGGTTGTTTCGTCCCCTTCTTGAATATTTTTCCTTAAGCCATTAATGATTTATATGTATGTAAGGGGTTACTTTCTTTTCGTTTGTTGGGGACTGTCAATCAAGGCATGAAGTCCCACGTTTAGGTTCGAATAGCTGAGGGATGTCTGAGTCATCATTGCCTCCTACAAAGGCATTGTCGAACACTATAAGAACTAGTTTAGAAGGCAATTTAAGTGATCCTCTTTTGCTGACTTACTAGGTGGCTGTTCTAGGAGGTCTTGTTACTGTGAGGAAATTAGACAAGCCTGCCAGAAAAAATGATGATGCAAAGAAGCGAAATCCTAAATAGCTGAATAATATGAATATACAGAGGTGTGTAAAAAGGGATTCTAACCCCTATAAATATAAAAAAGGAAAGAAAAAAAAATCCTTGAGCAATTGTTCATTGCCTTGCAAAGGCCTGGTAGGTTCCTAGGGATGAGTTAGATCTAGGGCCGGATTTGGGGCTGATGCCTTGTCTTCCTAAGGGTGGAAGCTAGCTATAAAAATAAGAATATGAATACCAAATGGTTGGAGTGAAAATAAAAGTGAGCATTAGAAAAGGATTAAGTGTCGACTTGCGAGGGCTTGGTAGGTTCTTGGGTACCGAGACATGACTTGAGGCCGATGCCCTATTCTCCTTGGGTCAGTACACTCAGCTCCCTCCTTTTTACATGCATGAGTATGAAAAATAAAAGCCTAAAATGACAATGTGCTAAAACACAATATTTCTTGCTTAGGCTATAGGAGTCCTCACCTAGGAGGATCTCCTGGTTAAGTTGTCCTCAGTTAGAAAGCTACTTCACACCACCTACAAGGATGACCTCTCTAATAGTTCTTTTTAGCTTGGCCATGTTGGAGCAGTAGGTTAGTGACTAGCTTTGGGCTTTCTGTTAGATTGTGCTATGCCTACTCCTTGTGGATTTCACGCCTTGGTTTTGTCAAGGGGTAGGGTGAAAGCTGTGATGTCTGTTGTTGAGTATCTATTTTGTATGAGCTTGATACTCTTTGTGGTTGTGTTTCTGTGCAGATTTGTTTGTGCAATTTGATAGGCTGAGTTGCCCTATCGCATGGTCGCCAATGAGAGCTAGATTTTAGAACCCGATTTGGACCCGTTCTTGGAGCGTTGGAGCCCATTTTGGAGTCAAAAAGTGCCCTAGAGGCATCAAAGAGCCAATATTTATGAAAAATAAAATGTTGAAAGATGGCCGAGTAGGAGATTTCCTAGATGCATTTTGACATCAGGAATCCAACACAAGTCTCGGTTCGTCAATCAGAGGTCGTTTGACCCTCATTTAATCCCCGCAAGGTTTGGCGTTATAAAGTAGCTACCAGATTAGGAAGCTGTAAAGTGTGTAGGAGAGGTGAGGTTTATGGAGTTCGACGACACCAAGTCTCTTGTCCAGTGAGATTGTAAATCAAAATTCGTTTGGGCCTTCAAAATTGAAAAATCCACTTGCGAGACAATGTGAACACAAAAAGATGAACCATTTATTTTAATGTTTTAAACCTTGGGTTTAATAAAATCCTTGAAACTAATGCAAAAGCTGTCGAATAGAGGGAAGCGTCAATGGGCCTTCTCATTTTTGCTCGATGCCTCTCCGATTCAGAGAAAGGGAGATTCTCGATCAAGATAGATAGAGGAACAAGATGGCTGCAAGCTTGCTCATTTTAATGGAGGATTTAAAAATCTCTTTTTTTAGTCTTTCTCTCTCCTCCCTCTCTCTCCCCTTAAGGGGCAGTTCATGCACATGAAGAAGAATGAACACCAGTTGAAGGATGCTTGCCCGACATGAACCAGATTGCTCCAAGATTAAGAGGAGGTTGAGGGGAGATGTTTAGCATTGAAGATTTGATGTTGTTCGGTCAATTGGCAATCCGAAAATTTTTATTGCAAAACCCGCAACACGGAAATATGCCTTATGCCTCATTTTTACAAAGAAATTTTACTTCTTGTTGATATTTGATGGTTGAAATGGAATTCATATGGAACACAAATTTTTTGGGAGCTTTTTTGTATTACACTTGAGGATTGTGCAAAAAAAATTGTAGATCCGTAATAATAACTAGTCGCAATAATTAAATTATGGCCCAGAAATTGCATTATTAGTGTAAAAATGTAGAATTTATTGGTTTTGGGTGGGAAAAGGAGATGTGCATGGGACAAAATTCTAAGAAAAAACATCTTTAAACTGTCATAATGAGTCACTAATCATAAATAAAAAATAAATCTTTTTAATGCATAAATAAATAGAGAATAATAGCTAAAAATGGTTTAAAATAGCATTTTCGCATTATAAAAATCTAGAAAAATTATGATTCGTGGTTGTGGCTGTATAATAAAGCTAAGGCATGAAGTTTGGCTTCATTTTGGCTTTTTTTATGTGTTATAGTTCATGTTTTTTTCATTTTATGCAAAAAATATATACAAAAATAATACCCTACACCTATGCAGCGCATCATAACCTACACTTTCAAAGGAAACGGTGAGGTTAAGAGATTAAAAAGACTGAGAGAGTTTGAATTTTTGAAACATTTGATTGTGCATTCCATTTAGAATTGCAATAATTTAGTTTAAGGGGTTAGTAGCACGAGAAATCGGTGCTAGTGTCCATACATTGAAGCATACCTTTGGTGAAAATCATGAAAGGGCTGGTTTGTCCACATCACAAAATGCTAGTGTGATAAATATTGTTTGTGCACTAGGATCATATGCACTATGCATGACACATAACATAGTATTAGTCCTAAATTGCATAGCAATTGTCTTCATAGGACATGACTTATACGCTGACTGGAAAGGATCCTTTGCTGTAGGTCAGTTGTACACTTTCCTTGGGATTGTTTGGTGAGGATTTAAATATTCTTGGATCGTACAAAATAAGAAAAGAAAGGAGTTTGTGTGTCATGTTTTATATATTGGAGCATCATAGGGCCAGTCCCCGAGGTGTAGGAGAGTCGCAGTGCAGCCGCGGCAATTAGCAGAGGGAGCTTCTTGATGTTTGTGTGGTGAGGCACTATGCCTACATGTTATGGGACCTCCATCTAAGGAGAAGGGAACGTAAACATTGGACTACATATTAGCTACAAATGCATGATTAAGTCCATCTAGTATACATCGGTGTATTATAGATGCTCCTTGCCCGCGAGTCCATGTGGTGCGGTTGTCTATTGTGTGCATGACATCTGGCTAGTGCCATAGCCACTGCAGGCCCATTGAGGTCCCATTAATGCTACTTTTGCCTGGAGTTGCCTAGAAGTGGCGGTTTTCGAATCTTGGTCATATACGAGACCTGCTAACCTTACGCTTTGATTGAGAGTGGCACTGAAGCGGTGGTGGTCATTATTATGACAATTAATACAAGAAGTCCCCATAACCCAAAAGATACTTTGCCTATCGTGAATGGTCTAGTGGGATCTTGGATGTGACATGTGATTGACTATTTTAGCATTTGCCTCAAAGGTGACACCATGCTTGAGTTTGGGTCACTATGGGAAAATACCCATGGAGCTACTTCAAAGATTAACAGCCCATGGGAATTAGAGAAACGAGAAAGTGAAAGTAATGCTAAGATGGCATAGTCATCTATGATCATTCATGTTGATCATGTCATAGAAGAAAAGACTGTGACAACAATTGTCAATATGCACATAGGAGGAGAGGCTGACTATGATCTCAAGAAACATCTTATGCTAGTGCCTAACATAGTTGGGTATCATAGTGTGATTGCTAAGATCCATAAAGCATCGGATAATGTCTATGTGTGTGGAACACCATTGTTAGCACGGAAGACTTTTTTAGGATCTATCCTAAGTTCGAGCAAAGTGGCAGTAGATGAGAATAGGCTCACTAAAACACCACTAGTAGATAATGGGATAGATTCCATATTGCACAGTGTTGGCCTCCCTAAACCACTTTTTGAGTTGGCGAAAAGGGAAGTTCATGGATTCAATGACTTTTCAACACTAGTAAAGGTGGAAGTGGAAGAAGTTAAATGCCCTAACTTGCTAATACTAGGTCAAGAGGAATATGAAGATTTTAATGACCCAGTGATGATCCCAAAGGAAAGGACTAAATGCCCTCCTCCTTATAGGGATCTCCCAATGTTCCATGGGCTAGTTAATGAGGATCCAATAGTGCATTTATGAGAATACGGCCTAACTTGCTTTACACGTGGGTTTGATAATATTCATCGAATGCTCGTATTCTCAAGTACCCTAAAGGGAGAGGCTAGAAAATTGTAGGGGAGCCTCCCAAGGGGGTCTATTCAATCCTTTGAGGAGTTGAGTGATCGATTTTTAGATGAATATGAGAAGAAGGTGCCTATGCCCCAAGTTTTAGCGAAGCTGATGCAAATTAGGCAAGAGTCCTATCCTTCTGTTAAAGAATACACTAGAGCCTTTGAATATATTCTGAGGTTTTGGCCAAGAAGAGCTACTGCATTGCCAGGTGATGTGCTATGTGAGCTCTTTTTGAGTGGTTTAGAGATTAACATGCAAATCCATGTTGGAATGCAGAATCCTACGTCGTTACGGGAAGCAAAGATGCATGCCATTGATTATGAGAAACATATTCAATGATGTTCGGAAAACTTTTGGAGTTTTCCCCGCTCACTACAAGTGCATCCCATCTTCCAACCATTTTTACCCAGAGACAGCTCACTTCTTGATACCAAGGCAGCACATGAAGGGAACCTTGGTAGCCAAAATCTTGAAGCAAATAATGGTAATAGTAGGGATAATATACCCCCTGGGGATAAAAAAATTCCAAGCCCAGTAAGTCCCATCAAGGCTTGAAATGGTCTCATGAGAGGTAGTTGTGACAGTAACCTTGATAGAACCATTGGGCCTGTGAGTCTGGATAAGTATCTTATGGGTGGTTTTGGTTTTGCCAGTGGAAAGGCTCTAAAAAGACCTTTGCCATCTTTAAATGAGTCATGATTTTGAGTAGATGTTGTTCCTATTAGTAAAAGCGTGATTCCTATGGCTAAGCAGTTGCAGAGTGGACAAAGGCAAGTAAAGACATCTCGTATGAAGAAGATGCATGATGCAAATCTTCTCACGTGCTTCATAAAAGCCATAAGGTAGTGAGGCCATCTGGTAATAGTGATAAATCCACACTGAGTTCATTGGACCAATGTGGGTAGTCGAGGGAGCCTAAGAATGTAAGAAGGGATGTGAGATGGGTTTGCAAACCCAAGATCTCTCAAAATGTGGTTGGTGCATTAGATACCAGGTCAATAACACCATGTGGATATATTGTTATCAATTCCCATGCATGTGTGATAAAAGGCCATAATGATACATTTGACAATATGCACTGCTCTAGGATACAGTTATGTGATGGGTCTCAGATCAAAACCCCACCTAGTTTGGTTTGCAACACTCACTTATGGCAAAACCCAAATAGGAAAGGTTTGAATGAGCACCAAGCTGTGATTCTTTTTGTCGAAGGATCCTCTAAGCCACTTGCATGACCAGTTCATTTGGAAGAAAATAAATGTGGGACATGCGATTCCCATGATGTAATTCACCTAGCCAATGGTACCCAAGGAAGGATAGGCCATATCGAGGTTATATCAGTAGAAAGGCTTGGGCTAGTGGATTTACAAAAGCCCCAAGATCAAGCCTTCAGCTACATGGCATTGTCGAAGGGTTTTCGAAAACAAAGTCGCATTCACAGAGGACCATGACGAATTTTAAGATAGAAGATCAATCAAGTGAATAAGCAAGATGAGAAAATGATGCCAAAGTAGGATGCCTTTTTATTTACACAAATCTGCAAGAGTAGCTCTGGCATAATGTGCATTGAGCAAAAGAATATTTTTAGCAATCATGCCCCAGCAACACTTAGTTTCAGTTCCAGGCCTGATATGACTGCAATTGCTTCCTGTGATGTTGATCAATTGGAAAGATACAACTCTTAGAAACCACTTGCCCTGTGACAGTGTGGCACTGAAGAGCGGTATCAGAACTGTGAGCCCGATTTCATAGATTGTTGAAAGGATACCCAATGTTGTGTGTATGGCACAGCATGAGCTTCGCTGTTCCACATCTTAAGTGCTTGCTTCTATAAGCATGTTCCTTGCTAACATATGTAAGAGGAGCATAAAGTCAACAATGTATTTACACACACTAATCTTGTTTGCACCTCCTGTATTGTTAGTGAAGGAATCTCTTCATGAAACTCTTAGTCCAGGAAACATTGAGAATAAATATACAGAAGCATAGAGATATCACAAGTTTACATTGCCTGCACTTCACTTTAAATGTGAACCATACCCATAAATCCTTGAGAATTGAAGTACTCTTCTAAAAAGATTCTGAGAAAGTTCCATTTCTAGATTTCGAGTCTGCAAGATGTATCCTCTGTGCATATTCCCTCCATCCAACGAGAATCTCCCATGCTCTGGCGGAACTGCATTAGTTCTTGGAGGGATATATCCCTGCTGTGCAGATCTCGCTTTCACCAGTGCACCATATTGAGAATCAAATTTATTTGATTCTTTTGGACTGTTTGCATCTTTCAAATTTGCCCAGACTGATTTCTACGAAACCTTGTCTCAATAGCATGTTGACCATTTAGTGGCCCACAAATGGCACCTCTTGTGAAAGGCAACGTAACCAATTGCATGTTTACACAATTTGATGTTTGAGGTGACCCAGGGTCACTATAACATTTTGGCTATGGTTGAATACTTGAAGATTCTTTAGTGACAGATTCCTTAATTATGCGCTCTAGCTCTTTAGGTATAATTCTACTACCTTTTCTTTGGCCAAATGATTAATTCACAGCAAAAGACTCAGAATTGTCATCTGTAAATTGAACAAAGGGATGTTCCAAAAGTTGTGCAAGAGAAGGGCGATCAACAGGGTTTCTCTAGAGACAAAGCCTTAGAAAGTCTTTTCCTTTTGGCGATAAGTTTTTAGGAATCAGAACATCATGACAGTTCACGACCTTGAAAATTGGTGCATACTCTTCCTTTCACCAATGAATTTCCCAGAGAAGACTCGTCTTCTTCTTTCCAGGACGAGCTGTCATGCTTTTTTGCACATATCTGAGTGTGTTTTCCAGTGTTGTATTTTTTTGACTCCGTGATTCGACAATCTCTCCAGTCTTATGCTTCGACGCGTTTCACCTTGGGAATAACATTACTGGCCCTTGGCTGCAAATCAAGAGCACCCAGTTTGTGTGTCACCACCATCCCCATTGCTTGCAGCAGCAGAGCCTCTGTTCTAAGAAGTATCTCGCAACTCCTCAACATCAGTCTTCCTCCATCAAGATTAGCTAATGATGTTGGTCCCTGTATAGCAGAGTGAAGACTGTCTCTAACATTTGGCTGCTGACTTGACAAATTGTGCCAATGTATTTGGCACAGATACAAGCCAATAATAGACCCTCGTCCACATTATTTCCACTAATATCACCGACTATGTAAGTAGTAGAAAAGGTACTCCCATAGAAATAGCATTGCATGCCTATTACTGCAGTTGAGACATTATTTTTCCCACTCAAAATGTCTCTCATATCACTTGGCTTTCGCTCATGTCTTGTGCTCATAATACTCTATTACTGTCGCTCTAGCTAGAGCTGCTAGAGTCAATGCCTGAGAATAAACCCTAGCAAAAAGAATCTTTACACTTGTCTTCATGTGTGGTCTTGACCAATTCTATGCCAATGAGGTTGCTAAACTAGATACCCAGAGTGTACCGACAGCTTGCAGCTCGTGCTTAGAAACCCAATGCCTTACTACCTGCAAAGTGCCCTCCTGATGGCCCAGAGAAAAGTGTGAAGACATAACTGCTTGCCTTCCTTCTTTGCCGCTTTTCCACATGATATACAAGCATTCATTCACACACACCCATAGATAAATGCACATAGATAATATTATTTACAATGGAACGAAGTCCCAGCACACACACGATTTTGAGATGATAAATGAAAACACACTTACGGAAAAACTAGGGTTCATATACACACAAACATGTAAGCCACATGCAGAACAAAATGCAAACACAATGACTAAGTATGCACAAAGTAACAAATGTCACACACACAAACTTTTTGGTGGATTCCACACCTCGGATACGTAGCAGCACGACATCCACCCCCTTTGATCCCGCGCATCCTCCAAATGGGCCAACTACCCATGATCATTGTCGTTAAGATCCACGTACAGATCAATCTCTTCATTGTCTATTTTTGGTATATCAGCAAGGTTATCTGTCATATCATTTGTCTCTTCTACTGGAGTTTCTTCTCATTGCTCTTCTCTTGCAAATTCTTCCAATGCATAATCCTCATCTCTTTTCTTGAAAATCTTGATTCTTTTTCCTGCAATGGGCACTCTAAGCACTGTCCCATCCAATTCTATCAGCTCATATGTTGCATTCTCAAAGACATGTCTGACTATGTATGGCCCAAATCATCTTTTCACCATCTTCTGAAGTGCAGTATACTGATTTTCAAGACTGCTATCAAAGACTAATACCCAGTCTCCCTCTTTTATTGCTCTAGACCACAAGCGATGCCTGCTGTCAAACTTGTTCTTATTTCTAAGTCTAGAAACCTTCAACCTGTTAATAGCTAGTTGAATATCCTCTGGTCTTCTCTCCAACTGCCGGATCCGAAGAGCTAAGAGCACCTCTCTTGTCAATTCCTCCTACAAAGGTAAAACTGACCAAGTCAAAGCACAAGTCTCAGTCGGCATAATCGGTTTCTGACCATACATCAACTCTGCGAGCATATACCCTGTGGTAACACTGTGAGTCATATGATCATCCCACAAAGCATAATGGTAGATGTATCGGTCATTCTCCAATCCATCCTCTGCATGCTTTGGCTAATGGTTTCACTATCGGCGGATGCCCTCTTTCACTCTTTCCATTTCCGTTAGGATTGTATGCTGTGGTTAGAGCCAACTTGATTCCTAGTTGAGAGAAAAACTCCCTAGCTTCATCTGCATCTAATTCACCACGATCTGCAGTGATCTTACCTACACAGCCATACTTGTCGAAAATTTCTTCCAATAAGAACTTACACACTGCACTAGAGTTCTTCATTCTCAAAGGTCTGCCCTCAACATGATTGGTAAGATCCTCTCTAGCCAATACAATATATCTCATCTGCATAGACCCATCAGCATAGTAACCAAGTCAACTACCCACTTATAATGAATGCATAGCAGATAGGTCAGGTGAAGCTCGTCTCGATGACGCACTGCGGAATAAATTTGACAGTCTCTGCAAGTCTCTACAAAGTGAGAAACATCTTTGTACATGCCTTTCCACCAATATTTTCCCTTGTTTTTCTCATAAGTAGTATACACTCCTCTATGACCAGCCCAAGGACTCTCATGAAACTCTCTCATCACCTGTAACTGGGTCTCTTTATTGCAGACAACTTACAAGGGTAATCCACCTCTTTTCTTCGGGTGCTTCCAAATAAATCCGTCCTTGAGAAAATATCCATAGGCTTTTCTTCTGATCTTCTTGAACTCTTCATCTGTCCATTCATCTCTTTTTCTTAGTGTACTGAGGTACTTGCCAATCTCCAACATAGGGTTCTTCTATGAAAGCCACAATATCATAGACATGGTAAACATGATCAACCATAGCGGGGCTGAAATTTTTGCATCATCCTCTTTTGCAAGTAGTGTCTCCTCATCATCATATCTGGCTCTAGACAACATATCCGCCACTGGATTATCCTTCCTTGGTATGTGTTTAAATTCTGGATTTAATGACTTGATGTATGCGATCCACTCAGCATAGCTATATTTGGAGTAGACCAACTCGTAATCATACCTATCAATGGCAAGCAATCTGTCTCTACCACAACTTGGGCTCCAATAAAATAATCCTTGTTGCATTTGAGAGCCATAACAATTTCTAGTAATTCCCTTGTGATTTTCGGATACCTCCTCTATCTCTCGTTTAGGACTTTTGCCCCAAACCGAATAGCGTACCTATTTCCATCTGCATCATCTTGACCCACAGTCCAACTTATGCCAATTGGACTAGTGTCAACTATCAATACAATAGGCCTTCCGTAATTATAATTCGCTTTCCTAAGAGTAGGAGAAGTCTACAATAACTTCTTCAATTTTCACATGGCTCTAGTGTGGCTCTCATCCCAATAAAATTTCTGCCCTTTTCGAAGCAGCTGATATAAACAATTTGCTATGCGTGCAAAATGGGGTATCGAAATAATGTAAAACACACAAACTCCAATGAATCTTCGTACCTCTGAAGTGGTAGAACAATAATCCGTAATCTTTCCTATAGCATCCAACTTCGCAGGTGAAGGTTTCTTGCCATAATACCCACACATATTTCCAACAATGACGACCTCATTTACTCCAAAAACAGATTCCTACCCTGATAGTGTCAGGTTCACTTCTTCTAACCTGGCCAAAATCTTTTCACAATCTGCAATACGATCAGCCACAAAGTATCTGCATCCCTGCTCATTTAGACTCTCATTCTTCTCTTCTTCTGCACGCCCCTTAATGGGCACATCATCTAAGAAAGGCATGGTAAGCTGACGTATGTACTCACGAAGGACCTTATACATGGCATTCATCATATGCGCAACATAATTAGTAGCACCTTGAGGCAAGGTACACATCCTGACAAGCCCAATAGGAGTTCTCATAGTGGTTAGGTCCCTGCTTTCCAAGGCCAGTTGAAACTGATTATATCCCGAATACAAGTCACCTAAACAATAGATGGCACGTCTAGCAAATGCTTCTGCAAACTCATCCACAACTGGACCTATACCAACATTCCTGATAGTAACTCTGTTTACTAGCTGCATGTCCTGTATAAATCAAAGAGTACAATTTTTCTTTGGAAGTGTAAACCACCTATTTGAGTATGGTGCAGATGACGACTCTAGGATTCCCATCCCGATTTTCTCATTCAACAAGTCAACTAGCTTTGGCAGGTGTGCCATAGGCACTAGAATAGATCGGAGGTTCCATGGAATATGAGGAATAGTAAAGATCACCATAGGGGCAACAATATCCGGATTCACACATCCAATCTCATGTGAGAAGAAAGAAAACCCCCTTCCATGTCACTTAAGCATATCCTGAAAGCACTGCAAGAAATCACCATTTCCAATTTTTAATTCATCAAGAGTCTTTGCTGAAAATTTATGGCCTATATGCTATGGATTCCTCAAAATTGGCTTCTTGGCAGCCCTCTCTATTTGCTGATCACTGCTAGGTGGAAGCGGTCCAGCTACCGGCTTCACCTTCTTATCCACAGTCTTGTATTTCGTTTCAACCCTGGCTTCATTATGATCCTCTGCATTACTCAAATTATGCTCTAAATCAGCAATTCTGCCCTCTGGTGGTGGCTGAATATCCTCAGCCCTATGCTCTATGGACTGCATAGGAATAGCCCTAAACTCTGGATGTTGAAATATTTCAGCAGTAAACTCTATTGGCTGAAAGTTTTCAGCCCTCTGTGTTTCTGTAGGTTGATCATAATCAATCGGAAACTCTGTTTGCTAAATTTGTTTAGCTCTCAATACCTTTTGCTGAGTCACCTCAGCCTCTGACTCTATTTGTAAGGAAAATCTGAAATTTCATGAAACATGTCCACGGACTGCACTGATACATTACTGAGACAATTGTGTATATCAGCTTTCGACATATTTTCCATCTCTGTCATCGTATCTGCACAAACCATACTATCATACATCCCATCTATATGCTCATCATCCCCTAAAATATCTACATTTTTCAAATCTTTCTTCTTCCTATATATGTACTGCTTGGTAGCTCTAGGTAACTTAGAAATCTTCTGATAACTCATCGAACTATTTGCTAAAATTCCAACAAAATTGGAGGAGAAAACACTGCTGCGAGGAGGCGAGAACTCCAATCTCCTGTGCTCTGTACCATTGTCGTCTCGCGGAACAGTGGTACCTAATGAAAACTCGAATCCCTTACTGGGCAAAGGCGCATCTCGAAGAGTATCCCTGTTTCTAGCATGATTTACACACATAGTCATAAACCGGACTGCTCTCATACCATCTTTACTACGAATTCGTGCATAAGCAGATCCATCATCCATTACTTTTGTCTCCATGCGCATCTCTATGATGAATGGCTGTCCTAGGATTATGGGGTAAGAGCATGAATCCTGCACAAAGAAATGGAAATCCTCCTCTACATCTCCAATAGAAATCTTGACACTGAGACAAGCAGCATACAAATCACCTGAGTGTTGTTGGTGGCTCTCATACGCCACCCATGCTCTGCATCCATAGGCCATCTATATGTCTTAATATCAAGCTTTCATCTAAAACTTGGCTACTTTCTCTATCTAGGTTCCTGCCTCTTTTCTTTCTTTTGATCATCCTCCATTTGTCGTTTGGCCCTGGTCTCGAAGATGGCCCTGCAGTAGGTGGAGTAACAAACTCATCCCCTCTAGTCTTTTTAGCTGCATTTGGTTTCTCTTCATCTCTCTTACGCTTCTCCTCAACAAGTACATCTGCTTCCTAAAACTTAGCCAAGTAGGCATAAATAGTGTACCTGTCAACAGACGAATCCCATCCTGTCTTAGATCTGATGCTAGAACCTGCACTAGTCAAAACAATTTGCTAGATTTTCCCCTTGTTTGCCGTTGTCAACCGTTTTTCTGAAAATTGAAATCCCCTGGTCAAATTGTAGTTAGGTTTGATTTTTGCACTAGTTAAAACAGTCTGCTGGATTTTCCCCTTGTTTGCCGTTATCTTGTGTTTTTCTGAAAACTGAAATCCCCTAGTCAAATTGTAGTTAGGTTTGATTTTTGATAGCTTAGTTATTTGTGTGACAGTTTGTTTTGTTCTTTTGTAGTTGGATTTCTTATGTTTGTTTAACCTAGGTTTTGTTTCTATCATTTTGTTTGATTTGTTGAGTGTGAAACTTGATAGCCTTGGTCGAGCTTGGTATTTTTTTGAATAGGATAAAGTTGCAGTTTGCTATTAGCTACCGAGCATTGAGGAGCTAGGTATGTATTCTTGTTGAGACTCATGCACATCACAGGCATTATCGGTTCACAAGCACTTCACGTTGCACTTACTGATGCATTGCTCTTGGGGGTCGTCTCCTGTTCCTATCAAATACTTCCATGCCATGGTTTGGGATTATGCACATTTTGCACCATCATTGAGCACTAGTACGGCATGAGGTCCGCTACAACTATATGTAGTAAATCTTAGATGCACGGGCACATGAGAGAGCACCTTTCATTGAGCACACACATTTCTTGCATGCACCATTTGGGATGTTCATCATAAAGTTAGGAACCTTTGGTTGAGAGTGTAAGGTGGTTGGGTGAGTTTAGAGGGTCATGAAGGACGCCATCAATTGTGAGAAGGGTTGCTCATATTTGGTCAACATCTTGAGGACCATAATTTTCTAGAGTGATTGTGAGAAATTGGATGGGTGGAGCGGAGTATATCATATCTTCTTATGAGAGTTGAGAGGTGAGGATAAGGAATTTTAAATTAATAAGGAATTCTATTTGCATTTTGCATGACACACAATCACATCTAGATAGGCTAGGCACGATTCTTCAATGCATACATTATTTTGTGTGTAGCATGGATTGATTAATTGCATATCATAGATCAATTGCATGTTTTATGAAATCATGTATGGTTGTGCACGAATTTCCTTCCAAATCATATTTCTGCTAGGGCACATTGCATGAAAATAAAATTCCAAGAATGGTTTCGCTCCTAGCATTCAAAAGGATACAGCTACTCAGGTTGAAGCAGGAATTTTGGGCACAGAAAAACCATTACCCTCACAGAGATTCAGAGGGACTGGTTCACTAGGATTACTCTAGAGAATTGGTCTGACACTTTGAAGGGTGACTCAAAGACTAAGCTCAATCAATCTCTCATTGATAAGACTTACAGAACAAGAGCAACCATCTACATCTGGTGAGCCAGGGTGTTAAGCATTCAATAACTTGGTAGAATTTCAGAGGAATGCTGGTTATTGTAGATATATACACCAGACTTGGGAAGAAATAATGAACAAAGCAGTAGAAATCAGAGATTAACTACTTAAAGAAAATGGCCCTCTTGGCCTAAAATTGATAATTCATTCTAATCCATGCAATATATGATCTCCTTGGCATATACATCACATCCTATCAAACTAATTAGGATACCAAGGATAGCATAAAATAGGAGGACTAGCCTCATGCTCCTCATGCGAGTCAGCTATACAAGCTTAATCTACGCTCTTTGTAGATCCACTAGTCCAAGCCTTTCTACTAATATCTTAATAATAATGGCCATTTCTTCTTGGGTACTATGAGCTAAATGAATGACATCATTGGGCTTATATATCTCATCCCCTTGGTCGTCATTCAAATGGATCGCTTGTCCCAACTTTCTAGTAACTCCTCCTATAGGGAGAATCATGGATTTATGATCATTCAACGCTTCTCTAATTGGACCATTACATATGTCAATGATAGGATCCAAAGTAGACAGAGCTTCAAGCCTAGACCCATCACAAAGATGTATCTCAGGGCAATGGTCCCTATTGTCAGATGTTGCATTATGGCCATTAGTTACATCCTCTTGGGAATCCATCAAAGCATGTCCACATGCAATTCCTAGCCCTGCATCTGACACACCAATAGTATTTTTAAGGGTTTTGGGCCTCCAAACCCATCTCATATTCCTTTTCATATTCTTAGACTGCCTCAATTGCCCACATTGGCCCAATGGACTCACAGTGGATTTATCACCATTACGAGATCGCCTCACAGCCTTATGGCTTCTATTTAGTATAGGTGGACCTTTGGCATGCCACATCTGCTCTACATGAGATGTCTCTACTTGCCTTTGTCCACTCTGCAACAACTGCTTAGCCATAGGAACCATGCTTTTACTAAAAGGAATAGCATCTACTCAAAAGCATGATTCATCTATAAATTGGAAAGATCTCTCAAGAGCCTTACTAGGAGCACAACTAGAACCACTCATAGAACGCTCATCTAAGCTTGTAGACCTAATGGTTCTATCAATTCCACCATCACAACTACCTCTCATGGAAGTGTTGCAAGCCTTGATGGGACTTACTGGACTTGGAATCTTTGTATCCCCAGGGGTTCGGTTGGTGATATTCCAAATGCAGGAGGCCATTGTAGTAGAGCAACGAGAGTAGCTCACATAGGTCAAAAATAACCTCAGTCAGAGAGAGAGATTGAGAGCCTTGGTCAGTTTTATGGGTCCCTACTAGGCAGATTATGTTTGTTTTTGAAAGGGTGTAAGTTGGAGGTGTTTAATCCCTTTGGGAAGATGCTTGTGTTAGAAACTCCTAATGGTCCTGAGTTTAGAAGCAATGTAATTGCACGATATGGTGAAAAAGAAAAAACTTGGCTGTTGTCCCCTGCATCCTATACTGCGCCCCAAGGGATTATTGATCTCCATTAAATCAGAGGCACACGCCATCCAGGTTTTTGCTGCTTAATGGAAGAAGTTAAGATGATATACAATTCAATGCTGTGGACCCCTTTTACATGGCCAACAATTCGGCATGAAGCTTCCCAATCTGTTGTGTTTATCAACAACTCATGGGTTGCACAGACGATTTGGAATCCTAGTGGCACGATCTGCCAATGCAATTATTTGTGCAAATATTCTCGTTGGTAGATCACCGAACGATTATTGCTGCTTGTGGTGTATCCACTGACTAGAGACATGCAACATCTGGTGTTTTAGATCTCTCATTTTCATGGTGCAAGTTCAACACCAGCAAGATTGTGAAATTAGTGGCTCCTAAGTTCATACAACTGCAGGTTTGCAGCATGCAGAACAATCGACGAGGCCACCATTACAAACACAAAACTTATTACACAACCGAGAGAGGAAGAAGATGAGGAAGATTGTGTCTGTGAGGCTTGTTGCCACCAAGACAGACACACGCAGAGAGAGAGGATCCTTTGCGTGATCATGGAAAAATCGACTGCTAGGTCAGTCGCATCATCACCATCCTCGCTCATCCAGAGCCTCGAAGGGTAGCTGTGTGCAACCCTCACCCCGCCTGTGCTCATTGAGAACATCTCCATGAAGAACATCATCTTCCCTGTGATTTTCAAGCTCAAGGAGGGTTACGCCTGCTTCTCTAGCAGCAACACCAACACTGCTTCTCAGGCCAGGATAATCAACAGCAATGGCGGTGGCCATCAGAATGGAAGTAATCATAGCAACAAACCTGGGTTTCCCACTAGAAGGTACATGAGCCCAACTCACAGTCTCCTATCGCCTATATCTAGGGGATTACTTGCTAGAAGCAGGAGATATTCCAGGCCAACACAGGCATTTATCCCTCCCAAAATACTGATTAGTACATTTGAAAACTCAAATACCGCAATTCCTGGCCACCCTTGTGACCCTAAGTACTTCTGTAGTGGGATGCAAATATCAAAGGCTTTAAATCCTTAATGTGTTTTCCTGCTAGGTCATGTGCAATGCAAATGATGCGCAGATACATAAGGAGACCATTGAGGAGGCACATCGAGAAAGCTTCTGCATAAATGAGAGAGAGAGAGAGAGAAGTGGAAGGTGGCAGCAGTTGCTCGGGTCCAATTTTTCCCTCTTCCTTTATCTACAAGCGAATTCATGATGGTGTTCCGATTCTGCGGGGCTTCCCTTTATCCTTAATGTGTTTTCCTGCTGGGTCATGTGCAATGCAAATGATGCGCAGACACATAAGGAGACCATTGAGGAGGAACATCGAGAAAGCTTCTGCATATATGAGAGAGAGAGAGAGAGAGATAGAGAGAGAGAGTAATGGAAGGTGGTAGCAGTTGCTCGGGTCCAATTTTTCCCTCTTTCATTATCTGTAAAAGTGAATTCATGATGGTGTTCCGATTCTGCGGGGCTTCCCAAGGTGAAATGGAAAAAGAAAGGGGAAAAAGGCAGCAAAGTCATTTTGATAGAAGTCGTTGTCGTCGTGTTAGGGGTTGAAGGTCTACCGTCGGGGCTTAAAGCAGAAGAAGAGTGTGGGATTCAAGGTTTGGAGAAGGGGAAAAGAATGAAGTTTGACAAGATTCGGGTTTAGAAATGACTTAGTTGAAGAAGAAGATATCAAGCTTCTTCTGTGTATTTAGCATACATGAATGGAATGGATGCCTTTAACTTGATTACATCAAATACATTTGGGAAAAATAAGCCATTACATAAAGGATATTCTTAGATTTTAATCCAAATGCATATACCAAATGCAAGCTCAAAGGGCTTCTATCTCATGTACATAGGCGGATTACAACTCCAAGAGAAACAAGTATTTTGATGGTAGACTCAAGTACATTCAAGACATAGATCAATAGTACATGAAATGCATTGATGGAGCATAAATTTAACTTCAGCCTTGTTTTAAAACAGAAATTTCTCGCCCATAATCAAGCTAAAAAAGTGTACATAAACTCAAGAAGAAGCTCCTCTAATCAGTAATGAGTAAAGCTCTCATGATAAGAGGTCAATTTTTTTCTATTACAACCACATGGATCAATTGTTTGCTCAACAAAATGGACAAGAATAGTGGGCTGCCCTGTTTATGACTGGTTTTTTCAGCCCATAACAGCCCATACACCTTCAAAATCCTCCCCCTTTGCTTACCCCAAATTCACTCAAGTACTTGGGTACAAGCCGGGGCTTCATTGGACCATGAATAATGTAATGAAATGAGAGAAGACGTACATCAGAGTAGGCTGAATACTTTTCTCTCAGATTTCCCCCTTTTATAGATTGTCATACCATTCATTTTCGTTAGACCGAATGGACGGGTAAGAGGAGCTCTCACCTTTCTTGTTTGTATCTTCATCTTCAGCTCCAATTTGCCTTCAGTTTGCATGCTCCAAACCATGCACCATAGCTCATAGTCTTCTCTAGTTGTTGCAGATATGCAGGCCCGCATTTTGCGTCGAAAAATGTGGGCTGCATCTTACTCAGTTCCCACTTCACTTTTTGACCTACTTTGGTCACTTATAGGTCACTTTAGTTCATTACTTCAGGTCCCCCATGAACCTAGTATCTTCTTGTCATCTTGTGAGTGATGTGAGAGGAGGGTCGCATGCGAGAGATTTTTGGACGTGCTATTGTGGAAAAGGAAGAAGTTAGACTTTGTGGTGCCAAGCTTCAGATCGAGGCTATTAAGGTATGAGAATATAATTTATTTGGTTGTTGTCAAAATTTTTGATACTTTCGTTGTGAGTTGTCTTGTGTGTTTGTGGGTTTTGTGGAATATTTAAATTTTCCAAGTTGTGTTGTGCATTCGACAAAGTCAATTACCCTAACCGGCACTCCTTTACATCTCGTTATCGGGTTGTGAGTGAGGCTAGTTCTCGATCACCGCTCCGTCTCTATAGCATAGGTCCATAATGCTGATTGACTCTCTGAACCTTTCTCAATCTGGACTCCCTATGCAGAGACATCTCCTCTAGCTGCCACATAAGAAGTATGCGCAGCCATGTCATCTACTAATTTCTTCATTCTGCCTTTCCCAAAATTGGTAGCAAGCAGAGCTTGTGTTTCAGTCAACCAGATCTTGCCATCTTGCCCCCAAAATACCAAATTCTTCCTCCTTGCATCTTGAAAAGATTTTCAATCCCTGCAATGCTGATGGTCCCTACTATCACACCAAATACATCTTCGATCTCTCCTACGTGCAGTAGGAGCACTCCTAGGTGCACTAGGAGCACGAGAAGAAATAGTAGGTGTGGTCGAGGCATACTACTTTTTTAATTTTCCCACCAATTCTACTTTAACTTACTCCAGTGTCAAATCCGTTATGCCTTTGATTATGTCATCAAGAGAGGAAGGAACCAAAGGAGCAAATGATTTTGGAGCAGAAGGAGCTGGCATCGGTATTGGAACAGGAGGAATAGGAGGATTAGAAACAATAGGCACTAGCATAGGCCAAGTAACTGGCTGAGGAGGAGAAGAAATGATAGGGGTAGAAGCAAACATAGGAGCAGAAGACGGCATCGGTGTCATGGATCCATTCTGTAGGCGAGTCTTCCATATCCGCCCCTTGGTCAAAGTCCAGATCGCATCCTGGGCATCTTGCCAATCTATTTTAAGACCCATAGGCTTCGTGTGATCCTCAAGAAGCTCTCCTAATTCTTCCTGAAGAGCAGGATTTGCAGCTTGCAAGAAAAGCTCAACTTTCTCAATATCCAATGCTTTTTGTTCAGTAGCATCAAGGTGACTATACTTCTCTTCAAATTCTCATATCAATTCTGAAGTAGCTAGACCTTTGTTTGGCATGTAGACCCACTCTCGGAATGACCGCCGTGTAGCCATCCCAAAGTCCTCAAGAAAATACTCCTCTTTCAGGGCCTTCTTAAAATCTTGCCAATGTGAATTTTGAAGGAAAAGATCAATCACTTTTACCCTCAAGGTGGGTGTGACAAGGCAAAGAAAATATTTACTCATAAGTCCTGTCCGTACTTCAAAAAATCCCATCTTAACCTCATAAATCTTCAAATAAGCTGATACATTATGGCCATCAAATAACTTCTTTTCATTTTCAACTGCTTCAATTGCCTTAGTCGCGCTGATTGCATTCTCTTGCTCGGAATATAGTTGCCTTTGTTGAGATAACTATTGTTGATGTAACTGCTGCTGCTGCTGCATATACAATTGTGTCTATTGATTTTGAAGTTGAATATAGATAGACATATTCTACAAAATCTACTTTAAATCATCCGTAGAAGTACTTGAAGCAGAAGTTGATGATGGAGTGGAAGTAGAGGACAAAGTAGGAATCGTAGAAGGGGCTGAATTTGATGCTGAAGTATCTCCCATCCTAAAATTTTTTAAATGCGACACTTTCACGTCGGATTCACCAAAGATGTCAAAGGGTTTTAAAAAACAAAGTCGCGTCCATAGAGGACCTTGATGAATTTCAAGATAGAAGATCAATCAAGTGAATAAGCAAGATGAGAAAATGATGCCAAAGTGGGATGCCTTTTTTTAAATACAAATCTGCAACAACAGTTCCGTCATAATGCGCATTGAGCAAAATAATATTTTTAACAATCATGCCCCAGCAACACTTAGTTTTAGTTCGAGGCCTGATATGACTGCAATTGCCTCCTGCAATGTTGATCAATTGGAAAGATACAACTCTTAGAAACCACCTGCCCTGTGACGGTGTGGCATTGAAGAGCGGTGTAAGAACTGTGAGCCCAATTTCATAGATTGTTTAAAGGATACCCAATGTTGTGTGTATGGCACACATCAGCTTGGCTGTTCCACATCTTAACTGCTTGCTTCTGTAAGCATGTTCCTTGCCAACATATGTAAGAGGAGCATAAAGTCAACATGGTATTTACACACACTGATCTTGTTTGCACCTCTTGTATTGTTAGTGAAGGAATCTCTTCATGAAACTCTTAGTCCAGGAAACATTGAGAATAAATATGCTGAAGCATAGAGATATCACAAGTTTACATTTCCTGCACTTCACTTTAAATGTGAACCATATCCATAAATCCTTGATAATTGAGGTACTCTTCTAAAAAGATTCTATCTCTTCATGAAACTCTTAGTCCAGGAAACATTGAGAATAAATATGCTGAAGCATAGAGATATCACAAGTTTACATTTCCTGCACTTCACTTTAAATGTGAACCATATCCATAAATCCTTGATAATTGAGGTACTCTTCTAAAAAGATTCTGAGAAAGTTCCATTTCCAGATTTCGAGTCTGCAATGTATCCTCTGTGCATATTCCCTCCATCCAACGAGAATCTCCCATGCTCTGGCAGAACTGTGTTAGTTCTTGGAGGGATATATCCCTGCTGTGTAGATCCCGCTTTCACCAGTGCACCATATTGAGAATCAAATTTATTTGATTCTTTTGGACTTTTTGCATCTTTCAAATTTTCCTCAGACTGATTTCTATGAAACCCTGTCTCAATAGCATGTTGACCATTTAGTGGCCCACAAATGGCAGCTCTTGTGAAAGGCAACTTAACCGATTGCTTGTTTACACAACTTGATGTTTGGGGTGACCCAGGGTCACTATAACATTTTGATTGTGGTTGAATATTTGAAGATTCACTAGTGACAAATTCCTTAATTATGCATTCCAGCTCTTTAGATATAATTCTGCTACCTTTTCTTTGGCCAAATGATTAATTCGCAGCAAAAGACTCAGAATTGTCATCTGTAAATTGAACAAAGGGATGTTCCAAAAGCTATACAAGAGAAGGGCGATCAGTAGGGTTCCTTTGGAGACAAAGCCTCAGAAAGTCTTTTCCTTCTGGCGATAAGTTTTCAGGAATCAGAACATCACGACAGTTCATGACCTTGAAAATTGCTGCATACTCTTCCTTTCACCAATGAATTTCCCAGAGAAGACTCGTCTTCTTCTTTCCAGGACGAGCTATCATGCTTTTTCACACATATCTGAGTGTGTTTTCCATTGTTGTGGTATTTGTTTGACTCCGTGATTTGACAATCTCTCCAGCCTTATGCTTCGACGCGTTCCACCTTGGGAATAACATTACTAGGCCTTGGCTGCAAATCAAGAGCACCCAGTTTGTGTGTCACCACCATCCCCGTTGCTTGCAGCATTAGAGCCTCTGTTCTGAGAAGTATCTCACAACTCCTCAACATCAGTCTTTCTCCATCAAGATCACCTAATGATGTTGGTCCCTGTATAGCAAAGTGAAGATTGTCTCTAATATGTGGCTGCCGACTTGACAAATTGTGCCAACGTATTTGGCACAGATACAAGCCAATAATAGCCCCTCGTCCACATTATTTCTACTAATATCACCAAGCGTCTAAGTAGGAGAAAAGGTAATCCCATAGAAATAGCATTGCATGCCTATTACTGCAGTTGAGACGTTATTTTTCCCACTCAAAATGTCTCTCATACCTCTTGGCTTTCTCTCCTGTCTTGTGCTCATAATACTCTATTGTTGCCGGTCCAGCTAGAGCTGCTAGACTCAATGCCTGAAAATGAACCCTGGCATGAAGAATCTTTACACTTGTCTTCATGTGTGGTCTTAACCAATTGTATGCCAATGAGGTTGCTAAACCAGATACCCAGAGCGTACCGACAGCTTGCAGCTTGTGCTCAGAAACCCAATGTCTTATTGCCTACAAAGTGCCCTGCTGATGGCCCATAGAAAAGTCTGAAGACATAACTGCTTGCCTTCCTTCTCTGCCGCTTTTCCGCATGATATACAAGTATTAATTCACACACATGCATAGATAAATACACACAGATAATATTATTTACAATGGAACGAAGTCCCAGCACACACATGGTTTTGAGATGATAAATGAAAACACACTTACGGAAAAACTAGGGTTCATATACACACAAACATGTAAGCCACACGTAGAATAAAATGCAAACATGACGACTAAGTATGCACAAAGTAAAAAATGTCACATACACAAACTTTTTGGTGGATTCCACACCTCGGATATGCAGCAGCACGACAACGTGAGTAGCATGGGGCTAGCCATCCTATTGTATGCTATCCGTGGTAACTTGGTTAGTTTGATAAGATGTGATGTATATTCCAAGGAGACCATGTATTGCATGGATTAGAATGACCTATCTATTTTAGGCTAGGAAGGCTGGTTGCTTTAATTTGGATATTAGGATCAGACTATGTTAGGCCAAGAGGGCTAGTTAGGTTGCTATGAAATCGTGGATCTCTTTAGGCCAAGAGGGCCATATGTTTGTTTGGTGCATGTATGTTTAATGGTTTTCTGATTTAGTGATTGCATCATACAGGTTGACGAAGTCACTAGAGGGAGCCTTTGATGCAGAGGAGCTTCTTATGGCCATTCTAGGTGGTTTCGTCCCCTTCTTGAGTCTTTTTACTTAAGCCATTAATGATTTATGTGTATGTAAGGGGTTATATTCTTTTCGTTTGTTGGGGACTATCAATCAAGGCATGAAGTCCCACGTTTAGGTTAGAATGTTTGAGCAATCATTGTGTCCTACAAAGGCATTTTTAGGCACTGCAAGAATTCTTTTAGAAGGCAATCCTAGTGATCCTTTTACTTGTTGAGATATCGAGCTCCACTCGTGATATGCGAGGGTGACCGTTATGCATTTATGTCATCGACTTGTCAGTTGCAGATGCGGTTGGTACAGTGCCCATGAATAATAGCTAGATGACTACTATCCTTATCTACTCTAGTTCGTGGCTCAGTTAGTATGTCACCTTAGTTAGTTGAGTTTGGTTTGAGACCCATATATAGGGTTCTTCTATTTCTATGTACTTGAGTTCTTTTTGGCTTACACAACTAAGAAGAGGAAAACTGTTTTCAGCCTCCACCTTTGTGTGTATTCACCCATTGTGCAAGCAAGAAAGCTACAAGTGAGACTCCTTCCTTCTCTCCCACAATCTTGGCATGGTATCAGAGCCTTTTTCGTGGTAAGGAGCTCAAGAAAGCAAACCAAGTTCGTGGTGTTCTGGTAAGAGGACCAGTGTTGCTTTCATTTTTCTATTTTGGGAGCAAGTCTCTGCAGGTAGCACAGCCGGAAAGTGCAAGAGTGCATTGTTTCAGGTTGAGACACCCTTCGTGGTGAAGCAAGAGGGCAGTATATGCCACTGGTAAGGGCTTTAGCCCTTGGTGACCCTGTTTTTTTTATTTGAGACCATTTCGGGGCCTGTTTTGGAGGTGGAAGTTTTCTGCATGCACTCACGAAAAGGCCCTGTTTTATGCTGTGCGACCACTGTTCTACAGGTCGGTGAAAAGTTACTGTAGAAATTGCATCGTATGCCTGTGCACAGAGACATTGGGAGTTACAGAATCATCCTTGCTACCTGTTGATGCAAAATCGTCACTAGGAAGTGACTGTGTGGTCAAATACCACTTTTGTCAGTTTTGCAGATTTGCCCTTGTGAGGCTGAAGCTGTGTTCTTTGCATTGACAGAATTTTTTGCAGTGTTCTATAATGACGTTTGATTCTCTTTCACAGATTGTCACTGAAAATCTTGACAAGAACAACTTCCAAGCATGGAAGTTTAGAATGATGAATTTCCTTATGGGAAAAGGATATTGGGAATTTGTTGCAAGAAATGAAGAAGAACTAATTCTTCCTGATGTTCCCAATCAACAGCAAATGCATGCATTTAAAGCATGGCATGAGAGAGCCAAGAAAGTTATGTACTGGCTATCTATCAGCATTTCAGACTCTATGATTGTGCATATTCAAGATGCAAGTATGCCAAAGGAGGTATGGGATACTTTGTCAAAAATGTATAGCACAAATACGCAAGCCAGGAAAATGTAGCTCAAGCAAGAGTTGCGTAATGTGCAAAGAGAAAATATGAGCATCAATGACTACCACATGAAGGTAAAGAAGATTGCAGATGCACTTGCTTCCATTGGGTCGCCAGTGGAAGATGATGATTTAGTTTTTGTGACCTTGAATGGTCTAGGAAAGGATTATGCACAGTTCCGAACATCCATTTCCGTCCGTGAAAGATTTCCTGATTTTGAGGAGTTGATTCCTCTTCTAATGTCTGAGGAGTAGAGAAATGGTGGTGCATCTTCTTCAGGAGGAACTTCAAAAGAAGCTATCTTCTACTCAAATGCTAGAAGAGGTAGAGGCAGAGGTAGAGGAGGCCGATCTGGAGGCCATGGTAGAAATTAGAATATGCAGCAAACTCAAGAAAACCAGTCCTATGGAGGAGGACGTGGTAACTCTAGAGGCAGGGGGAGCCAAAGAGGTCGTGGTGGATGGCAAAGAGGCCAAAATGTAAACAACAATGTTGAATGCTACTACTGTGGTAAAATGGGTCATATGGCTAAAGACTGCTATAAAAAGCAGAATGACATCATGAATGGAAATTTGCAACAAGGGAATTATGCATCTTCTAGTAGATAGGGTGATGATAGAAATGAGCATTTTTTTATGGTGCAACACATGAACAATTCCGTGACAAGTGCAGAAGAAAGCAACGATGTATGGTATGCTGACTCAGGTGCATCAAACCACATGACAGGTCATGCAGAATGGATGGAGGATGCAAGGAAAATGGAAAAACCAGGATTTGTGGAGACTGGTGATGATACTGCACATCCTATTATGCAGATTGGAAAAAATCCTTTGTCTATGCAGGATGGGAAAAAGAAATACTTGTCCGATGTATTTCACGACCTGAATATCACCAAGAATCTGGTTTCTGTTGGTCAAATGACTGAGTAGGGCTTGCAGGTCAAATTTAATCCTCATGGATGCTTTGTTGAGGATATGAAAAATACCTTGATAGCAAAAGGAAAGAAGAAGGGAAGAATGTTTACATTGGATGCATACATGTCTGAATTGAGTGCAGCAATGTTTGCACATGGGACCGGTGTAGTTGCAGATATTGATATCTGGCATAAACGCATTGGTCATGTTAATGTACAGCGACTTAAATCAATGCAGGCCCAAAATATTGTTGCAGGATTGCCTAAATTCAAGGTTGCAGAAATGCATAAGGTATGTGAAGCCTGCCAATTTGGAAAATAGGCAAGGAAACCATTTCCTAGACATGTTCAAGAGAGTAAGAAGCCATTGGAATTAATCCACTCTGATGTGTAGACTACTAAAGCTGCATCTCTTGGAGGCTGTCATTATTTTGTCACTTTTATTGATGACTATAGCAGAAAAATTTGGGTGTATTTTATGAAAAAGAAAAGTAAAGTTTTTGGACATTTCAAAACTCTTAAAGCTATGGTTAAAATGCCTAAGGTCAGATGGAGGGGGAGAGTACCTCTCAAATGAGTTTGCAAGGTTCCTGCAGGAGCATGGCATAAAGCAGCAAAATTCATGCAGTCATACCCCACAACAAAATGGAATTGCAGAAAGGAAAAACAGGCATATTGGAGAGGTATCTCATGTCATGCTCAATGAAAAAGACTTGCTAGATTTTTACTGGGTTGAAGCAGTTGCTACAATAGTCTACATAATGAACAGGACTCCCACTGCAGCAATACATGGGATGACTCTAGAGGAGACGTATACTGGTAGGAAACCAGATATTTCTTATTTGAAGATTTTTGGTTGCATTGCCTATGTTCATGTGCCAAATGAGTTGAGATCCAAGTTGGATCCAAAAGCTGAGAAGTGCATCTTTATTGGTTACTCTTTGCAGAAAGGGTATAGATGCTATAACCCTTCTACTCTCAACAGAAAGGGTATAGATGCTATAATCCTTCTACTCGTAAGTTTACAGTGAGCAGAGATGTTTTTTATGAGATGAGTAGCTGGTATAAACTAGTAAATGTGATTGATGATGTAGATGCACAAAATGGTAATGCTGCACAGAATTCACAGCACCAGTCATAAAATATTAGTGGACTTGGAACGTCCTCTAGCAGTGGTTCACATTCTTCGCCATGGACAGGCAGATTGAGATAAAGAGAATCTTCTCAAAACAATGCAGATAGTGGTATTCAGGTATCACGAAAAGGAAAAGAGAAGGTAGATCAGCCCATGTTTGATGTGAATACAGGTCACTCTTATGTGGATGGTGAATCCAGTGGCTCAGAAGAGAGCATTGATGATGAGTTGGGTATTCCTTATATTGTTACACCTGGAGTAAGAAAGACCAGGGATGTTTTGAGAGCACCTGAGAGTAAACCTACTTTGCGCAGGTCTACCAGAGCTAGGTATCTTGTGGATAGGCTGAAATATGATGGATTTACAGCCATTCACTATGCCTATATGGTCAAAGTGATACATGAACTAGAACCCACTTCTTTTGAGCAAGCCATGGGAAAAGAAAAATGGGAGAAAGCCATGGATGAAGAAATGGATGCCTTGGAAGCAAATGCTACATGGGAATTGGTAACTTTGCCTAAAGGTAAGAATGCAATTGGCTATAAGTGGGTTTATAAGGTGAAGCACAATGCAGATGGTTATGTGAACAGATACAAGGCAAGATTAGTAGTCAAGGGGTATGCACAAGCATATGGCATTGATTATGAAGAAACATTCAGTCCGGTTACAAGGATGGCAACCATAAGAGCAGTCATTGCTATGGCTGTATCAAAGGAATGGTCTTTACATCAGATGGATGTAAAGAATGCCTTCTTGCATGGTGATTTGCAAGAAGAGGTATATATGGAGCAGCCACCAGGTTATGTGCATGCTGTTCATCCTGAGTTTGTTTGCAGGTTGAAGAAAGCATTGTATGGCTTGAAGCAAGCACCTAGAGCATAGTCTGACAAGATAGGACAGTATCTTGTCACTATTGGCTTTCAGATTTCCAAGGTAGATTTCTCACTTTATGTGAGAAAAACAGAGAAAGGTATTATGCTACTTGTCATTTATGTTGATTATTTGATTATGACAGGTGATCGTGATGAAGATATCCTTCATGTGAAAATGCTATTGAAGCAGAAGTTTGAGATGAAGGATTTGGGAGAGCTGCATTATTTCTTGGGCATTGAGGTGATTAGATCACCAAGTGGGATACGGCTCTTGCAGAGGCAGTATGGATTGGACATGCTGTCCAAATATGGGATGACAAGCTGTAAGCCTATTTCAGTTCCTTTGGAGCAGAATGTGAAGCTGAGCGCAGATGTAGGTGAGCTTCTGGAAGACCCTACTATGTACAGACACATAGTAGGAAGTTTGATTTATATGACTATTACCAGGCCAGATTTGAGCTATGTTGTTGGATTGGTAAGTCAGTTTATGCAGGCTCCAAGAAAACCGCGTTTGGATGCGGCTAGACGCATACTCAGGTATGTGAAGTCCACATTGCAGTATGAATTACTTTATGAGACTGGGGTTTAGATATAGTTGCATGGATACACTGATGCTAATTGGGTTGGTAGTATTTCTGATAGACGATCTACGAGTGGATATGTGTTCTCTTTTGGGAGTGCTGCAGTCACTTGGAGCAGCAAGAAACAGCCTACAGTTGCCTTATCGAGCACAGAGGCTGAGTACAGGGGCGTAACAATGGCTGCATGTGAGGTAGCTTGGTTGCATAAGCTACTTTATGATACGCATCAGCCTACAGATGAGCCAGTTGTCATTTATTGTGAAAACATGAGTAGTATACACTTGGCAAATAACCCAGTCTATCATGCTAGAACAAAGCACATTGAGGTGCATTATCACTATGTGTGGGAGAGGGTTTTATTAGGTCTTATTGATCTAGTTTATGTCAGCACAGAGGATCAGGTAGCTGACATATTTACGAAGGCATTGGGCACAGAGAAGTTGCGCAAGTTCAGAGACCTACTTGGTGTGCAAGAATTGGGATTGAGCTCAAGGGGGAGTGTTGAGATATTGAGCTCCACTCGTGATATGCCAGGGTGACCGTTGTGCATTTATGTCACCGACTTGTCAGTTGTGTAGATGCGGTTGGTACACCGCCCATGAATAATAGCTAGATGAAAGCTATCCTTATCTACTCTAGTTCGTGGCTCAGTTAGTATGCCACCTTAGTTAGTTGAGTTTGGTTTGAGACCCATATATAGGGTTCTTCTATTTCTATGTACTTGAGTTCTTTTTGGCTTACACAACTAAGAAGAGGAAAACTGTTTTTAGCCTCCACCTTTGTGTGTATTCCCCCATTGTGCAAGCAAGAAAGCTACAAGTGAGACTCCTTCCTTCTCTCCCACAATCTTGACATTACTGACTTACTAGGCAACCGTTCTAGGAGGTCCTGTTACTATGAGGCAATTAGAAAAGCATGCAAGAAAATGATAACGCAAAGAAGCAAAATCCTGAATAGCTAAATAATAAGAATATACAGAGGTGTGTAAAAGGGGATTCTAACCCCTATAAATATAAAAAAGGAAAGAAAGAAAAATCCTTGAGTAGTTATTCATCACCTTGCGAAGGCCTAGTAGATTCCTGGGGATGAGTCAGACCCAGGGTCAATGCCTTATCTTCCTAGGGGAGGAAGCTAGCTATAAAAATAAGAATACAAATACGAGATGGTTGGAGCGAAAATAAAAGTGAGCATTAGAAAAGGATTAAGTGTCGAATTGTGAGGGCTTGGTAGGTTCTTGGGTACCGAGACATAACCTAAGGCCGATCCCCTATTCTCCTTGGGTCAGTACACTCAGCTCCCTCCTTTTTACATGTGCAAGCTGTATGGAAAATAAAAGCCTAAAATGACAATGTGCTAAAGAATAATATTTCTCGCTTAGGCTATAGGAGTCCTCACCTAGGAGGATCTCCTGGTTAAGTTGTCCTCAGTTAGAAAGCTAGTTCAGACCACCTACGAGTATGACCTCTCTAATAGTTCTTTTTAGCTTGGCCATGTTGGAGCAGCAGGTTAGTGACTAGCTTTGGGCTTTCTGTTAGATTATGCTAGGCCTACTTCTCGTGGATTTCACGCCTTGGTTTTGTCAAGGGGTAGAGTAGAAGCTGTGATGTGTGTTGTTGAGTATCTATTTTGTATAAGCTTGATGCTCTTTGTGGTTGTGTTTCTATGTAGATTCGTTCGTGAGATTTGGCAGGCTGATTCGCCCTATCACGTGGTCATCAATGAGAGCTAGATCTTAGAACCCCATTTGGACCTATTCTTGGAGTGTTGGAGCCCATTTTGGAGCCGAAAAGTGCCCTAGAGGCATCAAAGAGCCAATTTTTATGAAAAATAAAACGTTGGCAGATGGCGGAGCAATAACTTTCCTTGATGCATTTTGACATTAGGAATCCAACACAAGTCTCGGTTCGTGAATCGGAGGTCATTTGACCCCCCATTTAATCCCTGCAAGGTTGGGCGTTATAAAGAAGCTACCGAACAAGAAGTCGTAAAGTGTGTGGGAGAGGCAAGGTTGATGGAGTTCAATGACACCAAGCCGTTTGTCTAGTGAGATTGTAAATCAGAGTTCGTTTGGGCCTTCAAAATTGAAAAATCCACTTGCGAGACAGTGTGAATACAAAAAGATGAACATTTTATTTTAATGTTTTAAACCTTAGGTTTAATAAAAGCCTTGAAACTAATGCAAAAACTGTCGAACAAAGGGAAGCGTCAATGCACCTCCTCATTTTTGGTCGATGCCTCTCCGATTCGAACCCGTTTAGAGAGAGTGAGGGAGATTCTTGATCAGGGCAGAGAGAGGAACAAGATGGCTACAAGATTGCCTATTTTAATGGAGGATTTAAAAATCTTAATTTTTACTCTTTCTCTCTCCTCCTTCTCTCTCCCCTTAAGGGGCAGTTCATGCACATCAAGAAAAATAAAGACCAATTGAAGGATGCTTGCCCGGCATAAACCAGATTGCTCCAAGATTAAGAGGAGGTTGAGGGGAGATGTTTAGCATTGAAGATTTGCTGCTGGTTGGTCCATTGACAATCTGAAATTTTTAATTACAAAACCCGCAATACGCAAATAAGCCTTATGCTTGATTTTTACAAAGGAAATTTACTGTTTGTTGATGTTTGATGATTGAAATGGAATTCATATGGAACAAAAAAAAAATTGGAGTTTTTTTTGTATTATGATTGAGGGTTGTGCATAAAAAAATTTGTGGACCTGTAATAATAACTAGTCGCAATAATTAAATTATGGCCCAAAAAGCGTATTTTTAGTGTAGAAATGAAGAATTGATTGGTTTTGGGTGGGGAAAAGAGATGCGCATGGGATAAAATTCTGAGAAAAAACATCTTTCAGCTGTCATAACTAGTCACTAATCATAAATAAAAAATAAATCTCTTTTAATGCATAAATAAATAGAGAAAATAGCTAAACTGACGAAAAACAGGATTTTCGAGTTATAAAAATCTAGAAAAATTATGATTCATGGTTGTGGCTCTATAACAAAGCTGAGGCATAAAGTTTGGCTTCATTTCGGCTTTGTTTATGTGTTATAGTTTTTTTTTTCGTTTTATGCAAAAAATACATACAAAAATAATATCCTACACCTATGCAACGTAGCATAATCTACATGTTAGAAGGAAAGCTTTAGAAGGAAAGGGTGAGGTTAAGAGATTAAAAAGAATAAGAGGGTTTGAATTTTTGTAACATTTGATTTTGCATTCCATTTAGAATTGCAATAATTCAGTTTAAGGGGCTAGTAGTACGAGAAATCCGTGCTAGTGTCCATACATTGAAGCATACGTTTAGTGAAAATCATGAAAGGGCTGGTTTGTCCACATCACAAAATGCTGATGTGATAAATATTGTTTGTGCACTAGGATCATATGCACTATGCAATGACGCATAATAGAGTATTAGTCCTAGATTGCATAACAATTGTCTTCCTAGGATATGACTTACAAGCTGAGTGAAAAGGAGCCTTTGTTGTAGATCAGTTGTATGCTTTCCTTGGGACTGTTTGGTGAGGATTTATATATTCATGGATCATACAAAATAAGAAAAGAGAGGAGTTTGTACGTTATGTTTTATATGTTGGAGCGACTCATCTTGGAGCTAGCCCCCGAGGTGTAGGAGAGTCGCAGTGGAGCCGCGGCAATCAGCCGAGGGGAGTTTGTGCGTTATGTTTTATATGTTGGAGTGACTCATCTTGGGGCCAGTCCCCGAGGTGTAGGAGAGTCGCAGTGGAGCCGCGGCAATCAGCCGAGGGGAGCTTCCTGATGTATCAACTACAAACATATCAGTTACAAACGCATAATTAAGTCTATCTAGTGTACATCAGTGTATTGTAGACGCTCTTGGCCCACGAGGCTATGTGGTGGGGTTGTCTATTGTGTGGATGAGGTCTGGCTTGTGCCATAGCCAATGCCAGCTCATTTTAGGTCCCACCACAAAGATTACCATAGGAGATTTAGAGGATGATCACCATTTCTTTGTATAACCAATGATCTTAGGGTAGTTATTTATTATGGTAAACTATGTTAATCATATAAGAAATAGGAAAACATTAATGGATTACCCAATGTCTCCCAATGCTAGAGAATTTAGGGAGCTACTATAATAGGGGACTACAGTGGTATGGACATGATAAAGCTCTTGCCTATTGCTATAGGTGAAGAAGATTTTACATCACATTTCATAAAATTCTAAATCCAACAGGCATATTCCCTGAAATTCTAGAGGATTGAATAGACGAAGAGTGCTTTTAGATAGTATGTTTGGAGGATAAAAAAGAGTATGAAAGAGCAAGGTTTATTATAGGATGATGAGTACATGATTAGATGATACGATATCTTTTGTAGATAGACTTGTAGAGATTTCAACTATGCTTAAAATAAAGTGGAGTATTGGGTTTACCATCATACAAGTAGGTTCTTTGAATATGTCTCTAGTCATTATTGGATTTATGATGCATGAAGAGTTATATAGAAAAAAAGGGGATGAAGTTATAGTTGAGACAAAGTACAACAAATATAAATTATTTAAATATCAAGTCTTCCAAGTTGAAAAATCTCAAAAAGTGATGCATTTACAAAAAAAAAGGCATTTTGGTTGTTTTGGGTTTTTTTTGCAATCTTGCCAATGTTAGCTTGTCAACCAAATTTGTTCACATCGATTTGATTATCATAATGACTTCCATTCTGAGCTTGTATGCAAAAGTTATGCTTGACAAAAATTGCAATCAAACACAAAAAAATGAATATAAGAAAAATAAACATTAAGAGTTTGGAAGGTAAAAAGCATGAAAAGAAACAATGAAAAGGAGGCGTGAATTGCTATAAATAGATATTTGAGCCGTTGTTACAAGCCTGGGTGAATAAACAAGTGATCTAGTATTTTAATTAACAAGGCTAAAGTAAATGGAAAGTGATTCCACCTTTTTATACGTGCCATTAGCTTAGATAGAGGCCTATCTATAAGAGGTTATTTTTGGGATAGATCTAAAGATTTCTTTACCTACTATTGTAGGTGAGGACTAAAATATTCCTTGGTACTTACTATTGTAACTTTTTTAAGGCTAAGAGAGTTAAATAGAGTTTGCTAAAGCTTTGCATTAGGCATAGTGTATTCAACTTAAAGGGATTTAGTACACTCTTGTAGAAGAGCAATACAATTGCCGGTTGAGTTTATCTATTTCTTTGTTCTAGAGTTTATCCAATAGTTCTTGTGGCAATAGCCCTTTCTTCCATTTTTCTTTTTTGTTCCTTGATGCCTAGTGAATTTTGGCCTACATCTTTCCAACCCCCCAATAATGCAAACTAAACTAATTGCTTTTTCATATCTTTGTCTACCAAGGTCTACCAGGCTTGTCCACCATGTGGTGTTTGACTGAGATCAAGCTGTAGATAAATTTTGAATAAAAATATTTACCTTTCTCATGTTGGATGCTTCTTATTAAAAGACCATCTACTATGTGACCTTGTGCAAGCACGGCAATTCAATGGAAATATCATAGTAGATGATGTCTTATATGTCAAACTCGAATGGACTAGTATCAAAAGTGGATTGAATGTCCACCTACTATTCATCCATTGTGAGAGGTCATGAACTAAAAGGATCAAGAATGCTTAGAAGCCATTGGGAAGCAATCAATGGCTCCCTCATTATCCATATTGTATTCTTTGAACTATTGGAAAGATTTTAAGATCACACATCTTCTTGATCCAATGCATACTTTTAAGAATATTGGTTACTCTCTCTTAAAACATCTCATTGGATCAAAGGAATATATTGAGGTATCTAGAAAGGATTCGAGGACACAAATATCTAAATTAGCCTTATGGCCCATCATAGAGTGGTAAACTAACATTGAGTATAATCCAACTCTATGGCTTCTAATCCAACACAAAATCTTGAAGAAAAACAAGAAATTACACCTCATTTGTATGCCTATAGGATATGGAGGGTCAAGTTGAAACTTATATATCATAGATGATGACACTCTAGCTTCTCTTAAGACCCATGATTGGCATAATATCCTTACGGTGAAATTTCTTTTCTCATTGTTGAGAACATATGAATTGATCTCTCATGCAATTCTAGGTATGTACATTAAATGTGTACAACATGTTTTTCCTCTTTCCATTAATGGTTGCCTAACAGAAAACATATGAGACATTGCTTAGCACTAAGTAAGTAGAGTAGGTATAATTTCAAAATCTCTCTCTAATGTTTTCAGACCCATGCTGCAAGGAAATATGACTTATTTATTAAATTTTCTTTTGGGTAAGT
This sequence comes from Lygodium microphyllum, assembly GCF_053477565.2. Taxonomy (NCBI): domain Eukaryota; kingdom Viridiplantae; phylum Streptophyta; class Polypodiopsida; order Schizaeales; family Lygodiaceae; genus Lygodium; species Lygodium microphyllum. Next base: position 90,215,478 of record NC_141157.1, read on the forward strand.
GGATCGCAAGAAAACAAATATATGCATGGCTCATTCCATAAAAGAGGCTTGAAACTTGTTTATTTGATGGGGAGGGATTTACCTATGCCATTGTTTGATATCCTTGTGTAGGTTATCATTCATCTGGTGAAGGAGATTGAGGTAGCGGAATTTGTCAATACTACTTGATGGATGTTTTTCATGAAAATACTAAAGAGCTACGTGTGATAAAGAAAAAGGCCTAAGGGCCCAACAATTGAGAGATGGTTGCATGAAGAGTGCATGTACTATCTTAAAGAGTATGTCTAAAACCTTGATGAAGATGCTTTGTTTATGAAGTGTAAGGAAAAGTTAGTAAAGATATCAGATGAGGTCTCAAGGAGTTTACCTTTTACGATTCATATATACAATGTGCATTAAAAGAGCATTTTAAAAACACATGTGTAGGAAAGATATCAAATGAGGTATAAGAGAGTTCACCTTCTAGCTATGGGTCATATATACAACTTGCATTCAATGGGTATTTTAAAATCCCCTATGTAATCCATTTTTTTCTATGTTAAATATTCCTACTATCATGATTTATTTGGTCAAAAACTATATCCCTTTTGTAAATCAAGAATGAAATATACTTTAAAACTTTTTTTCCTCTTATACTTATCAAAAAACAATTCAGGAGGAGCTATCCTTAAGAATTTAGTGAAGACTTATGGTCTACATTATCATCATGGAGCATATGAAATCTTAATTATCTTCTTTGTTGCCAATAAAGTATTTTCTAGCATATAATGAAAAAACATATAATGTAACATATATATCAAGAGTTATGCATCAAGAAAGTCCCTCTTTGGATTTAATAGCTCATACGTATCTAAATACTAACAAACAATTAATATAATACATTTATTTTTTGCCTTTCCATGAAGTTACTTTAATACACCACAAATTATCATATGTAACTGGTCAAAGAATATGCCTATATGCCATTTCTATATCAATTCTTCTATAAGTTTATTGTGTGCTTGAGAGGAAGTAAATAAGGATCAATAAGCGGAGAAACTCTAACATTGCAACCTAGCTCCACTTGTAAGCAGCATTAAAAAAAATTGTATATACAAAGCATACCAAGTCAAGGTAAAGAATTATATGGCATATGACTTCTTATAAAATTATGCAATTGTCACAATCAAAGTATTTTTGGCTCCCATTTCATAGGCCATGGGTTTCATTGGTTTGCCAAAGCTTGTATGATGGCCATGATAAGCTTGTATTCGGCCATACTATGAACCTACCCTACTTGAGTAGGGAATATTCCAAGAAATATCTTAAAATACATGTCCATGATTACTCCCACACTTGACAACTTGATGTAATGCAACTTGAGTTGCTATCAACTTATCTACTCTATCTAACCTAGACCCACCAAGCTCACCTTTTTGGCATCATATCACGCAGACCTCATCCAACATACAAGTTAGAACCCAATCAATGTGTTTTGGCTCGCACATGGCTTTTTCTCATAATGGGGTCTTGTAACTTAGAGCACCATGGATCTTTATTAGGATAGGAGCTTATGAGGGTGGGACAATGACCATATCCAACAATGGCATATGCAACTACAAACTCATAGGCTATTTCAAATATAAAACTTTGGCATGAACATTTTAGTTACTTGAAAATTTCTATTCCACTGTACCTATAGAAATATGATGTGATGTCTTCATTGCCTACTCTTAAGGCACCTAAAAAACACAGTTGTGAAGGCTACATGTTAGATAAAATATATTGTACTTCATTTCCAAAATATGGTTTGGTGAGAGCTTTTCCACATTGATGTTTCTCGTCCAATGTAGACATGCTCTTTTAGTGGCTAATTTTATTGTGACTTTCATTTATGATCACTCTAGGCATGCATGGTTATATGGTTTGAAAGGTAAGTTGAAAGTGTTTTTGTGCTTCGTCATTTATTAGCATATTGAAATATTGTTAAGATGTAAAGTGGATACTCTTTGTTCCTATTGAGGGAGCATATGTCTAATAAATTTAATGCATGCCTAGCTGAATGCAAGATAAAACACCAATCTATAATGCCATATACACCATAGTAAAAAAGATGGAATCGAGAGAAATAACATATCTCTCATAGAGATGGCACTATGCATGATTAATTATCAAGATTTGCCACTTCGTTTTTGGCTTGAGAATTTTTAATGTGCAACCTATGTGTTTAACAATTGTCACACTAAGGCATTGTAGTATATCACTATGTATCAAGCTAGGCACGACAAAAAACCATTCACTACCCACTTACATGATTTAGGTTTCTTGACTTATGATTTAGTACTACCACAATAGCAGAAGAAAGTGTATGATTAGACTATGAAATGCATTTTTATTGGGCGTGGAATTAAAAGCAAAGGTTATAAGTTATACCATCCACCTAGTATGCACATTTTGGTTGTTATGTGGTTATGTGCATCACTACAACAACTCTTTTAGTGACATGTATAGTGGCATATGTAGCAATGCAAAAGAAAAATGTCACTAGCATCCATCAGTACACTCTCAATGACTTGTAGTGCAACAATTGGCCTTGTAAGTTGTGAGCTACTTGGGTGTTGTAGTGTGCACAAAGTACAGAGGCAGATTTGAATCCTTTGAAGACCAAGACCCAAATGCACTCTAGGAAACCATTGATGTTGTGCATGAAAAGTTTCCTAATCCCTTGCATCTAAGGTTAATGGAACAGTGGGCTTCGAAGAGAATCAAGAAGGTAATTGCTAACAAGAGGGCCATGTTCAAAAAATATAGAGAAATAGAAAATAAGAGGAGGCCAAAGCAAGGCTTAGATCCTAAGGCAATGTCTATTACGAGACATGGTATGGAGTGGGCATACCACATATGGTAAAGAGTGGAGAGGAGCTCAAAGTCAGCTAGAGCTTGGGATCTTCAGTCCATAACAAAGGGAGAAGTGGTGAGTCAAAATCGATGATTTGACTCATACCAATTTGGGTGAGAAGGCCTTGATACATAAGAAGAAGATTTTCTAATCATCTAGTTTTCTCCTTGATTTTTAATGAGTGACTATTTGGGATTGATTTTATAAAATAATCATGATGTTTTCATTTTTTAGCGAGCATTTTTGACCAAGTGTCCATGCTTGCCAACACAAGGAACTTTTTAAGCATTGTCAAAGCATGTTCAATATATGAACACACTTGTTTGAGGAGATCATTGTCACAAAGCAGTAGTGTTGTGAAATTACGATACCAAGAATTTGTTTATTTGTTTCTTTTGTCAAACACATTAGAAATTCTTATCTATTCTAAGTTTGATTTTTCCACATTCATAGGGGTAACAACACAATGAGGTGTTGCAAGAGGGAGGGAGCAGAACAAGGAGTGATGTAGAGAGATGAAGACAACGATGAGGAGGGAGAGGGTGACAATAGTAATAGCTCTTTCAAGGACATGCTGTAAGCAATGTACATAGTATATTAGGTACTACGTCCATACGTCAAGCCGTAGTATGTGGCTTTAAAATCATGTATACATATTTCTTATATCTTTAAAACACTTTTATTAAAGAAAGGGACACTTGGCCATTTTCATTATGAACATTTAGCTATCTTAAACTATGTTATTGTGCATAGTCTTTCATAGTATGTGGATTTGATTCAAAAAACTAATGTATAATGAGTATACAAGAAGGGGAAAAAAAAAACAAAGAGCTTTTAGTTGGCAAACTCTAGTTGGAGACACAAGCTTGCAACCTATACGTCCCTACTTTTCTTTGTTTGCATAGACTGCCTTTATTTTTGAGTGAGATGATATGTGAAATTTGCACATGTATCGGATCTAAATGACCATTTAGCATACTGGGAAATTTGCAATCGGAGTCCATTAAAAATGCATGGAAAGTCATGCTTATTCTTTGTTCAATAAACATGATTTCAAACATAGGTCTTTGGATGCATTGCCAATCAAAATAGTAGATGTGCTCGTAACTTCTTTTTTAGTTCAAGAAATGCATCAATATTGTCATTTGTGGGCATAACCCCTTGGAGTATCTATGTGTGTAGTTTGGTATATAAAGGCCTTTGAACTAATAAAAAAGCTTATCAAATAGGAATTGAGACAAGACATCTAGGCCCTAGATACAAGCTAGAAATCAAAACCATCTCTTGTTGGTTCATAGCTTATCAATGGGATAAGAATATTCTTTTTTTTTTAGTAGTAGGAAGCTTTAAGTATGTATTAAAAGGAAAATTTACAAGATATGTAGAAGTTCAGGCTCCATTACAGGGGAGCAACCTGGATAAAAAAAGACCATATCTTTATCATTGAACAAGTCCGAAAAAGCATGAGCTAGCTTTTCTTCTATTTTCCTAAACTTAGTTCTATTACTACAATCCCTAGAGAAGGTGTCTTCTCTTCATTCTTCATGATTCTACTCTGCAGTCTTTTTTTTTATTTCTGCAAGCATGGATGCCACCTCCATCTCCTGATCTTCTTTCTTGATGTCTTCACATTGTTGAATGATCTTCTTTGCATCATTTTCATCCTGCAAAAACAAATCAGACTTAAAACCCCAGAGAGGATCAGCAAATTGCTTTTCAAATACCATTTTATTCCTGCATATCCATATGTTCCATAAATAGCGGCTTCTCAACCAATTCCAAAGACAGGGGGGTAAACCATAAATTTCCCCTAACAATAATTCTTTCCAAGTGATCTTAGTGGGGTGCCACTCCAAGATTAAAACGTGTAGTAAACAAAATATATTTGTATTCTGAGAGCAATTAAGAAACAAATGAGGGATAGATTCTACCTGGATACCACACCTTTGGCATATTCCATTTCCTATGCAAACTTTCAGAGCCCTCTCATTGGTCCAAAGGCCTTTCACCGTGATCAACCACATTAGACAAGAAATTTTAGGCTGAATAGAGGCAGACCACAAATTGTTGAATCTGTAGTTCCATTGATCTATATTCCAATTAATATGCCATCTAGCATTAAGTTTGTAGCACAGTTGAGCATTGTTTATCTTAAGATCAGGCAGTGTAAGTAGTGACTTGTCTCCTTGCAAACACACCCCTATATGGTTGAATTGTTGGTTAAGATTTATTCCTTTTGCTCTATGTTGGTCCCATAACATTTTCCTTCCCCTTAAAAAATCAATTTCATGTTGTTTAAGGTTAAACAGTTCACCCATCTTTTCCTCTTGAATCCAGTTTTTTTCTTTATAGTCCCATATGTCACCCCAAGTTTTAATCCCCTTTTTATAAAGTTTGTAGGCCAGATTTGCCTCTTGTTCTTCTATTGCTCCATGAAAAAAGGTGAACCAGATAGAATCTCTGGAGCTCCAAGGGAGTGTGAGATTGATTTGGGAAGAAGGCCTAAGGAGACCCTTGTATTTGAACCAGTCTTCCCAAATTCCTTTGGCTAGTTGAGAACAGTTTTTGGTTTTTATATTAACAGGGCTTATTGCTACTATTAGAGGATCAAGTCCCTTCCACTTGGAGCAAATTGACACTTGGAAATGTTTGGTTGCAGCATGCAGAAGGTTTATCCAATCTTCCTCCTCTCTGTTCAGGCTTCTTGCAATTCACTTAGCTGCTAGCTTTTTAGCTAGGCTATGAAGATTAGGAAGACCTACCCCTCCCAACTTTTTGGATGTTGTACATATCTTCCAACACACTTTGGGTACCTTGAATTTATCCCCATCCCCACTCCATAAGAAATTTATGCCCAACCTCTCAAGTTGTTTCATCCCTGTCTTTGAGGGTTTCCAGCATGCTAGAAAATATATTGTTGAAGGGATAATAATGTGTTTCAGCACAAGCACTCTTCCTGGCATATTGAGCTGATAGCCCTTCCATTTCTCAAATTTTTTGCTTATTTTATCTATCACCCAGCCCACCTTTGCTTCATAGTCACATCAAAGCCCATAGGAATACCTAGCAACCTGAAAACTTTACCAGATTCTATTTCTTTGCAACAAGCTTCTATCAACCACCTGGGAGAGGGACTTATCAGGGTTTTAATTCTTGTCTTTTGAGGATTTATGACTGACCCTGAAGCTCTACAGAAAATTTGTAGGCATTCCCAAAATGCAACAAGGGAAACATGATCATTGTTGACTGTGCTGTTTGTATCATCATCAAACTGATTAAGTACCATATCCTTTTTATTTGGAAGTTTGATTCCTTGAATATTCCCTTTATCAACTCCATCTTGTATTAACCACCCTAGAGAGTCTGCAGCAATGGCAAACAGGAGTGGAGCGAGGGGGCAGCCTTGCCTAATGGATCTTCTAAGAGGAAAATAGTCTGTCATTTATCCAGTGACTGCAATCCTTGTGGATGGATTGCCAAACAGGGTGCTAACAAATTTAATAAACCTTTTATCAAGTCCCATATCTTGAAGGGACTATAGTATGAAATCCCATTCTAACCTATCATATGCCTTATCAAAATCAATTTTGAAGAAGACAAAATCCTGGTTTTCTTTCTAAGCATGCTCAATGCCTTCCCAAAGGGCAATGATAGCATCAAGTATAAATCTTCCTTTTATAAAACCTTTTTGTTCCTTTCTGATCCACTTATCCAGATGGTTTCATAATCTTCTAGCTAGAGTGTTAGGAAATGGAAAGAGCCAAGTGCTTGACGGTCTGCCCAATGAATTCTTTAAAGACTTCCTTATTCATCCTTTACTAAAAGTCTGGAGAGAGTCTCTCAAGTATGGGGCTTTGCTACATATTATAAATGAAGGAGTAGTAAAACTAATACATAAAAGAGATGAGAATAAGAATATCCTTTATGAACCTCTACATAATCATCTTTTCCATGTACCCTCAAGTTGTGAGTTGGAAAGAGATGCTTATTGGTGAAGCTAGCAAAATCCTGGGACTCGGGAGCCTCGGACTCTGAATCAGCGCGACTGACAACCCGACGAGTTCTAAAAGCTGGATGCATGTGACCCAATTGCGATGCTGTCCGCAGATATAATTGGTGGAGCAGTCGAAACCAATATATACAATTGTGCCTCTTGCGAAAAGCAACAGTAACCCCAGGCTGTCGTGACTCCGGGTCTACCGATTGTCGGAGCAACAAATCAGTGCTGGCGAAAAACCTGTCTTCTCTCACGGCTTAGTCGACGGAAACGTTCGAAGGATGAATTCCAAGGGTGATTCTTTATTTCAAGAGATGGCATAAAAGCCAGGTCGTTTAGAACACTTGAAGTTTGACTTTCAATGAGTGTTTATAACAATGGTTTCTCAAATATAGATACATATATAAATATATATATAAACCTTCAGCCTGCTGGCCCCCTCCCAGGCTATCATTGATATATATGAGCCATGAATCATGACTCGTGATCACATGATATACAATGAACTTGCTGCATGTATGCACAATGCATGCAAGTGGAAGTTACCGCTTATAATAATAGCACGCAGTGGCGAATTTTGTATATTATTCCAGACATACACATGATTATGCTACTCAATACGCACATGCGTCATGCACGTTGCACATCCTTCGATCAATTTGTATAATTATCTTATATTGCTTATTGCACGGATTGAAGTTAATCGGATTATTCTTTAAACACGAAAGCAATCGATTAACCTTACTTTTGAAAAAAAGGAATGAAGATACCCACGGGCTTTCGAAACCGGCTCGCTTTAGGAAATCCTGGAATCCGGAATGTACATACTCAATGGGGTGTTTAATCATTGGAAATCCTGGAATCCGAAATGTACATAGTCAACGCGTTGCTTAATAATTGGAAAATGATAATAATAGTAACGTGACGTTCTGCTGAATCTCATGACCAAATTTTCTTAATTTTCATGACCAAATTAGTAAATCATGATATGCTCATCTTTACCGGCTCTGTCTCTCTCGCTCTCTCTCGCTCAGACAGTATGTATATATACACGCTGTAGCTGCCTATACAAGCGTGTTACACTTGTGTGTTGTTGATGCACTAGTCCACTTTGCACCATAAACCAGCTGGTGGAGTCGAAAGCAAGCTTGTAAAGTCCCCGTTAGTGCAATTCAGTATCGTATGATTCTGACAAGAGATAAGTCACGTATTGTTAGGTTGCATGAGACAGATAGTTATGACCATGTTGGACTGTGCATGCGTGCAGGGTCAAGACCGGCGGAGGAAGAAGAAGAAGAAGGGGAGGAGGAGGAGGAGGAGGAGGAGCAGTATAAGGGTAGGGTGATGGCGCTGCATCAGACACCCGTGGACGTGATCGGGGGCGGCGGTGGGTCCTCCTTTTCCTATGAGCAGAGCAGGACGGGGAAGATCTTGAGGAAGATCGGGGTGTGGGCAGGCGAGTCGCAGCTGCGAGGCATCCGGATCTGGATGACGGGCTCCGACAGCCCCGTCACCTACGGCACCGACTCGGGCTCTTACCAGGAGTACGAATTCGCGGATGGCGAGCGCATCACCGGTTTGTCTTTGTGGGGCAATGGTGCAGGTAAACAGCAATATTAAATCATGAGGAGGTAGTACCAGTAGCACTAGATATAGCGCTAGTAATCGTCATCGTCATCGTCACATTAGTAGTAGCAGTACTTGCTGTCAGGAGTACTACTAGCAATACCAGCAGTAAAATATTATTATTTTGGAAACAGGCTTTCTCATTTAGACATACATCTACCTACATACACATGAATATGCACACATACATATATGTCGGTATATACATGTGTGTGTACATATATAGGTAGGCATACATCCATGCATGTATTCATGTATGTAGGTATGTCATATACTTCAGTTCTTTATAATAACAATTGTGTAACTTTTCAGGGTTCTTTATAATAACAATTGTGTAACTTTTCAGGGACACGTTGTGGAGGCATTAGGTTTTCCACCACGAGTGGACACACGTTTTTCCATCACATGACATCTTGGGGCTTAAAGCAAGAGTACCCAATTGATGTGGCATCCGGTCTTTGTGTTGGTATTGTAGGAAGAGCTCAAGATGAGATCGATAGCTTGGGGTTCTATTTTCTAAAGTCCATAGCATCTGCTCGCATGATTAATGTAAGCTACCCTACCATCGACTTAGAGACAATTGGAATTGTTCTTGACACGCTTGAATCATACAATGACTCCAACAATTCAGGTGCCTAACATAACTATATTTTAAAATTTTATGGTTGAATGTTCAAAGTAAAAACCATGCATGCATATATAGTGACTCAAATAGTGTAACTATAGACTAGTTAACTAACCATGTCACTTGCTAGTAGGTATCTATAAGGGATGCTACTTGTGATGACTCTATGTTGAATATCCTTATTATCTATTTAAGCTTGTTGGTGAGCAGGGTAGATCCTACTAGTGGAAGGACACATGTTGTCAATTTAGTTACCATGTTTCAATTACATGTTGTGAATATATGATTCAAGGCCTTTAGATGCGCCATCTATTTGAAACTATGTAGTTCTAAATACTGTAGCTATAAGTATGTAATCATAAATATGGGCTTAAATATTCTAAGTACATGATTAATTCGGGCTTAAAAAACTTAAATTGGTTGCATGTATATTTCTAAACCAACATCGTTGTGTATGCACAATTCATAACATGTACAGGATCTGTTTCAAAGAATTGGACTTTCTCTGGTAGTCGAGCAGTCAAGTTTCATCATCATGGACCCTCACTGCGGGCATAGAGGCGCATACCAAAGTGAGTGTCAAGGCAGGGATCCCCAACGTTGCAGATGTTCATGGAGAGTTTGGATGGAAAGTTAGTGCCATAGGAAGCCACACAACCACCACGGAGGAGACTCGAACCCTCACTTGGAACCAATCTGGAGTCCTTCAACCCGGGCAATGGATCTCCATACAAGCTACCACTCGAAGAGGAAACATCACAGTACCCTACAAGGCGACCATGGAGATCACCCTCCAATCCGGCGAAGTCTTTCAATATCAAATCTCCTCAAAGTATTCTGGCTTGGATTATACTGGTGTCCAAATAACTAGTACTGGAAGTAGAAAATGAGATCATCTTGATGAAAAAGCTATTGATATAGATGTAGTTACTCCCAATGGTAACAAGGTTTATGATGTGACTAAACAAGATGATAAAGAAGTGCAGGAGTGCAAACTCATCTATAGCAACTAAGTAGTCTAACTGTGGTTGCTCCAATAATTGGATTTGGTTCCCAAGTAGGCAAATAACATCCTCTTTGTTAGATGTTTACTTTTTTGTGCATCTACATCTTAAAGGAAGGATGAGATTAAGTTCTTATTTAGCTTTGAGGTTTGCTAGATAGATACCTACAATCTCACCTATGGTCCTAAATAAGTTTATAGAGTATTGTGGACCAACCCTCATTATGTAAGCATTGCTCATTCACTTCTCATTAAATGATACATCCCAACTTGATCTACTTTTATTGTATGGATTCTTTTGTGGTGTATAGTAAAATATCCTAATCATAAATGTGATCGAGGTGAGTTAAAGTTCTAGTATTCACATATACACATTAGTTCTAAGAATGTATGAAGAAAATAAATGCAACTTAATTAGACAGATTATCAAGAGATTGTGGAACTAATGAACTTTTACATTCCCTTTTGAAAAAAATGTGTTTCTATGGAATGTGATTGTACTAGACACTTTCAATGGGAATTTGTGCTGAAAGATCTATACTGGATTCCACTAGAACTTATCCTATTTCTACTCCAAGGTGGAAAAATTTTAATGCTCTCTAGCCCACAACTACTTTTCAAAACTAGAAAACTTATTGCTTGATGCAAAGTATATGCTCTCTCTCTCTCTCTCTCTCTCTCTCTCTCTCTCTCTCTTTGCTACGCAAAGGACTTCTAGAGCTAAGTGAAGAATACTTGCATTCATCATATCCTCAACCACACAAGATGTTAGTTCATGCCCTAAGGAAGTACTAATAGGTTATCAATCCAAACATGAAAATTACACAATGCTAAGTAGTAGAACTTGAAAATACATAACTTAAGATGTAAATTTAGGCCCTAAGGAAGTATTGATAGGTTACCGATAATCGAGACAAGCAAGTTACACAAGGTCAAGTAGTAGAACTTGGTAACTCATAACAACAAAATGAAAGCATAGATTCACTCTCCAGATGTACTTCTATAGACAAGTTGATTTTCAGGCGACTCTCATGTGATTCTAAGTGTATCCCGGGATGTGCCCATTAATGTGAATTCAAATATAAAGATCAACTTTTGAATTATAGTATCAAAACAAATGTTTAAAGGTAAAGAAAATAATACTTACACATCAACATGTTATATATTTTCTATAAATGCATGTAAGTCTTACAATGTAAAGAATGGTCTATATAATGAATTGATGTGCAATGAAAATTGAAATGCCAATATTTCTTTCATGAAAAAATGAATGATTCTATATTGAAGTGTAGTATTTGAGTTTCTTTGAGTATCTAAAGGAGTGGAAGCATGGGTTAGCCTTGTTCTATCTTTTGAATGCTGCATTGCATTGGGGGAAAACATGGAAAAATATATTTACATATCACATGGCTGGCTTTTGATTAAGACTATTTGAGCATGCTAGGATATGACATTACATATGCGTGAAGTATGGTATCAAAGAAGAACTCCTAGATGCATAGTATATGTCTGCTAAATTATTGACCTACATTGAGCAAAAAATGTTCCTTTGCTATAGGTTAGTCGAGCAGCTATTTTTGGGAAAAGTTTGTGTAAGAAAATAATAAATCTCCTAGATCAAGAAAATGAAAAGAGATGACTATGTTTTTTTGTTCTTTATTTCTTAAGATGATGCATCCTGGGGTGAATTGATGGGCTGTAGCATACCTGGAGGGCCATAACATTCAGTTTGGGGGTGCCCTCAGTATGTGTAAAACAAGGTAAACTAGTAACCTATTTACGGGAAGTTCCCTGTGCTTGGAGTTGAGATCGAAAAACTGTTGTGAAACTTATGTCTACAAATGCATTAGTTAGATAAACTATTTCATGTCATCCAAACACTCCTAGCCGCGAGGCCATGAGGGTTATTTGGTGTGTATCGGCGGAGCTGGGCTAGAGCCAAGGCTAGAGCCAACTAGAGCGAATAGAGCCAATGTCAAGCCCATTTTTTGTCTCGGCAGCCTAATATGTATGCTTTGAATTTGGTTGGTCCATTTGAATAAGGTGAATATTTTTATTCCATGGTAAATGTTGATGTTAACATGCTCATAGTGTACAATATGTTGGACCATTTTAACAACTCCATGGATTAAACCTAGTAATAAATCTCAAAAATGGATGGCATTTTGAAACATCGTCGATGTTACTCCTTTCAATCAATCTCAAGTATTGATTTTTAGTTTCATTTCTCCACATGAAAAGTCTTGCTGAGCCAAAATATTACTTAGTTTCTGTAAAAAGAAAACTAAATGAAAAATGAAAATATCATATTTCAGCTGCATCATCAATTACCTTAACATAATATTGTTTGGTATGTTCTCTCAAACTTTACTAAAAAAGTAAGCTTGATTTTACCTTCTCAAATGTAGCCTTTGGTATCTTCAGTCTTTTGTGTTGAATCTGTCCATTTGGTTTCCATGCCTAAAATTAAATTAACATTTCTCCATACCTCTGAGTCTACCTAGTTCTCCATTCAATACTTATTTCAACAATCATGATAAAACTTTGCATCAGTCATACATTTTTTTTTAAACATGTTATCCAATAATATGTGAAAATCTTGGTATTTTGGTAATGTCCTATCCACCTCAACATTTGCATGAGCAACAACGAGCCGAATGGGATAGATAGTGGTGTTATTTGGATACAACATGACACATTCTCCATGTTGCATATTAATACATGGCTTGAATTCCTCCTTTGGTTTCAAGGAACATGGCTTAAAATAGTGTTCATTCCATTCTTCAAATCCTAACCATTCTTCCTCTTTTATCTCTCTATTTTTTGACTCAATACTAAAATCATGTATTTAACATGTCCTTGGCAAAATTTCTATATACAATGCGAAATCTTGCCTTATTTGAGAATCCACCCTCACGATCTCTTCAATCTCATTGTCCCAATAGTTAATGACATGTTTAAAGTACAAAGGGATATCATCACCCTTTCTTATGCTATCCCAAAACCTCATATGAGCCTTTATCCCACAGAAAAATAGCTCATGATCTTTAAGAGAATGAGCCATTGGCAACAAGTTGGGGCATCCATTTGGGAGTGGTCTAATTACGAAGGTTCTCCTTATTCCATAACTTTATATCCCCCTCCTTGGGCATCAAATTTATTGTTTCTAATGCACTTTCTATTGCATGATTGGATTATTTTCATGCATTAAAAAATGTAAATGGAGCATCTTTGCGTGGCCAGCAAGGGCATCATGTCTATCACAAAGATATCCATCAACACAATTTTAAAGATAGGGACTTACATGAGTAAAAGAAAAGCTAAGTATTTCCATCAAGTGTGGGAATGTATACATGGATGGGACTAATAATGTAGGTGTTTGTAGTATTTCCATGAAGTATGGAAATGTATGCACTATTTCTACTCTCAATCCTTCTGAATATCGGCCAAACATTGCATCTATATCATCATGTGTATGACCCATCATCAAAAACCCAAGATGCCTTCTCTTGAAAATCCCCTTTGAAACAAGAAGTGAGAGATATGTAGACAACATATCAATTCTTATTCTTTGATACATAATTTTTCATTTGCAATAATAAATTTACAGAAAGCTTTCGAAATGGGTCCTCGCTATTTGAGAAAGTACTACTTGATTGTTGATCTTTATTGACACCAAGTACCATTGGTATTAACAATGGGACTTGCCTAGTTGACCTATAACCATTGATATAGGATGTATCATTATAAGAATTTTTTCTAGATGGTTTATAGTTGGCCTTTGCCACCATGAGACATATGGTAATCTAGAGCATTCTATACTTAATAGCATGAAATACATAATTATTACTCTCAGGGAGTTCACTATATATGTTCTCTATATAATGTGCATTCACGGCCTATTTATAAATATCCTAATCTGTGAATTTTTCTTGAATAAAACACAACCCTTTTCTATTCAATATGTAAGTAACGTTTCTTTATATGACACCCTTTTGTATGTAAAAAATGTATAAAATTGGTGTTTTAAAAACCCCTTATTTTGAACTCATGTTATATATACATATATTCATGAGTGACCCCCCCCCTCTAGTTATTACTCCTTGGAGGACTATTGGTTGCTAGATCTCCAAGATCATGTTTACTATCTCCCTCTATGAAAACAAATTGCAAGAGACCTAATTTTGAGATTACAATTCACAAATCACTCAACACAAAGTGCATGTAATGACCTTCTCCATGATTACGAGTGATTGCTCTAATAACTAATACTTGGAGTTGTTGAGAATCAAGTTGAGTGGTATTGACACAAACTCTACTTAGTACACCTATAGCTAGTTTTTACTAGTCATGTATGGCACAATAATCAGTCAGTCAAGTAAGCGGTGTCTAGTCACTTAGTGACCTACTATCATACATTGTATACATGACTTAGACTTTAGTATTTAGTGTGTAATTACAATGAATGACTAATGTAGAGAGAGTAGATTGCTCTCTATTCATGGCTCCAATCTTTGTCTGTCTCTTTCCCTCTCTTTGCATATAATGGTATCAGAGCAAGGTTTTGTGGGCGCTATATGGAGTGTAAAGCTCCAAATTGGATTTGACTTTGAGCATGTGAAGAAATAGATTGAAGGATTGACAACCATAGCCTCAGTCTGCAAGGGATATACTTGAAGTCTCTCTCCTCTAGAGTTGTTAGATCTTATTGAGGTTTCAAGAGGGTTTCCTATGCAAGCATTAGTGCTCAACATGGGCACCAAACCCTACACAATTGTTACATTGTTTGCACCTATTTTTTCAAGCTTCTAGAATTGATGGATAGCAAGTATTTAATGCTTCTTGACACTTGATACACTAGTCACCACCTCGAGAAAGGCATTGGTCAGTCTCGAAGCATTGGTATCTTAGTTTGGAGCTCCATATTGAGTGGTTTTTCTTATCATTGAATGTATGTTGCAGACAAGCTGGTATCTTACACACATGGACAACATATAGCTCACTGTTTAAAGATTATCTTGTGTTAATGTCCATTGATATCCGAATGATGCTTCGTTGTTCTAGGATGCTACCTGAGATGCTTTGAGCATCGACTACTTAGTTTGGAGGTGTTTTATTGCTGGTATAATAGATCCATTCACTATTACTGATAGGGTGAAGACTCTTCTTCATGTATACATGTTAAACATGCAATTAGTGATGCTCATATGCACATGTTTTGACTCTGAGATGTTATGGAAAATATTTCAGATATTCTGAGGTTCATTGCATGTTAGCATAGGTTTTATGCATCTACTAATGTCTGTATAGACGTGTTTTGATATTGGGATATTGTGGTGATGTCCTAGATGTTTTGTGCTAATTTGGGCCTATTTCGAGCTCAATTGAACTATCATCTTGCTATTATAGTACATGTTACAGCCAACACTCATCTGGATATTGATTGAGTACATCAAGTGGATGTGTTGAATTTTTGGGTATCATGTATATGTATAGAGATGTTTATGGGAGTTTTTAGCATGTAGATCTAAACTATGTTTGCTATTTAGAGGCTTGGTTACACTACCATTGATTGTGGTAAATACACTTGATTTTTGTCTTGACTAGTGGATAATATTTGTCACTACAACTGGTAAACTATAATAAGACATGGATATGTCAATGATGCGCCAATTAAATAATGGCAAAGAGAAGATATTGAAAGATGTTCTTGGGCCACTAACTTTTGGTTATGAATCACATTGTAGTGATAGTCTTGATAGGAAACGTGGTATACCGTCTATTAATACTACACGTGGAGTTGGGAAAACTAGGTATGTACTGCCTCATGAGAGGGAGTCACATAGTGCACTATAGCTAAGAAGGTCAAAGAGAGTTGGAAAGCTTGTTGATAGACTGACTTATAGTGGGAATTCAGCTAGACACTTTATTTACACGACCAAAGTGATGGGTCACAAAGAGCCTACAAAGTTGAGTGAAGCAATTGCTTATGAGAGCTTTGTGTAGACATTGATGGGGAATATGCAGCATTGGATAAAAATGCCAATTGGGATTTTATGAAATTGCATGCAGGTAAAACACCCATTGAATGTAAATTTGTTTACAAAGTGAAATGCGAAGCAAATTGATATTAGGAGAGATACAAAGCACTATTCGTTACTAAAGGTTATGTGCGGAAGTATGGTCTTAATTATGAGGAAACTTTCAACCTAATTACAAAATTAATGGCAACTTTGAGAATTTTCATTGCTTTGGCAACGTCCAAGAGATGGAAGCTTTGGTAGATGGATATCAAAAATACATTTGTGAATGGAGATTTGATTGAGGAAGTTTATATGGAATATCTTAAGGGTTATTTATAACTTGATTATCTGAATCATGTGTGTAGGCTGATGAGTGTACTTTATCGGTTAAATTAGGCACCAAGAGCATGGAACACTTGAATCAACTTGTATTTATAGCAACTTGGATTTGAAATGAAAAATGTATATCATAGTCTATTCACTAAGTAGACAAAGATAGGTAATATATTCTTGGTTATTTATGTAGATGGCTCGATCATTATTGGAGATAATGACAATGGTATTGCTAAAATTAAATCCATGTTACGGGTTGAGTTTAAAGTGAAAGACTTGGGAGATATGAAATATTTTCTGGGCTTTAAGGTAGTCACTACACCTCAAGGAATTCGATTGCTATAGAAATAGTATGCGTAGGATATACTCATGAAGTATGAAATGATGGATTGTAAGCCCGTGAAAATATCTCTAGATCAAAATGTAAAGCTTGAAGTTGATATTAGTAGTAAGATAGAGAATATTACAATGTACATGAAAATAATGGAAAACCTAATCTATTTTACCATTGCTCATCTTGATCTCACTTATACAGTGGGGTTGATCAAAGGGTAGCTAATATTTCTACCAAATCACTTGGTAGAGATAGGGTTTTTTACTTCAAATAGCTACTTGGAGTACATTAGTTGACTTGAGCTTGAGGTGCAATGTTGAGAATCAAGTGTGTTGGTATTGACACCAATTCTACTTAGTACAGTTGTAGCTAGCTATTACCAGTCATGTATGGCATAATAATGAGTGAGTTAGCAGGTAAAAGGTGTTTGTTTAGCTAGTGAGCTACTTTAATACATTGTATGTATGACTTAGAATTTAGTACTTAGTGTCTTAGAATGAATGAATAATATAGAGAGAGTACACCACTCTTTGTTCATGGCTCCCAACTTTATTTATCTCTTCCCCTCTCTTTGAACAAGAGTTTCCATACTGAGTCTAACTCTTTTGGAACTTGAGTGAATCTAGGAATTGTAGTCTTCCTAAGGTCCATCTTGCCATTGATAATGCAAATATACTTCTCAAGTTAAGCCTTAGAGTATTTATGCCATGTGTAGTGATGATTCCTACAATTAGTTGTTATTTCATATGTAGTTGTCTATTTATAGAAATTCTCTGCCTCTCCTACATATCCTTTGTGGCCTCTAGTTTCGATCTTAAAAATCTACAATTAGTGCATTTAGAAAATTGGCAAGGCTTGCTGAATGCCACATGTTCATACTCTTTATTCCAAATTCTATTGAATATGCACTTTGATATTTTCTCTTTGTAACCTTCTTTTGTAG
Source organism: Lygodium microphyllum (assembly GCF_053477565.2). Taxonomy (NCBI): domain Eukaryota; kingdom Viridiplantae; phylum Streptophyta; class Polypodiopsida; order Schizaeales; family Lygodiaceae; genus Lygodium; species Lygodium microphyllum. Next base: position 90,233,240 of record NC_141157.1, read on the forward strand.
TGACAAGTTCACCTCGCATAACATATCAACTTGCTTATATGTGTTGGGAGTAAGCAATTGAATCTACTTTACTTCATCAAGCAATATCCTACTTATATTTGGCATATGTTATCCATTACTTAATTCAAAAAAGTCTACTAGGATTGATCTTGCAATTTCCATATATGCTCGATTTCTATCAAGTCTCTATGTATTTTCATGGTCATAAAACCTTGCTCCATTCTTGAATTTTCTTTACAATAAAAGTTTTTTTTGGGAACTCCATGCATCGAAAACCATGCCTTGTAACATAGCATGGAACCGTCCATTTTGAAATCATACTTGATCTTCCTATAGTGTCATGGTGCCAATCAATGGATACTATGACATACATATAATTAATTCAAGATTCAAATATTTGACCCCAAAATTATTTATGTAATTGTATCACAATGTCACAATTTTCATGTAGGCAACATCTATTATAGAAACACTCCATAGTAGCCACATGTTATATTGATTTGATTGTAGTGTACATGGTGTCAATTGTTGGGGCCTTGTCTTTTAGAACCCTCTTGATGAAAGTATACTTCCGTTTCTTAGAGAATGGTTTCTTAGAAGCCATATTTAGGATTTCACTAGTCGAAGTATTTGCACTTGTTTCTGTTGATTGGTCCAATGGATAACCTGATAGTGGACTACCATCCAACAAAGTCACTTGATTGATCAGTCATATAACCACATCCATGGATACTCTTGAAAATATATGAGTTCTCATGAGAGCCCTCTATGAAAGTGTGCTCAATGCTAACTCCAATAGATTTCTCTCCCAAGTAGTCAAAATATATAGCATTATCAAGGTATATGAATAAAATATACATTCATGGCATTTGCAAGCCTTCTATGAAAGTGTGCTCAATGCTAGCTCCAATATATTTCTCTCCTGAGAGAGAGAGAGAGAGAGAGAGAGAGAGAGAGAGAGAGAGAGTACAAAAAGACTCAAAAATGATAGGTGATTCATGTATATTTAGGGTTTTCCATACCTTACATTTGATAGCCACAAAACCCTAATTCCACACCTGTTAACTCTAATCAACCCCTTACACATGGTGCACATGAAGGACATGAACACACAATGGTCCCTTGATTACATAGCAAATCCCAAGTACATGAAAGATTGGAAGTGAATATAGTGTGCCTGATTTGGCATATGCTGAGCTAAGTACCATTTTAAAGAGAAATTTGATCAGTATCCCCAACATATGAATGTGAAACATGTGAATAGAAAGCATGCATGAGCATAACCTTTGATCCATGGGTAGTTTCGCGACTGAGGTTGCTTTCCCTTGGCTCTTTTGGCCTTGTCCCTCCCATGCACCCAATGCCCTCATGAGATCTTCAATCATTGCTCACATAGAAGCCTACCACATGTCTTTTTCCTTGATAATAGCCCAAAATCTAAGAAAGCTAAGAGATTGAATGATAAAAGTATCATTGGTGTGATTGCATGGTATGAGTTGAGGAGTGGCACTTGAAGAGTATGTGGATGAGAGAAGAATGTGAACTAGTGTGGTAAAAAAAGGATCTAGAAAGGTTTAATAATTAAGGGAAGAATGAGGATATATCATATGTTCTTGATTGTAGATGCCATCATGGAGGGCTTTGGACTCCCAAGCAGTTTGCCATTTTCCACTTCAAGATATTGTGGTGGTGGACAATCAGGAGCATGGACCAAGCAAGATCAATGAATGGTCAAGAGCAATGGGTGGGTGGGAGTATCAAGTGGTTTGGAGTGCCATGGTAGAAAATTAGGAGCACAGACCAAGCAGGAGCAATGCATGGTCAAGAGCAATGGGTGGGTGGGAGTATCGAGTGGTTGGGAGTGCCATGGTAGAGAATCAAGAGCACTGGGTGGGTGGGAGCATCAGGTGGTCAAGAGTGTCGAGTGGTCATCGGGAGCATCAGATGATCAAGAGTGTTGGATGATTAGTAGCGATAGATGGTCAGGAGGAGTGCAAATTTCAATTGGTTGAGAGTGTCAGATCGTCAAGAGTATTGGTTGGTGGTCGGGAGTGCCAATTGGTTGGAAGTGTCAATTACTCGAGCCGATATTTTGAGATGCCTTTTATAGGAATATGCAAAAGGTTATGCCAAGCTTTGCATATTAAGTGTCTTTCACAAAAGCCTTTTCTTTTGAAGGTACTAATGAGTTAGGGTATCATCTAGTACCTTTATTATTTGAAACTATTTTCTTTCATTTTAAGGATTTTTATGATATGATTGCAATTAGTGTCATAAAGGTCCTTATTTTTAGTTTTAAAAATATTTGTTGTCGAGAATGCAAGATTTATCCAAGAAGATAGTCAAATTATGGCCAATTTTCAAGCTCTACCACAAATTTTCAAACATTTCAATGCTAAAAGTTAGTAATGAAAAGATTGATGTACTTAAGAATAATTTCAAGATAATTAGATATTGGAATAGAGAAATAAAGGTTTATTTGGGAGGATCTAAGATAATGTTGACACAATTTCATTTTTCTTTCCTTTTTTAAACATATTTTGTCACACCTCCTGTATTATGGGCACAGCTGCTGTGTCATATCCATTTGTGGTGCATACTTCAAAAGAGAGACGAACTTTGAATAGTAAGCATCAAGGAATAAACCAAGCTGTTTCAGCTCATAGAACTCATTCATCTTCTGCGTGTGGTAGGTAGGTGGTAGATATCTTCCTTGCACAGCTCTCTTTAGCTTCTTCCAAGTAACTGACCCTTCTGAGATCCCTTGGTCTTTGCACCATTGCTTCCACCAAAGTCTTGCTGCGCCGGTAAGCTTTAGCTTGACGAGCATTGCTTGGTTGGCGGGTGCAGTACCAGCTCCTTCATAATAATCCTCCATGGACTTGATCCAGATCTCGGCATCAGTTTGGACAGCCCTTCCTTTGTTGTCAAATTCTAGTGGCTTGATTTTCTTGAGAAGAAACTTCTTCTCCTGAATCACGACCGTACTTGGTGTAGGGGTCGGACTAGGAATCTCCACTTGACGTTGTGCCTAGGCAATGAGATTCTTTATATTAAAACTTGCTAAGCCTTTCTTACATTACATTAACATGTCCAGTTCAGCTTTTAGTCAAGTGACCTAATCACTTAACTCCTTTATCAACTCTTATAGCCAAGACATTTATTGATTAAAAAAAGTCTATTCCATTCATGTGGGCATAGCCCTTTCAAGTACAATTATTTTTGGGAAGATGGAATAAGCTGATACATCAATTTGGGGAGAATAAGATTGTGTTACATTTGGGTATGGAAACTGAGTAATAGTATGGATTGGGGTCATGGATTTTTAGGAATTGATAGATCATAAGAAGCTTAGGATATCCTTTCCTTTGATACGCGTTCTTCTCATAACGTCCCAACACCTTGATTCTGTCAACAGGGATTATTTGAGTCACTTCCTCGTACACATATGTGTTCTGCTTGACCTTTCGACCGCCGACATATAGGGTTGCGTTTGCGTCAGCTTCAACAAAGATGAACAACTTCACGATCTTTACATTCGCCATCCACTTGATTCTCTTCAAGTTGGTCCGCAGGTATGCAAGTCGGTGGGCAGCTATGTAATAAATTCCTGAATCACCTCTCCATCTCCACTCCACGTACAAGGGCGAAGGATTGTAGATGCGGTCTAGTATATTCATCATATCGATCCTTTGTCGATAATCCGAAGCACGCATCGCAATCATAAACATAACCTGGAACACTAGGAATCTGTTCCATGCTTCACGACTCTGTAGGTTAGCATCGATAAGTAAGGAAATGTTCTTAACAACAACACTTGATCTATTTCTCCTCATTAAGTTTTCTTGTAAATATTAGTTCCTCGTTGGTTCGCTCTTATACCAACTGTAACGTGTCCACCTATTCACTCGTAGGACACATCTTAGTAGCCCATCGGGAAGAGAGTCCAGAAAGTGCTGCCTGGCACTCCCACGGAATGTCATGGGGTTTGCGATCTAGGTCTTCCCAAGTCTGCCACGAAGCGGAAGCATTCCGACCGTTCCCACTTAGGACCGACCTGAATCAGGGTTTTCCCAGTGGTCAAATTCCTAGAACGGTAGTTAGCATCGAACCCCAGGCGAACTACTTTATGCAGAACGTCAGGGTCAAAGCAGATTCATGCTACACTTGGTTCAAGGAGAATGGGAAACGAGAGGCATGCAAAGCTCGACCTCTCTTCTCGTAAGGCATAGTCCCATTCGGTTCCCCTAAAACAGCATAAATCGGGACTCTAGTATCCTAGATTCTAGGTCATCGTTCCTTGCTGTCAATTTCCTTCGAGAAAAGTTTTTCGGCCAACTGAGACCACCCATCCATAGGATGGACCCATGGCCACATCCACCGCACTTTCCTCAGGGTTGTTTTAGTTGTCTAATTACCTACCACATTTAGTTTGACAAACAAAAACAGCTTCCTTAATTAGCCAATTATTCACTGGTTCCTTCACATAATTTAAGCACTGACATAGAAAAACAGTGTCACACAAGTTCCTTTTTAATATTTTTATCTTATTTATCAGTATTTGGAATACATTATATAATCCAGCTCGAAGGCTAATCCATAATCCTCCTGAAGGCTAATCCATAATCCTCCCGAAGGCGATCCATAATCCGCCCTAAGGCAATCCAGCAATACTCAAGGATTTCTAATCCAAGTTTCCACCTATAGACTAGTATGCGGGCCTCGAGATCCAATCTTGAGTCACGTCGGACTCTTGTGCAAGACCTAGAGGCAAGGGCTTTACGGCCAGAGCCCCCCCTGGCACCCAAGCATCCTCCTGCTCTAAGTAGCACCCATAGAGAGACCTCTCGCGGCGGGTTCCATCCACGTACTCGGCGCGGCTAACAACCCCCTTGGATAGGGTTAGGTAGACAGTCTTGAGATCCAATCTTGAGTCATGTCGGCCTCTTGTGCAAGACCCAGAGGCAAGAGCTTTACGGCCAGAGCCCCCCCTGGCACCCAAGCATCCTCCTGCTCCAAGTAGCACCCACAGAGAGACCTCTCGCGGCGGGTTCCGTCCACGTACCCGACGTGGCTAACAACCCCCTTGGATAGGGTTAGGCAGACAGTCAGGGGTAGCTGAAGCTGCCTCTCCCTCCAAGCCTTCAACTTGAAGCATTAATTATTTTTCCAGCTTTAGTTCCTTGAGCAAAGAAGTACAAACAGTGCTCCTAACTGTACAAACACAATCAATCCAATGGTCATTTATTTGGCCAACTACTAAGGTGTGAATCCTTTTCTCCGAATGCATCTAGCATTTGATCTAGGATCAATTTGCGACTTGGCAAGATCCCTCAAGGGTTTTGTTGTTTTTTTTACCCTTTTATCCTTGGGTTAGGGTTTACACCCTATTTATTAACAAACACCTTAGATTCCTTAAACTAAGACAATAAATCCTAGGCAGCCTTGTCACCCTAACTTGATTTGTCAATTGCTTGCTAGGCAATTCGTGGCTACCCTATCTTGGCAACTCAGCCTCACAGAAGGGTGATGTAGCATGATGACTAATCATCCTCAAGATAGTTTGACTTGAACTTTAGGAGTTACCAACCTCGTCCTAAGGAGTGGAAACTCTATTTTGTGATTTAACAGTACAAAACCATGCGACGTTGCAACTTGTTGCATAGGGGTTGCATTTGACTTACGAGATCATCTCTCCCATCAAACGACGTTCCTTGGTCAAGAAATGGTCAATATGAAGGGTCTGGGAGTCCTTTTGAGCCAACCCAACCCTAACCATACTAGGCCGACAACGTTTGGCCCTAGGGTTTCTAAATCCATATGGAGGTCTAGTCTTTGGCTAATTGATCCTTCAGGGTAAAACCCTAGATCTTCTTGCATAGGCATCTAGCTAACCCTAACATTCCGTGAATGTGGGTAGGACCTTTGGGATTGAAAGTCTTGCCTTGGCATCCCAAGTGCGATACTAGGTAGAATTTTTAGCATACTAAACACTACCTGGCACATTGAGGTAATCATAATTTGAGTTACACCATTGCAAGTGAATTACTTAATCGCAAGTATGCGAGTCATAGACTTTTCCTTCTATGCAACTATAAGGTTTGCAATGACCATTTCTTTTCCTTGCCTAATCTATAAAGATTGACAATTTAGGACTAACTCGTATAGAAACCTATGTTGAGTTTCAACAAGAACTATACCGATAAAACCTTTGTCCAATGCATTGAATTCATGATTTAATATGAAGTGCATCTTTTTCTAAAAATAACTTCGATAAAGAAGTTCATGCATGACGAATGTCATAAGACTATTGTTGACTTAATCCATTTAGCGGCACTTAATCTGACTTAAAAATGTAAGCATCCTCGCATTCAACAGGTAAGTTCATGGTTTCCTTTTCATGTAGTGCAATTCTTTGGACAATATTCAATGGCTTCTAAGATTAACCTTTATACGAATCATGTCCATGGATTTAAATCATAAGTGCAACGTGCGACAAGCCCTATCCTTCTTAGCACGATCCCTCTTTTAATTTCTGCATTATACATTCAAGGGGATTGCAAATACCCTTGTTGACGGGAGTGCTAGCAATTTCAATTAATCGACATGCATTAAACTTTGTAAAATGAATGGATGAATGCATTTAGATTTTTCTAAAAACCATCATGCTTTAATGCATCCATTTCATGCGAGAAAACAATTAGAACCTAGACATGAAGACTCGCAGCGTTGTCCACACGTGAACTTGGTTTGGAGACTCCCGCGTGTGCACCTCGTGTCTTTTGTTTGGGGGCCATCGATGATGTAGACTCTTGACTCCACAAACTCGTCCTTGCCTTTATCTGATCTATGAACTCCCTCTAGGATTTGGGAAATTAGCCTCAAAATCTGTCTACTCCCTCCCTTGCGCAGAAATTATCTTTACAAGGCGTGGTTATAAAAACCTAGGAAAAGCCATGTGTACAAGGCTTATGGAAGCCTTGTTTTTTTAAGAAGCTTCTAAAGAAGCTTCTGTGTGAAACAAAATGACGTGGAGGGAGGGGAAATGATTGGAAAGGGAGAAAGATGAAGACGAAGAGGACAACGATGATGATGGTGGTGAGGATGGAGGTGGCGCAGCGTAGTGTGGCAGGCGGCGTGCTGGCGGGAGCGTGGTGGATCTCACGGCGCAGGCGGCAGCAGTAGTCGACCATCTCTTTCTTTTCCTCCCTCCCCAAGCTTCAAGGGGGAGTTTATATAGTATGTAAGGGGGGGGGGGGGGATCCACACGCGTGGAGGGAGGCATGATCTCCTCCTCAACTCCTCTCAACCCCACTTAACTCACTCCCTCTCACACTCCTCTCCCCTACCATGCATCGGCTGAGGGGGAGGGGTTTATGATAAAAAAAATTGCAAAATTTTAACCATTATCCTTTTTCCTTTCCCGTAAAGGGTGTTCTTGTATGGCCTTGTGGTCTTCAAGCCGCGGCCTCTTATGCCCCATACGAGTGAAGTTTTTTAGTGCGCGAGGATGGAGCATTTAGCCTAGGGTCCTTCTAGTTGCGGGGAGATTTATTTAAGCTACTCTTGCGCGGGGCGTGTAGTGGTCAAAATTCATTAATATTTCGTGTGGAAATATTACACAAAAATAGCTCCATTCATAGTGGGAGTGAGGCAACTCCTCCTTGCTTCAACACATGTCATTTCAGTAGTACAGAGTACATGATGTCTCAAAGCAAATACTAGTTTTCAATAAAAAGAAGCAGAGAGGGTAGAGCACAAAGGTGAAGAAAAACAAATAGGTTGAGGCTTACAAGGCTTGATCTTCATCATAGAAACATAGTGAAATCGCTGGAGAAGGGTAACGCTACAAGCAAGTGTGATCTATGATGTGTTTTTTGGTCCAAAATATAGTATTCCACTATTGTTATACTAGGCAAAACAAGGTTGAACTATTGTTCATAAGTGTGACATTGATTTGTCACCAGTGTTTTTCATGCTTTGGTTGCTACTCAACTACTTCCTGAAGGAGCAAGCTATAGCTTCGTCTACAGGTTCAAGGAGCTGTACATAGAGCTCTTCTTGTCATTGGGGAGCTTTCCTTCTGTGAAGTTGCATGACGTTTTCCTTCTATGAATTGTTGGTTAGATTAAAAAAACTCTCAATGCCCCTTGTCATAGATCTCAACTAGTAGACTCCGCTCTGGTGTTGATCCTTCACTTCTATCATTGTAGATGAAATTTCCTCTATTACCAATCACAACACACCCTACCCCCCCCCCCCCCCCCGCCCCCCCCATATTAGAGATGGTGGCCTCCCCTCCATGTGGGAGGCCAAGCGGCTTCCCATTGTCAAACTGAAGCAGGGAAAGCATGAATGATTCAAAAAAAGGAGAGACAGGAGGCAAAATAGAAAAGAGAGGAGATGGACAATAGAAGGTGATGTATGTGATTCCATTGATTGGGGTGCTATATTAAATAGCAACTAAATTGCATCATCTAGATTCTGAAACAGTACATGTATCAATCCAATTTTTGAGGCATGCAGATGCCTTCACACCAACACCGCCCTCAGTTGAATGCTGATAGAGGTTTTTATTACATTGCTTTGACCTACTACAAGTGCATTTTGAACTGCCTATATGGAATGAGCCAGTGCTCTGTTTTTTATCAATTAAGTGATGGAAGTGTTAAGAGGAAAAGGATTTGATTCTATAGCTTTATCAGTGCTCTGTTTTTTATCAATTAAGTGATGGAAGTGTTAAGAGGAAAAGGATTTGATTCTATAACTTTATAATGTTATCTTAAATAGACTTTACATTGATCACCTTGGGTCAATGAGAGAGTGGTGATCTTGAAAAGCTGAAGCAGACTTGAAATGCTTCATGTCGAAGCACCCCTTGAGTCTGCATCAATTGAACAACACTTCAACTTGCTTGAATAATGCTGATATCGATGGTTATAAACTCCCCTCCGATAGAAATATGCTAGGGGAATCCTAATGATAACTTTAGATAGCACAACGGCGACATAGGCTTTGATAGTCAATACTACATACACATGAAAAGCCAGATCTGCAAGAATCTCCAAGTCTTTTGCAAGCATCTTGGGCAGTTTTTTGTCAACTACATGCACTCTATCGACAACAGGGTCTATAAGAGGGGAGGAGTGAGATGTATTCGCCGCTTCTTCTTCATCTTCAAGGACTTGCAAGTTGGAGAGCATTGGAGGAAGGGCCTTGCAAAGAGGATAGGTTACTATAGTCTGAAGGTCCCAAGCTTGAATGGAAACAATAGCAACATCAAGCACAATGGCATGGCCTTCATCAGAGGCGCCTTCAAGAGCAACCGCATCATGTGCTCTAGAAAGGATTACAGACTAATTTGCTACTAGATCATCCAACATGTGATCGGCATAGGCAACTACCATGGCCTTGGTGAGCAACAAAGGTGTGTCTTGCAAGTGTGCAGCACAAGGAAACACAGACTGGATAGTAGCCAAAAGGCCTTGAATAATCCCCATTTCTTCGTCGTATGTATCCATTATCGCAGCACTATCGGTCACAAGATGAATAATATGACCAGATGAGGCTTCTGTATAAGTAGGCAAGAAATTGATAGAGGAGTTTGGCGGGTTTTACTGAGAAGGAGCCTGGAGACTTGCGATAGAGTCTTCTTCTTGATTTTCCTCTTTTGTATCTAATTCACCTTTTCTTGCTTGAACATCAAGTTTTCCAGGAGGGTAGGGGCCATCAACGTGGGCGTCAATAGTTACACGATCATTTGCGTACATCTTATGTAGAGCATGTCCTTCTCCATGTACTGTAGTCCCAAGGTGTTCATGGAATCTAAAGCAATTGTTGATGTAATCTCCAGGCACCCTGACTACTACATTAGAATAAGAGCCCCCCATTTCACTTTCATCAAAATGATGCTTATTGAGCATTGAGGCAGGAAGGGTAATTGTGCCTGCCAAAATATGGTTCATGGCATCTTCTTTGTCTTTTAGGGCATCGCTAGCAGGGCTCTCAAGAGTGGGGAATAAGGCCTATTTATAAATATCCTATTCATAGATAAGGATTAGCAAATGCCGAGAAAAGTTTGTAGCCAAACAAGATGACATATCTTTGCATTTTAGAAGCATGTGCTTCTATAGTGATGCACCAATATATGTACAAGCTTCTAGAAGCTATCACTACACGTGAATATAAAGATGATGCTAATGCAAATATTGCCATTCTTAATCTGTATGACAAGCATGGAATATTGCATGATGCATATGCTTTTTTTGGTAGAATTGGGTTGAAACCAACCTTTGAACTCAACTTGCATTAAAACAACTTGAGTTTAATTTTATTACTATCATAAAACAATTAATTTTACGAACAATCCTCATCATGAACAACCCTTATACTCAATAGGTAGTCCAAACATATCAAGTCCCTAATCACGATCAATGGGACTATCTTCCAAGTAGCTCAAACATGCCTCCAAATAGTCCATTCATCACCATTTTCTATCATGATGGTAATTTGAAGACACACCACACATTATATATTACAACTTCAAACTCCAAGACTTTTGTAAGCTCTTTGCAACATGTTTAATTCTAATCAATGTCAACAATTTCAAATTTCACCCAAGATATACCAGTTGTAAAAATGCAAGGGCCTTTCATAATTTGGAGCAGATCAAGAAGCACACTACCACTCTCTTTCATATAGTCATCTCTCTCTTTCCAACATATTTAGTCATTCATTCAAAAGGTAAAGGAAGAAAATTAGTTGCGGCACAGGCACAAAATAATGTAGCAAGTGTAGCTAGAATTGGTAGTGTGATGCATTTTATATCCACACAGATCCAGCCATTAGTGCAAAACTTGCAACCACCTATGCTGGTTAACTACAATTACACCTATATGGTTTTGCCTTTATAAAACTCTAACTTGCCAATTCTAGCTGCCCCCCTACTACCTAGACATGCTAGCACTAGATTGGTGATAAGTAAAGCCTACTTTGAGACCACCTACAACTTGCATACCACATGAATGCCTAAAACTTTATCAGTACTTGCAAGGAACCAAATGTAACCAATGCTTCCTAACCTATAAATGCATTCATTCAAAAGACTTATACCCTTGGAAAATCCCATAAACTAAGTCTTTAGAGATGTCTGAAGGCAACTCAAACTTGGTAATAGATGCAATTTTTAATCGATTGCTTGGAATTCACTTTGAAGCCCACTAAATGTTTTATGTATCATAGGCATCTTTGCTTTGTGTTCTCCAACTAGCCAAACATTTTAATAGTATCTTGAATTTTTATGACAAAAGCCTAAGCTCCACAACATTGCTCACCATGTGTAACCTATTCGTACACTTTTTCACATACAACAATCAAGATTACATTGATCCTCGAGTAAGTTACTCATGAATGTATGTGTGCATCACGTGGGTTCAAAATGAGGTATTTTTAAAATACCATTTTTATACATTTTTTACATACACAGGAGGGTGTAATATAAAGGGGTTATTTATAGATTGAATAGAAAAGGGTTATATTTTATTTATGAAATTTTTACAGATAAGGATATTTATAAATAGGCCTTGAACGCACGTGATATAGAGGATATACATATAGTGACTTCCCTAAGCATTGATCTAATTGACATGTTCCATGGAATACTTGCCATAGTGTCAACCAAAGGAGAGATTATATAGCTACGTTGCTTGACTTTATATAATCTTAATCTTCATGTATTATGGTACATATCTTGGAGTCCCATTTTCCCCAAGCATTGCTTCCTACACATAGGTTTGAAATAGTATATCCTCCACTTTCTTAAAATCAATATCTGTTGAAATCACCTCTATCTCACACTATGTGAGCTTGACATTTTGTAATCCTATGGGGACTGGCAACACACTCTATGCTAGCTTTGGGGTCTTTCAATAGTGCAACATAATATCCTCTACAAGGATAATTTTCACCTGCTATTGCTATTTCTTCTAGCTAATTCACCAATCTTAACTCCCTTGCAAATTAATCTTTTTCAAGTCTTGCTTGCTACCACCATCACACTGAAGAAGCCTTCACAAGCACCACCTTTGCATAAGCCAAGTAGGATGGCATCTTGGACACGTCGCAATGGCAAGAAATATGCCTATATCATAGCATCCATTACTTAAGATAAGCAAACACAATAAAGTTGAAAGAAGCCTCGGGGAGTCCACCTTGGGTTAACCCTCTATATAACATGCACTCAAATGGTATTTTTAAAAACCCTTTTTAAAAAGTTTGTACCATTTTATATACCCCTTTTGTGAATTTTGAAGGAAATATTTATATTCCTTTTGTAAATCTAAATTTTGAGAATGAGATTCATTTTTATAACCCCTTCTATACAAATCAAATAAAAACACAATGTCACACTACTTTACGTTGAGTTTTTTCATGATAATCAGAGTTGAATATCCAAACATAATATCAATATTTTAAATGTTGTTAGAAGTTGATAGAGATTTACAACTAAACATTTATAGCTACCCAGCCACATAAGGAAACAAAAAACCCCAAAAACCAAATCTCATAATATAATACAAACTCGAGAATTTGCACAAAGGATCATGAGACCCTCATTACAATTTCCTTGTTCTTCCATTGATACACACATAAACACTACAGTGCGCAATCTTGTACACTTTTGCAACCCTATACAAGAGCCATCTACTAGAGGATAAACTCCTCTTTGGGAACCATGCACAACAACCATAAATAATCATGGCCTAAATAATGGGTGTAAGAGCCAAGATAAGATACAAGTTAATGACCTTTAGTAGTAGATACAATAAAATATACAAGTGACATATTTTAGACTAGCTCAAGACAATAAATAATATCAATTACACCTCCATGAGATTTGGAGGGGCTCTCATGTGAGTAAAAGTTTCTATATTTGAAAAGGTGAATACATCCCATATTAGAAACACCCATTACATGGATTTTCTAGACCCATGGATCTAGTTACACAACATAAAACATAGATTTTCCTTTCAAGACCAAGACCATGGCTCGGGATCAGATTTTAAAGAATTTTGTGATGATTGAGAGCCTCCCCTTCATGAAAGGGCCTCTAGAAACCAACAGATTTTTCAACTTTAGGCATAGCATCATCTCGAACTTCACCATGGAAACAAATGATAAACTAAAACCTAAAGAATCCATATGAATTTTGAAGATAGCCCCAATAAAAGCTTGTGATTGTAACCTCCAATCCATACTTGTAGTTCTTCCATGTGGTTGAAGACCCCATCTCTAGTGTACCTTCCCCATGTCAAAGGGTCCAAAAATATCTTCTCTTTCAAAGGTTTCATAAGAAACTTAATAGATATAAAAGAGAGGAGGTCTAGTCTAATGATCAAGAAAGGAGGATAAAAATGCATCACATCATGATGGTGTCCTATTAGCATACCCCATTATCAATCAAATGATGCATTTATATATATTTGATCATTGTTTGGCCATAGAAGTCCTTCACATGGCAACACGCTGCTACATTCATGCAAGGATCCCATATCACCATATGGGATAATCTCACTATTCCCCCATACATCCCTTATCAAGGATTAAACTTAAAATATTTTAAATTCCCACACCCCCATTCACACAAGGATTTATCTACATAATGCATAAACCCATAATAGTCAATATATAACCTCCTCCCTCCCCTCCTAATAGATACAACTTCATAACATGTGTAGATGGTATTGCATTCACCATGCACACACCATGTTTTTTTTAGTTTTATTTGATTATTCTCTTAAAAATGTTCCTATGCACCCAAGATCTCATTGCATCACTAGAAAATAAATTGAACATTTCATCATCTCCCAAGATCTTGATCTTGATGGTAGGACATTTTAACATAAAAACCAACACAAGATTTGACACCACATGCTAACTAGTCACACAAGCATTCTAAATTTTCATATTCTAACTTTAAAAAACTTGAGACTTTACAATATGTGCAAGAATCCTTTCTCTACTTTGCAAAAAGGAGGTTACAACATTTTACAAGCACTATGACATAAAGCTATATGTGAAAATCTCCAAGATCCACATGTCCAAAGTATATCCTGTACATTTGGACTCTATAGTATAGGAAGATCTATATGTGTACTATATAAAAGAAGCAAGCATAAGTATATTGTTTCCCATTGCTTTCATCACTATTTATCTCCATGCATAATGTTGTTGGAGAATCCCAAAAGATCAAAATGCGACAAAATTGTTCTGAAAGCAAGACAAAAGCAAATCTCTTATGTCAAGCACTCATCAACAGCACATACAAAGTATGTAGCATAACTAAAATCAAAATAAGACTAGATAGTACAAACACTATATACAATATAGTTTGGCCATGATGTAATCCCAATACATGACCTTAATACTTTAGCAAAAAAAACATACTTCAGTCAACCTAGTACCTTACCATAAGACTAGTTTGAAGAGCTCTCAAAAAACCCTTTAGTAGCAATACTTCAGCTGAAAAGAGTATGTCCTAGACTTGTGAGGTGCTAGCTTGAAGATCCATTTCCTACAGGAAAAAGGACTATAAAAAGTTTTACAAGATTATTTAGAGGAAAATACAAAGCTTGTTCCAAATTGAAATCACTTACTTTGAGCACGCACGTTGTCGTCGCGTTAAGGGTTGAAGGTCTACCATCGGGGCTTTAGTGCAAAAGAGGAGTTTAGGATTCAAGATTTAGGAAGGGAAAATAGATTGGGGTTTAATAAGATCCAGGATTTAGAAATGATTTAGGTATGGAAGAAGAGTTCACGCTTTTTCACTATGTACTTAGCATACATGAACGAAAGAAATAAGTCTATCTTGATTACATCAAATGCCCCTGGATACATACATCATATCATAAAGGATATTTTCAGATTCTCAATTCAATTATGAATATCAAATGCAAGATCTAATGGCATTTATTTCAAGTACATAGATGGATTTCAACCCTTTGGAACAAGTATATTGTTGATAGATTCAAATGCATTCAAGATTTGGGCCAAAGATACATGAAATGAATTGAAGAAGCATAAATTTAGCTTCAGCCCTATTTTAAAACAGAAAATTCCAGCCCATGATCAAGCTCAAAATGAGTGCATAAACTCAAGAAGAAGCACTCATGATCATTAATGAACAATGTCCTGAAGAAAAGAGGTCATTTCCTTCCATTACAACCACATAAATCCCATGTTTGCTCATAAAAATGGACCATAACAGTGGGCTGCCCCGTTTATGACTGGTTATTTCAGCCCATAACAGCCTGTATGCCTTCAATATCCTCACCCTTTGCTTGCCCCAAAGTCACTCAAGTACTTGGATACAAGTCGGGCTTCATTGGACCAAGAATAAGGTAGACAAAATGAGAGAAGTCGTGCATAAGAGCAAGCTGAATACTTTTTTTTCTCAGATTTCCCTCTTTTATAGACTGTTTTAGCATGCATTTTTGTCAGACCAAAGGGGCAGAGAAGTGGAGCTCTCACCATGTTTACATCTTCAGTAGTTGGGTCAGTTGATCTTCAGTTTGCATGCTCCAAATCATGCACCATAGCTCCAGTTCTCTCCAGTTTGCTTCAGACTGTGCATCCCGCATTTTGCGCCAAAAAATGCGGGCTACTCCCTGCTTAGCCCCTGGTCACTTTTTGACCTATCCTAATCACTTGCTGGTCACTTAAGTCTATTACTTCAGGTCCCATGTAAACCTAGTGGACTTTTGGCAACTTTTGGCAATTTTCTTAAGTTCTGACCATATTTTTGCACCTGAATCAATGTGATTTATCCTGAGATTGTCAATTACTTCCAGTTGACCAAGTTGTAGGTTCTCATAGACTTATTTTTCATAAATATACATGGTATAACTGAAAATTATATGCTAGATATAAAAGAACTTGTGTAACTAAGTTAGTTATTGGATAACAATGTCTAAATTTTGTATGCAATTTCCTCATATAACTTCCAGTGAAGCTCTTCTATGTTCATAAGAATCCCATGATTTATATTATGAACAGTGAACTCTTTGACAACGTGATTACTGAACACACTTGAGAAAGTCATTAAACAACTTAAAATCATTCTCATCTAGTTGATATCTTTCATTTGATGGATTGTATGTTAGATTTGCCAATGCGATCACTGACTCTATGGAAATCATGTTCAAGTCTATTAAGTCATATGTGAACATACGTGATCCCCTCACCCTTTGGTGCCAACCATGTTTAACTTCTATGCCTTGAGGTTGATCTATCAAATCAAAGCCTCGTTTACAATCCACATACCTACCTCCTACTTTTTTTCTCATATTTTGGACCCTGCCAAGGTATCACGTGCTATGAGACCCATCCATTTTATTCAAGTTTGTGGCTTATTCATGGTGATCTTATTCAAACTACTGACACTATGCAAGAGGTCTTTGAAGTCAAAGGTTCTTTATTGTCCCACCATACCTCCAATTTTACTAAAATAAAATTTAGCTGCATCTGATCCAGTGAGATGTAATGGAAACTTGAGATCTGGAAAAAGTTCATGAAACATCTTTATGAGAAGCACAAAAAAATGGCATGAAAGTTGAATATCTGTGTAGGTCTCCTTACTTATGAAGTTTGTCTTCAAGTTAAACGTGGCATGTTGATGTAGCCACAACCTCCAAATCCTGAAGAAGAAACTAACATTGGCTGCCATCACCACACGCTCCCTCAAGTTCTGATGTGGCAATAAGAAAATATCAATGCAATCAGTCACAATATGTAAATATGCCATAGTTCCTTGTATGCTTCTCACTCTCCTTTGTAATTGCCTCATACAATGTTGCACTTGTTTACTTGCAATCCTCTGGGAAGCTGCCGAATTCTAGTGGTCATCTCTTTGTGTATCTCCATCTCGTAGCTTGTGTTGATCGATGGAAAATGAGGTGTAGACTGTTGTAACATGATTGAGTGTAATCCAAACATTATCAATTGCAAGTTGTCGAATAGGGCTACCAAGTAGACCAGCAAGCTTTTTTCCACAGTGTATAAAGTCTTGATCATGTAAACCATACACATGTCCTTTCACAATTCTCCCTTTAATTAATTTCCATCCACACCAATTAATAAAGAACTGGTCCTTGTCCTTCTCAAGGTAATCTTCAAGCATAAGCTCGGGCCATCTACTGTCTCCATCTGAAGCATGCCCAATTATCGAGCCTATTGTATCCCTTAGCTTTGCATCCCACAAACATTCTACAAGACTCTCATGTGAAAATCATCACAACCCTCTCTTCTCAATAACAACCCTCTCTCTAAACACTCTCATGTGAAAATCATCGTAAGTGGAAATTTTTTTGCAATATTCACAAGTAAAATTTTCAAAGGGTTTTCCACCATACGAAATACGAAGACAATTCACATGCTTATAGCATCCATCAACCTTGATTTCAATAGACCGGTGAAGGTAACTTTTGTGTATGGCTCTGGATACCACACATTCCCTATTTTAGGGTCATGTAGCATAGATTTTATATCCGAATTACAACATTTGTAAGTTACAGATCTTTGCCATAATCCCCAACAAAGAAAATTCAACTCACATGAAGGAGAAATGCCTGAGTCACTTGTACAAGTAGAAGGTGTTTCCAAATCTGTTGGTGGTGGTGGATGCTTTGTATATAGCCATGATATGAGACTTTGACTTTACATGCTCTGTAAGGAGTGTTTGCAAGTTTGGTCTTCGAGGGCACAAGTGCAAACACTTTTGATCATACTTATATACAAGTCTTACTCTTACTTTGTCTTTATAGTCATACAAGGTTGCCTCAACAAGCTCAAAATTAGATCCTGCATGATTTCAAGCTGAAAGTTACAAAGCTAATATCCAAAGGGATTAGGGATCAGCTATAAAATGATTGCACATGCGATCGTTAAATGAAACTAAAATACAATTCTTTTCTAAACTAGCGACTACTACATTTTAAAAAAATGATTTACTCAAGGTCTCAATTTTTAGAAAAAAGTGACTTGCCTTCATGAGTGCTATTGAAAATATTCATCTCCTCTACAACAGCTAAAATCATCATCATATCATCTTTATTACTTTATTCATTGTCCTTTAAGTTATATATCACTCCAGCCTTCAACCCTCGGTTCGTTAGATACCTTCTCTGATGTGCTTGATTCTCTAATACATGGGCTCTCATGAAATTGGAAAGGCATGAGTAGGAGGATTGCCTGCTGCTTTATTCCTAATCCATAAGGAGATCTACATTCATGACACCATACTCGAACCAAAGGTCCACCAACTAGATCTTCCGTGGTAAGCTCAAACTTATCATCTCTTGGTGGATTGAGCTCCCTCAAGTTCTTGCGAGTACTCTCACATTGGGCTAGCCAACTTTCAAGTGTAGATTTTGAAAGCAACATGCTCTTGAGCTTAATTATAGCTTGCTTTGCATTCTCAACTAGATTGTGCATAGCTTTATAGCTTTCTTTGAAGCATGTAACTTCTATAGTATCACTCAAGTCCTTGCATATTCGCTTTGTGGGCCGAACCTCACCCCTAATCTTGTCTACTATGATTGAATCCCTCTTTATAGTGATAAATTTGACATTTTCTACATGCCAACATTCTTCTTATATTGGTTTTAGTGTGCAACATCCACTATTTTCATATTCATCTTCAATGATAAATTTAAACGAACCACAAATAAGCCCATCCTATATCATCTCTTGTCATATTGCATTGTATGTGGAGTCAGCTACAACTGGAACATACCCCAAAAGCACTTTCTCACTAGATTTATACTCAAAAAACTTCGTGCAAGTCTTTAAAGCCATGAGTTGTTGGTCGGCTTATATCTAGGTACATGATAGAAAAAGATATGATATTAATCAATAGCTTCTTAGGGGTAGGAAACATGCACTCACATCAAGGAGAAAATTCACAAATGACTGTATTATACAAGAATACATTCATAACAAGTAATTGTACCATGTAACACAGATATGATTTGTGGTTCCACTACTTGTTGGCACAAGCACTAATTCTTGCTCGCTGTAACAAATGTACTTTACTTTTTTATTTTGCATTTACAATAGATATCCAAGGATAAATTCATAGGTTATCTAGAAACAAGATATAATTCACCATATTAAAGCCATGTCAAAATGATACATGCCTCTATTAAAGGCATTCCAATTTTCAGCAAAAAAAAGAAAAATAGAAAAGAGATGCCCTAAGATAGTGTGAAGTGAAGTCAATAACCAGTACTATATCATGATTTACATTGTGCCACTTATTATTTATGTGGAAGTTGGCTCCATTTCCTCAAAGGGGTGCATGGCCAACTCCCCTTCATGCCAAGATACCTACAAACAAGCTCATTGATCTCTTCAAAGGAAACCCTGCTTGTTAGATCTGTATTCATCATTTTTTCTTCCAAAATTTGAGACAAGTGTCTTATCATTTGAAAGGAGGGAGTGATAGCTTTTGTTAAGTCAAAGTAGTCTAAGGCATCCTCATGGAATTGACAAATCTCCTTAGCACCCATCCCAATGCATAAACATCTGACATGGGTGTATAATAGCCCTTCATTGCTATATCTTCTAACTCGGGGGCTAGCCATTTCCTTCATGCATGATCTACTTTGTAGTGATTCAAATTTCTTGCATATATTTCATCATCATCGTGACACTCTCTAGGTGGCTCTACAAATGCCCTTCATTGCTCTAAGAAATCCTAACCCCTGCCCCAGTCTATTATTCCCACATGACACACTTCACCAACAAAATCCAAAACAATATTTCTTGGATGTAAATCTATGTGTATCCACCTCCCTTTGTGTAGCCGACACATTTCCAAAATTAAAATATGCATAACAGACAAGACACATTTGCAAAATATAGTGATTCATCGTATTTGATCACTTGCTAATTGACTATCTTCATCATGGATTCTCTTGCCCCTGCATGCATAAAAAAATCTTGTGAATCGTCCACGTGATGAAGGGAGTTGGTTCATGAATTCCCGAAACCTACCTCCGTTAAAGTAGGGTGTAATTGTCCAAAAGGACTCTCCAGCAATGGTTACAATGACACATACCAGTACTTGGTGTCTAATCTACATTATGATCTCCTTGCATTGTTATGCTTGCCTTCTATAATTCTTCCCTTTATAAAACTTTCGAGTATAGATTCTACTCGGATCAAACCCAACTACACCAATAATTTTCACTTTGAATATTGTACCATATGTACCTCTTCCCAATTCTTCTCCTTGTACTATCTCATTTTCACTCAAATATGTCATTGTATATACATCGGGCATACAAGCACAAAGACTATGAAGATCTTGTGCCTTAGATCCTGTCTTTGGAGTGGATGGGAGACTTTGCACATACGCAAAGCGCATCTTTTTCTACCAAGAAATTGCGCGATTGACACTTCTATCAAATTTGCTTTCGGCAACTCGTACTTTAGCATAAAAGCAATCCCATTTGTGTACTTTCTCACCATTAAACCCTTCCCTAAAACTAGATTTACTCTTGTTCCAAGTTTCCATAAGGTTTCCAATCATGCTAGAAATCCATCTAGTCATGGTAATATCTTTCCCAACAAGTGTCCAAGGCCTTCATTTTATGTGTGCTTTTTAGTTTTAGAAATCACATTTCACCTTAACACATCCCTTTTTCCAAGGTTCCAACAAACCTCCCTCATCTCATCATCGTCCATAGCTAAAATGGCACTAAATAGCTTGTGTTTACATATTTCAACAAACAGCTTCCTATTTGATTTACACAAATTTTCTTGTTGCATTGCTTTCACAATGGTACATACACTTGCTAAGTTTAGTAGGTACATATAAGATAACTGGAGCCTCTCTCTCTCTCTCTCTCTCTCTCTAAATTGAGAAAGCTACAATTTGCTTAGGTTAGGTGCACGACTACATGAATCATGGTGCCCTTTAGTGCCAAGCCACAAGAAAACATGACCCAAACACCATGCACAATGCACGCATAAGGAAAGCTTGTGTCTTTGTGTGCCAAGTGAGACCTCAAACATCGATACAAAGCAAAAAGTGCAAGCCTCAAGTTGTTTAGGTCAAGTTAATGATTGCGTTAATCATGGTGTCCCATTGGTGCCAAGCCACAAGGACATGGGACCCAAACACCATGCGCAATGTAGGAATAAGGAAAGCCTTGTGTCTTTGTGTGCCAAGTGAGGTCTGGGACACCGATACAAAGTGTAAAGTGTAAGCCTCAAATTGTTTAGGTCAGGTTAATGATTGCACTAGTCATGGAGCCCCGTTGGTGCCAAGCCACAAGGACGTGGGACCCAAACACCATGCACAGTGCAAGCATAAGGAAAGCCTGATTGCACTAATCATGGTGCCCTGTTGGTGCCAAGCCGCGAGGATGTGGGACTTGAATACCATGCATAGTGCAGGCATAAGGAAAGCATCGTACCTTTGTGTGCAAAGCGAGGCCTGGGACACTAACACAAATAAAAAAGTACAAGCCTCAAATTGTTTAGGTTAGGTGCATGACTACAATAATCATGGTGCCCCTTTGGTGCCAATCCATGAGGACGTGGGACCCAGACACCATGTACAGTGCCTAGGAATAAGGAAAACATTGTATCTTTGTGTGCGAAGCGAGGCCTAGGACACTGACACAAAAGAAAAAATCCAAGCGTCAAATTTTTTAGGTTAGGTGAATGACTACACTAATCATGGTGCCCCTTTGGTGCCAAGCCACAATTGCCTTGCATGTGTTTGATCATCTATATGTGGCATATATGCATGCATACACTCCATTGTCCACCCAACGGAAAACCTCTCTACCACCATAGGTACCACAAACTCCTCATGCAAAGATGCCACTACATAGTTCTGGCTCCCCTCTAGTATATTCCTCAAATGGTCTAGAACATTGTGCCTAAATACTTGCTAGCACAAGTCTCTCATGCAACACATCATCCTCCTCCCCTTGTCATTCATAGTCATAGCATCTATTTTGTCATCTATGAGGTATTTGTACCCTACAGAGGTATGTCTAAGGTACGACCTCTTACACCTGCAACCATTCCCCTTAGCATAACTAAGAGACTCCTATACATCTAGTGTACATGTGGGGGTAGTATCTCTCGTAGTAGCACCCATAAGGTTGCCACTCTAGACACTTGAGTGAAACCCGGAGTCATGGAAGAAGATGTCCTTCCAAGTGTGACAAATCCTACAAGTGACAAAAAGTGTCCACCAAATTGACAAGATAGAGACATTGCATCGGTGCCTCCACAACACCCACATGAGCCACCCTCTCTAGAACTAATACAAGAGTGAGGAGTAGCAACCCTCTCTGGAATCGACCATGGGCTCACAGCATCTACATCTCCGCAAGACCTTCTAAAACCACTCCCTCCATTCGAGGGGGTTAGTCTAGAGCTTTGACTCCACCTACTCAAGATTGAAGCATTGAAGCATGCTGAAGTAGACCTACTCAAGATTGAAGCATTGAACCATGTCTCTAAAGTGGGCCATCTAATCTAGAGACATACATGTGGCAGATAATGAGGGAAGGAGACAATTGGAAAACTCAAAATTAAATAATATTTTTTGAAAATTACCACTCTTCATGAGAGAAATTTATATTGGTGAGCCAAGTGTGGGAAAACCAACTGGATAGGATGTGCACACTACCCCCTTCTCATTGGTCCACGTCAAATCTCTCTTTCTTAGAGAAGTCATTAACTCTTAAGCTAAAGGGCCTTTTTTATGTCCATATTTCCCATAATGGCATGGGATATATCTCCCCTCCTGTTCTTCTTGGATATGGATAATCAAGGGAAATATATTCTCTTTTTTAGTAATTCAAACATGAAAGTTCTCCCACATGTTCTTGGGAGGTCCCATAAATCCCAATTGCAGTGGAGGTTTCCTAGTGGAGGATATTCATGTTGAAATTCAACTTTTCCAACTATTCTTGCAATGCCCAGATTACATCATCATCGAGTTTCCTATAACTTTGTTGTATACCACTTTCAAGTCTTTCAAACATCTTGGAAATATTTAAAACTTGCTACCTTGCATTTCCTACGATAGTATCAATCATGGTGGGCATTTGAATTGCAAGTGTGGGAATATTTCTTGACTGTTTCAACCATATTTCCAACATTATCTACTTTTCTTAGCCATTTAATTGATTGCATTCTCAAATGAATCGGGGTCTTTTATCTAGGTCCTCTCTTTGATTTCAAGTATGAGTAAAGAAATAAATATATTCTTTTTAAGAACATGCGTAGAGTCTACTCTATACCTCGTGTAGCTTCCATCTACATCTCTATAAAGTTGATAAAATTTTTAGAAACTTCCTCATTCTCTTCCTAAAAAATAACTTCAAAATTTTCCATGGACTCTCAGGAGTTTGGCTCACCACAAACTTGGTAACAAACCCAATTCTAACTTCATTTCGATTTGCCTTGGTTTCCTCATTCAAAAAATGCAACCACAGTCTTGTAGAATCATCAAATAACCAACCAATCAATCAAATCTTATCACCATCAATGTCTATATCATCCTTATAGACCATCCATTCAAATTTTTTGATAAACTTATTTGCATCCTCATTTGTAGTACTAGAAAAAGGTTCATACCTAGTCTTAGCCATGCTTCACTTTGTGTATATGTTGGTTACCAAACCTTATATTTCCCAATTGATACAATCAATGAGACATCCTCAATGGGGGCACCAATCTATGGAGGGTGAGTTGGGTGGTTGGCCTCTATCAACTAACTCCCAAGACAACACCACATAACAAAAGCTAAGAGTCTCTCTTAACAAAGTATTCGTGTTAGCACCATAGAAAAAATAACAAGTTTTCTTATATCAATTTCTTTCCATTGAGATCTTAATCTAGCCTTTTAGGAGACATAGACCCACTATGGGGACTACCACTATGGAGTTGCGAGTACGGCTATAGACAATGTAGGGTTGTGCATAGTGAACTACCTCTTTTAATTCTAGATTTCTATTCCAATGTGAAAATGCATGTATTTCAATGTATCCTTGATAAATCACTACAAAGCTTCAAGATGTGTTTGACTTCAAGAATTACAAATTTTTAGATTATGTGGCTATTAAACAAGGCCATGTGAGAAAGACTTTTCATTCCCAAGGAAACCTACAATTTTACTATTTCAATTACTGTAAATTTTTCAAATTATCCATTGAATTGAGTCTTATATTAAACCTTTGATAACAATACATCATCTTTATAGCACATCAATCCCTTGATCACAAAAAAATTCATTTCTCTTCCCTCACTAATGAGAAACCTTTGACATGAGATATACTCCATCAACAACACAAACCAAAAGAGCTTTCCTTAATATCTCTCTTGGTGAGAACAATATCTCAAATAAAAGTCGCAAACCCTCCATATCATAGTCACATAACATAAGAGTTGTAGTAGTAGATTCTATTCCAAGACTTCATCTTTGCCATATCATCATAAGCTCTAAACCAACAAAAGCCTCTATTATTAATAGGTCTTTTTTTCCATGCTACGTTATTGCACCCCCCCAAAGACATCTTGCATATTTTTCCTTATTACTAAGGTCCTGCTCTATTGCCAAGTAGAAAACATGCCATTAAATGCTTAAAAATTTCACTAGAGGTTGCAAACGTCACAACAAGACTATAAATCCTACAATAGGGCTACATTTCCTATAGCAAGAATGCACTTCAAAAACTAAGTGGCAAAAACATGTGGCAAAACATGCAAAACTATAGCAAACATGTGAAAGTTGACTCCAACTGTAATGAAGGAGACCTAACTGTCCTAACTAAGGGGAAAGAGAGAGAGAAGGACTGCAGAAGAAGAGGGAGAGGAGAGAGAAAGGCAAGAAGAAGAGAGAGAAAGAGGGAGAGAGGAAGAAGAAGAGGAAGCCATGAAAGCTTGAGAAGGTGAAAAGAGAGTTTCTTGATAATTTCTGTGATGCCTCAAAATACCCTCTTACACCTTATATACCGTCAGTGTGACTGGTATGTTCCCATGCCATATTCCCGTGATCCCCCTTCATTACAAACCATCCCGTCTCATAAAGTTTTTGTCCTAAAAAACAAGGAATGTAGTCATGGACTGTAAGAGTGTGCTGTAGGAAATCAGCCATAACTTTGTGTGGGCAACTCCGAATAGGACAATTGAGGTGTCCTTACGATGCCCATGAGATGTACTTTCAGCCCATGTGGCTGGGGTGGGGCTGCAATCAGGTCAGGACCAAAACTGGTACAAAATAAAGGGCTGTCCAGGAATTTCTAGTGTGCAGTCCCAGATGGTATGGCTGGAGAAAAACAGCCATAACTTCCACTAGGGAACTCCGATTGGGGCAAGTAAGGTGTTGGAACGGAGCCCTCGAGGTATACTTTCTGGTCATGTATGGAGGATGGGGCTGAGAGAGGACCAGGACCAAATCTGGTACAAAACAAGTAGCTGTCCAAATGCAGACTGCAGCCCAAAACAGGGGTCATGATGAGGTGCCAGCCAACACAGCCTCCTTGAGGTGTGGGAATTCATCCAATATAGATGTTGGATGCCAAGAGGCTTCCTCTATTGGTAGGCCTTTCCATTTGATCAAGTATTCATGTATGGAACGGGTGCGGAGTTTCTTTTCATGTTACCAAATGACCGCTTCCGGAATGTACTGAATAAGGCCCTCCTCATCTATGGGTGGGAGCTCCTCTACATGATCTTTGGGAGTGCCAATGAAAGGTTTCAATTGGCTCACATGGAAGACGTCATGGATCTTAGTGGTGAAAGGGAGTTGGAAGCGGTAAGCCAAGTCCCCGACCTTCTTAATGATCTTGTAGGGCCCATAGTAACGGTGTGCCAACTTGTTGCAAGAGCCATCATTTAGTGTGGCATAATGGGTTTTTGGAACCTTGAGGAGTACCATTTCACCCTCTTGAAAGTAAAGGGGTCTTTTTTTTGCATCAGCATGGAGCTTCATGTGCTCTTGAGCCCTTTTGAGGTTTACCTTGCATTGTTGAAGTAGAGCTTGCATGCGGTCCAGCTCTTCTTTTCCCAAGGGGTTGAGCTTTTCATTGAAGATCACGGTAGGAAGGGGCACCCGATAACCATACAATGCTTCGAAGGGAGAGACTCCAATGCTTGAATGAGTGGAGTTGTTGTAAGAAAATTCAGCCAAGTGCAGCCATACATCCCAAGAATTCTACACATCATGACAAAAATGTCGCAAATAAGTTTCAAGCCACTTGTTGATTCTTTCGGTCTGCCCATCCATTTGGGGATGATAGGTTGTAGACGGAGCCAATTTGGTCCCCATGAAGCTGAAAATGGTTTGCCAAAACTGACTCATAAATTTGGTATCCTGGTCATGTACTATGACTTGGGGCAAGCCATGCAACTTAAAAACATGCTTCATAAACTGAGTGGCAAGTTGGGATGCTGTAAATTGGGATTTTGTATGGATAAAATGGGTTGCTTTAGTGAGTCGGTCAACTACCATGTAAATGCTATCCCAACCCTTCTTGATTGTAGGTAAACCAATGATGAAATCCATGGTAATGTGGCGCAGCTTCTCTACACCCAATGCCTTCGTAAATATGTCAGCTATCTGATTCTCTGTGCTGACATAAACTAGATCAATAAGACCTAGTAAAACCCTCTCTAGCACATAGTGATAATGCACCTCAATGTGCTTTGTTCTAGCATGATAGACTGGGTTATTTACCAAGTGTATACTACTCATGTTGTCACAATAAATTACAACTGGCCCATCTGTAGGCTGATGCATATCATAAAGTAGCTTATGCAACCAAGCTACCTCACATGCAGTCATTGCTGCACCCCTGTACTCAGCCTCTGTGCTCGACAAGGCAACTGTAGGCTATTTCTTGCTACTCCAAGTGACTGCAGCACTCCCAAAAGAGAACACATATCCAATGGTAGATCGTCTATCAGAAATACTACCAGTCCAATATGAACCCCAGTCTCATAAAATAGTCCATACTGCAATGTGGACTTCACATACATGAGTATGCGTCTAGCCGCATCCAAATGCAGTTTCCTTGGAGCCTGCATAGACTGACTTACCAATCCAACAACATAGCTTAAATCTGGCGTGGTAACAGTCATATAAATCAAACTTCATACTATGCGTTTGTACATAGTAGGGTCTTCCAGAAGCTCACTTGCATCTGCGCTCAACTTCACATTCTGCTCCAAAGAAACTGAAATAGGCTTACAACCTGTCATCCCATATTTGGACAACATGTCCAATCCATACTGCCTCTACAAGAGCCGTATCCCACTTGGTGATCTAATCACCTCAATGCCCAAGAAATAACGTAGCTCTCCCAAATCCTTCATCTCAAACTTCTGCTTCAATAGCATTTTCACATTAAGAATATCTTCATCACTATCACCTGTCTTAATCAAATCATCAACATAAATGACAACTAGCATAATACCTTTCTCTGTTTTTCTCTTATAAAGTGAGAAATCTGCCTTGGAAATCTGAAAGCCAATAGTCACAAGATATTGTTCTATCTTGTCAGACCATGCTCTAGGTGCTTGCTTCAAGCCATACAAGGCTTTCTTCAACCTGCAAACAAACTCAAGATGAATAGCATGCACATAACCTGGTGGCTGCTCCATATATACCTCTTCTTGCAAATAACCATGCAAGAAGGCATTCTTTACATAAATACCATCCCTTTGATGTAGCCATAGCAATGACTACTCTTACAGTTGCCATCCTTGCAACCGGACTGAATGTTTCTTTATAATCAATGCCATATGTTTGTGTATACCCCTTGACTACTAATCTTGCCTTGTATCTGTTCACAGAACCATCTACATTGTGCTTCACCTTATAAACCCACTTACAACCAATTGGATTCTTATCTTTAGGCAAAGGTACCAATTCCCATGTAGCATTTGCTTCCAAGGCATCCATTTCTTCATCCATGGCTTTCTCCCATTTTTCTTTTTCCATGGCTTGCTCAAAAGAAGTGGGTTCTGGTTCCTGTATCACTGACTATATAGGCATAGTGAATGGTTGTAAATCCATCATATTTCAGCCTATCCATAGGATACCTAGCTCTGGTAGACCTGCGCAAAGTAGGTTCACTCCCAGGTGCTCTCAAAACATCCCTGGTCTTCCTTACTCTAGGTGTAACAATAGAAGGAATACCCAACTCATCATCAATGCTCTGTTCTAAGCCACTGGATCCACATAAGAGTGACTTGCATTCACATCAAATATGGGCTGATCTACCTTCTCTTTTCCTTTTCATGAAACCTGCATACCACTATCTACATTGCTTTGAGAAGATTCTCCTGATCTCAATTTGCCTGTCCATGGCAAAGAATGTGAACCACTACTAGAGGACACTCCAGGTCCACTAATATTTTGTGACTGCTACTGTGAATTCTGTGCAACATTACCATTTTTTGCATCCACATCGTCAATCACATTTATTGGTTTATACCAGCTACTCATCTCATCAAAAACAACATCTCTACTCACTGTAAACTTACGAGTAGAAGGGTTATAGCATCTATACCCTTTCTACTGCAGAGAGTAACCAATAAATATGCACTTCTCAGCTTTTGGATCCAACATGGATCTCAACTCATCTGGCACATGAACATAGGCAATGCAACCAAAAATTTTCAAATGAGAAATATCTGGTTTTTGACAAAGAAAATTCGGTATGGCAGTCTCTATACTATGCCAAACTCCCTTCTGCCACAAAGTGAATGAGGTAAGGGCACCACCTAGTCATGAAAGAGCAGACTAGGATGCTATGCAAGAGGGAGAGGAGATTGTGAGGGAGAAGAGAGGAAAACTGAGAGAGAGAGAGAGAGAGAACTACAAAAAAATAGATGAATCAATCAACTTAAGAGATGGAGAACCCTCGGGACATAACCAATATACACAATATGGACACTAATAGCATGAGCTTATTACATTGTAGAGCATGCATAAGCTATAGTAGGGAAATGAATTGCATAAGCTTATGAGAGAGAATAGAGAAGGCTCAATAGAGCTGAAGGAGGGCTCTTGACTCTCTCTCTTCTTGAAAATTACAAAGGAGAATGCCTCTTTATATAGGCCTTGAGGGTGTTTAGGGAGAAGGTTAAGATATGATAGGAATTATCACCACCAAAGTTGCATTAAGGCGGTTCCACCAATGTGGAAGCTCCATCTAGATGTTTTGTTGACCAATTTTTACTTAATCAAGCTCCATCATAGGTGAGTTGTCTCCACTCTCCCCCCCATAGCTTGAGTCTAAGAGCTCTCGGGTGTGTATAAAATTGGGAGGTGGTCTCCACCACAGTTGAAGAAAGTTGGCATCCACCATTTTGGCCATATCTCTCGACTCATAGCTCCAAAAAAATTAAAAGAAATATGAGCCAAAACTTCAGCTTACGTACTACAACTTTTATGTTGAAATTTTTTTTAAGATCAGAGTGGAAGTATTTTTAAAAAATCTTACAAAATCTTGTGCCTGATTTTGCTTCCATTAATGCTTCCAAGAAGGGTCCCATTTGGTTGAATTATCATAAGGCTCCAAAGTCATGACATTATGAGTCTCACATGCCCTCTAGATGGCTCCAAATCCATTTCATATATTTTATTTTCACATTATACATTTTTCCTTCACCTTCCTCCATTGATCTTTACTCTTCACCCCCACTTGGTAAACTGCTCCATGAAATATTTCCATCCAGTGATTTCTTGGATTTCAAGAGGTTGTTCCCACCCTCTTCTTTATTTCAAAGCTCCAAATATACAAAAAATCAACAAAGTTTTAGACAAATATTTTTTGTGATTTTCTCGGATCATATAGTCCCCTCCCATCCTGGCTAGAGGTATTTATGCCTCTAGACACTCTTTGGTATCTTGAGCTGACCCCACCCTGATGTGATAGGGTTTTAAGCACCATCCATTTACCATGGTCTTGTGCACTTTTCCCTCAATGTCTTGAAGTTTGTAGAAGGCATTGTTGAATTTTTTTGTGACCCAAAACGGTCCCTCCCACTGGTAGAGAAACTTGCCATCCTTTCTTTTATCAAAGCGATTGTCATATCGAAGCACTAAAGATCCCTCCTTGATGTTTTTATCTGTTAGCTTCTTGTTGAACCTTTCTCTACGCTTCTCAGCTTCCTAGGAGTAGTGGTTGATGGCTTCTTCACGATCCAATTGTAGCCTCTCTAGGTCCAATAATCTTTAGTGTAACTTCTCCTTTTGAGAGCCTACTATGCCACCTAATACCTGAAGGCTAGCTAATTTCACCTCAATAGGCAAAAGAGCCTCTTGTCCATAAAATAGATGAAAAGATGTGAACCCTAACATGGTTTTGAAGGAGGTTCTATAAGCCCATAGAGCTCCACTAAGGTGCTTGTCCCAATCCCGGGGCCTTGAATATACATATTTGCTGATGATTTTACAAATCATTCCATTTACCTTTTCCACCAATCCATTGCATTGAGGATAGTAAGGGGTAGAGTGTCGTCGTTGAATATTTAGATTTTGCATGAGTTCACCCACCACATTAGCTCTAAACCTTGGTCTTCTATCTAATAGTATTTCAAGAGGGGTACCAAGCCTACAACAAATGTGGTCAAAGATGAATTTACTCACTTCCTTAATAGTGATTCTTCTACTTGGCATAGCCTCGGCCCATCTAGTCATGTAATCTACCCCCATGATAATATACTCCTTTCCTGATGGAGTGCGTGGTACAGGCCCTATGGCATCAATTCCCCACTTCTCAAAGGGTCCATAGATCTTGATTGGGGTTTGAGGTTCTGCTATGAACCGTCGTGGTCCTAATTCTTGACATTCTTCACATGTTTGACACCAATATTTGACATCTCGGTGTAGATTGGGCCAAGTAAAGCCCGCTTGTAGAACCTTTTTACTTGTGATGTCGTGTGCAAAGTGGCCTCCACACACATCATCATGGCAAGCTTTTAAGATTTCTTCAATTTCCCATTTTGAAGG
Organism: Lygodium microphyllum; assembly: GCF_053477565.2. Lineage (NCBI taxonomy): Eukaryota > Viridiplantae > Streptophyta > Polypodiopsida > Schizaeales > Lygodiaceae > Lygodium > Lygodium microphyllum. Next base: position 90,264,288 of record NC_141157.1, read on the forward strand.
CACTTTCCTAAGTTCACCATCCTTACCAAGACAATACAAACTATCATTTACCATGCGATATCTTGTAGCCTTTCGAGCTAGCCACTATCTTTCTCCCCTAGTCAGGTGTTTGGGAGCTTCTCCTTGCTCTAAGAGATGTAGAATATCTTCTCAGTCTTCCTTGCCTTGTTGAAGTGGGGGTTTGATAGCCACTGCTCCCACCATTGACTCATTCAGCTTTTATGATGCTAGATGGTCAGCATCTTTGTTCTGGTCTCTTGGCACATGATGTACTTGTGCCTCCCTAAATCTTCTCATAAGAGATTTTGCCTCTCTCATTTTACTAGAGAGGTTTGTATTTTTGCATGCCCATGTACCTTGCATCTGCCTTACCAATAGCATGGAGTCTCCAAAAGCATTCAACCTCTCGATTGAATTACTAAGACACCAACAAAGACCATGAATTAAAGCTTGATATTCTGCCTCATTGTTAGAGTGGACACCTTCCAAGATGATTCCTTCACCATAGATTTTCTCTCCTAAAGGAGAGAAAACAATGATGCCTGCGGCTGCCTTATCCTTAGTTCTCTTGTATGCACCATCAAAGTAGAGGCTATAAGCATCTACCAGAGTTTTTATGGATGAGGGTGGTGGAAGGTTCTTTCTTTTCACCATGAGATTTTTCTCATAGCACTTGTTTGTCAAAATATCAGCCAAGTATGCCCGAGTTGTTTTTTCAACCTGCACTGTATAATCAAACTCTTGAAGTCGGACCACCCACTTTGCTATTTTGTCAGAGATTTCCATATGTTGTAGTGCATAGGGAAACATATCCTCCACATTGATGATCACAAACCTCTTTGGAAGTAAATATGGTCGAAATTTGGTTACTACAAACATGAGGGCCAACACTAGTTGTTCCATGGAGGTGTAAGCCTTCTCTGAGGCTTTCATGAGGTGGCTGGCAAAATACACAGGCCTCATGAAGGATGTTTTTGGATCTTTTTGTAGGAGAGCAGCACCAATGGCCTCTTCTCCCACACTAGGGTTTACAAAGAACATTTCTTCCCAACAAGGCTGGAGGATTATAGGAAGTGATCCAAACATTTTCTTTATCTCCTTAAAATGTCCTTCACTTTGTTCACTCCATACAAGTGTTTCTTGGCGTATTAGTTGCTGCAGGGGATATATGGCCTGAGAGAGTAAGTGTATAAATCTACCCAAATATCTTAGCTTTTGTAAGAAGGAGACTAATTGTTTGATGGAGGTTGGAGAAGGTAGAGCTAGCAATGTTTCTACCTTATTTGGATCTACCTCAATTCCTTCAATTGACACTACATGCCCTAGTAGTGTAACCTTGGTTTTCCTAATGTGACATTTATCCTTATTTAGTTGTCCACCCAACCTATCTAAGTGAGAATCCTTCATCAACCTTGCGTAGATGTATGTTCCTTGAGCTGTAAATACAAAAGTCATCTATGAAAACCCTTATGGACTTACCAAAGTAAGGTTGGAATACCATATTCATGAATCGTTGAAAGGTTGTTGGGGCATTTGTGAGACCAAAGGGCATGACCTGAAAGGCAAAACAACCCCATGGTGTGATGAAAGTGGTCTTCTTTTTATCCTCCTCTGCAATGCGGATCTGGAAGTAGCCAGAGTAGCCATCACACACCGTATACCGCTCATGTCCCGCTACTTCATTCAAGATTTCATCATGAAATGGAAGAGGGAAGTGGTCCCTCTTTGTTACAGCATTTAGTGGCTTGTAATCTATGCATACTCGCCACTTACCAATTTTCTTTGGTCTCCCTACTACTGGGGAGACCCATTCTGAAACTTCCATTGGGTATATGAATCCTGCATTCAAGAGTCTCTTCACCTCCATCAACAGTGCATCCTATTGCACAACTCCCAGTCTTCTCAATCTTTGTACTATAGATTTGCTTCCTTCTTTGAATTGGATGTGATGCTTCACTGTAGTGACACCTGTAATGTGAGTATAATCAGAAATAAACAATGATGCATGCTTCTTGAGAACATTCACATAACCCTCCCTTTCTTCATCCTTTATATCCTTGGATATCATTTTCTCTAGGCTAGCATCCCACACATTTTCTCCTTGGATTCTTGGATTGTCTTCTGATGAGGTAGGTTCCTTTCAGGTGATGCCCATAACTCCAGATCTCCTGTTGCTCAATCTTGCCTAGCTCCGATGCCTATAAGCCAAGGTCTCCCTAGGATGAGGGGATATCCTTCTCCCTTTACTGGCATCACATAAACATCCACTATTGTAGTGATTTCAAAAAACAGAAACTCTCAAAGCTTTCACTACACCCACACATGTGACCACATCATTGTTGGCCATCTTTGCCCTAAAGGTTGAGGATTCCATTACTTCTAAACCTAATTGATGCATAAGCTTTTCTGTCATGACACAAACCTCTGCTCCACTATCGATGTATGTTTTCCGAATCCGTTGACCTTTGATTTGAGCCTCCACTAGAGGCACTATATCTTTGAGTCCATATGCCTAGATTGCACTAACCATTTTACCTTGCCTTGCCCTTGTGCTTACCATTTTTGACAAATGTTGTCGTAGCTTTGGAGAGACATGAAGTAGTTGTGGCCAAGTAATTTTTGGCCCTTGAGAGCTCACATCTGCTACCAGATCATAAGGTTGTGTCTGAGAACCCAAAGGGAAGTCAGAGATATCAATTTTAGACCTAGCTCCAGTTTTTCTCTTCTTCCCTTCATCTCTAGGTGCCCGTGATGTACTTGCCTCATTGATTGCTTCCTTGCTTGTCTCAGTTTGGACACGTACCCACTTGATAGGCATGGTCTCTACTACATCTACCTTCATCTTACCTCTCGCTATTTCTTCTTGGAGCCTTCTATCCCTGACCACCTCCTCTATTTTTATGACGTTAACATTTGGTTGAACAGTAGGGGTTTCATCTTGAACATAAGGTGGTTGTAAAATTGCAGGTCATGATTACTCTTGCTCTTGAGTCCTAGCATGAGGAGGGCTTACTTATTGTCAAGGACCTCTGGCAGGGTGATCATATCTTCTAGGGTGAGGACAATTGTACATGCCATGTCCATTTTCTCCACAATTATAACACAACATCTCCCTTGCTTGTCGCCACATTTATGGTCGATTCCCACCATTCTCCTCGATAGGTCTTCTTGCACCTTGCACAAGATTCACTCTCAAACCCTCTAGCTGATTAGTAAGATTGTTTATTTGTTGGATCATGTCTTCTTGACCTCTAACAAGGCCTGGTGCATTAGATACATTTGGGGGAACTTGAGAGGCCTCCATAGTTGTGATGTTGTTTCCCAAAACTGCTTGGCTAGCTTGGGCTTGGTAGAGAATCTTTTGATTCTTTTCCCTAGCGATTCTCAAAGCATCTTCAAAAGTGTTTGGAAATTTCACCTTTACCTTCTCCTTGAGCAAGGGATACAAACCTGAAATAAATCGATCCTTTTGAAGGCAGTTTGGAGCTCTCTCTCTAGGGTTCAATGAGTCTGACCATTGCCCCCAAAGCTTCAAAAACCCTTCCTCATAAGTTGCATAACCATAAGGATCACTTTGATGGAGGGCCAAAAGTCATGCCGTAACTCTTCAGCTGAGTTAGTTTGTTGAAATCTCTGCAAGAAAGCTGCCTTCCATCCCTCCCATTCAGCTCTTTGGGCCGGATTTAGAGTTTGGAACCACATTCTAGTAGCTTCTTCCTTGAGCACCAAAGGAAAAGCCATCAACTTTAATGCTTCATCATCCCTCCCATAGACAAGGAAGGCCATCTCCAGGTTGTCCAAAAAATCCACTACATTTTTTCCATTGCGCCCAAAGAAGCTTGGAAATGCCATGTTGCCTTAGTAGAGCACAAAGATGAACATATCTAGACTTAAGTTGTATTTTATGAGGGGAAGGATGAATGGATTCACAGATGCATTGATTTCAGCAAGACGTCTAGGCCCCAACATGCTTCTAATAATGCCTTGGAATCTAAGCTTTGTGCTGGCTACAATATGCACAGTTTGCATAGCAAGTGGATGGATAGGTCCATACAACTTGTGGTGATTCATGAGAAACTATTATAATAAGATAAAGACATGTACATTGAAGGATGCATTGTAGTCTAGCATTGGGAAGATTATAGGTTTTGGTGAAACAAGAATCTCTCTTAATCTTTCAGCCCCAAAGTACATGACAAGACGTTACTGGAAGAAAATATTCCTACTGATGCATACATTAACTTGGATGTTTTGTACAGAGTGGAAGGTGTAGAAATTAGGGCCATTACTATTATTCATGAGTGGAGACTACTTAAGGGAGTAGAGGGAATGCACTTTCTTGAATTATGAAGGATTTTCCCCAGAGTGTTTCTGTCTAGAACCCACCAACTTTGCTATACGGAGAATTTTCTCACCAGTGATTGTTCTTGCCTTAGTGTGTCCATCCTCGGTGACATATATTTCATAAGGTGTGATGGCCACTTTTTCAACCACACCCAACCTTTGAGCTAACAACAGTTGAAGGTAGTCTTCATACTTTGCACTTCTACAAAACTCCACACCGTTCATGCATAGTTATCCTCCTTTAATGTGAATTAGGCCAGAGAGAGAGGGATTTGATGATTTGGAGACGTAGACCTCCCGGAAGGGCCTTCACTTTGTTTACAAAACACTCACCATAATTATGAGAACCTAGCAATTGATGGCAATATAATTTTTTCCGTTGTGAGAGAATGGAATTTCTAAGGTGAACACCTTTTACCCGCATACGTGCCGTCATCCGATAGGTATACTTCCTTTCTTGGGCTTCCTTGGGAGACCATTGTGGGAGTCGTGGACTTCGACCAGCTTCAAAAAGAGTTGGTGAAGGCATTGGAGAAGAGCCACTTGGAGCACTTTCTGTAGAGGATGTACCACCATGTGTTGAATCGTCCCGCATGGATGAGAATGTCCTCAGCGGGGGCACCAATTTATGATGAAGGAAATTCAGTATGGCAGCCTCTATACTATGCCAAACTCCCTTCTGCCACAAAGTGAATGAGGTAAGGGCACCACCTAGTCATGGAAGAGCCGACTAGGACGCTATGCAAGAGGGAGAGGAGATTGTGAGGGAGAAGAGAGGAAAACACAGAGAGAGAGAGAGAGAGAGAGAGAGAGAGAGAGAGAGAGAGAGCTACAAAAAAATAGATGAATCAATAGACTTAAGAGATGGAGAACCCTCGAGACATAACCAATATACACAATATGGACACTAATAGCATGAGCTTATTACATTGTAGAGCATGCATAAGCTATAGTAGGGGAATGAATTGCATAAGCTTATGAGAGAGAATAGGGAAGGCTCAATAGGGCTGAAGGAGGCCTCTTAGCTCTCTCTCTTCTTGCAAATTACAAAGGAGAAGGCCTCTTTATATAGGCCTTGAGGGTGTTTAGGGAGGAGGTTAAGATATGATAGGAATTATCACCACCAAAGCTGCATTAAGACGGTTCCACCAATGTGGAAGCTCCATCTAGATGTTTTGTTGACCAATTTGTACTTAATCAAGCTCCATCATAGGTGAGTTGTCTCCATTCTCCCCTCCATAGCTTGAGTCCAAGAGCTCTCGGGTGTGTATAAAATTGAGAGGTGGTCTCCACCGCAGTTGGAAAAAGTTGGCATCCACCATTTTGGCCATATCTCTCGACTCATAGCTCCAAAAAACTATTAAAAAAATACCAACCAAAACTTCAGCTCACGCGCTACAACTTTCATGTTGAAAAGTTTTTTTGGATCGGACTAAAAGTATTTTTAAAAAATCTTACAAAATGCCTCCAAGAATTTTTCTTCCACTAATGCCTCCAAGAAGGGTCCCATTTGGTTGAATTACCATAAGGCTCCAAAGTCATGACATTATAAGCCTCACATGCCCTCTCGATGGCTCCAAATCCATTTCATATCTTTTATTTTCACATTATACATTTTTCCTTCACCTTTCTCCATTGATCTTTACTCTTCACCCCCCCTTGGTAAACCGGTCCATGAAATATTTCCATCTAGTGATTGCTTGGATTTCAAGAGGTTGTTCCCACCCTCTTCTTTATTTTAAAGCTCCAAATATACAAAAAATCAACAAGTTTTAGACAAATATTTTTTTGTGATTTTCTCGGATCAGTTTCGTACCAGTATACCTCTTCTCTGGAGTCATGCCATGTATTGCTGTAGTGGGAGTCCTGTTCATTATGTAGACTGTTGTAGCAAGTGCCTCAGCCCAGTAAAAATCTGGTAGGTCTTTTTCATTGAGCATGGCAGGAGATACCTCTCCAATATGCCTGTTTTTTCTTTCTACAATTCCATTTTGCTGTGGGATATGACTATATGAATATTGTTGCTTTATACCATGCTCCTGCAAGAACCTTGCAAACTCATTTGAGAGGTACTCTCCCCCTCCATCTAACCTTAGGCATTTTATTTGCAGACATGTTTCTTTTTCAACCATAGCTTTAAGAGTTTTGAAATGCCCAAACACTTCACTTTTCTTTTTCATAAGATACACCCTAACTTTTCTACTATAGTCATCAATAAAAGTGACAAAATAATGACAGCCTCCAATATATGCAGCTTTAGTAGTCCACACATCCGAGTGGATTAATTCCAATGGCTTCTTACTCTCTTGAACATGTCTAGGAAATGGTTTCCTTGCCTGTTTTCCAAATTGACAGGCTTCACATACCTTATGCATTTCTGCAACCTTGAATTTAGGCAATCCTGCAGCAATATTTTGGGTCTGCATTGATTTAAGTCACTGTACATTAATATGAACAATGTGTTTATGCCAGATATCAATATCTGCAACTACACCGGTCCCATGTGCAAACATTGCTGCACTCAATTCAGGCATGCCTGCATCCAACGTAAATATTCTGCCCTTCTTCTTTCCTTTTGCTATCAAGCGACCTTTATTTTTCATATCCTCAACAAAGCATCCATGAGGATTAAATCTGACGTGCAAGCCCTGCTCAACCATTTGACCAATAGAAACCAGATTCTTGGTGATATTCGGGACATGAAATACATCCGACAGGTATTTCTTTCTCCCATCCTGCATAGACAAAGGAATTTTTCCAATATGCACAATAGGATGTGTAGTATCATCACCAGCCTCCACAAATCTTGGTTTTTCCATTTTCCTTGCATCCTACATCCATTCTGCATGACCTGTCATGTGGTTTGATGCACCTGAGTCAACATACCACACATCATTGCTTTCTTCTGCACTTGTCGCAGAATTGGTCATGTGCTGCACCATAAAAAAATGCTCATTTCTGTCATCACTCTGTCTACTAGAAGATGCATAATTCCCTTGTTGCAATTTTCCATTCATGATGTCATTCTGCTTTTTATAGCAATCTTTAGCCATATGACCCATTTTACCACAGTAGTAACATTCAACATTGCTGTTTGCATTTTCGCCTCTTTTTCATCCACCATGACCTCTTTGGCTCCCCCTGCCTCTAGAGTTACCACGTCCTCCTCCATAGGACTGGTTTTCTTGAGTTTGCTGCATATTCTGATTTCTACCATGGCCTCCAGATCGGCCTCCTCTACCTCTGTCTCTACCTCTTCAAGCATTTGAGTAGAAGACAGCTTCTTTTGAAGTTCCTCCTGAAGAAGATGCACCACCATTTCTCTGCTCCTCAGAAACTAGAAAAGCAATAAACTCCTCAAAATCAGGAAATCTTTCACGGGCAGAAATGGATGCTTGGAACTGTGCATAATCCTTTCCTAGACCATTCAAGATCACAGAAACTAAATCATCATCTTCCACTGGCGACCCAATGGAAGCAAGTGCATCTGCAATCTTCTTCACCTTCATGTGGTAGTCATTGATGCTCATACTTTCTCTTTGCACATTGTGCGACTCTTGCTTGAGCTGCATTTTCCTAGCTTGCGTATTTGTGCTATACATTTTTGACAAAATATCCCATGCCTCCTTTGGCGTACTTGCATCCTGAATATGCACAATCATAGAGTTTGAAATACTGATAGACAGCCAGTACATAACTTTTCTGGCTCTCTCATGCCATCCTTTAAATGCCTGCATTTGCTGCTGATTGGGAACATCAGGAAGAACTGGTTCTTCTTCATTTCCTACAACGAATTCCCAATATTCTTTTCCTATAAGGAAATTCGTCATCCTAAACTTCCATGCTTGGAAGCTGTTCTTGTCAAGCTTTTCAGTGAATCTGTGAAAGAGAATCAAACGCCATTATAGAACACTGTAAAAAATTCTGTCAATGCAAAAAACACAGCTTCAGTCTCACAAGGGCAAATCTGCAAAATTGTAGAACAGTGGTCGCACAACAAAAAATAGGGCCTTTTCCTGAGTGCGTGCGAAAAACTTCAGTCTCCAAAACAGGCCCCGAAATGGCCTCGAATAAAAAAAACAGGGCAACATAGGGCTAAAGCCCTTCCCTACAGCATATACTGCCCTCTTGCTACACCATGAAGGGTGTCTCAATCTGAGACAATGCACTCTTGCACTTTCTGGCTATGCTACCTGCAGAGACTTGCTCCCAAACTTGAAAACCTGCAGAGACTTGCTCCCAAACTCGAAAAATGAAAGCAACACTGGTCCTCTTACGAGAACATTGCGAACTTGGTTTGCTTTCTTGAGCTCCTTACCACAACCAGGCTTTGATACCATGTCAAGATTGTGGGAGAGAAGGAAGGAGTCTAACTTGTAGCTTTCTCACTTACACAATGGGGGAATACACACACAGATGGAGGCTGAAAACAATTTTCCTCTTCTTAGTTGTGTAAGCCAAAAAGAACACTAGTACATAGAAATAGAAGAACCCTATATATGGGTCTCAAACCAAACTCAACTAACTAAGGTGGCATACTAACTGAGCCATGAACTAGAGTAGATAAGGACAGCTATCGTCTAGCTATTATTCATGCGCGGTGTACCAACCGCATCTGCAGCTAACAAGTCAGTGACATAAATGCACAACGGTCACCCTGGCATATCATGAGTGGAGCTCCATATCTCAACAAATCCCATGCCACCCAATGCACGAGACTTTAAGGGTTTTTAGATAGCAGCATTGTAAGTGGAGGCTATGGCAATGCCTCAAGAAAGATAATTATACCTCTAAGAAAGGGGAAACTGTGTTTGTGTCTGGATTGTGGGAATGGATAGCATGTAGTCTTGGTAATTTTAAGAATATTTCAACCATGTGCAAGGCTAAAAAGAAATATGTAGGATGGACTGAAAAAGAGCTGAAGACATATGGTTTGATGGCTGTAAATGAAGGTATTTTAGGGTTATTTTTAGGGTTGGTTGATGTCAATATAGTGGTTGAAATTTCTACAGCAATTAATGTTGAAAACATGGCAGAAAAAGAGGTTATTTATGTTGAGACTTTAGAGATATATGAAACCATTCAATAGTTCACTGTGCATAAATATAAGAATATGGAATAAGAAGAGATACAAGATGAAGACATTGACATAGTAGAGAATACTTCTTCTAACACTATGGGCATGGACTTTGGTACATGTTGGAGGATATGTAGGTTAGGAGGGTGTGGATGTCGTACCGCTACGCGATTAGAGTGTGAAAAGCTCTAGAGTGAGGATTTCTTATTGATCTAGAGAACCAATGCCATTTTAGTTATTAATTTTAGTGTCCATAGTGTGGATGGTTCAAAAATATTAGATTTTTATACAAGTTTAGCTAATTTTTGATATTTTAAATATTATCTCTTGTAGAAATCAAAGGAACTATAGATGACTTCTAGAATAGGATGACATGTAGAAGAAAGTAGATAGCTTTTAGCCATTTTGGGAGGATTTTATGTAAAAAGAAGGATTGGCAAAATCGTGCGACGTACGATCGCTATTTTCAAACATTCAACAACACTTCAAACTGGGAGATGAAGAAGGAGTGATCTGGCAAAATTCTAGCTAGGTGTCCTAGTATTTCACCCCCCTTTCGAAGCCAATGGAAGGATCTAATTGGTGATCTAAGTAGCATAGAGGAAGGTATTGTTTTATATACGTTTTTGTCTATAAGAGATTTATCTTCTCATAATGCAAAAATAAACTAATAGGCTTTATCTCTATGAGTATTCTTCTACATCTTCTATTTCTTTGAGCCCCTTCTCTTCCATCTACTCCTCTCCCTGAATCTCCCTTCACTCTACTACCTCTTACCCCTGTGGTAGACTTTTGACTCGAAATGCTTCGAAAACATATAGCCACCATATGTTGCCATAAATCTTATTTAGTCACAAATAGAAATATCTTAGTTATGATATTATGAAGTAAACATAACTAAGAATTATGTGAGTCAATATCAAATATTGAAATTTTAAGTGCATATACATTCTCACATTGTTGTGGAAGCACTAATATCATACTTTTCCCTTCTTACAACTTTGTAAAGTTAATTTTTACAAAAACCTTTCCATGGTTGTGGTCATTATGTTAGGAGTTATTTCCTTGAGGGGTCCACTAGGGTTTACCGTATGGTACCACATGAGTGTGTAAGGGAGGGGGGTTATTTAAGGGAAGGAAGGCACATTTGATAAGGTAAGGTCCCATAACTAGGGGGTAGATAAGGGGTAGTTTCATATATTTCTTGCACGCAGGTGACAACTCCTTATTAGTACTAGTGAGTCCCCCGTGGATATTTCCACCACATCCTAGAACACATGATGCCATGATGTTTAAATTTGTGTGTGTAAATAAACTCCAAAATCAAGCTTAATGATACATTGGATTATGCTACACAAATCTTTCATGTTTAATCGACTCTCTTAAATCTAGAGTAATGATACCACAATCTTGGGTGCTCCAATTCTCATCAATCTTCTAGTCTAGAAATGTATAACCTCATCCCATGTGAATCAAACATTGTGCATTTTCTCAATACAAAGGCATTCAAAAAGTATCTTAAAAGTTAAGAAATAATCATTCATATATGTGAAATATAGTATGTCATTACCTATGGTAATCATCCTTAAGGCTACTCCTATTCTTATATGGTGATATGCATTCTCTCTTATTTTTCTAGTGTCTTCATCTATTCATGTAGCCAATCCACTTTAAGTACTTTTACAAGGCTTTTACCTATGGAAACTATGCCGGATTATGCCCATAGCACATGCATAAGGCTTACCTTCTCTTTTTGTCTTCTTACCATTCCGCATACATCATTACCCATCTTTTTACCATATCACTATTAAGTATCAAAAAGTAATTTGTCTTTGTATGCTTTCTTTTTTTATTACCCTCCTACATCCCTTCAATTAACACTGGCTTTAAGTATTTTTTGCACTCATCTTAACAAGGATTGTGTATCCAATATGTAATCTCTTTGTAGAATATTATACATCACATAGTGCTATGGGTAATAGGGCTTGCTATCCTGCCACAAAATTTCTTTCCTTTGTAACTATCGCTATTTGTGTTGCTAAATTACTACATGCATTGCTATTAGCAACGCTATCTGTGTTGCACAACATTGTTATTAGCATAGCAAAAAGTGACACTAATAGCGATGAATTTGTAGAGACACTTATATCAACCTTTTTAGTGATGACATGTGGAATTTTTTATGAGCTTTTGTGTCACTTTGAATGTCGATATGAGGCCTATATCTTGTAGTAATTGTAGTAGTTGTATTAACCCTTGGAAGACTAAGATGGAAAATTTTGAAAGACTAGAAGTGGAAGACAATCCCAAGGCAAGAGAAAGATGGAGGACAAAGGCGCAATAAAAAAAATCTCAAGACCCAAAGTGCAAGAAAATTTCTAAAATGTGGAAGGAAGTACACATGAATAAGGGAACCTTAATATGTTAGCAAGAAAAGCACTAGGCACGTTGTAATTCAACTTATAAAAGAGCACCATGATGTCTCCTATAGAAGTTGTAAGAAATGAGAGGCACAGGTTAAGGTAGCATATGCTGATGGGAAGGAGGAGGAATGGACAAAGGCCATGCCAAAAAGGGGATGGCTTCCCAAGGAAGGGATAGGGCTTGTATAAAAGTCAAAAGGTGATTCTTGTGTGTGGCCAAACTTTTTCTCTTCTTGCTTCTTGCTCTTGCTTCCAACTTATGCATAAGAGAGGTAGAGAGGGAGTTTGAGAGAGGCAGAGAGTGTGTGTAAGAGAGTGAGGGACCCTGAAGAAGCTCTTCTTCTTCTCTAGTCATCATCATCATCTCCCTCTTCTGCACATGGCTGCTATGGAGGTCAAAGCTCAGAGCTTGGAGATATAGCTTGTTTGAGAGTGCAACTCAAACCGTGAAGCCATTGAGAGATTCGTGGGAGGAGGTACTTGATCAAATTCAAAGGTAAGCTCACTGCATTTGTGTGTGTGTGAGTGTGCACAAGTATATGAGAGGTAACCATAGCTCTCAGATTGAAACACTTGAAGCAATAAGCAATCCATCGGTTGTGGTGGTGTGCTTGCAAAAGTGGTGATATTTTTGTTGTGTTTTGGCAGAACCAATGGTTTCAAGCTTGCGTGCTCTACATTGAGTGACGAAGCAGGAGTTCATATCCAAAACAACACTTGGTTTTAGGTAGGAAGTGAGGGAGATAGAGGCCATTCAATCTCTCTTTTGGATTGGTTTAGGTTTAGAAAGTTTCTATGCATTAGTTAGATTAGGAGAAGTGTATTTTGATCAGATTTGAAACACTAAGGTTTGCGAAATAGCTTGCCCTTCTTTTTTCCCTCTTGTTTTTTATCATGTTTCTGCTCTTGACTGACCTCTTCCATAACATGCTTGGGAGATGGCTAATTTGTAGCTTTTGGTTGATCACACTTCTTCTTGTCACTCTTTTAGATGTCCTTGCATTATCTTCATCTCTCTTTCATTTCTCTTCCACAAGTACATCCATGTTTTCTACATTTGCTAAATATGCATACACTAAATATGCATCTCTCCATGACTCCCAACTAGTTATGTAACAAATGTCTTGCCTTGTATGAGACATTTCACTATCAGTAACGTTTCTCTTTTTAGCTGCATGTAAAGAATGTGTCCATATTTCAACCTTTGGACCAACCATCACTTTTGGCCATGCATTCTATCCAATTGTAGACCAAAAGTAGAAGCATGTACTGTCGCATAAGCATTTCAGACATCCAAGTCTTCCAACAACTTCTACATACGTCCCTTTCCAAAATTCAAAGGAAGAGGTAATCCCGTTTCTTGTGCATGAATCTTGCCATCTTTCCAAAAGATGAGCCATTGTGCCAAGGCCTCCTGATAGACAACACAATCCTTTCTCTCATGCCGTAAACTATCACGCCATAGGCATCTTTTTCCTGGCTTAGGGGTTGTTTTCCATCCCCTTTTCTCTTGTCCTTTTTTATCCAATTTTGCAACCTTCAATTGAAGATTCCGCATCCCTTTGAACAATTCATCCAAGATATCTTCCCTAATAGAGGGAACAATAGTAGGTACATCCATAGGGTTAGCCACAAAAGTGGGTGCGTTACTGGATACATCAACTGTCTTGTTCGTAACATTGGGGAGGCTAGAGATATGCAATCTTTCTCTTCTTCTATGCTTTTTCACAAGTAGAGTAACAGCTTCCTTGACATGTCTCCACTGTTTTTGCAAACCTGTCTCTGTAGTCTGATCCTTCAGTAAATCATCAAGCTTCTCTTGAAGCTCACGATCAGCTTCCTATAGAAACAATTCAATTTTCTGACTTGCAAGAGCTTGTTGTTCTACAAGATCTAGCTGCTTAAATCGACTTTCAAATTCTCTTAACAATTTTATAGCCACAAGACCCTTATTGGGTTGTAAAACCCACTCTTGAAAAGTCTTGCACATAATCAAAGTGGTATCTTTTATATAAAATTCTTCCCTGAGTGTCTTCTTGAAAGCTACCCAATCAACATCTTGCATGTATAATTCAGTAGTTTGCACTTTTAGTTCATGTACAGTAACACGTACAAAATACTAGCTCCATGCAAGTTAAACCACTCCAAATAATTCCATCTTTTAAGCATAGGTATGTATATATGCAAATACATTCCTGCCATTCAATAACTTCATCTCACACTCAACTAGTTGCAAAGCATTCATCACAACACATTTTATTTTGAGCAAAAGCTTGCATCACCCATTGTTGTTGTTGTACTTGCATAGGCATATTCATATTTTGCACCAATTGTTGCAAAACATCACTCGAGATTGTATTGGCAGGTTCAACCATCTTGTCTTTCCTTCTTTGAATGACCTTTCACGTCGGGTTCACTAATGTCGGAGGGGTTTTTGTTAAAAGGTCGTATCCACCGGGGATCAGAGATGGAAGGAAGTAGAGATAGGAGATGAAAGAGAACAAAAAGAATAGACAAGAGGTAAACAAGACAAAGATAAAACAAAATGAATCAAATTAATATGTATTGATAGAACCTGGAATCCTTTTTTTGGCACTACTCGGAAGCAATCTCTAGGGGTTAGATCTCTTGGAGCTTCTTCGTAGAACAAAAACATGCATCAAAATAACATCTCCTTCTTTGTTGCTCGGAATCCAAAGCTGATGGCTCTATTGGCTTTGAAAGGGACATAAAACCTTAGGACTCCTGCTGAGGGATCTCCTAGGTCACTTATTCTTCTTCTTCCAATTCAAAGAGCAGATTTTAGCCTATCAACAACAATCACGACGTGTGCGATTTCACCAATCTTCATTTTTTATGAAAAATCCCATAACTAGCTAAGAAAGCAACTTGCTTTTTGCATGTCATCCTAATCTAGAAGCTTTTTTAGCTTTTTTTAATTTTTACAATAAATAATATTGAAAATAGACTAAAATTATCCAAAAATCCAGTATTTTTGGACCATTCATGCCACTCACACTAGTACTAATAACTCAGATCACATTGACTCTCTTGATCAATAAGAAAGTTAGATGATGATGCATTCTAGAGTTTTTCACACATTGTCTGCATACTGGTAGGACAACGCTCATTTGAGACTCGTCTCATGGCGACCCATGCTCTAGTTTGTGAAAATGAGTGATGCAAGAGTTGGTTTGACAAATAGGTCAAACAATGGGACTTTGGGCAAGATGATTGGGACTTGCTATACTCTAATGAAAATTAGGGGATTGGGACCTTTCAAGGTTCACAATACCAGTAGAACGAGAAATGTGGAACTCGAAACCCTGGAGGGGGAGGGCATAGGCTTTTTCAATGGAAGTCACATCAATAACACAAGGAACTCTTAATCATTTCCTACATAGGAAAAACAAGGAAATCCCTATCAATTCCCTAGTTAAAAATACACATAAGTAGGGAAACTAAATAATAGGGAAAGTGGAACATTTCCTAGTGGGGAATTGCTTAGGAAATTCCCTACATAGGAAAAAAATCCCCTATGTAGGGAATTTATTCCCTAGGTAGGAAAATTAAAAAAAAAATCCCCTATGTAGGAAATTTATTTTCCTAGTGAATTTCCTATGTGATTCCCAAGTTTCTCTAACTAGGAAATGTTGCATTTTTCCTACTTATGTGTCATTTTAACTAGAAGATTAATGGGAAATTTTCCCTTTTTTCTCATGTGTAGGAAAAATTTTCCACTATGTTTTCCTACATATGGTAATTTCCCTATATAGAAAATTTATTATGTGATTCTAATTTTTCTCTAACTTCAAAATATTGCATTTTTCTTAGTTTACATATTCATACTTATGTGAATTTCTAAGTAGAAAAGTATCAAGCAAATTTTCAACTAAAAATTTAGATAGAGATTGTTTAGCTAATTTCAAATAAGACATAATACATATCTTATAGATTATGTATTTTTAAAAAAATCATTATATATGCATTTTTTTCCTATGTTAATAAAAATTTCCTAATAAATAATATTTTCCTATATAGGCTTTTTTCTTGTGTCAGGAAAAGAATTACATATAGATAATTTTATTTAAAAGGATTATTGAAATAATCTATAAGATGCCATAATATGGTGATACTATATTTTTATTGAAGTTGATTCCTAATGGCTAATGAGATGGTAAATAGAGACGTCAAATTGTACATTACCCCAATGTAGAAATGAAAATTTTCTATCACTTTCATTGATGCCAATACTAGTAACAAGTTTCTTCGCAATTTCTCATAGGAGGGAAAACTCATTGTTGTCAGGAACTTCCACATACCTATCGATGGTTATGATATGCATGCCCCTCTACAATACACAAAGATGTATAAACATGAGAATGTGATAAGGATATTATTAAACCATGATTAAGATTGATTAACAAGGCCTAGCCTAGCCTAGCTTAGCTATTGCATGTTAGAGTTTTCAAGCATAACAAACAACTGCATGTATCACATTCTCCCTTGTGTCCCCCATGATTGCAAAAGATAGAGAAGTTGATGTAAAGAGCTAAATTAGGGGTATATAAAAGGGCAAAGGACATTTGTATAGAAAACTAGTTTTTTACATAATAATACATATTTGTTCTTCATCTCTCTCTAGTTTCTCCTATCCTTTCATGCCTTCCAACCATATCTCTTCTTCTTTCCAGTCTTTCTCTCTTCATTCTTAGTCTCTCTCTCCTCATCACTCTCTTTCTCTCTCTTTTGTACTTCTTCTTCTCTCTCCAGTCTACTTCTTGACAAGTGGTATCAAAGCATTGGCCTTTGATCCATTTTTCCTTCTATTTTAGTCCAATTTTTATCCATAGAAACCAAGTTTTGATAAGTACTTGACATAGACAATGACTAGAAGCAATTTGTAGGTCATCTACAGTTAGCATGAGACTATATCTGGAGATCTTCAACATTAGATATGACAGTGGAAGGCTAAAATAACAAGTCATCATTAAGTTTTCATGCAATTTTGAGGTAACTAGGTCAAATAGGAGTTAATCGAGCTTAGAAGGGAAATAAATTGTGGTTACTTTTCAAGAGAGTCTTCTCTTTACTCTTTCTTCAAGCTTTGGTCAAGATTTCATTGAGTTTTCAACAGATATCTACTTCTAGCCTTCAGATAATGAAGTTTCACAGACATTTTATGTTTGAATCTTTCTCTACTCTTTATTCTCAACTAGTGGAGCACCATTATTGAAGGCTTTGAAGAGGCTTTACGGAGCAAACTTTTCTTTTTCTTCTTCTTGTTCTTCAAGGTACTCAATACTTGGGACTAATTGTTCAACATAGTGTGCAAGGATTTTATAACTTTCCATTTCGTCATCTTCAATCTATAGACACCTTGAGAGCCTTCATCCACTTTACATTTCAAACAACCATTCAAGATCTACTGATTCACTGCCCATTTCTTCAAAGAAGTTCTTGAATTCATTCTCCATCCTAGACATGGCAAGATGCAAAAGGTTTTGAGCTTCATCAAAGCTACCATTATCCGTGCAATCTATAGGCCCTAGGGTCTCTAGGAGGAACAAAAGGGGGAACAACAAGTGGAACAAGAGGAAGGGAGTCAATAGGTGGAAGAGGAGGAAGGCCATACTCGAGAACCCCATACCTCTTCTTTCTCTACCTCTTCTCTCCATGACTCATGTTTCTCCTTGTCAGTTTCTTTCTCCTTCTCCCTTAAATTTCATACCTTGTCTTTGTTCTTCTCTGACTCCCTTTCCTAGTCCTTATGTAGATGGCTGATTTTCCTCTCTTTGTTAGATTTTTTGGTTTTGTCCTTGTAAACCTGCTCTTTGTCTTTCTCTGAGTCTCTATCCTTCTCTGAAGTGGCAAGCCTCTTCTTGCCTATGGTGGAAAAATCGTCCTCCTCCATTCATTTATTTGAGGAATTCAAATGCAATTTACCCTACTTCCCTTCTATGGCCATGCGGCTCACAAGAACCTGTTGAAGAATTTCTAATAAAGCCTCTCTTAGCAAAGTATCGGGAATACAAGTTTGACATAGTAAGGGATAAGTGAGTAAAGGACAATCAATGTCATGCTGCCATGAATATTCATTGTTGTTGTAGACAAGGCAGTGGTTGTATTAGTAATGGAAAAATAGATAAGGTGTCCCTATGCAGTGCAATAGAAGCATTCAGAAGGGTACCTAAGTAACTGCACAAAAATTACACACATCATCCTGCCTACTTCTTTCCATCTGAAGGTAGTCTGTTTCAAAGACCATCTGTAAAGGCCTAGCACATAGCAATGGAGGGCCTTCTTGACTATCGCAATTCTGCCTTGCATTAAAATAGATGTCTAAACTTTGAATAACTAAGTATCTTTTCACGTGTTAAATGAATGTAGTACTGAGACACCACTTATCCTATCCTTTCAGGGCATGAAGTTGTTGGAATTGTTATTTTTATTGAGGTCAGTTCAGCAGCTTAGATCACATGATTCAAGGGTTGAGATCATGCTGGTGTTGGGTGCATGGTGCACTCATGCGGGAATTGGAAGCTTGAAACAAGAGAAGCTTGAGAAGTATTGCCCCAAAACTGTGTGGATGTACAATAGCAAATTGAAAGACACATTGAAATATTAAAAATGACATAAATGTTATCAAGCAGTTGACTTATGCAATAGACGAAGACACAATAAAAGTAGAGAAAGAAAAGAAAATAGACAGGTACTTCCTTATTGTGCATCTATAACTTCTATTGGATTGGCTGCTCCTATGGGCAAAGGATGCATCCACCTAGGGAAGCTTGAGCTCAAGCAGTTTTCATTTGTTGATGACAGTGGAGTTCTAGTATTAGCTCACCATTGTATAGATTTACAAGTCAATCTATCTTACATTGTAGTGATAGATCAAGGCCTTATAACGCAATATTAGTGAGTTTGGGAAGCTCCTAATCCCCATTTTTTGAATACTAAAAAGGTTGCACCCGAATAACATCCCTATAAGTTTCTCAAAACTCTATGATGTGACCTATCATTGGAAAGCACTTGAAAAATGAAATCTATTGAGCTATAGAGCACTCAATTTGGAGTTATAGTGTTCAAGTTATGACAAATCCAAAGATTTGACCACGTGTCCCAAACTTATGGGAAATTCCCATATTCCCCAATATGGTGTTTTATACCACATGTCAAACTTAATTGCATAAAAATATGAGGCTGGTCCATCTAAAGAATGTGTCAGTTTTTGGCTTTGAGGCAACATTGTTGGCTTACTCAGAACTTAGAAAGACCATGCTCTTGCCACAGTTGAGGGATCTCATACCCTAGAAAGTAACAGCATAGAATTCAATATCCTCCACCATCTTCTCAATGCCATCTTCAAAAAGGCTTGGAGATGATTGATTGACTAATCATTAGTGGTGATCAGAGGCAGCTGGTTGTGGTCATGCTTGAGCTCACCAAGGTCTATAGTTTCTCCCTAATCAACAAATGCATATGACCAAGCTACCCCTATACTTGATATTGAAAGCCATATGGCCTTGTTGGCACAAGGTTTGAAGCAAAATATTGTTATAAATGTCAACCTGACAATGATAAGAAACACATGTACAGCAAGATGGAGGTAGATTGGTTGTCCAAAGAGGAGGTAGTACCATCCCTGCTAGATATGCCTAGTCCAGGAGATTGGAAAACTATTGTAAATGCTTGAGACACAGTTGGGTTTCCAGCTAAGGAGTTAATTTGACCTCTTGCAGAATTCATCACCCCCTCAAACATTCTCCTCAACTAAGATGCATCTTGGAGTTCTTTATGTGACCTGAAATTAGTCACTGTTGATAGGCTTGCAAAAACCCCAACAATATTGCTAAAGGGGGTTCAACAAGGCATCCATGCATCCACTGCTAGAGGCAAAAATTGAATTGCTTGCATTGAAGCCCAAGGCCTTTTACTCACACATCATTCAGTGTTCATTTGAAGTGATGATCTCTTTTGGGAAGCCTTTCGTTTTTTATTTTTAAAGATCATAAAAGGGTGCTTCCTACTAGTAGAGTTTCCACACAATGTCCTTTCACCCCCTATTGAGGTCTTCATTTTAATCAACAATCCAACTAGCATGTCTCCTATAGAAGCTCCTAAGACTATACAATTTACTTCCCTTCTTTTTGCAATAGTAGTCCCTTATTCTGGTAGCCCTTAAAAATCCTGAGTGTTACAACAAGCTCTCTTCACAAGTAGCTACGAGTCATTTGATCGCTAGCTACAGCTCCACATGCAAATATAGCTCACATGGCAAGTAAAATGGGCAAAATGATTTTCTAAATCAAGGGCTTTGCTGAAAAAGACTAACAGTTGTCAACAAAGCCACTATGATGGATATAGGTAAGTTAGCTAGTTGAAAAGCTTGAACCACATTTGGCATTATGATTCCAAGGAACAACATACTACCATACTTGATAATAGTAGCACCCATACCTTCATTGCTTTTTTTAGTTTTAGTTGTAGTAGCATTTTTTAGTCTTGTGCTATTAATAGACCCAGTAGTGGCCACCAAGGAGAGAGCATCTATTGTAATGCTTCCAAGGTCCGCACTTTGCTTCTTAGTAGTCATTTCCTAGTTGATATGAAACCTTATTGGTAGTAAATGAGCAAAAAAAGAATTACACAATGAGAATTCTAAAGCTATACCATAAAACCATTGTGTAATGTTACCTGGCATTCTTTTTGATTCAAGCATTCTCGTTCCTTTGCAAGTAGTGAACCACCAGGCATGGCCTCAACTTCAAGAGGGGATGGTGTTTTAGTTGAAGTAGGTGCTTTTTCTGTGACAGGGGTCCCTTGAAACAGTGAAATCACTGGCATTGCATAACTTGATTGAGAAAAAAACTAAGCAAAAAAGATACTTCGCACTGAAGCTTGACCAGTTTAAAACTGCTCAACATCAAATAGAAACTTGGGTAAGTTGCAAGCCACACTAGTGTAAAATATTACACAGCGCAGCGAACAGAATCTCAGAAAGAGATAGAGAGTACACAATAGATAAGAGGAGAATCACTAAATTCTTTAACTCCAAACAACTGATACAAAGATGGCTCTATCCACCCATGCACTTCCAATGTGTGAAGCTTAGATGGCGATCTAGACAAAAGATAGATGAAGAGCTTAAGACTAGCTGGAACAACTCTGACTGGGTGAAAGATGAGTGAGAGATGGTTGCGAAGGGGTTTAGCTTTTATAGCCCGCAAAGGTCATTAGGTCGGCCTGCTGACCACGACCTACCATATGAGCCTCCACTAGTTAGCTAGGGAATATTCCCTTTACCATCGGGCCGGGGGTGCTGCTCCCGGACCCCCGCTAGGGGGGCCATTGCCCCTACTGGGACCCCCCCAGCCAGGGGCCGCTTTCGCAGCCCCCGGACCCCACAATAGGGACCCCTTTTAACTCCCTTACATCGCAACTCGATGCAATGCGCCTCGAGTTGCTACCAGCTTAACCACTATGTCTAACCCAAAGATTAGACCCACAACGGTCACCTTTTTGGCATCCGATCACATAGACCTCATCTGATATACAAGTCAGGACTCAACCAATGTCCGGGCTCACATTTGGCTTCTCCTCATAATGGGGGCCTTACAACTTTGAGCACCATGGATCATTGGTAGCACCTAATGAGGGTGGGGCATTGATCATATCCAACACCCCCCCTCAATGTCCACCCATAGGTGAACTATCTCCTCGGCCCAATGCCGAGTCTCTGAAGATGAACTTAAAGTAGATCCTTCGTAAGTGCTTTGGTGAAGATATATGCTCCATTCTCCTCTGTTGGACAGTAGACCAGTTCCAGTATCCCATCCTCCATCAAATCACACACATAGTGATACTGGATCTCTATATGTTTGGTGCATGCATGAAACACTGGATTTTTGGCAATGGCGATGCAACTTTGATTCTCACATCTCAGCACAGTTGGTTCTTCATCCTGCACTCCCATATGCCATAGAATCCTTCTCAACCATACGGCTTCACATGCAGTAAAACAAGCTACCTTGTACTCTGCTTCGGTAGAAGACAATGCCACTGTTGGTTGCTTCTTACTAATCCAAGAGAAAATTCTTGAACCCAAAGAGAAACAATAACCAGAAAATGACTTCCTGGAATCAATGTCTCCTGCCCAATCTGAGTCACAATTCCTCACAAGAGAAGTTCTGAAACTGTATGTGATACCATAGTCAAGAGTTTCCTTCAAGTATCTAAGCACCCGCATCCTAGCCTTCCAATGACTCTCATGAGGTTTGTTTGAGAACTTGGTCAAAACACCAACAGCAAAACTGATATCTGGTCTGGTGTTACACAAGTAGATTAGACTGCGGACCAGCCTCCTATACCTCCCAATGTCTGCTAGTGCTGATGTATCCTCGACGGATAACTTTGCATTCACCTCCATAGGTGTAGCTATCTCCTTGCACTCGGTCATGCCAAATGCCTTCAAGATCTCCCATGCATACTTCTTCTGAGAGATGAAGATCTTTCCTGGCTCTTGCCAGACTTCAATCCCCAAACAATAGTGCAACAAGCCTAAGTCTGTCATTTCAAACTCAGAACTCAAAGCCTTTCGAGTTTGGTTGATCATATCTTCATAGTCACCTGTAATAAGAAGGTTGGCCACATATAGGACAATCACTACAGACTTTTTACCATCCCTGTAAACATACAAGTTAGCATCTGAGGCACATCTTTTGAAGTTTAGGTTTAAAAAGAACCTATCTATGCGCTGGTACCATGCTCTGGGGGCTTGTTTCAACCCATACAATTCCTTCTTCAACTTACACACTTTTTTCTCACAATGGGGGGCCTCAAACCCTGGTGGCTGAGCCACGTACACCTCCTCCTTGAGGTCACCATTTAAGAACGCTGACTTAACATCCATTTGGTACACTAGCCACTTCTTGTGGGTAGCCCCACTGTAAGTACCATGCGAATAGTGGTCATTCTAGCAGTTGGGGCAAATGACTCTTGAAAATCAAACCCTTCAACTTGTGAAAATCCTTGGGCAACCAGTCTATATTTGTACTTTTCTAAGGTACCATCAGCCTTGTTCTTTACCTTCCAGATCCACTTGGTGCCAATAACCTTCTGCTTTGCTGGTCGATCCTCCCAAGTGTCATTCTTCATTATGCTGTCATACTCCACCTGCATAGCAGCCTTCCATGATGGATCTGCAAGTGCTTCTTCTAAGTCAGTTGGCTCCTTTACTTCTCTCATAATCTCAACCATCAAGGCCATATTGACTATGTGAGCAGAAACCCTCCTTTGCTCCTCTATTCTCTGAGACCTCCTTGGTCCGTCTGCCTTCTCCTCAACAGATGCAGGCATAGGATTATTGTGGTCATAGAGCTGCTTCACCCAGCGCGGCAATGGCCTTTCCGGTGGGGTGATGTCAGGTTGGTAAACTTTTTCCTCATCATCTGAAGATGATGCTTCCTCCTCCTTAAGGATAGGGATAGCTCTCGGGATAGGTTCATAGTGGACTACTTCTTTGCTTGATGATAAAGTGGAAGAACTTGCCTTCTCCTCCTCCACTGTATGCGGCTCCTCCTTGAACACCACATCACGACTCGCGATGATCTTCTTTGCCTCTTGGTCATATAACTTGTAAGCCTTCTGCTCATCACTATAACCCAAGAAGATACATTTTCTGCTTTTTGGTTGTAACTTGTTTCTCTTCTCATCTGGAACATGTGCATAACATTCACATCCAAAAATTCTGAAATGTGAGACAAATGGTTTCTTACCAGTGTAAGCCTCATGAGGTGTTTTTCCCTTGAGAGCCTTTGTATAGCTCCGATTTAGAATGTAGACTGCAGTATTAACAGCTTCAGCCTAAAAATGGTTAGGCAATCCCTTTCCCTTTAGCATGCATCTTGCCATCTCCACAATGGTGCGATTCCTGTGTTCCACAACACCGTTCGCCTGAGGTGTGTGAGGCGTCGTCAATTGACGCTTGATCCCTTTGCTCTTGCAAAAGCCTTCAAACTCCTTTGAGTTGAACTCACCACCACCATCTGTTCTAAATTTCTTCACACTTTTCCCTGTTTCATTCTCAACAAGTATTAGCTATTCTTTAAACTTACCAAAAGCTTGAGCCTTATCACGAAGGAAGTACACCCACATCTTCCTACTGTAGTCGTCGACAATCAACATAAAATAAGAAGATCCCCCCAAGGCCTGTGTAGGCATCTTACCACACAAGTCAGCATGCACCAACTCTAGAGGAGCATGTGCTCTATTCTTGCTTTCTTGTGGAAGTGCCTTTCTCTGTTGCTTGCCCATCATACAAGCTTCACATGGTTCCTTCAATTCAATTATTGTAGGTAGGTGAGCAACCATACCTTGCTTTTGCATCTCCTTCAGTACTACAAATCCAATGTGTCAAAACCTTTCATGCCAAAGCTTACTTGTGCCCACACCAGCGGTGGTTGTAAGAGCACTTAGCTCATACAAGTTGTTTCTTCTTTCTCCTTTGCCAACAATTGTGCCAGCACTATCAATAATTTATGCACCTATCTTCTTGAACCTCACTTCATGACCAAGATCAATTATGGCAGCAACTGATAATAGATTTCTCCTGATTTTGGGAACATACAACACATTTGAAAGCTTTTTGACTTCACCATTTGCAGTAACAAAAGAAATAGTATCTATGCCCGCAGCAGGGCATTTAGCATCATTTCCAACCGTCACAGTGATGGATTCTTGTAGAGGCTGCATAGAACTGTATAGACCTTTCTTGTTGGTCATGTGACGGGAGGCCCCACTATCCAACACCCATGAGTTAGTGGTAGATTCTTCTTGCGTTGAGGAGCACACTTCCTCAATGGTCGCCATGAATAATTCCAGCTCTGCTTCAGTCGTATTGGTTGTCTCTTTCCCTTTACTTTTAAAGGTACCATTCTTTTTATCTGCCTTCTTGACACGACAATCTGCAATTGCATGTCCTTTCTTCTTGCAGTAGAAGCACTCTCCTTGAAACATCTTCTTTCCGCCCTTCTTCTTTTTGTCACCATCATTTTTGGTGAAGGAACCACCTTTGCCTTTTGCATTGGCAGAGAATGCAGCATCTCCATTGTTGCTTCCTTCTCGGGCTTTTAGCCTCAACTCCTCCTCCATTAATAATGCACAAAACTCCTCAAAATTCAAAGCTTGAGGTCTCACCTGAGTATTACGGGCATTTACTAGTCCATCAAACTTTTGTGGACAAATCCGAAGACACCTCCAAGCTAGCTCTTCGCTAGTCTTTTGTATCCCAGCGCCAGCCATCTGGTCGCGCAGATTCTTAATCCGAGTGATGAATGCTTCAACCGTCTCTCCTTCAGCAAAATTCTCCGATGCTAGTTGATTCTCCAAGTTTTGAATCCTCGTTTGGTTTCGTGTTTCATACTGACTCCTTAGTACATTGCAAGCCTCTGACGCTTTGGTTGTATGCTGAATCAAAGTCAGAACATTGTCAGAACAGCTTGTAACTAAGGCACACAATGCATCTGCATTCCTTCGTTTCCAAGCTTGTAGAAGATCTACATTCGGAGAAATCATCACACTAGGATTTGATGGGTCGGGGGTAGGCTGTGGTTCTACGTCAGTCCCCAGCACAGTCTCTAGAAGCTCATAAGAATCAAGGGTAGTTGTAATTTTGAACTTCCACAAGGTGTAGTTTGTACCATCTAACTTGCCTTTGCTAAAGGTTGGTGGACGAATCCTCAGTGTTTGAATAGCTGGTACAGCAACACCACCTCCTACACCGCTTCCTGATGCGCCAAAACCGCTTCCGGAAGTCGACATAGTTTCTCTTTGCTATTGAAGCCTTCGCCTCTTGCACACTCTCCGATCTCTAGAGCCCCCTGGGCTCTGATACCATGTAAAATATTACACGGTGCAATGAACAGAATCTGAGAAAGAGATAGAGAGTACACAACAGATGAGAGGAGAATCAATAAATTCTTTAACTCCAAACAACTGATACAAAGATGGCTCTGTCCACCCGTGTGCTTCCACTGTGTGAAGCTTAGATGGCGATCTAGACAGAAGATAGGTGGAGAGCTTAACGCTAGCTGGAACAACAACTCTGACTGGGTGAAAGATGAGTGAGAGATGGTTGCGAAGGGGTTTAGCTTTTATAGCCCGCGAAGGTCGTTAGGTCGGCCTGTTGACCGCGACCTACCATATGAGCCTCCACTAGTCGGCCAGGGAATATTCCAAGGAATATTCCCTTTACCATCGGGCAACGGTCACCTTTTTGGCATCCAGTCACATAGACCTCATCTGATATACAAGTCAGGACTCAACCAATGTCCGGGCCCACATTTGGCTTCTTCTCATAATGGGGGCCTTACAACTTTGAGCACCATGGATCATTGGTAGCACCTAATGAGGGTGGGGCATTGATCATATCTAACTTGTACAACTTTTACTCACCTCAAACAAGAGCTAGAGTTGGGGAAATCTCAACCCCTTAATAAGCATAACTAGACAAAATCTTGCTAAATATCAAGAATGTGAACTCATGTATCGTGCAATGCTTTTATGGGCTCATCAGCTTCTTATTATGGTTTGAAGCATCTTACAGACTTCCCATGATTAGCAAGATTCAGCATGTTCAGCTTCTTATCCTGAAACCATACAAGATAAATACCTTAACATAATAGTCAATCATGTTTCAATATAAGACATATAAACCTTCCATGAAAATAACATCCACCTATCCAACAGTTATTGCTAGCTTGTTGTATGGATTAATGTCCATATCATAAACTATGCCACGAGAAGCTATTTCTTGATGATAACATGTACTCTTGATGCCCATTGTTGTTGCCTCTATGTTGCAAAACACCATTGATTAGTGGTTTTAAAATTGGGCCAAGACAAAATAGACCTATGAATCTTAAAATCGAGAGTAAAAACCATGACTTTAGGAGGACGCCATACTTGTCCACACTAGTGCTCAGGAATGTGAAGCCACTGCAAGAAAATTTTGCCGCAGTGATTGAAGTTGAATGACCATCTAATGTATCGATAACATCAAAGTTTATGGATTCAAAAATTGAGCAGGCATAAAGAACTACTAGATAAGACAAACTCTTCAATAGCACAAGATTTAAAAAAAAACTGCCTCCAAAACATGAACTCTGAAAGTGAATTAAATGACCACCATCTTGACAAAGGAATGACAAACTATGAATGTACAAGTCACAATACCTACAAAATATCATATCATTAGGGAAGTTTTGAGGTCTCGAAAATGCCTTTTAGGATGTGGAGAGAGAGTGCTCTAGACCAATAAGAGCAAAGCCTCCGTAACGGAACTTCTATTTTAAAAAATTTTAAAAATCATTTTACAAAAACATATAAATATAATAATAATACGAATTTGTATTTTTATTATCTATTTTTAGTCTCTTATATTCGTGATTATGACATCGTTTGCATTAATGGCATAGAGTCTCGGCTATTTTTATTTAATGATGTTTCTAGATTAATGATAATGACTAATGTAATCGAAATTCAAATTAGTGAAAAGCATGGCGCTCAGTTTTTTCCCTCCTTTCTTTTATTCCTCTATTGTTTTTCCCTCCGTTATGCTAGCCTAGTCCTCTCTCTTTGTCTCTGTCTCTCTCTCTGCATGTCTCTCTCTCTCTTCTACCATGGATATAGAAATTCGACCTTCAACAAGGCGTCCAAGCTCCCAAATCACATCCATATCAGTGTTCAACTCATTCCAAACTGATGGAAGATGGATTCCTACTATCATTAGCAAAGGTAGTTGGATCACCATGCAACAAGAAAAACGTGGAAAAAGGCAAAGACATGAGAGTGCGTTTATCTCTGCTTGGAAGGGCAGAATCTGAGATTTTAAGCTTGGAGCAAATAGGAATAGCATCAAAGAGGTACAAGTGCAACATGTGTTCATGCATAGAGAGCTGTGTTTGAAACCTGGATCTTCAAAGCTTCCAATGCATAAACCAAATTGTAAGAATTTTATTCTTAAAGTTTTTCCTTTCTTAAACATGGTTTAGGTTTTTTCATTATAATATTTGTTTGTCTTGTAGATGTCTATCCCTCTAATCTTGAGGAATGGCAACCAGTGGAGTCTATTATTGATGTTATACATGGTTCAATTAGAGAAGAAATGTATAGAGGCAGAAAGAAGACAGAGCTTGCAGAGAATGGAATATTCTTTTATGACCATTCTTATGTTATTCCTATGCGGCGTTGCCAATGGGGATCAATAAACCTCCTTCCTTTGCCAGATTTTTCAAGCTTTGAGTGGCCTTTGCCAAGTCCAGCTTCTACTAGTGAGGGCTATAGATGTAAGATACTTTCTGAGATCCAGAAAGCACTAAAATCTAATATCTCAAGTAGGCTAAGCAAAGTTACTTTGTTTATGCCTATTAATATTCTTATTGATTTCTTCTCTAATATGGAGATAAGAATAACAAAAACCATGCTTTCATTGAAGAGACTAACATATGATCATATCATACAATTTGTTGATGAAGGATGGGATACAAGGACACAATGAAAAATTATATGTAAGATAGATCAAGACTCTATAGCTTGTAAATATATGATTTCTACTCAAAATTTTATCCTTAGCTTTTACTATAGTCGATGGCATTTTGTTGGTAGTAGTCTAGTTGTTTTAGACCAGAGTCTTGATGATTTCATCAAAGATCCTATAGTGGACCTTGATATTTGGTTCAACGAGGATATTATTGCAATCTTAAATATCAGAAAATCATATACGCTACATCAAATGAGGATGGATTTACAAAATGAAGACATTGAACTACCATGATCCTTTGTATTCCAACTTGACAAGAAACGAGTAAGTTTTCACATCATATTATATCTACTTAGATGTATATCAAGATCTAACTTCCTAACTAACAAACATTTGTAATTTATTTTTTGCAGATATCGAAAAGGAGAGAAAATAATATATACTACAAGGACATTCAAGAAAAGATATCTTTACTATCGATATAAAATATATGTACAAATTTTCTACCAGATGTCTATCTGCCATCTCTATGAGATATACAAGGGCTAAAGGGCAAATTTCTATGTATGAAGGCTTACAAGGCGATATGGCAAAGCTATTTCTTTTTTGGAGAACTATCCTTTCTATGAGTCCTTTTGCCTTTCTTTGATGTCTTGGGTATAGAAGGTGTGGGTAAAGGTGTTGAAGTTGTGGCTTCACCTCCCGTGGTTATAGGCACCGCATCTCCTTCATGGTGCAAATCCCCACCAATCTCTATTGTTGGTTGTATACAATTGACCATTATATACTTCAAGAGCTTTGCTATGATATACCAAACATGCTTAGATGCATAGCAATCCTTCAAAAACTGTCACACATTTATAGAAAAAAGAGTTTTAGTTCATTATTGTTCTTACAATAGACTATATTTTTATCATCAATGGACTATTTACAATGAATATCTATCTTAAAGTTTAGCATCTTTCATATTACCTTTACATGTTTATCATCATTAAGATAAACAAAGTTAACCATTCTTCTAGCATTTGCAATCACCCTCCAGCCCACAAGAATGGTTATCATCTTGATGATAACACTACAACCACCAATACAAAGTAAAACTATAAAGAGGACAGATGGTAGTTCATAGAATAAACTTATGTTTCAATTATTTTAATAAATAACTTACCGCAACTTGTATATATTGCATTGTTGCAAGTAAATCAGACGGTATAGGGGGTCTTTTCTTTAGCTCTTCAACTAATCTTTTTGCACCTCTATATATAAGATATATTGAAATTTAGAGTACTTACAAAAAAAAGAATTGAAATATCAAGGAGCCCTTGGATAATATAACTTACAATTTAGCATTTCCATGGCTTCCTTTCATAGAGTTGATTAAAAAACATTGCTTATCCACAGTCTATTGCAATCAAGCTCAATGAGAACTGAAAGTAATCGTATCTCAACAAATTAGTAGGATAAAATCTCAAAAACTCTAATAGAATATTGAATCACTTACTTTTCATTATATGGAATTATAAGGAGCTCCAAAGTATCGAAGTCAATCAGATTGAACCACTGCTCAACAAAACTTGTATCAAGCTCGTTCCTCATAAAGAATGAGATAGATGGATCAAGAACCTCAATTTTTTGTTGCATATCCAAAGGAAACTCATGCATTACACACCTAGAAAAGGCATAGAAATAGTGAGTATAAACAAGAAAACTCTTATTGTTAAAAAAATATCAAAAAGTAGAAGTAATTATGGGTGGATATGCCTTAGGCCAACAAGAATAATACTGTCATTTATTTCTCTTCTTTTATCCTTAAGAATCTGAACACATGCAGCATCAAAGGAGATAATCTCTGTTCTTTTGCCTAAGTCACCAGGTAAAAAACAAAACACATTGAATCCTTTTGAATTAGCTGCTTCAAGAAGGGTGGCCAGCTCATTTTCAAAGGACTCTAGTTGCTTTACTTCCCTTTCTTCAGCCCTTTGCCTCCTATACTCTCTCCATTTATCTGCATGTTTCTCTTTAGCTTTCTCCTCTTTTTCATGTTGCCTTGTATCCCTCTCATGGGTGACATCCTCAACCTTGGGACCAGAATCATCTTTCTTTCTCCTAGCTAGGGGCACATTAAGGATATTAAATTTCTTCTCATCAGTGAGGGGAATTGGCTCAAGGACCTTTGAAAATCTATATCTTAACCTCCTAAGAATTACCATGTCCTTGTCCTGAGCCTATGAGCATGAGCAGCACAAATATAGACATCTTGAAAAAACTCAACTAAAAAATCCTCTGTGGCTTCTTGTATACAATTAAGGGCTGTTCTTGTCCATCTGAAACTATCCAAACTATATTTGTCACAAATCTCTTTGACAAGCCTCTGAAAAGACAACTTTGGAATTGCATTGTCAAGAGTCTTTATTGCCTTCGTAATCTCCCTTAGGCACCTGACATTCTGAGAAAACTTTCTCCTTGGCTTTGACTTTCTAGAGAGCTTTGGAGGCTTTGAAGATTCATGAATCTTTGATGTTAAACCCCTAGGATCAATCTTCCCCTTCCTTGCTATTACTTTAGTCCTAGCCATCTGCCCAAAAAAAGAGATGTTACTTCCTGTCCAGTGTGTCCAGTGAAACGCAAGTTTCAAACAAGAGGCCTCTGTGCAGCATGTTGTTTTCGCGTTTCAGCGGACTTCTTGTCCAGTGTGTCCAATGAAACACGAGTTTCAGACAAGGCGCCTTGTTGCAGCATGATATTTTCACGTTTCACCGGACTTCTTGTCCAGTGTGTCTAGTGAAACGCGAGTTTTAGACAAGGTGCCTCCTTGTAGCATGTTGTTTTTGCGTTTCACCAGACTTCTTGTCCAATGTGTCCAGTGAAATGCGAGTTTCAGAGAAGAGGCTTCCTTGCAGCATGTTGTTTTCATGTTTCACTGGACAACTCATAAATAGCAAAGTAATCAACAAAATGAAGAAAAACAAAGCTTTGATCTAAGGAATGCTATTAAAATTAGCTAAAATATCCATAGCATTAAGGAAAAAGTTTGAAGGATTGCCTTAAATCTCCACAACATTAAGGAATGCTCACACTATGGAAAAACTTGGTTTATAGTGCTCATAAGCTCATAATAATATAAAAAATTTAAAAAAAGTATCAAAAAAATGCATTGAATGGACGCTTGGGCATTGAGAAGGAGGATGCAGAAAACCATACCTTCTTTGGCACTTTGCTAGGAAAAATCCATTTAGAACCAATTTTGTCAATAGGTCTGGTGAAACGCGAATACGTTTTTCACAACCACAGCATGATCATGAAAATGTGCTCGAAGGTCCTACTACATGACCACGAAAATGTGCTCCATGACCATAAAAATATGAACAAATTTAGCCGTTGCTTCCCTTTATTGGGGGATTTTGATGGTACATGCATTATTTGGCAAAGTGTTAAGTAAAACATGTGCGACGTATTCTTGAAAAAAGGGAGTGCGCATGTCTTCTGAGAAATTTGATACGGTGTGTTAAGTGAGATACGTGTGTACATATTCTAAGGTATTTTGTGCGTGCAAAAATATTGGAAATTTCATCCAAATTTGCGACCACGTTTATTTTTCTATCATTATGCAAACTTTTTCGTTGGAACTATCAACACACGTTTGACAATCAATATAAAAGCTTTTCGAAGCCATTCTCTCCGATATTGTCTTCCTTTCTCCCAAAATTTTGTTTCGACTTCCCTTCAAGGTCCTTGCTTCCTGTTTGAAGAGCAGTTCAACAAATTCTGATAGATAATAAATTTTTGTTATTACAAGTATTTGAACAAAATCAATTTGATAAATATAGAAATAATTTTTAATAACACTTGAAAAATTACAGATGTTATGTGCTTTGTATCTTTTAAAAGAAGCATAGCACTTCCAAATAGGAATTTATCATAAATTTTTGTGTTTTAATAGAATTAATTCATAGTTCATGTTTCTCTTCTTGTTTTGCATCTTTTGACGAGTGAAATGCGAAATAATGTCTCTAGTTAGTGGTATTTTGCTAACTATCGCGTTTCACCGGTGAGATATTCAAATAACTTTCATCTTCAAGTAGTGTTCGGTGAAACATTCATCGGTATTTGCCTTGAACACATTGTTTTCGTGTTTCACTGGTAAATTAAAAAAAATTCTCCTTTTTTTATTTTTTGTCTTGAAAAATGCAATTTTGGGGCCTCTTTCCATGGTTCCATCTTATTTTATTGGACATTGTTGCCATTCTGCTTTGTTTTCAGGGATAAATCTTTTGTTGGTCAAGATGACAAAGAGAAAGCTATCTCTGGAAGGAATGGATGAGGAGGAGCTAATGGAGACTTCTAATGATAGGCTCTTTGGTTTCTTACACACTAGTGGAAATTCTTCCAAGCTTAGCTATATCAGGGAAATTTTCAATGCTCCTTTTGATTTGAAGGAGTTATTGGAGGATCTTGAAGATAAACTTAAGGAGTATAGATATTTTTATTGATAGACATGTGCAAGGTTTGAAAGTCAATGGATTTGTTCATTATAGTGATGTCATGGGAGCTACCAATACATCGAGGTCAACTTTGCTAGGAAGGTTCAACCTCATTGATGAGCAATTCAGAAAGAGAGAAACATCTTGCCCTTTCCACAGGTATCAACACCAATGCCTTTTTATCCACAAGGACGTTGGATTTATTGTGTATCTTCAGTACATGGAAAATTCTTTTACAGATATAGACCAAAAGGGAAAGCTAGAGGATATTGCAAGTATGGATAAGGAGGTCGAAGAGGAGGAGATATTCCAAGAAGATATTGAGAATCAACTTGTCCAAAGTTTTGATGTAGGTTTGTTCAAGAGTGACAATATCACAATGGTGGAAGAAAAGGAGATGGCTACCAATGATGGCTTTGAGAGCTATCTCAAAGGTAATTGGATCTCAAGTTTTCAGCAGAGGTTTGGACAATATCATTTTAGTGGAGAAGGAAGAAGCCATAAGACTTTTTGGCTTCATGCCTGGATACAGTGGATCTAGAGCTGGATATTTTGGAGTTCTTGGCTCCTATTTGCTCTCTTATGTAGGAGATAAAAAGAATTTGAAGCTTCTTCCAGGCTATCGAAAACAGGAGTTTTTGAAATACAGAGGTCTTATTGAGTGGGATGAAACAAAAGATTCATCTAGAGACCCTGTCGAGCTACCTGAAACCAAGGACTCCTCTGAAGGCCCTGTTGAGGTGCCTGAAACTAAGGACTCCTCTGGAGGCCCTGTCGAGGTGCTTGAAACTAAGGACTCTTCTACAACACAATCAGACTAGAAGATGCCAAAGATTAAGGGTTTCTTAAAACCCATCTTTTCCCAACTCTTTGTTTGGTTTGTAACCATTCTATAAATCTTTGCTTTGCGCAAGAATTTAAATATCTATATTTTCTTCTTTGGGTAACAATTTGTATAGTCCTTGCTAAAGATGATGTATTGCTTGATGTGGTTGTATCTTTAAGACTGAATTCATGCCAGATTTGTCGATAGAACCATTGAAAGACCTCTAATAAACTGTTGGCTTTGTGTCTTTCACCTCCATGTCTTGTGTGTCTGAAATATTTTGTTCTTACTTGATAATGTGATTTTTCCATACCTTGGGTTGACCAGATAGATAGAGATCCATATTGTTTAATAAAGTATGGAGCATGGTTGTATGGAATATGCTGCATAGTCAACAAATAAAGAAAGTTATTAAAAAACATTATATGAGTTCGACAATGAAGAAACAAACATATACAAACTTCTTACCATATAGTGAGTAAAGTGTTGATCACCCCAAGCTTCTGTCATCGCCTTTTTGAAAAGGTTCAATTGGTTTTTAAAGTCGTTGAGCTCATCATCATTCCATTCAGTCTTATCACAATTAAAAAACACTTTGTCTAGTGTTTCCCAAACTTTAGCTTTTATATTCCGAGCTTGTCCATAATCAGTGTGATCCTTAACTACATTATGTAGGGATTTCCCCTAATTAAATTTAATAGTTGAGCCACCATTTCTCGAGTTTATCTTGCCAAGTCTCCCATGAAATCCTAGAAACCTTCTAGCCTTTACTCCCCCAATAGATGGTTTATTTGGGACACAATTACCATCCTTAGACTTCTGAAGATCTGGTTCAATAACAACATTGCCACCATATAAACCAATTTTGCAAAGAGAACTTTTTCAACCTTTGTTATAGCATCTATTCTAGTTGATAATGGCTTCAGCTTCCATGCAAATCCTATATAGAGATGAACAAGCTTTTCAATTATCCTGCAAAGTGCATGAAGTGTACAAATATGGGCATTTGCTAAAGGAATGTCCAAGACTGGTTTAAACTATGGATCCTTATTGTGCCTAGAGGGAGCTCTATTCCAATTGCTTGAGTTTAACTCTGCAGCTGGTGACATGCAGTATAAGCAAGGAGATCTCGAGTTGGCTTCCTTTGATACATTATACATACATTTGAGTGTCTTTAGGTCACCAGCTATGTGCCACTCAATCCTATAGTTCCCAAATCCTTCAACAAATAGCTCTTCTCCTGCTTTTTGCCTTTGAATAACCTTAGGTATTGATGTTTGATGAAAAACCCAATATAATATATCAAAATTATCAGTATCTACCTCAAATGCTCCTAGCCACATTAGATGTTATATTCAGATTGAACACTAAATGACGTTGAGTGATTGCAATGACCTGATGAAAGTGCTCTATTCATCAAGGTGATAGAGATTCTCTCCAATTTTTTACATTTCAGAATCTCACTTTCATCAAGTTTAATTACAAATCTAGCCACTCCCTATGCCTCTGACTGACAAGTCATAAAATTTGATCATTAAGCATTGTAGGGTGGGCAAGTCAAGGAAATATTGTTAAATTCATTGAATGTAACCTCCTTTTTCTTGCGCTTGAAGCTAGCCTTGATATGAAAAGACTCACCTAGAATCCCCATCACTTTGTTATTAACTCTCTATTTGATAGTCCTAACCAAAAATGGCTTCAGAAGCATGCAATTGCGTACCTGTCCTTGCTTCATATTTGATTGTAAAATCTGGAAAAGTTGCATATAAGCATCTCGACTAATACCAATACTATCTAGTATCTTCTGTACTAACTCAGAATCCAAAGAATGATCCTTTACAAATGACTCCAAGCATTTTTTCTTTGCCTTTTTAAATTTCTTCTTCTCCAAAATATCATTTGAAACTACTGAAGGAAAAAGATGATAATAAAACTGAGCTGCTTTTAAAGAATCTCTTTCACTTATATTTGGTTGTAGAAGAGATCTAAGCAAAATTAACATCACAAATCAATGTAAGTAATTTAAATAAAGCCATATTTAAGGATTTTCAAGTGAAAATTTTTATACATTGCTGCTTGGATTCTTTTAGCACAGCCTCCTCCTCCTCGTTTGAGATTCTCAATATTTTTAAGAGCTCTTTGTCGATTTCCAAGGCCTAATAAAGTTTGCTTTCATTGATAAGCTTTGATACGCTTTTCCAAGGAATGAATTTTTTGTTGACAATCCTCTAGCTTCTGCAACAACTCTATATTGTGTTTCATCAAAAGATGATTCTCTAGTCCAAGGATATCCTTTTTTGCAACAAGGTTAAGTGTATAACCTAAAAAACCATTGTAGCAATCACTAATAAACCTCATTAATGATTAGCTATTATAGAAAGGAGGAGTGCTATTTCTGCTAGGATCTTTGGGATATAGCTTTCCATCTAACCAAAGATCAATATTCTTCTTTCCTTCAAACCTCAGTATATGTTTCATAGACTCTGTAACCGTGATAGATTTTGTTCTCTTTCTTATTGGTTCATACTCACTATCCAACTCAATATGAAGATGATAGAGACATCTTTTATGAGAGCTGCATAGATCATTGGATGATTGATCCATAGCTGAGTCACAGAGATCATTGGGTGATTGATCCATAGCTAAGGATATGATTAGAAGCAAGAAAGAAAACAAAGAAGAGACTACTAAGGAGGAGAAAAAAAGAAGAGAGAAACGATGGAGGAAGGCAATTGAGTATCCACCAAAATTCAAATTGAATATTACTTTTCACTTTAATGAGGAGAGGTAAGATCTTCATTATGATAACCTTGCCAACTTTATGACGACCCAGATTTCTAGGTTTGATGTGACCACGAGAATATCACGACAATGACTTATTAACAAATTTTGATATTTTAACTTACCAAAATATAAACCTATTAAAAATTCTATAAAATGATTTGATTTCTTAAATTGTTTTGTCTCTCTAGGATCTCTTATAAGGCATTTTCGAGACCTCAAAATTCCCCTAATGATATGTACAAGACGGTCTCTACTACTGGATGCCAAAAGGGGAATTTAAATGGCATTAATGTCAGCACCTGTGAGGGCCACAGCTCCAAAGCTCAGAGAAAGAATCTCTGTATCATGCGCTTCCTGCCAAGTGTTACCACAAGTGCCAGAACAATATCACCAACCACCTGTCAAATAATGTTGTTAAGTAGTGTCTTACTAGCACCTTCAAGTCTAACTATGATGCTTATTGAAAAAATAAACTCATTTGATCAACCATTGTTTACCTTGAAGTTTACAATCTGAAGGGGGTGTAGACCATTTATATGAAGACTACCATTCCGATCACTAGCTGCTACATAATGACCATCTAAGTTGACCCTTAACGAACAAAAGTCCTTACATGAGTTTGAAGGCCGCTTGACGTGTTTGAAACTATCTTTTTTTGTGGTTCAACTCGCTTGTTTGCAGATCAGGAATTATAAGAATAGACTTGAGTAAGAGCCACATAGTGAGGTCTACTACCAAACTAATTTTGTGCAAAACACAGCATTGCAATGACTATTTTTCATCCTATTTATGACAATGATATCACAAGAATTTGGAAAAACTCCACTGAACAACAAAATACTCAGCACAAAAAAGATTTGGCTAGATGCAATAGGTCCCTCATCAAGGCCAAAACAAACAATGCATATGTTATCCATATCCTACAAATTCAATAGCGATTGGATTTTGGAAACTCCACTCTAGTGCCACACTAGAACCTTAAAAATACCACAAAGCCAAATTTGTGTATGACATTAATTTTTTACTATCTTCATGAACTGGCTAGGCGGCATGTCGTTGGGTCTTCCTCAGTTCTAGTCTCAAAATCAAACTCACTGTTATGCCAATCTGTTGAATGCAAGGAGATAGCATGCAAGATGAGATTTTGTTCTACACACTGTTATCAGCCCTAGACCTAACAACATCTAGATGTGTCAAAAGCATTGCAGAGTTTGTTCCAGATACTATGGACCTACTACCAACATCACAATGAAGGGCAATGCTCGAGGGAGTGCTTATTTCACTTCCACGCTTTTGATTGATGCTATGTCTGAATAGAAGCATACAAATTGAGGACATACTTCATAGAACATCTACATGGTATCTTCCATACATTTCCACGACATGTAAGTCAGCTCCAAATCTGAGTAATAGTTTTGATACTCTCTGCTACATTCAATGACCACTAACAAAGGGATATTCAATAGCCACTCACTCTCATGGGAGCAAGCTCAGGGAGCATTGAAGAGTGTCATCCCCCAAAATAAGTTTCCCTTAAACCCTATCTATAGATTTTTTCATGTATATCTTTGCATGTATCGAGTACTCCTATACTGCCGTAAGCAACCAAAATGCAAATGAAGCTCCCTTTATCTAGGCAAAGATACACCTCTCACATGTATGGAAGTATCTCAAAGCTTCACAACCTAAGTTCATCACATAAGCAAAGAAATTATAAGAACTTTATTTTAGTACCATTCTTAGAGAAATAACCAGATATATTTTCTCAAAAAAAATTTATATGGCACTTTCTTCAATAAGAAAATAGTAGTAATGATAATATGTTACTATCCCAATAATTTCCACAGGCACATGGACAAGACATGCCTTATCCAAGGGGAGATGAGGAGCCACATCCACATGTATGCAAAGGTAGAGGCTTACCCAATGAAGGTGGCATCTTGACTGGCCCGGTTGGGTTTCCTAACTACTCAATATCCTTTAACGGCCTATTCTATGCCAGCGTGATCTGCTCCCCATTAATTGAATCTACCCCATAATCAATTCATCTATTTTTGCTAAGATTTGATAAGTAGTAAGCCCCCTTTTCTAATGCTTCCCTTCAACTTAGGCTTACAAGACTTCTTCATAGTCGACCATCATCATCGAAATCAGCCACAGTAGCTGTTGCCATGCGAAGTAGATAGTGTCCATGTCTTGGTAGTTTCCTACCATGGCACTGAGGGTTGAGAAAGAAGAGTCATGAATTTCTTTATGTGCTATGATTGTGTGTAGACACAAGGGGGATCGATTGCCTTTTTGAGTGTCTAAGGGTAGGTTCACACAAGGACGAACTGATGGACTATGTAATACCTGTGTCCATTCTCCTTCTGTTTACACATAGATCAATCAAGGTCAATTTTTATTTTTTGGCATCATGTTTGAACAAATTATTGTAGAGCTATTCGATTGGCCACTTACATACTTCAATATGTACTGATGACTCAAGACTTGTTTTAACAGTCACAATGTCTATCCATTTGTTAGCTAGCATCAAAGCGGAAAATGTGTCTAATGTCCATTCACTTTATTCAATGACAATCATATTTTTCCATGCTTGATACACACCCATGCATGGAATCCATGCCTCTTGGACATCAGTCCTCCATAAACTACCAATCATGGACATGCACTATGCTTGGGAGTCAATTCACACTAGGGAAATGCAATCCTAGAAAGTAACTTCCTCGAGTAAAGGTACTTGTAAGAATCATCCATTTAAAGCTTGACATTATGGTGGATCCTTGTAGCTATAGCAGCAACCCAAAGGAAATTTATCCCTATGTACTAATTTTTCAAAAAAAATCTCACCTCTACAAGTAACTATTGCAATCCTACACAATAAACATTTTCTTCAAACTCAAAGACAGAGGTAAATATAGGCAGCTTGAAAGAGAGGCCATCTTTTCCACATTAGAGTACATGCCAATCCATATCTTTGAGCTAAAATTCCTTCTATTTCTCCCCCTCCTCCTTGCCCACTTTGAATCCTTTAATACAAAAACATATGTAGAGATTGACCTAGAACTATACCTCAAACTTCCATAGATATTTATAACCCACCTTTTTGTATAGATTTATGACAAACTGACTTCAAGAAAAATAGTGCCAAGATTACTAATACATGTCACTCATGAGTTGATCCACCATATAGTCTAGTTATAGAGCAACGATACAAAGAACTACATCATGTCAATACCTCTACATAAATATTTGCAGTATGATCAACTTTCATTTTTTAGCCATTGTATTAAGGATGGTGCAACTATGTTCCAATAAACATTGATTGTACCCCGCAACTATGTATTCTCTATTGCCTAAGTTGCTAGCATCACTTGCATATTTGTTTTTATACCTTTCCATCAAATCAACCACACTCTTGAAATGGAACTGTGAATCCCTAAATTTCCTTGAGAAGAATGGTGTGTCATATGAACTAGCCACAAGTCTCCAAACATAGAGATCATCTGAATTTAACACTCAAGCCATCCCTCAAAAACACAAAACCATAGAACCCCAAGAGATAGAGAGATAGAGAGGTTATAGTTATTGGAGGGGTGCACTTATGAGAGAGTGAGTCACAGAGAGAGATTGTACTTATTGGAGCACTTTGGAAGGAAGAGACAGAGAGGCACCAATGATAGCTAGCTATGGAAGGAAGAGTTTTCTAAAAACTTCCTTATGAAAATAAAAAAATAAATTCAAATTTTGGGTTACTTGATCGATGACATGTATGGAATGATTTT
Source organism: Lygodium microphyllum (assembly GCF_053477565.2). Lineage (NCBI taxonomy): Eukaryota > Viridiplantae > Streptophyta > Polypodiopsida > Schizaeales > Lygodiaceae > Lygodium > Lygodium microphyllum. Next base: position 90,304,548 of record NC_141157.1, read on the forward strand.
CTTTCTCAATTTATGAAAGCTAAAGTCAAGTTTGGGGTTTCTATATCAAAAACATGTAGGATCAATCCTCCATTGGGAGATTTGCCAATTATAATATAGCATGGATGCTTGGAAACATGTCGAGCCCTGATTTTGTTGTAAAAGGGTTTTGAAAAGTAACCTTACAAGTATTGGAACCTTAGTTAGGTAAACATATCCTAAATTAAAGAGTGATTAATCTAAGTGATTAATCTCTACTATCCTTGGGAATTTTAGCTTCTTCTTTCAATTGAGAGAGATCTTGTATTGGGGCCAGTGGTGGTATACAAAGGTAATCTATTGTGTTCACTCTTGTGATGGAAAACTTCAATCCAAAGGAGGTCTTGCAAATCAAATGTCTGATTTGGGTCAACTTTTGAGGCCTCAATCTCTAAGTGGATGGGGGGTTGGGTGTGCTCATTAAAGTGTTGTAAAGAACCCTCTAAATCTCATCAACTATTGTATCTAATAGATTAGTTATCAAAGTTGAGAAGAGGGTTTGTATCTTATAGGATTGGAGAAAACCGATTCCTAAGTTGTTGGAACTCTTTGATGCTAACAACATCGAGTCACTTGTGGATTTCAAGTTTTTTGTATTTTTGGATATGTTTTTCACTCACTTGTGGATGTCAAATCCATTGGCATTGATGGCATTCTGGTTGAAGTGTATCAATCCCCTTGGAAAGTTTGCCCCAAGGATTCATGCATACTACTTCATAAAATAAGAATTGGAGGGGAGTTTCTAAAGGAGCTTTAAAAAGGTCTTATGAAGTCAAATATCAAGTCTTTTGATGGAGTTAGCTCACTAGTTGGAGACCTCTTACAATGCTTAATATGGTATATAAAATCATGAACAAAATAATGGCAAATAGAATTAAGTTCCTCCTTAGTTGTGTAATACATTTGCAATACAATGGATTCATACCTGGGAGATGCATCGATTATGCCATCTTAAACTTGATGTTCTCAATGGATCATGCTCTCTCACTATGGTCAAATGTGTACCTCATACATATAGAAAGATACACACCCTCCCCCATGTCAAACACACATGTACACACAATCTACTCACAACGCGTGTGTGTCTGTGTGTTCTTATAAACATATATTAGGCTTGATACATCAAACTTGGAGGAAAGTATTACCTTAGTGTAAAGGTTCTCTTCATGCTTCTTAGACATCCATCTAGGAATTCACATTATAGCACATCCTTCAACACCTTTAGCATGAATGTTTGATTTGGGTCAACTTTTGAGGCCTCCATTTCTAGGTGGATATGGAGTTGGGTGTGTTCATTGAAGCATTGGGAAGAACCCTCTAAGTCTCATCAGCTTTAATATCTAATGGATCAGTTTCTCAAAGTTGAGAAGAGGGTTTGTATCTTATGGGATTGTTGGGGAAAACTAATCCTTGAGATGTTGGAACTCTTTGATGCTAACAACATCGAGTTACATGTGGATTTCAAGTTTTCTGCATTTTTGGATAGTGTTTCATCTACTTGTGGATGTCAAATCCCTAGGCATTGATGGGATTCTAGTTGAAGTGTATCAATTGCTTTGAAAAGTTTGCCCTCCTCCCCCCACCCCAAACACACATGCACACACAATCTACTCACTGTGTGTGTGTGTGTGTGTGTGTGTGTGTGTGTGTGTGTGTGTGTGTGTGATACATATGTGCACATACATAAACATCTATACATGTCTTTGAATTTGTGTGTATGTATGAAAATGATGGGGTGTCTCAATGCATATGTGTTGATATGTAATTTTGTGTATACTCATGCTTTTATAGAATTGAACATATGCATATGTGTGTATGTGTTGTGTATACTCTTTTAAACTAGTGTAGATACACAAAAAAATCACATAGATACACATCATGTATGTGTATATGTGTGTCTCATGTGTACAAACACACATGCATACACATTGTAAATACATATATCGATCTATGTGTTGCAACACCATGCAAATATTGTCACTATTTGTTTCAGGTTGTGTGTCTATGAGTGCTGTGTTTTAGGTCTATATGTATTTGCATGCAAAATGATATTTGATATAAAGATATATATATGCATATATATATGTCCCCAATTTGTGTTGGATACTGTGGGTATATATGTGCATCATGTGTGTAGACATGTACAAGTGGAAGTGTATAGATGTGTATACATCTGTAAATGTAAAGTATAGGAGTAAGGTCGTGTTGTTTGAGCAACCCCTTGTCACCCATATGCAATGTAGCAAATTCACAATATATATATTTTTCATTTACCAAGTATTATATGAAAAGAATTTTCTAACAAAAGGACATTAATTTACAAGAATAGTAAATTACTAGTTATAACTTGTAAAACTTGAACTTTTCTAGTTACTCAATATTGTTACTAGTTATATATCAAAGTAATATATAATATGACTAGATAGGGCTTTGATTTTCTAGATAATAACTAGAAAAAGGTCCTTACTAGTTAGAACAACCTCATATAGCCAAAATTCTCTAGTTATAACTAGCTAGGAAATGTTGCAGTCTTACTAGTTTCATTGATGTTCTTATAAGTTTTCATATGAATTTGGTATATAGGAAGTTGGTTAGAGTTCCTTGTGTGGGCCTTTAACTAGGAGTGAAGAGGGTGCATGTGTGTGTGTGCGCGTGCGCGCACGCGCGCACGCATGCATGTGTATGCAACATGTTCGTATATGTGTGTGTTTGGAGATGGATGGGTTCTTAAATGATCTAAGTTCACCTCCATATGGCTACTTCCAATTTTCCTAATTTTGAGATTGTGCTTACAAGCTAGACCCTAAATAATTAGATCAAAGCTTGAATTTATTATATAATCTCATATCAAGGAAAACTTGAGAGAAGGTAGGAAATTCTCTATATACTTATAATTCCCTACTATTACAATTGGGGGATGACATTCTTACAAAATTATGTTATATAGGGAATTTTGAGAGAACAAACAAAATCTTTATAGTGACCTATGATTCCCTACAAGAAGTAGGGAATAAGGAAGGGTGTTAACTGATAAATAGGAAATGTGGAGGGTACATGAATGGATGGAGAAGGACAGGGTGGAGAAGGAGAAAATACGCGATCCTCAATAAAGGAACAGTATGTAAAAATGGGAATTTGAGGGAAAGATGAAGGTTGGAAAAGAAGGGGTAAAATAGTTGTGGAATTAGATTGACAAAGGGAAAGATATAGAGCATATCGGTGAGCCATTTGTTGGTAATATAGGAGGGTAGGAACAGAAGGTCCTAAGAGAGATCGTCTATGATAGGCATCAAAGAAGGTAGCATCAAACGGATTATGTTTTGAAAGATAGACTAAGAGATCCATCCTTAGTTGATTAGTACTCTAGGCAGAGGTAGGAGCTGTGTTTTGTCTGTGATTCAAGACCACAGAATCAATCATGGGATGCCAGGAATTATCATGACAATCAGCCACTTTGGAGGAGTAACTCTGGAACATGTCAGCTATGCGCAACTCCAAATGGTTGACATACAAAACAGCCTGTAGAACCACATCCCCCACATACCATGCCATATCCACCTCATCTGGAATTAACAAGTCTCCTCGTAGATACATGTAGGACATCAACATGGTATCTGGCGTGACAGAATCTTCAAACACCATCCTTACTACCTCTGTCAGCAACTCAGCAGACCAAGCCCCACTCCATCCATCCTTGGGAAGAGGTAAATCCATCGTGGAAAGCTTCATGTAGAAGACCAACTTCTGTAAGTGGTAGTGGACAAAGAAAGAATGGTCTGGTGGAACATATTCCTGAAACTGCTCAAATGTAGACCATAACAAGTCCATTCTGGACTGTAATCTTTCCACTTTATCTTGGAATAGAGGGCACAAAGTAGCATGTCTCTGAAGAGCAGCCAAGTCCTGCTGTGAGAGAGAAGGAATCAAGGGAACATTAGGGCTTGGAGGAACAGAGCGTGACTTTGCCAATTGATCTTGCAACTGCTTGATTTGGGAGGCTTGTGATGCCACTGTGTCATTAGCAGTCTGTAAAGCTGAAAGTTTGTCATCTAAGAGAGCTTGGAACTCCTGCGCTTCTCTGGACATCCTCTCCTTTTCCTCTGAAAGGCTAGTAACCTGTGATTGAGCCTCTAGTAACTGGATCTTCAAAGAAGAGATCTCATCGCTTTGGGTGGCAACCAGTTGGGTTTGTTGTTCCATCTATTTAAACAAATCTGCTAGGGTATCCTTAGCAGAAGCTAACTTGGATGTTGCCTTATGCAACTGGTCCTTAGACTGCATGAGTTCTTCATAAAAGGACGCGTACAGCTGTTGAACACAGGCTGTCACGGACAACTCAATGGAACTCTGAATATCTTTACAAAGGAAAGGAATTGCATCTCCTGAGACTAGACTATTCAGGGAGGGAACTGATATGTCCAATGAGCCTTCTCGATGTGCTCTGAACAGGTTATTACAAGTGAGATACCCAGGGAGTTCACTGCCAGAGGTAGCAGGGATGGGTACTGAAGGAAGTACTGAAGGAGCTTTATCCGCTACCCGCTTCAAGCGTTTGCGCTAGATGACCAGGGGAGGCGGAGAATCATCATCCTCTATGTCAATAGGTTCTGACTCATCTGAAGGTAGAGGAGGAGGTACTGGATCTGATGGAGGAGGTGGAGGCACAATCTTCTATAAACCTGAATAGGTCAAGAAGGCAGACAAATATGATCCATATGTGACATTGGTAACATTACCCCTGGTGACTTTGACGAAATGTTGATCCATTTTAGTGAGGAGGTAAGTGCTCCAATCAATAGCAACTCCTTTCAACACCATCCTGGAAGCTGTGAAAAGCTCTTTGGACAAATATTGGGATGGCGTTTTGGCAGGCATAAACCTGTCCTGGAGAAACTGATAGATCATCTTCCATATGGGATCAATGATCATAGAAAAGGAAACTCCTGAAGAGTTGATCACCTTCTTGACATCCAGCATTTCTCGTGTCTGCTTTTGCAACAGCTTCAGAATCTCTTCATTAGAGAAAAGCTGAGGAGTGGTAACAAAAGGTTCACCTTTGGAGGGAAGAGACAGAGCCTTCCCTAAGCCGCGAGGTGTCAAAGTCATAGAAATTCCCTAGACTAGTCCTGACTTCTTGCTGTAGGAGGCCAGAAACTCATAACATAACGACGGATCCTCTGGAAGCAATGGAAAAGAAGTAGCCACAAAAGCAGCGAGTCCTGCCTTCGTGAGAGGCCCAAAAGTAAGTAGGGAAGAGTAATCCCTACTAACTAGTGGGACGTACTGGATAGGGGGAGGAGTATGAGAAGGCGCCATTCAGATGGTTACACACACACCACAAACACAGACAATCAAGGAGAATACCTGCAAAGCAACAGACAAAAAAACCAAGGATAAGAGAACAACCAAAACAATAAAACGTGACGCGACCAACTAACCCCCAAGCAAACCACTAGCAAACCACAGCCTAGAAAAAATTCGACATGACCTCTAGACATATGCGACCGAAAGCTTCATGCTATGCATCAGACAAACACCTAGAACCCCGTATCAGGCAATAAAAGAAAAAACTACACACCGTACCCGGAACCGTAACAAAGATAGGAAACCAAAACAATACCACATCCGACACATATCAAGACTACATCGTGGATAAACTAGTGTTTGACTATGGAAATAACTCTAATGACTGCGCATACCCATCCCACGAAACGGTTCGTTAAAAAGGGGATTTAAGTGCAATGAGGGGGAATTAATTTAATGAAGGGTTTATTTTAAGAAATTATTAAGAATGGGTGAAGTTTAATTAAGTGATAAACCTTAGCAAGAAAACGGCGGTTCCTTATTATAAATTTAATTACCAATTATTAGGTTAAAACGGTGCTTTAATTTGAATCCCGGTCTTCGATACCCAGACTGGGTCTCTAAATGCAAGTTCATTGATTACAAATTAAGGTGATGTGGAGCGCTTTTTTGCCAGCGCGTGCTCTTGTACAGCTGGTTCATTTTAATTAAAAATTAAAGTGCCTCTGTAGCGCACGTAGCGCGTGCTAAGTGAACGGTAGGTTTATTTTAATTAAAAAGTATATGTATGTAGCGTGAATGCGCGTGGAAACTGTGGGTGAATAAATAGATCATTTTAACCATTAATTGGTGATTAAGGGGGAAATGAAAATAAATAAAGCATATAAAATAAATACCTGGAAGGGGTGTGTATGTAATGCCTAAATGCGCACGGAAGAGTCCCCCAACAGAAGTGAATCCAATAAAAGAAAAGTAAAGACCACTGAGGAAACAACAAAGACAACACCTTAGTGGGATGGTTGATGTGAAATGAATTTTTAAGGTGTTATTGTGGATGGGAGTGGGGTTATATTTGCGGTGTGTTTGTTTTGGGTTTATAGTGTGGATTCGTTTATTTGTTTTGGTTTTTTGTTTTGTTTTGTTTGTTTTTTAAAGGTGTTATTATGTATGGTTTGGGTTTTTTTTTTTGAATAATAATAATAATAAAAGCAAGATATATAGCACATGAATATGTGATGAAGGGAAAAAATGAAAATTCAGCCATGGAGGAAATATCCATAATTTAGGGTATGAAAATAAGATGGGGATTTTTATGGTGATGACAGCAACCCTCCCATGACAGAAAATGAACATGAAATCAAGGTAGAAGCGTACAAAATCTATGCACATGGCTGAGCCATTAATCTCAAAACTGAAAAGAAACCATAAAATTTCCACTTAATAATGAACCGATCCGTTATCTTCATCATCTTCATCCATAGCTTCAACCATTATACAAGAACAAAAGGGAAAAGAAGAATTTCTGCACAAAAGACAGAGGAGAGAGGAGAGAGAACAAACTTTTGCACCACCAAAAAGGAGAATGTGCAATTGGACAAGAGAGCGAAGGGAAAGAGGCACATAACCACTCATGCACTCCACCCCACCTCTTCCCCAAAAAGCACACCCCTTCATATTTTTATTTTTTCTTTGAAACTTTGATACATTTTATATTATAAGACCTTTGGCCTTTAATTTTGAGTATTCCTACCCTTTACAAATGTATGCACGTAACACTTTTGTGTATACCATTTATTTATTATGGATCTAGATGTGGATGTGGCCCTCTCATATCTCTATCTCTTTTTGGTGATTTTGTAACGATGTACTTGTTATCATTTTTACAAAAGATGAAATTATAATATATGCATGGACATTTTTGTGCCTTGTTTTTATGCTTCTTTGGGTGTCATCATGTTCCTCCCACACTGAAATGTGAAGCGTCCTCGCGAACCTTGCCAAAGAAGAACCACCGTCTAATACAAACACTTCCAAAATTGTTAGTAAAACAACTTCAATCACAAGGCCTAGCCATGGTAGGGTATAGGGACTCCAAAGCCATGACCACCAAAATAAGGGAACTCCTGCCTCAAATACTCCCACACTGAAAAACTTGCATACTTGTTCAAGGATAGGGTTCAATCTTCTATAAGGATCCATGAGAATAACTTCTCCATCCCACTAAAGGAAAAAATATGATTTTATCATATTCTCTTGAATTAAACTTTTGCCTCATCATTTGAAGGTAAAGACTATTGTTAAAGTGACTCGTTCCCTTTTCTCCTCCTTTGAGAGCATACTAATCTTAAATGGATGAGGGAACAATACCCTTTTTTCTTTCCATTGTCATGGATAGGGGAAGATTATGCATATGTTGCAAGAACATTTTGGAGAGCTTACTATGTTTTCTCAAGAAAGGAATTTGATTAAGGGTATGAAAGGAAAGTGCATTGGCACCAAAGATGGCTTGTCAAATGGGAAGGGAATAAGGAGAAGATGGACATATAATTAATGTTGATGGTATAGGGGAGATGAGATTGATTATGAGGGCATGTGCAAGAAGGCATCACAAGTGCAATAACAAGATAGGAATACTACTATTACGAAATTGAAAGGGGCTAGAAGGATGGAGGGAAAATGACATGCTCAAGGGCATTCACTAGAGGAGTATGTGGAAAGGTTTAAGCCAACCATAGAAAAAGGTTGGTAAAAAATGCAAATTTAAATTTAATTTTTATATTATTATTTTAATTAAAAATGAAATTAAGGTTTTTGAGGATAATAAAATGAAGAGGAGCCAATTACGATGCCAGACAGAGGGGAGACGGCATGGCCTACGAGATTCTTGTGTGTTTGAAAAGGTATAGGAGATGTAGAGGAAGCGGCACACAATGGGCTGACAGGCCGTGGTGGATTAGGGTTTCTCCTTGTCCATCATCTTCTTTTCCGTTTCTTCTATTGTGTCTGAGATCTTGGCTATGGCCCCATGGGGGGGCAAGAATTTGTGTGTTCACAATGTTTCTCTCTCTCGATCGTTCATTTTTCCAAAGCTTGGAATCATCCTATTAATGGTAGAAGATGATCTTCGAGAGCTCATTAGGGTGCGCATATCGAGAGCCTCTCTCTCTCATTCACGCTCTATTATTCATAGCACAACCATTGGATCCATTGTACAGAGGGCCCCGATGCGGATGGTAATAGATGAGGAGGGGGAAACCTCTCTCTCTCTCTCTCTCTCTCTCTCTCTCTCTCTCTCTCTCTCTCTCTCTCTCTCTCTCTCTCTTTGTTCGTCTTGAGCTCAAATAACATTGCTCACATCTGATGATGAGGGTGGAGCCCGAGCGAAAGAAGAAGTTAGGGTTTACGGACGAGAAATGGCCGCTACCAGAGAAGCGTGATGTGAGCAAAAACCTCCCCCTTCGCCAACACACGCCGCGGGAGAAAAAGAAGATGTTGCTGTAGAAGGAAGACTTAGATCCACGTTTAGCAGCTGCAGCTGTCTTCTTTTGAGCGGCCTTTTTCTTGCTTGCGTCTAAAACCATTGTGCTTTGTGCCGATCACTTATTGTTAATAAAAAAGCTTATTCTCTCTCTTTCTGTGTGTGGCCATTTCACACAACTTAGCCGTTGTGATGCTCTCTCTCGATGCATGAAGAGAATCGCGGAAAGCTGCTCCGATCAAGTCTCACGATCCAATGGGGCTAGAAGGACTGAATCACCGCTTGGTCGACCTTCTCATGAAGTCGAATGCTGGTCACCTGCAAGCATTGGGCGTAATCACTTCTGATGGTAGCGATAGAAGCCAAGGAGCTGGGTAATGGGAGGAGCTTGGAAACCTCTCGAACTATCGCTTCTTTGGCCTCGATGCCCAGATCCTACATCATCCTCTCTCTCTCTCTCTCTCTGTGTATCCGCCTCTCCTCCTCTGAGACGAGCATGGCTATGGTGGCGGGCGCGGCTATGGCAAAACGGGATGATAGACCTTTGTCTGAAAGTTCACTTTAGGAGGCTTGAAAGGGTAGTCAGGAGGGAAATGGATCATAATGAAGAAGACACTGCCTGCGTAGGGGCTATCGGCAAGGCCCATGATGGTGGCTTACCAATGGAACAGGTCCTCGCCGATAGGCCCAGCGCTGCAGGATGTGGGGGGGTCCTTCTGCAGGTCTTGAAGCTCCTTCTGTATGCACTTCGACGCCATCTCTCTCTCTCTTGTGCTGATAAACAACCTCTCTTTGCCTCCGCCAGTAACAGCGAGGGTATTTCCTACTAGGGTTAAGGGCATTCTCTCTCTCTCCCGGTTCAGCATGCACTCGCTCTCTCAAGCTCTCCCTAGATCTAGATCTCCTCCTCCTGCTGATGTAGTCTCTCGATAAGGATCTCCTCCTCCTGTCCAAACTGCTCATGTGGTCCCTGGACGGTGACCTCTTCCGGTCAAACCAATCCTCCCCACATCCACGGCGTTTGAGAGCATCTCTTGACTTTGAACGCCTACGTTCTGGTTCAGCGCGGTTGTCTCGTGTATGTCGTGATTTAGGTTGCCTTGCTCTTTCAACCCCACTTCCAACAGCTACAGAATGCTTCGATTCCCGCACAGGTTCCCTGGACTTTGATCGCCTACTCTGAAACCCCTTGCTTGATCTTCATTGCAAGGGACCATGAAAGAAAAATCATATTCTCGGAGACAGCATGAATTTTGTGGGCAGGTTCAGAGCAGAAGATAACTATTCAATTGTGGCTATCAAAATATGTAGAGAAACATTGCACTCTTGCAGATTGCATCACCATCTTAATCTATTTCCCTTATTCTTTCTGACGTTGCTTCTTCTTTTTCTTTGTGCTACTATCTATAGAATCTCTCAGCAATTGTAGTTGTTGAGATCAGCTTCTTCCTCGGCTCTGCACCAAAATGACAGCAACCCTCCCACAACAGAAAATGAACATGAAACCAAGGTAGAAGCGTACAAAATCTATGCACATGGCTGAGCCATTAATCTCAAAACTGAAAAGAAACCATAAATTTTCCACTTAATAATGAACCAATCCGTTATCTTCATCATCTTCATCCATAGCTTCAACCATTATACAAGAACAAAAGGGAAAACAAGAATTTATGCACAAAAGACAGAGGAGAGAGGAGAGAGAACAAACTTTTGCACCACCAAAAAGGAGAATGTGCAATTGGACAAGAGAGCGAAGGGAAAGAGGCACATAACCACTCGTGCACTCCACCCCACCTCTTCCCCAAAAAGCACACCCCTTCGTATTTTTATTTTTTCTTTGAAACTTTGATACATTTGATATTATAAGACCTTTGGCCTTTAATTTTGAGTATTCCTACCCTTTACAAATGTATGCACGTAACACTTTTGTGTATACCATTTATTTATTATGGATCTAGATGTGGATGTGGCCCCCTCATATCTCTATCTCTTTTTGGTGATTTTGTAACAATGTACTTGTTATCGTTTTTACAAAAGATGAAATTATAATATATGCATGGATATTTTTGTGCCTTGTTTTTATGCTTCTTTGGGTGTCATCATATTGTGGGAGTGCAGGAGAGGGTGGAATCGGGGAGAGAGAAAGAGGGGAGAGGAAGAAGAAGAGAGAGAGAGAGAGGGGGAGGGTAGTTGAGAGTCGGGGGGGGAGAGGGTGTCCGTTGGGGGGAGGGGTGTGGTTTTTTTTTAAATTAAAAAAATAAAGAAATTAATTAATTAATTAATTTAAAAAAAGGAAAGGTGAGACGCCCCTGTCTCGTGCGCATGCGCGGGGCGGGGGTAAAAAAATTTGAGGGGCCGGGAGTGAAAAGGTGTCCGGATACGGGGACGGAGCACGAGTACACGACCGGGGTGCGTTTAAACGCGTAAAATTGAAAAACGGCGCGTTCACGTGGGAAATACCCAAAAAACAAATTCGAAAATGGGATCAGAAATTAATATCGAACGAATCGTTCGCCGGAATGACATGCAGTAAGAAGAAAAAATGTCTGCATGAAGGAGTGGCACAGGGTTATCACGTTAAACCACAGTTCCGGTGGAAGTAGGAGGGGTTCACATGCGAAAAACTCCAAAAATACACCCGAAAACTCACTAAAAAATTAATAAGTAAAAATCCAGAAGTCGAAAGAGGGGGGAGGAAAATGGAAAAAGGTGGGAGAAGACACAGGGGACAGGGCTGTCAAATCAAATTGGAATTTCGATGCAAACAGAGCAGGTTCACATGGAAAAATGTCAAAAAGACGCATGAAAAAGTCTTTAAAAAACCGGAAAATTAATATTGGACAAACCGTGTAGCGGAATGACTCGGAGTAAAAAGGAAAAATTTCAGGGGATAAGTGGTTGTTAGTTCTATGACATTAGATCATGGTTCCGAAGCAAGAAAAGCGCGTTCATATGAAAAACTGGCTAATTTGCGCAAAATGCTTCAAAAAGTAATAACGCGAAAACCCTGTACCGGAACAGGGGTAGGTAAAAAGGAAAAATGGTATGTTCAAAGAGAGGAACAGGGCTATAGGGTTGGATTTGGACTTCGGTGAGCATAGGGTGCATTCACATGGCAGGACCTCAAAAGCAGGGAATGAAGGAAAACTGCAAGGGAACAACCCCAAGGGTGGGTGGAACATAAACGGGTGGATGGGAAGGGACCTCATTAGGGTAAAAGCAAGTCATCGCATACATGCATGAGCAGGTGAAGGCATATGCAAAAGGATATGCAATGTAGACGCGCAGGGACGCGTCCCCACACTTAAGACCTTAATGGATAGGGTTAACCGAGCAACAGGGACTAGGACCACACCACAGACCATCCACTAACTTCTCCACACTTAAAACATGACCGTCACGGAGAAACAGAAGGTGTAGGGTTAGAAAAACTTGGCCCATTTTGTCAAGAAGCAAGGTTGAGTGTCGATGGCACATCCTGTGTTGTTGTCGGCTTCTGGAGGTACCAAGGCATCTTCTCGGCACACATCCGTCATGGCAGGGACCATGTGGCAGCACCCAGGGAGGTAGCTGATGGAAAGAATCGCAAGAAATTCGTCAATGATGAGGAATGTTGCACTCAACTCACAGTCATTCAAACGGAATGAAAGAACAGTCACTTACCCCATGACTAATATCACTCGAGGAAAAAGGATTGAAACCCATATCTCATGCCCGGTTTAGAAATCAACACGGGAATGGTGCAGAAGCAGTATGCCAAGGTGCACAGTTGATGGTGCATTAGTGTGTCGAACCCGTCTGGCATAAGTGCAAGGAGGAAAGCAAGGGAGCCTTACAGTGCAGTGCACAGAATAGGGTGATGTGTCCTATGATGACGGTAAAGACCCATCCCGTGAGTGCATAGGGAAACGGGAACATACCTGACTCCAAGTGTCGTAACGTCTCTCAATCTCACCTCTCGGTAATTGAATGAAGACACTCCAGTCACACTCAACCCACCCTCTGTCTCACACTCTGTTGATAGATACAGAAGGGCAGCCTTTTCCTGAAACCCATTGATGTAATCCTCACGGTCACTTGTGCAAAGGTTGTATGCCTTGTGCACATTTGATGGTGCAACGGTGCATCCCGCCCTGTGCCGGCATACGGTGCAAGAAGGAAGGCCAGGGAGCCTTATGGTGCAATGCACAGAACAAATTGTGCTTGGTGCATTGAGAGGCCCGTCCCGGGCGTGCAACACTTCATTCACACTGCTCACCTCTCATTTGATTTGAAGGGAAAAGACTAGTCTCTCGCCCCACCCTCTGTCTCACTCTCTGTTGATAGATACCGAGGGCAACCCATACTCACGTCCCCATCCGATTAGGATGAAAGCTCACGTCACTCGATTTTTTTGCCGATGAAGATCGCGTCGTCAGTTGTTGAAGAGGCGTACACAGGGAGGTAGCCATCAAATCGAACATTGTGTTGGATAGGAACATGTCGTCTGCTAGAGGACAGGTAATCACTCTACAGAAAGACCCAGGACACAACGTACCAAGGGAGGCAGCTTTGGAATTGGATCCTGGGGATTTCAAGTGACAAATCCACTTTCTGGACTACTGGGTGTTGCCACCTTTTCCATAGCCAACTTCGCGCCCAAGGGTGTTTATCACCTTTTCTTGGAATGGGGCCTACTATGACAGGGAATTGCTTCCTTTTCTCCCATGACCGATATGTATATTTTTTTCTTTTTTTTCTTCGAAATAAGCAAGGGAATGGTAGAAAAACCATGTATCAAGACCAACCTCGCCACTGTCGCTGGTGGAAAATAGAGGATAAGAGATCAAGGCTAGAAGATAGGGTTGAGGGGACATAGGGTTGTGTCCACCTCATCAGAAGTGGATGAAGAACGGCTATCAGAAGTAACATCATAAGAAGTACAGTGCCATGCCAACGGGGGAAAGGATCAAGTGACCATGATTGTCAGGATCCCCAAGGAGGGAACTACTTCTTCAGGTGATATCCATTGATCAGGAAGTGATCATCAGAGGCATCAACGGTCTGCACTTGGACAGAGCCATTAGGGTTGACAGCAAGTACCTTATATGGGCCCATCCACCGTTGTTGGAGCTTGCCAGGAAACTTGCCAAATCGTGAATCATAGGTTAGGATCAAATCACCTTCTTTGAACTCCTTGTGCTTGATGAAACTGTCATGGTAAGCCTTGCGTCGAGCTTGCGTGGCTTCCATGCACTATAGAGCTATCCTGCCAATTTCGTCCAAACATTCTAGGTGCAGGAGATGGCGTTGCAGTGAATCATCGTCCCCCAAACGCTCTTTGATAGCCACTCTCAAAGAGGGTAATTCCAGTTCAACAGGAAAAACAGCTTCTGTACCATACACCAGCTGGAAGGATGTATGTCCTGTTGCTGCTTTATGGGAGGTTCTGTACGCCCAGAGGGCCTCTGTAAGTCGATCGTCCCAATCACGACGATGTGCAGCAATTGTTCTTGTCAGAATCAAGCAGAGGATGCGATTGGTGACTTTGACTTGGCCGTTGGCTCTAGGGTAATAAGGAATGGACTTGCGATGGCGGATCTTATACAACTCTGTCAATTCTTCCATGACTTTGTTAAGGAAATGAGTGCCTCTGTCACTTACAAGCTCTAAGGGATTGTCAAAACGGGTGATGATATTCTCGTACATGAACATGGCCATGCTGTTACCATCGTCCCGCTTTAGAGCTTTAGCTTCACACCACTTTGTAACATAATCCGTACATACGAGGATGTATCGGTTCTACTTCCTTCTAGTGGGAGGATCGATCGGACCTACGAAGTCGATGCCCCACTTCTCAAACAACTTTAAAGGAAGAATAGGCTGCAGTGGCATGGCACTTGTCTTTGTGGGTTTCCCCATTCTCTGACGCATCACATCTTTTACAGTAATCATAGGCATCCTTGTGAATGGTAGGCCACCAATATCCTGCTAGCAGAGCCTTCCTGGATGTGGCTTCTCCTGCAAAGTGGCCTCCACATGGCTCGTCATCTTCTGAGCACTTCATCTTTGCCTTTCTTGTACAGTGCACCGCCTAGCAGGGTGTAGGGGGCTGATTCTAGCATAAGCTTCTTCCTTTCCTGACTAGAGATACCAGGAGGGTACTGTTGGGTTGCCAGCAGATTGGCAATGTCTGCATACCTGGGAGTGATAGTTTCTACCAAGAATAGGGAAGCATCAGGGAGGTCTGGATCATCCTGCTCCTCATCTGCAGTTTGTGGGATACGCGACAGATGATCAGCCAAAACATGGGAACGACCAGGCTTAGTAATCACCTCAAAGTCGAACTCCTGAAATAGAATGAGCCATCTCATCATTCGTCCTTTCACATCTGCTTTGTTCATCAAGAAGGACAGGGCCTCATGATCCACATAAAAGGTAAAGTGGGTGGACAGGAGGTAATGGCGAAACTTCTCTAGGGCAAACACCATTGCCAAGCACTCCATCTCTATCACTGTATAGTTCCGTTCCCTATCAGTGACTTTTCGAATTACATAATAGATCGGTTGATCCAGCTTTGAGGAGCCCTTCTGGCATAGGACTGCGCCTAAGCCTTCAATAGATGCATCAGTGTGTACATGGAACTCTTTCGTCCAATCAGGAGGTTGCAGAATGGGTGCCTCAATCAGACACTGCTTCAGAGTATGGAAGGCTTTGTCACATTCTTCCGTCCAAGTAAACTCTGCATCTTTCCTGAGAAGCTTGTGCAAGGAGGTTGCCTTTGTTGCAAAATGGGCTATGAACCTTTTGTAGTAACCCACATGGCCTAGGAATCCCCTCAACTGTTTGAGGTTGGTGGGTGCTGTCAGAGCTGTAATCTTTTCGATCTTTGTAGGGTCTGTTGATATCCCTTGTGCAGAGACAATGTGGCCCAACAGAACTCCGCAAGAGACCCCAAATATGCATTTGTCGGGGTTGAGGGAAATCCCATACTCCCGGCATCGGTCAAAGCATTGTTCCAGGTGTTCCCACTGTTCACGGATCAAACTATAGACACAGAAGTCATCCAAGTATACCTCAATGAAGTCATGCAAATGATTTTGAAATGCGGCCATCATGACTTGTTGGAAAGTAGCAGGGGCATTGCAAAGCCCAAACGGCATTACTCGGTAAGCGTAGGTCCCCTATTCTGTGGTGAAGGTTGTTTTGGACTGGTCTTCTTCTGCAATTTGGACTTGGTTGTATCCACTGAATCCATCCAGAAGGGAATAAAGCTCATGTCCTGCCACTGTGTCCAACAGTTGGTATGTGAAAGGGATAGGAAAGTGATCCTTCTTCGTCTTGGAATTCAACTTGCGGAAATCCACACATATTCGCAATTTGCCATTCTTCTTGGGTACAACCACGATGGGTGAAACCCATTCACTATTTTCCATTGGATAGATGAACTCGGCTTCCAGAAGCTTCAGCAGCTCCGCTTTCACCAATGTGGAATAATTCGGGTTCATTCGCCTCTGTCGTTGCCGTACGGGCTTGGCATCAGGTTCCAAGTCAATATGATGTTGACATATTGTGGGATCAATCCCCTTTAGGTCTTTATAGGACCATGCAAACATGTCCAAATTTTCTTTCAACAAGTTGTACAAGGTTGACAACTCCTCTTCTGGGAGGCTGCTACCCACCTTCAAGTGGCGTTCAGTGCCATCTGCATCCACAAAGGTTAACTGCCTTTCACCTTCTACTTCACAGATGAAGGTCCCACGGACTGCTTCTGGATACAGATCCGACTCCTTCAAGGGAGTGATGTCCTCTTCTGATGTCCCACTAGACCCAACTGCTTCTTTTGGTGGAGACTTAATTTTCTCCTTGAGATGTTGGAATGGGATTAGAGCCGTTTCAGGTTTGGTTTCAAAATTAATTACCTCTTGGCTTGAAGACTCCTCTTCTAAAGATGACACATCTAGGAACATCACATAACAGGGACCCTCTGATGCCTGTTGGGTTGGTGGGATTGGTGCTTGTTGGCACGATGCATCATCATCATCTTTCTTTGGCAAAGATGGGTTAGGACGGCATGGGCCACTGCTGAAAGACGGCTTGTTCTTCTTAATCCATTTCTTATAAATATTTTGCATGTGAGAAGATCCATTTACCAGACCAAATGGTACCATCACCATTCTGTCCCATAGCATGAGCTCGTCTGCTTCTGATGCTTCTGGAACTTCTTCTTCAAATGTATCATCTGCAGGTGGGATAGATTCTTCTGGCTCACTTTCATAACCTTCTTCGTCAATATCATATTCATCCTCTTCTGTCTCTGTCTCTGCTTCTGTCTCTGTAGGAGCTCTGTAACAGAAGAACAGATTCTCTGTTTCCTCTTCTACCTCTGTTTTGGCTTCTGCTATGGCCATGTAACAGGGAGAGCAGTACATCCATGCTTATATCTCACTGTCAGAAGTGATTTCAGAAGTCATTCCTGGTTCAGGCAGGAAGTATTCACCCATTGATAATGGATTTGCATCTTTTGGAAGTCGGCTTACAGTATCCACTGTTAAGGAACGTGCCACTGTTTTCTTGGGAAGGATCTGTTTGACAGCATCTTCGTCTGCTGATGTTCCATCCGTAGCCTCATTAGGGGAGTCAGAAGATAATTCCAAGGAGGTGGATCCATGTCCTTTTTGAGAACCATATAGTTTCAGCACCACTTTGTTGGATCCTCTACCCAAGGTCAAGGTTCCTTTGAACCAATCCGTCCTTGCTCGGGCTTCAAAAAGCCATCATCTGCCCAGTAACAGAGGATAGGATGTGCCATAAGAGTTTGGCTTCACCACCAGATAGGTTAGCCAATAATCTTTTCCAGCCACTGTAGTCTTCACATATGGGAGAATGCCCAAAGGCTTGATTCTGCTCTGATCCGCCAGTCTGATGAGCCGTTGGGTGGGTTGCACACCTTGTAGGCCTAGATCCTTCATTGTCACATCCGTCATAATGTTCACTGATGAACCACCATCAATCAGTGCATTTGCAATGAAACATCCTTCTATCCACACGCCAGTCTCTGGAGTACCCGGATCTAGGAAAGCGTTAGCCACATCCACTTCTTTTACAAGCTCTAGAGCCTTATTGGACTTTGTTGCTGTTGAGGGAGCAATCCTTAAGCCACGTCTTCTTGTCAGTATACTTTTGAACCTTTTTCGGCAACTGGGAGACAACATCAATGATTGTCGGAATGTGAGGTTTGGTTTAAAGGTATCTAGATCTCTAACCAGATCGTATTCCTTAATAGGATCCACTGGCGTCTCTAATCGGTTAGGGAATGGAGCAACACCCATTTTGATTTTCCCTCTCTCTTCCAACAGAGGAATCATGGGAACTTCTTCTGCCACTTGTGGCACTTCCTCCTCTTCTATCTCTTGGACCTCTGGTCCTGTCTCTGGAACTCTCTGTGGCACTGTAGGGCTATGTACGGCACTGTCAGGCTCTGTTCTGTTCTGTTCTTCTGGTGGAAGATTGAACTTCACTGTTCTGGTGGAGGGTTATTTTCTTTCTGGATAGGTGGTCCCTTCTACTTTGCACGAGTGTTGGCAGCAACTTCCAATTCCACTAAATTGGAGGTAGGTTCTTGGGCCTTTGCCCGGACTATCAGTAGCACTATTTTTCACTGGGGCTAGGCTTGGACAGTCTTTTGCAGTGTGGCCTTCTCCTTTGCATCGACTGCATAAGGGCTTGTAATCCACTGACCTTCTAGGATTTGGACAATTTGGTGAAATGTGTCCCTTTTCTCCGCATCTGTAACACTCCACTTTTGATCTCTGACCACCGCCAGACTGTCTTCCTCTGTAACTTTGAGAAAGAAATCTTCTGGGTCCGAAGTTAGGACTAGACTCTCTAGGCTTGGGTCCAATATCCTGTGTTGTCATTTTGGATGCCAACAAGTTGAATCTTGCGTCTTCTTCCTTCCTTCTCCTATCATGCATCTCCTTCAGAGAGAAAATGTCCTCTGTATGGTTCTTCCGCAAACAGTAGGAATAGAAGGCTCTAAGAATGGTTGGTTTTCGTGTACATTCAGTGGCTAAATGGCCTACTTGATGACACTTACCGCACCAAGTATTTGACCGCGTCACATCTCTTCCTGCTCTTGCAACGTTGAATATGCTAGCGGTATTCACTTTCAGCAGCTGTAGCTGCTCTGTAATCGCATCCATCAACTCCTTTTTTATGCTTGCAACTGAGTTGGATAAGTAATCTTTCAAGCTTTCTCCTCTGGAGATACTGGCAGGAGGGTTTTGAGGAGTCTCTGTAATCACTGCATAAACAGGTTGGGCTGGTGCAGAGGAATCTCTGTTCTGGTTCTGATTCAGAGCTCCTGTTTGAACTGTTGGCTGTTGACTCCAGTTGGTAGGATTCCACTGTTGCTGCTACTGATTTGACATTGAGGAAATTGGTTGGGACCATTGTTGTTGTGGTTGCACCATCATTTGAGGCATGGATTGTGGCCACTGTGGATTTGGTGCACTGTACTGTGATACTGGGAGCATCTATTGATAAGGGTAGGGGACAATCCCTGGGACTGCATTTGGTGGGTACATCATTCCTGGCATCAGAGGAGGTAGGACTCCTCTTCCTGGATTCATCGCTAATCTAGCTTCCACTTCATCGTACAGTCTTGCACCTTCTGTTGCATCTTGCAGTGTGGCTGGTCTTTGCAGCTCCACAAACTTACGGACTTCTGGTTGTAATCCCCTGAGAAACACCCCCTTTTGAATGCCATCAGCTAGATTATGGTTAGTCCCTCTCTTTAGGATTGATTCCATTCGTGAGACATAAGCTTCTACTCTTTCTCCAAAGGACTGACTTAGGTTCATAAATTCCTCTCACATCCGCTCTTCAAAACCTTCACGCCTGAATTTAGTGAGGAAGGCCAACTTCAGGTCGTCCCATGTGCCAAAAGTTCCTGTTGCTTGTCTCTCATACCACTGAAACGCCGCGCCCTTGAAAGTGGCGGGGAATATTGCTAACCAATGCTCAGGGGTTCTGGCATTGTTAGCCACACACGCTACCATAAACTCTGCTACATGAAGATCGGGGTCTTCATTGTACTCTCCCTTAAAAATTGGCAATGGGACTACATTCGCTGGCCTGTCATCAATATTTCCAGGACGGATCTAGCTTGGAAGTGGACCTCCAGCAGGAGGAGGAAGGGCTTGATGTGCCATTGGGACTTCTGTAAAGAGTTCCACAAGGGCGTCAAAGGCGGCTTCTGCTATGAGCTCGTTCTCAGCCTTGATTTTTGCTTTCTCTCTTCTCACGTACCTCTAGACTCGTTCTAACGCTTGCCTCTTTATTGCGTCATTCATCAGGGGGTTGGCTCCACTATGTTGTTAGTGCTCCACAGAGGGTTAACAGAAGGCTTCAGTCTCTGGAGGACTCTCTTACCAACATTTCTTCTACTTCTTTCTTTTCAACGTCCCTGAATTCTGCTTTCATTCCACTACACAGAGGAAGGTATTCAGTTCTGAAGGTGTCAAAATGCATTTGTCTAAGCATTGTGGTGGTGCCATCATCATAGTAATGCCAGCTTCTGATGGTTTCAACAGTGTATGTTGTGAAAAACACTCTGTCTACCAACTTCTAGTGGGTTGCTAATTGAACAAACAGAAGATTATCAGTACACCAAGCATCCCATGTATCTTGCTGTTGAGCATCCACGAACAAATTCCAACTCTTTTCCTTCTTGTCTTTGTGAACCTCTACATACCAAGACTCCTGAAGCTTCTTCACAATCTCCCACTTGATGTTGTCTGGAAACTTCTCAATGAATGCCAAATCTTCCATGGCTGGTCATTCTCTCTGTTTCTACTCTTCAGTTTATTCCCAAACAGTTTGCCACCAAGATGCAAGTTTCTGCTACTTCAATAGGAAGAGGAAACTGTCCACCACATAGAGTATGCATCATGATGGTGATGTGTTTCCGCCATTGTGGGATGAAATTCTTGTGGAAAGTGGCTTTGATTATGAGGAATTCCAACTCTTCAGTGGAAGAAGGAACTTTACAAACATCCATTGAATTCTTCTCTTCTTGGCAATGCCATTTCCTTCATTTTCAGCCTCTTCTGGTGCTTGTTGATGGCAAGTTTCCCCGGCTGCGCACCAAAAACATGGAGCCCCAAGAGGAACACCAAGGAAAAGGGAATTCTCTTGCAAGAAAATCTATATTGTAACATCAACAAGCTTGTTTATCATGTTTCATATGATTACAATGAAGAAAAGAATACCAGGCACAACAAATCTTCATACATCATCATGTAGATCTCCCACGGATTTGATAGAATCAACCATATTCTTCAACATCTTCTCAAAATCCATCAATAGAACAAAGAAAGCAAAGGAATACACCATCTTTGAATGGAAATACATCACATAGTATTCATCTTCAATATCTCCATAGTCTTCTCTCTCAATCTCTCATATACAATCACTCTGTTTCAGTAGAATTGGCTATCTCTGACTCTCTCTCTCTCTCCATCAATAATACATCATATCCTCACTACAATCTCTCAAAATCACTCTCAATAATCCTTCTTAGGTCGTGGATACCCCTCCCAAGAGGTATGTCTGATATGAAGGGTCACCAGAGCCACTAAAGTATCCTTTCATAGCTCACTATTGTCACTTCACTCTAGTCTTCACTTTAGTCTTCAGCAGCTACTTCTTTCACTTCTTTCAGCTCTTTTGCACTTGTATTCACCTCTTTACAAGTCTAGAAAACTTTCCCAAGCTACACTCTCATCCATCAGAACACATACAGAAGCATACAGAACAATCTACAGAATAGTACCAGAACAGCTACAGTACAGAACAGAATAGAATAGAGACAAAAGCTCTACAGAAGACCTACAAAAGGTTACAGAAGGTCATCAAAAACTCATAACTCATACTCAAACCATTCCAAACTCTCACAAACCATTCAATAAGCTTTCACAATATCTCAATCTTCATCAATCAATACTCCATCCCTCCTTATAGAAGACAATCAGAACAAAACAGACCAAAACAGAAGGTATACAAAACCAATCAGAACCTATCAGAACATCACAGAACCACTAATAAACATTATGAACTTCCAAAAAACAATCAATATCATCCAAAACACTCTCAAACCACTTCCAAACCAATCAATTATCTCATAAAATCAACCATTCAGCTCTCAAAAACAACAAAAATCAGCCAAAAAACAAGTCATTTCAACACTCAACAATGCGCTGCTCAACATATAGAACAAATGAACAAACTCCACTCTTTCATTTTGAGAGTATTCCAGGAGATACCATGTGTCCTTACCAAATGATTCCCCAAGAAACGAACGTCTATCCTACGGCTTAGGATGCATTTCCACACTCAAGCGTGGGTCATTGTCATTGAAAACAGGTGCTATGCATCCAGTCCTTTTTATTCTGATACCATGGTTGACATGCACATGCAAAAGTAAATGATCCTAAAGTGCTTAAACATCATTTTCAATGAGGCATGTGGCGTGCACAACTAGGCTTTCCAATGCTCATTCACTAACTCATTGCGGTGATATAAGGATAGCATCGAGACAATACTCGTGCTACTATCCTCTTAATTAAAATACCGCAAACTCTATGTCATGATATGCATCAGAAAATCAGCACTAATCAGCACGCAAATCCCACCATTCAAACATCCCAACCCCCTATGTTTAGGTATTGCTTTCGTTGCATAGGTGTAGAGGTTCATTTTGTCATGTTTTGATGTACAAAAAGTGAAAAAACATAAAATTTGACAAGGAGATAGGGAAAACTGGGGCTAAAACTCGTGCTTTGCCACTACCATACATCCACAAACAATCATTATATTTTTTCTTATTTTTGTGAGATGTATTTCTATTTTTTCCCTTATTTTCTCTATTTTCTTGATTTATTTATCAATAAAATATGATATTTTCTGATTTTTCTTGTTCCAATCACTTCAGCATACTAACATTAAATTTATCTTTCATTTCCCCCACATGGGAACACCTTTCACCCGCTCGGAAGGACAAAACTACCATTTTACAGCTTACAAACCGCATTTCGAGTTTACGGGAATTAAATAGAGCATGTAAATCATTGCAAAATAAAAATTTTCTGATAAACAACAATTAATCATAATGCAACTAGCACACAAATAAATTTTCATCCAATAATAACATAAGTATCATCATAAACTATAAAAAATCCTTCATTTTTTTCATAAAAATTGTCATACCATGTTTTTATGAAACCCGAGACGCCTTGAATGACTGCATACCAGTAGATGGAGTCTCCATTGCTCTCAATCCAATGCTGCACATCAATCTTCAGCATCTCCATAACCATTTTCCTTCATTCTCCTTCTCGATTTCTCCTTCAAGATGGTGCACATGAACAGCCCATAGAGGAGAGAGAGGGAGGAGAGAGAAATACTAGATTCTGATCTCTTCATCCAGACAGCCATATCTCGTGCGAAAACAAGTGATAGAATCAGAAAAGAGGCAGAAATTTCCGAGTATTGTCGATTCCATGGGTTCTTTATAGCCCAGAATCATGATGTGGGGGGGGGGGGGGGGCGAAATTTGCGCTGCCTGCTCTTCAAGCCATCTCCACGCCATCTTCACGTTTTCTTCAAAAATGAGGGAGGGGGGATTAAAGTCCCAAAGGGCACCCCCCCTTTGGTCTAAAATTTGTCCACCCTTTTAAATCTTGTCCAATTTTTGGCCCCTTCCGTGTTTGGGTTTTTTGGTAAATTTTATGCACATCGCAGGCTCAAAACTCAGCTCTCATTGGCGACCACGGGATAGAGCGACTCAGCCCATCGAATCCCACAACAGATCTACATAAAACAACCAAAGTAAGCATTAAGCTGATACAAAATAGATACATATTAAACCAGAACACAATGCTCACCCTACCCGCTGACATAACCAAGGCATGAAATCCACAAGGAGTAGGCCTAACATAATCTGATAAAAGTTCCGAAGCTAGTCACTAACCAACTGCTCCAACACGGCCAAACTAAAAAGAACTATCAAAGAGGTTTCCCTAAGTGGTGGTCTGAACTACCTACCTAACTGAGGACAACACAACCAGGAGCTCCTACTAGGCGAGGACTCTTATAGCCTGGTCAAGAAGTATTTTCTTTTAGTACATTTCTTCTTTTAGGTTTTTATTTTTCCATATTCGGGCGTGTAAAAAGGAGAGAGCTGAGTGTAGCGACCCAAGGAGAACAAGGCATCAGCCTCACGTCCTGTCTCGGTACCCAAGAACCTACCAAGCCCTCGTGAGGCAACACTTAATCCTTTTCTGACGCTCACTTTTATTTTCACTCCAACCTTCCTTACTTTCCTCTTTTCCAGCGAGACGCCACCCCTAGGAAGACAAGGTATCCGCCACCCCTAGGAAGACAAGTTATCGGTCTGACTCATCCCAGGAACCTACCAGGCCTTTGCAAGGCAATGATCAACAGCTTATAAATTTTCCTTTCTTTGCTTTTCTATTTTTATAGGGGTTAGAACCCCTTTTTACACACCTTTGTATATATTTATTATCGTGGAGATATTCACTGTTATTTTTTCTCTCTATCATTATCATTTTTCCTCTGGCAGGCTTCTCTAACTGTCTCACAACTGACAGGAACTCCTAGGATGACTGCCTAGCAGGCTAGTAGAACAAGCTCACTAGAACTACCTTCTAAAACAGGGCTTTCGATGTCTGGCAATGTCTTTACAAGAGGCAACGACTACTCAGACCTCCCTTAGACATACCTAATCTAAACCTGGGACTTCATGCCTTGGATGCCGGTCCCCAATAAGAAAAGAAAAGACCCCTACAAGTACACACACACATATAGCATAAAAATACGGTACTCGTAAAGGAGAGATATCACTTGGATAGGGCCACGAGAAGTCTCCACCGACATAGGATCCTTTCAAGCTCTTCTTCGAACCTATCTAGCACAGAACTAAAACAAAAACCATTAACCGCACCTGTACTAAACAAACAACTGGCCCTCTTGGCCTAATGAAATAAAGCATTTCACTAAAAAAAAACAGATCGGCCCTCTTGGCCGAACGAGATCAAACAAAATAGCACCTACACATCCCTCCCCGAAATAGTACAGGTATATAATAATATGCTCCTTTCCAAGGAGGAAAAATAGGGCTCGCAGCCCTAAGCTAAATGCATAAGATTATGACCCATCCTTCCTGCATACATAGCAAGAGGTGTATGCATAACATGTTGTCTAATCAGCCTATGGGTCCAAGATAACAACGGTAGATGGGTCTCGGCTACTCTTTGCATCACCCATATCAACCATTGCCTGCCATATATTGCATGCTCTGATAACATTCCCCACAAGCGACCAAGTCCTGACTCATTATTGATAGCAATATCCAAACTAGGACCACAGTTGAAGAAAATGTCTTCTT
This sequence comes from Lygodium microphyllum, assembly GCF_053477565.2. Classification (NCBI taxonomy): domain Eukaryota; kingdom Viridiplantae; phylum Streptophyta; class Polypodiopsida; order Schizaeales; family Lygodiaceae; genus Lygodium; species Lygodium microphyllum. The sequence continues at coordinate 90,329,798 of NC_141157.1, forward strand.
CATAAGCAAGATTTGCCAGTGAATCCACAAACTGATTCCAGTAACGTGGAATCAGCTGAAGAAACACTCTCTCAAACTCCTCAAGTAGGGTCATGGCAGTTCGATGATACATACAAAGAATGGGATTCCGCATTGTATATGTCCCATCTAGCTGATTCAAGATCAACTAGGAATCCCCTTTCACTAACAACCGCCGACTACCACCTTGCTTGGCAATATGCAGTCCCATAATCAAGGCTTTATACTCCGCCATATTATTAGTGAATCCTACCCTGAGATAAGCAGCTAACTTCATCGTAACTCTACGTCGGGGATCTCGGATTACTACTCCAACACTCCCTTTTTTATTAGGGCCCCTCGATGCTCTGTCAAAATATAATGTGTACGTCCACAATGGGTTTACACAGCCTGACATCACGAACTCCTCTATTCATAATTATGATAGTCAAATTTTAGCATATTTAGAGGATGAATTGATGGTTCCATCCCACCTTCTTCATTAAACTCAATAGGGATACTTTTCAACATTCGTAAGTAGTGATGGGGGCAGAAGACTTTGATCTCCCACACAAAGGTTCCGTCTTCTTAGTATACTTAGAAGTAATAAGGTTTAATCTTATTAAGATTAATCTTATTTTTAAATTCTACTCCTTGCAGATCAGCTAGTAGAGCCGTAGACCTATTTTTCCTTATCCTAACAATTTTGTAGGGGCCATCCCATCTAGGTTCCAACTTCCCTGGAAAAGCTCTATACGCACATCGTAGTACATAACTAATTGTCCTTTTTTAAAGGTATACTTCTTTGCTTTAAAGTCGTGCAACTGCTTCATCCAACGTTTAGCTACCTCCTGGTGTAATAAGCTCTGCAATTTCAATTCATCCAGGTTGGCTATGGTCGTGAACCGTTCAAAGAGTGAATCCTCATCTCCCAAAGAGTGGTTAATTGCAAATCGTATGGTTGGCAACTCGATCTCGAGGGGTAACACACTCTCTTCCCCATAAACTAATTTAAATGGAGTATGGCTGGTAGCTCGCTTGAACGTTGTATTGTACGCCCATACTGCCACATACAACTTCTTGTCCCAGTCTCCTTTCTTCTCCAAGACTATTTTAGACAATATACCCACAAGCTGCTTATTAGTACTTTCGACTTGCTCGTTGGCTTGCGGATTATAGGGGGTCATTTTGTTATGCTTGATTTTCCAAGCTTCAGTCAGGCTTTTGATCACTTTATTCAAAAAGTGGATTCCACGGTCCGACTCTAGTTCCTTTGGTGAACCAAAACAGTAGATAATCTTCTCTAACAGGAAACTTGTAGTCTCTTTTCCATTGTCCTGCCTCGTCGCCCGCGCTTCTGACCATTTTGTAAAATAATGTACCTCTTCTAAGTAGTAGGACGACGGGGTAATAGGACCCACAAATTCAATGCCCCACTTCTCAAATGGAAGGATAGCCATGATAGGCGTAAGTGGGCGTTTCCTATTCTCTTTGGTGTCATGTCTTTGACAGGTATCACATCTCTTAATGTACTCAAAGGAATCTTGGAAGATGGATGGCCACCAATACACAACTCTTAAAGCTTTCTGTGCCGTCAACCATCCAACGAAGTGCCCTCTACACGCAGAGTCATGGCACTCTTCCAAGATGAAAGGAACCTTGTCAGGCATCACACATCGGCGATAGATATCATCAACACCTTATTGATATAGTGTTCCTGCGATCAAGGAAAACTTCAAAGCCTGTTGTCTGATTTTTCTCTTTTCAGATTTGGATAAACCAGCTCCAGTCTCTCCCGTTGATAGATAATGCGTGATAGCAGCATACCAAGATGGGATAGAAGCTGTATCAATTTTAAACATTTCTTCGATATCGCTTCCTTCAGCCAAAGTCTCTTTCGGCTCCCCAAAATCCACAGGGCATTCCACAATACCCTGCAACCTCGGTGGCTTACTCTTGATCTCATAATTGAACTTCTGCAAAGTGATTAACCACTTTGCTAGACGATCAGGCGGTTGCAGCTTGTTCATAAGAAATCTAAGCCCTTCCGCCTTCGTATAGAAAACTACCTTCTCATAGAGGATGTAGTGCCTAAATTTTTTAGTCGCAAAGACCATCGCAGGGCACAACTTCTCCATGTAGGTGTAGTTAATTTCTGATATGCCCAATTTTTGACTAGCAAAAGCTATCGGATGATACCATTTTTCCTCCCAGATTTGGAATAAACAATAGCTGATACTATGCATGGTGGCTGTTGAAAATATGTAAAATACCTAATCTCTTTTGGGTGCTTTTAAGACTGGTGCTTTTACTAGCTCCTGTTTCACATCCTCGAAAGCTACCTTACAAGGGTTGCTCCATACAAATAGACAGCAGAAGGATAATAAGTTTGTTAGTGGCAACGTTCTTTCTGCCAAGGCATTTATAAACCTCTGATAGTACCCTATCGATGACAGAAAGCTATGTACCTCTTTCGGGGTGCGTGGTGGACTCATAGCGACTATAACCTTGATCTTTTTAGGGTCAGCTGTGATTCCTACTAGACTGACCACATGGCCTAGCAATAGCCCATAAGGCACTCAAAAGATACACTTCCGTGGGTTAAGAGCAATATAACAAAATTGTCTGTAGCGCTCAAAGCACTTTCTTAAGATAATCAACATCCTTTCTCTTACAGTGGCTGCCCCCAGGTCATCGATGAATACTTTCAACTCATCTAGGAAGATCTTGCCAAAGGTCTTGTCTGTTGTTTGTTGCCATGATCCAGGTGCATTGCACAAACCAAAGGCCATCACATGGTATGCAAAAGTACCAAAGACAGTAATGAAAGTTGTTTTCAACTTGTCCTCTTCTGCAATTTCCATCTGGTTGTATCCTACAAAGCAATCCATAAACGAATATATTTCCCTATCCACTAATTGATCCAAAATCTGATCAATAAATGGTAACGGGTAGTAATCCTTAACCGTCTGCTTATTCAGCTCTCTAAAATCTACACATAGTCGAATTTGGTTGTTTTTCTTCTTCCTGATGACAAGTGGTGAACACCGTTCTATTTGTTGTACAGGGAAGATTAAACCAACTTTCCATAACTTCTGTAACTCCTCAAACAGCTCGTCCCTCAATTCCAAAGACATACGCCTTACCTTCTAATACACAGGACGATTGCCTTCTTTTACAGGAATAGTATGAATAGCAAGGCTGGGAGGAATGCCTCTCAGCTCGTCATAACTCCAAGAAAAGATGTTGCGGAATTCTTGAATCAAGGACACCTAGTCCTCCCTTTCTACTGAACTGAGCATGGAACCTAATTTAATTAGCCGCGAATCATTCAGCGTGCCAAGGTCCAACTCAATCACATCCGCGTCTCTTATCATATCTTGAGGCTCTATCGGCTCATTTAGAGTTATCTAATAAATATCCTCTGTAGTGAACCCCTTTTTAGATTCATTGCTGGATGATGTCTCACTACCAGATGGCTCATCTGCTGTTTCTAATTTAGTAGAGGATAAAGGAGCTCTCTCACTCTAAGGAGACTTAGGGTAAGCATCAACTATTAGTCGATAAGCACCTCCACCTAGAACCACTCGACCGGCAAGTATATCGACTTAACAGTCTGTTCATAAGATCAAACGCCTACCTAGTAAGACTCGGTAGCTAGGACATCCTGCAAATCTTATCACCCTAAAGTCCAAGAAGTATTCTACACTTGCAAATGTAACATGGACTTTAGTAATGCAACCTTCTGGTTGCCTTAGACTATCATCAGCCATTCTAAGAAGGGTGGACCTAACTTTTTGGATGCCTAGACCTAACCTCTTCATCAACTCGGAACTCATGATATTGACGGAGGACCCAATGTCTACAATAGTATACTCCACTAATATTCCATCCACGTATGCTTGAACCCTAGGGCAATTCTTTTCAGCATGATCAAACCAATCTTCCCCTACTCGTGCTATGCCCAAAGGTTCTACAATATACCCAATACACAGGATCTTCTTGAATTCCTTGCGTACTCTTGGAGATAATTTAATCAACTGTAAGAGGTTTACATTTGGTTGGACTTCGCAAAGAGGACTTGCTAGATCAAAATCATGATAGGTAGCCAAAGCTCTCTTTCCTCGCCAAACCATCCTTTCCTTTGGTCTCGGGATCAGCTTTGGTGCTTCTTTTTTAGCTCTTGCCTTCTTTCTTGGCACTTCCTCATCCTTCTCAAGATTGACTTTTCTGTCACAGGCCTTAGAGGTCCACCTTCCATGCTAGGATTCAGAACTTGTGTCCCCTTATCCCCTTGCTTAAAGTTTCCATCGACTGGTTTTGCATTATCTTTATCACCCTCTTTAGCCTTTTGGCCTCTTGTCACGACTCATAGGTTAGAGGTTTCAGTGCCATTGACGCGCACAACCTCGATAAGGCAGACTCCATTGCCTTGTGGCAACTCCTCTATAGTGGTCTTTCCCTTTGTCTTGGTCCATCATTTTGCTAGAGCTTATTACCTTGCGCTCTATGATTAACTGGACCTGGCTGTTTACTTCCTTGTTGGAGGGAGCTAATATTACTCCAATAGGTAGCGGATAAGTGGCCTTACTTCCCACAAATATCACATTTAACATTTGGACATTTCTAGGAAAATGTTGTCCGCCACACCACTTACAACTAAATCTTGAGGAACCACCCACTTCAGGGCGTCCACTTCCTATCAGATTCTGCTACTTCTTCAAGAAATTGACGTCAGCTATTTGCCAATATTGTTCAAAAATCATGTTAGTGTAGTGCTTCATTATATCCTTAACTTTGCCAAGGACATTAGAGGCACTCGACTCATAGCCTTGATCGTCTATCCGTCGTTCCATTGGCCTAACAATTTGATTGGGCATTGGTTATTGACTCACAGGAACAACATTAGGGTTCGAAGCTTGGCCTCCAACATTTGGTGGAGCCAACTGACTAGCTATAGGCAAAGTCACACTAGGAGGAGCTGGCAGCAAAGGTACATTTTGAACCATTCTTCCTCTTCCATTAGGGTTATTCATAGGCATCCCTTAACTTCCATTTGTCAATGGTAAATTGCCTCCAGGTACTAGACTCGCATTAAGATTTATTCAAGAGGAGTAGGCCATTTGTAATCATGACTCTACTCCTTCTGCCCGCGCGATGGCGGTGTCTATATCAACCAAAGCCACACTACTCAATTGTACCTGAATATTGAAATCTAGTCTATGCAAGAAGTTTGTAAGTTTGTAACTTACGAAATACTTCCTTAATCTTCTTAGCATAGGCTTTCACATTCTCATGGGGGTCTTGTCGTGTTACATTCAAAACACGCAACCAGTATTGGCCACCTCTTTCAAGGGCATATTCTCCTTGAAAAGCTGCATAAAATTGGTCGATGGTAGTGATGGTTCCAATCTTTCTCCTTGAAAAGCTGCATAAAATTGGTCGATGGTAGTGATGGTTCCAATCTTTATGCTATGATACCATACTGCAGCCCTTCCTTTTAATGTCATGTTAAAGAACATCATAAGATGTCCCTCATCTTGGATGCGGTAATTAAACATTAATATTTGGAATTCACAAATGTGAAACTTGACATCTTCTTCGGCTAACCCATTAAAAATGGGCATAGGCACTCCTAAAGCTGGCAGATCCGGCGTCCCTCTGCAGGAATTACAATGGGTTGTGCCATGACGACAATCGGATTGACGATAGGAGTTTAGACTGATGGGATCACACCCCCTCCTAAAGTGGGTTGACTTGGTGGAAGAAAGGAAGAACTTGCACTTCCTCCTACACCTAAAGGACTATGTGCAGCAGTTGGGTTACTAAGACCACTGCTTGTTATGCATATCAGGCTACTCCTTTAAGGAGAATAGCGACTTACAATCTCCAATCGCCATCTAGCCCTCTCAGCACATTCTGCTTTTTGAATTTCGGCTTGACGGTCCTTGGTCAGAGGACATAAACCAACTTTTTGGTCCCTAAAAACCCTAGATTCGAGAACCACCACTTGTTGGCAGCTCCCGGTAGATGCACCACTAATGGGACCTCAAATGGGCCGGCACTGGCTATGGCACTAGTTGGACCTCATGCTCATAAGAGACAAACACACCCACACGGCCTCGCGGGCCAGGAGCATCTATCTACTGCTAAAGGATGAACTATCCTAAAGCTTAATCTATGCGTTTATAGTTTTGTAGTCCAACATTTCCCTTTCTATAAACTCCACAGAGGGAGAACCCATACATATTGGCAATAAATACGATGATACTCACATACATGGAAGGCAACCTCTCGGTGGAATCACCGCGGCCTCACTGCAGCTCTCCTACATGGTAGGGATTAGCCCATTGATGCGCTGCTCAACATATAGAACAAACAAACAAACTCCACTCTTTCATTTTGAGAGTATTCCAAGAGATACCATGTGTCCTTACCAAATGATTCCCCAAGAAACGAACATCTATCCTACGGCTTAGAATGCCTTTCCACACTCAAGCATGGGTCATTATTATTGAAAACAAGTGCTATGCATCCAATCCTTTTTATTCTGATACCAAGGTTGACATGCACATGCAAAAGTGAATGATCCTAAAGTGCTCAAACATCATTTTCAATGAGACATGTGGTATGCACAACCAAGCTTTCCGATGCTCATTCACTAACTCGCGCAAATCACACCATTCAAACATCCCAACCCCGTATGTTTAGGTATTGCTTTCATTGCATAGGTGTAGAGGTTCATTTTGTCATGTTTTGATGTATAAAAAGCGATAAATCACCAAATTTGACAAGGAGATAGAGCAAAGTGAGGCTAAATCTCATGCTTTGCCACTACCATACATCCAAAAACAATCATTATATTTTTACTTATTTTTGTGAGACGTATTTCTATTTTTTCCCTTTTTTTCTATTTTCTTAATTTATTTGTCAATAAAATATGCTATTTTCTGATTTTTCTTGTTCCAGTCACTTCAACATACTAACATTCAATTTATCTTCCATTTTTCCCCCATGGGAACACATTTCACCTGCCCGAAACGACAAAACTACCATTTTACCGCTTAAAAATCGCATTTCACATTTATGGGAATTAAATAGAGCATGTAAATCATTGCAAAATCAAAAAAATTTGATAAACAACAATTAATCATGATGCAACTAGCACACCAAAAAAATTTCATCCAATAATAACTTAATTATCATCATAAACTATTAAAAATCCTTCATTTTCTTCACAAAAATGGTCATACCATATTTTTACGAAACCCGAGACACCTTGAATGACTACATGCCAACAGACGGAGCCTCCATTGCTCTCAATCCAATGTTGCACATCAATCTTCAGCATCTCCATCAATCTCCAACACCATTTTCCTTCATTCTCCTTCCTAATTCCTCCTTGAAGATGCTGCACATGAACAGCCCATAGAGAGAAGAGAGAGGGAGGAGAGAGAAATACTAGATTCTGATCTCTTCATCCAGACAGCCATATCTCGCACGAAGATAGACGATAGAATCAGGAAACAGGGAGAAGTTGCCGGGTATTGTCGGTTCCATGGGTTCTTTTTGCAGCCTAGAATCATGATGTGTGGGGGGGAGGGGCGAAATTTGCGCCGCTTGCTCTTCATGCCATCTTCACGTTTTTTTCAAAAATGAGGGGGGGGGGGGGGGGGGGGCGTTTAAAGTCCCAAAGGGCACCCCTCCCTTTGGTCTAAAATTTGTCCATCCTTTCAAATCTTGGCCAATTTTTGGCCCCTTCCGCGTTCGGCCTTTGAAAAATCCTGCGCGTCCATCTCGGCATCTCGCACTGAGTGGTAGCTCTCGACATCCTGTATGGAAGTCGAAAAAATTATAAAAAATCCACAAATGTCGCTCGAGCGCCTTTTAAAAGTCGTCTTTCACTTGGTGCTTATAATCGTCCTAACTGCAGCCGCCGCCTTCGATGTTGAATATTTTTTCCCTAAATTCCAATTTTTTTTGGAAATTTTAGGCACATCCTGGGCTCAAAAATCCACTCTCATCATGGTGTAAATTATCACATCAAATGCATCTTCTCTATACAACCTATGGGCTGTTGTTCGAGCCTTTTCTTCTACCTTCACATCCAAATTTTTTACGTTGGCATAGATTTCTGTCAAATTCAGCCTCAAATCACGCATGCCTTTGATTATTTCATCCAAATCATCGCCTTTAAGAGCTAGCTAAATAGGTATAGCCAATTGTTTCATCATAACTACAACTACCTTGGCTACATTTTCAACCCCCTTCTAAGCACTGGGAGGTGTGGTGCATGTACCCCATATTAATTTTGTCCACTCTCTCTTTACCAACATATACACTACCTCAGTTACATTAGCTCAATCTAATTTTAACCATGTGTTTTAGAAGAGGCATCTTCTAAAGGATTTGTTAGCTTCTCTTGCAAGAAATATATGCAACCTTCAGAAACAAATCAATTGGCTACAAATATATGCATGTCTATAAGGGCATAAGAGCTTCAACATTGGCTACAAATATAAATGTGCTAGTTAATGCACAAATGAACACATGTAAAATAGTGTGTCTATAGTGCATATCTAGAGCGACTTTTTGTTATAGTGTTAATGGAAGGGATGTAAGAGGCTGATAAAAAACAAATGCATACAAAGATAAATGCATTTTTGATACTTAATAGTGATATGGTAAGAATATGGGTAATGATGTATGCGAAAGCAATGGTAGGAGGATAAAAAGAGAGGGTAAGCCTTATGCATGTGCTATGGGCATAATCTACCATAGTCTCTATAGATAAAAGCATTGAAAAACGACCTTAAAGTGGATTGGCTACATGAATAGATGAAGACACTAGAAGAATAAGAGAGAATGCATATCACCATATAAGAATAGGAGTAGCCTTAAGGATGATTACCATAGGTAAGTACATACTATGTTTCACATATATAAATGATTATTTCTTAACTTTTAAGATACTTGTTGAATGCCTTTGTATTGATAAAGTGCACAATGTTTGATGTACATGGGATGAGGGTAACCATTTCCAGACTAGAAGATTGATGAGAATAGGAGCACTCAAGATTGTGGTGTCATTGCTCTAGATTTAAGAGAGTTAATGAAACATGGATGAATAGTGTAGCATAATCCAAAGTTATCATTAAGCTTGACTTTTGAGTTTATTTACACACACAAATTTAAACATCATGTGTTCTAGGATGTGGTGGAAATAACTCCTAACATAATCTTCAAATACCATGGAAAGGTCTCTTACAAAGTTGTGAGAAGGGAACAATGGGATATTAGTGCTTCCACAACAATGTGAGAATGTATATGCACTGAAAATTTCAATATTTAATATTGGCACACATAATTATTAGTTATGTCTACTTCATAATATCATAACTAAGATTTTTCTATTTGTGACTAAATAAGTTATATTGCAACATATGGTGGATACACTCGATATCTATCTCTTAACATTTTAAAGGCACATATGGTGCATTACAACCATGGAGAATTAGTGATTGTGCTAATGGAGATAATGTTGATTTTGGTATGCTTGATAGCTTATCATGTGGAATCAATATAAGGGTTTTAAATTCTTTATTTAGAGATTTCTTGCATGCAAAAGGGTATCCTCTAATGGGGATATCCATAGATGGAATAGAGAAAAGGCATATTTCAATAATGGAAAATTTACAAAAAATGAATTTTTAAATAAGTCCTTGAACACACATTTGTAAAAGATAATGAGAATTATATTGGAATTTTTATAATGTAGTAACAATGTACATATATTCTTCCCCTCAACATAGTATGGAAGACCTTGAACACACATGAAAGTAATAATTTACATATATTCATTGCCTCGAGGTAGTATGAGAGAGGAGCATTATCATTTTGGAGAAGATGCACATGAAGTACACATGGGAATGAGTGTGTAACCATTATTGATGATTATCATAATGAGAATATTTGTGATACTAGTAGTAGAATATATTTATTCATAGGTTTACATATTCCTATGTATATTCAAGTGGATAGCTTGGCAAAGATTTATTTCTTTGACTATGAGATTGAATCCTTGATACTCTTTGTATTATTGGAATATCCTAAGTCACATAACCTTTACATATCTCCCCTCCTTTATTTCAACTTAGCTATAATGATGATGAGTCACATATGATATGTATGGATTGAGCTTATCTTGAAACTAAGTATTATCTTTTGGAAACTTTGGGTTAATTTCAATCAATATAAATTTCTACTACATATTCTTTCCTCTATGAAACTAGTTCCTAAGCTTATACACATTTTTAAATAATGTATAGCATGCTGATGTGTAAGTAGTGTTACCACAATGTGTGTCTGTGTGTGTGTGTGTGTGTGAATGTAGATGAAGCTAGGATATATCATTTAATGAGAGGGGAATGAGTTATGTTTACATAATGAGAGTTGATCAACAATAATTTGTGAACCTATTTAAGAACAAAGGTGATATTGTAGTTATCTATCTAGCAAATCTCAAAGAAAAACAATAACTTTATATTATTTTTCCCTTTAAGATGTAGATGCACAAAAGAGCAAACATCTAAGAAAGAGAAAGTTATTTGTCTACTTGGGAACCAAATCCAATTATTTGAGCAACCACATTTGAATCTTTGGTTGCTATAGATGAGTTTGGACTCTTGGACTTTTTTATCAACTTATTTAGTTACGTTATAGTCCTTGTTACATTGATAGTGACGTCATTGAGATCAACAACCTGGTCATCTAGATGATCTCATTTTTTACTTCGAGTATTAATTATTTGGACATTGGTATAATCCATGCCGCAATACTTTGAGGAGATTTGGTGCACAGAGATCGAATGTTGTATGCGTACGTAGCGAGCGTTGGAAGGTCCCCAAGAACAAAAGAACTCTACTTTTGCACAAAAAACAAGAGAGAAGACTTGCACAACATGAGCAAAATGACTAACTGGGTACAATCTCCCCCCATGCCTTGTGTGAGCGCTCCACAAAGCATGTATTTAATATATTATTCATCTCCAAGCTCAAAAATAGCCCAAATTTACAAGTAGTCCAAAAATTATTACAAAATCTAGAACCACGGTCAGAAATAATAACTTTTGGCAAGCCATGATTAGTGAAAATAGTTTTCAAAAACAATTGAGCAGCTTGAGATGCAATTAACGTTTTCTTGCATGGAATGAAATATGCTTGTTTGCTAAACCTATCTACAATAGTCCAAATCATATCATAATTAGCTTTAGTATTGCGCAAACCAATAATAAAATCCATTGAAATCTGTTTCCATGGCCGTTCTGGAATTGGTAAAGACATTAATAAACCATACTGTTTACCATGGTATCATTTAACTCTTTGACAAATTAAGAATTCAGATAAAAAATTAGAAACATTAGATTCCATGTGTGGCTAATAAAAATCTTCAATCAGTGTACGCAAAGTAGAAATAATTCCTCTATGGCCTTGGTATGGGGGACAATGAATTTCATGCAAGACAAATGATCGAAATGGAACAGTTACACATAATCTTTTTTTCATAGAACATAAATCCATCACCGTAAGACAATAAATCAATTGGAATCTAGTTATTTGCAACTAATTTATTCCAATCAGCTTGAAAACTAGGGTCTTGGTCATAGGTATCTTTCATAGGGAGAAGAGAATCAAAAGATATCACAGAGGTATTATGAATAGTCGTTCTTCTACTTAAAGCATCGGCAACAACATTTTCTTTTCCGGGTTGATATTGTATAAGTGGATGAAAAATTTGAAGAAAAGTAGCCCATTTAATGTGTCGGCCAGATATTTGTGGTTGGCTAAAGAGATGTTCAATACTTTGTTGGTCAGTTTTGATCATGAATTCATAACCCATTAAATAGTGTTTCCATTGACGTAAAGCTTGTACTACAGCTAGCAATTCCTTATCATAGGTAGAATATTTAAGTTCAGAGGGTTTAAGTTTACAGCTAGAGTAAGCTATGGGATGGGAATCTTGCACAAGGACTGCTCCTATTCTAGATCTACTAGCGTCAATGACTACTATGAAAAATTGTCTATTAAAATCAGGTAATTGCAATACACGAGCATGAGTTAAAGCATGTTTTAGTAAATCAAAGGGCTTTTGTTGATTGTTCGACCAATGACACACAATACCTTTCTTTAATAATTTTGTCAAAGGTAATACAAGCAATGAAAAATTTCTCACAAATTTTCTGTAAAAGCTAGCAAGACCTAAGAAAGAACATAATTCGTGCACATTTTTAGGTATCGACCAATTCAAAATTGCTTCTATCTTTTTAAGGTAAACTTTAATACCTTCAAATGAAACAATATGTCCTAGGTATTCAATTTGTGTTTGGAAAAATTCACTCTTTTCAGGATTAGTTAATAATTGATTCTCTTTCAATAATTTGAAAACCAAAGATAAATATTCATAATGCATATTCTCATTCTTACTGAAAACCAATATGTCATCAAAGAAAACAATGACACAATGTTGATGCTTCAAAAATATGTGATTCATCATACGACTGAATGTGGCTTGTGCATTAGTTAAACCAAAAGGCATAACAAGGAATTCATAGTGTCTAAATTGTGTTCTAAATGCAGTTTTGACAATATCAGATGTGTCCAATCGTACTTGATGGTATCTAGATTTAAGATCTATCTTGCTAAATATTGCAGACCCTTGTAGTTTGTCCATAAGATCATCTACCCTAGGGATCAAATATCTATTCTTAACAGTGATCTTATTTAGGGCACGATAATCAATGCACATCCTATAGGTATTGTTTTTCTTCTTCACTAATAAGACAAGTGCACCAAATGGAGAACTACTAGGTCTAATGAGTCCTCGAGTTAACAATTCTTCATCTTAGACTTGAATTTCTTTCTGTTCAATTTGGTTATGTCTATAAGGTGCTTTACATGGTGGTTGTGATCCAAGAGTTAGGTCTATTTTGTGATCTTGGGGACGTACAGGTGGTAAGCCAAGTGGTAAGTCAGCAACAAAACAATCTTGAAATTGTGAAAGAAATTGTGTGTGCCTAGGATGCATCTGATTTTCTTTAACTTCAATTTCATTCACCCATATTAAGTAGGATTTGCTACCTTTTTGTAATGCACATTTAGCCTGTGTATGACTAAGCAATGGAAATTTATCGAAAGTGTGCATACCATGCAATGTGATTTGTTTCCCATTAGAATGAATCTTCATTGAATTCATGGAATAGTCTATATTGGGATTATACTGATGATGCCAAGGCATTCCTAAGATAATGTCACTAGATTGCAAAGGCACAACTAAGAAATTTCTACATTCAGCATAATCACCAATTTTAATTTCTAGGTCATGCACTTCTTCTGTTCCATTGTATCTAGTGTCTAAGAATGCAGCCTTGATATGATAATGAGTGGAACCAGTATGCCATTTCAATTCTTTGACCAATTTTGTAGAAATAAAGTCGTGTGTGCTCCCATCATAATGTAAAACAGTCTTTTCTCTATCATGCACAAGACATTTCATCGTTAATAAAGAATGGAGATCTGGCATACTTGCTAAAGTATTTGAAGTAGTAACGATATTGTCATTGTCTTTCGTGAAATCTGGCATTTCTTCATGGTCTTCATCTTCTGTCACTCCCAAATAGTTGATGTGAATAGTTGGCTTTTTGGATTGACAATTCGCTACTAGATATCTAGGTTGATGGGATTTGTAACAAACTATGGGTTTGGCCTTAGACACATTATTGGTAATAGCGGGAAGTTTAGGAATGTTGGGATTTGGCTAGAAAGATGGCTTAGGATTTGGATTTGTGTTTGATGGTAAAGCAGGAGGTCATGTCCAAGATTTATAAAATGAAGATGGAAGAAAAGGATTTTGATTGAATCTTCAAAAATTTGAATTAAATTTTTTTAAACCAAAGTTACCATTAGTTGGGAATTGTTATGGTTGCTTCTCTCATCCTCAAATTTTTTCTTCAGCATCATGGGCCAAGGAAATTGCATCATCGAGAGTCATTGGCTTGAACATGTTCACCTCCCAATAGAAATGACCAAGTAAGCCAGACATAAAATTGCATTTATGGGTTGCCTCAGGTACATCTTCGAGCATTTGAAGTTGCACTAAAGCATTCCAAAAACACTTAGTATATTGTGAAATAGGCTCACAATCCCTTAGTTGCAGAAGATTCCATTGTTTGATTGCTTTTTCATGGAATTGGGGTTGAAGAAAATTCTACAAAAATTTCTTTTGGAAAGTCTCCCAAGTAGTAGGACAATCAATGCTTTTGTGGAAAACAATCCACCATAGGGAAATCTGTCCACTAAATGATTAGTGACACACTTAATTTTTTCTTTCTCAGCATACTGTTCTTTATGGAAATAATCATCAAATTGATTGATAAAAGCAAGTGCAATCTTTCCATCGCATGACCCATTGAAAGTACAAAATTTGAAATTCCTTTTACTTATCTTTGTTTCTTTCCAAATAGATTGCGCTTCAAGTGTCCCATCGATCATATGTCGTATAATATCTTCAGATTGCGGTCCATCTTGGTTGGCAGTAGATTGTTGTAGACTAGCCAATTGAGCTTGCAAAGTTTGACGTGCTCTTCGTTCCTCTTGAAGCTGCATCATAATTAGGTCCAGTTTTTACTCAATTGTTGGTTCCGGTAAATCACCTTTGGCCATAAAATCTTCCATGGTTTGATCGGACATCCTACAAAATTTCAAACAACCTCACACACTCAAAATTTTGTTAACGGGATGAGCGTAGCTCAAAATCGGGTACACAAGGTTTATTTCTCTTTTTTTAAATGAATTTTTGTAATATTTCTTCTTTGTAGATGCTGAAGTTGATGTCACGGTCTTATTCCAAGCGTATACTTTGTCTATATGGACTGTGTATAGAAATATATGTGCTGGAAATCAACGCTGTCACAACACAGGTGTGAACAGGGGCTTGCAGGGAGGTTGAAAACAAGCTCCTATTTGATTCTATGGCAACTGCTGCTATGGAGGACATTTAAGATTGAAAGTTGAGACTTTAAAAAGCTTGAAACTTTGAAGCTTTAGAATAAAAAGCTTAATGTATTTTTGGAAATTGTCCAGGAAAAAAGGACGTTGATGATAGATTCGACGACGAGCAGTACATGCTGCCACCACGGATGGATGAATTGCGGGATTTAAGATTTTTATAAATCTTAATAAGCTTTCTAATCTCAAAATTAATAACCAATTACTTATTTACTTCTAAGAGAAAAAACCTATTGTTGAAGAAGTTTCCTGAGTGGTCCTCCGCCTATAGAGGATAGTCCTTCGTGATCCAAGTGCATAGCACGGGGTTCTTGACTACCATGAACGCATTGGTATTGTAATATTTCTACTGAAAATATTACGAGCCACAAGCAATGACAATTCGGCATCAAATATACGGACGGTGCGATTATACACGACATATCATAATTAGTAGAAATGAGACCAAAGTAAAAGAAACCACATATATTCATGTGAACCTCCTCTCGGGAGGAGGTCAAGAGGAAATTGATTAATTTATGTCAAATTTTTAATCCTTCTTTCCCCCAGTCGAAGTTTGTGTTGGAGGAGAGGGAGTAGGTGGGGATGACTCAGCTCTCTTGTGCTAGAGGTCATGGAAGGGAGAAGGGCCATGCAACTGGCCGCATAGGGAGAGAGGTCTCCTCTCTCTACCCTATAAATACCCCCTCTATGGGATAAAGAAGGGGAAGAAAAGGAGGGTCGTGACGCTGCCAGTCTGAGAGAAAGAGGAGAGCAACATCGCCTCTGAGTGCGCCGTGAGGGGGGAGGAATTCCGTAGAAGAGCTGCCAGCTGTGCTGCCGTGCTGCCATCATTCGATTTCTGTTGCCAACTAACCGTCAGAAAGTTAGTCGCCTCCTCCTCCACGTGGAGTAGTCACGGCTACAGAAGCTTCTTGGGAAGCTTCTAAGGGGGCTCTCTAAGCCCCCTTTCTCATTGAGATTCCCACGCAAGTCCTTTTCAACTCCCGGGTTTCTTCAAAACCCTTTTCCCTTGTTTCCCCCCTAGAATTTAAGCCCCTTTTCTTCCCTTACATCCTTGGGAATTGAGCACTTCCCCTTGCATCCCCCAAGAATCCATTTACACTGATTTTAAACCCTTCCTGTGGATTCTCCACCCTAGTCTCTATAAAAGCCACCTTAGCCAGTTTTCAAAACCTTTCCATAGCATTTCCACAAAACCTCTTTATCCTCGGTTTCCTTTTAAAAACCCTTCCCACACAAGTCTTATAAATCCATTTTATCCCTTTCCGTGAGGGCCATATTAAATCCGGAATTTAAAAGCCTTCATTTCATCCATCACAAGGCCAATATCCTTGTCGGGTTTAAGGGCTCTCCCATTGAACCCTCCTAAAGTTATCTTCTCTTTCCTTCGAGCTTCGAGGAGGAAACCTATAAGGTCTTCCAAAGCCCAAATTCCACAAGACAGTGCATCAGACAAGGAAGCCGAATCTCAAAGGGAATTGTGCATGCGAGGGAGACGGGCCAAGATCATAAGTTTGAGGCCAAGGTAAGAAGGTCAAATTCTCAATGGCCCCTAAAAAGGCACAAGGCACAACCGTAGGAGGATTATCTCCTAACATCCATGTGGACATTTCACCGAATCCACAAGTCCAGGTTTTCTTTCTAATTTTGGTTTATGTCAGAATATTGCATTTGTGCATGGATAATTTATGGAATTAGGATGCACTTTGGCCATTTTAAAGGAAATAACTCACAATTGAAGAATCGGTCATTTGTATTTTTTTTCAAAGAAACTAAGGAAAGAAGGACATAAGACCTCTATGCATTCTTAGCAAGTTTTTTTTAAATGTACTGCAAAGTAACGAACTTAGATCAACTAATGATCATCTTTATAAAGTTGAAATTATTGATGTACACTTCGATTATGCATGGAAAGATAAAACTGCATGTGGCATTATGGGACATCTCTTTCTTCGCAAGGATTCATTAAAGAAGATTGCTAACAACAGTAAGAATTTGCAAGGCATGGAAATGATTCTAGGACTGCATGAAGAAGATTAAACTCTAGGCAATTGACATAAATCTCGTTTCAACTGCATAGTTGTTAGAAAAAGCTGCATGGTTTGTTTTAAACATAAAACCCTAAAGCTTAGTAGCATGAATCTTGAATGCATGTTCTAGAAGGATCAATAGAAATTATGTCGTAACTTAGCATATGCTTTGATCTTAACCAAAAAAGTAGGGTTTGTAAATCTAATCATACGTAGGCAATGAATCATGTGATTACGAGAAATATCTTCAAAAATAGACAAGTAAATTGGTTTACCCTAAATACCTAAAACCGTGAAGGAATTGCTTAAGAATGGTTAAATCGATGCAACATATCCCAAAGTGCTAACTAGGGTTTAGCACGTTGAGGACGTGACCTAGTCACACTTATTGCCAAGTCGAAACTCTCATACCCTAAAAACCTATCCACATTCATGGAATGCGGGGAGAATAGGACATACTTGTGAAAAAGGATCTAGGGTTTCTACCCTAAGGATCGCTCGCTAAAAAGATGAAACTCGGTTTGAATTGGAATCCTAGGACTGACAATGTTGGCCTAATGCACTCAGGAACGGATTGGTTATGAAGACACCCTAACCCTGTTTCCTATCTAATCATGATTACGTGATTAGAAGACATCGTTTGATAGTTAAAATAGTCCCATGGATTAGATGCGACACTTGTGCAACATGTTGCAGAGTTGCATGATCTTGTGATTTGATCACAAGAGAATGGCCAAATTCCTCGGAATGAGATTGGCAGATTCTTGTGCAAGTTTATCTTGCAAGAGGATGAGTAGTCATCCTGACATAGCACCTTTCTTGGGAAAAGTGACCAAGATAAGGGGATTATATATTTTCTTGGAAGCAAAGGACCAATCAATAATTTGGAGCAACATATTTTCTATTAATAGAACTTAAAGTATTGGTTAAATTGGGTTATTAGGGTACGGCCCTAACCCAAAGACATAAGGGTTAACAAACAAACCCTTGGGGATCTTGCCGAGTCACAATTGACCCTGGATCAAATGCTGGATGCATTCGAAAAGAAGGATTCACTCCTTAGTAGTTGGCCAAAAATAACAACCACTAGAAATGATTGTGCTTGTAACAGTTTAGAGAGCACTGTTTGCTTTGGTTGCTCAAGGAATTAAAAGATAAAAAGATATCTAATGCTTCAGGTTGAAGGCCGAAAGGGAGAGGTAGCCTCAGTTACCTCCGACTGTCTGCCTGACCCTAACCAAGGGGGTTGTTAGCCGCGCCGAGAAGGTGGACCGAACCTGCCGCGAGAGGTCTCTCCGTTGAGCACTACTTGGAGTAGGAGGACGCTTGGGTGCCAGGGGGGGATCTAGCCATAAATCCCTCGCCTTCTGGGCCCTGCACAAGAGGCCAACGGGATTGGATCTCGAGGTCCGCATACTAGTCTACCGCTAGAATCTTGGATTAGCAATCCATGTGGATTGTTGAATAGCCTTCTGGCGAATTATGGATAAGCCTACGGGCTGGACTTTATAAATGTATTCCAAAGATAAATATGATAACCTGTTGAAAAGGAACTTGTTTGACACTGCTTTTCTATGTCAAGTGCTATGATTACGTGAAGGAACCGGTGCCTAATGGGTAAATTGACGAAGATGCTTGATGCATGTCCAACTAAATGTGGTAGGTAATCAGACAACTAAAACAATTGAGGAAAGTGCAGTGGATGTGGCCATGGGTCCGTCCTACGAATGGGTGGTCCCGGTTGGCCAGGAACTTTTTTCAATCATAATGGACAGCAAAGAAGATTGCTTCAAAGGAAATGAATAGCAAGGATGTTGTCCTAGAGTCTAAGTTATAATAATCCCCATTTACGTTGTTTTAGGGGAACGGAATGGGGCTATGCCTTATGACAGAGAGTTTGAGCTTTGCATCCCTCTCGTTTCCCATTCTCCTTGAACCAAGTGCAGCGTGAATTCACTTCGGCCCTGGCGTTTCTGTGTAAAGTAGTTCGATCGGGGTTCGATGCTAGTTGCCGTTTAGGAAATGACCATTAGGAAAAACCCTAATTCAGGTCAGTTCTAAGTGGAAACAACCAAAATACTTCCTCGGGGTTATAGATGCAGAAAGTCCTAGATCGCAAAACCCCGAGACATTCCATGGGAGTGCTTGGCAGAGCTTTCTAGACATCCTTTTTGATGGACTGTTAAGATGTGTCCTGAAGAGAATAGGTGGACATGTTGCAGGTATTGACGGATTGCCACGAGACTGAGTGTAGAGCTTGATCATTCCAAGAGCTTTGCCTTCGCACGAGATAGTAAGCGATTGGAAGCCCTTGATCTTAGCTTCCACTACAAGGGAATGGGGCAATAGCGACGCCGATTAGCGACGGTGGATATCGGCGTCGCTATAGGCGTCGCTATTGGCGTCGCTATTTGCGGCGCTATTTGCGTCATAAATGCGACGCAAATAGCGACGCATATAGCGACGCCGCAGGGAAAAAAAGCGCGGCCGAAACCAGAGCGTCGTTTTCATTTTGTTTTCTTCGCCTTTTGAGAGCGAGAGCGAGGGAGAGAGCGAGGGAGAGAGCCAAGGCTTTGTGAGAGAAGAGGAGGAAGAGACTTGCTGTCGCCGCCGCCGTCGCCGCCGTCGCCACCGTCACCGTCGTTGTTCGCGAAGGAGAGGAGGAGCCCTCATTGCAAAGAGAAGCCGCCCACGCTCGCCATATCTCATTGGTGAGTCTCCCTCTCTCTTTCTTTTACTTGTTGAAGGTTTAAATCGTTCTCTTTTGTTTGTTTAGGAGAGGAAATGAAAGAGAAGGAGAGGGAGAGGGAGAGAGAGGGAGAGAAATAGAGGGAGAGGGAGAGAAAGAGAGGGAGGGTGCATTCTCTCTCTCTCTCTCCCTTTTGCTTGTTTAATGTTTAAATTACTTTCTTCTTTGATTGTTTAGGAGAGGAAACGAGAGAGTAAGAGAGAGGGAGAGGGAGAGGGAGAGGGAGAGGGAAAGAAAGAGAAAGAGAAATAGAGGGAGAGGGAGAGGGAGGGGAAGGAAATAGGAGAGGGAGAGAAAGAGAAAGAGAGGGAGAAGGAGGGAGAGTGCATTCTCTCTCTCCCTCCCTCTCCCTTTTGCTTGTTTAATGTTTGAATCACTTTATTTTTTGCTTGTTTAGGAGAGGAAATGAGAGAGAAAGAGAGTGAGAGGGAGAGGAAGGGAAAGGAAATGAGAGAGGGATAGAAAGAGAAAGAGAGGGAGAGTGCATTGTATCTCTCCCTCTCCCTTTTGCTTGGAGGATGTTTAAATCACTTTATTTTTTGCTTGTTTAGGAAATGAGAGAGAAAGAGAGATAGAGAGGGAGAGGGAGAAAAAGAGAAAGAGAGGGAGAGGGAGAGGAAGAGGGAGAGGGAGGGGGAGGGGAAGGAAATGAGAGAGGGAGAGAAAGAGGGAGGGGGAGGGAGAGGGAGCGAGGGAGAGGGAGAGGGAGAAAGAGGGAGGGAGAGGGAGAGGGAGGGGGAGGGAGGAAATGAGAGAGGGAGAGAAAGAGAACGAGAGGGAGAGGGAGAGGGTGAGAGAAAGAGAGGAAGAGAGGGAGAGGGAGAGAAAGAGAGGGAGAGGGAAGGGAAGGAAATTTAAGATAGTATACGTATTGATAATGGTATGCAATGTGCTTTGCATACGGCCACGTACTTCATCAAAATGAACCCAAAATTATTATTATAGAAGAAGAAACCCTTAAATTGAGTATAGGATAATTTCTCTCAGGTCTTATGACTATGAGTAGAATTGATTGAAATAAATTTTATTACTATAGTTATAAAATTTCATAGACGGCGCGCATTAATTTTAAAATGGATTACTTATACTCAAAACCGAGATATAACAAAAAATTATATACCGGGACAAACAAATCGTTGAGCATGATACAAGGCCGAGATATAACATCGGAAAATCTCTCGACTACTATATACAATGCAAGGTTTATAGTCAACTTGCAACTTGACGTACATCTCCATAAAGCTATCCATTTAAGCCTTGTTTGCTGTAATGTAGATAAGATGGCAAACGAAGAAGGTCCTATTGTTCAAGACCGCGAGTCGTATCTTAATCAGCGTGTCCCATGTCCTTGCTCTCAATGCAAGTTGGCAATTAGACGAAAACGCCGATTGTCTATAGAACACGTACGACGATTTGGCGAGTTTCAATCTGAGATCATTGATCAGGCGATTGCAGACTTTCAGCAAACGGTAATTTGAAGTTAGCATTTTTCATGCATTGTACTCTCAAGCTAATTGAAAACCATACACAATAAGATTGGGTCTTGTTGGCAAATTTTGTATCCAGGGGGGTGATGTCTCGACCCAAGGGGGAGTGCACCCTTTGCGGCCAATTAGAAGAGTTCGTGGACGTGCGATGGATGGATTGCAGGAGCCAATCGACCACTCGCAAGGCCCATCTATACCGTCAATGCCAGAGGAGACAGACATCCTTCCCGACTTGCCTACAATCTTGGAGCCTGAGATGGAGGCAATGATCGATGCATTGATTCCCATGGATGTTGAGACATCTGACCCGCTTAGAGAGGAAGCATCCATACCATTATATGATGGGTGCCGAGTATCTTGGTTGAAGACATTGATTGCACTCTTAATTGTGCAAGAAAAATACGGTTGGAGCGATACGAGTGTGACTGAGTTATTCAGGTACCTTGCACATAGACTTCATTGTTTTTTTTTAAAAACAGTATTATTGCAAACATGGATGGATTTTTCAAGGTGTTTTATGATTTTTTCAGGTTATTGAAATATCATATATTGCCACCTGCAAACACCATGCCTGAGTCTCGTGATGATGCGCGACATGTTTTACGGAAGCTTGGCATGGACTACAATAACATCCATGCATGTATCAACGACTGCATATTGTTTCGAGATGAATACGAGACTATGGAGACATGCCCAAAGTGTGGTGCTCACAGGTATTTACAGGACTTGCAAGGGCAGACCATCCCTCAAAAAGTCCTCAGACACTTTCCACTCATCCCCCGCATAAACCACATGTTTCGCACGTCTGCCATGGCAAGCTTGATAACGTGGCATGTGCAGAATAGGTCCACGGATGGAGTGCAACGAATATCAGCAGATTCGCGTGCATGGAGCCACATTGACTCTACCTTCCTAGGCTTTGCACGAGAGCCAAGGAATCTTCGGCTCGGTCTCGCCATGGATGGTGTGAACCCATTCGGTCTGTGCTCGACTTCTTACTGTGTGTGGCCTATAGTGCTTGTCAACTACAACATTCCTCCATGGCTTTCTACGAAGAAAGGACATCTCATCCTTAGCTTGCTCGTCCCGGGCCGCTACAAAGTAAAAAATATGGACGTGTATCTTCGTCCATTAGTCGATGAGCTTAAGATTTTGTGGGAGGAGGGGGTCATGGTGCAAGATATGAGCAGGCGCGATGGTTGGCGGTCAGCCAACATTTGAGCCATTCTCATGTGGACGATGCATGACTTTCCGGGATTGGGAGAGTGCTCAGGTGAGCAGACCTTTGTTCTCGCCGGTAATATCTATATTTTATTTCATTCAATCAAGTATTCACTAGGTCGTGGATCGCCTTGCAGGTCTCGTTACCTCAGGTTATCATGCATGTCCATTGTGTGGGCCACAGTTAGACTCCCAAAGGTCACGAACCATGAAGAAGATGGTATATCAAGGACACGCCGCTTTCTTTCCGGCGGATCATGAACTCAAGGAAGGTTTTCTTGGACGACCTCCAGCACGTATGAACGCTGCAAGCTGGTACGAGCTGAAAATGGTAAATCCGGATTCACATCCAAATGGAATGCGACGGTTCTCAGTTTTCTACGAGTTGCCATATTGGATCCACTTACAGGTCAACCACTTGTTGGATCCCATGCATATTTTCAAAAATGTGGGCAGCTTGCTATGGGACCACATCACAGGAAAGAGAGACACTATAGGGTCACGAATGGATTTAAAGGAGGTAGGTAAGATGGAGGCGCTTTGGCCGAAGTCGAGTGCTGAAGGGGGAGTGCAGCTTCCTCGCGCTCCCTGGGTTTTGTCTACCAAAAAAGAGCGCATTGTGAAGCAAGTAATCAAGTCTATCCGCACTCCGACGGGTATGATGCGTTCTCTCAGGTCCGCAGTTTCTAAAGATGACCAGATTTCTGGGCTAAAATCCCATGATTGGCATAAGATATGTCAGGTTTGTGAACAGAATGGATTTTAATTAGCGTGCACATTTTGAAATTTGAAAAGTGACCATTATTCTTAATGCTTTCTCATTTGTGGCAGTTTGTCCTACCGATCGGGATCGCGGGACAACGAGCTCGTCCGGAAGGTAGCATGGCGGAAGGTTGGTTGGTGTCAGAGGTGTTAGTGCATATCTCACAATGGCTACCAACGGTGGAACCAGACAATGAAATGCTATGGACGCTGAAGGACGATGACAGGCTCACTGGAGATGTGGTGGTTGGAAATGGGGTAGAAAAAAGAATGGATGCCTCAATGGAAGAGAAGGTGAATCGCTTTTGTATGTTGCACCATGCCTCCATGGAGACGTGGCTTGCCAAGTACCAGATTGCAAGGCAAGATCGAGAGGAAGCGCGAGCTGAATTCCGACGCAGTACGCGTCACCGACTGATTCGATATCCCGAAGGCATGGAGGAGATGTCGCGGTTTATGTCAACACGATGGTTGCATGGAGCCTTGACCGCAGCATCCAGCGAAGGGACAGAGGTCTCAATGGAGGAGTGGGAGTTCTCGAGGGGATGTAGTCCAAAGGTAATGAGGGGTTTAGAATGTGTCGTATCTAAATTTGCTTGCTACATCTAATTTGAGTGTTTCAATGTGCAGTACAAAATATATAGTGCAGCGTGGTCGCGCGGACGGCATTTTTGGGTGGAGCGTATTGACAAAATGCGCTCCACAATGGACTGTGGTGTCATGGCAAGGTTTGAGCAAGAGAGCCGGCGACGAGCAACGAATCCGAACACGGTTGTGGATGAGATGGAGTATTTTGGGAATTTGCAAAGTATTATTACGGTGGATTATCGTAGCTTCTCCATGATAATATTCGACGTGCAGTGGTTCAAAGTGGTACTTGGAGGAGCTGGCGCAACAGTTCGACGAGGTCCATCTGGATTTCTCGAAATAGATTCCGAAAAAAAATGGATGGATTTGCGCGACACCTTTGTGTTGCCGGCCCATTGTGAACAGGTGCAACTAGGCATTTGCTTGCTAATTGTAATATGACATGGTTTATGTCACAATGGTTTTAAGACGGTTTGTAAGTGTTTGTGAACAGGTAATCTTCTATCCAAATCCCCGACAACCTCGATGGTGGTATGTTATACCTTCAACTCCTCGAGGTGCGAGAGTATACGATCAAAGCGATGTTCCAGGCATAGATGAAGAAAATATGCAAATAGAGGGATCGAAATTACAAGGGGTGGAGGCCACCGCAAGCTTGGAGCCCGCATCGGCTAACAATGATGGAAATACAGAAGTCGTAGAATTTTTTGAGAACGAGACAGACTCGTTATTTTGTGGTGACATGTCTATCGACCTTCCAGTGTATGCAGAGTTGTGTCAGGAGATTAACATGGGACCATAGAATACTTCATTCTTGGAGAATTGTATTACTCAATTCGTTGTTTAGATCTTCCATAAAGGTAGATAAGATATGCATTTTAAGAGGGATTTTTCAAAAATAATTTTATTAATGTGCTTTGTATAGTTTAAATTGATTATTCTCACATTATTTTTTATCTGTGCAGGTATCGACATTTTCAGGATGAGTCAAGGGATGAGCGATGAGGAGTTTCAGGAGACAATGGCACGTATGTCTCCAGATCAACTCGCGAGATTCAGAGAGATAGCAGATCAGGAGCTGTCTCGTTCTTCATCAGGGCGCTCTGCTAGATCAGCATCGGTGCGATCAAATGCTTCAGCTTCGAGCAGACGATCTCGACGCTCGCGACTTGGGCCAGAGGGAGGGACTGCGACTGCAGGAGGATCAGGGGGGTGCTGCTATGGAGACACGGACGCGGTGTCTCCGTCTCGTCGTTCAGCTGGAGCTCGGTCACCTCCAGGATTTGTCACACCTGTGGGGACGTCCACTCCAGTTACTCCAGCTTTTGCGCAGCCGTCGGCAGATGTCATGCCTTTTGGTGGCACTCCTTTTGGTGGCACCGCCTCTGGTGGCACTCCTTTTGGTGGCACACCCTCTGGTGGCACCCCTTTGTGTGGCACTCCGGGAGAGGGTACCCCCGTCGATACACCGGATGTTCAGGGGTCTCCTAGATATGCCCAGGAGCGTGGACGGAGATGGGAGAGGGCCCATACAAGGCACACTCCTAGGGATTATGGATACCTAGTGGATGGCAGGTCAGGAGCCATCATCATGAATGATGAGGGGAGGAGGGTGATGGCTCGCATGAGGGAGTTGTGCCAACAAGTTTTTCGGCACAACGTCCTGGATCATTAGAGGAACATACCGGAGGGGAGCAAGGAGTACATAGTAGCATCCTTGCACGAGGAGTTCCCGATGCCAGCCGCAGTGGATAGATTCTCTACGGGCTGGATGATGGATTGCATGCGTGCATACATGTCACATAGACGATCCGACGCACGCAAGGCAATCAAGAGTGGGGCTCCAAAGCCCGAGTGGTTAGATGCAGACGACTGGCACCGACTGAGGGAGGAGGCTACAAATTCGCCAGGACGTTGGAGTCAGCAGCGGGAGGCGGCGAGGGCACGAATCGAGGCCGGATCGATACATCATCTTGGGAGTGGCGGCCATAGGATATATTTGGAAAACTTTGTAAGATTCTCTTTTGTTTTGCTTATTTGTTTTTTTGAGATATTCTTTGTACTGACAATCATGTTTCTAACAGTTAGCATTTTGTTTTCTTTACAGCACTCCATTACAAATCGCGATCCGCAAGGCCTTGAGACTCGATATGCGGAGAGGCACGGTCTCAGATCATTGATCGACCGATTGTATAGACGCGGCGGCCCAGTAAGTCACTAATCTTTCTTGTCCGTAGTTACCATGAGATATTTGAATGCATTATTGTATGGTGGATTGATATGTTGTTTCTTTTTTTGCAGAATCCGTTTGATGCTCCTTTACAGCGGGAAGAGCTTTCGGGGGACGACGATTTGTAGCTCGCCCTTGGATCCTTAGAGCTCACATACCTTTAGTTTTTAGTTGCCCGATCTATGTAGACATTTTCTATGTATTAGTGATATTGTTTTATGATTGTACCAATCGCATTTTATGCGATATCATGTATTTATTTCATCCATCAGTTTTATGATTTCAGTATACATTCTTTTTGTTTGCAAACGCTTTGTATGAAGCAGTGCAGAAACTATAATTTTTTTTTTCTCTGTTACCGTCGCTATTTGCGTTACAAATTTACTGCACGCGTCGCTATTGTCATCGCTATCAGCGTCGCAAATTCTCTGTAACCGTCGCTATATGCGTCGCAAATGCGACGCATATAGTAACGTATATAGCGACGCATATAGCGACGATTCTATGGCGTCATCAATAACGACGCTTTTTGTGACGACGGGGGCAAATTTTGTTATTTGTATTTTCGTCGCTTTAAACGTCTCTATAAGGTCTATATCTTGTAATGTTCGCTCTGATACCACTGGTAGATAGATCGGATGCTGTATGTATATGTAGCGAGCACTGGAAGGTCCCCAAGAACAAAAGAACTCTACTTTTGCACAAAAAACAAGAGAGAAGACTTGCACGACATGAGCAAAACGAATAACTGGGTACAATCTCCCCCCATGCCTTGTGTGAGTGCTCCACAAAGCATGTATTTAATATATTATTCATCTCCAAGCTAAAAAATAGCCCAAAATTACAATTAGCACGCTTTAGCTTTTGTGTTTGCTTTTGTCCAAATAAATAATAAAGCGGTTGGGTGCCCAAAGAGTCAGGTTATGCCCAACTACAATGTCCAATAACAAATATTTAAATCATGCGTCCATGTGTATAAAAAATAATAAATAAATATCAAACACTTTAATAAATAAGCGCAGCAAAATAAATATTGGTGCCACGCCTAAGATGTGTGTCCATAAAAAATGATAATTACTTCTAAATAACTTGAATACAGACTATCGCCCAGTGCTTCCCAATGCCACCGCTGCCTGCTCTACACATCAACTGAAGCATTCACAATTGCTAGAAAAATAATAAAATTAAATTGAAAAAAGTAAATGTCTAACAGTCTTTAGTCACAAAATAAATAAATTGTTTAGAACTCAATCCTAACCTTAATTTATTACAAGTGCGCACTCTAAACTCATAAATGTCCATTAATTTAAATATGTATTTTGCGGAATCACCCGCTATGGAATCTACCACTTGCACATTAAATTAACGAGACGCCCGAAAAGGACAGGCATTCCCATCGACTTTTCGCACAAGGAATCCACCTTGTGTATGAGCCCTGGAAATAAATATAATTTTACGGAATCCATCACAAAACCTCATAGAATCCACCGTGGAATATGCCTCCTGGCATTAAGATTTGATATTGAAAGACTTGACCAGACTGGAGGGTGATCTCCATGGTCACTTTGTATGGTACTATGATATTTTCTCTTCGAGTGCTAGCTTGGATAGAGATCCATTCCCCTAGTTTAAGGACTCCAGATTGGTTCCAGGTGAGGGTTCGAGTCTCCTCCTGGGGTAGTTGCATGGCTTCCTATGACATTCACTTTCCATCCAAACTCTCCTTCCACATCTACAATCTTAGGGATCCCTGCTTTAACACTCACTTTGGTACGTGCCTTTATCCCCACAGTGAGCATCCATGATGATGAAAATGTGACTGCTTGGCTACCAAAGAAAGTCCAATTATTCGAAACAGGTCCTATATATGTCATGATTTGTGCATAAACAATGATATTGCTTTAGAAATATACATGCAACAAATTTTAGTCGTTTAAGC
The DNA here is from genome assembly GCF_053477565.2 of Lygodium microphyllum. Classification (NCBI taxonomy): domain Eukaryota; kingdom Viridiplantae; phylum Streptophyta; class Polypodiopsida; order Schizaeales; family Lygodiaceae; genus Lygodium; species Lygodium microphyllum. The sequence goes on from NC_141157.1 coordinate 90,357,866, forward strand.
CTATATTTGATCTTGTATTTAGAATATTTAAGCCCATATTTATGATTCCATATCTATAACTAGAATATTTAATCATATATTTAACACTACATAGTTTCAAATAGATGATGCATGTAAAGTCCTTGAATCCCATATTCACAACGTGTAATTGAAACATGGTGATTGAAACGCAACATATGTCCCTACACTAGTAGGATCTACCCTGCTCATCAACAAGCCTAAAGAGATAATAAGGATATTCAACACAAAGTCATCACGAGTAGCATCCTTTATAGGGACCTACTAGCAAGTGACATGCTTACTTAACTAGTATATAGTTACACTATTTGAGTCACTATATATGCATGCATGGTTTTTACTTTGAACGTACAACCATAAAATTTTGAAATATAGTTATGTTAGGTACCTGAATTGTTGGAGTCATTGTATGATTCAAGTGTTATGGAAACAATTCCAGTTGTCTCTAAGTCGATGGTAGGGTACACTACAAGAGAAAGGCCCTATAGACGTGCATTGTACATGCAAAATAGTGGGCGCATTTATCAACGTGTCTATTGGCGCTAGTATATAGACGCGAATCCGTGTTTTTAAGCACGCTTATAGATGTAAAAATAAACGCACAAATTTTTCATTTCTCATAAAGTCCCTAAATATGATCAAACATCTTAACAGCTAGTATTTTTTAGAATACATTACTAACTTTACTTATTTGTGGTCTAATGTAGCTTACCCAATTGTACTTCTTTGTGCATCTTGGTGCATTGTTCTTTGGATGTGTGCATTCAATTCTAATACTATAACACATCAAACCTTATATGTATCACAAAAGTAAACGGCTCTTAATTGATATTTTAGTTGTTTTTGAGTATTACAAATATACATCCAATCATTCAAAGCTAATTATATGCTACAATGAATGATCAATCTCATCTTCAATGAGATCGGCCCTTGCTAGACTATCTACCTCTAGGTCTATGTTACCAATAGGCAATGAAATAAATAAGTCTATCCCATTGTCAGATGTATTGCTATGCTCAATTTCTTCATCATCATCTGCAACCATATTGTTATCCTCTTCTGGGCTTCCTTGAACATCCTTACAGGGATCATCTTGCACTGCATCATGTATATCATCGATCATGGCATCATCATGTGCATCATCATTGATTGTTGGATTGTCATCAACTATCTCTATGTTTGTAGCATTGCCATATATTGGTTTCAAAAAATTTGATATTGGGATGACGTGCCACCATCGGTTATTGTTAAACCAGTGGGTGATACACAACCTACATTTTTTTTAAAAAAGTAAGTAACTTAGATATTTATTGTAATTTGAGAATTTATCAAGAAGTAATATATATGAAAATAAATAGCTTTTAATATACATGCTCGCATTGTTGAGGTAGTACGAATGTGTCATTCTTGCCTTGGTGAAATTTTATAGAGTCAATCACTACAAAACCACTTGGATGACGTCTAATTGTGCAATGCTCACCCGTTGTTACTACTTCTTTAAACCACTTCACATCTAGTACATATATAAAATTTTGCCTAAAGTCAAGCTTCAAAATTTCTTGGATCAAGCCACAATAACCTTCCATGGTGCCATTGGTATCCTAGAAGTTTGCAAGGATACCACAATCCTGGGTATTTTTCCTATCATCTATACATTGAGTTCGAAAATGTTTGCCTTCACACCAAATAGCATTGAACAATGTGCACTAGTAGTACATTGTTGAGAGCATATTAATGATTTAGTTAAAGATGAAACATGTAAAATTATTATATCATATATAACTAAAGATGATTTAATTATAAGTATATCTCACCTTTAATAAGCAACCTCGTGCATATTCCCACTCCTCTTGCGATTTATCCATCGCCTCCTCTTTTTCCATCTTCTCCATTTCTTCATGTAGCCAATCTATATCAATATGACTTGGAAGTGCACCTAAATGTTCTGGATATGGGACATTACGTCCATGTCTAGCACGAAATATATGCCTTTTGCTTACTCTTCTTACCCTTGCTTCTTTATATAGTGTCACCCATTTGCTCATTACTTCATTGTTAAGCAAACAAAATACATTTAACTTACGAAGTTTCTCTTTCATTAGCACTTTGCTCCTTCCTTTTCCTTGAGGTATTATAGAGGTCATCCTCAAATCTTCATCATCTTTCCATAGTCGTGGTAAAGAGGGGTCCACTTTAGAAAGATATTTAGAGATTTATACAAGGGATGATTGCACTAACCAACCCTCAGCATTCTTCCCTCAGGCCGTGCATTTTTTCTTACAAAATCTTTTAGGGTTTTCATAAAGCACTATAGAAAAAACATATACCTTGCATGAAATACCCCACAAATTGCGATCTCATCAATCAGATGTACGAGTAAGTGTACCTGAGTAGTCAAAATGGAGCGAGGAAAAGTTTCCTCCACCAAAAAAACCACCTCAATGGACAATACTCGAGCCTCTTGTAACGTATTTGGATCGATTTCCTTCAAACTCACAAATCTACCAACATGCAACTGAGAACGATATTTAGTTTTATCCATAAATTCAAGTGGGTTTACTATATGATGTACGTAATATGTAAACTAAAAAATAAGTATAATGTATACATACCTCGCGAGCTCACCCATCTTGTAAATTGCATCACGCACATCTTTTGAAACACAATGGGATATGCTAGTAGGAAGGATGAACTGTATATAAATATTCATACATTATTAATTAGTCTACATAGTTACTCCACTAATCAATATATTTATGGCTATGAAAATCCTTACCTGAATCATTTTGTCCCAATTGTGAGACTTCAAACCAGATAGTTGCTCCACACCTCTTTTATTTTTCTTTATGAAGGCTCCCTTGAGGCATCTCATATATCCTGTGGGAGTTCGAAAGCTACATATATGCTACTTCACCATTTTTTCTTCAATCTTCGACAACATCCAAGGTGCACGCGGTAACTCGATCTTTCCTCTAAGTCTGATGCATGGCCAAGCTCGTCTCATATGTCCAATGCTATGTAAATCCTCCCTTACATTGATAGAATCATGAGCCCCGATTAAGTGATCCCATAATGTAGAGGTAACATTCTTGAATATATGCATGGGATCCAACAGGTGATTGATCTTTAGTTCAATCCAATATGGGAGACAAAAAAATATAGAGAATCTAAGGCACAAACAATATATTATTTCTTGTTCTCATAATGGAGGGTACTTTAAAGACAAACAAAAGAAGTAAACTAGTTACCGACTCATGCCGCTTCCAATATTGAATGGTAAGAGATTGTGGAGTTCTTCCATTAGTGGGGGGTGCATATTTGGGGTGGTCAATAGAAAGAAAACGATGATGATTGTCATAGATAACCTTCTTCAAGCGTGTCAGTCTAGAAGAAACTAGAGAGGGACCGCAAATTGGACATGCATGATATCCTAACGTAGTTAAACTTGTAGAAACAAGTGGGTTAATGATGACATATATTTAATTAAGGATAAGAATGAATAAAATAGAGTATGCAACTACCTGAACACTCTCCATAGCCTAGAAAGTCATGTATGGTCCATAACAACATACCCTTTAAAGTGAAATCTCTAGAGGACAATGATGCACTCACATCTTGCACCTCAATACCTCTCCATAGCATTTCTATCTCCTCAATCAAAGGCTCTAAGTAAACGTCCATGTTTTTTACTTTGTGTTTTCCAAGAATCAAAAGGGACAACATTACATGTCTTTTTTTTATTGCCATGGACGGAGGGATATTATAGTTCACCAATACCACTAACCATACACTATATGAGGTGCTTTTGATGCCAAATGGATTTATTCCATCTAATCCTAGACCAAATCTCAAATTTATGGGCTCTTCTTTGAAAGTGGGCCACAAATTGTCTATGTGTTGCCAAGCTTGTGTGTCTAAAGGAATTCTCCACTTTCCATCACTTAAATAGTGACTAGCATGCCATGACATGAGTCTCGCAATAGATTCACACTTAAACATACGTTGAATATGTGGAATAATAGAAAAATATCGCAAAATCTTACGAGGCACATCCATTGATTTCATCTCCTGTTTGTATCTTGGTTCACCACAGATAGGACACTGTCATGCAGATGCATGATTCCCACAAAACAAGGTGCAATCATCGACACATGCATGGATTCTAATGTAATCGAGACCTCCAAGAGATGTTAAGAAATGCCTTGCTTGCTCCATTCTAGTTGGTAATTTATTTCCATTTGGAAGCACTTGTGACAATAACCTGCATATATTGTGCAAACAAAGTTAACAAACCGCGAATATTATCTAGAAGCATTTATGAATTAATATCAAATGATACATACTTCAATAATGCATTCAAGCTAGCATTACTCCATTCATAAATTGTTTGTAAGTTCAGTATCTCGAGAGATGCACGTAGAATGAAGTATGTGAAACCTTCGTACAATGGAGTTTTCAACACTATGTGTAGCAGGTCATCTGTCTCTCTAGTGGCGCCCTCCCCCCGAATCTCATGGGAAAATAAATCGTGCACCATGTTGTCCAAAATCTCTTCCTCCAAAACTTGATGGGGCATTTCAAGAGGGTTGCTATTGTCGTCATCAATCTCTACTATTCTTGAGGACTCTGCCTCCTCGCATCGATGTTTCGCAACCTCTCGACCCCGTGGAGGGACTATGTGAGGATATGGTATCGCATCTTTCTCAATAAGAAAAAGGAGGTTTTGTCTAATAGTGAAGATGCAACATAGACCAATAATATTTGTGCAAATAAAGTAGTAAAAATTATTGGGTCTTTTTCTTGGTCCCACTCTCCGTACATGGTGAGGTGTGGCATTATGATTCGACGTGCTCGAAAAAAACATCCTCGACAACGATCACAAATACATTTGATTTTCCGTTGAAGCCAAGCGTCAGGATTGTGAAGATGCAATGTCTCATCCTCACTAGAGGATATATTGTTTGTTGACTCAGCATATCCCATACTAGTAGAAGATGATGACATAATTACACCTGAATCATAAGGACATATATGATTTCATTTGGCATATATGTCATATTCCCTAAATGTTTTGATACTTACAACATGGAGACAAATATTTTGATATTGAAAGACTAGGAAAGTCATGTTGATCCAAAAACAACCATAAGCTAGCATTTTAATAAGTTTAATTGTAATCGCATCTATCAGTGCGTGTAATATGTTTTATCTGCGCATATAGATGCGCAATTACATGCATTTACAGATGCACCACACAAATATATATATATATATTTTTAAAAATTAAGTTGTGGCTTTCTTTTCAAACCAGTGCTTTCCTGTGTTTTTGGCGCATTTTCTGCAATTCGAGCTCGACATCACTAATCATGTCTATCTATCACTTCATGAAGACAAGGAGGGAAGGAAATAAGGGTAAAAAGAGAAAGAATGAAGAGACAGAGAGTAAAGAACAAGAGACAAACAGCAATGAAGAGAAGAAGAATCAAGCAATTCCTACCAAGGGAAGGGAGGAGGAGGACAAGGAGCTTGCAGTCTAGCTGCCACCCGTCGGAACAAGCAAAGAAGGTGAGTTCTTCTTCTCTCTCTCAAATTTCTTTGCTTTCTCTTTTTTTGTTTGTCTCTCTCTCTCTCTCTCTCTTTACATGCTTCAGACAATCTATGGGGGCTTCGCGCCGCTTTTTATAACAGTTTTTGAAACTTTGCTGGTCTCTAGGTGCGTCTGGCTGACAGTCTAGATACGTTTTTAGACGCGTATATAGACGTCCTGTCAGTATAACTAAATCGAGTTAAGGTCTGAGTTTTTTTTGTTTAGTATTACGCTTTCACATCTGTTGGCATGTCCAGAATGCAAAGTAGACGTGGGTATAGACGCGCTAACAGATGCGAAACAAAGCTGCATCTTTCAAAGCTTCTTGATTCTGTAGTAATGCATTTTTGCTTGTGTAGATGTGGAATCCTGGATCCTCTAGCACTGATCTTGATTTGGAACACATGAACAATACATTAGCAAAGCTTTCTAGAGGTGTTAGTAGTTTTTTAGGCAAACAAGGAGCAATTCATGGGGGAGATGACCAGTTATCTTGGTCACCCTCCCACTGTAGAGGAGGTTTTTAGTGTCATGTTTGGGACACATCACATCTTTGCCTAGCAGTGCCACACAAACCCCAAACCTTGGCATACCAAATCTTAGTACACCTTTAACAGGTACTCCATGCACTATACATACACACAGATCAGTTGATGCATAGAGATTAGCTAAAGTACATGGATCGGCCGAAGCACATGCATCTACAGAAACACGTGCATCGAGTGACGTAGAGGGTAGTGCCCGTCGAGGGAGGAGGGAGAGTCGTGTGGGAGGACAAGGAGGTCGAGGGCTTTGTGGGGGTTGTCTAGGAGGTTTCTCTCGATCACCCTCACCGAGAAATGAGAGAGGTGAGCCTCCAAAAATGTACTACTTTGTCATAGATGTTGGTGGTATATTGCATAACCCTCAGAGGAGAGAAGTGATAGCCTACTTGAGGAGTATCGTGCATGCCATATACAAAGATTGTATGATTCCCTTCAAGCACCAAAAAAGTGGTTTGTTGGAAGGGATGCTAAGGGCAGTACATAGAAGGTACCCTAATCCCGAGAATTTAGATAATTTGGAACGGTCAAAGGTGAGAGACGCGCTTCATAACAAGAGGTCTCACCTTATGACCCGCGCCAAGGAGTCACTGCAAAGACAAGAGTAGGGGCGCCCTAGATATGGCCAACCACCTAATTGCCACTGTAGGGAGTGGAAAGAGGCCAAGAAGAGAGTAGCAAAGAAAAGGACAAGTCGCCAGTATGCAAAGGCGGGCTGATCCACATCAATATCATAAGTTCAAACTTGATGGAGAGGTTAGGTCTAAAGATCCAAAAAGACGACTTCACACTTCTTAGGATGGTTGATGATAGTCTAATAAAACCAGAAGGTTGTATTACTAAGGTCCACGTTACAGTTGGGAGCGTGGAATGCTATCTAGACTTTCGGGTGATAAGGTTTGCAGGACATCCTAGCTATCGAGTCTTGCTAGGTAGGCCATGGATTCTACGAACAGACTGTCAAGTCATTATACCCGCTGGTCGAGTGATTCTAGGTCGAGGTGCCCAGCGTGTAATAGTGGATGCTTACCCTGAGTCTCCTCAGGGTGAGAGAGCTCCACTATCCTCCACTAAACTAGAAACAGTAGATTGATTCATCTGGTAGTGAGACGCCAATCGAGTGATGGATCTAAGGAATGGTCCACTACAAAGGATATTTATCAGATAACCTTGAATGAGCCGATAGAGCCTCATGATCGAGTAAGAGACGTGGATGTTATTGAGATGGATCTTGGTATGCTAAATGATTCGCAGCCAATTAAATTAGGGTCCATGCTCAGTTCGGAAGAAAGACAGGATTATGTGTCCTTATTTCGATAGTTCTGCGATATCTTTGCTTGGAGCTATGACGAACTTCGGGCTATTCCTCCCAGTCTAGATGTGCATACTATTCCTGTAAAGAAAGGTACCTGGCTTGTACGTCACAAAGTAAGGCGTATGCCTTTTGAATTAAGGGACAGGTTGTACGAGGAACTATAGAAGTTGTAGAAAGTGAGTTTGATCATCCATGTTCAACATACAAAATGGTGCTCACCAATTGTGATCAGGAAGAAGAATAATAATCAAATCCCTCTTTGTATAGATTTTAGAGAGCTGAATAAGGAGACTGTTAAAGATTACTACCCGTTGTCGTTTATTGACCAAATTTTGGATCAACTAGCAAGTAGGGAAATCTATTCATTTATGGACTGCTTTGCAGGGTATAACCAAATGGAAATCGCCGAACAAAAAAAGTTGACGCTTATTACAGTCTTCGGTACCCTTGTGTACCATGTGATGGCATTTGGGTTGTGTAATGCACTTGGTTCATGGCAAAGAACAACCAATAAGACCTTTGGTGACATCTCCCCAGAGGGCTAAAAGTATTCATTGACGATTTGGGGGTAGCCACCGTAAGGGATAGATAGTTGATCATTTTGCGGAAGTTTTTGAGCGTTGGAGACAATTTTGCATAGCTCTTAACCTACGGAAGTACGTCTTCGAAGTCCCTTATGGGCTCTTCTTAGGCCATGTGGTTAGTTCCATAGGGATTGCGATTGATCCTAAAAAGATCAAGGTCATAGTCCCCATGATTCGGCCACATACTCCAAAGGAAGTGCATAGCTTTCTATCATCAGTAGGGTATTATCGGAGGTTTATCAATGCCTTGGCAAAAAGAACGTTGCCGCTGACAAATCTATTTTCCTTTAATTGTCAGTTTTCATGGAGGGGCAAAATGTTCTATATATTTTCAACAGCAACCATGTATAGTATTAGCTACTGTTTAGCTCAAATTTGGGAGGAAAAGTGGTACCATCCGATAGCTTTTGCTAGTCGAAAATTTGTCATATCAGAAATTAACTACATCTATATGGAGAAGTTGTGCCTTGTCATGGTATTTGCGACCAAAAAGTTGAGGCACTATATTCTTTATGAGAGGGTGGTTTTTTTTTACGAAGGCGGAAGGGCTTTGATTGTTGTTGAATAAGTTACAGCCACCTGACCGTTTAGCAAAGTGGTTCATCACTTTGCAGGAATTTGATTATGAGATTAAGAGCAAGCCGCCAAAGCTTTAGGGCATTGTCGAGTGTCTTGTGGATTTCGAAGAGCCAAAAGATGTCTTGGCTGAAGGAAGTGATATGAAAACTGTGTTCAAGATTGATACGGCGTCTATTCCCTCCTAGTATGCTACTATAACGCAATTTCTACGGGAGAGACTAGAGCTACTTTATAAAAATTAGAGAAGAGGAAAATTAAATAGCAGGCATTGAAAATTTCTTTGATCGCAAGCACATTATATCGGCACGGTGTTGATGATATTTATCGCCGATGTGTGATGCCTGACAAGGTTCCCTTTATTTTGGAAGAGTGCCATGACTCCACTTGTGGAGGGCACTTTGCTGGGCAGTTAACGTCACAAAAAGCTTTAAGAGCTGGCTATTGGTGGCCGTCCATCTTCCAAGTTTCATTTGACTATGTCAAGAGATGTGATACCTGTCAAAGACATGATAGTCAAGAGAATAGGAAACGCCCACTTACGCCTATCATGGCTCTCCTTCCATTTGAGAAGTGGGGTATTGACTTTGTGGGTCCTACCACCCCATCGTCTACTACTCAGAAGAGATACATTATAGTAGCCAACTGATTATTTTACAAAGTGGTCAGAAGCACAGGTGATGAGACAGGACAATGCAAAAGAGACTGCTAGTTTCCTACTTGAGCAAATCATTTGCCGTTTTGGTCCACCAAAAGAAATAGTATCGGACCGTGGAACTCACTTTTTAAATAAAGTGATTAGAAGCCTGATTGAAGCTCGGAAAAACAATTATAACAAGACGACCCCCTATTATCTGCAAGTAAATGGACAAGTCGAAAGTACCAATAAGCAGCTTGTGGATATCTTATCCAAGATAGTCTCCGAAAAGAAGCGTGACTGGGATACAAAATTATATGTGGCGGTTTGGGCATATAATACGACATTTAAATGAGCCACTGGCCACACCCATATTGCCTTTTTTGAGTTGTTGACCATTAGATTCGCAATCAATCATTCTCTGGGTGATGAAGATACCTTATTTGAATGATTTATGACTATAGCCCACTTAGACGAGCTCAAATTGCAGAGTTTGTTGCACCAGTAGGTAGCCAAACGTCGAATGAAATGGTTGCATGATTTGAAAGTGAAGAAATATACTTTTAAAAAGGGGCAGTTAGTTCTATATTACGATGTGTGTAGAGAGCTATTTCCAAGAAAATTAGAATCTCGATGGGATGGCCCTTACAAGATAGTTCGGATAGGTTAAAATAAGTCCATAGTTCTATTAGCTCATCTACAAGGGGTGGAATTTAAGAATAAGATTAATCTTAATAAGATTAAACCTTATTATTTCTAAATATGCTAACGCGCTAAATGCATTGCATGTCCATGCTAAGGCTAATTTGAGACCTGTAGGAGAGGTTAAATTGGTTGATGGGGCGATTAATTCCTTATTTGAAGCACCCATATCTCGAGCAAACATATCATCAGGGGAGGCTTATCTGGTGGAGCAAGGGATATAAAGTGATTGAGCAAGAAGATGGTACCTTTGAGTGGGAAATCCTTGTTGAGTTTAATGAAGAAGGTGCGATGGAGCCGTCAGTTCATCCTCTAAATATGTTGAACTTTGATTATCATAATTACGAATAGGGGAGTTCTTGATGGTGGCTGGCTGTGTAAACCCATTATGGACGTATACATTATACTTTGGTGGAGCGTCTAGGGGCCCTAATAGAAAAGGAAGTGTTTGAGTAGTTATCCAAGATTCGCGACGTAGAATTACAATGAAATTAGTTTCTTATCTCGAGGTAGGGTTTACTAACAACATGGTCGAGTATAAGGCCCTGATTATGGAACTGAACATTGCCAAGAAATGTGGCATTAGGCAATTGTTAATAAAAGGGGATTCCCACCTGATCTTAAATCAACTCAATGGGACATACACAGTCCAGAATCCTCTCCTTCGTATGTATCATCGAACTGCTATAACACTACTTGATGAATTTGAGGGCATATCTCTTCAGTTAATTCCACGTTATTGGAATCACTTTGTGGATTCCTTTGCTAATTTTGCTTATGAGGAGGATCTTTTTTTTCAACTGTGCTCCTAGTCTGGACGTTGCTATTGATACTGAGACAGGACTTGGTCGCTTGTGGGGAATGTTACTCGACCACGCCTTATATGGCAGGTGATGGTTGATATGGGTGATGCAAAGAGTAGCCGAGACCCATCTACCACTATTATCTTGGACACATAGGTTGATTAGAAGACATGTTATGCGTATGCCTCTTGCTACATATGTAGGAGGTATGGGCCATAATTTGATGCATTTAGTTTAGGGCTGAGAGCCCTATTTTCCCCTTGGAATGGAGTGTATTTGTGAATATCTACCTTGTTCCAAGGAGGGATCTCTATGAGCTGTTTTGTTTGATTCCATTAAGCTAAGAGGGCCAATTGTTTTTAGGTTTTAATAATCTATCTCTTTAGGCCAAGAGGGCCCGTTAGTTTGCAGTGAAATGTGCTATTTCTTTAGGCCAAGAGGGCCCTATCTTTATTTGGTGCAGGTACATTTAATGCTTTGTTGTTTTAGTGATTGCGCCATATAGGTTGATGAAGTCGCTAGAGGGAGCCTTTGCTGCGAAGAAGCTTCTTGTGGCCATTCTAGGTGGTTTTGTCCCCTTTTCGAGTGTTTTCCCTTAAGCAATTAATGATATATGTGCGGGTGAGGGTTACTTTCTTTTGTTTGTTGGGGACGGGCACTTGAGGCATGAAGTCCCCGGGTTAGGCTCTGTATGTCTGAGGGAGGTCTGAGTAGTCATTGCCTCCTACAAGGCATTGAAATACCTGTTTTAGATGGGAGTTCTAGTGACCCTATTCTGCTGACCTGCTAGGCAGCCGTACTAGTAGTTCCTGTTAGTTGTGAGGCAGTTAGAGAAGCCTACTAAAATAATGATGGAAATAGACAAAACCCTAAAGATCTGAAAGACAATACATGAATATACAGAGATGTGTAAAAAGGGGTTTGAGTCCTATTAAAATAGGAAAGGATAAAAAAAGAAAAATCCTTGAGCAGTTGTTTATCGCCTTGCGAAGGCCTGGTAGGTTCCTAGGGATGAGACAAGACCCGGGGCCAATGCCTTGCCTTCCTTGGGGTGACATCTTGCCATAACAGAAGAGAATATAAGAAGGTTGGAGCAAAAATAAAAGTGAGCGTTAGAAAAGGATTAAGTGTCACCTTGTGAGGGCCTGGTAGGTTTTTGGGTACCGATACAGGACCTGAGGCCGATGCCCTATTCTCCTTGGGTCACTACGCTCAGCTCCCTCCTTTTTACATGCCCGAGTATGAAAAATAAAAACCTAAAAGAAAAAAATTTGTGCTAAAAGATAATACTTTTTTATCAGGCTATAGCAGTCCTCGCTTAGTAGGAGCTCCTAGTTGAGTTATCCTTAGTTAGGTAGGTAGTTGTGACCACCACTTAGAATGACCTCTTTGATAGTTCTTTTTAGCTTGGTTGTGTTGCAGCAGTTCGTTAGTGACTAGCTTGGGTTTTCTATGAGATTATGCTGGGCCTACTCTCCGCATGGCTCGTCATGGCAAGCCTTCAGAACAATCCCAATCTCATCTCCTGCAACACATCTTCGGAGCACTTCATCTTTGCCTTTCTTGTACAGTGCACCACCTAGCAGGGTGTAGGGGGCTGATTCTAGCATAAGCTTCTTCCTTTCCCGACTAGAGATACCAGGAGGATACTATTGGGTTGCCAACAGATTGGCAATGTCTGCATACGAGGGAGTTATAGTTTCTACCAGGAATAGGGAAGCATCAAGGAGGTCTGGATCATCTTGCTCCTCGTTTGCAGTTTGGGGGATACGCGACAGATGATCAGCCAAAACATGGGAACGACCAGGCTTAGTAATCACCTCAAAGTCGAACTCCTGGAATAGAAGGAGCCATCTCATCATTCGTCCTTTCACATCTGCTTTGTTCATTAGGAAGGACAAGGCCTCATGATCCACATAAAATTTAAAGTGGTGGATAGGAGGTAGTGGCGAAACTTCTCTAGGGCAAACACCATTGCCAAGCACTCCAGCTCTGTCACTGTATAGTTCCGTTCCCTATCAGTTACTTTTCGGCTTGCATAATAGATTGGTTAATCCAGCTTCGAGGAACCCTTTTGGCAAAGGACAGCACCTAAGCCTTCAATAGATGCATCAGTATGTACATGGAACTCTTTCGTCCAATCAGGAGGTTGAAGAATGGGTGCCTCAATCAGACACTGCTTCAGAGTATGGAAGGCTTTGTCACATTCTTCCGTCCAAGTAAACTCTGCATCTTTCCTCAGAAGCTTGTGCAAGGAGGTTGCCTTTGTTGTGAAATGAGCTATGAACCTTCTGTAGTAACCCACATGGCCTAGGAATCCCCTCAACTATTTGAGGTTGGTGGGTGCTGTCAGAGCTGCAATCTTTTCGATCTTTGCAGGGTCTGTTGATATCCCTTGTGCAGAGACAATGTGGCCCAACAGGACTCCAAAAGAGATTCCAAAGATGCATTTGTCGGGGTTGAGGGAAATCCCATACTCCCGGCATCGGTCGAAGCATTGTTCCAGGTGTCCCCAGTTTCTCGGATCAAACTATAGACACAGAAGTCATCCAAATATACTTCAATAAAGTCGTGCAAATGATTTTGGAATGCGGCCATCATGACTCGTTGGAAAGTAGCAGGGGCATTGCAAAGCCCAAATGGCATCACTCGGTAAGCGTAGGTCTCCCATTTTGGGGTGAAGGTTGTTTTGAATTGGTCCTCTTCTGCTATTTGGACTTGGTTGTATCCACTGAATCCATCCAGAAGGGAATAAAGCTGATGTCCTGCCACTATGTCCAACAGTTCGTCTGTGAAAGGGATAGGAAAGTGATCCTTCTTCATCTTGGAATTCAACTTACGGAAATCCACACATATTCGCAATTTGCCATTCTTTTTGGGTACAACCACGATGGGTGAGACCCATTCACTATTTGCCACTGGATAGATGAACTCGGCTTCCAGAAGCTTCAGCAGCTCTGCTTTCACCAATGTGAAATAATTCAGGTTCATTCGCCTCCGTTGTTACCGTACTGGCTTGGCATCAGGCTCAAGTCAATATGATGCTGACATATTGTGGGATCAATTCCCTTTAGGTCTTTGTAGGACCACGCAAACACGTCCAAATTTTCTTTCAACAAGTTGTACAAGGTTGACAACTCCTCTTCTGGGAGGCTGCTACCCACCTTCAAGTGGCGTTCAGTGCCTTCTGCATCCACAAAAGTTAACTGCCTTTCACCTTCTACTTCACGGATGAAGGTCCCACAGAGTGCTTCTGGATACAGATCCGACTCCTTCAAGGGAGTGGTGTTCTCTTCTGATGTCCCACTAGAACCAACTTCTTCTTTTGGTGGAGACTTAGGGTGCTCCTTAAGATGTTGAAATGGGATTAGAGTCGTTTCGGGTTTGGTTTCAAAATTAATTACCTCTTGGCTTGAAGACTCATCTTTTGAAGATGACACATCCAGGAACGTCACATAACAGGGACCCTCTGATGCCTGTTGGGTTGGTGGGACTGGTGCTTGTTGGCACGGTGCATCATCATCATCTTTTCTTGGCAAAGATGGGTTAGGATGGCATGAGCCACTGCTGAAAGACGGCTTATTCTTCTCAATCCATTTCTTATAAAGAATTTGCATATGAGAAGATCCATTTACCAGACCAAATGGTACCATTGCCATTCTGTCCCATAGCATGAGCTCGTCTACTTCTGATGCTTCTGGACCTTCTTCTTCAAATGTATCCTCTTCGGGTGGGATAGATTCTTCTGGTTCACTTTCATAACCTTCTTCGTCCATATCATATTCATCCTCTTCTGTCTCTGGCTCTACTTCTGCTTCTGCTTCTGTCTCTGCTTCTGTCTTTGCTTCTGTCTCTGTAGGAGCTCTGTAAGAGAAGAACAGACTCTCTGTTTCCTCTTCTGCCTCTGTCTCTGTCTCTGCTATGGCCATGTAACAGGGAGAGCAGTACATCCATGCTTCTATCTCACTGTCAGAAGTGATTTCGGAAATCGTTCCTGGTTCAGGTAGGAAGTATTCACCCATTGATAATGGCTTTGCATCTTTTGGAAGTTGGCTTACAGTATCCACTGTTAAGGAACGTGCCACTGTTTTCTTAGGAAGGATCTGTTTGACAGCATCTTCATCTGCTGATGTTCCATCTGTAACCTCATTAGGGGAGTCAGAAGATAATTCCAAGGAGGTGGATCCATGTCCTTTTTGAGAACCATATAACTTCAACACTACTTTGTTGGGTCCTCTACCCAAGGTCATGATTCCTTTGAACCAATCCGTCCTTGCTCGGGCTTCAAAAAGCCATGGTCTGCCCAGTAACAGAGGGTAGGATGTACCATAAGAGTTTGGCTTCACTACCAGATAGGTTAGCCAATAATCTTTTCCAACCACTGTAGTCTTCACATATGGGAGAATGCCCAAAGGCTTGATTCTGCTCTGATCCACCAGTCTGATAAGCCATTGGGTGGGTTGCACACCTTGTAGCCCTAGATCCTTCATTGTCACATCCATCATAATGTTCACTGATGAACCTCCATCAATCAGTGCATTTGCAATGAAGCAGCCTTCTATCCACACGCCAGTCTCTAGAGTACCCGGATCTAGGAAGGCGTTAGCCACGTCCACTTCTTTGACAGGCTCTGGAGCTTTATTGGACTTTGTTGCTGTTGAAGGAGCAATCCTTAAGCCACGTCTTCTTGTCAGTATACTTTTGAACCATTTTCGTCAACTGGGAGACAACATCAATAATTGTCAGAATGTAAGGTTTGGTTTAAAGGTATCTAGATCTCTAACTAGATCATATTCCTTAATAGGATCCACTGGCTTCTCTAACAGGTTAGGGAATGGGGCAACGCTCATTTTCATTTTCCCTCTTTCTTCCAACAGAGGCATCATGGGAACTTCTTCTGCCACTTGTGGCACTTCCTCCTCTTCTGTCTCTTGGACCTTTGGTCCTGTCTCTGTAACTCTCTGTGGCACTGTAGTGCTCTGTACGGCACTGTCAGGCTCTGTTCTGTTCTTCTGGTGGAAGATTGAACTTCACTGTTCTGGCAGGAGGATTATTTTCTTTCTAGATAGGTGGTTCCTTCTGCTTTGCACGAGTGATGGCAGCAACTTCCAATTCCACTAAATTGGAGGTAGGCTTTTGGGCCTTAGTTGGACTATCAGTAGCACTGTTCTTCACTGGGGCTGGGCTTAGACAATCTTTTGCAGTGTGGCCTTCTCCTTTGCATCGACTATATAAGGGCTTGTAATCCATTGACCTTCTGGGATTTGGAAAATTTGGTGAGATGTGTCCCTTTTCTCTACATCTATAACACTCTACTTCTGATCTCTGACCACCGCCAGACTGTCTTCCTCTGTAACTTTGAGATGGAAACCTTCTTGGACCGAAATTAGGACCAAACTCTCTAGGCTTGGGTCCAATATCCTGTGTTGTCATTTTGGATTCCAGCAAGTTAAATCTTGCGTCTTCTTCCTTCCTTCTCCTATCATGCATCTCCTTCAGAGAGCAAATGCCATCTGTATGGTTCTTCCGCAAACAGTAGGAACAGAAGGCTCCAGGAATGGTTGGTTTTCATGTGCATTTAGTGGCTAAATGGCCTGCTTGATGACACTTACCACACCAAGTATTTGACTGCATCACATCTCTTCCTGCTCCTGCAACGTTGGATATGCTAGCGGTGTTCACTTTCAGCGTCTGTAGCTGCTCTGTAATCACATCCATCAACTCCTTTTTTATGTTTGCAACTGAGTTGGATAAGTAGTCCTTCAAGCTTTCTCCTCTTGAGGCACTGGCAGGAGGGTTTTGAGAAGTCTCTGTAATCACTGCATAAACAGGTTGGGCTGGTGTAGAGGGATCTCTGTTCTGATTCTAATTCAGAGCTCCTGTTTGAACTGTTGGCTGTTGGCTCCAGTTGGTAGGATTCCACTATTGCTGTTGATTTGGCATTGAGGAAATTGGTTGGGACCATTGTTGTTGTGGTTGAACCATCATTTGAGGCATGGATTGTGGCCATTGTGGATTTGTGCACTGTACTGTGATACTGGGGGCATCTGTTGGTAGGGGTAGGAAACAGTCCCTGGGACTGCATTTGGTGGGTACATCATTCCTAGAATCAGAGGAGGTAGGACTCCTCTTCCTAAATTCATCGCCAATCTAGCTTCCACTTCATCGTACAGTCTTGCACCTTCTGTTGCTTGCAGTGTGGCTGGTCTTTGCAGCTCCACAAACTTACAGACTTCTGGTTGTAATCCTCTGAGAAACACTCCCTTCTAAATGCCATCATCTAGATTATGGTTAGTCCATCTCTTCAGGATGGATTCCATTCGTGAGACATAAGCTTCCACTCTTTCTCCAGAAGACTGACTTAGGTTCATAAATTCCTCTCGCATCAGCTTTACAAAACCTTCACACCTGAATTTATTGAGGAAGGCCAACTTCAGGTCATCCCATGTGCCAAAAGTTCCTGCTGCTTGTCTCTCATACCACTGAAACACCACGCCCTTGAAAGTGGCGGGGAATATTCCCAACCAATGCTCAAGGGTTCTGGCATTGTTAGCCACACATGCTACCATAAACTCTGCTACATGAAGATCGGGGTCTTCATTGTACTCTCCCTTAAAAACTGGCAATGGAACTACATTCGCTGGCCTGTCATCAATATTTCCAGGACGGATCTGGCTTGGAAGTGGACCTCCAGCAGGAGGAGGAAGGGCTTGATGTGCCATTGGGACTTCTGTAAAGAGTTCCACAAGGGCGTCAAAGGCGGCTTTTGCTGCGAGCTCGTTTTCAGCCTTGATTTTTGCTTTCTCTCTTCTCACGTACCTCTGGACTCGTTCTAACGCTTGCCTCTTTATTGCGTCATTCATCAGGGGGTTGGCTCCACTATGTTGTTAGTGCTCCACAGAGGGTTAACAGAAGGCTTCAGTCTCTGGAGGACTCTCTTGCCAACATTTCTTCTACTTCTTTTTTTTCAACGTCCTTGAATTCTGCTTTCATTCCACTACACAGAGGAATGTATTCGGTTCTGAAGGTGTCAAAATGCATACGTCTGAGCATTGTGGTGGTGCCATCATCATAGTAATGCCAGCTTCTGATGGTTTCAACAGTGTATGTTGTGAAAAACACTCTATCTACCAACTTCCAGTGGGTTGCTAATTGAACAAATAGAAGGTTATCAGTGCACCAAGCATCCCATGTATCTTGCTGTTGAGCATCCACGAACAAATTCCAACTCTTTTCCTTCTTGTCTTTGTGAACCTCTACAGACCAAGACTCCTGAAGCTTCTTCACAATCTCCCACTTGATGTTGTCTGGAAACTTCTCAATGAATGCCAAATCTTCCATGGATGGTCATTCTCTCTGTTTCTGCTCTTCAGTTTGTTCCCAAACAGTTTGCCACCAAGATGCACGTTTCTGCTGCTTCAACAGGAAGAGGAAACTGTCCACTACATAGAGCATGCATCATGATGGTGATGTGTTTCCGCCATTGTGGGATGAACTTCTTGTGGAAAGTGGCTCTGATTATGAGAAATTCCAACTCTTCAGTGGAAGAAGGAACTTTACAAACATCCATTGATTTCTTCTCTTCTTGGCAATGCCATTTCCTTCATTTTCAGCCTCTTCTGGTGCTTGTTGATGGCAAGTTTCCCCGGCTGCGCACCAAAAACATGCAGCCCCAAGAGGAACACCAAGGAAAAGGGAATTCTCTTGCAAGAAAATCTATCTTGTAACATCAACAAGCTTGTTTATTATGTTTCATATGGTCACAATGAAGAAAAGAACACCAGGCACAACAAATCTTCATGCAGCATCATGTAGATCTCCCACAGATTTGATAGAATCAACCATATTCTTCAATATCTTCATAAAATCCATCAATAGAACAAAGAAAGAAAAGGAATACACCATCTTTGAATGGAAATACATCACATAGTATTCATCTTCAATATCTTCATAGTCTTCTCTCTCAATCTCTCATATACAATCACTCTGTTTCAGTAGAATTGGCTATCTCTGACTCTCTCTCTCTCTCTCTCTATCAATGATACATCATATCCTCACTACAATCTCTCAAAAATCACTCTCAATAATCCTTCTTAGGTCGTGGATACCCCTCCCAAGAGGTATGTCTGATATGAAGAGTCACCAGAGCCACTACAGTGTCCTTTCATAGCTCACTACTGTCACTTCACTCTAGTCTTCACTTGAGTCTTCAACAGCTACTTCTTCCACTTCTTTCAGCTCTTTTGCACTTGTATTCACCTATTTCCAAGGCTAGAGAACTTTCCCAAGCTACACTCTCATCCATCAGAACACATATAGAAGCATACAGAACAGTCACAGAACAGTACCAGAACAGCTATAGTACAGAACATAATAGAACAGAACAGAAACAAAGGCTCTATAGAAGACCTACAGAAGGTTAGAGAAGGCCATCAAAACCACATAACTCATACTCAAATCATTCCACACTCTCACAAACCATTCAATAAACTTTCACAATATCTCAATCTTCATCAATCAATACTCCATCCCTCCTTACAGAAGACAATCAGAACAAAACAGAACAAAACAGAACAAAATAGAAGGTATACAGAACCAATCAGAACTTATCAGAACATCACAAAACCACTAATAAACATCATGAACTTCCAAAACACAATCAATATCATCCAAAATACTCTCAAACCACTTCTAAACTAATCAATCATCTCATAAAATCAACCATTCATCTCTCAAAAACAACAAAAATCAGCCAAAAAAACAAGTCATTTCAACACTCAACAGTTAGTATAGGTCTAGTTGTGGATGAGTTTGCAGAAGCATTTGCTGGACATGCCATCTATTCTTTAGGTGACTTGTATTTGGGATATGATTAGTTCAGCTGCCCTTGGAAAGCAGAGACCTAACCACCATGAGAACTCTTATTGGGCTTGTCAGGATGTGTACCTTGCCTTAGGGTGCCACTAATTCCATCGCGCATATGATGAATGCCTTGCATAAGGTCCTTCGCGAGTACATACCTCAACTTACCATGCCTTTCTTGGATGATGTGCCCATTAAGGGGTGTGTAGAAGAAGAGAAGAATGAGAGTCTAAATGAGCAAGGATGCAGATACTTTGTGGCTGATCATATTGTAACTTGTGAAAAGATTTTGGCCAAGTTAGAAGAAGTGAACTTGACACTATCAAGGCAGAAATCTGTTTTTGGAGTAAATGAGGTCGTCATTGTTGGACATACGTATGGATATTATGGCAGGAAACCTTCACATGAGAAGGTGGATGCTACAAAAAAGATCACAAAGTATTGTTCTACCACTTCAGAGGTATGGAGATTCATTGGAGCTTGTGTGTTTTACATGATTTGGATACCCCATTTTGCACACATAGCAGATTGTTTATATCAGTTGCTTCGAAAGGGACAGAAATTTTATTGGGATAAGAGCCACACTAGAGCCATGTGAAAATTGAAGAAGTTATTGCATACTGCTCCTACTCTCAAGAAAGCAGATTATAATTGTGGAATTCTATTGTATTGATAGTTGACACTAGTCCCATTGGCATAGGTTGGGCTGTGGGTCAAGATGATGCAGATGGAAACAGGTACACTATTCGGTTTGGGGTGAAAGTCCTAAATGAGAGACAGAGGAGGTATCCCCAAATCAAGAGGGAATTACTAGGGATTGTTACAGCTCTCAAATGTGAAAAGGAGTATTTTATTAGACCCCTAGTTGTGGTAGAGAGAGATTGCTTGCCATTGATAGGTATGATTACAAGTTGCTCTGCTCCGGACATAGCTATGCTGAGATGGATTGCATACATCAAGTCATTAAATCCATAATTTAAACACATAGTAGGGAAGCATAATCCATTGGTGGATATGCTGTCTAGAGCTAGATATGATGATGAGGAGATACTACTTGCAGAAGAGGATGATGCATAAATTTCAGACGCTATGGTTGATCATGTTTGCCATGTTTATGATATTGTAGCTTTCATAGAAGAACTCTATGCTGGAGATTGGTTGCAGATTGGCAAGTACCTTAGTACACTAAGGAAAAGAGATGAATGGACAGAAGAAGAGTTCAAGAAGATTAGGAGAAAAGCCTATGGTTATTTTCTCAAGGACGGATTTCTTTGGAAGGACCCAAAGAAAAGAGGTGGATCACCCTTGCGGGTTGTATGAGATAAAGAGATCCAGTTACAGGTGATGAGAGAGTTTCATGAGAGTCCTTGGGCTGGTCATAGAGGAGTATGGGCTACTTATGAGAAAATCAAGGAAAAATATTGGTGGAAAGACATGTATAGAGATGTTTCTTGCTTTGTAGAGACTTGCAGAGAATGGCAAATATATTCCGTAGTGCGTCATCAAGACAAGCTTCACCCGACCTATCCGCTATGCATTCATTATAAGTGGGTAGTTGACTTGGTTACTATGCCGATGGGTCTATGGCAAATGAGATATATTGTATTGGCTAGAGAGGATCTTACCAATCATGTTGAGGGTAGACCTTTGAGAATGAAGACCACTAGTGTAGTGTGTAAGTTCTTATTGGAAGAAATTTTCTACAAGTATGGCTGTGTGGGTAAGATCATTGTAGATCGTAGTGAATTAGATACAGATGAAGCTAGGGATTTTTTTTCTCAACTAGGAATCAAGTTGGCTCTAACCATAGCATACAATCCAGAGGGAAATGGAAAGAGTGAAAGAGAGCATCCGTCGATAGTGAAAGCATTAGCCAAATCATGCAGAGGACGGATTGGAGAATGGCCGACACTTCTACCATTTTCTTTGTGGGTTGATCGTATGACTCATAGCGTTACCACAGGATATATGCCTGCAGAGTTGATGTATGACCAGAAACGAGTTATGCGGACTGAGACTTGTGCTTTGACTTGGTCAATTTTACCTTAACAGGAGGATTTGACAAGAGAGGAGCTCTTAGATCTTCGGATCCAGCAGTTGGAGAGAAAACCAGAGGATATTCAGCTAGCTATTGACAAGTTGAAGGTTGCTAGACTTAGAAATAAGGACAGGTTTGACAGTAGGCATCACTTGCGGCCTAGAGCAATAGAAGAGGGAGACTGGGTATGAGTCTTTGATAGCAGGCTTGAAAATCAGCATACTGCACTTCAGAAGATGGTGAAAAGATGGTTTGGGCGACATGTCTTTGAGAATGCAACATATGAGCTGACAGATTTAGATGGGACAGTGCTTAGAGTGCCCATTGCAGGAAAAAGAATCAAGATTTTCAAGAAAAGAGATGAGGAGGATTATGCATTGGAAGAATTTGCAAGAGAAGAGCAACGAGAAGAAACTCTAGTAGAAGAGACAAATGATATGTCAGATAACCTTGCTGATATACCGAAAATAGACAACGAAGAGATTGATCTATTCATGGATCTTGATGACAATGATCATGGGTAGTTGGCCCATCTGGAGGATACGTAGGATTAGAGGGGGTGGATTTTGTGCTGCTACGCATCCGAGGTATGGAATCCACCAAAAAGTTTGTGTGTGTGACATTCGTGTTTTGCGTATACCTAGTCGTTGTGTTTGTATTTTGTTCTGTGTGTGGCTTGCGTGTTTGTGTCTGTATGAACCTTAGCTTTCCCATAAGTATGTTTCCAATTATCGTCTCAAACCCGTGTGTGTGTTGGGACTTCGTTCCATTGTAAATAATATTAACTATGTGCATTTATCTCTGCGTGTGTGTGAATGAATGCTTGTGTGTGTGTGCGTGTCAAAAATATTGAAAAAAAACCGATGCCAAGGAAGATTGTTGAAGCTATCAAAGCGGTACAAGAAATCCCGGATCTAAGATAAGAAGAAATACAAGAATGCTCTACAAGTGGACGACTAGGGACTGCTAGAGGACACATCTGGAATAGACTTGAAGCGAGCCTAGAGAAGACTCTTCACCCTGTTTATCCTAAGAAGCAAGCTTCTTGATGGATGAACATGAGAGTTCATGTTTGGTGGAAGTGTGTATGATTATCTTCACAATCAGCAGTGGATCATAGTGCTGCAAGCATAATCTGTGAGATGTGCGGTTTTCTCATCATCCTCTCTCGGATGACTTTGCTTCTTGCCACAAAAGCTATCGGTGACACAAAAGTAGCTGGAATGATAATAAGTGGGGAAGTTGCAAATTTTGTTGCGTATGCATACGCTCCTACTATTATGGTGACCCCGCTCGGTGCACTTAGCATCATCGTAAGTCAGATGCTGGCACTACCTCTATAGTGGTCCAATCTACAGGCGTTGTGGATACTGGAGCCAATAACAATAGCATTACCGATAACAATATCGTAGCTTCTGTGAATAGATCCATCGCCTAACCAAGGCCGCCCATCCTGGGGAGAATAACAACAAGGATTAAAGTTTCTTTAAGAAAAAACTCTCCAGAAGTAATTGCAGCTATGATGCACCGTTCAGACCACCAATCCTTAGAGTATGTCCTCAAAGCTATCGCTGCTACTCATAACACACTGCGAGATGGTATTAATCTTCACGATCTTAAGGAGCAAAAACTCTTTTGCAAGCTTTTTCCCCACAACCCTCTCCTGGAGCTTCCCTATTAAGCCTCTTGTTAAAGCTTCAGGAGGCTTATAGCAAGCTTTTTATCTGTAAAAGCTGCGTTGATCCCTGCTTTCCCTGTGATTAGTCCTTGATATATCCTCAGTTCCGTCAATCCAATCCCAAACACACTCTGATATGTGCCAAAAGCATGGTTGCCCATTCTGGGGAGAATAACAACAGTCATCCTTGGGAGAATAATAGCAGTCTATTTGGAGGTTATAACTCTTCTATAAACTACAACCGGTACTCAAGCTTGGAAAATATTATGTTCTCCCCATATGGTGCTAATATATATGGCATGGAAGGCTTTTTCTTGTGTGGTACTGTGGGGGGGGGGGAAGAACATGGATTGATGAACTCGACCTGCTTTTAGCTACATGACAGTAAGTTGTTCTGACATAGAAAAGAGGAAGATCGAGTCAAAGCTACCAAAGAGAGGTGGTGTGCACAAGGAATGGAGCTCACACAGAACCCATTTCCACACCCTCCTCAGCTACAAAGAAGGGATTGAGACTTGGAGAACTCAGCCATCCAAGAAGCATTCGAGGTTGGATATGGCAATGGTGTGTAGACAACTAGTTGTAGGTGTGGCATGACCACAGACTGGACTAGTGCTTTTAAAACGTTACCTGAATCAGCCCACAGATTACTCTTGGATGAGAAAAACAGGGGATTTATATCGATATTCACTTATTCATTACTCATAAAAATTAGAGCTGTGAACAAAGGGGAATACTCTTGAGTTTGCAGCAATGTATTAAACCTTGAAGACTCTTGGAAAACTCTACAAAGCGAATTCAAAGAGGATACTCTTGTTGGAAGATACTAGCAGTTGGATTAGCAGATTTTCTTGCCTTGATCATTTATTGGAGTTGAAGACATTCTCTTGAAGATTGTTTGACTTATTTGAAGCTCTTGTATTCTGATATAGATCTTGATGTGGTTTTCTTGAGAGGATTGACTCTCTTGATTGATCATTATATTTGTAATCCGTCTTGCCGCTTATACTTGAACCAAAATTATAATACACTTAAACCTTGTCATCAAAGTCTCGTCTTGTTACTGTCTCAATCTGATTTTTCGTCTTGGAATTTCTCAAGGACCTTTGTGGTCGCGACTTTGTTTTCAAATACCCTTCGACAACTCCGCTTTCTTGCCAGACGGTTATGAACTCAAGGAAGGTTTTCTTGGACGACCTCCAGCACGTATGAATGCCCAAAGCTGGTACAAGCTGAAAATGGTCCATATGGAGTCACATCCAAATAGAATGTGATGGTTCTCAATTTTCTATGAGTTACCATATTGGACCCACTTACAGATCAACCACTTGTTGGATCCCATGCATATTTTCAAGAACGTGGGTAGCTTGCTATGGGACCACATCACAGGAATGAGAGACATTATAGGGGCATGAATGGATTTGAAGGAGGTAGGCAAGATGGAGGCGCTTTGGCTGCAGTGGAGTGCTGATGGTCGCATGCAAATACCATGTGCTCCTTGGGTTTTTTCCACTAAAGAAAAGTGCATTGTAAAGCAAATAGTAAAGTCTATCCGCACTCTGACGGGTATGATGCGTTCTCTCAGGTCTGCGTTCGCTAAGGACGATCAATTATCAGGGCTAAAATCCCATGATTGGCATAAGATATATCAGGTTTGTACTACGAATGGATTGTAAGTGGCTTGCACATTTTGCTGTTTGGAGTGTAGTCATTATTCATAATGCTTTTTCATTTGAGGCAGTTTGTACTACTAATCGCAATTGCAGGATGCCTTACTCCAGAAATATGCGGTGCCATTTACAGGTTGTCAAGTTTAGTGCAATGGATCTCACAGAAGGATAATAAGACGTCCTCTATTGAATTCACGAGGCGGAGAGTAGTGGAGATGTTTTGTCTCTTTGAGAAATACCTACCTACCAGTATGCTCACGATACAAATCCACCTTCTTGTGCATCTTGTAGAAATACATGGGGCCATTTACAGACTGTCGACTTTAGTGCAATGGATCTCACAGAAGGAGATTAAGATGTCCTCTATTGAATCCGCGAGGTGCGGAGCAGTGGAGAGACAGTTTATCTCTTTGAGAAATACCTGCCTACCAGTATGCTCACGATACAAATCCACCTTCTTGTGCATCTTGTAGATGAAGTGGAGATTGCTGGACCTGTCCATACGTGATGGATGTTCTTCTTAGAGCGCTTCATGAAAACCATGAAAGGCTTTGTGCGACAACGAGCTCAGCCAGAAGGTAGCATGGCTGAAGGTTGGTTGGTGTCTATAGTGCTAGTGCATATTTCACAATCGCTACCAACGGTGGATCTAGATAACAATATGCTATGGTCGCTGAAAGACAATGATAGACTGATCGGAGATGTGGTGGTTGGAAATAGGGTAGAAAAAAGAATGGATGCTGCAATGGAGGATAAAGTGAATCGCTTTGTATGTTGCACCATGCCTCTATGGAGATGTGGCTCCCAGCCAACAAGCTAGGCAAGATAGAGAGGAAGCGTGATCTGAATTTTGACATAGTATCTGCCATCCACCAATTTGATATCCCGAGGACATGGAGGAGATGCTACGGTTTATGTCAACGTGATGGTTGCATGGAGCTTTGACTGCAGCGTCTCGCGAAGGGGTGGAGGTCTCAACCAAGGAGTGGAAATTATCGAGGTTAGTCCAAAGGTGATGATGTATTTAGGGTTTGTCGTATCTATATTTTATATGCGACAACTAATTGAGTGTATCAATGTATAGTAAAAAATATATAGTGCAGTGTGGTCATGCGGACGACATTTTTGCATGGAGCATATTGACAAAATGCGCTTCACAACAAACTATGGTACCATGAAAAGGTTCAAGCAAGAGAGCCGACGATGAACAATGGATCCAAACACGGTTATAGATGAGATGGAGTATTTTGGAAACTTGCAAAGTATTGTTACGGTGGATTACCATAGCTTCTCCATGATACTATTCGATGTGCAGTGGTTCAAAGTGGTACTTGAAGGAGCTGGAGCAATAGTTCGACGAGGCCCATCTAGATTTCTCGAAATAGCTTCTGAAAAAAAATGGATGGATTTGCGTGACATCTTTGTGTTGCTGGCCCATTGTGAATAGGTGCATGAACACATTTGTTTGTTAATTGTATTACAACATGGTACATGTCACAATAGTTAAATCTCTCTTGTATGTGTTTGTGAATAGGTAATCTATCCAAACCCTGGACAACCTCGATGGTGGTATGTTATACCTTCAGCTCCACAAAGTGCGAGAGTATATGATCAAAGCAATGTTCTGAGCATAGATGAGGACAATATGCAAATAGAGGGGTCGATATTGCAAGGGGTGGAGACCACCGAAAGCTTGGAGCATGTAGAGGAGTCAACATGGGGTAACAATGATGGAAAAAGAGGAGTCCAAAAAACCTTTGAGAACAAGGTGGACTCATCCTTTTGTGATGACATGTATATCGACCTTCCAGTTTATACCGAGTTGTGTCAGGAGATTGACATGGGACCATAGGATACTTCATACTTGGAGCATCCACTTGCTCAATTCATTGACTAATTGATTATAAGGGTACATAAGATATGCATTTTAAGTAAGATCATTTTTTTAAGATTTATATTACCATGCTTTGTATGATTTAAATTGATTATGCTAACATTATTTTTTGTTCTTGTAGGTGACCTTTGTGCATACTTAGATCATCAGGATGAGTTGAGGGATGAGCAATGACTTTGTGAATACTTAGATCATCAGGATGAGTCGAGGTATGAGCGATGAGGAGTTTCAGGATATCTTCACGCACATGTCTCCAGATGACATGGCAAGATTCAGAGACATAGCGGACCAGAAGCTGTTTTGGACATTATCAAGCCACTCTATTAGTTCTACTTTGACGCGATCATATGCTTCAGCTTTGAATAGATGAGGTTAACCCTCCAGACTTCGGCTAGAGGGAGGGAGTGCTTCAGGGTCAAGGGGATGCTGTAGAGATATGAATGGAGTGAGCTCGCGGTCGGATCGGGATACAAGTACTACTCATTGCTCTCGTGGCGATTCTAGAGAGCATGGCTCAGGTGGTTGCTGTGGAGGCATGGACGCGGTATCTCTGTCTCGTCATTCTGTTGGAGTTACATCACCTCCACGATTTATCACACCTATGAGAACGTCTACTCCAGTTACTCCAGCTTTTGCTCAACGGTCCACAGGTGGCACCCCTATGGGTGCTATACCGATAGATACTACCTCAGTCAATACACTAGATGTATAGGTGTCTCCTGGATATGCCCAGGAGCGTGGTCGCCGGTGGGAGAGGACCCATCTTAGGCATATCCTAGAGGGGTATTCCTATCTTGTAGATGATAGATTAAGAGACATCATCATGAAATGATGAGGAGAGGAGGGTGATGGCTCGCATGAGAGAGTTGTGCCAACAAGTTTTTCAGCACAACGTCTTGGATCATTGGAAAAATATACCAGAGGGAAGCAAGGACTACATAGTAGCATCCTTGCATAAGGAGTTTCCGGTTCTAGCCATAGCAGATAGATTTTCTGCGGGCTGGATGATGGAGTGCATCGTGTATATATGTCACACAGACAATCAAACGCACGCAAGGCACTCAAGAGTGCGGCTGCAAAGCTCGAGTGGCTAGACGTGGACGAGTGGCGCCCAGTGAGGGAGGAGGCTACAGATTCTCCAGATGTTGGAGTCAGCAGCGTGAGGCGACGAGGGCATGACTAGAGGCCAGAGTGGTCCATCATCTTGGGAGTGGCGACCACAAGGCATATCTGGAGGACTTTGTCAGTTTTTCTTTTGTTTTGCTTGCTTATTTTTTTGCAATATCCTTTGTACTAATAATCGTGTTTCTAACAGTTATTTTTTTGTTTCCTTTGCAGCACTCCATTACAAATCGTGATCCCATTGACCTTGAGACTCGATATGCAGAGAGACACGGTCTCACTACATTGATCGATCGATTGTATAGACGCAGCGACCCTGCACGTCACTCATCTTTCTTGTCCGTAGTTACCATGTTTAATTAGAATGCATTATTGTATGGTGGACAGATGTGTAGTTGTTTCTTTTTTTGCAGAATCCGTTTGATGCTCCTTTGTGGCGAGAGGAGCTTTTAGATGGCAAGGATGTATAGCTCGCCCTTGGATCCCTGGAGCTCACACACCCTTCTTTTTTAGTTACTTGATCTATGTAGACATTTTCTATGTAGTAGTGATATCTTGCCATGATTGTACCAGTCGCTTTCATTATGCAATCATGTATTTATTTCATGTATCAGTGTTATGATTTAAGTACAGTTTGTCTTTATTTACACGAGCATTGTACACAGTGCAAAAACTATTTTTTACGATCCAAATAAGGCACACAAAGTTTTTTCCCTATTAGCGTCGCTATTAGCTTCACAAATTTACATGCACGTGTCATTATTGATGTCGTTATTAGCATCGTTACGAGCGTAGTTATTTGCGTCCATATCAGTTGATACCGATGCAAATAGCGATGCTGATAAGGACGCTAATACCGATGTTCTATGGCATCTCTTTATTTACATTTTCATTGCCTTTAACATGTGTATAAGGCCTATATCTTGTAGTGAGTGGGTAAGGTGGTTGGGTGAGTAGAGGTTCATGAAGGACGCTGCAATTGTGAGATGGGTTATGCATAACTGGTCAACATCTTGAGAACCATCATTTCTTGAGTGATTGTAAGAGTTTGGATGGGTGGAGCAGAGATTGATATTTTATTGATGAGAGTTGAGAGGTGAGAATAAGGATTTAAATTAACAATGAATTTTGTTTGCATTTTGCATGACACACGATCACATGTAGATAGACTAGGCAAATTTCTTCAATGCATACATTATTTTTGTGTGTAGCATCGATTGATTGGTTGCATAGCATGAATTCCAACATTGTACATTTTTCCAAATCATGAATGATTGGACATGGAGTTCATTTAAAAAATTATATTCCTGCTAGGACACACTGATTAAAAAAATAGGTTCATATCCAGAGAATAATTATTTTGAAGACTCAAGGATCAAAGGAAAAGGTCGTAAGTTTTACATCATCAGCGAGTATTTCTTAAAGAAAAAGAGGACATGTGTGCTGAAAGTGTGTGCAATTACAAGAACAATAGGCCAAGAAAGGGAATAAGTCGTCCAAGATAGAAGATGGAGAAAAATGATGCAATTTATAAAAATCAATATTTTTGCTCATTTTTTAATGGATTTTTCTAAATTTTCTGACGCACGATTGTTGACCAGATAGATTCTGATCGTTTTGAGTATCCAAATGACTATATTCGAAGTTCAAATGACGAAGTTATGATCCAAACAAGTGGGATACAGGCATAGGGCAGAAAAAATGAAAATAGTGAAAAGAAGTAGAAAAGAAAAAGCCAAAAGCAAAAAGCAAAAAGCCTAATGTATGTGAGTGTGGATAGAAAACTATATAAGGAGATGAGAATGGAGAGTTAAGGGCCTTCCCCCTCATATACAACTGTATTTTGTGAGTAAGGAGTGTGGAGGGTCACATGCTAGAGTGAGCTCTTGTCATGTCAATTTGGAAGTTGAAGAATTTGGATTTGTGACGCCAAGCATCGGCTCAAGGTTGTTAAGGTATGAGAATATATTTCACTTGGTTTGTTTTCAAATTGTTGGTATTTTGGTTGTGTTATGGTTGTGTGATGCTCTACCCAAATTTGGGTTTTAGTTGTTTGATCTACAAGAGGCATTGTTCATTGTGTGTTGTCTTGTTTTCGTGTGTGGCTTGTGGTGTATTGTCAAATATTTGAAATTTTCAAGTTGTATTGTACATTTGACAAAGTCAAATTACCCAACCGGCACTCCTTAATGTCTCATTATCGGGTTGTGAGTGAGGCTTGCCTATCGATCACTGTTGGCGTAACAGCATATGTGGATTGCAAATAATTCTTTGGGAGAGCTCTATGATAGATGTCCTAATGTGAAAGTGGCGATTGAACACCATATTGGGGATTATGGAAATTTTCCATAAGTTTGGGACAGGTGGTCAAATCTTTGGACTTGTCATAACTTGAACACTATAACTCCAAATCGAGCGCTCTATAGCTCAATAGATTCCATTTTTTAAGTGCTTTCCAATGATAGGTCATATCATATGGTTTTGAGAAACTTATGGGCATGCTATCCGGGTGTCACCTTTTTAGTATTCAAAAAATGGGAATTGGGAGATTCTCAAACTCACTAATATTGTGCTATTCGTGATGTACAAGAAGAGCAACACTTCTTTGTGCAAGATAATTCCTCATATGGAGTGATTTTGGGACAGCCCTATATTATAGGAGTGCGTACGTTGATGGTTGATCTTGATATCATTTGGCAAGAATTACATGAATGCCTTATGTATTTGGGAGTAGCCTTTTGTTGTACCAGTTAGATATTAGATAATTTATTCAACAATTTTAACAGTCATGGGCTTCTCTTAACAATCCTGATTAATACATGCATTGTAATTAAGACATTCATGGGCATCGATGCAATCAAGAGTCTCGTTTGGCTCCAAATGCAAGGGAATTCAAAGACCTAGATTTTCATTAAGAATTATTGTAATACCCCTATAACTTCTATATCTTTGAGAGGTTTCCTTGGATTATCTTCTTTCTATTGATGGTTTATTAAAAATTATGCTCATATTGTAGCTTCATTATGATAGACTAAAGAAATAATCATTCTTTACGGATTTTATAGCGAACAAAAGCTTCAATGAGCTGAAGTCTATGTTAATTTCAACACCTATTCTAGTGTGTTTGAATTTCTCTAAAGAATTCACTATATGTGTGTGGATGCTAGTGAAAGAGATATTGGACTGTTCTATATCAAGATCATGGAGTATTTACTTAAGCCATTGTGAGTTTTGGGTGACAGAGCTTCACAAGTAAATGTTATGCAAGACTTTCATGAAAGCTTGTGGGTTGGCCATAGAGGTGTTTGGGATACTTTTTCAAAGATCAAAGAAAGATATTGGTGGCAAAGTATGTATAAGGATGTTGCTCACTTTGTGGAAATATGTACGACATGTCAAATGTATTAATCTATGAGACATTGAGATGGATTGCAACCCATAGATCCATTGTCTCTTCATTTTAAGTGGGTGGTGGATTTGGTGATGATATCTACAGGTCTTTGGCAAAGGAGGTATCTTGTGCTTGCCCATTAAGACTTGATTAATCACGTGGAAGGGAGAGCTCTATGTACTAAGACAACAAATGATGTGTGTACTTTTCCCTTAGAAAAAATGTTTTGTCGGTATGGCTACATGGAAAAAATTACTACAGATAGGGGTGAGCTGGATGCAGATGAGGCTCATGATTTCTTTGCACGATTGGGGATAAAGATTGCTTTAATTTCAGCCTATAACCCTAAAGGAAATGGAAAAAGTAAGAGAGGTCATCCACCTATTGTGAAGGCATTGGAAAAAGCATGTAGAGAGAAGGTAAAAGAGTCGCCATGATTGCTCCCTTATGCCTTATGGGTTGATAAAACAACTCATAGTGTAATAAGTCAAACATTGAAAATTTATGGATTTTTTAAAAAACTTTCACCGTCGGCGACGGTCATGCTAGAGGACGGTGAAGGAATTAGTAGGCCAGCAAGCTCCTCGTCGCTGGAGCTTGCTCGGCCTCATGGCCATGCAAGGCGACATGAGGAGAGGGAGGATTTCCTTCCCTCTCCCTATAAAAAAAAACCCCCACTTCAGAATAGAAGAGAAAGGGAGGGACGGCTGAACGTTGTGATTACGGACGGAGGGCCAGAGGCTTTGGGGAAGAAATGACGTACGCCATAGTTGCAAAGAGGGAGAGAGTGAGCCTCTCCCCTCGACTCATGAGGGTGCGATATCCGCTGCCAGACCTCCCAGCACCGTCACCTGCAACCACAGGCCTCGCCACCTCACAGAAGTGCCGCCAGTCCGCCGTCGCCAACATGGCGCTGAATCCTCCCCCCTGCCACATATGAAGCTGTGGAAGCTTCTAAGGGGGGGCTAGTTAAGCCCCCTCTCACCCCCCGAGTTTTAAAACCCCTTCAACCCCCTTTCACCTCCCCCCCTCGGGTTTTAATCCTCTTAAGGCCCTTTCAATCCCTTGTGGTGCCTTCCAAAAACCTTATGATTACCCCCCCCCCCCACCCCCCAATTTTTAACCCTATAAGCTCTTTCCATGGTATTTTGGAACCCCCCTCCTAGTGTTCTTAATTTTCCTTTAGCCCTTACGTTTGGTTTCGGAATCAATCCCCCCCCCTCCCCCCCCCCCCGTGCTTTAACCACTTATAACCCCTTTTTCTTTTTTGGGCTTTACAAGACCCTTTTCCCCCAAAAGTACTAAGACTTTGAAAAGGTCTTACTACCCCCCTCCTCATGGTTAAACCCCTTAGCCATTCCTTGCGCTTTTCAAACTACCCTTGGGACTTTGGTTTTTCCCCTACTCGAAAAAAATAAGAAGAGTATTGAAGTGCAAGGGAGTGACGGTGGAATTTCGAAAAGAAGTGTAGAGCTACTTCCACATCCGAAGGACTACAATTGCAATGCCTCCTATGAAAGTCCAAGGCGAAACCGTGGGAGGGTCATCTCCTAGTATCCACGTGCATATCTCACCCCAAACCCAGGTTTTCCTTTCTAAATTATTATTCGATATTGTTGTAATTCAATCTTGCAAGGTTAATTGTTAGAAATAGGATATATTTTCATCCTAGATGTTCAGGTCGAAGGAACTTAGTCATCAATACTTTTAATGGAACATGCAAATTAAAGAAAGTACATTCCTAGCAAATAACTTTATGCATTGAAATGAATTATTCGATTAAACCTATAAGTATAAACTGCATCTCGAATTATTAAATCCATATCCTCTTTGCAATTATTGTTTATCAACAGCATAAATTATCAAGTAAAAGGTTACTTGTTTAGCATGAATGTGGTTTGCAAAGTGTAGGAAGATTATTTGGAATTAACATAACCTCAAATCGATAAAGTTTAGGATTGAAAAATCAATTTACACATAGATAACAAATCATGTGGAAGTAATCTCGAAATTATCTTCTAGAGTTAACCAAATTGATGTAAACTTAAAAATGCCTATGCTGCGAAATATTCATTGGGAATAAGTTAAATTCCAAGAAACGCCTATACCTTAAATACTTGCCCCCATTCCCTGAATGTAGCGACAGTGAATTGTAATCATAAAAGAAACTAGGGTTTGTCCCTGAAAATCTTACAAAGATGAAACTTGGAAACCCTAGGTCTAACAGCGTCAGTCTAAAAGAACCTGAAATAGATTGTTTCATGACTCCATTGTCGCATAGAATGATGCAACACTTGTACAGCAAGTACGGAGTCATATGGTATTGTGATTGGATCACAAGAAAAAGGCCAAATTCTCGCAATGAGGACGGCGGATCCTTACGCAAGTTATCTTGCAAGAGGATGAATACTTTGGTATCCTTCTTGAGTAATGAAGATTCATTGGAAATTAAAGACCAGAAATTGAAGTACCCAATGAACTTAAGGTTTGACCAAGTCAGGTTAATAGGGTACGCCCTAACCCAGGATACAAGGAATCTTGCAAAGTTGCAAGTCATCCTAGATCGAGTGCTGGATGCATTCGAAAGGAAGGATTCATCCCTTAGTAGTTTGCTAATAAAAACGATCAATGGAAATGTTTGTGCTTGCTACAAATTTTAGAGCACTCTTTGGCTTTGTTTGACCGAATTAAAAGATAAATGAATATCTATACTTCAGGTTGAAGGCCTGAAGGGAGAGGCATCTTTAGTTACCCCCGACTGCCTGCCTGACCCTAACCAAGGGGGTTCTTGATCATGCCAAGAACGTGGACCGAACCTGCCGCAAGAGGTCTCTCCGTTGAGCACTACTTGGAGCAGGAGGACGCTTGGGTGCCAGGGGGGCTTTGGCCATAAATCCCTCGCCTTTTGGGTCCTGCAAAAGAGGCTAACGTGACTCGGGATTGGATCTCGAGGCCCGCATACTAGTCTACGGTGGAAATTTGGATTAGTGATCCCTGTGGATTACTGGATAGCCTTCGGGCAGATTGTGGATAAGGCTACGGGTTGGGCTCTTTGTATTTCAAAGAGAAATATGATGACCTGTTAATAAGGAACTTGTTTGATATTGTTTTTTTTTAATGTCAAGTTATAAGGTTACGTAAAGGAACCAGTGCCTAACGGGTTAATTAAAGAAGCTGGTTGTTACATGTCCAACTAATGTATTAGATAATTAAATAACTAAAAAAACCCGAGGAAAGTGCGGAGGATGGACCATAGGTCCGTCCTACGGATGGGTGGTCCCAGTTGGCCGAGAACTTTTCTCAAATCACGAGGAACAGCAGGATGATCGTCAAAGGACACGAACAACAAAAGCGTTGACCTAGAGTTATGTTTTAACCCGATTTACGTTGTTTTAGGGGAATGGAACGGGACTATGCCTTATGGCAGGGAGGTTGAGCTTTGCATCCCTCTCGTTTCCTATGTTCCTTGAACTAAGTGCAGCATGAATCCGCTTTGGGCCTGGCGTTTCTGCGTAAAGTAGTTCGCTTGGGTCTGACGTTAGTTTCTATTAGGAAATGACCAATCACGAAAACCCTAATTCAGGTCGATCCTAAGTGGGAACGGCCAGAATACTTCCGCTACGTGGCAGACGTGGAAAGCCCTAGATCGCAAACCTCGTAACATTCCATGGGAGTGCCGGGCGGAGCTTTCTAGACATCCTTTCCAATGGACTGCTAAGATGTTTCCTGGATGATTCTAATGGACACGTTACAGTTGGTATCAGAGCTGACCAACAACGAAAATTATTTTTATAAAATCTTAATAAGTTGAAGTAAAGAAAATGTTGCTATCCAAACATTTCCTTAGTACCTTCAATATTGTCTTGCAGAACTACGAAGCGTGGAACAAGTTCTTAGTATTTCGAATCATGTTTATGACTGCAATAGATTCTCCACATTACCGACAAAGGGTTGGGATGATGAGCATTTTGGAGCAAATCTATAATCCATCACCTTTGTACATGGAACGAAGATGGACGGGTGCTTCAGGAATCTACTATATAGCCGCCCACCGGTTTTCTTATCTACAAACCAACCTAAAGAGGATCAAGTGGTTGGAAGACCTGAAAGTCGTGAAGCTGTTCATTTTTGGGGAAGCTCACGTAAACTCAACTTTACATATTCGAGGTCAGAGGGCTGAGATGAACTTATATGTATATGAGGAAGTAACCCGTGTAATCCCCCTGACAAGATTAAAGTGTTGGGCCGCCATGAGAAGTATGGATTCCAACGGAAAGGATATCTTGAACTTCCAATGACTTATCAATTCCTAAAGATCCATGACTCGAAACCATACTACTATTCAATTCCTGTAGATAAATGTAATACAACATTGTTCTCCCCAAATTAAATATAACAGTTGGCTTATCACCGCAAGAAATGTTGTATTCCGAAAGGGCTATGCCCATATAAATACAAATAAGACTTCTTTTTATCAATGTCTGATTGTGCAAGTAGCTACATTGCTTACGTAATAGCAGAATTGAAGATGTAATATAAATCAATAAATGATTATCGTATAATAACGTTAAGAAACCTTTATCCAGGCACAACCCTAGGTACAGGTTCCTAATTCGCCTCCTACATCAAGTACTGCTGTGGTCTAGAAGAAGAAGTTCATTCTCAAGCAGATTAAGCCACCCAAGTTTGACGGGAGAGGCAGATTCGTCCAAGATAATGCTGAAATTTGGATTGAATCCATGGAGGATTACTTCGATGCAGCCAGTACTGCACCTACCAATCCGGCTATGCTCGCCAAGCTAAAGCTCACCGGCGAAGACAGGCTTTGGTGGAAGCAATGGTGCAGGGATCAAGGGATCACAAAGGGATTCGTTACTTGGGAGAGGCTGAAGAAAGCTATGCAATGAAGATATTTACCACCTGCTTATCACACGCAGAAAATGAATGAATTCTATGAACTAAAACAGCTGGGGCTCACGCTTGATGCATACTACTCTAAATTTGTCTCACTTCTTAAGTATGCACCATAGATGGACATGACACAGCAGGTGTCTAAATTTTGTGTGAGATTAAATCCACCAGTCAATACCCGTCTCGAATCTATGCGTCCATCAGATCTTCAGGACGCACTCATTCAAGCGGTGCCTATAATTCAAGAGGTGCAAGCTAGACCAAGGGGTAACAAAACTTGGTCTTATAATGACCCCAACAGAGGAGCATTCAGACCTCAAATGAAGAGAGTTCAAGGTCATAATCAGGGACAAAGAAAGAAAGCAAGGACGAATAATGTCAACAACTTTGTTTCTACTCAAAGTAATGGCTGAAACCTCCATTGTTTCCACTGCAATGAACCCAGTCACTTCAAGAGGCAATGTCCCAAGCTTGGTGGAGGACATTGCCAAGTTCCTTTCCAAGAAATAGGCTGTGGTCAAGGAGCTGCTACCCGAGGAAGAGAAAGAAATGCCTACATTGCCAATAGGCAAATGTGCGAAGAAGAAGAAGAAGAAGATCCGACCATGGAAGCACAGTTTGGAAGGACGATAGTCCATGCCGCCCTACACAAGAAAGGGCCGAATCGCCAGTTCTCAGTGATTCAGACAACGTCGGACTATCAAGATAAAAGTTTCAAGACCTTGATTGATTGTGGTAGTACACATTCATTTATCTCACCAGATTGCGCAAAAAGATTAGGAATAGCCACAGTAGAAGCACCTACCTTGCTTGTGGAATTGAAAAATGGTCGTGAGGTCACTTGTACCAGGCAAACTGCTAAGGTGGAATTCCTTCTGGGAGGAAAGATGACTTCGGTCAAATTCAGAGTCATGAATTTAGGAATCCATGAGTATCTAATTGGAATGGATTGGCTTAAGCCTAATGAGGCCCACATTCACTGTGGAAAGGGTCAATTTTCCTTTCAAAACTCTGAAAGGGAATTAGTCACAACTCAAGATGAGGCTGGAGTGCTAAGAATCCAATTGGCCAAAGTGTCTTGGATCATAAAAGGAGTCAGAAAAGGATTACATGTTTACTTGATCAAACTCAACAAGTTAGATAAGAAGCAAGAGTCTCATGAAGGACCTTCTTGGCTAAAGGAATACGCGAACGTATTCCCTGAAGAGTTGACTGAACTCCTGCCTGAAAGAGAAGTGGATCATGAGATTAAGTTAGTACCAGGAGCTGCACCAATTGCAAAGAGACCTTATAGAATGTCCATACCAGAAGCAATTGAGTTGAAGGAACAACTCAAGCAACTACTAGATCAGGGCTGCATCCGGCCTAGTAGTTCACCATGGGGAGCTCCAGTACTATTCCAGAAAAATAAAGATGGGACACTTCGACTATGTATTGATTATCGAGGGTTGAATCAATCAATAGTCAAAAACAAGTACCCTATTCCTAGAATAGATGAGCTTCTTGATCGTCTTCAGGGTGTGAAGATCTTCTCCAAGACTGATCTCGGGTCAAGTTACTATCAGATAAGGATCAAGGAAGAAGATATTTGTGCTTGTTTTCTTCGACGACACTTTAGTTTATTCTAAACAGGAAAAAGATTATGAACCCCAACTTTGGATTTTCCTTGAGACAATGAGGTCACATAAGCTGTATGCTAAAATGAAGAAGTGTGCATTCTTCAAGCGTCAGATTGAATATTTGGGATTCATAGTATCAGCAGAAGGAATCTTAGTGGACCCAGCCAAGGTCAGAGATGTGCTTGAGTGGCCAATACCAACATCCGTCAAAGGGATACGTAGCTTTCTTGGATTGACAGGATGATATAGGTTCTTCATCAAAAACTATGCTTTGATTGCAGCATCTCTGACAGACTTACTGAAGAAGCAAACTTCCATTGCATGGTCAACTCCCAAACAAAATAGCTTTGACAGATTGAAGCAAAGTTTGGTATCATCATTTATTCTAAAAATTCCAGACCTCAATAAGGAGTTTGAGGTAGTAACTGATGCTAGCATTCTTGCCTTGGGGTGTGTACTTATGTAGGAAGGTCATCCGGTAGCATACTCTTCAAGGAAATTGAAGAGTCATGAAAAGAATTATGCTATGCATGATCTGGAATTGCTAGCTGTCATCCATGCTCTAAAGCTTTGGAGACACTACCTGTTGGGTAATAAGTTTACTCTAGCAACTGACCATAAGAGTCTCAAATGGATCTTTACCCAGAATGAGCTCAACATGAGGCAACGTCAGTGGATTGAAGTGTTGGAGGAATATGACTTTGAAATCAAGTACCGACCAGGAAAAGGGAATGTAGTTTCCGATGCACTCAGTCGCAAGGCATTCCTTAATTCTCTAATCCTGCAGAATCCATCAACAACTAGATCTCTAGCTACAAAAGTATCTATGCCAAACAACCCTATACTTGAATTAGCTAGAGAGGAAGCATGCCATGATGCGGCCTACCAAACAATGCTAAGGGAAATCTCTATCAAGGATCAGAATCAAAAGATGCATGCTAAGTATCATGAATTTTCTATCAATAATGGACTTATCTACTATAGAACAAGGCTGTGTATACCAGCAAGCCAGTCACTTAAGTAGAAGATATTGTGGAAAACTCATGATTCCCCTTTCGCAGGACATCCTGGCTATGCTAAGACTCTTAATGCAGTTAGGAAGAGCTACCATTGGGAGAGGCTCAAAGGTGATGTTCTCAAATATGTCACCGAGTGTTTGTCTTGCCAACGTATCAAAGCCAAACATGTCATGATGCCAGGGAAACTGCAACCGCTTGACATCCCCCAAATGAAATGGGAATTCATCAGTATGGATTTTGTTGTAGGCCTACCCCAAATCCAGGGAGGATACAACTCCATCATGGTTGTGGTTGACATGCTTACTAAGGTTGCACACCTTATTCTTGTAAAGACAAACTATAAAGCCTCAGACATTGCAAGATTGTTTATCAAGGAGATATTCAAGTTACATGGTTTACCCAGGAGAATCATTAGCGATCGTGATTCTCTCTTCACATCACACTTCTGGAGAGCTATCTTTGAAGCTATTGGGACTCAACTCTATTTTAGCACTGCCTACCATCCCCAAACGGATGGCCAAACAGAGAGAGTAAATCAAGTCATCGAGGATATACTTAGGGCATACTGTTGTCGTGAGCCGAAGAGCTGGATTCAATACTTACCTTTGGTTGAATTTGCATACAATGCTTCTTACCAACAAAGAATTCATATGACCCCTTTCCAAGCATTGTATGGTCATGACTGTCGAAGTCCCCTAAACTTTTCAGATCCAACCTTAAGGGTTGAAGCTTCAAGGCAGATGTTGGAAGAGATGGATGACCAAATAAAGCCAATAAGACAGGACATCCAAGCAGCCAAGGATAGACAGAAGGCATATGTGGATTTGAAGCGTCAGGATAGAGTCTTCAAAGAAGGAGACATGGTCTTCATTCGTGCACGCCCTAAAAAGAGTTCTCTATCCTTAGGAGATTGCAAGAAGCTAAGTCTAAGGTATTGTGAGCCATACAAGATCCTCAAATGCCTAGAACCTAATGCTTATAAATTGCAACTTCCTAGGAACCTAAAGGTTCACAATGTATTCCATATCAGCCTATTGAAGAAATATATACCTAATCCTAACCATGTACTTGACGATCAACAAGTTGTAATGCCTAGTCAAGGAGTTCTTGAACTAAGGCCTGATAGGATCTTAGATGTTAGGGAAAGACAATTAAGATCCAGAACCCTCAGAGAATTCCTCGTCCAGCGAAAAGATTATCCCGAAGAGGATGCCACTTGGATAGATGAAGGCACACTTAACCATCAATATCCCCAATTTATCTTGAGATGAGGACATCTCGATTCCTCTAAGGGGGAGAGAATGTAATATGTCAGACGTTGAAAATTTATGGATTTTTTTTTTTAAATTCACTGTCGGCGCGACGGTCATGCTGGAGGATGGAGAAGGAATTAGTAGGCCAGCAAGCTCCTCGTTGGAGCTTGCTCGGCCTCATGACCGGGCCTCATGTCCATGCAGGGCGACACGAGGAGAGGGAGGATTTCCTTCCCTCTCCTTATAAAAAAAACCCCCAATTCTGAATAGAAGAAAAAGGGAGGGATGGCTGAACGCTGCGATTACGGATGGAGGGCCAGAGGCTTTGGGGAACAAACGTCGTACGCCATAGTTGCAAAGAGGGAGAGAGTGAGCCTCTCCCCGCGACTCATGAGGGTGTGATACCTGCTACCAGACCTCCCACCACCGCCGCCTGCAGCCACAGGCCTCGCCGCCTCACAGAAGTGCGGCTAGTCCGTTGTCGCCAACACGATGCTAAATCCCCCCTGCCATGTAAGAAGCTGTGGAAGCTTCTAAAGAGAAGCTTCTAAGGGGGGGCTAGTTAAGCCCCCTTTCACCCCCTGGGTTCTAAAACCCCTTGAGCCCCCTTGAGCCCCCCCCCCCCAGTTTTTAACCCTATAAGCTCTTTCCATGGTATTTTGGAACCCCCCTCCTAGTGTTCTTAATTTTCCTTTAGCCCTTACGTTTGGTTTTAGAATCATCCCCACCCCCCTAGTGCTTTAACCACTTATAACCCTTTTTTTCTTTTTTGGGCTTTACAAGACCCTTTTTCCCCAAAAGTACTAAGGCTTTGAAAAGGTCTTACTACCCCCCCCCCTCGTGGTTAAACCCCTTAGCCGTTCCTTGACCTTTTCAAACTACCCTTGGGACTTTGGTTTTTCCCCTACTCGAAAAAAAATAAGAAGAGTATTGAAGTGCAAGGGAGTGACGGTGGAATTTTGAAAAGGAGTGTAGAGCTGCTTCCACGTCCGAAGGACTACAATTGCAATACCTCCTAAGAAAGTCCAAGGCGCAACTGCGGGAGGATCATCTCCCGGTATCCACATGGATATCTCACCCCAAACCCAGGTTTTCCTTTCTAAATTATTATTCGATATTGTTGTAATTCAATCTTGCAAGGTTAATTGTTAGAAATAGGATATATTTTTGTCCTAGTTGTTCACGTCAAAGGAACTTAGTCATCAATACTTTTAATGGAACATGCAAATTAAAGAAAGTATAAACACATTCCTAGCAAATAGCTTTATGCATTGAAATGAATTATTTGATGAAACCTAGAAGTATAAACTGCATCTCGTATTATTAAACCCATATCCTCTTTGCAATGAATCATCATGGAAGGTGCAAGCATGAAATGATTCTTACGATGCATAAACTCTAGGAAAATATTGTTTATCAACATCATACATTTTCAAGTAAAAGGTTACTTGTTTAGCATAAATGTTGTTCGCAAAGTCTAAGAAGATTATTTGGAATTAACCTAACCTCAAATCGATAAAGTTTAGGATTGAAAAATCAATTTACACATAGATAACAAATCATGTGGAAGTATTCTCGAAATTATCTTCTAGAGTTAACCAAATTGATGTAAACTTAAAAATACCTATGCTGTGAAATATTCGTTGGGAATAAGTTAAATTCCAAGAAACGCCTATACCTTAAATACTTGCCCACATTCCCTGAACGTAGGGACAGTGAATTGTAATCGTAAAAGGAACTAGAGTTTGTCCATGAAAATCTTATAAAGATAAAACTTGGAAACCCTAGGTCTAATGGCGTCAGTCTAAAAGAACCTGAAACAGATTGTTTCATGACTCCATTGTCTCATAGAACGATGCAACACTTGTACAGCAAGTCGAAGTCCCCTAAACTTCTCAGACCCAACCTTAAGGGTTGAAGCTTCAAGGCAGATGTTGGAAGAGATGGATGACCAAATAAAGTTAATAAGATAGGATATCCAAGCCCCCAAGGATAGACAGAAGGCATACGCAAATTTAAAGCGTCAAGATAAAATCTTCGAGGAAGGAGACATGGTCTTCATTCACGTATGCCCAAAGAAGAGTTCTCTATCCTTAGGAGATTGCAAAAAGTAAGTCCAAGGTATTGTGGACCGTACAAGATCCTCAAGTGCCTAGGACCTAATGCTTATAGACTGCAACTCCCTGAGAACCTAAAAGTTCATAATGTATTCCATATCAGCCTATTGAAGAAGTATGTACCTAATCCTAACCATGTACTCGATGACCAACAAGTTGTAATGCCTAGTCAAGGAGTCCTTGAACTAAGCTGACAAGATCTTAGATGTTAGGGAGACACAACTGAGATCAAGAACCTTGAGAGAATGCCTCGTCCATTGGAAAGATTATCCCGAGGAGGATGCCACTTGGATAGATGAAAGCTCTCTCAGCCATCAATATCCCCTATTTATCTCGAGATGAGGACATCTCAATTCCTCCAAGGGGGAGAGAATGTAATATTCTGATTTTCCAAAAACATGCATGAACTACCTCTATAAGTCGTGAGGATAATTAAATGATTTATTGCAAATTTTTTTAATAATCCCTCTCTCCTCCAGCCGACTGTCATGCTAGAGGAGAAAGGAATAGCAAGGGGTGAGCAAGATCCTTGCTGGAGCTTGCAGAAGGAAGATAGCATGAGAGATGCTGCGTAGGGAAGGAAGGATCCCCCTCCCCTAACCTAAATAAATAAGTAGGGGACATACCCTGGGGAGTGGTGGCCGCCATGGAACAAGAGGAGGATGCCATTAGACTGCCGTAGGGGAGAGATTGGCATTGTCGTTGAAGCAGTGTGTCGAGAGGGAGAGATTTCTAATGGTGCCATTGAAGCACTGCTACCGCGAGTGGGAGGAGAAAGGCCATCACTCCACTGACTCGAGGAGCTACCGTGGAGGGAGGAGTTCACTGCCATCTGTCGCTTTGCTGTCACCTTCTCTCTCGCCACGTGGGGCTTCCATGACTTACCGGAAGCATTAGAAGCTTCTTAGGAAGCTTCTATAGCCTCCTAAGAAGCCCCACTTCATGTGGCCTATTTAAGGCCCTTTCATATTACACCCCCCCCCCCCACAAATTGTCCTCGTAGGCTTCCACCTAGCCTTGTTCATGTGGACTCGGTAAAACCCTTTTTTCCTCCTCCACATAAAATCCCCTTTTTAAGGGCTTATACACCCCTTGCTTTCCCCCTTCTTTCCGTGGGGTCTCGGCACACCTTGAAAAAGGCCATTAAACCCTTTCTCGTGGCTTTACTAAGTCGTACCCTCGAGAGGATTTAAAACCCTTCCCGTGGGTTTCTCCCCCCCTCTTCACAATAATACCCCTCTTTAAGGTCTTTTATACCCTTTGCCCTTTTTCAATCCGCTAAAGTCCAGTTATTAGTACCCCTTCCCATGGGCCTTCCCTATTGCCACCCAAGCGGGTTCTTGTTAACCCAAGATGTTCTAAATATTCCCTTTGCCTTCATAAAGAAAAATCTTTTACACCCCTTCATCCTCGAAGCTTAAGGAGGAAACCTATAAAGCCTTCTAAAGCCGACTCTGAAAGACAGTGCAATTGGTCACAAAGGGAGTTTCGCATTTGAAGAAGACGGCCAAGGCCATAAATCTACTTCCAAGACGAAAAGGCCCCATTCACGATGGCTCCTAAGAAAGCACAAGGCGCAACCGCAGGAGGATCGTCTCCTAACATCCATGTGGACATCTCACCACAAGACTAGGTTTTTCTTTCTAATTTTAATCTACGTCATTATAATTCAATCGTGCATGGATCATTTTTGGAGATAGGATGCATCTTTTCGATTTAAATACTTTGACTAATTTAAAATTGCTCATGGAAGAAATCGGTCATTAGTATCTTTCAATAAAACGAACAAAATAAAGTGAGCATAAGATTTCTATACATTTCTAGCAAGTGGCTTTATGCATTAATTAGATTAATTAATGCCCATCTTTACAAAGCAGAATTATGATAGTGCACTTCGATTAGGCATGGGAGTATAAATTGCATGTCGCATTATTAAGACATATCTTCTTCGCAATGAGTCATTATGGAAAGTGCTAATAATCCGTAGGAAATTGCAAGGCATGAAATGGTTCTTGAGCTGCATAACTCTAGGCAATTGGCATAATTATCGTTTCAACTACGTAATTGTTAGAAAAGGCGGCATGGTTCAAACAAAAATAAAACCCTAAAGTTTAGAAGCATGAATGCATGTTATAA
Organism: Lygodium microphyllum; assembly: GCF_053477565.2. Taxonomy (NCBI): domain Eukaryota; kingdom Viridiplantae; phylum Streptophyta; class Polypodiopsida; order Schizaeales; family Lygodiaceae; genus Lygodium; species Lygodium microphyllum. Next base: position 90,402,340 of record NC_141157.1, read on the forward strand.
AGAGATCAAATGGAATTATGCTATAACTTATCATATGCTTTGATTTTAATCCGAAAAGTTAGGGTTGTAATTCATCTTATACATAGGCAATGAGTCATCTGGTTACGAAAATGGTAGCGTAATTATCTTCAAGAATAGACAAGTTGATTTAAACCTAAATACCTAAAAACCGCAAAGGGACTCGTTTAGAAAGAGCTAAGTCAATGCAACGTATCCCAAAGAGCTAACTAGGATTTAACACGTTGGGGACATTACCTAGTCGCTTGTATTACTAGAGCTGAAACTCCTATACTCTAAAGACTTGCCCACATTCACGGAATGTAGGGACATTGGAACGTACTTGAGACAAGTGATCTAGGGTTTTTCCTAAGAATCTCTTGCAAAAAAGATGAAACTTGGAACCCTAGGACCGACAATGTCGGCGTAATACAATCAGGAATGGATTGTTATATCTAATCATGATACCATGATTAGAAGACAACATTGATGAGTAAAATAGTCCCATAATTTGATGCGACACTTGGCAACAAGTTGCAGAGTCGATCACAAGGGAATTCCTCGGAATGAGATTGGCAAATTCTTACGCAAGTTTATCTTACAAGAGGATGAATAATTGTCCTGATATAGTACCTTTCTTGGGTAAAGTGACCAAGATACAGGGATTAGATATTTGCTTGGAAGGAAAATACCAATCAATAAAATAATATATGAACTTAAGGTATTAACTAAGTCGGGTTAATAGGGTACGGCCCTAACCTAGGATATGGGGTTAACAAATAAACCCTTGGGGAACTTGCCAAGTCGCATTTGATCCCGGTCCGAGTGCTGGATGCATTCGGAAAGAAGGATTCGCTCCTTAGCAGTTGGCCAAAAATAACGACCAATGGAAATGATTGTGCTTGTAATAGTTTTAAGAGCACTGTTTTGCTTCGTTTTCTCAAAGAATTAAAGGATGAAAAGATATCTAATTCTTCAGGTTGAAGGCCTGAAGGGAAAGGCAGCTTCAGTTACCCCCGACTACCTGCCTGACCCTAACCAAGGGGGTTGTTAACCGTGCCGGGAAGGTGGACCAAACCCGCCACTAGAGGTCTCTCCGTTGAGCGCTACTTGGAGTAGTAGGACGCTTGGGTGCCATGGGGGGGCTCTGGCCGTAAATCCCTCACCTTCCGGGCCCTGCACAAGATGCCAACGTGACTCAAGATTGGATCTGAGGCCCGCATACTAGTCTACGGGTAGAATCTTGGATTAGTAATCCCTGTGGATTGTTGGATAGCCTTTGGGCGGATTATGGAGAAGCCTATGGGCTCGACTTTATGTATTTCAAAGATAAATATGATAATCTGTTGAAAAGAAACTTGTTTGACATTATTTTTCTATGTCAAGTACTATGATTACGTGAAGGAACCAGTGCTAATGGGTTAATTAAGGAAGTTGATTGATACATCTCCAACTAAATGTGTTAGGTAATTAAATAACTAAAACAACCTAAGGAAAGTGCAAAGGATGTGGCCATAGGTCTATCCTACGAATGGGTGGTCCTGGTTGGCCAGGAACTTTTCTCAATCATGATGGATAGCGAGAAGATCATTTCAAAGGATACAAACAGAAAAAGGACACTGACCTAGAGTCTAAGTTATAAAGGATCCCGATTTATGTTGTTTTAGGGGAACAGAATGGGACTATGCCTTATGGTAGAGAGGTTGAGCTTCACATCCCTCTCGTTTCCCATTCTCCTTAAACCAAGTGCAACGTGAATCTGTTTTGGACCTGGTGTTTTTGCGTAAAGTAGTTCGTTCGGGTTCGACGCTAGTTGCCGTTAGGAAATGAATAATGGAGAAAACCCTGATTCATGTTGGTCCTAAGTGGGAACGACCAGAATACTTTCGCTACGTTGCAAACGCGGAAAGTCCTAGATCGCTAACCCCATAACATTCCATGGGAGTGCCAGGCAAAACTTTTTAGACATCCTTTCCGATGGACTGCTAAGACGTGTCCTGAAGACAACAAGTGGATACGTTACAGTTTTGTATCATTTTTATACGTAAAAAAGAATAAACATCTACTATAACACAAAGTACAAGGCCAAACTAAGGCTTAACCCCATGCTTTAACCTCACTAAGCATTTACGAACATAAATCTTAATTTTCTATATTTTTTGAGTGCAAAAACTCTAATTTTCTCTATTTTTTACTATTTTTTACTATTTATTATTCATGAAAAATGGTATTTTATGATTTATTTGTGTTGGGTTATTATTTTTACTAAAACTTAAAATTTTCTCCGATTTTATCCCATTTTCACTTCTTTTTTTCAACTCAAAATCGAAAAAAGCCACTAATTTTCATTAAAAATGACATTTTACGGGTTTTAAAGAATTAATAACGGCTCTAAATCATTACAGGTTCTACATTTTTGTAGTTACAGCCCTAAAACATGATGCAGACAAGGTTCAAATAAAAATTCATCGTATAAGAACAACATTAGGACCATGAAACAATAAAAACAATCAAATTTCTTCATAAAATTGGAGCATACCGCGTGTCTTGCGTGTTGCAGGTTTTTTAATAATTATTCTAGGCAACCCACAGACCCACCAACAACCATTCTTCAATGGTGAACCTCTTTCCCCAGCCTCCAGTTCATCTTGGAGCAATCCGATCACAGCCAGACAAGCATTCTTTAGCCCCTCTTCTTCTTGATTTCTAAATATATCACTTTGGGTTTACTCTTCAAGCACTAGGTATGCTACATTGCTTCTCGATCATGATAAATCTAGAAAATGGGGGGAACAAGTTCTTAGGAGGCATGTCAATGTCAAGGGTAAAAGGGATGGTTATCTTAGTGAATATGAAAATGGATTACACCTAGGAGTTGAGTGAGTGCATAGATTTTTCAAAGGACTAACCTCCAACTACACATGGGCTCCACCTGCATCACTAAGATTTGGAATCTATCACCATCATTAGAGGACACCTCACCCTAGTACACAAGTCAATATCCACATCATGGTGTCATTTGGATCTTACACAAAAGCTTACAAGCATGGACCCCTTTTGTCACATGCTTATATGCATTTATATATATATGGGGGAATAAAGTCAAGCAGCTTTTAGAAGCCATTTTTTATAATCTCAATAACTCCCAAGAAAAAGTGAATTTCAAGAAAATTCCCGCGCTACCCAATCGATTTTGACCTGGTCTACAAAGTTGCAAAAGAAATCTTTTTCAGATTCTTCACGGATTTGAAGTTACGAAGGCGCAGACTGCTGGTTACCTGCAATTTTCTTCTCTCTTTCACCACAAAACTTTCCATTTTTATCCTTCTTGTAAATATATTATAATAATGTGCTTTGGGCACCCACCTCTTGTAATCTAGCTCCATTTCTCTATTTTGTCTACCACCACCCTTGGCTTCTTGCATGATGACCAAGGTGGAGACTTGTCCCATCCACTATTCTCTATATTTTCAAAGATGCCATACATCATATAGGATTATGTTAATCAAGAAGATTAGCTTAATCTAATCCCTCATGGAGGCTATATAAAGAGCCCATGGAGAATGGAGAGGGGAAGGACAATTACAAGCACATGAGAGCACTCTAGAATACCCTCATGCTAGTCTATCTCTTTGAGGTGAGCTATGAGTGAGTTCTTTTATTATGTAGCACAATGGCGAGCTTCCTCTACCTCTTCTCCTATTATCTCCCTCTCTTCTCATCTTCTCATTCCATGTAGCATAATGGCAAGCTTCCTCTACCTCTTCTCCTCTTGTCTCCCTCTCCTCTCATCTCTCTCTCTCATATTCTAATATGGTGTCTAGTACATATATTCTCTCTTGTAAATTTGTGTCTTGGTTCTCTTGATTCTCTTTGAGAAAAGGGATGTCCTAGCCCATCCTCCCTTTGGCTAGGCGGTGCCCCTTCTTTAGTTCTCTTAGTGAGGATTGGAGGTTGGATGGGTGAGAGGCAACCCATTCATTGTTTCAGCCCTCAATAGCATCATTTCACAATGCTACTATTTTTGTGAAAGTCATGATATCTATCTACTGGGTTCTTGATGCACAAACATTCAATTGCATTCAATATATATAGATGAGAAAGGAGAGGGTGGAAAATAGCAATTTATTGTGGGAATCACTTTAAGCATTCATGAATAATTATGAAGGAGAGGCAAATTGGAATAACAAATATTGTGAGGAATCAATGAAGCTTGATAGATAAGTTTAAAACTCTAAAGGCAAGGGAGAGGAGGGAAGGGTCCCAACCTCCAATATATGATGGATCTCAAGAGTGTCTTGTTGTTAATTTTGCAAGTCTACAAGAAAGAGAGAGAGAGAGAGAGAGAGAGAGAGAGAGAGAGAGAGAGAGAGAGAGAGATGAGCCTAGAATTGAATTGAACCCAAGTAAGAGGATTCATCTCATTCTCACATGCATTATAGTTGTGTCTATGATTTAAAAAATGCTACAAGGAAATAGAAGCATAGGAGCACCTATTTTTGAAGCGATTAGGTAGTATTGCCATAGCGATGGCCATTTTCGATGTGATTAGGTAGTGTCACTATTAGCATCACTATATACATCATTATTAGCATCACTAACACAAATATCAATGCATATAGTGACATAAATAGCAATGCTATTAACACAAATATTGACGCATATAGTGATGATGTACTAAGGAAAAAAGTGCCAAAACCCAGATATGGCATTTCTCAAGTTTGTAAATGAGAGAGAGAGAGAGAGAGAGAGAGAGAGAGAGAGAGAGAGAGAGAGCTCAAACTAAGGGAGGTTGCCTGTTTCTTTTTCAACCATAGCTTTAAGAGTTTTGAAATGCCCAAAAACTTCACTTTTCTTTTCCATAAAATACACCCAAACTTTTCTACTATAGTCATCAATAAAAGTGACAAAATAATGACAGCCTCCAAGAGATGTAGCTTTAGTAGTCCACACATCAGAGTGGATTAATTCCAATGGCTTCTTACTCTCTTGAACATGTCTAGGAAATGGTTTCCTTGCCTGTTTTCCAAACTGACAGGCTTCACATACCTTATGCATTTTTGCAACCTTGAATTTAGGCAATCCTGCAACAATATTTTGGGCCTGCATTGATTTAAGTTGCTGTACATTAACATGACCAATGCGTTTATGCCAGATATCAATATCTGCAACTACACCGGTCCCATGTGCAAACATTGCTGCACTCAATTCAGACATGTCTGCATCCAACGTAAACATTCTGCCCTTCTTCTTTCCTTTTGCTATCAAGCGACCTTTATTTTTCATATCCTCAACAAAGCATCCATGAGGATTAAATCTGACTTGCAAGCCCTGCTCAACCATTTGACCAACAGAAACTAGATTCTTGGTGATATTCGAGACATGAAATACATCGGACATGTATTTCTTTTTCCCATCCTGCATAGACAAATGAATTTTTCCAATCTGCACAATAGGATGTGCAGTATCATCACCAATCTCCACAAATCCTAGGTTTTTCCATTTTCCTTGCATCCTCCATCCATTCTGCATGACTTGTCATGTGGTTTGATGCACTTGAGTCAACATACCACACATCGTTGCTTTCTTCTGCACTTGTCACAGAATTGTTCATGTGCTGCACCATAAATAAATGCTCATTTCTGTCATCACAATGTCTACTAGAAGATGCATAATTCCCTTGTTGCAATTTCCCATTCATGATGTCATTCTGCTTTTTATAGCAGTCTTTAGCCATATGACCCATTTTACCACAGTAGTAGCATTCAACATTGCTGTTTGCATTTTGGCCTCTTTGCCATCCACCACGACCTCTTTGGCTCTCCCTGCCTCTAGAGTTACCACATCCTCCTCCATAGGACTGGTTTTCTTGAGTTTGCTGCATATTCTGATTTCTACCACAGCCTCCAGATCGGCCACCTCTACCTCTGCCTCTACCTCTTCTAGCATTTGAGTAGAAGACAGCTTCTTTTGAAGTTCCTCCTGAAGAAGATGCACCACCATTTCTCTGCTCCTCAGAAATTAGAAGAGCAATCAACTCCTCAAAATCAGGAAATCTTTCACGGACGGAAATGGATGTTCCGAACTGTGCATAATCCTTTCTTAGACCATTCAAGGTCACAGAAACTAAATCATCATCTTCCACTGGCGACCCAATGGAAGCAAGTGCATCTGCAATCTTCTTCACCTTTATGTGGTAGTCATTGATGCTCATATTTTCTCTTTGCACATTGTGCAACTCTTGCTTGAGCTGCATTTTCCTGGCTTGCGTGTTTGTGCTATACATTTTTGACAAAGTATCCCATGCCTCCTTTGGCATACTTGCATCCTGAATATGCACAATCATAGAGTCTGAAATGTTGATAAACAGCCAATACATAACTTTCTTGGCTCTCTCATGCCATGCTTTAAATGACTGCATTTGCTGTTGATTGAGAACATCAGGAAGAACTGGTGGTTCTTCATTTCCTGCAACAAATTCCCAATATCCTTTTCCCATAAGGAAATTCGTCATTCTAAACTTCCATGCTTGGAAGTTGTTCTTGTCAAGCTTTTCAGTTACAATCTATGAAAGAGAATCAGACGCCATTACAAAATACAGCAAAAAATTCTGTCACTGCAGAGAACACAGCTTCAGCCTCACAAGGGCAAATCTGCAAAATTGACGAAAGTGGTATTTAACCACACAGTCACTTCCTAGTGACGATTTTGCATCAACAGGCAACAAGGATGATTCTGTAACTCCCAATGTCTATGTGCACAGGCATACGATGCAATTTCTACAGTAACTTTTCACCGACCTGTAGAACAGTGGCTGCACAGCATAAAACTGGGCCTTTTTCTAAGTGCATGCATAAAACTTCCACCTCCAAAACAGGCCCCAAAATGGCCTCAAATCAAAAAAATAGGGTCTCAACCTGAGACAATGCACTCTTGCAATTTTCGGCTGTGCTGCCTGCAGAGATCTGCTCCCAAAACAGAAAATGAAAGCAACACTGCTCCTCTTACCAGAACACCGTGAGCTTGGCTTGCTTTCTTGAGCTCCTTACCATGAACAAGGCTCTGATACCATGTCAAGATTGTGGGAGAGAAGGAAGGAGTCTCACTTGTAGCTTTCTTGCTTGCACAATGGGGGAATACACACAAGGGTGGAGGCCAAAAATAGTTTTCCTCTTCTTAGTTGTGTAAGCCAAAAGAACTCTCATACAAAGAAATAGAAGAACCCTATATATGGGTCTCAAAACAAACTCAACTAACTAAGGTGGCATACTAACTAAGCCACGAACTAGAGTAGATAAGGATAGCTGTCATGTAGCTATTATTCATGGGCGGTGTACCAATCGCATCTGTAACTGACACGTTGGTGACATAAATGCACAATGGTCACCCTGGCATATCACGAGTGGAGCTCGATATCTCAACAACAAACTCACCCCCTCTAGTCTTTTTAGCTGCATTTGGATTCTCTTCATCTATCTTATGCTTCTCCTCAACAAGTACATCTGCTCCTTGAGATTTAGCCAAGTAGGCATAAATAGTGTACCTATCAACAGGGGAATCCCAACCTGTCTTAGATCTAATGCTAGAACCTGTACTAGACAAAACACTCTGTTGGATTTTCCCCTTGTTTGCCGTCTCTATAGCATAGGTCCATAATGTTGACTGACTCTCTGACCCTTTCTCAATCTGGACTCCATATGCAGAGGCATCTCTAGCTGCCACATAAGAAGTACGTGCAGCCATATCATCCACTAATTTCTTCATTCCGCCTTTCCCAAAATTGGTAGCAAGCGGAGCCCCTGTTTCAGTCAACTAGATCTTGCCATCTTGCCCCCAAAATACCAAATTCTTCCTCCTTGCATCTTGAAAAGATTCGCAATCCTTGCAATGCTAATGGTCCGTACTATCACATCGAATACATCTCGATCTCTCCTAGGTGCACTAGGAGAACTAGAAGAAATAGTAGGCACGGTCCAAGCAAACTGCTCTTTTAATTTTCCCACTAGTTTTGCTTTAACTGACTCTTGTGTCAAATCCTTTATGCCTTTGATTATGTCATCAAGAGAGGAAGAAACCAAAGGAGCGGATGATTTCGGAGCAGAAGGAGCTTGCATCGATGTAGAAATAGAAGAAACGGGGGGATTAGAAATAGTAGGCACTGGCATAGGCAAAGTAATTGGCTGAGGAAGAGAAGAAATGACAAGGGTAGAAGTAGACATAAGAGCAGAAGACGATGTTGGAGTCAAAGATCCATTCTGTAGTTGGGTCTTCCATATCCGCCTCTTGGCCAAAGTCGAGACCGCATCCTGAGTGTCTTGCCAATCTGTCTTAAGACCCATAGGCTTCGTGCGATCCTTAAGAAGCTCTCCTAATTCTTCCTGGAGAGCAGGATCTGCAGCTTGTAAGAAAAGCTCAACTTTCTCAATATCCAATGCTCTTTGTTCAGTGGCATCAAGCTGACTATACCTCTCTTCAAATTCTCGTATCAATTCTGAAGCAGCTAGAACTTTGTTTGGCATGTAGACCCACTCTTGGAATGAACGTTTTGTAGCCATCCCAAAGTCCTCAAGAAAATACTTCTCTTTTAAGGCCTTCTTAAAATCTTGCCAATGCAAATTTTGAAGGAAAATATCAGTCACTTTTACCCTCAAGGTGGGTGTGACAAGGCAAAGAAAATATTTGCTCATAAGTCCTGTCATCAGTACTCCAAAAAATCCCACCTTAATCTCATACGTCTTCAAATAAGCCGATACATTACAGCCATCGAATAGCTTCTTTTTATTTTCAATTGCTTCAATCGCCTTAGTTGCGCTGATTGCATTCTCTTATTCCGAATATAGTTGCCTTTGCTGAGACAACTGTTGTTGATGTAACTGCTGATGTTGCTGCATATACAATTGTGTCTATTGATTTTGAAGTTGTATATACATAGACATATTCTGCAAAATCTGCTTTAAATCATTTGTAGAAGTACTTGAAGCAGAAGTCGATGATGGAGTTGAAGTAGAGGACAAAGTAGGAATCGTAGAAGGGGCTGAAGTTGATCCTAAAGTATCTCCCATCCTGAAATTTTTAAATGCAACGCTTTCACATCGGATTCACCAAAGATATCGAAGGGTTTTCGAAAACAAAGTTGCGACCACAAAGGTCCTTGAGAAATTCCAAGATGGAAGATCAGATCGAGACAATTACAAGACGAGACTTTGATGACAAGGTTGAGGGGAATACAATTTTGGTTCAAGTACAAGCGGCAAGACGGATTACAAATATAATGATCAATCAAGAGAGTCAATCCTCTCAAGAAAACTACATCAAGATCTATATAAGAATACAAGAGCTTCAAATAAGTCACCCAATTTTAAAGAGAATGTCTTCAATGCCAATAAATGATCAAGGCAATAAAATTTGCTAATCCAACAGCTAGTATCCTCCAACAAGAGTATCCTCTTTGAATTCACTTTGTAGAGTTTTCCAAGAGAATTCAAGGTTTAATACACTGCTTCAAACAAGAGTATTCCCCTTTGTTCAAAGCTCTAATTTGTATGAGTAATTAATAAGTGAATATCGATGTAGATCCCCTGCTATTCTCATCCAAGAGTAATCTCTGGGCTGATTTAGGTAGCGTTGTAAAAGCACTAGTCCAGTCAGATTTGGTCATGCTACACCTAGAGCTAGCTGTCTACACACCATCACCATATCCAACCTCGAATGCTTTTTCCTGGACGACTAAGTTCTCCTAGCCTCAATCCCTTCTCTATAGTAGCTGAGGAGGGTGTGGAAATGGGTTCTCCATGAGCTTCATTCCTTGTGCATGCCACCTCTCCTTGGTAGGTTTGACTTGATCTTCCTCTTTTCTTCGTCACAACAACTTACTGTCATGTAGCTAAAAGCAGGTTGAGCTCATCAATCCTTGTTCTTCCCCCCCACAGTACCACACAAGAAAAAGCCTTCCATGCCATATCTATTAGCACCATATGGGGAGAACATACTATTTTTCAAGCTCGAGTACCAGTTGTAGTTCATAGAAGAGTTATAACCTCCGAATAGATTGCTGTTATTCTCCCCAGGACGGTGGGCGGCCATGCTTTTGTTGCATATTAGAGTGTGTTTGGGACTGGATCGACAGAACTGAGGATATATCAAGGACTAATTGTAGGGAAAGTAGGGATCAACGCGGCTTTTAAGATAAAAATCTTGCTATAAGCGTGCTTAAGCTTTAACAAGAGGCTTAATAGGGAAGCTCTAGAAGAGGGTTGTAGGGAAAAAGAATGCAAAATAGTTTAATACGATTTCGCAGTGTGTTATGAGTGGCAGCGATCGTTTTGAGGACATACTCTAAGGATTGGTGTTCTGAACGGCGCAGCATAGCTGTGATTACTTCTAGAGATATCTTTTTTCTTAAAGAAACTTTAATCCTTGTTGTTATTCTCCCTAGGACAGGCGGCCTTGGTCAGGTGATGGCTCTATCGCAGAAGCTGCGATATTGTTATTAGTAATGCTATTGTTATTGGCTCCAGTATTCGCAACGCCTGCAGATTGGACCACTGCAAAGGTAGTGCCAACATGGGGCTTAGGATGATGCTAATTGCACCAAGCGGGGTCACCAAAATAGTAAGAGCATATGCATACACAGCAAAATTTGCAACTTTCCCACTTATCATCATTCCAGCTACCTTTGTGTCACGGATATCTTTTGTGGCAAGAAGCAAAGTCATCCCAAAGAGGATGATGAGAAAATCGCACATCTCAGACATTATGCTTGCAGCACTATGGCCCACTGCTGATTGTGAAGATAATCAAACACACTTCCACCAGACATGAACTCTCATGTTCATCCATCAAGAGGCTTTCTTCTTAGGATAAAGAGGATGAAGAGTCTTCTCTAGGCTCGATGTTGAACTCCAGAACATGAAGCATCTATGTCTCCAAACCGTGAGCTTCAGGTCTATTCCAGATGTGTCCTCTAGCAGTCCCTAATCGTCTACTTGTAGGGCATTCTTGTATTTCTTCTTATCTTAGATCCGGGATTTCTTGTATTGCTTTGACAACTTTAGCAATCTTCCTTGGCATCGGTTTTTTTCAATATTTTTGACACGCACACACACAAAAGCATTCATCCACACACACGCAGAGATAAATGCACACAATTAATATTATTTACAATGGAACGAAGTCCCAGCACACACACAGGTTTGAGACGATAACTGGAAACACACTTACGGGAAAGCTAAGGTTCATACACACACAAACATGCAAGCCACACACAGAACAAAATGCAAACACAACGACTAGGTATACACAAGACAGGAATGTCACACACACGTACTTTTTGGTGGATTTCACACCTCAAATGTGCAACACCATGATAGCGTTGTCGTATTGCTGCGCATTCGAGGTGTGAAAACCACCCAAAAGTTGTGCATGAGATTTGTTACTTTGTACATACTTTGACGTAGACGTTGTGCTTTGCTTTGCTTGAACATTTTTCTTTCAGTTGGTTCATGTTCAATTTTACAGAAGAAACAAGCGCAAGTTTCCTTAGGAGGTGAACTGTTCTTCCTCACAACTGAGAATGGAACGGTGGATATCTTGTCTATCCATCTCTTTCTACATTACACACACTTGATGCTCACACAGCAGGTTGTTATTGTTTTGCCATTGATCCGACTGGGAGGTGCTTTGCAATGGGGAGTGCAGATGCTCTTGTGAAATGCTTTGTGTTCGTACTTTTACCAAGCTTGAAGCAAAGCAAAAGACCTAGAGTTGAAGGGACATGCAACGTGAAGAGGAAAATATGCTGCTTTTCTATGTGTGTAAGAGAGGAAAGTGTGGCTAAATAAGTGGGTTTTTTCTGGTTTATGATGCAGGTAAAAGAGGGGAATTTTAAAAAGCTAAAGAGGGCGGGACAGAAAAAGAGGTAAAGACTAATCTAGGAAAAAGAAGACAGAGTATTCGGAAGGAAGGCGCAGAGAACAAGTGAGGAGGAACAAAGCATGGAAGAGGAGAAGAAAAAGTTGTCCACTGGGTGTTCTTCGGAAGGTTTTTGAGTCTCGATCGAATGCCTGAAGAAGAAGGAATGCAATGCTGGAACAAAATGGGGGATTTTTCCATGATTATGGATCTTGCATACGATTTTTGAAGGGGAATCAGAAAGCGGAAGGAGAGGCAGGAGGGCTCAGTATGAAGAAGAAGACGAGAATGTTCCTATGAAATCTAACAAAGGGTGGAGGAATCGACAGTTTCATCGGACTGTGATGGCGGACTAAAGCTGTTGTAATATGTGAGGCAATTAAAAATCGCACTCAGTTATGGGTGATGAAGAAGCTACGAATGAAGAAAAAGAATCATCAAAAGACCTGTGTTTCCGGCTTTTATGAAGAGAAACCTGCCTTGATTCCTGCGGAAGGAAGACGATCTCAGAGAGATCTACAAAAGAGAGAAATATTTTTCGTCAATCAGAGAATGGAATTGGGAGAAAACAGTGGGGGGATGAAAAGGCTGTGGTGGCTGCTGACAGAGAATCCAAGGTCCTGAAGAATGCAAAGCCATTTGTCGATTGGATGCGGAGTGCTGAGGCTGAGTTTTGCAAAAGCTGTTCAATTTGAAAATTCCCAGAAGCTTTTACTTGGAGCTGTAGCAGAATTTTGTGCTTCTGGTACTCCGAATGTTTGCAAGGAAATTGCACTTGTTCTGAAAGTTTTGTATGATTGGGATTCCTGGTGGAAGGGACCGATCAATCAGGAGATGTTTTTGGAGCTTGAATGGGGGAAAAAGGGCGCATGTTTGCTTTGATCGCCGAATCGTTGCCAGTTTCGAATTTCGCGATTGCTGTCCTCCACCAAATCCATTCAGGATAGTTAAACCGGCTACCCAGCATTGAATCCGAACCAACAATCGCAATGAGGATTTTATGCTTTGTCTCTCGCACACACGCATATGTCTATATATCAGAGTCGAGACTGCTCTGGAAGACACGAATACATTCTTCTTCAACCTGTACTCCTCTTCATAATCAAGGTCGACTGATACCTTCAAAAAGATGCGAATAGAAACATCAAGATGAGGTCGCATTAAAGAGAACGGCATATCCTGACTGGAAAAGAAGGAAACAGGGCATCTTTACTCTCTTACAGAATAGGCATTTACTTCATTTCAGAGGAGCTCTACGCAGATTTTTTATGATCATCCGAGCATCCTTATGAACATTTGGGCACTACTGTGTTCTTGGGCTTCAGTCACAATTGAGCTTTGGAATTCCTATCTTCCATGCAGGCCGTCACGTAGATCTTCTTTTGTGCCTGCAATAAGGCATCTGGGCACACCAGAAAAAAAACTCTGCCTATGGGAATTGTGAGCTTGGGGATGAAAGATCACCTGCATAATGTGCTTTACAATTTGCTCATACTACTCCTGGTGTTTTAGCAACTGTGGCAGGGATGCCTAAAGTTTCGCATGTTGAAGAGAATTGCTGAATCATCAAGTGTCCAACGACAAGTCATGGTTGAGCATATATTACATTCACAGGTTATGGATGTATGAAGGATTATTGACTGCAGTCTGCCACCAGGGAATAGTTACATTCTCACACTTAGACCTGCTTTAGGAAACCAATTATTTCTGAAAGCTGCTAGTTCTTGAGATGAGAACTTGTGCTTTTACAAGTCCTGCTTTTCAGTTTATAGAGGTGTAAATAATGGGTCCATCCTGAGGTTTCTCAGATGTAATAATCCTCTAATTTTCTGGTAAAAGGGATCGATCGTGATGTTGGCCATTCAGATAGTTATGATGTGTATGAGTTATTTTTATATGTTTAACAGCTAAACCTACCATGGAATCCAACATGAAATGGAGGCAAACCTAGCCTTCAGCAGAGTCATGGAACCCAGCAATAAAGCAATACCATAGAGTATGTTAAACTCGTGCAGAGTTTAATAGCTTATGATTAGAAACTGGCCTTTGATTACTGGAACTAGTGATGCTTGGATTCAATAGCTCTTCAGGCTGTGAACAGCAAGTTTATTGAACAGATGCATGTTAAAACAACAATCTTTGCATTCAATATGAAGAGTCTCGAGTTTAGTGTTGCATAGCCTGATCTCACTTGTTTAATCTTCTGTCTTGGAATTTCTCAAGGACCTCTGTGGTTGCGACTTTGCTTTCAAAAACCCTTCGACATCTTTGGTGAACCCGACGTGAGAGCGTCGCAGAAATTTCAGGATGGGAGATACTTCAGCCTCTATTTCAGCTTCTTCTACAACTCCAGCTGCATCTACTTCAGCTCCATCAATGACTGTTGCGTCAAGTACTTTGACGGAGGATCTAAAACAGATTTTGCAGAATATGTCCATGTATATGCAGCTCCAAAATCAGCAAACACAATTGTATATGCAGCAGCAACAACAATTGCATCAACAGCAGTTGTCTCAGCAAAGGCAACTCTATTTAGAGCAGGAGAATGCAAACAGCGCGACTAAGGCTATTGAAGCAGTTGAGAGTGAGAAGAAGCTATTTGACGGGCGTAATGTTTCAGCATATTTGAAGACATATGAGATCAAGATGGGATTTTTTGGAGTTCCTGCTGGGCTTATGAGTAAGTACTTCCTTCATCTTGTCACACCTGCTTTGAGGACAAAAGTGACTGATCTTTTTATTCAAAATACACATTGGCAAGATTTTAAGAAGGCCTTGAAAGAAGAATACTTCCTTGAGGACTTTGGTATGGCTACTCGACGGTCATTCCGAGAGTGCGTCTACATGCCAAACAAAGGTCTCGCTGCTTCCGAGTTGATTCGAGAATTCGAAGAGAGGTATAGTCAGCTTGATGCTATTGAACAAAGAGCATTGGATGTTGAAAAAGTTGAGCTTTTCTTGCAAGCTGCAGATCCTGCTCTTCAAGAAGAATTGGGTGAGCTTCTTGAAGATCGTACGAAGCCTATGGGTCTTAAAACTGATTGGCAGGATGCTCAGGATACAGTCTCGACTTTGACCAAGAGGAGGATATGGAAGACTCGCCTACAGAATGGTTCCATGACACCTACACAATCATCTGCTCCTATGCCTACTTCTATCCCTGTTATTTCTTCTCCTCCTCAGCCAGTTTCTTGGCCTATGCCACTGCCTACTGTTTCTACTCCACCTATTCCACCTGTTCCACGACCGATGCCTACACCTTCTGCTCCAAAACCATCCGCTCCATCGGTGCCTACCTCTATTGATGACATAATCAAAGGCATCACAGATTTGACACTTGAGTCAGTCAAAGCGGAGTTAGTGGGAAAGTTGAAGGAGCAGTTTGCTTCAACTGTGTCTACTACTTCTTCTAGTGCTCCTACTGCACCTAGGAGTGCTTCTAATGCATCTAGGAGAGATCGGAGATGTATTTGGTGTGATAGTACGGAGCATCAGCATTGCAGGGATTGTGACTCTTTCCAGGATGCAAGGAGGCAGAATTTGGTATATTGGGGGCAAGATGGTAAGATTTGGTTGACTGAGACAGGAGCTCCACTTGTTACCAACTTTGGTAAAGGTGGAATGAAGAAGTTAGTGGAGGACATGGCTGCGCGTACTTCTTATGTGACAGCTAGAGGTGATGCTTCTGCATATGGAGTACAGATTGAGAAGGGATCAGAGACTCAGTCCGCACTATGGACTTATGCTATGGAGACTGCAAACAAGGGGAAAATTCAGCAAACTGTTTTGACTAGTGCAGGCTCTAGCATCAGATCAGAGACAGGTTGGGACTCACCTGTTGACAGGTACTCTATTTATGCTTATTTGGCTAAATCTCATGGTGCAGATGTATTTGTTGAGGAGAAGCGTAAGAGGGATGAAGAAAATCCAAGTGCAGCTAAGAAGACTAGAGGGGGTGAGTTTGTTACTCCATCTACTGCAGGACCGTCTTCAAGACCAGGGCCAGATCGACAGATAGAGGATGCTCAAAAGAGAGAAAAGAGGCAAGAGCCTAGAGAGAGAAAGTAGCCAGGATTCAGATTGAAGAAAATCTCCGATATTGAGACATCTACAGACATGAAGAAAATCTTTAATGATAAGATACTTGGCAGTGAGGTGACTTTCACTATTTCTGAGATTTTGGGCATCTCAAAAAGAGAGTTTCAGGATCAGTTTCAGGAGGTCTTGAAGAGGAAAAGACATGCATTGTCTACCACTGATACACAGGGAGTTTTGATTGGGGAGTTAGATGAGGATGAGGTTATGGTTGATAATGCTTCTGTTTTCCCGTAGGTTGAGAAGAGGGTTCAGCCTATGCATTATGCTGAAATTGATGAGCCTGTTTTGATACCGCGTAGTCACTTTTCGCGGAGCCATTGGGCTAGGGCAACTACAGAGACGATGGTAAAGATTGGAGAGAAACAGGTGCCTTATGTTGCATTGGTTGATCATGATTCAGAGATTAATCTCATAGTTCGTGGAGTTTATGAGAGTAACAGATGGCCTATGGATGTAGAGCATGGGTGGCGTATGAGAGCCACCAATAACACTGCAGGTGATTTGTATGCTGCTTGCCCTAGTGTCAGGGTTTCTATTGGTGATGTAGAGGAGGATTTTCATTTCTTTGTGCAGGATTCATGCTCTTATCCCATAGTTCTTGGTCAGCCATTCATTACAGAGATGCGCATGGAAACAAAGGTCATGGATGATGGATCTGCTTATGCACGGATTCGCAGTAAAGATGGTATGAGAGCAGTTCAGCTTATGACTGTATGTGTGAACCATGTTAGAAACAGGGATACTCTCAGAGATGCACCCTTACCCATTGTGAGGGATTCGGGTTTTCATTAGGTACTGCCGTTTCGCGAGAAGACGGTGATACAGAGGAGAGGAGATTGGAGTTCTCGCCTCCTGGCAGCAGTAGTGTTTTCTCCTCCGGTTATGTTGGGATTTCAGCAAACAGTTCGATGAGCTATCAGAAGACTTCTAGATTGTCTAGAGCTGCCAGGCAGTATATATGCAGGAAGGAGAAAAATTTGAGAAATGCAGGAATTTTGGAGAATGATGAGCACATAGATGGGATGTATGACAGTGTGATTTGTGCAGATACGATAACAGAGATGGGAGATATGCTGAAAACTTATATGCTGAATTGTCATGGTAATGTATTAGTGCAATCCCTGGACATGTTTCATGAAATTGCAGATTTTATGTCACAGATTGAGTCAGAGACTGAGGTAACTCAGCAAAGAGTATTGAGTGCTGAAGAAATTCAGCAAACAGAGTTTCCAGCTGGTTATGATCAGCTTTCAGAGAGACAGAGGGCTGAAAATTTTCAGCCAACAGAGTTTACTGCTGAAATATTTCAGCATTCAGAGTTTGGGGTTGTTTCAATGCAGTCCATAGAGCTGAGGGCTGAGAATATTCAGCCATTGGAGTGCAGAATTGCTGATTTACAGCAAGGTTTATGTAATGCAGAAGAGCATAATGAAGCCAAGGTTGACACAAAATACAAAACTGTGGATAAGAAGGTGAAGCCGGTTGCTGTACCGCTTCCATCTGACAGTGATCAGCAAATAGAGAGGGCTGCTAAATAGCAAATTTTGAGGAATCCGAAGCATATTGGTCATAAATTTTCAGCAGAGACACTTGCTGAATTGAAAATTGGAAATGGTGATTTCTTGTTACCCATAGAGAAGCAATGTTTTCAGGAGATGCTTGAGCATCATGGAAGGGGATTTGCTTTTTTGCCACATGAGATTGGATGTGTGAATCCTGATATTGTTGCTCCTATGGTCATTTTTACTATTCCTCATATCCCATGGAATCTCCGACCTATTCCAGTGCCTAAGGCACACTTACCAAAGCTGATTGATTTATTGAATGAGAAAATCAGGATGGGAATCCTTGAGCCTTCATCTGCACCATACTCAAACAGGTGGTTTACAGTTCTAAAGAAGAATGGTACTCTTCGATTTATTCAGGACATGCAGCCAGTGAACAAAGTTACTATCAGGAATGTTGGTATAGGTCCAGTTGTGGATGAGTTTGCAGAGGCATTTGCTGGACGTGCCATCTATTCTTTGGGTGATTTGTATTGAGGATATGATCAGTTTCAGCTGGCTTTGGAAAGCAGGGACATAACCACCATGAGAACTCCTATTGGGCTTGTCAGGATGTGTACCTTGCCTCAAGGAGCCACTAATTCTGTTGCGCATATGATGAATGCCATGCATAAGGTCCTTCGTGATTACATACCTCAGCTTACTATGCCTTTCTTGGATGATGTGCCCATTAAGGGGTGTGCAGAAGAAGAGAAGAATGAGAGTCTTAATGATCAGGGATGCAGATACTTTGTGGCTGATCATATTTCAGCATGTGAGAAGATTTTGGCCAGGTTAGAAGAAGTAAACTTGACACTTTCAGGGCAAAAATATGTTTTTGGAGTGAATGAGGTTGTCATTGTTGGACATATGTGTGGATATTATGGCAGGAAACCCTCACCTGATAAGGTGAATGCTATAGGCAAGATTGCAGAGTATTGTTCTACCACTTCAGAGGTACGGAGATTCATTGGTGCTTGTGTCTTTTATATGATTTGGATACCTCATTTTGCACACATAGCAGATTGTTTCTATCAGTTGCTTCGAAAGGGGCAGAAATTTTATTGGGATGAGAGCCACACTAGAGCCATGTGGAAATTGAAGAAGTTATTGCAGAATGCTCCTACTCTCAGGAAAGCGGATTATAATTGTGATAGGCCTATTGTATTGATAGTTGATACTAGTCCAATTGGCATAGGTTGGGCTGTGGGTCAAGATGATGCAGATGGAAATAGGTATGCTATTCGTTTTGGGGCGAAAGTCCTAAACGAGAGACAGAGGAGATATTCGCAAATCAAGAGGGAGTTATTGGGGATTGTCACGGCTCTCAAATGTGACAAGGAGTACTTTATTGGAGCTTCAGTTGTGGTAGAGACAGATTGCTTGCCATTGATTGGTATGATCACGAGTTGCTCTACTCCGGATATAGCCATGTTGAGATGGATTGCATACATCAAGTCATTAAATCTGGAATTTAAACACATAGCAGGGAAGGATAATCCAGTGGCAGATATGTTGTCTAGAGCCAGATATGATGATGAGGAGACTCTACTTGCAGAAGAGGATGATGCAGAAATTTCAGCTACTATGGTTGATCATGTTTGTCATGTCTATGATATTGTGGCTTTCATAGAAGAACTTTATGTTGGAGATTGGTTGCAGATTAGCAGGTACCTTAGTACACTAAGCAAAAGAGATGAATGGACAGATGAAGAGTTTAAGAAGATCAGAAGGAAAACCTATGGTTATTTTCTTAAGGATGGATTTCTTTGGAAGCATCCGAAGAAAAGAGGCGGATTACCTTTGCGGGTTGTCTGCGATAGAGAGACACAGTTATAGGTGATGAGGGAGTTTCATGAGAGTCCTTGGGCTGGTCATAGAGGAGTATGGGCTACTTATGAGAAAATCAAGGAGAAATATTGGTGGAAATGCATGTATAGAGATGTTTCTCACTTTGTTGAGACTTGCAGAGACTGCCAGATGTATTCAGTAGTGCGTCATCGAGATGAGCTTCATCCGACCTATCCACTATGCATTCATTATAAGTGGGTAGTTGATTTGGTTACCATGCCTATGGGTCTATGGCAGATGAGATACATTGTTTTGGCTAGAGAGGTTCTTACTAATCATTTTGAGGGCAGATCTTTGAGAACGAAGACCACTAGTGCAGTGTGTAAGTTCTTATTGGAGGAAATTTTCTGCAGGTATGGTTGTGTGGGTAAGATCACTGCGGATCGTGGTGAATTGGATGCAGATGAAGCTAGGGAGTTTTTCTCTCAGCTAGGAATCAAGCTGGCTCTAACCACAGCATATAATCCAGAGGGAAACGGAAAGAGTGAAAGAGGGCATCCGCCGATAGTGAAAGCATTAGCCAAAGCATGCAGAGGACGGATTGGAGAATGGCCAAGACTTCTACCATTTGCTTTGTGGGCTGATCGTACGACTCATAGTGTTACCACAGGATATATGCCTGCAGAGTTGATGTATGGTCAGAAACCTGTTATGCCGATTGAGACTTGTGCTTTGACTTGGTCAGTTTTACCTTGGCAGGAGGATTTGACGAGAGAGGAGCTCTTAGCTCTTCGGATTCGACAGTTGGAGAGGAGACCAAAGGATATTCAGTTAGCTATTGACAGGTTGAAGATTGCTAGACTAAGGACACGTTTGATAGCAGGCATCGCTTGCGGCCAAGAGCAATAGAAGAGGGAGATTGGGTATTGGTCTTTGATAGCAGCCTTGAAAATCAGCATACTGCACTTTGGAAGATGGTGAAAAGATGGTTTGGGCCGTACATAGTTAGACATGTCTTTGATAATGCAACATATGAGCTGACAGAATTAGATGGGACAGTGCTTAGAGTGCCTATTGTTGGAAAAAGAATCAAGATTTTCAAGAAAAGAGATGATGAGGATTATGCATTGGAGGAATTTTCAAGAGAAGAGCAATGACAAGAAACTCCAATAGAAGAGATAGATGATATGACAGATAATCTTGTTGATCTACCGGAAATGCATAATGAAGAGATTGATCTGTTTGTGGATCTTGATGATAATGATCATGGATAGTTGGCCCATCCGGAGGATGCACAGGATTAGAGGGGGTGGATGTCGTATTGCTGCGCATTCGAGGTGTGAAAACCACCCAAAAGTTGTGCATGAGATTTGTTACTTTGTACATACTTTGACGTAGACGTTGTGCTTTGCTTTGCTTGAACGTTTTTCTTTCAGTTGGTTCATGTTCAATTTTACAGAAGAAACAAGCGCAAGTTTCGTTAGGAGGTGAACTATTCTTCCTCACAACTGAGAATGGAACGGTGGATATCTTGTCTATCCATCTCTTTCTACATTACACACACTTGATGCTCACACAGCAGGTTGTTATTGTTTTGCCATTGATCCAACTGGGAGGTGCTTTGCAATGGGGAGTGCAGATGCTCTTGTGAAATGCTTTGTGTTCGTACTTTTACCAAGCTTGAAGTAAAGCAAAAGACCTAGAGTTGAAGGGACATGCAACGTGAAGAGGAAAAGATGCTGCTTTTCTGTGTGTGTAAGAGAGGAAAGTGTGGCTAAATAAGTGGGTTTTTTCTGGTTTATGACGTAGGTAAAAGAGGGGAATTTTAAAAAGCTAAAGAGGGCGGGACAGAAAAAGAGGTAAAGACTAATCTAGGAAAAAGAAGACAGAGTATTCGGAAGGAAGGCGCAGAGAACAAGTGAGGAGGAACAGAGCATGGAAGAGGAGAAGAAAAAGTTGTCCACTGGGTGTTCTTCGGAAGGTTTTTGAGTCTCGATCAAATGCCTGAAGAAGAAGGAATGCAATGCTGGAACAAAATGGGGGATTTTTCCATGATTATGGATCTTGCATACGATTTTTGAAGGGGAATTAGAAAGCGGAAGGAGAGGCAGGAGGGCTCAGTATGAAGAAGAAGACGAGAATGTTCCTATGAAATCTAACAAAGGGTGGAGGAATCGACAGTTTCATCGAACTGTGATGGCGGACTAAAGCTATTGTAATATGTGAGGCAATTAAAAATCGCACTCAGTTATGGGTGATGAAGAAGCTACGAATGAAGAAAAAGAATCATCAAAAGACCTGTGTTTCTGGCTTTTATGAAGAGAAACCTGCCTTGATTCCTGCGGAAGGAAGACGATCTCAGAGAGCTCTACGGAAGAGAGAAATATTTTTCGTCAATCAGAGAATGGAATTGGGAGAAAACAGTGGGGGGATGAAAAGGCTGTGGTGGCTACTGACAGAGAATCCAAGGTCCTGAAGAATGCAAAGCCATTTGTCGATTGGATGCGGAGTGCTGAGGCTGAGTTTTGCAAAAGCTGTTCAAATTGAAAATTCCCAGAATTAGCTTTTACTTGGAGCTATAGCAGAATTTTGTGCTTCTAGTACTCCGAATGTTTGCAAGGAAATTGCACTTGTTCTGAAAGTTTTGTATGATTGGGATTCCTGGTGGAAGGGACCGATCAATCAGGAGATGTTTTTGGAGCTTGAATGGGGGAAAAAGGGCGCATGTTTGCTTTGATCGCCGAATCGTTGCCAGTTTCGAATTTCGCGATTGCTGTCCTCCACCAAATCCATTCAGGATAGTTAAACCGGCTACCCAGCATTGAATCCGAACCAACAATCGCAATGAGGATTTTATGCTTTGTCTCTCGCACACACGCATATGTCTATATATCAGAGTCGAGACTGCTCTGGAAGACACGAATACATTCTTCTTCAACCTGTACTCCTCTTCATAATCAAGGTCGACTGATACCTTCAAAAAGATGCGAATAGAAACATCAAGATGAGGTCGCATTAAAGAGAACGGCATATCCTGACTGGAAAAGAAGGAAACAGGGCATCTTTACTCTCTTACAGAATAGGCATTTACTTCATTTCAGAGGAGCTCTACGCAGATTTTTTATGATCATCCGAGCATCCTTATGAACATTTGGGCACTGCTGTGTTCTTGGGCTTCAGTCACAATTGAGCTTTGGAATTCCTATCTTCCATACAGGCCGTCACGTAGATCTTCTTTTGTGCCTGCAATAAGGCATCTGGGCACACCAGAAAAAAAACTCTGCCTATGGGAATTGTGAGCTTGGGGATGAAAGATCACCTGCATAATGTGCTTTACAATTTGCTCATACTACTCCTGGTGTTTTAGCAACTGTGGCAGGGATGCCTAAAGTTTCGCATGTTGAAGAGAATTGCTGAATCATCAAGTGTCCAACGACAAGTTGTGGTTGAGCATATATTACATTCACAGGTTATGGATGTATGAAGGATTATTGACTGCAGTCTGCCACCAGGGAATAGTTACATTCTCACACTTAGACCTGCTTCAGGAAACCAATTATTTCTGAAAGCTGCTAGTTCTTGAGATGAGAACTTGTGCTTTTACAAGTCCTGCTTTTCAGTTTATAGAGGTGTAAATAATGGGTCCATCGTGAGGTTTCTCAGATGTAATAATCCTCTAATTTTCTGGTAAAAGGGATCGATCGTGATGTTGGCCATTCAGATAGTTATGATGTGTATGAGTTATTTTTATATGTTTAACAGCTAAACCTACCATGGAATCCAACATGAAATGGAGGCAAACCTAGCCTTCAGCAGAGTCATGGAACCTAGCAATAAAACAATACCATAGAGTATGTTAAATTCGTGCAGAGTTTAATAGCTTATGATTAGAAACTGGCCTTTGATTACTGGAACTAGTGATGCTTGGATTCAATAGCTCTTCAGGCTGTGAACAGCAAGTTTATTGAATAGATGCATGTTAAAACAACAATCTTTGCATTCAATATGAAGAGTCTGGAGTTTAGTGTTGCATAGCCTGATCTCACTTGTTTAATCTTCTGTCTTGGAATTTCTCAAGGACCTCTGTGGTTGCGACTTTGGTTTCAAAAACCCTTCGACAGTGTGTCCTTGATATACCATCTTCTTCATGGTTCGTGACCTTTGGGAGTTTAACTGTGGCCCCGCACAATGAACATGCATAATAACCTGAGGTAACCAGACTTGTCCCAACACCTCTATCCAGTGAATACAAACTTGAATGAGCTATGATAGATATTACCAAAGAGAATGGAAGCCTATTTACATGAGCACTATCCATATCTCGGAAAGTCATGCATCGTCCACATGAGAATGGCTCGAATATTGGCAGATTTTGGACCATTGTGCTTACTCATATCTTGCACGGTGACCCCCTCCTCCCACAAAATCTTAAGCTCATCAACTAATGGACGAAGATACATGTCCATGTTTTTGACTTTGTAGTGGTCAAGGAGGAGTAAGCTAAGGATGAGATGTCCTTTATTCGTAGAAAGCCATGGAGGGATATTGTAGTTGACAAGGACTATAAGCAACACACTGTAAGAAGTTGAGTGCAGACCGAATGGGTTCACACCATCCTTTGCAAGACCGAGCCAAAGATTCCTTGGCTCTCGGCAAAGCCTCAGAAGGTAGAGTCAATGTGGCTCCATGTGCGTGAATCCGCTAATATTCATTGAACTCCATCTATGGACCTATTCTGCGCATGCCACGTTGTCAAGCTCGCCATGCTACACGTACGAAACATGTGGTTTATGCGAGGGATAAGCAGAAAGTGTTTAAGAAAATTTTGAGGGATGGTTTGTCCTTGCAAGTCTTGTCGATACCTGTGAGAACCACACTTTGGACATATCTCCATAGTCCTCAAAACAATATGCAATCGTTGATACATGCATGGATGCTGTTGTAGTCCATGCCAAGCTTTTGTAAAACATGTTGTGCATCATCACGAGACTCAGGCATGGTATTTACAGGTGGTATTATATAATATTTCAGTAACCTGAAA
The DNA here is from genome assembly GCF_053477565.2 of Lygodium microphyllum. Lineage (NCBI taxonomy): Eukaryota > Viridiplantae > Streptophyta > Polypodiopsida > Schizaeales > Lygodiaceae > Lygodium > Lygodium microphyllum. The sequence goes on from NC_141157.1 coordinate 90,426,721, forward strand.
AAATTTATAAAACACCTTGAAAAAGCAAAAATATTTTTAATCATAGTGCCGAAAAGAAATCAATGAAGCTTACGTACAAGGTACCTGAACAACTCGGTCACACTCGCATCGCTCCACCTATAGTTTTCTTACATACTTAGGAATGCAAGCAGTGTCTTTAGGCGAGATACTTGGCACCCATCATATAATGGTATGGATGCTTCCTCTCTAAGCGGATCAGAAGTCTCCCCATCCATGGGAATCAATCCATCGATCATTGCCTCCATCTCAGGCTCCAAGATTGTAGGTAAGTTTGGAAGGCTGCCTATCTCCTCTGGTATTGATAGTATAGATTGGATAGTACCTTCCAAGTGGTGGATTGGCTCACACACTCCATCCATCGCACACCCACGAACTCTTCTTATTGGCCGCAAAGGGTGCATTCCTCCTTGGGACAAGATGTCACCTCCCTGGATAGAAAATTTGCCAGCCATACCCAATCTTTTTGTATATGGTATTTAATTAGCTTGTGAGTACAATGCATGATTGATATTAACTTTTCTTACCATTTGCTGAAAATCAAAGATCGCCTAATCAATGATCTCAAATTGAAACTTGCCAAAGTGCCGTACGTGTTCTATAGACAATCGATGTTTTTGTATAATTGCCAGCTTGCATTGAGAGCAAGGACATGGGACACACCAATTAAGATATGCCTCCCGATCTTGAACATCAAGACATTCATCGTTTTCCATTTTGTCTACATTACGACAAACAATTTGCTTTTGTTATCATTCTTTTTTTCTTTCTTAAATTGTTTGAAAAGGGATTTCTTCTCTTGTAACATAGCAAAAATTAACATATGTAAAGTCTGCTTTTTGCACAAAACTCAAGGTTAAAAGCATGCACAACATGAACCAGAGACCAATTGGGTACAATCTCCCCCCATGCCTTGTGTGAGCGCTCCACAAAGCATGTATTTTATGTATTAATCATCTTCAAGCTCAAATAATAGCCCAAATTACAAAATAGCACGCTTTTGGCTTTTGAGTTTGATTTAGCACAAAATAGAATAAAGCTAATGGGCGGGCGCCCAAAGAGTCAGGTGTACCTAGTACAATGTCCAATACAAATATCATAATCGTGCGTCCATGCACATAAAAAATAATAAATAAATATCCAACGCCTCAATAAATAGGCGCGACAAAATAGAGGCGCCATGCCTAAGGTATGCGCCCATCAAAATATAAGTGATAACTCGAATACACGCTCTCCTCCAATGCTTTCCTCCGCCACTGCTGCTATCTCTACACATCAACTGAAGCATTCACAATTGTTAGTAAAATAATATATTTAAACCGATAAAAGTGAATACCTAGCAGTCTTCAGCTACATAAATAAATCAACTGGTTAGAAATAAATCCTAACCTTAATTTATTACGAGTGCGCACTCTAAATGCAAAAATGTCTATTAATTTAATATGCATTTTACGGAATCACCCGCTATGGAATCACCCATGTACACACTAAATTAATGAAACCCCCGAAAAGGATAGGCGTCCCCATCAACTTCTCGCACAAAGAGTCCACTTTGTGTATGAGCCCCGGTCATCAAAGTTTACGGAATCCACTGTAAAACCTCACAGAATCTACCGTGGCATGGAATCCACCGTGAGATATGCCTCATGGCATCAACAACTACGGCGACTATGACTACAACCGCGACCATGACCACGACCATGATTATGACTATGACTACGACTACGACCATGACCATGACCACAACCACGACCATGACTACCACTATGACCACGACCACGACTACGACTATAACTACATCCATGACCACGACCACGAACACAACCATGACCACAACCATGACTATGATGACGGCAACCATGACGACCACAACTATGACTATGACCACGACTACAACCACGACCATGACCACGATCACGACCACGACCACGCCTACCACTACCATGACCACGATCATGACCATGACCACGACCACGACTACCACTACCACTACCACTACCACTATAATAAATAAGAAAAGAAGAAAAAACAACAACAACTACTACTACTAACACGACCGACCACGACCATGACCACAGCTACGACTACCACTACCACTATCATTGCCAGTACCACTACCACTATAATAAATAAGAAAAGAAGAAAAAAAAACAATAACAACAGCAACTACTACTACTACAAAAAAAAAAACAAGAAAAGAAGAAAAAACTACTACTACTACAAAAACAAAAAATAAGAAACCTAAACAACAATAAACAAGAAAAGAAAAGAAAAAACTACTACTACAACAAACAAGAAAACAACAACCTCTCCCTCCCTCTTCCTCTCCCTCTCTTTCTCTCTTTCCCTATTATGTTTAATGTTTTCTCCCTCTCTCTCTCATTCTTTCTTTCCTTTTCTCTCTTCCTCTCTCTCTCTCATTTCCTCTCCCTCTCTTTCTCTCTTTCCCTATTATGTTTAATGTTTTTTCTCTCTTCCTCTACCTCTCTCTTTCCCTATTATGTTTAATATTTCCCTCTCTTTCCTCTCCCACCCTCTTCCTCTTCCTCTCCCTCTTCCTCTCCCTCTCTCATTTTCTCTTTCTCTCTTTCCCTATTATGTTTAATGTTTTTTCTCTTATCTCCTTTCCCTCTCTCATTTCCTCTCCCTCTCTTTCTCTCTTTCCCTATTATGTTTAATGTTTTCTCCCTCTCTCTCTCGTTCTTTCTTTCCTTTTCTCTCTTCCTCTCCCTCTCTCATTTCCTCTTGCTCCCTCACCCTCTTCCTCTCTTTCTCTCTTTCTTTCTTTCCCTATTTTGTTTAATGTTTTTTCTCTTATCTCCTCTCCCTCTCTCATTTCCTCTCCCTCTCTTTATTTCTTTCCCTATTGTGTTTAATGTTTTTTCTCTCTTCCTATCCCTCTCTTTCCCTATTATGTTTAATGTTTTCCTTTCTTTCCTCTCCCTCCCTCTCCCTCTTCCTCTCCCTCTCTCAAATTTTCCTCTCCCTCCCTCACCCTCTCCTTTTCTTTCTCTCTTTCCCTATTATGTTTAATGTTTTTCTCTCTCCTCTCCCTCTCTCATTTCCTCTCCCTCCCTCTCCCTCTTTCCCTATTATGTTTAATATTTTTTTCTCTCCTCCCTCTCTCATTTCCTTTTGTCTCTTCATCTCCCTCTCTTTCTCTCTTTCCCTATTATGTTTAATGTTTTTTCTCTTATCTCCTCTCCCTCTCTCATTTCCTCCCTCTCCCTCTCCCTCTCTTTCTCTATTTCCCTATTATGTTTAATGTTTTTTCTCTCTCCTCTCCCTCTATCTTTCCCTATTATGTTTAATGTTTCCCTCTCTTTCCTCTCCCTCCCTCTCCCTCTTCCTCTCTCTCTCTCTCATTTCCTCTCCCTCTCTTTCTCTCTTTCCCTATTATGTTTAATGTTTTTTATCTCTCCTATCCCTCTCTCATTTCCTTTTCTCTCTTCATTTCCCTCTCTCATTTCCTCTTCCTCCCTCACCCTCACCCTCTCTTTCTCTCTTTTTCTATTATGTTTAATGTTTTTTCTATCTTCCTCTCCCTCTCCCCTTCAATATTATGTTTAATGTTTCCCTCTCTTTCCTCTCCCTCCCTCTTCCTCTCCCTCTCTTTCTCTCTTTCCCTATTATGTTTAATGTTTTTTCTCTCTTCCTCTCCCTCTCTCATTTCCTCTCCCTCCCTCTCCCTCTCTTTCTCCCTTTCCCTATTATGTTTAATGTCTTTTCTCTCCTCCTCTCCCTCTCTTATTTCCTCTCCCTCCCTCTCTTTCTATGTTTTCCTATTATGTTTAATGTTTCCCTCTCTTTCCTCTCCCTCCCTCTCCCTCTCCCTCTCTTTCTCTCTCATTTTCTCTCTCTCTCTCTCAATACACATGAATTTTAACAAAAACAAGTAAGAGATAAAGAGAAAACACAAAAACAAAGGAAGAATGAATAATTCACTCACCGTAAAGGATCGAAGAAGGTTTGGCGGCTCCTCTTCGCGACGGCTAATCCTCTTTGCCCTCCTTACACCTCCTCCTCTTCTTCGCGAATGGCCGCGGTGGCGGTGAGAAGCTTTCTTTCTCCCTCTTTCTTTCTTTCTCTCCCTCTCTCTCTCAAATGCAAGATGTTCACTTTCCCTTTCACTCTCTCTTTCATGTATGCATGCAAAATAATGCGCTCGAGTTTCAGCCATCGTTTTTTTCATTTGAGTACCATCACTATTTACGTCGCTATTTTGCATTGAAAACCGTCGTCGCTATATCTCCATATCCTTGTAGTGACTCAACCAGAGGTTCCTAACTTTGTGATGAATATCCTAAATATCGTCCGTGAAAGAAATGTGCGTACTCAATGATAGGTGATCTCACAAAGTACGTGTGCAACTAAGATTTACTACATATAGCTGCAGTAGACCTCATGCCAAGCAAGTGCTCAATGATGGTGGAAAACGTTTTTCATTCCAACCCATGGTATGGAAGTATTTGAGAGGAACAAGAGACGACCCCCGAGTGCAGTGCATCAACAAGTGCAACGTGAAATGCTCGTGAACCTATAGTCCCCGCGATATGCAAGAGTCTCAACAAGAAAACAAACTTTGCTCCACAATGTTCGATATCTAATAGCAAACTCTAGCATCAACCTGTCCAAAAAAATACCAAGCTCGACCAAGGCTATCAAGTTTCACACTCAACAAATCAAAAAAATGTTGGAAAAAAATCCTAAGCTAGACAAACACAAGAAATCCAATTACAAAATGACAAAGAAAATTGTCACGCAAACAATTATGCTAGCAAAAATCAAACCTAACTACAATTTGACTAGGGTTTTTCAGTTTTCAAAAAATCATTTGACAACACGAGCCATGATCAACATCCACAGGCCATGCACCATTTTCATACAATCCACGCTCAATGACATTTATCTTAGACCCATGGTCAAGTAAAGCAACACAAAGATTTTCACGTTCCCCTATTTTCACTACCATTTTAGAGGTAGCCCTAGCCCAATGATTTCTTGTGTAGTGACTTCGAGGAATAAATCCTAGAGTCTCTTCCCCATATTGTTGCATTAGCCTTAATCCACCATGTATATTGATACAAGACAATGCATTTTTCGCCACTTTCTTCTCTTTTCCACATATTGTCCACACTGATAAGTAGTATTTGTTTTTCTTCAACAAATATATCCGTGTTTTGTACCTTTACTAAATATGCATACACTGAATATGCATCTACCAGTGATTCCCAACTAGTTATGTCAAGAATGGCTTGCTCTACATGAGACATTTCGGTATCAGTAACCTTTTTCTTTTCAGCTACATGTAAAGTATGTGTCCATATTTCATCCTTTCGACCAACCATCACTTTGGCCATGCATTTTATCCAACTATAGACCAAAATTTGAAGTATGTATTATTGCATAAGCATTTCAGATAGCCAAGTCTTCCAACAACTTCTGCATACCTTCCTTTCCAAAAATCAAAGCAAGAGGCAATCATATTTCTTGTGCATGGATCTTGCCATCCTTCCAAAAGATGAGCTATCATGCCAAGGCCTCTTGATAGGCAGCACAATCCTTTCTCTCATCCTGCAAACTATCACACCACATACATCTTTTTCCTAGCTTAGGAGTTGCTACCCATCCCCTTTCCTCTGGTCATTTTTCATTCAATTTTGCAACCTTCAATTGAAGATCGCACATCCCTTTGACCAATTCATCTAAGACATCTTCCCTAACAAAGGGAACAATGGCAAGTATAGCCATAAGGTTAGCCATAGAAGCAGGTGGTTTACTAGATACATCAACTATCTTGCCTGTAATAGTGGGCAAGCTAGAGACATGCAATCTTTATCTTCTTCTATGCTTTTTTACAAGTGCAGTAACAGCTTCCTTGACATGTCTCCACTTTGTTTTTTAACGTGTCTCTGTAGTTTGATCCTCTAGAAAATCATCAAGATTCTCTTGAAGCTTAGGATTAGCTGCTTGTAAAAACAATTCAATTTCTTGACTTGCAAGAGTTTTCTATTCTGCAAGATCCAACTGCTCAAATTGACTTTCAAATTCTCTTAAAAATTATGTATCCACAAGACACTTATTGGGTTGTAAAATCCACTCTTGAAAAGTATTGTGCATAATAAAACTGGTATCTTGAATGTAAAATTATTCCTTGAGTGTCTTCTTGAAAGCTACCCAATCATCATCCTATATGTATAATTCAGTTATTTGTACTTTCAGTTCATGTATAGTAACATGTACAGAATACTAGCTCTATGCGAGTTGAGCCACTCCAAAGAATTCCATCTTTTGAGCATAGGTATGTTTATATGCAGATACATTCCTACCATTGAATAACTTCACCTCACGCTCAACTGCTTGCAAAGCATTCATCACAACACTTTTTGTTTGAGCAAAAGCTTGCATCACCTATTTTTGTTTTACCTGCATAAGCATATTCATATTTTGCTCCAACTGTTGCAAAACATCACTGGAGATTGTGTTTGAATGTTCTCCCATCTTGTCTTTCCTTCTTCTGATGACCTTTCACGTCAAGTTCACCAATGTCAGAGGGGTTTTTTTCCAAAGGTCGAATCCAGCGGGGATCAGAGGTAGAAGGAAGTAGAGATAGGAGATGGAAGACAATATAAATAATACACAAGAGGTAACACAATAATGACAAAGCACAATAATCAAGCAAATGAAGAGATACCTGGTGCTTTCCATGCTGTATACATGCCGTGATGATAAAGTTCTATGAGAAAGGTGTCCATTTGAGCATATCCATAAAGAGCTCCAGACTGTACCATACTTGCTATACATCTATATGAGAATCCCAATTAAGTATGTGTCCTTTGCAAAACCATTTTTGACCATATGATGATGGATGTGCTTTCCATTAGTTAAGGTAGCCTGATCCTTGAAACACCACAAGAGAGAAGTATAAGAGGAAACATTGTGTAGTAGATCAAGGTTACTCAGAACATCACAAGTGTTAGCTGTAACGTGTCCACTTGTATCTTCAGGACACATCTTAGCAGTCCATCGAAAAGGGTGTCTAGAAAACTCCACCCCAGCACTCCCATGGAATGTTATGGGGTTTGAGATCTAGGGCTTTCCACATCTGCCACGTAGTAGAAGTATTCCGGTCGTTCCCACTTAGGATCGACCTAAATTAGGGTTTTCCTTACTAGTCATTTCCTAACGGTAACTAGCGTTAGACCTAAGCAAACTACTTTACATAGAAATGCCAGGTCCGAAGCGGATTCACACTACACTTGGTTCAAGGAGAATGGGAAACGAGAGGGAGGCAAAGCTCAACCTCTCTGCTATAAGGCATAGTCCCATTTCATCCCCCTAAAATAGTGTAAATTGGGTTTAATCATAACTCTAGGTCAATGCTTTTGTTATTCGTGTTCTTTGACGATCTTCCTGCTGTCCATCGTGATTTGAGAAAAGTTCCTAGCCAACCGGGACCACCCATCCGTAGGACGAACCTATCGCCCATCCTCCGCACTTTCCTCGGGTTGTTTTAGTTATTTAATTACCTAATACATTAGTTGGACATGCAACAACCATCTTATTTAATTAACCCATTAGGAATTGGTTCCTTCACGTAATCTTATCACTTGACATAGAAAAACAATATCAGACAAGTTCCTTATTAACAAGTTATCATATTTATATTTGAAGTACAAAGAGTCCAACGCGTAGGCTTATCCACAATCTGCCCGAAGGCTATCCAGCAATCCACAGGGATCACTAATCGAAGCTTTTGCCCATAGACTAGTATGCAGGCCTCGAGATCCAATCCCGAGTCACGTTAGCCTCTTATGCAGGGCCCAAAAGGCAAGGGATTTACGGCCAAAGCCCCCTCTGGCACCCAAGCGTCCTCCTGCTCCAAGTAGCACTCAACGGAGAGACCTCTCGCGGCGGGTTTGATCCACTTTCCCGGTGCGGCTAACAACCCCCTTGGTTAAGGTCAAGCAGGCAGTCCGAGGTAACTGAAGCTGCCTTTCTCTTCAGGACTTCAACCTAAAGTATAGATATCCATTTATCTTTAATTCATTAATCAAACAAAGCCAAACAGTGCTCTAAAATCTATAGCAAGCACAAACATTTCCATTGATCGTTTTTGTTGGCAAACTACTAAGGAATGAATCATTCCTTTTGAATGCGTCCATCACTTGATCTAGGATGACTTGAAACTTGGCAAGATCCCCTATATCCTCGGTTAGGGCGTACCCTAATAACCTGACTTGGCCAAACCTTAAGTTCATCGATTATTTCAGTTTATCGGCTGGTCTTTAGTTCCAAATCAATCTTCTTTACTCAAGAAAGAAACTAATTTAGGATGATTATTCATCTTCTTGCAAGATAACTTGCATAAGGACTTGCCATCCTCATTGCGAGAATTTGGCCATTCCCTTGTGATCCAATCACAAGATCATATGACTCCGCACTTGTTGCGCAAGTATCGCTTCAAACTATGAGACTATGGAGTCACGAAAGAATCTGTTTCAGGTTCTTTAGGCTGACAACATTAGACCTAGGGTTTCCAAGTTTCATCTTGTAAGATTCTTAGGGACAAATCCTAGCTTACTTTCCAATTTCATTTCACTGTCCCCTACATTTAGTGAATGTGGGCAAGTATTTAAGGTATAGGAGTTTTAGTTTTAGCGATATGTAATGATTAGGTCACGTGTTAATTTCCTAGTGAATTTCATGGAATTCAACTCTTTCTAAACGAGTACTCCGTGGTTTAGGTGTTTTAGGTTCATACCAATTTAGTTAACTCTAGAAAATAATTACGTGATCATTTTCACATGACTCATTGTCTATGCGTAAATTAATGTTTCAAGCTTAACTTATCGATTAACGCTAGGCATAGGTTAGGTTAATTCTGACTAATCTTCCCATACTTTGTGAACAAAATTAAGCAACCTTTTAATTGATAATTTATGCAGTTGACAAATGATAATTTCATAGAGTTTATGCATCGTAAGAATCATTTCATGCTTTGCACTTTCCATGATGATTCATTGCGAAGAGAATATGGGTTAATAGTACAAGATGCAGTTTGTACTTCTAGGCTTAATGGAAGTATACTATTTTAATGGGTAATAATCTAGCTTATAATTCATTTCAATGCATAAAACTATTTGCTAGAAATGCATTTATGCTTTCTTTATTTTGCATGTTTCATTAAAAATTAATAATGACTAAGTTCCTTCGTCGTGAACAACTAGGACAAAAATATATCCTATTTCTAGCAATTAACCTTGCATGATTGAATTACAAAAATATCAAATAAAAATTAAGAAGGAAAAACTGGGCTTGGGGTGAGATATCCACGTGGATACTAGGAGACGACCCTCCCGCGGCTATGCCTTGGACTTTCTTAGGAGGCATCGCAATTGTAGTCTTTCGGACGTGGAAGCAGCTTTACAACTCCTCTTTGGAATTCCACCCTTGCTCCCTTGCACCGTCCGTTGAAAGTAGTTTTAGAAGGCTCCCTCCATGAAGTAGGGATTTCAGAAGGGGATGATTCAAAATTTCTCATGACTAAGACCCATTGAAGCCATGGGGAAGGCTTAATGGCCTTTGTAAACTCGCACGAACGGGGAATAGAAAGGTGTGGAAAAGAACAAGGGTGCGGGAGAGCTCCAAGGGTTATTTTTGCATGGCCTAAGGGGTATTTTTAACAAAACATGGGGGGGAAAGGAAAGGTTATTTGGAGTAACATTTTATGGGGAAAAACCCTAAGGGGGAAACTCCAAGGGAAAATAATAACTGTAAAGGTTATAAGTAAGGTTCTAAGGACCCTTAGGTCAAACTGGAGGAAAGGGGTTTCAATACGCCACAAGGGGAGGAAGATAAGGGAATTTAGACACGGGGGGGGGGGGGGGGGGGGGGGGGTAATAAGACCTTTAAGGCCTTAGTTCTTTTTGGGGGAAAGGGGCTTATAAAGCCCAAGAAAAAGTGGCTAATGAGTTTAACACAGGGGGGGGGGGGGGGTGAAGGGTGGTTTTTTAAGCCAAGGGAAAGGGGGCTTATAGGGGTTTAAAACCAGGGGGGTTACTCCAAAGTCAAGGAAAAGGGGGCTTAAGGGTTAAACACGGGGGGGGGGGGGGGGGGGGGAGGGGGGGATGTGAGGGGTTTTAAAACCAAGGGAAAGGGGGCTAAGAAGGCCCCCCCCTTTGGAAGCTTCTAAGCTTCCAGAAGCTTGCTGGGGGGGTATTTTGGGTCAATCGACGGCGGCAATATCTGGCGGCTCAGCAGCTCCACGTCCATGTCAGGGCGGCACCCTCCCTTCGTCTTCCTTCAGGCAGCAGCAGCAGCTCCACAGGGTCCTCCCAACTTAAAAGCCCTTCTCTCTCTCCCTCACAGTTTTAGAATGGCGGCCCTCACTCACCCTCTTCGTCTTCCTCACTGCTTGGTTTAAATAGGAGGGGAGGGGGGAATCCTCCCTCTCCTACACGGCAGCACGCATGGCCTCAGCACCTACATGGGCGCCAGTGTGCTGCATTCCGTGGCCTTCCTCCTTCCCCTCTAGCGCGATGTCGACTGGGGGAGAAGGAGAAAATTTAAAAAAATTAAAAAGTTTTTTCCCCTTATTCTTTCTAAAATGGATTTAATTCGAAGTGTTACATTCTCTTCCCCTTGGAGAAATTGAGATGTCCTCCTCTCGAGATAAAGTGGGGATATTGATGGTTGAGAGAGCCTTCATCTACCCAAGTGGCATCCTCTTCGGGATAATCTCTCCACTGGACAAGGCATTCTCTCAGGGTTCTGGATCTTAATTGTCTCTCCCTAACATCTAAGATCCCGTCAGGCCTTAGTTCAAGGGCTCCTTGACTAGGCATTACAACTTGTTGATTGTCAAGTACATGGTTAGGATTAGGTACATACTTTTTCAATAAGCTGATGTGGAATACATTGTGAACCTTTAGATTCTCAGGGAGTTGCAATCTATAAGCATTAGGTCCTAGGAATTTGAGGATCTTGTACGGTCCGCAGTACCTTGGACTTAGCTTCTTGCAATCTCCTAAGGATAGGGAACTCTTCTTTGGGCATATGCGAATGAAGACCATGTCTCCTTCTTTGAAGATTCTATCTTGACGCTTCAAATCGGCATATGCCTTCTGTCTATCCTTGGCAGCTTGGATGTCCTGTCTTATTGATTTTATTTGGTCATCCATCTCTTCCAACATCTGCCTTGAAGCTTCAACCCTTAAGGTTGGATCTGAAAAGTTTAGGGGACTTCGACAATCATGACCATACAATGCTTGGAAAGGGTTTATCTGAATGCTTTGTTGGTAAGAAGCATTGTAGGCAAATTCAACCAAAGGCAAGTATTGAATCTACCTCTTCGGCTCACGATAGCAGTATGCCCTAAGCATATCCTTGATGACTTGATTTACTCGCTCTGTTTGGCTGTTCGTTTGGGGATGGCAAGCGGTGCTAAAACAGAGTTGAGTCCCAATAGCTTTAAAGATAACTCTCTAGAAGTGTGATGTGAAGAGAGAATCACGATCACTAATGATTCTTCTGGGTAACCCATGTATCTTGAATATCTCCTTGATAAAAAATCTTACAATGTTTGAGGCTTTATAGTTTGTCTTTACTGGAATAAGGTGTGCAACCTTTGTAAGCATGTCAACCACAACCATGATGGAGTTGTATCCTCCCTATACTTGGGGTAGGCCTACAACAAAATCCATACTGATGAATTCCCATTTCATTTGGGGAATGTCAAGAGGTTGCAGTTTTCCTAGCATCTTGACATGTTCACCTTTGATGCGTTGACAAGACAAACACTCGGTGACATATTTGAGAAGGTCACCTTTGAGCCTCTCCCAATGGTAGCTCTTTCTAACTGCATTAAGATTTTTGGCATAGCCAGGATGTCTTGCAAAAGGGGAATCATGAGCTTCCCACAATATCTTCTGCTTAAGTGACTAGCTTGCTGGTGTACACAGCTTTGTTCTATAGTAGACAAGTCCACTATTGATAGAAAATTCATGATACTTAGCCTGCAGCTTTTGGTTCTGATCTTTGATAGAGATCTCCCTTAACATTGTTTGGTAGGCCGGATCATGGCATGCATCCTCTCTAGCTAACTTAAGTATAGGGTTGTTTGGCAAAGATACTTTTGTAGCTAGAGATCTGGCTATTGATGGATTGTGCAAGACTAGGGAATTAAGGAATGCCTTGCAACTGAGTGCATCGGCAAGTACATTCTCTTTCCCTAGTTGGTACTTGATTTCAAAGTCATATTCCTCCAACACTTCAATCCACGGACGTTGCCTCATGTTGAGCTCATTTTGGGTAAAGATCCATTTGAGACTTTATGGTCAGTTACTAGTGTAAACTTATTACCCAACAGGTAGTGTCTCCAAAGCTTTAGAGCATGGATGACAGCTAGCAATTCCAGATCATGCGTAGCATAATTCTTTTCATGACTCTTTAGTTTCCTTGAAGAGTATGCTACAGGATGACCTTCCTACATGAGCACACATCCCAAGGCAAGTATGCTAGCATTAGTTACTACCTCGAACTCTTTATTGAGGTCTGGAAGTTTTAGGATAGGTGCTGATACCAAACTTTGCTTCAATCTATCGAAGCTATTTTATTCGGGAGTTGACCATGAAATGGAAGTTTGCTTCTTTAGAAAGTCAGAGGTGCTGCAATCAAAGCATAGTTTTTTATGAAGACCCTATACCATCCTGTCAATCCTAAAAAGCTGCGTATTTCTTTGACAGATGTTGGTATTGGCCATTCAAGCACATCTCTGACCTTAGCTGGGTCCACTAAGATTCCTTCTTTTGATACTATGAATCCCAGATATTCAATCTGACGTTTGAAGAATGCACACTTCTTCATCTTAGTATACAACTTATGTAACCTCATTGTCTCAAGGACAATCCGAAGTTGGGGTTCATGATCTTCTTCATGTTTAGAATAGACTAAAGTGTCTTCGAAGAAGACAAGCACGAAATCATCAAGATATGGCCTAAAGATATCCTACATTAACCTGTTGAAGGTGGTAGATGCATTTGTAAGCCCGAATGACATAACTAGGAACTCAAAGTGCCCATATCTTGTATTGAAGGTTGTCTTGGGGATATCTTCTTCCTTGAACCTTATCTGATAATAACTTGACCTGAGATCAATCTTGGAGAAGATCTTCGCACCCTGAAGACGATCAAGAAGCTCATCTATTCTAGGAATAGGGTACTTGTTCTTGACCGTTGATTGATTCAACCCTTGGTAATCAATACATAGTCGAAGTGTTCCATCTTTCTTTTTTTGGAATAGTACTAGAGCTACCCATGGTGAAGTGCTAGGACGGATATAGCCCTGTTCTAGCAATTTCTTGAGTTGTTCCTTCAGCTCAATTGCTTTTGGTATGGACATTTTATAAGGCCTCTTTGCAATTAGCGCAGCTCCTGGTACTAACCTAATCTCATGATCCACTTCTCTTTGAGGCGGGAGTTCTGTCAACTCTTTAGGAAATACGTCCGCGTATTCCTTTAGCCAAGAAGTCCTTCATTAGACTCTTGCTTCTGATCTAGCTTGTTGAGTTTGATCAAGTAGACAGGTAATCCTTTTCTGACTCCTTTTATGATCCAAGATACTTTGGCCGATTGGATTCTTGGCACTCCAGCCTCACCTTGAGTTGTGATTAATTCCCTTTTAGAGTTTCGAAAGGAAACTTGACCCTTTCCACAATGAATATGGGTGTCATTAGGCTTAAGCCAAGACCTTAAGCCAATCCATTCCGCGTACACACTCATGGATACCTAAATTCATGACTCTAAATTTGATTGAAGTCTTCTTTCCTCCTAGAAAGAATTCCACCTTAGTAGTTTGCCTAGTACAAGCAACCTCACGACCATTTGCCAATTCCACAAGTAGGGTAGGTGCTTCTATTGTGGCTATTCCTAATCTTTTTGCACATGCTGGTGAGATAAAGGAATGTAACATGTCCTCTTAGTGTCATCCAGAACACGTCTTAGCAGTCCATCGCAAAGGATGTCTAGAAAGCTCCGCCCGGCACTCCCATGGAATGTTACGAGATTTACGATCTAGGTCTTTCCGCGTCTGCCACGTAGCGGAAGTATACTGGCCGTTCCCACTTAGGATTGACTGGAATTAGGATTTTCCTGATTGGTCATTAACTAACAGCAACTAGCATCGGAATCGAGCAAACTACTTTACGCAGAAACGCCAGGTCCGAAGTGGATTCACGCTGCACTTGGTTCAAGGAGAATGGGAAACGAGATGGATGCAAAGCTCAACCTCTCTGTAATAAGGCATAGTCCCATTCCGTTCCCCTAAAACAGCGTAAATCGGGTAAGACATAACTCTAGGTCATCGCTTTCGTTGTTCATCTTGATAATCATCCCGCTGTTCTTCGGGATTTTTCAGAAAAGTTTCTGGCTAACCGGGACCACCCAAATGTACGACGGGCCCATGGCCCATCCTCTGCACTTTCCTTGGTTTGTTTTTAGTTATGTAATTATCTAAGACATAGATTTGACATATAACAATCAGCTTCTTTAATTAATCCATTAAGCACTGGTTCCTTCACGTAATCTTATCATGTGACATAGAAAAACAATATCAAGCAAGTTCTTTATTAACATTTCATCATTTTATCTTTTGAAACTACAATGAGTTCCGCCCGTAGGCTTGTCCATAATCCGCCCGAAGGCTATCGAGTAATTCGCAGGGATCACTATTCCAAGCTTCCGCCTGTAAACTTGTATGCGGCCCTCAAGATCCAATCCCGAGTCACGTTAGCCTCTTGCGTAGGACCCTGAAGGTGAGGGATTTACGGCTAGAGCCCCCCTTGGCACCCAAGCATCCTCCTGCTCCAAGTAGAGCTCAACGGAGAGACCTCTCATGGTGGGTTTGGTCCACGTTCCGGGTGTGGTCAATAACCCCCTTGGTTAGGGTTAGGCAGGCAGTCGAGGGTAACTGAAACTGCCTCTCCCTTCAGGCCTTTCACCTGAAGTATAGGTATTCATTTAATTTGTAATTCATAATTCAAACAGTGCTCTAAAATCTCTAGCAAGCACAAATATTTCCAGTAAACAACCATGTAGTTTGGCAAACTGCTAAGGAATTATTCTTTCCTTTTGAGTGTATCAGCACTCGTTCCCAAGGTGTCTTGTAACTTGGCGAGATCCTTTATAGTGCGGATAGAGCGAACCATATTAACCCAACTTGGTCAACCCTAAAGTTCATTAGATACTTTTAGTTTCGGGTTTATAACTTTCCTTATTTAGAAGGATATTCACAAATACGTCCTTTTTCAAGATAACTTGCGTAAGGATCTGTCATCCTTGTTGAGGTTATTTACCCTTTCGTCTTGTGAACTAGTCACTAGACTACATGACTTCAAACTTGCTGCGCACGTCCTACGTTGAAATAATCCGTTTAGGTTTCTTTAAGCTGACGTATGCCGAACCTAGGGTTTCTATTTTTAAGAACCTCAGGGACAAACGCTAGTTCTTTATTTTTACGAATTTATTGACCCTACAATAAAAAAAATAGTCAAGTGCTTAAGGTATGAATGTTTCTTTGGACTTTAAATCATTTCCAAGGCATATTTTTGCGGCATGGTATTTCTAAGTTTAGATTGGTTTGGTTATCTTTTGGAAGATAATGTTGGTCATCTCATCACGGTTTTGTTATCCTTGTGACAATTGATTATTTTTTTTCAGTCGGACAATTCGATTGAATCTTCCTTTTTTCCTTGCAAACGAACTCATGCAATTAACAATCATTTCCCTTGCTAAGATGTGCAATTAGCAATGATGACTTCCTAGTAATTTGAGCAACGAAAAGAACCTTTCATGAATTTAATCATTTACAATGATTCGTTGCAAAAAGGAATAGGACTAATGATACAAGATACAATTTCTATACCTTCAGGATTTAACTGAAATATACTACTGTAGTAAATAGATAATCTTTCTCGTAATTTATAATGCATGATGCTATTCGAAGGAAACTATGTCATTCATTCAAATAAGCTAAAATCCTTCATTACAAATAACTCGGACAAATATATCCTATCCCTAACAATTTCTCTTTGCATGATTGACTTAAAACTGAATTAAAGCCAAGAAGAAAAACCTGGTTTTGGGGTGAGATATCCACATGGATACCAGAGATGAACCTCCCACAGCTACTCCTTGGACTTTCTTAGGCGGCATCGTAGTTCGAATGTGCAGGTAGCTTTTACTCTTTCTTCTGGAATTCCACCGTCTCTCTTTCGAGGCAAGGTGTCGTTAAAATGGTTGATCACGAGAAGGAATGATAGGACCTTTAGATTCTTAGATTCTTCGGAGAGAAAAAGATTTACAAAGCCTAAGAAGGTTCTATTGGGTCTATACTTGACAAAACGTTTATGGGTGAGTGTGGTTTTACAACCACATGAACTCTTGGAGAACTTTGGCTTTGGGGTAAAAGGTATAGAAGGAAATTATTCTCTTTCCTTGCACCTCCTCTACTTTTTCCCTTCTCCTTCCCTACTCCTCCTCCTTCACTCCTCTTTTTTTTCCTCCCTTTTTACCCTTCTACCTCCCTCTATTCCTTCTCTACTCTTCCTCTTTTACTCCTTTCTTACTCTTCTTTATCTTTTCCTCACCCTCTACTTCGTTCACACTACTCCTTTCTCCTTCACTCCTCTCTACTTCCCTTCCTTATCTTTTACTTCCCTTCCTTATCCTCTACTTCCCTTCCTTATCTTTTATCTTTTCCCCACTCTTCCTCCTTCACTCCACTCCTTTTCTTTATCTTTTCCCTACTCTTCCTCTTTTACTCCACTCCTTCTTTTCACTCCCTCTACTTTCCCTCTTTCACTCTTCTCCTTCTTTTCACTCCCTCTACTTTCCCTCTTTTACTCTTCTCCTTCTTTTCACTCCCTCTACTTTCCCTCTTTCACTCTTCTCCTTCTTTTCACTCCCTCTACTTTCCCTCTTTTACTCTTCTCCTTCTTTTCACTCCCTCTACTTTCCCTCTTTTACACTTCCTCACAGGCCCCACGATGAAAAATCCAATCAGAAATTAAGGTTTGAATCAGATAGCCTGGAAATCAATGTTTGAATCATCAAAAAGAAAAGTTTTGTGGTTACGATCGTGGTGATCCAAGGCCGTGTCAATGCATGGGGAAAAAATATCGGAGGGGTGATTAAGGTCATGGCCTAGGGTCCGTTCAGCAGAACGGGGGGAGAAAATAGGCTGGGATGTCTCCTCGATGGCGGCATGGAATGTCAGCCTACAGTTGTCCTTGAAACGGGGGGGAAAGTTAGCGCCTTCGGAGGCCCAGGCAGTGCCAGGCAACTCTAGCCGAAGGCCCAGGGGAGAGCATGCAACGCTATCGAGCGAGGAGGGGGGAAAGCTTCCAATTGGCGGCCTCAAGGCCCTACAATAGCTAACGGCCGTGGCGTGCGTAGAAGGCGTAGACTCTATCTCCTTGCCCTTCCCTCCACAGTAATTTTTGTCCCGTCGTCTCCCTCACGGACTGACTATATCACCCTCTTCTCTCTCCCTCGTCGTCATTAGAAGACGAATATTTATGGGAGGAGGGGGGGTAGGACCTTCCCCCCCACGTGGATCCTGCATGTGATCCCTCCCCTCCACGACTACTCCATCCCATTTAAGCATCATTCCCTTCCCTTAGCCATGCTTCGGCTGAGGGAAAAGGTAAAAGAAATTTGCATAAATTCCCATATTTATCCCTTATTCTCCTCCCAAGAGGAGGTTCTGGGAAATACACGGTTTTGAAAAGTTGTGTCTTGTATGGACTCAGTGAAGGGTGTATTAGTTTAGACTATCTCATCCGAAACCTCACTGCAACCTTATTATTTTCCCGAAACTTCACATGGCCGGAAATATTACAAGGAATGTGTACTGCCACAATCAATCAAGGTCTTGAAACTTTTACCTTGATAGTCCGACGGTGTCTGAATCATCGAGAATTGGTGATTCGGCCCTTTCTTGTGTAGAGCGGCATGGAATGTCGCCCTTTCAAACTCTGCTTTCATGGTCAGATCTTCTTCTTCTTCTTCTTCGCACATTTTCCTACAGGCGGGTCTTCCTCTGCCTTGGGTAGCGGCTCCTTGACCACGGCCTATTCCTTGGAAAAGCACTTGACGATGTCCTCCACCAAGCTTGGGACATTGCCTCTTGAAGTGACCGGGTTCGTTGCAGTGGAAACAACGAAGGTTTTGGCCATTGCTTTGATTAGGAACAAAGTTGTTGACGTTATTAGTCCTTGCTTTCTTTCTTTGTCCCAGATTATGACCTTGAACTCTCTTCATTTAAGGTCTAAATGCCCTCTATTCAGGTCATTATAAGACAAGGTTTTGTTACCCCTTGGTCTAGACTGTACCTCCTAAAATAGAGGCACTGCTCGAATGAGTGCGTCCTGAAGATCTGATGGACGCATAGATTCGAGACGGGTATTTACTGGTGGATTTAAACACGCACAAAATTTGGACACTTGCTGTGTTATGTCCATCTGAGATGCATACTTAAGAAGTGAGACAAATTTGGAATAGTATGCATCAAGCATGAGCCCTAGCTATTTTAGCTCGTAGAACTCATTCATTTTCTGCATGCGATATGCAGGTGGTAGGTATCTTCCTTAAATGGCTTTCTTCAGCTTCTCACGGATCCTTGCGCGATCCCTTGATCCCTGCACCATTGCTTCCACCAAAGCCTGGCCTCGCTGGTGGTGAGCTTTAGCTTAGCGAGCATAGCCTCATTGGCGGGTGCAGTAGTGGCTGCTTTGAAGTAATCCTCCATGGATTCAATCCAAATTTTAGTATCAGCTTGGATGGACCTACCTCTCCTGTCAAACTCGGGCGGCTTGATCTGTTTGAGAAGAAACTTCTTCTCCTGGATTACAACAATACTTGATGTAGGAGGCAAACTAGGAACTTGTACCTGGGGTTGTGCCTGGATAAAGGATTCTTAACGTTATTATAAGATAATCGTTATTGATTATATTACATCTTCAATTCTGCTATCACGTAAGCAATGCAACTACTTAACTTTTTATTAATTCTCATGTGCAATCAGACATTGATAAAAAGAAATATTATTTGTATTTATATAGACATAACCCTTTCAGAATACAACATTTCTTGCGATGATAAGCCAACTGTTACATTTAGTTTGGGGAGAACGACATTGTATTACATTTATCTACAGGAACTGTATAATAGTATGGTTTTGGGTCGTAGATCTTCAGGAATCGGTAAGTCATTGGAAGTTTAGGATATCCTTTCCTTTGGAATCCATTCTTTTCATGGCGCCCTAACACTTTAATCCTATCGGCGGAGATTACATGGGTTACTTCCTCATACACATATGAGTTCATCTCAACCCTCTGACCTTGGATATGTAAAGTTGAGTTTATGTGAGCTTCCACAAAAATGAACAGCTTCACGACTTTCAGGTCTTCCAACCACTTGATCCTTTTTAGGTTGGTTTGTAGGTAAGCAAACCGATGGGCAGCTATATAGTAGATTCCTGAGGCACCCGTCCATCTTTGTTCCATGTACAAAGGTGATGGATTATAGATTTGTTCTAGGATGTTCATCATCTCAACCCTTTGTCGGTAATGCGGAGAATGCATTGCAGTCATAAACATGATTCGAAATACTAAGAACTTGTTCCACACTTCATAATTCTGCAAGACAGCATTGAAGGTAAGGAAATGTTTGGAACATCAACATTTGCTTCATTTCAGCTTATTAAGGTTTCATAAAAATAATTTCGTTGTTGGTTGGCTCTGATACCAACTGTAACGTGTCCACTTGTATCTTCAGGACATGTCTTAGCAGTCCATCTGAAAGGGTGTCCAAAAAACTCC
Source organism: Lygodium microphyllum (assembly GCF_053477565.2). Classification (NCBI taxonomy): domain Eukaryota; kingdom Viridiplantae; phylum Streptophyta; class Polypodiopsida; order Schizaeales; family Lygodiaceae; genus Lygodium; species Lygodium microphyllum. The sequence continues at coordinate 90,446,618 of NC_141157.1, forward strand.
GCTCGGCACTCCTATGGAATGTTATGGGGTTTGCGATCTAGGGCTTTCCGCATCTACCACGTAGTGGAAGAATTCTAGTCGTTCGCACTTAGGATCGACCTGAATTAAGGTTTTCCTTATTGGACATTTCCTAACGGCAACTAGCGTCAGACCCAAGCAAACTACTTTATGCAGAAACGCCAGGTCTGAAGCGGATTCACACTACACTTGGTTCAAGGAGAATGGGAAACGAGAGGGAGGCAAAGCTCAACCTCTTTGCCATAAGGAATAGTCCCATTCCGTCCCCCTAAAACAACGTAAATCGGGTTTTATCATAACTCTAGGTCAACGCTTTTGTTGTTCCTATTCTTTGACAATCTTCCTGCTGTCCATCGTGATTTGAGAAAAATTCCCGGCCAACCGGGACCACCCATCCGTAGGACAGACCTATGGCCCATCCTCCAAACTTTCCTCGGGTTGTTTTAGTTATCTAATTACCTAACACATTAGTTGGACATGTAACAACTAGCTTCTTTAATTAACCCGTTAGGCACTGGTTCCTTCACGTAATCTTATCACTTGACATAGAAAAACAATATCATACAAGTTCCTTATTAATAGGTTATCATATTTATATTTGAAATACAACGAGTCCAGCCCATAGGCTTGTCCAAAATACGCCCGAAGGCTATCCAACAATCCATAGGCACCACTAATCCAAGTTTCTACTCATAGACTAGTATGCGGGCCTCGATATCGAATCACGAGTCACGTTAGCCTCTTGTGCAGGGCCCGGAAGGTGAGGGATTTATGGCCAGAGCCCCCTCTGGCACCCAAGCATCCTCTTTCTCCAAGTAGCGCTCAACAGAGAGACCTCTTGCAGTGGGTTCAGTCCACTTGCCCGATGTGATTAACAACCCCCTTGGTTAGGGTCAGGCAGGTAGTCAGGGGTAACTGAAGCTGCCTCTCCCTTCAGGAGCTCTCTATGATTTAAAAGGTGACCATGGGCTATGTTGACATCCAATATTCTAACCATCTTCCTTCAAGGGATGGAAAAAGTTTTGTTAGTTATATTTCTATTTTTTGGGATGCAGTAAATATCAATACATGCTAACACCTTCTAGTTCTAATGCAAGATATCCTTTCTAGGTAGTTTATCTCATGATATGAACATCCTATAAAGAGGTTTTCCTCTCATGCTGTTGTTTGTCAATTTTTGTTGGGATTGTTTTGCAACTTTCACCAACATTTGACACAACCTTATATCTTCCAATTGGCAATCCACAACTCAAGTGTGAGCAATATATCTCTTCTATCATAGGGAAGATAGGAAAAACAAATGAGAGAATCTATGGCAAGTGCATATCCATGAGGCATATTTATCTAAACACAATGGAGGGTTGATCAATGAATTGTTATTGAGTTTACTAAGTACTATGTAATGTAGTCTAGCCTTTGGAAATGCTAGTATCATAAATTTTTCCTATATAATGAAAGTATTGAGACTTGGCATTTTATATGCAATTAAGTATTTCTTGAATATGTTTCCTATGTCCACCAATTGGTCTATATGGATTCAAAAATAAGATTAATTTCAATAAGAAAATCTTAGTAATTGTTTGTGTACACTCTAGTAATTAACTTGTAAGTGCTTGAATGTAGCATCCCAATTATCCATGGAGACTCCTCAGCATTCAAATTCCATTGTATTTTGATTTCTTTCCCTAGAGATCCCTATCTAATGTAACATCATTCCAAGCCCTAATCTCTAGGGTTTACGATACCCTTAAGAGTTTAGGCTTCTCAAGTGCATGAGCCACCTCATTTCCATAGCATGCTTCAATGATCCATATCACTTGATTAAAGGCTCGGGTCGTCTTTGCCTCCTCTCATGCTAAACTAGTGAGTTCCACAAATATTGGATGATTCCTTGCTATACTAGAGTTTTGGATGGTTCAAGGATAAGAACCATGCAAAGGTTCAGAAATGGCCAGTGAAACTTACTTAGTGGGAGACAAGATTAATATATTGGCACATATATAAAGTTTTAGCCAATTGGAAAATATTAGCCACTAAAGGGAACCATGCTCCCGAACCACCTCCCCCTAAAAAAAAAGGCCCCCTCTCCCTTACTTTTATCGTTGGAAGAGGAAGTTAATGGGGGTCTACCCCTAATGTATACACTTAGGTACTTTTGGGAAAAACCCCCTCCCCTGCACTTAAGTGATTCTATAAGTTGTCCATGTGAACTCCCCTAGAATGTGGCCTGCTTTCACAACTCACCCTTCACTTCTCTCCTTCATGTTCGAGTTAGTCCCCATTTTCATAGCCACCTTCACAGACCTAGAAATTTGAATTTCAAGTTGTTCGCACTTACATTGTCACCCATCATGGCAATCTCATGAACTCGTGCCTCATTTCTTTAAGAAGCATCGAGAAAAATTGTTGAGCCTCCACATTATCTACCTCAAAAGAGCATCCCTCTTCTTATATTCCCATATTACAAATCAGCCATCATTTATAATGGACAAGTAGACATCTTGGATTTGAATAGTAGTAAAAGTGTGGCTTGTAGACATGGACATATAATAGTGCCCTTTGATTTCCATTATTGTAACGTGTCCACTAGTATCATCCAGGACACGTCTTAGCAGTCCATCGGAAAAGATGTCTAGAAAAACTCCGCCCAGCACTCCCATGGAATGTTACAGGTTTTGCGATCTAGGTCTTCCCGCGTCTGCCACGTAGAGAAAGTATCCTGGCCCATCCCACTTAGGATTGATCGGAATTAGGGTTTTCCTGATTGGTCATTAGCTAACAACAACTAACGTCAGACCCGAGCGAACTACTTTACGCAGAAACGCTAGGTCCGAAGCGGATTCACGCTGCACTTGGTTCAAGGAGAATGGGAAACTAGAGGGATGCAAGGGTCAACCTCTCTGCCATAAGGCATACTCCCATTCCGTTCCCCTAAAACAGCGTAAATCGGGTAAGACGTAACTCTAGGTCATCGCTCTCGTTATTTGTTTTGATGATGATGATCATCCCGCTGTTCTTCGAGATTTTTGAGAAAAATTCCCAGCTAACCGGGACCACCCAACCGTAGGACGGACCCATGGCCCATCCTCCGCACTTTCCTCGGTTTGTTTTAGTTATGTAATTATCTAACACATTAATTTGACATATAACAATCAGCTTCTTTAATTAATCCTGTTAAGCACTGGTTCCTTCACGTAATCTTATCACGTGACATAGAAAAACAATATCAAGCAAGTTCTTTTTTTAACATTTCATCATTTTATCTTTGAAATACAAGGAGTTTTCACTCGTAGGCTTGTCCATAATCTCCTATCCAGTAATCCCTAGGGATCACTATTCCAAGCTTCCGCCCGTAAACTAGTATGCAGGCCTCGAGATCCAATCCCGAGTTACGTTAGCCTCTTGTGCAGGACCCGAAAGGCGAGGGATTTACGGCTAGAGCCCCCCCCGGCACCCAAGCATCCTCGTGCTCCAAGTAGAACTCAACGGAGAGACCTCTCGTGGCGGGTTCGGTCCACGTTCCCGGTGTAGTCAACAACCCCCTTGGTTAGGGTCAGGCAGGTAGTCGGGGGTAACTAAAGCTGCCTCTCCCTTCAAGCCTTCAACCTGAAGCATTAGATATCTTTTCATCCTTTAGTTCCTTGAGCAAACAATGCAAACAGTGCTTTCTAAACTGTTACAAGCACAATCAATTCCAGTGGTCGTTTATTTGGTCAATTGTTAAGGAGTGAATCTTTCTCTCCGAATGCATCCAGCACTCAATCCAGGATCAATTGCGACTTGGCAAGATCCCCAAGGGTTTGTTTGTTAACCCTATATCCTTAGGTTAGGGCCGTATCCTACTAACCCAACTTAACCAATACCTTAAGTTCTATTAACAGTAAATATGTTATTCCAATTTACTAATTGGTCTTTTGCTTCCAAGCAAATATCTAATTCTCATATCTTGGTTACTTTACCCAGGAAAGGTACTATATCACGACGATTATTTCTCCTCTTGTAAGATAAACTTGCGTAAGAATCTGCCAATCTCATTCCGAGGAATTGGCCATTCCCTTTTGATCAAATCACAAGATTATGCGACTCTGCAACCTATTGTGCGAGTGTCGCATCAAAATCATGGGACTATTTTACCCATCGAATGGTGTTGTCTAATCACGAAATCATGATTAGATAGGAAACATGGTTAGGGTATCTTCATAACAATCCGTTCCTGATTGCACTAGGCCGATATTGTCGGTCCTAAAGGTCCAAATCCAAATCGAGTTTCATTCTTTTAGCGAGCGATCCTTAGGGTAAAAACCCTAGATCATTTCTCGCAAGTGTGTCCTATTGTCCCTACATTCCGTGAATGATGGCTAGTCTTTAGGGTATAAGAGTTTCAACTTGGCAATAAGTACGACTAGGTCATGTCCTCAACGTGCTAAACACTAGTTAGCACTTAGGATATGTTGCATCGATTTAACTAGTCCTAAGCAAGTCCTTTGCGGTTTAGGTGTTTAGGGTAAAACACTATCCTTGTCTATTCATGAAGATATTGTCTTGATCAAAGAGAAGAAAAACTAGTTGTATTACGATACCATACACGATTCATTGCCTACCTATGATTAGATTTACAACTCCTAACTTTTCTTGTTAAGATCAAAGCATATGTTAAGTTACGACATAATTTCCATTGATGCATTCATGATTCATGCTACTAAGCTTTTTGGGTTTTATGTTAAAACGAACCATGCAATCTTTCCCTAATTTCATTTTTGAATGAAATATTCGTACGGTGAATGAGCATTACACAACCTTTCTCTAACTACTTACGTAGTTGATTGAGATTTATGCCAATTGACTAGAGTTTAACCTACTTCATGCAGCCCTAGAATCATTTCCATGCCTTGCAAATTCCTACAGTTGTTAGCAATCTTCTTTAATGAATCATTACTAAGAAATATTTGTCTAATAATGCGACATGTGATTTAATCTTTCCATGCATAGTCAAAGGTGTACTATAATAATTCCAACTTTGTAAATGATAATCGTTGTTTGTTCTAGATTCGTTACTTTGCAATGCACAGAAGCCACTTGCTAAAAATGCATAAACATCTTTCGTTCATTCCCTTAAAAAAATACAATTGACCAATTTTCATTCATGAGTTATTTCCTTTAAAATAGCCAATGTATTTCAATCATAAAAGTGCATCCTAATTCCATAAATTATCCATGCACAATTGCAATACTTCGACCTAAACTAAAATTAGGAAGAAAACCTAGACTTGTGGGTTCGGTGAAATATCTACATAAATGTTAGGAGATGATCCTCCTGCGGTTGCGCCTTTTGCCTTTTTAGGGGCCATCGTGAATTCGACCTTCTTTCTTTGGTCGCAATCTTACGATCTTGGCCCGTTCTCCCTTGTACACAAAATTCCCTTTTCAGTACGGCTTCCTTGACCGAAGCACCGTCTTTCAGAATTGGGCTTTAGAAGGCCTTAGGGTTCGGAGCTTGGGCCTTCTTTGTTTTAAAAATCTCGGGGTTTTAAGGAAATTATGAGGAAAATCGAGTGGGAAGTGCTTTGTAGCTCCCTCTCCTTCAAAGCCCTGGAAAGACGTATTAGGGAACTAGTGGGAAGACCTTATAGGCTTCCACTACGAAGCTTAAGAGGGGAAATAATTTTGGACTTTCAAAGGGTTCAAAAGGGAAGGGCCTTTTAACTAGTTAGAAAAATAGACTTGTGGGAGTAGCAATAGGAAGGAGGGCTTTTAATTCCGGAGGGTAGAGTGGACTTAAAGAAGATTCAATGTGAAAGGGGTTAAAACCCGCCTAGTGTGAATCCAGGGGAAGGGGGTTTAAAAACCCGGGCTAAGGTGGGCTTTATAGGGGATTCAAGGGGGGAAAGGGTGCTTAAATCCCAGGGGGGTTATAAAGACCGCTTGGGAAGGGGCTTATGAAAGTCCACAAGAGGGACTTTACAACCGGCAGAATGGCTTTTGGGGGATGCAAGGGAAAAGGGCTTAATTCCCGAGGAGGCAAAGGGAAAGGGCTTAATTTCAGGGGGGTTATAAAGACCGCTTGAGAAGGGGGCAATGGAAAAGGGGGCTTAGAGAGCACCCCCCTTAATCCTTGTCTATTCATGAAGATATTGTCTTGATCAAAGAGAAGAAAAACTAGTTGCATTACGATACCATACACGATTCATTGCCTACCTATGATTAGATTTACAACTCCTAACTTCTCTTGTTAAGATCAAAGCGTATGTTAAGTTACGACATAATTTCCATTGATGCATTCATGATTCATGCTACTAAGCTTTTTGGGTTTTATGTTAAAACGAACCATGCAATCTTTCCCTAATTTCATTTTTGAATGAAATATTCGTACGGTGAATGAGCATTACACAACCTTTCTCTAACTACTTACGTAGTTGATTGAGATTTATGCCAATTGACTAGAGTTTAACCTACTTCATGCAGCCCTAGAATCATTTCCATGCCTTGCAAATTCCTACAGTTGTCAGCAATCTTCTTTAATGAATCATTACTAAGAAATATTCGTCTAATAATGCGACATGTGATTTAATCTTTCCATGCATAGTCAAAGGTGTACTATAATAATTCCGACTTTGTAAATGATAATTGTTGTTTGTTCTAGATTCGTTACTTTGCAATGCACAGAAGCCACTTGCTAAAAATGCATAAACATCTTTCGTTCATTCCCTTAAAAAAATACAATTGACCAATTTTCATTCGTGAGTTATTTCCTTTAAAATAGCCAATGTATTTCAATCATAAAAGTGCATCCTAATTCCATAAATTATCCATGCACAATTGCAATACTTCGACGTAAACTAAAATTAGGAAGAAAACCTAGACTTGTGGGTTCGGTGAAATATCCACATGAATGTTAGGAGATGATCCTCCTGCGGTTGTGCCTTTTTCCTTTTTAGGGGCCATCGTGAATTCGACCTTCTTGCTTTGGCCGCAATCTTACGATCTTGGCCCGTTCTCCCTTGTACACAAAATTCTCTTTTCGGTACGGCTTCCTTGACCAAAGCACCGTCTTTCAGAATTGGGCTTTAGAAGGCCTTAGGGTTTGGAGCTTGGGCCTTCTTTGTTTTAAAAATCTCGGGGTTTTAAGGAAATTATGAGGAAAATCGAGTGGGAAGTGCTTTGTAGCTCCCTCTCCTTCAAAGCCCTAGAAAGACGTATTAGGGAACTAGTGGGAAGACCTTATAGGCTTCCACTACGAAGCTTAAGAGGGGAAATAATTTTGGACTTTCAGAGGGTTCAAAAGGGAAGGGCCTTTTAACCGGTTAGAAAAGTAGGCTTGTGGGAGTAGCAATAGGAAGGAGGCCTTTTAATTCCGGAGGGTAGAGTGGACTTAAAGAAGATTCAATGGGAAAGGGGTTAAAACCCGGCTAGTGTGAATCCAGGGGAAGGGGGTTTAAAAACCCGGGCTAAGGTGGGCTTTATAGGGGATGCAAGGGGGGAAAGGGTGCTTAAATCCCGGGGGGGGGGGGGGGGGGGGTGTTATAAAGACCGCTTGGGAAGGGGCTTATGAAAGTCCTCAAGAGGGACTTTACAACCGGTAGAATGGCTTTTGGGGGATGCAAGGGAAAAGGGCTTAATTCCCGAGGAGGCAAAGGGAAAGGGCTTAATTTCAGGGGGGTTATAAAGACCGCTTGAGAAGGGGGCAATGGAAAAGGGGGCTTAGAGAGCCCCCCCCCCTTAGAAGGTTCCCAAGAAGCTTCTAGGACGTGATGAAGACCATGTGGGCAAGTAGAAGGGCAATTTTTGTGGAAGGTGGCATCAGCAACGACCGGCAGCAGCTCGATTGGCAGCTGGGTGGCGGCGTTCAGCTCGACTGGCGGCTTCCACTCCTCTTCACGGCGCATCAACATGGCGGCTCCACAGTCAGGCGTCCTTCCTCCTCTTTCACCTCTTCACACTCAGCCTCACAACTCCCTCCTCAACGGCACAGCCTCACGACCCTCCTCAGCTTCTCTCGTCAATGGCGTCCCGTACTTCCTCCTCCTCACGACTATCTCCTTTCTGTTAGCCTTACCACCCTCCGATTGGCGACGTACAGCCTTCTCCTCCTCTATGGTAGTGCCAGAAGTCACGGCCTCCTCTATCCTCCTCCTTCCCTCATTTCCCCCCCATAAGGTTTATATAGGTGAGGGGAGGGGATCCTCCCTCCCCCATGCGGCATCCTGCATGGGTTCACCCCCCCCTCAGGCATCCAACACGGATGCTTAGTCATCCTGCCTTCCCTCCCTCTCCCCCAGCACGACAGTCGGCTGGGGGAAGGATGGAATAATTAAAAAAAATTCCATAATACTAACAATTTAATTATTTGGATTTTTAGTAAGAGGAGATTCTCGTGAGAAGTGCGGTTTTGAGATCAGAATTGTTACAATTATGATTGTTTAATCATATTTATGCTTACACTGTTTTTTCTCTCTACTTGTGGATGATAGTCCACATGTATTTTTTAATAACCTCCCTTATGGTAGAAATAAATATCAACATTGAGGTTGTACAATTCCTACAACACTCTATTTGTCTTGCTTTCAAAAGAAATTCTCCACCCTTTTATTGATGATTTGCTGCAATCACTGGTTCTATTTGTATCAGCCTCTTTTCACAGTTGGTCACCTTCTTCACCATGGTCATCTTCTTGATGCAAGTGCAAAATATCATTTTCCTCCCTTGCAAGATAGTAGTACCCCCTACTTAAGGTTCTCATGGGCCTATCATAATCCGTTCCTTCTTTTCTTATCTAAGAATATGCCCCCTTGGTTGTTTTGTTCAATCACCTATGGCTTGATGATGCATAGTGGAATTCTCAAACAACTCGCAAGAGCTTTACAATTTGCTAATTTTTTTTGCATGAAATTATTTGTTTTGCGTTTCGATAATTTGTTTTGCATGAAATTCATTGTCCCCTATACCAAGGCCATAAAGGAATTTATTTCTACTTTGCGTACATTGATTGAAGATTTTTATTGGCCACACATGGAATCTGATGTATCTAACTTTGTATCTGAATGTTTAAATTTCCAAAGAGTTAAACAACACCATGGTAAACAATATGGTTTATTAATGCCTTTACCAATTCCAGAACAACCATGTGAACAGATTTCAATGGATTTTATCACTGGTTTGCCTAACACTAAAGCTAATCATGATATGATTTGGACTATTGTCAATAGGTTTAGCAAACAAGCATATTTAATTCCATGCAAGAAAATGTTAACTGCATCTCAAGCTGCTCAATTGTTTTTGAAAATTATTTTCACTAATCATGGTTCGCCAAAAGTTATTATTTCTAACCGTGATTCTAGATTCTGCAATAATTTTTGGATTACTTTGTTTGCTAATTTAGGAACAAAGATTGATTTTTCATTTGTATTTCATCTTGAAACAAATGGACAAATAGAAGCTACTAATAGTACCATTTTAGATCTTTTGAGTACATACAGAATTTCAAAACCACAAACATGGGATACACATTTACATTTACTTCAGTTTGCATACAATAACACACCACATACATCCTCACAGAAAGCACCATTTGAAATTATTTATGGATATTGATTACAGTGAGAATGTTGGAAACATTAGGAAATAGGGAATATGAAAATGAATTAAATGATGCATGAACAGCTCAAGGCATTTGCACTTTATGTAACCATCCATCTCTTTGGTTCATAGTTCATTCTTCTACAAGCAAGAACTCTAAATAAATTCTAGAGAAGATAGAATCTTATCACAAGAGGAACCTGGAATTATAAATACTTGACTCTTAAGAAAGAATATTTGCTCTTTAGATGAATCTATCTATGTGTCTCTTTAGAGTCAAAGGCATAAACTATTTTTGGCATTGAATTCTCAACTTTTACACATGAGATTTGAGACACACATACACAAACACATAGTTTTCTTTACTAATAAAGAACAATTAGTGGTGTAGTACATGTTATCTAAACCCAATGATAGATATTAAGATAGAGTCCAATCCAATCTTGTAAGCATCCATTCATTCATTAGATACATTACAACAATTGCACATATGCACTAGGTATTGCTCATGCCAAAATTATCTCATGGTGCCTAAGAGCTCTCTATGATTTAAAAGGTGACCATGGGCTATGTTGACATCCAATATTCTAACCATCTTTCTTCAAGGGATGGAAAAAGTTTTGTTAGTTAGATTTCTATTTTTTGTTAGTTAGATGGTTTTGATTTCCAAGTTACATCTAGGGCATAGATGTCTTGTTGCAATTCCTATTTAATAAGCTTTTTTATTAGTTCAAAGCCCTTTATATACCAAATTACACACATAGATACTCCAAGGGGTTATGCCCACAAATGACAATATTGATGCATTTTTTGAACTAAAAAAGAAGTTATGGGCACATCTACTATTGTGATTCACAATGTATCAAAAGACCTAAGTTTGAAATCTTGTTTATTGCACAAAGAATAAACATGGCTTTCTATGCATTTTTAATACACTCTAATTGCGAATTTCATAGTATGCTAAATGGCCATTTAAATCTGATACATGTGCAAATTTCACATATCATTTCACTCAAAAATAAAGGCAGTCTATGCAAACAAAGAAACTAGGGACTTATAGGTTGCCAGTGATGAAGGAAATTCGGTATGGCAGCCTCTATACTATGCCAAACTCCCTTCTGCCACAAAGTGAATGAGATAAGGGCACCTTCTAGTCATGGAAGAGCGGACTAGGACGCTATGCAAGAGGGAGAGGAGATTGTAAGGGAAAAGAGATGAAAACTAAGAGAGGGAAAGAGAGAGAGAGAGTGAGTAAGAGTGAGAGAACTACGAAAAAATAGATGAATCAATAGACTTAAGAGATGGAGAACCCTCGGGACATAACCAATATACACAATATGGACACCAATATCATAGGCTTATTACATTGTAGAGCATACATAAGCTATAGTAAGAGAAGGAATTCTATAAGCTCATGAGGGAGAATGGGGAAGGCTCAAAAGGGCTAAAGGAGGCCTCTTTGCTCTCTCTCTTCTTGCAAATTACAAAGGAGAAGGCCTCTTTATATAGGCCTTGAGGGTGTTTAGGGAGGAGGTTAATATATAATAGGAATTAACACCACCAAAGCTGCATTAAGGCAGTTCCACCAATGTGGAAGCTCCATCTAGATATTTTGTTGACCAATTTGTACTTAATCAAGCTCCATCATAGATGAGTTGTCTCCATTCTCTCCCCCATAGCTTGATTCCAAAAGCTCTCCTATAAAAAAATATAGAGAATCTTTATAAAATAAGATCATATCTAGCAATAATAGAGAGAGAGTAATGAGAGTTAATACATTACTACTACAATTAAGGATAATTTGAGGGTGATTTAGGAGGGGAATTCTAATGGTTTATTAGCTTGAGAGAGAGGAGAAGAGAGGGGAAAGGGTTGGGGTTCTAATGAATGATGTTTTATAGAAGTGTTAAGTGTGGGGGAAGAAAGTATGGATGTGTATTAAATTGGGAGGTGGTCTCCACTACAGTTGGAAAAAGTTGGCATCCACCATTTTGGCCATATCTCCCGACTCGTAGCTCCAAAAATTTATAAAAACATACCAACCAAAACTTTAGCTCACGCGCTACAACTTTCATGTTGAAACATTTTTTGGGATCAGAGTGGAAGTATTTTTAAAAAATCTTACAAAATCATGTGCCTGATTTTTCTTCCACTAATGCTTCCAAGAAGGGTCCCATTTGGTTGAATTGTCATAAGGCTCCAAAGTCATGACATTATGAGCCTCACATGCCCTTTGGATGGCTCCAAATCCATTTCATATCTTTCCTTTTCACATTATACATTTTCCCTTCACCTTCCTCCATTGATCTTTACTCTTCACCCCCCCTTGGTAAACCGGTCCATGAAATATTTTCATCCAGTGATTTCTTGGATTTCCCAAGAGGTTGTTCCCACCCTCTTCTTTATTTCAAAGCTCCAAATGTACAAAAAATCAACAAAATGTAGGCAAATATTTTTTTGTGTTTTTCTCGGATCACCAGCTTGTGGCTCCAACTAGAGTTTGCCAATTAGAAGCTCTTTGTTTTTTTCCCCCCCCCTTCTTGCATACTCATTATGCATTAGTTTTTTGAATCAAATCCACATACTATGAAAGACTATGCACAATAACATAGTTTAAGATAAGTAAATGTTCATAATGGAAATGGCCAAGTGTCCCTTGCATTACTAAAAGTGTTTTAAAGATATAAGAAATATGTATACATGATTTCAAAGCCACATACTATGGCTTGTAGTACCTAATATACTATGTACATTGCTTAGAGTATGTCCTTCAAAGAGCTATTACTACAATCACCCTCTCCCTCCTCATTGTTGTCTTCATCTCTCTCCTCATTCTCATTATCATTGCTTTCCTCACTATTGTGCTTTTTCTTCTCTAGATCACTCCTTGCTCCACTCCCTCCCTCTTTCAACACCTCATTGTCTTGTTATCCCTATAAATGTGGAAAAATAAAACTTAGAATATATAATAATTTCTAATGTGTTTGACAAAAGAAACAAATAAATAAATTCTTGGTACTGTAATTTCACAACACTACTGCTTCGTTACAACGGTCTCCTCATACAAGTGTTTTCATATATTGAACATGCTTCGACAACACTTATAAGATTTATCGTAGCAAGTGGGTACTTGGTCAACAATGCTCATATACAAAATGAAAACATTATGATTATTAGAGAAAATCAATCCCAAACAATCATACATAAAAAATCAAAGAGAAAAATAGATGCCTACAAAATCTTCTTCTCATGTATCAATGCCTTTCAAGCCAAAATGATATGAGTCAAATTACTCCATTTTCACTCACCACTCCTCCCTTCTTATAGGTTGAAGACCCCAAGCTTTGGCCTACTTTGATCTTCTAACCACTCTTTGCTATATGTGGTAATTCACATTGCCTTAGGATCTCAACTTTGCTTTGACCTCCTTTTATTTTCTATTGCTCTGTATTTGAACATGGACCTCTTGTTAGTAGTTACCTTCTTGATTCTATCTTGAGCCCAATGGTCTAGTAACCTTAGATGCAAGGGATTAGGAAACTTGTCATGTACTAGAGCAATGGTTTCCTAGAGTGCATTTGGGTCTTAGTCCCCAAAGGATTCAAATCAACCTATATACTTTTTGTGCACTACAGTATCTAAGTTGCTCACAACTTACAAGGCCAATTGTTGTACTATAAGGCATTGAGAGTATAGTGATGGATGCTAGATACATTTTTCTTTAGTGTCACTATATACATCGCTATAAACATCACCATATTACTCCAAGATATAGGCCACATATACCAATGTTTAAAGTGATGGAAATATTCATAACAAAGCTTACCCCCATCATTGCTAAAAGCATCGGTATAGGCTTCTCTACAAATTCATCGCTAATATTGTTGCGAGTATCATGCCTATCTATGTAACAATGATGCAGAGAGGGATGTTAATATGGTGATGCTTTACAACACATATATGGATTGGGATAGTGATGCATGCAATAAATTAGCAATGCAAATAGTGATGGTTTTATAGAGATTTAAAATTTGGTAGTAGGACCCACCACCCAAAACACCATGTACTAAATAATATTTTGCAAAGCAATTACATATTGAATACGCAATCATCATCAAGAGAGACACAAAAGATAGTAAAAACCATAAGATTGATAACTCATAAAATAAGTATAAGACTGGTCAGAACAACTCATAAAATTACATGGATCCATGGAGAGAGAGTCCATAAAAAACATGAAAATCTATCGTAAATATCGCAAAGTATGATTTTATGCAAAGAATGATAAATATATCTAAGGAATGCTACATGGTAGAGGTCTGCATGGATCATAGGACCAAAAAAGAAAATGATCTCCATGAACCCAAGCACATGCTATAGATCCTGGCCATCTGAAAGCTCATCCCAACACAAAGGAGTGTCGAAGAAACTCTGAAAAATAAATAAAGAGACATTAGTCCACCATACACAATGCATCACAAAAAACTAATGACAACAGACAAGAAAGAGAATTGACTTACTAGGCTGCCATGCACATACAATCTATTGACAAGTACAATGAGACCATGTCTCTTTGCATATCAAGTCTTTGAACCTATGGAATCACAGTTCATGATGGAGTGCTCCAAAAAAAACAAAATAGCATTATTAGAAATACAGTCATTAGAAACAAGGTTATTACTACAAGGGAGAAGAACCAAAAGAAAACTTACAAAGTACTCCAATATAAGTCGTATGGCTGCAACTTTCCAGATGATGCACGATCCTTGCCTTCCAATTGTGCCCTTGATGTCCCCCATTGTTGCCGCCATCATCCTCGAGAGTTTGTGGCCTCTTTCCTACATCTTTGCCAATCCTTTGCATCCAATTTCGCTATGAGTGGCCACTCTCCATTACCTTGCATACGTTTAGTTGTCTATGTGACACATATGTATGCATACACTCCATCATCCGCCCAGTCGAAAACCTATCTATTGTCGTAAGTACCAAAAATTCTGCATGCAAAGATGCCACTATATAGTCTTGCTCCCCTCCGATATATTCTTCCAATGGTCTAAAGCATTGTGCCTAAATATTTGTTAGCACAACTCTCTCATGGGAGATATCACCTTGGGTAAGTTACTCATGAATATATATCACGTGGGTTCAAAATCAGGTATTTTTAAAATAACACTTTTATAAAAAAAATTCATATGTAAGGGTGTAATATAAAGGGGTTATTTACAAAAAGAATAGAAAAGTTTTATGTTTTATTCAGAAAAAATTCACAAATAAGGATATTGATAAATAGGCCTTGAACGCATGTGATGTAGAGGATATAAATATAGTATCTTCCCCGGGGACATCACCATCATTCCCTCATCATTCATTATCACAGCACTTGTCTTGTCATCTACGATATATCCATATCCTATTGGGTTCTCAGGGGGTTCACTATATATATATTCTCTATATACTGTGGGTTCATGGCCTTTTTATAAATATCCTAATTTGTGAATTTTTCTTGAATAAAATACAACCCTTTTCTATTCAATCTGTAAGTAACCCTTTTATATGACACCCTTCTGTATGTAAAAAATTTATAAAAATAGTGTTTTAAAAATCCCTTATTTTGAACTCACATTATATATACATATATTCATGAGTGATCCACCCCCCCCCCCCCCCCCGAGATTGGGGTATGTCTAAGGTGTCGCCTCTTCCGCTTACAACCACACTCTTTAGCATAACTAGAAGATCCTTGTATATCTGATGTACTTGCAGGGTAGTATCTCTCAAAGTAACACTCATCAGGGTGTTACCTATGGACAGCTCAATGAAACCTGTAGTCATGAGAGTAGATGTTCCTACAGGCGTGACAAATTCTAGAGGTGACAAGTGTCCACGAGACTGATGAGATGGAGGCACTACATCAATGCCTCCACAACACCCACTTGAGCCACCCTCTTTAGAATTAGTATGAGAGTGAGAAGTAGCAATCCTCTCTAGAACTAACCATGTGGTCATAGC
Organism: Lygodium microphyllum; assembly: GCF_053477565.2. Classification (NCBI taxonomy): domain Eukaryota; kingdom Viridiplantae; phylum Streptophyta; class Polypodiopsida; order Schizaeales; family Lygodiaceae; genus Lygodium; species Lygodium microphyllum. The sequence continues at coordinate 90,462,218 of NC_141157.1, forward strand.
ATCTATATCTCTGTAACACGTTCTTGAACCACTTTTCCCATTCAAGGCCAATCTAGAGCATTGTCTTCACTTACTACAGATTGAAGCATTGGAGCATGTCGAAGTAGACCTCACAAAATGACCTGATAATGTTTGTGACAACTCTTGGTCTGTCATGTCTCTAATGTGGGCCATCTAATCCAGATACATATGTGTGAATATCTCTTGCAGCTTCTTATCGATCATGCCTCAACACATCCCACTCTCTGGGTATCATCAAAGGTAACTTGCATAGATAGAAAATGGTGTTAGCATAACCAATATAAGGATTTAGGTACAACACAACAATATAACTCTAGAAAAAAGGATGCTAATTAAAATGCATATACTAAAGTACCTTATAGAAAGTAAATTATCAAAGAGTTAAGCTAGTAGATGCAAATACAACCTAGCCTATGACTCCATATCAAGCTCTTAGTATAGCTCGATATATACTGGAAGGTTTATACATAGGTTACCGTAGAAAGAGGAGTCCACTTCATTCTCGAAAATTTTTTGGCCTCTTGTCTCTTTGTCTATGTTACCCATGCATGTGATCTCCTCTACATGCTTCAAGAACTCTTGTGCTCTCCACCCTCCATAACATTGACCCCTCTACCTACATATTCTCATTGTCTATGTTAGGAACCTTTCTTTCATCATATACTTGTGCACTTCGAGGTATTGATGGTAGAATATATCATGATCGAGGTTGTTTGGGATTTAGATAGAAGATTACATGTTCAATATCACATATAAGTGTGAATTAATATTTGTGACTATTTTGTGTCATGGAAAATTTAATAAAAAGGTCATGCACCTATTCACAATGACCTAGTATTAGGAAAAACATGTCCTATAGATCTGTCCATCTTTTCTCAAAATCTACCTCGAGAAATCGATATGGTCCTTGTCGAACAGTTACCCCAGCTCCTTTCAACACCACTTTAAACCATTGTACATCGAACATGATCATGGAGAAGCTATGGTAATCCACTTAAATAACACTTTGCAAGTTGCAAAAATACTCTATCTCATCTATTACAATATTTGAATCCATGGTCCGCCATCACCTCTCTTGCTCGAGCTTTGCCATGCCATGACCTCCATCGTACTATTAATCATTTTTTAAATCCCATTTTCAACCACCACATCTTTGGTCAGTCTATCATCATCCTTTAGTAGTGACCATAGCATACTGTTGTTTGAATACACTACTAGTATCCACTCCGAAATATGCACTAATGCCTCTAACACTATCTTTGACCATGCTGCCTTCTAGCTGAGCTCATTGTCACACAAATCCCTTTAGTTTTTATGAAGTGCTCTGAGAAGAATATCCATCGTGTATGAATGGATCCCGCAATCTCCACTTCATATATGAGATATATCGGAAGGAGATTTTGTATCCAAAGCATTGTCGTGGGCAAGTACTTCTCAAAGAGATAGACCATGTCTACCATCCCTATCTTGTAGATTCCATAAAGGATGTCTCGACCTCCTTCTCTAAGATCCATTTCACTAAATTAAATAACTGATAGATTATCGAGTACATTTTTGGAGTGAAACACGTCGTGATCACAATTGGTAGTAGCATTACTAACATTTAATAGACACTAAATAGAAAAATATAGAGGCTACTTGCTATCAAGGTTAGGAAAAACTAGGCATATATTATGCCAATCTTGGGATTTCAGCCCTGATAGTTGGTCATCTTTTGAAAAAACAAACCTAAGGGAATGCATCATACTCGTTGGGGTGGGGATAGACCTAATAACTTGCTTTACCGTATGCTCTTCTTTAGTGGACATGACCCAAGGAGCATGAGGTAGTTGCAAGCAATCATCAAACCTTGATGGTGGCCAAAGTGCCTCCATCTTGCCTACCTCCAAAAAATCCATTCGTGCCCCTAAAGTGTCTCCCTTTCCTGTGATATGGTCTCATATTAAGCTATCCACATTCTTGAAAATATGCATGAGATTGAACAAATGGTTGATCTGTAAATGGTTCCATTATCATTACTTGTAGATAATTGAGAACCATTGCATTTTGCCTAGATGTGACTCCTTGTGGACCATTTTCAACTCATAGCAACTTTGGGCATTCATTGTGATGGAGGTTGTCCAAGAAAACCTTCTCTCAATTCATGAACCTTTGGCAAGAAAGTGGTGTGTCCCTGATTTACTATCCTCTTCGTGGTCTGTGACTTTCTGGAGTCTAATTTTGGCCCACATAATAATGGACATAAATGATAACCTAAGGTAAGCAGACCTATCATAATACTGCTATCTAGTCAACACAAACTTGAACAAGCCACCATATGAACAAGAAGAACAAAATCCCACTTACCTGAGTACTCCTCGAATCCCAAAAAGTCATGCATAGTCCATCTAGAAATGGCTCATATATTAGCAGACCGCTGAGCATCATGCTTGCTCATGTCTTTCATAACAACCTTCTCATCCCATAAAATCTTAAGATCATCAACTAATGAACGAAGGTAGATGTCCATGTTCTTGACTTTGTAGTGTCCAGGAACGAGTAAGTTAAGAAACAAGTGTGTTTTCTTCGTGGTAGAAAGCCATGGTGAGATGTTGTAATTTAGAAGGTTAGAAGGCCATACACTATAAGAATTAAGGTGGACCGAATGAGTTGATGCCATCCATACCAAGATCAAGCTAAAGATTCCTTGGCTCTTGTGCAAAGCTTGGAAATGTTGAGTCAATGTGACTCCATAGGCATGAATCGACTGATATTTGTTGGACTCCATCTCTAGATCTATTTTGTGCATGCTACATTGTCAACCTCACTATGCCTGATGTATGAAACATCTGACGTATACGTGGTATAAGTGAAAAGTATTTGAGAAGCTTTTGAGAGATGGTTTGTCCTTGTAAGTCTTGTTGATACGTGTGAGTGCTACACTTTGAATATCTCTCCATAGTCTCGTAGTCTCCTCAAACATCACACAACCATTGACACATGCATAGATGCTATTGTAGTCCATACCAAGCTTTCACAACACTAATCATACATTATCACGTGTAACGTGTCCCCTAGTATCATCTGGGACACGTCTTAGCAGTCCATCGGGAAGGATGTCTAGAAAGCTCCACCCGACACTCCCATGGAATGTTACGGGTTTTGCGAACTAGTTCTTCCCGCGTGTGCCATGTAGCGGAAGTATCCTGGCCATTCCCACTTAGGATCGGAATTAGGGTTTTCCTAATGGGTCACTAGCTAACAGCAACTAGCGTCAGACCCGAGCGAACTACTTTACGCAGAAACGCCAGGTCCGAAGCGGATTCACGCTGCACTTGGTTCAAGGAGAATGGGAAACGAGAGGGATGCAAAGCTCAACCTCTCTGCCATAAGGCATAGTCCCATTCCGTTCCCGTAAAACAGCGTAAATCGAGTAATACGTAATTCTAGGTCATCGTTCTCGTTATTCTTTTTTTTGATGATGATGATCATTCCACTGTTCCTCGAGATTTTTGAGAAAAGTTCCTGGCTAACCGGGACCACCCAACCGTAGGACGGACCCATGGCCCATCCTTCGCACTTTCCTCGGTTTGTTTTAGTTATGTAATTATCTAACACATTAACTTGACATATAACAATCAGCTTCTTTAATTAATCTTGTTTAAGCACTGGTTCCTTCACGTAATCTTATCACGTGACATATAAAAACAATATCAAGCAAGCTCTTTTAACTTCTCACCATTTTATTTTTGAATTACAAGAAGTTCCGCCCGTAGGCTTATCCATAATCTGCCCAGAGGCTAACAAGTAATCTCCAGGGATCACTATTCCAAGCTTCCGCCCGTCAACTAGTATGCGGGCCTCCGGATCCAGTCCCGAGTCGTGTTAGCCTCTTGTGCAGGACCCGGAAGGCGAGGAATTTACGGCCAGAGCCCCCCCTGGCACCCAAGCGTCCTCCTGCTCCAAGTTGAACTCAACGGAGAGACCTCTCGCGGCGGGTTTGGTCCACGTTCCTGGTGCGGTCAAACAACCCCCTTGGTTAGGGTCAGGCAGGCAGTCGGGGGTAACTGAAGCTGCCTCTTCCTTCAGGCTTTTAACCTGAAGTATAGGTACTTATTTAATTTGTAATTCATAAATCAAACAGAGCCCTAAAATCTCTAGCAAGCACAAACATTTCCATTAACCAACCCAGTTATATGGCAAACTGCTAAAGAAGTGTTCTTTCCCTTTTGTCTTTGTGAATTGATCACAAAATGGTTTCATACATGTTGCGCAAGTCCGGTGATGGGATAATCTGTTTAGATTCCTTAAGCTAATGTATGTCAGGCCTAGGGTTTCTTCATTTAAGAACCTTAGGGGCGAACCCTAATTTCTCATCTTTATGAATTTATTGTCCTTGCGGTAAGGTGAGTAGTCCAGTGTTTAGGGTATGAATGTTTCTATGTTTAGATTGGTCCAGTTATCTTTTGGAAAGATTGGTTTGGTTAGCTTTTGGAAGGTAATCTTACTCGTCTTGTCATGGTTTTACTATCTTTGTGACAATTAACTTTCCCAATCAATACAGTTTAATTTGGCATATAGCATAATGCCATGATGCTACAAAGAGCGACGATACTCCTTGGGACAAAAGGCCTAACTGAGGAACTTGTGTATACACACTTTATTAGTTCCAAGTCCTCAAATAGCAGGGGAAAAGTGTTAATAGAGTGTCATCCAGCAATTCCCCACTACATTTTCTTTCCAAATGAGTTCGTATATCTAATTTTTATACTTGTTAATTCCTAACATCTAACTTCCATTTTTTAAAGATGAACTCATGCCAAATAACAACAGTTGCTAAGATGTGCAATTAGCAAAGATAACTCCCTAGTAATTTGAGCATCGAAAGAAGCCTTTCATGAATTTAGCCATTTTACCATGATTCGTTGCGAAAGGAACAAGACTAATGGTGCAAGATATAATTTCTACACTTTAGGAATATATTACTATAGTAAATGGTTAATCTTGCCTATAATTTTATAATGCTTGATGCAATTTGAAGAAAGCTAATTTGTATACATTGTCATTCATAAGCTAACTCCTTCGTTAAAAGTAACTTGATCAAATATATATATTTCCTTAACAATTTTTCTTTGCATGATTGACTAAAACCCGAATTAACATCAAGAAGAAAACCTGGCTTTGAGGTGAGATATCCACATGGATACCGGGAGATGACCCTCCCGCGGCTACGCCTTGGACTTTCTTAGGAGGCATCGCAATTGTAGTCCGTTGAATGTGGAAGCAGCTTTACACTTCTTTCAGAAAACACTTAGCACTCTCTTCCCTTTTTCAAGTGGGGGAAGAAGAACAAAACTTCAAAGTATTTTTTGAGTTTGAAGGAAAGGCTAAGGACAATTTCTCTTGGGAGAAAGGGCCTTACAGAATTTTAAGGGAGGAGCTCCAAGGGAGGAAAAGTAGCCTTAAAGGTTATTAAAAAAAAAGGGGGCCTAACGAGGCCTTAGTAGAAGATATAAGGGGGTAGTTCGAGGGTTATAATGAGCAAGGGCCCTAAGGGGAAATAAAGATTGGGAAGATAAGACCTTTAAGGTCAAAAACCCTTTTATGGGGGAAAATCTCCAATCCAACACGGAGGGGGGAAAATAAGACCTTTTAAGGTCTGAGTTGTTTTGGGGGGAAAGGGAATTTAAAACCATGGGAAGGGGCAAAGGGGATTTTTAAAACCGGGGAGGGAAATGAGAGAAAAAGGCAAGGCAAAGGCTTTGTTTCCCGGGGGTAAGAATCCCTTTGTTAAGAACGCAATGGGGGGAAAAGAAAGGGTTTCAAAAGGTACAAGAAGGGGGGTGAAAGGGGGCTTATCTAGCCCCCTTAGAAGCTTCCCCTCAGAACGTGGCAAGAGGGGAAATTTTCAACACCGAATTGGTGGCGTTTGATGGTTGGGGCGGCCCGACAGCAAAGGTGACGCCATCTTGGCCTTCCACAGATAATAGCACCTCGTCTCCACTCCCAGAAGTAGCAGCCCGTCTGCCTTCGATCTCTCTCTCTCTCCTCACGATGCTACAGAGTGGCGGCAGCAGTCCCTTCACTCATGATGCCCAATGTCCCATGGTAGTGCCTCCTTTTGGCCCTCCCTTGCACAGTGTCCCGACTTCAACATGGCGAAGGCTGTCCATCTCTCTCTCCCTCCCTAATCCTTCCCTTCCTCCCACAGGGTTTATATGGGAGGGGGGAGAGGTACCTCCCCTCCCCCACGCGGCTCGTGCATGGGCTTATCCCACCCTACGACCCCCAGCAAGGATGGTTAGTCATCCTTGCTATTCCCCTCCCTTCGAGCATGACAGCCGCTGGGGGAAAAAAAAAAGGGGAAGTAATAAAAAAAATTTCCTTTAATCTAAAGGTTATCCTTTTGGATTTCTAGGAGGAGGTTCCCACGTAAATTCTTTTAACTCGTTTATGCAAGCGGAGATCAAGATACGTAGTATGTAATTCGAAAATCACACCATCGGGGTATTTTTGGATGTTGGAATTCCCTTGCATGACTATCACGTGGGTTTAGAAATATTCTCATAATGGAAATATTACATTCTCTCCCCCTTGGAGGAATCGAGATGTCCTCATCTCGAAGTAAACTGGGGATATTGATGGTTGAGAGAGCTTACATCTATCCAAGTGGCATCCTCTTCGGGACAATCTTTCCACTGGACGAGGCATTCTTTCAAGGTTCTAGATCTTAACTGTCTCTCCCTAACATCTAAAATCTTATCCGGTCTTAGTTCAAGGACTCCTTGACTAGGCATTACAATTTGTTGGTCATCAAGTACATGATTAGGGTTGGGTACATATTTTTTTAAGAGAGTGATATGGAATACATTGTGAACTTTCAGGTTCTCAGGGAGTTGCAATTTATAAGCATTGGGTCCTAGGCATTTGAGGATTTTATACGGCCCACAATACCTTGGACTTAGCTTCCTGCATTTTCCTAGAGATAGAGAACTCTTTTTAGGGCGTACACGAATGAAGACCATGTCTCCTTCTCCGAAGACCCTCTCTTGACGTTTCAAATCCACATATGCCTTTTGTCTATCCTTGGCTGCTTGTATGTCTTGTCTTATTGACCTTATTTGGTCATCCATGTCCTCCAACATTTGTCTTGAAGCTTCAACTCTTAGGGTTGGATCAGAAACGTTTAGGGGACTTCGAGAATCATGACCATACAATGCCTGGAAAGGGGTCATTTGAATGCTCTGTTGGTAAGAAGCATTGTAGGCAAATTCAACTAATGGCAAGTATTGAATCCACCACTTCGGCTCTCGACAGCAGTATGCCCTAAGCATATCCTCAATGATTTGATTCACTCGCTCTGTTTGTCCATCCGTTTGGGGATGGTAGGCGGTGCTAAAACAGAGTTGAGTCCCAATAGCTTCAAAGATAGCTCTCCAGAAGTGTGATGTGAAGAGAGAATCTCGATCGCTAATGATTCTTCTAGGTAACCCATGTAGCTTGAATATCTCCTTGATAAACAATCTTGCAATGTCGAAGGCTCTATAGTTTGTCTTTACTGGAATCAGGTGTGCAACCTTGGTAAGCATGTCAACCACAACCATAATGGAATTGTATTCTCCTTGGACTTGGGGTAAGCCCACAACAAAATCCATACTGATGAATTCCCATTTCATTTGGGGAATGTCAAGTGGTCGCAGTTTTCCTGGCATCATGACATGTTCAGCCTTGATACGTTGGCAAGACAAACATTCAGTGACATATTTGAGAACGTCACCTTTGAGCCTCTCCCAATGGTAGCTCTTCCTAACTGCATTAAGAGTTTTTGCATAGCCAGGATGTCCTGCGAAAGGGGAATCATGAGCTTCCCATAATATCTTCTGCTTAAGTGACTGGCTTGTTGGTATACACAGCCTTGTTCTGTAGTAGACAAGTCCATTATCAATGGAAAATTCCTGATACTTGGCTTGTAACTTCAGATTCTGCTCCTTGGTAGATATTTCTTTTATCATTGTTTGGTACGCCAAATCATGGCATGCTTCCTCTCTAGCTAGTTCAAGTATAGGATTGTTTGGCATCGATACCTTTGTAGCCAGAGATCTGGCCATTGAGGGATTTTGCAAGATTAGGGAATTTAGGAATGCCTTGCGACTGAGTGCATCGGCAACTACATTCTCTTTCCCTGGTCGGTACTTGATTTCAAAATCATATTCCTCCAATACTTCAATCCACTGACGTTGCCTCATGTTGAGCTCGTTCTGGGTAAAAATCCATTTGAGACTCTTATGATCAGTTACAAGAGTAAACTTGTTACCCAACAGGTAGTGTCTCCAAAGCTTTAGAGCATGGATGACAGCTAATAATTCCAGATCATGCGTGGCATAATTCTTTTCATGACTCTTCAATTTCCTTGAAGAGTATGCTACTGGATGACCTTCCTGCATAAGTACACACCCCAAGGCAAGAATGCTGGCATCAGTTACTACCTCGAACTCCTTATTGAGGTCAAGAAGTTTTAGAATAGGTGCTGATACCAAACTTTGCTTCAATTTGTCGAAGCTATTTTGTTCGGGAGTTGACCATGTAATAGATGTCTGCTTCTTTCGTAAGTCTGTAAGAGGTGCTTCAATCAAAGCATAGTTTTTTATAAAGACCCTATACCATCTTGTCAAGCCAAGAAAGCTACGTATTTCTTTGATGGATACTGGTATTGGCCATTCAAGCACATCCTTGACTTTGGCTGGGTCTACTGATATTCCCTATGATGATACTATGAATCCCAGATATTCAATTTGACGCTTGAAGAATACACACTTCTTCATTTCTGCATACAGCTTATGAGACCTCATTGTCTCAAGGACAATCCGTAGTTGAGGTTCATGATCTTCTTCCTGTTTAGAATAGACTAAAGTGTCATCAAAGAAGACAAGTACGAAATCATCAAGATATGGTCTAAAAATATCCTGCATTAATCTATTGAAGGTGGCAGGTGCATTTGTAAGCCCAAATGACATAACCAAGAACTCAAAGTGCCCATATCTTGTATTGAAGGCCGTTTTTGGAATATCTTCTTCCTTGATCCTTATTTGATAGTAACCTGATCTGAGATCAATCTTGGAGAAGATCTTTGCACCTTGAAGGCAATCAAGAAGCTTATCTATTCTAGGAATAGGATACTTGTTCTTAACTGTTGATTGATTCAACCCACGGTAATCAATACATAGTCGAAGTGTCCCATCTTTCTTTTTCTGGAATAGTACTGGAGCTACCCATGGTGAGTTGCTAGGCCGGATGTAACCCTGATCTAACAGTTGCTTGAGTTGTTCCTTCAACTCAATAGCTTCCGGTATGGGCATTCTATAAGGTCTCTTTGCAATTGGCGCAGCTCCAGGCACTAGCCTAATTTCATGATCAATTTCTCTTGGAGGCGGAAGTTCAATCAATTCCTCAGGGAATACGTCAGCGTATTCCTTTAGCCAAGAAGGTCCTTCATGAGACTCTTACTTTTGATCTAACTTGTTGAGTTTGATCAGGTAAACGGGTAATCCTTTTCTGACTCCTTTTATGATCCGCGATACTTTGGCTAATTGGATTCTTGGCACTCCTGCCTCACCTTGAGTCGTGACAACCTCCTTTTCAGAGTTTCGAAAGGAAACTTGACCCTTTCCACAGTGGATGTGGGCGTCATTAGGCTTAAGCCAATCCATCCCGAGTAGACACTCATGGATACCTAAATTCATGACTCTGACTTTGACTGAGGTTTTCTTTCCTCCCAGAAAGAATTCTTCCTTAGTAGTTTGCCTGGTACAAGTTACCTCACGACCGTTTGCCAATTCCACAAGCAGGGTAGGTGCTTCTACTGTGGCTATTCCTAATCTTTTTGCACATGCTGGTGAGATAAAAGAATGTGTATTGCCACAATCAATCTTGATAGTCCGATGGTGTTTGAATCACCTAGAACTGGCGATTCGTCCCCTTCTTGTGTAAAGCAGCATGGACTGTCGCTCTTTCGAATTCTGCTTCGGTAGTCGGATCTTCCTCTTCTTCTGCTTCGCATCTTTGCCTATTGGTAATGCAGGCAGTTCTTCCTCTTCCACGGGTGGCGGCTCCTTGACCGTGGCCTGCACCTTGACGATGTCCCTCGCTGAGCTTGGGACATTGCCTTTTGAAGTGACCGAGTTCGTTGCAGTGGAAACATCGGAGGTTTCGGCCATTACTTTGAGTAGGAACAAAGTTGTTGACGTTATTTGTCCTTGCTTTCTTCCTTTGTCCCTGATTGTGACCTTGAACTCTCTTCACTTGTGGTCTGAATGCTCCTCTGTTCGGGTCGCTATAGGACCAAGTTTTGTTACCCCTTGGTCTAGCTTGCACTTCCTGAATTATAGGCGCCGCTCGAATGAGTGCATCGTGAAGATCTGACGGACGCATAGATTTGAGACGGGTATTTACGGGTGGATTTAAGCCCACACAAAATTTGGACACCTGCTGCGTCATGTCCATCTGTGGCGCATACTTTAAGAGTGAGACAAATTTAGAGTAGTATGCGTCAAGGGAGAGTCCTAGTTGTTTTAGCTCGTAGAACTCATTCATTTTCTGTGTACGATATGCAGGTGGCAAATATCTCCCCTGCACAGCTTTCTTTAACTTCTCCCAGGTAACGGACCCCTCTGAAGTCCCTTGATCCCTGCACCATTGTTTCCACCATAGTCTAGCTTCGCCGGTGAGTTTTAATTTGGCGAGCATGGCCTGATTGGTAGGTGCAGTACTAGCTGCTTCAAAGTAGTCCTCCATAGATTCAATCCAAATTTCAACATCAGACTGGACGAATCTGCCTCTCCCATCAAACTCGGGTGGCTTTATCTGCTTGAGGAGGAACTTCTTCTCCTGGATCACGGCAGTACTTGATGTAGGGGGCGAATTTGGAACCTGAACCTGGGGTTGTGCCTGGATAAAAGTTTTTATTAACGTTATTATATGATAATTGACGTTAGCTTATCTTTAGTTCAGCTATCTCGTAAATCATGAAGCTACTTTTTAACCACTCTGATGCACAGCCAGATATTGATAAAAGAAGTCCTTATTTATATTTACATGGGCGTGTCCTTATACAATGTCTCGTGTGATGATAATTCAATCATTGCATTCAGTTTGAGGAGAACAACGTTGTATTGCATTTGTCTACAGGAACTGTGTAATAGTAGGGTTTTGGGTCATGGATCTTTAGGAATCGATAATTCATTGGAAGTTCAAGATATCCTTTTCATTGGAATCCATACTTCTCATGGCGGCCCAACACCTTAATCCTGCCGGCTGGGATTACACGGGTTACTTCCTCATATACATATGAGTTCATTTCAACCCTCCGACCTTGAATATGTAAAGTTGAATTTACGTGAGCTTCCACAAAAATGAACAGCTTCACGACTTTCAAGTCTTCCAACCACTTGATCCTCTTTAGGTTGGTCTGTAGATAAGCGAACCGGTGGGCAGCTATGTAGTAGATTCCTGAAGACCCTGTCCATCTTTGTTCTATATATAAAGGTGATGGATTATAAATCTGCTCCAGGATGTTCATCATACCAACTCTTTGTCTATAATGCGGAGAATGCATTGCAGTTGTAAACATGACCCGGAACACCAAAAACTTGTTCCACGCTTCATAGTTCTGCAAGACAGTATTGAAGATGAGAAAATGTTTGGACAGCAACAATTTCTTTACTTCATTTTATTGAGATCTCATAAAAACAATTCCGTTGTTGGTCGGCTCTGATACCAACTGTAACGTGTCCCCTAGTATCATCTCGGACACGTCTTAGCAGTCCATCGGGAAGGATGTCTAGAAAGCTCCACCCGACACTCCCACGGAATGTTACAGGTTTTGCGAACTAGTTCTTCCCGCGTCTACCACGTAGCGGAAGTATCCTGGCCGTTCCCACTTAGGATCGACCGGAATTAGGGTTTTCCTAATGGGTCACTAGCTAACAGCAACTAGCGTCAGTCCCGAGTGAACTACTTTACGCAGAAACGCCAGGTCCGAAGCGGATTCACGCTGCACTTGGTTCAAGGAGAATGGGAAACGAGAGGGATGCAAAGCTCAACCTCTCTGCCATAAGGCATAGTCCCATTCCGTTCCCCTAAAACAGCGTAAATCGAGTAATACGTAATTCTAGGTCATCGTTCTCGTTATTCTTTTTTTTATGATGATGATCATTCCGCTGTTCCTCGAGATTTTTGAGAAAAGTTCCCGGCTAACCGGGACCACCCAACCGTAGGACGGACCCATGGCCCATCATCCGCACTTTCCTCGGTTTGTTTTAGTTATGTAATTATCTAACACATTAATTTGACATATAACAATCAGCTTCTTTAATTAATCTTGTTTGAGCACTGGTTCCTTCACGTAATCTTATCACGTGACATATAAAAACAATATCAAGCAAGCTCTTTTAACATCTCATCATTTTATTTTTGAATTACAAGAAGTTCCGCCCGTAGGCTTATCCATAATCTACCCGAAGGCTAACAAGTAATCTCCAGGGATCACTATTCCAAGCTTCCGCCCGTCAACTAGTATGCGGGCCTTGGGATCCAGTCCCGAGTCGCGTTAGCCTCCTGTGCAGGACCCGGAAGGCGAGGAATTTACGGCCAGAGCCCCCCCTGGCACCCAAGCGTCCTCCTGCTCCAAGTAGAACTCAACGGAGAGACCTCTCGCGGCGGGTTCGGTCCACGTTCCCGGCGCGATCAAACAACCCCCTTGGTTAGGGTCAGGCAGGCAGTCGGGGGTAACTGAAGCTGCCTCTTCCTTCAGGCTTTTAACCTGAAGTATAGGTACTTATTTAATTTGTAATTCATAAATCAAACAGAGCCCTAAAATCTCTAGCAAGCACAAACATTTCCATTAACCAACCCAGTTGGATGGCAAACTGCTAAAGAAGTGTTCGTTCCCTTTTGTCTTTGTGAATTGATCACAAAATGGTTTCATACATGTTGCGCAAGTCCGGTGATGGGATAATCTGTTTAGATTCCTTCAGCTGACATATGTCAAGCCTAGGGTTTCTTCACTTAAGAACCTTAGGGGCAAACCCTAATTTCTCATCTTTATGAATTTATTGTCCTTGCGGTAAGGTGAGTAGTCCAGTGTTTAGGGTATGAATGTTTCTATGTTTAGATTGGTCCAGTTATCTTTTGGAAAGATTGGTTTGGTTAGCTTTTGGAAGGTAATCTTACTCGTCTTGTCACGGTTTTACTATCTTTGTGACAATTAACTTTCCCAATCAATATAGTTTAATTTGGCATATAGCATAATGCCATGATCCTACAAAGAGCGACGATACTCCTTGGGACAAAAGGCCTAACTGAGGAACTTGTGTATACACACTTTATTAGTTCCAAGTCCTCAAATAGCAGGGGAAACGTGTTAATAGAGTGTCATCCAGCAATTCCCCACTACATTTTCTTTCCAAATGAGTTCGTATATCTAATTTTTATACTTGTTAATTCCTAACATCTAACTTCCGTTTTTTAAAGATGAACTCATGCCAAATAACAACAGTTGCTAAGATGTGCAATTAGCAAAGATAACTCCCTAGTAATTTGAGCATCGAAAGAAGCCTTTCATGAATTTAGCCATTTTACCATGATTCGTTGCGAAAGGAACAAGACTAATGGTGCAAGATATAATTTCTACACTTTAGGAATATATTACTATAGTAAATGGTTAATCTTGCCTATAATTTTATAATGCTTGATGCAATTTGAAGAAAGCTAATTTGTATACATTGTCATTCATAAGCTAACTCCTTCGTTAAAAGTAACTTGATCAAATATATATATTTCCTTAACAATTTTTCTTTGCATGATTGACTAAAACCCGAATTAACATCAAGAAGAAAACCTGGCTTTGAGGTGAGATATCCACATGGATACCGGGAGATGACCCTCCCGCGGCTACGCCTTGGACTTTCTTAGGAGGCATCGCAATTGTAATCCATTGAATGTGGAAGCAGCTTTACACTTCTTTCGGAAAACACTTAGCACTCTCTTCCCTTTTTCAAGTGGGGGAAGAAGAACAAAATTTCAAAGTATTTTGCGAGTTTGAAGGAAAGGCTAAGGACAATTTCTCTTGGGAGAAAGGGCCTTACAGAATTTTAAGGGACGAACTCCAAGGGAGGGAAAGTAGCCTTAAAGGTTATTTTAAAAAAAAGGGGCCTAACGAGGCCTTAGGAGAAGATATAAGGGGGTAGTTCGAGGGTTATAATGAGCAAGGGCCCTAAGGGGAAATAAAGATTGGGAAGATAAGACCTTTAAGGTCAAAAACCCTTTTATGGGGGAGAATCTCCAATCCAACACGGAGGGGGGAAAAATAAGACCTTTTAAGGTCTGAGTTGTTTTGGGGGGAAAGGGAATTTAAAACCATGGGAAGGGGCAAAGGGGATTTTTAAAACCGGGGAGGGAAAAGGGGGAAAAAGGTAAGGGAAAGGCTTTGTTTCCCGGGGGTAAGAATCCCTTTGTTAAGAACGCAAGGGGGGGAAAAGAAAGGGTTTCAAAAGGTACAAGAAGGGGGGTGAAAGGGGGCTTATCTAGCCCCCTTAGAAGCTTCCCCTCAGAACGTGGCAAGAGGGGAAATTTTCAACGCCGAATTGGTGGCGTTTGACGGTTGGGGTGGCCCGACAGCAAAGGTGAAGCCATCTTGGCCTTCGGCAGACAATAGCACCTCGTCTCCACTCCCAGAAGTAGCAGCTAGTCTGCCTTCGATCTCTCTCTCTCTCCTCATGATGCTACAGAGTGGCGGTAGCAGTCCCTTCACTCACGATGCCCAATGTCCCATGGTAGTGCCTCCTTTTGGCCCTCCCTTGCACAGCGTCCCGACTTCAACAGGGCGAAGGCTGTCCGTCTCTCTCTCCCTCCCTAATCCTTCCCTTCCTCCCACAGGGTTTATATGGGAGGGGGGAGAGGTACCTCCCCTCCCCCACGCGACTCGTGCATGGGCTTATCCCACCCTACGACCCCCAGCAAGGATGCTTAGTCATCCTTGCTATTCCCCTCCCTTCCAGCATGACAGCCGCTGGGGGGAAAAAAAAAAGGGGAAGTAATAAAAAAAATTTCCTTTAATCTAAAGGTTATCCTTTTGGCTTTCTAGGAGGAGGTTCCCACGTAAATTCTTTTAACTCATTTATGCAAGCGGAGATCAAGATACGTAGTATGTAATTCTAAAATCACACCATCGGCGTATTTTTGGATGTTGGAATTCCCTTGCATGACTATCACGTGGGTTTAGAAATATTCTCATAATGGAAATATTACAATCACGGGACTCAAGCATTGTGTTTCCAAGTGGTAATATATGATATTTTAACAACATGAAAAAAAACCAAGCATCCTTGAAGAGCATAAAAAGTGTTTTTTATAAAGGAGTTACTATCAACATAGCTTAGAATGTACTTGAACACCACCTCTTTGTTTATCCCCCTTCATCTCTCATTTTTTATTTCTCTCCGTCTCTCTCTTCCTTTCCCTTCCTTCTTCTCTCTATTTCTATTTCTCTTTCCTTCCCCACTCTTACTCAATGCATCTCATTTCCATCAAATCAAAGATAGAAAACAAAAAACTTGAAAAACAAGAATATTGAAAGACCCCCTCTCCCTACCTCTCTTTGTCTTTCTCTTTCCCCTCCCCCTTCATTTTTTATATTTCCATTCTCTCTAATTCTCTCATGGTTTTTCTATTTCTCTTTTCCTCTTGCATGCTCTCTAATTTTTTCTCTCTATCTCTCTTTTTGTCCCTCTCTCTCTCTCTCTCTCTCTCTCTCTCTCTCTCTCTCTCTCATTTTCACTCTCCTTTCTCTCTTTACTTCATCCTTTTTTTCTACCTCCTCCTTCTCTCTCCCATTCTTTTTCTCTTCCACCTCTCTCTCTTTCTCGCTCTCTTTCACTGTTTCCTTTCACTTCATTTCTCCCCCCCTATTCCTTATTGTTTCTCTCACTCATTCTCCTCTCTCTCTCTTCCTTCATATATCATTTCTCTCTTCATCTTTCTCTTCGTAACCTTTCCCCCTATTCTCTCTTTCTTTCTCTCTTCCTCTCCCTTCCTTCTTTTTTCTCTCTTTTAATGTATTTCATTACAAAGAAAAATAGAAAAAGAAAAGAACAAAACACAAAAACAAAGTAAGAAGAGACAATGTACCTACAGAATTCTTTCATGCCTCCTCTTGGTAGCTTTCCTTCTTTCTCCCTTGCACACTTCTCCCTCTTCTTCCTCGTGTACAACGGCGATGGCGATGAGAGTACTGATGAGCTCTTCTTTTCTATCTCTCCCTCTTTCTCTTTTTCTGTAACATGTCCACTAGTATCATCCAAGACAAGTCTTAATAGTCCATCGGAAAGAATGTCTAGAAAGCTCCGCTCGGCACTCCCATGGAATGTTATGGGATTTGAGATCTAGGTCTTTCCGCGTCTGCCATGTAGCGGAAGTATCCTGGCCGTTCCCACTTAGGATTGACCGGAATTAGGGTTTCCTTGATTGGTCATTACCTAATAGCAACTAGCATCGGACCCAAGCGAACTACTTTATGCAGAAATGCCAGGTCCGAAGCAGATTCACACTGCACTTGGTTCAAGGAGAATGGGAAATGAGAGGGATGAAAAGCTCAACCTCTCTACCATAAGGCATAGTCCTATTCCGTTCCCCTAAAACAGTGTAAATCGGTTAAGACATCACTCTAGGTCAACGCTTTTGTTGTTCGTGTCCTTAGACGATCATCCCGCTATTCTTTGAGAAAAGTTCCCGGCTAACCGGGACCACCCAACCGTAGGACGGACCCATGGCCCATCCTCCGCACTTTCCTCGATTTGTTTTAAATATGTAATTATCTAACACATTAATTTGACATGTAATAATAAGCTTCTTGAATTAATCCGTTAAGCACTGGTTCCTTTACGTAATCTTATCACGTGACATAGAAAAACAATATCAAACAAGTTCTTTATTAACATATCATCATTTTTATCTTTGAAATACAAGGAGTTTCCGCCCATAGGCTTGTCCATAATCTGCCCGAAGGCTATCCAGTAATCCACAGGGATTACTATTCCAAGCTTCCGCCCATAAACTAGTATGCGCGCCTCGAGATCCAATCCCAAGGCACGTTAGCCTCTTGTGCAGGACCCGGAAGGTGAGGGATTTACGGCCAGAGTCCCCCTATGCCACCCAAGCGTCCTCCTACTCCAAGTAGAGCTCAACGGAGAGACCTCTCGTGGCGAGTTCAGTCCATGTTCCCGGCGCGGTCAACAACCCCCTTGGTTAGGGTCAGGCAGGCAGTCAGGGGTAATTGAAACTACCTCTCCCTTCAGGCCTTTAACCTGAAGCGTAGATATTCATTTTATTTGTAATTCATAAATCAAACAGTGCTCTAAATTCTCTAGCAAGCACAAACACTTTCATTAACCGATCTTGTTGTTGGCAAACTACTAATAAGGAATGATTCTTTCCTTTCGAATGCATTAGCACTCATTCCAACGTGTCTTACAACTTGGCAAGATCCCTTATATTCTGGGTTAGGGCATACCTTATTAACCCAACTTGGTCAACCCTAAAGCTCATTGGATACTTTAGATTCCGGTTTTTAACTTTCCTTATTTAGAAGGATATCAAAAAAATACATCCTTTTGCAAGATAACTTGCGTAAGGATCCGCCATCCTTGTTGAGGGTATTTAACCTTTCTTCTTGTGAATCAATCACAAGACTATATGACTTGGTACTTGATGCGCAAGTCTTGCATCGTAATATACGATGAAATAATCAGTTTTCGTTTCTTTAAGCTGACGTTTGTCGGACGTAAGGTCTCTTTTTAAGAACCTCAGGGACAAACCCTAGTTCTTTTACATTTTACAAATTTATTGACCCTACAATCAGGGAAGATAGTCAAGTGTTTAAGGTATAAACATTTCTTGGCCTTTAAATCATTCCCAAGGCATATTTCGCAGCATAGGTATTTCTAAGTTTACATTAATTTGGTTATCTTTTAGGAGGTAATATTGAGATAACCTTGACACGATTTGTTATCCTTGTGACAATTGATTTTTCAATCCTAAACTTTAATGCTTTGAGGTTAGGTAAATTCAATTAATCCTCCTTTTTCCTTGCAAACAAAACTCATTCCAAATAACAATCTTTTCCTTGCTAAGATATGCAGTTAGCAATGATAACTTCCTAGAGTTCAAGCAATGTACGAATCCTTTCATGAATTTCATCTTCTATGATGATTCGTTGCAAAAAAAAAAGGAAAAAAGAATAGGGGTTAATGGTGCAAGATGCAGTTTTTTTCCCTTCAAGATTTAACCGAAATATACTATTATAGTAAGTAGATAATCTTGCCCGTAATTCGTTTTAATGCATGATGCTATTCGAAGGAAACTATGTTCTATACTATATCATTTGTTCAATTAAACTAAACTCCTTCATCGTAAATAACTCGGAAAAATATATATTATCCCTAACAATTCATCTTTGCATGATTGACTTAAAACTGATATAAAACCAAGAAGAAAAAAACCTGGTTTTGGGGTGAGATATCCACATGGATACCGGGAGATGACCCTTCCGTAGCTACTCCTTGGACTTTCTTAGGCGGCATCGCAATTCGAACGTGAAGGTAGCTTTTACTCTTTCTTCCGGAATTCCACCGTCTCTCTTTCGAGTCAAGGAGCCGTTTAAATGGTTGATCACGAGAAGGAATAATAAGACCTTTAGGTTCTTAGCTTCTTCGGAGAGGAAAAGGTTTATAAAGCGGAAAAAGGCCCTATAGGGTATATACACAGCAAAAAAAGTTGTGCGTGAGTGTGGCTTCGCAACATAGGCACCTTGAGAGATTTTTGGGCATGGGAGTGAAAGGACTTAGGGGTTTTCAAACCTAGGGGGAAAATTTGAAGGGTAACACAAGGAATTATAGCACAGAGAGAAGGTGTGAAGAAAAAAGCGTACACGGGGGTAAGGGATTAGGGGGTGTGTTAAAAGGAGTATGGGGGGTGGAAGGGAAAAAAGGATTATGAGGGGGGTGAAGGGTAAAAGGAATATGAGTATAGGAGTGGGGGGGTTGAGGGTTTTAAAAACCCGGAGAAAAATGAAGGAGTAGAAGGGTTATGGGTATAGGAAGGGGGGCTTAGAGGAGCCCTCCTTAGAAGCTTCAAGAAGCTTCTTGAAGCTTCTATGGGGGGGTTAGGAGCCACGTGGGGGGGGATAATCTTGGCAGCGACGACTGGGGGGAAATAGACTGTAGGCGGCGGTGATGGCATTCGTGGGGAGAGGGGATAGAGGCGGCAGGCGGCTGGTGGCGGCAGCATCAGGTGGCGTCCTCCTCGTGATGGTCCTCCCTTCTACAGCTTGGTGACAACACCAGCCTGGCCATATCTTTGTCCTCAACTCCCTACCCTTCAGCTCGGCCCTCTCTCCATTTTATAGGGAGGGGAGAGAATCCTCCCCTCCTCGACATGTCACAATGAATGAAGAAGGAGCTGAGCAAGCTCCAGCGAGGAGCTTGCTGGCTCCTCTATCCCCCCTCGACGCTCCAGCTCAACGCGCCACCGCGAAGGTGGAAATTGTTATATATATATATATATATATATATATATATATATATATATATATATATATATATATATATATATATATATATATATATAAAATTTATTATGTTCTCCCCCCCTTAGAAGAATCGAGATGTCCTCATCTCGAGATAAACTGGGGATATTGATGGTTGAGAGTGCCTTCATCTACCCAGGTGGCATCCTCTTCGGATAATCTTTCCATTGGACGAGGCATTCTCTCAAGGTTCTGGATCTTAACTGTCTCTCCCTAACATCTAAGATCCCATCCGGCCTTAGTTCAAGGACTCCTTGACTAGGCATTACAATTTGTTGCTCATCAAGTACATGGTTAGGGTTGGGTACATATTTTTTCAATAGGCTGATATGGAATACATTATGAACCTTTAGGTTCTCAAGGAGTTGCAATCTATAAGCATTTGGTCCCAGGCATTTGAGGATTTTGTATGGCCCACAATACCTTGGACTTAGCTTCTTGCAAACTCCTAGGGATAGAGAACTCTTTTTAGGGCGTACGCGAATGAAGACCATGTCTCCTTCTTCGAAGACTCTTTCATGACACTTCAAATCCGTGTATGCCTTCTGTCTATCCTTGGCCACTTGTATGTCTTGTCTTATTGACTTTATTTGATCATCCATGTCTTCCAACATCTGTCTTGACGCTTCAACCCTTAAGGTTGGATCAGAAAAGTTTAGGGGACTTCGACAATCATGACCATACAATGCTTGGAAAGGAGTCATCCGAATGCTCTGCTAGTAAGAAGCATTGTAGGCAAATTCAATCAATGGCAAGTATTGAATCCACCTCTTCGGCTCTTGACAGCAGTATGCCCTAAGCATATCCTTGATGACTTGATTTACATGCTCTGTTTGGCCATCCGTTTGGGGATGATAGGCAGTGCTAAAACAGAGTTAAGTCCCAATAGCTTCAAAGATAGCTCTCCAGAAGTGTGATGTGAAGAGAGAATCTCGATCACTAATAATTCTTCTGGGTAAACCATGTAGCTTGAATATCTCCTTAATAAACAATCTTGCAATGTCGGAGGCTTTATAGTTTGTCTTTATTAGAATCAGGTGTGCAACCTTGGTAAGCATGTCAACCACAACCATGATGGAGTTGTATCCTCCCTGGACTTGGGGTAAGCCTACCACAAAATCCATATTGATGAATTCCCATTTCATTTGGGGAATGTCAAGCGGTTGCAGTTTCCCTGGCATCATGACATGTTCGGCTTTGATACGTTGGCAAGACAAACACTCAGTGACATATTTGAGAATGTCACCTTTGAGCCTCTCCCAATGGTAGCTCTTCCTAACTGCGTTAAGAGTCTTAGCATAGCTAGGATGTCCTACAAAAGGGGAATCATGAGCTTCCCACATTATCTTCTGCTTAAGTGATTGGCTTGCTGGTATACACAGCCTTGTTTTGTAGTAGACAAGTCCACTATCAATGGAAAATTCCTGATACTTAGCTTGCAACTTTTGATTCTCCTCCTTGGTAGAGATTTCCTTTAGCATTATTTGGTAGGCCAAATCATGGCATGCTTCCCCTCTAGCTAACTCAAGTATAGGGTTGTTTGGCATAGATACTTTTGTAGCTAGAGATCTGGCCGTTGATGGATTCTACAAGATTAGGGAATTTAGGAATGCCTTGCGACTAAGTGCATCGGCAACTACATTCTCTTTCCCTGGTGAGTACTTGATTTCAAAGTCATATTCCTCCAATACTTCAATCCACCGACGTTGCCTCATGTTGAGCTTGTTCTGGGTAAAGATCCATTTGAGACTCTTATGATCGGTTACTAGAGTAAACTTGTTACCCAACAGGTAGTGTCTCCAAAGCTTTAGAGCATGGATGACAGCTAGTAATTCCAAATCATACGTGGCATAATTCTTTTCATGACTCTTCAATTTCCTTGAAGAGTATGCTACTGGATGACCTTCCTGCATAAGTACACACCCCAAGGCAAGAATGCTAGCATCAATTACTACCTCGAACTCCTTATTGAGGTCAAGAAGTTTTAGAATAGGTGCTAATACCAAACTTTGCTTCAATCTGTTGAAGCTATTTTGTTCGGAAGTTGACCATGTAATGGAAGTCTGCTTCTTTAGTAAGTCTGTCAGAGGTGTTGCAATCAAAGCATAGTTTTTTTTGAAGACCCTATACCATCCTGTCAATCCAAGAAAGCTGCGTATTTCTTTGACAGATACTGGTGTTGGCCATTCAAGCACATCTCTGACCTTGGCTGGGTCTACTGATATTCCTTCTGATGATACTATGAATCCCAGATATTCGATCTGACGCTTGAAGAATGCACGCTTGAAGAATGCACACCTCATTGTCTCAAGGACAATCCGAAGTTGAGGTTCATGATCTTCTTCCTATTTAGAAAAGACTAAAGTGTCATCGAAGAAGACAAGCATGAAATCATCAAGATATGGCCTAAAGATATCATGCATTAATCTATTGAAGGTGGCAGGTGCATTCCTAAGCCCGAATGACATAACCAAGAACTCAAAGTGCCCATATCTTGTATTGAAGGCCATCTTTGGGATATCTTCTTCCTTGATCCTTATCTGATCGTAACCTAACCTGAGATGAATCTTGGAGAAGATCTTTGCACCCTGAAGACGATCAAGAAGCTCATCTATTCTAGGAATAGGATACTTGTTCTTGACTGTTGATTGATTCAACCCTCGATAATCAATACATAGTCGAAGTGTCCCATCTTTCTTTTTCTGGAATAGTAGCGGAGCTCCCCATGGTGAACTGCTAGGCCGGATGTAGCCCTGATCTAATAGTTGCTTGATTTGTTCCTTCAACTCTATTGCTTCTGGTATGGACATTTTATAAGGTCTCTTTGCAATTGGTGCAGCTCCAGGAACTAACCTAATCTCATGATCCACTTCTCTTTGAAGCGAAAGTTTGGTCAACTCTTCAGGGAATACATCCACGTATTCCTTTAGCCAAGAAGGCCCTTCATGAGACTCTTGCTTTTGATCTAACTTGTTGAGTTTGATTAAGTAAACAGGTAATCCTTTTTTGACTTCTTTTATGATCCGAGATACTTTGGCCAATTGGATTCTTGGCACTCTTGCCTCACCTTGAGTTGTGACAAATTCCCTTTCAGAGTTTCGAAAGGAAACTTGACCCTTTCCACAGTGAATGTGGGCATCATTGGGCTTAAGCCAATCCATTCCGAGTAGACACTCATGGATACCTAAATTCATGACTCTGAATTTGACTGAAGTCTTCTTTGCTCCCAGAAAGAATTCCACCTTAGCAGTTTGCCTGGTACAAGTTACCTCACGACCATTTGCCAATTTCACAAGAAAGGTAGGTGCTTCTACTGTGGCTATTCCTAATCTTTTTGCACATGCTGGTGAAATAAAGGAATGTGTACTGCCACAATCAATCAAGGTTTTGAAACCTTTACCTTGATAGTCCGACGAATCATCGAGAATTGGCGATTCGGCCCTTTCTTGTGTAAAGCGGCATGGACTGTCACTCTTTCAAATTCTGCTTCCATGGTCGGATCTTCCTCTTCTTCTTCTTCGCATCTTTTGCCTATTGGCAATGCAGGCGGTTCTTTCTCTTCCTCGGGTAGCGGCTCCTTGACCACCGCCTATTCCTTGAAAAGGCGTTTGGCGATGTCCTCCACCAAGCTTGGGACATTGCCTCTTGAAGTGACCAGGTTCGTTGCAGTGGAAACAACAGAGGTTTCGGCCATTATTTTGAGTAGGAACAAAGTTGTTAACGTTATTCGTCCTTGCTTTCTTTCTTTGTCCCTGATTATGACCTTGAACTATCTTCATTTGAGGTCTAAATGCTCCTTTGTTTGGGTCATTATAAGACCAAGTTTTGTTACTCCTTGGTCTGGCTTGCACCTCCTGAATTATAGGCGCTGCTCGAATGAGTGCATCCTGAAGATCTGATGGACGCATAGATTCGAGACGGGTATTTACTGGTGGATTTAAGCCCGCACGAAATTTGGACACCTGTTGTGTCCTGTCCATTTGTGGCGCATACTTTAAAAGTGAGACGAATTTAGAGTAGTATGCGTCAAGAGTGAGTCCTAGCTGTTTTAGCTCGTAGAACTCATTCATTTTCTGCGTGCAATATGTAGGTGGTAAGTATCTTCCCTGCACGGCTTTCTTCAGCTTCTCCGAGGTAACAGATCCCTCTGCGATCCCTTGATCCCTGCACCATTGCTTCCACCAAAGTCTGGCTTCGCCAGTGAGCTTTAACTTGGCGAGCATAGCCTGATTGGCGGGTGCAGTACCGGCTGCTTCGAAGTAATCCTCCATGGATTCAATCCAAATTTCAGCATCAGCCTGGATGAATCTGCCTCTCCCGTCAAACTCGGGTGGCTTAATTTGCTTGAGGAGGAACTTCTTCTCCTGGATCACAGTAGTACTTGATGTAGGAGGTGAGTTTGGAACCTGTACCTGGGGTTGTGCATGAATAAAGGTTTTCTTAACGTTATTATACAATAATCGACATTAGCTTATCTTTAATTCAGCTATCTCGTAAACAATATAGCTACTTAACTTTTTATCAACTCTTATGCACAGTCAGACATTGATAAAAAGAAGTCTTTATTTGTATTTACATGGACATAGCCCTTTCGAATACAACGTTCCATGTGATGATAAGTCAATTGTTACATTTAGTTTGGGGAGAACAACGTTGTATTACATTTATTTACAGGAACTAAGTAATAGTAGGGTTTTGGGTCATGGATCTTCAGGAATCGATAAGTCATTGGAAGTTCAGGATATCCTTTCCGTTGGAATCCATACTTCTCATGGCGGCCCAACACTTTAATCTTGTCGACGAGGATTACACAGGTTACTTCCTCATATACATATGAGTTCATTTCAACCCTTCGACCTCGAATATGTAAAGTCAAATTTACGTGAGCTTCCACAAAAATGAGCAGCTTCACGACTTTTAAGTCTTCCAACCACTTGATTGTTTTTAAGTTGGTCTGTAGATAAGCAAACCAATGGGTGGCTATATAATAGATTCCTGAAGCACTCGTCCATCTTCGTTCCATGTACAAAAGTGATGGATTATAGATTTGCTCCAGGATGTTCATCATCCCAATTCTTTGTCTATAAAGCGGAGAAGGCATTGCTGTCATAAACATGACTCGAAATACCAAAAACTTATTCCATGCTTCGTAATTCTGCAAGACATGGTTGAAGGTAAGGAAATGTTTAGACAACAACAATTTCTTTACTTCCTTTTATTGAGATCTCATAAAAAGAATTCCGTTGTTGGTTGGCTCTGATACCAACTGTAACGTGTCCACAGTCCATCGGAAAGAATGTCTAGAAAGCTCTGCCCGGCACTCCCATGGAATGTTACGAGATTTGCGATCTAGGTCTTTTCACGTCTGCCACGTAGCGGAAGTTTCCTAGCCATTCCCACTTAGGATCGACCGGAATTAGGGATTCCTTGATTGGTCATTACCTAATAGCAACTAGCGTCGGACCCAAGCGAACTACTTTACGCAGAAATGCCAGGTCTGAAGCAGATTCACACTGCACTTGGTTCAAAGAGAATGGGAAACGAGAGGGATGCAAAGCTCAACCTCTCTGCCATAAGGCATAGCCCCATTCCGTCCCCCTAAAACAACGTAAATTGGTTAAGACATCACTCTAGGTCAACGCTTTTGTTGTTCGTGTCCTTAGACGATCATCCCGCTGTTCTTTGAGAAAAGTTCCCAGCTAACTGAGACCACCCAACCGTAGGACGGACCCATGGCCCATCCTCCGCACTTTCCTCGGTTTGTTTTAGTTATGTAATTATCAAACACATTAATTTGACACGTAACAATCAACTTCTTTAATTAATCCGTTAAGCACTGGTTCCTTTACGTAATCTTATCACGTGACATAAAAAAACAATATCAAACAAGTTCTTTATTAACATATCATCATTTTTATCGTTGAAGTACAAGGAGTTTTCGCCCGTAGGCTTGTCCATAATCTGCCCGAAGGCTATCCAATAATCCACAGGGATCACTTTTCCAAGCTCCCACCCGTAAACTAGTATGCGGGCCTCGAGATCCAATCCTGAGTCACGTTAGCCTCTTGTGTAGGACCCGGAAGGCGAGGGTGGTGCGCAGATCGGACGCAGGTAGCTCACGTAGTGAATTCCCAAAGGTCCCCAAGAACAAAGCACTCTACTTTTTAGCACAAAAACCAATGTGAAAGCAAGCACGACATGAGACAAGAGACAAATTGGGTTGAATCTCCCCCATGCCTTGTGTGAGCGCTTCACAAAGCATGTATTTAATATATATTTCCAATCTTTTTGCTCAAAAATAGCCCAATTACAAAAATATGACAAGCTTTTAGCTTTTGAGTTTGCTTTCTACCAAAAATAGGAAAATAAAGCTAATGGACGGTGCCCAAAGAGTCTGGCACGCCCAATCTCAATGTCCAAATAAAAATAACATATCCAGGCGCATAAGCACATACAAAATAATAATAAATAGCCGATGTCTCTATAGACATAATCAAAATATAGGCGTGGCGCCTATCAAAATATAGTCCAAAGGTCGAAAACTCGCTAGACTCCAATGCTTTCCTCCGCCACTGCTGCTATCTCTACACATCACACAATTAAACCGACAAAAGTGAATACCTAGCAGTCTTCAGCTACATAAATAAATCAACTGGTTAGAAATAAATCCTAACCTTAATTTATTACGAGTGCGCACTCTAAACTCATAAACGTTTATTAATTTAATATGCATTTTGCGGAATCACCCGCTATGGAATCACCCATGTACACACTAAATTAATGAAACGCCCGAAAAGGACAGGCGTCCCCATCAACTTCTCGCACAAAGAATCCTCTTTGCGTATGAGCCCCGGTCATCTAAGTTTACGGAATCCACCGTAAAACCTCACGGAATCCACCGTGGAATATGCCTCCTGGCATCATACCCCCGGGGTGGGATAGCAATTGACCTCAATTGCTATTAGCTCAATGTGGAGCTAACAGAGTGGGGAAAGCATTTAGGTCTCTAGCGTGCATCCATTGTGCTTCCTCTACAGGATGGTTCTTAAATTTCACGAGATATCTAGAGTACCTTCGGCCAGTTCTAGTGGTCATGTAGTCAGTGTCTATGATGGCTTCTGTTTCAAGGATTTCAGTCTCTTCTTCTAGTAAAGGTGGGTTTTCATAGACAGGGTGGATAGGTAATTGTCCTCTAAATGGTCTCAATAAACTAATATGAAAGGTATTATGAATTTTCCAATGTGATGGCAGTTCTAACTTGAATGCATTGTCATTAATCTTATGAATGATTCTAAATGGTCCGTAGAATCTAGGGGCTAATTTGACAACTGGATGTCTATCTACACTTTGCAGTCTACGCTTTTCTATTCTAAGCCAAACATAATCATCTACTTTGAAATTCATGGCTTGTCTTTTCTTGTTGGCTTGTTTGGTATATGATTGTTGGGCTTTAGCAATCATATCCTTGACCTCATCAAAAATAGTGTTATGCATAACAGCAATATCATCGGCACTTTGTATTCTATTAGACAAAGATGCAACAGGTGTAGATAATCTATGTCCATAAATAACTTCAAAAGGTGCTTTCTTTGTAGATGTGTGCGGTGTATTGTTATATGCAAACTGTAATAAATGTAAATGAGTATCCCATGTCTGAGGTTTAGAGATAGTGTATGCACGTAAAAGATCTAGAATAGTGCTATTTGTGGCTTCTGTTTGTCCATTTGTTTCTGGATGAAATGCAGATGAAAAATCAATCTTTGTGCCTAGATTTGCAAACAGTGTAATCCAGAAATTATTACAAAATCTAGAATCTCTATCTGAAATAATCACTTTCGGCAATCCATGGTTAGTAAAAACAGTTTTCAAAAATAACTGTGCTGCTTGTGATGCTGTTAAAGTTTTCTTACATGCAATGAAATATGCTTGCTTACTAAATCTATCTACAATTGTCCAAATCATGTCATGGTTAGATTTAGTATTTGGTAAACCAGTAATGAAATCCATAGATATATATTCCCAAGGTTTAGATGGAATAGATAAAGGCATTAATAACCCATACTGTTTACCATGATGTCTTTTTATTCTTTGACAAATCAGACATTCAGAAACAAAATTAGACACATCTGCATCCATATGCGGCCAATAAAAATCTTCAGTTAACATGCGTAATGTAGAAATGATACCTCTATGACCTTGATATGGGGGACAATGAATTTCATTTAAAACAAAAGATCGGAATGGAATAGTAACACACAGCCTCTTTTCAAAGAACATGAATCCATCATTATATGACAATGAATCAACAAGAATGAAATTATTTTGAACTAATTTTTGCCAATCAGAATGAAAAGTAATATCGTGGTGATATGTGTCTTTCATAGCAATCAAAGAATCAAAAGATATGATAGAAATGTTATAAATTGCAGGTCTTCTACTTAATGCATCGGCAACTACATTTTCTTTTCCAGGTTGGTATTGAATGATAGGATGGAAACTTTGAATGAATGAAGCCCATTTGATATGGCGGTCAGAAATTTGGGGTTGGCTAAGTAGATGTCTAATGCTTTGCTGGTCGGTCTTTATCATGAATTCTGAACCCATTAAATAATGCTTCCATTGTTTCAATGCTTGGACAACTGCTAAGAGTTCCTTGTCATAGGTGGAATATTTGAGCTCAGAGGGTTTCAGCTTAGAACTAGAATATGCTATTGGATGGTTGTCTTGCATTAACACGGCTCCTATTCCTGATCCGCTAGCATCAGTCACAACTAAAAAGAATGGTCTGTTAAAGTCAGGCAATTGTAGGACAGGGGCATTGGTCAATGCACGTTTAAGTAAATCAAAGGATTTCTGCTGGTTTTCAGTCCATTGATAAACAATGCCTTTCTTAAGAAGTTTGGTCAGTGGTAAAGCAAGTAATGAGAAATTACGTACAAACTTCCTATAGAAACTAGCAAGACCAAGGAATGAGCGTAGTTCATGTACATTTTTAGGAATAGGCCAATGCAATATTGCGTCAATTTTCTTAGGATCAACTTTTATTCCTTCTTCTGATACAATATGACCTAGATATTCTATTTCTGTCTTAAAGAATTCACTCTTGTCAGGATTTGCAAACAATTGATTTTCTTTCAGTAATTGAAAAACTAATGATAAATGCTCATAATGCTCTTTTTCACTTTGACTGAACACTAAAATATCATCAAAGAAAACAATCACACAATATTGATATTTTAGAAAAATACGGTTCATCATTCTACTGAAAGTGGCAGGTGCATTAGTTAATCCGAATGGCATAACTAAGAATTCGTAATGGCCAAACTGTGTCCTGAATGCAGTCTTAAATATGTCGGATCTATCTAGCCTCACCTGATGATATCCAGATTTAAGGTCAATTTTACTAAATATAGAAGATCCTTGCAGTTTGTCCATAAGGTCATGAACTCTAGGTATAGGATACCTATTCTTTACAGTGATATTGTTTAATGCTCGGTAGTCAATACACATCCGATAAGTATTATTCTTTTTCTTGACTAAGAGCACAGGTGCACCGAATGGAGAACTGCTAGGTCGAATTAAACCTCTATTTAGTAATTCTTCTACTTGAGTCTGGATTTCTTTTTGCTCTATTTGATTGTGCCTATATGGGGCTTTGCAAGGTGGTTGTGTGCCAGGTATTAGGTCAATCTTATGGTCTGCTGGACGTGATGGAGGTAAACCTGGTGGTAGGTCTTCTGCAAAACAATCCTTAAAATATGCAAGAAATTCCTTATGTCTAGGGTGCATATGAGTTTCTTTTGCGTGCAATTCATTCACCCAAATGAGATATGATTTAGTATTCTTGCGTAGTGCACGTTTTGCTTGAGTATGCGAAAGCAGTGGAAAAATATGAGATGCATGCATACCAAATAATGTAATAGTTTTTCCTTGAAAATTAATATTCATTGTGTGTGTAGAATAATCTATATTGGGATTATGTTGGTGTCTCCATGGCATTCCTAGGATAATGTCACTAGACTGTAATGGGACAACTAAGAAATTTCTTCTTTCAATATATGGACCAATTTGAATTTCTAAATTTTGAACTTCTTGTGTGCCATTGTACCTAGTACCTAAAAATGCAGCTTTTATGCGATAATGCGTAGGTACTGTATGCAATTTCAATTCCTTTACCAATTTTGCTGAAATAAAATCATGCGTACTACCGTCATCATGCAATACAGTTCTTTCTTTTCCATGCACCATACATTTCATAGTCAACAATGAATGTAAAGTAGGCATACCTGGTAAAGTGTCGGAAGTAGTAGTAGGATCATCTTCTTCTTCAGTGAAATCCGGCATATCCTCATGCTCGTCTTCGTCCATAGCTCCAAGGTAGTTGATATGTGCTGATGGCTTCTTTGAATGACAATTTGCTGCGAGATGGCCTGGCTGGTGACACTTGTAACATACGATGGGCTTGGCTTTGGTCACATTATTTGCAATGGCTGGGAGTCTGGGTATATTTGGATTTGCTTGTTGGATAGGCTTAGGATTTGGATTGACAGTGGATGGTAATGCAGGTGGTTTAGGCCAATTCTTGCGGAAAGATGGTGATGAAAAACGACCTGGATTAAACCTTCTGAAATTTGAATTGAATTGTTTAGATCCATAATTACCGTTTGCTTGGAATGGCTGTGGTCGTCGATCTCTTCCACGTAACTTATCTTCAGTGTCGTGAGCTAAGGAGATAGCATCTTCAAGGGTAGCAGGCTTGAACATATTCACCTCAGCGTAGTAATGTCCAAGAAGTCCAGACATGTACTTCCGCTTATGGGTCGTCTCTGGTACGTCTTCAAGCATGCGTAGCTGTAAGAGTGCATTCCAAAAACGCTCTGTATACTGTGGAATAGGCTCACGGTCGCGTTGTTGAAGTAAATCCCATTGCTTGATTGCTTTCTCATGAAATTGCGGTGGAAGGAAATTTTGCATGAACTTCTTCTTAAAATCTTCCCATGTAGCAGGACATTCTATGCTCTTGCGGACTACAGTCCACCAAAGTGATGCTCTGTCTATCAGATGATTAGTAACACACTTGATTTTATCTTTCTCAAGATAAGTTTCCTCATGGAAATAGTCATCAAATTGGCTAATGAATGATAAAACAGTCTTTCCCTCTCTTATGCCATTGAAAGTGCGAAACTTGAAACTTCGTTTACTTATCTTGGATTCCTTGCGAATGGTTTGTGCTTCAAGAGTGGCGTCGATGGTACGGCGAATCAGATCTTCAGCTTGGGGTTCTTCTTTATCAGTGGACGCTCCTTGTAGCTTTGTCAATTGCGCTTGCAAGGCTTGCCTAGCTCTTCGCTCTTCGTCCAATTGCAACATGATAAGATCCAGCTTTTGTTCCATGGTAGGCTCGGGTAGGTCGTCTTCAGCCATAGGATCATCCATATGTGGGGAAGTCATCCTGTAAAACTCAACAAACCTTTCTCACTCAAAATCAGTTAGCGGGATGAGCGTAGCTCAAATTTGGGATTACAAGGCTATGTATTTTGGGTATTTTCTTCTTCAATTTTCAGAAATTCTGAAATATTTCTGTCTCCGTTTGCTGAAAGTACTTCAACGAACTTGCAGATAGGTAAAACAGCTTGCTGCGAACAACTTTCCAGTTCTGAGTTTTTGCAAACGAACAAGTCTTCTAGGAGTTTCGAGCGTTAGTCAGTTCTGATTTAGTCTGACTTGCAGAGTTGCAGACTTAACAGACTTGCAAGGTTGTTGACTTGCTGGACTTAGTCGACTTGCAGAACTTGCAGGACTTGATTAGTGTCGACTTGCGAAACTTGTCTTCTGATGCGCAGGACCCGGAGTTTGGTGACTTCTCTGCCTTGTCTGACTTGAGAGTAGCTTAATGACTTAAGCTTAACTTATTAAGCTTAAGCTTAATAATAAGAAGAAGGCCGCCGTTTTTTTGATCGGGGGGGGGGGGGGGCCGTTTTGATTCCGCGCGGATTTTTCGGAGCTTCTCTTGTTGATCACGATTTGAAGATTATGAAGCTAATAAGCTTCTTAAGCTTAAAACTAAGCTTTTTAATGAAATAGATAAGAAATTTCTCACTGGTTGATCACGACTTGTTCATGGAGTTGAGGGAGTGGTCCTCCGCCGACAGAGAGTGGTCCTTCGCGATCTGAGAGTGGAAACAGGGGTTCTTGATCGCCAGAAGTCTGCCTGTATCGACGGTTCGCGATGAGATTGACTGTAGAGGCCGTTTGTTCCTGGAGCTCCGCCTTCGCCCGAGATTGGTAGCGATTGGAAGCCCTTGATCTCTGCTTCGCTCTGATACCACTGGTGCGCAGATTGGACGCAGGTAGCTCACGTAGTGAATTCCCAAAGGTCCCCAAGAACAAAGCACTCTACTTTTTAGCACAAAAACCAATGTGAAAGCAAGCACGACATGAGACAAGAGACAAATTGGGTTGAATCTCCCCCATGCCTTGTGTGAGCGCTTCACAAAGCATGTATTTAATATATATTTACAATCTTTTTGCTCAAAAATAGCCCAATTACAAAAATATGACAAGCTTTTAGCTTTTGAGTTTGCTTTCTACCAAAAATAGGAAAATAAAGCTAATGGACGGTGCCCAAAGAGTCTGGCACGCCCAATCTCAATGTCCAAATAAAAATAACATATCTAGGCGCATAAGCGCATACAAAATAATAATAAATAGCCGATGTCTCTATAGACATAATCAAAATATAGGCGTGGCGCCTATCAAAATATAGTCCAAAGGTTGAAAACTCGCTAGACTCCAATGCTTTCCTCCGCCACTGCTGCTATCTCTACACATCAACTGAAGCATTCACAATCGTTAGTAAAATAACACAATTAAACCGACAAAAGTGAATACCTAGCAGTCTTTAGCTACATAAATAAATCAACTGGTTAGAAATAAATCCTAACCTTAATTTATTACGAGTGCGCACTCTAAACTCATAAACGTTTATTAATTTAATATGCATTTTGCAGAATCACCCGCTATGGAATCACCCATGTACACACTAAATTAATGAAACGCCCGAAAAGGACAGGCGTCCCCATCAACTTCTCGCACAAAGAATCCTCTTTGCGTATGAGCCCCGGTCATCTAAGTTTACGGAATCCACCGTAAAACCTCACGGAATCCACCGTGGAATATGCCTCCTGGCATCAGAGGGATTGATGGCCAGAGCCCCCCTCGCACCCAAGCGTCCTCCTGCTCCAAGTAGAACTCAACGGAGAGACCTCTCGCGGTGGTTTCGGTCCAGGTTCCCAGTGCGGTCAACAACCCCCTTGGTTAGGGTCAGGCATGCAGTCGGGGGTAACTGAAACTGCCTCTCCCTTCAGGCCTTCAACTTGAAGCGTAGATATTCATTTAATTTGTAATTCATAAATCAAACAGTGCTCTGAATTCTCTAGCAAGCACAAACACTTTCATTAACCGATCTTGTTGTTGGCAAACTGCTAAGGAATGATTCATTCCTTTCGAATGCATTAGCACTCATTCCAAGGTGTCTTGCAACTTGGCAAGATCCCTTATATTCTGGGTTAGGGCGTACCTTATTAACCCAACTTGGTCAACCCTAAATTTCATTGAATACTTTAGATTTCGATTTTTAACTTTCCTTATTTAGAAGGATATAAAAAAAATACATCCTTTTGCAAGATAACTTGCGTAAGGATCCGCAATCCTTGTTGAGGGTATTTAACCTTTCTTCTTGTGAATCAATCACAAGACTATATGACTTCATACTTGCTGTGCAAGTCTTGCATCGTAATATACGATAAAATAATCCGTTTTCGTTTCTTTAAGCTGACGTTTGTCGGACCTAGGGTCTCTTTTTAAGAACCTCAGGGACAAACCCTAGTTCTTTTATATTTTACGAATTTATTGACCCTACAATCAGGGAAGATAGTCAAGTGTTTAAGGTATAAACGTTTCTGGGCCTTTAAATAATTCCCAAGGCATATTTCGCAGCATAGCTATTTCTAAGTTTACATTAATTCGGTTATCTTTTAGGAGGTAATATTGAGATCACCTCGACACGATTTGTTATCCTTGTGACAATTGATTTTTCAGTCCTAAACTTTAATGCTTTGAGGTTAGGTAAATTCAATTAATCCTCCTTTTTCCTTGCAAACGAAACTCATGCCAAATAACAATCTTTTCCTTGCTAAGATATGCAATTAGCAATGATAACTTCCTAGAGTTCAAGCAACGTACGAATTCTTTCATGAATTTCATCTTCTATGATGATTCGTTGCAAAAAAAAAAAAGGAATAGGGGTTAATGGTGCAAGATGCAGTTTTTTTCCCTTCAAGATTTAACCGAAATATACTATTATAGTAAGTAGATAATCTTGCCCGTAATTCGTTTTAATGCATGATGCTATTCGAAGGAAACTATGTTCTATACAATATCATTTGTTCAATTAAACTAAACTCCTTCATCGTAAATAACTCAGAAAAATATATCTTATCCCTAACAATTCATCTTTGCATGATTGACTTAAAACCGATATAAAACCAAGAAGAAAAAAACCTGGTTTTGGGGTGAGATATCCACATGGATACTGGGAGATGACCCTTGCGCAGCTACTCCTTGGACTTTCTTAGGCCGCATCGCAATTTGAACATGAAGGCAGCCTTTACTCTTTCTTCTGGAATTCCACAGTCTCTCTTTCGAGGCAAGGAGCCGTTTAAATTGTTGATCTCGAGAAGGAATAATAAGACCTTTAGGTTCTTAGCTTCTTCGGAGAGGGAAAGGTTTATAAAGCCTAAAAAGGCTCTATAGGGTATATACATGGCAAAAAAAGTTGTGCTTGAGTGTGGCTTCGCAACATACGCACCTTGAGAGATTTTTGGGCATGGGAGTGAAAGGACTTAGGGGTTTTCAAACCTAGGGGGAAATTTTGAAGGGTAACACAAGGGATTATAGCACGGGGAGAAGGTGTGAAGAAAAAAGGTACATGGGGGTAAGGGCTTAGGGGGTGTGTTAAAAGGAGTATGGGAGGTGAAAGGGAAAAAAGGATTATGAGGGGGGTGAGGGGTAAAAGGAATATGAGTATAGAAGGGGGGGTTGAGGGTTTTAAAAACCCGGGGAAAAATGGAGTAGAAGGGTTATGGGTATAGGAAGGGGGGCTTAGAGGAGCCCCCTTAGAAGCTTGAAGAAGCTTCTTGAAGCTTCTGTGGGGGGTTTAGGAGCCAGGTGGGGGGGGGGGGGGAGGGAGAATCTTGTCGGCGACGACTGGGGGAAAATAGACTGCAGGCGGCAGTGATGGCGTTCGTGGGGAGAGAGGATAGATGCGGCAGGCGGTTGGTGGCGGCAGCATCAGGCGGCGTCCTCCTCGTGATGGTCCTCCCTCCTACAGCTTGGCAACAACACCAGCCTGGCCATAGCTTCCTCCTCACCACCCTACCCTTCAGCTCGGGCCTCTCTCCATTTTATAGGGGGGAGAGAATCCTCCCCTCCTCGACATGTCACAATGCATGAAGAAGGAGCCGAGCAAGCTCCAGCGTGCTGGCTCCTCTATCCCCCCTCGATGCTCCAACTCGAAGCGCCGCCGCGAAGGCGGAATTTTTTTTAATATATATGTATATTTAATATATTACATTTTCTCCCTCTCAAAGTGGTGATTTCTCTCACTCTCTCTAGCAAATGTTTGTGGTGAATGCCATGCTTGCGTTTTCGGTACTTTTTCTCTCAAAGTGACGTCACTATTTACATCCCAATTAGTGTCACTATCAGCATCACTATATGCATCAATAATAGCATCCCAATTTTTTATTTGGGATATTAATAGCAACTCTTATAGTGACACAGATAACAATATCACAACTAACCAAAATATGCTTACTCAGTGGATAGTATGCCTTATAAACTTTGCTTTCAATTTTATGCGCAATAAAAATGCATGTCATAGTTTAATCATCCACTTTCTTTTGTTTTTGTAATGGTGCTAAATGATAAGCCAAGAAACCTGAAGAAAGTGAGTAATAAATAGCTTTTTGCCAGGCTAAACTTGATACATAATGATACACTACAATACCTTAGTGGGACAATTATTAAATACATAGGTTGCACGTAGAAAAACCTTAAACCAAAAATTGTATGGTAAATCTTGATACTTAATCCTTTCAACGTAGCTTTTAGAGGATATAACCATGCATGCCTAAAGTAATCATAAATGAAAGTGACAAGAAAAAGTAGCTACTAAAAGAGCATGTCTACATTGGACAAAAAACATCATTGTGGATAAATTTTAGTTGGTTTTTCGAATCAAATCCACTTATAATGAACGACTATGCATAATGACATAGTTTAAGATAACAAAGTATTCATAACAAATGTAATGATCTTTGTAAAACTATCAAACATATTAATTTTATAATCCCTCCATATGAAAATTTGTGTATTATATTATCTAATAGATTTTAATATAATAAATAAATAGTAATTTAATCAAAATATATATAAATGAACTATTAATAGGTAGTATTATTCAATCTATATAGTTTACAAAGGTTAAATATAGTCATATTGATTATACATTACATTATTAATATTTTTAATAAAATAGTATGTATGGGTTGTGAAAAATAAAAATATATACTTTTTATGATACTTGATCTAAAGTCTTGATTTTCTTTTACAAAAATCCTAATTTCACAATTTGGCCTATATGTCTTGTCAACTAGACTTGTTTAGATGGATTTGAGTAGACACACATCTATATTTTGAGTTCACAGGAGAAAGTTACAGTGAAAACAAGTTACATACTACTTTAGGATAGTTCAAGCTACATAAATACAAGGAGTTTTTGTTCCTTCTTTTCTTTTTGGGTTATGTATGATTTTTCACTTATTTAGTGGAGTTTAATTATGAGAATTTAGCTCAAAAGTAGGATTAAGAGTTCTGCATATACATCTAACTTAGCATATGACACAGGTTGGAACATGCATTTCTTAACAAATACATTGTTTTAGAAGGCATGCAATTCACAAATTCATATAGTAGATTATTGATTGAGGTAATTCTTATTATTCATCTTCATCCAATAATTCAATATTGTTATTGCAAATGAGATTGAGAGTAAGAGTAAAATTGTTATCCTTTACTATGGATATGATATAAGCTTGGGAATGGCTGACATGGCGTTTGAGCTCCACATTGGAGTGCATGTTGTGATGTTCCATTATTCCTACTCTATAGACTTGATTATATATTATATTAAATTTTTTACTTATTTATTTTCTCCATATGTATCTTTATTTATTCTAATTGGCTATGTAATTTATTATGATTAAAGGATTCATATTGTAAGTGATATTAGAACAATTATGATATGTGAATATAAAAATCTTGAAGCAAATAACTAAGGAGCAAGAAGAAAATTTTCAATGTTTTCTTAGCAAAAAGAGAACAATTCTTAGTCTTAACTCGAAGAAGTGTGTTTTTTATGTAAAGGATGGTGTTTTGTTAAGCTTTGTCATTGCTACAAAGAGATGAGAGATCATCATGGATCTAGGAGGTGAAGCAAATATGACTCATTGTTGAAGGGGTTTTTGTTGAAAGATCGAAATCCACCGGGGATTAGAGATAGAAGGAAGTAGAGATAGGAGATGGAAGAGAAGATAAACAATACACAAGAGGTAAACACAATAATGACAAAGCACAATGAATCAAGTCAATATGTATTGATAGAACTTGAAATCCTTTGTCTAGCACTACTCAGAAGCACTCTCCAGGCATTAGATCTCCTAGAGTTCCCTCCTAGAGCATAAACGTGGATACTGTTAAAGATGCGGGATCTAGAGCATGGCAAAGGCGGAATCTATGGAGGATGGAAGATAAAGACACAACTCATGTTGACATGACAATGTAGACAACTCTTAGACAAGTGAATTAGGTTTCAAGATTGAGACTTGAACTCATAAACACAATATTGTGTATGGACAACAATAACACATACACTTGACAGAAAGAGACAAGTACTATTGCATTATCATCATATGAAAGTGATAGTTCAAGTACATCATTATATAGAGTTCTTTGGTAGCACTTAACATCCACTGTGCATATGGGATTTTGTCTCTCTTTCTAGAATGGACTGCATCTTCCTAGCCTAGCTATCCTATACAAAGGGACTAAAGTAGGTGTGATTGCAAATATCTCAACACCCCTCCTCAATCACAACCAAAAGTACAAAGTGTGTAGAGGCTTTAGTAAAAACAACACCTACAAAGTGTGGGAACACCATAAACATGGCAAAACACCAGAGGCTGTCTCGCAGAAAAGGCTAAGTGCGGGTACCACAAACATGACAGACATCCGGAGGCT
Organism: Lygodium microphyllum; assembly: GCF_053477565.2. Lineage (NCBI taxonomy): Eukaryota > Viridiplantae > Streptophyta > Polypodiopsida > Schizaeales > Lygodiaceae > Lygodium > Lygodium microphyllum. The sequence goes on from NC_141157.1 coordinate 90,500,214, forward strand.
GTAGCAGGGGCCTTACAAAGTGTACAGAGACTATAGTACAAGGATAACTGAGGAGTTTTACAAGTTTATGTTTGAGACATTAGGGCTAGGAAATACAAAACTAAAAAATTCTATCTGAATAGAAGGACTGATGAGGTTTTTCCTTCTCTTGATGGTCTTCTTCTTCTTCTTCCTTTGCTCCATTTTCTTCTTCTTCTTTGAGTGCAACTAGATAGGCCTTTCGGGACCTCTTTCTTGTGTGGCAAAACTTCTCGGTGTGTCCGGTCCTTTTCCAGAAGTCATAGAAGAGCTGATCCTTCTTGCCTTTGCACCTATTGCAAATATATAATGCATGCTCATCTCTAGAGGTACTTGGTTCTTCCTTAGTTTTTAGCTTCTTTTCCTCTTCTAATAGTGATGCTTGGATATCAACAAGTTCAAGATTCGGTATGTTGATTAAGGTTGTTGATACATTATTATATTCAGGAGGCAAACTCTTAAGTAGAACACCGATGCAAACATCTTCTTCCATTTTAATATTGATTTCTACAAGTTGGGTTAGAAGTCCTTCCATGTAATTTAGATGTGTGACAAGTGATGTGCTGGACTTCATTTCAAGTCTGAAAAACTCAATCAAGAGACCATACTTTGATGATTTCAAGTCTCTTCCATGTATCCTGTGAGGTCTCACAGTTATCCACATGGTGGATATAGCTGTTGTCTAGCTCCAGTTTGATAATGGCCTGGGCATTATCATCATTCTTTTGCCAAGTTACAACAAGATCCGCATCATGAGGCTTCTTTTCTTTTCCCGTGGTAATGGTCCAGAGGCCCTTCTTCATCAGGATGAGCTTGATGCGGGTCTGCTAGGTGTGAAACCCGACTCCTTTGAACCGAGTAGTTGGAGAGTCTTTGCCCATGTTAGACTTACGGGAACAGTAGCAAATCAACTTCAGAATTTTGAGATTTATCAATGGAAGATCAGATTACAATGTGTCAAGAGACACAAGTAATGACGGTGTGAAAACACACTATGCGGAGACTATGTCTGTGTTGATGTTGAGCTTGAATCTTCTTTGTTCGGGGTCCTAGATCCTTCTTCAATCTTTCCAGGTTCTTTCCCTCCTTGATTTGATGCTGGGACAATAGATTTGATCAGTGACAGTGTGTTGCTCCAGGTGGTAGGAGAGAGAAAATAATGAGATTTTTTAGCTTGAGTGGAAAATTGGCTATGGTGGATTTTAGGGTTTCATGACAAGGGCCTGGTTTTTTGTTGATTGCAGGGGCTATGGTTGATCATTCTCAAAAAAAATTTAATGGAAATGTAGCTCTTTTCAAGGCCTATCAAAGCCCTATGATCCTTGTCCAGATCGCGGCCTGTAGCGATGGCGGCAGCAGCTCCAACATCAGTAGGCACAGTCCTGACAACAACGACAAATTTCCGCAATGTCGTTGCATACAGTGGCCAATGTCGAGGTATGTTGTGCCATGATGATTCGCCTAAAGTTGGGGAACAAGTTTGTAGAAGATAGCAGGGAGAGTTATGCCCTCTATTGCAAGATCCAACTCCTCAAAGTTGGCAGGGTCGATCTGGCTATGTCAAACACACAGGGAAACAACTGTGTAAACTCACAATGCTAAGCTATGAAGTGGCCAATGTCGGGTTCTTAAGTGATAAAGAGAAGCCTTCGGAGTCAAGGAACAAATGTCCATAAGAGAGAAGGTTCAGATATGACCTGTGGAGAGAGACCCAGGAGCTTCAAGTTGATAGGGTGCTGCTGGCTGTGGCTGCTAAGGAAGGTCAAGTAGAGATGGAGGTGAGAAATGGAACCATGAGTTGACCTTGAACTGACCTAAGGTTAAGAGGGACTGAGAGAGCAAAGAAATGAGCTTTTCCATGCCTGACTGGGCTCTAATACCATGTTAAAGATGCGGGATCTAGAGCAAGGCAAAGGAGGATGCTATGGAGGATGGAAGATAAAGACACAACTCATGTTGACATGACAATGTAGACAACTGTGACACAAGTGAATTAGGTTTCAAGATTGAGACTTGAACTCATAAACACAATATTGTGTATGGACAACAATGACACATACACTTGACATAAGAGACAAGTACTATTGCATCATCATCATATGAAAGTGATAGTTCAAGTACATCATTATATAGAGTTCTTTGGTAGCTCTTAACATCCACTGTGCTTATGGGATTTTGTCTCTCTTCCTAGAATGGACTGCATCTTCCTAGCCTAGCTGTCGTATACAAAGGGACTAAAGTAGGTGTGATTGCAAATATCTCAGCAGATAAAAAATATTAGCTCCTTCTCTATTGCTCGAAACCCAAATTTGATGGCTTCGGTTGCTCCGAAAGGGTGGTAACACCTCAAGATATGACAGCTGAATAGGGATCTCCCAGATCACTTCTTCTTTTTCTTCCAGTTCAAAGTGCAGTTTTTAGTGTGTCAACAACGATTGTGATACGCACAATTTCAACAATCTTTTTTTTTGTGAAAAATCTCATAAGTGACTAAAAAGTTAACTTACTTTTTGCATGCGATCCTAATTTAGAATCTTTTCTAACTTTTTCAAAATTTTACAATAAATAATATCAAAAATAGGCTAAAATTATCCTCCATGCAACGAAAACTAGCACTAATGTCTCAGATCACATTGACTCTCTACATTAATAAGAAAGTCGGATGATGATGCACTCTAGAGTTTTTCACACTGTGTCCATGTAGTGGTATGACATCCACCCCCTCTAAATCTACACATCCTCCGGTATGTGCCAAAATCCCAGTTGTCACCAGACTCTGAGTCCTCCTCATCCTCTGCAACAATATCCTTTGCTTTTTCATCTTCCATATCATCCTGGCTATCCCTTGTGCCATGGCCACAATTTTCTTCCAATTGTGGCAACTCATAGGCATTAGATTCCCGCCTCTTGAATAATTTGATTCTCTTTCCTACTACTAGAAGTTTTCTGGTTGTCCCATCCATCTCATTTAATGCATAAATAGCATTATCAAACACATGTCTTACCACATAGGGTCCAAACCATCTTTTGGAAACTTTATGCATGGCACTATGATGGTTGTCTAAACTGCTATCATAAACCAATACCCAATTCCCATCTTGTATGGTTCTTGGTCTCAGTCTATGTCTTTTGCCAAACCGTTTCTTGTTCTGTATCTTTGCTGTCCTTAATTTTGCAATTGATGTCTCTATGTCTTCTGACTTTCTTTCCAACTGTCTAATGCGTAAGGCCAATGGAGCCCCAAGAGGAACACCAAGGAAAAGGGAATTCTCTTGCAAGAAAATCTATCTTGTAACATCAACAAGCTTGTTTATTATGTTTCATATGATCACAATGAAGAAAAGAACACCAGGCACAACAAATCTTCATACATCATCATGTAGATCTCCCACGGATTTGATAGAATCAACCATATTTTTCAATATCTTCACAAAATCCATCAATAGAACAAAGAAAGCAAAGGAATACACCATCTTTGAATGGAAATACATCACATAGTATTCATCTTCAATATCTTCATAGTCTTCTCTATCAATCTCTCACATACAATCACTCTGTTTTTGTAGAATTGGCTATCTCTGACTCTCTCTCTCTCTCTCCATCAATAATACATCATATCCTCACTACAATCTCTCAAAATCACTCTCAATAATCCTTCTTAGGTCGTGGATACCCATCCCAAGAGGTATGCTTGATATGAAGAGTCACCAGAGCCACTACAGTGTCTTTTCATAGCTCACTATTGTCACTTCACTCTAGTCTTCACTTGAGTCTTCAGTAGCTACTTCTTTCACTTCTTTCAGCTCTTTTGCACTTGTATTCACCTCTTTCCAAGGCTAGAAAACTTTCCCAAGCTACACTATCATCCATCAGAACACATATAGAAGCATACAGAACAGTCTACAGAACAGTACCAGAATAGCTACAGTACAGAACAGAACAGAACAGAGACAGAAACAGATGCTCTACAGAAGACCTACAGAAGGTCACAGAAGGTTATCAAAACCACATAACTCATACTCAAACCATTCCAAACTCTCACAAACCATTCAATAAGCTTTCACAATATCTCAATCTTCATCAATCAATACTCCATCCCTCCTTACAGAAGACAATCAGAACAAAACAGAACAAAACAGAAGCTATACAGAAGGTATACATAACCAATCAGAACCTATCAAAACATCACAGAACCACTAATAAACATCATGAACTTCCAAAACACAATCAATATCATCCAAAACACTCTCAAACCACTTCCAAACTAATCAATCATCTCATAAAATCAACCATTCAGCTCTCAAAAACAACAAAAATCAGCCAAAAAACAAGTCATTTCAACACTCAACATATCCCCACACTTAATAAGGAAGCGTCCTCGCGACCCAAGAAAAAGGAAATACAAGTTCAGGTAAAAGCTCAACTTTAATCTTCAATATCTCTTCAAAAACAATCCATCCACCACCACGACCTCAACTTATAACCTGTTTCTGATATAAAAATACAAAGAAAGGAAAACCCTTTATACATTAACACTTCTTATCAAACTAGAAATCACAACAAATTTATAAAGGATATAAGAGTTTTCTTCTTCTTCATCTGCATCAGCATCTTCAACTCTACAACCACGACCTCATCACCACAATTCTCCAAAATGTAGCTCGCACACGAAATCCAATCCAATAGGAAACCACCACGTTCGTTTTACATAAATGAACTCACAACACAAACACTACACACAACACAACCATCTGAATGACTCCTCCAAAAAGAGAGATTTTCATTAAAAAGCATCCACCATACATTGGAAAGGTATCAATGAAGATGATCCCTCTTGAAAGATTGATGTTTTCGGAAACGATCCATAGACAAGGATTCATCTACAAAGGTTTTGGGAGGATTTTGAAAAAACTAAAGACAACACATCCTTTCCAACAGGACCAGGTATATGCTAGGCAAACAAAGGGCATGAAAATACAATATATCCAGCTGCTGGGAATCAATGCTCACATTGACATTCATGCACAACTTTGGAATAGGCTTGGAATCATTATGAGAGTGCCTATGCATATACGCAAGATACCAAGCAAAGTGAGCAGTTAATCGCACTGAAGGATCGGTAGACTATGAATACTGCTAAGCAAAATGAACATAGTTCTGATAAGCTTGACTGGCAGTTGTCCATTCGCCTCGAATTACTGGCCAATTGATCTGAGGTCCTGTAAGGGAATCATTCAAACTCCATCCCCTTCTTCGGGAAATCTGAGTATCAAACCCGTCATAGTCATGAACCAATTGAGGTGGTTGAGATATAGAAGTGTTAGGAGAGGGAAGTGGAATAAGGAAAAGTGGATGAAGTGAGGGATAGGCAAAATTATAAAAGGAAGAAAAGTTTAAAGAAGGAGTGGCATAAATTTGTAGGGAATCACTAAGGAAGGGTGTTAACTGATAAATAGGAAATGTGGAGGGTACATGAATGGATGGAGAAGGACAGGGTGGAGAAGGGGAAAATACCCTATCCTCAATAAAGGAACAGTATGTAAACATGGGAATTTGAGGGAAAGAGGAAGGTTGGAAAAGAAGGGGTAAAATAGTGGTGGAATTAGATTGACAAAGGGAAAGATATAGATCATATCGGTGAGCCATTTGTTGGTAATATAGGAGGGTAGGAACAGAAGGTCCTAAGAGAGATCGTCTATGATAGGCATCAAAGAAGGTAGAATCAAACGGATTATGTTTTGAAAGATAGGCTAAGAGATCCATCCTTAGTTGATTAGTACTTTGGGCAGAGGTAGGAGCTGTGTTTTGTCGCTGATTCAGAACCACAGAATCAATCATGGGATGCTAGGAATTATCATGACAATCAGCCACTTTGGAGGAGTAACTCTAGAACATGTCAGCTATGCGCAACTCCAAAACAGCTTGTAGAACCACATCCCCCACATACCATGCCATATCCACCTCATCTGGAATTAACAAGTCTCCTTGTAGATACATGTATGACATCAACATGGTATCTGGCGTGATAGAATCTTCAAACACCATCCTGACTACCTATGTCAGCAACTCAGCAGACCAAGCCCCACTCCATCCATCCTCTGGAAGAGGTAAATCCATCGTGGAAAGCTTCATGTAGAAGACCAACTTCTGTAAGTGGTAGTGGACAAAGAAAGAATGGTCTGGTGGAACATATTCTTGAAATTGCTCAAAGGTAGACCATAACAAGTCCATTCTGGACTGCAATCTTTCCACTTTATCTTGGAATAGAGGACACAAGGTAGCCTGTCTCTGAAGAGCAGCCAAGTCCTGTTGTGAAAGAGAAGGGATCATGGGAACATTAGGGCTTGGAGGAACAGACCGTGACTTTGCCAGTTGATCTTGCAACTGCTTGATTTGGGAGGCTTGGGATTCCACTATGTCATTAGCAGTCTGTAAGGCTGAAAGTTTGTCATCTAAGAGAGCTTGGAACTCCTGCGCTTCTCTGGACCTCCTCTCCTTCTCCTCTGAAAGGCTAGTAACCTCTGATTGAGCCTCTAGTAATTGGAGCTTCAAAGAAGAGATCTCATCTCTTTGGGTGGCAACCAGTTGGGTTTGTTGTTCCATTTGCTTAAACAAATCTGCTAGCGTATCCTTAGCAGAAGCTAACTTGGATGTTGCCTTATGCAACTAGTCCTTAGACTGCATGAGTTCTTCATAAAATGAAGCGTACAACTGTTGAACACAGGCTATCACTGACAACTCAATGGAACTCTGAATATCTTGACAGAGGAAAGGAATTTCATCTCCTGAGACTAGACTGTTCAGTGAGGGAACTGATATGTCCAATGAACCTTTGCAATGTGCTTTGAACAGGTTATTACAAGTGAGATACCCAAGGAGATCATTGCCAGAGGTAGTAGGAATGGGCACTGAAGGAAGTACTGAAGGAGCTTTATCCGCTACCCGCTTCAAACGTTTGCGCTGGATGACCAGGGGAGGTGGAGAATCATCATCCTCTATGTCAATAGGTTCTGACTCATCTGAAAGTGGAGGAGGAGGTACTGGATCTGATGGAGGAGGTGGAGGCACAGTCTTCTGTAAACCTGAATAGGTTAAGAAGGCAGACAAGTACGATCCATAGGTGACATTGGTAACATTACCCCTGGTGACTTTGACGAAATGTTGATCCATTTTAGTGAGGAGATAAGTGCTCCAATCAATAGCAGCTCCTTTCAACACCATCCTTGAAGCTGTGAAAAGCTCTTTGGACAAGTATTGGGATGGCATTTTGGCAGGCATAAACCTGTCCTAGAGAAACTGACATACCATCTTCCACATGGGATCAGTGATCATGGAAAAGGAAACTCCTGAAGAGTTTATCACCTTCTTAACATCCAACATTTTCCTTGTTTGTTTTTGTACGAGCTTCAAAATCTCTTCATTAGAGAAAAGCTAACGAGTGGTAACAAAAGGTTCACCTTTGGAGGGAAGAGACAAAGCCTTCCCTAGGCCTCGAGGTGTCAAAGTCATAGAAATTCCCTGGACTAGTCCTGTCTTCTTGCTGTAGGAGGCCAGAAACTCATCACATAACGACGGATCCTCTAGAAGCAATGGAAAGGAAGTAGCCACAAAAGCAGCAAGACCCGCCTTCATGAGAGGCTCAAAAGTGAGTAGGGAAGAGTAATCCCTACTAACTAGTGGAACGTACTAGATAGGGGGAGGAGCGTGAGAAGGCACCATTCAGATGGTTACACACACACCACAAACACAGACAATCAAGGAGAATGCCTGCAAAGCAATAGACAAAAAACCAAGGACAAGAGAATAACCAAAATGATAAAACGTGACTCGACCAACTAACCCCAAGCAAACCACAGCCTAGAAAAAAATTCGACATGACCTCTAGACATATGCGACCGAAAGCTTCATGCTATGCATCAAACAAACACCCAGAACCCCGTATCAGGCAATAAAAGAAAAAACTACATACCGTACCTTAACCGTAACAAAGACACTGAACCAAAACATCACCACATCCAACACAGATCAAGACTACATCGTTGATAAACCAGTGTTTGACCATGGAAATAACTCCAATGACTGCGCATACCCATCCCACGAAACGGGTTCATTAAAAAAGGGAATTTAAGTGCAGTGAGGGGGATATTAATTTAATGAAAGGTTCATTTTAAGAAATTATTAAGAATGGGTGAATTTTTATTAAGTGATAAACCTTAGCAAGAAAACGGTGGTTCCTTCTTATAAATTGAATTACCAATTATTAGGTTAAAACGGTGCTTTAATTCAAATCCCGGACTTCGATACCCAGACTGGGTCTCTAAATGCAAGTTCAGTGATTACAAATTAAGGTGATGTGGAGCGCTTTTTTGCCAGCGCGTGCTCTTGTGACGGCTGGTTCATTTTAATTAAAAATATTAAAGTGCCTCTTGAGCGCACGTAGCGCGTGCTAAGTGAACGGTGGGTTTATTTTAATTAAAAAAAAATTGTGTTTAGCGCGAATGCGCGTGGAAACTGTGGGTGAATAAATAGGTCATTTTAACAATTAATTTGTGATTAAGGGGGAAATGAAAATAAATAAAGCACATAAAATAAATACCTGGAAGGGGTGTGTATGTAATGGCCTAAATGCGCACGGAAGAGTCTCCCAAAAGGAGTGAATCCAATAAAAGAAAAGTAAAGACCACTGAACTGAACAACAAAGACAACACCTTAGTGGGTTTGTTGATTGTGATTAGTTTTTAGTATTGTATGACGAGTTATTAGTATGCTTTTTGTTTTTGTTTGTTTGTTTGTTTTTTTTAAAGGTGGTTAGTTTGATATTTGAGGGGTATTATGTGTGGAGTTATGTGTGGTTGTCTGGATGTGTTTTTTAATAAATGGTATGTGGTTGTGTACTTATTTTATTTTTTATTTTCAAAAGGAAGAAGAATTCAAAATGGATATGGGATGAAGAAAAAAGAAAATTTCAGCCAGTTAGGAAATATCCACAATTTAGGGTATGAAAATAAGATGGAGATTTGTAGGGTGAAGTGTTGTGTGTTGGTCGTCTCTTTTTTGTTTCATGGTGTTGTGTTTGTCTTTTGTGTTTTTTTTTAATAATATGGGTTCCATGTATGAAAATATTTTAAAGTGAAAAATGAATGGAAAAAGGTCAAGGGGGGTGAGTGGAATTTTTTAGAAATTTTTAGGTATTTTTTACTAATTTTAAATGAATGTTTTATATTTTTTGAAAATTTTGGGATAAATTGGGAAATATTTAATTGTCTGAAATTTTGGGGGTGGAAATTTCCAGCTGACAAATTTCCAAAAATTTGCAAAAAGCAAAGGGAATTTTTAGAATTTTTTTTGAAATTTTATTGAGTGGAAATTCATTTATAAATTAATTAAATCAGTTAAATCAGGAAAAACAGCTTAGTTTGGTAAGTAAGGTCAAAGTAAGTCAGCTAAGTCTTGGTAGTCTATGTTTTAGTTTAACTAGACTAGGGTTAGTTAACTTAATTAAGGTTAGTTTAACTAATTTAGGTTAATGAACTTAATTCAGGTTAGGTTAACTAACCTGAAGGTTAGTTAGGAGGAGGAGGGAGAGGGGGGGGAAGGAGGAAGGAGGAGGAAATGGTGGCAGCGAGGGGGAAATGGCGGCGGCGAGGGCGCAGACGATGGAGGCGGAGCGTGGAGGGAGGAGGCACGGCAGGGGCGCGGGCTGGAGCAGGAGGCGCCGCTAGAGCAGGAGCGCCGCAGGAGCAGGAGGTGCGGGCTTGAGGAGGGCGGAGGGAGGAGGCGAGGGAGGCGAGAGGGGAACAGGCGGAGGGAGAAGGCGGGAGGGGAACAGGCGGTGATGGAGGGTGGAATGAGGAAGAAAGAAGGAGGGGAAGAGATGGAGGGCAAGGGAAAAGGAGGAGAGAAGGGAGGAGATGGAGAAGAGAGAAGGGGAAGGTTGGGAAGAGAAGGAGGGTAGGAGAAGAAGATGCAGGAGAAGGAGAAGGGGAAGGAGGGGAGAAGAAAAGGAAGGGGCGAGGAGGAAGAAAGAAGAAGGAGAGGGTGCACGAGGAGGAGAAATAACACAAGAGAGAGAGAGAGAGATATGGTGGTGGTTGGAATTCGAGGGGGAAAAGGTGCCCGTTGGGGGGCGTGGTTTTTTGTTTTTTTTTTAAAATAAAGCAATAAAATTAAAAAAATTAATTAATTAATTAAAAGAAAGAAAAGAGAGGGAAAGGTGAGACGCCCCTGTCCCGCGTGCATGCGCGGGGCGGGGGCAAAAAAAATTTGCGGTGACGGGAGGGAAAGGGTGCCCGGATGCGGGGACGGAGCACGCGGACATGACCGGGGCGCGTTAAAACGCGTAAAATTGAAAAAGGGCGAGTTCACGCGCGGGACGGAGCGCGAAAAAACTCATAAAAATAAAGAAAAATTAATAACTCCCAATACGAATGTCAAAACGAAAGGGCGTAAAAACAAAAAGTGGGCAGGACGGCAAGGAAAAGACAAGGAAAATATACGACGGAGGTTCCGGGAGGGGTAAAGGGCGGTCACGTGCAAAAAACACAAAAAAGGACCAAAAATAGCAATTAAAAATTAATATCGGAAGATCCATGCATCGGAATAAGGTGCACAAAAAAGGAAAAATGTGCACAAAGACGTGCCCGACAATCTATCACATCAAAACATAGTTCTGACTGAGATAAGACGCGTTCATGTGGGAAAAACCCAAAAAACAAACTCGAAAATGGGATTGGAAATTAATATTGGACAAACCGTTCACCGGAATGACATGTAGTAAGAAGGAAAAATGTCCACAGGAAGGGATAGCACAGGGTTTTCATGTTAAACCGCGGTTCTGGTGGAAGTAGGAGGGGTTCACATGCGAAAAACTCTAAAAATACACCCGAAAACTCATTTAAAAATTAATAATAATAAATACAGAAGGAAAAAGAAGGTGGAGGAAAAAGGAAAAAGGTGGGGGAAGACACAAGGACAGGGCAGGTTCACATGGAAAAACGTCAAAAAGACGCACGAAAAAGTCTTAAAAAAACCGGAAAATTAATATTGGACAAACCGTGCATCAAAATGACACGGAGTAAAAATGAAAAATGTCAGGGGAAAAGTGGTTGTCAGGGCTATGATGTCAGATCACGGGTCCGAAGAAAGAAAAGCGCGTTTATATGGAAAACCGGCTAATTTGCGCGAAATGCTTCAAAAATTAATAACTCAAAAACCATGTACCGAAACAAGGGTAGCTAAAAAGGAAAAATGGTTAGTTCAAAGAGAGGAACAGGACTATAAGGTTGGATTTGGACTTCAGTGAACGTAGGATGCATTCACATGACAAGACCACAAAAGTAGGGAATGAAGGAAAACTTCAAGGGAACAACCCTAAGGGTGGGTGGAAAATGAATGAGTAGGTGGGAAGGGACCCCATTAGGGTAACAGCAAGGCATGGCATACATGCATGAGCAGGTTGAGGCATATGCAGAAGGGTATGCAATGTAGACGCGCAGGGACGCGTCCCCACACTTAAGACCTTAATGGATAGGGTTAACCGAGCAACAGGAACCTAGGACCACGCCACAGACCATCCACTAACTTCCCCACACTTAAAACATGACCGTCACGGAGAAACAGAAGGTGTAGGGTTAGAAAAACTTGGCCCATGTTGTTGAGGATCAAGGTTTATTGTCAATGGCACGTCTTGTATTGTTGTCGGCTGCTGGAGGTACTAAGACATCTTCTCGGCACATGTCCGTCATGGCAGGGACCATGTGACAGCACCAGGGAGGTAGCTGATTGAAGGAATCACAGGAAATTCGTCGATGATGAGGAATGTTACACTCCACTCACAGTCACTCAAATGAAATGAAAGAACAGTCACTCGCCCCATGACTAATATCACTCGAGGAATAAGGATTGAAACCCATATCTCATATCCGGTTGAGGAATCGACAAGGGGGAATGGTGCAGAGGGAGTATGCCAGGGTGCACAGTTGATGGTACATTAGTGCGTCCAACCCATCTGGCATAAGTGCAAGGAGGAAGGCAAGGGAGCCTTACAGTGCAGTGTACAGAACAGGGTGACGTGTCTTGTGTTGATAGCAAAGACCCATCCCGTGGGTGCATAGGGAAATGGGAACATACCTGACTCCAAGTGTCGTAACGTCCCTCAATCTCACCTCTCGGTAATTGATTGAAGAAACTCCAGTCACACTCAGCCCACCCTCTGTCTCACGCTCGGTTGATAGATACAAGAGGGCAACCATGTCCTGAAACCCATTGATGTAATCCTCACGGTCACTTGTGCAAAGGTTGTATGCCTTGTGCACATTCAATGGTGCAACTGTGCATCCCGCCCTGTGCCGACATACGGTGCGAGAAGAAAGGCCAGGGAGCCTTATAGTGTAGTGCACAGAAACAAATCGTGCTTTGTGCATTGAGAGGCCCATCCCGTGCGTGCAATACTTCATTCACACTACTCACCTCTCATTTGATTTGAAGGGAAAAGACTGGTCTCTCGGCCCATCCTCTGTCTCACTCGTGGTTGATAGTCACAGAGGGCAACCCATACTCACGTCCCCATCCGGTTAGGATGAAAGCTCACGTCACTCGATTGTGTGTCGATGAAGATCGTGTTGTCAGTTAAAGAGGCGTACCCAGGGAGGTAGCCATCAAATCGAATGTTGTGTTGGATAGGAACATGTCATTTGCTAGAGGACAGGTAGACGCTTTGCAGAGAGACCCAGGACACAGCGTACCAAGGGAGGTAGCTTCGGAACTGGATCCTCGAAATGTCAATTGATGAATCCACTTTCTGGACTGCGGGTGTTGCCACCTTTTCCACAACCAGCTTCTTGCCCAAGGATGGTTACCACCTTTTCTTGGAACGAGGCTTGCTATGATAGGGAATTGCTTCCTTTTCTCCCATAACAGATTTGTTTTTTTTCTCTTGTTTTTTTTCTTCTTTTTTTTTTCTCTATTCCCGAGGGTGTTTCCACCTTTTCTCAAAGAATAGGTCAGCATGACAGGGACCTAAGTCCTTTTCTCCCATGACCAATATGTATATTGTGTTTTTTTTTTTTCTTTGAATTAAACAAGGGAATGGTAAAAATACCATTTGTCAGAACCCACCTCGCCACTGTCGCTGGTGGAAAATAGAGGATAAGAGATCAAGGCTGGAAGGTGGAGTTGAGGGGACATAGGGTTGCGTCCATCTCATCAGGAGTGACTGAAAAACGGCTATCAGAAGTAGCATCATAAAAAGTATAGTGCCGCACCAATGAGGGAAAGGATCAGATGACCATGGTTGTCAAGATCCCCAAGGAGGGAAGTACTTCTTCAGGCAATATCCATTGATCAAGAAGGGATCATCAGAGGCATCAATGGTCTGCACTTGGACAGAGCCATTAGGGTTGATGGCAAGTACCTTATAGGGGCCCATCCACCGCTGTTGGAGCTTGCTAGGAAACTTGCCAAATCGTGAATCATAGGCTAGGACCAAATCACCTTCTTTGAACTCCTTGTGCTTGATGAAGCTGTCATGGTAAGCCTTGCGTCGAGCTTGCGTGGCTTCCATGCACTGTAGAGCCATTCTACGAGTTTCGTCCAAATATTCTCGGTGCAGGAGATGACATTGCAGTGAATCATCATTCCCCAAACGTCGCAAAGAGGGTAATTCCAATTCAACAGGGAAAACAGCTTCTGTACCATACACTAGCTGGAAGGGTGTCTGTCCTGTTGCTGCTTTATGGGAGGTTCTGTACGCCCAGAGGGCCTCTGTAAGTCGATCATCCCAATCACGATGATGTACGGCAATCGTTCTTGTCAGAATCGAGCAAAGGATGCGATTCATGACTTCGACTTGGCCGTTGGCTCTGGGGTAATAAGGAGTGGACTTTCGATGGCGGATCTTATACAACTCTGTCAACTCTTCCATGACTTTATTAATGAAATGAGTGCCTCTATCACTTACCAGCTCTAAGGGACTGCCAAAACGGGTGATGATATTCTCGTACATGAATAGGGCCACAATGTTACCATCGTCCCACTTTAGGGCTTTAGCTTCATACCATTTTGTAACATAATCCGTACATACGAGAATGTATATGTTCTGTTTCCTTCTAGTGGGAGGATCGATTGGACCTACGAAGTCGATGCCCCACTTCTCAAACGGATTTAGGGGAAGAATAGGCTGCAGTGGCATGGCACTTGTCTTCATGGGTTTCCCCATTCTTTGACAAGCATCACATCTTTTACAGTAATCATAGGCATCCTTGTGAATGGTAGGCCACTAGTAACCTGCTAGCAGAGCCTTCCTGGCTGTAGCTTCTCCTGCAAAGTGACCTCCACATGGCTCGTCATGGCAAGCCTTTAAAAAAATCCCAATCTCATCTCCTGCAACACATCTTCTGAGCACTTCATCTTTGCCTTTCTTGTACAGTGCACCGCCTAGTAGGGTGTAGGGGGCTTATTCTAGCATAAGTTTTTCCTCTCCCGACTAGAAATGCCAAGAGGATACTGTTGGGTTGCCAGGAGATCGGCAATGTCTGCATACTAGGGAGTTACAGTTTCTACCAGGAATAGGGACGCATCAGGAAGGTCTGGATCATCCTGCTCCTCGTCTGCAATTTGTGGGATACGCGACAAATGATCAGCCAGAACATGGGAACGACCAGGTTTGGTAATTACCTCAAAGTCGAACTCCTGGAAAAAAAGGAGCCATCTCATCATTCGTCCTTTCACATCTGCTTTGTTCATCAAGAAGGATAGGGCCTCATGATCCACATAAAACTTAAAGTGGGTGGATAGGAGGTAGTGGCGAAACTTCTCTAGGGCAAACACCATTGCCAAGAACTCCATCTCTGTCACTGTATAGTTCCGTTCCCTAATAGTGACTTTTCGGCTTGCATAATAGATCGGTTGATCCAGCTTCGAGGAGCCCTTCTTGCAAAGGACAGCACCTAAGCCTTCAATAGATGCATTAGTATGTACATGAAACTGTTTCGTCCAATCAAGAGGTTGAAGAATGGATGCCTTAATCAGACACTGCTTCAGAGTATGGAAGGCTTTGTCACATTCTTCCATCCAAGTAAACTCTGCATCTTTCCTTAGAAGCTTGTGCAAGGAGGTTGCCTTTGTTGCAAAATGGGCTATGAACCTCCTGTAGTAACCCACATGGCCTAGGAATCCCCTCAACTGTTTGAGGTTAGTGGGTGCTGTCAAAGCTACGATCTTTTTTATCTTTGCAGGGTCTGTTGATATCCCTTGTGCAGAGACAATGTGGCCTAACAGAACTCCAGAAGAGACCCCAAAGATGCATTTGTCGGGGTTGAGGGAAATCCCATACTCCCGGCATCGGTCAAAGCATTGTTCCAAATGTCCCCAGTGTTCTCAGATCAAACTATAGACACAAAAATCATCCAACTATGCCATCATGACTCGCTGGAAAGTAGCAGGGGCATTACAGAGTCCAAACAGCATCACTCGATAAGTGTAGGTCCCCCATTCTGTGGTGAAGGTTGTTTTGGATTGGTCTTCTTCTGCGATTTGGACTTGGTTGTATCCACTGAATCCATTCAGAAGGGAATAAAGCTCATGTCCTGCCACTGTGTCCAACAGTTGGTCTGTGAAAGGAATCGAAAAGTGATCCTTCTTCGTCTTGGAATTGAGCTTTCAGAAATCCACACAGATTCGCAGTTTGCCATTCTTCTTGGGTACCACCACGATGGGTGAAACCCATTCACTATTTGCCACTAGATAGATGAACTCGGCTTCCAGAAGCTTCAGCAGCTCTGCTTTCACCAATGTGGAATAATTCGGGTTCATTCGCCTCTGTGGTTGCCGTACTGGCTTGGCATCAAGCTCCAAGTCAATATGATGTTGACATATTGTGGGATCAATCCCCTTTAGGTCCTTGTAGGACCAAGCAAACATGTCCAAATTCTCTTTCAACAAGTTGTACAAGGTTGACAACTCCTCTTCTGGTAGGCTGCTACCCACCTTCAAGTGGCATTCAATGCCATCTACATCCACAAAAGTTAACTGTCTTTCACCTTCTACTTCACGGATGAAGGTCCCATAGACTGCTTCTGGATACAGATCCGACTCCTTCAAGGGAGTGATGTCCTCTTCTGATGTCCCACTAGAACCAACGTCTTCTTTTGGTGGAGACTTAGGTTGCTCCTTAAGATGTTGAAATGGGATTAGAGCCGTTTCGGGTTTGGTTTCAAGATTAATTACATCTTGGATTGAAGACTCATCTTCTGATGACACATCCAGGAACGTCACATAACAGGGACCCTCTGATTTCTATTGGGTTTGTGGGATTGGAGCTTGTTGGCATGGTGCATCATCATCATCTTTCTTTGGCAAGGATGGGTGAGGACGGCATGAGCCACTGCTGAAAGACGGCTTATTCTTCTTAATCCATTTCTTAAAAATATTTTGCATATGAGAAGATCCGTTTACCAGACCAAATTGTACCATCGCCATTCTGTCCCATAGCATGAGCTCGTCTGCTTCTGATGCTTCTAGAACTTCTTCTTCATATGTATCCTCTTCGGGTGGGAGAGATTCGTCTATCTTGTTTTCATAACCTTCTTCTTCAATCTCACCTCCATCCTCTTCTGTCTCTGTCTCTGTCTCTGTCTCTGTCTTTGTCTTTGTCTCTGTCTTTGTAAGAGCTCTGTAAGAGAAGAACATGTTCTCTGTTTCATCTTCTACCTCTGTCTCTGGCTCTGCTATGGCCATGTAACAGGGAGAGCAGTACATCCATGCTTCTATCTCACTGTCAGAAGTGATTTCGGAAATCGTTCCTAGTTCAGGCAGGAAGTATTCACCCATTGACAATGGCTTTACATCTTTTGGAAGTTGGCTTACAGTATCCACTGTTAAGGAACGTGCCACTGTTTTCTTGGGAAGGATCTGTTTGACAGCATCTTCGTCTCCTGATGTTCCATCCGTAGCCTCATTAGGGGAGTCAAAAGATAATTCCAAGGAGGTGGATCCATGTCCTTTTTGAGAACCATATAACTTCAACACCACTTTGTTGGGTCCTCTACCCAAGGTCATGGTTCCTTTGAACCAATCCGTCCTTGCTCTAGCTTCAAAAAGCCATGGTTTGCCCAGTAACAGAGGGTAGGATGTACCATAAGAGTTTGGCTTCACCACTAGATAGGTTAGCCAATAATCTTTTCCAGCCACTGTAGTCTAAACATATGGGAGAATGCCTAAAGGCTTGATTCTGCTATGATCCGCCAGTCTGATGAGCCATTGGGTTGGTTGCACACCTTGTAGGCCTAGATCCTTCATTGTCACATCCATCATAATGCTCACTGATGAACCACCATCAATCAGTGCATTTGCAATGAAGCAGCCTTCTACCCACACGGCAGTCTCTGGGGTACCCGGATCTAGGAAGGCATTAGCTACGTCCACTTCTTTGACAGGCTCGGGAGCTTTGTTGGACTTTGTCGCTGTTGAGGGAGCAATCCTTAAGCCACGTCTTCTTGTCAGTATACTTTTGAACCTTTTTCGGCAACTGGGAGACAACATTAATAACTATCGGAATGTGAGGTTTGGTTTAAAGGTATCTAGATCTCTAACCAGATCGTATTCCTTAATAGGATCCACTAGCTTCTCTAATCGGTTAGGGAATGGGGCAACACCCATTTTCATTTTCCCTCTTTCTTCCAACAGAGGCATCATGGGAACTTCTTCTGCCACTTGCGGCACCTCCACCTCTTCTGTCTCCTAGACCTTTGGTCTTGTCTCTGTAACTGTCTTTGTAACTCTCTGTGGCACTGTAGTGCTTTGTATGGCACTGTCAGGCTCTGTTCTGTTCTGTTCTTCTGGTGGAAGATTGAACATCACTGTTCTGGCACGAGGATTGTTTTCTTTCTGGATAGGTGGTTCCTTCTTCTTTGCACGCGTGATGGCAGCAACTTCCAATTCCACTAAATTGGAGGTACGCTCTTGGGCCTTGGCCGAACTATCAGTAACAATGTTTTTCATTGGGGCTGGGCTTGGACAGTCTTTTGCAGTGTGGCCTTCTCCTTTGCATCGACTGCATAAGGGCTTGTAATCCACTTACCTTCTGGGATTTGGACAATTTGGTGAAATGTGTCCCTTTTCTCCGCATCTGTAACACTCCACTTCTGATCTCTAACCACCGCCAGACTGTCTTCCTCTGTAGCTTTGGGATGGAAATCTTCTGGGTCCGAAATTAGGACCAAACTCTCTCGGCTTGGGTCCAATATCTTGTGTTATCATTTTGATTCCAGCAAGTTGAATCTTGCGTCTTCTTCCTTCCTTCTCCTATCATGCATCTCCTTTAGAGAGCAAATGTCCTTTGTATGGTTCTTTTGCAAATAGTAGGAACAGAAAGCTCCAGGGATGGTTGGTTTTCATGTACATTCAGTGGCTAAATGACCTGCTTGCTGACACTTACCACACCAAGTATTTGACCGCATCACATCTCTTCCTACTCCTGCAATGTTGGATATGCTAGTGGTATTCACTTTCAGCGTCTGTAGCTGCTCTATAATCACATCCATCAACTCCTTTTTGATGTTTGCAACTGAGTTGGATAAGTAATCCTTCAAGCTTTCTCCTCCGGAGGTACTTGCAAGAGGGTTTTGAGGAGTCTCTGTAATCCCTGCATAAACAGGTTGGGTTGGTGCAGAGGAATCTCTGTTCTGATTCTGATTCAGAGCTTCTATTTGAACTATTGGCTGTTGGCTCCAGTTGGTAGGATTCCACTATTGCTGCTGATTTGGCATTGAGGAAATTGGTTGGGACCATTGTTGTTGTGGTTGAATCATCATTTGAGGCATGGATTGTGGCCACTATGGATTTGGTGCACTGTACTGTAATACTGAGGGCATCTGTTGGTAAGGTTAGAGGACAATCCCTGGGACTGCATTTGGTGAGTACATCATTCCTGGCATCAGAGGAGGTAGGACTCCTCTTCTTGGATTCATCGCTAATCTAGCTTCCACTTCATCGTATAGTCTTGCACCTTCTATTGCAGCTTGCAGTGTGGCTGGTCTTTGCAGCTCCACAAACTTACGGACTTCTGGTTGTAATCCTCGGAGAAATACCCCCTTCTGAATGCCATCATCTAGATTATGGTTAGTCCATCTTTTCAGGATGGATTCCATTCGTGAGACATAAGCTTCTACTCTTTCTCCAGAGGACTGACTTAGATTCATAAATTCTTCTCGCATCCGCTCTTCAAAACCTTCACGCCTGAATTTAGTGAGGAAGGCCAACTTCAGGTCGTCCCATGTGCCAAAAGTTCCTGCTGCTTGTCTCTCATACCACTGAAATGCCACGCCCTTAAAAGTGGCGGGAATATTGCCAACCAATGCTCAGGGGTTCTGGCATTGTTAGCCACACATGCTACCATAAACTTCACTACATGAAGATCGGGGTCTTCATTGTACTCTCCCTTAAAAACTAGCAATGGGACTACATTCGCTGGCCTATCATCAATATTTCCAGGATGGATTTGGCTTGGAAGTGGACCTCTAGCAGGAGGAGGAAGGGCTTGATGTGCCATTGAGACTTCTGTAAAGAGTTCCGCAAGGGCGTCAAAGGCGGCTTCTACTGCGAGCTCGTTCTCAGTTTTGATTTTTGCTTTCTCTCTTCTCACGTACCTCTAGACTCGTTGTAACGCTTGCCTCTTTATTGCGTCATTCATCAGGGGGTTGGCTCCACTATGTTGTTAGTGCTCCCCAAAGGGTTAATAGAAGGCTTCAGTCTTTGGAGGACTGTCTTGCCAACATTTCTTCTACTTCTTCCTTTTCAACGTCTCTGAATTTTGCTTTCATGCCACTGCACAGAGGAAGGTATTCGGTTCTGAAGGTGTCAAAATGCATACGTCTAAGCATTGTGGTGGTGCCATCATCATAGTAATGCCAGCTTCTGATGGTTTTAACAGTGTATGTTGTGAAAAACACTCTGTTACCAACTTCCAGTGGGTTGCTAATTGAACAAACAGAAGATTATCAGTACACCAAGCATCCCATGTATCTTGCTGTTGAGCATCCACGAACAAATTCCAACTCTTTTCCTTCTTATCTTTGTGAACCTCTACAGACCAAGACTCCTATAGCTTCTTCACAATCTCTCACTTGATGATGTCTGGAAACTTCTCAATGAATGCCAAATCTTCCATGGATGGTCATTCTCTCTATTTCTGCTCTTCAGTTTGTCCCCAAACAGTTTGCCACCAAGATGCAAGTTTTTGCTGCTTCAACAGGAAGAGGAAACTGTCCACCACATAGAGCATGCATCATGATGGTGATGCGTTTCCGCCATTGTGGGATGAACTTCTTGTGGAAAGTGGCTCTGATTATGAGAAATTCCAACTCTTCAATGGAAGAAAAAAAAAATCCATCAATAGAACAAAGAAAGCAAAGGAATACACCATCTTTGAATGGAAATACATCACATAGTATTCATCTTCAATATCTTCATAGTCTTCTCTCTCAATCTCTCACATACAATCACTCTGTTTTTGTAGAATTGGCTATATCTGACTCTCTCTCTCTCTCCATCAATAATACATCATATCCTCACTACAATCTCTCAAAATCACTCTCAATAATCCTTCTTAGGTCGTGGATACCCCTCCCAAGAGGTATGTCTGATATGAAGAGTCACCAGAGCCACTACAGTGTCTTTTCATAGCTCACTACTATCACTTCACTCTAGTCTTCACTTGAGTCTTCAATAGCTACTTCTTTCAGCTCTTTTGCACTTGTATGCACCTCTTTCCAAGGCTAGAAAACTTTCCCAAGCTACACTCTCATCCATCAGAACACATACAGAAGCATACAGAACAGTACTAGAACAGCTACAGTACAGAACAGAACAGAACAGAGACAGAAACAGAGGCTCTACAGAAGACCTACAGAAGGTCACAGAAAGTCATCAAAATCACATAACTCATACTCAAACCATTCCAAACTCTCACAAACCATTCAATAAGCTTTCACAAGATCTCAATCTTCATCAATCAATACTCCATCCCTCCTTACAGAAGACAATCAGAACAAAACAAAAGCTATACAGAAGGTATACAGAACCAATCAGAACCTATCAGAACATCATAGAACCACTAATAAACATCATGAACTTTCAAAATACAATCAATATCATCCAAAACACTCTCAAACCACTTCCAAACTAATCAATCATCTCATAAAATCAACCATTCAGCTCTCAAAAACAACAAAAATCAGCCAAAAAACAAGTCATTTCAACACTCAACAGCCAACAACTCCTCTCGATTCAACTCCTCCTAAGGTAGCACACTCCATGTGACTGTCATCTCTTCTATTGGCATGATAGGTTTTTGACCATATATCAATTCTGCATACATATATCATGTAACAGCACTATGAGTTGTTTTGTCAACCCATAAGGCATAAGTGAGCAATCATGGCGACTCTTTTACCTTCTCTCCACATGCTTTTTTCAATGCCTTCACAATAGGTGGATGACCTCTCTCACTTTTTCCATTTCCTTTAGGGTTATAGGTTGAAATTAAGGCAAGCTTCATCCCCAATTGTGCAAAGAAATCATAAGCCTCATTTGTAGTAATTTTTTCCACGCAGCCATACTGACAAAAGATTTTTTCTAAGGGAAAAGTACACACAACATTTGTTGTCTTAGTACGTAGAGCTCTCCCTTCCACTTGATTAATCAATTCTTCATGGGCAAGTACAAGATACCTCCTTTGCCAAAGACCTGTAGGCATCATAACCAAATCCACCACCCACTTAAAATGAAGAGACAATGGATCTGTGGGCTGCAATCCATCTCAATGTCTCACAGATTAATACATTTGACATGTCGTACATATTTCCACAAAGTGAGCAACATCCTTATACAAACTTTGCCACCACCAATATCTTTCTTTGATCTTTGAAAAAGTACCCCAAACACCTTTATGGCCAACCCACAAGCTTTCATGAAATTCTTGCATAACATTTACTTGTGAAGCTCTGTCAGCCAAAACTCACAATGGCTTAAGTAAATACTCCATGATCTTGATATAGAATATCTCTTTCACTAGCATCCACACACATATAGTGAATTCTTTAGAGAAATTCAAACATACTAGAATAGGTGTTGAAACTAACATAGACTTCAGCTCATTGAAGCTTTTGTTTGCTATAAAATCCCTAAAGAATGATTATTTCTTCAATCTATCATAATGAAGCTACAATATGAGCATAATTTTTAATAAACCATCGATAGAAAGAAGATAATCCAAGGAAACCTCTCAAAGATATAGAAGTTATAGGGGTATTACAATAGTTCTTAATGAAAATCTAGGTCTTTGAATTTCCTTGAATTTTCAGCCAAACGAGACTCTTGATTGCATCGATGCCCATGCATATCTTAATTACAATGCATGTATTAATCAAGACTGTTCAGAGAAGCCCATGACTGTTAAAATTGTTGAATAAATTATCTAATATCTAATTGGTACGACAAAAGGCTACTCCCAAATACACAAGGCATTCATGTAATTCTTGCCAAATGATATCAAGATCAACCATCAACATATGCACTCCTATAATATAGGGCTGTCCCAAAATCACTCCATATGAGGAATTGTCTTGCACAAAGAAGTGTTGCTCTTATTGTACATCACCAATAACACAATATTAGTGAGTTTGGGAATCTCCCAATTTTCATTTTTTGAATACTAAAAAGGTGACACCCGAATAGCATGCCCATAAGTTTCTCAAAGCCATATGATATGATCTATCATTGGAAAGCAATTAAAAAATGGAATCTATTGAGCTATAGAGCGCTTGATTTGGAGTTATAGTGTTCAAGTTATGACAAGTCCAAAGATTTGACCACGTGTCCCAAACTTATGGAAAATTCCCATATTCCCCAATATGGTGTTCAACCGTCACTTTCACATTTGGAAATCCATCATAGAGCTCTCCTAAAGAATTATTTGCAACCCACATACGCTGTTACGCGAGTGGTGATCGATAGCAAGCCTCACTCACAACCCGATAATGAGACGTTAAGGAGTGTCGGTTGGGCAATTTGACTTTGTCGAATGTACAATACAACTTGAAAAATTCAAACATTTAACAATACACCACAAGCCACACATAAAAACAAGACAACACAATCAATAATGCCTCTTGTAGCTCAAACAACTAAAACCCAAATTCGGGTATACCATCACACAACCACAACACAACGAGAATACCAACAAATCGAAAACAAACCAAGTGAAATATATTCTCGTACCTTAAAAATCTTGAGCCGACGCTTGGCGCCACAAATCCAAATTCTTCAACTTCCAAATTGACATGACAAGAGCTCACTCTAGCATGCGACCCTCCACACTCCTTACTCACAAAATACAATTGTATATGAGGGGGAAGGCCCTTAACTCTCCATTCTCATCTCTTTATATAGTTTTTTATCCACACTCACATACATTAGGCTTTTTACTTTCTGCTTTTGGCTTTTTCTTTTCTACTTTTTTTCACTATTTTCATTTTTTTTGTCTTATGCCTGTATCCAACTTGTTTGGATCATATCTTCATCATTTGAACTCTGAATATAGTCAGCTGGGTACTCAAAATGATCGGAATTATTTGATCAACAATCTTGCATCGGAAAATTTAGAAAAATCCATAAAAATTGAGCAAAAATATCGATTTTTATAAATTGCATCATTTTTCTCCATCTTTTATCTTGGACGACCTATTCCCTTTCTTGGCCTATTTTTCTTGTAATTGCACACACTTTCAACACACATGTCCTCTTTTTCTTTAAGAAATACTCGCTGATGATGTAAAACTTATGACCTTTTCCTTTGATCCTTGAGTCTTCAAAATAAATATTCTCTGGATATGAACCTGCTTTTTTTAATCAGTGTGTCCTAGCAGGATTATGAGTTTTTAAATGAACTCCATGTCCAATAATTCATGATTTGGAAAAATGTGCAATGTTGAAATTCATGCTATGCAACCAATCAATCGATGCTACACACAAAAATAATGTATGCATTGAAGAAATTTGCCTAGTCTATCTACATGTGATCGTGTGTCATGCAAAATGCAAACAAAATTCATTGTTAATTTAAATCCTTATTCTCACCTCTCAACTCTCATCAATAAAATATCAATCTCTGCTCCACCCATCCAAACTCTTACAATCACTCAAGAAATGATGGTTCTCAAGATGTTGACCAGTTATGCACAACCCATCTCATAACTACGGCGTCCTTCACGAACCTCTACTCACCCAACCACCTTACCCACTCACTACAAGATATAGGCCTTATACCGACGTTAAAGGCGACGAAAATGTAAATAAAGAGATGCCATAGAACAGTCGGTATTAGCATCGTTATTAGTGTCGCTATTTGCATCGGTATCAGCTTATATGGATGCAAATAACGACGCTCATAATGATGCTTTGCGATGCTAATAACGATATCAATAATGACGCGTGCATGTAAATTTGTGATGCTAATAGCAATGGTAATAGGGAAAAAGAAATTTGTGGTAGCGCATCAAGCTGCCCTACCACATATAGCACTATGTGTTTTATTTGGATCGTACAAAATAGTTTCTGCACTGTCCAAAAAGAACATTAGTACAGAGAAATAGAAGAACCCTATATATGGGTCTCAAACCAAACTCAACTAACTAAGGTGGCATACTAACTGAGCCACAAACTAGAGTAGATAAGGATAGCTGTCATCTAGCTATTATTCATGGGCGGTGTACCAACCGCATCTGCAGCTAACAAGTCAGTGACATAAATGCACAACAATCACCCTGGCATATCATGAGTGGAGCTCGATATCTGAACACTCCCCCTCGAGCTTAATCCCAATTCCATATCAACCTATTGAAAAGTTCATAATGTATTCCATATAAGCCTATTGAAAAAGTATGTACCTAATCCTAACCATGTACTTGATGACCAACAAGTTGTAATGCCTAGTCAAGGAGTCCTTGAACTAAGGCGTGATAGGATCTTAGATGTTAGGGAGAGACAATTAAGATCCAGAACCCTCAGAGAATGCCTCGTCCAGTGGAAAGATTATCCCGAAGAGGATGCCACTTGGATAAACGAAGGCACACTCAACCATCAATATCCCTAGTTTATCTCGAGATGAGGACATCTCGATTCCTCTAAGGGGGAGAGAATGTAACATTCGCGCCCCCAGCCGACTAATGTGCTGGAAGGGGAGGGGAATAGCAAGGAAGCAGAAGCTCCTCGGTGGGAGCTCGGTGGTGTGGGAGGCCATGTAATGTGACACATAGGAGAGGGAGGATCCCCCTCCCTCCCCTATTTAAGAGAGGGGTTGCTGCTGTGGAGGGAGAGGAATGAAGGGCTGCCAATTCCCTGTGTTACTGCCGTGAGGAAGAAGGAGGACGTGAGGGCCGCCGGTGCAGTCAACGAGAGTGTGAGAGAAGGGGAGGAGGGATTCTGCGCTGGCCGCCTGGCCTTAGGTGACGCGATGCCATCGAAGGAGAGAGGTGCCGCCTCCATTGCGCCGTCGGACGGTCTTCAATACCCCCCCCAAAGCTTATGGAATCTTGGAAGCTTCTGGAGGGGGGCCTCCTTAAACCCCCCTTCTTGTGCTTTCAAACCTTTTAATCCCCCCCCTGTATTTTAAGCCCCCACTCCCATGAGGTGTTGGAACCACAAGCCTTTCTTTTGGGTCTATTACCCCGTGTCCTAAAAACCCCAAGGCCCCCCCTTCTTATGTTTTTTTTTTTCAACCTCACCCCCCCCCCCTCCCCCGCGGGTGTTAAAATCCCCTAAGCCCCTTTCACCCTTGTGCTAAAACCCTTTCCCTGCACTTTGGAATCACTCCCCCCAAGAGCACAATGGCCTTAAGAGTCTTATTAATTTTTCCCCCATATATAATCCCTAAAAGACCTATTTCCTTAGCTTTGGAATCACCCCCTTCCTGTGGCCTCTTAAAACCACTTCTCCCATGATTACCCTTTAAGCCTTTTCCTTGGCTTCAAAAAATTTCACCCTCCCCATGTGTAAACCCCCATAAGCCCTTTTTCTCCAAGTTTGACCTAAGGGTCCTTCGACCTTACTTATAACCTTTACGGTTACTATATTCCCTTAGAGTTCTCTCCCGCACCTTGTGTTTTTTTTCCATCCCTTTTCATTCCTTGTTGAACGAGTCATTATAAGGCCATTAATCCTTCCCCATGGCTTCAATGGGTCTTAGTCGTAAAAGATTTTGAAACACCCTTTTGAATTCCCAACTTCAAGGAGGGAGCCTTCCAAAAAACTACTTTCCACTGACGGTGCAAGGGGAGCAACGGTGAATTCCAAAGAAGAGTTGTAAAGCTTATTCCACTTCCGAATGACTACAATTGCGATTCCTCCTAAGAAAGTCCAAGGCGCAACCGCGGGAGGGTCATCTCCCGGTATCCATGTGGATATCTCACCCCAAACCCAGGTTTTCCTTCTTAATTTTTATTTGATATTGTTGTAATTCAAACATGAAAGGTTAATTATTAGAAATAGGATATACTTTCGTCCTAGTTGTTCATGACAAAGGAACTTAGACATCAATACTTTTAAATGAAACATGCAAATTAGGAAAGTATAAACTCATTTCTAGCGAATAGTTTATGCATTGAAATGAATTATAAGATTAGATTATTATCCATTGAAATAGTATACTTTGATTAGGCCTAGAAGTATAAACTATATCTTGTACTATTAATCCATATCCTCTTTTCAATGAATCACCATGGAAAGTGCAAGCATGAAATGATTCTTACGATGCATAAACTCTAGGAAAATATCATTTGTCAACAGTATAAATTATCAAGTAAAAGGTTGCTTATTCAACATGAATTTTTTTCGCAAAGTGTAGGAAGATTATTGGAATTAACCTAACCTAAAATTGATAAAGTTTAGAATTGAAGAATCAATTTATGCATAGACAACAAATCATGTGGGAGTAATCTCGAAATTATCTTTTAGAGTTAACCAAATTGACATAAACTTAAAACATCTAAGCTGTGAAATACTCGTTGGGAATGAGTTAAATTCCAAGAAATGCCTATACCTTAAATACTTGCCCACCTTCACTGAATGTAGGGATAGTGAATTGTAATCGTAAAAGGAACTAGGGTTTGTCCCTGAGAATCTTACAAAGATGAAGCTTGGAAACCCTAGGTCTAACGACATGAGCTTAAAGAACCTGAAACAGATTGTTTCGTGACTCCATAGTCTCATAGCTCGATGCAACACTTGCGCAACAAGTGTAGAATTATGATCTTGTGATTGGATCACAAGGGAATGGCCAAGTTCCCGCAATGAAGTTGGCATGTCCTTACGCAAGTTATCTTGCAAGAGGATGAATAATCATCCTAATTTCATATCCTTCTTGAGTAAGAAAGATTGTTTGGAAACTAATGACCAACCGATAAACTTAAAGTTTGACCAAGTCGGGTTAATAGGGTATGCCCTAACCTACGATATAGGGGATTTTTCCAAGTTGCAAGTTATCTCGGATTGAGTGCGAGATGCATTCGAAAGGAAGGATTCATTCCTTAGCAGTTTGCCAACAACAAAAACGATCAATGGAAATGTTTGTGCTTGCTATAGATTTTAGAGCAATGTTTGGCTTTGTTTGATCAATAAATTAAAAGATAAATGGATATGTATACTTCAGGTTGAATTCCTGAAGGGAGAGTCAGCTTCAGTTACCCCCGATTGCCTGCCTGACCCTAACCAAGGGGGTTGTTGACCGCGTCAGGAAAGTGGACCGAACCCGTCGCGAGAGGTCTCTTCCTTGAGAGCTAGCTGGAGTAGGAGGACGCTTGGGTACTAGGGGGGCTCTGGTCGTAAATCCCTCACATTCCGGGTCCTGCACAAGAGGCTAACGTGACTTGGGATTGGATCTCGAGGCCCGCATACTAGTCTATGGGCGAAAACTTGGATTAGTGATCCCTGTGGATTGCTGGATAGCCTTCGGGCGGATTGTGGATAAGCCTACAGGCTAGACTCTTTGTATTTCAAAGATAAATATGATAACCTGTTAATAAGAAACTTGTCTGATATTGTTTTTCTATGTCAAGTGATAAAATTACATGAAGGAACCAGTGCCTAATGGGAATTGCAGTTTATAAGCATTAGGTCCTAGGAATTTGAGGATCTTGTACGGTCCACAATACCTTGGACTTAGCTTCTTGCAATCTCCTAAGGATAGGGAACTCTTTTTTGGGCATACGCGAATGAAGACCATGTCTCCTTCTTTGAAGACTCTATCTTGACGCTTCAAGTCTGCGTATGCCTTCTGTCTATCCTTGGCTACTTGAATGTCCTGTCTTATTGACTTTACTTGGTCATCCATCTCTTCCAACATCTACCTTGAAGCTTCAACCATTAAGGTTGGATCTGAAAAGTTTAGGGGACTTTGACAGTCATGACCATGCAATGCTTGGAAAGGGGTCATTTGAATGCTTTGCTGGTAAGAAGCATTGTATGAAAATTCAACCAAAGGTAAGTATTGAATCCGCCTCTTCGGCTCATTACAGCAGTATGCCCTAAGCATATCCTCGATGACTTGATTTACTTGCTCTATTTGGCCATCCGTTTGGGGATGGTAGGCAGTGCTAAAAAAGAGTTGAATCCCAATAGCTTCAAAGATATCTCTCCAAAAGTGTAATGTGAAGAGAGAATCACGATCACTAATGATTCTCCTGGGTAAACCATGTAGCTTGAATATCTCCTTGATAAACAATCTTGCAATGTCTGAGGCTTTATAGTTTGTCTTTGCTAGAATAAGGTGTGCAACCTTAGTAAGCATGTCAAACACAACCATGATGGAGCTGTATCCTCCCTGGACTTGGGGTAGGCCTACAACCTCGTGGGGTTCACCCATAAATATGTAAGTGTATAACGTGAGTTCAACAAGAGGGTGTTTTTAATTAGATTTTTTTACAAAATTTAACAAGATTAAATTAACAAAAGGGGGTTTTTTATTCAATTTTAGAAAAGAACCATTTAAAGCATAAGTAAATAGGGGTTGTTTTATTAGGGGAGATATTTTAGTTGAGGGGTTTTTAAATACCTCTTGAACACACATGATACCTATAGTTTTCTAATGGTGCACCCCCCGAGCCTACAACAAAATCCATACTGATGAATTCCCATTTCATTTGGGGGATGTCAAGCGGTTGTAGTTTCCCTGGCATCATGACATGTTCGGCTTTGATACGTTGGAAAGACAAATACTCAGTGACATATTTGAGAATGTCACCTTTGGGCCTCTCCCAATGGTAGCTCTTCCTAACTGCATTAAGAGTCTTAGCATAGCCAGGATGTCCTGCAAAAGGGGAATCATGAGCTTCCCACAATATCTTCTACTTAAGTGACTGGCTTGTTGGTATATACAGAGCCTTATTCTATAATAGACAAGTCCATTATTGATAGAAAATTCATGATACTTAGCATGCAGCTTTTGATTCTGATCCTTGATAGAGATTTCCCTTAGCATTGTTTGGTAGGCCGGATCATGGCATGCTTCCTCTCTAGCTAACTCAAGTATAGGGTTGTTTGGCATAGATACTTTTGTAGCTAGAGATCTAGCTGTTGATGGATTCTGCAGGATTAGAGAATTAAGGAATGCCTTGCGACTGATTGCATCGGCAACTACATTCTCTTTTCCTAGTCAGTACTTGATTTCAAAGTCATACTCCTCCAACACTTCAATCCACCGACGTTGCCTCATGTTGAGCTCATTCTGGGTAAAGATCCATTTGAGACTCTTATGGTCAGTTACTATAGTAAACTTATTATCCAACAAGTAGTGTCTCCAAAGCTTTAGAGCATGGATGATAGCTAGCAATTCCAGATCATGCGTAGCATAATTATTTTCATGACTCTTCAATTTTCTTGAAGAGTATGCTACTGGATGACCTTCCTGCATAAGTACACACCCCAAGACAAGAATGCTAGCATCAGTTTTACTACCTCGAACTCCTTATTGAGGTCTGGAAGTTTTAGAATAGGTGTTGATACCAAACTTTGCTTCAATCTGTCGAAGGTATTTTGTTCGGGAGTTGACCATGCAATGGAAGTTTACTTCTTTAGTAAGTCCATCAGATGTGCTGCAATCAAAGCATAGTTTTTGATTAAGACCCTATACCATCCTGTCAATCCAAGAAAGTTACATATCTCTTTGACGAATGTTGGTATTGGCCACTCAAGCACATTGGGTCCATTGAGATTCCTTCTGCTGATATTATGAATCCTAGATATTCAATCTGACGCTTGAAGAATGCACACTTCTTCATTTTAGCATACAGCTTATGTGACCCCATTGTTTCAAGGACAATCCGAAGTTGGGGTTCATGATCTTTTTCCTGTTTGGAATAGACTAAAGTTCCGTCGAAGAAGACAAGCATGAAATCATGAAGATATGGCCTAAAGACATCCTGCATTAACCTATTGAAGGTGGCAGGTGCATTCGTAATCCCGAATGATATAACTAGGAACTCAAAGTGCCCATATCTTGTATTGAAGGCCGTCTTTGGGATATCTTCTTCCTTGATCCTTATCTGATAGTAACCTGACCTGAGGTCAATCTTGGAGAAGATCTTCACACCTTGAAGATGATCAAGAAGCTCATCTATTCTAGGAATAGGGTACTTGTTCTTGACTATTGATTGATTCAACCCTCGGTAATCAATACATAGTCGAAGTGTCCCATCTTTCTTTTTTTGGAATAGTACTAGAGCTCCCCATGGTGAACTGCTAGGCCGGATGTAGCCTTGATCTAGTAGTTGCTTGAGTTGTTCCTTCAGCTCAATTGCTTCTGGTATGGACATTCTATAAGGTCTCTTCACAACTGGTGCAGCTCCTAGTACTAACTTAATCTCATGATCCACTTCTCTTTGAGGCGGGAGTTCTGTCAACTCTTCAGGAAATACGTCTGTGTATTCCTTTAGCTAAGAAGGTCCTTCATGGGATTCTTGCTTCTGATCTAACTTGTTGAGTTTAATCAAGTAGATAGGTAATCCGTTTCTGACTCCTTTTATGATCCGAGATACTTTGGCCAATTGGATTCTTGGTACTCCAGCCTCACCTTGAGTTGTGACTAATTCCCTTTCAGAGTTTCGAAAGGAAACTTGACCTTTCCACAGTGAATGTGGGGGTCGTTAGGCTTAAGCCAATCCATTCCAAGTAGATACTCATGGATACCTAAATTCATGACTCTCAATTTGACCGAAGTCTTCTTTCCTCCTAGGAAGAATTCCACCTTAGCAGTTTGCCGGTACAAGTAACCTCAAGACCATTTGCCAATTCTACAAGCAGGATAGGTGCTTCTACTGTGGCTATTCCTAATCTTTTTGCACATGCTGGTGAGATAAAGAAATGTGTACTGCCACAATCAATCAAGGTCTTGAAACCTTTATCTTGATAGTTCGACGGTGTCTGAATCACCGAGAACTAGCGATTTGGCCCTTTCTTGTGTAGAGCGGCATGGATTGTCGCCCTTTCGAATTCTGCTTCCATGGTCAGGTCTTCCTCTTCTTCTTCTTCCCACATTTGCCTATTGGCAATGTAGGCGGTTCTTCCTCTTCCTCAAGTAGCAGCTCCTTGACCACGGCCTGTTCCTTGGAAAGGCGCTTGGCAATGTCCTCCACCAAGCTTGGGACATTGCCTCTTGAAGTGATCGAGTTCATTGCAGTGGAAACAACGGAGGTTTTGGCCATTACTTTGAGTAGGAACAAAGTTGTTGATGTTATTCGTCCTTGCTTTCTTTCTTTGTCCCTGATTATGACCTTGAACTCTCTTCATTTGAGGTCTAAATGCTCCTCTGTTCGGGTCAATATAAGACCAAGTTTTGTTACCTCTTGGTCTAGCTTGCACGTCCTGAATTATAGGCGCCGCTTGAATGAGTGCGTCCTCAAGATTTGATGGACGCATAGATTCAAGACGGGTATTGACTGGTGGATTTAATCCCGCATAAAATTTAGACACCTGCTATGTCATGTCCATCTGCGGTGCATACTTAAGAAGTTAGACAAATTCAGAGTAGTATGCATCAAGCGTGAGCCCCAGCTGTTTTAGTTCGTAGAACTCATTCATTTTCTGCGTGTAATAAGCAAGTGGTAAATATCTTGCTTGCACAAATTTCTTCAGCTTCTCCCAGGTAACGGATCGCTCTGTGATCCCTTGATCCCTGCACCATTGCTTCCACCAAAGCCTAGCCTCGTCGGTGAGCTTTAGCTTGGTGAGCATAGCCTGATTGGTAGGTGCAGTACCGGCTGCTTTGAAGTAATCCTCCATGGATTCAATCCAAATTTCAGCATCAGCTTGGATGAATCTGCCTCTCCCGTCAAACTTGGGTGGCTTAATTTGCTTGAGAAGGAACTTCTTCTCTTGGATCACAGCAGTACTTGATGTAGGAGGCAAATTAGGAACCTGTACTTGGGGTTGTATTTGAATAAAGGCTTTCTTAACGTTATTATACGATAATCGTTCTTGATTTATATTACATCTTTAGTTCAACTCTCACGTAAACAATGCAGCTACTTAACTTTTTATCAACTCTTATGCACAATTAGACATTGATAAAAATAAGTCTTTATTTGTATTTATATGGCCATAGCCCTTTCGAATACAACATTTCTTGCGACGATAAGCCAACTGTTACATTTAGTTTGGGGAGAACAACATTGTATTACATTTATCTACATGATTTGTATAATAGTAAGGTTTTGGGTCATGGATCTTCAGGAATCGGTAAGTCATTGGAAGTTCAGGATATCCTTTTCGTTGGAATCCATACTTCTCATGACAGCCCAATACTTTAATCCTATCGGCAGGGATTACACGGGTTACTTCCTCATATACATATGAATTCATCTAAACCCTTCAACCTCGAATATGTAAAATTGAGTTTACGTGAGCTTCCACAAAAATAAACAGCTTCACGACTTTCAGGTCTTCCAACCACTTGATCCTCTTTAAGTTGGTTTTTAGGTAAGCAAACCGATGGGCTGCTATATAGTAGATTCCTGAAGCACCCGTCCATCTTCGTTCCATGTACAAAGGTGATGGATTATAGATCTGCTCTAGGATGTTCATCATCCCAACCCTTTGTTATAATGTGGAGAATGCATTGCAGTCATAAACATGACTCGAAATACCAAGAACTTGTTTCACGCTTCGTAATTCTGCAAGACAGCATTGAAGGTAAGGAAATGTTTGGACATCAACATTTTCTTTACTTTATCCTATTAAGATTTCATAAAAAAATTTTTGTTGTTGGTCGGCTCTGATACCAACTATAACGTGTCCACTAGTGTCATCCAGGACACGTCTTAGCAGTCCATCGGAAAGGATATCTAGAAAGCTCCGCCCGGCACTCCCATGGAATGTTACGGGGTTTGCAATCTAGGGCTTTCCATGTCTGCACTTGGTTCAACGAGAATGGGAAATGAGAGGGAGGCAAAGCTCAACCTCTTTGCCATAAGTCATAGTCCCATTCTGTTCCCCTAAAATGGCGTAAATCGGGTTCACTCTTAACTCTAGGTCAACGCTTTAGTTGTTCGTGTTCTTTGACGATCCTCCGGCTGTCCATCGTAAATTTGAGAAAAGTTTCCTGCCAACCAGGACCACCCATCCATAGGATGGACCTATGGCCCATCCTCCGCACTTTCCTTGGGTTGTTTTAGTTATTTAATTACCTAACACATTAGTTGGATATGTAACAACCAGCTTCTTTAATTAAACCATTAGGCACTGGTTCCTTCACGTAATTTTATCACTTGACATAGAAAAAAAATATCAAACAAGTTTCTTATTAACAGGTTATCATATTTATCTTTGAAATACAAAGAGTCTAGCCCGTAGGCTTATCCACAATCCGCCTGAAGGCTATCCAGCAATCCATAGGGATCACTAATCCAAGTTTCCGCCCGTAGACTAGTATGCGGGCCTCGAGATCCAATCCTGAGTCACGTTAGCCTCTTGTGCAAGACCCGGAAGGCGAGGAATTTATGACCAGAGCCCCCCTGGCACCCAAGAATCCTCCTACTCCAAGTAGCGCTCAACGGAGAGACCTCTCGCGGTGGGTTCGGTCCACTTTCCCGGCACGGTCAACAACCCCCTTGGTTAGTGTCAGGCAGGCAGTCGGGGGTAATTGAAGATGCCTCTCCCTTCAGGACTTCAACCTGAAGTATAGATATCCATTTATCTTTTAATTCATTGATCAAACAAAGCCAAACATTGCTCTAAAATCTATAGCAAGCAAAAACATTTCCATTGATCATTTTTGTTGTTGGCAAACTGCTAAGGAATAAATCCTTCCTTTTGAATGCATCCCGCACTCAATCCGAGATAACTTGCAACTTGGCAAAATCCCCTATATCCTGGGTTAGGGCATACCCTATTAACCCGACTTGGTCAAACTTTAAGTTTATCGGTTGGTCATTAGTTTCCAAACAATCTTTCTTACTCAAGAAGGATATTAAATTAGGATGATTATTCATCCTCTTGCATAAGGACATGCCAACTTCATTGCGGGAAATTGGCCATTCCCTTGTGATCCAATCACAAGTTCATAATTTTGCACTTGTTACGCAAGTGCAGCATCGAGCTATGAGACTATAGAGTCACGAAACAATTTGTTTCAGGTTCTTTAAGCTCATGTCGTTAGACCTAGGGTTTCCAAGCTTCATCTTTGTAAGATTCTCAGGGACAAACCCTAGTTCCTTTTACGATTACAATTCACTATCCCTACATTCAGTGAATGTGGGCAAGTATTTAAGGTATAGGCATTTCTTGGAATTTAACTCATTCCCAACGAGTATTTTGCAGCTTAGGTGTTTTAAGTTTATGTCAATTTGGTTAACTCTAGAAGATAATTTCAAGATTACTCCCACATGATTTGTTGTCTATGCGTAAATTGATTCTTCAATTCTAAACTTTATCGATTTGAGGTTAGGTTAATTCCAATAATCTTCCTACACTTTGCCAACAAAATTCATGCTGAATAAGCAACCTTTTACTTGATAATTTATACTGTTGACAAATGATATTTTCCTAGAGTTTATGCATCGTAAGAATCATTTCATGCTTGCATTTTCCATGATGATTCATTGCAAAGAGGATATGGATTAATAGTACAAGATATAGTTTATACTTCTAGGCCTAATCGAAGTATACTATTTCAATGGATAATAATCTAATCTTATAATTCATTTCAATGCATAAACTATTCGCTAGAAATGCATTTATACTTTCTTAATTTGCATGTTTCATTTAAAAGTATTGATGTCTAAGTTCCTTCGTCGTGAACAACTATGACAAAAATATATTCCTATTTCTAATAATTAACCTTGCATGTTTGAATTACAACAATATCAAATAAAAATTAAGAAGGAAAACCTGGGTTTGGGGTGAGATATCCACATGGATACCGGGAGATGACCCTCCTGCGGCTGTGCCTTGCACTTTCTTAGGAGGCATCGCAATTGTAGTCGTTTGGACATGGAAGCAGCTTTACAGCTCTTCTTTGGAATTCACCATTGCTTCCCTTGCACCGTCCGTCGAAAGTATTTTTTTGTAAGGCTTCCTCCTTGAAGTCGGGAATTCGAAAGGGTGTTTTAGAATCTTTTACGACTAAGACCCATTGAAGCCATGGGGAAGACTTAATGGCCTTATAATGACTCGTTCAACGAGGAATGAAAAGGGATGGAAAAAAACACAATGTGCGGGAGAGAACTCTAAGGGAATATAGTAACCGTAAAGGTTATAAGTAAGGTGGAAGGACACTTAGGTCAAACTTGGAGAAAAAGGGCTTATGGGGGTTTACACATGGGGAGGGTGAAAGGTTTCGAAGCCAAGGAAAATGCTTAAGAGGTAATCACGGGAGAAGTGGTTTTTGTTACAACTATATATATCATCCTTGTTAGACAAAATAGTGATGATATTGTCAAATAAAGGATCTTTGATGGTATGAAGAAGTTGAGTAACAATCTGATTTTTAGCAATAGGAGCGCCGGCAGCACCAAACTGATTGATAATGTCTTTAAAAGCCTTGATATGAGAGTGCATAGAAGTACCAACCTTATATTGAAGATTCTTCAAACAAGTTTGGAGATATAAAATTTCGGTGACCGATTTCTTCTCAAACGTTGAGATAAGATACTCCCAAAAAGCATGAGAGGGTTCCAGATGAAAGACTTGGTCCAGCAAGAAACAACGACGTGTTGCAGTTTCTACAACTAAAGCCGAATATGTTGCTGCATCATTAGCAGCTTGCGAGCTAGTTTGGCTTCGACAACTACTTGCAGATTTGGGACATCCTTCATCATCTAGTACACCTCTTCGATGGGATAACCAAAGTGCTATTAGTCTTACCAAAGACTATATACAACATAATAAATCAAAGCATATTGCTATTCATTATCATTATGTTCGACATGAAGTCAAGAAAGGTTCCATTATGGTGGAGCATTGTCCCAGTGATCAAATGGTTGCAAACATCTTCACAAAAGCTCTTAGTGAAGCTCGCTTTAGCTCATTAAGACATGCACTTGGTATTGTTCCAAGTTCTTGTCTCACTGATTGAGGCATGTATCATTGTATTCAAGAAAACTTTATAGTAAATCATTTTTGTATCGTAGGTATGTGTAGGGGCTCGGGTTTTTCCCTTGTTCTCCCCAACGGTTTTTTCACTTGCAGCCAGAGACCTTTGTTTGAGTGGGGATGTTACAACTATATATATCATCTCTCACTTGACTTGGGTCTCACCTATATATACTAACTCTATATCAATATGAATCATTCTTTGGGAGCATGTCTTATGTATCTCTCTCGTACTCTCTCTCTCTCTCTCTCAACAGTTTTAAGAGGCCATAGGAAGGGGGTGATTCCAAAGCCAAGGGAATAGGTCTTTTAGGGATTATACACGGGGGAAAAAGTAATAATACTCTTAAGGCCTTTGTGCTCTTGGGGGGAGTGATTCCAAAGTGCAGGGAAAGGGTTTTAGCACGAGGGTGAAAGGGGCTTAGAGGATTTTAAAACCGGGGGGGGGGAGGTTCAAAAAAAAAACATAAGAAGGGGGGCCTTGCGGTTTTTAGGACACGAGGTAATAGAACCAAAAGAAAGGCTTGTGGTTCCAACACCTCATGGGAGTGGGGACTTAAAATACGGGGAGGGGGGGGGGGGGGGGAAATAAAAGGTTTGAAAACACAAGAAGGGGGGTTAAGGAGGCCCCCGCTTTGGAAGCTTCCAAGCTTCCAAAAGCTTGGGGGGGTATTGAAGACCGTCCGACGGTGCAATGGAGGCGGCACCTCACTCCTTCGACGGCGTCGCGTCACCTCAGGCCAGGCGGCCAGCGTAGAGTCCCTCCTCCCCTTCTCTCACACTCGTTGACTGCACCGGTGGCCCTCACGTCCTCCTTCTTCCTCACAGCAGCAGCACATGGAATTGGTAGCCCTTCATTCCTCTCCCTCCATGGCAGCAACCGCTCTCTTAAATAGGGGAGGGAGGGGGATCCTCCCTCTCCTATGTGTCACATCGCATGGCCTCCCACACCAGCGAGATCCCAGCGAGGAGCTTCCGCTTCCTTGCTATTCCCCTCCCCTTCTAGCACATCAGTCAGCTAGGGAGGGGAACATATAAAAAATTTTGTATTATCCTTTTTAAAAAAATGTTTACGCAAATGTTACATTTACGAGGTGGAGTTCCAACTTTTTTTCCTTTGCAAAGGTGTCTTCAAGATATGGTATAAATAGGACATTTCAATTAGTATTATAAATGTGCTTTCATGGTGATGTGGATAAATTTCTTGGGCTCCAGTTTGTCATTTGCATTGAAAGACTAGCAATAGCCAATTTCAAGGGGGGTGTTTGCATGCACGTATAATTACAAATTGAAATGGAGAATAATAGTTTTTTGCTCAATACAAATAGAATAGGAGAAGCTTTCCTCGATTCATGGCCTACCATATTAATTGTATCATGGTATCATATAGAATAAGTTGCGAGTTCAATTCCTCCCTAAGAAGGGTTGCTTCATTTCATATTTAGGTTATAATTTATAATATGTTTTAACTTTTGTGAAATTTTTTCCCTTCAAGGCGGAAGACCAGTGATGTTGACCGGTGATTCCCCATTGCCCTACGAATACAACCCAAGGAATTTATCCTCGCACTTTTCATGAGATCAATCATCACATAGGGGTGCTTGAGAATAATAAGGAACATGGATGGACATATATGGATCTCTATACTCATTGCGTAATGATTATCTAATACTTATCAACCAAAAAATCATAAAGTTAAATGGAGGTTAAACTCTCGCATGTTTCTCCTTCATATCCATGTCCATAGGGTTGTTTTCACTATAGATTAGAGGCATTTGAAAATGTTCCTATAGTTGTAACTTGCAAGCACGAGACCCTTATAATCGATAAAAAAGAAGAGAATTTTTAAGTAAAAGCATACCTACTACTAAGGAAAAAAAATCAAGGAAATAAAACCATGTATTATGCAATGAAAGGTTGGATGCCATATTGTGCCAATCAAATACGATTTTGCTTGCACACCATGAAATCTCTTGCACCTTGGATCTCTCTCTCTCTCTCTCTCTCTCTCTCTCTACTTTGTTCCTCTTCCATTATTATTTTGTACAAAAATTCCATTTAATATAAACATGAAAAAAAATTCACATTTTTTGCATGTATAATAAACTAGTATATTAGGGAATTTGGGAATTTCCATGCACTTTGGGAACCCCCAATACCTTTATTATTTGATCACATTGTCGTAGATTTCGTGTAAGGGCTGCTGAACACGGGGTTCAAGTTGCACCAAGTGAAGAGACTAACAAGAAGAAATTGAATTTTTGATGCCAAAGTTCACTATATTCCTTGTCAAGTGAGTTACATGAAGTTCATGTTCAGAAAAATCTCAAGTATCTCATAAATTGTTTACATTCAGGTGTATGATGGTAGTTACATTGAACAGAATAATAGGCATTAACTAATAATCCAGTCAAGCATGTCCTTTAGTGCAGAGAACCATCTATTGTACAACACATCTGATTTCTATGCTCTCAGAGATTTCTTTCAAATACAGAAAACCAGTAATTTATGGGATCTCAAAGCAGTTTCTTAGCAGTAGGAAGAAAAATGTTCTTCACATCAGCATGTACATTCTGTAACTTGGCAGTTGCCTGATCAGCAGAAGATTTCAAAAGATCCAGAGAGCTGAAAGGATCTATGAGCTGGAACCTGCAACCCAACTCCGTTCTAGAGTATCAAGTGTTCACAAATGGAATTGTGTATGCATAAAAATAGCCGTTCTCTGTTTGCCAGCATGACCTGTTCTTCCAGAACTATGCACGAATGTCTCATAGCATGTATATGTGGAGGATTCAAACACTCCAAATAAGCCACCTCTTTCGTGCACAAAAATTAGTTACAGCAGGCTGTGCACCCTGCTCCTCAACGTCACTTCTTCGAAATTTTGTCTCCACATACTGCACATCATCAGATCTACAATATCTTTTGTTTTTTATATGTTTTCATCAGATTCCCCAGACAATACAGACTTTGGTTTTGATTCAGTTTCCTCTGCTTTTGAGGCAGCATTCAATCTCTCCTCTAGAGCTCGAGCCCCTTCGCTCCCTCCTCCTTGAAGCATCAATGGGATCGGAACCAGGTAATGGAATTCCACCAAGCACATGTCCATGCCCTTGATCAGTGCCGTGATGGAATTTAAAGACATTAGTAGTCAACAAAGGCTCTGTAGATGAATTAATGTTCATACTGCTGGACGCGAGCGGAGATAACCGTCAGAGAACCTGCCATGGTGTCCTGCCTCTATGTGTGAAAGGCTTCGAAGGAGGAATATGGTTCAGGTAGACAATGATGAATCAGAGACCCTTGGCCTCATACAGAAGGGAATTCTGATGGCCATCGAAACATTGAGGCCGAATAGAAGCTGCAGGCGTGCAATGTCACACTTTGCACCATCCGACACAAAGATCTCATTCTCCTTGACGTTGAGGCCTGCATAAAGCTTCTCGGCAATGGTTTTTTTTCCTGCTGAGAGCTGGATAATGCTTCGTCCTCCATTACTTATCTTCTAGATGGGACCAATCGTCATGGAGAATCGATCCAAAACAAAGCGAAGACAGCAACCGTGAAGTTGAACCAGCAAGGTACAATTTTGAGCCGCAGCTGTTAACAAATCTCCAGACAGGAAACTGCGACGTTTGTTGTTGGGGAAATCGAGAATAACCATTCGAGTATGGGAGTGCTGGAGCTACGTGGGGCTTTCTGATGTCTCTGTATTTAGCTTATCTTCCTTATCGTCATCTTCAGCATGTCATTTCCTTCCGTTCTCTTCTGAGTGAATCTGAGTACACAATGTCTTCTGCACCAATATAGCATTGAAGGATCAGTAAATTCTTCCTCTTGTCACTCTGAGTGTTATTGTTCCGCTTCCTCTACCTCTTAAATTTGTTCTATAATTCCATTCCATCCATTGACGGAGAGAACCAAGGGCGCCATAGACCTCCTTTTCCTTTTTTTGGATGAACTCCTTTTTCCCAAAAAAAAAAACAAACTGCTTTCTTGCAGAGGATGCTTTTTCCCTCCAAAAACGGTTCAAACCAAATTAGTCTCCCCTTCTCCTCTTTTAGTTAAGCGAGGATTAAAAAAACTCCTCTTTGACAATATAGTTTCTTTACACCCTTATGAGATCTATGCACCAACATTGATTTTGACCTTGAGGACTATCTTTGGAGTCATGCATTGCCCCATTGACAGTCAGCTTTACGATGAGTGATCTGCGCACAAACTTCGACTTCGGCCTTGAGAATTGGGTGGCAAAATGCTCCCTCGGTGCTTTACTAGTGCTTTACTCGCTTAAGCAGCTTTTGAGAGACTTCCTTCAACTCTATGTCATGGGAACTTTTGAACTTAGATGATCGGCTTCCACAAAGCTTCCTTTAATTCCACAATTCCCTGCACTTGTCTTAGAGATCATCATTGAAATTATCAGCTTGATAATGTCCTTTGGAATCAGATTTTCATATTTTTCTAACACACACACATCATGCATCCAAACAGAATCACACACACACACTAACGGAATATATACATTGGATGAGGATTATCGTAATGCATCTCACACACAATGAGTCACACGCAGAAAATAACACAAATGCACAACAAAAGAAATGGAGGTGTATACTGCTCGGATGCGCAGCAGCACAACATCCACCCCCTCTAAACCTGCGCATCCTCCGGATGAGCCAACTATCTAGGATCATTCAAGTCCACAAACAGGTCGAGTCCTTCTTCAGTTTCTAGTAGACTTGTTTCTCCATCAGCTTCATCATCCATATTCTCTGCTTCTTCTGCTTGACTTTCTTCTACCTGCTCGTCTTCTGCCAATGCTTCAAGTGAATATTCTTCATCTTCTCTTCTCTTGAAAATCTCGACCCATTTTCCAACAATGGGCACCCTCAATACTGTTCCATCTAATTCAGCCAACTCATAGGTACTATTGTCAAAAACCTATTTCACCTCATACGGTCCAAACTATCTTTAAACCATTTTTCTCATGCTACTATGCTGATTCTCTAGACTACTGTCGTAGACTAGAACCCAATCTCCTTCTTTTATGGCTCTAGGCCTCAAGCGATGCCTCAAATCAAACCTGTCCTTGTTTTTGAGTCGGGCTGCCTTCAAACGATCAACTACTAGCTGCACATCTTCTGTCCTTCTCTCTAGTTGACGAATCCGAAGAGCTAGAAGCTCCTCCCTTGATAAATTCTCATGCCACGGAAGAACACTTCATGTGAGAGCACAAATTTTTTGTAGGCATGACAGGTTTTTGCCCATACATCAACTCTGCAGGCATGTATCTAGTAGTCACGCTATGTGTAGAGCGGTCTGCCCACAATGCAAAAGGTAATAATCTCAGCCAATCTCCAATCCGACCTCTACAAGCTTTTGCCAATGCCTTAACTATAGGCGGAGGTCCTCTTTTGCTCTTGCCATTTCCCTCTGGATTATAGGCAGTAGTAAGAGCCAATTTAATTCCAAGCCATGAGAAAAATTCTCTAGCTTCATTTGCATCTAGCTCTCCACGATCAGCTGTAATCTTGCCTATACATCCATACCTGCAAAATATTTCTTCTAACAAGAATTTACATACTGTAGTGGTGGTCTTCGTCCGCAAAGATCTGCCTTCAACATAGTTTGTAAGATCCTCCCTAGCCAAGACAAGATGTCTCATTTGCCAAAGTCCCACTGGCAAAGTAACCAAGTCTACCACCCACTTATAATGCATACATAGTGGATAAGTCGAATGCAACTCATCACGATGTCGCACTAAAGAGTAAAGCTAGTAGTCCCTGCAAGTCTCCACAAAGTGGGAAACATCTTTATACATCCCTTTCCACCAGTATCTTTCTTTGATTTTCTCATAGGTAGCCCACACACCTCTATGACCAGCCCATGAGCTCTCATGAAACTCTCGCATAATCTGTATCTGCATCACTACATCACAAACTACTGTCAAGGGCAAGCCGCCTCTCTTCTTTGGATGCTTCCAAAGAAAACCATCTTTCAAGAAATACCCATAAGCCCTCCTTCTGATTTTCTTGAATTCATCATCTGTCCAATCAGCTCTTTGAGTCAATGAACTTAGATACTGTCCAATTTGTAGCTACTCATCAACATAAAGTTCTTCAATAAAGGCTTCAACAGTAGATACATGACAATCATGAACAAGAACAAAAGCTGCAAACTCTGTCTCATCATCTTCTGCAAGCATTGACTCCTCATCCTCATATCTCGCTCTAGATAGCATATCAGCAACTGGATTATCTTTCCCTGCTATGTGTCGAAATTCTGGATTCAATGATTTGATATAGGCAATCCATCGAAGCATCGCTATATCTGGAGTCAAATAGCTAGTAATCATGCCAAGCAAAGGCAAACAATCTGTTTCCACAACAACTGAAGCTCCAATAAAATACCCTTTATCACACTTCAATGCAGTGGCTACTCCCCACAACTCTCTTTTGATCTATGGATATCTCCTCTGTCGCTCATTAAGAACTTTAGCTCCAAAGCGGATTGCATATCTATTTCCATCAGCATTATCATGTCCCATTGCCCAGCCTATGCCAATAGGGCTAGTATCAACTGTCAACATGATTGGTCGTCCACCCTGATAATCCGCCTTGCGAAGAGTAGGAGCTGACTGCAACAACTTCTTGAGTTTACGCATGGCTTTCGAATTCTTTTCATTCCAATGAAATTTTTGCCCCTTTCGAAGCAGCTGATAGAGAACATCTGCTATGTGAGCAAAATGAGGAATCCAAATCATGTAAAATACACAAGCTCCCACAAATCTCCGCACCTCTGAAGTAGTCGAGCAATACTCTACAATCCTGCTTATGGCATCCACCTTTGCAGGTGAAGGCTTCCTGCCATAATATCCAACCATATGCCCAACTATGATGACTTCATTAACACCAAAGACAGATTTTAGCCCTGAAAGAGTCAAGTTTACCTCCTCTAATCGTGTCAATATTTGCTCACAAGCAACCAAGTGTTCAGCCACAAACTGTCTACATCCTCGCAAATCAAGACTTTCATTCTTTTCTTCTTCTGCACAACCCATAATAGGCACATCATCTAGAAAAGGCATGGTATACTGCGGAATATAGTATCGTAGAACTCTATGCATAGCATTCATCATATGAGCAACTGAGTTGGTGGCACCTTGAGGCAAGGTACACATCCTCACAAGACCAATAGGTGTCCGCATAGTAGTAATATCCCTTCTTTCCAAGGCAAGCTGAAACTGATCATAACCAAAATACAAGTCACCTAGAGAATAGATGGCTCGTCCTGCAAAAGCCTCAGCAAATTCATCCACAACTGGACCTGTTCCCACATTCTTGATTGTCACTTTATTCACGGGCTGCATATCCTGAATAAATCTCAAAGTACCATTCTTCTTTGGTACAGTAAACCACCTGTTAGAATAGGGTGCAAAAGAGGGTTCCAAAATCCCCATCTTAATCTTCTCATTCAGCAACTCTATCAGCTTTGGCAAGTGTGCTTTAGGCACAGGTATAGGACGTATATTCCATGGTACATGAGGGACAGTGAAGATGACCATAGGTGCAACCAATTCGGGACTAATGCATCCAATTTCATGTGGAAAGAAAGCAAATGCCTTACCATGACGTCCAAGCATCTCTCTAAAACATTCTTTTTCCACTGGAAGCAAGAAATCATCATTTCCAATCTTCAATTCTGCAAGAGTTTAAGCTGTAAATTTATGTCCAATATTTGCAGGATCTCTCAACATAGGCTGCTTCATAGCTTTTTCTATCTGCTCATCACTATCAGGAGGAAGCGGCCCTACAACCGGCTTAACCTTCTTATCAACTGTTTTATACTTCGTGTCAACCTTGGCATTAGTCACGCTCTCTTTTCTTTGCTGCAATTTCTGCAAATTTTCAGCAACTCTCAATTCTGTTGGCTAAAAGATTTCAGCCCTTTGCTCTATGGACTGCATGGGTGCAGCCTGAAACTCTGTATGCTGAAATTTTTCAGCATTAAACTCTGTTGGCTGAATGGATTCAGCCCTTGGCTCTATGGACTGCATGGGTGCAGCCTCATACTCCATATGCTGAATTTTTCCAGCATTTAACTCTGTTGGCT
This sequence comes from Lygodium microphyllum, assembly GCF_053477565.2. Lineage (NCBI taxonomy): Eukaryota > Viridiplantae > Streptophyta > Polypodiopsida > Schizaeales > Lygodiaceae > Lygodium > Lygodium microphyllum. Next base: position 90,544,980 of record NC_141157.1, read on the forward strand.
GAAAGGTTTCAGCCCTCTGCAACTCTGTAAGCTGATCAAGATTAGCCATAAATTTAGTTTGCTGAGTTTTCTCAGCCTCTAACTCTGTTTTCAACATAAAATCAGAAATTTCCTGAAACATATCCAAGGTTTGCACATGTATGATCTTTGAACCCTTACATACATAAGTTTTCAACATTGTTCCCATCTCAAACAATGTATCTGCATAAGACATCCCTTCATACAATCCATCTACATGCTCTTCTGCTTGCAAAATACCTGCAATCTTCAACTCTTTCTCCTTACGACCAATGTACTGCCTGGCAGCTCTAGGCAAATCTGAAATTCTCTGATAACTCACTGAACTATCTGAAGAAAAACCAACAAAATTAGTGGAGAAAGACTGGTTGCCAGGAGGCGAGATCTCCTCTTTTCTCCGCTCCGTACCACTAGCGTCTCGCAAGACAGTGGTACCTAATGAAAATCCAACTCCTTCGCAGGTAGTGGTGCCTCACGCAAGGAGTCCTTGTTTCTCGGATGATTTACCCCAACAGTCATAAACTGAACAACTCGCATACCATCTTTACTACGTATCCGTGCATAAGCTGACCCATCATCCATCACTTTCATTTCCATTCTTGCTTGTGTAATGAAAGGCTATCCAAGAACAATCGGATAAGAGCAAGAATCCTGAACAAAGCAATGATAATCCTCTTCAACATTACCAATAGAAATTCTGATACTCGGACAAGGAGCATACATATCACCAGAAGTATTATTGGTGGCTCTCATGCACCAGCCATGCTCTGCATCCATAGGCCACTTGCCACTCTCATAAACACCTCGAGCAATAAGATTAATCTCAGAACCATGATCGACTAAAGCGACCAAAGGAATCTATTTCTCTCCAATCCTTACCACCGTCTCAGTGGTTGCTCTAGCCCAATGACTTCGTGAAAAATGGCTGCGAGGAATGAGAATAGGGATATCATCATCTTCATACTGCATAGGCTAAACTATTTTCTCCAATTGCGGATTGACAAAAGCATTCTCAACCATCACTGCATCATCATGCTCTTCCCTAAGAGCTCCATGCCATAATCCCTGTAAAGCAGGTCCTTCCATCACATGTCCTTTCCTCCGTAAAAGATCCTACATCTGATCCTGTATTTCTCTTCTAGCAATCCCAAGAGCTTCTCCAACAGTAAAAGTGACTTCACTATTCAAATTTCTTTCATGAAAAATCTTACTCATATCCATCTACATATCAAGGTCTGACAAGAGCTTGAATCCTGGCTCCTTTCTTGGTTGCCTCTTCTCTTTCATCTGCTTGTCTCCCATAGGTTGTTCAGGACCTGATTGAGCTGGAGAACTTGACATAGGTGGAGCTGTAACAGGTGGTGAAACAAAGTTACCCCCTCTAGTCTTTTTGGAGGTGTTGGGACCCTCCTCATCTCTTCTTCTCTTTTCCTCAACCATGGCATCTAAACCATGTGTTTTCGCCATATAAGCAAAAATAGAATACCTGTCAACAGGCGAATCCCATCCCGTTTCTCCTCGAATGCTGGAGCCCACATAAGTCATAGTAGATGCCTAAACTTTCCCTCTTCTCGCTATCTCCAAGGCAGAGGACCATAAAGCAGAGTCTCCATTTGATTTCTGCTCAAGCTAGACTCCATAAGCTAAAGCATCTCCTCTAACACTCACATAAGCTGATCGCGCAGCCATATCATCAACGAGCTTCTTCATGCCTCCCTTACCAAAGTTCGTGTCAAGAGGAGCGTCAGTCTCTGTCAGCCATATCTTCCCATCTTGTCCCCAGAACACTACATTCTTCTTACGCGCTTCCTGAAAAGCATCACAATCTCTGCAGTGTTGGTGCTCTGTCCTATCGTACCAAATACATCGTCTCCCTTTTCTTTGACCAGCTGGAAAAGCAGCCGCTGGAGCAGGTGCTATAGTAGGAACTGACATAAGTTGCTCTTTTAACTTACCAACTTCAGCTTTGACTGCTTCAATCGTCAAATCTGCCAAGCCTTTAATAACATCATCTATAGATAAGGGCACTGGAGCAGTAGGAACTGGTGGATTTACAACAGGAGGAGTAGGCTTAGGCATAGAACTTGCAACAGGGGTAGAAGAAGAGGTCTCCAAGGGTTTTTCAGGAGCAGATCCTGCATTACAATGCAATCGTACTCTCCTGTGCTGTTTCCTAACAAGTGTATTCACAGCATCAATGACATGTCTCCACTCGGTCTTTAAACCTGAATCGGTAGCTTGATCTTCCAAAAGATCATCCAACTTTTCCTGTAAATCAGCATCAGCGGCCCGTAAAAATAATTCCACTTTCTGCATCTCCAAAGCTTGTTGCTCAGTTCCATCCAACTGATCATAGCGGCTCTCAAACTCTCGCAGAAGGGCGGTAATTGAAAGTCTCTTATTAGGCATAGAAACCCATGCTAAGAAATTCCTGCGATTCATAAGACCTGTATCCTCCAGGAAATATTCATCTTTTAATGCCTTCTTAAACTCTACCCAACCAACATGTGTTTCTTGAATTTCTGAAATTCGGACTTCAAGAGCGCGCACCACGATCCGCAAGAAGTAGCGGCTCCAAACATCTTGAGAAACCCCAAAAAATTTCATCTTTTCTTCATATAAATGCAGGTAAGTTGACACTTGTTGGCCATTGAACTACTTCATCTCCTGTTGGACAGCTTTCAAGGCATCCATGGCATCACTATCACGTTTCGCGTGAGCTTGTTGCTGCATATAGGTTGCAAATGACTGAAACAGGTTCTTCATGACATTGTCATCTGTCATCTCTTCTTGCGAGTCTCCCATCTTGCTGAAAAGTGACGCAGCACTTTCACGTCGGGTTCACCAGAAATGTCGTAGATTTCGTGTAAGGGCTGCTGAACACGGGGTTCAAGTTGCACTGTGAAGAGACTAACAAGAAGAAATTGAATTTTTGATGCCAAAGTTCACTATATTCCTTGTCAAGTGAGTTACATGAAGTTCATGTTCAGAAAAATTTGAAGTATCTCATAAACTGTTTACATTCAGGTGCATGATGATAGTTACATTGAACAGAATAATAGGTATTAATTAATAATCCAGTCAAGCATGTTCTTTAGTGCAGAGAACCATCTATTGTACAACACATCTGATTTCTGATGCTCTCAGAGATTTCTTTCAAATATGGAAAACCAGTAATTTATGGGATCTCAAAGCAGTTTCTTAGCAGTAGGAAGAAAAATGTTCTTCACATCAGCATGTACATTCTGTAACTTGGCAGTTGCCTGATCAGCAGAAGATTTCAGAAGATCCAGAGAGCTGAAAGGATCTATGAGCTGGAACCTACAACCCAACTCCATTCTAGAGTATCAAGTGTTCACAAATGGAATTGTGTATGCATAAGAATAGCCGTTCTCTGTTTGCCAGCACGACCTGTTCTTCTAGAACTATGCACGAATGTCTCATAGCATGTATATGTGGAGGATTCAGACACTCCAAATAAGCCACCTCTTTCGTGCACAAAAATCAGTTACAACAGGCTGTGCACCCTGCTCCTCAAAGTCACTTCTTCGAAATTTTGTCTCCACATACTGCACATCATCAGATCTACAATATCTTTTGTTTTTTATATGTTTTCATCAGATTCCCTAGACAATATAGACTTTGGTTTTGATTTAGTTTCCTCTGCTTTTGAGGCAGCATTCAATCTCACCTCTAGAGCTCGAGCCCCTTCACTCCCTCCTCCTTGAAGCACCAAGCACATGTCCACGCCCTTGATCAGTGCCGTTATGGAATTTAAAGACATTAGTAGTCAACAAAGGCTCTGTAGATGAATTAATGTTCATACTGCTGGATGCAAGCGGTGATAACCGTCAAAGAACCTGCCATGGTGTCCTGCCTCTGTGTGTGAAGGGCTTCGAAGGAGGAATATGGTTCAAGTAGACAATGATGAATCAGAGACCCTTGGCCTCATACAGAAGGGAATTCTGATGGCCATCAAAACATTGAGGCCAAATAGAAGCTGCAGGCGCGCAATGTCACACTTTGCACCATCGGACACAAAGATCTCATTCTCCTTGACGTTGAGGCCTGCATAAAGCTTCTCGGCAATGGTTTTTTTTCCTGCTGAGAGCTGGATAATGCTTCGTCCTCCATTACTTATCTTCTAGATGGGACCAATCGTCATGGAGAATCGATCCAAAACAAAGCGAAGACAACAACCGTGAGGTTGAACCTACAAGGTACAATTTTGAGCCGCAGCTATTAACAAATCTCCAGACAGGAAACTGCAACGTTTGTTGTTGGGGAAATTGAGAATAACCATTCGAGTATGGGAGTGCTGAAGCTACGTGGGGCTTTCTGATGTCTCTGTATTTAGCTTATCTTCCTTATCGTCATCTTCAGCATGTCGTTTCCTTCCGTTCTCTTCTGAGTGAATCTGAGTACACAATGTCTTCTGCACCAATATAGCATTGAAGGATCAGTAAATTCTTCCTCTTGTTGCTCTGAGTGTTATTGTTCCGCTTCCTCCGCCTCTTAAATTTATTCTGTAATTCCATTCCATACATTGATGGAGAGAACCAAGGGTGCGATAGACCTCCTTTTCCTTTTTTTGGATGAACTCCTTTTTCCCAAAAAAAGAAACAAACTGCTTTCTTGCAGAGGATGCTTTTTCCCTCCAAAAACGGTTCAAACCAAATTAGTCTCCCCTTCTCTTCTTTTAGTTGAGTGGGGATAAAAAAAAACTCCTCTTTGACAAGATAGTTTCTTTACACCCTTACGAGATCTATGCACCAACGTTGATTTTGACCTTGAGGACTATCTTTGGAGTCATGCATTGCCCCATTGACAGTCAGCTTTACGATGAGTGATCTGCGCACAAACTTCGACTTCGGCCTTGAGAATTGGGTGGCAAAATGCTCCCTCAGTGCTTTACTAGTGCTTTACTCGCTTAAGCAGCTTTTGAGAGACTTCCTTCAACTCTATGTCATGGGAACTTTTGAACTTAGATGATCGGCTTCCATAAAGCTTCCTTTAATTCCACAATTCCCTGCACTTTTCTTAGAGATCATCATTGAAATTATCAGCTTGATAATGTCCTTTGGCATCAGATTTTCATATTTTTCTAACACACACACATCATGCATCCAAACAGAATCACACACACAGAGTAACGGAATATATACATTGGATGCGGATTATCGTAATGCATCTCACACACAATGAATCACACGCAGAAAATAACACGAATGCACAACAAAAGAAATGGAGGTGTATACGGCTGCGATGCGCAGGAGCACTACAACATGGTCAAATCTTATTGTCTTACTTAAAAGTGGAGTCTACCCTAAATACTATACAAGCTACCTTCCAAAATCCCACTTTCAAATATGCATCAAGATGTAGCCACATGATCAAATATTTATCACTTATTTGAAATTGGGACTTGGCCAATTACCAAATTCTCTAATATGATGTTATAATATTTTTAAACACATTTCGTTTTGAGTTTAATACACACATGCATGTCTATAAGCACATAAGATCTTGAACATTGGCTAAAACTATAAATGTGCTAGTAAATGCATGAATAAATACATTTGAAATAGTGTGTCTGTAATGCATGTCTAGTTCAACTCTCTATTATACTGTTAATGGAAGGGATGCAAAAGGGTGATAAAAATTGAAAAGCATATGAAGATAAATGCCTTTATGATTTTTAATAGTGATGTGATAAGAACATGGGTAATAATGTATGAGGAAGCAATGGTAAAAAGACAAAGAGAGATAGTAGCCTTATGCATGTGCCAATATGAGCGTGATCTACCATATACTCCATAGCAAAAAGCATTGCCGAGGGACCTTAAAGTGGATCTGCTACATGATTACATGAAGACACTAGAAAAATAAGAGAGAATGCATATCACCATATAGGATTAGTGTACCCTTAAGGACAATTACTATAGGTAAGTACAAAATATGTTTAACATATAAGCATGACTATTGACTATCATTAAGATGGTAGTTTGAGGGTGTGATCAACATGGATAGCTTCACTATGTTGTGGGAAGAAAATGACATCATACATGGATCCTAGTAGTGGTAGTAGTAAAAGATGAATAGAATCACTAGCATTGTTATTATAGAATCCTATGTGGAGCATATACAACCAATGGAGTCTATTGATGAAGTGGACTTGAAACACAGTAGTCCACATGGGGTACTAAAATGATATTAATAATGGCACTTATTTGAAAAGTAGGCATCAATAGAATCATGTTGATTGATCATTTTTTATGGGGTGGACTTCCAACTTGGTGTCCTTTGAAAAGGTGCCTTTAGGAATTGGTATCAATAGGATGTTTCAATCAACATTACAAATGTTCTTTCATAGGATCAATCATCACATAGGGGTAATTGAGTAGAACAAGGAACATGCATGGAGATATATGGATCTCCATAATCAATGTGTAATGATTATCTAATACTCATCAACCTAAAAATCATAAAGTAATGCTTTAAATGGACGTTCAACTCTTGTAGGTTTCACCTTCATATCCATGCCCATAGGGTTGTTTTCATTAAAGATTACAAACACTTGAAAATGTTCATATAGTTGTAGGCTTGCAAGCACAAAATCCCTAGAATTGATAGACAACCAAAGAAATTTTAAGTAGAAACATACCTACCACTAAGGAAGACAAATCAAAGAAATACAAACCATGTATTATGTAATCAAAGGTTGGAGGAAAAATTGTGTCAATCAAGATATGGTTTTGCATGTGCACCATGAAATCTCTTGCACCGTGGATCTCAATCACTCACTCACTCACTCACTCACTTACTCACACACACACACACACATTCTCTCTCTCTCTCTCTCTCTCTCTCTGTGTCTCTCTCTCTCTCTGCTTTGTTCCTCTTGCATTATTATTTTGTAGAAAATTTGTAGAAAAATCCCATTCAAATTAAACATGAGAAAAGTTTCAAATTTTATGCATGTGTAATAATGTTTTTAAACACATTTAAACTTGAGTTTAATACACATACATATGCATGTCTATAAGGACATAAGAGCTTCAACATTGGCTACAAATATAAATGTGCTAGTTAATGCACGAATAAACACAATTGGAATAGTGTGTCTATAGTGCATATCTAGTGCCACTTTTTTTTTTAGTGTTAATGGAAGGGATGAACGAGGGTAATGAAAAACAAAAGCATACAAAGATAAATGCATTTTTGATACTTAATAGTAATATGGTAAGAGGATGGGTAATGATGCACGTGGAAGAAATGGTACAATACAAAAAAGAGAGGGTAACCCTTATGCATGTGCTATGGGCATAATCTACCATACTCTCAATAGCTAAAAGCATTGTAAAAGGACCTTCAAGTGGATTGGCTACATGAGGAGATGAAGGCACTAGAAAAATAAAAGAGAATGCATATGACCATATAAGAATAGGAGAAGCCTTAAGGATCACTACCATAGGTAAGTACATGCTATGTTCCACATATATGAATTATTATTTCTTAAATTTTAAGATACTTATTGAATGCCTTTGTATTGATAAAGTGCACAATGTTTGATGCACATGGGATGAGGGTAAACATTTCTAGACTAAAAGGTTGATGAGAATAGGAGCAGCCAAGATTGTGGTGTCATTGCTCTAGATTTAAGGGAGTGAATGAAGCATGGATGATTAGTGTAGCATAATCCAATGTATCATTAAGCTTGATTTTTGAGTTTATTTACACACAAAAATTCAAATATCATGTGTTTTAGTATGTGGTGGAAATAACTTCTAACATAATGACCAAATACCATGGAAATGTCTTTGTAAACATTGACTTTACAAAGTTATGAGAAGTGAACAATGGGATATTAGTGCTTCCACAACAATGTGAGAATGTATATGCACTTAAAATTTCAATATATTTGCAATCATAATTCTTAGTTATGTTTACTTCATAATATCATAACTAAGATGTTTCTATTCGTGACTAAATAAGTTATATTGAAACATATGGCTACACGTGATATCTATCTCTCAACATTTTAACATCGCATATGGTGCATTTACAACCATGGAGAACTGGTGATTGTGGTAGTGGAGATAATGTTGATCTTTGTATGCTTGCTAGCCTATCATGTGGACTCAATATAAGGGTTTTGAATCCTTTATTTAGAGATTTCTTGCATGCAGAAGGGTATCATCTAATGGGGATATCCATAGATGGAATATAGGGAATTCATATCTCAATAATGGTAAATTTACAAATAGTGAATTTTTAAATAAGGCCTTGAACACACCTTTGTAAAAGATAATGAGAAATATGTTGGCATTTTTATAATGTAGTAACAATGTACATATATTTTTCCTCTCAACATAGTATGGAAGACCTTGAACATTTCCTCGAGGTAGTATGAGAGAGGAGCATTATCATATTGGAGAAGATGCACATGAGGTACACATGGGAATGAGTGTGCAACCATTATTTATGATTATCATAATGAGCATATATGTGATACTAGTAGTAGAATATATTTATTCATAGGTTTACATTTTCCTATGTATATTCAAGTGGATAGCTTAGCAAAGATTTATTTCTTTGATGATGAGATTGAATCCTTTATACTCTTTGTATTATTGGAATATCCTAAGTCACATAACCTTTACATATCTCCCCTCCTTTATTTCAACTTAGCTATAATGATGATGAGTCACATATGATATGTATGGATTGACCTCATATTGAAACTAAGTGCTATCTTTTGGAAACTTTGGATTAATTTCAATCAGGATAAATTTCTACTACATATTCTTTCCTCTATGAAACTAGGTCCTGACCTTACATACATTTTTAAATAATGTATAGGAATATTGACGTGTAAGTAGTGTAGTGTTACCACAATGAGAGAGAGAGAGAGAGAGAGAGAGAGAGAGAGAGAGAGAGAGAGAGAGAGAGAGAGAGAGAGAGAAGAAAGAAAGAAAGTTATATTAACGTCTACAACACGCCAAATTGGCCTATGAGACCAAAATGTTGCATACAAATGTCTGGGAGATTTCAAAAGTCCCACTGAAGCTACCGTTTATGCTATGTTGAACTAAATTGAGTAGGTATAAAATGGTATCTGGACTAGATACAATCTAGAGGTACTCCCAGTGTGGTGTGGAATTGCTCCTGGGGTGTTCATCCTAGGATGTCCCGCATGGGTTGGTCTAGCATAGAGACTAAAGCGGCGGGGTAGGGCCCTCCGATGGCGGCGTAGTATCCCTTCTATCTTCGACATGTGTCTTCTGCGGGGACGGGGTCCGGCGGGGCGTGGGCATCGGGCTTTACCTCTCAGTGTGGCTATTTCTAAGGTGGTCCCTGGGGGTCGGGAGGCCGGTTGGGCTGGTGGGGGCTCAGTGGTGGGGAGGGTAGCTGGTATTTGGTAGAAATCGTTGAGTGTGTGTTGGTTGGTGGCTCCTTGTCTTTGCTTTGTGGTTCGTAGGAGGTGGTCTCTCTGGCCTCGTATTTCCAGTAGAAAGAGCCCTAGGCATCTCTGGTCTTTGAATTCCATCACCTTGGAGAGTGGTCCAAATCCTTCGCTGAATAGGTAGTGGAAGCGTCCCCGGATTTCGTAGTATACTAGGCATCTATAGATATAGTGTTCCTTTGTCTCTGGCTCGAGATGGAAGAGCTGACAGATTCGGTCTTCTGGGGGGAGGGGGTTGGCCTTGTATCTACCCATTTTGTCCCATAGTTGGTGTGAGGACATGCAAATGTGTCAGATGGCACTTCTGACCCCGTGAGACAGGTGTGTGTACATGTAGCTTGGACGGGTGATGAAGCCATCCGGGGAGATGTGCATGAAGTGTTCTTGGTAGAAAACCTTCTTGGTTCCTAGTTCTGACATGGGGGTCACCCATGTCCTGGCTGTGTCTGTCTGGATGATGTCCATTCTGATGATGCAATTCACCTTCTCTTGACTGAGCTCCAGGTGTGGGTAGTCTAGGTTGTATTGTAGTGGGGGGAGGTGGTCCATGTGCAGGCCATGGAGCTGTAGCCAGGTCTTTGTTCGGGCATACGAGCACTCAGTGTTCCCTTGTGTTGCTACTTGTTTGGATGACTTCAGGGCGAGTCTGGGGTACCGGTGTCGAGGCAGGTCCCATATTCGGCACAAGAAGGTCACGGTCTGGAAGAGGGCCTCAGCCACGAGGGGCGGTGCCCCCAGCTTTGCGCGGATGATCTCGTGTGGTACAGAGGGCTTGCTTCGGATCATCCGTGAGATCATAAGTATTAAGGGTCTCTCCATATGCTCCCATCCCTCATAGGTGGCCTCCTCCTTAGGCAGTGGCTCATCCTGTGGGGCCCTCTGCGTGTGGTAGAGACTGGACCTCCATATGGGAGCCCCATATAAGAGGGATGGTGTGACCAAGGTGTCAAAAAACCAGAGCTTTTTTTGGGGTTCCTGGAGCTGTATGCATGCACATTGGTTCTCCATTGACCCGAGGGCTGCATAGCCTCGAGTTAGTCTATCTTCTGCGGCTTTTCTCAGGGTAAATCTTGGTCCAAAGAATGTAATCCCCAGATAGATGTATCTTTGGACCACATCCACGGTCTCTCCGCCGTATGTGAAGGGGGGTACCGACTATTGGAGCCATTGGGTTGACGTGTTGAACACCATGACCTTGGTTTTCCCCAGGTTCACAGTTAGGTCTTTGTCTTGGCAGAAGGTCTGTAGTACATCCAATTGGCGCTGTAGCCCTTCGGGTGTGCTGGAGATGAGGACTATGTCATCCGCATATAGTAAGATAGGTACCAGTGTCCCTCCCAGGCTTGATCCCTCCTCGCCCACTCTATCTATGTACTCTAAGATCTCATCAATGTAGAGGCCAAATAGGGTGGGTGAGAGTTGGCTTCCCTGCTTGACTCCGATGGTGCTGGTTATCTCCTTTGATAGCTCTCCTGGTGCCCGAACTCGGCCCGTTACCGATTCGTATAGTGCCAGTATCCCCCATCGCATTTCGGTTGGTACCTCTTATTCCTGTAGTCTCTGCATGAGCCTTGCTCGTAGGACTATGTCAAAGGCCTTGTGGAAGTCCACGAAGCAGCAGTACACCCGTCTTCCATGTGCTCTGCCCTCCTCTATGATGGCTCTCAGTGTGAGGATATGGTCAAGGGTGCAGAACCCCCTCCTAAACCCTGCTTGTCTTGTTGCCTGATGTTGGTGTTGCTCTGCCCACTTGCTCAGCTCGTGGTCCAGTATGGATCCATAGAGCTTGGCTAGTACATGGCCAACCATGACTGTTTGGTAGTTCATGGGAACCATGGGGTCTCCGGCCTTTAGGATAGGTATTATGGTGTTGGCTGACCAGCTGGCAGGGAAGCCTTCGCATAGGGCTCTGTTGAACATGTGTGCTAGGAGAGGTGCCAGTATGTCTCTAGCATGGGTCAAATGCTCTGCTACCAAGCCTTCGTGGTCTTGGGCACGGCCATTTTGGACTCTATCAATGGTGTCCCAAACCTGCCCCGTGCTGAAGAATGGGGCCGGGGTAGCTGGGGCTGCTTGGGTACTTGGTATAGTGAGGTTGCATATGCATGCCAAGTGTCCGAGGAGGTGATGGGTGTCTGGGCTCGGGGTTCCTGAAATGCCTTCCATGCCTCTTTGTTGTCCTCTCCTAAGAATAGCTGGCAGAATTCGTGTTTCACTTTAGAGAGAGAGAGAGAGAGAGAGCAAGTAGATGAAGCTAGGATATATCAGTTAATGAGAGGCAAATGAGTTATGTTCACATAATGAGAGTTGGTCCACAATAATTTGTGAACTTATTTAAGAACATAGGTGGTATTGTAGTTATCGATCTAGCAAATCTCAAAGAAAAACAAGAACTTAATCTTGTTTTTTCCTATAAGATGTAGGTGCACAGAAGAGCAAACATCTAAGAAAGGGGAACTTATTTGTCTATTTACAAACCAAATCCAATTATTGAAGCAACCACATTTGAATATTTGGTTGCTATAGATGAGTTTGGACTCTTGGACTTCTTTATCAACTTGTTTAGTTACATCATAGTCCTTGTTATATTGGTAGTGACCTCATTGAGATCAACAACTTGTTCATCCAGATGATCTGATTTTTTAGTTCTAGGATTAGTTATTTGGACATTGGTATAATCCATGACAGAATACTTTGAGGAGATTTGATATTGAAAGACTTACTAGACTGGAGGGTGATCTCCATAGTCGCTTTGTACGGTACTATGATATTTCCTCTTCGAGTGCTAGCTTGGATGGAGATCCACTCCCCTGGTTTAAGGACTCCAAATTGATTCCAGGTGAGAGTTTGAGTCTCCTCCTGGGTAGTTGCATGGCTTCCTGTGACATTCACTTTCCATCCAAACTCTCCTTCCACATCTACAATCTTGGGGACCCCTGCTTTAACACTCACTTTGGTATGTGCCTCTATCCCCATAGTGAGCGTCCATGATGATGAAACTATGATTTCTCGGCTACCATAGAAAGTCCAATTCTTCGAAATAGAGCCTATATATGTCATGATTTGTGCATAAACAATGATGCAACCAATTTAAGGTTATTTAAGCCTATATTTGATCTTGTACTTAGAATATTTAAGCCCATATTTATGATTACATATCTATAACTGCAATATTTGATCCTATATTTAACATGACATAGTTTTAAATAGATGATGCATCTAAAGTCCTTGAATCCCATATTCACAACGTGTAATTGAAACATGGTTACTGAAATGCAGCATATGTCCCTGCACTAGTAGGATCTACCATGCTCACCAACAAGCCTAAAGAGAAATTGAGGATATTCAACGTAGAGGCATCGCGACTACCATAATTTATTACGTACTAGCAAGTGACATTCTTAGTTAAATAGACTACAATTACAGTATTTGACTCACTATATATGCATGCATGGTTTTCAATTTCAACATTCAACCATAAAATTTTAAATCTTAGTTGTGTTATACATGTACCTGAATTGTTGGAGTCATTGTATGATTCAAGAGTGATAGGAACAATGCTAGTTGTCTCTAAGTCAATGGTAGGGTATCTTGTTGAGAGTGAGAGAGAGTACGAGAGAGATACACAAGACATGCTCCCAAAGAATGATTCATATTGATGTAGAGTTAGTATATATAGATGAGACCCAAGTCAAGTGAGAGATGATATATATAGTTGTAACATCCCCACGCAAACAAAGGTCTCTAGCTGTGAGTGAAAAAACCCTTGGGGAGAACAAGGGAAAAAACCGAGCCCCTACACATACCTACGATACAAAAATGATTTACTATAATGTTTTCTTGAATACAATGATACATGCCTCAATCAATGAGACAAGAACTTGGAACAATACCAAGTGCATGTCTTAATGAACTAAAACGAGCTTCACTAAGAGCTTTTGTGAAGATGTCTGCAACCATTTGATCACTGGGACAATTCTCCACCATAATGGAACCTTTCTTGAATTCATGTCAAACATAATGATAATGAATAGCAATATGCTTTGATTTACTATGTTGTATATAGTCCTTGGTAAGACTAATAGCACTTTGGTTGTCGCATCGAAGAGGTGTACTAGATGATGAAGGATGTCCAAAATTTGCAAGTAGTTGTCAAAGACAAACTAGATTGCAAGCTGCTAATGATGCAACAACATATTCGGCCTTAGTTGTAGAAACCGCAACACATCGTTGTTTCTTGGTGGACCAACAAACCAAACATCCATTTACAAAGAAACAATTCCCACTTGTAGATCACATGGATAAATCTGAACTTACCCAATCAGCATCTGTATATCCAATAAGGTCAAGAGAAGTTGAAGAAGATAAAGAAGAATCCTCTCGATGACGATAAATAAGACCAAACTCCTTAGTACCATTGAGGTACTTAATAATACCTTTTGCAGCACTCCAATGAATAGTGGAAGGAGAAGAAAGATACTGTCCCAAAAAGTTAGCTGCAAATAAAATATCTGGTCTTGTGTTTAAACCATTAAATTGAAGACAACCAACAATATTAGCAAAAGGTTGAATATGAATGGTTGATTCTTCATTGCGTGTTGTAGATGTACCCTTGGTAGAGCTCGAAAGAATGGGAGTGTTGACAGAGTGTGCATTTGTCAACCAAAACTTCTTAACAATATCATTAATAAACTTTGTCTGGCGAAGAAGAAGAATGCCTTGTTGTCAGTGTCGAAGAATGCTTGTTGTCTGGCGAAGAAGAAGAATGCGTATATGTCACATGTTTCATACATCATGCATATTGAGCTTGCCAATGTAGCATGCACAAAATAGATCTAGAGATGGAGTCCAACAAATATCAGTCGATTCATGCCTATGGAGCCACATTGACTCAACATTTCCAAGCTTTGCATGAGAGCCAAGGAATCTTCATCTTGGTCTTGCTATGGATGGATTAATTCTTACAGTGTATGGCCTTCTAACCTTCTAAACTACAACATCTCACCATGGCTTTCTACCATGAAGAAAACACACTTGATTCTTAACTTACCCGTTCATGGACACTACAAAGTCAAGAACATGGACATCTACCTTCATTCATTAGTTGATGAGCTCAGGATTTTATGGGACGAGGGGGTTGTTATGAAAGACATGAGCAAGCATGATGCTCAGTGGTTTGCTAATATAGGAGCCATTTCTAGGTGGACTATGCATGACTTTTTGGGATTGGGGGAGTACTCAGGTAAGTGTGCTTTTGTTCTTCTTGTTGATATGGTGGCTTGTTCAAGTTTGTGTTGACTAGATAGGGGTATTATGATAGGTCTGCTTACCTTAGGTTATCATTCATGTCCATTGTTGTGTGGGCCACAGTTAGACTCTAGAAGGTCACACACCATGAAAAGGATGGTAAATCAATGTAACATGTCCACTAGCATCATCCAGGACACGTCTTAGTAGTCCATCGGAAAGGATGTCTAGAAAGCTCCGCTTGGCACTCCCATGGAATGTTACGGGATTTGCGATCTAGGGCTTCCCACGTCTGCCACGTAGCAGAAGTATTTTGACCG
Source organism: Lygodium microphyllum (assembly GCF_053477565.2). Taxonomy (NCBI): domain Eukaryota; kingdom Viridiplantae; phylum Streptophyta; class Polypodiopsida; order Schizaeales; family Lygodiaceae; genus Lygodium; species Lygodium microphyllum. The sequence goes on from NC_141157.1 coordinate 90,560,031, forward strand.
TTCCCACTTAGGATCGACTGGAATTAGGGTTTTCCTGATTGGTCATTACCTAACAGCAGACCCAAGCGAACTACTTTATGCAGAAACGCCAGGTTTGAAGCGGATTCACGCTGCACTTGGTTCAAGGAGAATGGGAAACGAGAGGGATGCAAAGCTCAACCTCTCTACCATAAGGCATAGTCCCATTCCGTTCCCCTAAAACAGCGTAAATCAGGTAAGACATAACTCTAGGTCATCGCTTTCGTTGTTCGTGTCCTTTGACGATCATCCCGTTGTTCTTCGAGATTTGAGAAAAGTTACCGGCCAACCGGGACCACCCAATCGTAGGACGGACCCATGGTCCATCCTCCGCACTTTCCTCGGTTTTTTTTAGTTAGGTAACTATCCAACACGTTAGTTGGTCATGTAACAATCAGCTTCTTTAATTAATCAGTTAAGCACTGGTTCCTTCACGTAATCTTATCAAGTGACATAGAAAAACAATATCAAACAAGTTCTTTGTTAATACATCATCATATTTATCTTTGAAATACAAGGAGTTCCGCCCGTAGGCTTGTCCATAATCCGCCCAAAGGCTATCTAGTAATCCACAGGGATCACTATTCCAAGCTTCCACCCGTAGACTAGTATGCGGGCCTCGAGATCCAATCCCGAGTAACGTTAGCCTCTTGTGCAGGACCCGGAAGGCGAGGGATTTATGGCCAGAGCCCCCCCTGGCACCCAAGCGTCCTCCTTCTCCAAGTAGAGCTCAACGGAGAGACCTCTCGCGACAGGTTCGTTCCACGTTCCCGGCGCGGTCAACAATCCCCTTGGTTAGGGTCAAGCAGGCAATCAGGGGTAACTGAAACTGCCTCTCCCTTCAGGTCTTCAACCTGAAGTATAGATATTCATTTAATTTGTAACTCATAAATCAAATAGTGCTCTAAAATCTCTAGCAAGCACAAACATTTCCATTAACCGATCTTGTTGTTGGCAAACTGCTAAGGAATGATTCTTTCCTTTCGAATGCATCAGCACTCGTTCCAGGGTGTCTTGCAACTTGGCAAGATCCCTTATATTCTGGGTTAGGGCGTACCCTATTAACCCAACTTGGTCAACCCTAAAGCTCATTGGATACTTTAGTTTTCAGTTTTTAATCTTCCTTACTTAGAAGGATATCAAAGAATACATCCTTTTGCAAGAGAACTTGCGTAAGGATACGCCATCCTTGTTGAGGGTATTTAACCTTTCTTCTTGTGAATCAATCACAAGACCATATGGCTTCGTACTTGCTGTGCAAGTCCTGCATCGTAATATGCGATGAAACAATCCGTTTCAGTTTCTTTAAGCTGACGTTTGTCAGACCTAGGGTCTCCTTTTATTATTTTCTTTAAGAACCTCAGGGACAAACCCTAGTTCTTTTACGTTACGATTTATTGACCCTAGAATCAGGGAAGGTGGGCAAGTATTTAAGGTATAAACGTTTCTTGGATTTAAATCATTCTCAATGCATATTTCGCAGCATAGGTATTTCTAAGTTTATATTAATTTGGTTATCTTTTAGAAGGTAATATCGAGATCACCTCGGCACGATTTGTTATCTATTGTGATGATTGATTTTTCAATCCTAAACTTTGTTGCTTCGAGGTTAGGTAAATTCAATTAATCTTCCTTTTTTCCTTGCGAACAAAACTCATACCAAATAAACAATCTTTTCCTTGCTAAGATATGCAGTTAGCAATGATAACTTCCTAGAGTTTAATCAACATAAGAAACCTTTCATGAATTTCCCCTTCTATGATGATTCGTTGTAAAAAGAATAGGGGTTAATGGAGCAAGATGCAATTTTTATTCCTTCAAGATTTAACTGAAATATTCTACTTTAGTGGGTAAATAATCTTACTCATAATTCGTTTTAGCGCATAAGGCTATTTGAAGGTAAACTATGTTTATACTTTATCCATTTTGCATGATCAATTAAACTAAATTTCTTCATCGTAAATAACTAGGACAAAATATATATTGTCCCTAACAATTCATCTTGCATGATTGAATTAAAATCGATATAAAACCAAGAAGGAAAAACTTGGTTTTGGGGTGAGATATCCACATGGATACTGGGAGATGGCCCTCCCACAGCTACTCCTTGGACTTTCTTAGGCAGCATCGCAATTGTAATCCTTCGAATATGAAGGCAGTTTTACACTCCTTTTCGGAATTCCATTGCCGCTTCAATACTCTTCTTCTTTCTTTCCCCCCCCCCCCCCCCCCCCCCTCACACCCCGGTTTTGAAGCTCTAAAGCTTCTAAGAGGCCCTAAGCCCTCTTTCCCTTGGAACCACACCCACCCCCCTTCCCCCCGCCCCCCGGGTTTTTTTAACCCTTAACCCCTTCCCCTAGAGCCACTAAACCCCAACCCATGTTTAAGCCACCATAGCCCCACTCTCTCCTTGGTCTCAAAAACCATTAATCCGCTTCGTGGTTTTAATAAGCCTTCCTCTTGAAGGGTTTTATAACCTGTTTTTCCACCCTCCCTGGGATTTAAAAATCCTCTCCGTGGTCTTTCCCAACGTGGAACGAACCCGCCACGAGAGGTCTCTCCGTTGAGCTCTACTTGGAGCAGGAGGACGCTTGGGTGCCAGGGGGGGCTCTGGCCGTAAATCCCTCATCTTCCGGGTCCTGCACAAGACGCTAACATGACTCGGGATTGGATCTGAGGCCCGCATTCTAGTCTACGGGTGGAAGCTTGGAATAGTGATCCCTGTGGATTACTGGATAGCCTTCGGGCGGATTATGAACAAGCCTACGGGCGGAACTCCTTATATTTCAAAGATAAATATGATGATGTATTAACAAAGAACTTGTTTGATATTGTTTTTCTATGTCACGTGATAAGATTACATGAAGGAACCATTGCTTAACAGATTAATTAAAGAAGCTAATTGTTACATGTCCAACTAACGTGTTTGATAATTACCTAACTAAAACAAACCAAGGAAAGTGCGGAGGATGGGCCATGGGTCCGTCCTACGGGTGGGTGGTCCCGGTTGGCCAGGAACTGTTCTCAAATCTCGAAGAATAGCGGGATGATTGTCAAAGGACACGAACAACGAAAGCGATGATCTAGAGTTATGTCTTACCCGATTTACGCTATTTTAGGGGAACGGAATGGGACTATGCCTTATGCCAGAGAGGTTGAGCTTTGCATCCCTCTCGTTTCCCATTCTCTTTGAACCAAGTGTAGCATGAATCCGCTTCGGACCTGGCGTTTTTGCGTAAAGTAGTTCACTTGGGTCCGACGCTAGTTGCTATTAGGTAATGACCAATCAGGAAAACCCTAATTTTGGTCGATCCTAAGTGGGAACTACCAGAATACTTTCGCTACATGGCAGACGCGGGAAGCCCTAGATCGCCAATCTCGTAACATTCCATGGGAGTGCTGGGCGGAGCTTTCTAGACATCCTTTCGGATGGACTGCTAAGACGTGTCCTGGATGATGCTAGTGGACATGTTACAGTTGGTATCAGAGCCGACCAACAACAGAATTGTTTTATGAAATCTCAATGAAATGAAGTAAAGAAATTATTGCTGTCCAAATGTTTCCTTACCTTGAATGCTGTCTTGCAGAATTACGAAGCGTGGAATAAGTTTTTGGTATTTCGAGTCATGTTTATGACTGCAATGCATTCTCCACTTTATAGACAAAGGATTTGGATGATGAACATCTTGGAGCAGATCTATAATCCATCACCTTTGTACATGGAACGAAGATGGACAAGTGCTTCAGGAATCTACTATATAGCCATCCACTGGTTTGCTTACCTATAGACAAACCTAAAGAGGATCAAGTGGTTGGAAGACTTGAAAGTCGTGAAGCTGTTCATTTTTTAAAAAAGGTTGTGCACCTATTCACAATGACCCAATAGTAGGACAAACATGTCGTATAGATCTATCCATATTTTCTCAAAATATACCTCAAGAAATCGAGATAGTCCTTGCCGAACAATTACCCCATCTCCTTTCAACACCACTTTAAACCATTGTACATTGAATATGATCATGGAGAAGCTACGGTAATCTACAAAGATAATACTTTGCAAATTGCAAAAATACACTATCTCATCTACTATGATATTTGAATCCATGGCCCGCCATCGCCTCTCTTGCTCGAGCTTTGCCATGACATCACAATCCATTATGGAGCATATTTTGTCAATGCGCTCAACTTGAAAATATCCTGCGCACTACCAGCCACATTATATATTTTGTACTATACATGAAAATAGTTAAATCAATTGTTACGCATAAAATCTAGATATGCTAGCAAATAAAGCATGCAATCGCCTTTGGACTACATCTCCTCAAGAATTCCCACTCCTCAATAGAGATATCTATCCCTTTAGGCGAAGCTACGATTAAAGCTTAATGCAACCACCACATAGACATAAACCACAACATCTTCTCCATGCACTAAGAATATCAAACAAGTCAATGGCATGCACTCCTTCAAAATTTTAACCACGCTTCCTCTCGATCTCTTTTAGTCTGATCATACCTAGCGGGCCACTTCTCCATGGATGCATGATGCAATATACAAAAATGATTCAATTTCTCCTCCATAGTACTATTAATCATTTTTTAAATCCCATTTTCAACCACCACATCTTTGGTTAGTCTATCATCATCCTTTAGTAGCGACCATAGCATACTGTTGTTTGAATCCACTACCAATATCCACTCCAAAATATGCACCAATGCCTCTAACACTATCTTCAGCCATGCTACCTTCTAGCCGAGCTCATTGTCACACAAATCCCGTTAGAGTTTTCATGAAGTGCTCTGAGAAGAATATCCATCGTGTATGAATGGATCCCGCAATCTCCACTTCATATATGAGATGTATCAGAAGAAGGAGAGTTTGTATCCAAAGCATTGTCATGGGCAAGTACATCTCAAACATACAAACCGTCTCCACCATCCCCATCTTGCAGATTCCATAAAGGATGTCTCGAGCTCCTTCTCTAAGATCCATTTCACTAAATTGAATAATTTATAGATTGTCGAGTACATTTTTGGAGTGAGGCATGTCATGATCACAATTGTAGTAGCATTATCAACATTGAATAGACACTAAATGGCAAAATAAAGAGGTTACTTGCTATCAAGGTTAGGAAAAACTAAGCCTAACTTATGCCAATCTTGGGATTTCAGCCCTGATAGTTGGTCATATTAAAAAAAAAGATACCTAAGGGAATGCATCATACTTGTCGTGGTGGGGATAGACCTAATAAGTTGCTTGACGATACACTCTTCTTTAGTGGATAGGACCCAAGGAGCATGAGGTAGTTGCAAGCGGTCATCAGGCCCTGATGGTGGCCAAAGTGCCTCCATCTTGCCAACCTCCAAAAAATCCATTCATCCCCCTAAAGTGTCTCTCTTTCCTGTGATATGATCTCATATTAAGCTATCCACATTCTTGAAAATATGCATGGGATCCAACAAATGGTTGATCTGTAAATGGGTCCAATATCATTACTTGTAGAGAATTGAGAACCATTGCGTTTCTCTTGGATGTGACTCCATGTGGACAATTTTCAACTCATACCAACTTTGGGAATTCATTCTGATGGAGGTTGTCCAACAAAACCTTCTCTCAATTCATGACCCTCTGCAAAGAAAGTGATGTGTCCTTGATTGTAACGTGTCCACTAGCATCATCCAGGACACGTCTTAGCAGTCCATCGAAAAGGATGTCTAGAAAGCTCAGCCCGGCACTCCCATGGAATGTTACGAGATTTGCGATCTAGGGCTTCCCACGTCTGCCATATAGCAGAAGTATTCTGGCCGTTCCCACTTAGGATCAACCGAAATTAGGGTTTTCCTGATTGGTCATTACCTAATAGCAACTAGCGTCGGACCCAAGCAAACTAATTTACGCAAAAATGCCAGGTCCGAAGCAGATTCATGCTGCACTTGGTTCAAGGAGAATGGGAAACGAGAGGGATGCAAAGCTCAACCTCTTTGCCATAAGGCATAGTCTCATTCCGTTCCCCTAAAACAACGTAAATCGGGTGAGACATAACTCTAGGTCATCGCTTTCATTGTTCGTGTCCTTTGACGATCATCCCACTATTCTTCGAGATTTGAGAAAAGTTTTCGGCCAACTGGGACCACCCACCCGTAGGACGGACCAATGGCCCACGCTCCGCACTTTCCTCGTTTGCTTTAGTTAGGTAATTATCTAACACGTTAGTTGGACATGTAACAATCAGCTTCTTTAATTAATCTATTAAGCACTGGTTCCTTCATGTAATCTTATCACATGACATAGAAAAACAATATCAGACAAGTTCTTTGTTAATACATCATCATATTTATCTTTGAAATACAAGGAGTTCCGCTCGTAGGCTTGTCCTTAATCCGCCCGAAGGCTATCCACTAATGCACAGGGATCACTATTCCAAGCTTCTGCTCGTAGACTAGTATGCGAGCCTTGAGATCCAATCCCGAGTCACATTAGCCTCTTGTGCAAGACCCGAAAGGTGAGGGATTTATGGCAAGAGTCCCCCCTGGCACCCAATCCTCCTCCTGCTCCAAGTAGAGCTCAACGGAGACACCTCTCGTGGCAGGTTCAGTCCACGTTCCCAGCGCGGTCAGCAACCCCCTTGGTTAGGGTCAGGCAGGAAGTCGGGGGTAACTGAAATTGCCTCTCCCTTCAGGTCTTCAACTTGAAGTATAGATATTCATTTAATTTGTAATTCATAAATCAAACAGTGCTGTAAAATCTCTAGCAAGCACAAACATTTCCATTAACCGATCTTGTTGTTGGCAAACTACTAAGGAATGATTCTTTCCTTTCGAATGCATTAGCACTCGTTCCAGGGTGTCTTGCAACTTGGCAAGATCCCTTGTATTCTGGGTTAGGGCGTACCCTATTAACCCAACTTGGTCAACCCTAAAGTTCATTGGATACTTTAGTTTTCGGTTTTTAATCTTCCTTACTTAGAAGGATATCAAAGAATACATCCTTTTGCAAGATAACTTACGTAAGGATCCGCCATCCTTGTTGAGGGTATTTAACCTTTCGTCTTGTGAATCAATCACAAGACCATATGACTTCGTACTTGCTGTACAAGTCCTGCATCGTAATATGTGATGAAACAATCCGTTTTAGTTTCCTTAAGCTGACGTTTGTCAAACCTAGGGTCTCCTTTTATTATTTTCTTTAAGAACCTCACGGACAAACCCTAGTTCTTTAACGTTACGATTTATTGACCCTACAATGAGGGAACGTGGGCAAGTATTTAAGCTATAAATGTTTCTTGGATTTAAATCATTCTCAATGCATATTTCGCAGCATAGATATTTCTAAGTTTATATTAATTCGGTTATCTTTTAGAAGGAAATATCGAGATCACCTCGGCACGATTTGTTATCTATTGTGACGATTGATTTTTCAGTCCTAAACTTTGTTGCTTCAAGGTTAGGTAAATTCAATTAATCTTCCTTTTTTCCTTGCAAACAAAACTCATGCCAAATAAACAATCTTTTCCTTGCAAACAAAACTCATGCCAAATAAACAATCTTTTCCTTGCAAACAAAACTCATGCCAAATAAACAATCTTTTCCTTGCTAAGATATGTAGTTAGCAATGATAACTTCCTAGAGTTTAAGCAACGTAAGAAACCTTTCATGAATTTCCCCTTCTATGATGATTCGTTGTAAAAAGAATAGGGGTTAATGGAGCAAGATGCAATTTTTATTCCTTCAAGATTTAACTGAAATATTCTACTTTAGTGGGTAAATAATCTTACTCATAATTCGTTTTAGCGCATAAGGCTATTTGAAGGTAAACTATGTTTATACTTTATCCATTTTGCATGATCAATTAAACTAAATTCCTTCATCGTAAATAACTAGGACAAAATATATCTTGTCCCTAACAATTCATCTTGCATGATTGAATTAAAATCGATATAAAACCAAGAAGGAAAAACTTGGTTTTGGGGTGAGATATCCACATGGATACCGGGAGATGGCCCTCCCACAGCTACTCCTTGGACTTTCTTAGGCAGCATCGCAGTTGTAATCCTTCGAACGTGAAGGCAGTTTTACACTCCTTTTCGGAATTCCATTGCCGCTTCAATACTCTTCTTCTTTCTTTCGAAGCAAGGAGCCGTTACGGGATTAACCACGAGGAAGGGGTAACAAGACCTTTAAGGTCTTAACTTCTTCGGAGAGGGAAAGATTTATAAAGCCTAAAAGAAAATGCCGTGGAACTTGCGAGGGAATGGGTGCTTAAATCTCGGGTGGGGGTTATAAACCCACTTGGAGAAGGCTTGTGGAAGCCCACAAGGAAGGATTAAGAGGCTGGCAATATGAAAGGGCTTATAGGACCCTAAGGCATTTCATTGGGAAAGACCACGAGGAGGATTTTTAAATCTCGGGAAGGGTGGAAAAACAGGTTATAAAACCCTTCAAGGGGAAGGCTTATTAAAACCACAAAGGGGCTTAATGGTTTTTGAGGCCAAGGGGAGAGTGGGGCTATGGTGGCTTAAACACGGGTTGGGGTTTAGTGGCTCTACGGGAAGGGGTTAAGGGTTAAAAAAACCGGGAGGGGGGGTGGTTCCAAGGGAAAGAGGGCTTAGGGCCTCTTAGAAGCTTTAGAGCTTCAAAACCAGGGTGTGAGGGGGGGGAGAGAAAGAAATAATGGGGACACAGGGGGAATAAAAAGGGCTTAGGGGGGTATGTTAAAAAGGAGTATGAGGAGGGATGAAAGGGTAAAAGGGATATGAAGGGGGTGAAAGGGTAAAAGGGATATTAGGGGGGTGAAAGGGGGCTTAATTAGCCCCCCCCTTAGGAAGCTTCTTCAAGGAAGCTTCCATACCCCACGTGGTAGGAGGGGGGGTAACCAGCCATCCGACGGCGGCAGGAAATGGAGATGGCGACGACGGGGGGGGCGGGGGGGGGGTAGTCTGCAGGCGCCAGCGCTAAGAGGGCAGAATAGCATCGAGGTGGCGTATCCCTCCCTTCCTCCACACACTGCAGGGCGGCGTTGAATGTAGGGCACAACGTTTTTATTCCGTCCCTCCTTCTCTAGACCATGGCCCTCCCTCAATTTTATAGGGGAGGGGAGGGAATCCTCCCCCCTCAATGTGTCAATGGGCATGTATTAATGCCCTTGGCAAGCTCCAGCAAGGAGCTTTCCTACTTACTAATCCCCCTCTTCCTCCGGCTCGACTGTCGGGCTCGAGGAGAGGGGAAAAAATTTTTGCTTTCATATAAAAAGGAATTATCCGTTCAGAATTTTTACATTCTCTCCCCCTTAGAGGAATTGGGATGTCCTCATCTCGAGATAAACTGGGGATATTGATGGTTGAGAGTGTCTTCTTCTATCCAAGTGGCATCCTCTTCGGGATAATCTTTCCATTAGACAAGGCATTCTCTCAAGGTTCTGGATCTTAATTGTCTCTCCCTAACATCTAAGATTCTATCAGGACTTAGTTCAAGGACTCCTTGACTAGGCATTACAATTTGTTGGTCATCAAGTACATGGTTAGGGTTGGGTACATATTTTTTCAATAGGCTGATATGGAATACATTGTGAACCTTTAGGTTCTCAGGGAGTTGCAATCTATAAGCATTGCTCTTCTTAGGGCGTACGCGAATGAAGACCATGTCTCCCTCTTTGAAGACTCTTTCTTGACGCTTCAAATCCGCGTATCCCTTATGTCTATCCTTGGCCGCTTGTATGTCTTGTCTTATTGACTTTATTTGATCATCCATCTCCTCCAACATCTGCCTTGACGCTTCAACCCTTAGGGTTGGATCAGAGAAGTTTAGGGGACTTCGACAGTCATGACCATACAATGCTTGGAAAGGGGTCATCTGAATGCTTTGCTGGTACGAAGCATTGTATGCAAATTCTACCAAAGGCAAGTATTGAATCCACCTCTTCGACTCTCGACAGCAGTATACCCTAAGCATATCCTCGATGACTTGATTTACTTGCTCTGTTTGGCCATCCGTTTGGGGATGGTAGGGGGTACTAAAATAGAGTTGAGTCCCAATAGCTTCAAAGATAGCTCTCCAGAAGTGTGATGTGAAGAGAAAATCTCGATCACTAATGATTCTTTTGGGTAAACCATGTAGTTTGAAAATCTCTTTGATAAACAACCTTGCAATGTCGGAGGCTTTATAGTTTGTCTTTACTGGAATAAGGTGTGCAACCTTAGTAAGCATGTCAACCACAACCATGATGGAGTTGTATCCTCCCTGGACTTGGGGTAAGCCGATAACAAAATCCATACTCATAAATTCCCATTTCATTTGAGGGATGTCAAGCGGTTGCAGTTTCCCTGGCATCATGACATGTTTGACTTTGATACGTTGGCAAGACAAACACTCAGTGACATATTTGAGAACGTCACCTTTGAGCCTCTCCCAATGGTAGCTCTTTCTAACTGCATTAAGAGTCTTAGCATAGCCAGGATGTCGTGCGAAAGGGGAATCATGAGCTTCCCACATTATCTTCTGCTTAATTGATTAGCTTGCTGGTATACGCAGCCTTGTTCTGTAGTAGACAAGTCCATTATCAATGGAAAATTCCTACTACTTAGCTTGCAACTTTTGATTCTGCTCCTTGGTAGAGATCTCCTTTAGCATTATTTGGTAGGCCAAATCATGGCATGCTTCCTCTCTAGCTAACTCAAGTATAGGGTTGTTTGACATAGATACTTTTGTAGCTAGAGATCTGGTCGTTGATGGATTCTGCAAGATTAGGGAATTTAGGAATGCCTTGCAACTAAGTGCATCGGCAACTACATTCTCTTTCCCTGGTCGGTACTTGATTTCAAAGTCATATTCCTCCAACACTTCAATCCACCGGCGTTGCCTCATGTTGAGCTCGTTCTGGGTAAAGATCCATTTGAGACTCTTATGGTCGGTTACTAGAGTAAACTTGTTACCCAACAGGTACTGTCTCCAAAGCTTTAGAGCATGGATGACATCTAGTAATTCCAGATCATGTGTAGCATAATTCTTTTCATGGTTCTTCAGTTTCCTTGAAGAGTATGCTATTGGATGACCTTCCTACATAAGTACACACCCCAAGGCAAGAATGCTAGCATCAGTTACTACCTCAAACTCCTTATTGAGGTCTAGAAGTTTTAGAATAGGTACTGATACCAAACTTTGCTTCAATCTATCGAAGCTATTTTGTTTGGGAGTTGACCATATAATGGAAGTCTGCTTCTTTAGTAAATCTGTCAGAGGTGCTGCAATCAAAGCATAGTTTTTTATGAAGACCCTATACCATCCTGTCAATCCAAGAAAGCTGTGTATTTCTTTGATAGATACTAGTGTTGGCCATTCAAGCACATCTCTGACCTTGACTAGTTCCACTGATATTCCTTCTACTAATACTATGAATCCCAGATATTCAATCTGACGCTTGAAGAATGCACACTTCTTCATTTTAGCATACAGCTTATGTGACCCCATTGTTTCAAGGACAATCCGAAGTTGGGGTTCATGATCTTTTTCCTGTTTGGAATAGACTAAAGTTCCGTCGAAGAAGACAAGCATGAAATCATGAAGATATGGCCTAAAGACATCTTGCATTAACCTATTGAAGGTGGTAGGTGCATTCGTAATCCCGAATGACATAACTAGGAACTCAAAGTGCCCATATCTTGTATTGAAGGCCGTCTTTGGGATATCTTCTTCCTTGATCCTTATCTGATAATAACTTGACCTGAGATCAATCTTGGAGAAGATCTTTGCACCCTGAAGATGATCAAGAAGCTCATCTATTCTAGGAATAGGATACTTGTTCTTGACTGTTGATTGATTCAACCCTCGGTAATCAATACATAGTCGAAGTGTCCCATCTTTCTTTTTCTGGAATAGTACTAGAGCTCCCCACGGTGAATTGCTAGGCTGGATGTAGCCCTGATCTAATAGTTGCTTGAGTTGTTCCTTCAGCTCAATTGCTTCTGGTATGGACATTCTATAAGGTCTCTTGTTGGCAATTGGCACAGCTCCAGGTACTAACCTAATCTCATGATCCACTTCTCTTTGAGGTGGAAGTTTGGTCGACTCTTCAGGGAATACATCAGCGTATTCCTTTAGACAAGAAGACCCTTCATGAGATTCTTGCTTTTGATCTAATTTGTTGAGTTTGATCAAGTAAACAGATAATCCTTTTCTGGCTCCTTTTATGATCCGAGATACTCTGGTCAATTGGATTCTTGGCACTCCTGCCTCACCTTGAGTTGTGACTAATTCCCTTTCAGAGTTTCGAAAGGAAACTTGACCCTTTCCACAGTGAATGTGGGCGTCGTTGGGCTTAAGCCAATCCATTCCGAGTAGACACTCATGGATACCTAAATTCATGACTCTGAATTTAACCGAAGTCTTATTTCCTCCTAGAAAGAATTCCACCTTAGCAGTTTGGCTGGTACAAGTTACCTCACAACCATTTGCCCATTCCACAAGCAGGGTAGGTGCTTCTACTCTGGCTATTCCTAATCTTTTTGCACATGCTAGTGAGATAAAGGAATGGGTACTGCCACAATCAATCAAGGTTTTGAAACCTTTACCTTGATAGTCTGACGGTGTCCGAATCACCAAGAACTGGCGATTCGGCCCTTTCTTGTGTAAAGCAGCATGGACTATCGCTCTTTCAAACTCTGCTTCCATGGTCAGGTCTTCTTCTTCTTCTTCTTCACCTCTTTGTACTGGCAATGTAGGCAGTTCTTCCCCTTCCTTGGGTAGCGGCTCCTTGACCACGGCCTGTTCCTTGGAAAGGCGCTTGACGATGTCCTCCGCTGAGCTTGGGACATTGCTCTTGAAGTGACCGGGTTCGTTGCAGTGGAAACAACGGAGGTTTCGGCCATTACTTTGAGTAGGAACAAAGTTGTTGACGTTATTCGTCCTTGCTTTCTTTCTTTGTCCCTGATTATGAAATTGAACTCTCTTCAATTGAGGTCTGATTGCTCCTCTATTCAGGTCATTATGAGACCAAGTTTTGTTGCCCCTTGGTCTAGCTTGTACCTCTTGAATTATAGGCGCCGCTCGAATGAGTGCATCCTAAAGATCTAATGGACGCATAGATTCGAGACGGGTATTTACTGGTGGATTTAAATCCGCACAAAATTTGGACACCTGCTGTGTGTCATGTCCATTTGTGGCGCATACTTTAAAAGTGAGACGAATTCAGAGTAGTATGCGTCAAGAGTGAGTCCTAGATGTTTTAGCTCGTAGAACTCATTCATTTTTTGCTTGCGATATGCAGGTGGTAAATATCTTCCCTGCACAGCTTTCTTCAGCTTCTCCCAGGTAACGGATCCCTCTGCAATCCCTTGATCCTTGCGCCATTGCTTCCACCAAAGTCCGGCTTCGCCGGTGAGTTTTAATTTGGCGAGCACAGCTTGATTGGCGGGTGCAGTACCGACTGCTTCGAAGTAATCCTCCATGGATTCAATCCAAATTTCAACATCAGCCTAGACGAATCTGCCTCTCCTATCAAACTCAGGTGGCTTAATCTGCTTGAGAAGGAACTTCTTCTCCTGGATCACATCAGTACTTGATGTAGGAGGCGAATTAGGAACATGTACCTGGGGTTGTGCCTGAATAAAGGTTTTCTTAACGTTATTATACGATAATCAACGTTAGCTTATATTACATCTTTAATTCAGCTATCTCGTAAACAATGTAGCTACTTAACTTTTTATCAACTCTTATGCACAGCTAGACATTGATAAAAAGAAGTCTTTATTTGTATTTATATGGGCATAGCCCTGATACCCAGAGAGTGGGATGAGTTGAGGAATGACTGATAAGAAGCTATAAGATATATTCACATGTATGTCTCTGGATTAGATGGCCCGCTTTAGAGATATGATAGACCAAGATTTGTCACAAACATTATCAGGTCATTTTCTGAGGTCTACTTCGACACGATCCAATGCTTCAATCTCTAGTAAGTGAGGTCAATGCTCTAGATTGGCCCTGAATGGGGAAAGTGGTTCTAGAAGGTGTTATAGAGATATAGATGTTGTGACCACATGGTTAGTTCGATAGAGGGTTGCCACTCCTCACTCTCATACCAATTCTAAAGAGGGTGGCTCATGTGGGTGTTGTGAAGGCATTGATGTAGTGTCCATCTCATCAGTCTTTTGGACACTTGTCACCTCTAGCATTTGTCACACCTATAGAAACATATACCCTCATGACTACAGGTTTTGCTCAGCTCTCCATAGCTAACACCCTGATGGGTGTTACTTTGAGAGATACTACCCCGCACTTACATCAAATATACAAGGGTCTCCTAGTTATGCCAAAGTGTAATATTCCCACCCGTGAATATTGACTTCCCGCACACTGCGTAAACCTTGTGCAAAGGTTATCTCACATATTGAAATTGCCGGCAGTGTAACCTGTGACCTGCACGCAAGAAATCGGGACCTCCGCATTGGCAAGGCAAACCCGAGAGTTCAAACCCGCAAATCACACGTAAACACCCTCTTGGGAGGGGCAAATTGAATATTATCAAGGCAAATTTTTTATTTTTATCCCTTTTCCCCAGCCGATGCACGGCTGGAGGAGAGGGAGTGTGGGGGGATGGGACGTGGTGGAGTCGTGGGCTGCATGGGGAAGGGGGAACCCATGCAAGGGGCCACGTGGTGGAGCCCTTCTCTCCCCCCCCCCCCCCCCATGCCTATATAAACACCCGCTAAGGTGTTGAAGGGGAAGGAGGAAAAAAAAAAAGGACTGCTGCCGTCGCCGTGCTGAGGAGGAGGAGAAGGATTGTGAAGAGGGGCCTGAGGTCGCCGGCTGCTCAAGCCGGCAGTCACCGTGCTGCATCCGAGGAGGGATAGGCTATCGTGTTGATGAACGCCGCCGTGCTGCTAGGATATGCCATTGCTGCCACGAGCCGCCACCAAGTTGCCGATGCAGTCGCTGCCCTGCCTAGTTCGTGAGCCGCCATCGACCTATCATAAACCCCCCACCTATCGTCGATAATACTCCCTTCCCTCAATCATTGCCTTAATCCCACGTTATCTGAGAAGAACAGAAGCTTCTCTAAGAAGCTTCTAAGGGATAATGCCTTTGGGTCTTGTTCCTGCATGCCTTCCCGGTTTTAAAACCGGACTCCTAAAAGCTCCATTCCCACAAGCCTTCCCATAAGCCCCAATCCCACAAGCTCCCGGGTTCTCAAAGATCTGCATTTCGGTGAAGGAATCTCCTGCGTATGAGGGAGAAGGCACATCTTAAGGCTGTTCGGAGAACGCATAGAAGCAAGTATAATCTGCGGAGTTCAAGTCATCAACGATGGCTCCCAAGAAGTCCCAAGGCGCACCTGCGGGAGGTTCTTCCCCGAACTTACACGTGGATATCACCGCGGATCCACAAATCCAGGTTCCGTGAATATATTTCCACATGAAGAGATGTTTTAAATACGCTTAATTCCATAGGGAAATTCATTCTACGTTATCATTAATTCATGGGTAGTGATAAAAGTACATTCGATAAATTATAGATAAAGGATCTGTGCATATCATGCATCTACAAAGTTATGAATGAAAAGCACTTACTCTCCCTATGAACTTAGTCGCAAATTGCCTTGTCGTGCATTTTCAAAGTGAAAGCCAATTGCCTTGTCGTGCATTTTCAAAGTGAAAGCCACATATGGCCTAGGGTTAAAGAGGACATTGTTAAGTGCATTGGTCATGTAGGAAAGGAGTATTTTGCATTTAGTCAATAACTCCCTTCGTTATGATTCGCGTGAGGGATTTGTTAACTTCTGTTGCACGGCATGAAAAAGAACCCCGATCTTATAAGTTGCATGGAAAAAGATGCTTGGAAATGGACGAAATCAACACTTGCCTTAGTGTTGCATGAACTTCATTCACGATGTTGTTGTATCTAAGGGTCGCATTTACACATTCGCAAATTTCATTTCATCAAGTTGCATTTAGGAATGATTGCATGGCTTATAAAAGCATGAAATTCAAATACTTAGACAAAAGGTCCAGGCGTTATTCCTCGATGTAAATCCTAGTAGGCCCTATGTAAGTTATTCTTCAAATTATCTTGCCTTTTGACTTTAGCAAAAAGGGATAGGGCTATTGCGGATCTTATGATGCTTAGAAGTAATGAATTGCATGTTTACATGTATTGTAACATTTTGCAACTATTTTTCTACTTTAAATCAAGTTTATCATCTCTAGGAAAGAATTGTCCTTGTCATAAGACAAGTAGGTCAATTTACCCAAGTCATTTGTGGTATCATGACTGTTAGGGTTCGTATAGGCATAACTAGCCGATTCAATTAAAACCTCAAGTACTAGCTAGGGCTTGGCACGTTGAAATGCAGCCAAGTATCGTACATGGACGCCAAGTCGAAGCCCTCAAACCCAAAGGTCCTACCCACATTCCTGGAATGTTGAGTCAATTGGATGCTCATGCAAATAATGATCTAGGGTTTCTACCCTAAGGATCATTCGACCTAATGCTAGAACTTGGATTGAGATGGAATCCCTAGGACCGAACGTTGTCGGCCTAGTGCAATTAGGATTGGGTTGGGTAAGAAGACACCCTAAACCCTACTTCTTGTCTAATCATAATTCCTTGACCAGAAAACACCGTTCAATGGGTGAAATGATCCCTTGGAATAGATGCGACACTTGTGCAACAAGTTGCAACGTCGCATGGCCTTGTGGTTTGTTCCCAAGAGAGTTTTGCCATTCCTTGGAATGAGGTTGGCAGGTTCTTGCGCAAGTTAACTTGCAAGAGGATGAGTAGTCATCCTGTTACATCACCCTTATTGGGAAAAATTGCCAAGTTAAGGGAAGTTAGGTATTTGCTTGGAAGCAAATGATCAATTAATGAATTGGAGCGACATGGTCGCCAGGATTTACTGTTAATAAAACCTAAGGTATTGGTTAAGTTGGGTTAACATGGTATGGCCCTAACCCAAGGACAAAAGGGTGAATAAACAAACCCTTGGGGATCTTGCCAAGTCGCAATTAATCCCGGATCGAATGCTGGATGCATTCGGAGAGAAGGATTCACTCCTTAACAGTTGGCCAAATTAAACGACCACTGGAATTGATTGTGCTTGTAATAGTTTAGAAAGCATTGTTTGCATTGTTTGCTCAAGGAACTAAAGGATGAAAAGATATCTAAATGCTTCAGGTTGAAGGCCTGAAGGGAGTGGCAGCTTCTGTTACCCCCGACTGCCTGCCTGACCCTAACCAAGGGGGTTGTTGACCGCGCCGGGAACGTGGACCGAACCCGCCGCGAGAGGTCTTTCCGTTGAGCTCTACTTGGAGCAGGAGGACGCTTGGGTGCCAGGGGGGGCTCTGGCCGTAAATCCCTCGCCTTCCAGGTCCTGCACAAGAGGCTAACGTGACTCGGGATTGGATCTCGAGGCCCGCATACTAGTCAACGGGCAGAAGCTTGGAATAGTGATCCCTAGCAGATTACTGGATAAGCCTTTGGGCGGATTATGGACAAGCCTACGGGCAGAACTCCTTGTATTTCAAAAATAAAATGACGAAATGATAATAAAGAAGTTGTTTGATATTATTTTTCTATGTCACGTGATAAGATAAGATAAGGAACCAGTGCTTAACAGGGTTAATTAAAGAAGTTGGTTGTTATATGTCAAATTAATGTGTTAGATAATTAAATAACTAAAACAAACCGAGGAAAGTGCGGAGGATGGGCCATGGGTCCATCCTATGGCTGGGTGGTCCCGGTTAGCCGGGAACTTTTCTCAAAAATCTCGAGGAACAGCGGGATGATCATCATCATTAAAACGAATAACGAGAACGATGACCTAGAGTTACATCTTACCCATATTTACGTTGTTTTAGGGGAACGGAATGGGACTATGCCTTATGGCAGAGAGGTTGAGCCTTGCATCCCTCTCGTTTCCCATTCTCTTTGAACCAAGTGCAGCGTGAATCTGCTTCGGACTTGGCGTTTCTGCGTAAAGTAGTTCGCTCGGGTCTGACGCTAGTTGCTGCTAGCTAATGACCAAACAGGAAAACCCAAATTCAGGTCGATCCTAAGTGGGAACGGCCAGGATACTTCCGCTACGTGGCAGACACGGGAAGACCTAGATTGCAAAACCCGTAACATTCCATGGGAGTGCCGGGCGGAGTTTTCTAGACATCCTTTTCGATGGACTGCTAAGACGTGTCCTGGATGATTCTAGTAGACACGTTACAGTTGGTATCAGAGCCGACCAACAACGGAAGTGTTTTTGTAAGATCTCAATAAAATGAAGTAAAGAAATTGTTGCTGTCCAAACATTTCCTCATCTTCAATATTATCTTGCAGAACTATGAAGCGTGGAACAAGTTTTTGGTGTTCCGGATCATGTTTATGACTGCAATGCATTCTCCGCATTATAGGCAGAAGTTGAAATGATGAACATCCTGGAGCAGATTTATAATCCATCACCTTTATATATAGAACGAAGATGGACTGGGTCTTCAGGAATCTACTACATAGCTGCCCACCGGTTCGCTTATCTACAAACCAACCTAAAGAGGATCAAGTGGTTGGAAGACTTGAAAGTCATGAAGCTGTTCATTTTTGTGGAAGCTCACGTAAATTCGACTTTGCATATTCAAGGTCGAAGGGTTGAATTGAACTCATATGTATATGAGGAAGTAACCCGTGTAATCCCAGCCAACAGGATTAAGGTGTTGGGCCGCCATGGGAAGTATGGATTTCAGCGGAAAGGATATCCTGAACTTCCAATGAATTATCGATTCCTAAAGATCCATGACCCAAAACCCTACTATTACACAGTTCCTGTAGACAAATGCAATACAACGTTGTTCTCCCCAAACTAAATGTAATGATTGGATTATCATCACACGAGATGTTGTATAAGGCTACGCCCATGTAAATATAAATAAGGACTCTTTTTTATGAATATCCGATTGTGCATCAGGGTTGTTACAAAAAGTTAAGTAGCTTCATGATTTACGAGATAGCTGAACTAAAGATAAGCTAATGTCAATTATCATACAATAACGTTAGGAAAACTTTTACCCAGGCACAACCCCAGGTACAGGTTCCAAATTCGCCCCCTACATCAAGTACTGATGTGATCTAGGAGAAGAAGTTCCTCCTCAAACAGATAAAGCCACCCGAGTTTGACGGGAGAGGCAGATTCGTCCAGTCTGATGCTGAAATTTGGATTGAATCTATGGAGGATTACTTCAAAGCAGCTGGTACTGCACCTACCAATCAGGCCATGCTCGCCAAATTAAAACTCATTGGTGAAGCTAGACTATGGTGGAAACAATGGTGCAGGGATCAAGGGACTTCAGAGGGGTTCGTTACCTGGGAGAAGTTAAAGCAAGCCGTGCAGGGGAGATATTTGCCACCTGCATATCGTACACAGAAAATGAATGAGTTCTATGAGCTAAAACAGTTAGGACTCACCCTTGACGCATACTACTCTAAATTTGTCTCACTCTTAAAGTATGCGCCACAAATGGACACGACGCAGCAGGTGTCCAAATTTTGCGCGGGCTTAAATCCACCTGTAAATACTCGTCTCGAATCTATGCGACCATCAGATCTTCAGGATGCACTCATTCGAGCGGCACCTATAATTCAGGAAGTGCAAGCTAGACCAAGCGGTATTAAGAATTGGTCTTATAGCGACCCGAACAGAGGAGCATTCAGACCCCAAGTGAAGAGAGTTGAAGGTCTCAATCAGGGACAAAGGAAGAAAGCAAGGACAAATAACGTCAACAACTTTGTTCCTACTCACAGTAATGGCCGAAACCTCCGATGTTTCCACTGCAACGAACTCGGTCACTTCAAAAGGCAATGTCCCAAGCTCAGCGAGGGACATCGTCAAGGTGCAGGCCGCGGTCAAGGAGCCGCCACCCGTGGAAGAGGAAGAACTGCCTGCATTACCAATAGGCAAAGATGTGAAGCAGAAGAAGAGGAAGATCCGACTATGGAAGCGGAATTCGAAAGAGCGACAGTCCATGCCGCTTTACACAAGAAGGGGCCGAATCGCCAGTTCTCGGTGATTCAAACACCGTCGGACTATCAAGGTAAAGGCTTCAAAACCTTGATTGATTGTGGCAGTACACATTCCTTTATCTCACCAGCGTGTGCTAAAAGATTAGGAATAGCCACAGTAGAAGCACCTACCCTACTGGTGGAATTGGCAAACGGCCGTGAGGTAACTTGTACCAGGCAAACTGCTATGGAAGAGTTCCTTCTGGGAGGAAAGAAAACCTCAGTCAAATTCAGAGTCATGAATTTAGGTATCCATGAGTGTCTACTCGGGATGGATTGGCTTAAGCCTAATGACGCTCACATCCACTGTGGAAAGGGTCAAGTTTCCTTTTGAAACTCTGAAAGAGAGTTTGTTACAACTCAAGGTGAGGCGGGAGTGCCAAGAATCCAGTTAGCCAAAGTATCGCGGATCATAAAAGGGGTTAGAAAAGGATTACCTGTTTACTTGATCAAACTCAACAAATTAGATCAAAGGCAAGAGTCTCATGAGGGACCCTCTTGGCTAAAGGAATACGCTGACGTATTCCCTGAGGAATTAACTGAACTTCCACCTCCAAGAGAAGTTGATCATGAAATAAGGCTAATGCCTGGAGCTGCGCCAATTGCAAAGAGACCTTATAGAATGTCCATACCGGAAGCTATTGAGTTGAAGGAACAACTCAAGCAACTGTTAGATCAGGGTTACATCCGGCCTAGCAACTCACCATGGGGAGCTCCAGTACTATTCCAGAAAAAGAAAGATGGGACACTTCGACTATGTTTTGATTACCGTGGGTTGAATCAATCAACAGACAAGAATAAGTATCCTATTCCTAGAATAGATGAGCTTCTTGATCGCCTTCAAGGTGCAAAGATCTTCTCCAAAATTGATCTCAGGTCAGGTTACTATCAAATAAGGATCAAGGATGAAGATATTCCAAAAACGGCCTTCAATACAAGATATGGGCACTTTGAGTTCTTGGTTATGTCATTCGGGCTTACAAATGCACCTGCCACCTTCAATAGATTAATGCAGGATATTTTTAGACCATATCTTGATGATTTCGTGCTTGTCTTCTTCGATGACACTTTAGTTTATTCTAAACAGGAAGAAGATCATGAACCTCAACTTCGGATTGTCCTTGAGACAATGAGGTCTCATAAGCTGTATGCAAAAATGAAGAAGTGTGCATTCTTCAAACGTCAGATTGAATATCTAGGATTCATAGTATCATCAGAAGGAATATCAGTAGACCCAGCCAAAGTCAGAGATGTGCTTGTATGGCCAATACCAGTATCCGTCAAAGGAATACGTAGTTTTCTTGGCTTGACAGGATGGTATAGGGTCTTTATCAAAAACTATGCTTTGATTGCAGCACCTCTTACCGACTTACTAAAGAAGCAGACTTCTATTACATGGTCAACTCCCGAACAAAATAGCTTCGACCAATTGAAGCAATGTTTGGTATCAGCACCTATTCTAAAACTTCCTGACCTCAAGAAGGAGTTCTAGGTAGTAACTGATGCCAGCATTCTTGCCTTGGGGTGTGTACTTATGCAGGAAGGTCATCCAGTAGCATATTCTTCAAGGAAATTGAAGAGTCATGAAAAGAATTATGCCACGCATGATCTGGAGTTATTAGCTGTCATCCATGCTCTAAAGCTTTGGAGACACTACCTGTTGGGTAACAAGTTTACTCTAGTAACCGATCATAAGAGTCTCAAATGGATTTTTACCCAGAACGAGCTCAACATGAGGCAACATCGATGGATTGAAGTATTGGACGAATATGATTTTGAAATCAAGTATCGACCAGGGAAAGAGAATGTAGTTGCCGATGCACTCAGTCGCAAGGCATTCCTAAATTCCCTAATCTTGCAGAATCCATCAACGGCCAGATCTCTGGCTACAAAGGTATCTATGCCAAGCAACCCTATACTCGAACTAGCTAGAGAGGAAGCATGCCATGATTTGGCCTACCAAACCATGATAAAAGAAATATCTACCAAGGAGCAGAGTCTGAAGTCACAAGCTAAGTATCAGGAATTTTCCATTGATAATGGACTTATCTACTACAGAACAAGGCTGTGTATACCAACAAGCCAGTCACTTAAGCAGAAGATATTATGGGAAGCTCATGATTCCCCTTTCGCAGGACATCCTGGCTATGCAAAAACTCTTAATGCAGTTAGGAAGAGCTACCATTGGGAGAGGCTCAAAGGTGACGTTCTCAAATATGTCACTGAATGTTTGTCTTGCCAACGTATCAAGGCTGAACATGTCATGATGCCAGGGAAATTGCAACCACTTGACATTCCCCAAATGAAATGGGAATTCATCAGTATGGATTTTGTGGTGGGCTTACCCCAAGTCCAAGGAGGATACAACTCCATTATGGTTGTAGTTGACATGCTTACTAAGGTTGCACACCTGATTCCAGTAAAGACAAACTATAAAGCCTCCGACATTGCAAGAGTGTTTATCAAAGAGATATTCAAGCTACATGGGTTACCTAGAAGGATCATTAGCGATCGAGACTCTCTCTTCACTTCACACTTCTGGAGAGCTATCTTTGAAGCTATTGGAACTCAACTCTGTTTTAGCACTGCCTACCATCCCCAAACGGATGGACAAACAGAGCGAGTAAATCAAATCATTGAGGATATGCTTAGGGCATATTACTGTCGAGAGCCGAAGAGATGGATTCAGTACTTGCCGTTAGTAGAATTTGCCTACAATGCTTCTTACCAGCAGAGCATTCAAATGACCCCTTTCCAGGCATTGTATGGTCATGATTGTCGAAGTCCCCTAAACTTTTCTGATCCAACCCTAAGAGTTGAAGCTTCAAGACAAATGTTGGAAGACATGGATGACCAAATAAGGTCAATAAGACAAGATATACAAGCAGCCAAAGATAGACAAAAGGCATATGCGGATTTGAAACGCCAAGAGAGGGTCTTCGGAGAAGGAGACATGGTCTTCATTCGTGTACGCCCTAAAAAGAGTTCTCTATCTCTAGGAGAATGCAAGAAGCTAAGTCCAAGGTATTGTGGGCCGTATAAAATCCTCAAATGCCTGGGACCCAATGCTTATAAATTGCAACTTCCGGATAACCTAAAAGTTCACAATGTATTCCATATTAGTCTCTTAAAAAAATATGTACCCAACCCTAATCATGTACTTGATGACCAACAAATTGTAATGCCTAGTCAAGGAGTCCTTGAACTAAGACCGGAAAAGATTTCAGATGTCAGGGAGAGACAGTTAAGATCTAGAACCTTGAAAGAATGCCTCGTCTAGTGGAAAGATTATCCCGAAGAGGATGCTACCTGGATGGATGAAAGCTCTCTCAATCTTCAATATCCCCAGTTTATCTCGAGATGAGGACATCTCGATTCTTCTAAGGGGGAGAGAATGTAATATTCCCACCCGTGAATATTGACTTCCCGCACACTGCGTAAACCTTGTGCAAAGGTTATCTCACATATTGAAATTGCCGGCAGTGTAACCTGTGACCTGCACGCAAGAAATCGGGACCTCCGCATTGGCAAGGCAAACCCGAAAGTTCAAACCCGCAAATCACACGTAAACACCCTCTTGGGAGGGGCAAATTGAATATTATCAAGGCAATTTTTTTATTTTTATCCCTTTTCCCCAGCCGATGCACGGCTGGAGGAGAGGGAGTGTGGGGGGATGGGACGTGGTGGAGTCGTGGGCTGCATGGGGAAGGGGGAACCCATGCAAGGGGCCACGTGGTGGAGCCCTTCTCTCCCCCCCCCATGCCTATATAAACACCCGCTAAGGTGTTGAAGGGGAAGGAGGAAAAAAAAAAGGACTGCTGCCATCGCCGTGCTGAGGAGGAGGAGAAGGATTGCGAAGAGGGGCCTGAGGTCGCCACCTGCTCAAGCCGGCAGTCACCATGCTGCATCCGAGGAGGGATAGGCTATCGTGTTGACGAACGCCGCCGTGCTGCTAGGATATGCCATTGCTGCCACGAGCCGCCACCAAGTTGCCGATGCAGTCGCTGCCCTGCCTAGTTCGTGAGCCGCCATCGACCTATCATAAACCCCCCACCTATCGTCGATAATACTCCCTTCCCTCAATCATTACCTTAATCCCACGTTATCTGAGAAGAACAGAAGCTTCTCTAAGAAGCTTCTAAGGGATAAGGCCTTTGGGTCTTGTTTCTGCATGCCTTCCCGGTTTTAAAACCGGACTCCTAAAAGCTCCATTCCCACAAGCCTTCCCATAAGCCCCAATCCCTCAAGCTCCCGGGTTCTCAAAGATCTGCATTTCGGTGAAGGAATCTCCTGCGTACGAGGGAGAAGGCACATCTTGAGGCTGTTCGGAGAACGCATAGAAGCAAGTATAATCTGCGGAGTTCAAGTCATCAACGATGGCTCCCAAGAAGTCCCAAGGCGCACCTGCGGGAGGTTCTTCCCCGAACTTACACGTGGATATCACCGCGGATCCACAAATCCAGGTTCCGTGAATATATTTCCACATGAAGAGATGTTTTAAATACGCTTAATTCCATAGGAAAATTCATTCTACGTTATCATTAATTCATGGGTAGTGATAAAAGTACATTCGATAAATTATAGATAAAGGATCTGTGCATATCATGCATCTACAAAGTTATGAATGAAAAGCACTTACTCTCCCTATGAACTTAGTCGCAAATTGCCTTGTCGTGCATTTTCAAAGTGAAAGCCAATTGCCTTGTCGTGCATTTTCAAAGTGAAAGCCACATATGGCCTAGGGTTAAAGAGGAAATTGTTAAGTGCATTGGTCATGTAGGAAAGGAGTATTTTGCATTTAGTCAATAACTCCCTTCGTTATGATTCGCGTGAGGGATTTGTTAACTTCTGTTGCACGGCATGAAAAAGAACCCCGATCTTATAAGTTGCATGGAAAAAGATGCTTGGAAATGGATTAAATCAACACTTGCCTTAGTGTTGCATGAACTTCATTCACGATGTTGTTGTATCTAAGGGTCGCATTTACACATTCGCAAATTTCATTTCATCAAGTTGCATTTAGGAATGATTGCATGGCTTATAAAAGCATGAAATTCAAATACTTAGACAAAAGGTTGTAGGCGTTATTCCTCGATGTAAATCCTAGTAGGCCCTATGTAAGTTATTCTTCAAATTATCTTGCCTTTTGACTTTAGCAAAAAGGGATAGGGCTATTGCGGATCTTATGATGCGTAGAAGTAATGAATTGCATGTTTACATGTATTGTAACATTTTGCAACTATTTTTCTACTTTAAATCAAGTTTATCATCTCTAGGAAAGAATTGTCCTTGTCATAAGACAAGTAGGTCAATTTACCCAAGTCATTTGTGGTATCATGACTGTTAGGGTTCGTATAGGCATAACTAGCCGATTCAATTAAAACCTCAAGTACTAGCTAGGGCTTGGCACGTTGAAATGCAGCCAAGTATCGTACATGGACGCCAAGTCGAAGCCCTCAAACCCAAAGGTCCTACCCACATTCCTGGAATGTTGAGTCAATTGGATGCTCATGCAAATAATGATCTAGGGTTTCTACCCTAAGGATCATTCGACCTAATGCTAGAACTTGGATTGAGATGGAATCCCTAGGACCGAACGTTGTCGGCCTAGTGCAATTAGGATTGGGTTGGGTAAGAAGACACCCTAAACCCTACTTCTTGTCTAATCATAATTCCTTGACCAGAAAACACCGTTCAATGGGTGAAATGATCCCTTGGAATAGATGCGACACTTGTGCAACAAGTTGCAACGTCGCATGGCCTTGTGGTTTGTTCCCAAGAGAGTTTTGCCATTCCTTGGAATGAGGTTGGCAGGTTCTTGCGCAAGTTAACTTGCAAGAGGATGAGTAGTCATCCTGTTACATCACCCTTATTGGGAAAAATTGCCAAGTTAAGGGAAGTTAGGTATTTGCTTGGAAGCAAATGATCAATTAATGAATTGGAGCGACATGGTCGCCAGGATTTACTGTTAATAAAACCTAAGGTATTGGTTAAGTTGGGTTAACAGGGTATGGCCCTAACCCAAGGACAAAAGGGTGAATAAACAAACCCTTGGGGATCTTGCCAAGTCGCAATTAATCCCGGATCGAATGCTGGATGCATTCGGAGAGAAGGATTCACTCCTTAACAGTTGGCCAAATTAAACGACCACTGGAATTGATTGTGCTTGTAATAGTTTAGAAAGCATTGTTTGCATTGTTTGCTCAAGGAACTAAAGGATGAAAAGATATCTAAATGCTTCAGGTTGAAGGCCTGAAGGGAGTGGCAGCTTCTGTTACCCCCGACTGCCTGCCTGACCCTAACCAAGGGGGTTGTTGACCGCGCCGGGAACGTGGACCGAACCCACCGCGAGAGGTCTTTCCGTTGAGCTCTACTTGGAGTAGGAGGACACTTGGGTGCCAGGGGGGGCTCTGGCCGTAAATCCCTCGCCTTCCGGGTCCTGCACAAGAGGCTAACGTGACTCGGGATTGGATCTCGAGGCCCGCATACTAGTCAACGGGCAGAAGCTTGGAATAGTGATCCCTAGCAGATTACTGGATAAGCCTTCGGGCGGATTATGGACAAGCCTACGGGCGGAACTCCTTGTATTTCAAAAATAAAATGACGAAATGATAATAAAGAAGTTGTTTGATATTGTTTTTCTATGTCACGTGATAAGATTATGTGAAGGAACCAGTGCTTAACAGGGTTAATTAAAGAAGCTGGTTGTTATATGTCAAATTAATGTGTTAGATAATTACATAACTAAAACAAACCGAGGAAAGTGCGGAGGATGGGCCATGGGTCTGTCCTACGGCTGGGTGGTCCCGGTTAGCCAGGAACTTTTCTCAAAAATCTCGAGGAACAGCGGGATGATCATCATCATTAAAACGAA
Organism: Lygodium microphyllum; assembly: GCF_053477565.2. NCBI lineage: Eukaryota > Viridiplantae > Streptophyta > Polypodiopsida > Schizaeales > Lygodiaceae > Lygodium > Lygodium microphyllum. The sequence continues at coordinate 90,586,950 of NC_141157.1, forward strand.
TAACGAGAACGATGACCTAAAGTTACATCTTACCCATATTTACGTTGTTTTAGGGGAACGGAATGGGACTATGCCTTATGGCAGAGAGGTTGAGCCTTGCATCCCTCTCGTTTCCCATTCTCTTTGAACCAAGTGCAGCGTGAATCCGCTTCGGACCTGGCGTTTCTGCGTAAAGTAGTTCGCTCGGGTCTGACGCTAGTTGCTGCTAGCTAATGACCAAACAGGAAAACCCAAACTCAGGTCGATCCTAAGTGGGAACGGCCAGGATACTTCCGCTACGTGGCAGACACGGGAATACCTAGATTGCAAAACCCGTAACATTCCATGGGAGTGCCGGGCGGAGTTTTCTAGACATCCTTTCTGATGGACTACTAAGACGTGTCCTGGATGATTCTAGTGGACACGTTACACAAAGAGCGTGGTTGTAAGCGAAAGAGGTGACACCTTAGACATATCCCAATAGGGTATGGATATATCGTAGATGACAACATAGCTGCTATGATAATGAATGATCAGGGAATGATGGTGATGTCCTCAGGGAAGATACTATATGTATATCCTCTACATCACATGCGTTCAAGGCCTATTTATCAATATCCTTATTTGTGAGTTTTTTCTAAATAAAATATAAACCTTTTCTATTCTATCTGTAAATAACCCCTTTATAGTACACATTTATATATGATTTTTTTAAATAAAAGTGGTATTTAAAAAATATCTTATTTTGAGCCCACGTGATATATATTCATGAGTAACTTACCCGAGGCGATGTCTCTCATGAGAGAGTTGTGCTAACAAATATTTAAGCACAATGATTTAGACCATTGGAAGAATATACCGGAGGGGAGCAAGGACTATATAGTGTCATCTTTGCATGAGGAGTTTTTGGTACTTATGACAACAGAGAGGTTTTCCACTGGGTGGATGATGGAGTGTATACATGCATATATATCACATAGACAACTAGACATATGCAAGGTAATCAAGAGTGGCAACTCATAGTGAAATTGGATGCAAAGGATTGGCAAAGATGTAGGTAGGAGGCCAGAAACTCTCAAGGATGATGGCGGCAACAATGAGAGGCATCAAGGGGACAATTGAAGGCAAGTATCGTACACCATCTAGGAAGTGGCAGCTATACAACTTATTTGGAGTACTTTGTAAGTTTTCTTTTGGTTCTTCTCCCTTGTAGTAATAACCTTGTTTCTAACAACTGTATTTCTAATGATGCTATTCTTTTTTTTTTGGAGCACTCCATCATGAATTGTGATTCCATAGGTTCAGAGACTTGATATGCAAAGAGACATGGTCTCATTGTACTTATCAATAGATTGTATGTGCAATGGAGCACACATCAATTTCTTTCTTGGTCCTATGATCCATGCAGACCTCTACCATGTAGCATTCCCTAGATATATTTATCATTCTTTGCATAAAATCATACTTTGTGATATTTACAAATAGATTTTCATGTTTGTTTTGGACTCTCTCTCCATGGATCCATGTAATTTTATGAGTTGTCCTGACCAGTCTTATACTTATTTTATGAGTTATCAATCTTATGGTTGGTCTCTCTTGATGATGATTGTGTATGCAATATGTAATTTCTTTACAAAATATTGTTTAGTACATAATGTTTTGGATGGTGGGTCCTACTACCAATTTTTAAATCTCTATAAAACCGTTACTATTTGCATTGCTAATTTATTGCATGCATCACTATCCTAGTCCATATATGTGTTGCAAAGCATCATTATATTAACATCCCTCTATGCATCAGTGTTACACAAATAGCCATGATAATCGCAACACTATTAGTGATGAATTTGTAGAGAAGCCTATACTGACGCTTTTAGCAATGATGGGGGTAACTATTTTTATGAATATTTCCATCACTTTAAACATTGGTATATGTGGCCTATATCTTGGAGTGATATAGTGACTCTTTTAGTGACGTTTATAGCGATGTATATAGCGACACTAAAGAAAAATGTATCTAGCATCCATCACTATACTCTCAATGCCTTATAGTACAACAATTGGCCTTGTAAGTTGTGAGCAACTTAGATACTGTAGTGCACAAAAAGTATATAGGTTGATTTAAATCCTTTGAGGACTAAGACCCAAATGCACTTTAGGAAACCATTGCTCTAGTACATGACAAGTTTTCTAATCCCTCGCATCTTGTTGAGAGAGAGAGAGAGTACGAGAGAGATACACAAGACATGCTCCCAAAGAATGATTCATATTGATGTAGAGTTAGTTTATATAGTGAGACCCAAGTCAAGTGAGAGATGATATATATAGTTGTAACATCCCCACTCAAACGAAGGTCTCTGGCTGGGACTGAAAAAACCCTTAGGGAGAACAAGGGAAAAACCGGAGCCCCTACACATACCTATGATACAAAAATGATTTACTATAAAGTTTTCTTGAATACAATGATACATGCCTCAATCAGTGAGACAAGAATTTGGAACAATACCAAGTGCATGTCTTAATGAACTAAAGTGAGCTTCACTAAGAGCTTATGTGAAGATGTCTGCAACCATTTGATCACTGGGACAATGCTCCACCATAATGGAACCTTTCTTGACTTCATGTCAAACATAATGATAGTGAATAGCAATATGCTTTGATTTACTATGTTGTATATAGTCTTTGGTAAGACTAATAACACTTTGGTTGTCGCATCAAATAGGTGTACTAGATGATTAAAGATGTCCCAAATTTGCAAGTAGTTGTCAAAGACAAACTAGCTCACGAGCTGCTAATGATACACCAACATATTCGGCCTCAGTTGTAGAAACCACAACACATCGTTGTTTCTTGATGGACTAAGAAACCAAACATCCATTTACAAAGAAACAATTCCCACTTGTAGATCGCATGGATAAATCTGAACTTGCCCAATCAGCATCTGTATATCCAATAAGGTCAAAAGAAGTTGAAGAAGATAAAGAAGAATCCTCTCGACGATGATAAATAAGACTAAACTCCTTAGTACCCTTGAGGTACTTAAGAATACATTTTGCAGCACTCTAATGAATAGTGGAAGGGGAAGAAAGATACTGTCCCAAAAAGTTAGCTGCAAATAAAATATCTGGTCTTGTGTTTAAACCAATGAATTGAAGACAATCAATAAGATTAGCAAAAGGTTGATGAATGGCTAATTCTTCATTACGTGTTGTAGGTGTACCCTTGGTAGAGCTTGAAAGAATGGGAGTGTTGGCTGAGCGCGTATTTGTCAACCCAAACTTCTTAACAATATCATTAATAAACTTTGTCTGGCGAAGAAGAAGAATGCCTTGTTGTCGGTTTCGTTGAACTTGAATACCCAAACAAGAATATGTCTCACCAAGATCCCCCATTTCAAATGCAATTGATAAAAGCTTCTTCATAGCATCCAAAAAAGCAATAGTATTTGACACAAGAATAGTATCATGAACACATAGAGCAAGAATAATAAAACATTTGTCCGCCCTTTTTATGTAAAGATTTGGGTCAGCAAAACATGCAACAAAACCTTTAGATGTGAGGAACTGATCAATCTTAATATACCAAGCACGAGAGGCTTGCTTCAATCCATATAATGCACGATGAAGTTGGCATACAAGATGCTCCTTTCCTGCAATCATAAAACCTTCAGGTTTCTCCATATAGATTTCTTCTTCAAGATCTCCATTGAGAAAAGCCGTTTTAACATCCATTTGGTGAATTTCTATATCAAATAGTGTTGCAAAAGCCAAAAGCATACGAACAGTTGTGGAGCGCGCAACGAGAGAAAATGTTTCTTGATAATCTACTCCTACAATCTGCAAGTAACCTTTTGCAACAAGTTGTGCTTTGAACTTATCAAACGAGCCATTAGCTTTGGTCTTGGTTTTATAAACCCATTTACATTTGATAGAAACACGATTTGGGGGGAGTTCAGTAAGAATCCATGTACCTTTGGAGATTAAAGAATCGTACTCAGCTTGCATAGCTTCTTGCCATTGATCCCTTTGAGACGAATTGATAGCTTCCATATACGATATTGGATCCTCTTGGATAGACGTAGCATCATCAAAGACATCATATTCAATAGAATAGAATCCATGCTCTATCTCAATAGGAAGATCGACATATATCTCCAAATTTTCATCAATATTCTTTAAGGTGAAGGAGGTTTATGATCATCAGAATTAGTAGACTCACAAAGAAAGTAAGGAAATGCACTAAGCAAAGACTATGTATCATCTGAAAGAGTTGACGACCATGTGCCACCCATAGTCTTCTCATCAAATATAGCATCACAACTAATGATAACCTTTTAAGTAGAAGGATCATAAATTTGTAACCTTTGGAATTATCTGAATAACCAAGAAAAATAACCTTTAAATTTAGAGGATCCAACTTATGTCGAGTGTCCTTGGGCACATGAATATAAGAAATGCAGCCAAATGTGCGAAAGTGAGAGACTGAAGGTGTCTTCCATGTCCAGATTGTTATAGGAATTTTACCAGCAGGTGCAGTTGTTGGAAGATGATTTTGAATGAAAACGGCTGTTAGAAGTGCTTGAGTCGAAAACTTTCAAGACAAACCAGAGTGTATAAGCATGCAACGTATAGCATTAAGAATAGTGCGATTTTTGCGCTCAGCAACACCATTTTGTTGAGGAGAATAAGGAACTGGAAACTCATGATGAATACCTTGATCCTTACAGAAGTCATCAAATAGATTGGATACATATTCACCACCATTGTCACTGCGAAGAGTCTTTATAGAGAATCCAGTTTGAAGCTCCACACTTATCTTCTATTGTTTAAATATAGATAAAGCCTCAGACTTATGTCGAAGAAGATAGACATGTGTGTACCATGAGAAATCATCAATGAAAGTTATAAAATATCGATATTGAGACTTTGAGGCAAGAAAAGGACTGCAAATATCGGTATGAACAAAATCCAAGAGAGCACAGGAATGTGATGAAGTAGAAGTGTGGAAAGGCAAACGATGGTGTTTTCCAAGTGCACAGTACTCATATATTTCCATACGTGGATGAGATTTAAGATCCATACCTTGCACAAGACCATGACGATGAAGATCAAGAATTTTGGCAAAATCGGAGTGTGTAAATCGTTGATGCCATAATTTGCAATCTGCATCTCCAGGGTAGTAACAATATTTGCAATCGTATCGTTCAATGATAGCTCAAATAGATTACCATGTCGAGGAGCCACTGCTATAGTATGTCTGTCTTTCTCTATATGACATTGATTATGATCAAATCCAACAAATAAACCAAGATCAACTAGACGAGCAAAAGAAGATTTCTTTGAAAATCTGGAACATGAAGAACTCCTCTTAATATTCTAGTGGATGAGACAATCCCTAGATATAAATCACCCACTCCTTTGACTTGACAAGTTGTATCATCTGCAAGGTAAACAAACTTCTTGACAGGAAGAGAATGATAATTGTGAAGCCATTGCGATTGATATGTCATGTTTCCAGTGACACCTGAATCAATGATGAATAGAGAACCATCATCAACATGAAGTACCTTTTCTGGAGAGATATCATGATGGATGAAATTGAGCTCTTGATGAGTATGATCATCATCAGTTGTAGTTTGTTGAACAATATAAGCTCGAGAACGTTCTTCATCATATCTGAGTTTATAATGTAATATATCGAATTCACCTCCTATTAAGGTTAAAGGGAAAATTTTTTTCTCTTATCCTCCTGTGCGTGACGGTCGAGCTGGAAGGGGGGAAGGGAATAGAAGAGCCAGCAAGCTCCTCGCTGGAGCTTGCTCGGCTTCACGGCCATGCGTATGGACACGTTTGAGTGGGAGAATTCCCTCGCCTCCCCTATATAATTGAGGAAGGGCCGCAAGCTACTAGGAGGAGGAGGAGGAGGGACAGAAGACGAAGAAAATGCTGCCACCTGATGCCAAAATGCTACTTAACTACCGTGAGGGAAGGAGAGAGTGAGGATATCGCTGCCGTAGAGTACGAAGGGGCACCGCCACTGAATGTTGTTGAGGAGGAGCCGCCCTGCCGCCAACCAGTCAACACATTGGCGCTACCGCCATTAGAAATCCTCCTCGTCATGAATAGAAGTGTTCCCCCCCCACACGTTAATCTGAAAATTCCCTCCCTCTTCCACATAAGCTTCTGAGGTATAGAAGCTTCCTTGGAAGCTTCCATAAGGGGGCTCCCTTAAGGCTTGTGTCCATGTGGCCACCCCGAGATTTAAAAATCCTCCCCGTGGTCTTTTCCCCCTTAGAATGCCTTAGGGTCCTATAAGCCCTTTCATATTGCAAGCCCCTTAATCCTTTCTTGTGGGCTTCCACAAGCCTTCTCCAAGCGGTTTTATACCCCTCCCCCCCCCCCACCCGAGATTTAAGCACCCATTCCCTCGCAAATTCCACGTAAGTCCTCTTCTTCTTGCAACTTCCACCCAAGTTCCCTTTTTTTTTGAAATTTCCACCTTAATCTCTTCTTCTTGAAATTCCCACCTAGAACCCCCCGTGCTATAAGCCCTTCACCTTCCCCCTTTTACCCTTTCACCCCAGTTTTAAACCCCTAAGCTTTTTCCACCCTGTGCCCTAAAAACCTCTCCAAGAATCCCCCTTCCTATACCCTTCACTCCCGTGCCCAAAGATCTCCCAAGGCCCTTCATATGTTTTCGAAACCACACTTATACACACCCTTGCACCGTATATATACCCTATAGACCCTTTTCTTTAAGCCTTGTAAGCCTTTCCCTCGCAAATGAATTAAGGCCTTAAAGGTCTTATTACCCCCTTCTCGTGGTTAATCCCTTAACGATTTCTTGCCTCGAAAAAGAGAAGAAGAGTATTGAAGCGACGGTGGAATTCCGAAAAGGAGTGTGAAGCTGCTTCCACGTTCGAAGGACTACAACTACGATGCCGGCTAAGAAAGTCCAAGGAGTAGCTACTGGAGGGTCATCTCCCGGTATCCATGTGGATATCTCACCCCAAACCCAAGTTTTTCCTTCTTAATTTTATATCGGTTTAATTTAATCGTACAAGATGAATTGTTAGGAATAAGATATATTTTGTACTAGTTATTTACGACGAAGGAATTTAGTTTAATTAAACATGCAAAATAAATAAAGTATAAACATAGTTTTCCTTCAAAAAAGTATTATGCATTGAAACGAATTATGAGCAAGATTATTTACCCACTAAAGTAGTATACTTCGGTTAAGTCTGGAAGATATAAACTACATCTTGCACTATTAACCCCTATTCCTTTTTACAACAAATCATCATGGAAAGTGCAAATCATGAAAGGATTCTTGCGATGCTTAAACTCTAGGAAGTTGTCATTGCTAACTGCCTAATTTAGCAAGTAAAAGATTGCTTATTTAGCATGAGTTTATTCGCAAAGAAAAGGGAAGATTAGATGAATTTAACCTAACCTCAAATCAATGAAGTATAAGATTGAAAAGTCAATTGACACATAGATAACAAATCATACAGAAGTAATCTCGAAACTACCTTCTAAAAGTTAACCAAATTAATATAAACTTAGAAATAACTATGCTGAAAAATATTCATCGGGAATGCTTTAAAATCCAAGAAATGTTTATACCTTAAATACTTGCCCACAATCCTCGATTGTAGGGTCAGTAAATCATCAACATAAAAGAACTAGGTTTTGTCCCTGAGTTCTTAAAGAAAAAATTAAAAGTTAGGAGACCCTAGGTCTAACAAACGTCAGCTTAAAGAAACTGAAACGGATTGTTTCATCGCATATTATGATGCAGGACTTGCACAGCAAGTACGAAGTCATATGGTCTTGTGATTGATTCACAAGAGGAAAGGTTAAATACCCTCAACAAGGATGGCGAATCCTTACACAAGTTATCTTGCAAAAGGATGTATTCTTTGATATCCTTCTAAGTAAGGAAGGTTAAAAACCAAAAAACTGAAGTATCCAATGAACTTTAGGGTTTGACCAAGTTGGATTAATAGGGTATGCCCTAACCCAGAAAATAAAGGATCTTGCCAAGTTGCAAGGCACCCCAGATTGAGTCCTAGATGCATTCAAAAGGAAAGATTCCTTCCTTAGCAGTTTGCCAACAACAAGATCGATCAATGGAAATATTTATGCTTGCTAGAGATTTTAGTGCACTTTTTGATTTATTAATTACAAATTAAATGAATATCTATACTTCAGGTTGAAGGCCTGAAGGGAGTGGCAGCTTCAGTTACCCCCGACTGCCTGCTTGACCCTAACAAAGGGGGTTGTTGACCGCGCCAGGAACGTGGACCGACCCCACCACGAGAGGTCTCTCCATGAGCGCTACTTGGAGCAGGAGGACGCTTGGGTGCCAGGGGGGGCTCTGGCCGTAAATCCCTCGCCTTATGGGTCCTACACAAGAGGGTAACGTGACTCGGGATTGAATCTCGAGGCCTACATACTAGTCTACAGGCGGAAACTTGGAATAGTGATCCCTGTGGATTACTAGATAACCTTCGGGCGGATTATGGACAAGCCTACAGGCGGAACTCCTTGTATTTCAAAGATAAATATGATGATATATTAATAAAGAACTTTTTTGATATTGTTTTTCTATGTCACCTGATAAGATATCGTGAAGGAACTAGTGCTTAACGGTTTAATTAAAGAAGCTGATTGTTACATGTCCAACTAACGTGTCAGATAATTACCTAACTAAAACAAACCAAGGAAAGTGCGGAGGATGGGCCATGGGTCCATCCTACAATTGGGTGGTTCCGGTTGGCTGGAAACTTTTCTCAAATCTCGAAGAATAGTGGGATGATTGTCAAAGGACAGGAACAACAAAAGCGTTGACCTAGAGTTATGTCTTAACCAATTTACGTTATTTTAGGGGAACGGAATGGGACTACGCCTTATGGCAGAGAGGTTGAGCTTTGCATCCCTCTTGTTTCCCATTCTCTTTGAACCAAGTGCAGCGTGAATCAGCTTCGAACCTGGAGTTTGTGCGTAAAGTAGTTCAATTGGGTCCAATGCTAGTTGCTGTTAGGAAATGACCAATCAAGAAAACCCTAATTCCGGTCGATCCCAAGTGGGAACTGCCAGAATACTTGCTCTACATGGCAGATGTGGAAAGCCCTAGATCGCAAACCCCGTAACATTCCATGGGAGTGTCGGGCGGAGCTTTCTAGACATTCTTTCCGATGGACTGCTAAGACGCATCCTGGATGATACTAGTGGACACGTTACAGTTGGTATCAGAGTCGACCAACAACGGAATTGTATTTTTCAAAGAAATGAAGTAAAGCAATTGTTGCTGTCCAAAGATTTCCTTACCTTCAATGCTGTCTTGCAGAATTACGAAGCGTGGAACAAGTTTTTGGTATTTTGGGTCATTTTTATGACTGTAATGCATTCTCCACTTTATAGACAAAGGATTGGGATGATGAACATCCTCGAGCAGATCTATAATCCATCACCCTTGTACATGGAACAAAGATGGACGGGTGCTTTAGGAATCTACTGTATAGCCACCCATTGGTTTGCTTATCTACAGACCAACCTAAAGAGGATCAAGTGGTTGGAAGACCTGAAAGTCGTGAAGCTGTTCGTTTTTGTGGAAGCTCACGTAAATTCGACTTTACATATTCGAGGTCGGAGTGTTGAGATGAACTCATATGTATATGAGGAAGTAACCCGTGTAATCCCTGCCGATAGGATTGAAATGTTGGGCTGCCATGAGAAGTATGGATTCCAATGGAAAGGATATCCTAAACTTCCAATGACTTATCGATTCCTGAAGATCCATGACCCAAAACCTTACTATTATATAGTTCCTGTAGATAAATGCAATACAACGTTGTTCTCCCCAAACTAAATGTAACAATTGGCTTATCATCACATAAAACGTTGTATTTGAAAGGGCTATGCCCATATAAATACAAATAAAGACTTCTTTTTATCAATGTCTGGCTGTGCATAAGAGTTAATAAAAAGTTAAGTAGCTACATTGTTTACGAGATAGCTGAATTAAAGATGTAATATAAGCTAACGTCGATTATTGTATAATAACGTTAAGAAAACCTTTATTCAGGCACAACCCCAGGTACAGGTTCCTAATTCGCCTCCCACATCAAGTACTGTTGTGATCTAGGAGAAGAAGTTCCTTCTCAAGCAGATTAAGCCACCCGAGTTTGACGGGAGAGGAAGATTCGTTCAAGCTGATGCTGAAATTTGGATTGAATCCATGGAGGATTACTTCCAAACAGCCGGTACTACACCCGCCAATAAGGCTATGCTCGCCAAGTTAAAACTCACCAGCGAAGCTAGACTTTGGTGGAAGCAATGGTGCAGGGATCAAGGGATTGCAGAGGGATCCGTTACCTGGGAGAAGCTGAAGAAAGCCGTGCAAGGAAGATACTTACCACCTACATATTGCACGCAAAAAATGAACGAGTTCTACGAGCTAGAACAGCTAGGACTCACTCTTGACGCATACTACTCTAAATTCGTCTCACTTTTAAAGTATGCGCCACAGATGGACATGACAGAGTAGGTGTCCAAATTTTGTGTGAGCTTAAATCCACCAGTAAATACCCGTCTCGAATCTATGCGTCCATCAAACCTTCAGGATGCACTCATTCAAGTAGCACCTATAATTGAGGAGGTGCAAGCTAGACCAAGGGGTAACAAAACTTAGTCTTATAATGACCCGAACAGAGGAGCATTCAGACCTGAAATGAAGAGAGTTCAAGGTCATAATCAGGGACAAAGAAAGAAAGCAAGGACAAATAATGTCAACAACTTTGTTCCTACTCAAAGTAATGGCCAAAACCTTCGTTGTTTTCACTCCAACGAACCCCGTCACTTCAAGAGGCAATGTCCTAAGCTCGGCGGAGGACATCGCCAAGCTTCTTTCCAAGGAACAGGCCGTGGTCAAGGAGCCGCTACCCGAGGAAGAGGAAGAACCGCCTGCATTGCCAATAGACAAAAATGCGAAGAAGAAGAAGAGGAAGATCCGACCATGGAAGCAGAATTTGAAAGAGCGACAATCCATGCCGCCTTACACAAGAAAGGGCCGAATCGCCAGTTCTCGGTGATTCAGACACCGTCGGACTATCAAGGTAAAGGTTTCAAGACCTTGATTGATTGTGGCAGTACACATTTCTTTATCTCTCTAGCATGTGCAAAAAGATTAGGAATAGCCACAGTAAAAGCGCCTACCCTGCTTGTGGAATTGGTAAATGGTCGTGAGGTTACTTGTACCAGGCAAACTGCTAAGGTGGAATTCTTTCTGGGAGGAAAGAAGACTTCGGTCAAATTGAGAGTCATGAATTTAGGTATCCATGAGTGTCTACTCGGAATGGATTGGCTTAAACCTAACGACGCCCACATCCACTGTGGAAAGGGTCAAGTTTCCTTTCAAAACTCCGAAAGGGAATTAGTCACAACTCAAGGTGAGGCAGGAGTGCCAAAAATCCAATTGGCCAAAGTATCTCGGATCATAAAAGGAGTCAAAAAAGGATTACCTATTTACTTGATCAAACTCAACAAATTACATCAAAAGCAAGAGTCTCATGAAGGACCTTCTTGGCTAAAAGAATACCCGGACGTATTCCCTGAAGAGTTGACTGAACTTCTGCCTCAAAGAGAAGTAGATCATGAGATTAGGTTAGTACCTGGAGCTGCACCAATTGCAAAGAGACCTTATAGAATGTCCATACCAAAAGCAATTGAGTTGAAGGAACAACTCAAGCAACTGCTAGATCAGGGCTACATCTGGCCTAGCAATTCATTGTGGGGAGCTCCAGTACTATTCCAGAAAAAGAAAGATGGGACACTTCAACTATGTATTGATTACCGAGGGTTTAATCAATCAATAGTCAAGAACAAGTATCCTATTCCTAGAATAGATGAGCTTCTTGATTGTCTTCAGGGTGCGAAGATCTTCTCCAAGATTGATCTCAGGTCAGGTTACTATTAGATAAGGATCAAGGAAGAAGATATCCCAAAGACGGCCTTCAATACAAGATATGGGCACTTTGAGTTTCTAGTTATGTCATTCGGGCTTACGAATGCACCTGCCACCTTCAATAGGTTAATGCAGGATATCTTTAGGCCATATCTTGATGATTTCGTGTTTGTCTTCTTCGATGACACTTTAATCTATTCTAAACAGGAAGAAGATCATGAACCTCAACTTCGGATTGTCCTTGAGACAATGAGGTCACATAAGCTGTATGCAAAAATGAAGAAGTGTGCATTCTTAAAGCGGTAGATTGAATATCTTGGATTCATAGTATCAATAGAAGGAATATCAGTGGACCCAGCCAAGGTCAGAGATGTGCTTGAGAGGCCAACACAAGTATCCGTCAAAGAGATACGTAGCTTTCTTGGATTGACAGGATGGTATAGGGTCTTCATAAAAAACTATGCTTTGATTGCAGCACCTATGACGGATTTACTAAAGAAGCAGACTTCCATTACATGGTCAACTCCCGAACAGAATAGCTTCGAAAGATTGAAGCAAAGTTTGGTATCAGCACCTATTCTAAAACTTCCAGACCTCAATAAGGAATTCGAGGTAGTAACTGATAAGAGTCTCAAATGGATCTTTACCTAGAACGAGCTCAACATGAGGCAACGTCAGTGGATTGAAGTGTTGGAGGAATATGACTTTGAAATCAAGTACCGACCAGGGAAAGAGAATGTAGTTGCTGATGCACTTAGTCGCAAGGCATTCCTAAATTCCCTAATCTTGCAGAATCCATCAACGGCGAGATCTCTAGCTACAAAAGTATCTATGCCAAACAACCCTATACTTGAACTAGCTAGAGAGAAAGCATGCCATGATTTGGACTACCAAACGATGCTAAAGGAGATCTCTACCAAGGATCAGAATCAAAAGCTGCAGGCTAAGTATCAGGAATTTACCATTAATAATGGACTTGTCTACTATAGAACAAGGCTATGTATACCATCAAGCCAATCACTTAAGTAGAAGATATTGTGGGAAGCTCATGATTCTCCATTCACAGGACATCCTAGCTATGCTAAGACTCTTAATGCAGTTAGGAAGAGCTACCATTGGGAGAGGCTCAAAGTTGACGTTCTCAAATATGTCACTGAGTGTTTGTCTTGCCAATGTATCAAAGCCGAACATGTCACGATGCCAAGGAAACTGTAACCGCTTCACATTTCCCAAATGAAATGGGAATTCATCAGTATGGATTTTGTTGTAGGCCTACCCCAAGTCCAGGGAGGATACAACTCCATCATGGTTGTGGTTGACATGCTTACCAAGGTTGCAAACCTTATTCCAGTAAAGACAAACTATAAAGCCTCCAACATTGCAAGATTGTTTATCAAAGAGATATTCAAGCTACATGGTTTACCCAGAAGAATTATTAGTGACTGAGATTCTCTCTTCACATCACACTTCTGGAGAGCTATCTTTGAACCTATTGGGACTCAACTCTGTTTTAGCACCGCCTGCCATCCCCAAACGGATGGCCATACCGAGCGAGTTGTCGAAGGATTTGCCAAAGCAAAGCAAAGTCGTGTCTACAGAAGACCTTGACTAATTTCAGGATAAAAGATCAAACAGGTGAATAAGCAAGATGAGAAAGTGATACCAAGACTCTGTTTTATTTCTACCAATAATAAATACAAGGTACAAGAAGAAGAAACCCGAGCAGCCTCTGGATTGCGTAGGAAACGGCTTTGAAAGGATAATAATAAAATAGATTTAAAGCTTTCTTGATTATAAGCACAAAATTGATACAAGGCCGTATCAAAAGACTAATACACAGGATTTTGATATAGGAGCTGTGACAAGAGGCTTTCCAATTTCAGGATACCTATCCATCTATGTAAATACATTTTAAGCATACTTCTTCTTCATTTGCATCTTCATCTTCCAAAGCTCTCTGATACTTTATTTCCCCTCAGCTCCCCTATTCTTCATGTCCTGAATCTCCCTTTTGAAGTTGTTGAGTTCTCCCTCCCATCCATCATCTAAAATTTTCCCTCTTTTTACCTCTATAGTTCCATTTTTCCAGTTATCCAGATTCGCCTTGTTTTTAAATTGCAGAAATCCTCCCTCTTTTTCTTGTTGTGATTTGGTATGATTCCCAATTTCCTTCCTTGTCGTATTTTCTCTTTTATTGGAGAACTCTTGGTAGTTCACTTCTCTTGAATTCACAAGGAATCGCAATCCATTTCCTCGGATGCCTTCTTCACTGTCACATCATTTGCAGGAATGCCGCAAATAGTCCTCCCGTGGAGTCTCCATGTCTGAGCATTTCTTCCTCCTCGCATCAACGATCGGAAAGCTTTACTTTAATGGTTCAGACTGCAGTTGTATGCATACACTGTTCGTGCTGCTTGCGCTTGCTGTTTCCATTGCCTCACCATCATGGAAGATACCTCAGGAGACCCCTCCGAGTAAAAAGAATGTCAAGCTAGGCACTCAACCACGATTCATTGGCCGCTGAAATTCTCACAAATCGCCCCCCCCAGAGAAAGCTTCCCCTCCAATCGACGACATCCTCTTCCGTTTTAAGCAGCTCCTTTTTTTTCTTCAGACTAATAAAGCGGCTGGCTTTTCTCCCCACCAAAAAAAGTGACCTCGGCCAGATTCCTTGACACTCGTTCACTACTGTTGGCTGATTTTTTTGGGACAGAAAAATGCATTCAGAGGTTGCCAACAGGCAAGAATAATTGCTGATAAGCCAAATTTCACGTGCCAAGAATGAAGATGGAAATCACGAAGCTCAACTACAGCAAATAGCACACCTAGCAGCATCACTCCAACCCCTGAATACTGTGAATAAACGTGGATCTGGTACCAACCATCATCCTTTAGATGTTTCAGATACCTTGCAGCCAAGACTCCACCTGGAAATAGTAGAGCCCAGGCCAAAAACATGATGAATCCATGGACTTCCAATACAGGTCTTAACTCCTGTTCTGATTCAGCTAACCCCTTCATCAAATAGATAGACATGTATTTGCTGCTGCTCAATGAATGCATGTTCCTGTCTCTGAGCTGATCAGCTTTCCATTGTGTTCCCAAGGCCCATACTACTTTGAGTGGAATCAATGGGTCTATGATGTTCCTACATTCTGAACGTCCACTACAATCAGGATCTAATGGCCTGCTGAATTGAAATGTCAGCACACCATTTTGCTGCATACATTGGACATCCGTCAGATTTTCTTCCGTGGGATGAATGCTAGATGGTTCTCTACCATCTATCCAGTATGTAGAGGCATGGCAAACATCCGTTTCCAGCCAACCCACATATGCAAATGTATTTACCATTTTTTTCTCCAAATCCTATTACAACATAACAACTTTTCTTCTGTGCTTGTACTACAAATGAGATCCCTGAGTCTGTCAACATCCAGAACAAGGCTACCATGTGATCAGCAAGAAAAGCACTACTGTTATACATATAAGCTAAGCCCCCATCTACAACCTGGACCTTCCAGCCCATCTTCTTATGAAAGTAGGACTGATAAAAAAACCTCATCAGGCATCAGGCGATCAGGCTGCCACTTTAGTTCATATGGGCTTGCAAGTACTCCATGTGCATCTGGTCCTCCTGCAAACAGGGTTGCATTTGCAACAGATGGACCTCCAACAGGGTCACTGGTGATGCAAAAAGCTACATCATGTCCTGCTTGGATGGAGAATGTAACTGGTACTCCTCTTTCAACTTTCAGCACAGGAGCCTCAATCTTGTTAAGATATAAAACTTTGTCAGGATTAGGAGGATTTGGATAATGGGTCACCCTTTTTGAGCTTCGAAGTTGCTTCCACTAGTCTGTTCTTTAGTGAAATCCATGTTCAACATATCTCAAATCTTTCATGCACATAGAAGCTTTCAAGGCACAAGCAATAGTGACAACATCTGGACAGACACCCTCTAATTGCATGTGATGATAAAAAGCAAGTGCCTTGACAAATGGTTCATGTTCAGCATAGCCTACAATCAGTGTCATCCATGATACAACATCTTGATCTGACATATTGTCAAATACTTCTTGGGCTTTTCCAAGCATACTAGATTTTGCATACATGTCAACCAGAGCATTATTGATAAATTCCTCTTGCTCCAAACCCTCTTCACTATACTGCCTACGCAGAACAAAAGTATAATCACAACAACTAAATATGTACAAAGTATCAAATCCCACACAGACAACTTTTGGGTGGTTTTCACACCTCGAATGCGCAGCAATACGACATCCACCCCCTCTAATCTTGCGCATCCTCCGGATGGGCCAACTACCCATGATCGTTATCATCAAGATCCACAAACAGATCAATCTCTTCATTATGCATTTCCCGTATATCAACAAGAAGATCTGTCATATCATCTGTCTCTCCCAATGGAGTTTCTTCTCGTTGCTCTTCTCTTGCAAATTCTTCCAATGCATAATCTTCATCATCTCTTTTCTTGAAAATCTTGATTCTTTTTCCAGCAATAGGCACTCTAAGCACTGTCCCATCCAATTCTATCAGCTCATATGTTGCATTATCAAAGACATGTCTGACTATGTACGGCCCAAACCATCTTTTCACCATCTTCTAAAGTGCAGTATGCTGATTTTCAAAGCTGCTATCAAAGACTAATACCCAATCTCCCTCTTCTATTGCTCTAGGCCGCAAGCGATGCCTGCTGTCAAACCTCTCCTTATTTCTTAGTCTAGCAACCTTCAACTTGTCAATAGCTAGCTGAATATCCTCTGGTCTTCTCTCCAACTGTCGAATCCGAAGAGCTAAGAGCCCCTCTCTCGTCAAATCCTCCTACCAAGGTAAAACTGACCAAGTCAAAGCACAAGTCTTAGTCGGCACAACCGGTTTCTGACCATACATCAACTCTACGGGCATATATCCTGTGGTAACACTGTGAGTCATACGATCAGCCCACAAAGCAAATGGTAGAAGTCTCGGCCATTATTGTATGCTGTGGTTAGAGCCAACTTTATTCCTGGTTGAGAGAAAAACTCCCTAGCTTCATCTGCATCCAATTCACCGCGATCCGCAGTGATCTTACCCACACAACCATACCTACAAAAAATTTCTTCCAATAAGAACTTACACACTGCACTAGTGGTCTTCGTTCTCAAAGATCTGCCTTCAACATGATTGGTAAGATCCTCTCTAGCCAAAACAATATATCTCATCTGCCATAGACCCATAGGCATAGTAACCAAGTCAACTACCCACTTATAATGAATGCATAGCGGATAGGTCGGATGAAGCTCATCTCGATGACGCACTACCGAATACATCTGGTAGTCCCTGCAAGTCTCTACAAAGTGAGAAACATCTCTATACATGCCTTTCCACCAATATTTCTCCTTGATTTTCTCATAAGTAGCCCACACTCCTCTATGACTAGCCCAAGGACTCTCATGAAACTCCCTCATCACCTGTAACTGTGTCTCTCTATCGCAGACAACCCGCAAAGGTAATCCGCCTCTTTTCTTCGGATGCTTTCAAAGAAATCCGTCCTTGAGAAAATAACCATAGGCTTTCCTTCTGATCTTCTTGAACTCTTCACCTTTCCATTCATCTCTTTTGCTTAGTGTACTAAGGTACTTGCCAATCTGCAACCAATCTCCAACATAGAGTTCTTCTATGAAAGCCACAACATCATAGACATGGCAAACATGATCAACCATAGCGGCTGAAATTTCTGCATCATCCTCTTTTGCAAGTAGTTTTTCCTCATCATCATATCTGGCTCTAGACAACATATCTACCACTGGATTATCCTTCCCTGCTATGTGTTTAAATTCTGGATTTAATGACTTGATGTATGCAATCCATCTTAGCATAGCTATATCCGGAGTAGAGCAACTCGTAATCATACCAATCAATGGCAAGCAATCCGTCTCTACCACAACTGAGGCTCCAATAAAGTACTCCTTGTCACATTTGAGAGCTATAACAATCCCCAGTAACTCCCTCTTGATTTGTGGATATCTCATTTGTCTCTCGTTTAGGACTTTCGCCCGAAACCGAATAGCATACCTGTTTCCATCTGCATCATCTTGACCCACAGCCCAGCCTATGCCAATTGGACTAGTGTCAAATGTCAATACAATAGGCCTTCCGCAATTATAATCCGCTTTCCTGAGAGTAGGAGCAATCTGCAATAACTTCTTCAATTTCTGCATGGCTCTAGTGTGGCTCTCATCCCAATAGAATTTTTGTCCCTTTCGAAGCAGCTGATATAAACAATCTGCTATGTGTGCAAAATGGGTATCCAAATCATATAAAACACACAAGCTCCAATGAATCTCGATACCTTTGAAGTGGTAGAACAATACTCCGCAATCTTGCCTATAGCATCCACCTTATCAGGTGAGGGTTTCCTGCCATAATATCCACACATATGTCTAACAATGAAAACCTCATTCACTCCAAAAACAGATTTTTGCCCTAAAAGTGTCAAGTTCACTTCTTCTAACCTGGCCAAAATCTTCTGACAAGCTGAAATATGATTAGCCACAAAGTATCTGCATCCCTGCTCATTTAGACTCTCATTTTTCTCTTCTTCTGCACACCCCTTAATGGGCACATCATCCAAGAAAGGCATGGTAAGCTGAGGTATATAATCACGAAGGACCTTATGTATGGCATTCATCATATGCGCAACAGAATTAGTGGCACCTTGAGGCAAGGTACACATCCTGACAAGCCCAATAGGAGTTCTCATGGTGGTTATGTCCCTACTTTCCAAAGCCAACTGAAACTGATCATATCCTGAATACAAATCACCTAAAGAATAGATGGCACGTCCAGCAAATGCTTCTGCAAACTCATCCACAACTGGACCTATACCAACATTCCTGATAGTAACTTTGTTTACTGGCTGCATGTCCTGTATAAATCGAAGAGTACCATTCTTCTTTGGAACCGTAAACCACTTGTTTGAGTATGGTGTAGATAAAGGCTCAAGAATTCCCATCCTGATTTTCTCATTCAATAAATCAATCAGCTTTGGCAGGTGTGCCTTAGGCACTGGAATAGGTCGGAGATTCCATGGAATATGAGGAATAGTAAAAATCACCATAGGAGCAATAATATCCGGATTCACATATCCAATCTCATGCGGAAAAAAAGCAAACCCCCTTCCATGTCGCTCAAGCATCTCCTGAAAGCATTGCTTCTCTGTGGGTAGCAAGAAATCACCATTTCCAATTTTCAATTCAGCAAGAGTCTCTGCTGAAAATTTATGACCAATATGCTCCGGATTCCTCAAAATTGGCTGTTTGGAAGCCCTCTCTATTTGTTGATCACTATCAGGTGGAAGCGGTATAGCTACCAGCTTCACCTTCTTATCTGTAGTTTTGTATTTCGTGTCAACCCTGGCTTCATTATGCTCTCCTGCATTACTCAAATCTTGTTGTAAACTAGCAATTCTACACTCCAATGGTTGAATATCCTCAGCCCTCTGCTCTATGGACTGCATAGAAACAGCTCTAAACTCTGGATGCTGAAATATTTCAGCAGTAAACTCTGTTGGCTGAAAGTTTTCAGCCCTCTGTGTCTCTGTAAGCTGATCATAACTAGATGGAAACTCTGTTTGCTGAATTTCTTCAGAACTCAACACTTTTTGCTGAGCCACCTCAGCCTCTGACTCAATCTGTGACACAAAATTTGCAATTTCATGAAACATGTCCAGGGATTGCACTAATACATTACTGTGACAACTCTGCATATCAGTTTTCAGCATATCTTTCATCTCTTCCATCGTATCTGCACAAATCATACTATCATACATCCCATCTATGTGCTCATCATCCTCTAAAATTCCTGCATTTTTCAAATTTTTCTCCTTCTTGCATATATACTGCCTAGCAGCTCTAGGCAACCTAGAAATCTTCTGATAGCTCATCGAACTGTTTGCTAAAATCCCAACAAAACTGAAGGAGAAAACACTGCTGCCAGGAGGCGAGAACTCCAATCTCCTCTGCTCTGTACCACCACCGTCTCGTGAAACGGCGGTACCTAATGAAAACCTGAATCCCTCACAGTGGGCAAAGGTGCATCTCTGAGAATATCCCTGTTTCTAACATGGTTCAAACACACAGTCATAAACTGAACTACTCTCATGCCATCTTTACTGCGAATCTGTGCATAAGCAGAACCATCATCCATTACCTTTGTTTCCATGCGCATCTCTGTGATGAATGGCTGTCCAAGAATTATGGGATAAGAGCATGAATCCTGCACAAAGAAATGGAGATCCTCCTCTACATCTCCAATAGAAACCCTGACACTGGGACAGGCAGCATACAAATCACCTGCAGTGTTATTGGCGGCTCTCATACGCCACCCATGCTCTACATCCATAGGCCATCTGTTACTCTCATAAACTCCACGAACTATGAGATTAATCTCTGAACCATGATCCACCAATGCAACATAAGGAACCTGTTTCTCTCCAATTTTTACCATCGTCTCTGTAGTTGCCCTAGCCCAATGACTCCGTGAAAAGTGACTACGTGGTATCAAGACAGGCTCATCAGTTTCAGCATAATGCATAGGCTGAATCCTCTTCTCTTTCTGCGGAAAAACAGAAGCATTCTCAACCATAACCTCATCCTCATCCTCATCCAACTCCCCAATCCAAACTCCCTGTGTATCAGTAGTAGACAATGTATGTCTTTTCCTCTTTAGGACCTCCTAAAACTGATCTTGAAACTCTCTTTTCGAGATGCCCAAAACCTCAGAAATAGTGAAAGTCACCTCACTGCCAAGTATCTTGTCATTAAAGATTTTCTTCATGTCCGTAAATGTCTCAATATCGGACATCAATCTAAATCCTGGCTGCTTTCTCTCTCTAGGCTCTTGCCTCTTTTCTCTCTTTTGAGCATCTTCCATCTATCGTTTTGGCCCTGGTCTCAAAAACGGTCCTGCAGTAGGTGGAGTAATAAAATCACCCCCTCTAGTCTTTTTAGCTGCACTTGGATTTTCTTCATCCCTCTTACACTTCTCCTCAACAAGTACATCTGCTCCTTGAGACTTAGCCAAGTAGGCATAAATAGAGTACCTGTCAAACAGGCGAATCCCAACCTGTCTCTGATCTGATGCTAGAGCCTGCACTAGTCAAAACAGTTTGCTAAATTTTTCCCTTGTTTGTAGTCTCCATAGCATAAGTCCATAGTGCAGACTGATTCTCTGATCCCTTCTCAATCTGGACTCCATATGCAGAAGCATCACCTCTAGCTGTCACATAAGAAGTACGCACAGCCATGTCATCCACTAACTTCTTCATTCCACCTTTACCAAAGTTGGTAGCAAGCGGAGCTCCTGTTTCAATCAACCAAATCTTACCATCTTGTCCCCAAAATACCAAATTCTTCCTCCTTGCATCCTGAAAAGATTCACAATCCTTGCAATGCTGATGGTCCGTACTATCGCACCAAATACATCTTCGATCTCTCCTAGGTGCACTAGGAGCACTCCTAGGTGCAGTAGGAGCACTAGAAGAAATAGTAGGCGCAATCGAAGCAAACTGCTCTTTCAATTTTCCCACCAACTCCGCTTTAACTGACTCCAGTGTCAAATCCATTATGCCTTTAATTATGTCATCAAGAGAGGTAGGCACCGATGGAGCGGATGGTTTTGGAGCAGAAGGTGCAGGCATCGGTCATGGAACAGGAGGAATATGAGGAGTGGAAATAGTAGGCACTAGCATAGGCCAAGAAACTGGCTGAGGAGGAGAAGAAATAACAGGGATAGAAGCAGGCATAGGAGCAGATGATGGTGTCGGTGTCATGGAACCATTCTGTAGGCCGGTCTTCCATATCCTCCTCTTGGTCAAAGTCGAAACTGCATCCTGGGCATCCTGCCAATCCGTTTTAAGTCCCATAGGCTTCGTGCGATCCTCAAGAAGCTCTCCCAATTCTTCCTGAAGAGCAGGATCTACAGCTTGCAAGAAAAGCTCAACTTTTTCAACATCCAATGCTCTTTGTTCAATCGCATCAAGCTGACTATACCTTTCTTCAAATTCCCGAATCAACTCTGAAGCAGCTAGACCTTTGTTTGGCATGTAGACCCACTCTCGGAATGACCGCCGTGTAGCCATCCCAAAGTTCTCAAGGAAATACTCTTCTTTCAGGGCCTTCTTAAAATCTTGCCAATGCGAATTTTGAATAAAAAGATCAGTCACTTTGGCCCTCAAGGCGGGTGTGACAAGATGAAGGAAGTACTTACTCATAAGTCCAGCTAGAACTCCAAAAAACCCCATCTTGATCTCATATGTCTTCAAATATGCTGAAACATTACGACCATCAAATAGCTTCTTCTCATTCTCAACTGCTTCAATTGCCTTAGTCGCGCTGTTTGCATTCTCGTGCTCCGAATAGAGTTGCCTTTGCTGAGACAACTGCTGTTGATGCAATTGTTGTTACTGCTGCATATACAATTGTGTCTGCTGATTTTGAAGCTGCATATACATGGACATATTCTGCAAAATCTGCTTTAGATCATCTGTTGAAGTACTTGACGCAGCAGTCATTGATGGAGCTGAAGTAGAGGACGCAGTTGGAATTGTAGAAGAGGCTGAAATAGATGCTGAAGTATCTCCCATCCTAAAATTTCTGCGACGCTTTCACGTCGGGTTCACCAAAGATGTTGAAGGATTTGCCAAAGCAAAGAAAAGTCGTGTCTACAAAAGACCTTGACTAATTTCAGGATAAAAGATCAAACAGGTGAATAAGCAAGATGAGAAAATGATGCCAAGACTCTGTTTTATTTCTGCCAATAATAAATACAAGGTACAAGAAGAAGAAACTCGAGCAGCCTCTGGATTGCGTAGGAAACGCCTTTGAAAAGATAATAATAAAATAGATTTAAAGCTTTCTTGATAAGCACAAAATTGATACAAGGCCGTATCAAAAGACTAATACATAGGATTTTGATATAGGAGCTGTGACAAGAGGCTTTCCAATTTCAGGATACCTATCCATCTGTGTAAATACATTTTAAGCATACTTCTTCTTCATTTGCATCTTCATCTTCCAAAGCTCTCTGATACTTTATTTCCCCTCAGCTCCCCTATTCTTCATGTCCTGAATCTCCCTTTTGAAGTTGTTGAGTTCTCCCTCCCATCCATCATCTAAAATTTTCCCTCTTTTTACCTCTATAGTTCCGTTTTTCCAGTTATCCAGATTCGCCTTGTTTTTAAATTGCAGAAATCCTCCCTCTTTTTCTTGTTGTGATTTGGTATGATTCCCAATTTCCTTCCTTGTCGTATTTTCTCTTTTACTGGAGAACTCTTGGTAGTTCACTTCTCTTGAATTCACAAGGAATCGCAATCCATTTCCTCGGATGCCTTCTTCACTGTCACATCATTTGCAGGAATGCCGCAAATAGTCCTCCCGTGGAGTCTCCATGTCTGAGCATTTCTTCCTCCTTGCATCAACGATCGGAAAGCTTTCCTTTAATGGTTTAGACTGCAGTTGTATGCATACACTGTTCGTGCTGCTTGCGCTTGCTGTTTCCATTGCCTCATCATCATGGAAGATGCCTCAGGAGACCCCTCCGAGTAAAAAGAATGTCAAGCTAGGCACTCAGCCACGATTCATTGGCCGCTGAAATTCTCACAAATCGCCCCCCCCCAGAGAAAGCTTCCCCTCCAATCGACGACATCCTCTTCCGTTTTAAGCAGCTCCTTTTTTTTCTTCAGACTAATAAAGCGGCTAGCTTTTCTCCCCACCAAAAAAAGTGACCTCGCCCAGATTCCTTGACGCTCATTCACTGCTGTTGGCTAATTTTTTTGGGACGCAAAAATGCATTCAGAGGTTGCCAATAGGCAAGAATAATTGCTGATAAGCCAAATTTCACGTGCCAAGAATGAAGATGGAAATCACAAAGCTCAACTACAGCGAATAACACACCTAGCAGCATCACTCCAACCCCTGAATACTGTGAATAAACATGGATCTGGTACCAACCATCATCCTTTAGATATTTTAGATACCTTGCAGCCAAGACTCCACCTAGAAATAGTAGAGCCTAGGCCAAAAACATGATGAATCCATGGACTTCCAATACAGGTCTTAACTCCTGTTCTGCTTCAGCTAACCCCTTCGTCAAATAGATAGACATGTACTTGATGCTGCTCAATGAATGCATGTTCCTGTCTCTGAGCTGATCAGCTTTCCATTGTGTTCCCAAGGCCCATACTACTTTGAGTGGAATCAATGGGTCTATGATGTTCCTACATTCTGAACGCCTACTACACTCAGGATCTAATGGCCTGCTGAATTGAAATGTCAGCACACCATTTTGCTGCATACATTGGACATCCGTCAGATTTTCTTTCGTGGGATGATGCTAGATGGTTCTCTACCATCTATCCAGTATGTAGAGGCATGGAAAACATCCGTTTCCAGCCAACCCACATATGCAAATATATTTACCATTTTTTTCTCCAAATCCTATTACAACATAATAACTTTTCTTCTGTGCTTGTACTACAAATGAGATCCCTGAGTCTGTCAACATCTAGAACAAGGCTACCATGTGATCAGCAAGAAAAGCACTAATGTTATACATATAAGCTAAGCCCCCATCTACAACCTGGACCTTCCAGCCCATCTTCTTATGCAAGTAGGATTGATAAAAAACCTCATCAGGCGTCAGGCGATCATGCTGCCACTTTAGTTCATATGGGCTTGCAGGTACTCCATGTGCATCTGGTCCTCCTGCAAACAGGGTTGCATTTGCAACAGATGGACCTCCAACAGGGTCATTGGTGATGCAAAAAGCTACATCATGTCCTACTTGGATGGAGAATGTAACTAGTACTCCTCTTTTAACTTTCAGCACAAGAGCCTCAATCTTGTTAAGATATAAAACTTTGTCAGGATTAGGAGGATTTGGATAATGGGTCGCCCTTTTTGAGCTTCGAAGTTGCTTCCACTAGTCAGTTCTTTAGTGAAATCCATGTTCAACATATCTCAAATCTTTCATGCACATAGAAGCTTTCAAGGCACAAGCAATAGTGACAACATCTAGACAGACATCCTTTAATTGCATGTGATGATAAAAAGCAAGTGCCTTGACAAATGGTTCATGTTCAGCATAGCCTGCAATGAGTGTCGTCCAGGATACAACATCTTGATCTGACATATTGTCAAATACTTCTTGGGCTTTTCCAAGCATATCAGATTTTTCATACATGTCAACCAGAGCATTATTGATAAATTCCTCTTGCTCCAAACCCTCTTCACTATACTGCCTACGCAGAACAAAAGTATAATCACAACAACTAAATATGTACAAAGTATCAAATCCCTTACACACAACTTTTGGGTGGTTTTCACACCTCGAATGTGCAGCAATACGACAGAGTAAATCAAGTCATCAAGGATATGCTTAGGGCATACTGCTCTCGAGAATCGAAGAGGTGGATTCGATACTTATCTTTGGTACAATTTTCATACAATGCTTCTTAGTAGCAGAGCATACAGATGACCCCTTTCCAAGCATTGTATGGTCATGACTATCAAAGTCCCCTAATTTTTTCCAATCCAACCTTAAGGGTTGAAGCTTCAAGACAAATGTTGGAAGACATTGATGATCAAATAAAGTCAATAAGACAAGACATACAAGTGACCAAGGATAGACAGAAGGCATACGCGGATTTGAAGCGTCAAGAAAGGGTCTTCGAAGAAGGAGACATGGTCTTCATTCGTGTACGCCCTAAAAAGAGTTCTCTATTCTTAGGAAATTGCAAGAAGCTAAGTCCAAGGTATTGTGGGCCATACAACATCCTCAAATGCCTAGGACCTAATGCTTATAGATTGCAACTCCTTGAGAACCTAAAGGTTCACAATGTATTCCATATCAGCCTATTGATAAAATATGTACTTAACCCTAACCATGTACTTGATGACCAACAAATTGTAATGCCTAGTCAAGGAGTCATTGAACTAAGGCCTGATAAGATCTTAGACGTTAGGGAGAGACAGTTAAGATCCAAAACCTTGAGAGAATGCCTCATCCAGTGGAAAGATTATCCCGAATAGGATGCCACTTGGGTAGATGAAGGCACTCTCAACCATCAATATCCCCAGTTTATCTCGACATGAGGACATCTCGATTCCTCTAAGGGGGAGAGAATGTAATATATCGAATTCACCTCCTATTAAGGTTAAAGGGAAAAAATTTTTCTCTTATCCTCTTGTCTGCGACAGTCAAGCTGGAAGGGGGGAAGGGAATAGAAGAGCCAGCAAGCTCCTCGCTGGAGCTTGCTAGGCTTCATGGCCATGCGTATGGAAACGTTTGAGTGGGAGGATTCCCTCCCCTCCCCTATATAATTGAGGAAGGGCCGCAGGCTACTAGGAGGAGGAGGAGGGACAGAAGACGAAGAAAATGCTACCGCCTAATACCAAAATGCCGCCTAACTACCGTGAGGGAAGGAGAGAGTGATGACATCGCTGCCATAGAGTACGAAGGGGCGCCGCCACTGACTGCTGTTGAGGAGGACCCGCCCTACTGCCAACCAGTCAACACATTGGCACTACCGCCATTAAAAATCCTCCTCGTCATGAATAGAAGTGCCCCCCCCCCCCACACATTAATCTGAAAATTCCCTCCCTCTTCCACGTAAGCTTCTGAGGTATAGAAGCTTCCTTGGAAGCTTCCATAAAGGGGCTCCCTTAAGGCTTGTGTCCATGTGGCCACCCCGGGATTTAAAAATCCTCCACGTGGTCTTTTCCCCCTTAGAATGCCTTAGGTCCTATAAGCCCTTTCATATTGCAAGCCCCTTAATCCTTTCTTGTGGGCTTCCACAAGCCTTCTCCAAGTGGGTTTATACCCCCCCCCACCCGAAATTTAAGCACCCATTCCCTCGCAAGTTCCACGTAAGTCCCCTTCTTCTTGCAACTTCCACCCAAGTTCCCTTTTCTTTGAAATTTCCACCTTAATCCCTTCTTCTTGAAATTCCCACCTAGAACCCCCCGTGCTATAAGCCCTTCACCCTTCACCTTCTCCCTTTTACCCTTTCACCTCGGTTTTAAACCCCTAAGCTTTTTCCACCCCGTGTCCTAAAAACCTCTCCAAGAATCCCCCTTCCTATACCCTTCACTCCCATGCCCAAAGATCTCCCAAGGCCCTTCATATGTTTTTGAAACCACCCTCACACACACCCTTGCACCGTATATATACCGTATAGACCCTTTTCTTTAGGCCTTGTAAGCCTTTCCCTCCCACATGAATTAAGGCCTTAAAGGTCTTATTACCCCCTTCTCGTGGATAATCCCTTAACCATTCCTTGCCTTGAAAAAGAGAAGAAGAGTATTGAAGCGACGGTGGAATTCCGAAAGAGGAGTGTAAAGTTGCTTCCACATTCGAAGGACTACAACTGCGATGCCGCCTAAGAAAATCCAAGGAGTAGGTGCGGGAGGGTCATCTCCCGGTATCCATGTGGATATCTCACCCCAAACCTAGGTTTTTCGTTCTTAATTTTATATTGGTTTTAATTTAATCATACAAGATGAATTGTTAGGGATAAGATATATTTTGTCCTAGTTATTTACGACGAAGGAATTTAGTTTAACTTCCCTCCTCGCTATGCTCCACATCCAGGTTCGCCTACACACACAAAAGATCAAGGTTTCTTACGTAGACATGGTGGAGAAAAAGTTATAATTAGCTATACTTTTAATAGGAAAGTAAGAAAAACATACCTCCTTTGGCTGTTGAATTCTCATAGCCCGGTTGTATTAATCCTCAATGATGAGACCCTCCTCATTGAAGTGAAGCCATGTGGTTGTGCGGTTATGGCCTCGATGGTAACCTACCTCTCTAGGAGTAGGTATCCTACCAACAATAGTAGTCTGCAAAACAATTATGATATATACAAATAATTATGAGTCATAATATATTAGAACAAATTATATAAAGAATTGAAAAAAATATAAATTTTCAAAAACTAGAAATCAAAATATACTTACAAACTTTGCCTCCCACGACTCTCTGCCGCCCGATCTGTAATGCGATGATCCCATTGTTTCCATTTGGATCTGTTGCGCCTCTGCATGCTGGCGACTCTTCACTTTCTCTGCTGCTTTCTTCTTGGATTTCTTCCACTCCATGCGGTGACACATAGGTGGTTGGCTCTGGCTCCATGCCCCTCCTCCTGCCTTCTCAGTGAGTCCCTAGCGCATGTTATGAGGTGGGATCTTTTGTTGTGAAGCATATCCCTCACTTTTGTGCGTCCCCAATAAACCGAGAATCGCTAACCCTCAGGATTTGGGTACCTCCTATGGACTGCCCTCAACATCTCCTGCCACAAGCCGCTTTTCTGATTTTTGAAGGCAATGAAAAAATCTTTATATGTCTCATGCACGACGCTCCTCATGTACGCCATTACATCCCTTCCTTCATCATCATGGAAGATGCCACCAACATCTGTAACTCTATAGTGTTGGCATACAAGCTCCTCTACGTGATCTACTGGTGAGGGTGATCACTCACCACCTCCTAGGCAACCCCCACACAAGCCTCGTCCTCCCCCTCGACTCTCCCTCCTCCCTCTCTATTGATTACCCTCTGCCTCGCTGGATGCACGTGCTTTTGTAGATGCTTGTGCTTCAGCCGATGCATGTACAGGTGCTGCTCATGGAGTACCTGCATATGGAGTACCTGCATGTGGAGTATCTGTATGTGGAGTACCTACAATTGGAGTTTGGGAAGTAGTGCCAGGCAAAGACGTCAGAGGCGTTCCAGACATGACACTGAACACCTCGTCCGCTGTGGGAGAGTGGCCAAGGTGCTTGGTCATCTCTCCCATGAAGTCTTCCCTACTAGGAAAACCTCCAAAAAATGCATTGACCCCCTGCCAAACGAGGCCAATGTATCATTCATGCGATCCAAATCCGGGTCATTGCTAGATGAACTAGGATACGACATCTACAAAACAAACACAGAAAAAAAACAAATTTGTTTGCATACAAAAAATCATATATTACCTACATTTTCAAAGAGCTTTCTTTAGACATTAAGCATAAAACTTAAGTACTAATGCTTCTCATAAACAAGAAAACTGATAAACACAAACATGGGATTGGTCACATTCATCATTGCAAAAATATATTGTTTTTTATCAGAGCTGGGAGAGCTGGCATGTGTATAACCGTGTCTAAATTGCAGGTTAGATGCGCTCTCAGACGCGCTCCTAAAGTCAACCTTATGTTCAGTGCGTCTATGTTTGCATCTAAGATGCAGTATAGACGCGCTGTCAAACACAAATTCTAGGTTAATCTGCATGCACGTGTATCATCGCGTGTAGATTAACCTGCATACACGCCAGCACACGTGCTCTAAGACATAATGAGAGGAAATATTTTTTCGCGTCTATACCTGCGTCTACACTGAAATATAGACGCACTATCAGACGCACTCAGTTGGCTGATTTTAGCCCGACGACGGCCATTGATGATTTACAAAATGCAATACATAATGGAATCAGAAATCCTAATACATAGACAAAGCAGAGAGAGAAAGATAGAAAACAAAGAGAGAGAAAGAGAGAGAGTGAGAGAGTGAGTGAGTGAGAGAGAGACTCACCTTGGGTGTTTGGTGTAGCGGGTGGTGGCGCTTCTTCCTTTTCCTCCTTCCTCTCCTTGGTAAGTTACTCTCCCTTGATGCTTGCTTGCTTACTTGTTGCTTCTTCTTGTTCTCCTCTCTCTTTTTCTCTCTTTTTTCCTCTCCTTGGCTTTCCTTTTTCCCTTCTTGTGTGTTTGAAATGAAAGAAGAGGCGAGTCATGAGGAGGTGAGGCATGAAGAGATTGCATGTCGGCTAAACTCAAGCTTCAGAACCATAAAAAACGCAGGAAAGGAAAGGCACAGTTTGAAAAGAAATGATTTAAGTATGGTTTGAATTTTGATGTATGCATCTATTTTTACGTGTATATGCGCGTCTATTGTTCATGTAGACACGAGTATAGACGCGAACATAGACGGGCAAGTAGACACTAATATAGACGCGTACGTAAACACGGATATAGACGCGCATTTAGGCTTTATCATAATTTTTTGTTTTTAAGATAAGTTTTCATAGTGAATTCTTATCATAAGTTTTAATATATTTATGATGATTTTTGTGTATTTAAAATTGAGATCATAGAATAATTAATACGCTAGCTTTAAGTTTTTATGTAAACACATGAATGACAAATATTTTGATATTGTCATGAATTAGGTTTAATCATGTCGTCGTCATCACCTAGTGCGGTGCATGTTGATGTGTCAATGAGCACATCCTCAAGTGAGGATGAAACATTGCATCTTCATAATCGAGATGCATGGCTACGACGAAAAAGTAAATGCATGTGTGATCGTTGTTGAGGGTGTATTTTTCGAGCACGTCGAATTGCAATGTCACACCTCAAATTGTATGGAGAATGGGACCGATAAAAATCACCGGTATTCATTGCTTTTTTTTACCACTAAGATTGCTAGTCCATGTTACGGGAATTATATATCAATGTACATGAAACTCCCTTTTGTGGTTGAGCAGGATGCGGTGCCACATCCTCAGATGCTCCCTCTCAGGCATCGAGAGGCTGCAAAACGTCGACGCGAGGAGACAGAGTCTTTAAGAAGAGGAGAGACTGACGACCATACTAGTAGCCCTCATGAAATGCCCCATCAATTTGTAGAGGATGAGATTTTGAACAACATGGTACACCATCTATTTTCGCAACCGGTTCAGGGAGAAGGTCACTCTACGAAGCCAGATGATCCACTATATGTAGCATCATCTACCCCGTTGTATGAAGGTTGTACATACTTCGTTCTTCGTGCGTCCCTCGAGATACTTAACTTGCAAACAATTTATGGATGGAGTAATGTCAGTTTGGATGTGTTATTGAAGTAGGTATCAATTCAGTTTGGCTTATGAATCATAATATTAATTGTTCTATTTTGAAATCAGACAAAAATATATATGTTGATGGTTTTTTAACTCACTTTTAAAAATATATGTAGATTATTATCACAAATGCTTCCAAAAGGAAACAAATTGCCAACTAAGAGAGAGCAAGCAAGACAGTACTTGACATCTCTGGGAAGCCTCGATTATGTCAAGATCCATGCATGTGTCAATGATTGTGTCTTATTTCGTGAGATTCATGAGTTTGCACGAGAGTGTCTTGTTTGTGGCGAATCAAGATACAAAGTGGAGATGAAGTCAATGGATATACCTCGTAAGGTTTTGCGACATTTTTCGATTGTTCCACGTATAAAACTTATGTTCAAGTGTAAGTCTATTGGAAAGCTCATGTCATGGCATACTAGTCACACTACAACAAAAAGGCCTCATAGACGCACATTTAGACATGATTTTTGAATATAGAGAAAAACTTACGGGCGCATCTATCCGCCCGTCTATTTGCGCGTCTATCATTTTGCGTCTATAATCGCATGTATCAACGAATTTACACGCACAAATAGATGCGCAATAGACTCACATATACACCCGCATATAGACACGCTCGTAGACGTGCTTTTACAAGCACTGATAGACGAGAACGAAAAATAATAAATGTCCTTTAAAAAAAAAGATATTTAATTTCTTTTTTAATTTGAATTATAAAGCATGTGTATAAGCGCGTGTAGTTTGCATTATAGACGCACGAATAAACGCGAATTATATGCAATTTAGATGCACAAAACAGAACTGGAAAAAAAACCTCCCATACATCAGATTGTGTATTTGGGAAAAAGACAATGTATCTTACGGGCATGAGAATTGAAAATAAAAGTCCATGTATTCATTATATATCAAAGCATTTACAAGGGAAGTTTAAGTGCTTGCGACCTAAAGCGTGGCCGCAAGCAGTAGGCTCAAAGAGATATCATACATATACAAGAAAAGAATGCCTCATGAGGAGGTATGGTTCTCCTCTACGAATCTGAAGAGAAAACATCCTCGCTAGTACCACCATGGCTACTAGCATCGCTATCTCCCTCCTCGCTGTGCTCCACATCTGGGTTCGCCTACACACACAAAAGATCAGGGTTGCTTACATAGACAAGGTGGAGAAAAAGTTATAATTAGTTATACTTTTAATAGGAAAGTAAGAAAAACATACCTCCTCTGGTTGTCGAATCCTCATGGCCCGGTTGTATTGGTCCTCAGTGATGAGACCCTCCTCATAAAAGTGAAGCCATGTCGCTGCGCGGTTATGGCCTCGATGGTAACCTACCTCTTTAGGAGTAGGTGTCCTAACAACGATGGTAGTCTGGAAAACATTTAGAGATATACAAACAATTATGAGTCACAATATATTAGACTAAAATATATAAAGAATTGAAAGAAATATAACTTTAAAAAAACTAGAAATCAAAATATACTTACAAACTCTGCCTCCTACGACTCTTTGCCACCCAATCCATAATGCGACGATCCCATGGTTTCCATTTGGATCCGTCGCGCCTCTACGTGCTGGCGACTCTTCACTTCCTCAGCTGCTTTCTTCTTGGCTTTCTTCCACTCTGCGCGGTGGCACATAGGTGGTTGGCTGTAGGCTCCACGCCCCTCCTCCAGTCTCCGTAGTGAGTCCCTGGCCCGTGTCATGAGGTGGGATCTTTTGTTGTGAAGCATATTCCTCACTTTCGTACGTCCCCAATCATCCGAGAATTGCTGACCCTCAAGATTTCGGTACCTCCTATGGACTTCCCTCAACACCTCCTGCCACAAGCTGCTTTTCTGATTTTTGAAGGCAATGAAACAATCTTTCTACGACGCATGCACGATGCTCCTCATATACACCATTACATCCCTTCCCTCATCATCATGAAAGATGCCACCAGCATCTGTAACTCTATAGTACTGGCATACAACCTCCTCTATGTGATCTACTGGTGAGGGTGATCACTCGCCACCTCCTAGGCGACCCCCACACAAGCCTCGTCCTCCCCCTCAACTCTCCCTCCTCCCTCTCTGTCGACTGCCCTCTACCTCGCTGGACACACGAGCTTCTGCAGATGCACGTGCTTCTGTAGATGCTTGTGCTTCAACCAATGCATGTGGAGCACGTGGAGTACCTGCAAATGGAGTACATGTATATGGACTACCTGCATATGGAGTACCTATATGTGTAGTACTTGCATGTGGAGTCTGGGAAGTAGTGTCAGGCAAAGACGCGAGAGGCGTCCCAGACATGACACTGAACACCTCGTTCGCTGTGGAAGAGTGGCCAAGGTGTCTGGTCATCTCTCCTATGAAGTCTTCCCTACTAGGAAAACCTCCAAAAAATGCATTGACCCCCCTGCCAAAGGAGGCCAATGTATCATTCATGCGATCCACATCTGGGTCATTGCTAGATGAACCAGGATATGACA
Source organism: Lygodium microphyllum (assembly GCF_053477565.2). Taxonomy (NCBI): domain Eukaryota; kingdom Viridiplantae; phylum Streptophyta; class Polypodiopsida; order Schizaeales; family Lygodiaceae; genus Lygodium; species Lygodium microphyllum. The sequence goes on from NC_141157.1 coordinate 90,620,316, forward strand.
TCTGCAAAAAAAACACAAGAAAAAGACAAATTTATTTGCATACAAAAAATCATATATTACCTACATTTTCAAAGAGCTTTCTTTAGACATTGAGCATAACACTTAAGTGCTAATGCTTCTCTTAAACAAGAAAACTGATAAACACAAACATGGGATTGGTCACATTCATCATTGCAAAAATATACTGTTTAATATCATAACTGGGAGACCTGGCGCGTGTATCCTCGCGTCTACATTGCAGGTTAGACGCACTCTAAGACGCACTCCAGAGTGAACCTTCTATCTAGCGCGTCTATCTGCGCATCTAATATGCAGCACAGATGCGCTATCAGACGTGTATCCCAGGTCAATGCGCGTGTATAATCGCGTGTAGACTGTAGGTCAACCTTCTGTGTAGCGCGTGTATGATCGCGTGTACACTGTAGAGCACACGCGCCCTAAGACGCACCCTCAAATGCTTTGAGAAGAAACATTCTTTGCATCTATGTCTGCGTCTACACTGAGATGTAGACACGCTATCAGACGCGCTTGGTCGACCGATTTTAGGCCAATGACCGCGATTGACAATTTACAAAATGCAATACATAATGGAATCACGAATCCTAAATACACAGATAGAGCAGAGAGAGGAAGAGAGAAACAAAGAGAGAGAGAGAGAGAGAGAGAGAGAGACTCACCTTGGGTGTTTGGTGTAGCGGGTGGTGGCACTTCTTCCTTCTCCTTCTTCCTCTCCTTGGTAAGTTACCCTCCCTTTATGCTTGCTTGCTGCTTCTTCTTGTTCTCCTCTTTCTTGTTCTCTCTTTCTTCCTCTCCTTGGCTTTTCTTTTTCCCTTCTTGTGTGTTTGAAATGAAAGAAGAGGTGAGTCATGAGGAGGTGAGGCATGAAGAGACTGCATGTCGGCTAAACTCAAGCTTCAGAACCGCAAAAAATGCAGGAAAGAAAAGGCGCAGTTTGAAAAGAAATGATTTAAGTATGGTTTGAATTTTGACGTATGCATCTATTTTCGCATGTATATGTGTGTCTATTGTTCAGATATCATAACTACTATTTATGTAGATATAAAAATAAATGTAATTTCATATGAAAAATAAAGGATGCCCCATACTTAAAATACAAGCATGCAAAACATGAGTCCCTCATGAAAAAATTGGTAGTCAATACCTACCACAACCTAATGGATGGCTGCCTAGTAGCCATGACATAAACCCACATATGCCTATATGTAATAACTATAACATGAAATTAATTAAGGTGAGAAACCACATTAGCCCCATCTAAAGCCATACACCCCAAAATGAGCCACATCGAGCTTCTAAGAGTAGAGCCTAGATGTAGTACTAGGGATACCCAAAGCTCTCTTTGATAGTTGCTTAGGCATTAATTTACATTATCAAAGAGGAAGAATATGTGCATATGCAAGACTAAATAAATGGCATTGTTGCTTCAAACATATTATTCCCAACATTAACATCCATAGGGTACTAAGAATATTGATGTCAGCTCTTAAAAATTAGCCTTCATTGCAAAAGGCCCCTCATCATGCATTTCAGTATTAGCTTGCTTTGAAAAATTATCCTATTTATGCTCCTAAAGTTGGTAGTCAAAAGGACACAATAGAAATCGTGCAATAAACTTAGCATCTAAATACATATGATTCTCATGATCAACCTTTTTATTTGACTTCCTCACTCCAACACAAGCTCAAAATTAACCCTATAGCACCTCATACAATTGATTAACAATTACTCCTAGCCTTGCAACGATTGCATTCCAAGATTGCTTATCCAAATTTAAAACATAAGTGTACATATTTTGATGATATGCTGCTATAGTAATACCAGACCCCTCAAACTCAACACCTAAACTTTTAAAAATCTACCTTTCTAATTGTTGCAAAGACATTAACTATTTTTGGAGCAACAAAACCTCAACCATCAGCTCAAGGGCAATAATATCATGTTCTTACGCTACTTTCTACTTCATTTCTTGAAACCACTATTTGAAAAGTTTAATAGACATCTTTGCCTAAATTAGTTGTTGTTCATGCACATCAACTTTTCTTTGCCATGCATCCTTTTCCTTTTCATGCTCATGATTTATTTCTTGCAAATATGTAGAGAATTCTAGTACTCTTAACACTTCTTTGTCATACCACTATTTGAGATTTGCATAAGTTGTCATATCAATTGATACCTTTGAAAATAACTGCAAACAAAAAATCATTATTTTCGGCAGCTTAACATTAAATATAGGAGTAAACTACCCTAATTTTAGATCTAAAGAATGAACAATTGAAATTGAACCAATAGAAGTAGAGTGAGCTATTGCAATTTTTGCATCCAAATTTGATTTTTCCAAGTTTCAATACTAACTTCTTACCTATAGACCTACTAATTTATGAAGGCTCACACAAGTCTATAGATCCTATAAGTTGTAAGTATAAAGGATTCTCCTCCCAAATAGATTGAATCGCATGTTTGAATAAGTCAATATTATAAGTTTCAAAAACTAATCATTAAAAACCTATTTCTTTGTACTACTAGAAGTAGATGTGCCTACAATGACATCATTCTCCTTCTTTTGCCCATCTCCAATAAACTATATAGATGCTTTCTCCCTCCCTTTCCCTAGTACAAGGGTAGAATGTAATATTAATGGGTCCTTCTCAGCAGAATAATCATGCAAATTACCCAACACCATGCTCAAATGATAGTGCTACTCCAAACTTCTAGTACCCCACCTCAAAGATACCTCATGCATGATGTTTTCATTAAAAAACTCTATCCGAATTACGGATAGCTTCATTTTCCACATACAAGAAAACTCCATATGTATCCTCACAAATAGAGTCAATATTCATGATATGGATCACTCACTCCATGGACTAATGGATATATAGCTTATGAAGAGGTGGGATATCCTTTAGGGTTTAGAATGGGTACTAATAGTCTTCCCAAACTCTTCATGCATTTCTCTAATAGAGCACTTAACTCCATATTCTAGATTTTGGGAATTTTCCATCAATATGGGAAAAACCAAATCAAAATGGATTTCATGAATTTTGGGGATTTCATTAATTTGGAACTTGGTGCAATTAAACATATTACTACTTCTTGATGATCCTTAACATACTCAAACATGGGCAGCAACATTGGAACACCCTTTGGAAGAGTAGGCTTTCCTGCAAGGTCTCTCTTCCATAATTCAATGCCACCTTCTCTTGGTAACCAGTCTGGGGACTTTGGATGCATCTTGTATTGCATGACAAGTGTATTTCCTTGCATATAAAACTGAAATTGAAGAGGTTTTGGGTGACCAACAAGTGTATCTTTTGAATCACACAAGTATCCCTCAATTTATCTCTTAAGTCACGCGCATGTGTCAATAAGAAAGGTGTAGGACTTGACAACTGGCATGATTGAAAATGTTGCATAAGATGAGGAAAAGTGAAGGTCATGCTTGTCCTTAGCTTCTCTGAAAATTTACTGAACATTGCATCGATGTCTTCATGTGTTTGACCCACCATGAGAAACCCAAGTTGGATCATCTTGAATGTTCCTCGTGCAACAAGCAATGATAGATATGCAAAGAGATAGAAATTTTTGTTTTCTAATCCACAATTATCAAGTTGAAGTAATAAGCTCTCTAGCAATCGTTTGAAATTATGATGGCCATCCTGTGGTGTATTATCTTCCATGCATGATTTATTTTGCGCAACACCTTGATGGTGGTCTAGTTCTTTTTTTGAGTTGAGGGCATTTAGTAGCACAGAGGTGGATCTTGGCATTCCATCTACTTGTAGATCACCATTTTCATGCCTATGTAGTTGCTCTAAGTTCCTAAAGCATAATGACAATGAGCCAATTGTGAAGTTAGGATCATGAGGCCATAGATTGAGTGAGAAATGTCCATATCTACCTTTTCCATGTCCATGTGTGATCATGCTTGTTAAAGAAACTGGTAGTTGAGTAGATCTTTCAGTCTCTTTTGATCGAAGCCTTAACTTAGGGATATTTGTCTTTTATTGGTTCATTTTATCATGTATGATGCACAAGTTTTTATCTCGATTTAAAGCTGAGGCCAAGCGCCAACTATAGTATATGTTCCAACAACTTTATTGTTGTAGCATGTGACATTGATGCTTCTTTAGAAGCACATTTCGCTCTTGAAGACACTTTGTTGCTGCAAGTTGCTCTTTGATCTCTGAGAAAATACTACATTTGGAGAACTCACTTGTCTTTGCTAAGGTTACATGCTTGAACTCTGTGTTCCAAATACGATTGTAGGTGGACAAGGACATTTGCTTACATCCAGTACCACTCAATGTTGTACTTACTTCTGCCATATATCTACTTGCTTGTAAACATCTGGGATGACCAATTGTGTCTCCCTTGATCCATCTTGCATTTTTCTACTCTTGTTTGGCATTTGCTCTGCATTCTTCTTAACAAAGTCTTTAAGGATGGCTCTTCCCATCTCTGTGTGATCCCAAGCTGCTCTTATTACCCCCTTGTTTCCATGCATTGCCCTCCTCACGCCATGCTCAAATTGTGTTTTGTACCTCTAAAAAGATGTCTTTGGGAACCATGAATCTTATACCATGCCCTTCCACATACCACTTGTCCATTGAAGATAAAATTGTACTTCCTTGTTCCCAAGTAATGAATCCTGCATGATGATTCAAACGTGTCATAAACATAGTTTGTGCGGTCTTCAAATTGCATTCCCCAGAAGTATTTAAGTAATTGTTGCATTGCTTCTCTATCAGCAAACTGACAATACTTTTCTTGGAAACAATCAATCATGGAAACCGGTAAGCCATGCAATTTGAAAAAATATTCCATGAATTGGCTAGCTACTTGAGAAGCATTATACCGAGTCTTTGTGGGAATGAAATGGCCTGCCTTTGTGAGTCTCTCCACAACTACATAGATGCTGTCCTAACCTTTCTTGGTCACTGGTAGGCCGGTGATGAAGTCCATGGTGATGTGTATCCACTTGCCTTCAGGCATAAGCAATGGTTGAAGTAGACCAGCTGGTTTTAAGGTGTTGTCCTTGTTTTGCTGACAAGGCACGCAACCCAAGACAAAGTCTTTCACATCTTTCGAAAGGCCCTTCCAGTAAAAGCTTTTAGCAATTTTTTCATACGTCTTAAAGACTCCCAAATGACTAGCTATGGGAGGTAAATGCATCTCCTGCGTGATTTTTTGCTTGAATGGGAAGGTATGAGGGATGGCAATTCGACCATTATACCATAAAAGCCCATTTTTCAACTGATATGAAGAGTTTTCCATGCATTGTCCTTGCTGTAATTTCTTAAATGCATTGCTAAAATCAACATCTAGTAGGTAAGCCTCCTGAAGCTCATGTATCCGATCACTATGTAATTCCATGATAGCAGAGACTTTACATGCCCACATTCTAGATAGGGAATCAACCACTACATTGTCCTTCCCACAAGTGCTTTGCTTCGGAGTCAGATTCGACTGAGACAAGAAGTACTTGAGTACTCTATGGTCGCTTTTCACTCTAAATTGGCTGCCATACAAGTAGTGATGCCATTTCTTGATGGCATGAAGGATGGACGGTATTTCCTGATCATAGACATTCATAGCCCTCCCATTTTCAGTCAGCTTTCGGCTCTCTAACGCTACGACCCCATGTTCTTGCAACAAAACTGCACCAATTCCTCTCCCACTGGCATCGCACTGAATGGTGAATTCCCTAGAAAAATCAGGGTATACCAAGATAGGGGCTGAAGTAAGCAAATCTTTCAGTTGATTAAAGCTTCTATCTGCCAATGCATCCCAAAAAAATGCTTCTTTCTTCAGCCTATCAGTGAGAGGGGCTGCAATAGTGGCATAGTGTCGAATGAATATGCGGTAAAATGAGGAGAGACCCAAGATTCCTCTCAAGGAGGTGGTGTTTGCAAGTGTTGGCCAAGCTCTGACACACTACACTTTCTTTGGGTCAGCTCTAATGTTTGCTTCACTAACAATGTGTCCCAAGTACTCAACCTCAATTTGCATGAATGAACACTTTGTCTCCTTAGCAAAGAGTCTATGCTGTCTAAGTATATTAAATATCTCTCTCATATGCATAAGGTGAGCTTCCTGTGAGCAGCTATAAATGAGGATGTCATTGAAAAATACCAATACAAATTTGAATAAGTAATGCTGAAGTATTTTGTTCATGAGGCTCTGAAACATGGCTGGTGCATTAGTCAAGCCAAAGGGAATGACTAAGAAGTGGTAGAGCCCACGATCGGTCCTAAATGTAGTCTTTATCTCATCCCCTTCACACATGCATATCTGATGGTACCCAGATCTCAAATCAATCTTTGTGAAATACTTAACTCCCTTCAACTCATCTAACAGGTCATCCACCCTAGGAATAGGGTATCTATTTTTGATAGTGATCTTATTTAGATCTCTATAATCAATGCACATCTTGAAAGTGCCATCTTTCTTTTTGACTAGCAAGACAAGTGATGCAAAAGGGGATAAGCTAGGCTCAATGAGTCCCATATCTACTAAATCTTTGACCTGCTTGGCCACTTCTCTTTCCCATTTGGACAGCCTATAAGGGGGTTTGTTGACCGGCTTGGAATGGGGCTCTAAATCAATGGGATGATCAACCGCTCTCTTTGGAGGTAATGCTATAGGTATCTGAAATAAGTCACCATACTTTGCAAGTAGAGCCTTAAGGACTGAATTATCCTACATTTTCTGGGACTGATCTGCATTTTCCTTGTTTAATTGCAGCACAAAAATCTGGGAGCATTTCTTGAACTCTTTCTTGAGCTTCTTGGCTGTAATAAGCTAAAATTCACTGATGTTTTTAATTCCCTGCAGGTGAACAAGCTGTCCAGCCCTAAAAAACTACATGTATAGTAGTGAAAAATCCATAGAAATGGTGCCCAAAGTTTTCAGCCAATTGCAGCCCAACACAATGTCTATCGGCTCCATATTGAGTGCAATCAAATTGTAAATCCAAAGGTTTTTTCATCCAAGGTCCACATAAGATGTAAATATATCAATTCTATCATACCCACAATATTGAAAGATAAATCTATGAGTGGCAATAAAAGAGATTAGATATCTCCCTTCCTTACTCATGCTATTTTCATAATTAGTTCTTATTAGAGCATACATTCTTAGTAGCAACAGTCTATTCACTCTAAAGAAACATTTAAACAAATAATGATCACATCATTTTTAAATCAAGTTTTTACTAAAATTCAAGAAAATAATTATCATAAGATTGAAACTCTTGATAAAATATTTTGAAAATATCTTTAATACATAATCAAGTATTATTATGAGTTTTTTCTCTCAGTTAAAAAAAACTAATTTTTTAAATTTAAAAATATTTAAACTATAATATTGAGTATTTTTAATATATTTTCTTCTCAAAATTATGAATAAAATCAATGTTGTCTTCTCCTTCACAATAATTTCCTTTCAAGAAATCTAAAAAGAGTTTTCTTACTAGAATAAAACATCAAAATCCTAAATAAAGCTAAGGAGATTTAAAAACTATGATTCAATAAGTGATATAAGTATTTGCTATAATCATATAAACATGAATTAAAAAATTACAATCACACCTTAACTACTATAGATTAAGTACAATAATTATATACCTAATAGCAATGATATTCTTTTTCTCTACTTAGATAGAGTAGTTTTCTAATATAGTGAGCCATAATGGATTTTTTATTTTTTAAAAAAATATTTCTTATGAGTTAGAATAATAAAATTTTTAATAAATATCTCTTTTCATAGAAATTAAAAATAAATAATATTATCTAATTTATTTATTTGAAAAATCAGATTAAGTAAAGAAAAATATACTTATATGTTTTATGTTTCATATTGATACTATTTTATTTTATATCTCCATCACTTCCTTGTTGATTGTCTATCTTCACTCTCCCAAACATCAACTTCATAGTCAAATTTTCTTTCTATCTTCAAGTCGATTAGATCATCTTGCTTAATAGCATTTTCTTCAACATCATCTTTAAAACATCTCTATTTTCCCTTTGCTTATTGTTGTGAACGTAGATTGTTGACACAACTTTTTAGTCAACTCACCCATACGATGTCATGCCACTACAAGGACAAGGTGTGAAAACTCTCGAGCGCATCATCATCCCACTTTCTTATTAATGTAGAGACTCAATGTGATCTGAGACATTAGTGCTAGTGTCCGTTGCATGGAGAATAATTTTAGCCTATCTTTTATATTATTTATTGTAAAAATCCGAAAAAGTTAAAAAAGCTTCTAGATTATGATGGCATGCAAAAAGCAAGTTACTTTTTTAGCTAGTTATGAAAATTTTCACAAAAAAAAAACTGATTGGCAAAATCACGCTCGTCGCGATCGCTGTTGATAAGCTAAAAACTACACTTTGAACTGGAAGAAGAAGAAGTGATATGGGAGATCCCTGATCAAGTTTCCTGAGGTTTTACCCCCCTTTCCGAGCCAATAAAGCCATCAGATTTGGGTTCGGAGCAGGAGATGAGCTGTTATTTCTAATCCATGTTTTTGTTCTACGAGTGAGCTTTAGAAGATCTAATGCCTGGAGAGTGCTTCTGAGTAGTGCCAGACAAAGGATTTCAGGTTTTGTCAATACATATTGATTTGATTCATTGTGCTTTGTCATTATTGTGTTTACCTCTTGTGTATTCTTTATCTTCTCTTCCATCTCCTATCTCTACTTCCTTCTACCTCTGATCCCCGGTGGATTTGACCTTTCAACAAAAACCCCTCTGACATTGGTGAACCTAACGTGAAAGGTCATTAGAAGAAGGAAATACAAGATGGGAGAACATTCAAACACAATCTCTAGTGATGTTTTGCAACAGTTGGTGCAAAATATGAATATGCTTATGCGGGTAAAACAACAACAATAGGTGAATCAAGCTTTTGCTCAAACAGAAAGTGTTGTGATGAATGCTTTGCAAATAGCTGAGCATGAGGTGAAGTTATTCAATGATAGGAATGTATTTGCATATATACATACCTATGCTCAAAAGATAGAATTCTTTGGAATGGCTCAACTCGCATGGAGCCGTATTTTGTACATGTTATTGTACACATGAACTGAAAGTGCAAATAACTGAATTATACATGTAGGATGCTGATTGGGTAGCTTTCAAGAAGACACTCAAGGAAGAGTTTAACATTCAAGATACCAGTTTTATTACGTGCAATACTTTTTAGGAGTGGGTTTTACAACCCAATAAGGGTCTTATGGATCTTGAGCTTCAAGAGAAGCTGGATGATTTGCTCTAGAGGATCAGACTACAGAGACATGTTTAAAAACAAAGTGGAGACATGTCAAGGAAGATGTTACTACACTTGTAAAAAAGCATAGAAAAAGAGAAAGATTGCATATCTCTAGCTTTTCCACTATTATAGGTTTCTATTGCTAACCCTATGGCTATACCTGCTATTGTTCCCTTTGTTAGGGAAGATGTCTTAGATGAATTGGTCAAAGGGATGTGGGATCTTCAATTGAAGGTTGCGAAATTGGATGAAAAATGACCAGAGGAAGGGGGGCAGGTAGCAGCCCCTACGCCAGGAAAAAGATATATGTGGTGTGATAGTTTGTAGCATGAGAGAAAGGATTGTGCTGCCTATCAGGAGGCCTTAGCACGACAGCTATCTTTTGGAAGGATAGCAAGATTCATACACAAGAAACATGATTGCCTCTTGCTTTGAATCTTGGAAAGGAAGGTATGCAGAAGTTGTTGAAAGACTTGGCTATTTGAAATGCTTATGCAGCGGTACATGCTTCTACTTTTGGTCTACAGTTGGATAGAATGAATGGCCAAAGTGATGGTTGGTCGAAAGGATGGAATATGGACACATGCTTTACATGCAGCTAAAAAGAGAAAGGTTATTGATAGTGAAATGTCTCATGTAGAGTAAGACATTCATGACATAACTAGTTGGGAATCACCGGTAGATGCATATTCAATGTATGCATATTTAGCAAAGGTACAAAACACAGATGTACTTGTGGAAGAAAAACGAAAGAGAGATGAAGATAATGCATGGAAATCTAAAAGAATGACAAGAAGAAGTGTGGATCAGCCTAAAACTACAAATTAGCCACCTCACGAGTATGTTACGGAAGAGGTTAGTTAGAAGCAAATACATGATAGCAAACAAGAGAGCAAAAAGAAGGGCAAACAACCACGATATAAGTTGCAGTTTGACATTGAGACAGCCATAGATCTGAAGAAGGTTCTTGAAGAACAAATCTTAAATAGTCGGGTGGAATTCACCTTGGGAGAGGTGCTTGACATTGCCAAGCGAGAATTTCATGATGAGATCATTGACATAATTAAGAGGAAGCATTAGTTTCTTGGTGATACCACTAGTGCATTGCTGCAATTTGAAGAGGAAACAGGTTTGTTGGGTATTCGGGCTGAATATGAGCATGAAGTAAGTACGGGATTATCTATGCAGGATGCTACTAATCAATGGACAACATATGGAAACAAGAAGAAATTGGCTTAAAATGCATTGTGTTGTAGCAATATGCATGGTGGAGTAAGGCCTATGTAAAGATATGGGGAAGAGACTCTAGGATTTATTCCTCGAAGTAACTACATAAGAAATCATTGGGCCAGGGCTACAGCTAAAACAATAATGAAAATAGGGGAACGTGAAACTCCTTGTGTTGCTTTACTTGATTATGGATTTGAGATAAATGTCATTGAGCGTGGATTGTATGAAAATGGTGCATAGCCTGTGGGCATTGATCATGGCTGGCGTTGTAAACTGATCTTTCAAAAACTGAAAAACCCTAGTCAAATTCTAGTTAGATTTGATTTTGCTAGCATAGTTGTTTGCGTGACAGTTTGGTTTGTCATTTTGTATTTGGATTTCTTGTGTTTGTCTAGCTTAGGATTTGTTTCTGACATTTTTTTTAATTTGTTGAGTGTGAAACTTGATAGCCTTGGTCGAGCTTTGTATTTTTTGGACAGGTTGATGCTAGAGTTTGCGATTAGCTATCAAACATTATGGAGCAAGGTTTGTTTTCTTGTTGAGACTCTTGCACATCATGGGGACTATGGGCTTACGAGCACTTCACGTTGCACTTATTTCTGTATTACACTCGGGGGTCGTCTCCTATTCTTCTCAAATACTTCCATGCCATGGATTGGGATGAAGCACGTTTTGCATCATCGTTGAGTACTTGCACGACATGAGGTCCGCTGTAGCTATACGGAGTAAATCTTAGTTGCACATGCACTTTGAGAGAGCACCTATCATTGAGCACACGCATTTTGTACACGCACGATATTTGGGATGTTCATCACAAAGTTAGGTATCTCTGGTTGAGTGGGTAAGGTGGTTGGGTGACTAGAGGGTCGTGAAGGACGTGGCCAATTGTGAGATGGGTTGTTCATATGTGGTCAACATCTTGAGGACCATCATTTCTTGAGTGATTGTGAGAGTTTGGATGGGTGGAGCGGAGATTGATATTTTATTGATGAGAGTTCAGATGTGAGAATAAGAATTTAAATTAACAAGGAATTTTTTTTGCATTTTTCATGATGCACGATCACATGTAGATAGACTAGGCACAATTTCTTCAATGCATACATTATTTTTGTGTGTAGCATCGATTGATTGGTTGCATAGCATGAATTCCAACATTGCATATTTTTTTCAAATCATGAATGATTGGGCACAAAGTTCATTTAAAAAACCATATTCCTACTAGGACACACTGCATTAAAAAACAAGTTCATATCCAGAGAATATTTATTTTGAAGTCTCAAGAATCAAAGGAAAAGGTTGTAAGTTTTACATCGTCAGCGAGTATTTCTTGAAGAAAAAGAGGACAGGTATGCTAAAAGTGTATTAAATTACAAGAACAATAGGCCAAGGAAGGGAATAATTCGTCCAAGATTAAAGATGGAGAAAAATGTTGTGATTTACAAAAATCAATCTTTTTGCCAAATTTTTATGGATTTTTGTAATTTTGCCCATGCTAGCTTGTCAACCACATGCATTCCAATTGTTTTGAGTATCCAAACAACTATATTCAGAGTTCAAATGACAAAGTTATGATCCAAACAAGTTGTAAACATGCATAGGGCAGAAAAAATGAAAATAGTGAAAAGTAGTAGAAAAAAAAAGCCAAAAGCAGAAAGCAAAAAGCCTAATGTATATGAGTGTCGATAGAAAACTATATAAGGAGATGAGAATGGAGAGTTAAGGGCCTTTCCCCTCATATACAATTGTATTTTGTGAGTAAGGAGTGTGAAGGCTCGCATGCTAGTGTGAGCTCTTATCATGCCAATTTGGAAGTTGAAGAATTTGGATTTGTGGCGTCGAGCATTAGCTCAAGGTTGTTAAGGTATGAGAATATATTTCACTTGGTTTGTTTTCAAATTATTGGTATTTTCATTGTGTTGTGGTTCTGTGATACTCTACCTGAATTTGGGTTTGAGTTGTTTAAGCTACAAGAGGCATTGTTCATTTTGTGTTGTCTTGTTTTCGTGTATGGCTTGTAGTGTATTGTCAAATATTTGAAATTTTCAAGTTGTGTTGTGCATCTGACAAAGTCAAATTACCCAACCGGCACTCCTTAACGTCTCAATATCGGATTGCGAGTGAGGCTTGCTCTCGATCACTGCTCGCATAATAGCGTATGTGGGCTACAAATAATTCTTTAGGAGAGCTCTATGCTGGATGTCCTAATGTAAAAGACACAATTCATGATGTACAAGAAGAGAAACGCTTCTTTGTGCAAGATAATTCCTCATATGGAATGATTTTGGAACAGCCCTATATTATAGGAGTGCGTATGTTGATGGTTGATCTTGATATCATTTGGCAAGAATTACATGAATGCCTTATGCATTTGGGAGTAGCCTTTCGTCATACCAATTAGATATCAGATCATTTATGCAACAATTTTAACAGTCATGGCCTTCTCTTAACAGTCCTGATTAATAGATGCATTGCAATTAAGACATGCATGGGCATCGATGCAATTGAGAGTCTCCTTTGGCTCCAAATGCAAGGGAATTCAAAGACCTGGACTTTCATTAAGAACTATTGTAAAACCCCTATAACTTCTATATCTTTGAGAGGTTTCCTTGGATTATCTTCTTTCTATCGATGGTTTATTAGAAATTATGCTCATATTGTAGCTTAATTAAGATAGACTGAAGAAATAATCCTTCTTTAGGGACTTCATAGCGAACAAAAGCTTTAATGAGCTGAAGTCTATGTTAGTTTCAACACCTATTCTAGTTTGTTTGAATTTCTCTAAAGAATTCACTATATGTGTGTGGATGCTAGTGAAAGAGATATTGGACTGTTCTATATCAAGATCATGGAGGAATTACTTATACCATTGTGAGTTTTGGGTGACAAAGCTTCACAAGAAAATGTTATGCAAGAATTTCATGAAAGCTTCTGGGCTGGCCATAGAGGTGTTTGGGATACTTTTTCAAATATCAAAGAAAGATATTGGTGGTAGAGTATGTATAAGGATGTTTCTCACTTTGTGGAAATATTTATGACTGTTGAGATATCGAGCTCCACTCATGATATGCCACGGTGACTGTTGTGCATTTATGTCACCGACTTATTAGCTACAGATACGGTTGGTACACAGCCCATGAATAATAGCTAAATGACAGCTATCCTTATCTACTTTAGTTCGTGGTGCAGTTAGTATGCCACCTTAGTTAGTTGAGTTTGGTCTGAGACCCATATATAGGGTTCTTCTATTTCTTTGTATGAGAGTTCTTTTTGGCTTACACAACTAAGAAGAGGAAAAATGTTTTCAGCCTCCATCTGTGTGTGTATTCTCCCATTGTGCAAGTGAGAAAGCTACAAGTGAGACTCCTTCCTTCTCTCCCACAATCTTGACAATGACATGTCAAATGTATTAATCTGTGAGACATTGAGATGGATTGCAGCCCACAGATCCATTGTATCTTCATTTTAAGTGGGTGGTGGATTTGGTCATGATGTCTACAAGTCGTTGGCAAATGAGGTATCTTGTGCTTGCTCGTGAAGACTTGATTAATCAAGTGGAAGGGAGAGCTCTATATACTAAGACAACAAATATTGTGTGTAGTTTTCCATTAGAAGAGATCTTTTGTCGGTATGGCTGTGTGGAAAAAATCACTGTAGATAGGGGTGATCTGGATATAGATGAGGCTTATGATTTCTTTGCACAATTGGGGATAAAGCTTGCTTTAATTTCAGCCTATAACCCTGAAGGAAATGAAAAAAGTGAAAGAGGTCATCCACCTATTGTGAAGGCATTGGCAAATGCATGTGGAGAGAAGGTAAAAGAGTGGCCATGATTGCTCTCTTATGCCTTGTGGGCTGATAAAATAACTCATAGCGTTGTTATAGGATATATGCCTACAAAATTGATGTATGGTCAAAAACCTATCATGCCAATAGAAGAGATGACAATCACATGGAGTGTGCTACCTTGGGAGGAGGAGTTGAATCAAGAGGAGTTGTAGGCCTTACGCATTAGACAGTTGGAAAGAAAGTCAAAAGACATAGAGGCATCAATTCCAAAATTAAGGGCAGCAAGGATACAGAACAAGAAACGGTTTGGAAAAAGACATAGACTGAGACCAATAACCATACAAGATGGGGATTGGGATTGGTTTATGATAGCAGTTTAGACAACCAGCATAGTGCCATGTGTAAACTTTCCAAAAGATGGTTTGGACCCGATGTGGTAAGACATATGTTTGATAATGCTACTTATGCATAAAATGAGATGGATGGGACAGCCATAAAACTTCTAGTAGTAGAAAAAAGAATCAATTTATTCAAGAGGCAGGAATCTAATGCCTATGAGTTGCCAGAATTGGAAGAAAATAGTGGCCATGATACAGGGGGTAGCCAGGAAGAAATGGAAGATGAAGAAGCAAAGGATATGATTGCAAAGGATGAGGAGTGGTGAGAGAGAGAGAGAGTACGAGAGAGATACACAAGACATGCTCCCAAAGAATGATTCATATTGATGTAGAGTTAGTATATATAGGTGAGACCCAAGTCAAGTGAGAGATGATATATATAGTTGTAACATCCCCACTCAAACAAAGGTCTCTGGCTGCTGCGAGTGAAAAAACCCTTGGGGAGAACAAGGGAAAAACCCGAGCCCCTACACATACCTACGATACAAAAATGATTTACTATAAAGTTTTCTTGAATACAATGATACATGCCTCAATCAATGAGACAAGAACTTGGAACAATACCAAGTGTATGTCTTAATGAACTAAAGTGAGCTTCGCTAAGAGCTTTTGTGAAGATGTCTGCAACCATTTGATCACTGGGACAATGCTCCACCATAATGGAACCTTTCTTGACTTCATGTCGAACATAATGATAATGAATAGCAATATGCTTTGATTTACTATGTTGTATATAGTCTTTGGTAAGACTAATAGCACTTTGGTTATTGCATCGAAGAGGAGTACTAGGTGATGAAGGATGTCCCAAATCTGCAAGTAGTTGTCGAAGCCAAACTAGCTCGCAAGCTGCTAATGATGCAGCAACATATTCGACCTTAGTTGTAGAAACCGCAACACATCGTTGTTTCTTGCTGGACCAAGAAACCAAACATCTATTTACAAAGAAACAATTCCCACTTGTAGATCGCATGGATAAGTGTGAACTTGCCCAATCAGCATTTGTATATCCAATAAGGTCAAGAGAAGTTGAAGAAGATAAAGAAGAATCCTCTCGACGACGATAAATAAGACCAAATTCCTTAGTACCCTTCAGGTACTTAAGAATACGTTTTGTGGCACTCCAATGAATAGTGGAAGGGGAAGAATGATATTGTCCCAAAAAGTTAGATACAAATAAAATATTTGGTCTTGTGTTTAAACTAATAAATTGAAGACAACCAACAAGATTAGCAAAAGGTTGATGAATGGCTGATTCTTCATTGCGTGTTGTAGATGTACCCTTGGTAGAGCTTGAAAGAATGGGAGTGTTGGCAGAGTGCGCATTTGTCAACCCAAACTTCTTAACAATATCATTAATAAACTTTGTCTGGCGAAGAAGAAGAATGCCTTGTTGTTGGTGTCGTTGAACTTGAATACCTAAACAAGAATGTATCTCACCAAGATCCACCATTTCAAATGCAGTCGATAAAAGCTTCTTCATAGCATCCAAGAAAGCAATATTATTTGACACAAGAATAGTATCATCAACATATAGAGTAAGAATAATAAAGTATTTGTCCTCCTTTTGATGTAAAGATTTGGGTCAGCAAAACATGCAACAAAACATTTAGATGTAAGGAATTGATCAATCTTAATATACCAAGCACGAGAGGCTTGCTTCAATCCATATAATGCACGATGAAGTTGGCATACAAGATGCTCCTTTCCTGCAATCATAAAACCTTCATGTTGCTCCATATAGATTTCTTCATCAAGATCTCCATTGAGAAAAGTTGTTTTAACATCCATTTGGTGAATTTCTAAATCAAATAGTGTTGCAAAAGCCAAAATCATACGAACAGTTGTGGAGCGCACAATGGGAGAAAATGTTTATTGATAATCTACTCCTGCAATCTGTGAGTAACCTTTTGCAACAAGTCGTGCTTTGAACTTATTAAACGAGCCATCAACTTTGGTTTTGGTTTTATAAACCCATTTACATTTGATAGGAACACGATTTGGGGGGATTTCAGTAAGAATCCATGTACCTTTGGAGATTAAAGAATCCTACTCAGCTTGCATAGCTTCATGCCATTGATCCCTTTGAGACGAATCGATAGCTTCCATATATCATATTGGATCCTCTTGGACAGACATAGCATCATCAAAGACATCATATTCAATAGAATAGAATCCATGCTCTATCTCAATGGGAAGATCGACATAGATCTCCAAATTTTCATCAATCTTCTTTGGAGGTGAAGGAGGTTTATGATCATCAGAATTAGTAGAATCACAAAGCAAGTAAGGAAATGCACTAAGCAAAGACTGTGTATCATCTGAAACATTTGACGACCATGTGCCACCCATAATCTTCTCATCAAATATAGCATCATGACTAATGATAACCTTTTGAGTAGAAGGATTATAAAATTTGTAGCCTTTGGAATGATCTCAATAACCAAGAAAAATAATCTTCAAACCTGGAGGATCCAACTTATGGCGAGTGTCCTTGGGCACATGAATATAAGCAATGCAACCAAATGTGCGAAAATGAGAGACTGAAGGTGTCTTCCCTGTCCAGATTGTTATAGAAATTTTACCAGCAGGTGTAGTAGTTGGAAGATGATTTTGAATAAAAATGGCTGTTAGAAGTGCTTCAGTCCAAAACTTTCGAGACAAACCAGAGTTTATAAGCATGCAATGTATAGCATTAAGAATAGTGCGGTTTTTGCGCTCAGCAACACCATTTTGTTGAGGAGAATAAGAAACTGTAAACTCATGATGAATACCTTGATCCTTACAGAAGTCATCAAATAGATTGGATACATATTCACCACCATTGTCACTACGAAGCGTCTTTATAGGGAATCCAGTTTGAAGCTCCACACTTATCTTGTATTGTTTAAATATAGATAAAGCCTCAGACTTATGTCGAAGAAGATAGACATGTGTGTACCGTGAGAAATCATCAATGAAAGTTATAAAATATTGATATTGAGACTTTGAGGCAAGAAAAGGACCACAAATATCGGTATGAACCAAATCCAAGAGAGCACAGGAATGTGATGAAGTAGAAGTGTGGAAAGGCGAACGATGGTGTTTTCCAAGTGCACAGTACTCACATATTCCCATACATGGATGAGATTTAAGGTCCATACCTTGCACAAGACCATGACGATGAAGATCAAGAATTTTGGCAAAATCGGAGTGTGCAAATTGTTGATGTCATAATTTGCAATCTGCATCTCTAGGGGCAGTAACAACATTTGCAATTGTATCATTCAATGATAGCTCAAATAGATTACCATGTCGAGGAGCCACTGCTATAGTATGCCCGTCTTTCTCTATACGACATTGATTATGATCAAAGCCAACAAACAAACCAAGATCAACTAGACGAGCAACAGAAAGAAGATTTCTTTGCAAATCTGGAACATGAACAACTCCTCTTAATATTCTAGTGGATGAAACAGTCCCCAGATATAAATCACCCACTCCTTTGACTTTACAAGTCGTATCATCTGCAAGGTAAACAAACTTCTTGACAAGAAGAGAATGATAATTGTGAAGCCACTGCGATTGATATGTCATGTTTCCAGTGGCACCTGAATCAATGATGAATAGAGAACCATCATGAACATGAAGTACATTTTCTGGAGAGATATCATGATGGACGAAATTGAGCTCCTGATGAGTATGATCATCATCAGTTGTAGTTTGTTGAACAATATAAGCTCGAGAACATTCTTCATCATATCTGCGTTTATAACAATGACGAGATGGATGATTTGTGTGTGCACAATAATCACAAGGAGGAAAACTTTAGGACCAGCGAGGTTGCTTTGTAGTAACTCCATGCTCCTCATCATATTGACGTGCCCAGCAATCAGAAGCCACATGGCATTTCTTATCAAAATAAGAACAATGTTTGTTAGGATAAGCAAGACGAGAAGATTTACTACCTTGATAAGGGCATCCAGCCTGCTGAAAACGTGAAGCGGGATGCTTGTGAGCAACAAAAGAAGCATCAAAATCCCTTTGTTCACGAGTGACCAAAACATCATCAGATTTTTCCAAATGATGCTCATGACGTTGAGAATATTCAATAAGAGATATACATGCTTTGTCAAAGTGGATATCATCCTTGTTAGACAAAATAGTGATGATATTGTCATATAAAGGATTTGATGGTATGAAGAAGTTGAGTAACAATCTGATTTTTAGCAATAGGAGCGCCGGCAGCACCAAGTTGATTGATAATGTCTTTAAAAGACTCGATATGAGAGTGCATAGAAGTACCAACCTTATATTGAAGATTCTTCAAACAAGTTTGAAGATATAAAATTTCAGTGACCGATTTCTTCTCAAACGTTGAGATAAGATACTCCCAAATAGCATGAGAGGTTTTCAGATGAAAGACATCCAACATAAGTGAGTCAGGAAGTGCAGACAATATATAACAACGAGCCTCTTTGTCACGACGAATCCAATCAGTATGATCAGTTTTCCATTGTTCAAATAATGGACCATCAATAATCACAGAATTGTTATTCATCACATCAATAGGTTGAACTGGACAAGACACGTTGCCCAAAACAATATCAAATAATTTGTTACCTTCAAGAATTAGCATCATCTTTGCTTTCCACCTAGGAAATCCTTGTCCTTGGAAGAAGGGAACCGAACGTTGGCCAGACAGATGTCCGTTAACAATTACGCAATTGACCATGCCTGTATGTCGAGAGAAAACAAATAAGATGAGATCGCAGAATCTGCAAACCATGATCAAGACGAGCGTAGTTGAGACGCATGACAATCAAAATAGAGAGATGCACGTAAGAACAACGAAAAGTATTTAGTGACTAAAAAGAAAGCCCGAAATAGAGAGGCCTAACGTGCAAGACGAGATGACGCATATAAGAAAAGTGCTATTTCGGTCGAGCAAAGAACGTGAACGATAATAAAACATCGCTAAAAATAGCAAGATGTTTGCTTGTCGTAATCAACATCATTAAGGAAGACGACAAACTGTAATTGGGAATTAACAAACTGTAATTAGAATTACAGTTTTAAATAAAGAGTCGCAGATTCGAGCAGAATTGTTGTCTTGAATCTTGAACTGTCATAACTTTTGATCCAGAACTCCGATTGACAAGCGGTTTTGACAGGATTCAAGAGCGATTAACGAAGACAAGCGATTAACGAACTGTAATTGGGGATCAACGAATTGTAATTAGAATTACAGTTTTAAATAAAGAATCGTAGATTCGAGCAGAATTGTTGTCTTGGATCCTAAACTGTCATAACTTTTGATCCAAAACTCCGATTGACAAGCGATATTTAAAGACAAAATTAACTACTACTTCTAATTTGAACAAGTTCATGTATCAAATCATCACTTGTGCAAAGAATTCAATCAAGTATAAACAATGAAACAACTTATCTTCCTTGTTGTTGCTACGCATCCATAGCTCTGATACCATGTTGAGAGAGAGACAGAGTACGAGAGAGATACACAAGACATGCTCCCAAAGAATGATTCATATTGATGTAGAGTTAGTATATATAGGTGAGATCCAAGTCAAGTGAGAGATGATATATATAGTTGTAACAAGGAGGACTTAGAATCCGTTGACAACTAGGATTTTGGCATATACTGGAGGATGTGCAGATTTAGAGGGGGTGGACGTCCTGCCACTATGCGAACATGTTGTGAAAAACTCTAGAGTGTATCATCATCTGACTTTCTTATTAATGTAGAGAGTCAATGTGATCTAAGACATTACTGCTAGTTTCCGTTGCATGGAGGATAATTTTAGCCAATTTTTTATATTATTTGATGTAAAAATATGAAAAATTTATAAGAGATTCTAGATTAAGATGGCATGCAAAAGAAAAGTTGCTCTTTTAGTCAATTATGAGATTTTTTACCAAAAAAAAAGATTGGTGAAATCGCACGCATTCGCGATCGTTGTTGATAGGCTAAAAACTACACTTTGAACTAGAAGAAGAAGAAGTGATCTAGGAGATCCCTGTTCAAGTGTCCTAAGGTTTTACCGCTCTTTCAAGGCCAATGGAGCCATCAGATTTGGGTTCTGAGCAACACAGAAGGAGTTGTTATTTCTGATCCACGTTTTTGCTCTTCGAGGGAGCTCTAGGAGATCTAATGCCTAGAGAGTGCTTCTGAGTAGTGCGAGACAAACGATTTCAAGCTCTATCAATATTGATTTGATTCATTATGCTTTGTCATTATTGTGTTACGTCTTGTGTATTCTTTATCTTCTCTTCCATCTCCTATCTCTACTTTCTTCTACTTCTAATCCCCGGTGGATTTTGATCTTTTAACAAAAACCCCTCCGACAATATACATAACCCAAAAAGAAAAGAAGGAACAAAAACTCCTCCTATTTATGTAGTTTGAACTATCCTAAAGTAGTTTGTAACTTTTTTTCACTATAACTTTCTCCCGTGAGCTCAAAATATAGATGTATGGCTACTCAAACCAATCTAAACAGGTCTAGTTGACAAGACATATAGGCCAAGTTGTGAAATTGGGATTTTTGTAGAAGAAAATCAAGATTTTTGATCAAGTATCATTAAAAATATATTTTTTATTTTCACAACCCATATATACTTTTTTATTAAAAGTATAAAAAATATCATGTATAATCAATATGATTATATTTAACCTTTGTAAACTATATAGATTGAATAATACTACCTATTAATAGTTCATGTATATACATTTCGATTAAAATACTATTTTTTAATCATATTACAATCGATTAGATAATATAATACACATAAATTTTCATATGGAGGGATTATAAAATTAATATGTTTGATAGTTTTATGGAGATCATTACATCTGTTATGAATACTTCGTTATCTTAAACTATGTCATTATGTATAGCCGTTCATTGTAAGTGGATTTGATTCTAAAAACCAACTAAAATTTATCCACAATGATGTTTTTTGTCCAATATTGTAGACATGCTCTTTTAGTAGCTGCTTTTTCTTGTCACTTTCATTTATGACTACTTTAGGCATGCATGGTTATATCCTCTAAAAGCTACATTGAAAGGATTAAGTATCAAGATTTACCACACAGTTTTTTGGTTTAAGGTTTTTCTATGTGCAACCTATGTATTTAATAATTGTCCCACTAAGGTATTGTAGTGTATCATTGTGTATTAAGTTTAGTATGGAAAAAAGCTATTTATTACTCACTTTCTTCAGGTTTCTTGGCTTATCATTTAGTACCATTACAACAACAAAAGAAAGTGGATGATTAAACTATGACATGCATTTTTATTGCATATAAAATTGAAAGCAAAGATTATAAGGCATACTATCCACTGAGTAAGCATATTTTGGTTAGTTTTGATATTGCTATATACATGACTATAGCGACACATATACCACAAGGGAATGGGATGATAGCGATGATGATTTGCAATGAAAAATAGGGGCCTAGCTATCTATGTCACTATAAGAGTTGCTATTAATATCACAAATAAAAATTTGGGATGCTATTACTGATGCATATAGTTATGTTGATAGTGACACTAATTGGGATGTAAATAGCAACGTCATTCTGAGAGAAAAAAGTATCAAAAATGCGTGCATGGCATTCGCCACAAACATTTGCTAGAGAGAGTGAGAGAAATCACCACTTTGAGAGGGAGAAAAAGAGAAAGAGGGGAGAGATAGAGAAGAATAGCTCATCAGTACTCTAATTGCCGTCGCCGTCGTACACAAAGAAGAAGAGGGAGAATTGTGCAAGGGAGAAAGAAGGAAAGCTCCCAAGAGGAGGCACAAAAGAATTCTTTAGGCCTTTGAGGTAGGTACATTGTCTCTTCTTACTTTGTTTTTGTGTTTTCTTCTTTTCTTTTTCTAATTTTCTTTGTAATGAAATGCATTGAAAGAGAGAGAAAGGAAGAAAGGGAGAAGAAGGAAGGGAGAAAAAGAGAGAAAGAGAGAGATAATAGGGGGAAAGGTAACAAAGAGAAAGATGATGAGAGAAACGATATATGAAGGAAGAGAGAGAGGAGAATGAGTGAGAGAAACAATAAGGAAGGGGGGGAGAAATGAAGTGAAAGAAAACAAAGAAAAAGAAAGAGAGAAAGAGAGAGAGGTGGAAGAGAAAAAGAGAGGGAGGGAGAAGGAGAAGGTAGAAAATAATGATGAGGTAAAGAGAGGAAGGAGTGTGAAAATAAGCGAGAGAGAGAGAGAGAGAGAGAGAGAGAGAGAGAGAGAGAGAGAGAGGGGGGAGGACAAAAAGAGAGATAGAGAGAAAAAATTAGAGAGCATGAAAGAGGGAGAGAGAAATAGGAAAAAAATGAGAGAATTAGAGAGAATGGAAAGATTAAAAAATGAAGGGGGAGGGGAAAGAGAAAGACAAAGAGAGGTAGGGAGAGAGCGTCTTTCAATATTCTTGTTTTTCAAGTTTTTTATTTTCTATCTTTGATTTGATGGTAATGAGATGCATTGAGTAAGAGTGGGGAAGGATTAAAGAGAAATAGAAATAGAGAGAAGAAGGGAGGGAAAGGAAGAGAGAGATGGAGAGAAATAAAAAATAAGACATGAAGGGGGATAAACAAAGAGGTGGTGTTCAGGTACATTCTAAGCTATGTTGATAGTAACTCCATTATAAAAAACTCTTTTTATGCTCTTCAAGGATGCTTGGTTTTTTTTCATGTTGTTAAAATATCATATATTACTACTTGCAAACACAATATTTGAGTCCCGTGATAATGTATGATTAGTGTTGTGAAAGCTTGGCATGGACTACAATAGCATCTATGCATAGGTCAATGATTGTGTGATGTTTGAGAAGACTACAAAACTATGGAGAGATATTCAAAGTGTAGCACTCACAGGTATCGACAAGACTTACAAGGACAAACCATCTCTCAAAAGCTTCTCAAACACTTTTCACTTATACTGTGTATACGTCCCATGTTTCATACATCAGGCATAGTGAGCTTGACAACATAGCATGCACAAAATAGATCTAGGGATGGAGTCCAACGAATATCAGTCGATTCATGCCTATGGAGGCACATTGACTCAACATTTCCAAGCTTTGCATGAGAGGCAAGGAATCTTCATCTTGGTCTTGCTATGGATGGCATGAATTCATTCGGTCCACCTTAATTCTTACAGTGTATGGCCTTCTAACCTTCTAAACTACAACATCTTACCATGGCTTTCTACCATGAAGAAAACACACTTGATTCTTAAATTACTCGTTCCTGGACACTACAAAGTCAAGAACATGGATGTCTACCTTCATTCATTAGTTGATGAGCTCAAGATTTTATGGGACGAGGGGGTTGTTATGAAAGACATGAGCAAGCATGATGCTCATCGGTCTGCTAATATAGGAGCCATTTTTAGGTGGACTGTGCATGACTTTTTGGGATTGGGGGAGTACTCAGGTATGTGGGCTTTTGTTCTTCTTGTTGATATGGTGGCTTGTTCAAGTTTGTGTTGACTAGATAGGGGTATTATGACAAGTCTGCTTACCTTAGGTTATCATTCATGTCCATTGTTGTGTGGGCCACGGTTAGACTCCAGAAGGTCACACACCATGAAGAGGATGGTAAATTAAGGACACACCACTTTCTTTGCAGAGGGTCATGAATTGAGAGAAGGTTTTCTTGGACAACCTCCATTAGAATGAATGCCCAAATTTTGTATGAGTTGAAAATTGTCCACATGGAGTCACATCCAAGTGAAATGCAATGGTTCTCAATTCTCTACAAGTAATGATATTGGACCCATTTACAGATCAACCATTTGTTGGATCCCATGCATATTTTCAAGAATGTGGATAGCTTAATATGAGACCATATCACAGGAAAGAGACACATTTTAGGGGCATGAATGGATTTTTTGGAGGTAGGCAAGATGGAGGCACTTTGGCCAACATCAAGGTCTGATGTGACCACTTGCAACTACCTCATGCTCCTTGGGTCCTATCCACTAAAGAAGAGTGTATGGTCAAGCAAATTATTAGGTCTTTCTCACCATGACAAGTATGATGCATTCCCTTAGGTCTCTTTTTTTAAAATATGACCAACTATCAGGGATGAAATCCCAAGATTGGCATAAGATATGCCTAGTTTTTCCTAACCTTGATAGTAAGTAACCTCTGTATTTTGCCATTTAGTGCTATTCAATGTTGATAATGCTACTACCAATTGTGATCATGACATGTCTCACTCCAAAAATGTACTCGATAATCTATAAGTTATTCAATTTAGTGAAATGGATCTTAGAGAAGGAGGTCGAGACATCCTTTATGGAATCTGCAAGATGGGGATGGTGGAGACGGTATGTCTCTTTGAGATGTACTTGCCCATGACAATGCTTTGGATACAAACTCTCCTTCTGATACATCTCATATATGAAGTGGATATTTCGGGATCCATTCATACACGATGGATATCCTTCTTAGAGCACTTCATGAAAACCATAAAGGGATTTGTGTGACAATGAGCTTGGCTAGAAGGTAGCATGGCTGAAGATAGTGTTAGAGGCATTAGTGCATATTTCGGAGGGGATACTGTAGTGGATTCAAACAATAGTATGCTATGGTCGCTACTAAAGAATGATGATAGACTGACCAAAGATATGGTGGTTGAAAATGGGATTTAAAAAATGATTAATAGTACTATGGAGGAGAAATTGAATCATTTTTGTATATTGCATTATGCATCCATGGAGAAGTGGCCCGCTAGGTACAATCAGACTAAAAGAGAGCGAGAGGGAGCGTGATTAAAATTTTGACGGAGTGCATGCCATTGACCTGTTTGATATTCTTAGTGCATGGAGAAGATGTTGTAGTTTATGTCTATGTGGTGGTTGCATTAAGCTTTAATCGTAGCTTCGCCTAAAGGGATAGATATCTCTATTGAGGAGTGGGAATTCTCGAGGAGATGTAGTCCAAAGGTGATTGTATGATTTATTTGCTATCATATCTAGATTTTATGTGTAATAATTGATTTAACTATTTTCATGTATAGTACAAAATCTACAATGTAGCTGGTAGTGTACAAGACATTTTCAAGTTGAGTGCATTGTCAAAATATACTCCATAATGGATTGTGATGTCATGGAAAAGCTCTAGCAAGAGACGCGATGGCGGGCCATGGATTCAAATATCATAGTAGATGAGATAGAGTATTTTTGCAACTTGCAAAGTATTATCTTAGTAGATTAGTGTAGCTTCTCCATGATCATATTCGATGTACAGTGGTTCAAAGTGGTGTTGAAAGGAGCTGGGGTAACTGTTTGGCAAGGACCATCTCAATTTCTCGAGGTAGATTTTGAGAAAATATGGATAGATTTATACGACACGTTTGTCCTACTACTGGGTCATTGTGAATAGGTGCATGATATTTTTTATTAATTTTTCCATGACACAAACTAGTCACAAATATTAATTCACACTTATATGTGATATTGAACAGGTAATCTTCTATCTAAATCCCAAACAACCTCGATCGTGATATATTCTACCATCAATACCTCGGAGTGTGCAAGTGTATGATGAAAGCAAGGTTCCTAACATAGACAAGGAGAATATGTAGGTAGAGGGGTTGATGTTATGGAAGGTGGAGAGCACAAGAGCGCTTAGAGCATGCAGAGCAGATCACATGCATGGGTAATGTAGACGAAGAGAGAGGATGGCAAATTTTTTTTGAGAATGAAATGGACTCCTCTTTCTATGGTAACCTATGTATAGACCTTCTAGTATATGTCAAGCTATACTAAGAGCTTGATATGGAGCTATAGGCTAGGTCATATTTGCATCTACTAGCTTAATTCTTTGATAATGTACTTTTTATAAGGGTACTTTCGTATATGTGTTTTAATTAGCATCCTTTTTTTTAGAGTTATATTATTGTGTTGTACCTAAATCCTTATATTGGTTATGCTAACATCATTTTCTATCTATGCAAGTTACCTTTGATGATACCCAAAGAGTGGGATGAGTTGAGGAATGACCGATAAGAAGCTGTAATAGATATTCACACATATGTCTCTAGATTAGATGGCCCGCTTTAGAGATATGACAGACCAAGAGTTATCACAAATATTATCAGGTCATTTTCTGAGGTCTACTTCGATACCATCCGATGCTTCAATCTCTAGTAAGTGAGGTCAGTGCTCTAGATTGGCCACGAATGGGGAAAGTGGTTCTAGAAGGTGTTATAGAGATATAGATGCTATGACCACACGGTTAGTTCAAGAGAGGGTTGCTACTCCTCACTCTCATAATGATTCTAAAGAGGGTGGTTCAGGTAGGTGTTTTGGAGGCATTGATGTAGTGTCCATCTCATCAGTCTTGTGGAAACTTGTCACCTCTAGCATTTGTCACACCTGTAGGAACATATACCCTCATGACGATAGGTTTTGCTCAGCTGTCCATAGGTAACACCCTGATGGGTGTTACTTTGAGAGATACTACCCCGCAAGTACATCAAATATACAAGGGTCTCCTAGTTATACCAAAGAGCGTGGTTGTAAGCGGAAGAGGCGACACCTTAAACATATCCCAATAGGGTATGGATATATCATAGATGACAAGATAGTTGCTATGATAATGAATGATGAGGGAATGATGGTGATGTCCTCGGGGAAGATACTATATGTATATCCTCTACATCACATGCGTTCAAGGCCTATTTAACAATATCATTATTTGTGAATTTTTTTCGAATAAAACATAAACCTTTTCTATTCTATCTGTAAATAACCCCTTTATATTATACCCTTATATATGAATTTTTCAAATGAAAGTGGTATTTAAAAAATATCTCATTTTGAACCCATGTGATATATGATCATGAGTAACTTACCCGAGGTGATATCTCTCATGAGAGAGTTGTGCTAACAAATATTTAAGCACAATGATTTAGACCATTGGAAGAATATACCGGAGGGGAGCAAGGACTATATAGTGTTATCTTTGCATGAGGAGTTTTTGGTACTTATGACAATAGAGAGGTTTTCCACTGGGTGGATGATGGTGGAGTGTATGCATGTATATATGTCACATAGACAACTAGACGTATGCAAGGTAATCAAGAGTGGCGACTCATAGTGAAATTGGATGCAAAGGATTGGCAAAGATATAGGTAGGAGGCCACAAACTCTCGAGGACGATGGTGGCAACAATGGGAGGCATCAAGGGGACAATGGAAGGCAAGGATTGTGCACCATCTAGCAAGTGGCAGCTATACAACTTATTTGGAGTACTTTGTAAGTTTTCTTTTGGTTCTTCTCCCTTGTAGTACACTACAAGAGAAAGGCCCTATAGACGCGCACTGTACATGCAAAAAAGCGAGCGCGTTTATAAGCGTGTGTATCAGTGCCTCTATTCACACTAGAATAAAGAATGCATCTATATATCCATGTTTATAAACGTGCTTATAGATGCAAAGATAAATGCACATATTTTTTATTTCTCATAAAGTCCCTGAATATGACCAAATCTCTTAATAGGTAGTATTTGTTTGAATAGGCCATGATTAGATGTATATACAACATAGTTACACCTGGATCATAAGCTAAGACATGATATACATGTATAGGATCATACGGACATGATATACATGTATATACTACATGATATACATGTATAGGGCATATACATGCATAGGACATGATATACATTACCAACTTTACTTCTTTCTCAGAATTACAAATATACATTCAATCATTCAAAGCTAATTATATATATGTGATTTCATGCCCTATATACATCCAATCATGCCCTATACAAATGTGATTGGATAGGGCATGATGATTGGATGTATATACAACATAATTATCGTAGAAGTGATTGATATATGCACATGTTGCATCTATTGCGCATTTAACCTAGCCATGGCTAAAAATTATAGATCAAAGGTTGACTTGTGCATTTTCAATATATATATATATATATATATATATAGAGAGAGAGAATTGATCAATACACTCACATGTCTCATTTGTTGTGCACTTAACCTAGCCATGCATGCCAATTCATAGCATGAGTAGATTAATGTAAATCAGTTGGCTTGTGCATGTGCAAGCTATTCTAATCATGTCAAGGTGCACTTATAGCTCACATATAATTTTAGATAAGGTGGACCACATGTAGCCAATGTGCACATGTCCTATTTTCATCATCTTTAGCTACTGTGTCCACTTGTTGGTGACTAAAATGGATCACTGTAAGGATACTTTGCAATACCAACAAGCCAACTACAAATATCTTATCTATGAAATGTGTAAGTAAATTAACTTGGTTAATTTGATGAGGTCAAGTTTTCCTTCCATGGACAGTGTGGTTGGCTATATTCTACTTCAAGGTTATAGAAACTTACAGAAGTCAATGGAGCATTCTAAAAATGACGATACTCTAATTACTATATCAAGTCACTTCATGTATATATCTTTCATTGATTGATGGATAATATGCCTTTCTCTATCTCTTTCGTATACACCTTCATTCCATTATCTCTCTCTAGCTAAAAACCATCGTGCTTTATCCACCTGTTCATACTTGCATGCAATTGTAAGTGGGATGGTCTAGTAAGTCACCACATATGTGCCAATTGACTTGCCAATGTGTTATCTCTTATCCTCAAGCTTTGTTATATATGTCACCACATAAGTCAATTGATTTGCTAATGTACCATCTCTTATCTCAAGATTTTCTATATATTTCACCAGTATTCTCAATCAAAAACATCATATCAAGCATATCTTACATTAATCAAGTAGATTGGCCAACCCAACATAAATGAAATTGTATGAGAGCAATGTAGATCAAGATCTTAGCTTAAATCAATGACACCTTTTTGCACAATATAAACTGTTAGAGTTTAACTTTAATATATAATGCATGCAAATAAAAAAGAGGCTTGATTTGTTGGATCACTATGCACATACAATCTATATATGTCATATTCCCTTAATGCATGCATTGATACTTACAACATGGAGGCAAACATTTTGATATTGAAAGACTAGGAAAGTCATGTCATGTTAATCCAAAAACAACCAAAAGCTAGCATCTCATCAGTTTAATTGTTCTTGCGCGTCTGTAAGCGCGTGTAATAGGTATTATCTGCGCATATACATGCGCAATTGCACGCGCTTACAGATGCGCTATGCAGGTATAATTTTTTTTATAAAAAAGTTGTGGCTTTCTTTTCAAAGCTGTGCTTTCTTGCGTTTTTTGTGCATTTTCTGTAGTTCGAGCTCGACATCACTACTCATGTCTATCTATCACTTCATGAAGACAATGAGACAAGGAAATAAGAGTAAAAAGAGGACAGGAGAAAAGAAGAGCCAAAGAATAAAGAACAAGAGCCAAACAACAAGGAAGAGAAGAAGATTCAAGCAACTTACCAAGGGAAGGGAGAAGGAGGACAAGGAGCTTGCAACCTAGCCGCCACCTATTGGAACAAGCAAAGAAGGTGAGTTCTTCTTCTCTCTCTCAATCTTGTTTGCTTTCTCTGTCTGTTTGTCTCTCTCTTCTCTCATTTCACATGCTGGATCCTGTCATTTATGGATGTTTTTTTGCATGTTTTTTAACCAAGTTTGAATAGAAATGGTCCGACTGTGCGTGTTTGTCAGCATGTCCAGATGACAGTGTAGATGTAGATATAGACGTAAAAATAGATGCGCTGTGACAGACGCACACAGAGACGCAAATAAAGACGCAGGATGTAATATGTTTTATCTGCACAGGGTAATATGATTTTTCTTGTGTAGATGTGGAATCTTGGATCCTCCAGCAGTGATCCAAACAAGGAGCAATTCATGGGGGAGATGATCAATTACCTTGGTCGCCCTCCCACTACAGAGAAGGTTTTCAGTGTGATGTCTGGGATAGCTATCACATCTTTGCCTACATAGGGAGTTGAGGTACATGGATCGGCCAAAGCACATGCATCTGCAGAAGCATGTGTATCGAGTGAGGTAGAGGGTAGTGCCCGTCAAGGGAGGAAGGAGAGTCGTACGGGAGGATGAGGAGGTCAAGGGCTTTGTGGGGGTTGTCTAGGTCGTGGCTCTCGATCACCCTCACCGGACAATGAGAGAGGTGAGCCTCCACAAATGTACTACTCTGTCACTGATGTTGGTGGTATCTTGCATGAGGAGTGTCATGCATGTCACATACAAAGATTGCATGATTCCTTTTAAGCACCTAAAAAATGGTTTATGGCAAGAGGTGCTGCGGGCAGTACATAGAAGGTACCCTAATCCCGAGAATTCACGACTCTCAGATGATTGGGGACACTCAAAGGTGAGAGATGTGCTTCATAACAAGAGGTCTCACCTTATGATGCACACCAAGGAGTCACTACGGAGACAAGAGTAGGGGCGCCCTGGATATGGCCAACCATCCAATTGCCATCGCAAGGAGTGGAAAGAGGCCAAGAAGAGAGCAGCAGAGAAAATGACAAGTCGCCAGTATGCAGAGGCGCGACATATCCAGATGGCAACCATGGGATCGTCGCATTATGGATCGGGTGGCAGGGAGTCATGGGAGGCTGAGTTTGTAAGTATTATTTGATTTTTTTAAAAAAAATAAATTTTGTAATTTGTTTCACTTCATTATGTAGAGTGTTTTAATACATTGTATGTTCAAATTGTTTTGTAGTATCATATCATTTGTAGGATGTCTGCTCCTAGAGAGGTAGGCTACCATCGAGGTCATAATCGGGCGTCCACTTGGCAGCATTTCTACCAGGAGGGAATCATCACGGAGGAGCAATATAATTGCACCATGAGGATGCCACCACCAGAAGAGGTATGTTTTATTTTCTACATGAAAAGTATAGATAACTCAAATTTATTGTTTGTAATGGTATTTATATACAGTAATCCTTTGTGTAGGCGAACCCTGATGTAGTTGAGGATAGCGAAGGGGAGACTAGCAGTAGTGGTGACAGCAACGGGAGCGGCACAGGCAATGGTGGTGGTAGCGATGATGATGCCTCTTTTGAGGATATATAGAGAAGCCCCATGCATGCATGCCTCCCCTTGGCTTGTAATTTTCATTTTTTATATGTATTACTTTCAGTTAGTGCTTGCGACCATGACCATGCTTGAGGTCACAAGCACTAGAACTCATAATGTAAAAACGTTTCATCTATATATATGAAATTGCATGTTCTACATACATTGTTTTTTTTTCAATATCCAATCTTCGAAATAATCTTTCTCTGTTTTCCCTAAGCATACAATTTGATGTTGATGGGGGAAAAAAAACCAGAGAGCATGTGGCTTGCAAAGCCACATGCTCTCTGGTTTTTTTTCATACCTCTGTTTTGCGCGTCTTTTAGCGCGTCTAAATTGTAGGATAAATGCGCGTCTATTCTCATCAAAAACTTGCAGAGTAAATGTTTTTTTAGATGCGTAGATACACGCATGTATAGGCGCACAATATGAATATATCAAATTTTTTATAAATATGATTATATATTTACGTAGCGCGTCAATACACGCGTCTATATGTGCGTCTACATGGGCGTGTAACTCTAACTATAAGCGAACTTTTAGACGTGATACTATAGATGCAGGAGTAGACGCGCCCAACATTTTTTTTCACAGTTCAAATATTGCATCTACAAGTGCATCTATGGAGCCTTTTTGTTGTAGTGGTAATAACCTTGTTTCTAACAACTGTATTTCTAATAATGCTATTGTATTTTTTTTGGAGCCCTCCATCATGAACTGTGATTCCATAGGTTCAGAGACTTGATATGCAAAGAGACATGGTCTCATTGTACTTATTATCAATAGATTGTATGTGCATGGCGGCCTAGTAAGTCAATTCTCTTTCTTGTCTGTAGTCATTAGTTTTTTGTGATGCATTGTGTATGGTGGACTAATGTTTTTTTATTTATTTTGCAGAGTTCCTTCGATGCTCCTTTGTGTTGGGATTAGCTTTTAGATGGCTAGAATGTGTAGAATGTGCTTTTGTTCATGGAGCACACATCATTTTCTTTCTTGGTCCTATGATTCATCCAGACCTCTACCATGTAGCATTCCCTAGATATATTTATCATTCTTCTCATAAAATCATACTTTGCGATATTTACAAATAGATTTTCATGTTTGTTTTGGACTCTCTCTCCATGGATCCATGTAATTTTATGAGTTGTCCTGACTAGTCTTATACTTATTTTATGAGTTATCAATCTTATGGTTTTAAGTATATTTTGTGTCTCTCTTGATGATGATTGTGTATGCAATATGTAATTGCTTTGCAAAATATTATTTAGTACATAATGTTTTGGATGGTGGGTCCTACTACCAATTTTTAAATCTTTGTAAAACTGTCACTATTTGCATTGCTAATTTATTGCACGCATCACTATCCCAGTCCATATATGTATTGCAAAGCATCACTATATTAACATCCCTTGATGCATCACTGTTACACAGATAGCCATGATAATTCCGACACTATTAGCGATGAATTTGTAGAGAAGCCTATACCGATGCTTTTAGCAATGATGGGGGTAAACTTTTTTATGAAAATTTCCATCACTTTAAACATTGGTATATGTGGCCTATATCTTGGAGTGATATAGTGACTCTTTTAGTGACATTTATAGTGATGTATATAGCGACACTAAAGAAAAATGTATCTAGCGTCCATCACTATACTCTCAATGCCTTATAGTACAACAATTGGTCTTGTAAGTTGTGAGCAACTTAGATACTGTAGTGCACAAAAAGTATATAGGTTGATTTAAATCCTTTGAGGACTAAGACCCAAATGCACTTTAGGAAAACATTGCTCTAGTACATGACAAGTTTCTTAATCCTTCGCATCGTGTTGAGAGAGAGAGAGAGTATGAGAGAGATACACAAGACATGCTCCCAAAGAATGATTTATATTGATGTAGAGTTAGTATATATAGGTGAGACAACCAAGTGAGAGATGATATATAGAGTTGTAACATCCCCACTCAAACAAAGGTCTCTGGCTACGAGTGAAAAAACCCTTGGGGAGAAGAAGGGAAAAACCCAAGCCCCTATACATACCTATGATACAAAAATGATTTACTATAAAGTTTTCTTGAATACAATGATACATGCCTCAATCAGTGAGACAAGAACTTGGAACAATACCAAGTGCGTGTCTTAATGAACTAAAGCAAGGATCAAAAGTTATGACAGTTCAGGATTCAAGACTACAATTCTGCTCGAATCTACGATTCTTTATTTAAAATTGTAATTCTAATTACAGTTCCTTAATCCCCAATTATAGTTCGTTAATCACTTGTATTCCTTAATGACGTTGATTATGACAAGCAAATATTTTGCTATTTTTAGCAATATTTTATTCTCGTTCATGTTCTTTGTTTGACCGAAATAGCACTTTTCTTATACGCGTCATCTCGTCTTGCACGTTACGTCTCTCTATTTCGGGCTTTCTTTTTAGTAACTCACTACTTTTTGTCATTCTTACGTGTATCTCCCTATTTTGATTATCACGCATCTGAACTACGCTCGTCTTGTTCATGGTTTGCAAATTTTGCGATCTCATCTTTTTTTTTTTCTCTCAAGATACAGGCATGGCCAATTGCGTAATTGTTAACGGATATCCGTATGGTCAACGTTCGGTTCCCTTCTCCCAAGGACAAGGCTTTCCTGGGTGGAAAGCAAAGATGATGCTAATTCTTGAAGGTGACGAATTATTTGATATTGTTTTGGGCGACCTGTCTTGCCCAGTTCAACCTATTGATGTGATGAATGACAATTCTCTGATTACTGATGGCCTATTATTTGAACAATGGAAAATTGATCATATTGATTGGATTCACGGTGACAAAGCGGCTCGTCGTTATATATTGTCTGCACTTCCTGACTCATTTATGTTGGATGTCTTTCATCTGGAAATCTCTCATGCTGTTTGGGAGTATCTTATCTCAACATTTGAGAAGAAATCGGTCACCGAAATTTTATATCTCCAAACTGGTTTAAAAAATCTTCAATATAAGGTTGGTACTTCTATGCACTCTCATATCGAGGCTTTTAAAGACATTATCAATCAGCTTGGTGCTTCCAGTGCTCCTGTTGCTAAAAATCAGATTGTTACTCAACTTCTTCATACCATCAAAGATCCTTTATATGACAATATCATTACTATTTTGTCTAACAAGGATGATATCCACTTCAACAAAGCATGTATATCTCTTATTGAATATTCTCAATGTCATGAGCATCATTTGGAAAAATCTGATGCTCTTTTGGTCACTCGCGAACAAAGGGATTTTGATGCTGCTTTTGTTGCTCGCAAGCGTCCTGCTTCACGTTTTCAGCAAGGTGGACGCCCTAATCAACGTGGTAAATCTTCTCATCTTGCTTATCCTAACAAACATTGTTCTTATTGTGATAAGAAAGGCCATGTGGCTTCTGATTGCTGGGCACATCAATATGATGAGGAGCATGGAGTTACTACAAAGCAACCTCACTTGTCCAAAAGTTTTCCTCCTTGTGATCATTGTGCACATACAGATCATCCGTCTCGTCGTTGTTATAAACTCAGATATGATGAAGAACGTTCTCGAGCTTATATTGTTCAACAAACTACAACTGATAATGATCATACTCATCAGGAGCTCAATTTTGTCCATCATGATATCTCTCTAGAAAAGGTACTTCATGTTCATGATGGGCATCCTCTATTCATCATTGATTCAGGTGCCACTGGAAACATGATATACCAATCGCAGTGGCTTCACAATTATCATTCTCTTCTTATCAAGAAGTTTGTTTACCTTGCGGATGATACGACTTGTCAAGTCAAAGGAGTGGGTGA
The DNA here is from genome assembly GCF_053477565.2 of Lygodium microphyllum. Lineage (NCBI taxonomy): Eukaryota > Viridiplantae > Streptophyta > Polypodiopsida > Schizaeales > Lygodiaceae > Lygodium > Lygodium microphyllum. The sequence goes on from NC_141157.1 coordinate 90,655,858, forward strand.
TTTATATCTGGGGATTGTTTCATCCACTAGAATATTAAGAGGAGTTGTTCATGTTCCAGATTTGCAAAGAAATTTTCTTTCTGTTGCTCGTCTAGTTGATCTTGGTTTGTTTGTTGGCTTTGATCATAATCAATGTCGTATAGAGAAAGATGGACATACTATAGCAGTGGCTCCTCGACATGGTAATCTATTTGAGCTATCATTGAACGATACGGTTGCAAATGTTGTTACTGCCCCTGGAGATGCAGATTGCAAATTATGGCATCAACGATTTGCACACTCCGATTTTGCCAAAATTCTTAAATCTTTGTCGTCATGGTCTTGTGCAAGGTATGGATCTTAAATCTCATCCACATATGGGAAAATGTGAGTACTGTGCACTTGGAAAACACCATTGTTCACCTTTCCACACTTCTACTTCATCACATTCCTGTGCTCTCTTGGATTTGGTTCATACCAATATTTGCGGTCCTTTTCCTACCTCAAAGTCTCAATATCGATATTTTATAACTTTCATTGATGATTTCTCATGGTACACACATGTCTATCTTCTTTGACATAAGTCTGAGGCTTTATCTATATTTAAATAATACAAGATAAGTGTGGAGCTTCAAACTGGATTCTCTTTAAAGACTCTTCGCAGTGACAATGGCGGTGAATATGTATCCAATCTATTTGATGACTTCTATAAGGATCAAGGTATTCATCATGAGTTTACAGTTCCTTATTCTCCTAAGCAAAATGGCGTTGCTGAGTGCAAAAATTGCACTATTCTTAATGCTATACGTTGCATGCTTATACACTCTGGTTTATCTCGAAAGTTTTGGACCGAAGCACTTCTAACAGCCGTTTTTATTCAAATTCATCTTCCAACAACTGCACCTACTTGTAAATTTTTTTAAAAAATCTGGACATGGAAGACACCTTCAGTCTCTCACTTTCGCACATTTGGCTGCATTGCTTATATTCATGTGCCCAAGGACACTCGATCCTCTAGGTTTGAAGGTTATTTTTCTTGGTTATTCAGATTATTCCAAAGGTTACAAATTTATGATCCTTCTACTCAAAAGGTTATCATTAGTCGTGATGCTATATTTGATGAGAAGACTATGGGTGGCACATGGTCGTTAGATGTTTCAGATGATACATAGTCTTTGCTTAGTGCATTTCCTTACTTGCTTTGTCAGTCTACTAATTCTAATGATCATAAACCTCCTTTATCTCCAAAGAAGATTCATGAAAATTTTGAGATATATGTCGATCTTCCTATTGAGATAGAGCATGGATTCTATTCTATTGAATATGATGTCTTTGATGATGCTATGTTTGTCCAAGAGGATCCAATATCGTATATGGAAGCTATCAATTCGTCTCAAAGGGATCAATGGCAAGAAGCTATGCAAGTTGAGTACGATTCTTTAATCTCCAAAGGTACATGGATTCTTATTGAACTCCCCCCAAATCGTGTTCCTATCAAATGTAAATGGGTTTATAAAACCAAGACCAAAGCTGATGGCTTGTTTGATAAGTTCAAAGCACGACTTGTTGCAAAAGGTTACTCGCAGATTGTAGGAGTAGATTATCAAGAAACATTTTCTCTCGTTGTGCTGTTCACAACTGTTCGTATGCTTTTGGCTTTTGCAACACTATTTGATCTAGAAATTTACCAAATGGATGCTAAAACGGCTTTTCTCAATGGAGATCTTGAAGAAGAAATCCATATGGAGCAACCTGAAAGTTTTATGATTGCAGGAAATGAGCATCTTGTATGCTAGCTTCATCGTGCATTATATGGATTGAAGCAAGCCTCTCGTGCTTGGTATATTAAGATTGATCAGTTCCTCACATCTAAAGGTTTTGTTGCATGTTTTTCTGACCCAAATCTTTACATCAAAAGGGAGGAAAAATGTTTTATTATTCTTGATCTATATGTTGATGATACTATTCTTGTGTCAAATAATAATGCTTTCTTGGATGCTATGAAGAAGCTTTTATCAACTGCATTTGAAATGGTGGATCTTGGTGAGACACATTCTTGTTTGGGTATTCAAGTTCAATGACACCGACAACAAGGCATTCTTCTTCTTCGCCAGACAAAGTTTATTAATGATATTGTTAAGAATTTTATGTTGACAAATGCGCACTCTACCAACACTCCCATTCTTTTGAGCTCTACCAAGGGTACATCTACAACACGTAATGAAGAATCAACCATTCATCAACCTTTTGCTAATCTTGTTGGTTGTCTTCAATTTATTGGTTTAAACACAAGACCAGATATTTTATTTGCAGCTGACTTTTTGGGACAGTATCTTTCTTCCCCTTCCACTATTCATTGGAGTGCTGCAAAATGTATTCTTAAGTACCTGAAGGGTACTAAGGAGTTTGGTCTTATTTATCGTCATCAAGAGGATTCTTCTTTATCTTCTTCAACTTCTCTTGACCTTATTGGATATACAGACGCTAATTGGGCAAGTTCACATTTATCCATGCGATCCACAAGTGGAAATTGTTTCTTTGTAAATGGATGTTTGGTTTCTTGGTCCAACAAGAAACAACGATGTGTTGCAGTTTCTACAACTGAGGCCGAATATGTTACTGCATCATTAGCAGCTCGTGAACTAGTTTGGCTTCGACAACTACTTGCAAATTTGGGGCATCCTTCATCATCTAGTACACCTCTTCGATGCGACAGCCAAAGTGCTATTAGTCTTACCAAAGACTATATACAACATAGTAAATCAAAGCATATTGCTATTCCTTATCATTATGTTCGACATGAAGTCAAGAAAGGTTCCATTATGGTGGAGCATTGTCCCAGTGATCAAATGGTTGCAGAAATCTTCACAAAAGCTCTTACTCAAGCAGAACTCCGATTGACAAGTGGTTTTTAAAGACAAAATTAACTAATACTTCTAATTTGAACAAGTTCATGTATCAAATCATCACTTGTGCAAATAATTAAATTAAGTATAAACAATGAAATAACTTATCTTCCTTGTTGTTTCTACACATCCATAGCTTTGATACCATGTTGAGAGAGAGAGAGAGAGTACGAGAGAGATACACAAGACATGCTTCCAAAGAATGATTCATATTGATGTAGAGTTAGTATATATAGGTGAGACCCAAGTCAAGTGAGAGATGATATATATAGTTGTAACACATCTAAGGTTAGTAGACCATTGTGCTCAATATAGAATCAAGAAGGTAACTACTAACAAGAGGTCCATGTTCAAATATAGAGCAATCGAAAATAAGAGGAGGTCAAAGAAAAGCTGAGATCCTAAGGCAAAGTGAATTACCACTTATAGCAAAGAGTGGTTAGAAGCTCAAAGTAGGCCAGAGCTTGGGGTCTTCAACCTATAAGAAGGGAGGATTGGTGAGTCAAAATCGAGTAATTCGACTCATATAATTTTGGGCTGGAAGGCATCGATACATGAGAAGAAGATTTTGTAAGCATCTATTTTTCTCTTTGATTTTTTATGTATGATTGTTTGGGATTGATTTTCTCTAATAATCATCATGCTTTCATTTTGTATTTAAGCATTGTTGACCAAGTACCCACTTGCTACAAGGAAGCTTATAAGTGTTTTCAAAGCATGTTCAATATATGAAAACACTTGTATGAGGAGACCGTTGTCACGAAGCAATAGTGTTGTGAAATTACGATACCAAGAATTTGTTTATTTGTTTCTTTTGTAAAACACATTAGAAATTATTATATATTCTAAGTTTTATTTTTCCACATTTATAGGGATAACAATACAATGAGGTGTTGAAAGAGGGAGCGAGTGGAGCAAGGAGTGATCTAGAGAAGAAAAATCACAATAATGAGGAAAGCGATGATAATGAGAATGAGGAGAGAGATGAAGACAACGATGAGGGGGAGAGGGTGATTGTAGTAATAGCTCTTTGAAGGACATACTCTAAGCAATGTACATATATAGTATATTAGGTACTACAAGCCGTAGTATGTGGCTTTGAAATCATGTATACATATTTCTTATATCTTTAAAACACTTTTAGTAATGCAAGGGACACTTAGCCATTTCCATTATGAACATTTACTTATCTTAAACTATGTTATTGTGCATAGTCTTTCATAGTATGTGGATTTGATTTAAAAAACTAATGCATAATGAGTATGCAAGAAGGGAAAAAAAAAACAAAGAGCTTCTAGTTGGCAAACTCTAGTTGGAGCCACAAGTTGGCAACCTGTAAGTTCCTAGTTTTCTTTGTTTGCATATATTGCCTTTATTTTTGAGTGAAATGATATGTGAAATTTGCACATGTGTCAAATTTAAATGGCCATTTAGCATACTATGAGATTTGCAATTAGAGTGTATTAAAAATGCATACAAATTCATGCTTATTCTTTGTGCAATAAATAGGATTTCAAACTTAGGTCTTTTGATACATTGTGAATCACAATAGTAGATGTGCCCATAACTTCTTCACTGCAATAACAAGGCCTCTTAGATGCGCTCTTAGATGCGATTTTTGAATTGAGAGAAAATCTTACGGGCGCGTCTATAAGCCAGTCTAAGTGTGCATGTATAATTTCATGTCTATAGTCGCGTGTATATGGAAATCTACATGCACTAATAGATGCGCATATACACACTTAAATAAACGCACATATACACCCGAATATAGATGCTCATATAGACGCACTTACAGATGCGCATATACATGCGCACATAGATGTGATTTCACCAACAACTTAATTAGATGCATATATAGACGTGCAAAATAGTGTATGAAAAAAAAACCAGAGAGCATGTGGTTATCATGCAACCACATGCTCTCTGGCTTTTTTTCCCTGCCATCAAATTTTGTGTGTTTGGGGAAAACACAAGAACATTACTCAAGAATATTAGCCATACTTATCATGCAATAACAAAACAAAGCTTATCTATGATAAGCCCCTTCTCATAAAAGTCCATTGCAAAGATCATGTAGTACCAGTGTGAGAGATAAGTAATTTTACAAGGTAGCTAATACAACAAAAAAAAAGTGATTTTATAAGCTAGGATCCGTTGCAAGGATTGTGTAGTCCCAACGTAAGCAGGCTTTATAGCTTACCATAGCACACATGTAGGGGTTTCTCAACTATTTGGTTAATACTAGAAATAGAGCACATGCTTATTTCAATGCAAAGACACCTTAAGGTTAAGAGTAACATTGTTAGGCTATATAACACAATCAAAATATTGGTTGTGGTCATTATCGGCTTGCTATCGACTCCCATGTTTACTCCTTGCCATCTCGTGCTATCTGTATTATCCTTCACCTTCTCTTTTCTCTCCAATTTTGAATATATTATGTAGCCTACCGATGTTACTCTTACACTTAAGGCGCCATTCCATTGTAGTGAGTATTTATGTCTACATGTCTATCTGTTTGTCTCTCTATATGTTTCTCTTTCTCTCTCTCTCTCTCTCTCTCTCTCTCTCTCTCTCTCTCTCTCTCTCTCTCTCTCTCTCTCTCTCTCTCTCTCTCTCTCTCTCTCGCTCTGTGCATATTTTGCAAAACAAATTTTCGTGTCTATCAACGCGTGTACACTGCACACTAGACGCGCTCCTACATGCGCCAGGTCCAGAAAACTCAAAAAACCTCAGAGGAGGTGTGGTTGTTTAAGGTGAGCGCGTCTACAGGTGCATCTACTCTGTGGATCAGACGCGCTCTTATACATGCGCCAACTCCACAAAATTCAAAAAAACCTAAGAGGTTGCATGGATCTTCAATACTTGCCATCTATGAGCGCATCTACTCTGTATATCATATGCGCACTACAAGAGAAAGGCCCTATAGACGCACATTGTACACGCAAAAAAGTGGGTGCATTTATAAGCACATGTATCAGTGCGTCTATTTACGCTAGTATACAAAACACGTCTATATATCCGTGTTTATAAACGCGCCTATAGATGTGAAAATAAACACACATATTTTTCATTTCTCATAAAGTCCCTAAATATGACTAAAGCTCTTAACAACTAGTGTTTGTTTGAATACATTACCAACTTTACTTCTTTCTGAGTATTACAAATATACATCCAATCATTCAAAGATAATTATATATGTGTGATTTCATGCCCTATATACATCCAATCATGCCCTATACAAATGTGATTGGATAGGGCATGATTGGATATATATACGACATAATTACACCTGGATCATAAGGACATGATATACATGTATAGGGCATACATGTATAGGACATGATATACATTTACGAACTTTACTTCTTTTTGAGTATTATAAATATACATCCAATCATTTAAAGCTAATTATATATATGTGATTTCATGCCCTATACAAATGTGATTGGATAGGACATGATGATTGGATGTATATACGACATAATTATTAGAGAAGTGATTGATACATGCACATGTTGCATCTATTGTGCACTTAACCTAGCCATGGCTAAAAATTATAGATCAAAGGTTGACTTGTGCATGTGTAATATATATATATATATATATATGTATATAGATATATATATAGAGAGAGCGAACTTATCAATACACTCACATGTCTCATTTATTGTGTACTTAACCTAGCCATGCATAAACTTATAGATCAAAGCCTAATCGGTGATTCAAGGGAGTACCCTCACTTTTTAGGGTAGTTCCTTGATTCTCATTATTCTCGAGGAATATACATCACAATCAATACAATCAAAGCAAAAGCAAGACCTGCATGCCAATTCATAGCATGAGTAGATTGATGTAAATCAATTGGCTTGTGCATGTGCAAGCTATTCCAATCATGTCAAGGTGCACTTATAGCTCACATATAATTTTAGATAAGGTGGACCACATGTAGCCAATGTGCACATGTCCTCTTTTCATCATCTTTAGCCAGTGTGTCCACTTGTTGGTGACTAAAATAGATCACTATAAGGATACTTTGCAATACCAACAAGCCAACTACAAATCTCTTATCTATGAAATGTATAAGTAAATTAACTTGGTTAATTTGATGAGGTCAATTTTTCCTTCCATGGACAGTGTGGTTGGCTATCTACTTCAAGGTTATGGGAACTTCCAGAAGTCAATGGAGCATTCTACAAATGACGATACTCTAATTACTATATCAAGTCACTTCATGTACATATATTTGATTGATTGATGGATAATATGTCTTTCTCTATCTCTCTCATATACACCTTCATTGCATTATCTCTCTCTAGCTAAAAACCATTCGTGCTTTATCCACCTATTGATACTTGCATGCAATTGTAAGTGGGATGATCTAGTAAGTCACCACATATGTGCCAATTGACTTGCCAATGTGTTATCTCTTATCCTCAAGCATTGTTATATATGTCACCACATAGGTCAATTGATTTGCTAGTGTACCATCTCTTATCTCGAGATTTTCTATATATTTCACCAGTATTCTCAATCAAAAACTTCATATCAAGAAAAATGTGCATTAATCAAGCAGATTGGCCAATCCAACATAAATGAAATTGTATGAATAGCAATGTAGATCAAGATCTTAGCTTAAATCAATGATACCTTTTTGCACAATATAAACTGTTAGAGTTTATCTACAATATATAATGCCTGCAAATAAGAAAGAGGCTTGATTTGTTGGACCACTATGCACATACAATCTATATATGTCATATTCCCTAAATGCATTCATTGATACTTACAACATGGAGGCTAACATTTTGATATTGAAAAACTAGGAAAGTCATGTCATGTTGATCTAAAAACAACCAAAAGCTAGCACCTAATCAGTTTAATTGTTACTACGCGTCTGTCAGCGCGTGTAACATGTATTATCTGCGTATATACACGCGCAATTACACGCGCTTACAGACGCGCTACGCAAATATTAAATTTTTTTAAAAAAATTTGTGACTTTCTTTTCAAACCAGTGCTTTCCTGCATTTTTTACATGTTTTTTGCAGTTCGAGCTCGACATCACTACTCATGTCTATCTATCACTTCATGAACACAATGAGGAAAGGAAATAAGTGTGAAAAGAGGACAGGAGGAAAGAAGAGCCAAATAGTAAAGAACAAGAGCCAAACATCAAGGAAGAGAAGAAGATTCAAGAAACTTACCAAGGGAAGGGAGAAGGAGGACAAGGAGCTTGCAACCTAGCCGCCACCTGTCGGACCAAGCAAAGAAGGTGAGTTATTCTTCTCTCTCTCAATTTTGTTTGCTTTCTCTGTCAGTTTATCTCTCTCTCTCTCTCTCTTTACATGTTAAGAATTGTCATCTATGGAGGTTTTTTTGCGCGTTTTTAAACCAAGTTTGAAAAAAATGGTCTGACTATGCACGTCTCTCAGTGCGTCTAGCTGACGATGTAGACGTAGGTATAGACGCAGAAATAGACATGCAACAAACGCACACAGAGATGCAGATATAGACGCAACATGTAATATGTTTTATTTGCACATCATAATATGATTTTTCTTATGTAGATGTGGAATCTTGGATCTTCTAGTACTGAATCTGAGTTGGAACGCATGAACAACACCTTAGCGGAGTTTTCTAGAGGTGTTAGTAGGTTTTTTGGAGGTTTTCCAAACAAGGAGCAATTCATGGGAGAGATGACCAATTATCTTGGTCACCCTCCCACTGTAGAGGAGGTCTTTAGTGTGATGTCTGGGACACCTATCACATCTTTGCCTAGCACTGCCGCACAAACACCAAACCTTGGCACACCTCTACTAACAGGTACTCCACACACTATGCATACACAGAGATTAGCTGCTGCACAGGGATCAGCTGAAGCACAAGGATCAGCCAAAGCATGTGCATCTACAGAAGCACGTGCATCGAGTGAGGTAGAGGGTAGTGCCCGTTGAGGGACGAGGGAGAGTCGTGCGGGAGGACGAGGAGGTCGAGGGCTTTGTGGGGGTTTCCTAGAAGGTGGCTCTCGATCACTCTCACGGGGAAATGAGAGAGGTGAGCCTTCACAAATGTTCTACTCTGTCACTGATGTTGGTGGTATCTTGCATGACTCAGAAAGGGAGGGAAGTGATAGCCTACTTGAGGACTGTCGTACATGCCATATACAAAGATTGCATGATTCCCTTTAAGCACCAAAAAAATGGTTTGTGGCAAGAGGTGCTACGGGTAGTACATAGAAGGTGTAATATATTAAATATATATTTTAAAAAAATTTCACCTTCGCAGCGGTGCATCGAGCTGGAGCATCGAGGGGGGATAGAGGAGCCAGCAAGCTCCTCGCTAGAGCTTGCTCGGCTCCTTCAACATGCATTAAGACACGTCAAGGGGGGAGGATTCCCTCCCCTCCCCTATAAAAGCAGGGGTGGGCGGTTGAGATATGGAGGTCGAGAGAGAGGGTCATGGAGAAAGGCTAGAGGATCAAGCATTGGTTGAAGGCAACCACATAGGTAGGGGAAAGAAAGGGTCGCCGTGGGCCGTGTTGTGAGTGGAGGGCCGAGAGGGGCACTGTACGTTGGCTGCCACCGCTGATGCCCAGAGCCGCTGCTGGTAGGCAGAGCCGCCACAAATTCCGTTGGGATCACGGTCGCCTAGCCATGCTGGCCATCGTCATCCTAGCTACTCTCCCTGCCACGACAGTAGCTAGTCTAAAGCTTCTAGTAACTTCTAAGGGCCTCCACCCAAGCCCCCTTTCCCGTGGTACATTAAAGCTTTCCCGTGGTACATTAAAGCTTTCTAGTGGTATATTTAAACCAAGTCCCTTAAAGTTCACCTTACTCTAGGAATTAAAACCCTTTTTCCCCCTAGCATCCCTCGAAAGCCACCTTAGCCCATTCCCCTTGACCTCAAAAACCCTTAATCCCCGTGCCTAAATCCATAAGTCCCATCTTGTGTTTGAAACCCCGTGTTTACCCCTCATATTTCTTTTTTTTAATACACCCCTAAGCCCTTTCTAAAACCCGTGTCCTCTGTTTACTTACATGCCTTTTTCCCCATACTATAAACCCTTGTATTATCTTTCAAATTTTCCCCCTAGGTTTGAAAATCCCCTAAGTCCTTTCATTCCAGTGCCCAAAGATCTCCCAAGGGCTTTCATAGATGTTTGTGAAGCCACACTCACACATAACCTTTTTCACCGTGATTATGTCCTATAGACCCTTTTTCTCTTAAGCTTTATAAACCCTTTCCCCTCTCCGAAGAAGCTAAGATTTTAGAGGTCTTATTATCCCTTCTCGTGATCAACCATTTTAACGGGTCCTTGCCTCGAAAGAGAGGCCGTGGAAATCTGGAAGAAAGAGTAAAAGTTGTCTTCACGTTCGAACTGCGATGCCACCTAAGAAAGTCCAAGGAGTAGCTATGGGAGGGTCATCTCCTGGTATCCATGTGGATATCTCACACCAAAACCGGGTTTTTCCTTCTTGGTTTTATATCGGTTATAAGTAAATCATGCAAAGATGAATTGTAAGGGATAAGATATATTTTTCTGAGTTATTTACGATGAAGGAGTTTAGTTTAATTGAACAAATGATATTGTATAGAATAAAGTTTCCTTCGAATAGCATCATGTATCAAAACAAATTACGAGCAGGATTATCTACTTACTATAATAGTATATTTCAGTTAAATCTTAAAAGTATAAAAACTGCATCTTACACCATTAAACCCTATTCTTTTTTTTGCAACATAAAAGATGAAATTCATGAAAGGTTTCTTACATTGCTGAATTTTAGGAAGTTATCATTGCTAATTGCATATCTTAGCAAGGAAAAGATTGTTATTTGGCATGAGTTTCGTTTGCAAGGAAAAAAGACGATTAATTGAATTTACCTAACCTCAAAGCATTAAAGTTTAGGACTGAAAAATCAACTGTCATAAGGATAACAAATCGTGCCAAGGTGATCTCAATATTACCTTCTAAAAGATAACCGAATTAATGTAAACCTAGAAATACCTATGCTGCAAAATATGCCTTGGGAAGGACTTAAAGACCAAGAAACGTTTATACCTTAAACACTTGACTATCTTCCCTGATTGTAGGGTGAATAAATTCGTAAATGTAAAAGAACTAGGGTTTGTCCCTGAAGTTTTTAAAAAGAGACCCTAGGTCCCGCAAACATCAGCTTAAAGAAACTAAAACAGATTATTTTATCGTATATTACGATGCAGGACTTGCGCAGCAAGTACGAGGTCATATAGTATTGTGATTCATTCACAAGAAGAAAGGTTAAATATCTTCAACAAGGATGGGGAATCCTTACGCAAGTTATCTTGCAAAAGAATGTATTCTTGATATCCTTCTAAATAAGGAAAGTTAAAAACCGGAAATTAAAGTATCCAATGAACTTTAGGGTTGGCCAAGTTGGGTTAATAAGGACGCCCTAACCCAGAATATAAGGGATCTTGCCAAGTTGCAAGACACCTTGGAACGAGTGTTGATGCATTCCAAAGGAAAGAATCATTCCTTAACAGTTTGCCAAACAACAAGGTCGATTAATGGAAATGTTTGTGCTTGCTAGAGATTTTAGAGCACTGTTTGATTCATGAATTACAAATTAAATGAATATCTATACTTCAGGTTGAAGACCTCAAGGGACAAGCAGTTTCAGTTACCCCCGACTGCCTACCTGACCCTAACCAAGGGGGTTGTTGACTGCGCCGGGAACGTGGACCGAACCCGCTGCGAGAGGTCTCTCCGTTGAGCTCTACTTGGAGCAGGAGGACGCTTGGGTGCCAGGGGGGGCTCTGGCCATAAATCCCTCGCCTTTCAGGTCATCCACAAGAGGCTAACTTGACTCGGGATTGGATCTCGAGACCGGCATACTAGTTTAGGGGTGGAAACTTGGAACAGTGATCCCTGTGGATTACTGGATAGCCTTCGGGTGGATTATGGACAAGCCTACGGGCGGAACTCCTTGTATTTCAAAGATAAAACTGATGATATGTTAATAAAGAACTTGTTTGATACTGTTTTTCTATGTCACGTGATAAGATTACGTGAAGGAACCAGTGCTTAATGGATTAATTAAAGAAGCTGATTGTTATATGTCAAACTAATGTGTTAGATAATTACATAACTAAAACAAACCGAGGAAAGTGCGGAGGATGGGCCATGGGTCCGTTCTACGGTTGGGTGGTCCCGGTTAGCCGTGAACTTTTCTCAGAATCTCAAAGAACAGCGGAATGATCGTCAAAAAAAATGAATAACGAAAGCGATGACCTAGAGTTATGTCTTAACCGATTTACATTGTTTTAGGGGAACAGAATGGGACTATGCCTTATGGCAGAGAGGTTGAGCTTTGCATCCCTCTTGTTTCCCATTCTCCTTGAACCAAGTGCAGCATAAATTGGCTTTGGATCTGGCGTTTCTACGTAAAGTAGTCCTCTTGGGTCCGACGCTAGTTGCTCTTAGGTAATGACCAATCAAGAAAACCCTAATTCCAGTCGATCCTAAGTGGGAACGGCCAGGATACTTCCACTTCATGGCAGACGCGGAAAGGCCTAGATCGCAAATCCCCTAACATTCCATGGGAGTGCCGGATGGAGCTTTCTAGACATTCTTTCCTGTAACGTGTCCACTAGATTCATCCAGGACACGTCTTAGCAGTCCATCGGAAAGGATGTCTAGGTAGCTCCGCCCGGCATTCCCATGGAATGTTACGGGACTTGCAATCTAGGTCTTCCTGCGTCTGCCACGTAGCAGAAGTATCCTGGCCGTTCCCATTTAGGATCGACCTGAATTAGGGTTTTCCTGATTTGGTCATTAGCTAACAGCAACTAGCGTCAGACCCGAGCGAACTACTTTACGCAGAAACGCCAGGTCCGAAGCAGATTCACGCTGCACTTAGTTCAAGGAGAATGGAAAACGAGAGGGATGCAAAGATCAACCTCTCTGCCATAAGGCATAGTCCCATTCCGTTCCCCTAAAACAGTGTAAATCGGATAAGACGTAACTCTAGGTCATCGTTCTCATTATTCGTTTTGATGATGATGATTGTCCTGCTGTTCTTCGAGATTTTTGAGAAAAGTTCCAAGCTAACCAGGACCACCCAACCGTAGGACGGACCCATGGCCCATCCTCCGCACTTTCCTCGGTTTGTTTTAGTTATGTAATTATCTAACACATTAATTTGATATATAGCAATCAGCTTCTTTAATTAACCTGGTTAAGCACTGGTTCCTTCACGTAATCTTATCACGTGACATAGAAAAACAATATCAAGAAAATTCTTTTAACATTTCATCATTTTATCTTTGAAATACAAGGAGTTCCGCCCGTAGGCTTGTCCATAATCCGCCCGAAGGCTATCCAGTAATCCTCAGGGATCACTATTCCAAGCTTCCGCCCGTAAACTAGTATGCGGGCCTCGAGATTCAATCCCGAGTCACGTTAGCCTCTTGTGCAGGACCCGGAAGGCGAGGGATTTACGGCCAGAGCCCCCCCTGGCACCCAAGCGTCCTCCTGCTCCAAGTAGAGCTCAACGGAAAGACCTCTCGCGGCGGGTTCGGTCCACGTTCCCGGTGCGGTCAACAACCCCCTTGGTTAGGGTCATGCAGGCAGTCGGGGGTAACTGAAGCTGCCTCTCCCTTCAGGCCTTCAACCTGAAGCTTTAGATATCTTTTCATCCTTTAGTTCCTTGAGCAAACAATGCAAACAGTGCTTTCTAAACTGTTACAAGCATAATCAATTCCAGTGGTCGTTTATTTGGCCAATTTCTAAGGAGTGAATCCTTCTCTCCGAATGCATCCAGCATTCAATCCGGGATCAATTGCGACTTGGCAAGATCCCCAAGGTTTTTTTTGTTCATCCTTTTGTCCTTGGGTTAGGGCCATACCCTATTAACCCAACTTAACCAATACCTTAGGTTTTATTAATAGTAAATCCTGGCGACCATGTCGCTTCCAAGCAAATACCTAACTTCCCTTTACTTGGTAATTATTTCCCAAGAAAGGTGATGTAACAGGATGATTACTCATCCTCTTGCAAGAACTTGCCAACCTCATCCCGAGAAATGGCAAAACTCTCTTGTGAACAAATCACAAGTCTATGCGACGTTGCAACTTTTTGCACAAGTGTCGCATCTATTCCATGGGATCATTTTACCCATTGAATGGCGTTTTCTGGTCACGGAATTATCTCCAGACGAGAAGCAGGGTTTAGGGTGTCTTCTTACCCAACCCATTCCTAATCACACTAGGCCAACAATGTTCGGTTCTAGGAATTCCAACTTAATCCGAGTTTCATCACTTGAACGAGTGATCCTTAGGGTAGAAACCTTAGATTGTTTTATGCATGAACGTCCAATTGTGCCCTACGTTCCGTAAATGTGGATAGGACCTTTGGTTTAAGGGTTCGTCTTGGTAACAGGTGCATGAAACTAGGTCAAGTCCTTAATGTGCTAAACCCTACGTAGCACTTGGAGTATATTGTATCGATTTAACCTTCCTACATGAGTCCTTTGCGGTTTAGGTGTTTTGGGTAAACCCATTTACTTGTCTTATGACAAGGACGAGCCATTCCTAAAGATATTGTCTTGATCTAAGAGGGGAAAAACTAGTTGCATTACGCCATAACTCATGTAAGCACGTGATTCATTTCCTCTAGATTCGCAATCCCTAACTACTCTTGTTAAGACCAAGCACCTGCTAAAATTCACATAACTTCCATTGATCCTACTAGGACCTGGATTCACGATTCATGCTACTAAGCTTTTAGGGTTTTATGTTAAAATGAACCGTGCAGCCTTTCCCTAACTACATTTCTGGAAGAAATATTCGTACACTGAATAAATGAAATTCTTACGTGCGGTGAGTGTGCAACATGCAATCCCTTCCTAACTACACGTAGTTAAATGAGATTTATGCCAATTGAAGCTAGAGTTAACAACCTATTTAATGCAGCCCTTAGAATTATTTCCATGCTTTGCTATTTCCTACGGGTAATAACGACTTCCTTAATGAATCATTACCAAGAAGATTTATCTAAAAATGTGGCATGCCATTAATCTTTCCATGCCTAGTAAAAAGGTGTACCTCAATAATTTCAACCTTGTAATGAGGCAATAGTTGACCTAGGCTCATCACTTTTGAATGCACAAAAGGAAACTTACTGGTAAGGTCCTAAAAATGCATAGACACCTTATGTTCTTTTCATTCATTCCATTGAACGTACCAATGACCAATTTTCATATCTTAATTCTAGTAAATGTTCAAATAGCCAATTCATTTTTCAATTGCATTTAACTTGACTAGTTGAATTTGAACATGCATGAGTGCTTCCTAATCCATGAAGTTATCGTGACTAATTCAATACTTTTGTGTGGAATCCAAATACATAAAACCTGGACTTGTGGACTCCGGGAAATATCCACGTAAATACTAGGAGAAGATCCTTTCACAGGCGCGCCTTGTGACTTTTTAGGGTCATCGTAGGCATGATTTCAGCTTGTGGTTTGCCTTCATGGTCTACCAATTTTACTCATCTTGGTATGTAGCCTTATGATCTTTGCCTTTCTCCATCGTACATAGGAGATTCCTTCGCGGGACTTCAGATGAACGGTGCTTGCGGAAAAGGGGCTTTATGAGCTTCTTAGGAAGAAACCGGGGTGGTGGTTAGGAATGGGTTTACGGATGGCTTGTGGGCTTGGAAGCCTATTTGCAGAAAGGCTCTTACGATGGGTCTTGCAGGAAGGGAGCTTTATAAGCTTCTTCTTCTTCTCTTCAAAATCCCCAGGCTAGGAATGGGCTTATAGGAGATTAGTGGGAAGGGGGCTTGTAGGCTTCCCCTTCTTCTCTTCAAAATCCCGAGGCTAGGGCTTGTGGTGGGTGTTGCAATGGAAAAGGGGTTTAAAAGGAACCGGGGGGTAAAATGGCCTTTATGGGGAATCCATGGGAAAAGGCCTTAAAAATCGGGGCTAATATGGATTTGTGGTGGATCCAATAGGAAGGGGGCTTAGAGAAGCCCCCCTAGAAGCTTCTAGGGGGGGTGTGTGCAGGTCCACGTGGAAAAGGGGAGGGTAATAGTTCCGTGAGAGGGGGGAAAGATGATAAACACATGGAAGAGGGAGGGGTGGTCCTGACGTGGAGTGTGGGGAGCCTTCTTGAGATGGCAGCGGCTGTTAAGCCACAGGCAACTACGGCAGGCCCAACGGAGCTGGCGGATTGGCGATGGCTATCGAGCCTCAGGCGGTGGCTCTTTTGCAGCAAGCGGTGACCACTCGGCTTCACAGCACCCTCCTCCTCTCTTACGAGGGTCCCCACAACACCTCACGCAGTCGGCGTTCTTTCAGCCTATCGCAGCCTCCTCTTTCCTTCACATGACCACCACCACTCTTTCTGGCGGCGTCCCAGCCTATCTCCTTCCTACGCCAACATCACGACTATACCCAATCAGTAGCGTCAAGGCTCTCTCCTCTCGTCCAGCCCCCACCCTTCTTGTTGAAATAGCCATGGTTTTTATAGGTAGAGGGAGAGGTACCTCCCTCCCTCCACGCGGCCTGATGCATGAGCATCAAGCCTTCCACGAGCTCTAGCACGGTGCTTAATCATCATGCCTCCCCTCCCTCTCCTCCAGCACGACCATCGGCTGGGGAAGGGAGGGGATAGTTAAATTTTTTTTATAAAGAGATTAAAAAGCCATATATCCATCCATTATCCCTTTGGCCCCCTACCAAGAGGATGTTTCCTCGTAGGGTGATGTGGTTTTTTGATCCTCGGTCTCGGTTGACTAATGCGGAGTACTCCCTTGCGTACGGTCATAAATCAACTACCAGAAATGGAGATAATCTTTTCACGAATTTACGGTGTGTGGGAGGTTGGTCTAGTAATATTTTTATTCAAACGGAAATATTACATTTCTGATGGACTGCTAAGACGTGTCCTGGATGATACTAGTGGACACGTTACAGTTGGTATCAGAGCCGACCAATAACAAAATTGTTTTTACAAAATCTCAATAAAATAAAGTAAAGCAACTATTGCTGTCCAAATATTTCCTTACCTTCAATGCTGTCTTGTAGAATTACGAAGCGTGGAACAAATTTTTGGTATTTCAAGTTCAAGGTCATAATCAGGGACAAAGAAAGAAAGCAAGGACAAATAACGTCAACAACTTTGTTTCTACTCAAAGTAATGGCCGAAACCTCCGTTGTTTCCACTGCAACGAACCCGGTCACTTCAAGAGGCAATGTCCCAAGCTTAGTGGAGGACATCGCCAAGTGCCTTTCCAAGGAGCAGGCCGTGGTCAAGGAGCCGCTACGCGAGGAAGAGGAAGAACCGCCTGCATAGCTAATAGGCAAAGATGCGAAGAAGAAGAAGAGGAAGATCCGAACATGGAAGTAGAATTTGAAAGAGCGACAGTCCATGCCGCTTTACACAAGAAATGGCTGAATCGCTAGTTCTCGGTGATTTAGACACCGTTGGACTATCAAGGTAAAGGTTTCAAAACCTTGATTGATTGTGGCAGTACACATTCCTTTATCTCACCAGCATGTGCAAAAAGATTAGGAATAGCCACAGTAGAAGCACCTACCCTGCTTGTGGAATCGGCAAATGGTCGTGAGGTAACTTGTACTAGGCAAACTGCTAAGGTGGAATTCTTTCTGGGAGGAAAGAAGACTTCAGTCAAATTCAGAGTCATGAATTTAGGTATCCATGAGTGTCTACTCGGAATGGATTGGCTTAAGCCCAAGGACGCCCACATTCACTGTGGAAAGGGTCAATTTTCCTTTCGAAACTCTGAAAGGGAATTTGTCACAACTCAAGGTGAGGCAGGAGTGCCAAGAATCCAATTGGCCAAAGTATCTCAGATCATAAAAGGAGTCAGAAAAGGATTACCCGTTTACTTGATCAAACTCAACAAGTTAGATCAAAAGCAAGAGTCTCATGAAGGGCCTTCTTGGCTAAAGGAATACGCGGACGTATTCCCTGAAGAGTTGACCGAACTTCCGCCTCAAAGAGAAGTGGATCATGAGATTAGGTTAGTGCCTGGAGCTACACCAATTGCAAAGAGACCTTATAGAATGTCCATACCAGAAGTAATAGAGTTGAAGGAACAACTCAAGCAACTGTTAGATCAAAAGGCTACATCCGGCCTAGCAATTCACCGTGGGGAGCTCCAGTACTATTCCAGAAAAAGAAAGATGGGACACTTCGACTCTGTATTGATTACCGAGGGTTGAATCAATCAACAGTCAAGAACAAGTATCCTATTCTGAGAATAGATGAGCTTCTTGATCGTCTTGAGGGTGCAAAGATCTTCTCCAAGATTGATCTTAGGTCAGGTTACTATCAGATAAGGATCAAGGAAGAAGATATCCCAAAGACGACCTTCAATACAAGATATGGGCACTTTGAGTTCCTGGTTATGTCATTCGGGCTTATGAATGCACCTGCTACCTTCAATAGATTAATGCAGGATATTTTTAGGCCATATCTTGATGATTTCGTGCTTGTCTTCTTCCATGACACTTTAGTCTATTCTAAACAGATAGAAGATCATGAACCTCAACTTCGGATTGTCCTTGAGACAATGAGGTCACATAAGTTGTATGCAAAAATGACAAAGTGTGCATTCTTCAAGCGTCAGATTGAATATCTGGGATTCATAGTATCATCAGAAGGAATATCATTAGACTAAGACAAGGTCAGAGATGTGCTTGAATGGCCAACCCCAGTATTTGTCAAAGAAATACGTAGCTTTCTTGGATTGACAGGATGGTATAGGGTCTTCATAAAAAACTATGCTTTGATTGCAGCACCTCTGACGGATTTACTAAAGAAGCAGACTTCCATTACATGGTCAACTCCCGAACAGAATAGCTTCGACAAATTGAAGTAAAGTTTGGTATTAGCACCTATTTTAAAACATCCAGACCTCAATAAAGAGTTCCAGGTAGTAACTGATGCTAGCATTCTTGCCTTGGGGTGTGTACTCATGCAGGAAGGTCATCCAATAGCATACTCATCAAGGAAATTGAAAAGTCATGAAAAGAATTATGCCACGCATGATATGGAATTACTAGCTGTCATCCATGCTCTAAAGCTTTGGAGACACTACCTGTTGGGTAACAAGTTTACTCTAGTAACTGATCATAAGAGTCTCAAATGGATCTTTACCCAAAACGAGCTCAACATGAGGCAATGTCGGTGGATTGAAGTGTTGGAGGAATATGATTTCGAAATCAAGTACTGACCAGGGAAAGAGAATGTAGTTGCCAATGCACTTAGTTGCAAGGCATTCCTAAATTCCCTAATCTTGTAGAATCCATCAACGGCCAGATCTCTGGCTACAAAAGTATCTATGCCAAACAACCCTATACTTGAATTAGCTAGAGAGGAAGCATGCCATGATTTGGCCTACCAAACAATGCTAAATGAGATTTCTACCAAGGAGCAGAATCAAAAGTTGCAAGCTAAATATCAGGAATTTTCCATTGATAATGGACTTGTCTACTAGAGAACACAGCTATGTATACTAGCAAGCCAGTCACTTAAGCAGAAGATAATGTGGGAAGCTCATGATTCCCCTTTCGCAGGACATCTTGGCTATGTTGAGACTCTAAATGCAGTTAGGAAGAGCTACCATTGGGAGAGGCTCAAAGGTAACGTTCTCAAATATGTCACTGAGTGTTTGTCTTGCCAACATATCAAAGCCAAACATGTCATGATGCCAGGGAAACTGCAACCGCTTCACATCCCCCAAATGAAATGGGAATTCATCAGTATGGATTTTCTTGTAGGCTTTCCCCAAGTCCATGGAGGATACAACTCTATCATGGTTGTGGTTGACATGCTTACAAGGTTGCACACCTTATTCCAGTAAAGACAAACTATAAAGCTTCTAACATTGCAAGATTGTTTATCAAGGAGATATTCAAGCTACATGGTTTACCCAAAAGAATCATTAGTGATCGAGATTCTCTCTTCACATCACACTTCTGGAGAGCTATCTTTGAAGCTATTGAGACTCAACTCTGTTTTAGCACCGCCTACCATCCCCAAACAGATGGCCAAACAGAGCAAGTAAATCAAGTCATCGAGGATATGCTTAGGGCATACTGCTCTCGAGAACCCAAGAAGTGGATTCAATACTTGCCTTTGGTAGAATTTTCCTACAATGCTTCTTACCAGCAAAGCATTCAGATGACCCCTTTCCAAGCATTATATGGTCATGATTGTCGAAGTCCTCTAAACTTTTTTGACCCAATCCTAAGGGTTGAAGCGTCAAGGTAGATGTTGAAAGAGATGGATGAACAAATAAAGACAATAAGATAGGACATCCAAGCGGCCAAGGATAGACAGAAGGCATATGCGGATTTGAAGCGTCATGGAAGAGTCTTCGAAGAAGGAGACATGGTCTTCATTCGCGTACGCCCTAAAAAGAGTTCTCTATCCCTTGGAGATTGCAAGAAGCTAAGTCCAAGGTATTGTGGGCCGTACAAAATCCTCAAATGCCTAGGACCCAATGCTTATAGATTGCAACTCTCTAAGAACCTAAAGGTTCACAATGTATTCCATATCAGCCTATTGAAAAAATATGTACCCAACCCTAACCATGTACTTGATGACCAACAAATTATAATGCCTAGTCAAGGAGTCCTTGAACTAAGGCCGGATAGGATCTTAGATGTTAGGGAGAGACAGTTAAGATCCAGAACCTTGAGAGAATGCCTCTTCCAGTGAAAAGATTATCCCGAAGAAGATGCCACCTGGGTAGATGAAGGCACTCTCAACCATCAATATCCCCAGTTTATCTCGAGATGAGGACATTTCGATTCTTCTAAGGGGGAGAGAATGTAATATGTTAAATATATATGTATATAAAATTTTGCCTTCGCAGTGGCGCATCGAGCTGGAGCTTGCTCGGCTCCTTCAACATGCATTAAGACACGTCGAGGGGGGGAGGATTCCCTCCCCTCCCCTATAAAAGCAAGGGTGGGCGGCTGAGATATGGAGGCCAAGAGAGAGGGTCGTGGAGAAAGGCTGGAGGATCGAGCATTGGTTGAAGGCAACCACGTAGGCAGGGGAAAGAAAGGGTCACCGCGGGCCATGTCGTGAGTGGAGGGTCGAGAGGAGCACCGTACGTTGGCTACCGCCACTGAGGCCCAGAGCCATCGCTGGTAGGCAGAGCCGCCACCAGTTCCATTGGGATCACGGCCGCCTGGCCATGCTGGCCGTCGTCATCCTAGCTCCTCTCCCTACCACGACAGTAGCTAGAAGCTTTAGAAGCTTCTAGTAACGTCTAAGGGCCTCCTCCCAAGCCCCCTTTTCCATGGTACATTAAAGCTTTCCCGTGGTACATTAAAGCTTTCCCGTAGTATATTTAAACCAAGTCCCTTAAATTTCACCTTACTCTAGGAATTAAATCCCTTTCCCCCCTAGCATCCCTCGAAAGCCACCTTATTCCATTCCCCTTGACCTCAAAAACCCTTAATCCCCGTGCCTAAATCCATAAGTCCCATCTTGTGTTTGAAACAGCGTGTTTACCCCTCATATTTCTTTTTTTTAATACACCCCTAAGCCCTTTCTAAAACCTGTGTCCTTTTTTTACTTACAGGCCTTTTCCCCCATACTATAAACCCTTGTATTATCTTTCAAAATTTTCCCCTAGGTTTGAAAATCCCCCAAGTCTTTTCACTCCAGTGCCCAAAGATCTCCCAAGGGCTTGCATAGATGTTTGTGAAGCCACACTCACACATAACCTTTTTCACCATGATTATATCCTATAGACCCTTTTTCTCTTAAGCTTTATAAACCCTTTTCCTCTCTCCGAAGAAGCTAAGATTTTAGAGGTCTTATTATCCCTTCTTGTGATCAACCATTTAAACGGATCCTTGCCTCGAAAGAGAGATGGTGGAAATCTGGAAGAAAGAGTAAAAGTTGTCTTCACGTTCGAACTGCGATGCCGCCTAAGAAAGTCCAAGGAGTAGCTGCGGGAGGGTCATCTCCTGGTATCCATGTGGATATCTCACCCCAAAACCAGGTTTTTCCTTCTTGGTTTTATATCCGTTATAAGTGAATCATGCAAAGATGAATTGTAAGGAATAAGATATTTTTTTCCGAGTTATTTATGATGAAGGAGTTTAGTTTAATTGAACAAATGATATTGTATAGAATATAGTTTCCTTCAAATAGCATCATGCATCAAAACAAATTACGAGCCAAATTATCTACTTACTATAATAGTATATTTTGATTAAATCTTAAAGGTATGAAAACTGCATCTTACACCATTACACCCTATTCTTTTTTTGCAACATAGAAGATGAAATTCATGAAAGGTTTCTTACATTGCTGAATTCTAGGAAGTTATCATTGCTAATTGCATATCTTAGCAAGGAAAAGATTGTTATTTGGCATGAGTTTCATTTGCAAGGAAAAAGGAAGATTAATTGAATTTACCTGACCTCAAAGCATTAAAGTTTAAGATTGAAAAATCAACTATCATAAGGATAACAAATCGTGCCAAGGTGATCTCAATATTACCTTCTAAAAGATAACCGAATTAATGTAAACTTAGAAATACCCATGCTGCGAAATATGCCTTGGAAAGGACTTAAAGACCAAGAAATGTTTATACCTTAAACACTTGACTATCTTCCCTGATTGTAGGGTCAATAAATTTGTAAATGTAAAAGAACTAGGGTTTGTCCCTGAAGTTCCTAAAAAGAGACCCTAGGTCCAGCTTAAAGAAACTAAAATGGATTATTTCATCGTATATTACGATGCAGGACTTGCGCAGCAAGTACGAGGTCATATAGTCTTGTGATTGATTCACAAGAAGAAAGGTTAAATACCTTCAACAAGGATGGCGAATCCTTACACAAGTTATCTTGCAAAAGGATGTATTCTTGGTATCCTTCTAAATAAGGAAAGTTAAAAACTGGAAATTAAAGTATCCAATGAACTTTAGGGTTGGCCAAATTGGGTTAATAAGGAATGCCCTAACCCAAAATATAAGGGATCTTGCCAAGTTGCAAGACACCTTGGAACGAGTGCTGATGCATTCCAAAGGAAATAATCATTCCTTAACAGTTTGCCAAACAACAAGGTTGATTAATGGAAATGTTTGTGCTTGCTAGAGATTTTAGAGCACTGTTTGATTTATGAATTACAAATTAAATGAATATCTATACTTCGGGTTGAAGGCCTGAAGGGAGAGGCAGTTTCAGTTACCCCCGACTGTCTGCCTGACCCTAACCAAGGGGGTTGTTGACCATGCCGGGAACATGGACCGAGAACCTGCCGCGACAGGTCTCTCCGTTGAGCTCTACTTGAAGCAGGAGGACGCTTGGGTGCTAGGGGGGCTCTGGCCGTAAATCCCTCACCTTCCGGGTCTTGCACAAGAGGCTAACGTGACTCAGGATTGGATCTCGAGACCTGCATACTAGTTTACGGGTGGAAACTTGGAACAGTGATCCCTGTGGATTACTGGATAGCCTTCGGGCGGATTATGGACAAGCCCACGGGCGGAACTCCTTGTATTTCAAAGATAAAAACGATGATATATTAATAAAAAACTTTTTTGATACTGTTTTTCTATGTCACGTGATAAGATTACAGGAATGAACCAATGCTTAATGGATTAATTAAAGAAGCTGATTGTTATATGTCAAATTAATGTGTTAGATAATTACATGACTAAAACAAACCGAGGAAAGTGCGGAGGATGGGCCATGGGTCCGTCCTAGGGTTGGGTGGTCCCGGTTAGCCGGGAAATTTTCTCAGAATCTCGAAGAACAGCGGAATGATCGTTAAAAAAAAAGAATAACGAAAGCGATGACCTAGAGTTATGTCTTAACCGATTTATGCTGTTTTAGGGAAATGGAATGGGACTATGCCTTATGGCAGAGAGGTTGAGCTTTGCATCCCTCTCGTTTCCCATTCTCCTTGAACCAAGTGCAGCATAAATTCGTTTCGGATTTGGCGTTTCTGCGTAAAGTAGTCCGCTTGGGTGCGACGCTAGTTGCTGTTAGGTAATGACCAATCAAGAAAACCCTAACTCCGGTCGATCCTAAGTGGGAACGGCCAGGATACTTCCGCTACGTGGTAGATGCGGAAAGACCTAGATCGCAAATCCCGTAACATTCCATGGGAATGCCGAGCGGAGCTTTCTAGACATTCTTTCCGATGGACTGCTAAGACGTGTCTTGGATGATACTAGTGGATATGTTACAGAAGGTATCCTAATCCCAAGAATTCACGATTCTCAGATAATTGGGGGCGGTCAAAGGTGAGAGATGTGCTTCAGAACAAGAGGTCTCACCTTATGACGCGCGCCAAGGAGTCACTACGGAGATAAGAGCAAGGGCGCCCTGGATATGGCCAACCACCCAATTGCCACCATAGGGAGTGGAAAGAGGCCAAGAAGAGAGCAGTAGAGAAAATGACAAGTCGCCAGCATGCAAAGGCATGATGTATCCAAATGGCAACTATGGGATCGTCAAATTATAGATCGGGTGGCAGGGAGTCATGGGAGGCTAAGTTTATAAGTATTATTTGATTTCTTTTTTAAAATTAAAATTTTTAATTTGTTTCACTTCATTATGTAATGTGTTCTAATACGTTGTATGTTCAAATTGTTTTGTAGTATCATATCGTTGGTAGGATGCCTACTCCTAGAGAGGTAGGCTACCATCGAGGTCATAACCGAGCCTCCACTTGGCATCATTTCTACGAGGAGGGACTCATCACGGAGGAGCAATATAATCGTTCCATGAGGATTCCAAAACCAGAAGAGGTATGTTTTTTTTTTACATGAAAAGTATAGGTAACTCTAATTTATTGTTCGTAATGGTATTTATATACCTTAATCCTTTGTGTAGGCGAACCTTGATGTAGTTGAGGATAGCGAAGAGGGGACTAGCAATAGCGATGGTGGCAACGAAAGTGGTGGTAGTAGCGATGATGATGCCTATTCTGAGGAGATGTAGAGGAGCCCCATGCATACATGTCTCCCCTTGGATTGTAATTTTAATTTTTGATATGTATTACTTTCAGCTAGTGCTTGCGACCATGACCATGCTTGAGGTCACAAGCACTAGAACTCATCATGTAAAAATATTTCATCTATATATATGAAATTTCGTGTTCTACATATATTGTTTTGTTTTCAGTACAAAAATCTTCGAAATAATCTTTCTCTGTTTTCCCTAAGCATACAATTTGATGTTGATGGGGAAAAAAAAACCAGAGCGCATTTTTTTTCATACCTCTATTTTGCGCGTCTATCAGCGCATCTAAATTGCATGATAAATGCGCATCTATTCTCATAAAAAAACTTGCAGAGTAAACAATTTTTTAGACACGTAGATACGCACATGTATATATGCACAACATGAATATATCCACTTTTTTATCAATATGATTATATATTTACGTAGCGCGTCAATGCGCGCGTCTATATGGGTGTGTAACTCTGACTATAAGTGTGCTTTTAGACGCGATTTTGAAGACGCAACACTAGACGTAGTAATAAACGTGCCCGACTTTTTTTATCACATTTCAAATATTGCATCAACAAGCGCGTCTATGGAGCCTTTTTGTTGTAGTGGCACTTCTAGACACGAATTAGCAGTTAAGCACAAAATACAACTAGGAAAAGCAAGCAACAACTAACATACCCAAAGCTAAGAAGGAACCAAAATACAACTCAGAGTAAACAGAGAGAGAGAGACTATAATAGAAATGAGGAATAGACGCGCACGTTAGACGCGCAAAGTCGGGCGCGTCTATCACAGCGTCTATAAGCGCGTGTAAACGTGCATGTAAATAGACACGAATTTTGCGTCTATATATCCGTGCAAATAGACGCTAATATAGACGTGCCAACAGACGCACAATTATTTAATCACCTAAAATTAGCAATTCACATAATTAAAAACCCAAAGTTAATAATTATTTAACCACCTAAAATTGATTCTTGAGCATGCACATGTGCGCATGATAAAAACCATAGAATTAAGAATACACATTGAATCATTGAATTAAAAAAATAGAGTTAATAATTACTTTTTCATTACTCTCTAATGAATGGCAGTTCCTCCAGTTGACAAGCCTGATATAAGTAATTAGTGGCAAGCGACAGAAACCTTACAATTAGTAGCAAGCATTGCAATATGTATCTCGTAATTTCTCTACGTACTTGAAGATGATAAAAGATACTTCCTTTTTATTATGGAAAATTCAATTTAGCTTTAAAATTGACTATTGATTCTTGAGTATGCACATGTGCCCATGATAAAAAGCATAGAATTAGGAATACACATTGAATCAATAAGCAAATTAAGTATGTTACAGTGAATGATCCATCTCATCTTGAATGAGATGAGCCCTTGCTAAACTATCTACTTAGACTAGGTCTATGTTACCAAGAGGTAACGAAACAAATAAGTCTATCCCACTATCAGATGTGTTGCTATATTGCTCAATAACTTCATCAATATCATCGACAATCACATTATTGTCTTCTTCTGCGTTTCCTTGAACATCCTCGCGAGGTTCATCTTGTACTATATCATGCATATCATCCATTATGGTGTCATCATGCACATCATCATGAATTGTTGGATTGTCATCTACTATATCCATGTCGGTAATATTACAATATATTGGTTTTCAATGATTAGATATAGGGATGACATACCACCATCGGTTATTGTTTACCATTGGATGATACACAACCTGTACTTGAAAAACAAAAGCAAAAAACTTAAGTATTTATTATATTGTGTATATCTATCACATGTATACATATAAAAAAATTAGCCTTTGCATATATACCTGCTCGCATAGTTGAGGTAGTACTAATGTGTCATTCTTGTTTTGGTGAAATTTTGTAGAGTCAATGATTACAAAACCACTTGGATGACATCTGATTGTGCAATGCTCACCATTTGTTACCACTTCTTTAAACCACTTCACATCCAGTACATATATAAAGAATCGTCTAAAGTCAAGCTTCAGAATATCTTGGATCAAGCCACAATAACCTCCCATGGTAGCATTGGCATCCTCGAAGTGAGCAAGGATATCACAATCTTGGGTATTTCTCTTTTCATCTAGACGTTGAGTTCGAAGATGTTTACCCTCACACCAAAGTGCATTGAATAATGTGCACTAGTAGTAAAAGATAAAATATCAAACATATCAATTATTTATATAAAATAAAACTTATAGAAATAAATTAATTGATAGTATGTCTCACCTTTGATAAGCAACCTCGTGCGTATTCCCACTCTTCTTGAGATATATTAACTTCCTCCTCTTTTTCTATTCTCTCCATTTCCTCATGTAACCAATCTATATCAATATGACATGGGAGCGCATTTAGATGATCTGGAAATGAGACATTACGTCCATATCTAGTGCGAAATTCTTGTCTTTCGCTTTTTCTTCTTGCCCTTGCTTCATTATATAGTGTCACCCATTTGCTCATTACATCACTATTGAGCACACAAAAACTATTTAACTTACGAAGTTCTTCTTTTGTTAGCACTTTACTCATTCCTTTTCCTTGAGGTACTATAGAGGTCATCCTCAAGTCTTCATCATCTTTCCATAGTTGTGGTTGAGAGGGATCCACTTCAGCAAGACATTCAGAGATATAAATAAGGGATGATTGCACTAACCAACCCTCAACCATGCTTCCCTTAAGCCGTGCTTTTTGCCTCACAAAATCTTTCAAGGTTTTCATGAAGCGCTCAAGAAAAAACATCCACCTTACATGAACTGCCCCACAAAGTGCGATCGCATCAATCAAATGTACGAGTAAATGTAATTGAGTAGTCAAAATGGATTGAGGAAAAATTTCCTCCACCAAACAAACCACCTCAACAGATAATAGTCAAGTATCTTGCAATGTGTTTGGATGAATTTCCTTCGATCTTACGTATCTGTCAAGATGTATGATGTGCTTGTTTATTTTTGTGTAGAAATTCAAAGATATATAATGAAAAAATACAATGTATCACACCTCACAAGCTCTCCCATCTTGTAAATGATATCACGTACATCTTTGGATACACAATGGGATATGCTAGTAGGAAGTACGAACTGAATGTAAACAATATTCTTAGATCAAACGATTAGTTGAGGAAAAAGTCATCATACCCCAAAGTTTACACATAGTTACTCCACTAATTACTATATTTATGGTTAGAGATACCCTTACTTGAATCATTTTGTCCCAATCATTTTGCTCCACACCTCTTTTCTTTTTCTTTATGAAGGCTCCCTTGAGACATCTCATGCATCCTGTGGGTGTTCGAAAGCTATATATTTGTTCATTCACTATTTTTTCCTGATTCTTTGACAACATCCAAGGTGCATGGGGTAGCTCAATCTTTCCTCTGGATCCAATGCGTGGCCAGGCTCATCTCATGCGACCAACATTACGTAAATCCTCCCTTACATTAAAACTGAATCACGAGCCCCTATCAAGTGATCCCATAATGTAGATACAACATTTTTGAATATGTGCATGGGATCCAACATGTGATTGATCTTGAGTTCAGTCCAGTACGGAAGACGAAAAAATATAGAGAACCTAACAAACAAACAATATATTATGTAAACAATTTATCATGCTAAATACTTTAAAGTCAATCGAGAGAAATACACTTCTTACCGACTCATGCCGAGTGGAGGGTGGTTGTCGGCATTAATCCATCTCTCCTTCCAATCTCGAATGGTTAGAGATTGTGGAGTCATTCCATTAGTAGGGAGAATATATTTGGGATGGTCAATAGGAAGAAATCGATGATGATTGTCGTAGATAACCTTCTTTAAATGTGTCGGCCTAGAGGAAACTAGAGAGGGACCGCAAATAGGACATGCGTGATATCCTGACGTGGTTAAACCTGAAAAAACAAGTGAATTAATAAAATGCAATTGATTCAAGTCTTGAATTTCAAATATAGAGTTATATACATGTACCTGAACACTCTCCGTATCCTGAAACGTCGTGCATGGTCCACAACAACATGGCCTTCAATGGAAAATCTCTAGAGGATGCAGATGCACTTGTATCTTACACCTCAATACCTTCCCATAACATTTCTAACTCTTCAATCAAAGGCTCTAAGTAGATGTCCATGTTTTTTACCTTGTGCTTTCCAAGAATCAGAAGGGACAACATCACATGTCCCTTTTTAATTGCCATGGATGGAGGAATATTATAGTTCACCAATACCACTGGCCATACACTGTATGATGTGTTTTTGATGCCAAATGGATTGATTCCATCCATACCTAAACCAAATCTTAAATTTCTTGGCTCTTCTTTGAAAATGGGCCACAAATTATCTATATGTTGCCATGCAGGTGTCGTAGAGTTCGTGTAAGAGCTGTTGAACATGGAGTTCAAGTTGCAGCAAGGAAAGAGGCTAACAAGAAGAAATCAAAATTTTGATGCCAAAGATCACTATATTGCTTGTCAAGTAAATTATAAGAGATCCATGAGTGCTCATTCTGAACACTCAGTTTATGCAGGAATTTGCATAGGCTAAGTGTTAGTCAGCTGCAAGGTTTTGATAAAGCTCTTTTCATAGACAGGTGTTGAAGACTTATGGGTATAGAGTCAAAATAAATGACAAAGCATTACAATCTGTCCACTGCTTTACAATAAAGCGTAAGAGCTAGCTTTTTAGGGAACCAAGTAATTCATCCAGAATCAAGACTTAGTTGTAGACAGTTTGATCAATCACAAGGTCCAATGGATAAAACATCTAAAAAGTGCTTGCATAGGCTCCCTTTCTTCAAGTACTTTCCAGTTTTTTGTCAAATATGCATCCCACTCATCACGAAAGTTATCTGCAGCTTTGCAAGCAGCATGACTGCCTCTCCAAACACACTGTATAAGTAGAGTAGCTGATGCGGTTCACAGAAAAATGATCTTTCACAATGCCACTAGAAGTCATTCACAATCAGTTGTCTATCCAGTCGTGTTGGAGACGGATCTCAAATAGGACTTATCAGGTAACTCAGTTGACATTGATGCAGTGGCCATGGCTGTAATGACTGTAATTAATCCATGGAGCCTGGTTGTCAGGACTCCCATCAAGCGCTTCAATTCTCATAGCTGCCGTATTGTAGTAGTTCACAAAGTATATAAAGCTATACTCTGATTCTTTGGAAATGTACAGTAAATTAAAGTGCGTGTTTTGCCGATCCTGAGGGGCAGCAATCCCTGTGAATAATCCTCAGAAAGACATACAATGCCAGTACAATGAAGTTCTGAGGGCAGCAATCCCTGTGAGCATGGCCAAATGTGATTCAATATCCCTCTTGCAACCTATAGCACTAGCTAAGGATGCTGCCAATTTGGGTCCAATTCCTTATTTCTAGAATCCTATGTGTCTCATACACATGCTATGGTAGTGAGATACAGATCTTGCTTGTCAACAGTCATGTCTCATGTACCTGCTAGTGGCACATAAGCTCTTCCTGTATCAATCCTGGTAAGTGAAGGTTGTAATCTGTTGATGGGTCACTGTGCCTATCCAGAGGGTGTTTCCCTTTTGTTGCACTTCACTAACAAGCTGGACAACTCGACCTTGTGCATCCTCTAGAACATCCACCACCTTCCCATCAGAATCAAAGAGGGCTATAATTGTTTACATGCGCATGCCCATGATCTGAACAGGAAACTTGCAGGTAGAGGCAGCTTGAAGTAAGTGTACCTGAGCCACGGCCTGGTGGTAAAGACATCTTGTAGCCATGTCCGGCAGCAATCTATGGCCACCCAAAACTGGCCTTTCTCATTGATCCTCACATTGTAAGGGAAGCTGATAGATCAGCAAACACCTCCAGCTTGCCCTTGGATGATCCTTCCAACCAGTATCTTAAAATCCTACAGTTTGTTGTTTCAGTGATCAAGTGAAAGGATTGGTCCTCAAAGAGCTGCACACCATTAGCAAAAGATAAGCCCTTAAGGACTACTGAAGTTTCTCCGGTGTCTGGATCATATCTCAGTAGCCTTCCATTGCCACTAATCGATCCCCTTCGAAACTCTCCGCTCCTCCTGGTTCCCCCCCCCCAGGATGAAGACGTGCTCCCCTCTCAGCAGTGTGTGCTTCCAAGCCAAGACTGAATTCGAGTTTGGAGCTGGCAATAGGATAGGTGAATGACAACAAAGCTTCGAAAATCCTGAAATTTTTCCCCAGAGGTTCAATCCCCAAAACAGCAATGGCCGACAGTACCTTCATATCTTCCCCAAAATAAAAAACGGAATAGGAATCATCGATGCTTTGAGCCTTTGAAGCAGGCGGTGATGGCTGAATATTCGTGAGATTTGTTACTGTCGTTTACGCAACACTCCTCCTCCTTCATCTTCTGAATAGCTCGTTAATCGCCTTTGTAACTTTAGTCATCTTCAACAACTCCAGACGTTCTCCAATGTTCCCTTCCATTGTTCTCTGATGTCACTTTCTTTTGCTTGCCTTCCTTGACGTCACCTTCAACGTGTCGTCCTCTTCCGTCTAGCTCTCTGATCCTGTCCTCTTTTCCATAGTGGACTGGACAGTCAGTGGTTGGTCAAGTAACGCAAAACCTGCTCATAATCTTCAGGTGCATCTGCTGGAAAAATTTTTAACCCGTCTGGTAAAGAGTGTCTGGCATGTTTTCTATTGTCAACAGCTCTTGAAGTTGTGGATCTGGACACAGGACTTCTGCACCAACAGAGTCCCCTGTTTGCATCAAATCTACTCTACTTGATTTCCTTGCTTGCCATAGCTTGGTCCATTATTCCATAGTAATGCCCCCTTCACGGTAATAGAACGAGCAAGAAAAAGCTCTTCTTTTACCCAGAATAGGCTAGCCTCCCAAAAAGGCCCAGCAAATCTAGTTGCTCCTATTAGCAAGGACTAAAACCTCTACTGGTAACTTCTCCCACAACCTTCTCTGAAGCATCCAGTATCTCTGAGTGACCACATGGAGGAGCCCCTGTGGCTATTAGACCAACCCTGCAAATGGCATCTTTGTAACAACAGCATCATTTATCTTGCCTCTGACTGAAACTTTCAATTTTGTGCCATTCTTATGATTCCCTGAACTTACATAACCCATGTCTATGTTCTTCTTCAAGAATGCTTTATCCCACATATTACGTTGGCCTTGATCACGTGCAACCTTTATCTTCATAGCTTAAATGTCGGCTTCTACAAAGCTTCTTTTGATTCCACGGTTTCTTGCACTTTTCTTGGAATTCATCATTGAAATTGACAGCATAATAATATTCTTTGGCATCAGTTTTTCATATTTTTCTGACACACATGCACACAAACAGAAACACACACAAACACAAACACACAAGTGGAGTATGTACATTGGATGTGGGTACTGAAAATGACGGAAAAATAATGCAGCAATCAAACACAATGAAACACACACGAAAAGATAACACAGATGCACAACAAAAATGGAGGTATTTATGGCTCTGATGCGCAGCAGCATGACACCGGTGTGTCTGTAGGGATCCTCCATTGTCCATTACTTGAACGATGAGTAGCATGCCATGACATGAGCTTTCCAATAGACTTACACTTGAACATAAGTTTTATACGTGGAACAATCGGAAAATGTCGCAAAACCTTACGAGGCACATCCATTGACTTCATCTCCACTTCATATCTTGATTTGCCACAAACAGGACACTCTCGTGCAAACTCATGAATCCCATGAAATAAGACACAATCATTGACACATGCATGGATCTTGACATAATTGAGGCCTCCTAGAGATGTCAAGTAATGTCTTGCTTGCTCTCTCTTAGTTGGCAATTTGTTTCCTTTTGGAAGCATTTGTGATAATAACCTACATATATTTTTGAAAGTGAGTTAAAAAACCACCAACATATATTTCTGTCTGATTTCAAAATAGAACAATTAATATTATGATTCATAAGCCAAACTGAATTGATATCTACTTCAATAACGCATCCAAACTGACATTACTCGATCCATAAATTGTTTGCAAGTTAAGTATCTCGAGGGACGCACAAAGAACGGAATACGTACAACCTTCATACAACGGAGTAGATGATGCTACATATAGTGGATCATCTAGCTTTGTAGAGTGACCTTCTCCCTGAACCGGTTGCGAAAATAGATGGTATACCATGTTTTCCAAAATCTCATCCTCTACGACTTGATGGGACATTTCATGAGGGCTACTATCATGGTCGTCAGTCTCTACTATTCTTGAAGACTCTGCCTCCTCGCATCGACGTTTTGTAACCTCTTGATGTCCGGGAGGAAGCATCTGAGGATGTGGCACCGCATCCTGCTCAACCACAAAAGGGAGTTTCATGTACGCTGATATATAATTCCTGTAACATAGACATGAAATCTTAGTGGTAAAAAAAAACAATGAATACCGGTGATTTTTCTCAGTCCCATTCTCCATACAAGCTGAGGTGTGACATTGCAATTCGACGTGCTCGAAAAATACACCCTCGACAACGATCACACATGCATTTAATTTTTTGTTGTAGCCATGCATCTCGATTATGAAGATACAATGTTTCATCCTCACTTGAGGATGTGCTCATTGACTCATTAGCTTGCACCACACTAGGTGATGATGACGTCGACATGATTAAACCTAATTCATGACAACATCAAAATATTTGTCATTCATATGTTTACATGAGATCTCAATTTTAAATACACAAAAATCATCATAAATACATTAAAACTTACGATAAGAATTCACTATCAAAACTTATCTTAAAAACAAAAAATTATGATAAAGCCCAAATGCACGTCTATGTCCGTGTTTACCTACGCATCTATATTGGCGTCTATTTCCGCGTCTATGTTCGCGTCTATACTCGCGCCTATCTGAACAATAGATGCGCATATACACGCAAAAATAGACGCACACGTTAAAATTCAAACCATACTTAAATCATTTATTTTCAAACTGCACCTTTCCTTTCCTGCGTTTTTTGCGGTTTTGAAGCTTGAGTTTAGCCGACATGCAGTTTCTTCATGCCTCACCTAGTCTCTTCATGCCTCACATCCTCATGACTCACCTCTTCTTTCATTTCAAATACACAAAAAGGGAAAAAGAAAAGCGAAGGAGAGGAAGAAAGAGAGAACAAGAAGAAGTAGCAAGCAAGCATCAAGGGAGGGTAACTTACCAAGGAGAGGAAGAAGGAGAAGGAAGAAGCGCCACCACCCGCCACACCAAACACCCAAGATGAGTCTCTCTCTCTCTCTCTCTCTCTCTCTCTCTCTCTCTCTCTCTCTCTCTCTCTCTCTCTCTCTCTGTTTGTTTCTCTCTTGCTCTCTCTGCTCTGTATGTGTATTTAGAATTTATGATTCCATTATGTATCGCATTTTGTAAATCATCAATGGCGGTCGTCGGCCTAAAATCAGCCGACCGAGTGCGTCTGATAGCGCATCTACATCTCAGTGTAGACGCAGATATAGACGCAAAAAATATTTCCTCTCATAGTGTCTGAGGATGAGTCTTAGTGCGCATGT
This sequence comes from Lygodium microphyllum, assembly GCF_053477565.2. Classification (NCBI taxonomy): domain Eukaryota; kingdom Viridiplantae; phylum Streptophyta; class Polypodiopsida; order Schizaeales; family Lygodiaceae; genus Lygodium; species Lygodium microphyllum. The sequence continues at coordinate 90,690,290 of NC_141157.1, forward strand.
GCTGGTGCGTGTGCTCTGCAGTGCTGGAGCGTGTGCTCTACAGTGTACATGCGCTGCACAGAAGGTTGACCTGCAGTCTACACATGATTATACACATGCATTGACCTGGAATGTGTGTCTGACAACGCGTCTGTGGTGCATCTTAGATGTGCAAATAGATGTGCTGGACAGAAGGTTCACTCTGGAGCGCGTCTGAGGGCACGTCTAACCTACGATATAGAGGCGGAGATACACGTGCCAGATCTCCCAGTTCTGATAGTAAACAATATATTTTTGCAATGATGAATGTGACCAATCCCATGTTAGTGTTTACAAGTTTTCTTGTTTAAGAGAAGCATTAGCACTTAAGTGTTGGCGCGTCTAACCTGCAATTTAGACGCGGGGATACACGTGCCAGGTCTCCTAGTTCTGATAGTAAACAATATATTTTTGCAATGATGAATGTGACCAATCCCATATTTGTGTTTATCAGTTTTCTTATTTAAGAGAAGCATTAGCACTTAACTGTTATGCTCAATGTCTAAAGAAAGCTCTTTGAAAATGTAGGTAATATATGATTTTTTGTATGCAAATAAATTTGTCTTTTTCCTGTGTTTTTTTTGCAGATGTCGTATTCTGGTTCATTCTAGCAATGACCCGGATGTGGATCACATGAATGATACATTGGCCTCCTTTGGCAGTCAATGCATTTTTTGGAGGTTTTCCTAGTAGGGAAGACTTCATTGGAGAGATGACCAAACACCTTGGCCGCTCTCCCACAACAGACAAGGTGTTCAGTGTCATGTCTGGGATGCCTCTCACGTCTTTGCCTGGGACTAATTCCCAGAGTCCACATGCAGCTACTCCACATGCAGGTACTCCATATGCACGTACTCCACGTGCTCCACGTGCATCAGCTGAAGCACAAGCATCTGCAGAAGCACATGCATCTGCAAAAGCTCGTGCGTCCAGCGAGGTAGAGGATAGTTGACAGAGAAGGAGGAGAGAGAGTCGAGGGGGAGGATGAGGTTTGTGTGGGCGTTACCTAGGAGGTGGCGAGTGATCATCCTCACCAGTAGATCACGTAGAGGAGGTTGTACGCCAGTACTACAGAGTTATAGATGCTGGTGGCATCTTTCATGATGATGAGGGAAGGGATGTAATGGTATACATGAGGAGCGTTGTGCATGCGACGTATAAAGATTGTTTCATTGTCTTCAAAAATCAGAAAAGCGGCTTGTGATAGGAGGTGTTGAGGGCAGTCCATAGGAGGTACCCAAATCCTGAGGTTCAGCGATTCTCAGATGATTGGGGACGTACAAAAGTGAGGGATATCCTTCACAACAAAAGATTCCACATCATGACACGGGCCAGGAACTCACTGCGGAGGCTGGAGGAGGGGCATGAAGCCTATAGCCAACCACCTATGTGCCACCGCATAGAGTGGAAGAAAGCCAAGAAGAAAGCAGTTGAGAAAGTGAAGAGTCGCCAGCACGCAGAGGCGCGACGGATCCAAATGGAAACAAGGGGATCGTCGCATTACGGATCGGGCGGCAGAGAGTCGTGGGAGGCAGAGTTTGTACGTATATTTTGATTTCTAGTTTTTTAAAATTTATATTTTTTTCAATTCTTTATATATTATATTCTAATATATTGTGACTCATAATTGTTTGTATATCTCTAAATGTTTTGCAGACTAGCATCGTTGGTAGGACACCTACTCCTAGAGAGGTAGGTTACCATCGAGGCCATAACCATGCAGCGACATGGCTTCACTTTTATGAGGAGGATCTCATCATTGAGGACCAATACAACCGGGCCATGGGGATTCGACAGCCAGAGGAGGTATGTTTTTCTTACTTTCCTATTAAAAGTATAGCTAATTATAACTTTTTCTCCACCTTGTCTATGTAAGAAACCCTGATCTTTTGTGTGTGTAGGTGAACCCGGATGTGGAGCATAGCGAGGAGGGGGATAGCGACGCTAGTAGCCATAGTGGTACTAGCGAAGATGTTTCCTCTTCATATTCGTAGAGGAGCACCATATCTCCTCATAAGGTCTTCTTTTCTTGTATATGTATGATATCTCTTTGAGCCTACTGCTTGCGGCCACGCTTTAGGTCGCAAGCACTTAAACTTCCCTTATAAATGCTTTTGATATAAAATGAATACATGGACTTTTATTTTCAATTCTCGTGCCCATAAGATATATTGTCTTTTACTCAAATACACAATCTGATGTATGGGAGGGGGAAAAAAAAACCAGAGAGTTTATTTTTTCCAGTTCTGTTTTGGGCGTCTATCCATGTATCTAAATTGCAGATAATTCGCGTTTATACGCGCATCTATAATGCAGACTACACGCACTTATACACGCGCTTCATAATTCAAATTTAAAAAAAGAATTAAATATCTTTTTTTTTAATGACATTTTTTTTCTGTTCGCATCTACCAGTGCTTGTAAAAGCGCGTCTACTAGCGTGTCTATATGTGCATATATATGTGCGTCTATTGCGCGTCTATTTGAGCGTGTCAATTCGTTGATACATGTGATTATAGACGCGAAATGGTAGACACGCAAATAGACGGGCGGATAGACGCGCCCGTAAGAATTTCTCTACATTCGAAAATCGCGTCTAAATGTGCGTCTATGAGGCCTTTTTGTTGGGGAGAGAGAGAGAGAGAGAGAGAGAGAGAGAGAGAGAGAGAGAAGAGAAGGACTCACCTTGAATATTTGTTGTGATGGGCAGCAGCACAACTACAAACTCCTTCTTCTCCTCCATCTCCTTACTCTTTGGTTGTTCTCCTCGTCGCAACAAATATACCAAAAGATAAGAAGGTAGCAAAATACAACGCAAAGCAAAGATAGAGAGAGAAAGGGAGGGAGGGAGGGAGAGAGAGAGAGAGAGAGAGAGAGAGAGAGAGAGAGAGAGAAGAAGAAGAAGGACTTACCTTGAATCGGTGTTGTGATGGGCGGCGACAGGGCTACAAACTCCTTCTCCTCCCTCTCCTTTCTCTTTGTCTCTTGCTTCCTCTTCTCTTTACCCTTTCTTCTTTGCCTCTTCCTTTCTCCTCTCTTTGTGCCGTGCGCCTATTAGAAAAAACCCAAAAGAAATGCAAGACGGGACTACTTTGAAAAGAACGACACACCATCAATATTTTTCAAATTTTTAAAAAGTTTTAGTGCGCACATCTGAAAGCGCGTCTATAAGCGCATGTATATAGAGCACAAATTGCGTCTATATACATGCACTTATAGACACGCTTATATACGCACAGTTAAATGTGCCCGACTACGCGTGTACCAAGCGTGTCTATAACTGCTACTTGTTGTAGTGCTTTTTTAGTTCAGAAAATGCATCAATATTGTCATTTGTCACTACAACAGAAACAAGGCATAGACGCGCATGTTAGACGCGCAAAGTCGGACGCGTCTATCAGAGCATCTATAACTGCGTGTAAACGTGCGTGTAAATAGATGCGAATTTTGTGTCTATATGTCCGCGCAAATAGACGCTAATATAGACGTGCTAGCAGATGCACAATTATTTAACCACCTAAAATTAGCAATTCACATAATTAAAAAACCAAAGTTAATAATTATTTAACCACCTCAAATTGATTCTTGAGCATGCACATGTGCGCATGATAAAAACCATAGAATTAGGAATACACATTCAATCATTGAATTAAAAAAATAGAGCTAATAATTACTTTTTCATTGCTCTCTAATGAATGGATGTTCCTCCAGTTGACAAGCATGATATAAGTAATTAGCGGCAAGCGACAGAAACTTCACAATTAGTAGCAAGCATTGCAATATGCATCTCGTAATTTCTCTACGTACTTGAATATGATAAAAGATACTTCCTTTTTATTATGGAAAATTCAATTTAGCTTTAAAATTGACTACTGATTCTTGAGTATGCACGTGTGCGCATGATAAAAACCATAGAATTAGGAATACACATTGAATCAATAAGCAAATTAAGTATGTTACAGTGAATGATCAATCTCATCTTGAATGAGATCAGCCCTTGCTAAACTATCTACTTCTAGGTCTATGTTACCAAGAGGTAACGAAACCAATAAGTCTATCCCACTATCAGATGTGTTGCTATATTGCTCAATAACTTCATCAATATCATCGACAATCACATTATTGTCTTCTTCTGTGTTTCCTTGAACATCCTCGCGAGGTTTATCTTGTACTATATCACGCATATCATCCATTATGGTGTCATCATGCACATCATCATTAATTATTGGATTGTCATCTGCTATCTCCATGTCGGTAATATTACCATATATTGGTTTTGAACGATTAGATATAGTGATGACATACCACCATCGGTTATTGTTTACCATTGGATGATACACAACCTGTATTTGAAAAACAAAAGCAAAAAACTTAAGTACTTATTATATTGTGTATATGTATCACATGTATACATATAAAAAAATTAGCTTTTGCATATATACCTGCTCGCATAGTTGAGGTAGTACTAATGTGTCATTCTTGTTTTGGTGAAATTTTGTAGAGTCAATGATTACAAAACCACTTGGATGACGTCTGATTGTGCAATGCTCACCATTTATTACCACTTCTTTAAACCACTTCACATCCAGTATATATATAAAGAATCGTCTGAAGTCAAGCTTCAAAATATATTGGATCAAGCCACAATAACCTTCCATGGTACCATTGGCATCCTCGAAATGAGCAAGGACACCACAATCTTGGGTATTTCTCTTTTCATCTATACGTTGAGTTTGAAGATGTTTACCCTCACACCAAAGTGCATTGAATAATGTGCACTAGTAGTAAAAGATAAAAGATCAAACATGTCAATTATTTATATAAAATAAAATTTATAGAAACAAATTAATTGATAGTATGTCTCACCTTTGATAAGCAACCTCGTGCGTATTCCCACTCTTCTTGAGATATATTAATTCCCTCCTCTTTTTCCATTCTCTCCATTTCCTCATGTAACCAATCTATATCAATATGACGTGGGAGCGCATTTAGATGATCTGGAAATGAGACAATACGTCCATATCTAGTGTGAAATTCTTGTCTTTTGCTTTTTCTTATTGCCCTTGCTTCATTATATAGTGTCACCCATTTGCTCATTACATCACTACTGAGCACACAAAAACTATTTAACTTACGAAGTTCTTCTTTTGTTAGCACTTTACTCATTCCTTTTCCTTGAGTTACTATAGAGGTCATCCTCAAGTCTTCGTCATCTTTCCATAGTCATGATTGAGAGGGATCCACTTCAACAAGATATTCAGAGATATAAACAAGGGATGATTGCACTAACCAACCCTCAGCCATGCTTCCCTCAAGCCGTGCTTTTTGCCTCACAAAATCTTTCAAGGTTTTCATGAAGCGCTCAAGAAAAAACATCCACCTTACATGAACTGCCCCACAAAGTACGATCTCATCAATCAAATGTACGAGCAAATGTAATTGAGTAGTGAAAATGGATCGATGAAAATTTTCCTCCACCAAACAAACCACCTCAATAGATAATACTCAAGCATCCTGCAATGTGTTTGGATCAATTTCGTTCGAGCTCATGTATCTGTCAAGATGTATGATGTGCTTGTTTATTTTTGTGTAGAAATTCAAAGATATATAATGAAAAAATACAATGTATACACACCTCACAAGCTCTCCCATCTTCTAAATGATATCACGTACATCTTTGGACACACAATCGGATATGCTAGTAGGAAGTACGAACTGAATGTAAACAATATTCATAGATCAAATGATTAGTTGAGGAAAAAGTCATCATACCCCAAAGTTTACACATAGTTACTCCACTAATTACTATATTCATGGTTAGAGATATCCTTACTTGAATCATTTTGTGCCAATCGTGGAACTTCAAACCAGATAGTTGCTCCACACCTCTTTTCTTTTTCTTTATGAAGGCTCCCTTGAGAGATCTCATACATCCTGTGGGTGTTTGAAAGCTATATATTTGTTCCTTCACTATTTTTTCCTCGTTCTTTGACAACATCCAAGGTGCATGGGGTAGCTCAATCTTTCCTCTGGGTCCAATGCATGGCCAGGCTCGTCTCATGCGACCAATGTTACGTAAATCCTCCCTTACATTAACTGAATCACGAGCCCCTATCAAGTGATCCCATAATGTAGATACAACATTTTTGAATATGTGCATGGGGTCCAACAGGTGATTGATCTTGAGTTCAGTCCACTATGGAAGACGAAAAAATATAGAGAACCTAACAAACAAACAATATATTATGTAAACAATTCATCATGCTAAATACTTTAAAGTCAATCGAGAGAAATGTGTTACAACTATATATATCATCTCTCACTTAACTTGGGTGTCGCCTATATATACTAACTCTACATCAATATGAATCATTCTTTGGGAGCATGTCTTGTGTATCTCTCTCGTACTCTCTTTCTCTCTCAACATGGTATCAGAGCTATGGATGCGTAGCAACAACAAGGAAGATAAGTTGTTTCATTGTTTATACTTGATTGAATTCTTTGCACAAGTGATGATTTGATACATGAACTTTTTCAAATTAGAAGTATTAGTTAATTTTTTCTTTAAAAACCTGTCAAAATCGCTTGTCAATTGGAGTTCTGGATCAAAAGTTATGACAGTTCAGGATTCAAGACAGCAATTCTGGTCGAATATGCAATTCTTTATTTAAAACTGTAATTCTAATTACAGTTCGTTAATATCCAATTACAATTTGTTAATTTCTTGTCTTCGTTAATGATGTTGATTACGACAAGTAAACATCTTGCTAATTTTAGCGATGTTTTATTATCGTTCACGTTCTTTGCTCGACCGAAATAGTATTTTCTTATATGCGTCATCTCGTCTTGCACGTTACGCCTCTCTATTTTGGGCTTTCTTTTTAGTCACTCAATACTTTTCATCGTTCTTACGTGCATATCCCTATTTTGATTGTCATGTGTCTCAACTACGCTCGTCTTGATCATGGTTTGCAGATTCTGCGATCCCATCTTATTTGTTTTCTCACGACATACAGGCATGGCCAATTGCGTAATTGTTAACGGATATCTGTTTGGCCAACGTTTGGTTCCCTTCTTCCAAGGACAAGGCTTTCCTGGGTGGAAAGCAAAGATGATGCTAATTCTTGAAGGTGACGAATTATTTGATATTGTTTTGGGCGACCTGTCTTGCCCAGTTCAACCTATTGATGTGATGAATAATAATTCTGTGATTACTGATGGTCCATTATTTGAACAATGGAAAATTGATCATACTAATTGGATTCGTCGTGACAAAGCGGCTCGTCGTTATATATTTTTTGCACTTCTTGACTCACTTATGTTGGATGTCTTTCATCTGGAAACCTCTCACGCTATTTGGGAGTATCTTATCTCAACATTTGAGAAGAAATCGATCACCAAAATTTTATATCTCCAAACTTGTTTGAAGAATCTTCAATATAAGGTTGGTACTTCTATGCACTCTCATATCGAGGCTTTTAAAGACATTATCAATCAGCTTGGTGCTGCCGGCGCTCTTGTTGCTAAAAATCAGATTGTTACTCAACTTCTTCATACTATCAAAGATTCTTTATATGACAATATCATCACTATTTTATCTAACAAGGACGATATCCACTTTGACAAAGCATGTATATCTCTTATTGAATATTCTCAACGTCATGAGCATCATTTGGAAAAATCTGATGCTGTTTTGGTCACTCGCGAACAAAGGGATTTTGATGCTACTTTTGTTGCTCGCAAGCGTCCTGCTTCACGTTTTCAGCAGGGTGGACGCCCTAATCAAGGTAGTAAATCTTATCGTCTTGCTTATCCTAGCAAACATTGTTCTTATTGTGATAAGAAAGGCCATGTGGCTTCTGATTGCTGGGCACGTCAATATGATGAGGAGCATGGAGTTACTACAAAGCAACATCGCTTGTCCAAAAGTTTTCCTCCTTGTGATTATTGTGCACATACACATCATCCATCTCGTCGTTGTTGTAAACGCAGATATGATGAAGAACGTTCTCGATCTTATATTGTTCAACAAACTACAACTGATGATGATCATACTCATCAGGAGCTTAATTTCGTCCATCATGATATCTCTCCAGAAAAGGTACTTCATGTTCATGATGGTTCTCTATTCATCGTTGATTCAAGTGCCACTGGAAACATGACATACCAATCGCAGTGGCTTCAAAATTATCATTCTCTTCCTATCAAGAAGTTTGTTTATCTTGCAGATGATACGACTTGTCAAGTCAAAGGAGTGGGTGATTTATATCTGGGGGCTGTTTCATCCACCAGAATATTAAGAGGAGTTCTTCATGTTCCAAATTTGCAAAGAAATCTTCTTTCTGTTGCTCGTCTAGTTGAACTTGGTTTGTTTGTTGGCTTTGATCATAATCAATGTCGTATAGAGAAAGACGCGCATACTATAGCAATAGCTCCTCGACATGGTAATCTATTTGAGCTATCATTGAACGATACAGTTGCAAATGTTGTTATTGCCCCTAGAGATGCAGATTGCAAATTATGGCATCAACGATTTGCACACTTCGATTTTGCCAAAATTCTTGATCTTCATCGTCATGGTCTTGTGCAAGGTATGGATCTTAAATCTCATCCATGTATGGGAATATGTGAGTACTGTACACTTGGAAAACACCATCGTTCGCCTTTCCACACTTCTATTTCATCACATTCTTGTGCTCTCTTGGATTTGGTTCATACCGATATTTGCGGTTCTTTTCCTGCCTCAAAGTCTCAGTATCGATATTTTATAACTTTCCTTGATGATTTCTCACGGTACACATATGTCTATCTTCTTTGACATAAGTCTGAGGCTTTATCTATATTTAAACAATACAAGATAAGTGTGGAGCTTCAAACTGGATTTTCTATAAAGATGCTTCGCAGTGACAATGGCGGTGAATATGTATCAAATCTATTTTATGGCTTTTGTAAGGATCAAGGTATTCATCATGAGTTTACAGTTCCTTATTCTCCTCAGTAAAATGGTATTGCTGAGTGTAAAAATCGCACTATTCTTAATGCTATACGTTGCATGCTTATACACTCTGGTTTGTCTTGAAAGTTTTGGATTGAAGCACTTCTAACAGCCGTTTTTATTCAAAATCATCTTCCAACTACTCCACCTGCTGGTAAAATTCCTATAACAATCTGGATAGGGAAGACACCTTCAGTATCTCACTTTTACACATTTGGTTGCATTGCTTATATTCATGTGCCCAAGTACACTCGACATAAGTTGGATCCTCCAAGTTTGAAGGTTATTTTTCTTGGTTATTCAAATCATTCCAAAGGTTACAAATTTTATGATCCTTCTACTCAAAAGGTTATCATTAGTCGTGATGCTATATTTGATGAGAAGACTATGGGTGGCACGTGGTCATCAGATGTTTCAGATGATACACAGTCTTTGCTTAGTGCATTTCCTTACTTGCTTTGTGATTCTACTAATTCTGATGATCATAAACCTCCTTCACCTCCAAAGAAGATTGATGAAAATTTGGAGATCTATGTCGATCTTCCTATTGAGATAGAGCATGGATTCTATTCTATTGAATATGATGTCTTTGATGATGCTATGTCTATCCAAGAGGATCCAATATCGTATATGGAAGCTATCAATTCGTATCAAAGGGATCAATGGCAAGAAGCTATGCAAGCTGAGTACGATTCTTTAATCTCCAAAGGTACATGGATTCTTACTGAACTCCCCCCAAATCGTGTTCCTATCAAATGTAAATGGGTTTATAAAACCAAGACCAAAGCTGATGGCTCGTTTGATAAGTTCAAAGCACGATTTGTTGCAAAAGGTTACTCACAGATTGCAGGAGTGGATTATCAAGAAACATTTTCTCCCATTGTGCGCTCCACAACTATTCGTATGATTTTGGCTTTTGCAACACTATTTGATTTAGAAATTCACCAAATGGATGTTAAAACGGATTTTCTCAATGGAGATCTTGAAGAAGAAATCTATATGGAGCAACCTGAAGGTTTTATGATTGCAGGAAAGGAGCATCTTGTATGCCAGCTTCATCGGGTATTATATGGATTGAAGCAAGCCTCTCGTGCTTGGTATATTAAGATTGATCAATTCCTCACATCTAAAGGTTTTGTTGCATGTTTTGCTGACCCAAATCTTTACATCAAAAGGGAGGTCAAATATTTTATTATTCTTGCTCTATACGTTGATGATACTATTCTTGTGTCAAATAATATTGCTTTCTTGGATGCTATGAAGAAGCTTTTATCAACTACATTTGAAATGGTGGATCTTGGTGAGATACATTCTTGTTTGGGTATTCAAGTTCAATGACACCAACAACAAGGCATTCTTCTTCTTCACCAGACAAAGTTTATTAATGATATTGTTGAGAAGTTTGTGTTGACAAATGCACACTCTGCCAACACTCCCATTCTTTCGAGCTCTACCAAGGGTACATCTACAACATGCAATGAAGAATCAGCCATTCATCAACCTTTTGCTAATCTTGTTGGTTGTCTTGAATTTATTGGTTTAAACACAAGACCAAATATTTTATTTGCAGCTAATTTTTTGGGACAGTATCTTTCTTCCCCTTCCACTACTCATTGGAGTGCTGCAAAACATATTCTTAAGTACCTCAAGGGTACTAAGGAATTTGGTCTTACTTATCGTCGTTGAGAGGATTCTTCTTTATCTTCTTCAACTTCTCTTGATCTTATTGGATATACAGATGCTGATTGGGCAAGTTCACACTTATCCATGCAATCTACAAGTGGGAATTGTTTCTTTGTAAATGAATGTTTGGTTTCTTGGTCCAGCAAGAAACAACGATGTGTTGTGGTTTCTACAACTGAGGCCAAATATATTGCTGCATCATTAGCAGCTCGCGAGCTAGTTTGGCTTCGACAACTACTTGCAGATTTGGAACATCCTTCATCATCTAGTACACCTCTTCGATGTGATAACCAAAGTGCTATTAGTCTTATCAAAGACTATATACAACATAGTAAATCAAAGCATATTGCTATTCATTATCATTATATTTGACATGAAGTCAAGAAAGGTTCCACTATGGTGGAGCATTGTCCCAGTGATCAAATGGTTGCAGAAATCTTCACAAAAGCTCTTAGTGAAGCTCGCTTTAGTTCATTAAGACATGCACTTGGTATTGTTCCAAGTTCTTGTCTCACTGATTGAGGCATGTATCATTGTATTCAAGAAAACTTTATAGTAAATCATTTTTGTATCGTAGGTATGTTTAGGGGCTCCGGTTTTTCCCTTGTTCTCCCCAAGGGTTTTTTCACTCGCAGCCAGAGACTTTTGTTTGAGTGGGGATGTTAAAACTATATATATCATCTCTCACTTAACTTGGGTCTCACCTACATATACTAACTTTACATCAATATGAATCATTCCTTGGGAGCATGTCTTGTGTATCTCTCTCGTACTCTCTTTCTCTCTCAACAAAATGCACTTCTTACCGACTCATGCTGAGTGGAGGGTGGCTGTTGGCATTAATCCATCTCTCCTTCCAATCTCGAATGGTTAGAGATTGTGGAGTCATTCCATTAGTAGGGAGAACATATTTGGGATGGTCAATAGGAAGAAATCGATGATGATTGTCGTAGATAACCTTCTTTAAACGTGCCAGCCTAGAGGAAACTAGAGAGGGACTGCAAATAGGACATGCATGATATCCTAACGTGGTTAAACCTGAAAAAACAAGTGATTTAATAAAATGAAATTGATTCAAGACTTGAATTTCAAATATAGAGTTATATACATGTACCTGAACACTCTCCGTATCCTGGAAAGTCGTGCATGGTCCACAACAACATGGCCTTCAATGGGAAATCTCTAGAGGATGCAGATGCACTTGTATCTTGCACCTCAATACCTTCCCATAACATTTCTAACTCTTCAATCAAATGCTCTAAGTAAATGTCCATGTTTTTTACCTTGTGCTTTCCAAGAATCAGAAGGGACAACATCACATGTCCCTTTTTAATTGCCATGGATGGAGGAATATTATAGTTCACCAATATCATTGGCTATACACTGTACGATGTGCTTTTGATGCCAAATGGATTGATTCCATCCATACCTAAACCAAATCTTAAATTTCTTGGCTCTTCTTTGAAAACGGGTCACAAATTATCTATATGTTACCATGCCGGTGTGTCTACAGGGATCCTCCATTTTTCATCACTTGAACGATAACAAGCATGCCATGACATCAGCTTTCCAATAGACTTACACTTGAACATAAGTTTTATACGTGGAACAATCGGAAAATGTCGCAAAACATTACGAGGCACATCCATTGACTTCATCTCCACTTCGTATCTTGATTCGCCACAAACAGGACACTCTCGTGCGAACTGATGAATCCCACGAAATAAGACACAATCATTGACACATGCATGGATCTTGACATAATTGAGGCCTCCCAGAGATGTCAAGTAATGTCTTGCTTGCTCTCTCTTAGTTGGCAATTTGTTTTCTTTTGGAAGCATTTGTGATAATAACCTACATATATTTTTAAAAGTGAGTTAAAAAACCACCAACATATATTTCTATCTGATTTCAAAATAGAATCAACAATTAATATTATGATTCATAAGCCAAACTGAATTGATACCTACTTCAATAACACATCGAAACTGACATTACTCCATCCATAAACTGTTTGCAAGTTAAGTATCTCGAGGGACGCACAAAGAACGGAGTACATACAACCTTCATACAACGGAGTAGATGATGCTACATATAGTGGATCATCTGGCTTCGTAGAGTGACCTTCTCCCTGAACCGTTTGCGAAAATAGATGGTGTACCATGTTGTCCAAAATCTCATCCTCTACGACTTGATGAAGCATTTCATGAGGGCTACTATCATGGTCGTCAGTCTCTACTCTTCTTGAAGACTCTGCCTCCTTAAGTCGACGTTTTGCAGCCCCTCGACGCCCGGGAGGGAGCATCTGAGGATGTGGCACCACATCCTGCTCAACCACAAAAGGGAGTTTCATGTACGTTGATATATAGTTCCCGTAGCATAGACATGCAATCTTAGTGGTAAAAAAAAAAACAATGAATACCGGTGATTTTTCTCGGTCCCATTCTCCATACAAGCTGAGGTTTGACATTGCAATTCGACGTGCTCGAAAACTACACCCTCCACAACGATCACACATGCATTTAATTTTTCGTCGTAGCCATGCATCTCGATTATGAAGACGTAATGTTTCATCCTCACTTGAGGATGTGCTCATTAACTCACCAGCTTTCACCACACTAGGTGATGACGATGTCGACATGATTAAACCTAATTAATGACAACATCAAAATATTTATCATTCATATGTTTACATAAGATCTTAATTTTAAATACACAAAAATCATCATAAATACATTAAAACTTATGATAAGTATTCACTATAAAAACTTATCTTAAAAATAAAAAATAATGATAAATCCCAAATGCCCGTCTATATCCACGTTTAACTATACGTCTATATTCACGTCTATACTCGCGTCTATCTGAACAATAGATGCACATATACACGCGAAAATAGACGCGCATGTAAAAATTCAAACCATACTTAAATCATTTCTTTTCAAACTGTGCCTTTCCTTTCCTGCGTTTTTTGCGATTTTGAAGCTTGAGTTTAGCCGACATACAGTCTCTTCATGCCTCACCTAGTCTCTTCATGCCTCATCTCCTCATGACTCACCTCTTCTTTCATTTCAAACACACAAGAAGGGAAAAAGGAAAGCCAAGGAGAGGAAGAAAGAGAGAATAAGAAAGAGGAGAACAAGAAGAAGCAGCAAGCAAGCAAGCAAGCATGAAGGGAGGGTAACTTACCAAGGAGAGGAAGAAGAAGAAGGAAGAAGCGCCACCACCTGCCATACCAAACACCCAAGGTGAATCTCTCTCTCTCTCTCTCTCTCTCTCTCTCTCTCTCTCTCTCTCTCTCTCTCTTTGTTTCTCTCTTCCTCTCTCTACTCTATCTGTGTATTTAGGATTTGTCATTCCATTATGTATTGCATTTTGTAAATCATCAATGGCGGTTGTCGGCCTAAAATCATCCAACTAAGCGCGTTTGATAGCGCGTCTACATCTCAGTGTAGACACAGACATAAATGTTTCCTCTCGGAGCGTCTGAGGGCGCGTCTTAGAGCGCATGTGCTGGCGCGTGTGCTCTGCAGTGTACACGCGATTATACATGCGCTGCACAGAAGGTTGACCTGCAGTCTACACGCGATTATACACGTGCATTGACCTGTGATGCGTGTCTGACAGCACGTCTGTGCTGCATATTAGATGGGTAGATAGACGTACTGGACAGAAGGTTCACTCTGGAGCGCGTCTAAGGGCGCGTCTAACTTGGAATGTAGACGCGGCGATACACGCGCCAGGTCTCCCAGTTCTGATAGTAAACAATATATTTTTACAATGATGAATGTGACCAATCCCATGTTTGTGTTTATCAATTTTCTTGTTTAAGAGAAGCATTAGCACTTAAGTGTTATGCTCAATGTCTAAAGAAAGCTCTTTGAAAATGTAGGTAATATATGATTTTTTGTATGCAAATAAATTTAACTTTTTCTTGTGTTTTTTTTCAGATGTCATATCTTGGTTCATCTAGCAATGACCCAGATATGGATCGCATGAATGATACATTGGCCTCCTTTGGCAGGGGGTCAATGCATTTTTTGGAGGTTTTCCTAGTAGGGAAGACATCATGGGAGAGATGACCAAACACCTTGGCCGCTCTCCCACAGCGAGGATGAGGTGTTCAATGTCATGTCTGGGACACCTCTGGCATCTTTGCCTGGCACTACTTCCCAGACTCCACATGCAGGTACTCCACATATTACAGGTACTCCATATGCAGGTACTCCATGTGCTCCACGTGCATCGACTGAAGCACAAGCATCTGCAGAAGCACGTGCATCTGCAGAAGCTCGTGCGTCCAGCGAGACAGAGGGTAGTCGATAGAGAGGGAGGAGAGAGAGTCGAGGGGGAGGACGAGGCTTGTGTAGGGGTTGCCTAAGAGGTGGGGAGCGATCACCCTCACCAGTAGATCACATAGAGGAGGTTGTATGCCAGTACTATAGAGTTACAGATGCTAGTGGCATCTTTCATGATGATGAGGGAAGGAATGTAATGGCGTACATGAGGAGTGTCGTGCATGCGATGTATAAAGATTGTTTCATTGCCTTCAAAAATCAGAAAAGCGGCTTGTGACAGGAGGTGTTGAGGGCAGTCCATAGGAGGTACCCAAATCCTGAGGGTCAGCGATTCTCGCATGATAGGGGACGTACAAAAGCGAGGGATATGCTTCATAACAAAAGATCCCACCTCATGACACGAGCCAGGGACTCACAACGAAGGCTGGAGGAGGGGCGTGGAGTCTATAGCCAACCACCTATGTGCCACCGCATAGAGTGGAAGAAAGCCAAGAAGAAAGCAGCTAAGAAAGTGAAGAGTCGCCAGTACGCAGAGGTGTGACGAATCCAAATGGAAACAATGGGATCGTCGCATTACGGATCAGGTGGCAGAGAGTCGTGGGAGGTAGAGTTTGTAAGTATATTTTGATTTCTAGTTTTTTTAAATTTATATTTCTTTCAATTCTTTATATATTTTAGTCTAATATATTGTGACTCATAATTGTTTGTATATCTCTAAATGTTTTGCAGACTACCATCGTTGGTAGGATGCCTACTCCTAGAGAGGTAGGTTACTATCGAGGCCATAATCGCGCAGCAACATGGCTTCACTTTTATGAGGAGAGTCTCATCACTGAGGACCAATACAACCGGGCCATGAGGATTCGAGAGCCAGAGGAGGTATATTTTTCTTACTTTTCTATTAAAAGTATAGCTAATTATAAATTTTTCTCCACCTTGTCTATGTAAGCAACCCTGATCTTTTGTGTGTGTAGGCGAACCCGGATGTAGAGCATAGCGAGGAGGGGAATAGCGACGCTAGTGGCCATGGTGGTACTAGTGAAGATGTTTCCTCTTCAGATTCGTATATGTATTATATCTCTTTGATCATACTGTTTGCAGCCACGCTTTAGGTCGCAAGCACTTAAACTTTCCTTGTAAATGCTTTTGATATATAATGAATACATGGACTTTTATTTTCATTTCTCGTGCTCGTAAGATACATTATCTTTTTCCCAAATACACAATCTGATGTGTGGGAGGGGGAAAAAAAAAACTAGAGAGCATGTGGTTGTAACCACATGCTCTCTAGTTTTTTTTTTCCAGTTCTGTTTTGCGCGTCTAAATTGCAGATAATTCGCGTTTATTCGAGCGTCTATAATGCAGACTATACACGCTTTTACACGCGCTTCATAATTCAAATTAAAAAAACAAATTAAATATCTTTTTAAAAAATGATATTTTTTGTTTTCCATTCGTGTCTATCAGTGCTTGTAAAAGCGCATTTACCAGCGTGTCTATATGTGCGTGTATATGTGCATCTATTGCGCGTCTATTTGTGCATGTAAATTCGTTGATACATGCGATTATAGACGCGAAATGGTAGACGCGCAAATAGACGGGCGGATAGATGTGCCGGTAAGAATTTCTCTATATTCAAAAATCACGTCTAAATGTGCATCTATGAGGCTTTTTTGTTGTAGTGTGTGAGCATAACCCCTTGGAGTGTCCATGTGTGTAATTTAGTATATAAAGAGCTTTGAACTAATAAAAAAGCTTATCAAATAGGAATTGAGACAAGACATCTATGCCCTAGATGTAATCTAGAAATCAAAACCATCTCTTGTTAGTTCATATAGCCTATCAATGGGATAAGAATATTCTTTATGAACATCTACACAATCATCTTTTCCATGTACCCTCAAGTTGTAAGTTGGAAAGAGATGCTTCTTTTGGTGAAGCTAGCAAAATCTTGAGAGTGCTCTCAAGAAATGTTAGGATCCTTAATTTTTGGAACTCGTGCAAAATTAGGAATAACATGCAAAATCTTCTATGCTAGCATCAACTATATATAATAGGGTCTCCGGATTGAGGAATGACTTGGTCTACATTTCAGTATAGTTGGCTGCGAGAAAGTGATCATTGGGGAAAGTTGTGTATGAAGCCTTTTGACCTTGTATTTTGGTTTTGAAACTATCTTAGGCCACTATGCCAGTAAAAAATATCACCACCAATAGAGGTTTTGCCATAATTGCACCCCCGGATTCGAGCTACTCAACAATGTATGTTTTTGTTAAATAGTATGTAGGGTAAGGGGGGTGGTAACAAGATGGTCGATAGTAATAGTGCATTTCTTTTAAAATAGACCTACGTACAGTTGGGCAATCCAGAAATGCATCTGTGATGTACATTCCACCTTTCCTTTACTTGACTCAATATACTTTACTGCTGGCTGTTTATGGAGGGCAAGAGAAGATTCAAGGGTTTCTCTGAGCACTATGAATCATTTCCCTTCGTTATTGATCAACCAGCATCTGGTGAGGTACGTAATATAGACGTCTAGATATGCCTCCATGATTCTAGTAAACAGGTTAAGCGTACTGTGCCTTGCAGAACCCAGAGTCCACACCCCTAAGACAAGTATTACGGCACGTGCTCTCATATCGGAGGGACTCGGGAGCCTCGGACTCTGAATCAGCGCGACTGACAACCCGACGAGTTCTAAAAGCTGGATGCATGTGACCCAATTGCGATGCTGTCCGCAGATATAATTGGTGGAGCAGTCGAAACCAATATATACAATTGTGCCTCTTGCAAAAAGCAACAGTAACCCCAGGCTGTCGTGACTCCGGGTCTACCGATTGTCGGAGTAACACATCAGTGATGACGAAAAACCTGTCTTCTCTCACGGCTTAGTCGACGGAAACGTTGAAAGGATGAATTCAAAGGGTGATTGTTTATTTCAAGAGATGGGGTAAAAGCAAGGTCGTTTAGAACACTTGAAGTTTGACTTTCAAGGAGTGTTTAATATAACAATGGTTTCTCAAAGATAAATACATACATGTATCTATATATATATATATATATAAACCTTCAGCCTGCATAAACCATTTGATATGTATGAGCCATGAATCACGACTCATGATCACATGATATACAATCAACTTGCTGCATGTATGCACCATGCGCACATCAATAAGGTGCATGGATGCAAGTGGAAGTTACCGCTTATAAAAAGTTACCGCTTATAATAATAGCTCGCAGTGGAGACTGCGGTTCTAAATTTTGTATATTATTCCAGACATACACATGATTATGCTACTCAATACGCACATGCGTCATGCACGTTGCACATCTTTCAATCAATTTGTATAATTTTCTTATTGCTTATTGCACGGATTGAAGTTAATCGGATTACTCTTTAAACATGAAAGCTATCGATTAACCTTACTTTTGAAGAAAAGGGATGAAGATACCCACGGGCTTCTGAAACCGGCTCGCTTTAAGAAATCCTAGAATCCGGAATGCACATAGTCAACCGGGTGCTTAATCATTGGAAATCCTGGAATTAGGAATGTATAGAGTCAACGCGATGCTTAATCGTTGGAAAATGATAATAATAGTAACGTGTTCTGCTGAATCTCATGAGCATTCATATCGCGTGCTGCCTTTACAAGTTTTGATGCTTAATTTTCACAACCAAATTAGTAAATAATGATATGCTCATCTTTACCGGCTCTCTCTCGCTCTCTCTCTCTCTCAGAGAGTATGTATATATACACGCCATAGCTGCCTATACAAGCACGTTACACTTGTGCGTTGTTGATGCACTAGTCCACTTTGCAGCATAAACCAGCTAGTCGAGTCGAAAGCAAGCTTGTAAAGTCCCCGTTAGTGCAGTTCAGTGCATCTTATGATTCTGACACGAGATAAGTCACATGCTATTCGGTTGCATGAGACAGATAATTATGACGATGTTGGACTGTGCATGCGTGCAGGATCAAGACCGGCGGAGGAAGAAGAAGAAGAAGGGGAGGAGGAGGAGCAGTATAAGGGTAGGGTGATGGAGCTGCATCAGACACCCGTGGACGTGATCGGGGGCAGCGGTGGGTCCTCGTTTTCCTATGAGCAGAGCAGGACCGGGAAGATCTTGAGGAAGATCGGGGTGTGGGCAGGTGAGTCGCAGCTGCGAGGCATCCGGATCTGGATGACGGGCTCCGACAGCCCAGTCACCTACGGCACCGACTCTGGCTCTTACCAGGAGTACGAATTCGCGGATGGCGAGCGCATCACCCGTTTGTCTTTGTGGGGCAATGGTGCAGGTAAACAGCAATATTAAGTGATAAGGAGGTAGTACCAGTAGCAGGACGTGCTCTCAGGAGTACTACTAGCAATACCAGTTGTTGACGTTGTTGTTCAGCTCCTCTTTTAACAGTAAAATATTATTATTTTGGAAACATCCTTTCTCATTTAGACATACATCTGCATACATACGCATGCATATTCACACATACATATATGTTGGTATATATATACGTGTGTACATATATAGGTATGCATGCATCCATGCATGTATGCATGTATGTACGTATGTCATATACTTCAGTTCTTTATAATAATAATTGTGTAACTTTTCAGGGACACGTTGTGGAGGCATTAGGTTTTCCACCACAAGCGGACACACGTTTTTCCATCACATGACATCTTGGGGCCTAAAGCAAGAGTACCCAATCGATGTGGCATCCGGTCTTTGTGTTGGTATTGTAGGAAGAGCTCAAGAGGAGATCGATAGCTTGGGGTTCTATTTTCTAAAGTCGATAGCATCTGCTCGCATGATCGATGTAAGCTACCCTACCATTGACTTAGAGACAGCTGGCATTGTTCCCATCACTCTTGAATCATACAATGACTCCAACAATTCAGGTACATATATAGCACAACTAAGTTTTAAAATTTTATGGTTGAATGTTGAAACTGAAAACCATGCATGCATATATAGTGACTCAAATAGTTTAATTGTAGACTAGTTAACTAAGCATGTCACTTGCTAGTACGTCCCTATAAATTATGGTAGTCGTGATGACTGTACGTTGAATATCCTCAATTTCTCTTTAGGCTTGTTGGTGAGCAAGGTAGATCCTACTGGTGTAGGGACATATGTTGCATTTCAGTAACAATGTTTCAATTACATGTTGTGAATATGGGATTCAAGGGCTTTAGATGCATCATCTATTTAAAACTATGTCATGTTAAATATAGGATCAAATATTGCAGTTATAGATATGGAATCATAAATATGGGCTTAAATATTCTAAATACAAGATCAAATATAGGCTTAAACGACTTAAATTGGTTGCATCATTGTTTATGCACAAATCATAACATATACAGGCTCTATTTCGAAGAATTGGACTTTCTCTGGTAGCCGAGCAGTCACAGTTTCATCATCATGGACGCTCACTACGGGGATAGAGGCACATACCAAAGTGAGTGTTAAAGCAGGGGTCCCCAAGATTGTAGATGTGGAAGGAGAGTTTGGATGGAAAGTGAATGTCACAGGAAGCCATGCAACTACCCAGGAGGAGACTCGAACTCTCACTTGGAACCAATCTGGAGTCCTTAAACCAAGGGAGTGGATCTCCATCCAAGCTAGCACTCGAAGAGGAAATATCATAGTACCATACAAAGCGACCATGGAGATCACCCTCCAGTCTGGCCAAGTCTTTCAATATCAAATCTCCTCAAAGTATTCTGGCATGGATTATACCAATGTCCAAATAACTAATTCTGGAACTAAAAAATGACATCATCTGGATGAACAAGTTGTTGATCTCAATGAGGTCACTACTAATGTAACAAGGACTATGATGTAACTAAACAAGTTGATAAAGAAGTCCAAGAGTCCAAACTCATCTATAGCAACCAAATATTCAAATGTGGTTGCTCCAATAATTGGATTTGGTTTGCAAGTAGACAAATAAGTTCCCCTTTCTTAGATTTTTGCTCTTCTGTGCACCTACATCTTATAGGCAAAAACAAGATTAAGTTCTTGTTTTTCTTTGAGATTTTCTAGATCGATAACTACAATACCACCTATGTTATTAAATAAGTTCACAAATTATTGTGGACCAACTCTCATTATGTAAACAAAACTCATTCGCCTCTCATTAAATGATATATCCAAGCTTCATCTACTTGCTCTCTCTCTCTCTCTCTCTCTCTCTCTCTCTCTCTCTCTCTCTCTCTCTCTCTCTCTCTCTCTCTCTCTCTCTCTCATTGTGGTAACACTACTTACATGTCAACATTCCTATACATTATTTAAAAATGTATGTAAGGTCAGAAACTAGTTTCATAGAGGAAAGAATATGTAGTAGAAATTTATCCGGATTGAAATTAACCCAAAGTTTCCAAAAGATAGTACTTAGTTTCAATATGAGGTCAATCCATACATATCATATGTGACTCATCATCATTATAGCTAAGTTGAAATAAAGGAGGGGAGATATGTAAAGGTTATGTGACTTAGGATATTCCAATAATACAAAGAGTATAAAGGATTCAATCTCATCGTCAAAGAAATAAATCTTTGCCAAGCTATCCACTTGAATATACATAGGAAAATGTAAACCTATGAATACATATATTCTACTACTAGTAGTATCACATATATGCTCATTATGATAATCATCAATAATGGTTGCACACTCATTCCCATGTGTACCTCATGTGCATCTTCTCCAATATGATAATGCTCCTCTCTCATACTACCTCGAGGCAATGTTCAAGGTCTTCCATACTATGTTGAGGGGAAAAATATATGTACATTGTTACTACATTATAAAAATTCCAACATATTTCTCATTATCTTTTAAAAATTTGTGTTCAAGGCCTTATTTAAAAACACACTATTTTTAAATTTACCATTATTGAAATATGCATTCTCTATATTCGATCTATGGATATCCCCATTAGATGATACCCTTCTACATGCAAGAAATCTCTGAATAAAGGATTCAAAACCCTTATATTGAGTCCACATGATAGGCTAGCAAGCATACAAAGATCAACATTATCTCCAGTACCACAATCACCAGTACCACAATCACCAGTTCTCCATGGTTGTAAATGCACCATATGGAGTGCTATTATTTAGCAAGCTCTTCATTTGGAGCTTTTTAACTGCTTCTTGAAGCTTTTTGGTTATCACTTGGATTTTTTTGGTTATTTTATGGAGCTTTTTGTTTGATCATGTTATCGCTTTGAATTTAATTATTTTGCAATTGCAAACTAATTAGATCAATTATATTAGGATATTGAATTGCAAACTAATTGCAAACTATTGAATGCTTTGATCTCTAACAAAAAATAGGTATGCAACTACTTCTAAACCATGAAGTTTTAGCATAATTTTATAAGTTTATGAAGTAATCCCAATTTAAGTGAGATCCCAAATCCATAGAGCCATACATATTTCCCGAGCATCATCAAGTCCCATGGCATGCACTACCAATACAAGGCATCATATTAAAAATAATGCAACTACAAATCATGTGAAATCATCATCGTCATTAGGATGAACAGATGGCGATCCGCATGCCACATAAACCAAGCACTGGTTGTAGAGGCTAAAATCACCCTCAAGGCACATGAAAAAACGATGCATCTCTGTGCATGCTCTACCAAGGTTGCCACAACCTGAAAAAATATCTAGCACATAGTCGAGATCCTCTGTGAACATAGCAAGGAGCCACCTACAAAAGAAACCATTTAGTAACATCCATAACAAAAGCATGACATATCTCAATGCAAAGTATAAACCAGTCTAAGAGTGTATAACGCACCTATAAAAAACTAGTGATCTTTCTGCACCCCCTCGAACCTCTACACCATCCGCATAAGTGTGCTCAAATGATGTGCCCTAGAGGTCTGTCTCGAAGAGGAAGCTATGAGAGGCAGGAAACCTGTATGGGCTAACCCTCTTGCCACCCTCTCTATCATATGAAGGGACATGCATCCCTCGATAAAACAAGACAATAGTAAGGTCCATGATCTAGCAATGCAGAATCATCTTGTTAGCTACTTAAAATTTTATTTTAAAAAGTTACAAGTTTTTCTTTAACACACTTATCTCCTCTCGAGTATCAGGGTGTCTATATCCACCCTCACACACAAGAGTCCATGTGCGATGGAGCTTCAATCCAATGGCATGAGCTCCTCTAAGCACT
This sequence comes from Lygodium microphyllum, assembly GCF_053477565.2. Taxonomy (NCBI): domain Eukaryota; kingdom Viridiplantae; phylum Streptophyta; class Polypodiopsida; order Schizaeales; family Lygodiaceae; genus Lygodium; species Lygodium microphyllum. Next base: position 90,713,488 of record NC_141157.1, read on the forward strand.
TTTCCAAAGTGTTGTGCAAGTCCCAAAGTCACCAAGAACCCCTCATCTGCCAAGAATCTATGGGCTAGGTCCATGACACCTTTGACAAGTGCACTAGAAAATGTATTTTATTCGGGAATCCCTTTCAAATGTAAAGATGTATAAGACCATGCAATATCACATGAGTTTATAAACTAAACTAATGCAAGCACATATACCTTCTGCCTCAAGGCCAATAACAAGCAAAGATGTAGAAAAATCTGCAAACAACAACTTAGTAACCTCATATGATGGGACACCATTAGACTGGTAAGAGTTGATGGTATTTCCCTCCATGAAGCGCTAAAATTGAAAACACAATAACAAAGCATAAGGAACCATTACAATAGATGTGTATATAGAGAATGGTGATAAAATATACCCATCCAATGCAAAATCGTCGATCGATGTCACGTCTACCAACAGAGCATCTATGATAGTTTGGTATTGAAATCCTATCATCAAAATAAAGTTTACTTACAAATGTTGATGTTTGCTAAATGTTAAGACTCAAAATGTAAAGCTAGAAATCTACATACGTGTCTTGTGTATAGCGGGACGTCTACAAGACTCTTGTATAGGCTCTGATGACTGAGTCATGAACAACATAGCCTGAGAAGGTGTAGTATGTTGCAAAGATCCCTCAAAGTAACCCTTACTTTTTTCCTTTTCTTTTCAAATGCTATGCATGTCAAAACTATCTTTTTTGCCTAAAGTTGTAAAGAAAAATAGGAAGGAAAGAAAATTATTTAGTGTTTACTGTTTAGATTTTATTTTATCTTCAAAAAAATATAAAAATGTACTTTTAACATGACTCCAATAATCCAAAAAATGATACTTGATTCACCTTCTAATTCTTCATCCAATGAAACAACTTTCTCTTTGTGTTTAGACATTTGCTTTGTTGTACCAACCTCATTTGATTCACTTATATTACCTATGCAATATAAAGACAACAAAATAATACTTTAATAAATTGACTCGTCAAATGAAAATCCTAAACTCTATCATTCATGCAAATTGGCTTACCCTTGCTATGCTTCAACGCATCATCTATCGTGGGGATATCCTTTCGTTTTCCCATGGACTTTTTCTTCATTGTAGTATCAACAGTTGCATCACTAATGGCACCTAAGTAGTGTGAATTCAACACAATATAATATCATATTCATGCAAATTAGAAACAAGGCTACTTGGATCAAACTAAAAATTTTCATTCCATCCAATATACCCTTTCCCATGCTACCACCTGTAAAAACAACAAAGTTAAGAAAACACAAAAGTCTAAAAAGTTATGATAAGTTTCATGTTAAACAAATACATTTTTAGAAAGTATCATTTCCTCCATCCTCTTCTTTATGCATAGAAATTACTCTATTTTATTCCAGAAATCCTGCATATAAGGCAAGTATTACTAAAACAAATATCTAAGAGCAAGAGTTACCACATATTTACTATGTTTGGCTCTCAAAGTACTTACTCTCTCTTAATTCAATCTCTTGCCATGGAATGTCATCCAATGGATAGTCTATCCACCATGGACAAATACGCATTTCCCATTCCAACAGACCCCTCCCAAGCAGTGCTTTTGAGAACATACAATTTTCACATCCCCAGTCCATCCACTCCTCCACTAGAGGAGGGAAGCTTTCTAGCACTCCACTTTCCTGTAGACTACGCAACCATCTTTTCCAAAAACATAAGAACAAATAACAAAAGCACTCTTAAGTTAGAATACATTTATACATATGGTATTTAGAAAATATGGTTTCTTTATACTAGAAATACATGTATACCACCCTCTTGCTTGATTGTGTGAGCTCTGGAACCTTCTCAGAGTCTCCAACATTCTTCATTTCACCAAAAATATTTGCAAATGCCTTTAAAATATGTAAACGTCTTTGGCCTTTTAAAAAAACATCAAAGCCTCCTGGAATCTCAGTGCCATCAACTTGTAAGCTCTTGATCAATAAGGAGTATTCTCCAATCATATGAAACCAATACACCTCTTGCTTCACGTAGCTACGAAATCTCCTTACATCTGCAAAGTGTGACAGAGTGGAGTCCTTTGTCTTTGTGATAGTCATGAGAAGTAAAATCTCCCTTTTTCTAATATATTGGTTATTGAACAAAACATAACTTCAATATTATTGAACCAAATTATGTTCAATTCCAAAAAATAAGAGAACATTAGTCCATGAGGAAAACATACCTCTCTGCAGCAATATTAGCACTACAAATGGCATACAATTTGTCCTTGGTAATAGCTGTCATGTTCTTTTCATCCCAATTCAATGCAAACAAAACAGAAAAGAAATCCTCTCCATGCGCAGGATTAGCTATTCCAAGGTACTTGTATCCTTTGTCCCTCAATTTATATTGCTCTTTGTTTATGAATTGTTTTTTTTTGCCTCATAATTTTCCTTTGGCAATGCAAACTCCTTGAGGTGGGCCTCCTCTTTGAGTATGGCAGAGTTATAGTCATCTTAAATAGAAAAACTAATACACTATTCTTAGTTATGGTTAAATTAAAGATACCACAATTTGTTATGCTGAAAACTAAAATACTATACCAAACTTTTTACCTTCCACACCAAAAGCGATATTAGCAAACATGGGTTCTTGTACCATGGATCATTGCCATGGTTACTTTTTCCCTCAATTTCATACTCTATTTCAGCCCACCGTCTTTGAGAAGTGCTCATCCTTTCCAAAATGCTTTGTTTATCAGCGATGCCAAACTTTTGGAACATGAAAATTTCATGGCCTAGGTTGGGTTTGACATGTGCTCTTGTTACACTACAACATTGAAAATTGTCTTTAAATTTTAAGATTCACACATAAATAAAACCTATTCACATTCACATAACTAATAAATGAAACCTATTGGCATTCACACGTAAATGAAACCTATTGGTATAAATAAAATATCTTGACATTCACACATAAATTATCTTTATATTTTGAGATTCACACATAAATAAAAATTATTGACAATATTCACACACAATTGATGATCTATTAACCCATTTGAAAAAGTTAATAGTGATAAGTATACTGACGCATTTGATGTATCCAATGCTAGCAATAGTTCTCCTTCTTTCTTCTTCTCGACTTGAATGAATTGACATAGAACTCTAACATGTCACGAAATATCTTCATTATAAACTACATACATCAAATAATAAAATAAATAATTAGTTAAAGAAGGAAGTATCATCACAATAAACAAGAGAAAGCAAGACAATGCATATTTACCTTCCTTTATCCTCTTCATCCATGTCTTCAACCTATGATTACCGTCCCATACTAAAAACTTGCCCCCTCTTAAATCAGCCCACTCATCAATTAATTCATCTTCAAACCTTTGGTTAACTTCTCTCCAAAGAGGGCCCCACTCTTCCAAATTTTGGGGAGATACATCCATTAGCTCACCAGTGGGCCTTGTCAAAGAAACCAAAAATTTCCCCATTGTTTTCATATACGAAGCATTATCGAAAGATGAAATCAACCATGTAGCAGAACTAGATGCAAGCCTTATAGCCTCATAGGGTACAAGTCTACACAAAGGGATAGGAGGAGGAGAAGTAGACCTCGTTATAAAAAATGAGGCCAACATATCTGACATAAGCCCAAACTTGACATTTTCTCTAATGTGTCTATCATGCTCACTGACCTCTTTCTTCTCTTCATTAGCAACATCCTCATTCACCTCTTCATTTTCCTCATGTACAGTCACTCCGTGGTGGTAGTGTGGGTGCTCATAGAATCAGCATGAACGTCGTTGCTTGCTTCATCCATGCTATCCTCAAGCACTTCATCATCAATGAAAGGACATTTTTTCCTTGGTTTTCCACCTTGTTATTTGGAGATTCAAAGAATGCATGGGAGGATGCTTCTTGATCGATACTTACTAGTCTATTGCATAGACCGAATCTTAACCTTGTAACTGAAGTATCTACAAAAATAATTTGAAAATAGAATATAACATTTATATGGAACTTTAAAAGAGTTGCTTAACCATTAAGAATAGAATATGTAAATTTAAAAGAGTGATTGAATGACTTACTTGGACGGCCCCTTTTGCTGTGACCTCTCCTACCACCACCACGCCCACCTCTAGCCATGCTCAGAAGCACTAAAACAAACCACAAATCATTTTAAAAATGAAGACAACTCAACTAAATCGCATGTTCTATTAATTAATATCCACCAAAATATGACCATTTGACGCAGACAACACACTTTAATATCATTTTTTATTTGGTTTTAATAAATGTATTAAATTTTCTTAATCATTTGAACCTCCTGACCACATTTTCACCCCCGCACCCCTAAAGGGGGGATACTCCCAACCCCTTGTTCATGTCTACATTAACGCAAACAATGCTGAGTGTTTGACAATTCCCAATCCAAAAAAAATCAAGTCATGAATTTTTCATGCCTTGGACTCGCGCGGTTTACACCCACTCTATATATTGGAGGAGGGATGTAGGGGGGGCATCAGCCCCCCCTACCTTTGTCGCCGGGGGGTTCCAAGGGGGGCTATAGAAGAGGTTTAAGGGGCGGTTTAGGGAGGAGAAGTGGTTTAAGGATGAGGGGCTGAGAGGGGAGTGGCTTAAGGAGCAGGGACTGAGAGGGGAGTGATTTAAGGAGGAGGGGCTGAGAGGGGAGCGGATGTGCACTACCCGCCCCATTTCATAAGGTACCCTGCCCCCCCACCAGGTTGTCTGCGTTGACGCAGACAGCGGGCAAGTACTGAGTGTTCCCCCTCCTCGCCTTCTCCCTCTCCTCCTCCTCCCTCCAAAGGGGGCTGTGCTCAACCCCTGAGAGTTGTCTGCGTTGACGCAGACAGCCCCGGGTGTCCCAAAGGTCTCCTCCTCTCCCATTTTTTCAATTTATTGTCTCCTTCTCTACCTCCCCTTTCCTTCTCTCCCCTCCCATTGTTGTCCTGTCATTGTCTATCTACTCTTCCATTTCTTTCAGCCATGGAGAAAAAATGAAACTTGAAATATAAATTTTCAGCCACCATAAGGATGGAGTGTGGAGCTTACCCGGTGAGTTTGATGGAGAATGTTGATCTTGTTTGAGTTTGTTGCAAGGGCTGCTCTCCTTCTTTCTTTTTCTTTATGCCTTCCAACTTGCAATGGGAGAGAAGAAGAGGGAAACAAAAGAGAAAAAGAAGAAGAAGAAGAAGAAGAAGAAGAAGAAGGACAAATAAGAAGATATATTTAAACCGTTACACACCACTTTCAATGCCAAGCGGTATGTGCATATTGAACATCCATCATGAGAGAATGTTTCTCTCGAACACCGAAAAATTATTTACTAAAAAATGTAAATGCTGACGGCGCTTGACATCTGACAAAATAAAACGTGCTTATAAAAATATGTGCTACAACACGACATGATTTTCGAAAAGACATGATTTATTTTCGAAAAGACATGTTTTAAAAAAAATTATTTAACTAAATCTTGTGATTTTTCAATATGTAGACTTTTTTTAATGATTTGGTTCATTAATGGCTGATTTGCAACTTCAACAGTTCACTAAGAACTTGCCCATGGAATAAGAGCTCATTTAATCCATATTTGGTGGGGGTAACAGACTATTATTTCTACGTTCAAAGAAATTGATAAACAATAGGCATGCTATTAGATATAATATTTCACCTTCATAGCTCCATTGTTTGCTGAGTTTCAAACCAGCTTTTGTGAGAGACGATGGCAGAAGTTACTCTTCAATGGTCAATCGGCTCCGAATCACTGGAACGTGTTGTGCCCCTGAGGGATGGAAAGATTCTTGTGAGCTCTTATTTTCTTCAATCACTTCTACCCCATGACCAGAAGCTGGTAGGTTTGTATGCTATTTTTCAACTTGATGCTTACAATGAAGAGATCGTGGTTCATGGCCAACCGGATATCAATGGTGCGGAGCAATTTTTACTCGATTCTTCTCTTTCATGTTAGTATAAAATAGTACATTGTGATACAGTTTTCACCATGGACCAAGATGAAGGACTACACACTGTAGAAAATAGCAAACAAGCTCATTCACTTTCAAGACCTATTGTAGACATTACATCCGATTCCTTCGCAGAGATGTCACCTCAAACTTCTTTGCCACTTATAACAAATGTTTTTTGTGTACCCGTCTCAACTCTGACTATTGACTTAGAGTCGGATGATGGACTTGATAGTCCTCATTCATTTCCACAAATAAAGAAAGAGATTTTACCTTGGATTGCTAATAGCCCCAGAGGATAGAAGTTGAAGGCTTTATTGCAGATGAGTGAAGGCCCTTTTTTTGTTAGTGAGATTCCAAGAGAGTACAATAGTTTTGTTGCTTTCGTTCTTCTGTCGACATATGGCACATCTTCAAACATGGATGGGATGCAGCAACAATATGATGGTCATGTCTGGACAAGACCCCATCCAACTAATATCTTCCCTGATGCTACTTCGAGAATTAGCCATTGCCTTGGTGACTTTCAATGTCATCGAGTCAATTATCCTTACTATGAGACCAACAATCAACATAATAAAATGTATTTTCATGGTTACCTCAATAGCACAGTGAGCAAGGGGCTACTTGCAAGTGAAGAAAAACATTCAATCACATGTCACTATTGTAATAAAGTTGTCACTTGTTATGCAACTTGTGATTGTAAAGTTTATTACATTTTGCCAAAGAACACAAGCATGGAGAGATTGATACTTCATGTAGACACTCACACACACAATGAGCAACCAGGGACTTCAATGGCTGCAATTAAAAAAATTAGATCTCTAGTTCACTCAGTTTTGCAAGTGAATCGACACTGTGGTACTAGGAAGATTCAAATGATTCTAGCAAAACAAATTATCACTGAATCTTTGACAACTAATGGTTCAATTGTGGAGGGAGAACAAGAGCTTACAAACTTTTTGGAGGAGTTGATGCCATTGGTTCAAAATCAAAGGTTAGTTTCAGTTATTCAAGTCTGCAAACTATGGTTTGTAGCCTTGTTATTAGTTTAACAAACTTTCATTTGTTGAGGTTGCAGGTTCAATAGTATCATGACATGCCAGAAAAAAAAAGAAACATGTGTTGTTGGAGATGGCTTTGATAACATTTTGGAGTTGAAAAAAAGATACATGTTTCCTTTTTTTCATGGCAGTAGATTTCCAGGGCAAGGAGGGGTGGGTGAAAAAAGTTACATTTTCAAGATGTCTACTAAAGGACCCGGCTCTGGAGTGGAATTCGTTAATCGAATGCGACGCTTAGGAAATGGAGACCTTTTCAAGTCTTGGGTTCACTTTGACTTTACACACAAAATTGATGACTGGGCAACAATGTCTTGTTCTGTGTACGATCCATGGTTTGTTCGGGAACCTTACTTGTTATCAGTTTTTGTTGACATATTCTAGTTGCTAATCACTGTATTTCTTATTGCACCTTGAAGGGGATCATGGTGATTGCTATTTGTGATACAAAGGAAGAGGATAAAGAAACACAAATTCTTTTTTGGAGATGCCTTAATAATGTGATGCTCGAGTGTGGACACCCTCCTGCAGACTTTGCAGGTTTATGGTGGATGAACCCGGTGCAAATTGGATGTCGATCCGCACGGTTTTCAATGCGGGATCCGACAATGTTTTGGAAGGAAGAGAGCGATCGTGTTTTTTTCACTGGGAACAAAGCTTACAAAAGCACATAACAAAATACGTGCCTTCAAACCTTCGAAAGCATCACTTGAATTTATGTGAGAGGTGGCGCCTTTCAAAATCCATTGAAGAGGGCAAGAGGAATGCCACAGCTATACAAAATTGTTGGAAGCAAGTAGGACTACCTCGAGATAGTACCGTACCATTGAAGAGATGGATCAAATGGTGGGAGAATAGGATAGACCATTGGGGTAGTACTACACATGTAAATGTTTTTTTTTGTTTCTATTTGTTACATACACATGTACTAATATCATTGGGGTGGGAATACCCAAGTATGAGAACAAAATAGACATGTAAGAGGAATTGCTGAGTTTTTTATTGGGTTGCAGGCTTCCTTGAGTCCTTGGGAGAGGGCTTGTATTCCCAACACAAATCTTTCTGAGAGTGTGCATGCAAGTTGGTTGGCAGGGGAGGATGGAAAGAAGAAAATTGGTTTGTATGATGCATGCGTCACTGACTTGATCAACTCATATATTCAATGTTCAAGGAAACTGGCCTTCACAACTAGAAGATACTCTGGAAGTGGTCAAGACATGGATGCTTTGATTAAATAGGGTGGTTGCAAGAAATACCCCTTCACTTGCATTCATAGCTCAAACCGTTCAAGGAGCAGTTCTTGGCACCCCCATGTACGGAGAGCCTTTCATTTCTAGAAACAAAGAAACAGTTCAAAGGAAAAGAAGAACTCTAGATGGTTGTAGCTCTCATAAAGCTGGCTATGTAATGGAGTCAAGGGATAGAAAACAAAAAGGACGACCACACAAGATAAATTTTCAAAATAGAAATGACCAACCTACAGAACTGGGCTTGGACCATGAGGTTCATGCAGTGCCGATTGAAATGGATCTCCCAACTAATATTGTCTCAGAGGAGGAAATGCATAGAAGTTTGTGTGCCATCCAGAGAATGTCTATTCATTGTAAACGAAAATGTTTTGGTATTATAAATAGAAAGAAGTGCTGCAACGTGATAGAAAGTAGATCACCTGTGTTACTATGCCCTTCATTTTGGTCAGAGAGGGAATTTCAAGGTAAGCTTATTGCACAATGGTTCTAGTTTTGCAGTCATGATGTCGAGCATACATGGGATGTTGATAAACAAGTTAAGCATGTGCCCTTGTGACCAAGGATTTGGTCTATTGACAAGGGCACCAATGCTTCTGCCGAGGAGATTTCAATTCTTATAAAAGGAGGTTTTGTATTCAAGCATGATGGCTTTCCACCTACCCCCAAAAATACGACCCATGGGATAGAACCACTTATCTCTTCAAGTGGCAAGCGAAGAAAAAAATGGAGACATGGTATTTCTAAGGATGCAGAGAGAAAAATTGCATTGGCTAAGGCATTGGATGTAGTTTTCATGGAAGAGAAAGTAGTGGTGGCAAATGAGAAAGTCATATTTTATGTTATGTCAGAGCATTTGTATGAGGTACATGTCAATCCCGAGCCCTTCTGCACGTGTCTTGACTTTCAAAAGAGAGAGTTGGAAAGTAAACCCTTCCTGGCCTGCAAGCACATGTATTATGTCTACATTTGTGTGCTGGGGATGGACAAAAATCAACATATGATGATGCATCAACCTTCCCTTAAGCAAACTGATTTAAATTTTATGCTTTCCCTTCCACGACGCATAAAATGCAAATCAAAGACTTGAGAGTTTTATGTTGGCTATTGTTCAATGAGATGGGGACCATGCAGTACTGAATGAAAGTTTTAAAGGGCATATGAACAAGTGGAGGTGGACGTTCATTTTGGATACATGATGTGAAGGGACCACATATTTGGTATTTTTCTTTTTGAGCATAATGAAAACTCTAGTAAAAGTAGACATTATTAATCATGGACCAGTTATCCATTTGTGGACATGATTGAACGAGGATCTAAATGTGGAATTATTGATCATGCTTTTTTGATTCATTGAGGGGGCCATCTATTTATAGGTTAGGGATCTCTTTATAAACTATGCTTATTTAGTATGCAAAGTAATTTCATTTTTTCTAATTTGATACTCCAACTTCATTTTTGTTGAGCCAATTTTTTTTCAAGGTAATCTAGATCTTGCTCCTCTTCTCCTAATATGAAAAGTATGCAAGTTTATTGTTTGCCTTTTGCTATGATGAATACATCCATAAAGCTTGGTATTCACTGAGGGGGGTCCCTATTTGTAGGTGATGGATCTCATTATAAATCATGCTTATTTTGTGTGCAAAGAAATTTCATTTTTCTTAATTTTAATGCTCCAAGTTTATTTTTGCTAGTTGTGATAATTTTTTTCACAAGGTAATCTCGATTTTGTTTCATAAAGCTTGTTGATCACTTCGTTTTAATTCCCCTCAAAGGATTGTCTATTTATATGTGAAATATCTCTTTATAAATCATTCTTGTTTTGTGTGCAAAGCATTTTCATTTTTCCTGGTATTGATGTTCCAAGTTCGTTTTTGTTGATTGTGATACTTTTTTCTTAAGGTAATCTTGATCTTTGTCCTTTACTCCTATTATGGAAAGCATGGTTACATAGAATCTAATCATGTATCATCTACTCTAGGCACATTTCTAATATATATTATGGTTGCTTCTCCTTCCCATATTACACCTTCTCAATTGTTTGCTTCCCCTTATCACGTTATCAAGGTGTTTTTTAATCTAAACCATGTTCTAATTTCTAATTTTCATTTGTTAATTGGGTATTTTTTATCTAAACCATGTTTCATCTAACCTTTGATTGGCAAGTCTGCTATTGATATAAACCATGGCCAAGTTTGATGTTGAACCAAACCATGATATGGTTGCTTCCCGTCCTTATGCAACAACTCTACTCTTTGCTTCTCTTTTGCATATTGCTCTTCCTTCCACTTTCCATAGTCAATTCTACTAAGTTTTATTTTTAGCACAAGGTTTTCTTTAAATTCTACATGAGTCAAATCATGCCTAAACCTACACAAGAGGAGCAAGACATGAGAAAGACCTTCAGAACCGCAAATGGTAAACTAGATTCGTTGTCAAAAGCTACAAACTATGATGAGAATTGGTCAATAAATGATGCAACCTTTTCCATTGGAAAGATTGAACAAATACTTGGCCAAATTTTTCAACAAGAGGATAAAAATGATATATCCCTTGTAGATATGTTAGAGTTAAAGCTCCCTACAACCATTGCATATATGACAAGCTTTGGAGTGATTAGTAAAAAAGATGAGGAAGATATTGACATTTGTTGCTATCAAGTCCACATATCGATACTATATAATAGTTATATATAAGTGGCTTTCATAATTTTCCTAAATAGTTGCAAGATAAATAATTATATTTTCCTATATTGAGTTCTTTTTGTGTTTTGTTTAGATTGACTCATAATTTTAGAGATTAGTCTGATTGATAAGGATACTTTTTATTGATAAGGGTACTTTTTGAGATGTGTGGTACAAACCCAATTTTGTTCATTTTTCTCTCTTCGGTATATTTTGAGAGCTTGAAAAAAATGGTCCCTTGAATAGCTTGTTTAATACAAATTTTCAATATGAGTAACAAGATTCTCCCTCATAAAGTTACAAATTTTGTGAAAAAACTCTAAGTTTTGGCAAATACATTGAAAAACTCCAAGTTTTGGAAAAATTTGTGAAAAAACTTCAAATTGGGGGCTTGCTTTTTTAAATCCCCCCACCATATGTGCCGTTAAAATGTTGAGAGATAGATATCACATGTAGCCATATGTTTCAATATAACTTATTTAGTCACGAATAGAAACATCTTAGTTATGATATTATGAAGTAAACATAACTAAGAATTATGATTGCCAATATATTGAAATTTTAAGTGCATACATATTCTCACATTGTTGTGGAAGCACTAATATCCCATTGTTCACTTCTCATAACTTTGTAAAGTCAATGTTTACAAATACATTTCCATGGTATTTGGCCATTATGTTAGAAGTTATTTCCACCACATACTAAAACACATTATATTTAATTTTTTGTGTGTAAATAAACTCAAAAATCAATCTTAATGATACATTGGATTATGCTACACTAATCATCCAAGTTTCATTCACTCTCTTAAATCTAGAGCAATGACACCACAATCTTGGCTACTCCTATTCTCATCAATCTTTTAGTCTAGAAATGTTTACCCTCATCCCATGTGCATAAAACATTGTGCACTTTATCAATACAAAGGCATTCAATAAGTATCTTAAAATTTAAGAAATAATAATTCTTATATGTGGAACATGGAATGTACTTACCTATGGTAGTGATCCTTAAGGCTTCTCCTATTCTTATATGGTCATATGCATTCTCTTTTATTTTTCTAGTGCCTTCATCTCCTCATGTAGCCAATCCACTTGAAGGTCCTTTTGCAATGCTTTTAGCTATTGAGAGTATGGTAGATTATGCCCATAGCACATGCATAAGGCTTACCCTCTCTTTTTCTCATTGTATCGTTTCTTCCACATGCATCATTACCCATCCTCTTACCATATCACTATTAAGTATCAAAAAGGAATTTATCTTTCTATGCTTTTGTTTTTCATTACCCTCCTTCATCCCTTCCATTAACACTATAAAAAAAAGTGGCACTAGATATGCACTGTAGACACACTATTCCAATTGTGTTTATTCGTGCATTAACTAGCACATTTATATTTGTAGCCAATGTTGAAGCTCTAATGTCCTTGTAGACATGCATATGTATGTGTATTAAACTCAAGTTTAAATGTGTTTAAATACATTATTACACATGCATAAAATTTGAAAATTTTCTCATGTTTAAATTGTATGGGAATTTTCTACAAATTTTCTACAAAATAATAATGCAAGAGGAACAAAGTATAGAGAGAGAGAGAGAGAGAGAGAGAGAGAGAGAGAGAGAGAGAGAGAGAGAGAGAGAGAGAGAGAGAGAGAGAGAAAGAGAGAGAGAGACAGATAGAGAGAGAGAGAGAGAGAGAGAGAGAGAGAGAGAGAGAGAGAGTGTGTGTGTGTGTGTGTGTGTGTGTGAGTGAGTGAGTGAGAGATTGAGATCCACGGTGCAAGAGATTTCATGGTGCACATGCAAAACCATATCTTGATTGGCACAATTTTGCCTACAACCTTTGATTACATAATACATGGTATGTATTTCTTTGATTTGTCTTCCTTAGTGGTAGGTATGCTTCTACTTAAAATTTCTCTGCTTGTCTATCGATTCTAGGGGTTTTGTGCTTGCAAGCCTACAACTATATGAACTTTTTCAAGTGTTTGTAATCTTTAATGAAAACAACCCTATGGACATGGATATGATGGTGAAACCTACAAGAGTTGAGTGTCCATTTAAAGCATTACTTTATGATTTTTAGGTTGATGAGTATTAGATAATCATTACACATTGATTATGGAGATCCATATATCTCCATGCATGTTACTTCTTCTACTCAAGCGCCCCTATGTGATGATTGATCCTATGAAAGAGCATTTGTAATGTTGATTGAAACATCCTATTGATACTGATTCCTAAAGGCACCTTTTCAAACAACACAAAGTTGGAAGTCCACCCCATAAAAATAATCAATCAACATGATTCTATTAATGCCTACTTTTCAACTAAGTGCCATTATTAATATCATTTTAGTGCCCCATGTGGACTACCGTGTTTCAAGTCCACTTCATCAATACACTCCATTGGTTGTATATGCTCCACATAGGATTCTATGCTACCATGCTAGTGATTCTATTCAGATTTTACTACTACCACTACTAGAATCCATGTATGATGTCATTTTCTTCCCACAACATAGTGAAGCTATCCATGTTGATCACACCATCAAACTACCATCTTAATGATAGTCAATACTCATGCTTATATGTTAAACATATTATGTACTTACCTATGGTAATTGTCCTTAAGGGTACACTAATTCTATATGGTGATATGCATTCTCTCTTATTTTTCTAGTGTCTTCATGTAATCATGTAGCCGATCCACTTTAAGGTCCTTCGGCAATGCTTTTTTCTATCGTGTATGGTAGATCACGCCCATATTGGCACATGCACAAGACTACTATCTCTCTTTGTCTTTCTACCATTGCTTCCTCATACATTATTACCCATGTTCTTATCACATCACTATAAAAAATCATAAAAGCATTTATCTTCATATGCTTTTCATTTTTTATCACCCTTTTGCATCCCTTCCATTAACACTATAATAGAGAGTCGAACTAGACATGCATTATAGACAAACTATTTCAAATGTATTTATTCATGCATTTACTAGCACATTTAAAGTTTTAGCCAATGTTTTAGATCTTATGTGCTTATAGACATGCATGTGTGTATTAAACTCAAAACGAAATGTGTTTAAAAATATTATAACATCATATTAGAGAATTTAGTAATTGGCCAAGTCCCAATTTCAAATAAGTAATAAATATTTGATCATATGGCTACATCTTGATGCATATTTGAAAGTGGGATTTTGGAAGGTAGCTTGTATAGTATTTAGGGTAGACTCCACCTTTAAGTAAGACAATAAGATTTGACCATGTGATCAAATAATAAAGGTATTGGGACGAATACAACCCAAGGAATTTATCCTTGCACCTTTCATGGGATCAATCATCACATAGGGGTGCTTGAGAAGAATAAGGAACATGGACGGACATATATGGATCTCTAAACTCATTGTGTAATGATTATCTAATACTTATCAACCAAAAAATCATAAAGTTAAATGGAGGTTAAACTCTCGCATGTTTCTCCTTCATATCCATGTCCATAGTGATGTTTTCACTATAGATTAGAGACACTTCAAAATGTTCCTATAGTTGTAACTTGCAAGCACAAGACCCTTAGAATCGATAAAAAAGAAGAGAAATTTTAAGTAAAAGCATACCTACTACTAAGGAAGACAAATCAAGGAAATACAAACCATGTATTATGCAATGAAAGGTTTGATGCCATATTGTGCCAATCAAATATGATTTTGCTTGCAAACCATGAAATCTCTTGCACCTTGGATCTCTCTCTCTCTCTTTCTCTCTCTCTCTCTCTCTCTCCCTCTCTCTCTACTTTGTTCCTCTTGCATTATTATTTTGTAGAAAAATCCCATTTAATATAAACATGAGAAAAATTTCACATGTTTTGCATGTATAATATTCCCCACCGGTCAACATCACTAGTCTTTTTCCTTAAAGGGAAAAATTTTCACAAAAGTTAAAACGTATTATAAATGATAACCTAAATATGAAATGAAGCAACCCTTCTTAGGGAGGAATTGAACTCGCAACTTATTCTATATGATACCATGATACAATTAATATGGTAGGCCATGAATCCAGGAAATCTTCTCCTATTCTATTTGTATTAAACGAAAAACTATTATTCTCCATTTCAATTTGTAATTATACGTGCATGCAAACACACCCCTTGAAATTGGCTATTGCTGGTCTTTCGACGCAAATGACAAACTGGATCCCAAGAAATTTATCCACATCACCATGAAAGCACATTTATAATACTAATTTAAATGTCCTATTTATACCATATCCTAGAGACACCTTTGCAAAGGAAAAGAAGTTGGAACTCCACCTCGTAAAAATAATCAATCAACATGATTCTACTCATGCCTACTTTTTCACTAAGTACATATTATATGTATTGATTAAAACTCTAACAAAGAGTCGAACTAGACATGCATTAGAGACACACTATTTCAAATGTATTTATTCATGCATTTACTTGCACATTCATAGTTGTAGCCAATGTTCAAGATCTTATGTGCTTATAGATATGCATGTATGTGTGTATTGAACTCAAGTTTAAATGTGTTTAAAAACATTATTATAGGTGCATAAAAATTGAAAATTTTCTCATGTTTAAATTAAATGTGCTTTTTCTACAAATTAATAATATGAACAAAGTAGAGAGAGAGAGAGAGAGAGAGAGAGAGAGAGAGATCCAAGGTGTAAGAGATTTTATGGTGCCCAAGAAAAATGTTATCTTGATCGACATAATATGGCTTCCAACCTTTTGCATAACACAAGGGACTTTTAATCAATCCCTATATAGAAAATCTTGTGAAATGTAGGAAATGTTGTAGTGTTTCCTATGTGTGTATGCATGTATTTGCTATATACAACTAGGGAATCACATTCCCCACATCTAATAGTAGGGAATTTAAGGTCAATATAGACTATTTCCTACCTTCTTTTCAAATTCCCTATATAAGAGCATACGTGAATGTAATTCTCTACTTCTCCTTGTAGGGAATCGTAAGTCACTATGAAGATTTCCTATGTTCTCTCAAAATTCCCTATATATAACAAAGTTATGTAAGAATGTCATTTCCTAATTGTAATAGTAGAGAACTATAAGTACATAGAGGATTTCCTACCTTCTCTTAAAATTCTCTATATAGGAGATTATAAGAATTTCAAGCTTTGATCTAGCCCGTAACTACAATATCACAATTAATGAAATTGGAAGTAACCATATGGAGGTGAACCTAGATTTTCTAACCTCCCCACACACTCATATCAACATGTTGCATGCACACACACACACATGAACATGTGTGCACATGCATACATATGCACATAGACACACACATATGCAACCCTCTTCACTTTTAGTCAAAAGGTGATATCTAAATATAGTCATCGGCTTGTTTATCCTAGCACTAAAGGTTGGAAATGTCCACCATGTTGCAAAAAAAAGAGGCCTCAAACCAAGTAGTTACATACCTATTTTGTGCAATATTACTCTCTTTTGTCTAACTTTTTTTTTATGATGTAACTATTTCATGCTTATGTTTTGATATTTCATGCAAACATAGAAAATTTGTATAATGGCACACATGGCAATATTTGGATTAAAAACCTTATAGGTTTTCATGCACACTTTGCATGAATTGGTCTAAAAATCATGGTTAATTTAAGAACAATAGTAAAATACTCACCCTTGCAAGCTTGGACATGCCAATGTAAACACAATCTTGGTCTAGCACCCTATGAGCCTTGGATAAGAAACCATCAAGATTTTGAATGGTTATAGTGTTTCAACTAATGACCTAGATGGTTGAAATGATCCAATTTTTTTTAGATATCCTATTGCTATTGTTAAAAGAAAAGGTTGGTATTTGTATAACTTCTTTAAATGAGCAAGATGGTGCTCTCCTTTGACAACCATAGTTATAACAAATGTCGAATGAGCTGTAATCTTCCTTTAGTAGTTCTTAAAATAGCATGACACATATGTTATATACTCTAGATCACTGAAAAACCCTAGGATCTCCTAGTAAGGCCCCTTATGGACTAACTTTTAGAGGTCCCTAGGAAGGAGGAGTTACACTCTATGACTATTACAACCATAAAAATGAAAAATACAAAATACAAAGCAACACAATTCAACAATTCATTGTGATGCCTTGGTTGGTAGTCATTGTGATAGAACAATTCTCCAAATGAATGTAAGGGTGGCATTATAAGCTTGGGTGGTGCCCTAGCCATATACAAGAACTCCACTTTTGCTTCTTTATCAAAACTCATTATAGAGTGACGATGTTAGCAAACATCCATTTGTTAGCTATGTCCATGTAATCTGTAAGGGACCTAAGCATAAAAATTAGGACAAAATTGTTTGCCATTTGGATCAATGCTCTAGAATAACTAAGTGCCATTTCATATTCATTCTGGGACAAATGTTGCAACAAAGGCATTAATTGAGGTTGAAATTATCCAATGGGGGATAGAACTATCTTAGTGTTGTCAAATTTGACAAGCAGGAGGTGAGTGGATAGTTTTCTATAGTACACAAATAGGAGTGGCTAGCCATTGCCACCGATCAAATGCATGCAAGAATCTAGACAAATTTGAAAAGAGAGCACCCAAATCATGTTCGATATGCCTTTTTTTTTCGGTTTATGCATTCTAAGGTGTTTGTTTGTATGACTATTTATGACACCTTCTTAAGCCAACAACGTTTCTCAAGGTGATAAGGTCCATAAAATGCTTTGGCTCTTTATATCCATAAGCTAGTATGTCTAACCAACAAGCACTATTCATAACCTAGTACATCTATCCAAGATTAGACAGAGCACCATTCCAAGTCTATTCATAAATCACACTTGTTGGCTTGTGGAGGCTAAAATCTTGTCCACCAACTTACAATTATCAAAAGTACAATTCGAATATGGTGATGAGAACACATCTCACATAATATAGTTATCAAAGATACCACAAAGAAAAGTTAATTACACCAATCAAAATACATCACATAGAGAAAAAATGGATGTGTGCCAAATAGGAACAGAGTTTGATTCTAGTTATGGCATGTGAGCTTTTGGACAAATTGTGCCTATGTTGTTTTTGAAGTGTGCCTCAATCACTTCAATATTATAGAGTTAGGAGATGAAAATGGATCCCATCAAGTTTCATGTGCTAATAAAGCCCTGAAAGGTACTAGTGGTTATTGAAGGTAGATTATGTGCTCTCGGATCCACTTTAATTTTCTAGGAAGAAAGGACATGAGAAGTGGGCAATTTTGTCGGTATATTTGCTCGCAATTTGCGTCCAATGTATTCAACAATCAATTTTTTGCATATTTCTAATGATATAGATAGTTGAGGCATATATTTCTTATTTGAGCCTTTAGAAAATTCTCAACCTCTTGCGAGTTGTTTGAGAATTCCACTATGCATCATCAAGCCATAGGTGATTGAACAAAACAAACAAGGGGGCATATTCTTGGATAAGAAAAGAAGGAACAGATTATGGTAGGCCCATGAGAACCTTAAGTAGGGGGTACTACTATCTTTCAAGGGAGGAAAATGATATTTTGCACTTGCATCAAGAAGACAACCATGGTGAAGAAGGTGACCAACTGTGAAAAGAGGCTGATACAAATAGAACTAGTGATTGCAGCAAATCATCAATAAAAGGGTGGAGAATTCCTTTTGAAAGCAAGACAAATAGAGTGTTGTAGTAGACTAAACTTGGTTGGGCTTCTCATGCATTGTACAACCTCAATGTTGGTATTTATTTCTACCATAAGGGAGGTTATTAAAAAATACATGTAGACCATCATCCACAAGTAGAGAGAAAAAGCAGTGTAAGCATAAAGATTATTCAACAATCATAATGGAAATCAAAGTGCACTATTATATGTCCGTGTCTACAAGCCACAATTTTACTACTATTCAAATCCAAGATCTCTATTTCTCCATTATAAATTATGGTTGATTTGTAATATGGGAATATAAGAAGAGGGATGCTCTTTTGAGGCAGATAATGTGGAGGCTCAACAATTTTTCTTGACACTTCTTAAAGAAATGAGGCACGAGCTCATGAGATTGCCATGAGGGGTGACAATGTAAGTGTGAACAACTTGAAATCAGCTTTGGATTGTCCTTGAGACAATGAGGGCACACAAACTTTATGCCAAGACGAAGAAGTGTGCATTCTTCAAACGTCAGATTGAATATCTAGGATTCATCGTATCAACAGAAGGAATCTCGGTGGATCCGGCCAAAGTTAGAGATGTTCTAGAATGGCCAATACCAACCACTATCAAAGAAATACGTAGTTTTCTTGGATTGAGAGGATGGTATAGGGTCTTTATCAAAAACTATGCTTTGATTCCAGCACCTCTGATGGATCTACTGAAGAAGAAAACATCGATTGTATGGTCAACTGCCGAACAATCTAACTTTGATAGATTAGAGCAAAGTTTGGCATCAACACCTATCCTGAAACTTTTGAACCTTGGTATGGAGTTTGAAGTAGTAACTGATGCTAGCACACTTGCCTTAGGATGTGTGCTTATTCAAGAAGGTCATCTTGTAGTATACTCTTCAAGGAAACTGAAGAGCCATGAGAAGAATTATGCCACGCACAATCTGGAGTTGTTAGCTATCATCCATGCTCTCAAGCTTTGGAGACACTACCTGTTGGGTAACAAGTTTACCCTAATGACGGATCATAAAAGTCTCAAGTGGATCTTTACCTAGAACGAGCTCAACATGAGGCAAGGTCGATGGATTGAAATGCTGGAGGAGTATGATTTTGAAATCAAATACCGTCCTGGAAAGGAAAATGTAGTTGCCGATGCACTCAGTCACAAGGCATTCCTTAATTCTCTAATCTTGCAAAATCCATCAATAGCTAGATCTCTAGCCACAAAGATATCTATGCTAAAAAACCCAATACTTGAGCTAGCTAGAGAAGAAGCATGCCATGATCCAACCTATCAGAAGATGCTAAGGGAGATCCCTATCAAGTATCAAGACCAAAAGCTACAGGCTAAGTATTAAGAATTCTCTATCAATAGTGGACTTGTCTACTACAGAACGTGATTATGTATACCAGCAAGCCATTCACTCAAGCAGAAGATACTTTGGGAAGCTCATGGCTCCCCTTTCTCGAGACATCCTGGCTATGCCAAGACCCTCAATGCAGTCAGAAAGAGCTACTATTGGGAGAGGCTTAAAGGTGACGTTCTCAAATATGTCACCGAGTGTTTGTCTTGTCAATGTATTAAGGCCGAACATGTCAAAATGCTAGGAAAGTTGCAACCACTTGACATTCCCCAAATGAAATAGGAATTCATCAGTATGGACTTTGTTGTTGGCCTACCCCAGGTCCAGGGAGGATACAACTCCATTATGGTTGTGGTTGATATGCTCACTAAGGTTGCACACCTTATTCCTGTTAAGACAAACTATAAATCCTCAGACATTGCAAGATTGTTCATCAAGGAGATATTCAAACTGCATGGGTTGCCCAGAAGAATCATTAGTGATCGTGATTCTCTCTTCACATCACACTTCTGGAGAGCTATCTTCAAAGCCATTGGGACTCAACTCTGTTTTAGTACAGCTTACCATCCACAAACCAATGGTCAAACGGAGCGAGTCAACCAAGTCATTGAGGATATGCTAAGGGCACACTACTGCTGTGAACCAAAAAGGTGGATTCAATACTTGCCACTGGTTCAATTTGCCTACAATGCTTCTTATCAACAAAGCATTCAGATGACCCCTTTTCAAGCATTGTACAGTCACCACTGTCGAAGTCCTTTAAACTTCTCAAACCCAACCCTAAGAGTTGAAGCTTCAAGGCAGATGCTAGAATATATGGATGACCAAATGAAATCAATAAGACAAGACATCCAAGCCACTAAGGATAGATAGAAGGCATACGCGGATTTGAAACGTCAAGATAGAACCCACCCAAAGAAGAGTTCCCTATCCTTAGGTGAATGCAAGAAGCTAGGTCCAAGGTATTGTGAACCCTACAAGATCCTCAAGTGCCTAGGACCCAATGCTTATAGACTGCAACTCCCGGAGAACCTAAAGGTTCATAATGTATTTCATATCAGCCTACTGAAGAAGTATGTACCTAATCCTAGCCATGTACTTGATGATCAACAAGTTGTAATGCCTAGCCAAGGAGTCCTTGAGCTATGGCCTAACATGATCTTGGATGTTCGGGAGAGACAATTGAGATCTAGAACCTTGAGAGAATGCCTCGTCCAGTGGAAAGATTATCCCGCTAGGAGGATGCCACTTGGATGGATGAAAGCATTTGAAGGGGTAATTGGATAATGGTAAGGTTAAGTCAAATTTTTTAAATAATTATCCCTTCCCCCAGCCAATGCATGGCTAGAGGAGAGGGAGTGAGAGAGGAAGTAGGTGTGGTGTAGGGAGTATGAGGAGGGAGGGCCATGCATATTCCACGTAGTGGCTACCACCTCCCCCCTTGGCCTATATAACCCAGCCTTGGGCATTGGGGGGAGGCACAAAAAAGAAAGGAAAGGCTACCGTGCTGAGGAGAATCAAAGGCATAGAAGGAAGGGCTATCGCCAGCGCCACACTATCCGCCGCCTGCCGTGAGAGAGCTGTAGAAAAACGCTGCTCTATTGTGCTGGATTTCCGCCAGGCTGCCGCCACGTTCATAAGCATCGTCGTCATAGTTTTTTCCCCCCCTATTGTCATTACTTTTCCCTCCTCAATCATTACTTTTCCATCCCACGTTTTCTGAAAAAGATAGAAGCTCTTTAGAAGCTTCTAAAGGATAAGGCCCATAAGCCTTGTTTCTACGTGCTTCCCTCGGTTTTAAAATTGGGTTCATAAAGCTCCAATTCCTACGCAAGGGAGAAGGTATCGACCTACAGGCAGCCTCCGAGAGTGAGAGTGAAGGCTAGAAGGAATCCGGAGAGTCCATAATCACGTCTACGATGGCTCACAAGAAGATGCAAGGTGCACCCGCGGGAGGTTCTTCCGCAAACATACATGTGGACATCCCCACGGATCCACAAGCCCAGGTTTTACGATTTTAATCCCACGTATAAGAAATGAGATATGCACGATAACTTTCATGGAAAGAAAGCACTTATGCATGTTTCTAATTCACCTAGCCTAGTTAAAATGCAGTTGGGGAAAATTGCCTACTCGAACGATTTACTAAAATTAATGCATGACAAGCAATTCGGTTATTTGCATTTCCAATGTTATGAATGTAAATTACCTATCCATTTTACCAGCTTACTAGCTTGTTGTCCTGCCGTGCATTTCAAAGTTACAAGCCTAAAACGCATCTTGCCTAGCGTTAAAAAGATGAAAATTGTTAAGTGCATCCTTGTTTGGCTGTGAAAGAACAAGCGTATCTTGCTTTTAGTCAATAACTTCCTTGTTATGACTCGCATGGAAAGAATTGTTAATGTCCATTGCACGGCATGAAAATGAAACCCTAGACAATTGCATAGAATGGGAATGGAACCACGGACTTATAAGTAGCATGCAAAATATGCTTGGAAATGGATTAAGTCAACACTAGCCTTAGTCTTGCATGAACTTCATTTGCGATGTTGTATCTAAGGGTTGCATGTTACATATTCGTCGTGCGTAAATTTCATTTCATTGAGTTGCATTTAGAAAAGATTGCATGGCTTATCAAAGCATGAAATCCCATTGCATTAAACGAGAGGTTGTTGGCATAGTTCCTTAATGTGGATCTTGTAGGTTCTATGCAAGATAATCTCCAAATTGACATTTGTCATGACTTTAGCAAGGAAAGAAGTAATTACTGCAAAACCTTTCAGCTGCCTAAAAGTAATGAATCGCATGTTGCAACTATTTACACCTTTAGAACAAGTTTACCATCTCTAGGAAAGGATCGTCCTTGTCGCAAGACAAGTAGCCCAATTCAGCTAAATCACCTAACCCTCAAGGGATTCGTATAGACATAATTTACTCGATACGATAAGCACCTCAACTACTACCTAGGGCTTGGCATGCTAGAAATGCAGCTTAGTATCGTACTTGGACGCTGAGTCGAGACCCTCAAACCCAAAGGTCCTACCCACATTCACGGAATGTTTGGGTCAATTGGATAACCATGCAAACAACGACCTAGGGTTTCTACCCTAAGGATCGACCGACCTCGTGTTAAAACTCAGATTGAGTTGGAAGCCCTAGGACCAGCCTAGTACAATTAGGGTTGGGTTGGGTAAGAAGACACCCTAAACCCGCATCTTGTCTAAACAAAATTCATTGACCAAGAAACGTCGATCGATGGGTGAAATGATCCCATGAGTTAGGTGCGACACTTGTGCAACAAGTTGCAACATCACACGGCTTTGTGGTTTAATCATAAGATAGATTTGCCATTCCTTGGAATAAGGTTGGCCGGTTCTAGCACAAGTATAACTTGCAAGAGGATGAGTAGACATCTTGTTACATCACCTTTCTTGGGATGGTTTGCAAAGTTAAGGGAAGTTATGTTTTGCTTAGTAAGCAAAGGATCAATCAAGTTAGAGCGACATGGTTGCCAATATTCACTGTCTTAACTTAAGAAACCTAAGGTAATTGTTAATTTGGGTTGACATGGTATGATCCTAACCCAAGGACAAAAGGGGTAAACAAACAAACCCTTGGGGATCTTGCCAAGTCGCAATTGATCCCAGATCGAATGCTGGATGCATTTGGAGAGAAGGATTCACTCCATAGCAGTTGGCCAATTTAACGACCACTAGATTGATTGTGTTTCTAACAGTTTAGGAGCACTGTTTGCATTGTTTGCTCAAGGAACTAAAGATGGAAAGATAATTAATGCTTCAGGTTGAAGGTCTGAAGGGAGAGGCAGCATCAATTACCCCTGATTGTCTGCCTGACCCTAACCACGGGGGTTGTTAGCCGCGCCGAGAACGTGGACCAAACCCGTTGCGAGAGGTCTCTCCGTTGGGCACTAATTGGAGCAGGAGGACGCTTGGGTGCCAGGGGGGCTATGGCCCTAAATCCCTTGCCTTTCGGGCCCTGCACAAGAGGCCAACATGACTCCGGATTGGATCTCGAGGCCCGCATACTAGTCTACAGGCGGAATCTTGGATTAGTAATCCCTGTGGATTGCTGGATTGTCTTTCGGCAGATTATGGATTGCCTTCGGGCAGATTGTGGATTATATGGATATTTTCCAAAGATAAATAAGATCAATTGATGTAAAGAAACTTGTTTGGAAATGTTTTTCTATGTCAAGTGCTAAGATTACGTGAAGGAACCAATGACTAATTGGTTAATTAAGGAAGCTCTTTTTGCGTGTTCAACTAAATGTGGTAGGTAATTAGACAACTAAAACAACCCTCAAGAAAGTGCGATGGATGTGGCCATGGGTCCATCCTACGGATGGGTGGTCCCGATTACCTTAAGTCTAGATTACTAGAATCCCAATTTATGCTATTTTAGGGGAACGGAATGGGACTATGCCTTATGGGCAGAGAGGTCGAGGTTTGCATCCCTCTTGTTTCCCATTCTCTTTGAACCAAGTGCAGCATGAATCTACTTTGATGCTGATGTTTCTACAAAAAGTAGTTTGCCTGGGGTTTGACGCTAGCTACAGTTTTAGGAATTTGACCATTAGGGAAACCCTGATTCAGGTCGGTCCTAAGTGGGAACGGCCAGAATGCTTCCGCTATGTGGCAGACTCGGGAAGACCTAGATCGCAAATGCCAGAACATTCCATGGGAGTGCCGAGTGGAGATTTTTAGACTCTCTTCTTGATGGGCTACTAAGACATGTCCTGCGAACGAACAACACACATTACATGAAGAGATACCTGGTGCTTCCCATGCTGTATACATGCCGTGATGATAAAGTTCTATGAGAAAGGTGTCCATTTGCAATATTTTTGCTAAAAATATTATGAGGCTATGTGAATTTTTAGGCAAAAGACAATGCCAGCATTGTGGTTAGGGACGATTCCGTCTTTAATAATACACTCTCCACTGGCCAAACGAGACATGGTTCAATGAAACCCGCATATTTTCATGAGAAAATCCTCTTGGGAGGAGGTCAACAGGATAATATTGGAATTAATGTAAATTTTTTTAATCCTCTTCCCCTTAGCCGAAGCGTGGCTGAGGGAAAAGGATGGTACTAAAATGGGAGAGTGTAGAGGTGGAGGGGAGTGTCTGCATGCAGGCACCACATGGGGGAGGGAGGCCTTACCCCCTCTTCCCATAAATACCTCCCCCTCTGAGGCCATGAGGTAGAGAGAGGAAAATAATATTGTGAAGTTGTCAAAGGAAAGGAAGAGGCTGAGGATCGGATTCTGAGAAGCCAGGAGAAGGAGCCATAACACTGCCAGGCCGCGAGAGAGAGAGAGAGACGAGCACAAAGTCGTGAGAAGGGAAGCTAATGTCAGAAGCTACCGCGACTGTGTGAGAGAGGGAGTAGAGCTAACGCAGCTCTAGGTGCACTGTGAGGAGGGGAAGATTGCACAGAAGATCTTCCAACTACCGTCGTAGTTCCGCCATGGCCATCATTCGGCCCTGCCGCCAACAAGCCGCCATTATAAATCATCTCCTCTCCTCTACATGTAGAAATAACAGCTACAAAAGCTTCCTAGAAGCTTCTTGGGAAGCTTCTAAAGGCTGCTTAGGAAGCCCCCCTTCTTGTGGGCTTTCATGAGCCCTTCCAAGTGGGCTTTATAACCCCCACCCCCCCCCCCCCACCCCCCGAGACTTAAGCACCCATTTCCATGGGTTCCACCTAAGCCCCTTTCCTATTGCAAATTCCACCAAAGTTCATTTTAACCCCGGGTTCCTTTAAAACTCCCTTTCTATTTCCTTCCCAAGCAGTCTCTTATATCCCCGAGAATTAGACTTTTCCCCCTTGCATCCCCCATAAGCCACACTAGCCGGGTTTTAAAAGGCCCTTCCCTAGCAATTCCACAAAGCCTTTTTACAACCCTGGTCTCCTTTTAAAACCCTTCGCACACAAGCCTTTTAAAACCATTCTATCCTTTTTCGTGAAAGCTTATATATCCGGAATTTCTAAGTTCCCTTTTTCTTACAATCCCCAAAAGCCATACTAGCCGGTTTTTAAACCCTTTTCCATTTCAAGGCCTTCTAAAGCTCGATTCCGAAAGAAAATGCAACTGGTCAAGGAAGCCGAATCTCAAAGGGAGTTTTGCACACGAAGGAAACAGGCCAAGATCATAAGTTTGCGGCCAAGGCAAGAAGGTCGAATTCTCAATGGCTCCTAAGAAGGCACAAGGTGCAACCGCAAGAGAATCATCTCCTAACATTCATGTGGACATTTCATCGAATCCACAAGTCTAGGCTTTCTTTCTATTTTTTATTTACGTCATAATATCGTAATTATGCATGGTTAATTCACGAAAGTAAGATGCACTTTTACGATTGAAAACATTGGCTATCTTAGGGAAAATAACTCACAATCAAGGAATCGGTCATTTGTATTTTTCCAAAGGAACGAATGAAAGGACATAAGACATCTATGAATTCTTAGCAATTTGTTTATATGCATTGCAAAGTAACAAATTTAGATCAACTAGTGATCATCTTTACAAATCGAAATTATGGTAGTACACTTCAATTAGGCATGGAAAGAATAAATCACATGTCGCATTATTAGGCATCTTTTCTTCGAAATGATTCATTAAATAAGGTTGCTAATAACCGTAGGAATTTGCAAGGCATAGAAATGACTCTAGGGCTATATGAAGTAGATTAATCTCTAGGAAATTGACATAAATCTCAATCAATTACATAAGTAGTTACGAAAGGTTGTGTAAATTCAGCATGCAAATAATTCATTCAGAAATGAAACTAGAAAAAGGTTACGTTCGTTTTAAACATAAAACCCTAAAGCTTAGTAGCATGAATCTTCATTGCATGTTATAGAAGGATCAATAGGAATTATGCCATAACTCAACATAACTTTGATCTTAACCAAAAAAGTTAAGGATTGTAAATCTAATCATACGTAGGCAATAAATTGTGTATGGTATCGTAATGCAACTAGTTTTTTCCCTATTTGATCAAGATTATATCTTCATGAATAGACAAGTAAATTGGTTTACCCTAAAACACCTAAAACCGTGAAGGAATCGCTTAGGAAGGGTTAAATCGATGCAACACATCCCAAAGTGCTAACTAGGGTAGAAGTTGAGGGCATGACCTCGTCGCACTTATTGCAAAGTTGAAACTCTCATACCCTAAAAACCTATCCACATTCACGGAATGCAGGGACAATAGGACATACTTGTGAGAAATGATCTAGGGTTTCTAACCTAAGGATCACTCGCTAGAAGGATGAAACTCGGTTTGAATTGGAACCCTAGGACCGACAATGTCGGCCTAGTGCAATCAGAAATGGATTGGATATGAAGACACCCTATCCATGTTTCCTATCTAATCATGATTCCGTGGTTAGAAGATGCCGTTCGATGGGTAAAATAGTCCCATGGGTTAAGTGTGACACTTGTGAAACAAGTTGCAGAGTTGCATGATTTTGTGATTTGATCACAAGGGAATGGCCAATTCCTCGGAATAGGATTGGCAGATTCTTCCGCAAGTTTATCTTGCAAGAGGATGAGTAATCGTCCTAATATAGTACCTTTCTTGGGGAAAGTAACCAAGACAAGGGGATTAGATATTTGCTTGGAAGCAAAGGACCAATCAATAATTTGGAGCAACAAACTTACTATTAATAGAACTTAAGGTATTGGTTAAGTTGGGTAACAGGGTATGCCCTAACCCAAGGACATAAGGGTTAACAAACAAACCCTTGGGAATCTTGCCAAGTCGCAATTGATCTCGTATCGAATGCTGGATGCATTTGGAGAGAAGGATTCACTCCTTAGCAGTTGGCAAAAAAAAAAAAGACCACTGGAAATGATTGTGCTTATAACAGTTTAAAGAGCACTGTCTTGCTTTGTTTGCTCAAGGAATTAAAGAATGAAAAGATATCTAATGCTTCAAGTCGAAGGCCTGAAGGGAGAGACAGCCTTAGTTAACCCCGACTGTCTGCCTGACCCTAACCAAGGGGGTTGTTAACCGCACCGGGAGGGTGGACCGAACCCACCACGAGAGATCTCTCTGTTGAGCGCTACTTGGAACAGGGGGACACTTGGGTGGCAGGGGGGCTTTGGTCGTAAATCCCTCACCTTCCGGGCCCTGTACAAGAAGCCAACATGACTCGGGATTGGATCTTGAGGCCTGCATACTAGTCTACGGGCGGAATCTTGGATTAGTAATCCCTATGGATTGCTGGATAGCCTTCGGGCGGATTACGGATAAGCCCACGGCCTGGGTTTTATAAATGTATTCCAAAGATAAATATGATAAGCTGTTGAAAAAGAACTTGTTTGACACTGCTTTTCTATGTCAAGTGCTATGATTACATGAAGGAACCGGTGTCTAACGGACTAATTAAGGAAGCTGTTTGATGCATGTCCAACTAAATGTGGTAGATAATTAGACAACTAAAACAACTTGAGGAAAGTGCGGTGGATGTGGCCATGGGTCCGTCCTACAGATGTGTGCTCCCGGGTGGCCGAGAACTTTTCTCAATCATGATGGACAACAAGAAGATCGTTTCAAAGGACACGAACAGCAAGGGCGCTGACCTAGAGTCTAAGTTACAATAATCACGGTTTACGCTGTTTTAGGGGAACGAAATGGGACTATGCCTTATGGCAGAGAGGTCGAGCCTTGCATCCCTCTCGTTTCCCATTCTCCGTGAACCAAGTGCAACGTAAATGTGCTTCGGCCTTAGAGTTTCTGCGTAAAGTAGTTCACTTGGGGTTCGATGCTAGTTGCTGTTTAGGAAATGACTCTCATTTGAATTGTAAATTATTGTCTTCTTAAGTTTGACCTTTGCACATTTCCTTCTTGTCTATTCCATAGGTAATCACTAATCTTTTCAATATTTTGTTTGTGAGGAACAAATTGCATGGCAAGTGTGACCATGACTAGTGAGAATGTTGGAAACATTAGGAAAGTACATGGACACGTAGGGAATATGAAAATCAATTAAATGATGCCTCAACAACTCAAGGCATTTGCACTTTACATAACCATCCATCTGTTTGGTTCATAGTTCATTCTTTTGCAAGCAAGAACTCTAAATAAATTCTAGAGTTGATAGAATCTTATCACAAGAGGAACCTAGAATTATAAATACTTGACTCTTAAGAAATAATGTTTGCTCTTTAGATGGATTTATCTATGTGTCTCTTTAGAGTCAAATGCATAAACTATTTTGGGCATTGAATTCTCAACTTTTACACATGAGATTTTAGACACACATACACAAACACATAGTTTTCTTTACTAACAAAGAACAATTAGTGGTGTAGTACATGTTGTCTAAACCCAATGAAAGATATTAAGATAGAGTCCAATCCAATCTATTAAGAATCCATTCATTCATTAGATACATTACAACAATTGCACATATGCACTAGGTATTGCTCATGCCAAAATTATCTCATGGAGCCTAAGAGCTCTCTATGATTTAAAAGGTGACCATGGGCTATGTTGACATCCAATATTCTAACCATCTTGCTTCAAGGGACCGAAAACGTTTTGTTAGTTATATTTCTATTTTTGGGGATGCAATAAATATCAATGCATGGTAACACCTTGTAGTTCTAGTGCAAGGCATCCTTTCTAGGTAGTTTATCTCATGATACAAACATCCTATAAAGAGGTTTTCCTCTCATGCTGTTGTTTGTCAATTTTTGTTGGGATTGTTTTGCAACTTTCACCAACATTCGACACAACCTTATATCTTCCAATTGGCACACCACAACTCAAGTGTGAGCAATATATCTCTTCTATCCTAGGAAAGGTAGGAAAGACAAATGAGAAAATCTATGGCAAGTTCATATCCATGAGGCATATTTGTCTAAACACAATGAAGGGTGGTTGATCAATGAATTGTTATTGAGTTTACTAAGTACTATGTAATGTAGTCTATCCTTTGGAAATGCTAGTATCATAAATCTTTCCTATATAATGAAAGTATTGAGACTTGGCATTCTATATGCAATTAAGGATTTCTTGAACATGTTTCCTATGTCCACCAATTGTTCTATATGGATTCAACAATAAGATTGATTTGAATAAGAAAATCTTAGTAATTGTTTGTGTACACTCTAGTAATTAACTTGTAAGTGCTTGAATGTAGCATCCCAATTATCCATGGAGACTCCTCCTCTCATGCTAAACTAGTGAGTTCCACAAATATTGGATGATTCCTTGCTATACTAGAGTTTTGGATGGTTCAAGGATAAGAACCATGCCAAGGTTCAGAAATGGCCAGTGAAACTTACTTAGTGGGAAACAAGATTAATATATTGGCCCATATATAAAGTTTTATCCAATTGGAAAATATTAGCCAGTAAAGGGAACCATGCCCCCCAATCCACTCCACCTAAAAAAAAGGCCCCCTCTCCCTTACTTTTATGGTTGGAAGAGGAAGTTAATGGGGGTCTACCCCTAGTGTATACACTTACGTGCTTTTGGGAAAAACCCCCTCCCGTGCACTTAAGTGATTCTATAAGTTGTCCATGTAAACTCCCCGAGACTTTGGCCTGCTTTCACAACTCACCCTTCACTTCTCTCCTTCATGTTCGAGTTAGTCCCCATTTTCATAGCCACCTTCACACA
Source organism: Lygodium microphyllum (assembly GCF_053477565.2). Classification (NCBI taxonomy): domain Eukaryota; kingdom Viridiplantae; phylum Streptophyta; class Polypodiopsida; order Schizaeales; family Lygodiaceae; genus Lygodium; species Lygodium microphyllum. The sequence goes on from NC_141157.1 coordinate 90,744,161, forward strand.
CCTGCAAGACAGTGAATCTTGGAGACCATGTCACTTTAACTTGATTGATCCTTTGCTTATTAAGAAAAACATAACTTCCCTTAACTTGGCAAACCAGCCCAAGAAAGGTGATATAACAGGATGTCTACTCATCCTCTTGCAAGTTAGACTTGTGCTAGAACCGGCCAATCTTATTCCAAGGAATGGCAAATCTATCTTATGATTAAACCACAAAGCGGTGCGACGTTGCAACTTGTTACACAAGTGTCACACTTAACTCATGGGATCATTTCACACATTGATCGGTGTTTCCGGGTCAAGGAATTTTGTTTAGACAAGATGCGGGTTTAGGGTGTCTTCTTACCCAACCCAACCCTAATTGTACTAGGCCGATCCTAAGGCTTCCAACTCAATCCGTGTTTTAACACTAGGTTGGTCGATCCTTAGGGTAGAAACCCTAGGTCGTTGTTTGCATGGGTGTCCAATTGACCCAACCAATCCGTGAATGTGGGTAGGACCTTTGGGTTTGAGGGTTTCGACTCAACGTCCAAGTACGATACTAGGTTGCATTTCTAGCATGCCAAGCCCTAGCTAGTATTTGTGGTGTTTATCATATCGACTAAATTATGCCTATACGAATCCCTTGAGGGTTAGGTGATTTAGCTAAATTGGGCTACTTGTCTTGCGACAAGGATGATCCTTTCCTAGAGATGGTAAACTTGTTCTAAAGGTGTAAATAGTTGCAACATGCGATTCATTACTTTTACGCAGCTAAAAAATTTTGCAATAATTACTTCTTTCCTTACTAAAGTCATGAAAAATGTCAATTTGGAGATTATCTTGCATAGAACCTACAAGATTCACATCAAGGAACTATGCCAACAACCTCTCGTTTAATGCAATGGGATTTCATGCTTTGATAAGCCATGCAATCTTTTCTAAATGCAACTCAATGAAATGGAATTTATGCACGACGAATATGTAACATGCGACCCTTAGATACAACATCGTAAATAAAGTTCATGCAAGACTAAGGCTAGTGTTGACTTAATATAATCCATTTCCAAGCATCTTTTGCATGCAACTTACAAGTCCTGGTTCCATTCCCATTCTATGCAATTGTTTGGGGTTTCATTTTCATGCCAGGCAATGGACATTAACAATTATTTCCATGCGAGTCATTACAAGGAAGTTATTGACTTAAAGCAAGATACGCTTGTTCTTTGACGGCCAAACAAGGATGCACTTAATACTTTTCATCTTTTTAACGCTAGGCAAAATGCATTTTAGGCTTGTCACTTTGAAATGCACGGCAAGGCAACAAGCTACTAAGATCCTAAAATGGATAGGTAATTTACATTCATAACATTGGAAATGCAAATAACCCAATTGCTTGTCATGCATTAATTTTAGTAAATCGTTTGAGTAGGCAATTTTCCCCAAATGCATTTTAACTAGGCTAGATGAATTAGAAACATGCATAAGTGCTTCCCTTCCATGAAATTTATCGTGCATAACTCATTTCTTATACGTGGGATTAAAATCGTAAAACCTGAGCTTGTGGATCCGTGGGGATATCCACGTGTATGTTCGGGGAAGAACCTCCCGCTGTCGAAGGGTTTTCGAAAGCAAAGTCGCAACCACAGAGGACTTTGAATAATTTCAGGATAGAAGATCAATCAAGTAAGAACAGGCTATCAGGAAAATATGTCCATTCTCTAAGCTTCAACATATCTATCAATACAATCGTACAGTTTGCTCTCCTAGTCCAAGTTGCATATGAGCTGAAATAATTACAATCCATGTGAAGAATTTTTTCTGTTGAGTATGCCAAAATATATATAGTGTTTCCAACAAACTGTAAGCAGGTTTTTCTTTTCTATACAACTTTGTATAAAGCAAAATTCAATGAAAGAAGATTCAATTTGCCTTTGCTAGACCATGCAGTCCATAGATTACAATGGTATCAAGTTTAATGTATGAAACTATGCCTTTTGCAGCAATCCAATCTGGTTTATCTGAATAACCAGGCCTTCAATTCCTCAATTACTGTGCCTTTGGAGTATCCACAGTTTTCCCATTATAATCACTAATGCAGCCTGCCTAGACAGCCAAAACAGGGTAGAACTTCCTCCTGAAGCTTTTGCCAGAATTCTGCCACTTAGAAGTGCAGTTTACTCTTTGATTTACAGAAATAAGAATGACAAGCATAGAAAGGACTTTCTCTTGAGAGTTGAGACATTATGGGCAATCTCAACACAGAACTTCCTGTTATGCATCATCTAAAGATCTAAATTCCCCTTACAAGAATGCCTTGGCCGTGGTATGATTACGAAAGAAGTCTTGAACTGCTCAGACGAGACCGTTCTGCCATTCTTTTCTTCACACAATGAACCACGAGCACAACAGGTCAGGACAGCACTCGCAATGTCTCCTGGGTTTCAAGAATCATGGCAAAGGCAGGTTCGAAGCAATATCCTCACGAAGGCAATAGACAGCATTGGCTCTGCATATGACAAGAACTGCAAAACAAGGTTGTTATGAATCGGCCACGAGGAAGGAGATCAACACCTCTGAGCAATTTGATAACCACATTCACGGCATTGAATAACATCTCCTGGCTTCAATGAATTATCTGCTCCACAATCTCCACAAAGATATGAAACAGGTTTAGGAGGTATTGCGGACCCCATCCATTATTTCAAAAAGGTATAGCAATTGGTAGAATTCGAAAATGGAAGGAGCAGGAATCGGTGGGCTGGTTCCCCAGAGCATTCAGGATTCTCTTCCCCTGTTCTTCCTGTTGTCTTCATTGAAGATGCAAAGCTTCTTGTACCGCATCACCTTCGTTGCAGCTTTGTCTTCAACGTCTTCAACAGCAGAACTCGTTTGATCCTTCCCACCTCGTCTCGTCCTTTTTTTCACCTCCGTTCGCCTTCATCACAGCCACGATCTCGACGTTCCTCTGATCGCAATCACCTCAGCAATGTCCTTTTCTTCCAACTGGCTCAGCAAGAACTCTTCGTGACCATCGCTTTAACAACTCTGCAGCAATTCCCGTCATCTCCCTACAGAAGAAGGCTTGCAGCCATGAAGGTGGTCGTGGCATATCTGCTTGCACTACTCGGCGGGAACGCCTCCACCTACGCAGATGACATCAATAACATTCTTATTACAAGCAACCAGTGTCCTTAGCAACCACAGCACCTTCAGTAATTGATATCTTTCCTACTCCAGGCTGCCCTCTTCGATCCTCGTCTTTACATCCTTATCCATTGCTGAAGACTTCCTCCTCATCTTTAGAGCTTCCTCTTCCTTATTCTCCTCGTTCTTCTCTCCTCCGTCCTGAACTCCCCTGTTCTGTAGCCGATGCTTTTCCGTTGAAGCCTCGTCCTCCACAGCTGATAGACTCAATTACTCGCAGGATAAGCTAAAGTTGCACACGATACTCCATTAATGCAATTCTTCATCGCAGATCACTTCATACTGTCGATCTCCTCTTTTGATACATCAAGGCCAATGCCATAACTCGTCCATTAAAGCAGAATTATGTGAAATGTCCAAGACTCACACCAGAAGTAGGATCGGGAAAAAGTCTTTGTCAATCACTTGGGCTTTCCTCAACGAACAAGTTTGGAAATCGACTCGGGTAGACTGCGTTAGACGGCGCTCCAGTTAATGGGAAAAGTGAAGCAGATGCAGGACTGGTCTGCTGTATCCTCCTTGCTTTAGACATGATGGGATCAAAAGCAGCATCACTTCGTAGAGTCCGAAGCCCATCTGAAGCCTCCTTTGCCTCTAAGTGTCTGATTCAACAGCAGTCAACAGTGTTGTATGTGCATTTTGTAAAGACTGATCAATCTGACGTTTTTTTTTTACAGTCGAGATGGCCGCTGCTGATCCACAACGCACACAGGACTTCAATCTGAATATTGCACCACGGAGCTTCGATAGCTGATGGCAGAGAGTGGCAAAGCGAGAAGGACCGCTATGGCGAAGCTTCTGTCCCACCGGCTTCGCAGCGATATGTTTTCCAGGCTCAGAAGTCACGGGGAACCACTACAAGAAGGACGCATGCCACAAAAGTTCTACTTAGGTTCAAGAGAGTATGCAAATGCTGCGGCAGCGACTGCTGAAGTGGAAACTGAGACCGTTTTGTTTCCAAGGGTAGATCCTGGCATTTCATATGGATTGAATTGGGCTCTTACTGATAAAGGTGTTCCGCCTAAAGATAAAGTCCTCAGAAACTTGACAGTCACAGAGCTGCACAAGCATCAAACAACTGCTTCAGAAAAATTCCACCCTCCAGCATAATTTCCCCTTTTCGAGCAGCAGAGTACCCTCCATCTTCCTCTCTCGTCCATCCTCCAATGCTCTGTTCCTCCCTATTTTCCAGATTCAGCGTAATACTCCCCTTCGTCAAGCTGCAGAGTATTGTCCCCTTTCCTTCTCTAGGCTCGTTGCTTTTCCCTCTTTCTTTTCGATTCAAAAAGCTCCCTTTTCAAAAATAGCCGTGTCAAAAATAACCATCCCTGGTTTTTCCATTTCCATTAGGCTAAATTTATCATAGTCATAGCGCAGTCCAAGGTCTTGAATAAAAATCATCCAAAGTAAACATGTGATTGTCATGTTTATAAGTCCCAATCACATAGAAATCCAACTTGATATTATCCATGCTGGCCTTAAGGACATATTTCACAGTGTCCCCATAAATGGAGGTATCAACACCTTTTATAATCCCAAAAAGTTCCTGAACTTGTTCAACTGTAGCATTCTCGCCATAAATTATAAAGTCCATAATACAACGTTGTGCTCAGCATGTTCACAAAACACGATCTCCGCATCCATAATATTTCCAAAATTCCCATACATACCCATCACTATGCCTCCAAACTTCTCTCATACGCAGAAAATAAATGTAAACACAACAACTAAGTATATACAAAGTTTCAAATCACACACACAACTTTTGGGTGGTTTTCACACCTCGAATGCGCAGCAATACGACACCGCAGGTGCGCCTTGCATCTTCTTGGGAGCCATCGTAGACGTGATTATGGACTCCATGGATTCATTTTAGCCTTCACTCTCGCTCTTGGAGGCTGCCTGTAGGTCGATACCTTCTCCCTTGCATAGGAATTGGAGCTTTACAAACCCGGTTTTAAAACCGAGGGAAGCATATAGAAACAAGGCTTATGGGCCTTATTCTTTAGAAGCTTCTAAAGAGCTTCTATCTTTTTTAGAAAACGTGGGAGGGAAAAGCAAAGATTGAGGAGGGAAAATTAATGACGACAGGGGGGAAAAAAAACTATGATGATGATGGTTATGAACGTGGCGGGAGCTTGGCGGAAATCCAACGCAGCAGGGCGGCATTTTTCTGCAACTCTCTCACGGTAGGCGGCGGATAGCATGGCACTGGCGGCAGCCCTTCCTTCTCTCCCTTTGATTCTCCTCGGCACAACAGCCTTTCCTTTCCTTTTTGTGCCTCCCCCATTGCCTAAGGAGGAGGTTATATAGGCCAAGGGGGGGAGGTACCACATGGCATATGCATGGCCCTCCCTCCTCATGCTCCCTACACCACACATACTTTCTCTCCCACTCCCTCTCCTCTAGCCATGCATCGGCTGGGGGAAGGGATAATTATTAAAAAAAATTGACTTAACCTTACCATTATCCAATTGCCCCTTCAAAAAGGGAGTTCTCCGGTGGCTTTCATGGTCTTCAACCCCGGCCTCAATTTCACAATGCGGATGGGGATTTTTTTATCACGCGCGCAGGTTAACCACTTAGCCATTGTCACTAGTCAATGTGGGGAATGACTTTGCACAGCTTATATGTAGCGTGTGGTGATCAAGTCTTATAATATTTTTGGGTGGAAATATTACACCTCATTTGCTTAATTAGATATTTCAGGAGGGAGTTGTGCAGGACAAATTTACGTATGTGTCTGCTCTCGTTGCATGTGCTAGATCATGAAATTTATTCAAAGGAAATAAAATATATGCTCAGATTTTTAATAGCAAGCATGAGACCGACACTGGTATATGCATTTGCATAGTGAACATGTATGTAGAGTGTGGGATCCTGGATGATAAGAGTGGGTTTTTTATGAGATGTGTGAGCAGGAAGTGGTTGCTTGGAATGCAATGTTGGCTGCTTACTCCCATCATGGTCAAGGCATTCAAGCAATACAACTTCTTGCTAAGATGCAATAGAAAGGAATACTTCCAAATAAGGTCATGCTAATTAGCAACATCCTTGATGCATGCTCTAGCCTCGCTAATTTACAAGAAGGTAGATGCATCCACACACATGCTTTAAGTAATAATTGGGAATCAGATAAAGTATTAGGAAATGCTCTATTAGATATGTACAGAAAATGTAGTTTTCTAATAGAGGCATGTGATATATTTGAGTAGCTGTCAATGCAAAATGTAGTTTCTTGGACTTTTATGATTGCTTATGCATGGAGCATGGACAGCCAGATCAAGCTTTCCAACTTTTGGGACAAATGCATGAGGAGGGAGCTCTTCCATGAAAGGTTACTTTCACCACAATTCTATCGGCTTCTCGTAACCATGGACACTTGGCTACTGGTGAACAAATACATCTTTGTGTAGAAACTGCATGAGATGCCATGGTAGCTAGTGCTTTGGTAAGCATGTATGGTGTCAGAGCATTTGGGGTCAAAAGTTTACCATGGGGGTAAGAGATAGTAGGGTGAAGAGAGATTTGGGAATAGGAGTAGATGGAAGAGAAGGGGCTCAAAGAAATAGAAGATGTAGAAGAATACTTCACAGAGGGGAAGCTTGTCAATTTATTTCTGTATTATGATAAGATAAGACTCTTGTAGACAAAATTGTGCATTAAAAAATGCCTTCCTTCACTCTTCTCAAACTGCCAATCTGATGCTTCGATTGGCTTCGAAAGGGGGGTAAAATACGGAGACACTTGGCCAGACTTCTGCTAGATCATTCCTTCTTTGTCTCCTACTTTGGAGTATTGTTCACTGCCTAAAAACAACGATCACGCATCTTCTTACATAAAATCCTCTCAAAATGGCTAAAAGCTACCTACTTTCTTTTACATGTAATCCCATTCTAGAAGTTATCTATAGTTCTTGTATTTTTACCAAAGATAATATCTAAAATATAAAAAATTGGCTAAACTTACCGAAAAAAACCAACATTTTTGAACCATCCACACTATGGAAACTGACATTAATGTCTAAAATGGCATTGACTCTCTATATCAATAAGAAAGTTGCACTCGAGAGTTCTTCATACTATGTGTGCATAGTGGCACAACATCCACCCCCTCCTAACCTGCACATCCTCTAGCATGTGCCAAATTCGTATGGATTTGCAATGTTAGAAGAAGTATATCCTGCCATGTCAATGTCTTCATCTTCTATCTCTTCTTCTTCCATATTCTCACGTTCAGGCTCAGTATTCAACTCCTTCAACTCATATGCTGAAGACTCCCTATGATTAAAGAGCTTGATACATTTTCTAGCCACTGGAATCCTTAAAGTTGTCCCATTCATCTCATTTAAAGCATATGTAGCATTATAAAAAACAAACCTTACCATATATGGACCAAAACACTGCTTTGCCATCTTTCGACTAGCATTATGCTGATTTTCCAAGTTGATGCCATAAACCAACATCCAATCCCCTTCTTGTATAGCTACTGATCAAAGTTTGTGTCGCTTGTCAAACCTCTTCTTGTTCTTGATCCTTGCAATCTTCTGCTCTTTCATGGTTGTTTCAATGCCTTCAGGTCTTCTTTCTAACTTTCTCTTGCGTAGGACTAGCAACTCAAAAAGAAAAGAAGTAAGAACAACAACTCCTTATATCTATGTAGTCTGAATTGACTTGAAGTACTCTGTAACTTATTTTCATTACAACCTTCTCCCATGAACTCAAAATTGGTGGGATGTAGAGAGAGAATATATGTAGAGAGGAGAGAGAGAGAGAGAGAGAGAAGACACACCATGTACACTCCCAAAGACTATTTCATAATGATCACAATCTACATATATATAGGTGAGACCTAATCCATATAGGGTGAGCTACATATAGCTCCAACACCCCCACTCAAAAAAATGTCTCTAGCTAGATATAAAAAAACCCTTGGGGAGCACAAGGGAAAAACCGGAGATCCCATATACAAATGTATTAACATGATCAAGAAAGATGATTGTGTGCATTTAAGGTGAATCTGTACGTATGAAAATTATTTACATATGTATGTGTAAAGATGACCAAGAGGTTTGAGGTGTATGTGCATGCATGAAGTGTATGGTGCCTACAAAGAGTATCTACAATGGTACTACAATGTCATAGTAGATGAATTCTCAAAGATTGAAGTTGAGAAAAATCCAAGTTATGAGCATAGCAGAGTAAAGCGTCTCTCTCTCTCTCTCTCTCTCTCTCTCTCTCTCTCTCTCTCTCTCTCTCTCTCTCTCTCTCTCTCTCTCTCTCTCTCTCTCTCTCTCTCTCTCTCTCTTATAGTTACATGTATATTCTCTCAATTAGTCTACACTCAATAATAACCATATTATTTATCAATAAGATTATTATAATTTTTACAATTGATACAATAATATAATTTTTAATATTTTAAAAATAAGGTGATGAAGAGCATTTAAATATACATAACTAAATACACTATTTTATACTATATGATTATAAAATAAAGATTAGGAAGTAATTGGTTTACTTAAAGACTTTGATCATAATATCTAACATTTATAAATAATAGCTCATTCTATTCTTAAGAGAGTTGAATCATATACTGCTTAGAATAATCCAAATAGTATAGTTGTATTTAATTATTACTTTTCTTTTCTAATGAGTTTTAAGATTCAATACTGCATGAAAAATAATATAAGAATAATCATGTAGTAAATAATCCTCATAAAGTAAGTTATTATTCGCCACTTCTTTCATCCAAAGAAAAGTTGTAAATCCAAAGGTTTTTTCATCCAAGGTCCACATGAGATGTAAATATATCAGTTCTATCATACCCACGATATTGAAAGATAAATCTATGAGTGGCAATAAAAGAGATTAGATACATCCCTTCCTTACTCATGCTATTTTCATAATTAGTTTGTATTAGAGCATACATTCTTAGTAGCAACAGTCTATTCACTCTAAAGAAACCTTTTTTAAAAAAAGATCACATCATTTTTAAATCAAGTATTTACTAAAATTCAAGACAATAATTATCATAAGTTTGAAACTCTCAATAAAATATTTTAAAAATATCTTTCATACATAATCAAGCGTTATTATGATTTTTTTCTCTCAATTTTTTTAAACAAAACTTAAATTTTGAAATTAAAAAATATTTAAACTATAATATTGAGCATTTTTAATATCTTTTCTTCTTAAAATTATGAAAAAAATCAGTGTTGTCTTCTCCTTCAGAAGAATTTCCTTTGAAGAAATCTAAAAAGTGTTTTCTTACTAGAATAAAACTTCAACATCCTAAATAAAGCTAAGGATATTTAAAAACTTAAATTTTGAAATTTAAAAATATTCAAACTATAATATGGAGCATTTTTAATATCTTTTCTTCTTAAAATTTTGAAAAAAATCAGTGTTGTCTTCTCCTTCAGAAGAATTTCCTTTGAAGAAATCTAAAAAGAGTTTTCTTACTAGAATAAAACTTCAACATCCTAAATAAAGCTAAGGATATTTAAAAACTATGATTCAATAAGTGATATAAGTATTTGCTATAATCATATAAACATAAATTAAAAAAATACAATCACACCTTAACTACTATAGATTAAGTACAATAATTATATACCTAATAGTAATGATATTATTATTCTCTACTTAGATGAGTGGTTTTCAAATATAGTGAGCCATAATGGATTTTTTAATTTTTGAAAAACTATTTCTTATGAGTTAGAATAATAAATTTTTTAATAAATATCTCTTTTCATTGAATTTATTTATTTAAAAGATCAGATTAAGTAAAGAAAAATATACTTATCTGTTTTAATTTTTGTGGACAACCGTAGGTGAAACATCAAATTCAAAGACCGTATAATCTCAAATAATTCTTGTACCATTATCGTGTTTCATAGTGATACTATTTTATTATGTATCTCCATCACTTCCTTGTTGATTGTCTATCTTCAATCTCCCAAACATCAACTTCATACTCGAATTTTCTTTCTATCTTCAAGTTGATTAGATCATCTTGCTTAATAGTAATTTCTTCAACGTCATCTTTAAAACATATGTATTTTCCCTTTGCTTATTGTTGTGAATGTAGATTGTTGACACAACTTTTTAGTCGACTCACCCATACGACGTTGTGCCACTACATGGACAAGGTGTGAAAAATCCGGAGTGCATCATCATTCGACTTTCTTATTAATGTAGAGAGTCAATGTGATTTGAGACATTTGTGCTAGTGTATGTTGCATGGAGAATAATTTTAGCCTATCTTTAATATATTTATTTATTGTAGAATTTTTAAAAATATAGAAAAGCCACTTATGAGTTACTTTTTTAGCCACTTATAAGATTTTTCACAAAAAAAAGATTCACAAAATCACGTGCATTGTGATCGCTGTTAATAGGCTAAAAACTACACTTTCAACTGGAAGAAGAAGAAGAAGTGATCTGGGAGATCCCTGATTAGGTTTCCTGAGGTTTTACCCCCCTTTCGGACCCAACAAAGCCATCAGATTTGTGTTCGGAGCAGTAGAGGAGCTGTTATTTCTAATCCACGTTTTTGTTCTATGAGGGAGCTTTGTGAGATCTAATGCCTGGAGAGTGCTTCTGAGTAGTGTTAGACAAAGGATTTCAGGTTTTGTCAATACATATTGATTTGATTCATTGTGCTTTGTCATTATTGTGTTTACCTCTTGTGTATTCTTTATCTTCTCTTCCATCTCCTATCTCTACTTCCTTCTACCTCTGATCCCTAGTGGGTTTGACCTTTTGACAAAAACCCCTCTGACATTGGTGAACCCAACGTGAAAGATTGTTAGAAGAAGGAAAAACAAGATGGGAGAACATTTGAACACAATCTCCAGTGATGTTTTGCAATAGTTAGAGCAAAATATGAATATACTTATGCAAGTAAAACAACAACAGGTGATGCAAGCTTCTGCTCAAACAGAAAGTGTTGTGATGAATGCTTTGCAAGTAGTTGAGCGTGAGGTGAAGTTATTCAATGGTAGGAATGTATCTGAACATGTTACTGTACATGAACTGAAAGTGCAAATAATTGAATTATACATGCAGGATGGTGATTGGGTAGCTTTCAAGAAGACACTCAGGGAATAATTTTACATTCAAGATACCAGTTTTATTACGTGCAATACTTTTCAGGAGTGGGTTTTACAACCCAATAAGGGTCTTGTGGATACATAATTTTTAAGAGAATTTGAAAGTTGATTTGAGCAGTTGGATCTTGCATAATAGAAAACTCTTGCAAGTCAAGAAATTGAATTGTTTTTACAAGCAGCTAATCCTGAGCTTCAAGAGAAGCTTGATGATTTTCTAGAGGATCAGACTATAGAGATATGTTAAAAAACAAAGTGGAGACATGTCAAGGAAGCTGTTGCTGCACTTGTAAAAAAGCATAGAAGAAGAGAAAGATTGCATGTCTCTAGGTTGCCCATTATTACATGCAAGATAGTAGATGTATGTAGTAAACCACCCACTTCTATGGCTAACCCTATGGCTATACTTGCCATTGTTCCCTCCGTTAGGGAAGATGTCTTAGTTGAATTAGTCAAAGGGATGCGGTATCTTCAATTGAAGGTTGCAAAATTGGATATAAAATGACAACAGGAAAGGGGACGGGTAGCAGCCCCTAAGCTAGGAAAAAGATGTATGTGGTGTGATAGTTTGCATTATGAGAGAAAGGATTGTGTTTCCTATCAAGAGGCCATGGCATGACAACTCATCTTTTGGAAGGATGGCAAGATCCATGCATAAGAAACGAGATTGCCTCTTGCTTTGATTTTTGGAAAGGAAGGTATGCAGAAGTTGTTGGAAGACTTGGCTGCTTGAAATGCTGATGCGACGGTAAATGCTTCTACTTTTGGTCTATAGTTGGATAGAATGCATGGCCAAAGTGATGGTTGGTCGAAAGGATGAAATATGGACACATGCTTTACATGTAGCTGAAAAGATAAAGGTTGCTGATAGTGAAATGTCTCATGCAGAGCAAGCCATTCATAACATAACTAGTTGGGAATCATTGGTAGATGCATATCTCGGGGGGGTCACTCATGAATATATGTATATATAACGTGAGTTCAAAATAAGGAGTTTTTAAAATACCATTTTTATACATTTTTTATATACAAAAGGGTGTCATATAAAGGGGTTACTTATAGATTGAATAGAAAAGGGTTGTGTTTTATTCAAGAAAAATTCACAGATTAGGATATTTATAAATAGGCCATGAACACACGTTATACAGAGAATATATATATATATACTGGACCCCCCCGAGATGCATATTCAGTGTATGCATATTTAGCAAAGGTACAAAACATGGATGTATTTGTGGAAGGAAAAAAAAAGAGAGATGAAGATAATGCAGGGACATCTAAAAGAATGACAAGAAGAAGTGTGGATCAGCCTAAAACTACAAACTAGCCACCTCTCACGAGTATGTTACGAAAGAGGTTAGTTAGGAGCAAAAACATGATTGCAAACAAGAGGGCAAAAAGAAGGGCAACCAGCCACGATATAAGTTGCAGTCTGACATTGAGACAGCCACAGATCTGAAGAAGGTTCTTGAAGAAAAGATCTTAAACAGTCGGGTGGAATTCACCGTGGGAGAGGCGCTTGGCATTGCCAAGCGAGAATTTCATGATCAGATCATCGATATAATTAAGAGGAAGTATCAGTTTCTTTGTGATACCACTAGTGCATTGCTACAATTTGAAGAGGAAACTGGTTTGTTGGGTACTCGGGCTAAATATGAGCATGAAGTAAGTACGGGATTATCTATACAGGATGCTACTAATCAATGGATAACATGTGAAAAAGAGAAGAAAGTGGCAAAAAATGCATTCTCTTGTAGCAATATACATGGTGGAGTAAGGCTGATGCAACAATATGGGGAAGAGACTCTAGGATTTATTCCTCAAAGTCACTACACAAGAAATCATTGGGCCAGGGCTACCTCTAAAATGGTAGTGAAAATAAGGGAATGTGAAACTCCTTGTATTGCTTTACTTGACCATGGGTCTGAGAAAAATGTCATTGAGCATGGATTGTATGAAAATGGTGCATGGCCTGTGGATGTTGATCATGGCTCACATTGTCAAGCGATTTTTTGAAAACTGAAAAACCCTAGTCAAATTGTAGTTAGGTTTGATTTTTGCTAGCATAGTTGTTTGTGTGATAGTTTGCTTTGTCATTTTGTAATTGGATTTCTTGTGTTTGTTTAGCTTAGGATTTGTTTCCGACATTTTGTTTGATTTGTTGAGTGTGAAACTTGATAGCCTTGATTGAGCTTCTCGGGGGGTTCACAATATATATATTCTCTATATAGCGTGCGTTCATGGTCTATTTATAAATATCCTAATCTATGAATTTTTCTTGAATAAAACACAACCCCTTTCTATTCAATCTGTAAATAGCCCCTTTATATGACACCCTTCTGTATGTAAAAATAAATATAAAAATGGTGTTTTAAAAACCCCTTATTTTGAACTCATGTTATATATACATATATTCATGAGTGACCCCCCCGAGTCGAGCTTGGTATTTTTTTGGACAGGTTGATGCTAGAGTTCGCTATTAGGTATCGAACATTATTGAGCAAGGTTTGTTTTCTTGTTGAGACTCTTGAATATCATGGGGACTATGGGTTCACGAGCACTTCACGTTGCACTTGTTGATGCACTACACTTGAAGGTCATCTCTTGTTCCTCTCAAATACTTTCATGCCATGGGTTGGGATGAAAAACGTTTTGCACCATCATTGAGCACTTGCTTGGCATGAGGTCTGCTACGGCTATATGTAGTAAATCTTAGTTGCACACGCACTTTGAGAGAGAACCTATCATTGAGCACGCACATTTCTTGCACGCACGATTTGGGATGTTCATCACAAAGTTAGGAACCTCTGGTTGAGTCACTACAAGGATATGGAGGTCTAGCGACGGCGGTTTCCGATGCAAATAGTGACGGTACTCAGACGAAAAAAATGCAGGCCGAAACCCGAGCGCATTATTTTGCATGCATACATGAAAGAGAGAGTGAAAGGGAAAGCAAACATCTTGCATTTGAGAGGGAGAGGGAGAGAAAGAAAGAAAGAGGGAGAAAGAAAGCTTCTCATCGCCACCGCCGCCGTTCGCAAAGAAGAGGAGGAGGTGTATGGAGAGTGAAGAGGAGTTGCCATCGCGAAGAGGGGCCGCCAAACCCTTCTTCGAGCCTTTACGGTGAATGTATTGTTCCTTTTTTATTTATTTTTGTGTTTTCTCTTTCTCTTTTACTTGTTTTTGTTAAAATTCATGTGTATTGAGAGAGGGAGAGGAAATGAGAGAAAAAGAGAGGGAGAGGGAGAGGGAGAGGGAGGGAGAGAAAAGAGAGGGAAACATTAAACATAATAGGAAAAGAGAGAAAGAGAGTGAGAGGGAGAGGGAGGGAGAGAAAATAGGAGAGGGAGAGGAAGAGAGAAAAGAAAATGAGAGAGGGAGAGGAAGAGAGAAAAAACATTAAACATAGTAGGGAAAAACATTAAACATAATAGCGAAATAGAGAAAGAGAGGGAGAGGGAGGGAGAGAAAATGAGAGAGGGAGAAGAAGAGAGAAAAAACATTAAACATAATAGGAAAAGAAAGAAAGAGAGGGAGAGGAAATGAGAGAGAGAAAGAGGGAGAGGGAGGGAGAGGAAAGAGAGGGAAACATTAAACATAATAGGGAAAAAGAGAGGGAGAGGAGAGAGAAAAAATATTAAACATAATAGGAAAAGAGAGAAAGAGAGGGAGACGGAGAGGGACGGAGAGGAAATGAGAGAGGGAGAGGAAGAGAGAAAATGAAATGAGAGAGGGAGAGGAGATAAGAGAAAAAATATTAAACATAATAGGGAAAGAGAGAAAGAGAGGGAGAGGGAGGGAGAGGACAGAGAGGGGAACATTAAACAGAATAGGGAAAGAGAGAGGAAGAGGAAGAGAGAAAAAACCTTAAACACAATAGGGAAAGAGAGAAAGAGAGGGAGAGGGGATAAGAGAAAGAACATTAAACATAATAGGGAAAGAGAGAAAGAGAGGAAGAGGTTGAGGGAGGGAGAGAAAATGAGAGAGGGAGAGGAAGAGAGAAAAGGAAAGAAAGAACGAGAGAGAGAGGGAGAAAACATCAAACCTAATAGGGAAAGAGAGAAAGAGAAAATGAGAGAGGGAGAGGAAGAGGGAGAGGGAGGGAGAGGAAAGAGAGGGAAATATTAAACATAATAGGGAAAGAGAGAGGGAGAGGAAGAGAGAAAAAAATTAAACATAATAGGGAAAGAGAGAAATAGAGGGAGAGGAAATGGGAGATGTAGAGGAGATAAGAGAAAAAACATTAAACATAATAGGGAAAGAGATAAAGAGAGGGAGAGGGTGAGGGAGGGAGAGGAAATGAGAGAGAGAAAGGAAGAGAGAAAAGGAAAGAAATAACGAGAGAGAGAGGGAGAAAACAATAAACATAATAGGGAAAGAAAGAAAGAGAGGGAGAAGGAGGGAGAGGTTGTTGTTTTCTTGTTTGTTGTTATTGTAGTAGTAGTAGTAATTTTTTTTCTTTTCTTGTTTATTATTGTTTAGTTTTCTTGTTTTTTGTTTTTGTAGTAGCAGTAGTTTTTTCTTCTTTTTTTCTTTTCTTTTCTTGTTTGTTGTTGTTATTGTAGTAGTAGTAATAGTAATAGTAGTAGTTGTTATGGTTGTAGTAGTAGATAGAGATATATGTTTTGTTAAAGAAAATAAGAGAGGGGGAGGAAGAGAAAAAAGAAGAAGGAACGAGAGAGAGGAAATAAACATAGAACATAATAAAGAAAGAGAAAAAGAGAGAGAGATGGAAGGAGAGGAGAAAATGAATGGATAAAAAACAAAGAGAGAGTGGTGGCGAGGTCCAATGCAACACCACGAGACGGAAAACACTCCAATATATGTTAATTTGTGGGTGGGTGGGTGGAGACTTTACATATGCTAATTTTTGGTATGTTACAAGAGAAGAAATTCATTTTCAAACAATTTAAGAAAGAAAAAAAAGAATGATAACAAAAACAAATTGTTTGTCGTAACGTAGACAAAATGGAAAATGATGAATGTCTTGATATTCAAGATCGCGAGGCATATCTTAATCAGTTGTTCCATGTCATTGCTCTCAATGCAAGCTGGTAATTAGATGAAAATGTCGATTGTCTATAGAATACGTACAACACTTTGACGAGTTTCAATCGGAGATCATTGATTAGGCGATCTTGGATTCTCAGCAAACCGTAAGAAAAGTTAATATCAATCATACATTGTACTCGCAAGCTAATTGAATACCATATACAAAAAGATTGGGTGTGGTTGGCAAATTTTCTATCCAGGGAGGTGACATCTCGTCCCAAGGAGGAGTGCATGCTTTGCGGTCAATTAGAAGAGTTTGTAGATGTGCAATGGATGGAGTGCCTGAGCCAATCCACCACTTGAAAGGTACTACCCAATCTATACCATCAATACTAGAGGAGACAGGTAGCCTTCCAAACTTACCTACAATCTTGGAGCCTGAGATGGAGGCAATGATCGATGCATTGATTCCCATGGATGTCGAGACTTCTGATCCACTTAGAGAGAAAGCATCCATACCATTATATGATAGGTGCCGAGTATCTCGCCTAAAGACACTCCTTGTACTCCTAAGTATGCAAGAAAAATACGGGTGGAGCGATGCCAATGTGATCGAATTGTTCAGGTACCTTGTACGTAAGCTTCATTGATTTCTTTTCGGCACTATCATTAAAAACATTTGTACTTTTTCAAGGTGTTTTATAATTTTTTTCAGGTTACTGAAATATTATATATTACCACCTGCAAATACTATGCTTGAGTCTCATGATGATGCACAACATGTTTTACGAAAGCTTGGTATGGACTACAACATCATCCATGCATATATCAACAATTGCATATTGTTTCGAGGACTATGGAGATATGTCCAAAGTGTGGTTCTCACAAGTATCGACAGGACTTGCAAGGGCAAACAATCCCTCAAAATTTTCTTAGACACTTTCCGCTTATCCTCGCATAAACCACATGTTTCGTATGTCCAACATGGCGAGCTTGACAATGTGGCATGCGCAGAATAGGTCAATAGATGGAGTTCAACAAATATCAGTGGATTCATGCGCATGGAGCCACATTGACTCTACCTTCTAAGGCTTTTCCGAGAGCCAAAGAATCTTCGGCTTGGTCTTGCAATGGATGGTGTGAACCCATTCGGTCTGCACTCAACTTCTTATAGTGTGTGGCCTATAGTCCTTGTCAACTACAATATCCCTCCATGGCTTTCTACAAAGAAAGGACATCTTATCCTTAGCTTACTCATCCCCGACTGCTACAAAGTCAAAAATATGGACGTGTATCTTCGTCCATTAGTTTATGAGCTTAAGATTTTGTGGGAGGAGGGGGTCACCATGCAAGATATGAGTAAGCGCGATGGTTGACAATCCGCCAATATTTGAGCCATTCTCATGTGGACGATGCATGACTTTCCGGGATTCAGAGAGTGCTCAGGTAAATAGGCTTCCATTCTCTTTGGTAATATCTATCATAGCTCGTTCAAGTTTGTATTCACTAGATACAGGTGTTGGGACAGGTCTGGTTACCTCAGGTTATCATGCATGTCCATTGTACACGCCACAGTTAGACTCCCGAAGGTCACAAACCATGAAGAAGATGGTATATCAAGGACATGCTGTCATGCTGTGCACATCCGAGGTGTGAAATCCATCAAAAAGTTTGTGTGTGTGACATTCGTGTTTTGTGTATACCTAGTCGTCGTGTTTGCATTTTGTTCTGTGTGTGGCTTGCGTGTTTGTGTGTGTATGAACCTTAGCTTTCCCATAAGTGTGTTTCCAGTTATCCTCTCAAACTCGTGTGTGTGCTAGGACTTCGTTCCATTGTAAATAATATTAACTATGTGCATTTATCTCTGTGTGTGTATGAATGAATGCTTGTGTGTGTGTGCGTGTCAAAAATATTGAAAAAAAACTGTTGCCAAGGAAGATTTATGAAGTTGTCAAAGCGGTACAAGAAATCTCGGATCTAAGATAAGAAGAAATACAAGAATGCCCTACTAGTGGATGACTAGGGACTGCTAGAGGACACATCTCGAATAGACCTGAAGCTCAAGGTTTGGAGACATACATGCTTCATGTGTTGGAGTTCAACATCGATCCTAGAGAAGACTCTTCACCCTCTTTATCCTAAGAAGCAAGCCTCTTGATGGATGAACATGAGAGTTCATGTATGGTGGAATTGTGCATGATTATCTTCACAATTAGCAGTGGGTCAGAGTGCTGAAAGCATAGTCTCTCAGATGTGCGGTTTTCTCATCATCCTCTCTCGGATGACTTTGCTTCTTGCCACAAAAGATATTGGTGACACAAAAGTAGCTGGAATGATGATAAGTGGGGAAGTTGCAAATTTTGCTACATATGCATACGCTCCTGCTATTTTGGTGACCCCGCTTGGTGTAGTCAGCATTCATAAGTTCGGTGCTGGCACTATCTCTACAGTGGTCCAATCTGCAAGCGTTGCGGATACTAGAGCCAATAACAATAGCATTATTGATAACAATATCGCAGCTTCTGCGAGCCATCACGTGACCAAGGCTGCCCGTCCTAGGGAGAATAACAACAAGGATTAAAGTTTCTTTAAGAAAAAAAATCTCTCCTGAAATAATCGCAGCTATGCTGCGTCGTTCAGAACACAAATCCTCAGAGTATGTCCTCAAAGCTATCGCTGCCACTCATATCACACTGCAAGATGGTATTAATCTTCACGATCTTAAGGAGTAGAAACTCTTTTGCAAGCTTTTTCCCCACAACCCTCTCCTGGAGCTTCCCTATTAAGCCTCTTGTTAAAGCTTAAGCAGGCTTATAGCAAGCTTTTTATCTGTAAAAGCTGCACTGATCCCTGCTTTCCATATGATTAGTCCTTGATATATCCTCAGTTCAGTTGATCCAATCCCAAACACACTCTGATATGCACCAAAAGCATGGCTGCCCGTCTTAGGGAGAATAATAACAGTCATCCTTGGGAGAATATCAACAGTCTGTTCGAAGGTTATAACTCTTCTATGAACTACAACCGGTATTGGAGCTTGGAAAATAGTATGTTCTCCCCATATGGTGCTAATAGATATGGCATGGAAGGCTTTTTCTTGTGTGGTATTGTGGGGAGGAAGAACAAGGATTGATGAGCTAGACCTGCTTTTGGCTACATGACAATAAGTTGTTGTGACGGAGAAAAGAGGAAGATCGAGTCAAAGCTACCAAAGAGAGGTGGCGTGCACAAGGAATGGAGCTCATGGAGAACCCATTTCCACACCCTCCTCAGCTCTACAGAGAAGGGATTGAGGCTAGGAGAACTCAGCTGTCCAGGAAGCATTCGAGGTTCGATATGGCGATGGTGTGTAGACAACTAGTTGTAGGTGTAGCATGACCAGAGACTGGACTAGTGCTTTTACAACGTTACCTGAACTAGCTCAGAGATTACTCTTGGATGAGAAAAACAGGGGATCTACATCGATATTCACTTATTCATTACTCATAAAAATCAGAGCTTTGAACAAAGGGGAATACTCTTGAGTTTGAAGCAGTGTATTAAACCTAGACGACTCTTGGAAAACTCTGCAAAGCGAATTCAAAGAGGATACTCTTGTTGGAAGATACTAGCTGTTGGATTAGCAGATTTTCTTGCCTTGATCATTTATTGGAGTTGAAGACCTTCTCTTGAAAATTGGATGAGTTATTTGAAGCTCTTGTATTCTGATATAGATCTTGATGTGGTTTTCTTGAGAGGATTGACTCTCTTGATTGATCATTATATTTGTAATCTGTCTTGCCACTTGTACTTGAACCAAAATTGTAATACACTTAAACCTTGTCATCAAAGTCTCATCTTGTAACTATCTCGATCTGATCTTCTGTCTTGGAATTTTTCAAGCACCTTTGTAGTCGCGACTTTTTTTTCAAAAACCCTTCGACATCTTTGGTGAATCGGATGTGAAAGTGTTGCATTTAAAAATTTCAGGATGGAAGATACTGCAGCATCAACTTCAACCCCTTCTACAATTCCTACTTTGTCCTCTACTTCGACTCCGTCATTGACTTCTGCTTCAAGTAATTCTACAGATGATTTAAAGAAGATTTTGCAGAATATATCTATGTATCAACTTCAAAATCAACAGACACAATTGTATATGCAGCAACAACAACAGTTACATCAACAACAGTTGTCTCAGCAAAGGCAACTATATTCGGAGCAAAAGAATGCAATCAATGCAACTAAGGCGATTGAAGCAGTTGAAAATGAAAAGAAATTATTCGATGGCCGTAATGTATCGGCTTATTTGAAGACCTATGAGATTAAGATGGGATTTTTTGGAGTACCAAAGACAGGACTTATGAGCAAATATTTTCTTCGCCTTGTCACACCCACCTTGAGGGTAAAAGTGACTGATCTTTCCCTTCAAAATTCGCATTGGCAAGATTTTAAGAAGGCCCTAAAAGAGGAGTATTTTCTTGAGGACTATGGGATGGCTACACGGCGGTCATTCCGAGAGTGGGTCTACATGCCAAACAAAGGTCTAGCTACTTCAGAATTGATATGAGAACTTGAAGAGAGGTATAGTCAGCTTGATGCCACTGAACAAAGAGCATTGGATATTGAGAAAATTGAGCTTTTCTTACAAGCTCCAGATCCTGCTCTTCAAGAAGAATTAGGAGAGCTTCTTGAGGATTGCACGAAGCCTATGGGTCTTAAAACAGATTGGTAGGATGCTCAGGATGCGATCTCGACTTTGACCAAGAGGCGAATATGGAAGACGTGACTACATAATGGATCTATGACTCTGACGTCGTCTTCTGCTCCTATGTCTACTTCTACCCCTATCATTTCTTCTCTTTCTCAGCCAGTTACTTGGCCTATGCCAGTGCCTACTATTTCTAATCTTCCCATTCCTTCTGTTCCTAGACCAATGCTGGGTCCTTTTGCTCCAAAATCATCCACTCCTTTGGTTTCTTCCTCTCTTGATGACATAATCAAAGGCATAACAGATTTGACACAGGAGTCATTTATAGTAGAATTGGTGGAAAAATTAAAAGAGCAATTTTCCTCGACCACGCCTACTATTTCTGCTCCTAGTGCACCTAGGAGTGCTCCTAGTGCACCTAGGAGTGCTCCTAGTGAACCTAGGAGAGATAGAAGATGTATTTGGTGTGATAGTACGGACCATCAGCATTGCAAGGATTGCGAATCTTTTCAAGATGCAAGGAGAAAGAATTTGTTATTTTGGAGGCAAGATGGCAAGATCTGGTTGACTGAAACAGAAGCTCTACTTGCTACCAATTTTGGAAAAGGCGGAATGAAGAAATTAGTGGATGATATGGCTGCACATACTTCTTATGTGGAAGCTAGAGATGCCTCTGCATATGGAGTCCAGATTGAGAAAGGGTTAGAGAGTCAGTCATCATTATGGACCTATGCTATAGAGACCACAAACAAGGGGAAAATCTAGCAAACTGTTTTGTCTAGTGCAGGTTCCACCATTAGATCTGAGACAGGTTGGGATTCGCCTGTTGACAGGTACACTATTTATGTCTACTTGGCTAAATCTCATGGAATAGATGTACTTGTTAAGGAGAAGCATAAGAGAGATGAAGAGAATCCAAATGTAGCTAAAAAGACTAGAGAGGGTGAGTTTGTTACTCCACCTACTACAGGGCCGTCTGTGAGACCAGGGCCAGAACGACAAACGGACGATGCTCAGAAGAAAGAAAAGAGGAAGGAACCTACACAGAGAAAGTAGCCAGGATTTAGATTAATGCCCGATATTGAGACATCTATGAACATGAAGAAAATTTTTAATGATAAGATACTTGGTAGT
Source organism: Lygodium microphyllum (assembly GCF_053477565.2). NCBI lineage: Eukaryota > Viridiplantae > Streptophyta > Polypodiopsida > Schizaeales > Lygodiaceae > Lygodium > Lygodium microphyllum. The sequence goes on from NC_141157.1 coordinate 90,766,273, forward strand.
GAGGTGACTTTTACTATTTCTGAGGTTTTGGGTATCTCAAAAAGAGAGTTTCAAGATCAGTTCTAAGAAGTCGTGAAGAGAAAAAGACATACATTGGCTACTACTGATACACATGGAGTTTTGATTTGGGAGTTGGATGAGGATGAGGATGAGGTTATGGTCGAGAAAGCTTCTGTTTTTCCGCAGACAGAGAAGAGAGTTCAACCTATGTATTATGCCGAAACGGATGTGCCTATATTGGTACCGCACAATCATTTTTTGCACAGTCATTGGGCTAGGGAAACTACAAAAACAATGGTAAAAATTGGAGAGAAATAGGTGCCTTATGTTGCTTTGGTGGATCATGGTTCAGAGATTAATCTCATAGTTCATGGAGTTTATATGAAAGTAATAGATGGCCTATGGATGCAGAGCATGGGTGGCGTATGAGAGCAGCCAACAACACTGTAGGTGATTTGTATGCTGCATGTCCCAGTGTAAGGATTTCTATTGGAGATGTAGAGGAGGATTTCCATTTCTTTGTGCAGGATTCATGCTCTTAGCCGATAATCCTAGGATAGCCATTCATCCCAGAGATGCACATGGAAACAAAAGTAATGGATGACAGATCTGCTTATACACACATTCACAGTAAAGATGGTATGAGAGCAGTCCAGTTTATGAATGTGTGTGTAAATCATGCTAGAAACAAGCATACTCTTTGGGATGCACCTTTGCCCACTGCAAGGGATTCCGATTTTCATCAGGTACCACTGTCCCGTGAGACGACGGTGGTACAGAGCAGAGGAGATTGGAGTTCTTGCCTTCTGGCAACAGTGTTTTCTCCTCCAATTTTGTTGGAATTTCAGCAAACAGTTCGATGAGTTATCAAAAGATTTTTGAGTTGCTTAGAGCTACTAGGGAGTATATATGCAGGAAGGAGAAAAATTCATGTATTTTAGAGAATGATGAGCATATAGACGGGATGTATGATAGTATGGTTTGTGCAGATACGATGACAGAGATGGAAAATATGCTGAAAGCTAATATGCAGAGTTGTCCCAGTAATGTATCAGTGCAGTCCCTGGACATGTTTCATGAAATTTTAGATTTTGTGTCACATATAGAGTCAGAGGCTGAGGTGACTTAGCAAAAAGTGTTTAGTGCTGAAGAAATTCAGCAAACAAAGTTTCTGGCTGATTATGATCAGCCTACAGAGACACAAAGGGATGAAAACTTTGAGCCAACAAAGTTTACTGCTGAAATATTTCAGTATCCAGAGTTTAGGGCTGTTCCTATGCAGTCCATAGAGTAGAGGGCTGAGGATATTCAACCACCAGAGGGCAAAATTGCTATTTTACAGCAAGATTTGAGTAGTGCAGAGGATCATAATGAAGCCAGGGTTGACACAAAATACAAAATTGTGGATAAGAAGGTGAAGGCGATAGCTGGACCGCTTCCACCTAACAGTGATCAGCAAATAGAGAGGGCTGCCAAGCAGCCGATTTTGAGGAACCCAGAGCATATAGGCCATAAATTTTCAACAGAGACTCTTGCTGAATTAAAAATTGGAAATGGTGATTTCTTGCTACCTTTAGAGAAGCAGTGCTTTCAGGATATGCTTGAGTGACATGAAAGGGGGTTTGCTTTCTTCTGGCATGAGATTGGCTCTGTAAATCCGGATATTATTGCCCCTATGGTGATCTTTACTATCGCTCATATTTTGTGGAACCTCCGACCTATTCTAGTGCCTAGGGCACACCTGCTAAAGCTAGTTGACTTGCTGAATGAGAAAATCAGGATGGGAATCTTAGAGCCGTCATCTACGCCATACTCAAATAGGTGGTTTACGGTTCCAAAGAAGAATGGTACTCTCCGATTTATACAAGACATGCAACCAGTAATAAACAAAGTTACTATCAAGAATGTTGGTATAGGTCCAGTTGTAGATGAGTTTGCAGACGCATTTGCTGGACGTGCCATCTATTCTTTAGGTGACTTGTATTCGGGATATGATCACTTTCAGCTGGCCTTGGAAAGCAGGGACCTAACCACTATGAGAACTCCTATTGGGCTTGTCAGGATGTGTACCTTGCCTCAAGGTGCCACTAATTCTGTCCTGCATATGATGAATCCCATGCATAAGGTCCTTCGTGAGTACATACCTCAGCTTACCATGCCTTTCTTGGATGATGTGCCTATTAAGGGGTGTGTAGAAGAAGACAAGAATGAGAGTCTAAATGAGCAGGGATACAGATACTTTGTGGCTAATCATATTGCAACTTGTGAAAAGATTTTGGCTAGGTTAGAAGAAGTAAACTTAACAGTATCAGGGCAGAAATCTATTTTTGGAGTAAATGAGGTCGTCATTGTTGGACATATGTGTGGATATTATGGCAGGAAACCTTCACCTGCGAAGGTGGATGGTATAGGAAAGATCACAGAGTATTGTCCTACCACTTCAGAGGTACAGAGATTCATTGGAGCCTGTGTATTTTACATGATTTGGATATCCCACTTTTTTGCACACATAGCAGATTGTTTATATCAGCTGCTTTGAAAGGGGCAGAAATTTTATTAGGATGAGAGTCACACTAGAGCCATGCGAAAATTGAAGAAGTTATTGCAGACTGCTCCTACTCTTAGGAAAGTGGATTATAATTGTGGAAAGCCTATTGTATTGACAGTTGACACTAGTTCAATTGGCATAGGTTGGGCTGTGGGTCAAGATGATGCAGATGGAAATAGGTACGCTATTCGGTTTGGGGCGAAAGTCCTAAACGAGAGACAGAGGAGGTATCCGCAAATCAAGAGGAAATTATTGGGGATTTTTACGGCTTTCAAATGCAACAAGGAGTATTTTATTGGAGCCCCAATTGTGGTAGAGACAGATTGCTTGCCATTGATAGGTATGATTACGAGTTGCTCTACTCCAAACATAGCTATGCTGAGATGGATCGCATACATCAAGTCATTAAATCCACAATTTAAACACATAGCAGGGAAGGATAATCTAGTGGCGCATATGCTGTCTAGAGACAGATATGATGATGAGGAGACACTACTTGTAGAAGAGGATGATACAAAAATTTCAGCTACTATGGTTGATCATGTTTGCCATGTCTATGATATTGTAGCAAGTTAGGTGAGAGAATGGAGTAGAGTAGCTTTGCCACAATAACAATGATTGAGAATGATCAAAAAGCAAAACAATGCATGGAAAATACTTAGATATGTATATAATATGGTCTGACACCATTAGAGGTGAAGAATACTAGTTTTTGAGACAGGAGAAAAAAAGTCACTTTTTGGGATCATAATTAATCCGCCCCACTGATATGGCACTTAAGAGGAGTAGTGGGATATAAGAAGGGCATGTAACTACCTCTACAAGATCTCAAGAACTACTTATGAGGGTATAAAAAAATATAAACTAATTTGGATGCTATTCAATTCAAAAATATTATTAAAAATAATTACTTTAACTTGCAATATGTTTGGGAATATTTTTAGAGAAAGAAATCTATTTTTGTGAGAAATTTAAAAAAGTAATTAGTTGGACCAAAAATAAATTTGAGTTGCTGATGTGGCATTATTGGAAGAGTAGTTGGAAGATGAAAAAGTCTAGTTATTGAGGTGAAAATAAAAGGAGACCCCTTCCTTTCTAGATGGGGCCTACAATAAAATATTATGTGCAGTCTAGGAATGTTGGGAGGAAGGGGCTAAAAAATCATGCAATGATGACCATGGAAGAGAGACTAATCCAATATTAAATACTACTGATCAATTTCTTATGAGGCCCTTTTTGAGTCCATATTTCTCCTAATGAATCCCATGAAGGATGCACTTTGTGTTGAGATATCGAGCTCCACTCGTGATATGCCAGGGTGACCCTTGTGCATTTATGTCACCGACTTGTCAGTTGTAGATGCGGTTGGTACACCGCCCATGAATAATAGCTAGATGACAACTATCCTTATCTACTCTAGTTCGTGGCTTAGTTAGTATGCCACCTTAGTTAGTTGAGTTTGGTTTGAGACCCATATATAGGGTTCTTCTATTTCTATGTACTAGAGTTCTTTTGGCTTACACAACTAAGAAGAGAAAAACTGTTTTTAGCCTCCACCTTTGTGTGTATTCCCCCATTGTGCAAGCAAGAAAGCTACAAGTGAGACTCCTTCCTTCTCTCCCACAATCTTGACATGGTATCAGAGCCTTGTTCGTGGTAAGGAGCTCAAGAAAGAAAGCCAAGCTCGCGGTGTTCTGGTAAGAGGACCAGTGTTGCTTTCATTTTTCTATTTTGGGAGCAAGTCTCTGTAGGTAGCACAGCTGGGAAGTGCAAGAGTGCATTATCTCAGGTTGAGACGCCCTTCGCGGTGAAGCAAGAGGGCATTTCGGGGCCATTTCGGGGCTTGTTTTGGAGGCGGAAGTTTTCTGCATGCACTCAGGAAAAGGCCCAATTTTATGCTGTGCAACCACTGTTCTACAGGTCGGTGAAAAGTTACTGTAGAAATTGCATCATATGCTTGTGCGTAGAGACATTGTGAGTTAGAGAATCATCCTTGTTGCCTGTTGATGCAAAATCTTCACTAGAAAGTGACTGTGTGGTCAAATACCACTTTCGTCAGTTTTGCAGATTTGTCCTTGTGAGGCTGAAGCTGTGTTCTTTGCAATGACAGAATTTTTTGCAGTGTTCTATAATGGCGTCTGATTCTCTTTCACAGATTGTCACTGAAAAGCTTGACAAGAACAACTTCCAAGCATGGAAGTTTAGAATGACGAATTTCCTTATGGGAAAAGGATACTGGGAATTTGTTGCAAGAAATGAAGAAGAACCAGTTCTTCCTGATGTTCCCAATCAACAGCAAATGCAGGCATTTAAAGCATGGCATGAGAGAGCCAGGAAAGTTATGTACTGGCTCTTTATTAGCATTTCAGACTCTATGATTGTGCATATTCAAGATGCAAGTACGCCAAAGGAGGCATGGGATACTTTGTCAAAAATGTATAGCACGAATACACAAACAAGGAAAATGCACCTCAAGCAAGAGTTGCATAATGTGCAAAGAGAAAATATGAGCATCAATGACTACCACATGAAGGTGAAGAAGATTGCAGATGCACTTGCTTCCATTGGGTCGCCAGTGGAAGATGATGATTTAGTCTCAGTGACCTTGAATGGTCTAGGAAAGGATTATGCACAGTTCCGAACATCCATTTCTGTCCGTGAAAGATTTCTTGATTTTGAGGAGTTGATTGCTCTTCTAATTTCTGAGGAGCAGAGAAATGGTGGTGCATCTTCTTCAGGAGGAACTTCAAAAGAAGTTGTCTTCTACTCAAATGCTGGAAGAGGTAGAGGCAGAGGTAGAGGAGGCCGATTTGGAGGCCGTAGTAGAAATTAGAATATACAGCAAACTCAAGAAAACCAGTCCTATGGAGGAGGACGTGGTAACTCTAGAGGCAAGGGGAGCCAAAGAGGTCGTGGTGGATGGCAAAGAGGCCAAAATGCAAACAGCAATGTTGAATGCTACTACTGTGGTAAAATGGGTCATATGGCTAAAGACTACTATAAAAAGTAGAATGACATCATGAATGTAAAATTGCAACAAGGGAATGATGCATCTTCTAGTAGACAGGGTGATGAGAGAAATGAGCATTTGTTTATGGTGCAGCACATGAACAATTCTGTGACAAGTGCAGAAGAAAGTAAGGATATATGGTATGTTGACTCAAGTGCATCAAACCACATGACAGGTCATGCAGAATGGATGGAGGATGCAAGAAAAATGAAAAAACCTGGATTTGTGGAGACTGGTGATGATACTGCACATCCTATTATGCAGATTGGAGAAATTCCTTTGTCTATGCAGGATGGGAAAAAGAAATACCTGTCGGATGTATTTCATGTCCCGAATATCACCAAGAATCTGGTTTTTGTTGGTCAAATTGTTGAGCAGGGCTTGCAGGTCAGATTTAATCCTCATGGATGCTTTGTTGAGGATATGAAAAATAAAGGTCGCTTGATAGCAAATGGAAAGAAGAAGGGCAGAATGTTTACATTGGATGTAGACATGCCTGAATTGAGTGTAGCAATGTTTGCACATGGGACCGGTGTAGTTGCAGATATTGATATCTGGCATAAACGCATTGGTCATGTTAATGTACAGCGACTTAAATCAATGTATGCCCAAAATATTGTTGTAGGATTGCCTAAATTCAAGGTTGCAGAAATGCATAAGATATGTGAAGCCTGTCAGTTTGGAAAACAGGCAAGGAAACCATTTCCTAGATATGTTCAACAGAGTAAGAAGCCATTGGAATTAATCCACTCTGATGTGTGGACTACTAAAGCTGCATCTCTTGGAGGCTGTCATTATTTTGTCACTTTCATTGATGACTATCACAGAAAATTTTGGGTGTATTTTATGAAAAAGAAAAGTGAAGTTTTTGGGCATTTCAAAACTCTTAAAGCTATGGTTGAAAAAGAAACGGGCCTGCAAATAAAATGCCTAAGGTCAGATGGAAGGGGAGAGTACCTCTCAAATGAGTTTGCAAGGTTCTTGTAGGAGCATGGCATAAAGCAGCAATATTCATGCAGTCATACCCCACAACAAAATGGAATTGCAAAAATGAAAAATAGGCATATTGGAGAGGTATCTTGTGCCATCCTCAATGAAAAAGATCTGCCAGATTTTTATTGGGCTGAGGCAGTTGCTACAGCAGTCTACATAATGAACAGGACTCCCACTACATCAATACATGAGATGACTCTAGAGGAGAGGTATACTGGTAGGAAACCAGATATTTCTCATTTGAAGATTTTTTGCTGCATTGCCTATGTTCATGTGCTAGATGAGTTGAGATCCAAGTTGGATCCAAAAGCTGAGAAGTGCATCTTTATTGGTTACTCTTTGCAACAGAAAGGATATAGATGCTATAACCCTTCTACTCGTAAGTTTACAGTGAGAAGAGATGTTGTTTTTGATGAGATGAGTAGCTAGTATAAACCAATAAATGTGATTGATAATGTAGATGCACAAAATGGTAACGCTGCATAGAATTCACAGCAGCAGTCACAAGATATTAGTGGACTTGGAGCGTCCTCTAGCAGTGGTTCACATTCCTCGCCATGGACAGGCAGATTGAGATCAGGAGAATCTTCTCAAAGCAATGCAGATAGTGGTATGCAGGTACCACGAAAAGGAAAAGAGAAGGTAGATCAACCCATGTTTGATGTGAATGCAGGTCACTCTTATGTGGATGGTGAATCCAGTGGCTCAGAACAGAGCATTGATGATGAGTTGGGTATCCCCTCTATTGTTACACCTAGAGTAAGGAAGACTAGGGATGTTTTGAGAGCACCTGGAAGTGAGCCTACTTTGCATAGGTCTACCAGAGCTAGGTATCCTATGGATAGGCTGAAATATGATGGATTTACAGCCATCCACTATGCATATATGGTCAAAGTGATACAGGAACCAGAACCCACTTCTTTTGAGCAAGCCATGGGAAAAGAAAAATGGGAGAAAGCCATGGATGAAGAAATGGATGCCTTGGAAGAAAATGCTACATGGGAGTTGGTACCTTTGCCTAAAGGTAAGAATGCAATTGGCTGTAAGTGGGTTTATAAGGTGAAGCACAATGCAGATGGTTCTGTGAACAAATACAAGGCAAGATTAGTAGTCAAGGGGTATGCACAAACATATGGCATTGATTATGAAGAAACATTCCGTCCGGTTGCAAGGATGGCAACCGTAAGAGCGGTCATTGCTATGGTTGTTACAACTATATATATAATCTCTCACTTGACTTGGGTCTCACCTATATATACTAACTCTACATCAATATGAATCATTCTTTGGAAGCATGTCTTGTGTATCTCTCTCATACTCTCTCTCTCTCTCTCAACATGGTATCAGAGCTATGGATGCGTAGGAACAACAAGGAAGATTAGTTGTTTCATTGTTTATACTTGATTGAATTCTTTGCACAAGTGATGATTTGATACATAAACTTGTTCAAATTGAAAGTAGCTCTCATTGTGCTCTCGAATCCTGTCAAAACCGCTTGTCAATCGGAGTTCTCGATCAAAAGTTATGACAGTTCAGGATTCAAGACAGAAATTCTTCTCGAATCTACGATTCTTTATTTAAAACTGTATTTCTAATTACAGTTTGTTAATCCCCAATTACAGTTTATTAATCGCTCGTCTTCGTTAATGATGTTGATTACGACAAGCAAACATCTTGCTATTTTTAGCGATGTTTTATTATCGTTCACGTTCTTTGCTCAACCAAAATAGCACTTTCTTATATGCGTCATCTCGTCTTGCACGTTACGCCTCTCTATTTCGGGCTTTCTTTTTAGTCACTCAATACTTTTCGTCGTTCTTACATGCATGTCCCTATTTTGATTGTCATGCATCTCAACTACGCTCATCTTGATCATGGTTTGCAGATTCTGCGATCTCATCTTATTTGTTTTCTCTCGATATACAGGCATGGCTAATTGCGTAATTGTTAATGGATATTCGTCTCGCCAACGTTCGGTTCCCTTCTTCCAAGGACAAGGCTTTCCTGGGTGGAAAGCAAAGATGATGCTAATTCTTGAAGGCGACGAATTATTTGATATTGTTTTGGGCGACCTGTCTTGCCCAGTTCAACCTATTGATGTGATGAATAACAATTCTGTGATTACTGATGGTCCATTATTTGAACAATGGAAAATTGATCATACTGATTGGATTCGTCGTGACAAAGCGGCTCGTCGTTATATATTGTCTGCACTTCCTAACTCACTTATGTTGGATGTCTTTCATCTGGAAACCTCTCATGCTATTTGGGAGTATCTTATCTCAACGTTTGAGAAGAAATCGGTCACCGAAATTTTATATCTCCAAACTTGTTTGAAGAATCTTCAATATAAGGTTGGTACTTCTATGCACTCTCATATCAAGGCTTTTAAAGACGTTATCAATCAACTCGGTACTGCCGGCGCTCCTGTTGCTAAAAATCAGATTGTTACTCAACTTCTTCATACCATCAAAGATCCTTTATATGACAATATCATCACTATTTTGTCTAACAAGGATGATATCCACTTTGACAAAGCATGTATATCTCTTGTTGAATATTCTCAACGTCATGAGCATCATTTGGAAAAATCTGATGTTGTTTTGGTCACTCATGAACAAAGGGATTTTGATGCTGCTTTTGTTGCTCGCAAGCGTCCTGCTTCATATTTTCAGCAGGATGGATGCCCTAATCCAGGTAGTAAATCTTCTCGTCTTGCTTATCCTAACAAACATTTTTCTTATTGTGATAAGAAAGGTCATGTGGCTTCTGATTGCTGGGCACGTCAATATGATGAGGAGCATGGAGTTACTACAAAGCAACCTCGCTCGTCCAAAAGTTTTCCTCCTTGTGATTATTGTGCATATACAGATCATCCATCTCGTCGTTGTTATAAACGAAGATATGATGAAGAACGTTCTCGAGCTTATATTGTTCAACAAACTACAACTCATGATGATCATACTCATCAAGAGCTCAATTTTGTCCATTATGATATCTCTCTAGAAAATGTACTTCATGTTCATGATGGTTCTCTATTCATCGTTGATTCAGGTGCCACTGGAAACATGACATACCAATCGCAGTGGCTTCACAATTATCATTCTCTTCCTGTCAAGAAGTTTGTTTACCTTGCGGATGATACGACTTGTCAAGTCAAAGGAGTGGGTGATTTATATCTGGGGACTGTTTCATCCGCTAGAATATTAAGAGGAGTTCTTCATGTTCCAGATTTGCAAAGAAATCTTCTTTCTGTTGCTTGTCTAGTTGATCTTGGTTTGTTTGTTGGCTTTGATCATAATCAATGTCGTATAGAGAAAGACGGGCATACTATAGCAGTGGCTTCTCAACATGGTAATCTATTTGAGCTATCATTGAACGATACAGTTTCAAATGTTGTTACTGCTCCTGGAGATGTAGATTGCAAATTATGGCATCAACGATTTGCACACTCCGATTTTGCCAAAATTCTTGATCTTCATCGTCATGGTCTTGTGCAAGGTATGGATCTTAAATCTCATCCACGTATGGGAATATGTGAGTACTGTGCACTTGGAAAACACCATCGTTCGCCTTTCCACACTTCTACTTCATCACATTCCTGTGCTCTCTTGGATTTGGTTCATACCGATATTTGCGGTTCTTTTCCTGCCTCAAAGTCTAATATCGATATTTTATAACTTTCATTGATGACAGTACACACATGTCTATCTTCTTCGACATAAGTCTGAGGATTCTCTATAAAGACGCTTCGCAGTGACAATGGTGGTGAATATGTATCCAATCTATTTGATGACTTCTGTAAGGATCAAGGTATTCATCATGAGTTTACAGTTCCTTATTCTCCTCAGCAAAATGGTGTTGCTGAGCACAAAAATCGCACGATTCTTAATGCTATACGTTGCATGCTTATACACTCTGGTTTGTCTCGAAAGTTTTGGACTGAAGCACTTCTAAGAGCTGTTTTTATTCAAAATCATCTTCCAACTACTGCGCCTGCTGGTAAAATTCCTATAACAATTTGGACAGGGAAGACACCTTCAGTCTCTCACTTTCGCACATTTGGCTGTATTGCTTATATTCATGTACCCAAGGACACTCGACATAAGTTGGATCCTCCAGGTTTGAAGGTTATTTTTCTTGGTTATTCAGATCATTCCAAAGGTTACAAATTTTATGATCCTTCTTCTCAAAAGGTTATCATTAGTCGTGATGCTATATTTGATGAGAAGACTATGGGTGGCACATGGTGGTCAAATGTTTTAGATGATACACAGTCTTTGCTTAGTGCATTTCCTTACTTGCTTTGTGATTCTACTAATTCTGATCATGATAAACCTCCTTCACCTCCAAAGAAGATTGATGAAAATTTGGAGATCTATGTCGATCTTCCTATTGAGATAGAGCATGGATTCTATTCTATTGAATATGATGTCTTTGATGATGCTATGTCTTTCCAAGAGGATCCAATATCGTATATGGAAGCTATCAATTCGTCTCAAAGGGATCAATGTCAAGAAGCTATGCAAGCTGAGTACGATTCTTTAATCTCCAAAGGTACATGGATTCTTACTGAACTCCCCCCAAATCGTATTCCTATCAAATGTAAATGGGTTTATAAAACCAAGACCAAAGCTGATGGCTCGTTTGATAAGTTCAAAGCACAACTTGTTGCAAAAGGTTACTCACAGATTGTAGGAGTAGATTATCAATAAATATTTTCTCCCATTGTGCGCTCCACAAATGTTCGTATGATTTTGGCTTTTGCAACACTATTTGATCTAGAAATTCACCAAATGGATGTTAAAACGGCTTTTCTCAATGGAGATCTTGAAGAAGAAATCTATATGGAGCAACCTGAAGGTTTTATGATTGTAGGAAAGGAGCATCTTGTATGCCAGTTTCATCGTGCATTATATGGATTGAAGCAAGCCTCTCATGCTTGGTATATTAAGATTGAACAGTTCCTCACGTCTAAAGGTTTTGTTGCATGTTTTGCTGATCCAAATCTTTACATCAAAAGGGAGGACAAATATTTTATTATTCTTGCTCTATATGTTGATGATACTATTCTTGTGTCAAATAATATTTCTTTCTTGGATGCTATGAAGAAGCTTTTATCGACTGCATTTGAAATGGTGGATCTTGGTGAGATACATTCTTGTTTGGGTATTCAAGTTCAACGACACTGACAACAAGGCATTCTTCTTCGGTTGACAAATGCGCACTCTGTCAACACTCCCATTCTTTCAAGCTCTACCAAGGGTACATCTAAAACACGCAATAAAGAATCAGCCATTCATCAACCTTTTGCTAATCTTGTTGGTTGTCTTCAATTTATTGGTTTAAATACAAGACCAGATATTTTATTTGTAGCTAACTTTTTGGGATAGTATCTTTCTTCCCCTTCCACTATTCATTGGAGTGCTGCAAAACGTATTCTTAAGTACCTCAAGGGTACTAAGGAATTTGGTCTTATTTATTGTCGTCGAGAGGATTCTTCTTTATCTTCTTCAACTTCTCTTGACCTTATTGGATATACAAATGCTGATTGGGCAAGTTCACACTTATTCATGCGATCTACAAGTGGGAATTGTTTCTTTGTAAATGGATGTTTGGTTTCTTGGTCCAGCAAGAAACAACGATGTGTTGCGGTTTCTACAACTGAAGCTGAATGTGTTGCTGCATCATTAGCAGCTCGTGAGCTAGTTTGGCTTCGACAACTACTTGCAAATTTGGGACATCCTTCATCATCTAGTACACCTCTTCGATGCGATAGGCAAAGTGCTATTAGTCTTACCAAAGACTATATACAACATAGTAAATCAAAGCATATTGCTATTCATTATCATTATGTTCGACATGAAGTCAAGAAAGGTTCCATTATGGTGGAGCATTGTCCCAGTGATCAAATGGTTGCAAACATCTTCACAAAAGCTCTTAGTGAAGCTTGCTTTAGCTCATTAAGACATGAACTTGGTATTGTTCCAAGTTCTTGTCTCACTGATTGAGGCATGTATCATTGTATTCAAGAAAACTTTACAGTAAATCATTTTTGTATCGTAGGTATGTGTAGGGGCTCAAGTTTTTCCCTTGTTCTCCCCAAGGGTTTTTTCACTCGCAGCCAGAGACCTTTGTTTGAGTGGGGATGTTACAACTATATATATCATCTCTCACTTGACTTGGGTCTCACCTATATATACTAACTCTACATCAATATGAATCATTCTATGGGAGCATGTCTTGTGTATCTCTCTCGTACTCTCTCTCTCTCTCTCAACAATGGCTACATCAAAGGAAGGGTCTTTACATCAAATGGATGTAAAGAATGCCTTCTTGCATGGTGATTTGTAAGAAGAGGTCTATATGGAGCAGCCACCAAGTTATGTGCATGTTGTTCATCCTGAGTTTGTTTGCAGGTTGAAGAAAGCCTTGTATGGCTTGAAGCAAGCACCTAGAGCATGGTCTGACAAGATAGGACAGTATCTTGTCACTATTGGCTTTCAGATTTCCAAGGTAGATTTCTCACTTTATGTGAGAAAAACAGAGAAAGGTATTAGGCTACTTGTCATTTATGTTGATGATTTGATTATGACAGGTGACAGTGATGAAGATATCCTTCATGTGAAAATGCTATTGAAGCAGAAGTTTGAGATGAAGGATTTGGGAGAGCTGCGTTATTTCTTGGGCATTGAGGTGATTAGATCACCAAGTGGGATACAACTCTTGCAGAGGCAGTATGGATTGCAAATGTTATCCAAATATGGGATGACAGGCTGTAATCCTATTTCAATTCCTTTGGAGCAGAATGTGAAGCTGAGCGCTGATGCAGGTGAGCTTGTGGAAGACCCTACTATGTACAGACACATAGTAGGAAGCTTGATTCATATGACTATTACCAGGCCAGATTTGAGCTATGTTGTTGGATTGGTAAGTTAGTTTATGCAAGCTCCAAGGAAACCACATTTGGATGCGGCTAGACGCATACTCAGATATGTGAAGTCCACATTGCAGTATGGACTATTTTATGAGACTGGGGTTCAGATACAATTGCATGGATACACTGATGTTGATTGGGCTGGTAGTATTTCTGATAGATGATCTACCAGTGGATATGTGTTCTCTTTTCGAAGTGTTGTAGTCACTTGGAGCAGCAAGAAATAGCCTACAGTTACCTTGTTGAGCACAGAGGCTGAGTACAGGGGTGCAGCAATGGCTGCATGTGAGGTAGCTTGGTTGCATAAGCTACTTTATGATATGCATCAGCCTACAGATGGGCCAGTTGTCATTTATTGTGACAACATGAGTAGTATACACTTGGAAAATAGCCCAGTCTATCATGCTAGAAAAAAGCACATTGAGGTGCATTATCACTATGTGCGGGAGAGGGTTTTACTAGCTCTTATTGATCTAGTTTATGTCAGCACAGAGGATCAGGTAGTTGACATATTCACGAAGGCATTGGGCGCAGAGAAGTTGCGCAAGTTCAGAGACCTGCTTGGTGTGCAGGAATTGGGATTGAGCTCGAGGGGGAGTGTTGAGATATCGAGCTCCACTCGTGATATGCCAGGGTGACCGTTGTGCATTTATGTCATCGACTTGTCAGCTGCAGATGCAGTTGGTACACCGCCCATGAATAATAGCTAGATGACAGCTATCCTTATCTACTCTAGTTTGTGGCTCAGTTAGTATGCCACCTTAGTTAGTTGAGTTTGGTTTGAGACCCATATATAGGGTTCTTCTATTTCTATGTACTAGAGTTCTTTTGGCTTACACAACTAAGAAGAGAAAAGCTGTTTTCAGCCTCCACCTTTGTGTGTATTCCCCCATTGTGCAAGCAAGAAAGCTACAAGTGAGACTCCTTCCTTCTCTCCCACAATCTTGACACTTTGCATGCTCCATGATCCAAGTGAGTGCTCCTTTGACTCTCCACCCTCTATGACCTCCACGTGTGAAAGCGAAGTATGGGCATGGTAAGAGAGAGTACTTGGAGAGAAGAGGAGAAGAGCTTCATGTTAGATATGATCAATGCCCCACCCTCATTAGGTGCTATCAATGATCCATGGTGCTCAAAGTTGTAAGGCCCCCATTATGAGGAGAAGCCAAATGTGAGCACGGACATTGGTTGAGTCCTAACTTGTATATCAGATGAGGTCTATGTGACCGGATGGCAAAAAGGTGGCTGTTGTGGGTCTAATCTTTGGGTTAGACGGAGTGGTTAAGCTGGTAGCAACTTGAGGCGCATTGCATCGAGTTGCGGTGCGGCCCGATGGTAAAGGGAATATTCCCTGGCCGACTAGTGGAGGCTCATATGGTAGGTCGGCGACCTAACGACCTTCGCGGGCTATAAAAGCTAAACCCCTTCGCAGCCATCACTTACTCATCTTTCACCCAGTCAGAGTTGTTGTTCCAGCTAGCCTTAAGCTCTTCACCTATCTTTTGTCTAGGTCGCAATCTAAGCTTCACACAGTGGAAGCGCACGGGTGGACAGAGCCATCTTTGTATCAGTTGTTTGAAGTTAAAGAATTTACTGATTCTCCTCTTATTTTTTTGTACTCTCTATCTCTTTCTCATATTCTGTTTGCTGCGCCGTGTAATATTTTACACTTCACCCTCTTGGTCCCTCACCCTCACTTTCTCACTCTCTTGCTCTCAATCTCTCACTCTCACCCTCCCTCACTTATCTCGTAATGAAAGTAAGAAAGAAAGTGCAAAAATTGTATACACACATGAATGGCTTATTCTATTTGTTCTCATCCTTAAATACACATTTTTTGGGTTAGCATTTTTTCTCTCTCTTCACCATCTCTTTTAGGTCTCAAGACGTGTCATCTTCTATTGCATGCTTTTTCTATGGTGAAAACAAGCTAGAACCTTTAATTGTTTTTCTTTGGATCCTATGCTATCATTAAAAAATGCATGGGACTAGGATTGAGTGTGCTGAGTTATGCATATAACTATTGCAACCTTTTGGAAATTCAAAGATATAGTTGCTTCATGCACAATATGATGTGGCTAATAATCTCAAAAGTTACACTCATTCTTTGTGCTTTCTTGCACATTTTACAATGCTTACATGTTGTGGTTAATATTATCCCTCTCCTAGATCATTGTTAGTCCCATGGCATGCTCCATCATACATGGTATGCTTCAACTTGCAACAAATACGTGGATACTAGGGACCACCACTCATTGTCCTTGGAGGAGTTCTTCAATTTGTTGATGGCATAGAAGCTTCTTGTTGTAAGATAAGTTGTTATTGGAGTGGCAGTAGGTGTCTTGGTTTGCTGAAGTTGGTGGTATTATTGGGATTCTCTTACTGGGTTCCTATGGTGATTAGTCTCATGGCAAGTATCCATGGTAAGTCAAAGGTCAGAAGTATTGGGTTGAGGATGGAACATTACTCTTTGGGATATTTACTACCTACAATTAAAAAACCTATTGTGTAGTTGCTCTTGAGGGGATAGTGCTAGTCTCCTTATTATGCACATGACACTTTTTTATTTGGTTGGTTTGAGAGATGGGTCAAGAACTCCAAGCAAACCTAAAGTGTTTTCCCACACTCGAGGACCCAAACCATGCATAGGTTATGATGTGGATATTACTAGAGTGCACGTGAACTCTTAGGTATTACTTAGAATATAAATGTTATGTTTCCTCATAGTTGTATTGTTGATGAAGAGAACAGAAAAAATGTTGTGATTGATTGAAAAGTGTACTTGAAGAAGATCTTAAAGACATCACTACTATGTTGGATAAGATGTATCATAATTAAATGGCTTGAGAATAAGATTCTTTAGTAGTAATAGCTATTTTTAGTGAGATTGAAGAGAATGGTCTCTTCTTGGAATGCTTTTTCTTATTGCTTTGTCGGGGGCATTTACGTGATACAAATAATAAAATGTGTAAGTGACCTAGGGTGACACGTCATAGGCAAGGTATCTTTCCTAGGTATGTTGTGTCCTTGATGTGTCTTGATTGAGTATGCAAAAAATGAATAAAAGGGCTAGCGAATTAGGGACGAAATTGGCTGACCAAGGCCATCAAACGTACCTAATTTGAAAACCCCTAGCTGTAGTGTAGTGATCATGCACACATTTTTTAGTTTTGTTTTTTTTCTTCTTCTTTTTTCTAAATTAAATAAATCAGTGTGATAAAATTGGGGTTTTATCCTTAAGATCCTACACATCCATGGCTTCAGTCTTTCTTTTGTACATGAGCTCTTCCATAGCTTGCTCACTTGTTGCTCCTTTATTCGTGCTTTAAGCATACCATTCACCATTTCTTTGTCTATATTTTAATTGATAAAGTTGAGAACATATACAGTTGAGTTAAATGAGAACTTTAAAATTTTTGAAACTTATTGTGTAATATCACTTACTAGTTCATATCATTACTTACTAGTTCATATTGTTAATAGTTAGTTGCTTTCACTTGCTCCCATACGAAAAATATTGCAATGCTTTCGAGCATTGAATAGATAATAATAGTATGGTGTGCATGGTTTTTTAAAATGTTTTATTTTTTTTTAAACTTTTATTTAAAAAATTGTATAAAGTTATAATATACAAGTGTGATGGATTATGGTACAGGGTTACTGTACTAAGATGTGAGCCATTGGTAGAAGTCAGGATTGTATTGGAATGCAATGTGTGCGTCAAGAAGTTGTGGTAATTTTGCAATCACGGTTAGATATGTTGCAACATCAAGTACCACACCTCCTTGATTCAATCCACTTGCAACATAGAGCTCTTCTTTTGTGTGGATTTTTTCAAGTAAGGAAAGGTATGAGGGAGACCCAACTAGCATGATACCTTATACAATGACAAGTACTGATAGGGGAGTTAGAGCTACAAATGTTGGGTCAAATTGATATTTCTATATGGCTCATCTATGCTTTGAAATGGTAATGAAGTGCCTTCTGAGTTTAGCCATTGAGGGTCTCATAGTATACTATACTTGCTCGAATAAGCTACCATTGTTTTCTTTCTCGTCTAATACCTTTAGGAATTCACTGTATGTATACCTTCTATATAACGCGCATTCAAGGCCTATTTATAAATATCCTTATTTGTAAAATAATAATAATACAACATAATCCTTTTCTATTCAATCTAGAAGTAACCCATTTATATGCAACCCTTTCATATGTAAAAAACATGTAAAATGGTATTTTAAAAATCCCTTATATTGAACCCATGTGATATATACATATATTTATGTCTAACCTCCTAGGTTCTAATACTAATAGTTTCTCAATGGTTTGGGAACAAGATGCATGGAATGTGGGGGGGCCAAATAACGCTCCTTAGCCTTCTTATTTGGGATGAGTCTTACCAGTAAGGTGTTCTTTCTCTTCCCAAATTAGTGGGCATGCTAATAATTCCTCAAATTCCTCAAGGATGATTCCAACATCATACTAGGCATAGACGCAAGTAAGGGACATTATTTTATCACTCAATACCTTAAGGTAGGCAGTCATTGTTGATGTTCATTGTGGGCAATTTTTGCTAAAATATCTCTTCAATTTTTCAAAGGCAAGTTAGATTTTAGCTAAGCTGGAGGCTTTGGTTTATTTGAGCTTGATTGAGAGTTAATGATGCACATGGGCTCATTGGGTTTCTACTAGTATCACTCTTTTTGAAGGAGGAGTATTTGCCTTGGTGGATCTAGTGGTTTTCATCAAATTTGGAAAGTGTAACTATTGTGTCTCCATATCTTGATGGGAAGTAGTAACTATCGAGTTAGTACTTTCGGTATTGGCAGTAGTTGAGGGAAACTATAGTCTTCCTTGGTTTGTTTGGATGGACACTTGGAGTTGAGGGACTCATGTGTGTCTCTGGGTCCTTGTGAACATGTCTTTAAGTACAATGATTCATGTACTTTAGAGCCTTTATTAAGGATTCTTTTAGGAGGTATGGATTCTTGGCCTTGATCAATAGGATGATTGCTCTTTTTTGCTCTAGCCATCTGAGGGAAGATCATGGGAAAGTAAGTCTTCCTTGTATCCTTGGATGAAGGAATGAACTTTGCTAGGATAAAATCAAGAGATGGATTAGGTTTTGTTTCACACAATCATGGATTAAACCACTTGAAGAAGTTAGGGTTGTGGAAAATTAGAGTTGAAGCATGAGAGTGTGCACAAGAGGGAGAGAGAGAGCTCAAGTATAAGAAGAAGATGTTGCTTAGTAAGTTGTTGAAAGGTACAATTGGTACACTCTCCTCTACAGTGAGAGTGACCTTTAGGCAATTTATATAGCCTCTAGAGAAGTTGGGTTAGGGTTTTCCCTTGTTCCCCTATCCTCCAGTTCATTTACACCTAGCTACCCTTATCCCCTCAAGTATAAGGAGAGCTCACATGCTTACATTCTCAACGCCCCCCTCAATGCTATGTGGCATTGGATAAATAATGATAGGATGTCCCCCCCTTAATCCACAATGAGATGCCTTTATAAATCAGGCTATAAAAGATGGTTAGAGGTAGAGAGTTTACAAGACTCAAAAGAGTCGATCATCTGTGGATTTGGGAGGTCAAATTGGCCTCCAATTCCTTAGGTACTGATGGAACACTAGGACAGTTACTAGTGATCATTCTTTTTGCATTTATTGCACTTCATTTTTTCAAGATACTTCTTATAGCAAATACTTACAATATGCCCTTTTTTATGGCAGAAGGAGACCTTTGTAGAAGCTATATGAACTAACACTTGCTCATGGGAAGTAAATGCTGAAGAGCCTTCGTTATGGTTCCTCTTTTCTTCATCTAGGCATGACTGGATGGTACTTTCCAAAGTTGGTTTTGGGATATTAGTAAGGGTAGTAATAAGGATTGGAAAGACCTTCTTTACAGACTGTAGAAGGATGGCAATGGCATCTTCATCATGAATTCGTGTAGGTACAGAGGCTAGTTGTGCCATGAGCCCCTTCATATGTGAAATAAACTTACTTAGATCTTCTCCTAGTTTTTATTCCAAGCTAAACAACTCAATCTTTAGAAAAGTCTTAGAGTTCTTCCCGATAGTGCCATAGAACCTTTCAAGCTCATCCCACTTCTCCTTGATAGTGGAGAGTTAGTCAATATGATGAAATAAAGATTCATCCAAATAAAGCATGATGATGGCTTGAGCTCTTTTATTGTCTTCTACATCAGGGGGATTTGATGGGTTAATAACTTTGGTCCCTTTTATGAAGGGCCAGTAGCCTCATTCCATCATTTTTTATTTTACCACAACTTGCCAGGGATGGAAATCTTTTCCTTTAAACTTACAGATTTGAGGCCTTACATCTACATAGGCCATGGCCATTATAGGAAGGTCTTACCTATTGCCTTAGGCAATGGTAGTGTCTACTCCATTACAAGTGGCCAAGTACGAACCAAATAATAGAATTTATAGCCCTACAAATGATAACCAACTTTAAAGATCTAGGGATGAAAATGGTTGGAAATCATACATATGTAATATCTCAAGGTAAGATTTTTGCGATCTTGTCATTCGAACAACCCTTAATTTAAGTTTGACTATTTTCTTAGGTTTCAATGATGTGAACCTTGACTAGACTTCTAGCTCCTCCCCACCTTGTGGTTTAGTGTAGGAGCATTTGGTTGAGCAAGGTCGATTAATGACTTTGACACTTGGTGAAGTATTGGAGGAGATTTTAATCACATTAATATTCATATTCTGACATAAGGCAATAGTACTGATGTCACTGAAAGCATTTTTAGTGCTTAGAAGCACTCATATCAAGATTGAGATGTTTAGGTATTTACATGTCAAGCTTGGTGAGACACTTGGCTCATTATCGGTGTTGAGAGCACGCTACTCGGTGAACTTATGATGTCCCGCAAGTGTTGGAGCTACTTACAGATTAGGAACACACTTTATAGCATATGCTTCAGTGATTAGAATCACTATTAATGATTCCAAATTGAAAAAAAATTGGAAAATAGGGAAAATAGAAAGCTTGAAGCTTCTTGGCTATGGCTGCCAAAAACCCACAATTAGGGTTTTGTTCACAGCAACCAGCAGAGGACAAATTAGTGCAAGCCTTCCTAGCTGGACATGGCCCACTAGGGGGGGCTAACAAAGCCCTAAGGTAGCTAGGAGGATTGAGATGTCTATAGGTCGTGCTGAGATCTGGGACATGTCCCTTGTAGATTTACGCCGATTTTTGCATCTATTGCAATGTTACCCTCCATGTCGCCTAATCCTTGCCTTTGATGTGCCATGCTCAATTGCCCTGAGCTAGGGAGAAGATCTCCAAAATGAATTAGGAGCTGAAATGGTCTCATTTGCTCTCCCCAGGCCCTCCAACAGAGGTGGGCCAAACTGGCTATGGTGGAAAGGAAGGTAAATGAGAAGGCGAAAGTTCTTCTTGTGCACTTAGGTGTGTAAAGAGGCTGAGGGAAGCTGAAGGATTAGAGATGGCTCTAATACCATGTGGAAAAGCAGAGTGGAAGCATGAGAGTGTGCACAAGAGGGAGAGAGAGAGCTCAAGTACAAGAAGAAGATCTTGCTTAATAAGTTGTTCAAAGGTACAACTGGTACACTCTCCTCTACATTGAGAGTGACCTTTAGGCAATTTATATAGCCTCTGGAGAAGTTAGGTTTAGGGTTTCCCCTTGTTCCCTTGTCCTCTAGTTCATTTACACCTAGCTACCCTTATCCCCTCCAGTATAAGGAGAGTTCACATGCTTACATTCTCAACAAGGGTTATGCCAAAGTGAAGCATAGCTATCTAGAATTGTTAGGTCTTAGCTAACGGGTCTTAGGTAAGGCAAAACATATATGCCCTAACATCAAGGACCATGCTTTCTACTCCTAGCCTACTTGCCACATGTAGATCTTCTTTTACAAGGAATTTATTGTACAAGTGATCTTTTTGGACAATGGCGACTGAAAGCTTGACACCATGGACAATTAATAACACTCTAAAGAGATTTCCTTTTCTCAACTATCATCATTAATCGAAGGCCAATTTTAGCTCTTGGATTATGGTTAGAATTCCATTTGTGTTGAAAGATACATTGTCCCATTTCTTCTCATTGTAATGCTTCTAGTTGTTCCTTGTTCATTTCATGAAGGGCAATGTAGAAAGAGGGAATTAAACATAACTAACTATCTAGCTATAGCTCTTGGAATACCTTTCATGAGTTCTTTGGAAATGGTCATGTAGCAAGAGAAAATGTTTTGTTGCTTGTCCCAAGCCAATGGCTTTCTAAGAGGTGTATTATGTTTAATGTTTTTTCTCTCTCCTCTCCCTCTCTCATTTCCTTTTCTCTCTTCCTCTCCCTCTCTTTCTCTCTTTCCCTATTATGTTTAATGTTTTTTCCCTCGCTCTCTCGTTCTTTCTTTCCTTTTCTCTCTTCCTCTCCCTCTCTCATTTCCTCTCCCTCCCTCACCCTCACCCTCTCTTTCTCTCTTTCTCTATTATGTTTAATGTTTTTTCTATCTCCTCTCCCTCTCTCATTTCCTCTCCCTCCCTCACCCTCTCATTCTCTTTCCCTATTATGTTTAATGTTTTTTCCCTCTCTCTCTCGTTCATTCTTTCATTTTCTCTCTTCCTCTCCCTCCCTCACCCTCTCACTCTCTTTCTCTCTTTCCCTATTATGTTTAATATTTTTTCTCTCTTCCTCTCCCTCTCTCTTTCCCTATTATGTTTAATGTTTCCCTCTCTTTCCTCTCCCTCTCCCTCACTCTCCTCTCCCTCCCTCTCCCTCTCCCTCTCCCTCTCCCTCTCCCTCTCCCTCTCTTTCTCTCTTTCCCTATTATGTTTAATGTTTTTCCCTCTCTCTCTCGTTCCTTCTTTCCTTTTCTCTCTTCCTCTCTCTCTCTCATTTCTTCTCCCTCCCTCACCCTCTCCCTCTCTTTCTCTCTTTCTCTCTTTCCCTATTATGTTTAATGTTTTTTCTCTATTTCTCTCCCTCTCTCATTTCCTCTCCCTCCCTCTCCCTCTTTTCCTATTATGTTTAATGTTTTTTCCCTCTCTCTCTCTCGTTTCTTCTTTCCTTTTCTCTCTTTCTCTCCCTCTCACATTTCCTCTCCCTCCCTCTCCCTCTCTTTGTCCCTTTCCCTATTATGTTTAATGTTTTCTCCTTCTCTCTCTCATTCCTTCTTTCCTTATCTCTCTTCCTCTCCCTCTCATTTCCTTTTCTCTCTCCCTCTCCCTCTCTCTCTCTCCCTCTCCCTCTCATTTCCTTTTCTCTCTCCCTCTCCCTCTCTCTCTCCCTCTCCCTCTCTCTCTCCCTCTTCCTCTCCCTCTCCCTCTCTTTCTCTCTTTCCCTATTATGTTTAATGTTTCCCTCTCTTTCCTCTCCCTCTCCCTCCCTCTCCCTCTTCCTCTCCCTCTCTTGTTTCCTCTCCCTCCCTCTCCATGTCCCTCTCTTTCTCTCTTTCCCTATTATGTTTCATGTTTCCCTCTCTTTCCTCTCCCTCCCTCTCCCTATCCCTCTCCCTCTCCCTCTCCCTCTCCCTCTCCCTCTCCCTCTCTCTCCCTCTCCCTCCCTCTCCCTCTCTCAATACACATGAATTTTAATAAAAACAAGTAAAAGAGAAAGAGAAAAAACAAAAACAAAGAAAGAATAAACAATGCACTCATGGTAAAGGCTCGAAGATGGATTTGGCAGCTCCTCTTCATGATGGCGGCTCCTCTTCACCCTACATACACTTCCTCCTCTTCTTTGCGAATGGTGACGGCAGTGAAAAGCTTTCCTTCTCCCTCTTTCTCTCTTTCTCTCCCTCTCCCTCTCAAATGCAAGATGTTCGCTCTCTCTTTTGTATATGCGCGCAAAATAACAGCTCGCGTTTCGGGCTACGTTTTTTCGTCTGAGCACCGTCACTATTTGCATTGCTATTTGAGTCGCATTTGTGATGATAATAGCGACGCAAATAGAGACGCCGCTATTTTGCGTCGAAAAGTGTCATTGCTATATCTCCATATCCTTGTAGTGTGCACACAACTATCCTAGCATGTGTATGAGTGTGCTTAAGGGTAGATTTAGTACCCTAGGTGTAGTACTCTTGATTAATAGTTTAGATACATGCATAATGAGAGTGTGCAAGGTTTTGTATATGCTACAATGGCATAATACATTTGTATATATGACTAGGATGGGAGGATGTCGATAGGGGTGTAGTGGATGCACGTGTGTGTGTGTACAACGAACAATGTAGTCTCGTATGGATGCAATGTTTGTGTGATGGATGTATAATGTGTGCTATGTATGCTTAAGTTACTATGAGTATTGTACATGTGAGGACAGATGCACACGTGTAGGTGAATGCGCACAATGCAATGCACACTATGGGGACTGATGTGCTATGTATATAAAGGTATGAATGTACTTAGTATGTCTACACAGGTGGATGCATAGTGGTACATGGGAGGGTGAATAGGGGGTGTGGATGCACATTTGCATCATCTATGGATGCACATAATAGATAGATGCACACTTGTGTGCAGATGAATGCACAGGTGGATGCACTCTATGTGTGTGTAGTTGTGGGGTGTATTGATGGATGTACATGTACTAGATGGATGCACACGTGGATATAGTAGGGTGAACAAATGCACATGGACGATGCAAGTGTGATGCACATAATGGATGCACACAGATCTCAGATGCACAATTGTGTTGTAAATGCACACACAGATGTAGTAGGTTAAACATATGCACATGGGTGGCTATGAGTGCACTATGTGGTAATGAATGCAATGTGTATCTCGAGGTGTTTGAATGCCTAGTGCATATGTGGATATATGTGTAGTTGGATATACTATGTGTACCTGTATGTGAGGATGCACACATGGATGTATGTGTGGATGAATGCACTATGTGTATAGTTGAATTCATAATGGTTGCAATGTGAGTGGGAAAATACACATGGGTGTGATGTGCATGTTGATACGTGACTTTATGGTTGGTTTAATATGTTCTTATGTGTGTGATATTGTGCTTATATGTGTGCATGTGAGTCATGCACTGTGGTGACTCTAGTATGTGTGTCAATGTAGTGATGCATAAGTGTAGATGTGTCTACTACATGTGTATGTGTGGGTGTAATTGTGTGTCTATGTGTAGGTGTGCGTGCATGTGAGCAATGTGTGTGCCTCTTTTCTTCCTCCCCCCCTTGACCCTCCCCTCCAATGGGACGGTAGGGTGAGTTGAGAGGAAAATGCCTCCATATACTAGATGTGTAGCTTTCATGTGTGTTATGTGTAGTGATATTAGTATGTACTTAATGTGTGTAGTGCATGTGTAAGGTGTGGTACGTATGCCTCATAGGGGTTGCATTCTCCTATGTGCATCTTGTGGGTGTATATGTGTGCATATGAATTAGGTGGTGTGTGGTGAGTATGTGTGTCTTATGTATATGTGTGTATAGTGTGGAGCATGTGTATGGGTGTTAGTGAATTAGCACATTGTGAGTTGGTGTGTGGATGTGCATGTGGTGTGTGTCTATGTGAGTCTACATACATGTGTGTCTAGTCTATGGGGGACTGCATGAGTAAATGAGTATAGGTAGTATGCTCGTAGGTGTCTTGCGTGTGTAGGTGTAGGGATGTGTTTGCTTACTATTAAGTGTGTGGGTGTGTGGTGTATGTGTAGGTGGGAAGTGTGGTGTAGTTAGTGTACACATGTGGTGTAACTCTTCTATAATTTAGTACATATTAAAAGGAAATAATAGTACCATGTTATTTTTAGATTTCAGAACTCTAGATTTCAACACAAATGACAGATCAACTATTATATCTATTTGGAAGAACCCACTATCATACATCACAAATATGCATTCTTCGATTTTCAATAATCCACGTTCGCTCATGTATTTTTATACCTTGAAAATATACTATTTTGTAGCCCTACTCATAGTTTCAACCCTTTGAAAATATGCAAAACTTCATTCTGGAAATTAATAAACCTTGTAGAAAAAGCACATGCACTTAGTATATGAGGTGAGAGCATTTTGGATCCTGCACCATTGGAATCCTCCTTTACAATGGTACTCATTGAAAACCCAATTGATGAGAATATCTAAACCCTTTCATATTAGGTAGCAAAGGATAATGCCTTAATATATCACAATTCCTTTCATGGATCACATAAATGATTCGACATTGTACAACTCATTCACCATCACTACTTCTAATCCTTTCATATGTTAATCCATCATCTAACACCTTTGTCTTCATGTGGACAATGGCAATATATGGCTATCCAAGATTTATAGGAAGAGAAGAGGAATCATACACAAAGAAGTGTTGGTCATCTTAGTTAATCCCAATAGTCACGTTTAGATTGGAACAAGCTACATACAAAAACCCAAGAGCATTATTAATGACCCGTATCCTCCATCCATGCTCTACATCTGCTAGCCATCTACCATTCTCATACAAGCTTCTAACCATAACATTGATTTTAGAGCCATGATCAATAAGAGATATGGAAGGTGTTTCATTGTTGTCCCAATGGCCGCTCTATCCCAATGATTTGTATATAATAGCTTCTAAGATACATGTAGCCTATTTATCATTAAAATGCATCTTACACACTCCCTTTGATGTATTCTACATACCATTGCATTTTTAGTCTTAGCAACTATCTTTTTACCATCAACAATTACATTTTTAGTATCAACAATTTTAGTTTCAACACCTCCATCATCCTCATGCAAGCACTACTTGAATATCATTCAATCTTGGGTCTTCTTCTTCTTGCACCATAGTATACATTGTATCCCCAAAAAATTTTCATTTTCTCTTAATTATATGAATGATATCTTCATGAAACTCTCTCTTGAAAATGCCAAGAGTCTCTCTCAAGGTAAGTTTCACTTTACTATTCAAGATGCATTCTTCCATGACCTTTTTCAAGTTAATGGCAATTTCCATATCCAACTGAAATATATAGCTTATTTGCTTTCCCTTTGATTTAGCATGTTCATGATTCTTATATTTTGGAACATCATCCATACTATGCTCAAATCAAGGCCTCACAAAAAGGGGAGGGTGATTAGAGTCTCATCTTCCAGTTACCTTAGCTACTCTCTTTAACATACATGGATTTTCAACATCTCGCCTTCTTGTTTCTTCCACAATAGCCTTTGTGTTTTGAGGTTTGGTAAGATACACATAAATAAACAAAGAATCCATTTTTTAACAATCCACCAATTTTACCCAAGTTGATTGGCACAACAGGGAGATCTTCTTGCTCATTTAGCAGTAGGAAAAATGTGGCAAGTCCAAGAGAGGAATTGTTGACCAAAGGGCACAATCCAAAGTGCCTAATTGGCCTATTGGCTAGAAATCTTTTTGTAAAAGGTAGGGATTAGTCTCTTCATAAACCTACCAAGACACCTTTCACATGTATCATCTACATTGATATGCTTCAAAAGATTACTGGTAACTAGATCCTCTTGGGATCCCTTCATCGATACTACAAACTAGCCAAAGTGGATATTCATGTATTGGATAGGCCCTTTGAGACTAGACCCATGCCATAGCACTATGTCCTAGTAATAGATGCGAGGGTTAACCATTTGAAAGTGATCTTCATGACCTATGAATTCTATCTTCTCCAATAATTCCATCTTGCGAACATGGAAAGGGATTCAAGGCAGGAATGCTTGGGTGAGAGAGAGGCAAGAAGCAAGCTATGAAAAGTGAGAATGAGAGCCCGAAAAACTCATATATATAGGGTCATTGATAAGACCATTAAAAATATAGAATTAAAAAAAAAAGAGTATTAGATAACTAAAATCTAGAGAAGAGCAAGATTCACAACCAAAGTAAAATCAATGTAACGAATAATCACAATATATCATTCTTTGTTTTCATTTCCACGATTAAATTGTACATGGATCTCAACTCCATTCAAATTTGTAGATACCATGTAAGATTTTCATATTCTCTTTTCCCCTTGCAAAAAATTTAAAATCCTTATGTATACATCAAAATATAGAAGATCGATAAACTTAAACAAACATACCTTCCTACATTGAAATTGAAAGCTAAAATGATTAGTATCCACACCCACCCTCATAGATAAATGTTCACAGATATTGAATAAGCTCCAATCATTATTCATCGAGGCTTTCTTCATCAACCCATTTGGCATAAAAATTTCAATGTCAAAGGTTGATGCACCATCTTTGTTGGACTCTAGAGGAATCCAATTGTCCAATTTTTTCATCCACCATTGATAATGGAAGTGCATATACAATGAAGAATGTGCAATCAAATATTGAAATGTAATGCTATTGCTAGGGACCCAACATGAGTATACATCATCTCTATGCACAATATCTACCTGATCTCGACCTTCTCCATGAACATAGATGTAGGTAATGTTTCATCTATACCTTTGCAAATGTATATAGAAGGACAATGATGTGGATTAGTGGCCTTGAAAATAAGCACAAAATATGAATTGGCAAAAACCAAGAGAGTTGCGTGGATCTTGTCACTTCAAAGAACTTATGGAGCTATAAATATCATTTAGCATTTTTGTTGCTAGAAGTTGCATGGACCACGAATCAGGGATTGGCCACTCGATCGAGTCAAGTGGCGGGCAAGGAAGAAGTTCAAGAGTCCCATATGAATTTAGAGATGTAGGAACAAAATATTTATACTCATAAAAAAGAAATTTTAAGCACAGAAGGCTCTAGGAAGAATTCTTAGCCATCAACATTTTGCCTACATCAACATGCAAAGCTTCATAGGTTCCACGTAGGCTCTTGAAAGGTTGTTTCTCTATTAAATTTGATGAAAAAATATCTATAATGAGAGAATATACATGCTACTAGATGATTTTCATGACTACAAAGAAAGTAAACTAAGAAAAAGGTACCAACCACATCAATAATATGAATGCAGAAAAATTTATCTAAATATGTGACTATCAACTCATGTGGAGCTTGACATCTCAACACTTAAGCTCAACTCCATGACTTGTATTCCAAGTAACCTTCAAAATCATCCAAGTTTTTCTACTCCTAGAGCCTTGGTGAAGATATCTTTAAACTATTCCTCTATGCTCACATACATAAGATCAATTTTACACTTCAAGACCCGCTCTTTGATGAAATGGTAATGAACCTCAATGTGTTTCATGCATGTATTGAACATCGGGTTCCTTGCCAATTGTATGCTATTGATGTTGTCACAATATATGATAACCCTCTTTTCTATATGTATTCGCAAATCATCAAGAAGCTTTTGGATCTACGATACTTCACCCTTTGCTATATTAACACCCTTAGTGTACCTCGTTTTATACTCGATAATGCAACATGGGTCTATTTCTCACTACTCAAAGTTACAACCCTACTCCCAAGGGAAAACATATGGCCACTAGTGAAATTCCTATAAGATATACTACCTACCCAATCTATATTAGTATAACCAAAAGACTACACCATGGAGTTAGCCTCATAAGAGACAACATAATATAGTATATCCTTAAGGTATTGAAAGATATGTGGCAAATTGTCTAAAGGAGGCTTGCTAGACACCTACAAAATTGACTCTCCAAGCCAATCGTGTAGTTACAATTTGACCTAGTGATAATATTTTCTAACAAGTTTGGAAGCATGAAGATATTAGATTTTGCACCACAGTTTTTTGAGAAAGTTGTATCAATTGTTCAAATGCTTGTATTAATTTTTTTAAGAGCCAGGTTCTTCTCCCGTGCAAATTGTCAAATAGTAGGATAGAAAAATGGACTGAAAGTGTGGAAAAGAGAGAAGACTTGTCAATTAGCAAAAATTTAGGCATGATGCATAAGGAAAAGGAGAAACCCTAACCCTAATGAGGTTGAATGAAAATGGTTATTCTTGTATGTGCAAACTTTTCTTCTCTACTTTCTTGTGCTAAAGTCTTTTGTGTGAGAGTGTGTGAGATTGAGGTAGAGAGAGAGAGTAAGGTGTGAATAAGACTGAAACTTGTAGCCTTCTCTCTAGTATACTCTCATGCCCACCATGCTTTCTCTTGCATGACAAGGGATATAGAGGGTTGAGAGGTAGTGGAGTGTTTACTTAGATCGTGGAGCTAGGGCTTGTGGTCCTTCTTGGTATGAGGCATGTGACTCTATACTTGATACAATGATTTGTTTCAATCCATGTGTGGGTACTAGGTGAGCGGTAGTCTATGATACATGCGTTGAAGCTCTTAAAAGAATAAGGCTGTATTGGATGGCCCGACGTGTTAATCATGTAGCACAATATTAGTTAAGATTACTATTCCCACATCTTCATGTACATTGTGGGATCCACCAATATCTCACGCACATTAGCACTTAGTTTCACATTTTAACTCAATGGCACTAAGATTGGCTTATGACTAGTCATACCATACTTTGTCAACTTATCTAAGATGTACCCCCTGACTAAGATTCATATACCCTTAGATGTTTTTATCATCTCAATTCCAAGAAAGTACTTCACCTCTCCCCAAGGGGTCCACCTATAAGAAGTCATCCATATAACATGCATTCAAAGGATATTAAGAAATGCCATTTCTTTACATGCTATAGGGCCTCTAAATGATCCCTTTTACATTTCTAAACTTATGAATTGTTTTCAAATTGTTATTAGAAAACCATTTTGTATTAGTAGTCAACACCTACCACAACCTAATGGATGGCTGCCTAGTAGCCATGACCTAAACCCACATATCCCTACATGTAATAACTATAACATAAAATTAATTAAGGTGAGAAACCACATTAGCCCCATCTAGATCCATACACCCCAAAATGAGCCACACCGAGCTTCTAAGAGTAGAGCCTAGATGTAGTACTAGGGATACCCAAAGCTCTCTTTGATAGTTGCTTAGGCACGAATTCACATTATCAAAGAGGAAGAATATGTGCATATGCAAGACTAAATAAATGGCATTGTTGCTTCAAACATATTATTCCCAACATTAACATCCATAGGGTACTAAGAAGATTGATGTCTGTTCTTAAAAATTAGCCTTCATTGCAAAAGGCCCCTCATCATGCATTTCAGTATTAGCTTGCTTTGAAACATTATCCTATTTATGCTCCTAAAGTTGGTAGTCAAAAGGACACAATAGAAATCCTGCAATAAACTTAGCATCTAAATACATATGATTCTCATGATCAACCTTTTTATTTGACTTCCTCACTCCAACACAAACTCAAAATCCTCCCCATCTACATGCATCATGGAATTTTCCTAAAAATGAATACTAATAGAAAATGTCTAATGTGGAAAACCTACAAGAATCCAAAAACTCAAACTTTTGGGATTTTATGACTAGTGAAGACCTGGTTGCATTTCATGTTAGGGGGAAGAGCTAGTAATCTAAGTGTGCATTCCCTAAGAGATTGAAATCACACATCATCCAACTTTTGTAACTCCACTAGTTACTACTTTGCTACATTTTGTGCATGTAGTGCCTTTTGCAAATCCTCTAGTAAGTTAATAAATTCTATCTACAATTGACCTATGTAAGAAAAATTTTGTTCATTCACCCTAAATTTTTTTTTGCTTATTCACTCAAAATTAACCCTATAGCGCCTCATACAACCGATTAACAATTACTCCTAGCCTTGCAACAATTGCATTCCAAGATTGCTTATCCAAATTTAAAACATAAGTATACATATCTTGATGATATGCTGCTATAGTGATACCAGACCCCTCAAACTCAACACCTAAACTTTTAAAAATCTACCTTTCTAATTGTTGCAAAGACATTAACTATTTTTGGAGCAAAAGAACCTCAACCATCAACTTGAGGGCAATAATATCACGTCCCTACGCTATTTTCTACTTCATTTCTTGAAACCACTAGTTGAAAAGTTGACATCTTTGCCTAAATTAGTTGTTGTTCACACACATCAACTTTTCTTTGCCATGCATCCTTTTCCTTTTCATGCTCATGATTTATTTCCTGCAAATATGTAGAGAATTCTAGTACTCTTAACACTTCTTTGTCATACCACTATTTGAGATTTGCATAAGTTGTCATATCAATTGATACCTTTGAAAATAACTGCGAACAAAAAATCATTATTTCCTACAACTTAACACTAAATATAGGAGTAAAATACCCTAATTTTAGGTCTAAAGAATGAGCAATTGAAATTGAACCAATAGAAGTAGAGTGAGCTATTGCAATTTTTGCATCCAAAAATGATTTTTCCAAGTTTCAATACTAACTTCTTACTTATAGACCTACTAATTTAGGAAGGCTCACACAAGTCTGTAGATCCTAGGAGTTGTAAGTATAAAGGATTCTTCTCCCAAACAGATTGAGTTGCATGTTTGAATATGTCAATATAATAAGTTTCAACAACTAATCATTAAAAACCTATTTCTTTGTACTACTAGAAGTAGATGTGCCTACAATGACATCACTCTCCTTCTTCTGCCCATCTCCAACAAAATATACAGATGCTTTCTCCCTCCCTTTCCCTAGTACAAGAGTAGAATGTAATATTAATGGGTCCTTCTCAGTAGAATAATCATATTGCAAATTACCCAACACCATGCCCAAATGATAGTGCTACTCTCAACTTCTAGTACCCCACCTCAAAGACACCTCATGCATGAGGCTTTCATAAAGAAACTCTATTCGAATTAGGGATAGCTTCATTTTCAACATACAAGAAAACCCCATATGTATCCTCACCAATAGAGTCAATATTCATGATATGCATCACTCACTCCATGGACCTATCCTCACCAATAGAGTCAATATTCATGATATGCATCACTCACTCCATGGACCAATGGATATATAGCTTATGAAGAGGTGGGATATCCTTTAGGGTTTAGAACGGGTACTAATAGTGTTCCCAAACTCCTCATGCATTTATCTAATAGAGCACTTAACTCCATATTCTAGATTTTGGGAATTTTCCATCAATATGGGAAAACCAAATCAAAATGGATTTCATGAATTTTGGGGATTTCATTAATTTGGAACTTGGTGAAATTAAACATATTACTGCTTATGGTTGCTTCCAAAATATTAAAAAAACTCAAAAAGGTGGTGTTAATAAACACCTTAGTTTTAATATCCTTGAAATATTCAAGGAAAATCTTCAATCGATGGATTCTTGTGGACTTTCTTTAGCCTTCAATACAACCTTTGGGGGAATTTTAAAATTTTTGGGAGATTTTGTACCTTTCTTCATCCAAGAGAAGACAATGCTATCTATTGTTTCCCAGCGTTCAGGATCTTCTTTGTTGCACATCCAATATTTATCCCAACAATTAAAATACACTTCTACATATGTAGCATTTTGACGACTACAAACTGGTGCCCAATATTGTATATGCACCTTGTTGAAGTTTTTGGAATGTCTATTTGTATCGACTCACTTTGTGCAACACCAAGCCATATTGGATATACTGGATCTAAAGGTCTAGCAAGCACAAAGTCATCTTTCTTAACATCAAGCATTGGTTCACATGCATGTTTGGGTCGTTTGCTCAGAGCACCACAATAGTGACCATTCAACTCTTCCAATCCAATGAAGTCATCTGCATTATCTACATCTATATTGGTTACATCACTTTGTGTTCTTGGCCAAAAATCTATGAAAAATAAATCTTCTTGGACATTTGGAATTTGAAGAGCGTAGATAATATGTTTCCAATAATCAATCACTGGTGTTATAAACTTTGTGAACTCTGCTTCATGTCCTTGTATATTTGACCATCTTTCCCAATACTTCAAATAATCTTTAACTCCACTTACGACTTCTTGATGATCCTTAACGTACTCAAATATGGGCAGCAACATTGGAACACCCTTTGGAAGAGTAGGCTTTCCTACAAGGTCTCTCTTCCAGAATTCAATGCCACCTTCTCTTGGTAACCAGTCTGGGGACTTTGGATGCATCTTGTATTGCATGACAGGTGTATCTCCTTGCATATAAAACTGAAATTGAAGAGGTTTTGAGTGACCAACAAGTGCATCTTTTGAATCACACAAGTATCCCTCAATTTATCTCTTAAAGTCAGGCACATGTGTCAATAAGAAAGGTGTAGGACTTGTCATCTGGCATGATTGAAAATGTTGCATAAGATGAGGAAAGGTGAATGTCATGATCGTCCTTAACTTCTCTGAAAATTTACTAAACATTGCATCGATGTCTTCATGTGTATCACCCACCATAAGAAACCCAAGTTGG
Organism: Lygodium microphyllum; assembly: GCF_053477565.2. Taxonomy (NCBI): domain Eukaryota; kingdom Viridiplantae; phylum Streptophyta; class Polypodiopsida; order Schizaeales; family Lygodiaceae; genus Lygodium; species Lygodium microphyllum. The sequence goes on from NC_141157.1 coordinate 90,799,993, forward strand.
ATCATCTTGAATGTTCCTCATGCAACAAGCAATGATAGATATGCAAAGAGATAACAATTTTTGTTTTCTAATCCACAATTATCAAGTTGAAGTAGTAAGTTCTCTAGCAATCATTTGAAATGATGATCGTCATCCTATGGTGTATTATCTTCCATGCATGATTTATTTTGTGCAACACCTTGATGGTGGTCTAGTGCTTTTTTCGAGTTGAGGGCATTTAGTAGCACAGAGGTTGATCTTGGCATTCCATCTACTTGTAGATCACCATTTCCATGCCTGTATAGTTGCTCCAAGTTCCTAAACCATAATGACAATGAGCCAATTGTGAAGTTAGCATCATGAGGCGATAGATCGAGTGAGAAATATCCATATCTACCTTCTCCATGTCCATGCGTAATCATGCCTGTTAAAGAAATTGGTAGTTGAGTAGATCTTTCAGTCTCTTTTGATCGAAGCCTTAACTTAGGGATAGTTATCTTTTGCTGGTCCATTTTATCATGTATGATGCATAAGTTTTTATCTAGATCTAATGCTGAGGCCAAGCGCCAACTGTAGTTTATATTCCGACAACTTTGTTGCTGTAGCATGTGACATTGACACTTCTTTAGAATCACATTTCGCTCTTGAAGACACTTTGTTGCTGCAAGTTTCTCTTTGATCTCTGAGCAAATACTACATTTGGTGAACTCACTTGTCTTTGCTAAGGTTATATGCTTGAACTCCATGTTCCAAATATGATTGTAAGTGGATAAGGACATTTGCTTACATCCAATACCACTCAATGTTGTATTTACTTCTACCATATATCTACCTGCTTGTAAACATCTGGGATGACCAATTGTGTCTCCCTTGATCCATCTTGCATTTTTCTACTCTTTTGTCGAATTTTCTCTGCATTCTTCTTAACAAAGTCTCTAAGGATGACTCTTCCCATCTCTGTGTGATCCCAAGCTGCTCTTATTACCCCCTTGTTTCCATGCATTTTCCTCCTCACGCCATGCTCAAATTGTGTTTTTTACCTCTAAAAAGATGTCTTTGGGATTCCATGAATCTCATACCATGCCCTTCCACATACCACTTGTCCATTGAAGATAAAGTTGTACTTCCTTGTTCCCAAGTAATCAATCCTGCATGATGATTCAAACTTGTCATAAACATAGTTTGTGCGGTCTTCAAATTGCAATCCCCAAAAGTATTTACATAATTGTTGCATTGCTTCTCTATCAGCAAATTGACAATACTTTTCTTGGGAACAATCATTCATGGAAACCGGTAAGCCATGAAATTTGAAAACAGATTCCATGAATTGGATGGCTACTTGAGAAGCATTATACTGAGTCTTCATGGGAATGAAATGACCTACCTTTGTGAGTCTATCCACAACTACATAGATGCTGTCCCAACCTTTCTTGGTCACTGGTAGGCCGGTGATGAAGTCCATGGTGATGTGTATCCACTTGCCTTCAGGCATAGGCAATGGCTGAAGTAGACCAGCTGGTTTTAAGGTGTTGTCCTTGTTTTGCTAACAAGGCACGCAGCCCAAGACAACATCTTTCACATCTTTCCAAAGGCCCTTCCAGTAAAAGCTTTTAGCAATTTTGTCATAGGTCTTAAAGACTCCCAAATGACCAGCTATGGGAGCTAAATGCATCTCCTACATGATTGTCTACTTGAATGGGGAGGTATGAGGGATGGCAATTCGACCATTATACCATAAAAGCCCATTTTTCAACTGATACGAAGAGTTTTCCACGCATTGTCCTTGCTGTAATTTCTGATATGCATTGCTGAAATCAGCATCTAGTAGGTAAGCCTCCTGAAGCTCGTGCATCCAATCACTATGTAATTCCATGATAGTAGCAGAGACTTTAGATGCCCACATTCTAGACAGGGAATCAGCCACTACATTGTCCTTCCCACAAGTGCTTTTCTTCGGAGTCAGATTCGATTGAGACAAGAAGTACTTGAGTACTCTATGGTCGCTTTTCACTCTAAATTGGCTGCCATACAAGTAGTGATGCCATTTCTTGATGGCATGAAGGATGGCCAGCATTTCCTGATCATAGACATTCATAACCCTCTCATTTTTAGCCAGCTTTTGGCTCTCAAATGCTATGACCCCATGTTCTTACAGCAAAACTGCACCAATTCCTCTCCCACTAGCATCGCACTGAATGGTGAATTCCATAGAAAAATCAAGGCATACCAAGATAGGGGCTGAAGTAAGCAAATCTTTCAGTTGATTAAAGCTTTTATCTGCCAATGCATCCCAAAAAAATGCTTCTTTCTTCAGCCTATCAGTGAGAGGGGCTGCAATAGTGGCATAATGCCAAATGAATATGCGATAAAATGAGGAAATACCCAAGAATCCTCTCAAGGAGGTGGTGTTTGCAGGTGTTGGCCAATCTCTGACACACTGCACTTTCTTTGGGTCAGCTCTAATGCCTGCTTCACTGACAATGTGTCCCAAGTACTCAACCTCAATCTGCATGAATGAACACTTTGTCTCCTTAGCAAAGAGTCTATGCTGTCTAAGTATATTAAATATCTGTCTCATGTGCATAAGGTGAGCTTCCTGTGAGCGGCTATAAATGAGGATGTCATCGAAAAATACCAATACAAATTTGAATAAGTAAGAGTGAAGTATTTTGTTTATGAGGCTTTGAAACGTGGCTGGTGCATTAGTCAAGCCAAAGAGCATGACTAAGAAGTGGCAGAGCCCATGATCGGTCCTGAATCCAGTCTTTATCTCATCCCCTTCACGCTTGCGTATCTGATGGTAGCCGGATCTCAAATCAATCTTTGTGAAATACTTAGCTCCCTTCAACTCATCTAACAGGTCATCTACCCTAGGAATATGTATCTATTTTTGATAGTGATCTTATTCAGATCTCTGTTAATCAATGCACATCCTGAAAGTGCCATCTTTCTTTTTGACTAGCAAGACAGGTGATGCAAAAGGGAATGAGCTAGGATCAATGAATCCCATATCTACTAAATCTTTGACCTGCTTGGCAACTTCTTTTCTTTCACATTTGGACAGTCTGTAAGGGGGTTTGTTGACCGGCTTGGAATGGGTCTCTAAATCAATGGGATGATCAACCGCTCTCTTGGGAGGTAATGTTGTAGGTAACTGAAACAAGTCACCATACTCCACAAGTAGAGCCTTAAGGGCTGAATTATCCTGCATTTTTCACGACTGATATGTGTTTTCCTTGTTTAATTGCAGCACAAAAATCTGGGAGCATTTCTTGAACTCTTTCTTGAGCTGCTTGGCTGTAATAAGCTGAAGATCACTGTTGTTTTTAATTCCCTGCAGGTGAACAAGTTGTCCAGCCCTGAAAAACTACATATATAGTAGTGAAAAATCCATAGAAATGGTGCCCAAAGTTTTAAGCCAATTGCAGCCCAACACAATGTCTATCAGCCCCATATTGACTGTAATCAAATCCACTTTCTACTCATAATTTTCAGCAAGCTTAATAGGTACAACTAGGCATACATGAGTACTAATTTCCTCACTCCCATTGGCCACTCGCACCCTCATTGGTTGTTGTAAATGAGAGACAAAACATTTCAGCCTGTCCATGATTGCTCTATTTATGAAACTGTGTATGCTACCACTATTTACCAAGACAAATAAATCCTTCCCATGAATCTTGCCTTGAAGACGAAGAGTGTTGGGGCTCTTAGATCTTGTCCAAGCATCCAGGGAGATAGTACAAACAGTGGCAATAGCATGTGAATCATTCTTATCACCCATATTCACATCCACATGACTGCCGGGGTCGAATGGGAAGGTGTCAGCTGGGTCAAAGAATTCTTCTTGCCCACATTCCTCTTCCACCTCATCATTTCACGGCACTAGCATCCTCATGATCCTCATCTCATTCATCAAAGACTAATATGCTATGTACCCTTGCTTTTGCATTCCTGTAAGCACATTTAGATGCATGCTCGTCGGCTGTATACTTTTCCTCGCATTTAAAGCAAAGTCCTTTTTCTTTCCTCTCTTTGTAGAGGTCCATCGAGACAGAGCGTTGACCACCAAAAGCTGAGACATTTTTCCCCTTGCTGTCCCCTTGTCTATTTTTAGCTTTCCCTTGGTTTGCAATCCTAAAATTACTGTTTTGCCTAGAGGCATTAAAGGTGGGGTATGTGGGGATCCTTGGGGTGCTGAATGGCATATTTCCACCACCATAACCTGCTCCAAACTGCCCGGGTCTTACAGCACTTCTTTGTTGCCCAAAATGTGACTACGTAGGTCCTCTTTGCTGCCCAAACAGTGGCTAAGATGCCCCTCTTTGTTGCCCATGCTGAAATTAAGCATCTGGGCCGTACTTACGAGAGTACCTCTCAGCCAACTCAATAGATTTGAACAAATCTGATGGACTTTGAGCTGAAACATCAGCCGAGAGTTGGGGATCCAAACCATAAATGTATTTATGGAGCTTTGCATCGTCACTAATGGACTCAACATACATTGTGAGATTGAGGAATTGGTTTGTGTACTCACGCACCATCATCCCATGTTGCTCGAAACCATACCATTTCCTTGCAAGCTTCTCCTTCTCAACCAGAGATACAAAGACTTGAATCATAAGGGCTTTGAATGCATCCCAAGTGTCAACAAGCTGCTGATTTTCCCTCTTTATGTACCGCCACCACGTGTGGGCAAAGCCCTCTAAGTGTATCGTGGCAGAGTGTATCTTTTGATCATCATTTCTTGGCATTATGTCAAAGTAGTCTTCAAGCTTCCGAAAAACTACAATTGCGATGCCTCCTAAGAAAGTCCAGGGCGCAACCGTGGGAGGGTCATCTCCGGGCATCCACGTGGACATCTCACCCCAAGCCCAGGTTTTCCTTCCTAATTTTTATTTGATTCAATCATGCAAGGTTAATTGTTAGAAATAGGATATATTTTTGTCCTAAATGCTCACGATGAAGGAACTTAGTCGTTAATACTTTCAATAGAAAATGCAGAATAAAGGAAGCATAAATGCATTTCTAGCAAATAGCTTTATGCATTGAAAATGAATTAAAAATTAGATTAATGTCCATTAAAATAGTATACTTTGTTTAAGCCTAGATGTATAATTTGCATATCGCACTATTAACCCATATCCTCTTCGCAATGAATCATCATGGAGATTGCAAAGCATGAAATGATTCTTACGATGCATAAATCTAGGCAAATTATCATTGTCAATTGCATAAACTATCAAGAAAAAGGTTGCTTGTTTAGCATGAATTTTGTTCGCAAAGTTATAGGAATATTAGTTGGAAATTAACCTAATCTATGCGTGACCTTAATTGATAAGTTAAGGTTGAAAAATTAATTTACGCATAGACAACAAGTCATGTGGAAATGATCACGTAATTGTTTTCTAGAGTTAACCAAATTGGCATAAACCTAAAACACCTAAACCGCAGAGTACTCATTTAGAAAGATTTGAATTCCAAGAAATTCACTACGAAATTAGCACGTGACCTAATCGTTACGTATCACTAAAACTGAAACTCCTAACCCTCAAATACTTGCCCACATTCACTGAATGTAGGGACAGTGAAATGTAATTGGAAAGTGAACTAGGATTGTCCCTAAGAATCTTTCGAGATGGAACTTGGAACTCTAGGACTGACGACATCAGACTAATGTAATCAGGAACAGATTGTTTTGTGACTTGGCTCAATGCATAGAATAAGCCTCATAGTTCGATGCGACACTTGCGCGACAAGTGTGGAGTCATATGATCTTGTGATTGCATCATAAGTGAATGGCCAAATTCTCGCAACAAGGTTGGCAAGTCCTTACGCAAGTTATCTTGCAAGAGGATGAATAATCGTCCTAATTTAGTAACTTTCTTGAGTAAAGAAGATTGATTGGAAACTAAAGACCAACCAATAAACTGAAATAACCAATGAACTTAAGGTTTGACCAAGTCCGGTTAACAGGGTACGCCCTAACCCAGGATACAGAAGATCTTGCCAAGCAGCTAGTCATTCCGGATCGAGTGTTGGATGCATTTGAAAGGAAGGATTCAATCCTTAGCAGTTTTCCAACAAAAACGATCAACGGAAATGTTTGTGCTTGCTACAGATCCTAGAGAATTATTTGGCTTTATTTGATCAATGAATTAAAAGATAAATGGATATCTATACTTTAGATTGAAGTCTTGAAGGGAGAGGCAGCTTCAGTTACCCCCGACTGCCTGCCTGACCCTAACCAAGGGGGTTGTTAACCACGCCGGGCATGTGGACTGAACCTGCCACGAGAGGTCTCTCCATTGAGCAGTACTTGGAGCATGAGGACGCTTGGGTGCTAGAGGGCGCTCTAGCCATAAATCCCTCGCCTTCTGGGCCCTGCACGAGAGGCTAACGTGACTCGGGATTGGATCTCGAGGCCCGCATACTAGTCTACGAGCGGAGACTTTGATTAGTGATCCTTGTGGATTGTTGGATAGCCTTCGGGCAGATTCTAGATAAGCCTACAGGCTAGACTCTTTGTATTTCAAGATAAATATGATAACCTGTTAATAAGGAACTTGTCTGATATTGTTTTTCTATGTCAAGTGATAAGATTACGTAAAGGAACTAGTGCCTAACAGGTTAATTAAAGAAGCTGGTTGTTACATGTCCAATTAATGTGTTAGGTAATTAAATAACTAAAACAACCTGAGGAAAGTGCGGAGGATGGGCCATAGGTCCATCTTACGGATGGGTGGTCCCGGTTGGCCGGGAACTGTTGGCCGGAAACTTTTCTCAAATCACGATGGACAGCAGGAAGATAGTCAAAGAACACGAACAACAAAAGCGTTGACCTAGAGTCATGATTGAACTTGATTTACACTGTTTTAGGGGAACGAAATGGGACTATGCCTTATGGCAGAGAGGTTGAGCTTTGCATCCCTCTCGTTTCCCATTCTCCTTGAACCAAGTGCAGCATGAATCCGCTTTGGACCTGGCATTTCTGCGTAAAGTAGTTCACTTGGGTTCGACGCTAGTTGCGGTTAGGAAATGACCAATAAGGAAAACCCTAATTTAGGTCGATTCTAAGTGGGAATGGCCGGAATACTTTTGCTACATGGCAAACACGGAAAGCCCTAGATCGCAAACCCCATAACATTCCATGGGAGTGCCGGGCAGAGCTTTCTAGAGATCCTTTCCAATGGACTGCTAAGACGTGTCTTGAAGATACAAGTGGACACACTACAATTGGTATTAGAGCCGACCAACAACGGATTTGTTATTTTAAGATGAAGTAAAGCAAATATTGATGTTCCAAACATTTCCTTGCCTTCAATGCTGTCTTGCAAAATTATGAAGCATGGAACAAGTTCTTGGTTTTTCGAATCATGTTTATGACTGCAATGCATTCTCCGCATTATCAACAAAGGGTTGAGACGATGAACATCCTAGAGCAAATCTATAATCCATCACCTTTATACATGGAATGAAGATGGACGGGTGCTTCAGAAATCTACTATATAGCTGCCCACCGGTTTGCTTACCTACAAACCAACCTAAAGAGGATCAAGTGGTTGGAAGACTTGAAAGTCGTGAAGCTGTTCATTTTTGTGGAAGCTCACGTAAACTCAACTTTACATATTTGAGGTCAAAGGGTTGAGATGAACTCATATTTATATGAGGAAGTAACCCGTGTAATCCCCGCCGACAGGATTAAAGTGTTGGGGCGCCATGAAAAGAATGGGTTCCAAAGGAAAGGATACCCTGAACTTCCAATGACTTACCGATTCCTGAAGATCCATGACCTGAAACCATACTGTTATACAGTTCCTATAGATAAATGTAATACAACGTTGTTCTCCCCAAACTAAATGTAACAGTTGGCTTATCATCGCAAGAAATGTTGTATTCCGAAAGGACTATGCCCATATAAATACAAATAAGACTTTCTTTTTGTTACAACTATATATATCATCTCTCACTTGACTTGGGTCTCAACTATATATACTAATTCTACATCAATATGAATCATTCTTTGGGAGCATGTCTTGTGTATCTCTCTTGTACTCTCTCTCTCTCTCAACATGGTATCAGAGCTATGGATGCGTAGCAACAACAAGGAAGATAAGTTGTTTCATTGTTTATACTTGATTGAATTCTTTGCACAAGTGATGATTTGATACATGAACTTGTTCAAATTAGAAGTATTAGTTAATTTTTTCTTTAAAAATAAAACCTCGAATCCTGTCAAAACTGCTTGTCAATCGGAGTTCTGGATCAAAAGTTATGACAGTTCAGGATTCAAGACAGCAATTCTGCTCGAATCTGTGATTCTTTATTTAAAACTGTATTTCTAATTACCGTTCGTTAATCCCCAATTACAGTTTATTAATCGCTCATCTTCGTTAATGATGTTGATTACGAAAAGCAAACATCTTGCTATTTCTAGCGATGTTTTATTATCGTTCACGTTTTTTGCTCGACCGAAATAGCACTCTTCTTATATGCGTCATCTCGTCTTGCACGTTACGGCTCTCTATTTTGGGATTTCTTTTTAGTCACTCAATACTTTTCGTCGTTCTTACGTGCATATCCCTATTTTGATTGTCATGTGTCTCAACTACACTCATCTTGATCATGGTTTGCAGATTCTGCGATCTCATGTTATTTGTTTTCTCTCGACATACAGGCATGGCCAATTGTGTAATTATTAACGGATATCCGTCTGGCCAACGTTCGGTTCCCTTCTTCCAAGGACAAGGCTTTCCTGGGTGGAAAGAAAAGATGATGCTAATTCTTGAAGGTGACGAATTGCTTGATATTGTTTTGGGTGACCTGTCTTGCCTAGTTCAACCTATTGATGTGATGAATAACAATTCTGTGATTACTGATGGTCCATTATTTGAACAATGGAAAATTGATCATACTGATTGGATTCATCGTGACAAAGCGGCTCGTCGTTATATATTGTCTGCACTTCCTGACTCACTTATGTTGGATGTCTTTCATCTGGAAACCTCTCATGCTATTTGGGAGTATCTTATCTCAACGTTTGAGAAGAAATCGGTCACCGAAATTTTATATCTCCAAACTTGTTTGAAGAATCTTCAATATAAGGTTGGTACCTCTATGCACTCTCATATCGAGGCTTTTAAAGACATTATCAATCAGCTTGGTGTTGCCGACGCTCCTGTTGCTAAAAATTAGATTGTTACTCAACTTCTTCATACCATCAAAGATCCCTTATATGACAATATCATCACTATTTTGTCTAACAAGGATGATATCCACTTTGACAAAGCATGTATATCTCTTATTGAATATTCTCAACGTCATGAGCATCATTTGGAAAAATCTGATGCTGTTTTGGTCACTCGCGAACAAAGGGATTTTTGATGCTACTTTTGTTTCTCGCAAGTGTCCTGCTTCATGTTTTCAGCAGGGTGGATGCCCTAATCCAGGTAGTAAATCTTCTCGTCTAGCTTATCCTAACAAACATTGTTCTTATTGTGATAAGAAAGGTCATGTGGCTTCTGATTGCTGGGCACGTCAATATGATGAGGAGCATGGAGTTACTACAAAGCAGCCTCGCTCGTCCAAAAGTTTTCCTCCTTGTGATTATTGTGCACATACAGATCATCCATCTCGTCGTTGTTATAAACGCAGATATGATGAAGAACGTTCTCGAGCTTATATTGTTCAACAAACTACAACTGATGATGATCATACTCATCAGGAGCTCAATTTCGTCCATTCTGATATCTCTCCAGAAAAGGTACTTCATGTTCATGATGGTTCTCTATTCATCATTGATTCAGGTGCCACTGGAAACATGACATATCAATCGCAGTGGCTTCACAATTATCATTCTCTTCCTGTCAAGAAGTTTGTTTACCTTGCGGATGATACGACTTGTCAAGTCAAAGGAGTGGGTGATTTATATCTGGGGACTGTTTCATCCACTAGAATATTAAGAGGAGTTCTTCATGTTCCAGATTTGCAAAGAAATCTTCTTTCTGTTGCTCGTCTAGTTGATCTTGGTTTGTTTGTTGGCTTTGATCATAATCAATGTCGTATAGAGAAAGATGGGCATACTATAGCAGTGGCTCCTCGATATGGTAATCTATTGGAGCTATCATTGAATGATACAGTTGCAAATGTTGTTACTGCCCCTGGAGATGCAGATTGCAAATTATGGCATCAACGATTTGCACACTCCGATTTTGCCAAAATTCTTGATCTTCATCGTCATGGTCTTGTGCAAGGTATGGATCTTAAATCTCATCCACGTATGGGAATATGTGAGTACTGTGCACTTGGAAAACACCATCGTTCGCCTTTTCACACTTCTACTTCATCACATTCCTGTGCTCTCTTGGATTTGGTTCATACCGATATTTGCGGTCCTTTTCCTGCCTCAAAGTCTCAATATCGATATTTTATAACTTTCATTGATGATTTCTCACGGTACACACATGTCTATCTTCTTCGACATAAGTTTGAGGCTTTATCTATATTTAAACAATACAAGATAAGTGTGGAGCTTCAAACTGGATTCTCTATAAAGATGCTTCGTAGTGACAACGACGGTAAATATGTATCCAATATATTTGATGACTTCCATAAGGATCAAGGTATTCATCATGAGTTTACAGTTCCTTATTCTCCTCAGCAAAATGGTGTTGCTGAGCGCAAAAATCGCACGATTCTTAATGCTATACATTGCATGCTTATACACTCTGGTTTGTCTCGAAAGTTTTGGACTGAAGCACTTCTAACAGCTGTTTTTATTCAAAAGCATCTTCCAACTACTGCACCTACTGGTAAAATTCCTATAACAATTTGGACAGGGAAGACACCTTCAGTCTCTCACTTTCGCACATTTGGCTGCATTGCTTATATTCATGTGCCCAAGGACACTCGACATAAGTTGGATCCTCCAGGTTTGAAGGTTATTTTTCTTGGTTATTCAGATCATTCCAAAGGTTACAAATTTTATGATCCTTCTTTTCAAAAGGTTATCATTAGTCGTGATGCTATATTTGATGAGAAGACTATGGTGGCACATGGTCGTCAGATGTTTCAGATGATACACAATCTTTGCTTAGTGCATTTCCTTACTTGCTTTGTGATTCTACTAATTCTGATGATCATAAACCTCCTTCACCTCCAAAGAACATTGATGAAAATTTGGAGATCTATGTTGATCTTCCTATTGAGATAGAGCATGGATTCTATTCTATTGAATATGATGACTTTGATGATGCTATGTCTGTCCAAGAGGATCCAATATCGTATATGGAAGCTATCAATTCGTCTCAAAGGGATCAATGGCAAGAAGCTATGCTTATCAAGGGATCAATTTCCAAAGGTACATGGATTCTTACTGAACTCCCCCCAAATCGTGTTCCTATCAAATGTAAATGGGTTTATAAAACCAAGACCAAAGCTGATGGCTCGTTTGATAAGTTTAAAGCACGACTTGTTGCAAAAGGTTACTCATAGATTGCAGGAGTAGATTATCAAGAAACATTTTCTCCCGTTGTGCGCTCCACAACTGTTCGTATGATTTTGGCTTTTGCAACACTATTTGATCTAGAAATTCACCAAATGGATGTTAAAACGGATTTTCTCAATGGAGATCTTGAAGAAGAAATCTATATGGAGCAACCTGAAGGTTTTATGATTGCAGGAAAGGAGCATCTTGTATGTCAGCTTCATTGTGCATTATATGGATTGAAGCAAGCCTCTCGTGCTTGGTATATTAAGATTGATCAGTTCCTCACATCTAAAGTTTTTGTTGCATGTTTTGCTGACCCAAATCTTTACATCAAAAGGGAGGACAAATATTTTATTATTCTTGCTCTATATGTTGATGATACTATTCTTGTGTCAAATAATATTGCTTTCTTGGATGCTATGAAGAAGCTTTTATTGACTGCATTTGAAATGGTGGATCTTGGTGAGATACATTCTTGTTTGGGTATTCAAGTTCAACGACACCGACAACAAGGCATTCTTCTTCTTCGCCAGACAAAGTTTATTAATGATATTGTTAAGAAGTTTGGGTTGACAAATGCACACTCTGCTAACACTCCCATTCTTTCAAGCTCTACCAAGGTATCTTTCTTCCCCTTCCACTATTCATTGGAGTGTTGCAAAACGTATTCTTAAGTACCTCAAGGGTACTAAGGAATTTGGTCTTATTTATCGTCGTCCAGAGGATTCTTCTTTATCTTCTTCAACTTCTCTTGACCTTATTGAATATACAGACGCTGATTGGGCAAGTTCACACTTATCCATGCGATCTACAAGTGGGAATTATTTCTTTGTAAATGGATGTTTGGTTTCTTGGTCCAGCAAGAAACAACGATGTGTTGCGGTTTCTACAACTGAAGCCGAATATGTTGCTGCATCATTAGTAGCTCGCGAGCTAGTTTGGCTTCGACAACTACTTGCAGATTTGGGACATCCTTCATCATCTAGTACACCTCTTCGATGCGATAACCAAAGTGCTATTAGTCTTACCAAAGACTATATACAACATAGTAAATCAAAGCATATTGCTATTCATTATCATCATGTTCGACATGAAGTCAAGAAAGGTTCCATTATGGTGGAGCATTGTCCCAGTGATCAAATGGTTACAGACATCTTCACAAAAGCTCTTAGTGAAGCTCGCTTTAGCTCATTAAGACATGAACTTGATATTGTTCCAAGTTCTTGTCTCACTGATTGAGGCATGTATCATTGTATTCTCTTGTCTCATTGATTGGGGCATGTATCATTGTATTCAAGAAAACTTTATAGTAAATCATTTTTGTATCGTAGGTATGTGTAGGCGCTCGGGTTTTTCTCTTGTTCTCCCCAAGGGTTTTTTCACTCGCAGCCAGAGACCTTTGTTTGAGTGGGGATGTTACAACTATATATATCATCTCTCACTTGACTTGGGTCTCACCTATATATACTAACTCTACATCAATATGAATCATTCTTTGGGAGCATGTCTTGTGTATCTCTCTCGTACTCTCTCTCTCTCTCAACACTTTTATCAATGTCTAATTGTGCATGAGAATTGATAAAAAGTTAAGTAGCTACATTGCTTACATGATAGCATAATTGAAGATGTAATATAAATCAATAACGTTTATTGTATAATAACGTTAAGAAACCTTTATCCAGACACAACCCCAGGTATAGGTTCCTAGTTCGCCTCCTACATCAAGTACTGCTATAATCTAGGAGAAGAAGTTTCTTCTCAAGCAGATCAAGCTGCCTGAGTTTGATGGGAGAGGCACATCAGTCCAAGCGGATGTGGAAATTCCAATTGAATCCATGGAGGATTACTTCGAAGCAGCCGGTACTGCACCCGCCAATCAGGCTATGCTTGCCAAGCTAAAGCTCACCGGCGAAGCCAGGCTTTGGTCCAAGCAATGGTGCCGGGATCAAGGGATTGCAGAGGGATCCATTACTTGGGAGAAGCTGAAGAAAGCGGTGCAGGGAAGATACTTGCCACCTGCATATCGCACACAGAAAATGAATGAGTTCTATGAGCTAAAACAACTGGGACTCACTCTTGATGCATACTATTCTAAATTCGTCTCACTTTTAAAGTATGCATTGTAGATGGACATGACATAGCAGGTGTCCGAATTTTGTGCTGGTTTAAATCCACCAGTAAATACCCGTCTCGAATCTATGCGTCCATCGGATCTTCAGGATGCACTCATTTGAGCGGCGCCTATATTTTAGGAGGTGCAGACTAGACCAAGGGGTAACAAATCTTGGTCTTATAGCGACCCGAATAGAGGAGTATTCAGACCTCAAATAAAGAGAGTTTAAGGTCATAATTAGGGACAAAGAAAGAAAGCAAGGACTAATCATGTCAACAACTTTGTTCCTACTCAAAGTAATGGCCGAAACCTCCGTTGTTTTCACTGCAACAAACCCGGTCACTTCAAGAGGCAATGTCCCAAGCTTGGTGGAGGACATCACCAAGCACCTTTCCAAGGAATGGACCGTAGTCAAGGAGCGGCTACCCGAGGCAGAGGAAGAACCGCCTATGTTGCCAATAGGCAAATGTGCGAAGAAGAAGAAGAAGAAGATCTGACCATAGAAGCAGAGTTTGAAAGGGCGACAGTCCATGTGGCTCTACACAGGAAAGGGCCGAATCGCCAGTTCTCGTTGATTCAGACACCGTCGGACTATCAAGGTAAAATTTTCAGGACCTTGATTGATTGTGCCAGTACACATTCCTTTATCTCACTAGCATGTGCAAAAAGATTAGAACTAGCCACAGTAGAAGCACCTACCTTGCTTGTGGAATTGGCAAATGGATGTGAGGAAAGAAGACTTCAGTCAAATTCAGAGTCATGAATTTAGGTATCCATGAGTGTCTACTCGGAATGGATTGGATTAAGCCTAATGACGCCCACATTCATTATGGAAAGGGTCAAGTTTCCTTTCGAAACTCTAAAAGGGAATTAGTTACAACCCAAGGTGAGGCTGGAGTGCCAAGAATCCAATTGGCCAAAGTATCTCGGATCATAAAAGGAGTCAAGAAAGGATTACCTGTCTACTTGATCAAATTCAACAAGTTAGACCAGAAGCAAGAGTCTAACAAAGGACCTTCTTGGCTAAAGGAATACACGGACGTATCCTTGAAGAGTTGACAGAACTCCCACCTCAAAGAGAAGTGGATCATGAGATCAAGTTAGTACCAGGAGCTTGTGCCAATTGCAAAGAGACCTTATAGAATGTCCATACCAGAAGCAATTGAGTTGAAGGAAAAAATCAAGCAACTGCTAGATCAAGGCTACATCCGGCCTAGCAGTTCACCATGGGGAGCTCCAGTACTATTCCAGAAAAAGAAATATGGGACACTTCAACTATGTATTGATTACCGAGGGTTAAATCAATCAACGGTCAAGAACAAGTACCCTATCCCTAGAATAGATAAGCTTCTTGATCGTCTTCAGAGTGCAAAGATCTTCTCCAAGATTGATCTCAGATCAGGTTACTATTAGATAAGGATCAAGGAAGAAGATATCCCCAAGACTGCCTTTAATACAAGATATGGGCACTTTGAGTTCCTAGTTATGTCATTCGGACTTACAAATGCACCTGCCACCTTCAACAGGTTAATGCAAGATATCTTTAGGCCATATCTTAATGACTTCATGCTCGTCTTCTTCAACGACACTTTATTCTATTCTAAACAAGAAGAAAATCATGGACCCCAACTTCAGATTGTCCTTGAGACAATGAGGTCACATAAGCTATATGCTAAGATGAAGAACTGTGCATTCTTCAAACGTCAGATTGAATATATGGGATTCATAGTATCAGCATAAGGAATCTCAGTGGACCCACCCAAGGTTAGAGATGTGCTGGAATGGCCAATACCAACATCTGTCAAAGAAATACGCAGCTTTTTGGGATTGATAAGATGGTATAGGGTCTTCATAAAAAACTATGCTTTGATTGCACCACCTCTGACGGACTTACCAAAGAAGCAAACTTCCATTGCATGGTCAACTCTCGAACAAAATAGCTTCGACAGATTGAAGCAAAGTTTGGTATCAGCACCTGTTCTAAAACTTCTAGACCTCAATAAAGAGTTCGAGGTAGTAACTGATGCCAGCATACTTGCCTTGGGATGTGTGCTGATGCAAGAAGGTCATCCAGTAGCATATTCTTCAAGGAAATTGAAGAGTCATGAAAAGAATTATGCTACGCATGATCTGGAATTGCTAGCTATCATCCATGCTCTAAAGCTTTAGAGACACAACCTGTTGGGTAACAAGTTTACTCTAGTAACTGACCATAAGAGTCTCAAATGGATATGTACCTAGAATGAGCTCAACATGAGGCAACGTCGATGGATTAAAGTGTTGGAAGAGTGACTTTGAAATCAAGTACCGACCAAGAAAAGAGAATGTAGTTGCCAATGCACTCAATCGCAAGGCATTCCTTAATTCTTTAATCCTGCAGAATCCATCAACAGCTAGATCTCTAGCTACAAAAGTATTTATGCCAAACAACCCTATAGTTGGGTTAGCTAGAGAGGATGCATGCCATGATCCAGCCTACCAAACAATGCTAAGGGAGATCTCTATCAAATAACAGAACCAAAAGCTGTGGGCTAAGTGTCATGAATTCTCCATTAATAATTGACTTGTCTACTATAGAACAAGGTTGTGTGTACCAACAAGTCAATCACTTAAGCAGAAGATATTATGGGAAGCTCATGATTCCCCTTTCTCAGGACATCCTAGCTATGCCAAGACTCTTAATGTAGTTAGGAAGAGCTACCATTGGGAGAGGCTCAAAGGTGACGTTCTCAAATATGTCACCGAGTGTTGTCTTGTCAACGTATCAAAGCCGAACATGTCGTGATGCCAGGGAAACTGCAACCGCTTGACATTCCCCAAATGAAATGGGAACTCATTAGTATGGATTTTGTTGTAGGCCTACCCCAAGTCGAGGGAGGATACAACTCCATCATGGTTGTGGTTGACATGCTTACTAAGGTTGCACACCTTATTCCAGTAAAGACAAACTATAAAGCCTCAAGTATTGCAAGATTGTTTATCAAGGAGATATTCAAGATACATGGGTTACCCCGAAGAATCATTAGTGATCGTGATTCTTTCTTCAAGTCACACTTCTGGACAACTATCTTTGAAGCTATTGGGACTCACCGCTTACGGATAGCCAAACAGAGCGAGTAAATCAAATCATCGAGGATATGCTTAGGGCATACTGTTGTCGTGAGCTGAAGAGGTGGATTCAATATTTTCCTTTGGTTGAATTTGCCTACAATGCTTCTTACCAACAAAGCATTCAGATGACCCCTTTCCAAGCATTGTATGGTCATGTTTGTCGAAGTCCCCTAAACTTTTCAGATCCAACCTTAAGGGTTGAAGATTCAAAGCAGATGTTGGAAGAGATGAATGACCAAATAAAGTCAATAAGACAAGACATCCAAGCGGCCAGGGATACACAGAAGGCATACGCGGATTTGAAGCATCAAGATAGAATCTTCAAAGAAGGAGACATGGTCTTCATTCGCGTACGCCCAATGAAGAGTTCCCTATCCTTAAGATATTGCAAGAAGCTAAGTCCAAGGTATTATGGACCGTACAAGATCCTCAAATGCCTAGGACCTAATTCTTATAAACAGCAACTCCCTGAGAATCTAAAGGTTCACAATGTATTCCATATCAGCCTATTGAAGAAATATGTACCTAATCCTAACCATGTACTTGACGACCAACAAATTGTAATGCCTAGTCAAGGAGTCCTTGAACTAAGGCCTGATAGGATCTTAGATGTTAGGGAGAGACAATTAAGATCCAGAACCTTGAGAAAATGCCTCATCCAGTGGAAAGATTATCCCAAAGAGGATGCCACTTGGGTAGATGAAGGCACTCTCAACCATCAATATCCCTAGTTTATCTCGAGATGAGGACATCTTGATTCCTCTAAGGGGGAGAGAATGTAATATATCAAACACCGCAATTCACGCATGAACCCCATTTTTAGGTAATGGGATAATGATGCAGCATTTTTATAATTTACTAAGGATAATAGAAAAAAAAAATCCTTATCCCCCCCAGCCGACGATCGTGCTGGAGGGGGAGAGGGAAATAGAAGGTCGACCAAGCTCCTTGCTGGAGCTTGCTCACACTGGGAGACATGCCTCTCGACACATAGGAGAGGAAGCATCTCCCTCCCCTCCCCTATTTAAACTGTGAGGGCGGCCAAAGAAAGAAAGAACCGACAAGAGAAGGACACTTTGTAGCATCGTGAGGGGAGAGAGAGATTAAGGACGGGCTCGCTGGTACTTTCGGGAGTGGAGATGGGCCACTGATGTTTGCCGAAGGCCAGGACGTCGTCGCCTTTGTTGTGAGGCCGCGCCCAATCGTCAAACGCCACCAATTTGGCATTGAGATTTCCCCCTCTTTCCACGTGTCTAAAAGAAGCTGTAGAAGCTTTTGAGGGGAAGCTTCTAAGGGGGCTTTATAAGCCCCCTTTCCCCCCCCTAAAAAGAGTTCAGACCTTAAAGGTCTTATCACCCCCCCCCCCCCCCGCCGCCCCTGTGTTTTAGCCCCCTTAAGCCCCCCTTTGCCCTTGGACTTTGGGATTACTTCCCACCCCCCCTATGTTTAAACTCATAAGCCCCCTTTTGTTTCCCCTTAGCCCCCTTCCCATGGATGTTGGAAACCCTCACCCCCCCCCCCCCTGTGTTTAAACTCATAAGCCCCCTTTTCTCCCCTTATCCCCCTTCCCATGGATGTTGGAAACCCTTCCCCCCCGTGTTTCAAAATTTCTTTTAGCCTCCCTTCTCTTGAGGCATCTTGAAACCCCTTTCCTCCAAATTTTCCCTAAGGGTCCTTAGACCCTTACTTATAACCTTTAAGGTTACTTTTTCCTTGGAGTTTCCCCCTTAGGGTTTTCCCCCATAAAAGGTTATTTCAAATAACCATGCAAAAATACACCTTGGAACTCTCTTACACCTTGTTTCTTTTCCCACACGTAAAAGAAAGAGGAATGTTAAGGGTCGTTTGACACCTTCCTTTTCCATTCAAAAAGCCTTGTAAGGGATTCCACACTTTATTTATTCCCCTTTTGTGCAATTTTTTACAAGGCCACTAAGCCCCTCCTATGGCTTTAATGGGTCTTATCCGCAAAAGATTGTGAAACATCCCCCTTTTCAAATTCCCTACTTCAAGGAGGAAGCCTTCTAAAACTAGCTTCGACGGACGGTGCAAGGGAGCGACGGTGGAATTCCAAAGAGGAGTTGTAAAGCTGCTTCCACGTCCGAAAGACTACAATTGGGATATCTCCTAAGAAAGTCCAGGGCGCACCCGCGGGAGGGTCATCGCCGGGCATCCACGTGGACATCTCACCCCAAGCCCAGGTTTTCCTTTTTAATTTTTATTTGATTCAATCATGCAAGGTTAATTGTTAGAAATAGGATATATTTTTGTCCTAGATGCTAACGACGAAGGAACTTAGTCGTTAATACTTTCAATATAACATGTAAAATAAAGGAATCATAAATGCATTTCTAGCAAATAGCTTTATGCATTGAAAATTAATTAAAAATTAGATTAATGTCCATTAAAATAGTATACTTCGTTTAAGCATAGACGTATAAATTGCATATCGCACTATTAACCCATATCCTCTTTGCAATGAATCATCACGGAGAGTGCAAAGCATGAAATGATTCTTACGATGCATAACTCTAGGCGAATTATCGTTGTCAACTGCATAGACTATCAAGAAAAAGGTTGCTTGTTTAGCATGAATTTTGTTCGCAAAGTTATAGGAAGATTAGTTTGAAATTAACCTAAACCTTAATCGATAAGTTAAGGTTGAAAAATTAATTTACGCATAGATAACAAGTTCATGTGAAAATGATTACGTAATTATTTTCTAGAGTTATCCAAATTGGAATAAACCTAAAACACCTAAACCGCGGAGTACTCATTTAAAAAGAGTTGAACTCCAAGAAATTCACTAGGAAATTAACATGTGACTTAATCGTTATGTATCGCTAAAACTCAAACTCCTATACTTTAAATACTTGCCCACATTCACTGAATGTAGGGACAGTGAAATGTAATTGGAAAGTGAACTAGGGTTGTCCCTAAGAATCTTTTGAGATGGAACTTGGAACTCTAGGACTGACCACGTCAGACTAATGTAATCAGGAATAGATTGTTTCGTGAATCCACTCAATGCGTAGAATGAGCCTCATAGTTTGATGCGACACTCGTGCGGCAAGTGTGGAGTCATATGATCTTGTCATTGGATCACAACACTACAACAGAAACGAGGCATAGACGCGCATGCTAGACGCGCAAAGTCGGGCGCGTCAATCACAGCGTCTATAAGCACGTGTAAACGTGCATGTAAATAGACACGATTTTTGCGTCTATATATCTGCACAAATAGACGCGCTTATACATGCAAAAATAGACGCACACGTCAAAATTCAAATCATACTTAAATCATTTCTTTTCAAACTACGCCTTTCCTTTCCTACGTTTTTTGCGGTTCTAAAGCTTGAATTTAGCTAACATGTAGTCTCTTCATGCCTCACCTCCTCATGACTCACCTCTTCTTTCATTTCAAACACACAAGAAGGAAAAAAGGAAAGCCAAGGAGAGGATGAAAGAGAGAACAAGAGAGAGGAGAACAAGAAGAAGCAGCAAGCAAGTAAGCAAGCATCAAGGGAGGGTAACTTACCAAGGAGAGGAAGAAGGAGAAGGAAGAAGTGCCACCACCTGCCACACCAAACATCCAAGGTGAGTCTCTCCCTCTCTCTCTCTCTCTCTCTTTCTTTCTATCTTCCTCTCTCTGCTCTGTCTGTGTATTTAGGATTTAGGATTTGTGATTCCATTATGTATTGCATTTTGTAAATCAATAATGGCGGTCGTCTGCTAAAATCAGCCGACCAAGCGTGTTTGATAGCGTGTTGTCAAAGGGTTTTCGAAAGCAAAGTCGCGACCATAGAGGACTTTGAATAATTTCAGGATAGAAGGTCAATAGTGGCAGCCTCCACAAAAAATCATATGTATATTTCAACAACTCTTCAGAAGATTGATGAGACAAACAGCTTATTAGCTTAGCAACTCTCTCTTTTATATAAGAGAAGCTGAACTTTGTTATAATAGCTTATTCTTTTGATTCAGATAGGTAATTATTGTCTATATTTACATCCACAGCCTTTGAGAATCCTTTGAACAGTTTTGAACCCTATAGAAAATTTTCCTTGTGACAGAGAGAACTCCAGTGCTATATGAAATACACTGTTACAAGCAAAATGTGAAGATTTACGCAGGTCATAATTTCTAAATATCAAGCTAAACTCTCCTTGCTTTTAACATGATTTGAATAAGAATTTCAAGTGGAAAAATTGAGCATGACTTCCATTGTAAACTATTGGCACTGAGCCCCTATTTAGTCACAGATTCCAAGTCCAGAATGTTGTTCCTATTTCCCTTTTATGTACAAATGTAGGGTGTCAATTCTCTGTTAAAGACATTCACCTCAGAAAACAGAGGACTTTCAGGTCAATAAATTTCCAGTCTTTATAAAATTTCTCAAGAGCAGCATCACGAGTAGCATCACTTCATGGAATCCAAAACTCATTTGATGCTTATTTTGCCTTTAAGATGGAACAGCTTCTCGGTAAAGAACTGTCAATCAAATCCATAGTGTATTTAGAACTCTCCTCTAGAGTACTGCCATGAGCAGCATCGAAACCACACTGAAGGAGATGAGGCCAACAAAAATCACGGCTCCTGTTAAAAGTCTTTGCCACTATAATTGATTGTTTCAATAGATCCTTGACACAATGAAAAGAATACCCAATGTCAAAAAAATACAATATGAAATTTAGAAAATCTTTCCGCTTGCTCCAAATGATGTGGACATCACTGTTCCATCCTTGAACCTGCACAGGTGCATGGCGAAAAATTTCACAGACAGACCACCGATATTCCACAGTACACAGGATTGCCCTGCAGGGATGAGTAAAACATCTGGAGCTCCCAGTGTGAAATTTGATGGAAGAACCTGTAGAAGATAACCCTCCACTATGAAGATTAAGACATCACAATTCTCATCATTATCTGGATCATAAGCTTGTCCACTTGAAAAAAAGTAAGACAGTCCGTCCTTCCGTTTGCTGCTGTAAAGCTGTAGCCATATGACTTGTTAACTAAGAGAGGCTCCCCCAAAGACCTGCTTCTCTCATATCCAAGCCAACGGAAAGAGATGAATGCGGTCTCAGGTCCCAAAGGAACTAGAGCATGGTGCAGTTTCTTTGAAAAGACGACAGCACTACGTGATTTGAGCTCCAAAAGTTCACAGAAACTAAGTGCACTATCACTGATGGCCTTGAAATACAATATTCCTTTGCGTAGAACCACTACAACCTGTTCCTATTCACCTCTGACTCTGGCAAACTCCTTTTGGCTCGTCTACCGTTTTCCATCTTCGGCATGAAGATCAACAGGCTCAATTGCACCATTGTTGAATTCTTGCCTTTGTTTTAATTCTACCGACCTCTCGTCTTTCCTTCTTCTTTGTTTTCGTCCTTATTCACTTGCAGAGCTCTTCACCTTCGATTTCGCTATGGCTTCATTGACGTCGCCTTCGTATCTGAATTCACCTCTGCTGTGCCAGCTTCATTGTTCCCTTCAGTCATTCATGCTTCAGCTTACTTCAATCATTGTTGATAGAGTAATCATGCCATTTCCATTGTTTTTCCGTTCAGAATCATGCCTCAACCTCATCTTCCCTCCTTCTTTCGACTTCCCCCCAGCATGTTTTGCCTTCGCTCGCCTTTTTCCTCCAAAACTTCCCCCTTAAAAAAATAGTCCTCCTTGCTTTTTTTTTTTCTCACGCCCCCTTTGTCCTCTTCCCCAACACTAAAGCGGCCTTCTCCCACAACATCAGTACATGTAGAAAATAGTGTGATCACATGTGCTTCAACATCTATGCTTTTACCACAGATGCATACACCAGTAAATCAAGTGCAAGGTATGCTTGATTCATAACAAGATCAATCCAAACCTAGGCTGACCAAGCATACTTGTTCCTCAAACTCAAAAAGGAGAACAATGCCTCGTTCTTGTGCTATTAACACAAACTACGTGGATACCGCTGTTCTTTAAAGTGAAATATTCAAAACAGATTCTGTGTTTTCTTGGAGTACCAGGAAGCTTTTATCTCCAGCTTTCTTGTCCTTTTGCCATATCCACATTGGTATGCGGCATGCACCCAACCAGCACAACCACACAGCCAGATCTGCCTGTAGTGGCAACCCCAACTGAAAGAAAAGGTAGTAAAAAACCCCTCTTTACTATATTACCACACAGAATAAAGATGCAAACATGACAACTAAATATGTACAAAATATCAACTCCCATACACAACTTTTGGGTGGATTTCACACCTCGGATGCGCAGCAATACAACATCCACCCCCTCTAATCGTGCGCATCCTCCGGATGGACCAACTACCCATGATCATTATCATCAAGATCCACAAATAGATCAATCTCCTCATTGTACATTTCCGGTATATCAACAAGATTATTTGTCATATCATCTGTCTCTTCCATTGAAGTTTCTTCTCGTTGCTCTTCTCTTGCAAATTCTTCCAATGCATAATCTTCATCATCTCTTTTCTTGAAAATCTTGATTCTTTTTCCTGCAATAGGCACTCTAAGCGTAGACAGCATATCTGCCACTGGATTATCCTTCCCTGCTATGTGTTTAAATTCTGGATTTAATGACTTGATGTATGCAATCCATCTCAGCATAGCTATATCCGGAGTAGAGCAACTCGTAATCATACCAATCAATGGCAAGCAATCTGTCTCTACCACAACTGAGGCTCCAATAAAGTACTCCTTGTCACATTTGAGAGTCATAACAATCCCCAGTAACTCCCTCTTGATTTGCGGATATCTCCTCTATCTCTCGTTTAGAACTTTCGCCCCAAACCGAATAGCATACTTGTTTCCATCTACATCATCTTGACCCACAACCCAACCTATGCCAATTGGACTAGTGTCAACTGTCAATACAATAGGCCTTCTGCAATTATAATCCGCTTTCTTGAGAGTAGAAGCAATCTGCAATAGCTTCTTCAATTTCCGCATGGCTCTAGTGTGGCTCTCATCCCAATAGAATTTCTGCCCCTTTCGAAGCAGCTAATATAAACAATCTGCTATGTGGGCAAAATGGGGTATCCAAATCATATAAAACACACAAGCTCCAATGAATCTCCGTACCTCTGAAGTGGTAGAACAATACTCCGTAATCTTGCCTATAGCATCCACCTTATTAGGTGAGGGTTTCCTGCCATAATATCCACACATATGTCCAACAATGACAACCTCATTCACTCCAAAAACAGATTTTTGCCCTGATAGTGTCAAGTTCACTTCTTCTAACCTGGCCAAAATCTTCTCACAAGCTAAAATATGAGCAGACACAAAGTATCTGCATCCTTGCTCATTTAGACTCTCATTCTTCTCTTCTTCTGCACACCCCTTAATGGGCACATCATCCAAGAAAGGCATGGTAAGCTGAGGTATGTAATCATGAAGGACCTTATGCATGGCATTCATCATATGTGCAACAGAATTAGTGGCACCTTGAGGCAAGGTACACATCCTGACAAGCCCAATAGGAGTTCTCATGGTGGTTATGTCCCTGCTTTCCAAAGCCAACTGAAACTGATCATATCCCGAATACAAATCACCTAAAGAATAGATGGCACATCTAGAAAATGCTTCTGCAAACTCATCCACACCTTGACCTATACCAACATTCCTGATAGTAACTCTGTTTACTGGCTGCATGTCCTGTATAAATCGGAGAGTACCATTCTTCTTTGGAACCGTAAATCACCTGTTTGAGTATGGTGCAAATGAAGGCTCAAGAACTCCCATCCTGATTTTCTCATTCAACAAATCAATCAGCTTTGGCAGGTGTGCCTTAGGTACTGGAATAGGTCACAGGTTCCATGGAATATGAGGAATAGTAAAGATTACGATCGGAGCAACAATATTCGGATTCACACATCCAATCTCATGCGGGAAAAAAGCAAACCCCCTTCCATGTCGCTCAAGCATCTCCTGAAAGCATTGCTTCTCTGTGGGTAGCAAGAAATCACCATTTCCAATTTTCAATTCAGCAAGAGTCTCTGTTGAAAATTTATGGCCTATATGCTCCGGATTCCTCAAAATTGGCTGTTTGGCAGCCCTCTCTATTTGCTGATCACTATCAGGTGGAAGCGGTACAACTACCAGCTTCATCTTCTTATCCACAGTCTTGTATTTCGTGTCAACCCTGGCTTCATTATGTTCCTTTGCATTACTCAAATCTTGCTATAATTTAGCAATTCTGCACTCCAATGGCTGAATATCCTCAGCCCTCTGCTCTATGGACTGCATAGGAACATCCCTAAACTCTGGATGCTGAAATATTTCAGCAGTAAACTCTGTTGGCTGAAAGTTTTCAGCCCTCTGTGTCTCTGTAAGCTTATCATAATCAACTGGAAACTCTGTTTACTGAATTTCTTTAGCACTCAATACTTTTTGCTAAATCACCTCAGCCTCTGACTCAATCTGTGACACAAAATCTGCAATTTCATGAAACATGTCTAGGGATTGCACTAATACATTACTGTGACAACTCTGCATATTAGCTTTCAGCATATTTTCCATCTCTATCATCGTATCTGCACAAATCATACTATCATACATCCCATCTATATGCTCATCATCCTCTAAAATTCCTGCATTTTTCAAAATTTTCTCCTTCCTGCATATGTACTGCCTGGCAGCTCTAGGCAACTTAGAAGTCTTCTGATAACTCATCGAACTGTTTGCTAAAATCCCAACAAAATCGGAAGAGGAAACATTACTGCCAGGAGGCGAGAACTCCAATCTCCTCTGCTCTGTACCACCGTCGTCTCGCGAAATGGCGGTACCTAATGAAAACCCGAATCCCTCATAGTGGGCAAATGTGCATCTCTAAGAGCATCCCTGTTTCTAACATGGTTCACACACACAGTCATAAACTGTACTGCTCTCATGCCATCTTTACTGCAAATCCGTGCATAAGCAGATCCATCATCCATTACCTTTGTTTCCATGAGCATCTCTGTGATGAACGGCTGTCCAAGAATTATGGGATAAGAGCATGAATCCTGCACAAAGAAATGAAAATCCTCCTCTACATCTCCAATAGAAACCCTGACACTGGGACAGGCAGCATACAAATCACCTCCAGTGTTGTTGGCAGCTCTCATACGCTACCCATGCTCTACATCCATAGTCCATCTGTTACTTTCATAAACTCCACGAACTATGAGATTAATCTCTGAACCATGATCCACCAAAGCAACATAAGGCACCTGTTTCTCTCCAATTTTTACCATCGTCTCTGCAGTTTCCCTAGCCCAATGACTCCGCGAAAAGTGACTACGCGGTATCAAGACAGGCTCATCAGTTTCAGCATAATGCATAGGCTGAACCCTCTTCTCTATCTAGGAAAAAACAAAAGCATTCTCAACCATAACCTCATCCTCATCCTCATCCAACTCCCCAATCAAAACTCCCTGTGTATCAGTAGTAGGCAATGCATGTCTTTTCCTCTTCAGGACCTCTTGAAACTGATCTTGAAACTCTCTTTTCGAGATGCCCAAAACCTCAGAAATAGTAAAAGTCACCTCACTACCAAGTATCTTGTCATTAAAGATTTTCTTCATGTCCGTAGATGTCTCAATATCAGACATCAATCTAAACCCTGGCTGCTTTCTCTCTCTAGGCTCTTGCCTCTTTTCTCTCTTTTGAGCATCTTCCATCTGTCGTTCTGGCCCTGGTCTCATAGACGGTCCTGCAGTAGGTGGAGTAACAAACTCACCCCCTCTAGTCTTTTTAGCTGCACTTGGATTTTCTTCATCCCTCTTACGCTTCTCCTCAACAAGTACATCTGCTCCTTGAGGCTTAGCCAAGTAGGCATAAATAGAGTACCTGTCAACAGGCGAATCCCAACATGTCTTTGATCTGATGCTAGAGCATGCACTAGTCAAAACAGTTTGCTGAATTTTTCCCTTGTTTGGCATCTCCATAGCATAAGTCCATAATGCTGACTGATTCTCTGATCCCTTCTTAATCTGGACTCCATATGCAGAAGCATCTCCTCTAGTTGTCACATAAGAAGTACGCGCAGCCATGTCATCCACTAACTTCTTCATTCCGCCTTTCCCAAAGTTGGTAGCAAGCGGAGCTCCTGTATCAGTCAACCAAATCTTACCATCTTGTCCCCAAAATACCAAATTCTTCCTCCTTGCATCCTGAAAAGATTCACAATCCCTGCAATGCTGATGGTCCGTACTATCACACCAAATACATCTTCGATCTGTCCTAGGTGCACTAGGAGCACTCCTAGATGTAGTAGGAGCACTAGAAGAAATAGTAGGCGCAGTCGAAGCAAACTGCTCTTTCAATTTTCCCACCAATTCCGCTTTAATTGACTCCAGTTTCAAATCCGTTATTCCTTTGATTATGTCATCAAGAGAGGTAGGCACCAACGGAGTGGATGGTTTTGGAGCAGAAGGAGCCAGCAATGGTCTTCGAGTAGGAGGAATAGGAGGAGTAGAAACAGTAGGCACTGGCATACGCCAAGAAACTGGCTGAGGAGAAGAAGAAATAACAGGGATAGAAGTAGGCATAGGAGTAGATGACGGTGTCGGTGCCATAGAACCATTCTGTAGGCGGGTCTTCTATATCCTTCTCTTGGTCAAAGTGGAGACTGCTTCCTGGGCATCTTGCCAATCCATTTTAAATCCCATAGGCTTCGTGCGATCCTCAAGAAGTCCTCCCAATTCTTCCTGAAGAGCAGGATCTACAGCTTGCAAGAAAAGCTCAACTTTCTCAACATCCAATGCTCTTTGTTCAATGGCATCAAGCTGACTATACCTTTCTTCAAATTCTCGTATCAACTCTGAAGCAGCTAGACCTTTGTTTGGCATGTAGACCCACTCTCGGAATGACCGCTGTGTAGCCATACCAAAGTCCTCAAGGAAATACTCTTCTTTCAAGGCCTTCTTAAAATCTTACCAATGTGAATTTTGAATAAAAAGATCTGCCACTTTTGCCCTCAAGGCGGGTGTGACAAGATGAAGGAAATACTTACTCATAAGTCCAGCTGGAACTCCAAAAAACCCCATCTTGATCTCATATGTCTTCAAATATGCTGAAACATTACGGCCATCAAATAGCTTCTTCTCATTCTCAATTGCTTCAATCGCCTTTGTCGCGCTGATTGCATTCTCATGCTCCGAATATAGTTGCCTTTGCTGAGACAACTGCTGTTGATGCAATTGTTGCTGCTGCTGCATATACAATTGTGTCTGCTGATTTTGAAGCTGCATATACATGGACATATTCTGCAAAATCTGCTTTAGATCATCTGTTGAAGTACTTGACGCAGCAATCAATGATGGAGCTAAAGTAAAGGATGTAGCAGGAATCGTAGAAGAAGCTGAAATGGATGTTGAAGTATCTCCCATCCTGAAATTTCTGCGACGCTTTCACGTCGGGTTCACCAAAGATGTCGAAGGGTTTTCGAAAGCAAAGTCGCGACCACAGAGGACTTTGAATAATTTCAGGATAGAAGGTCAATAGTGGCGGCCTCCACAAAGAATCATATTTATATTTCAACAACTCTTCAGAAGACTGATGAGACAAACAACTTATTATCTTAGCAACTCTCTCTTTTACATCAGAGAATCTGAACTCTGTTATAACACCTTATTCTTTTGATTCAGACATGTAATTATTGTCTATATTCACATCCATAGCCTTTGAGAATCCTTTGAATAGTTTTGAACCCTATAGAAAATTTTCCTTGTGATAGAGAGAACTCTAGTGCTATATGAAATACATTGTTACAAGCAAAATGTGAAGATTTATGTAGGTCATAATTTGTAAATATCAAGCTGAACTCTCCTTGCTTTTAACATGATTTGAATAAGAATTTCAAGTGGAAAATTTGAGCATGACTTCCATTGTAAACTATTGGCACAGAGCCCCTGTTCAGTCTCACAGATTCCAGGTCCAGAATGTTGTCTCTATTTCCCTTTTATGTACAGATGTAGGGTGTCAATTCTCTGTTAAAGACATTCACCTCAGAAAACAAAGGACTTTCAGGTCAATAAAGTTCCAGTCTTTATAAAATTTCTCAAGAGTAGCATCACGACTAGCATCACTTCACGGAATCCAAAACTCATCTGATGCTTATTTTTCCTTTAAGATGGAACAACTTCTCGGTAAAGAACTGTCGATCAAATGCATAGTGTATTCAGAACTCTCCTCCAGAGTACTGCCATGAGTAGCATCGAAACCACACTGAAGGAGATGAGGCCAACAAAAATCACGGCTCCTGTTAAAAGTCTTTGCCACTATAGTTGATTGTTTCAATAGATCCTTGACGCAATGAAAAGAAAACCCAATGTCAACAAAATACAATATGAAATTCAGAAAATCTTTCCACTTGCTCCAAATGATGTGGAGATCACTATTCCATCCTTGAACCTGCACAGGTACATGACGAAAAATTTCACAGACAAACCACCGATATTCCACAGTACACAGGATTGCCCTGCAGGGATGAGTAAAACATCTGGAGCTCCCAGTGTGAAATTTGATGGAAGAAACTGTAGAAGATAACCCTCCACTATGAAGATTAAGACATCACAATTCTCATCATTATCTGGATCATAAGCCTGTCCACTTGAAAGTAAGATAGTCCGTCCTTCTATTGCTGCTATAAAGCTGTAGCCATATGACTTGTTAACTAAGAGAGGCTCCCTCAAAGACCTGCTTCTCTCATATCCAAGCCAGCGGAAAGAGATGAAAGCGGTCTCAGGTCCCAAAGGAACCAGAGCATGGTGCAGCTTCTTTGAAAAGACAACAGCACTACCTGATTTGAGCTCCAAAAGTTCACAGAAACTAAGTTCAGTACTATCACTGATGGCCCTGAAATACAATATTCCTTCGCGTAGAACCACTACAACCTGTTTCTATTCACCTTTGACTCTGCCAAACTCCTTTTGGCTCGTCTGTCATTCTCCGTCTTCGGCATGAAGATCAACAGGCTCAATTGCACCATTGTTGAATTCTTGCCTTTGTTTTAATTCTGCCGACCTCTCGTCCTTCCTTCTTCTTTGTTTTCGTCCTATTCACAGTAGAGCTCTTCACCTTCGATTTCGCTATGGCTTCATTGATGCCGCCTTCGTATCTGAATTCACCTCTACTGTGCCAGCTTCATTGTTCCCTTCAGTCGTTCATGCTTCAGCTTACTTCAATCATTGTTGACAGAGTAATCATGCCATTTCCATTGTTTTTCCATTCAGAATCATGCCTCAACCTCATCTTCCCTCCTTCTTTCGACTTCCCCCCAGCATGTTTTGCCTTCGCTCGTCTTTTGCCTCCAAAACTTCCCCCTTCAAAAAATAGTCCTCCTTGCTTTTTTTTTCTCACGCCCCCTTTGTCCTCTTCCCCAGTGCTATAGCGGCCTTCTCCCATGACAACAGTTCATGTAGAAAATAGTGTGATCACATGTGCTTCAACATCTATGCTTTTACCACATATGCATACACCACTAAATCAAGTGCAAGGTATGCTTGATTCATAACAAGATTAATCCAAACCTAGGCTGACCAAGCATACTTGTTCCTCAAATTCAAAAAGGAGAACAATGCCTCGTTCTTGTGCTATTGACACAAACTACCTGGATACCGCTGTTCTTTAAAGTGAAATATTAAAAATAGTTTATGTGTCTTCCTGGAGTACCAGGAAGCTTTTATCTCCAGCTTTCTTGTCATTTTCCCATATCCACATTGGTCTGCATTCAGCATGCACCCAACCAGCACAACCAGACAGCCAGATCTTCCTGTAGTGGCAACCCCAACAGAAAAGGTAGTAAAAAACCCCTCTTTACTATATTACCACACAAAATAAAGATGCAAACATGACAACTAAATATGTACAAAATATCAACTCCCACACACAACTTTTGGGTGGATTTCACACCTCGGATACGCAGCAATATGACAGTGTCTACATCTTAGTGTAGATGGAGATATAGACGCAAAAAACGTTTCTCTGGAGGTGGGTCTTTGAGCGCGTGTGTGGGCGTGTGTGCTCTGCAGTGTACACGCGAGGATACACGTGCTCATAGACGCCCACAGAGACGCGAGGAATCTTTGTATGTAATATGTTTTATCTACACAGGGTAATATGATTTTTCTTGTGTAGATATGGAATCCTGGATCCTCCAACACCCCATTCAACAAGGAGCAATTCATGGGGGAGATGACCAATTATCTTGGTCGCCCTCCCACTGCAGATGAGGTTTTCAATGTGATGTCTGGGACACCTATCACATCTTTGCCTACACAACGATCAGCTGAGGTACATGGATCGGCCGAAGCACGTACATCTGCAGAGGCAGGTGTATCGAGTGAGGTAGAGGGTAGTGCATGTTGAGGGAGAGTGGTGTGGGAGGACGAGGAGGTCAAGGGCTTTGTGGGGGTTGCCTAGGTGGTGGCTCTCGATCACCCTCACCAAAAAATGAGAGAGGTGAGCCTCCACAAATGTACTACTCTATCACTTATGTTGGTGGTATCTTGCATGACTTTGAGGGGAGGGAAGTGATAGCCTACTTGAGGAGTGTCGTGCATGCCACATACAAAGATTGCATGATTCCCTTCAAGCACCAAAAAAATGGTTTGTGGCAAGAGGTGCTGCGGGCAGTACATAAAAGGTATCCTAATCCCGAGAATTCACGATTCTCAGATGATTGGGGACGGTCAAAGGTGAGAGACGCGCTTCATAACAAGAGGTCTCACCTTATGACGCACGCCAAGGAGTCATTGCGGAGACAAGATCAAGGGCGCCCTCGATATGGCCAACCACCCAATTGCCACCGCAAGGAGTGGAAAGAGGCCAAGAAGAGAGTAACAGAGAAAATGACGAGTCGCCAACATGCAGAG
Organism: Lygodium microphyllum; assembly: GCF_053477565.2. Lineage (NCBI taxonomy): Eukaryota > Viridiplantae > Streptophyta > Polypodiopsida > Schizaeales > Lygodiaceae > Lygodium > Lygodium microphyllum. The sequence continues at coordinate 90,831,559 of NC_141157.1, forward strand.
GCACGATGTATCCAGATGGCAAACATGGGATCGTCGCATTATGGATCGGGTGGCAGGGAGTCATGGGAGGCTGAGTTTGTAAGTATTATTTGATTTATTTTTTTAAATTAATTTTTGTAATTTGTTTCACTTCATTATATAGTGTGTTTTAATACGTTGTATGTTCAAATTGTTTTGTAGTTCCATATCGTTGGTAGGATGCCTACTCCTAGAGAGGTAGGCTACCATTGAGGTCATAACCGGGCGTCCACTTGGCAGCATTTCTACGAGAAGGGACTCATCACGGAGGAGCAATATAATCGCACCATGAGGATTCCACCACCAAAAGAGGTATGTTTTTTTTAAAACATGAAAAGTATAGATAACTCTAATTTATTGTTTGTAATGGTATTTATATACTTTAATCCTTTGTGTAGGCGAACCTTGATGCAGTTGAGGATAGCGAAGGGGGGACTAGCAGTAGCGGTGGCGGCAACGGTAGTGGCACAGGCAGCGGTGGTGGTAGCGATGATGATGCTTATTCTGAGGAGATATAGAGAAGCCCCATGCATGCATGCCTCCCCTTGGCTTGTAATTTTCATTTTTGATATATATTAGTTTCAGCCAGTGCTTGCGACCATGACGTCACAAGCACTAGAACTCATAATGTAAAAACGTTTCATCTATATATATGAAATTTCATGTGCTACATACATTGTTTTGTTTTCAGTATCCAATCTTTGAAATAATCTTTCTTTGTTTTCCCTAAGTACACAATTTGATGTTGATGGGGGGGAAAAAACACAAGAGCATGCTCTCTGTTTTTTTTTTCATACCTCTGTTTTGCGCGTCTATCAGTGCGTCTAAATTGCAGAATAAATGCGCGTCTATTCTCGTCAAAAACTTTCAGAGTAAACGCGGTTTTAGATGCATAGATACATGCGTGTATAGACGCACATTATGAATAAATCTACTTTTTTATAAATATGATTATATATTTACGCAGTGTGTTTATACGCACGTCTATAGGGCGTCTAAGTGTGTGTGTAACTTTAATCATAAGCGCGCTTTTAGATGCGATTCTGTAGACACGGAAATAGACGCGTTAATAAATGCACCCGACATTTTTTTTCACCATTCAAATATCGCGTCTATAAGCGCGTCTATGGAGCCTTTTTGTTGTAGTACAAGGGAATGGCTAAATTCTCACAATAAGATTGGCAGGTCCTTCTGCAAGTTATCTTGCAAGAGGATGAATAATCATCCTAATTTAGTATCTTTCTTGAGTAAAGAAGATTGATTGGAAACTAAAGACCAATCGATAAACTGAAATAACCAATGAACTTAAGGTTTGACCAAGTCGGGTTAATATGGTACACCCTAACCCAAGATATAGGGGATCTTGCCAAGTTGCAAGTCATCCCGTATCGAGTGTTGGATGCATTTGAAAGGAAGGATTCATTCCTTAGTAGTTTGCCAACAAAAACGATCAGTGGAAATGTTTGTGCTTGCTACAGATTCTAGAGCACTATTTGGCTTTGTTTGATCAATGAATTAAAAGATAAATGGATATCTATAGTTCAGGTTGAAGTCCTGAAGGAAGAGGTAGCTTAAGTTATCCTCAATTGCCTGCCTGACCCTAACCAAGGGGGTTGTTAACCGCGCCGTGCATGTGGACCGAACCCCAGCGAGAGGTCTCTCCATTGAGCGCTACTTGTAGCAAGAGGACGCTTGGGTGCCAGAGGGGGCTCTGGCCTTAAATCCCTCGCCTTCCGGGCCCTACACAAGAGGCTAATGTGACTCGGGATTGGATCTCGAGGCCCGCATACTAGTCTACAGGCGAAAACATTGATTAGTGATCCTTGTGGATTACTGGATAGCCTTCGGGCGGATTGTGGATAAGCCTACGGGTTGGACTCTTTGTATTTCAAGATAAATATGATAACCTGTTAATAAGAAACTTGTCTGATATTGTTTTTCTATGTCAAGTGATAAGATTACGTGAAGAAACCAGTGCCTAACGGGTTAATTAAAGAAGCTGGTTGTTACATGTCCAACTAATATATTAGGTAATTAAATAACTAAAACAACCTGAGGAAAGTGCAGAGGATGGGCCATAGGTCCGTCCTACGGATGGGTAGTCCCGATTGGCCAGGAACTTTTCTCAAATCACAATGGACAGCAGGAAGATCGTCAAAGAATACGAACAACAAAAGTGTTGACCTAGAGTTATGATTGAACCCGATTTACACTGTTTTAGGGGAACGGAATGGGACTATGCCTTATGGTAGAGAGGTTGAGCTGTGCATCCCTCTCGTTTCCCAATCTCCTTGAACCAAGTGTAGCGTGAATCCGCTTTGGACCTGGCGTATCTGCGTAAAGTAGTTTGCTTGGGTCTGTCGCTAGTTGCCATTAGGAAATTACCAATAAGGAAAACCCTAATTCAGGTCGATCCTAAGTGGGAACGGCCAAAATACTTTCGCTACGTGGCAAACGTGGAAAGCCCTAGATCGCAAACCCCGTAACATTCCATGGGAGTGCCCGGTGGAGCTTTCTAGACATCCTTTTCGATGGACTGCTAAGACATGTCCTGAAGATACAAGTGGACACATTATATGCTCTGTCAAGAAATGATGAAGTCAAGCTTGGGGAAGAAGGATTCTTCCATGGGGAAAGGGTGTTGCTTGCATAGACGGATCAAGGGGGTGATTCCTTCCAAATGAGCACTCCATAATACCTTCTTTCTTCCAAGAAGCCTTCAAATCTTGAGAATGATCTCCAATGTGGCTGTAGCTTAGGGGTAGGATGGCTCAGGACCTTCCCATGAAGAGCTCTTGCTAAAATTGAAGCTCTACTCTACTTTCTTAGCCATGGATGCCCATAAGTGCATGTCTTCAGATCTTGCTTCTAATCTTCTTTCCGTGCTTCTTGATGGCTGAAATCTTGAGCTAGGCTTGAAGAGGGACTCCCGCGACCAAGAAAAGATCAAAATCTTCAAGATTTTTGAGCTTGATGCCAAGCTTCCATGGCTGCCATGGACTGCAGAAGATCAGGGTTTCCTAAAGTGGGAAAAGGAGTCCAAGAAGCTGAGAAGGAAGACTTCAATGTTGCCCAAGGGACTTTCCAAGAACAAGGAGTGAGATCCGAGGAGAGGAGGGCTCGGGTGCTGTCCAACAAGCCAGGAAGCAACCCATTTTTTGTGCCGCAAATTATGGGGCTTCTCCTGGAGGGTTGGGAATGACCACCCAGCTCAGCCCTACTTGATCTGTGGCTCTTGAGCTTCAAGAAGTGAAGGGGAAATGCTGATGCTTCATGGAAGAAGGGAAAGAGCAAGATTTGGGCCTGGTTTCCTCCATGGGAGCTTGCAGGCAGCTTGTGGAAGGAGGAGAGAGAAGACCCTCCTTGAAAAGTAACCCCAGCTAGACTTTCTTCTAACTCGTGTGACCACGGTTACTAAGAGTTTACCTTCAAAATGGGCCAAAAATGACCCACGAACTGCCAAAGTCGGTCTCCCTCCCTCCAAACTTGGTCCAAGCCGCCATTAATGCTCTTGCCTGCAGTCCTTGTGGTCCAGAAGTCTTTGGGAACTCCCCTACTGCTCCTGTACTGTGTACCTGTGACTCAAAATTTAATGTAGCTCCGTAAAATGAGAGACTAACTAGGACCAAGAACCTAGGCTTTGATGCCAATTGTCAAAGAGAGGAACTGGGAGAAAGAAAGAGGAGAGCGAAGACTGCAGAGAAGAAGAAGAAGGGTATAGAGGCATCAATTGCAAAATTAAGGGCAGCAAGGGTATAGAACAAGAAACAGTTTGGCAAAAGACATAGACTGAGACCAATAACTGTACAAGATGGGGATTGGGCATTGGTTTATGATAGCAGTTTAGACAACCAGCATAGTGCCATGCGTAAAGTTTCCAAAAGATGGTTTGGACCTTATGTGGTAAGACATATGTTTGATAATGCTACTTATGCATTAAATGAGATGGATGGGATAGCCATAAAACTTCCAGTAGTAGGAAAGAGAATCAATTTATTCAAGAGGCAAGAATCTAACACCTATGAGTTGCCAGAATTGGAAGAAAATAGTGGCCATGATACAGGGGGTAGTCAAGAAGAAATGAAAGATGAAGAAGCAAAGGATATGGTTGCAAAGGATGAGGAGGACTCAGAATCCAGTGACAATTAGGATTTTGGCATATAGTGGAGGATGTGCGGATTCAGAGGGGGTGGATGTCGTGCCACTATGCGAACACATTGTGAAAAACTCTAGAGTGCATCATCATCTAACTTTCTTATTAATATAGAGAGTCAATGTGATCTAAGACATTAGTGCTAGTTTCCATTGCATGGAGGATCATTTTAGCCTATTTTTTATATTATTTTTTGTAAAAATATGAAAAAGTTATAAAAGATTCTAGATTAGGATGGCATGCAAAAGGAAAGTTTCTTTTTTTGTCAATTATGAGATTTTTTACCAAAAAAAAAAGATTGGTGAAATTGTGCGCATTCGCGATTGTTGTTGACAAGCTAAAAATTGCACTTTGAATTGGAAGAAGAAGAAGTGATCTAGGAGATCCCTGTTCAAGTGTCCTAAGGTTTTACCTCTCTTTCAGGGCCAATGGAGCCATTAGATTTGGATTCCGAGCAATAGAGAAGGAGTTGTTATTTCTGATCCACGTTTTTGCTCTTCGAGGGAGCTCTAGGAGATCTAATGCCAACACTACAAGATATAGACCTTATACCGACGTTTAAAGCGACGAAAATACAAACAACAAAATTTGCCCCCGTCGTCACAAAAAGCGTCGTTATTGATGACGCCATAGAAACGTCGCTATATGCGTCGCGATGCAACCAGTGAATTTGCGATGCGCATAGCGAGGCCAATAGCGACACAAGTAGTAAATTTGCAATGCAAATAGCGACGGTAACAAGGAAAAAAAAAAATTGTGGCAGGGCAGCAAGGTGCCCTGCCACATATAGCACTGCGTGCTGTATGAGAGCCATACAAAATAGTTTCTTCACTACTGCATACAAAGCGCTTGCAAACAAAAAGAATTACACTGAAATCATAAAACTGATACATGAAATAAATACATGATTGCATAAAATGCAATTGGTACAATCATGGAAGGATATCACTAATACATAGAAAATGTCTACATAGATCAGGCGACTAAAAACTAAAGGTGTGTGAGCTCCAAGGATCCAAGGGCGAGCTAGAAATCCTCGTCCCCCGAAAGCTCGTCCCGCCGCAAAAGGAGCATCAAACGGATTCTGCAGAAAAAGAAACAACATATCAATCCACCATACAATAATGCATTCAAATATCTCATGGTAACTACGGACAAGAAAGATGAGTGACTTATAGGGCCACTGCGTCTATACAATCGGTCGATCAATGCATTGAGACCGTACCTCTCTGCATATCAAGTCTCAAGGCCTTGCAGATAGCGATTTGTAATGGAGTGTTGCAAAGAAAACAAAATGCTAACTGTTAGAAACATGATTGTCAGTACAAAGAATATTTCAAAAAAACAAATAATCAAAACAAAAGAGAAACTTACAAAGTCCTCCAAATATGTCATGTGGCCGCCACTCCCAAGATGATGGACCACTCCGGCCTCGAGTCGTGCCCTCGCCGCCTCCCGTTGCTGACTCCAATGTCCTAGCGAATCTGTAGCCTCCTCCCTCATTCGGTGCCAGTCGTCTGCATCTAACCACTTGGGCTTTGCAGCCCCACTCTTGATTGCCTTGTGTGCGTCGGATCGTCTATGTGACATGTATGCACGCATGCAATCCATCATCTAGCCCGTAGAGAATCTATCTACTGTGGCTGGCACCGGAAACTCCTTGTGCAAGGATGCTACTATCTAGTCCTTGCTCCCCTCCAATATGTTCTTCCAATGATCCAGGACGTTGTGCCGAAAAACTTGTTGGCACAACTCTCCCATGCAAGCCATCACCCTCCTCCCCTCATCATTCATGATGATGGCTCCTGACCTACTATCAACCAGGTATCCATAACCCCTGGGAGTCTGCCTAAGATGGGTCCTCTCCCATCTCCGTCCACGCTCTTGGGCATATCCAAGAGACCCCTGTACATCCAGGTGTACCGACGGGGGTAACCTCTCTCGGAGTGGCACTCAAAGGGGTGCCACCAAAGGGGGTGCCACCTAGCTGACGGCTGTGCAAAAACCGGAGTAACTGGAGTAGACGTCCCCATAGGTGTGACAAATCCTAGAGGTGACGCAGCTCCAGTTGAACGACGAGATGGAGACACCACATCCGTGTCTCCACAGCAGCACCCCCTGATCCCGATGCAGTCCCTCCCTCTGGCCCAAGTCGTGAGCGTTGAGATCGTCTACTCGAAGCTAAAGCATCTGATCGCGCTGAAGCAGATCTACCAGAGCGCCCTGACAAAGAACGAGACAGCTCCTAGTCTACCATCTCTCTGAATCTCGCGAGCTGGTCTGGAGACATGCGTGCCATTATATCCTGAAACTCCTCATCGCTCATCCCTTGACTCATCCTGAAAATGTCACCTGCACAGATAAAAAATGGTGTTAGAATAATCAATTTAAACTATACAGAGCATAGTAATATAAATCATTTTTGAAAAATCCCTCTTGAAATGTATATCTTATGTACCTTTATGGAAGATCTAAACAACGAATTGAGTAATATAATTCTCCAAGAATGAAGTATTCTATGGTCCCATGTTAATCTCCTAACACAACTCTGCATACACTGGAAGGTCGATAGACATGTCACCACAAAAGAACGAGTCTGCCTCGTTCTCAAAAAATTATTGGACTGCTGTATTTCCATCATTATTAGCCGATGCGGACTCCAAGCTTGCGATGGCCTCCACCCCTTGTAATATCGACCCCTCTATTTGCATATTTTCTTCATCTATGCCTGGAACATTGCTTTGATCATATACTCTCGTACTTCGAGGAGTTGAAGGTATAACATACCACCATCTTCTCTTTCTCTCCCTCTCTCATTTCCTTCCCCTCCCTCTCCATCTCCCTCTCTTTCTCTCCCTCTCTTTCTCTCTCATTTCCTCTCCTAAACAAGCAAAAAATAAAGTGATTTAAACATTAAACAAGCAAAAGGGAGAGGGAGAGAGAGAATGCACTCTCCCTCCCTCTCCCTCTCCTTCTCTTTCTCTCCCTCTCCCTCTCCCTCTCTTTCTCTCTTACTCTCTCGTTTCCTCTCCTAAACAAGCAAAAATGAAAGTGATTTAAACATTAAACAAGAAAAAGGGAGAGGGAGAGAGAGAATGCACTCTCCCTCTCCCTCCCTCTCCCTCTCTTTCTCTTTCTCTCCCTCTCCCTCTCCCTCTCCCTCTCCCTCTCTTTCTCTTTCATTTCCTCTCCTAAACAAGCAAAAGAGAGTGATTTAAACCTTGAACAAGCAAAAGAAAGAGAGAGGGAGACTCACCGATGAGATATGGCGAGCGTGGGGCCGCTCCTCTTTGCGATGAAGGCTCCTCCTCTCCTTCGCGAACAACGGCGGCGGCGGCGGCGGCAGCAAGTCTTCTTCCTCTCCTTCTCTCACGACAGTCGCTCTCTCCCTCACTCTCACTCTCAAACTCTCAATGGAACAAATAAGAAATGAAAACCGCGCTCGGTTTCGGCCGCGTTTTTTCCCTGCGGCGACGCTATTAGCGACGCCAATAGCGAGGCCGCTATCCGCCGTCGCTAATCGGCGTCGCTACTAGCTCAAATCCTTGTAGTGTATATATATAGGTGAGACCCAAGTCAAGTGATATCAGATGATATATATAGTTGTAACATCCCCACTCAAACAAAGGTCTCTGGCTGCGAGTGAAAAAACCCTTGGGGAGAACAAGGGAAAAACAAAAGCCCCTACACATACCTACGATACAAAAATGATTTACAATAAAGTTTTCTTGAATACAATGATACATGTCTCAATCAGTGAGACAAGAACTTGGAACAATACCAAGTGCATGTCTTAATGAACTAAAGCGAGCTTCACTAAGAGCTTTTGTAAAGATATCTGCAACCATTTGATCACTGGGACAATGCTCCACCATAATGGAACCTTTCTTGACTTCATGTCGAACATAATGATAATGAATAGCAATATGCTTTGATTTACTATGTTCTATATAGTCTTTGGTAAGACTAATAGCACTTTAATTGTCACATCGAAGAGGTGTACTAGATGATGAAGGATGTCCCAAATCTGTAAGTAGTTGTCGAAGCCAAACTAGCTTGCGAGCTGCTAATGATGCAGCAACATATTCGGCCTCAGTTGTAAAAACCGCAACACATCGTTGTTTCTTGCTGGACCAAGAAACCAAATATCCATTTACAAAGAAATAATTCCCACTTGTAGATCGCATGGATAAATGTGAACTTGCCCAATCAGCATCTGTATATCCAATAAGGTCAAGAGAAGTTGAAGAAGATAAAGAAGAATCCTCTCGACTCCGATAAATAAGACCAAACTCCTTAGTACCCTTGAGGTACTTAAGAATACGTTTTGCAGCACTCTAATGAATAGTGTGTTAGAAATCAAGCTCACCGTCAGTGTGTCTTTATCTGTGACCGACATCTATGACAGCTAGAGTGTGCAGCTGTCTACATGTGACTACATTAAATAAGTCGCGTTAGTAGTCAGTTAGTGACCTGACTAGAGTTAGTCTGTCTAGTCTGCACTTACACTAGGTCACTTTATCTTTGTATTGTGTGCGCTTTTTCAGTCTAGAGTGTGGAACATGAAGGAATGACCTTGAGAGCCTGAAGGCTCAAGACAATGGAGTCTCCCTATCTCTCTCTCTCTCAACTTTGAACATGGTATTAGAGCGGGACTTGGTGGACTCCGTGAAGCTGAAGGAAGTCAAGAGGACCTGACTTAGTTTTTTCCCTGCAAAAAACAAGCTGCCATTGTGGGTTGCAGGTGAGCATTTGTTCATTGCATACTCCAAAGTGAATATCAGTGCTTGTTCCTTTTTGGGAGCCTTGAGGAGGCCAAGAAGACCACATCAGAGTGTGTATCACTCACTACAATCATCATCATCTTTAGAAGTGTGCTGAAATTCAGGTTTGCAGGCAGCGTGAACTGTGCCTGTTTGCTGCCATCAATTGTTGGACTACACTTCATCAAATGCTAGTGTCTTTGGTTATCAAATGCTTGGTTATGTCATGTATGAAGTGCTTTGAGATGGCAAGAGACAAATGCTTGACTTTGAGCTCTGACATGAGCTAAGATTAGAGTGGGCAGATCTAAAAAAGAGTCCAAAACTACTGTATACACAGCATACATGGTATATGCAACACATTGAAGAGCTTTGGAAGCTCTCTGACAAGCCTAGAAGCACTCTTGGAGCATAGGTATATGCTGGAGGTCATATGTACCTGTTGTGATCCACTGCAAGTTGATTTTGGTAACTAAAATACTCAGATGTGGAGCATTTTAGACAGGCTGAAAACTGTCATTTAACATGGACAGCAAGCATTTGTTCTTTAGACAGGCTGAAAACTGTCATTTAACATGGAGAAAAGCTAGATAACAAAAACTTTGCATTATGGAAATTCAGAATGAAAAATTTTCTGCTTGGCAGAGGATATTGGGACTTATGCATAGGAGATGAGGCAGTTCCTGAATTGCCTGAAGCAAATGCAACAAATGAACAGAAGAGAGCTCACAGGTTATGGACTGAAAGAGCATGTAAGGTACTGCATTGGTTTTCACTATGTATATCCGATGCTATGGCTATTCAAATCACTCGCTGTGAGTCTCCGAAGGATGCTTGGGATATAGTGATGAAAAATTATAGAACCATGACACATGCACAGAAGATCCAGTTGAAACAACAGTTCAATAATGTCTAGAAATGGCAGGAATCCAGGTGTATACTACGGAGATTAAGACCATAGATGATCAACTTGCTATTATTGGCTCAAGTGTATCAGAAGATGATATGATTGATGTTGCCTTGAATGGCTTAGGCAAAGAGTTCAAAGCTTTTGACACTTCCATTTCTGTCAGAGAAGAGGCCCCTAGCTGGGAAGAGCTAGTTCCTTTGTTGCTGCATGAGGAAGTCAAAATTGGTTTGAATACAGGTTCTAGTGCATCTCAGAGTAGAGACATAGTGTTATATTCTAGCCAGCGTGCACTACAAGGGAATGGGGCAATAGCGACGCCGATTAGCGACGGCGGATATCGGCGTCGCTATTGGCGTCGCAATAGGGGTCGCTATATGCGTCGCTATTTGCGTCGCTATAGCGACGCCAATAGCGACGCCGCAGGGAAAAAAAGCACGGCCGAAACCAGAGCGCCGTTTTCATTTTCTTTTCTTCGCCTTTTGAGAGCGAGAGCGAGGGAGAGAGCGAGGGAGAGAGCCAAGGCTTTGTGAGAGAAGAGGAGGAAGAGACTTGCTGCCGCTGCCGCCGCCGCCACCGCCACCGTCGTTGTTCGCGAAGGAGAGGAGGAGCCCTCGTTGCAAAGAGAAGCCGCCCACGCTCGCCATATCTCATTGGTGAGTCTCCCTCTCTCTTTCTTTTACTTGTTGAAGGTTTAAATCGTTCTCTTTTGTGTGTTTAGGAGAGGAAATGAAAGAGAAGGAGAGGGAGAGGGAGAGAGAGGGAGAGAAAGAGAGGGAGAGGGAGAGGGAGAGAAAGAGAGGGAGAGTGCATTCTCTCTCTCTCTCTCCCTTTTGCTTGTTTAATGTTTAAATTACTTTCTTTTTTGCTTGTTTAGGAGAGGAAACGAGAGAGTAAGAGAGAAAGAGAGGGAGAGGGAGAGGGAGAGGGAAAGAAAGAGAAAGAGAAAGAAAGAGAAAGAGAAATAGAGGGAGAGGGAGAGGGAGGGGGAGGAAATAGGAGAGGGAGAGAAAGAGAAAGAGAGGGAGAAGGAGGGAGAGTGCATTCTCTCTCTCCCTCCCTCTCCCTTTTGCTTGTTTAATGTTTGAATCACTTTATTTTTTGCTTGTTTAGGAGAGGAAATGAGAGAGAAAGACAGTGAGAGGGAGAGGAACGGGAAGGAAATGAGAGAGGGATAGAAAGAGAAAGAGAGGGAGAGTGCATTGTATCTCTCCCTCTCCCTTTTGCTTGGAGGATGTTTAAATCACTTTTTTTTTGCTTGTTTAGGAAATGAGAGAGAAAGAGAGATAGAGAGGGAGAGGGAGAAAAAGAGAAAGAGAGGGAGAGGGAGAGGGAGAGGGAGAGGGAGGGGGAGGGGAAGGAAATGAGAGAGGGAGAGAAAGAGGGAGGGGGAGGGAGAGGGAGCGAGGGAGAGGGAGAGGGAGAAAGAGGGAGGGAGAGGGAGAGGGAGGGGGAGGGAGGAAATGAGAGAGGGAGAGAAAGAGAAGGAGAGGGAGAGGGTGAGGGTGAGAGAAAGAGAGGAAGAGAGGGAGAGGGAGAGAAAGAGAGGGAGAGGGAAGGGAAGGAAATTTAAGATTATATACGTATTGATAATGGTATGCAATGTGCTTTGCATATGGCCACGTACTTCATCAAAATGAACCCAAAATTATTGTTATAGAAGAAGAAACCCTTAAATTGAGTATAGGATAATTTCTCTCAGGTCTTATGACTATGAGTAGAATTGATTGAAATAAATTTTATTACTATAGTTATAAAATTTCATAGATGGCACGCATTAATTTTAAAATGGATTACTTATACTCAAAGCCGAGATATAACAAAAAATTATCTACCAGGACAAACAAATCGTTGAGCATGATACAAGGCCGAGATATAACATCGGAAAATCTCTCGACTACTATATACAATGCAAGGTTTATGGTCAACTTGCAACTTGATGTACATCTCCATAAAGCTATCCATTTAAGCCTCGTTTGCTGTAATGTAGATAAGATGGCAAACGAAGAAGGTCCTATTGTTCAAGACCGCGAGTCGTATCTTAATCAGCGTGTCCCATGTCCTTGCTCTCAATGCAAGTTGGCAATTAGACGAAAACGCCGATTGTCTATAGAACACGTACGACGATTTGGCGAGTTTCAATTTGAGATCATTGATCAGGCGATTGCAGATTTTTAGCAAACGGTAATTTGAAGTTAGCATTTTTCATGCATTGTACTCTCAAGCTAATTGAAAACCATACACAATAAGATTGGGTCTTGTTGGCAAATTTTGTATCCAGGGGGGTGATGTCTCGACCCAAGGGGGAGTGCACCCTTTGCGGCCAATTAGAAGAGTTCGTGGACGTGCGATGGATGGATTGCAGGAGCCAATCGACCACTCGCAAGGCCCATCTATACCGTCAATGCCAGAGGAGACAGACAACCTTCCCAACTTGCCTACAATCTTGGAGCCTGAGATGGAGGCAATGATCGATGCATTGATTCCCATGGATGTTGAGACATCTGACCCGCTTAGAGAGGAAGCATCCATACCATTATATGATGGGTGCCGAGTATCTCGGTTGAAGACATTGCTTGCACTCTTAAGTGTGCAAGCAAAATACGGTTGGAGCGATACGAGTGTGACTGAGTTATTCAGGTTCCTTGCACACAGACTTCATTGTTTTTTTTTTTAACAGTATTATTGCAAACATGGATGGATTTTTCAAGGTGTTTTATGATTTTTTCAAGTTATTGAAATATCATATATTGCTACCTGCAAACACCATGCCTGAGTCTCGTGATGATGCACGACATGTTTTACGGAAGCTTAGCATGGACTACAATAACATCCATGCATGTATCAACGACTGCATATTGTTTCGAGATGAATACGAGACTATGGAGACATGTCCAAAGTGTGGTGCTCACAGGTATCGACAGGACTTGCAAGGACAGACAATCCCTCAAAAAGTCCTCAGACACTTTCCGCTCATCCCCCGCATAAACCACATGTTTCGCACGTCTGCCATGGCAAGCTTGACAACTGGCATGTGCAGAATAGGTCCACGGATGGAGTGCAACGAATATCAGCAGATTCGCGTGCATGGAGCCACATTGACTCTACCTTCCCAGGCTTTGCGCGAGAGCCAAGGAATCTTCGGCTCGGTCTCGCCATGGATGGTGTGAACCCATTCGGTCTGTGCTCGACTTCTTACAGTGTGTGGCCTATAGTGCTTGTTAACTACAACATTCCTCCATGGCTTTCTACGAAGAAAGGACATCTCATCCTTAGCTTGCTCGTCCCGGGCCGCTACAAAGTAAAAAATATGGACGTGTATCTTTGTCCATTAGTCGATGAGCTTAAGATTTTGTGGGAGGAGGGGGTCACAGTGCAAGATATGAGCAGGCGCGATGGTCGGCGGTCAGCCAACATTCGAGCCATTCTCATGTGGACGATGCATGACTTTCCGGGATTGGGAGAGTGCTCAGGTGAGCAGACCTTTGTTCTCGCCGGTAATATCTATATTTTATTTCATTCAATCAAGTATTCACTAGGTCGTGGATTGCCTTGCAGGTCTCGTTACCTCAGGTTATCATGCATGTCCATATAGTGCAGCGTGGTCGCGCGGACGGCATTTTCGGGTGGAGCGTATTGACAAAATGCGCTTCACAATGGACTGTGGTGTCATGGCAAGGTTTGAGCAAGAGAGCCGGCGACGAGCAACGGATCCGAACACGGTTGTGGATGAGATGGAGTATTTTGGGAATTTGCAAAGTATTATTACGGTGGATTACCTAGTTTCTCCATGATAATATTTGATGTGCAGTGGTTCAAAGTGGTACTTGGAGGAGCTGGCGCAATAGTTTGACGAGGTCCATCTGGATTTCTCGAAATAGATTCCGAAAAAAAATGGATGGATTTGCACGACACCTTTGTGTTGCCGGCCCATTCTGAACAGGTACAACTAGTCATTTGCTTGCTAATTGTAATATGACATGGTTTATGTCACAATGGTTTGAAGACAGTTTGTAAGTGTTATACCTTCAACTCCTCGAGGTGCGAGAGTATATGATCAAAGCGATGTTCCAGGCATAGGTGAAGAAAATATGCAAATAGAGGGATCGAAATTACAAGGGGTGGAGGCCACCGCAAGCTTGGAGCCCGCATCGGCTAACAATGATGGAAATATAGAAGTCGTAGAATTTTTTGAGAATGAGGCAGATCGTTCTTTTGTGGTGACATGTCTATTGACCTTCCAGTGTATGCAGATTTGTGTCAGGAGATTAACATGGGACCATAGAATACTTCATTCTTGGAGAATTGTATTACTCAATTCGTTGTTTAGATCTTCCATAAAGGTAGATAAGATATGCATTTTAAGAGGGATTTTTCAAAAATGATTTATATTAATGTGCTTTGTATAGTTTAAATTGATTATTCTAACATTATTTTTTATCTGTGCAGGTATCGACATTTTCAAGATGAGTCGAGGGATGAGCAATGAGGAGTTTCAGGAGATGATGGCACGTATGTCTCCAGATCAGCTCGCGAGATTCAGAGAGATGGCAGATCACGAGCTGTCTCGTTCTTCGTCAGGGCGCTCTGCTAGATCAGCTTCAGCGCGATCAGATGCTTTAGCTTCGAGCGATCTCGACGCTCGCGACTTGGGCCAGAGGGAGGGACTGCGACTGCTACCGGATCAGGGGGTGCTGCTGTGGAGACACGGACGTGGTGTCTCCGTCTCATCGTTCAGTTGGAGCTCGATCACCTCTAGGATTTGTCACACCTGTGGGGACGTCCACTCCAGTTACTCCGGCTTTTGTGCAGCCGTCGGCAGATGTCACGCCTTCTGGTGGCACTCCTTTTGGTTGCACCCCCTCTGGTGGCACCCCTTTGAGTGGCACTCTGGGAGAGGGTACCCCCGTCGGTACACCGGATGTTCAGGGGTCTCCTAGATATGCCCAGGAGCGTGGACGGAGATGGGAGAGAGCCCATACAAGGCACACTCCTAGGGATTATGGATACCTAGTGGATGGCAGGTCAGGAGCCATCATCATGAATGATGAGGGGAGGAGGGTGATGGCTCGCATGAGGGAGTTGTGCCAACAAGTTTTTCGGCACAACGTCCTAGATCATTGGAGGAACATACCGGAGGGGAGCAAGGAGTACATAGTAGCATCCTTGCACGAGGAGTTCCCGGTGCCAGGCGCAGTGGATAGATTCTCTACGGGCTAGATGATGGATTGCATGTGTGCATACATGTCACATAGACGATCTGACGCACGTAAGGCAATCAAGAGTGGGGCTCGAAAGCCCGAGTGGTTAGATGCAAACGACTGGCGCCGACTGAGGGAGGAGGCTACAAATTCGCCAGGACATTGGAGTCAGCAGCAGGAGGCGGCGAGGGCACGAATCGAGGCCGGATCGTTACATCATCTTGGGAGTGGTGGTCACAAGACATATTTGGAGGACTTTGTAAGTTTCTCTTTTGTTTTGCTTATTTGTTTTTTTGAGATATTCTTTGTACTGACAATCATGTTTCTAACAGTTAGCATTTTGTTTTCTTTGCAGCACTCCATTACAAATCGCGATCCGCAAGGCCTTGAGACTCGATATGCAGAGAGGCATGGTCTCAGATCATTGATCGACCGATTGTATAGACGCGGCGGCCCAGTAAGTTACTCATCTTTCTTGTCTGTAGTTACCATGAGATATTTGAATGCATTATTGTATGGTGGATTGATATGTTGTTTCTTTTTCTGCAGAATCCGTTTGATGCTCCTTTACAGCGGGAAGAGCTTTCGGGAAACGACGATTTGTAGCTCGCCCTTGGATCCTTAGAGCTCACATACCTTTAGTTTTTAGTCGCCCGATCTATGTAGACATTTTCTATGTATTAGTGATATTGTTTTATGATTGTACCAATCGCATTTTATGCGATATCATGTATTTATTTCATCTATCAGTTTTATGATTTCAGTATACATTCTTTTTGTTTGCAAACGCTTTGTATGCAGCAGTGCAGAAACTATTTTGTATGGCTCTCATACAGCACACAGTGCTGCTGCCCTGCCACAAATTTTTTTTTCTCTGTTACTATCGCTATTTGCATCACAAATTTACTGCACGCGTCGCTATTGTCGTCGCTATCATCGTCGCAAATTGTCTGTAACCATCGCTATATGCATCGCATTTGCGATGTATATAGCGACGCATATAGCAACGATTCTATGGCGTCGTCAATAACGACGCTTTTTGCGACGACGGGGGCAAATTTTGTTGTTTGTATTTACGTCGCTATAAGGTCTATATCTTGTAGTGGTGGCAGAGGATCTAGAGGTCGTGGTTCATTTTGAGGTCGTGGTGACACTCGTAATGCTTATGGACAACAACAGTAGCAGAGTAATTGGCATGGTGCAAATACACAAGGCCAGCGTGGATTTGGTGGGTTTAGAGGCAAGGGGAGATCACCCCGAGGTAGAGGTGGTGGATTTGGTTCATGGCAGTCATCTGATCAATCCAACGAGGACAAGGACTGCCATTATTGTGGCCGGTATGGGCATATTGCAAAGGATTGTTACAAGAAGCAGGGAGATATGAAGGCAAAGGGCAGACAATATGGGCACTACGCATCTTCCAATGGTGCTCATGATGAGCTAGTTGATAGACTCTTTGCCATGCAGCATGTATCTAAAAATGCATCGAGACATGATAGAGATGACAGATGGTACATTGACTCTGGAGCGTCAAACCACATGACACCACATGGAGAGTGGTTTGATGAGATGGTTGCAGGTACACATGGTCATGTATGTACTGGGGATGACACCCAACATGACATAAAGCATAAAGGGATTGTTCCTCTTATGATGCTTGATGGCAAGAAGAAAGGCTTGCATGATGTATTACATGTACCAACCATAACAAAGAATCTGTTGTCTGTGGGTCAAATGGCATAACAGAATTTGCAAGTGAGGTTCAACAAAGATGGGTGTTTCATTGAGGAGTATGGAAATGGTTGCAAGTTAATTGCCAAGGGCAAAAGGGATGGCAGGATGTTTACATTGGCTGCGACCATTCCGGGACTCAAGGCAGCCATGTTTGCTTATGATGAGAGTGCCATTCGGGATGTAGAGATTTGGCACAAGTGGATTGGACATGTCAATGTACAAAAGGTGAAATCTTTGCAGCAGAAGGAAGTAGTACTTGGATTACCTAAATTCAAGTATAATGATTTTGGTCATGTATGCCCTGCATGTCAGTTTGGGAAGCAGGCATGGTTTCCTTTCATGAGACATGCTAAAAACAGCACTAGGCCTTTACAGTTGGTGCACTCTGATGTTTGGGGTCCTTCACATAATGCTTCTTTTGGCGGTGCATGGTATTATGTCTCATTTATTGATGATTTCAGCAGGTACACATGGCTTTATATTTTGAAGCATAAGGATGATGTGTTTGATGCATTCAAAGACTTCAAGAAACATGCTGAAAATGAATTGGGCTCTCACATATCATGCTTGAGATCAGATGGAGGAGGTGAATATGTCTCAAATTACTTTGACAGGTATCTTGCTAAATATGGGATCACAAGATAGCTCACATGTAGTTATACACCGCAGCAAAACGGTGTTGCAGAGAGGAAAAACAGGGTTTTGATGGAGTCAGCTAGAGCTATGCTGAATGAAAAATTTCTACCAAATGGTTATTGGGCTGAAGCAGGGGTGACTACTTTCTATGTATTGAATTGAACCCCTACAGCAGGGATTCATGATGTCACTCTGTATGAACGGCTGTATGGTCATAAACCTCATATTTCACACTTGAAGATATTTGGCAGCATTGCATATGTGCATATACTGGATGAGAAGAGGAAGAAATTGGATCCTAAGGCAGTGAAAAGTGTGTTTATAGGATATGCACAAGAACAGAAAGCTTATAAGTGTTATGTACCTTCTACTCATGAGATACTCATAAGCAGAGATGTGGTATTTGATGAGTTAGCATCCTGGTATGGGAATCCTGTTGCAGTGCCTACTGATGGCTCACACGGTATGAGTCATGCTGAAAATACTCTTACAGAGAGTACTTCCATGAGTGGTCAGACAGGTGATGTATCATCTACAGTGAGTCCTTGGACATGACGATTACGAAGTCGCACTACTGCATCCACTGACACAGATATGTCACTGAGGGGGAGAACAGATAAGGGAAAGGAAAAGGTTTTTGAAGATGTAACAGATCCACTCACTACAGGTTATGATTCATCTAGCAGTGACAGCTTAGACTGTGAATTGGGGATTCCATCTGTTATGACGCCAGGTGCTAGGCAGAGCCGTTATGTGCTGCCTCATGAGAGGCAAGCTCACAGTGAGCCAAAGCTCAGGAGATCAGAGATTGTTAGACGACCTGTTGACAGGTATACTGTAGCAAAGATGACTACAGTTAGAACTGTGATTGCTTTGGCAACAGTTAGAGGCTGGAAACTATGGCAGATGGACGTAAAGAATGCATTTCTCAATGGAGAATTATAGGAAGAGGTTTACATGGAATAGCCTGAAGGCTATGTACATCCAAAATTTTCAGCACATGTATGTCGGCTGAAAAAGGCACTATATGGGCTGAAACAGGCACCCAGAGCATGGAATGCTCGCATAAGCAGTTATTTGTAGCAACATGGTTTCCGATTGGGTAATGCTGATCATAGTCTGTTTGTGAAGAAGAACGGTAGTGGCTATGTTTTCCTAGTTGTCTATGTTGATGACTTAATCATTACAGGAGATGATGAAAATGGGATTGTTAAAATAAAGACATGTTTACAGGCTGAGTTTAAGGTCAAGGACCTTGGAGAGCTGAAATATTTTTTGGGGATTGAGGTTGTCTCTACACCTCAAGGCATACGGTTGCTACAGAAGCAGTATGCTCATGACATGTTAGAGAAATATGGTATGGCTGATTGAAAGCCTATGGATACACCTTTGGAGCAGAATGTCAAGCTACAGATTGATGTTGGGACAGAGCTTGAGAATGTTACTATGTACAGACAGATGGTAGGCAGCTTGATCTATCTCATGATCACTAGACCTGACTTGAATTATGCTGTGGGGCTGATCAAATAGTTCATGGAGAAGCCTCGCAAACCACACTTGGATGCAGTCATGAGAATTTTGAGATATGTAAAGAGTACCATAGATCATGGGTTGTTTTATGCATATGGGAAACCCCTTGACTTGATGGGGTACATTGATGTTGACTAGGCTGGTTGCACATATGATAGGAGGTCAACCAGCGGCTATGCATTTGGATTGGGTAGTAGCATGATCAGTTGGCAGAGTAAGAAGCAGCCTACAGTTGCATTGTCTAGTACGGAAGAAGAGTATCGTGGTGCAGCCTTAGCGGCCTGTGAAGCTAAGTGGTTACAGAAGTTGCTGAATGACTTGGGAGTACACTTGGACAACAAAGTCAAGCTGTACTATGACAATTTGAGAAGTGTTATGTTAGCAAGAAATCTTGTTTATCATGCAAGATCAAAACACATTGAGGTTCACTACCATTTCATAAGGGAAATGGTTTTAGCAGATCAGATTGACTTGGAGCATGTGAAGACTGAAGACCAGGTACCAGACATCTTTACCAAATCACTTGGTAAAGATAAGTTCATTCACTTTAGACAGCTACTTGGAGTGATGCAGATGATTTGAGTTTTGTTTTTGAGCTTGAGGGGGAGTGTTAGAAATCAAGCTCACTGTTAGTGTGCCTTTATCTATGACCGACATCTATGACAGCTAGAGTGTGCAGTTGTCTACATGTGACTACATCAAAATAAGTCCGGTTAGTAGTCAGTTAGTGACCTGACTAGAGTTAGTCTATCTAGTCTACACTTACACTAGGTCACTTTATCTTTGTATTGTGTGTGCTTTTTCATTTTAGAGTGTGGAACATGAAGGAATGACCTTGAGAGCCTGAAGGCTCAAGACAATGGAGTTTCCCTGTCTCTCTCTCTCTCTCAACTTTGAACATAGTGGAAGGGGAAGAAAGATACTGTCCCAAAAAATTAGCTGCAAATAAAATATCTGGTCTTGTGTTTAAACCAATAAATTGAAGACAACCAACAAGATCAGCAAAAGGTTGATGAATGGCTGATTCTTCATTGCATGTTGTAGATGTACCCTTAGTAGAGCTCGAAAGAATGGGAGTGTTGGCAGAGTGTGCATTTGTCAACCCAAACTTCCTAACAATATCATTAATAAACTTTGTCTGGTAAAGAAGAAGAATGCCTTGTTGTCGATGTCGTTGAACTTGAATACCCAAACATGAATGTATCTCACCAAGATCCACCATTTCAAATGATGTCGATAAAAGCTTCTTCATAACATCCAAGAAAGCAATATTATTTGACATAAGAATAGTATCATCAATATATAGAGCAAGAATAATAAAACATTTGTCCTCTCTTTTGATGTTAATATTTGGGTCAGCAAAACATGCAACAAAACCTTTGGATGTGAGTAACTAATCAATCTTAATATACCAAGCGCGAGAGGCTTGCTTCAATCCATATAATGCATGATGAAGCTGGCATACAAGATGCTCATTTCTTGCAATCATAAAACCTTCAGGTTGCTCCATATAGATTTCTTCTTCAAGATCTCCATTGAGAAAAGCCATTTTAACATCCATTTGGTGAATTTCTAGATCAAATAGTGTTGCAAAATCCAAAAGCATACGAATAGTTGTGGAGCACACAACTGGAGAAAATATTTCTTGATAATCTACTCCTGCAATCTGCCGAGTAACCTTTTGCAACAAGTCGTGCTTTGAACTTATCAAAAGAGCCATCACCTTTGGTCTTGGTTTTATAAACCTATTTACATTTTATAGGAACACGATTTGGGGGGAGTTCAGTAAGAATCCATGTACCTTTGGAGATTAAAGAATCGTACTCAGCTTGCATAGCTTCTTGCCATTGATCCCTTTCAGACGAATTGATAGCTTCCATATACGATATTGGATCCTATTGGACAGACATAGCATCGTCAAAGACATCATATTCAATAGAATAGAATCCATGCTCTATCTCAATAGGAAGATCGACATATATCTCCAAATTTTCATCAATCTTCTTTAGAGGTGAAGGAGGTTTATGATCAATAGAATTAGTAGACTCACAAAGCAAGTAAGTAAATGCACTAAGCAAAGACTGTGTATAATCTGAAACATCTGACGACCATGTGCCACCCATAGTCTTCTCTTCAAATATAGCATTACGACTAATGATAACCCTTTGAGTAGAAGGATCATAAGCTTTGTAACCTTTGGAATGATTTGAATAACCAAGAAAAATAACCTTGAAACCTGGAGGATCCAACTTATGTCGAGTGTCCTTGGGTACATGAATATAACCAATGCAGCCAAATGTGCAAAAGTGAGAGACTGAAGGTGTCTTCCCTGTCCAGATTATTATAGGAATTTTACCAGTAGGTGCAGTTGTTGAAAGATGATTTTGAATAAAAATGGCTGTTAGAAGTGCTTCAATCCAAAACTTTCCAAACAAACCAGAGTGTATAAGCATGCAACGTATAGCATTAAGAATAGTGCGATTTTTGCACTCAGCAATACCATTTTGCTGAGGAGCATAAGGAATTGTAAACTCATGATGAATTGATCCTTACAGAAGTCATCAAATAGATTGAATACATATTCACTGCCATTGTCACTGCGAAGAGTCTTTATAGAGAATCCAGTTTGAAGCTCCACACTTATGTTGTATTGTTTAAATATAGATAAAGCCTCAAACTTATGTCGAAGAAGATAGACATGTGTGTACTGTGATAGATCATCAATGAAAGTTATAAAATATTGATATTGAGACTTTGAGGCAGGAAAAGTACCACAAATATCGATATGAACCAAATCCAAGAGAGCACAGGAATGTGATGAAGTAGAAGTGTGGAAAGGCAAACGATGGTGTTTTCCAAGTGCACAGTACTCACATATTCCCATACATGGATGAGATTTAAGATCCATACCTTGCACAAGACCATGACGATGAAGATCAATAATTTTGGCAAAATCGGAGTGTGCAAATCGTTGATGCCATAATTCGCAATTTGCATCTCCAAGGGTAGTAACAACATTTGCAACCGTATCCTTCAATGATAACTCAAATAGATTACCATGTCGAGGAGCCACTTCTATAGTATGTCCATCTTTCTCTATACGACATTGATTATGATCAAATCCAACAAACAAACCAAGATCAACTAGACAAGCAATAGAAAGAAGATTTCTTTGCAAATCTGGAATATGAAGAACTCCTCTTAATATTCTACCGGATGAAATAGTCCCCAGATATAAATCACCCGCTCCTTTGACTTGACAAGTCGTATCATCCGCAAGGTAAACAAACTTCTTGAGAGGAAGAGAACGATAATTGTGAAGCCACTACGATTGGTATGTCATGTTTCTAGTGGCACTTGAATCAACGATGAATAGAGAACCATCATGAACATGAAGTACCTTTTCTGGAGAGATATCATGATGGACGAAATTGAGCTCCTGATGAGTATGATCATCATCAATTATAGTTTGTTGAACAATATAAGCTCGAGATGTTCTTCATCATATATGCGTTCATAACAACGATGAGATGGATGGTTTGTATGTGCATAATAATCATAAGGAGGAAAACTTTTGGACGAGCGAGTTTGTTTTGTAGTAACTCCATGCTCTTCATCATATTGACGTGCCCAGCAATCAGAAGCCACATGGCCTTTCTTATCACAATAAGAACAATGTTTGTTAGGATAAGAAAGACGAGAAGATTTACCACCTTGATTAGAGCGTCCACCCTGCTGAAAACGTGAAGCGAGACGCTGGCAAGCAACAAAAGCAGGATCAAAATCCCTTTGTTCGCGAGTGACCAAAACAACATCAGATTTTTTCAAATGATTCTCATGGCATTGAGAATATTCAATAAGAGATATACATGCTTTATCAAAGTGGATATCATCCTTGTTAGACAAAATAATGATGATATTGTCATATAAAGGATCTTTGATGGTATGAAGAAGTTGAGTAACAATTTGTTAGACAAAATAGTGATGATATTGTCATATAAAGGATCTTTGATGATATGAAGAAGTTAAGTAACAATCTGATTTTTAGCAATAGGAGCACGACAGCACCAAGTTGATTAATAATGTCTTTAAAAGCCTTGATATGAGAGTGCATGGAAGTACCAACTTTATATTGAAGATTCTTCAAACAAGTTTGAAGATATAAAATTTTGGTGACCGATTTCTTCTCAAACGTTGAGATAAGATACTCCCAAACAGCATGAGAGGTTTCCAGATAAAAGACATCCAACATAAGTGAGTCAGGAAGTGCAGACAATATATAACAACAATCCGCTTTGTCACGACGAATCCAATCAGTATGATCAATTTTCCATTGTTCAAATAATAGGCCATCAGTAATCAAAGAATTCTCATTCATCACATCAATAGGTTGAACTGGGCAAGACAGGTCACCCAAAACAATATCAAATAATTTGTCACCTTCAAGAATTAGCATCATCTTTGCTTTCCACCTAGGAAAGCCTTGTCCTTGGAAGAAGGGAGCTGAATAAATGTATATCCGTTAACAATTACACAATTGGCCATGCCTGTATGTCGAGAGAAAACAAATAAGATGAGATCGCAAAATCTACAAACCATAAACAAGACGAGCGTAGTTGAGACGCATGACAATTGAAATAGGGAGATGCACGTAAGAATGACGAAAAGTATTGAGTGACTAAAAAGAAAGCCCGAAATAGAGAGACATAAGGTGCAAGATGAGATGACGTGTATAAGAAAAGTGCTATTTCGGTCGAACAAAGAACGTGAACAAGAATAAAACATCGCTAAAAATAGCAAGATGTTTGCTTGTTGTAATCAATGTCATTAACAAAGACAAGCAATTAATGAACTATAATTGGGGATTAACGAACTGTAATTAGAATTACAATTTTAAATAAAGAATCACATATTCGAGCATAATTGTTGTCTTGAATCCTGAACTATCATAACTTTTGATCCACAACTCCGATAGACAAGCGGTTTTGACAAGATTTAAGAGCACGACAAGAGCTACGCATCCAGATCTGGTTTTGTTTTTAAAGACAACCTAGAAAAGTACACATTACTCTCCTTGCATCCTCTATGAAATAATCCTATTTTAGGCACTATAAGGAAATGGGCAAATAGTGGCGGTCATTTCCAACGGAAAACAACAATGTCACAAATGCTTTTGGCACCTTTTTTTTTCTCAAAATAGCATCACCATTTGCGTTGCTAACAGTGTACATCTTTTTGAGAAAAAAATGTCAAAAACCCGAGCATTGCATTTTGCCTCAAACAGTTTCAAGAGAGAGTTAGAGAGATTGTAGCTTTTGGAGGGAGAGGGAGATGGAGAGGAAGAGTGAAAGAGAGATAAGGAGAGCTTCTTGCTGCCGCCGTTGCCACCACCACCCTATGAGAAGAAGAGGGAAAAGTGCACAAAGGAGAAAGAAGGGATGTCATGAAGAGGAGACAAAGAATCCAGCCTCGGACCTTTGCGTTGGTACATTTCCTTTTCTTGCTTTGTTCTTGTTCTTTTTTCTTTTCTTTTGTTTGTTTTTCTTGAGGATGAGATGCAATGATGAGAGAGAGAGTGGAAAGGAGAGAGAGAGAAGAAGGAAGGAAAAGGAAGAGACAGTAAGAGAGGTAGAGAAAAAAATATGAAAGATAACAAAGAAAGAAAAAGAGAGAGAGAAAGGGAAGAAGAGAGAAGAATGAGTGAGATAAACCATAAGGGGGCAGAGAGAAACAAAGAGAGAGGCAACAAAGAAGAAGAAAGAGAGAAAGAAAGAGAGGGGGAGATAAAAAGAAACAGAGAGTGAAAGGAGAGGTGGATAAAAGGGTGAAGTAAAGAGAGGAAGGAAAGTGGAAAAAAAGGAGAGAGCTAGAAAGAGAAGGGGATAAAAAGGGACAAAAAGAGGGAGAAAAAGAGAGATAGAGAAAAAAAAAGAGCGAGAGAGAAAAATGAAAACAATGAGAGAATTAGAGAGAACGAAATGATGGAAAGATAATGGTAGAGGGGAAAGAGAGGAACGGAGAGGCGTGGGGAGAGAGAGTCTTTCAATATCTTGTTTTATGAGTTCTTTATTTTCTATCTTTGATTTTGATTTTAACAATATGCATTGAATGCGAGTGGGGAGAAAATGAGAGAAAGACATAGAGAAAAGAAAGGAGGGAAAGAAATATTTATAGAAAGAGAGGGGAAGAGAGAGGCAAAGAAGGATGAAGGGAGGCAAATAAAAAACGAAAATGAGAAAGAGAATGTAAAAGGTGGGAAGAGAAAAACATAAAAAGTAAGGGAGGTAAATAAAAAAGGAGAGAGAGAGAGAGAGAGAGAGAGAAAGAGGAGAGAGAGAGAGATGGGGAGAGAAATAAAAGCGGATATAGATAAGGACAAAGGGACATGGAGAGAAAAGGAATGGATAAAGAGATATGGAGGGAGGTCAACAAATAAAGGAAAAGGGAGAGAAAGAGGAGTAGAGATTCAAATGAAGGAAGATAATAAATGAGAGGAACAAGAACCTATTGTTTGGCATAGCATAGACCAAATGGAAAATGATGCAGATAGTCATGATGTCCAAGATTGTGAGGCCTATCTTAATCAGTGTGTCATGTATCCTTACTCTCAATGCAAGATGGCAATCAGAGGAAAGCATTGCTTGTCTATAGAACACATACGGTGCTTCAGGGAGTTCCAATCTAAGATCATTTATCATATGATCTCCGACTTTGAGTGAACGGTAAGAAAAGTGTGTATCCATTATGCCTTACATTCGCAAACTAATTGAATATCATATACAAAAACATTAGATGTGCCCATAAATTTATACATGGCGGTAATTCCTCATCCCAAGGAGGAATGTACCTATTGCAACTAGTTAGAATAGTTTGTGGGTGTGCGATGGATGGAGTGCTTGAGCCAATCCACTGAATAAAAGCCATGACTCAGTCTACATCCTTGATACTAGAGGAGATTGTAAGCCTTTTGCACCTTCCTGTAATCTTGGAGTTTGAGATGGACGCAATGATCGATGCATTGATACCCATGGATGCCAAGTCATCTAATCCATTGAGAGAGAAAGCATCCATACCATTATATGATGGGTGCCGAGTATCTCACCTAAAGACGCTCCTTGCACTTTTAAGAGTGCAAGCAAAATACAAGTAGAGCGATGTAAGTTTGATTGAGTTGTTCAAGTATATTTTATGTATGCTCCATTGTTAGTTTTTACTCCATTATTAAAAAAACTAGTGCTTTTTCAAGGTGTTTTATGATTTTTTTCCAAGTTGCTAAAGTATCATATATTACCACTTGAAAATGAGATACCTGAGTCTCATGATGATGTGCGACACATTTTATGAAAGCTTGGCATAGACTACAATAGTATCCATGCATGTGTCAACGATTGCGTGTTATTTCAAGGAGACTACGGGACTATATGGAGACATGCCCAAAGTGTGGTGCTCTTAGGTATTGACAAGACTTGTAAGGGCAAACCATCCCTTAGAAAGTTCTTAGACACTTTTCACTTATACTACATATATGTCACATGTTTCGTACATCGGGAATGGCGAGCTTGACAATGTGGCATGTAGCAGATTCATGCATATGGAGCCACATTGACTCTATCTTTCTAGGCTCTGCCTAAAAGCCAAGCAGTCTTCGGGTTGGTCTTGCTATGAATGGTGTGAACCCATTTGGTCTCCGCTCAACCTCTTACACTGTGTGACTTGTAGTCCTTGTTAACTATCACATTTAGCTGTGATTGTCACATCTTAGCATTGTTGGACCTTTATCATATACTCGGATGTGCCATAATATACTTCTTAACCATATTTCTATTGAGATGTAGAGAGAGAGCATATGTAGAGATGCGAGAGGGAGAGAAGAGACACACCATATACACCCCTAAATACTACATCATGTTGATCATAATCTACATATATATAGGTGAGACCTAGTCTAGATAGGAAGAGCTATATATAGCTCCAACACCCCACTCAAACAAAGGTTTCTAGTTCCGGATGAAAAAAACAGGTGGGGAGCATAAGGGAAAAACCTAAGCTCCTATATACAAATATATAAACATGATCAAGAAGGATTTTTGTGTGCATATAAACTGAATTCATGCATGTGAAGTGAAACTAAATATGTATAAACAAAGATGACCAAGAGATCTGAGGTGTATGTGCATGTGCAAACTGGATTGTGCTTGCAAGGAGTATTGATAATGGCACTACAATGTCATAGTAGATTAATTTCCAAAGTTTGAAGTTGAGACAACTCCAAGTTACGAGCATTGCAGAGTGAAGCACACTTTATTGAGCCATTTGGTGAATATATCTGCAGTCATTTCATCACTTAGACAATTTTCAATCATGATCATGTCTTTCTTTACTTCATATTGAATATAATAATAATGCACTGCAATATGCTTAGACTTGTTATGTTGAACATGGTATTTGGGAAGAATAATAGCACTTTGGTTATGACATTGAAGTGGTGTGTTAGAGAGAGGAGGATAGCCAATATCTTATAGAACTTGTCAAAGGCATACTAACTCTTAAGCCAGTAAAGATGCGGCTACATATTTAGCCTTTGTAGTGAAAATAGCAATACAATGTTGTTCTTGCTAGTCCAAGAAACAAGACAACCATTGATAAAGAAACAACTTCCACTTATAAAATACATAGATAAGTGTGAGCTTTCTAAATCTAAATCTATATAATCGGAAATTTGAAGTGAATGTAGAGAATCAAAGTTTTGTTGACACCCATAAACCAATCCAAAATCTTTAGTGACTATCAAATATTTCAAAACTTCTTTAGCTGTGGTCGAATGTTTAATGCATGGACAAGTAAGACATTGTCCAAGAAAATTTGTAGCAAAAAGATTTGTGAGAAACCTTTGGCAACTAGCCTTGCTTTGAATTAGTCAAATGTTCCATATTCTTTTGTTTTATTTTTATAAACCCACTTGCATTTAGTAGCAATATGTCCAAGTGGTAACTCAATTTGATCCCCTCTACCTGTAGAGAGAAGAGATTCATACTCATCTTCCATGGTCTCCTGCCTTTGTTTCTTTTGTCGGGATGACATGGCATCACTATAAAAGATAGGGTCTTCACAAATATTGAGAGCATTCTCAAGAATATCAACATCATAAACATGACAAGTACCATGCTCATTACTTGGGGGGTTCACTATATATATGTTCTCTATATAACGTGCATTCATGGCCTATTTATAAATATCCTAATCTAAGAATTTTTCTTGAATAAAAAACAACACTTTTCTATTCAATCTGTAAGTAACCCCTTTATATGACACCCTTCTCTATGTAGAAAATGTATAAAGTTGGTGTTTTAAGAACCCCTTATTTTGAACTCACGTTATATATACATATACTCGTGAGTGATCCCCCCGAGGCTCATTATCAATTGGAAGATCAATATAGAGATCAATGCCAAGGTCATCATCAGCAATAATAGGTATAGGTTGTGAATCCTAATTTGAAGAGTCAATATTATCCCATGAAGGAGGATCATCATTATATAGAAAAGGAAAAGAAGTGAGTAATGACTTTCTGTCACCAACATCCTCTAGTGACCACGTCCACCCAACATCCTCCTAAGACCATGTGCTGCCCATAAGTTGCTAATTGAAAACAACATCACGACTTATGATTACCTTCTTGGAAGATGGATCATAAAACTTGTATCCCTTAGGAAAAGTTGAATATCTAATGAAAATAACTTTCAAACTGGGAGGATCAAATTTATTGAGAGTCTCTTTGGGTAGATGAATATAAGCAATATATCCAAATGTTGTAAAATATGAAACAAAAAGAGTTTCACATGTCCAAGTAGTAATCAATATTTTACCAAAATTAAAAGTTGTAGAATGATGATTTTGCACAAATACTAGTGTTAAGATTGCTTTAGAGCCTAGAAACATTGAGATAAGACAGAATGAATGAGCATACATTGCATGGTATTAAGAATAGTCCTATTTTTGTGTTTAGTAATACCATTCTATTGAGGAGAGTAGGGAACATTATATTCATGATGAATACCCTAATCATTACAATAATCATCAAAATCATTTGAAATGTATTCTCCACCATTATTAGTGCAAAGTTTGTTGATGGAATGACCAATATGAAGTTCTGTAGCTTTTTCTTATTTCTTAAAAGATAATAAAGCTTCTAATTTGTGTCGTAAGAGAAAAAAAATGGTGTATGTTGAGAAGTCATCAATTAAGGTCATGAAATACCATAATTGAGGATTTGATGAAAGAAAATGTCCACAAATATTAGTGTGACTAAGATCAAGCAAATCTCTAGAATGACTTGTGGTGGAAATGGAAAAGGGCTTGCAAAAATGCTTTTCAAGAACAAAATATTCACAAATACCCATATGAGGATGAGCTTTGAGTTCCATACCTTGAAATAGGTCACGTCGATAAAGATCAACAAGCTTAAATAATTTAGAGTGAACAAAGCGATGATGCCATATTTTGTTGTTAAGATTACCAAGAGTTATAACAACATTAACAACATCTTTATTTAAAGATAACTCAAAAATATTACCACTTCAAGGAGCAACAACTATGGTTTGGCCATCTATCTCAATGTGATACTTGGTATGGTCAAAACCAACAAAGACCAAGATCCACAAGTCTTGCAACTAAAAGAAGATTCCTTTGTAGATCCAGGACATGTAAAAATCCAATCAAATTTCTTATTGAAGAAAGAGTATAGATATATAAATCACCTATGCCTTTGATTTGGCAAGGTGTGTCATCAACAAGATAAACCAATTTGTTAAGAGGAATAGAATGATAATTATGTAACCATTGGAACTAATATGTCATGTTTCTTGTAGCACTAGAATCAATAATAAAAAGAGATCCATCACGAACATGAAGTATCATTTTTGAAGAGATAGAACAACTCACAAAATTTGCTTCTTTAGTAGTGTTGTCATGTATAGCAGCATATACTCTATTATGATCTGAATCAAAACGCCTCTTGAAACATAAATGGGTCGGATGATCACTCTTTTTGTAGTAGCCACAAGAAAAAAAATCTCTCGGTAAACATGATTGTTTATTTATAATACCATGTTCATCATCATATTGTTTTGCCCAACAATCATTTGTAGTGTGACCATTTCTAGTCCAATAAGAACAATATATGTTAGAAAACTTGAGATGAGAGAAGTTACCACCATGACGACACCTATATGTAGAGCATGAGAAGGGACGCCTTCGAGTAAGTAAATCTTGGCCGATTTTTTTTTACTCTTTAGCCTCTTGTAAGAGCATAAATGTTTCTTGATTTATGTATCGTCATTCATGTCATTGTGAGTAACCTTGTCAAATTATCTAATATAAATACTAAAACTAGGAAATTACAATTGAAGTCTGAGCTAAATAATGTGAATCATACTAATTGTCTATTAATGACTATGTATTGAAAATTAAGAGCATTGTTAAAGCTCTTGGAGCTATTAAAGTATAGGTTGATGATAATGATATAATGGCTCCAGGTTTTGGTGGTTTGGGTGAGGAGTAGAATAATCTCCAAATGTCCATCAACACAAGGGACACCATTCTTGAATTTACAGGCCTAATATCAATGTTGATATTAAAAGAGAAAACTTTGGAACTTGCTACATCTTCATCACAAAGCAATAATAGTTCACAATAGGTACTCTATTCTAATAGAAGTAGAGATAGAGGTTGTGGTGGTAGAGGTTGTAGTGGTAGCCATTACAAGCAAAATGAGAGGCCATCTCATGACTCATAAGAGTAGTCACATATAGGTGGTAAAGGCTAGTCTCTTAAGGTAGAGAGAGCCATAAAGGATGTGGCATACGTAATGTAGGCTATGATAATAGAGAATGCTATATTTGTGGTAAAAAATGTCATATTTTACATGATATCCAGAAAATAGAAGTGAAAAATAAAATAAATGGGAGAAGATAGCATAATAAATGTGCATGTATTAATGATCAGGTTGATAATGAGAACTTATTTGTTATACATCACATGATGAATGTAGTAAATGTAGATGCCTCAGCAATAATGAATGATGATGTATGGTATGTGGATTCTAGTGCATCTAACAATATGACATAGATGAAGGCATTTTTTGCTTCAGAATATTTACACCTAGAAACCAAGATTAGGTAGGCATGGAGCTCACGAAATGAATCTAAAGACAAGGAAGGAAAAACACACAAGGACATTGTGGTAGAGAGAAGAGGTTGTTTTCATATAATGTCTATGTTTAAAGTTTTGTAGACATGGAT
Source organism: Lygodium microphyllum (assembly GCF_053477565.2). Taxonomy (NCBI): domain Eukaryota; kingdom Viridiplantae; phylum Streptophyta; class Polypodiopsida; order Schizaeales; family Lygodiaceae; genus Lygodium; species Lygodium microphyllum. The sequence goes on from NC_141157.1 coordinate 90,862,800, forward strand.
GTTGGGGCCTAAAATGGTCCCTCCGACAGTAGCTCTAAGGCACTAACTGGGCCTCTACTACTCATCTCAAACCACCCCACATAGCCTTGTGCTGGCTAGGAGTGTTTAAAAACTTTTTATTTTTGTGGTTTTTTAGTCCAACAAATAATTATTTCCCTACACTCTTCGGAGGGAGTCCCTAAACATGCTAATGTTATACACCATGTAAGCACACACAAAGGGAGAGGCCCTCAGTTCCACTACAGCTCTACTACACCTTGGGGATTGGCCCCAAGATGCGTTGTGAAACATATAACACAATCGAAACATAGTCCAATCTTTCAATTGATCGATCTAGGAGATAATAGATAAACCTCACTAGATATTTCCCAAGGAACAGAATATCTAGCCATACGGCTTAAGGTACTTCACACTCTCCACGTAGGTCATCACTCAGGAAAACAATTGCTATTCATCCAAGATATGGTACCATATGGTGTGTGCAATGCAATTGTGTATAACGAGTGTGCTCAAACAATTTTATTCACTAAAAATTAGCATTGTGAAAGCATGAAGATAGTTATTTTCATGCTTTTCTTCTAAACCAAGAGTACTCTATTACTTAGGGCTAGTACTGAGCTTTCTCGTGCTACTAGACTCTTTTAATTTTAGAAAACAGTGTACCCTATATGATATGCATCATAAAAAAATCCAAATTCAACATACTTTAAACACTTAACAATCCCCTTCTCCCTACTAGTTAAGATTGTGCACTCATTGTAGGTTTAAGGCATATTTTTTATGAATTTCTCTTTTAGACGATGTCATACTGCTGCGCATCCGAGGTGTGGAATCCATCAAAAAGTTGTGTGTGTGACATTTGTTACTTTTTACATACTTAGTCATTGTGTTTGCATTTTGTTCTGTGTGGGCACTATAGGGAGGGAGAGCTCTCCATTTGTATGATAAAATGCAGCGGTCAGGTTTGAGAATTGGAAAATATTCCTATGTTGTTGCATTAAAAGCATGTGCCTTGACATCAAACATTGATCGGGGAAGGCTTATCCATAAGCAGATCATGGAGAGTGGGATACAATAAAAATTTATGTTGGAGAATACACTTGTTGCTATGTATTCAAAGTGTGGGGATTTTGAAGAGGCAAGGAAAGTCTTTGATAATATGCCTCATCGTGACGTGGTCTCCTGGGGGTGCATTGATCACGAGACATGCACAACATGGAGAAGGCCTTCTATCTCTTGAGTATTTTGAGCAAATGCAGCTTGATGGCATAAAGCCAAATAAAGTGATCTTTGTAAGCATGTTGAGAGCCTGTGCATGTTACAGATTCTACTGTGGATGAACTTGCTGTGACTGGTCTGAATGGAGCTGAATGTATTAATCATATAGAAAGTGAACAAGAATAGGTTACTCCTGTCATTAAAAAATCCTTCAATCAAAATGGGAATGCTTGATCAAATCATGGATGATACCAAGAGAGATGGTTGTATTGCTATTGAAAGCACATGTCAAGCTGTAACTGGCCATAGAAACGAGGAAGATGTTGATGTAAGAAATGTTTGCTATTCAATGATAGCAGCAAAATCTTTGCATCATAGACCTGATGATAAACACTGCAGCAATGTTGAAGATGAAGGGGTAGTAGACAGCTTTTCGGCGAAAGATGCAGAAAATGTGAACCATGGTGATGGGGATACCCAGAAAATTCACTCAATCGCATTAATTGAAGTTAAGGATCTAACTACAAATATTATTAGCTCTTCTGCAAACAAAATGAGAATTTGGGGGAAAAATTTGGCCACCATGCAGTAAAAATAGAACTATTCGGTTGGGGAAGAAAAAGCAACGAACGGCAAAACAGAGGGGGAGCTGAGTACTTTCCAGATCAAGCAGATGTTCAATGCTTGCATCAATGGAAAAAGGTTTTGAATCCTGATCTTGTAAAAGGGCCATGGAAAAAAGAGGAAGATGAAAAGATAGTAGATCTTGTGAGTAAGTTTGGTGCAAAGAAATGGTCTATGATAGCACAAACCTTACGAGGACGCATTGGGAAGCAGTGCAGAGAAAGATGCTATAATCATTTGAATCCTATTATAAAAAAGGATGCATGGACTCCAGAGGAGGAGATGGCGCTAGTTCAAGCTCATGAAATCTATGGAAACAAATGGGCGGAGATTGCAAAGTTTTTACCTGGGAGCTAAAGCTGATGCTAAGGGGTGCAGAGTTGAGAGGAGCTATTGAAGGGGAAGAGAAGTAAAGACGAAGAAAAGCGCACAGGGAGCAGGCTCTTAAGTGATCCGTCGAGCTCTTCTTTGCTAGCACTCCTTCGAGGAGAGAGCAAATGTTGTTCGTTTGCGAAGACAATTGTGCAGGAGAACTGACAATCACAAGTAGCTAGCTAGCCACCTCCTATGATTGTAATGGATTTGGTTGTCTCTAGTGGAAGTTCTCTCCAGACGGCAAGCTACTTGGAAGCTCATCTACCGATAAGAAAATCATGATATGGGTGCTACTGATGACACCTTTCTGAAAGAATTCGAGGGCCACAACAAAGGCATTTCGGACTTTGCCTGGTCATCTGATTCATGGTACATTTGCACGGCTTCTGATGATGAGACCTTGCGTATTTGGGACGTTGAGACAGGAGAGTATGTGAAGACCTTGAGGGGCCATACGAATTTTGTGTTCTGTGTCGACTTCAATCCTCAGTCCAACTTGATAGTATCTGGCCCTTTTGACGAAACTATAAGGATTTGGGATGTGAAAAATAGGGAAATGCTTAAGAGTACTACCTGCACATTCAGAACCAGTTACAGCCAGTCAACTTTAACAGGGACGATTCATTGATAGCTTCCAGCAGCTATGATGGCATCCATAGAATCTGGGATTCTCACACTGGATATTGCCTGAAAACGCTGATTGATGATGAGAATCCACCTGTGACCTTTGTCAAGTCTTCACCTTGTTGTGATACACCAGATTGAGATTCTGGACATGGCATGTCCAAAAACAGCATAACTGATGTCCTGTGGTGACAACCTTTCCAACAGCAGAAAAATTGGTATCAGGCTCTTTGCAATTCATTGTCTTTGTAGTTATTGCTCATTGATACCTGGTTTTGCTGCATGAAACAACATTGGCACCTGCCAGGATGAGTAGCACCCTGCAAATAGGTGAATCCATCAATCATGAAAATGGAACAAGAGTCTTCAGCCGGTGCTGAAATCCCTGAAGCTTATTGAAATCCATCCATCATGAAAATGGAACAAGAGTCTTCAGCCCTGGTGTTGAAATCCCTGAAGCTTATTGATCACATAAATGTACATTGTTTTCTATCATCTGGAGAATGAACATGCCCTCCGTTTTCTGTTGCTTTTGCTGCTCATAAGTCCTCTCATCTTGCTTATTCATATGATTGATCTTCTATCCTAAAATTAGTCAAGGTCCTCTGTGGTCGCGACTTCGCTTTCAAAAACCCTTCTACATCTTTGGTGAACCCGATGTGAAAGCATCACATTTAAATTTTAGGATGGGAGATACTTCAGCATCAATTTCAGCCTCTTCTATGATTCTTGCTTTGTCCTCTACTTTAGCTCCATCATTGACTGCTGCTTCGAGTACTTCAACGGATGATTTAAAGCAGATTTTGTAGAATATGTCTATGTATATACAGCTTTAAAATCAGCAGACACAATTGTATATGCAGCAGCAACAACAATTACATCAACAAGAGTTGTCTCAGCAAAGGCAATTATATTCGGAGCAAGAGAATGCAATCAGCGTGACTAAGGCGATTGAAGCAGTTGAGAATGAAAAGAAGCTATTTGATGGCCGTAATGTTTCGGCTTATTTGAAGACGTATGAGATCAAGATGGGATCTTTTGGAGTACCAACAGGACTTATGAGTAAATATTTTCTTCGCCTTGTCACACCCGCCTTGAGGGCAAAAGTGACTGATCTTTTCCTTCAAAATTCGCATTGGCAAGATTTTAAGAAGGCCTTGAAAGAGGAGTATTTTCTTGAGGACTTTGGGATGGCTACACGGCGGTCATTCAAAGAGTGGGTCTACATGCCAAACAAAGGTTTAGCTGCTTGAGAATTCATACGAGAATTTGAAGAGAGGTATAGTTAGCTTGATGCTATAGAACAAAGAGCATTGGATGTTGAGAAAGTTGAGCTTTTCTTGCAAGCTGCAGATCCTGCTCTTCAGAAAGAATTAGGAGAGCTTCTTGAGGATCGCACGAAGCCTATGGGTCTTAAAACAGATTGGCAAGATGCCCAAGATGCGGTCTCGACTTTGACCAAGAGGCGGATATGGAAGACCTGCCTACAGAATGTATCTATGACGCCGACACCGTCTTCTTCTCCTCTGTCTGCTTCTACCCCTGTTATTTCTTCCCTTCCTCAGCCAGTTACTTGGACTATGCCAGTGCCTACTGTTTCTAATCCTCCTGTTCCTCCTATTCCAAGACCGATGTCGACTCCTTCTGCTTCAAAATCATCCGCTCTATCGGTTCCTTCCTCTCTTGATGACAAAATGAACTAATACTTCTAATTTGAACAAGTTCATATATCAAATCATCATTTGTGCAAAGATTTCAATCAAGTATAAACAATGAAACAACTTATCTTCCTTGTTGTTGCTATGCATCCATAGCTGTGATACCATGTTGAGAGAGAGAGAGAGAGCACGAGAGAGATACACAAGACATGCTCCCAAAGAATGATTCATATTGATGTAGAGTTAGTATATATATAGGTGAGACCCAAGTCAAGTGAGAGATGATATATATAGTTGTAACAGAGGTAACGAAACAAATAAGTCTATCCCACTATCAGATGTGTTGCTATATTGCTCAATAACTTCATCATCATCAACCACATTATTGTCCTCTTCTGCATTTCCTTGAACATCCTCGTGAGATTCATCTTGTACTATATCACGCATATCATCCATTATGGTGTCATCATGTACATCATCATTAATTGTTGGATTGTCATCCGCTATCTCTATGTCAGTAATATTACCATATATTGGTTTTGAACGATTAGATATAGGGATGATATACCACCATTGGTTATTGTTTACCATTGGATGATACACAACCTGTATTTGAAAAACAAAAGCAAGAAACTTAAATACTTATTATATTGTGTATATGTATCACATGTATACATTTAAAAAATTTAGCTTTTACATATATACTTGCTCATATTGTTGAGGTAGTACTAATGTGTCATTCTTGTTTTGGTGAAATTTTCTAGAGTCAATGATTAAAAAACCACTTGGATGACGTCTGATATTGCAATGCTCACCATTTGTTACCACTTCTTTAAAACACTTCACATCCAGTACATATATAAAGAATCATCTAAAGTCAAGCTTTAGAATATCTTGGGTCAAGCCACAATAACCTTCCATGGTACCATTGGCATCCTCAAAGTGAGCAAGGACACCACAATCTTGGGTATTTTTCTTTTCATCTATACGTTGAGTTCGAAGATGTTTACCCTCACACCAAATAGCATTGAATAATATTCACTAGTAGTAAAGATTAAGATCAAACATATCAATTTATTATATAAAATATAACTAGAAATAAATTAATTGATAGTATGTCTCACCTTTGATAAGCAACCCCGTGTGTATTTCCACTCTTCTTGAGATATATTAATTTCTTCTTTTTTTTTCATTCTCTCTATTTCCTCATGTAACCAATCTATATCAATATGATGTGGGAGTGCATTTAGATGATCTGAAAATGAGACATTACGTCCATATTTGGTGCGAAATGCTTGTCTTTCGCTTTTTCTTATTTCCCTTGCTTCATTATATAGTGTCACCCATTTTCTCATTACATCACTATTGAGCACACAAAAACTATTTAACTTACGAAGTTCTTCTTTTGTTAGCACTTTACTCATTTCTTTTCCTTGAGGTATTATAGAGGTCATCCTCAAGTCTTCATCGTCTTTCCATAGTCGTGGTTGAGAGGGATCCACTTGAGCAAGATATTCAGAGATATAAACAAGGGATGATTGCACTAACCAACCCTCAGGCTGTGCTTTTTGCCTCACAAAATCTTTCAAGGTTTTCATGAAGCGCTCAAGAAAAAACATCCACCTTGCATGAACTGCTCCACAAAGTGTGATCTCATCAATCAAATGTACGAGTAAATGTAATTGAGTAGTCAAAATGGAGTGAGGAAAATTGTCCTCCACCAAACAAACCACCTCAACAGATAATACTTGAGAATCTTGCAATGTGTTTGGATCAATTTCCTTCGAGCTCACATATATGTCAGGATGTATTTGACAATTGTTTATTTTTGTGTAGAAATTCAAAGAGGTTCACTATATGATGTATGCAATATATAATGAAAAAATACAATATATACACACCTCACAAGCTCTGCCATCTTGTAAATGATATCACGTACATCTTTGGATACACAATGGAATATGCTAGTAGGAAGTATGAACTGAATGTAAATAATATTCATATATCAAATGATTAGTTGAGAAAAAATTCATTATACCCCAAAGTTTACACATAGTTACTCCACTAATTACTATATTCATAGTTAGAGATACCCTTACTTGAATTATTTTGTGCCAATCATGGGACTTCAAACCAAATAGTTGTTATACACATCTTTTCTTTTTCTTTATGAAGGCTCCCTTGAGGCATCTCATACATCCTGTGGGTGTTCGAAAGCTACATATATGTTCCTTCACCATTTTTCCCTCCTTCTTTGATAGCATCCAAGGTGCATGGGGTACCTCAATCTTTCCTCTAGGTCCAACATGTGGCTAGGCTCGTCTCATGCGACCAATGTTATGTAAATTCTCCCTTCCATTGATAGAATCACGAGCCCCTATCAAGTGATCCCATAATGTAGATACAATATTTTTGAATATGTGCATGGGGTCCAACATGTGATTGATCTTGAGTTCAATCCGATATGAAAGACGAAAAAATATAGAGAACCTAACAAACAAATAATATATTATGTAAACAATTCATCATGCTAAATACTTTACATTCAATCGAGAGAAATAACATATTTGGGATGGTCAATAGGAAGAAATCAATAATGATGATCATAGATAACCTTCTTTAAACGTATCGGCTTAGAGGAAACTAGAGAGGGACCGCAAACAGGACATGCATGATCTCCTGATATGGTTAAGCCTGAACAAACAAGTGAATTAACAACATGCAATTGATTCAAGTCTGAAATTTCAAATATAGAGTTATATACATGTACTTGAACACTCTCCATATCCTGAAAAGTCATGCATGGTCCACAACAACATGGCCTTCAATGTGAAATCTCTAGAGGATGCAGATGCGCTTATATCTTGCACCTCAATACCTTCCCATAACATTTCTAACTCTTCAATCAAAGGCTCTAAGTAAATGTCCATGTTTTTTACCTTGTGCTTTCCAGGAATCAGAAGGGACAACATTACATGTCCCTTTTTAATTACCATGGATGGAAGAATATTATAGTTCACCAATACCACTGGCCATACACTGTATGATGTGCTTTTGATGCCAAATGGATTGATTCCATCCATACCTAAACCAAATCTCAAATTTCTTGGCTCTTCTTTGAAAACGGGCCACAAATTTTCTATATGTTACCATGCCGGTGTGTCTGCAAGGATCCTCCATTTTCCATCACTTGAACGATGACTAGCATGCCATGACATGAGCTTTCCAATAGACTTACACTTGAACATAAGTTGAATATGTGGAATAATAAAAAATTATCGCAAAACCTTATGAGGAACATCCATTGACTTCATCTCCGCTTCGTATCTTGATTCACCACAAACAGGATACTCTGGTGCGAACTCATGAATTCTAGAAAATAAGACACAATCATTGACACATGTATGGATCTTGACATAATCAAGGCCTCCCAGAGATGTCAAGTAATGTCTTTCTTGCTCTCTCTTAGTTGGCAATTTGTTTTGTTTTGGAAGCATTTGTGATAATAACCTACATATATTTTTAAAAGTGATTTAAAAAACCACCAACATATATTTGTGTCTGATTTCAAAATAGAACAATTAATATTATGATTCATAAGCCAAAATGAATTGATACCTACTTCAATAACGCATTCAAACTAACATTATTCCATCTATAAATTGTTTGCAAGTTAAGTATCTCGAGGGACGCACGAAGAAGGGAGTACATACAATCTTCACACAACGGAGTAGACGATGCTACTTATAGTGGGTCATATGACTTCATAGAGTGACCTTCTCCCCGAACCAGTTACGAAAATAGATTATGTACCATGTTGTCCAAAATCTCATCCTCTACAATCTGATGGGGCATTTCATGAGGATTACTATCATGGTCGTCAGTCTTCACTCTTCTTGAAGACTCTGCCTCCTCAGGTCGAGGTTTTGTAGCCTCTCGACTCTCGGGAGGGAGCATCTGAGGATGTGGCACCGCATCCTGCTCAACCACAAAAGGAAGTTACATGTGCGTTGATATATATTTCAAACATAGACTAGCAATCTTAGTGTTAAAAACAATGAATACCAATGATTTTTCTCAGTCCCATTCTCCATACATACTGAGGTGTGACATTGCAACTCGACATGCTCGAAAAATATACCCTCGACAACGATCACACATGCATTTAATTTTTCGTGGCCATGCATCTCGATTATGAAGACGTAATGCTTTATCCGCACTTCAGGATGTGCTCGTTAACTCATCAGCATGCACCACACTAGGTGATAACGATGACATGATTAAACCTAATTCATGACAACATCAAATTTGTTATTAATATGTTTACATAAAAACTTCAAGGCGTATTAATTATTCTAAGATATTCAATTTTAAATACACAAAACTTATCATAAATACATAAAAAATTATGATAAGAACTTACTATCAAAACTTATCTTAAATACAAAAACTTATGATAAAAATGCAAGCGTGTTAAATGCGCGTCTATGTCTGCGTCTGTCTGTGTGTCTAATTCCGTGTCTATTAGCGCGTTTATGTAAACTTAGACGCACATATATACGCAGGAATAGACGCAAACGTCAAAATTCAAAAGAGACAAGTGTTTTTTTTTCAAACTGCGCCTTTCCTGTGTTTTTTGCACGTTCTGGAGCTCGAGTTCAGCTTACATGTAATCTACATCTACTAGTCTCTTCATGAATCACCTCCTCATGACTCACCTCTTCTTTCACTTCAAAGATATAAGAAGGAAAAGAAGACAACTAAAGAGAAGAAAGCCAAGGAGAGGAAGAAAGAGATAACAAAAGAGAGGAGAACAAGAGGCAAAGAGAGGAGACAACAAGCAGCAAGCATCAAGGGAGAACAACTCACCAAGGAGAGGAAGAAGGGGAAGGAACCAGCGCCACCACCCATCCACACCAAAGACCTAAGGTAAGTCCTCTCTCTCTCTTTCTGTATAAGGATCTATGATTGAAGTTTTTATATCACAAATAAATCATGGATGGCGGTTGATAGCTTGAGAGGGGCCGACTTAGCGCATTTGACAGTGTGTGTAGATTACAGTGCAGACGCTAACATAGACGCGCCGCTATGTTTGCTATTATCACATCTGCAGTCGCGTCTCCAAGAGCATGTATTCTACATCTCAGACGCGAGAATATACACGCTTAGCTGAGAAGCTTTGACTTCAGAGACGCGTCTGAGAGCGTGTCTATTCTGCATCTTAGACGCAAATATACACGTGCTCTGCTCAGAAGCTTTGACTTCTGGGCAGTGTCTGAGAGCATGTCTATTCTTTATCTCAGACACGAATATACACACGCTCTGCCCAGAAGGTTTGACTTGAGGAAAGCATCTGAGAGCGCATCTATTTTGCATCTCAGACGTGAATATACACCCGCTAACTCTGATAAAAAAATAAGTTTTTATTTCTGGAATTGTACGAACATGTTACATAATAGTACAGTTTACACAATATTGCAGTTTAGCAAATTTATCTTATTCCTATGTTTTGTTTACAAATGTAGTATCGTGGTTCATCTAGCAATGACCTAGATTTGGAGCGCATGAATGATACATTTGTCTTGTTCAGTAGAGGGGTCAATGCTTTTTTTGAAGGTTTTCCTAGTAAGGAAGACTTCATGGGAGAGATGATTAGACACCTTGGCCGCTCTCCCACAACAGACGAGGTGTTCAGCGTCATGTCTGGACCGCCTCTGACGTCTTTGCTTGGTACTGCTTCCCAAACACCTAATGTCCAAACGCCAATTGCAGGTACTCTACGTGCAGGGCCTCTACATGCATCGGCTGAAGCACAAGCGGTAGCCAACACACGTACATTTGCGGAAGCACGTGCATCCAGGGAGGCAGAGGGTAGTCAACAGACAGGGAGGAGGGAGAGTCGAGGGGGAGGACGAGGCTTGTGTAGGGGTTACCTAGGAGGTGGCGGGCGATCACTCTCACCAGAAAATCATGTAGAGGAGCATGTACGCCACTACTATAGAGCTACAAATACTGGTGGTATCTTCCATGATGATGAAGGAAGGGATGTAATGGCGTACATGAGGAGCGTCGTGCATGCAATGTATAAAGATTGTTTCGTTTACTTCAAGAATCAGAAAAGCGGCTTATGGTAGGTGTTGAGGACAGTCCATACGAGATACCCAAATCCTAAGGGTCAGCGATTCTCGAATGATTGGGGACACACAAAAGTGAGGGATTCGCTTTACAATAAAAGATCCCACCTCATGACATGTGTCAGGGAGTCACTGTGGAGACAAGAGGAGGGGCGTAGAGCCTATAGCCAACCACGTATGTGCCACCGCATAGAGTGGAAGAAAGCCATGAAGAAAGCAGTAGAGAAAGTGAAGAGTCGCCAGCATACAGAGGCAGGACGCATCCAAATGGAAACCATGGGATCTTACAGATTAAGCAGCAGAGAGTCATGGGAGGCAGAGTTTCTAAGAATATTTTGATTTCCAGTTTTTTAAAATTTATATTTTTTTCAATTCTTTATATAATTTGTTCTAATACATTGTGTCTCATAATTGTTTGTATATATCATAATTGTTTTGTAGACTACTATCATTGGTAGGATACCTACTTCTAGAGAGGTAGGTTACCGTCGAGGCCATAACCGCGCAGCCACATGTCTTCACTTCTATGAGGAGGGTCTCATCACTGAGGAGCAATACAACCGGGCTATGAGGATTCGATAGCCAGAGGAGGTATGTTTTTCTTACTTTCCTATCAAAAGTATGGCTAATTATAACTTTTTCTTTGCAATTGTACGTAAGCAACCTTTATCTTTTGTGTGTGTAGGCGAACCCCGATGTGGAGCATAGTGAGGAGGGGGATAGCGAGGCTAGTAGCGATGGTGATGCTAACGAAGATGTTTCTTCTTCAAATTCGTAGAGGAGCAGCATACCTCCTCTATGCCCTTGTTTCCTTGTTTTTCTATTATCCATCTTTGAGCCTACTACTTGCGGCCACGATTTAGGTTGCAAGCACTTAAACTCCCCATGTAAATGCGTTTTATATATAATGAATACATGGATTTTTTTTTTCAATTCTCGTGCCTTCAGAATACATGGTTTTTTTTTCCAATTTTTTGCTTCGCATCTATTTGTGCATCTAAATTGCAGAAAACACGTGTCTATAATCGTGTCTAGATTGCAGAGTACACGCGCCCATACACGTGCTATATAATTCAAATTAATAAAAAGAAATTAAATATATTTATAAAAAAAAGATATTTTTGGTTTTGCGGTCACGTCTACATTGGCTCATGTAAATGCGCGTCTATGCACGTGTCTATGTGTCCGTCTAATATTCCATGTAGACGCGCCTGTAGAAGCACAAAAGAAATTATATAAATAATAATTTTGGTTTTCGTGAGTGCATTTATTGATGCATGTATATGCGTGTCTATTGGTGTGTGTGGATTTCCTTATACATGCGACTATAGACGCGAAATGGTACACGCACAAACAGACGGGCTTATAGATGCGCTCGTAAGATTTTCTCTCAATTGAAAAATCACGTCTAAAAGTGCGTCTAAGAGGCCTTTTTGTTGTAGTGCTAGGGATTTGTAGGTTGCAAGCTTTTGGCTCCAACTAGAAATTGCCAACTAGAAGCTCTTTGTTTTTTTTTTCCCCTTCTGGCATACTCATTATGCATTAGTTTTTTAAATCAAATCCACATACTATGAAAGACTATGCATAGTAACATAGTTTAAGATAACTAAATGTTCATAATGGAAATGGCAAAGTGTCCTTTGCATTACTAAATGTGTTTTAAAGATATAAGAAATATGTATACATGATTTCAAAGCCACATACTATGGCTTGTAGTACCTAATATACTATGTACATAGCTTAGAGTATGTCCTTCAAAGAGCTATTACTACCGTCACCCTCTCCCTCCTCATCGTTGTCTTCATCTCTCTCCTCATTCTCATTATCATCACTTTCCTCACTATTGTGCTTTTTCTTCTCTACATCAATCCTTGCTTCGCTCCCTCCCTCTTGCAACACCTCATTGTCTTATTACCCCTATAAATGCAAAAAAATCAAACTTAGAATAGATAAGAATTTCTAATGTGTTTGACAAAAGAAAGAAATAAACAAATTCTTGATACAGTAATTTCACAACACTAGTGCTTTGTGACAACAGTCTCCTCATACAAATGTATTCATATATTGAAAGTGCTTTGACAATGCTTATAAGGATACTTGTGTTGGGAAGTGGGCACTTGGCCAATAATCCTCAACTAAAAAATGAAAACATCATGATTATTATATAAAATCAATCCCAGATAGTCACACATTAAAAATCAAGGAGAAAAATAGATGCTTAGAAAATCTTCTTCTCGTGTATCAATGCCTTCTAACCCAAATTGGTATGATTCAAATCACTCCATTTTGACTTACCACTCCTCCCTTTGTTATAGGTTTAAGATCCCAAGCTCTAGCTGACTTTGATCTCCTGTCCAATCTTTACCATATGTGGTATGCCCACTCTTTACCATGTGTGGTAATTGACATTGCCTTAGGATCTAAGCCTTGCTTTGGCCTCCTCTTATTTTCTGTTGCTCTATATTGTTTGAACATGGCCCTCTTGTTAGCAATCACCTTCTCGATTCTCTTCAGAGCTATTAAGGTAACTTCATGGAAAGGAAAAAAGTATTAAGTGTTTGTTAGTATTTAGATACATATGAGCTATTAAATCCAAAGAGGGGTTGTCTTGATGCATAAATCTTGATATGTATGTTACATTATATGTTTTTTCATTATATGCTAGATAATACTTTATTGGCAATAGAGAAGATAACTAAGATTTCATATACTCCATGATGATAATGTAGACCATAAGTCTTCACTAGAATCTTAAGGATAGCTCCTCCTGAATTGTTATTGATAAGTACAAGAGGGAAAAAAGTTTTAAAGTATATTTTCATTTTTGATTTAGAAAAGGGATATAGTTGTTGACCAAATAAATCATGATATTAGGAATATTTAAAATAGAAAAAAATGGATTACATAGGGGATTTTTAAATACCCTTTGAATGCAAGTTGTATATATGACCCATCGCTAGAAGGTGAACTCTCTTAGACCTCATTTGATATCTTTCCTACATATGGGTTTTTAAAATACCCTTTTAATGCATATTGTATGTATGAACCATAGAAGGTAAACTCCTTGAGACCTCATCTTATATCTTCTCTAAGTTTTCCTTCCACTACATAAGCAGAGCATCTTCATCAAGGTTTTACACATGCTCTTTAAGATAGCACATGCAGTCTTCATGCAACCATCTCTCAATTGTTGGCCCCTTATGCCTTGTTCTTTATCACGCATAGCTCTTTAATATTTCCAAGAAAAATATCCATCGAGTAGTACTAACAGCTTCTGCTACCTCAATCTCCTTCACCAGATGAATGATAACATGCACATGGATATCAAACAATGGCATAGGTAAATCCCTCTCCATAAAAAAAACAAGTTTCAAGACTCTTTTATGGAATGAGCCACACATGTATTTTTTTCTTGTGATCCAGTTACCCAAAAGAAAATATTTATTTAATAAGTCATATTTCCTTGCAACATGGTTCTCAAAACATTAGAGAGAGATTTTTTAATTATACTTAGTCTACTTGCTAAGTGCTAAGCAATGTCTTATATGTTTTCTGCTAGGAAACCATTAATGGAGAGGGGAAAAACATGTTATACACATTTAATGTACATACCTACAATTGCATGAAAGATCAATTCATATGTACTCAACAATTAGAAAAGAAATTTCACCGTAAGGATATTATGCCAATCATGTGTCTTAAGAGAAGGTAGAGTGTCATCATCTACAATATATAAGTTTCGTCTTGATCCTCCATATCCCATAGGCACACCAATGAGGTGTAATTTTTTATCTTTCTTCAAGATTTTGTGTGGGTTAGAAGCCATAGAGTTGGATTATACTCAATGTTAGTTTACCACTCTATGATGGGCCATAAGGCTAATTTAGAGATTTGTCTCCTCAAATCCTTTCTAGATACCTCAATATCCTTTGATCCCATGAGATGTTTTTAGAGAAGGTAACAAATTATTCTTAAAAATATGCATTAGATCAAGAAGATGTGTGATCTTAAAATATTTCCAATAGTTCAAAGAATACAATATGGACAATGAGGGAGCCATCGATTACCCCAATGGCTTCTAAGCATTCTTGATCCTTTTAGTTCATGACCTCTCACAATGGATCAATAGTAGGTGGACATTTAGTCTAGTTTTGATACTAGTCCATTCGAGTTTGACATACAAGACATCATCCACTATGATATTTCCATTGAAATGTTGTGCTTGCAAAAGGTCACATACTAGATAGTCTTCTAATAAGAAGCATCCAACATGACAAAGGTAAATAATTTTGATCAAAATTTTGCTACAAGTTGATTTCAGTCAAACATCACATGGTGGACAAGCCTTGTAGACCTTGGTAGACAAAGATATGAAAAATCAATTAGTTTAGTTTGCATTATTGGGGGGTTGGAAAGGTGTAGGCCTTGCAAACCTTGGTAGACAAAGATATGAAAAATCAATTAGTTTAGTTGGCATTATTAGGGGGTTGGAAAGGTGTAGGCCTAAATTCATTAGGGATCAAAGAACAAAAAAGAAAAATGGAAGAAAGGTCCATTGCAACAAGAACTCTTGGAAAAAATCTAGAACAAAGAAATAGATAGACTCAACAAGCAACTGTATTACTCTTCTACAAGAGTGTAATAAATCCCTTTAAGTTGAATACACTATGCCTAAGACAATAGCTTTAGCAAACTCTATCTAAGATGATTTTTCAATACCAGTATCTTAGCCTTAAAAAAATTACAATACTAAGTACCAAGGAATCTTTTAGTCATCACCTACAATAGTAGGCAAAGAAATCTTTAGATCTATCCCAAAATAACCTCTTATAGATAGGCCTCTATCTAGGCTAATGGCTGAACCAATCTAAACATAGAAACATTCATACCCTAAATACTTGACTACTTTCCTTACTGTAGGGACAATCAATTCGTAAAGATAAGGAACTAGAGTTTGTCCCTAAGGTTCTTAAAAGAAGAAACCCTAGGCCTGACATACGTCAGCTTAAAGAATCTAAACAGATTATTCCATCGCAGGACTTGCGCAACAAGTATGAAATCATTTAGTGTTGTGATTGATTCACAAGGAAAAAGGGTTTTAAAAAAAAACCCTCATCAAGGACGGCAGATCCCTACGCAAGTTATCTTGCAAAAAGCTGTATTTTTGGATATCCTTCTAAATAAGGAGAGTTGTAAATCAGAAACTAGCATATCTAAGGAACTTAGGGTTAACCAAATTGGGTATGCCCTACACCGGAATGTAAAAGATCTTGCCAATTTACAAGACACCTTGGGAACGAGTGCTGTTACACTCAAAAGGAAAGAACACTTCCTTTGAAGTTTGCCAAACAACTCGGTTGATTAACAAAAATGTTTGTGCTTGCTAGAGATTTTAGAGCTCTGTTTGAATTATGAATTACAAATTAAATGAGTACCTATACTTCAGGTTAAAGGCCTGAAGGGAGAGGCAGCTTCAGTTACCCCTAACTGCCTGCCTGACCCTAACCAAGGGGGTTGTTGACCGCGTCGGGAACGTGGACCGAACCCGCCGCGAGAGGTCTCTCCGTTGAGTTCTACTTGGAGCAGGAGGACGCTTGGGTGCCAGGGGGGGCTCTGGCCGTAAATCCCTCGCCTTCCGGGTCCTGCACAAGAGGCTAACGTGACTCGGGATTGGATCTCGAGGCCCGCATACTAGTTGACGAGCGGAAGCTTGGATTAGTGATCCCTGAGGATTATTGGATAGCCTTCGGGCGGATTATGGACAAGCCTACGGGCGGAACTCCTTGTATTTCATAGATAAAATGATGTAATGTTAAAAGAACTTGCTTGATATTGTTTTTCTATGTCACGTGGTAAGATTACGTGAAAGAACCAGTGCTTAAAGGGATTAATTAAAGAAGCTGATTGTTATATGTCAAATTAATGTGTTAGATAATTACATAACTAAAACAAACCGAGGAAAGTGCGAAGGATGGGCCATGGGTCCGTCATACAGTTGGGTGGTCCCGGTTAGCCAGTAACTTTTCTCAAAAATCTTGAAGAACAGCGGAATGATCATCATCATCAAAACGAATAACGAGAACGATGACCTAAAGTTACATCTTACCTGATTTACGCTGTTTTAGGGGAACGGAATGGGACTATGCCTTATGGCAGAGAGGTTGAGCTTTGTATCCCTCTTGTTTCCCATTCTCCTTGAACCAAGTGCAGCGTGAATCTGCTTCGGACCTGGCGTTTCTGCGTAAAGTAGTTCGCTCGAGTCTGATGCTAGTTGCTGTTAGCTAATGATCCATTAGGAAAACCCTAATTCCGATCGATCCTAAGTGGGAATGGCCAGGATACTTCCGCTACGTGGCAGACACGGGGAGGACCTAGATCGCAAAACCTGTAACATTCCTTGGGAGTGCCGGGTGGAGTTTTCTAGACATCCTTTCCGATGGACTACTAAGACGTGTCCTGGATGATACAAATGGACACGTTACACCCATCTATTTTTCCATTGTTTTGTACTTTGTCTCAATTTTGGCTTTAGATCTATTTTTCACATATGAATCTTCATGGATCATAGATTTAGTAATGATTGGAAAAATATTTAAAGAAGTTATATATTTTTTACTTGGCTTTAATTCGGTTTTAATTCGGTTTTAAGTCGATCATGCAAAGGAAAAATGTTAAGGATAGGATATATTTGTTCGAGTTATTTGTAACAAAGGAGTTTAGCTTATGATTGACAATGTATACAACTTAGCTTTCTTCAAATTGCATCAAGCATTATAAATTACAAGCAAGATTAACCATTTACTATAGTAATATATTCCTAAGGTGTAGAAATTATATCTTGCACCATTAGTCTTATTCCTTTCGCAACAAATCGTTGTAAATGGTTAAATTCATGAAAGGTTTCTTTCGATGCTCAAATTACTAGGAAGTTATCTTGAATATTTACACATCTTAGCAAGGCAAGTGTTGTTAGTTGGCATAAGCTCATCTTTTAGGAAAACGGAAGTTAAATTAAACTGTATTGACACCTTGGGAACGTAAAAGATCTTGCCAATTTACAAGACACCTTGGGAACGAGTGCTGCTACACTCAAAAGGAAAGAACACTTCCTTAGAAGTTTGCCAAACAACTCGGTTGATTAACAAAAATGTTTGTGCTTGCTAGAGATTTTAGAGCTCTGTTTGAATTATGAATTACAAATTAAATGAGTACCTATACTTCAGGTTAAAGGCCTGAAGGGAGAGGCAGCTTCAGTTACCCCGGACTGCTTGCTTGACCCTAACCAAGGAGGTTGTTGACTGCGCCGGGAACGTGGACCAAACCCACCACGAGAGGTCTCTCCGTTGAGTTCTACTTGGAGCAGGAGGACGCTTGGGTGCCAGGAGGGCCCTGGCCGTAAATCCCTCGCCTTCCAGGTCTTGCACAAGAGCCTAACGTGACTCGGGATTGGATCTCGAGGCCCGCATACTAGTTGACGGGCGGAAGCTTGGATTAGTGATCCCTGAGGATTACTGGATAGCCTTCGGGTGGATTATGGACAAGCCTACGGGCGGAAATCCTTGTATTTCATAGATAAAATGATGTAATGTTAAAAGAACTTGCTTGATATTGTTTTTCTATGTCACGTGGTAAGATTACATGAAAGAACCAGTGCTTAAAGGGATTAATTAAAGAAGCTGTTTGTTATATGTCAAATTAATATGTTAGATAATTACATAACTAAAAAAAACCGAGGAAAGTGCAGAGGATGGGCCATGGGTCCGTCCTACGGTTGGGTGGTCCCGGTTAGCCGGGAACTTTTCTCAAAAATCTCGAAGAACAGCGGAATGATCATCATCATCAAAACGAATAACGAGAACGATGACCTAAAGTTACGTCTTACCCGATTTACGCTGTTTTAGGGGAACGGAATGGGACTATGCCTTATGGCAGAGAGGGTGAGCTTTGCATCCCTCTTGTTTCCCATTCTCTTTGAACCAAGTGCAACGTGAATCCGCTTCCGATCTGGCGTTTCTGCGTAAAGTAGTTCGCTCGGGTCTGACACTAGTTGCTGTTAGCTAATGACCCATTAGGAAAACCCTAATTCCGGTTGATCCTAAGTGGGAACGGCTAGGATACTTCTGCTACGTGGCAGACGCGGGGAGGACCTAGATCGCAAAACCCGTAACATTCCTTGGGAGTGCCGGGTGGAGGTTTCTAGACATCCTTTCCGATGGACTGCTAAGACGTGTCCTGGATTATACAAATGGACACGTTACACCCATCTATTTTTCCATTGTTTTGTACTTTGTCTCAATTTTGGCTTTAGATCTATTTTTCACATATGAATCTTCATGGATCATAGATTTAGTAATGATTGGAAAAATATTTAAAGAAGTTATATATTTTTTACTTTGTCTCAACTATAGCTTCATCTGTGTTTTTTCCATATAACTCTTCCTGCATCATAAATTCAATAAATGACTAGAGACATATTCAAAGAATCTACTTATATGATGGTAAACCCAATAATTATTCAATCCTCTAGAATTTCATGGAATATGCATGTTGTGTTGAGAATTTTATGAAATGTGACATAAAAGCATCTTCACCTATAGCAATAGGCAAGAGCTTTGTCATGTTCATACCACTATAGTCCCCTATTATAGTAGCTCCTAAAATTCTCTAGCATTGTGAGGCATTCGGTAATCCCTTAATGTTTCCCTATTTCTTACATGACTAACATAGTTTACCATAATAAGCGGCTACCCTAAAATCATTGGTTATAAAAAGAAGTGGTGATCATCCTCTACATCTCATATGGTAATCTTTGTGTTTGGACATGCATCATATTGGTATCTTGCAAAGTTATTGGTTGTCCCCTCCATCCGTGATGATCGACATCTATAGTTGTGAAGGCATGAAAAGTCTCTTTTTTGTAGGTTTATGAACCCACTCTAGGAAATTACACGTTACTCTCCTTGCATCCTTTATGAAATAATCCTATTTTAGACACTATAAGGAAATGGGCAAATAGTGGCGGTCATTTCCAATGGAAAAAAATGATGTCATAAACGCTTTTGGCACCTTCTTTTTCTCAAAATAGCATCACCATTTGCGTCTCTAACAGTGTATGTCTTTTTGAGAAAAAAATGTCAAAAACTGGAGCGTTGCATTTTGCCTCAAACAAATTCGAGAGAGAATTAGAGAGATCGTAGCTTTGGGAGGGATAGGGAGACGGAGAGGGAGATGGAGAGGAAGAGAAAAACAGAGATAATGAGAGCTTCTCCTTTCCGTCATTGCCACCGCCACCCTATGCGAAGAAGAGGGAAAAGTGCACAAGGGAGAAAGAAGGGACGTCATGAAGAGGAGACAAAGAATCCATCCTCGGACCTTTGCATTGGTACATTGCCTTTTCTTGCTTTGTTCTTGTGCGCTTTTCTTTTCTTTTGTTTGTTTTTCTTGAGGATGAGATGCATTGAGAGAGAAAGAGAGGAAATGAGAGAGAGAGAAGAAGGAAGGAAAAGGAAGAGACAACAAGAGAGGTAGAGAAAAAAAATATGAAAGATAACAAAGAAAGAGAAAGAGAGAGAGAAAGGGAATAAGAGAGGAGAATGAGTGAGAGAAACAATAAGGGGGCAGAGAGAAATAAAGAGAGAGGCAAGAAAGAAGGAGAAAGAGAGAAAGAAAGAGGGGGAGAGAAAAAGAAACAGAGAGTTAAAGGAGAGGTCGATAAAAGGGTGAAGTAAAGAGAGGAAGGAAAGTGGAGAAAAATGAGAGAGCTAGAAAGAGAAGGGGATAAAAAGGGACAAAAAGAGGGAGAAAAAGAGAGATAGAGAAAAAAAAAGAGCGAGAGAGAAATATGGAAACAATGAGAGAATTAGAGAGAACAAAATGATAGAAAGATAATGGCAGAGGTGGAAGAGAGGAACGAAGAGGGGTTGGGAGAGATAGTCTTTCAATATCTTGTTTTATGAGTTTTTTATTTTCTATCTTTGATTTTGATTTTAGTAAGATGTATCGAATGTAAGTGGAGAGAAAATGAGAGAGGGGAAGAGAGAAGCAAAGAAGGATGAAGGGAGGCAAATAAAAAACGAAAACAATGTCGTTCGTGCTACTGCACATCCGAGGTGTGGAATCCACCAAAAAGATTCTGTGTGTGACATTCGTTACTTTGTGCATACTTAGTCATTGTGTTTGCATTTTGTTCTGCATGTGGCTTACATGTTTGTGTGTATATGAACCCTAGTTTTTCTGTAAGTGTGTTTTCATTTATCATCTCAAACCCGTGTGTGTGCTAGGACTTTGTTCCATTGTAAATAATATTATATGTGTGCATTTACCTATGCGTGTGTGTGAATGAATGCTTGTATATCATGCGGAAAAGGGGCAAAGAGGGAAGGGTGTCAAGATTGTGGGAGAGAAGGAAGGAGTCTCACTTGTAGCTTTCTTGCTTACACAATGGGGGAATACACACAAGGGTGGAGGCTAAAAACAATTTTCCTCTTCTTAGTTGTGGAAGCCAAAAAGAACTCTAGTACAAAGAAATAGAAGAACCCTATATATGGGTCTCAAACCAAACTCAACTAACTAAGGTGGCATACTAACTGAGCCACGGACTAGAGTAGATAAGGATAGCTATCATGTAGCTATTATTCATGGGCTGTGTACCAACTGCATCTACAACTGACAAGTCGGTGACATAAATGCACAACGGTCACCCTGGCATATCACGAGTGGAGCTCGATATCTCAACACTCCCCCTCGAGCTCAATCCCAATTCCTACACACCAAGCAGGTCTCTGAACTTGTGCAGCTTCTCTGCGCCCAATGCCTTCGTAAATATGTCAGCTACCTGATCCTTTGTGCTGACATAAACTAGATTAATAAGACCTAGTAAAACCCTCTCCCGCACATAGTGATAATGCACCTCAATGTGCTTTGTTCTAGCATGATAGACTGGGTTATTTGCCAAGTGTATACTGCTCATGTTGTTACAATAAATGACAACTGGCCCATCTGTAGGCTGATGCATATCATAAAGTAGCTTATGCAACCAAGCTACCTCACATGCAGCCATTGCTGCACCCCTGTACTCGGCCTCTGTGCTCGACAAGGCAACTGTAGGCTGTTTCTTGCTGCTCCAAGTGACTGCAGCACTCCCAAAAGAGAACACATATCCACTGGTAGATCGTCTATCAGAAATACTACCAGCCCAATCAGCATCAGTGTATCCATGCAGCTGTATCTAAACCCCAGTCTCATAAAATAGTCCATACTGCAATGAGGACTTCACATACCTGAGTATGCGTCTAGCCGCATCCAAATGCGGTTTCCTTGGAGCCTGCATAAACTGACTTACCAATCTAACAGCATAGCTCAAATCTGGCCTGGTAATAGTCATATAAATCAAGCTTCCTACTATGCGTCTGTACATAGTAGGGTCTTCAAGAAGCTCACCTGCATCTGTGCTCAGCTTCACATTCTGCTCCAAAGGAACTAAAATAGGCTTACAGCCTGTCATCCCATACTTGGACAACATGTCCAATCCATACTGCCTCTGCAAGAGCTGTATCCCACTTGGTGATCTAATCACCTCAATGCCCAAGAAATAACGCAGCTCTCCCAAATCCTTCATCTCAAACTTCTGCTTCAATAGTATTTTCACATGAAGGATATCTTCATCATTGTCACCTATCATAATCAAATCATTAACATAAATGACAAGTAGCATAATACCTTTCTCTGTTTTTCTCACATAAAGTGAGAAATCTGCCTTGGAAATCTGAAAGCCAATAGTGACAAGATAATGTCCTATCTTGTCAAACCATGCTCTAGGTGCTTGCTTCAAGCCATACAAGGCTTTCTTCAACCTGCAAACAAACTCAGGATGAACAGCATGCACATAACCTGGTGGCTGCTCCATATAGACCTCTTCTTGCAAATCACTATGCAAGAAGGCATTCTTTACATCCATTTGATGTAAAGACCATCCCTTTGATGCAGCCATAGCAATGACTGCTCTTACGGTTGCCATCCTTGCAACCGGACTGAATGTTTCTTCATAATCAATGCCATATGTTTGTGCATACCCCTTGACTACTAATCTTTCCTTGTATCTGTTCACAGAACCATCTGCATTGTGCTTCACCTTATAAACCCACTTACAGCCAATTGCATTCTTACCTTTAGGTAAAGGTACTAACTCCCATGTAGCATTTGCTTCCAAGGCATCTATTTCTTCATCCATGGCTTTCTCCCATTTTTCTTTTCCCATGGCTTGCTCAAAAGAAGTGGGTTCTGGTTCCTGTACCACTTTGACCATATATGCATAGTGAATGGTTGTAAATCCATCATATTTTAGCCTATCCACAGGATACCTAGCTCTTGTAGACCTGCGCAAAGTAGATTCACTTCCAGGTACTCTCAAAACATCCCTGGTCTTCCTTACTCCAGGTGTAACAATAGAAGGAATACCCAACTCATCATCAATGCTCTGTTCTGAGCCACTGGATTCACCATCCACATAAGAGTGACCTGCATTCACATCAAACATGGGCTGATCAACCTTCTCTTTTCCTTTTCGTGATACCTGCATACCACTATTTGCATTGCTTTGAGAAGATTCTCCTGATCTCAATCTGCCTGTCCATGGCGAAGAAAGTGAACCACTGCTAGAGGACGCTCCAGGTCCACTAATATTTTGTGACTGCTGCTGTGAATTCTGTGCAGCATTACCATTTTTTGCATCTGCATCATCAATCACATTTACTGGTTTATACTAGGTACTCATCTCATAAAAAACAACATCTCTGCTCACTGTAAACTTATGAGTAGAAGGGTTATAGCATCTATACCCTTTTTGCTACAGAGAGTAACCAATAAAGATGCACTTCTCAGCTTTTGGATCCAACTTGGATCTCAACTCATCTGGCACATGTACATAGGCAATGCAACCAAAAATTTTCAAATGAGAAATATCTGGTTTCCTACCAGTATACCTCTCCTCTGGAGTCATCCCATGTATTGCTGTAGTGGGAGTCCTGTTCATTATATAGACTGTTGTAGCAACTACTTCAGCCCAGTAAAAATCTGGCAAGTCTTTTTCGTTGAGCATGGCACGAGATACCTCTCCAATATGCCTGTTTTTTCTTTCTGCAATTCCATTTTGTTGTGGGGTATGACTACATGAATATTGCTGCTTTATACCATGCTCCTACAAGAACCTTGCAAACTCATTTGAGAGGTACTCTCCCCCTCCATCTGACCTTAGGCATTTTATTTGCAGGCCTGTTTCTTTTTCAACCATAGCTTTAAGAGTTTTGAAATGCCCAAAAACTTCACTTTTCTTTTTCATAAAATACACCCAAACTTTTTTGCTATAGTCATCAATAAAACTGACAAAATAATGACAGCCTCCAAGAGATGCAGCTTTAGTAGTCCACACATCAGAGTGGATTAATTTCAATGGCTTCTTACTCTCTTGAACATGTCTAGGAAATGGTTTCCTTGCCTGCTTTCCAAATTGACAGGCTTCACATACCTTATGCATTTCTGTAACCTTGAATTTAGGCAATCCTGCAACAATATTTTGGGCCTGCATTGATTTAAGTCGATGAACATTAACATGACCAATGCGTTTATGCCAGATATCAATATCTATAACTACAGCGGTCCCATGTGCAAACATTGCTGCACTCAATTCAGACATATCTGTATCCAACGTAAACATTTTGCCCTTCTTCTTTCCTTTTGCTATCAAGCAACCTTTATTTTTCATATCATCAACAAAGCATCCATGAGGATTAAATCTGACCTGCAAGCCTTGCTCAACCATTTGACCAACAAAAACCAGATTCTTGGTGATATTCAGGACATGAAATACATCGGACAGGTATTTCTTTTTCCCATCCTGCATAGACAAAGGAATTTTTCCAATCTGCACAATAGGATGTGCAGTATCATCACCAGTCTCCACAAATCCTGGTTTTTCCATTTTCCTTGTATCCTCCATCCATTCTGCATGACTTGTCATGTGGTTTGATGCACCTGAGTCAACATACCATACATCATTGCTTTCTTCTACACTTGTCACATAATTGTTCATGCGTTGCACCATAAACAAATGCTCATTTTTGTCATCACCCTGTCTACTAGAAGATGCATAATTCCCTTGTTGCAGTTTTCCATTCATGATGTCATTCTGCTTTTTATAGCAGTCTTTAGCCATATGACCCATTTTACCACAGTAGTAGCATTCAACATTATTGTTTGCATTTTGGCCTCTTTGCCATCCACCACGACCTCTTTGGCTCCCCGTGCCTCTAGAGTTACCACGTCCTCCTCCATAGGACTGGTTTTCTTGAGTTTGCTGCATATTTTGATTTCTACCACGGCCTCCAAATCGGCCTCCTCTACCTCTGCCTCTACCTCTTCCAGCATTTGAGTAGAAGACAGCTTCTTTTGACGTTCCTCCTGAAGAGGATGCACCACCATTTCTCTGCTCCTCAGAAATTAGAAGAGCAATCAACTTCTCAAAATCAGGAAATCTTTCACGGACAGAAATGGATGTTCGGAACTGTGCATAATCCTTTCCTAGACCATTCAAGGTCACGGAAACTAAATCATTATCTTCCACTGGCGACCCAATGGAAGCAAGTGCATCTGCAATCTTCTTCACCTTCATGTGGTAGTCATTGATGCTCATACTTTCTCTTTGCACATTATGCAACTCTTGCTTGAGCTGCATTTTCTTGGCTTGCGTATTTGTGCTATACATTTTTGACAAAGTATCCCATGCCTCCTTTGGCGTACTTGCATCCTGAATATGCACAATCATAGAGTCTGAAATACTGATAGACAGCCAGTACATAACTTTCCTGGCTCTCTCATGCCATGCTTTAAATGCCTGCATTTGCTGTTGATTGGGAACATCAGGAAGAACTGGTTCTTCTTCATTTCCTGCAACAAATTCCCAATATCATTTTCCCATAAGGAAATTCGTCATTCTAAACTTCCATGCTTGGAAGTTGTTCTTGTCAAGCTTTTCAATTACAATCTGTGAAAGAGAATCAGACACCATTACAGAACACTGCAAAAAATTATGTCACTGCAAAAACTCAGCTTCACCCTCACAAGGGAAAATCTGCAAAACTGGCGAAAGTGGTATTTGACCACACAGTCATTTCCTAATGCGATTTTGCATAAACAGGAACCAAGGATGATTCTAAAACTCCCAATGTCTCTGCGCACAAGCATACGATGCAATTTCTACAGTAACTTTTCACCGACCTGTAGAACAGTGGTCGCACAGCATAAAACAGGGCCTTTTCCTGAGTGCGTGCAGAAAACTTCCACCTCCAAAACAGGCCCCGAACTAGAGTAGATAAGGATAGCTATCATGTAGCTATTATTCATGGGCGGTGTACCAACCGCATCTACAACTGACAAGTCGGTGACATAAATGCACAATGGTCACCCTAGCATATCACGAGTGGAGCTCGATATCTCAATAAAGGGAAGTAGTTATGTCTTCTGAATTCTCTATGGGACAGTTCAGATTCTTGAGAAAGCTCCTATTAGTGCATGGACATTGGAATTACCAAAGATTGTCCTACATGGTGTTGTATAATTTCTATCGCAATGTTGTGTTTGTCATGATGATTTTCTAGTACATCTTACAAACAACATTTTCTCCCTCATCTGCCATTTTTGATTAGAACCTGATGCTCTATTCTTTGATTAATACATCTGTTCCTAGTGTTGTGGTTGGAATCATGGACAAGGACATTGATCACAAAGCATTGCTGAAATATCCTCCTCTCTATGGAGCTGGTCAAAGAGATGAAAATTACAACAGTTTGCTCTTTTGGGTCACCATGTTGGATACTCAGTGGCAGAGTTTAGTACTCTTCTATGTCCCTTTCTTTACTTATCAAATAAGCAGAGTTGACATCTGGAGCATGGGCAGCTTGTGGACAATCTCAATGGTTATATTAGTGAGCTTACATCTTGCAATGGATATTCAACAGTGGACATGGATCACACATTTAGTTATCTGGGGCTCAATACTGGCTACTTTTGGCTGCCTTTTGATTCTTGATTCTGTGACACAAGAGTCTTTTCTTTCACACTACGGGGTTGTGTATAAGATGGTAACTTCATTCAGTTACTGGTATGATATTATTTTGATTGTTGTTCTATCTCTACTACCTCGATTTTGTGTCAAAGTTGTGGCACAAGGAATCTGGCCTTCTGATGTACAAATTATCAGAGAGATAGAGCTTAAACATAAATGTAAAGGATATGAAACTGTGTCACCAACTTTCAAGATTGGTTGAATCTGGGGATGGCAGGTTTTTTATTTTTTAAAAATAGCTTTTCCAGTAATTAGTCTGGATTTAATCGGTAGCTCCATGGATCCAGAAAAAGAGGATACACTCTAATAGAAAAAAAAAAGCATGGCCACCGTCTTGGGGGGGAAACTCTCTAAGGCCTATCAGAGATTCACATGTAATAAATAAAAATGAAGGCAACTCACAGGACAAAGCTCGAAGCGGATGGAAGGACATGTGAATTGGATGCTACTACGAGCTGAACAACAGGAGAAATCTCAAAGCTCATGAAAATCTTAAATCATGCGTTGCTGTCAATAAATTATGCTGCTGCTTTCAATGTGAGGCTGTAATATGAAGACATGGAGTGTGTTAAGAGAGCTTTCACTCTAGGAAGAAGCATCACTTCAATGCCGCACTGAATGTAGCTGTTAGGAATTAAAGGCTATCAAACTATACTCAATTCCTTCCATGATTCATGCCTCATCTGTATCTGACAACTGTAGTCCACTAACCATCTTGGATCATGCTCATACAAAATAGCAAGAGCACAAGCCCTGAATACTGTGTTCGTTAGCGATCACATTAGCGCGCTCATTCTGATCACTTCATCAGAAGGCGACATATGGGGAAGCACAGATTTGGAGAGATGGACATGATTTAGGGGAGCCCATGGATACAATGTATTTTATTGTGGATGTCCGTCATGCTCTAAGGGCCATAAACTTGAAGGATTCAGTGTGTTATTCGAGAGAAGATGGTGCCGTGGAAGAGCCTGGTGTGTTATTCGAGAGAAGATGGTGCCGTGGAAGAGCCTGGATCTTTATCAGCAGTCAAAGAAGGTGGATGGTGGACTATCTTCTCTCTACTGTTCAACAACAGACCCTTGAGGCTTGGATACACGAAAGACAACTTCTGCACCCCCTGTGACCAGCACTCGTGAAGATTCGCGCTTTAAGCCCAAAGGGATTTTGGCCCCATGACTCACCAGCTTTCTCGCATAGAGTTCACCAGTACTTTGTCTCTCGATCAGTTGTATCTGGAAAGCCGTGGTGAGTTCCCCATCTATGTCTATGAGTTGAAGAGATGAGTTTGCAACTCAGTCAACAAAATGGGGAATTCGAAGAAAGCCAGCTCCTATATAGGAGTACCGCAACATAACTGAACTTACCTTGGCGGTATTAATGTATTTGATTGCTGGAGCTGAGCACAAGAAACTTTAACTTGGATGTAAAGACATTTAATTTATTCACAATTCAGAGATTTAGCTCTCGTTTGTCCCTTTAAAAGGTGATGACACAAAGATGCAAGGACAGCAAACTAGGTGCCTTCTTTTTCTGAGAAATAGTTGCAGCTTGTCTTCGAAGCTGAAAAAGGAATAGAGATAGAGAAATAGAAGAGATATCTTCTAGCATCATCAACCATGGAGAAGAAGAAAGTTTTATAGAACCTAAGAATTTCAGCATTTTTTACCAATCTTGCTACCATCATGGAAAAGGTTGATGAAACAATGCTACCTACTGTGTATAGAAAAATTGGCATGGAACTTGGAGAAAGGTCTTTCCCCCTGGGCATTTAGAGTAATTCTTGAGCTTGAGATACGAGCTTGAGAATTGAATTTTCTACTTGAGATCGGGTGGCCTAAAACCAGTGGGCTATTCAGATTTGAATTCATCTTGTATTTTGTAAACATCTTGGCAGTAATACAATTGTTACTTGGCATCATATTCGTCTTGATTATTTTCTATGCTTGGTCTTCCGTCTTGGAATTTCTCAAGGACCTTTGTGGTCGTGACTTTGTTTTCGAAAACCCTTCGACATCTTTGGTGAACCCGACGTGAAAGCGTCGCATTTAGAAAAATTTCAAGATGGAGATACTTCAACATCAATTTCAGCCCCTTCTACGATTCCTACTTTGTCTTCTACTTCGACTCCGTCATCGACTTCTGCTTCAAGTACTTCTACGGATGATTTAAAGTAGATTTTCTAGAACATGTCTATGTATATGTAACTTCAAAATCAGCAGACACAATTGTATATGCAGCAGCAGTATTAGTTACATCAACAACAGCTGTCTCAGGAAAGGTAACTATATTCGGAGCAAGAGAATGCAATTAGCGTGACTAAGGCGATTGAAGCAGTTGAAAATGAAAAGAAGCTATTTGATGTCTGTAATGTATGGACTTATTTGAAGACGTATGAGATTAAGATGGGATTTTTTGGAATATGGATATGACTTATGAGTAAATATTTTCTTCGCCTTGTCACACCCACCTTGAGGGTAAAAGTGACTGATCTTTTCCTTCAAAATTCGCATTGGCAAGATTTTAAGAAGGCCCTGAAAGAGGAGCATTTTCTTGAGAACTTTGGGATGGCTACACGGCGGTCATTCTGAGAGTGGGTCTACTTTCCAAACAAAAGGTCTAGCTGGTTCAGAATTGATACGAGAATTTGAAGAGAGGTATAGTCCGCTTGATGCCATTGAACAAAGAGCATTGGATATTGAGAAAGTTGAGCTGTTCTTGCAAGCTGCAGATCCTGCTCTTCAGGAAGAATTAGGAGAGCTTCTTGAGGATCGCATGAAGCCTATGGGTCTTAAAATAGATTGGCAAGACGCCCAGGATGCGGCCTCGACTTTGACCAAGAGGGGGATATGAAAGACCCGCCTACAGAATGAATCTATGACACCGACATCCTCTTTTGCTCCTATGTCTGCTTCTACCCCTGTCATTTCTTCTCTTCCTCAGCCAGTTACTTGGCCTATGCCAGTGCCTACTGTTTCTAATCCTCTTGTTCCAAGACTGATGCCGACTCCTTCTGCTTTGAAATCATCCGCTCCTTTGGTTCCTTCCTCTCTTGATGATATAATCAAAGGCATAACGGATTTGACACTAGAGTCAGCTAAAGCAGAATTGGTGGGAAAATTAAAAGAGCAGTGTGCCTCAACCGCGCCTGCTATTTCTTCTAGTGCTCCTAGTGCACCTAGGAGAGATCGAAGATGTATTTGGTGTGATAGTACTACGGACCATCAGCATTGCAGGGATTATGAATCTTTTTAAGATGCAAGGAGGAAGAATTTGGTATTTTGGGGTCAAGATGGCAAGATTTGGTTGACTGAAATAGGAGCTTTGCTTGCTACCAGTTTTGGGAAAGGCGGAATGAAGAAATTAGTAGATGACATGGCTGCACGTACTTCTTATGTGGCAGCTAGAGGAGATGCCTCTGCATATGGAGTCCAAATTGAGAAAGATTCAGAGAGTTAGTCAGCATTATGGGCCTATGCATAGAGACAGCAAGCAAGGGGAAAATCCAGCAGACTGTTTTGACTAGTGCAGGTTCTAGCATCAGATCTGAGACAGATTGGGATTCGCCTGTTGACAGGTACACTATTTATGCCTACTTAGCTAAGTCTCATGGAGAAGATGTACTTGTTGAGGAGAAGCGTAAGAGAGATGAAGAGAATCCAAATGCAACTAAAAAGACTAGAGGAGGTGAGTTTGTTACTCCACCTATTGCAGGGCCGTCTTCAAGACCAGGGCCAGAATGACAAATGGAGGATGCTCAAAAGAAAGAAAAGAGACGGGAACCTAGACAAAGAAAGCAGCCAGGATTTAGATTAATGTCTGATATTGAGATATCTACGGACATGAAGAAAATCTTTAATGACAAGATACTTGGTAGTGAGGTGACTTTTACTATTTCTAAGGTTTTGGGTATCTCGAAAAGAGAGTTTCAAGATCAGTTCCAAGAAGTCCTGAAGAGAAAAAGACATACATTGCCTACTACTGATACAAAGGGAGTTTTGATTGGGGAGTTGGATGAGGATGAGGACAAGGTTATGGTCGAGAATTCTTCTGTTCTTCCGCAGACAGAGAAGAGGGTTCAGCCTGTGCAGTATGCTGAAACTGATGAGCCTATCTTTGTACCACACACTCACTTTTCGTGGAGTCATTGGGCTAGGGCAACTACAGAAACAATGGTAAAATTTGGAGAGAAACAGGTGCCTTATGTTACTTTGGTGGATCATGGTTTAGAGATTAATCTCTTAGTTCGTAGAGTTTATGAAAGTAATAGATGGCCTATGGATGCAGAGCATGGGTGGTGTATGAGAGCTGCCAACAACACTACAGGTGATTTGTATGCTGCCTGTCCTAGTGTCAAGATTTCTATTGGAGATGTAGAGGAGGATTTCCATTTCTTTGTGCAAGATTCATGCTCTTACCCCATAATCCTAGGACAACCATTCATCACAGAGATGTGCATGGAGACGAAAGTAATGGAT
The DNA here is from genome assembly GCF_053477565.2 of Lygodium microphyllum. Lineage (NCBI taxonomy): Eukaryota > Viridiplantae > Streptophyta > Polypodiopsida > Schizaeales > Lygodiaceae > Lygodium > Lygodium microphyllum. The sequence continues at coordinate 90,894,028 of NC_141157.1, forward strand.
GACGGATTTTCTTATGCACGGATTCGCAGTAAAGATGGTATGAGAGCAGTCCAGTTTATGACTATGTGTGTAAATCATGCTAGAAACAGGGATACTCTTCGAGATGTGCCTTTGCCCATTGTAAGGGATTCGGGTTTTCATTAGGTATCGCTGTTCCACGAGACGACGGTGGTACAGAGCAGAGGAGGTTGTAGTTCTCGCCTCCTGGCAGCAGTGTTATAGATTTCTAAGTTGCCTAGAGCTGCCAGGTAGTACATATGCAGGAAGGAGAAAGATTTGAAAAATGCAGGTATTTTAGAGGATGATGAGCATATAGATGGGATGTATGATAGTACGGTTTGTGCAAATACGATGATAGAGATGAAAAATATGCTAAAAACTGATATCCAGAGTTGTCTCAGTAATGTATCAGTGCAATCCCTAGACATGTTTCATGAAATTTTAGATTTTGTGTCACAGATAGAGTCACAAGCTGAGGTGACTCAGCAAAAGTCTTGAGAGCTGAAGAAATTTAGCAAACAGAGTTTCCGGCTGATTGTGATCAGCCTACAGAGACACAAAGGGCTGAAAACTTTCAGCCAACAGAGTTTATTGCTGACATATTTCAGCATCTAGAGTTTAGGGCTGTTCCTATGCAGTCCATAGAGCACAGGACTGAGGATATTCCCACCACCAGAGGGCACAATTGCTGATTTACAACAAGATTTGAGTAGTGCAGAGGATCATAATGAAGCCAGGGTTGACACAAAATACAAGATTATGGATAAGAAGGTGAAGTCGGTAAAGCTGGAATGCTTCCACCTGATAGTGATCATCAGCAAATAGAGAGGGTTGCCAAGCAACCAATTTTGAGAAACCCTGAGCATATAGGCCATAAATTTTCAGCAGAGACTCTTGCTGAATTAAAAATTGAAAATGGTGATTTCTTTCTACCCTGAGAGAAGCAGTGCTTTCAGGATATGCTTGAGCAACATGAAAGGGGGTTTTCTTTCTTCTCACATGAGATTGGATGTGTGAATCCGGATATTGTTGCCCCTATGGTGATCTTTATTATTCCTCATATTCCATGGAACCTCTTACCTATTCCAGTGCCTAGGGCACACCTACCAAATCTAGTTGACTTTTTGAATGAAAAAATCAGGATGGGAATCCTAGAGCCATCATCTGCACCATACTCAAATAGGTGGTTTACGGTTCCAAAGAAGAATGCTACTCTCCGATTTATACAGGACTGCAACCAGTAAACAAAGTTACTATCAGGAATATTGGTATAGGTCCAGTTGTGGATGAGTTTGTAGAAGCATTTGCTGGACGTGCCATCTATTATTTAGGTGACTTGTATTCAGGATATGATCAGTTTCAACTGGCCTTGGAAAGCAGGGACCTAACCACTATGAGCTCCTATTAGGCTTGTCAAGATGTGTAGCTTGGCTCTAGGTGCCACTAATTCTGTTGCGCATATGATGAATGCCATGCATAAGGTCCTTCATGAGTACATACCTCAGCTTACCATGCCTTTCTTGGATGATGTGCCCATTAAGGGGTGTGTAGAAGAAGACAAGAATGAGAGTCTAAATGAACAGGGATGCACATACTTTGTGGCTGATCATATTGCAGCTTGTGAAAAGATTTTGGCCAGGTTAGAAGAAGTGAACTTGACACTATCAGGGCAGAAATCAGTTTTTGGAGTAAATGAGGTCGTTATTGTTGGACATATGTGTGGGTATTATGGCAAGAAACCTTCACCTGCGAAGATGGATGCTATAGGAAACATTACAGAGTATTGTTCTACCACTTCAAAGGTACAGAGATTTATTGGAGCCTGTGTGTTTTACATGATTTGGATACCCCATTTTGCACACATAGCAAATTGTTTATATCAGTTGCTTCGAAATGGGCAAAAATTTTATTGGGATGAGAGCCACACTAAAGCCATGCGAAAATTGAAGAAGTTATTGTAGATTGCTCCTACTCTCAGGAAAGTAGATTATAATTGCAGAAGGCCTATTGTATTGACAGTTTGACACTAGTCCAATTGGCATAGGTTGGGTTGTGGGTCAGGATGATGTAAATGGAAACAGATATGCTATTCAGTTTGGGGCGAAAGTCCTAAACAAGAGACAGAGGAGGTATCCACAAATCAAGAGGGAGTTGTTATGGCTCTCAAATGAGACAAAGAGTATTTTATTGGAGCCCCATTTGTGGTAGAGATAGATTGCTTGCCATTGATAGGTATGATTACGAGTTGCTCTACTTCGGATATAGCTATGCTGAGATGGATCGCATACATCAAGTCATTAAATCCAAAATTTAAACGCATAGCAGGGAAGGATAATCCAGTGGCGGATATGCTGTCTGGAGCTAGATATGATGATGAGGAGACACTAATTGCTAAAGAGGATGATGCAAAAATTTGAGCCGCTATGGTTGACCATGTTTGCCATGTCTATGATATTGTGGCTTTCATAGAAGAACTCTATGTTGGAGATTGGTTGCAGATTGGCAAGTACCTTAGTACACTAAGCAAAAGAGATGAATCGACAAATGAAGAGTTCAAGAAGATCATAAGAAAATTCTATGGTTATTTTCTCAAGTATGGATTTCTTTGGAAGCACTTGAAGAAAGAGCTGGATTACCCTTGCGGTTTGCCTGCAATAAAGAGACCCAGTTACAGGTGATGAGAGAGTTTCATGAGAGTCCTATGGTTGGTCATAGAGGAGTGTGGGGTACTTATGAGAAAATCAAGGAAAAATATTGGTGGAAAGGCATGTACAGAGATGTTTCTCGCTTTGTAGAGAATGTAAGATGTATTTCGTTGTGCATCATCGAGACGAGCTTCACCCGACCTATCTGCTATGCATTCATTATAAGTGGGTAGTTGACTTGGTTACTATGTTGATGGGTCTATGGTAGATGAGATATATTGTATTGGCTAGAGAGGATCTTACCAATCATGTTGAGGGCAGACCTTTGAGAACGAAGACCACTAGTGTAGTGTGTAAGTTCTTATTGGAAGAAATTTTCTATAGGTATGGCTGTGTGGATAAGATCACTACAGATTGCGGTGAATTAGATGCAGATGAAGTTAGGGAGTTTTTCTCTCAACAAGGAATTAAGTTGGCTCTAACCACAACATACAATCCAAAGGGAAATGGAAAGATTGAAAGAGGGCATCCGCCTATAGTGAAAGCATTAGCCAAAGCATGATGCAGAGGATGGATTGGAGAATGGCCGAGACTTCTACCATTTGCTTTGTGGGCTGATCGTACGACTCATAGTGTTACCACAAGATATATGCCCGTAGAGTTGATGTATGGTCAGAAACCGGTTATGCTAACTGAGACTTGTGCTTTGACTTGGTCAGTTTTACCTTGGCAGGAGGATTTGACAAGAGAGGAGCTCTTAGCTCTTCGGATCCGGAAGTTGGAGAGAAGACCAGAGGATATTAAGTTAGCTATTGACACGTTGAAGATTGCTAGACTTAGAAATAAGGACAGGTTTGACAGCAGGCATCGCTTGTAGCCTAAAGCAATAAAAGAGGGAAACTGGGTATTAGTCTTTGATAGTAGTCTTGAAAATCAGTATACTGCACTTCCGAAGATGGTGAAAAGATGGTTTGGGCTGTACATAGTCAAACATGTCTTTGATAATCCAACATATGAACTGACAGAATTGGATGGGACAATGCTTAGAGTGCCCATTGCAGGAAAAAGAATCAAGATTTTCAAGAAAAGAGATGAGGATTATGCATTGGAAGAATTTCCAAGAGAAGAGCAACGAGAAGAAACTCTAGTAGAAGAGATAGATGATATGGCAGATAACCTTGTTGATATACCAAAAATAGACAATGAAGAGATTGATCTATTCATGGATCTTGACGACAATGATCATGGGTAGTTGGCCCATTCGGAGGATGCGCAGGATTAGAGGGAGCTAGATTTCGTACTGCTGCACATCCGAGGTGTGGAATCCACCAAAAAGTTTTGTGTGTGTGACATTCGTTACTTTGTGCATACTTAGTCATTGTGTTTGCATTTTGTTCTGCGTGTGGCTTACATGTTTGTGTGTATATGAACCCTAGTTTTTCCGTAAGTGCGTTTTCGTTTATCGTCTCAAACCCGTGTGTGTGCTAGGACTTCGTTTCATTGTAAATAATATTATCTGTGTGCATTTACCTATGCGTGTGTGTGAATGAATGCTTGTATATCATGCGAAAAAGAGGCAAAGAGGGAAGGGAAGTAGTTATGTCTTCAGAACTTTCTATGGGACAGTTCAGATTCTTGAGAAAGCTCCTATTAGTGCATGGACATTGGAATTACCAAAGATTGTCCTACATGGTGTTGTATAATTTCTATCGCAATGCTGTGTTTGTCATGATGCTTTTCTAGTACATCTTACAAATAACATTTTCTCCCTCATCTGCCATTTTTGATCGGAACCTGATGTTCTATTCTTTGATCAATACATCTGTTCCTAGTGTTGTGGTTGGAATCATGGACAAGGACATTGATCACAAAGCATTGCTGAAATATCCTCCTCTTTATGGAGCTGGTCAAAGAGATGAAAATTACAACAGTTTGCTCTTTTGGGTCACCATGCTAGATACTCTGTGGTAGAGTTTAGTACTCTTCTATGTCCCTTTCTTTACTTATCAAATAAGCAGAGTTGACATCTGGAGCATGGGTAGCTTGTGGACAATCTCAGTGGTTATATTAGTGAGCTTACATCTTGCAATGGATATTCAACAGTGGACATGGATCACACATTTATTTATCTGGGGCTCAATACTGGCTACTTTTGGCTGCCTTTTGATTCTTGATTCTGTGACACAAGAGTCTTTTCTTTCACATTACGAGGTCATGTGTAAGATGGTAACTTCATTCAGTTACTAGTATGATACTATTTTGATTGTTGTTCTATCTCTACTACCTCAATTTTGTGTCAAAGTTGTGGTGCAAAGAATCAGGCCTTCTGATGTACAAATTATCAGAGAGACAGAGCTTAAACATAAACGTAAAGGATATGAAACTGTGCCACCAACTTTGGAGCTTGGTTGAATTTGGGGATGGCAGGTTTTTTATTTTTTAAAAATCGCTTTTCTAGTAATTAGTCTGGATTTAATCAACAGCTCCATGGATCCAAAAAAAGATGATACACTCTGATAGAAAAAAATAAGCATCGCCGCCGTCTTGGGGGGGGGGATCTCTCTAAGGCCTATCAAAGATGCACATGTAACAAATAAAAACAAAGGCAACTCACATGACAAAGCTCGAAGTGGACGGAAGGACACGCGAATTGGATGCTACTACAAGCTAAACAACATGAGAAATCTTAAAACTCATGAAAATCTTAAAGCATGCATTGTTGTTAGTAAATTATGTTGATGCTTTCAATGTGACAGCTGTAATATGAAGGCATGGAGTGTGTTAAGAGAGCGAAGCATCACTTCAATGCCACAATGAATGTAGCTATTGGGAATTGAAGGCTGTCACACTCTACTCAATTCGTTCCACGATTCATGCCTAATTTGTATCTGACAATTGTAGTCCACTAACCATCTTGGATCATGCTCATACAAAATAGCAAGAGCACAAGCCCTCATTACTGTGTTCTTTAGCGATCACATCAGCGTGCTGATTCTAATCACTTCATCAGAAGGCGACATATGGGGAAGCGAAAATTTGGAGAGATGGACATGATTCAAGGGAGCCCATGGATACAATGTATTTTATTGTGGATTTTCATCATGCTCTAAGGGCCATAAACTTGAAGGATTCAATGTCTTCTTCAAGAGAAGATGGTGCCGTGGAAGAGCCTGGATCTTTGTCTGTAGTCAAAGAAGGTGGATGGTGGCATATCTTCTCTCTATGCTCAACAATAGACCCTTGAGGCTTGGATGCACAAAAGACAACTTCTACACCCCATGTGACCAGCACTCGCAAAGATTCGCACCTTAAGCCCAAAGGGATTTCGGCCCCATGACTCACCAGCTTTCTCGCATAGAGTTCACCACTACTTTGTCTCTCGATCGACTGTATTTGGAAAGCCGTGGTGAGTGCCCCATCTATGTCTGTGAGTTGAAGGGATGAGGTTTCAACTCAGTCACAGAATGGGCAATTCAAAGAAAATTAGCTGCTATATAGGAGTATCGCGACATAACTGAACTTACCTTGGTGGTATCAATGTAACTGATTGTTGCAGCTGAGCACAAGAAACTTTAACTTGGATGTAAAGACATTTACTTTATTCACAATTTAGAGATTCAGCTCTCGTTTTTCCCTTTAAAAGGTGATGACACAAAGATACAAGGACAGCAAACCAAGTGCCTTCTTTTTCTGATAAATAGTTGCAGCTTGTCTTCGAAGCTGAAAAAGGAATAGAGATAGAGAAATAGAAGAGATACCTTCGAGCATCATCAACCATGGAGAAGATGAAAGTTTTATAGAACCTAAGAATTTCAGCATTTCTGATCAATCTTGCTGCCATCATGGAAAAGACTGATGAAACACGGCTACCTACTGTGTATAGAGAAATTGGCATGGAACTTGGAGAAAGGTCTTTACCCCTAGGCATTTAGAGTAATTCTTGAGCTTGAGATACAAGCTTGAGAGTTAAATTTTCTACTTGAGATCGGGTGGCCTAAAACCAGTGGGCTATTTAGATTTGAATTCGTCTTGTATTTTGTAAACATCTTGGAAATAGTACAATTGTTACTTGGGATCATATTCATCTTGATTATTTGCTTCGCTTAATCTTCTATCTTGGAATTTCTCAAGGAGCTTGTGGTCACGGCTTTGTTTCCGAAAACCCTTCGACAACGAGAAAGAGAATGTAAAAGATGGGAAGAGAAAAAAATAAGAAGGAAGGGAGGTAAATGAAAAAAGGAGTTAGAGAGAGAGAGAGATGTGGAGAGAAATAAAAGCGGGTATAGATAAGGACAAAGGGACATGGAGAGAAAATGAATGGATAAAGACATATGGAGGGAGGCCAACAAATAAAGGGAAAGGGAGAGAAAGAGGAGTATAGATTCAAATGAAGGAAGATAATAAATGAGGGGGAACAAGAACCTATTGTTTGGCATAACATAGACCAAATGGAAAATGATGATAGTCATGATGTCCAAAATTATGAGGCCTATCTTAATCAATGTGTCATGTATCCTTACTCTCAATGCAAGCTGGCACAATCAGAGGAACGCATTGCTTGTCTATAGAACACGTATGATGCTTGAGGGAGGTTCAATCGAAAATCATTTATTAGATGATCTCCGACTTTGAGTGAACAGTAAGAAAAGTGTGTATCCATTATGCCTTACATTCGCAAACTAATTGAATATCATATACAAAAACATTAGATGTGCCCATAAATTTATACATGGAGGTAACAGCTCATCCCAAGGAGGAATGTACCTATTGAAAATAGTTAGAATAGTTTGTGGGTGTGCAATGGATGGAGTGCTTAAGCCAATCCACTAATTAAAAGCCATGACTCAGTCTACATCCTTGATACTAAAGGAGACCGTCAGTAATCTTGGAGCTTGAGATGGATGCAATGATTGATGCATTGATGCCCATGGATGCCAAGTCATCTAATTCGTTGAGAGAGAAAGCATCCATACCATTATATGATGGGTGCCAACTATCTCACCTGAAGATGCTCCTTGCACTTTTAAGAGTGCAAGCAAAATACAAGTAGAGCGATGTAAGTTTGATTGAGTTGTTCATATATATTTTATGTATGCTCCATTGGTATTTTTTACTCTAGTATAAAAAACACTAGTGATTTTTCAAGGTGTTTTATGATTTTTTTCAAGGTTGCTAAAATATCATATATTACCACTTGAAAATAAGATACATGAGTCTCGTGATGATGTGCGACACATTTTATGAAAGCTTGGCATAGACTACAATAGCATCCATGCATGTGTCAACGATTGCGTGTTATTTCAAGGAGACGACGGGACTATGGAGACATGCCCAAAGTGTTGTGCTCATAGGTATCGGCAAGACTTACATGGGCAAACCATCCCTCAGAAAGTTCTTAGACACTTTTCACTTATACTACATATATGTCACATGTTTCGTACGTCGGGCATGCAGAGCTTGACAATGTGGCATGTAGCAGATTCATGCATATGGATCCACATTGACTCTATCTTTCTAGGCTTTGCCTAAAATCCAAGTAGTCTTTGGCTTGGTCTTGCTATGATTGGTGTGAACCCATTTGGTCTCCACTCAACCTCTTACACTGTGTGACTTGTAGTCCTTGTTAACTATAACATTTAGCTCTGATTGTCACATCTTAGCATTGTTGGACCTTTATCATGTACTTGGATGTGCCATGATTTTTTTCAAGGTTGCTAAAATATCATATATTACCACTTGAAAATAGGATACATGAGTCTCCTGACGATGTGTGACGCATTTTATGAAAGCTTGGCATAGACTACAATAGCATCCATGCATGTGTCAACGATTGCATGTTATTTCAAGGAGACTATGGGACTATGGAGACATGCCCAAAGTGTGGTGCTCATAGGTATCGACAAGACTTGCAAGGGCAAACCATCCCTCAGAAAGTTCTTAGACACTTTTCACTTATACTACATATATGTCACATGTTTCGTACGTCGGGCATGCAGAGCTTGACAATGTGGCATGTAGCAGATTCATGCATATGGATCCACATTGACTCTATCTTTCTAGGCTTTGCCTAAAATCCAAGTAGTCTTTGGCTTGGTCTTGCTATGAATGGTGTGAACCCATTTGGTCTCCGCTCAACCTCTTACACTGTGTGACTTGTAGTCCTTGTTAACTATAACATTTAGCTCTAATTGTCACATCTTAGCATTGTTGGACCTTTATCATGTACTTGGATGTGCCATAATATACTTCTTAACCATATTCCTATTGAAATGTAGAGAGAGAGGATATGTAGAGATGCAAGAGGGAGAGAAGAGACACACCATATACACTCCCAAATACTACATCATGCTGATCACAATCTACATATATATAGGTGAGACCTAGTCTTGATAGGATGAGCTATATATAGCTCCAACACTCCACTCAAACAAAGGTTTCTAGTTTCGGATGAAAAAAACCGGTGGGGAGCATAAGGGAAAAACCTAAGCTCCTATATACAAATATACAAACATGATAAAGAAGGATTGTTGTGTGCATATAAAGTGAATTCATGCACGTGAAGTGAAACGTAATATGTATAAACAAAGATGACCAAGAGATCTGAGGTGTGTGTGCATGTGTGAAGTGTATTGTGCTTGCAAGGAGTATTGACAATGGCACTACAATGTCATAGTAGATTAATTTCCAATGTTTGAAGTTGAGACAACTCCAAGTTACGAGCATTCCAGAGTGAAGCATACTTTATTGAGCCGTTTGGTGAATATAGCTGCAGTCATTTGATCACTTGGACAATTTTCAATCATGATCATGCCTTTCTTTACTTCATATTGAACATAATAATAATGCACTGCAATATGCTTAGACTTGTTATGTTGAACATAGTCTTTGGCTAGACTGATAGCACTTTGGTTATGACATCAAAGTGGTGTGTTAGAGAGAGGAGGATGGCCAATATCTTATAGAACTTGTCAAAGCCATACTAACTCTTGAGCCAATAAGGATGCAGCTACATATTTAGCCTTTGTAGTGGAAATAGCAATGCAATATTGTTTCTTGCTAGTCTAAGAAACAAGACAACCATTGTTAAAGAAACAATTTCCACTTATAGAATACATAGATAAGTGTGAGCTTTCCCAATCTACATCTATATAATCGAAAAGTTGAAGTGAATGTAGAGAATCAAAGTTTTGTTGACACTGATAAACCAATCCAAAATCTTTAGTGACTTTCAAATATTTCAAAACTTGTTTAGCTGTAGTCGAATGTTCAAGGCATGGAGAAGTAAGACATTGTCCAAGAAAATTTGTAGCAAAAAGATTTGTGAGAAACCTTTGGCAACTAGCCTTGCTTTGAGTTAGTCAAATGTTCCATCTTCTTTTGTTTTATTTTTATAAACCCACTTGCATTTAATAGCAATACGTCCAAGTGGTAACTCAATTTGATCCCATGTACCTGTAGAGAGAAGAGATTCATACTCATCTTCCATGGTCTCCTGCCATTTTTTCTTTTGTCAGGATGACATGGCATCACTATAAAAGATAGGGTCTTCACAAATATTGAGAGCATTCTCAAGAATATCAACATCATAAACATGACAAGTACCATGCTCATTATCAATTGGAAGATCAATATAAAGATCAATGCCAAGGTCATCATCATCAATAATAGGTGCGGGTTGTGAATCCTAATTTGAAGAGTCAATATTATCCCATGAAGGAGGTTCATCATTATATAGAAAAGGAAAAGAAGTAAGTAATGACTTTCTGTCACCAACATCCTCTAGTGACCACGTCCACCCAACATCCTCCTAAGACCATGTGCTGCCCATAAGTTGCTAATTGAAAATAACATCACGACTTATGATTACCTTCTTGGAAGATGGATCATAAAACTTGTATCCCTTGGGAAAAGTTGAATATCTAATAAAAATAACTTTCAAACTGGGAGGATCAAATTTATTGAGAGTCTCTTTGGGTAGATGAATATAAGCAATATATCCAAATGTTGTAAAATATGAAACAAAAAGAGTTTCACATGTCCAAGTAGTAATCAATATTTTACCAAAAGTAAAAGTTGTAGAATGATGATTTTGCACAAATACTAGTGTTAAGATTGCTTCAGAGCCTAGAAACATTGAGATAAGCCAGAATGAATGAGCATACATTGCATGGCATTAAGAATAGTCCTATTTTTGTGTTTAGTAATACCATTCTATTGAGGAGAGTAGGGAACATTATATTCATGATGAATACCCTAATTATTACAATAATCATCAAAATCATTTGAAATGTATTCTCCACCATTATCAGTGCAAAGTTTGTTGATGGAATGACCAATATGAAGTTCTGTAGTTTTTTCTTATTTCTTAAAAGACAATAAAGCTTCTAATTTGTGTCGTAAGAGAAAAACAATGGTGTATGTTGAGAAGTCATCAATTAAGGTCATGAAATACCATAATTGAGGATTTGATGAAAGAAAATGTCCACAAATATTAGTGTGACTAAGATCAAGCAAATATCTAGAATGAGTTGTGGTGGAAATGGAAAAGGGCTTGCAAAAATTCTTTTCAAGAACAAAATATTCACAAATACCCATATGAGGATGAGCTTTGAGTTCCATAGCTTGAAATAGGTCACGTCGATAAAGATCAAAAATCTTAAATAATTTAGAGTGAACAAAGCGATGATGCCATATTTTTTTGTTAAGATTACCAAGAGTTATAACAACATTAACAACATCTTTATTTAAAGATAACTCAAAAAGATTACCACTTCAAGGAGCAACAACTATGGTTTGGCCATCTATCTCAATGTGATACTTGGTATGGTCAAAACCAACAAAGAGACCAAGATCCACAAGTCTTGCAACTAAAAGAATATTTCTTTGTAGATGTGGGACATGTAAAAATCCAATCAAAATTCTTGTTGAAGAAAGAGTACGTATATATAACTCACCTATGCCTTTGACTTGGCAAGTTGTGTCATCAACAAGATAAACTGATTTGTTAAGAGGAATAGAATGATAATTATGTAACCATTGGAACTAATATGTCATGTTTCTTGGAGCACTAAAATCAATAATAAAAAGAGATCCATCACGAACATGAAGCATCCTTTTTGAAGAGATAGAACAACTCACAAAATTTACGTCTTTAGTAGTGTTATCATGTGTAGTAGCATATACTCTATTATGATCTGAATCAAAACGCCTCTTGAAACATAGATGGGTTGGATGATCACTCTTTTTGTAGTAGCCACAAGAAGAAAAATCTCTGGATAAACGTGATTTCTTATTTATAATACCATGTTCATCATCATATTGTTTTTCCCAACAATCATTTGTAGTGTGACCATTTCTATTCCAATAAGAACAATATATGTTAGAAAACTTGAGATGAGAGAAGTTACCACCATGACGACACCTACATGTAGAGCGTGAAAAGGGATGCCTTCAAGCAAGTAAAGCTTGGCCGATTTGTTTTGACTCTTTATCCTCTTGTAAGAGCATAAATGTTTCTTGATTTATGTATCATCGTTCATGTCATTGTGAGTAACCTTGTCAAATTATCTAATATAAATACTAAAACTAGGAAATTACAGTTGAAGTCTATGCTAAATAATGTGAATCATACTAGCTATCTATTAATGACTATGTATTGAAAATTAAGAGCATTGTCAAAGCTCTTGGATCTATTAAAGTATAGGTTCATGATAATGATATAATGGCTCCAGGTTTTGGTGGTTTGGGTGAGGAGTACAATAAGCTCCAAATTTTCATCAACACAAGGGACACCATTCTTGAATTTACAAGTCTAATATCAATGTTGATATTAAAAGAGAAAACTTTGGATCTTGCTACATCTTCATTACAAAGCAATAATAGTTCACAATAGGTACTCTACTCTAACAGAAGTAGAGATAGAGGTTGTGGTCATAGAGGCTGTAGTGGTAGCCATTACAAGAAAAATGAGAGGCCATCTCATGACTCATAAGAGTAGTCACATATAGGTGGTAAAGGCTAGTCTCTTAAGGTAGCGAGAGCCATAAAGGATGTGGCATTCGTAATGTAGGCTATGATAATAGAGAATGCTATAATTGTGGTAAAAAATGTCATATTTCACATGACTATCCAGAAAATATAAGTGAAAATAACATAAATGGGAGAAGATAGCATAATAAATGTGCATGTATTAATGATCACATTGATAATGAGAAGTTATTTGTTATACATCACATGATGAATGTAGTAAATGTATATGCCTCAGCAATAAGGAATGATGATGTATGGTATGTGGATTCTAGTGCATCTAACAATATGACATAGATGAAGGCATTTTTCGCTTTAGAATATTTACACCTAGAAACCAAGATTAGGTAGGCATGGAGCTCACGAAATGAATCTAAAGACAAGGAAGGAAAAACACACAAGGACATTGTGGTAGAGAGAAGAGGTTGTTTTCATATAATTTCTATGTTTAAAGTTTTGTAGACATGGATGTCGGGGCCTAAAATGGTTCTCCAACACTAGCTCTAAGGCACTAACTGGGCCTCTACTACTCATTTCAAACCACCCCACATAGCCTTGTGGTGGCTAGGAGTGTTTAAAACCTTTTCATTTTTGTGGTTTTTTAGTCCAACAAATAATTATTTCCCTACACTCCTCGGAGGGAGTCCCTAAACATGCTAGTGTTATACACCATGTAAGCACACACAAAGGGAGTGCCCCTCGGTTCCACTTCCGCTCTACTACACCTTGGGGATTGACCCCAAGATCCGTTGTGAAACATATAGCACAATTGAAACATAGTCCAATCTTTCAATTGATCGATCTAGGAGATAATAGATAAACCTCACTAGATATTTCCCAAGGAATAGAATATCCAGCCATACGGTGTTACGCGAGTGGTGATCGAGAGCAAGCCTCTTTCACAAGCCAATAACGAGACGTTAAGGAGTGCCGTTTGGGATAATTGACTTTGTTGGATGTACAACAGAACTTGAAAAATTCAAATATTTGATAATACACCACGAACCACACACAAAAACAAAAACAAACACAATGCCTCTTATAACTCAAAAATCAAAAACCCGTATGCGGGTAGAGCATCACACAACCACACAATGAAAATACCAAAAATTCGACAACAAACCAAGTGAGATATATTTTCATACCTTAACAACCTTGAGCCGATGCTCAGCCCTTTGACACCCAAAAGCTCCAACTTCCAAATTAGCATGACAAGAGCTCACTCTAGCATGTGACCCTCCACTCTCCTCTCTCACAACATACAATTATAATCCAGGGGGAAGGCCCTTAACTCTCCATTCTCATCTCCTTATATAGTTTTCTATCCACACTCACATACATTAGGCTTTTTGCTTTCAGTTTTTGGCTTTTGCTTTTCTACTGCTTTTCATTATTTTCATTTTTTTTGCTCTATGCCTGTTTGCAACGTATTTGGATCATAACTTCGTCATCTGAACTTTGAATATAGATATTCGGGTACTCAAAACGATTGGAATGCATCTGGTCGACAAGCTAGCGTAGGAAGAATTAGGAAAATCCATCAAAATTAGGCAAAAATACTGATTTTCGTAAATCGCATCTTTTTTTCTCCATCTTTTATCTTGGACAACTTATTGCCTTCCTTCGCCTATTGTTCTTGTGATTGCATACACTTTGAGCACATATGTCCTCTTTTTCTTCAACAAATACTCGATGACGATGTAAAATGTACGATCTTTTTCCATTGATCCTTGAGTCTTCAAAATGAATATTCTCTGGATATGAACCTATTTTTTATACTGTGCGTCCTAGCAAAAATATGGTTTTTTAAATGAACTTCGTGCCCAATCATTTTATGATTTGAAAAAAATATGCAAAGTTGGATCCATGAAATGCAATCTATCAATCCATGCTCACACAAAAATAATGTATGCATTTGAGATATTGTGTCTAGCCTATCTAGATGTGATCGTGCGTCATGTAAAATGCAAACAAAACTCCTCATTAATTTAAAATTCCTTATCCTCACCTCTCAACTCTCATAAGAAGATATGATAAACTCCGCTCCACCCACCCATAATCTCACATCACTCTAGAAAACGGTGGTCCTCAAGATGTTGACCAAACATGAACAATCCTTCTCATGATTGATAGTGTCCTTCACGACCCTCGAACTCACCCAACCTCCTTACACACTCAACCAGAGGTTCCTAAATTTGTGATGAACATCCCAAATGGTGAGTCCAAGAAACATGTGTGCTCTATGATAGGTGCTCTATGATAGGTTCCTAACTTTGTGATGAACATCCCAAACGATCGGAATGCATCTCTTCAACAAGCCAACGTGAGCAGAATTACGAAAATCCATCAAAATTAGACAAAAAATACTACTTTTTGTAAATCCCATCTTTTTATCTCCATGTTTTTATCTTGGACGACTTATTACCTTCCTTGGCCTTTGTTCTTGTGATTGCATATACTTTCAGCACATATGTCCTCTTTTTCTTCAAGAAATACTCGATGATGATGTAAAATATACAACATTTTTTCTTTGATCCTTGAGTCTTCAAAATGAATATTCTCTAGATATGAACATGTTTTTTATGCTGTATGCCCTAGCAAAAATATGATTTTTTAAATGAACTTCGTGCCCAATCATTTCATGATTTGAAAAAATATATGCAAAGTCGGATCCATGAAATGCAATCTATCAATCCATGCTCACACAAAAATAATGTATGCATTTGAAGAATTGTGCCTAGCCTATCTAGATGTGATCGTGCGTCATGGAAAATGCAAAAAAAAATTCCTTATTAATTTAAAATTCATTATCCTCACCTCTCAACTCTCATAAGAAGATATGATATACTTTGCTCCACCCACCCATAATCTCACATCACTCTAGAAAATGGTGGTCCTCAAGATGTTGACCAAACCTGAACAACCCTTCTTACGATTGATGGCGTCCTTCACGACCCTCAAACTCACCCAACCTCCTTACACACTCAACCAGAGGTTCCTAACTTTGTGATGAACTTCTCAAATGGTGAGTGCAAGAAATGTGCGTGCTCTATGACAAGCGCTTTCTCATGTGTGCGTGCATCTAAGATTTACTGCATATAGTTGCAGTGGATCTCATGCTGTGCTAGTGCTCAATGATGGTGCAAAATGTGCTTAATCCCAACCCATGGCATGGAAATATTTGATAAGGACAGGAGATGACCCCCGAGTGTAGTGCATCAATAAGTGCAACGTGAAGTGCTCGTGAACCCTTAATCCCTATGATGTGCAAGAGTCGCAACAAGAATACATACCTAGCTCTTCAATGTTTGGTAGCTAATAGCAAACTCCAACTTTATCCTGCTCAAAAAAATACCAAACTCGACCAAGGCTATCAAGTTTCACACTCAACAAATCAAACAAAACGACCGAAACAAATTCAAAGCTAGACAACCACAATAAATCAAATTACAAACAACAAAACAAACTGTCACACAACAACAAAACTAGCAAAACATCAAACCTAACTACCATTTGACTAAGGGATTTCCGTTTTCAAAAAAATGCTTGACAACAGCTTAAGGTACTTCACACTCTCCACGTAGGTCATCACTCAGGAAAACAATTGCTATGCATCCAAGATATGGTACCATATGGTGTGTGCAATGCAATTGTGTATGACGAGTGTGCTCAAACAATTTTATTCATTAACAATCAGCATTGTGAAAGTGGGAAGATAGTTCTTTTCATGCTTTTCTTCTAAAGCAAGAGTACTTTATTACTTAGGGCAATTACTGAGCTTTCTCGTGCTACTAGACCCTTTTAATTTTAGAAAAAAATGTACCCTATATGATGTGCATCATAAAAAAATCCAAATTCAACATACTTTAAACACTTAACAACCCCCTTCTCCCTACTAGTTAAGATTGTGCACTCATTGTAGGTTTAAGGCATATTTTTTATGAATTTCTCTTTTAGACGAAAGCAATAAAAATCCACTCCAACGTAGAGATACGAATGAATTGAGGCTTAACCTCATGCTTCAGCTCTACCATACATTCACAAACATAATTCTTATTTTTCTTATGCGAAAAACGTTTTTTGGCTATTTTTTCTTATTTGTTACTAATGTTTATAGAAAATTACATATATTTACTGATTTACTGGTTTAGATTGATTGATGTTATTGAGAATGATTTTCTTATCATATTTAAACCCATAGAAACACTATACGCAAGACAAAACCCAAAAACTACATAATTCCCCTTAAACCGCATAGTCTTGGGCTTCGCGTGTTTAGCATAAAATGATTATAGGACTAATTTCTCTTTATTACTTCAATATGATTCATAAATTAGAGGATTGGCAACCAAAGACAATCATTTCAAACAAAAATTTATCATAAAATAATGAAATCTACATTTTGCTTACAAAACTGCACATTATGACGTACGTACTTTGCAATTGGAGACCCGTTGACACTTTCAAATAGTTGTTGACAATCTATCCAACTTCAATCTACGTTCCTTTATACTCCCGCATCATCACATGATCAAAATATTTCATCTCAGCCCACATCCTTCTCTCATACTAGTCCATGAGAACAAACAACAAGAGAGAGGAAATAGGAGAGAGAAAGACGAAAGTCAAATCTTACCATTCAATGCATAATTTTTGCAGCAATGGATGGCAAATAAATTGAGGAACTTGCTGCTTCGTGCTTGCCTCTAATAATCAACAATTGAAAAGTCTTTAAAAATTGCCAAATTAGGGGGACGCAGAAAAAAACCATGCAGTCTCCCCTCTCTCCCTCGTGCTCCCCCCACATCATGAAATGCATCTCTTCATTTCTCATAAGCTTAAACTGAGCTTAAAGTTTAAACTAGTTCAAGTTTCTTGTGTTCACACTTGGAGGAAGCTACTATATGTATATCCTGTACATCACGTGCGTTCAAGGCCTATTTCTAAATACCCTTATTTGTGATTTTTTTTTGAATAAAACATAACCATTTTCTATTCAATTTGTAAATAATCCCTTTGTACTACAACCTTCTATATGTAAGAAATGTATAAAAATGATATTTTAAAATATCTTATTTTGAACCCATGTGATATTATACACATATATTCATGAGTAACGATCTGAGATTCACACTTTGGCAAAGTGATATTTCTATTTCGGCGGGGCAAACGAGGTGAAATTCAATATCCATCTATCCGGTTGGCTTCATAGCATCAAAATCTATAGACCTAGCCTTCATCATACACTTTTAGCTCCCGAATAACATAGTTGCTTTATATCGCGATCCCTTGCAAGGATCATATTCAGGGGGGCTAATAGACTCAGATCAATGAAATGATACTTGCATTGGATTCCTGGCATCAAAATCCATCTAGGAAAATTCCAGCTCATCGATCTGCAACCATTTCATTTTGAATCAAAATTTGGTCTTTTATGGCCTCTTAGGCTCTTTTCTACTCAAAAACACGCCCTAAAAAGCCACTCTCAATGGAGGAGATCAATCAAAAGAGGACATAAGCTATATGTTGAGAAACACGGATCCAGAGGTAGATTGGCTACAGTGGACACAAGTCAAACACATGATACATTATCAGAATGAGGAATTGTAACTCAAGTGAATTAGGTTCCAAGACAAATTAGTTTAAACTCATAAACAAAGTATTGAGTGACTCAAACTGATAGTACCGTTACCTTGTTATGAGTGTTAACCAAGTATATGCCTTTATAGCTTTATGGATAGTACCACTCTCCTCACTGTGCATAAGGGATTATGAACATCTCTTTCTAGAGCCTACATCATTTGTCTATCTTCCAGCCTCTTCAGGGGATAGATTCAGCCTCTATGGGCATACATCTGGCCTCTATGGCCAAGCATAATTTGCTATTCTCAACACCCCCAAATTTCTTCATCTTCTTTTTTGTGGTTGTCTTCTTCATTGTCTTTTGCTCCAATCTTTGATCTTTTGGTGTTCTTAGTTGGTCTGCTTGGATGTCTTTTTCTTCATGCTCTTGTCCTTCATTCTTTTTATGATTGATACTTTTTCTTGTGCTCCAATCTTCTTAGTGAGTTTGAGATGGATACATACATTTTGAGGTTTTAGTTCCACTTTGTCACTTTTCGTGTGATTTAGCACATGGTTTTTCTTGACATTTTTTAGGGGATCTATTACAGCTTCTATACGTCCAAGATATTGAGAGGTCTTACCGAGTTTTTATTTCTTGGAAATGTCTTACTCCTTATAGAATAATTTGTGGGATTCAAAAAGGATTTTGATTATAAGAGCTCGATTTTACCCAAAAATAATGGATATCAAGAGAACCCGCATACAATAGCCTTTCACAAAAAAAAAGAAGAGCAAAAGCTCAAGCTTCAAGTATGAACTGCCTTTTAAAATGAGTGCATAAATGAGTTCGGAGTGTAAAATAGTGTGAATAGAGATTTATGAAAGGCTTTATAGCTAAAAATAGAGATAAGCCTTTGAGAACAAAAAAGGTTTATTCCCATTGATCTCACCAATGATTGACTATCTCCAATCTAAGAGCCGCATTAAATGTCGTGCTAGAGCTGAGTGGGAGCCATGAGGATGTAGCGAGAATTTGATCATGCCTCTCGTGAGCTGCAACGTTTCTGCCTTCAGGCTTCACTTCAACCTTCATGCAGACCTTCAGAGCTCAAGCGCTATTTTGGCCCAATGTTCCAACAGTCGATGTGCTCCTCGTTGCCTTGCTCTCCTTCTTTTGCTCGATGGAGGAGATGACCTACTAGAATGAATGCACCATTAACCTTTGGAGTTTCTCTGTAACATGCAGACAACGCTGTTTTCTTTCCTTTTCTTTGCGACATTTAGCCCACACAACAAGTCTTCTCAAGTAGCTTCCAGATTGCATCTAGTAAGTGCTGTAGGTTGCATAAATAATGGGCAATGATATGAACAACAGGAGGAGGTGTCTAGAGGAGGCATCTAGATAGATGGGGGATTTTCCTAGTGAGTTGTGGACTCATGTTTCGCAAGTGGGAAAGAACAAGGACACCTTAGATCACATGGACCTGTACTCCCTCTTCATAGCCAATGCTACCCTTCACTGGCTTGCCTCCCTTGACAACCTTTGGAGTCCTCTCTTCAACAAAGATTTCTTGCAATTTTCTAGCTTGCTCGTAGCATCACTTGCCGAAATCAAGTCTAGGTACAAAGAGAGGTACCAAAAATTTAAGGGTGCTAAGCTTGTTGCACATAAGAGGTGGGTGCTTATGCTTCAGAGTCAAGTTGCAGCCAATCTAGTGCGGGTTCTTCAGGAAGAGAAGCTGCGAACTGGCGAATTGTCCAAGTTAGAGTGAGAGAGGTAAAGTTTGGGAGGTATGCCCACTAGCTACCTAGCTCAGCCACCATGGCTGTAATACCAAGTTTAGAAACACGGATCTAGAGCTAGATTGGCTATCGTGGACACAAGTCAAGCACACAATACATTGTCAGAATGAGGAATTGTAACTCAAGTGAGTTAGGTTCCAAAATAGATTAGCTTGAACTCATAAACACACTCTTGAGCCACTCAAACTGATAGTACCATTACCTTGTTATGAGTGTTAGCCAAGTACATGCCTTTATAGCTTTTTGGATAGTATTACTCTCCTCACTATGCATAAGGGATTATAACATCTCTTTCTAGAGCATACATCATTTGTCTATCTTCTAGCATTTTCAGGGCATAGATTCAGCCTCTATGGGCATACATCTGGCCTCTATGGCCAAGCATCATTTGCTATTCTCAACACCCCCCCTCAAATGATGAGTCTCTATTCTTCGTGGTTTTTGACCCCCCTACATGATGACATGGCCCGGGAGTCTAGCTCTTTGCCATCCTAGTCAAGTTAAGGCTTGAAAATTTACATTCTTGGTAAGGGTTTTAAATCCACTTTGGGAAATCACATCCACTGAGGAAAATTCTTTGTCATCAACAGCAGCAGCGGAAACAATTTCTTCATCTTCTTTTTTGTGGTTGTCTTCTTCATTGTCTTTTGCTCCAATCTTTGATCTTTTGGTGTTCTTAGTTGGTCTGCTTGGAGGACTTTTTCTTCATTCTCTTGTTCTCCATTCTTTTTGTTGATGATTGATACTTTTTCTTGTGCTCCAGTCTACTTAGTGAGTTTGAGATGGATACATAGATTTTGAGGTTTTAGTTCGACTTTGTGAGTTTTGGTGTGATTTAGCACATGGTTTTTTTGGACATTTTTTTGGGGATCCATTACAGCTTCTATATGTCCAAGATATGGAGATGTGTTACCGAATTTTTATTTCTTTGTAGTGTCTAACTCCTCACAGAATAATTTGTGGGATTCAAAAAGGATTTTGATTTTGAGAGCTCGTTTTTACCCAAAAATGATGGATATCAAGAGAACCCGCATACAATAGCCTTTCAAAAAAAATTAAGCAAAATCTCAAGCTTCAAGTGTGAACCGCCTTTTAAAATGAGTGCATAAATGAGTTTGGAGTAGAAGATATTGTGAATAGGGATTTATGAATGGCTTTATAGCTTAAAAGAGAGATAAACCTTTGAGAAAAAAAAGGTTTATTCGTGTTGATCTCGCCAATGATTGACTGTCTCCAATCTAAGACCTGCATTAAATACCACGCTAGAGTTGAGTTGGAGCCGTGAGGATGTAGTGAGAATTTGATGATGCCTCTTGTGAGCTGCAACATTTCTGCCTTCAGGCTTCACTTCGACGTTCATGCAGACCTTCAGATCTTGAGCGCTATTTTGGCCTAGTGTTCAAGTCGATGTGCTCCTTGTTGCCTTGCTCTCCTTCTTCTGCTCCATGGAGGAGATGACCCACTAGAATAAAAGCACCATCAACCTTTGGAGTTTCTCTGTAACATGCAGACAACACTATTGTCTTTCCTTTTCTTTGCAACACTTAGCCCACACAAAAGATCTTCTCACGTAGCTTCCAAATTGCATCCACCAAGTGCTATAGGTTGCATAAATAATGAGCGATGATATGAGCAGCAGGAGGAGGTGTCTAGAGGAAGCGTCTAGATAGATGGGGTGTTTGCCTTCTGAGTTGTGGAGTCATGTTTCACAAGTGGGCGTGAACAAGGACACCTTAGATAACACGGACCTCTGCTTCCTCTCCATCACCAGCACTGCCCTTTACTACCTTGCCTCCCTTGACAACCTTTGGAGTCCTCTCTTCAACAAAGATTTCTCGCAATTTTCCAGTTCGCTCATAGCATCACATGGTGAAATCAAGGCTACGTACAAATAGAGGTACCAAAAAAATAGGGCTTCTAGGCTTGTTGCACATAAGAGGTGGGTGCTCATGCTTCAAAGTCAAGTTGCAGCAAATCTAGTGTGGGTTCTTCAGGAGGAGAAGCTGGCAACTAGAGAATTGTCCAAGTTAGAGTGAGAGAGGTAAAGTTTGGGAGGTATGCCCACTAGCTACCTAGCTCAGCCATGGCTCTAATACCAAGTTCAGAAACACGGATCTAGAGCTAGATTGGCTATTGTGGAAACAAGGCAAACACACGATACATTGTCAGAATGAGGAATTGTAACTCAAGTGAGTTAGGTTCCAAGATAGGTTAGCTTGGAATCATAAACACACTCTTGAGCTATAAAACTGATAGTACCATTACCTTGTTATGAGTGTCAACCAAGTACATGCCTTTATAGCTTTTTGGATAGTACCACTCTCCTCACTATGTATAAGGGATCATGAACATCTCTTCGTAGATCATACATCATTTGTTTATCTTCTAGCCTCTTCACGGAATAGATTCAACCTCTATGGGCATACATTTGGCCTCTATGGCCAAGCATCATTTGCTATTCTCAACACCCCCCCTCAAATGATGAGTCTATATTCTTGTTGGCTTTTGCCCCCCTACATGATGACATGGCCCGGGAGACTAGCTCTTTCGCAGCCTGGTCAAGTTAAGGCTTGAAAATTTACATTCTTGATAAGGGTTTTAAATCCACTTTGGAAAATCACATCCACTAAGGAAAATTCTTTGTCATCAACAACAGCAGTAGTGGAAACAATTTCTTCATTTTCTTTTTTGTAGTTTTCTTCATTGTCTTTTGCTCCAATCGTCGATCTTTTGGTATTTTTAGTTTGTCTTCTTGGATTTATTTTTCTTCATGTTCTTGTTCTTCATTATTTTTGTTGATGATTGATACTTTTTCTTGTGCTCGAGTCTTCTTAGTGAGTTTGAGATGGATACATAGATTTTGAGGTTTTAGTTTAACTTTGTGACTTTTGGTTTGATTTAGCACATGCTTTTTCTGGACATTTTTTAGGGGATCCATTACATCTTCTATATGTCCAAGATATGGAGAGGTCTTCTCGAGTATCTTCTTCCATTAGTCGATGAGCTTAAGATTTTTTGGGAGGAGAGGGTCGTGGTGGAAGATATGAGTAAGCATGATGGTCGACGGGTTCGCCAATATGTGAGCCAGTCTCATGTGGACCATGCATGACTTTCCGGGATTTAGGGAGTGCTCAGGTAAGTAGGCTTCTTTTTTCATTGGTAATATCTATCATAGCTTGTTCAAGTTTGTATTCACTGGATAGAGGTGTTGGGATAGGTCTGGTTACCTCAGGTTATCATGCATGTCCATTGTGTGGGCCACACTTAGACTCCCAAAGGTCAAGAACCATGAAAAAGATGGTATATCAAGGACATAGTGCTTTATTGCTGGAGGATCATGAATTGAGGGAAGGTTTTCTTGGACGAGCTCCAACACAAATGAATGCCCAAAACTGGTATGAGCTGAAAATGGTCCACACAGAGTCCAATCCAAATGGAATGGGACGATTCTCAGTTTTCTATGAGTTTCCATATTGGACCTAGTTACAGATCAACCACTTGTTGGATCCCATGCATATTTTCAAGAATGTGGGTAGCTTACTATGGAACGACATCATAAAAAAGAGAGACATTGTAGAGGCACGAATGGATTTGAAGGAGGTAGGCAAGATGGAGGCACTTCGGCCGCAATCGAGTTGCTGATGGTCATTTGCAACTACCTCTCACTCCTTGGTTTTTGTCCACTAAAGAAAATCACATTGTAAAGAAAATTATCAAGTCTACCGATGGGTATGATGCGTTCTCTCAGGTCCATATTTTCTAAAGATGATCACTTATCAGGGCTAAAATCCCATGATTGGCATAAGATATATCAAGTTCGTACTATGAATGGATTGTAAGTGGCCTGCATATTTTGCTATTTGAAGTCTGGTCATTGTTCGTAATGCTTCTTCATTTGTGGCTATTTGTATTACCAATTGCGATCGGAGGATGCATTACTCCAAAAATATGTGGGGCAATTTATAGGTTGTGAAAGTTAGTGCAATAGATCTCACAGAAGGAGATCAAGACCTCCTCTATTGAATCCACAAGGCAAGGAGCAATGAAGATTGTATGTCTCTTTGAGAAGTACTTGCCTATCAGCATGCTCACAATACAAATCCACCTCCCGGTACTTTGTAGAGGAAGTGGAGATTGCGGGACCTGTCCATATACGTGATGGATATTGTTCTTGGAGTGCTTCATGAAAACCCTAAAAGGCTTTGTGTAACAACGAGCTCAGCCAAAAGGTAGCATGGCTGAAGGTTGGTTGGTGTCTGAGGCGTTAGTGCATATTTCACAATGGCTACCAATAGTGGATTCAGATAATAGTATGCTATGATCATCACTAAAGGATGATGATAGATTTACCGAAGATGTGGTGGTTAGAAATGGGATAGAAAAAATGATGGATGCTATAATAGAGGAGAAAGTGAATCACTTTTGTTTGTTGCATCATTCCTCCATGGAGACATGGCTCGCTAGAGATACGAGCAAGCTAGCAAAGATCAGGAAGAAACACGATCTAAATTTTGACATAGTACGCACCATCGATCGATTCAATATTCCGATGGCATGGAGAAGATGCCGCAATTTATGTCAACGCGATGGTTTCATGAAGCTTTGACTATAACATCTCTTGCAAAGGAACAGAGGTCTAAAGTAAGGAGTGGGAATTCTCAAGGGGATGTACTCCAAAGGTGACAACGTATTTAGGGTTTGAAGTATCTAGATTTTATATGTAACAACTAATTAATTGTTTCAATATATAGTGTGGCGTGGTCACAGGACGACATTTGTGCCTGGAGCATATCGACAAAATGCACTACACAACAGATTGTGGTATCATGGCAAAGTTCGAGCAAGAGATCCGACGACAAGCAACGGATCCAAAAAGTGTTATAAATGAGAGGGAGTATTTTGGAAACTTGCAAAGTATTATCACAATGGATTACCGTAGCTTCTCCATGATCCTATTGGATGTGCAATGGTTCAAAGTGATACTTGAAGGAGCTAGGGCAATAACTCGATGAGGTACATCTGGATTTCTCGAAATAGATTCTAAAAAAATATGGACATTTGTATTATCATCCCATTGTGAACAGGTGTAGAAACTCATGTTTTTTAAAATTTTATTATGACATGTATATATCACAAAAGCTAAATCTCTCTTGCAGGTGATTTTGAATAAGTCATATTCTATAAAAACCCCCGACAACCTCAATGGTGGTATGTTGTACCTTCAGCTTTCTGAAGTGTGAGAGTATATGATGAAAGAAATATTCCTAGCGTAGATAAGGATAGTATGCAAATAGAGGGGTTGATATTACAAGGGGTGGAGGCTATGAAAAGCTTGGAGAATGTAGAGCTAGAATCGGGTAACAATTATGGAAAGATAAAAGACCAAGAATTCTTTGAGAACGAGGTGGACTTATCCTTTTGTGGTGACCTTTCTATTGACCTTCTAATGTATGCAGAGTTGTGTGAGGAGATTGACATGGGACCATAGGGTTCGTCATACTTGGAGTATCCACCTACTCAATTCGTTGATGAATCTCTTATAAGGGTACATAAGATATGCGTTTTAAGTAAGAACATTTTTTAAAGATCTATATGGCCATATTTTTCTTGATTTATATTAATTATGTTTACATCAATTTTTGTATGTGCATGTGATCTTTGTGGACATTTGGATCCACACGATGAGTTGAGGGTTGAGCGATGAGGTAATATAGGAGATCTTCACAGGTATGTCTCCAAATCAAATGACTCGATTTAGACATATGGTAGACCAGGAGCTCTCTCGGACACCACCAAGCTATTTTGTTAAATCTACTTCGGTGCACTCTAATACTTTGGTTTCCAGTACGATAAGTCAAGGGATGAGCAATAAGGTGCTATAGGAGATCTTCACATATATGTCTCCACATCAGATGTCTCGATTTAGAGATATGATGTACTAGGAGCTATCTCGGATACCATCAAGCCGTTCTATTAGATCTATTTCGATGCACTCTAATGCTTCGGTTTCTAGTAGATGAGGTCGATGCTCCAAACTTGGGCGAGGCAGAGGGAGTGGATTTGGGGGATGTTGCAGCGATGTGGATGCAATGAGTCCATAGTCAGCTCAAGATACATGTGCTACTTTTCACTCTCCTGAGGTTGGAGAGAGCGTGGCTCACGTGGTTGTTGTGGAGGTATCGATGCAGTGTCTTTATCTCATCATTCTGTTGTAGTTGCGTCACTTGTGGGATTTCTCACACATGTGGGAATGTCTACTCCAGTCACTCCCAACTGTCCTGAAGTGGCACCCCTATGGATGCTACTTTGAGAGATACCACCTCCATAGGTACACTAGACGTACAGGGGTCTCCTGGATAAATGCCCAAAGCGTGGTCATAGGTGGAAGAGGACACATCTTAGATATATCCAGAGGGGTATGGATACCTTGTAGATGATAGGGCAATAGTTGTTATCATGAATGATGAGGAGAGGAGAGTAATGGCTCGTATGAGAGAGTTGTGCCAACAAGTTTTTTGGCACAACGTCTTGGATCATTGGAAGAACATACGAGAGGGAAGCAAGAACTAATAGTAGCATCCTTGCATGAGGAGTTTCCTATACCCACCACAGTAGATAGGTTTTCAACAGGCTGGAAGATGGAGTACATGTGTGCATACATGTTACACAAACGATCGGATGCATGCAAGGCACTTAAGAGTGGGGCCTCAAAGCCTGAGTGGCTAGATGTAAATGGCTAAATGCAAATGACTAGTGCCGACTCAAGGAGGAGGCTACAAATTTTCCAAGATGTTGAAGACAACAATATCACAAGATAGTAAGGGCATGACTAAAGACAGGAGTGTTCCATCATATGGGAGTGAGGGTATTTTTTTAATATTGAAGCACTTCATTACAAACCGTGATCCCACCAGCCTAGAGACAAGATATGTAGAGAGACACAGTCTCACTACATTGATTGACCGATTGTATGTATGCGGCGGCCTAGTAAATCACTCATCTTTCTTGTCCGTAGTTACTAAATTTAATGAAAATGCATTATTGTATGGTGGACTGATGTGTAGTTGTTTCTTTTTTTGTACAATCGGTTGTCAAAGGGGTTTTTGTCGAAAGGTTGAATCCACTAGGGATCAAAGATAGAAGAAAGTAGACATAGGAGATGGAAGAGATGAAAGAGAATAGACAAGTGGTAAACATGATAAAGACAAAGCACAATGAACTCAATCAATATGTATTAAAAGAACCTGGAATCCTTGCACTACTCAGAAGGAATCTCCAGGCATTAGATCTCCTAGAGCTTCTTTGTAGAACAAAATGTGCATAAAAATTACAGCTCCTTCTCTGCTGCTCAGAATCCAAATCTGATGGCTCCATTGGCTCCGAAAGGGGGGTAAAACTACAGGACACCTACTAACGAATCTCCCAAATCACTCCTTCTTCTTTCAGTTCAAAGTGTAGTTTTTAGTCTGTTTACAATGATCGTCATACGTGCAATTTTGCCAATCTTCCTTTTTTATGAAAAAACCATAACTGATTGAAAAAGTAACTTACTTTTTGCATGCCATCCTAATCTAGAATCTTTTTTAACTTTTTTAGCTTTTTTAACTTTTTTACAATAAATAATATCAAAAATAGGCTAAAATTATCCAAAAATCTAGTATTTTTGGATAATCCATGCAACTCATACTAATACTAATGACTCAGATCACATTGACTCTCTTGATTAATAAAAAGTCGAATGATGATGCATTCCATGCTTTTTCACATTGTGTCCACATAGCATCACGACATCCGCGGCCTCTGAACCTGCACATCCTTCGGTATATGTCAAAATCCTAGTTTTCACCGGATTCTGAGTCCTCATTCTCTATAACCATATCCTTTGCTTATTCAACTTCCATATCTTCCTGGCTATCCCTTGTATCATGGCCACCATTTTCTTCCAATTCTGTTTTCTTCCAATTCTGGCAACTTATAGCAACAGATTCCCGCCTCTTGAATATTTGATTCTTTTCCTCACTATCGAAAGTTTCATGGCTATTCCATTCAGCTCATTTAATGCATAAGTAGCATTGTCAAATGTAACATGTCTTATCACATAGGGTCCAAACCATCTTTTGGAAACTTTACGCATGGCATTATGTTGGTTGTCTAAACTGCTATCATAAACCAATACCCAATCCCCATCTTGAATGGTTCTTGGTCTCAGTCTATGTCTTTTGTCAAACCGTTTCTTGTTCTGTATTCTTGTTGCCCTTAATTTCACAACTGCTGCCTCTATGTCTTCTGACTTCCTTTCCAACTATCTAATGCGAAATGCCAATAACTCCTCTCGATTCAACTCCTCTTTCGAAGGTAGCACACTCCATGTTATTGTCATCTATTCTATCGACATGATAGGTTTTTGACCATACATCAATTCTATAGGCATATATCCTATAATAGCACTATGAGTTGTTCTATCACCCACAAAGCACAAGGGAGTAATCATGGCCACTCTTTTACCTTCTCTCCACATCTTTTACAAATTCCTTCACAATAGGTGGATGACCTCTTTCATTTTTTCCATTTCCTTTAGGGTTATAGGCTGAAGTTAAAGCAAGCTTTATCCCCAATTGTGCAAAGAAATCATGAGCTTCATTTGCATCCAACTCACCCCTATCTATAGTTATTTTTTTACCACACAGCCATACCTACAAAAGATCTATTCTAAGAGAAACGTACACACATAATTTGTTTTCTTAGTACATAAAGCTCTTCCTTCCACTTGATTAGTCAAGTTTTCATGGGCAAGCACAAGATACCTCATTTGTGAAAGACCTGTAGGCATTGTGACCACATCCACCACCCACTTAAAATGAAGAGAGAATGGATATGTGGACTGCAATCCATCTCAATGTCTCACAGATGAATACATTTGACATGTCGTACATGTTTCCACAAAGTGAGAAACATCCTTATACATATCCTGCCACCAATATCTTTATTTGATATTTGCAAAAGTACTCCAAACACCTCTATGACTAGGCCACAAGCTTTTATAAAATTCTTGCATAACATTTTCTTGTGAATCTCTGTCACCAAAAACTCATAATGGCATACCTTTTTTCTTTTTAGCATGTTTCCATAAGTATCCATCTTTTAAGAAAAACCCATACAATTTCCTCTTGATTTTCTTAAACTCCTCATTTGACCATTCATCTCTCTTTGTTAATGTACTGAGGTATTGATCGATTCTCGGTCACTCTCCTGCATATTTGTCTTCCAAAAACACTTCTACACAAGATGTAAAACATCTAAAGTGTCTTCTCTTTGTTGTCCAAGCTTCTGTTAATGCTGTAACAACATCTTACATTGCTAAATTCACTCTTGCAACATCATTTTCAGCCACAAGAAA
Organism: Lygodium microphyllum; assembly: GCF_053477565.2. NCBI lineage: Eukaryota > Viridiplantae > Streptophyta > Polypodiopsida > Schizaeales > Lygodiaceae > Lygodium > Lygodium microphyllum. The sequence goes on from NC_141157.1 coordinate 90,923,464, forward strand.
GTCATCTTCTTCCTCCTCATCCATCATCCCATCTTTATTCTCATAGCGTTGTCGTATTGCTGCGCATTCGAGGTGTGAAAACCACCCAAAAGTTGTGTGTGTGATTTGATACTTTGTACATACTTAGTCGTTATGTTTGCTCTTTCATTCTATGCGAAAAATATAGTGAAGAGGGTTTGGAGCAAGAGGAATTAATCAACAATGCTCTGGTTGACATGTATGCTAAATGTGACATGCTTGTAGAAGAACATGGAGTTTTTGATAGATTGATAACTTGAGATGCAATCTCATGGGCTACACTTATTTCAAGATATGCCGATTATGGGCTTTGTGAGGAAGTACTAAACTATTTCCAAGAGATGCAAATCGAAGTACATTGGTGGATATGTATGCCAAATGTGGGAGCTTGCTTGATGTTCAGCACACGTTTAACTACATGCCACAACGTAATGAGTATTCTTGGAGTTCCCTTATCCTTGGCTATGTTGACATGGGGGATATGACAGTATTTTGGGCTAGCAACTGATATGGATGCAGTCAATTATTGGATGCTTGCCAATGACATGATTCATGCCCTTTATCCTAATGCTATAACAGTTGGAGAAGATGTGAGTGGAATGTCAGTCCTTTCCATCCGAGTTGCAGATGGTGGCATAGGTTTCGATTATAGGCTCCATATGGCTGTTCCAGATAGCACGGGCACTAGATGATGATGCTGAAACAAAGGAATTTGCTTCACATGAATTTGTTTCTAATACTCTCATAAGTATGTATGGGAAGTTTGGAAATATTATGAATGCGGAGATTGTGTTTTGTGAACATGCTGAGGCGCTCAGTAAAGAATTGTGTTTGGCTAGTGCTAGTTTTAGGTGTTTGGAAAACCATATTCCAAGGTCTTGAAGAAACTAAAGCTGCCAATTATTTGACAAAAGGAAATTCTTTGGTGCTTATTTACTGCCGCAGTATCTTGGATGGTAAAGGTACTTGCTGCAAGCAGCTTCCATCGCAATGCTTATTTTGAAAGGATAATGGATCCACAAAAAACCTAGGGGACCTCAATTGGGAGTGGCTGGGCCGCTTTTCTAAAAAAAGAGGAGCCTAAAGAAAAGCAACGGAAAGGATCGAAAACTAGGGGAAGAGGATCGACTGGCTAGAGCTGGAACGACGCGAATTCAACAGAGATAGATGGATTTTTTTTTTCAGTCGACGAAGGGATCGATTCTGCTACATCGACTGCCGCTCCTGATCATTAATGGTACCCAGAAGTAATGGAATCTTCTCACTATCCACGGGGATGCTTTTGGAAAAACAGAACCTCTTTCACTGGGAAAAAGAAGACGCCTATGCTCGATGCAAGAAAGGAGGGATATACGACGAAAAGGGGAGTGGTGATGAGGTAGATCCATACGTCCTTCCAGTAGCCTAGAAACACTGCAGGCGCAAACGCCCTCATTGGATTCATGGATGATCCTGACACCGGCCCTGCTAGCACAATACTTAATGCTATCGATGCTCCCACCCCTACTGACGCGTGCAATCCCGTTAGCACATGAGCATTGCTAGCAACTGAAGATGTCAAAATCATAAAAATCATTGCAACTAGATACTCCATGAAGAAAGCTCGACTTGCTGAAGTAGAAAGCACGACTCTTGATGTAATGAGGGAGCTGAAGCTGCTTACGAAAGCAAACCTGAAATTGTTCCTATTAGAACTGTAAACAGGCAATGTTCTTCAGGTTTGTAAGTTGTGGCCGGTGTTGTGGCTTCTATCAAAGCAGGGTATTATGAAATAGGTATTGGTGCTGGGTTGGAGCCGATGACAATCAATCTGATGACTTGGAGATCTAAACTGTGAATGAGGATTAATTAACCAATCAATCTTTGCCCGTATCACGCAGTGCCACTTCCAAAAAAAACAGTATACCTCCCTCAAATGTTGTACGGGAAACGCTACTTATAAGCTCCACTGGTCGAAGCTCTACACCTCCTATTTCTGGTGCAAATATCTCAGCTACAAGGGCTCTCCATATGCCGCTTTTTCACCCCATCTACTCCATCACCAAAGCACATTCATTATTCTGACAACAGTGTAGATAAAGAGAGACACAGATGAATAGACCATTTACAGAGGATGAGCCTCTTCTGGGCCACTTATTTGACATACCTCCTCCAGTTGATGACGCTGAGATAAGCCTGGTACCCGTATAAATATTGCAGCATCTCGTTGGACAGAAAAGACTGCATCAAAGTTGGAGATTGAGGGATTCAGCAGCTCTAATGTTTTGGTGTATTGACTTCTCCATACTCATAACCACACTTGCTAAATTCATGGAAATGAAACCTATTCAAACTGTCAAGAAGTACAGAGACATTTCTGCTTATACAAACCATGTGTTGCAACATGGAAAGAATGTTTACTTTGTTGGAGTGCAATCACTGATCAGAGAATAGTTTTGTCAGCTTGATAAAAACTAGAGAGTCCTAAAGTGTCAAGTTTTGATCCTTAAGAACTGGCTGAAGTATTTCATGGTTACTTGAAACTAAATTTCTGCATAGAATTCTGAGTGGAAAGACAATGAATTTACAGTAAACACATGATATATACTATGCAGAACTCTTCTATGTTTTTGAAGGTGGTTCATTCAATACAAAGAATTCTATATGATCATGAACATTTTTTATCTTCCCAACTGATCAACATCACAGGAAGTATTTGCAGTCATAACAGATTTGACTTCATTCTCTTGCTTGATCTTCTATCCTGAAATTTATCAAGGACTTCTGAAGTTGCGACATTGCTTTCGAAACCCTTCGACAGCGTGCTCGAGATAACATCTCTGCCCCACTAGGTTATCTCTTCCTACAATATGCTGAAATTTAGGGTTCAAAGATTCGATGTATGCAATCCACTGGAGCATAGCAATGCCCAAGGTAGCACAACTAGTAATCATACCCAATACCAGCAAACAATCAGTCTCAATGACTACATGAGCACCCACAAAATACTCCTTATCACATTTAAGGACTGTCACAATTCCCCATAATTATCTTTTTACTTGTGGATATCTTCTTTGTTGTTGTTCAGTCAATAATTTAGTACCAAAGCGTATTGCATATCTTTGCCATTTCTCATCATCTTGCTCAATTGCACATCCAATCCCGATTGGTCTTGTATGAACAGTAATAATGATAGAATTTCCATGTGGATAGTCAGCCTTTCTCAATGTAGGAGGAGATTTTAAGAGTTGCTTCAATTTCTTCATTGCTTTCTGATGCTTCCTTAACCAATGAAATTTCTGACCTTTCCTTAGAAGCTCATAAAGAGCATCGGCTACATGTGTAAAGTGAGGAATCCATATCAAATAGAACACACATGCACCCAAGAATCTATGCACCTCTGAAACAATTGTGCATACATCTTGCATTCACTACAACAAAAACGAGGCATATACACGCACGTTAGATGTGCAAAGTCAGGCGCGTCTATCAGAGCGTCTATAAATGCATGTAAACGTGCATGTAAATAGACGTCAATTTTGCATCTATATATCCACGTAAATAGACGCTAATATAGATGCGCTATCAGACGCACAATTATTTAACCACCTAAAATTAGCAATTCACATAATTGAAAAACCAAAGTTAATAATTATTTAACCACCTGAAATTGATTCTTGAGCATACACATGTGCGCATGATAAAAACCATAGAATTAAGAATACACATTGAATCATTGAATTAAAAAAATAGAGTTAATAATTTCTTTTTCATTTCTCTCTAATGAATGGCAGTTCCTCCAGTTAACAAGCCTGATATAAGTAATTAGCGGCAAGCGACAGAAACCTTACAATTAGTAGCAAGCATTACAATATGTATCTCGTAATTTCTCTATGCACTTGAAGATGATAAAAGATACTTCCTTTTTATTATGGAAAATTCAATGCTTGCTTTAAAATTGACTATTGATTCTTGAGTATGCACGTGTGTGCATGATAAAAAGCATAGAATTAGGAATACACATATATTGAATCGATAAGCAAATTAAGTATGTTGCAGTGAATGATCCATCTCATCTTCAATGAGATCAGCCCTTGCTAAAGTATCTACTTCTAGGTCTATGTTACCAAGAGTTAATGAAACAAATAAGTCTATCCCACTATCAGATGTGTTGCTATATTGCTCAAAAACTTCATCAATATCATCGACAATCACATTATTGTCTTCTTCTGTGTTTCCTTGAACATCATAGCAAGGTTCATCTTGTACTATATCATGCATATCATCCATTATGGTGTCATCATACACATCATCATTATTTGTTGGATTGTCATCTGCTATCTCCATGTAGGTAATATTACCATATATTGGTTTTGAACAATTAGATATAGGGATAACATACCACAATCGGTTATTATTTACCATTGGATGATACACAACTTGTATTTGAAAAACAAAAGCAAAAAACTTAAGTACTTAGTATATTGTGTATATGTATCACATGTATACATATAAAAAATTTAGCCTTTGCATATATACCTGCTCGCATTGTTGAGGTAGTACTAATGTGTCATTCTTGTTTTGGTGAAATTTTGTAGAGTCAATGATTACAAAACCACTTGGATGACGTCTGATTGTGCAATGCTCACCATTTGTTACCACTTCTTTAAAACACTTCACATCCAGTACATATATAAAGAATTGTCTGAAGTCAAGCTTCAGAATATCTTGGATCAAGCCACAATAACCTTCCATGGTACTATTGGCAGCCTCGAAGTGAGCAAGGACACCACAATCTTGGGTATTTCTCTTTTCATCTATACGTTGAGTTCGAAGATGTTTACCCTCACACCAAAGTGCATTGAATAATGTGCACTAGTAGTAAAAGATAAAAGATCAAACATGTCAATTATTTATATAAAATAAAACTTATAGAAACAAATTAATTGATAGTATGTCTCACCTTTGATAAGAAACCTCGTGCGTATTCCCAATCTTCTTGAGATATATTAATTTCCTCCTCTTTTTCCATTCTCTCCATTTCCTCATGTAACCAATCTATGTCAATATGACGTGGGAGCGCATTTAGATGATCTTGAAATGAGACATTACGTCCATATCTAGTGTGAAATTCTTGTCTTTCGCTTTTTGTTCTTGCCCTTGCTTCATTATATAGTGTCACCCATTTGCTCATAACATCACTATTGAGCACACAAAAACTATTTAACTTACAAAGTTCTTCTTTTGTTAGCACTTTACTCATTCCTTTTCCTTGAGGTACTATAGAGGTCATCCTCAAGTCTTCATCATCTTTCCATAGTCGTGGTTGAGAGGGATCCACTTTAGTAAGATATTTAGAGATATAAACAAGGGATGATTGCACTAACCAACCCTCAGCCATGCTTCCCTCAGGCCTGCTTTTTGCCTCACAAAATCTTTGAAGGTTTTCATGAAGCGCTCAAGAAAAATCATCCACCTTACATGAACTGCTCGACAAAGTGCGATCTCATCAATCAAATGTACGAGTAAATGTAATTGAGTAGTGAAAATGGATCGAGGAAAAATTTCCTCCACCAAACAAACCACCTCAATAAATAATACTCGAGCATCTTGCAATGTGTTTGGATCAATTTCCTTCGGGCTCACGTATCTATCAAGATGTATTTGAGAATTGTTTATTTTTGTGTAGAAATTCAAAGATATATGATGAAAAAATACAATGTATACACACCTCACAAGCTCTCTAATCTTGTAAATGATATCACCTACATCTTTGGAGACACAATGGGATATGCTAGTAGGAAGTACAAACTGAATGTAAACAATATTCATAGATGCAAATGATTAGTTGAGGAAAAAGTCATCATACCCCAAAGTTTACACAAAGTTACGCCACTAATTACTATATTCATGGTTAGAGATACTCTTACTTGAATCATTTTGTGCCAATCGTGGGACTTCAAACCAGATAGTTGCTCCACACCTCTTTTCTTTTTCTTTATGAAGGCTCCCTTGAGACATCTCATACATCATGTGGGTGTTCGAAAGCTATATATTTGTTCCTTCACTATTTTTTCCTCGTTCTTTGACAATATCCAAGGTGCATGGGGTAGCTCAATCTTTCCTTTGGGTCCAATTCGTGGCCAGGCTCGTCTCATGCGACCAATGTTATGTAAATCCTCCCTTACATTAACTGAATCGCGAGCCTCTATCAAGTGATCCCATAATGTAGATACAACATTTTTGAATACGTGCATGGGGTCCAACAGGTGATTGATCTTGAGTTCAGTCCAGTACGGAAGACGAAAGAATATAGAGAACCTAACAAACAAACAATATATTATGTAAACATTTCATCATGCTAAATACTTTAAAGTCAATCGAGAGAAATGCACTTCTTACCGACTCATACCATATGGAGGGTGGCTATCCACATTAATCCATCTCTCCTTCCAATCTCGAATGGTTAGAGATTGTGGAGTCATTACATTAGTAGGGAGAACATATTTGGGATGGTCAATAGGAAGAAATCGATGATGATTGTCGTAGATAACCTTCTTTAAACGTGTCGACCTAGTGAAAACTAGAGAGGGACCGCAAATAGGACATGCATGATATCCTGACATGGTTAAACCTGAAAAAACAAGTGAATTAATAAAATGCAATTGATTCAAGTCTTGAATTTCAAATATAGAGTTATATACATGTACCTGAACACTCTCCGTATCCTAGAAAGTCGTGTATGGTCCACAACAACATGGCCTTCAATGTGAAATCTCTAGAGGATGCATATGCACTTGTATCTTGTACCTTAATACCTTCCCATAACATTTCTAACTCTTCAATCAAAGGCTCTAAGTAAATGTCCATGTTTTTTACCTTGTGCTTTCCAGGAATCAGAAGGGACAACATCACATGTCCCTTTTTAATTGCCATGGATGGAGGAATATTATAGTTCACCAATACCACTGGCCATACACTGTATGATGTGCTTTTGATGCCAAATGGATTGATTCCATCCATACCTAAACCAAATCTCAAATTTCTTGACTCTTCTTTGAAAACGGGCCACAAATTATCTATATGTTGCCATGCCGGTGTGTCTGCAGGGATCCTCAATTTTCCATCACTTGAACAATGAGTAGCATGCCATGATATGAGCTTTCCAATAGACTTACACTGTAACGTGTCCCCTAGTATCATCCAGGACACGTCTTAGCAGTCCATCGGAAAGGATGTCTAGAAAGCTCCACCCGACATTCCCATGGAATGTTACGGGTTTTGCGATCTAGTTCTTCCCGCGTCTGCTACGTAGCGGAAGTATCCTGGCCGTTCCCACTTAGGATCGACCGGAATTAGAGTTTTCCTAATGGGTCACTAGCTAACAGCAACTAGCGTCAGACCCGAGCGAACTACCTTACGCAGAAACGCCAGGTCCGAAGCGGATTCACGCTGCACTTGGTTCAAGGAGAATGGGAAACGAGAGGGATGCAAAGCTCAACCTCTCTGCCATAAGACATAGTCCCATTCCGCTCCCCTAAAACAACGTAAATCGGGTAAAATGTAACTCTAGGTTATTGTTCTCGTTATTCTTTTTGATGATGATGATCATTCCGCTGTCTTTCAAGATTTAAGAGAAAAGTTCCTGGCTAACCGGGACCACCCAACCGTACGACAGACCCATGGCCCATCCTCCACACTTTCCTCGGTTTGTTTTAGTTATGTAATTATCTAACACATTAATTTGACATATAACAATCAGCTTCTTTAATTAATCTTGTTTAAGCACTGGTTCCTTCACGTAATCTTATCAGGTGACATATAAAAACAATATCAAGCAAGTTTTTTTAACATATCATCATTTTATCTTTGAATTACAAGAAGTTCCACCCGTAGGCTTGTCCATAATCTGCCCGGAGGCTAACAAGTAATCTCCAGGGATCACTATTCCAAGCTTCCGCCCGCAACTATCTAGAGATCCAATCCCGAGTCACGTTAGCCTCTTGTGCAGGGTCCGGAAGGCGAGGAATTTACGGCCAGAGCCCCCCCTGGCATCCAAGCATCCTCCTGCTCCAAGTAGAACTCAACGGAGAGACCTCTCGTGGCGGGTTCGGTCCACGTTCCCGGCGCGGTCAACAACCCCCTTGGTTAGGGTCAAGCAGGCAGTCGGGGGTAACTGAAGCTGCCTCTCCCTTCAGGCCTTTAACTTGAAGTATAGGTACTTGTTTAATTTGTAATTCATAATTCAAACAACGCCCTACAATCTCTAGCAAGCACAAACATTTCCATTAATCAACCCAGTTGTATGGGAAGCTGCTAAGGAAGTGTTCTTTCCTTTTAGAGTGTATCAGCAGTCGTTCTCAAGATGTCTTGTAAACTTGGCAAGATCCCTTATATTCGGGTGTAGGGTGTACCCAACTTGGTTAACCCTAAGGTACCTTAGATATGCTAGTTTCCATTTTACAACTTTCTTTATTTTGAAGGATATCCAAAAACTAAGTCTTTTTGCAAGATAATTGCGTAAGGATCTGCCGTCTTTGAAGAGGGTTTTTCCCTTTTCTCTTTGTGAATTGATCACAAAATGATTTCATACATGTTGCGCAGTCCGGCGATGGAGTAATCTGTTTAGACTCCTTAATCTGACGTATGTCAGGCCTAGGGTTTCTTCATTTAAGAACCTTAGGGATGAACCCTAATTTCTTATCTTTATGAATTTATTGTCCTTGCGGTAAGGTAAGTAGTCCAGTGTTTTAGGGTATGAATGTTTCTATGTTTAGATTGGTTCGGTTATCTTTTGGAAAGATTGGTTTGGTCAGCTTTTGGAAGGTAATCTTACTCGTCTTGTCACGGTTTTACTATCTTTGATTACTTTCTCAATCAATACAGTTTAATTTGGCATATAGCATAATGCCATGATGATACAAAGAGTGACGATGCTCCTTGGGACAAAGGCCTAGCTAAGGAATTGGTGAATACACACTTTATTTGTTCCAAGTCCTCAATTTGCAGGGGAAAAGAGTTAATAGAGTGTCATCCAGCGATTCCCCATTACATTTTCTTTCCAAATGATTTCGTATGTCTAATTTTTTATACTTGTTAATTTCTAACATTTAACTTCCGTTTTCTTTAAAGATGAACTCATGCCAAATAACAACAGTTGCCTTGCTAAGATGTGCAACTAGCAAAGATAACTCTCTAGTAATTTGAGCATCGAAAGAAACCTTTCATGAATTTAGCCATTTTGCCATGATTCGTTGCGAAAAGAATAAGACTAATGGAGCAAGATATAATTTCTTCATTTTAGGACTATAATACTATATTAAATGGATAGTATTGCCTATTATTTTATAATGCTTGATGCAATTTGAAGAAAGCTAATTTGAATACATTGTCATTCATAAGCTAACTCCTTCGTTTAGAATTAATTTGAACAAATATATATATTTTCTTAACAATTTTTCTTTGCATGATTGACTAAAACCCGAATTAACATGAAGAAGACAACCTGGCTTTGAGGTGAGATATCCACATGGATACCGGGAGATGACCCTCCCGTAGCTACGCCTTGGACTTTTTTAGGAGGCATCGCAAGTGTGGTCCGTCGAAGGTGGAAGCAGCTTTACAACTTCTTAGAACTCCACCGTTGCTCCTTGCACCATTCGTCAAAGTAGTTTTTGGAAGGTTTCCCTCGAATTCGGGAATTGAAAAGGGTATTTTTAGAAACTTTTACAACTAAGACCCATTGAAGCCATGGGGAAGGCTTAATGGTCTTTGTAAGCTCGCACAAACGGAAATAACAAGGTGTGGAGAAGACACAAGGTGTAGGAGAGCTTTAAGGAAAAATAATAGCCATAAAGATTATAAGTAAGGGTCTAAGGACCCTTAGGTCAAACTTGGAGAAAAAGGGCTTATGGGGGCTCACACATGGGGGAGGATGAAAGGTTTTTGATGCCAAGGTAAAGGCTTAAGGGGTAATCACGGGAGAAGTGGTTTTAAGAGGCCACAGGAAGGGGGTGATTCTAAAGCCAAGGGGATAGGTCTTTTAGGGATTATACACAGGTAAAGAAGTAATAAGACCCTTAAGGCCTTTGTGCTCATGGGGGGAAGTGACTCCAAGTGAAAGGAAAGGGGCTTTAGTACGAGGGTGAAAGGGGACTTAAGGGATTTTTAAAACCCGGCAGAGGGGGTTCTAATACCCATGGAAAGGGGTTTTATATATGGGGGTTAAAAGGGCTTCATAACGTACAAGGAGGGGGTGAAAATGTTTGAAATCCAGGGGAAAGGGTTTTAGCACGGGGGAGGGGAAAATGAAAGGGGGCTTAAGGGATTTTAACCTCGGGAAAAAAAAATAACAAAGGGGCTAGTAGGGTATAGGAAGGGGGTTTAAAGAGGCCCCCCCCTTTGGAAACTTCCAAGCTTCCAGAAGCTTTGGGGGGGTGGTTATGGCGGTCCGACCTGACGGGGAATTGGAGGCGGCTCCTATCTGCTGCCCTGGTGGCCAATTAACAACGTCCCGTCCCCTCTCTCTCACAGTGTTATGAACTTCGGCAACGGCATCGATTCTTCTCACGGTCCCCCCCCCCCCCTCCCCCAAGCATTCTCCATCCTGCGGCCCCTCCCCTCCCCTCGTTTAAATAGTGGAGGGAGGGGGATCTTCTCCTCCTGCGTGTCGACACGCATGCCCTCCCTCCCTCCACAAGCTCCACCAAGAAGCTTCGTAACTCATTCTATTCTCCTCCCCCCTCCAACTCGTCAGTCGGCTGGAGGGATAAGGGGGGGGAAATAAAATAAAATTTTTTTAAAAGCCCAATCAATTATTTTCCCACGTGGACTTTTACATTCTCTCCCCCTTGGAGGAATCAAGATGTCCTCATCTCGAGATAAACTGGGGATATTGATGGTTGAGAGTGCCTGCATCTATCCAAGTTGCATCCTCTTGGGGATAATCTTCCCACTCGACAAGGCATTCTTTCAAGGTTCTAGATCTTAACTGTCTTTCCCTAACATCTAAGATCCTTTCTGGCCTTAGTTCAAGGACTCCTTGGCTAGGCATTACAATTTTTTGGTCATTAAGTACATGATTAGGATTGGGTACATATTTTTTTAATAGGCTGATATGGAATACATTATGAACCTTTAGGTTCTCAGGGAGTTGCAATTTATAAGCATTGGGTCCTAGGCATTTGAGGATTTTATACGGCCCACAATACCTTGGACTTAGCTTCTTGCATTCTCCTAGGGATAGAGAACTTTTTTTAGGGCGTACTCGAATGAAGACCATGTCTCCTTCTTTGAAGACTCTATCTTGACGTTTCAAATCTGCATATGCCTTTTGTCTATCCTTGGCTGCTTGTATGTCTTGTCTTATTGACCTTATTTGATCATCCATGTCCTCCAACATTTGTCTTGAAGCTTCAACTCTTAGGGTTGGATCAGAAAAGTTTAGGGGACTTCGACAATCATGACCATACAATGCCTGAAAAGGGGTCATTTGAATGCTCTGCTGGTAAGAAGCATTGTAGGCAAATTCCACTAATGGCAAGTATTGAATCCACCTCTTCGGCTCTCGACAGCAGTATGCCCTAAGTATATCCTCAATGATTTGATTCACTCGCTCTGTTTGTCCATCCGTTTGGGGATGGTAGGTGGTGCTAAAACAGAGTTGAGTCCCAATAGCTTCAAAGATAGCTCTCCAGAAGTGTGAAGTGAAGAGAGAATCTCGATCACTAATGATTCTTTTAGGTAACCCATGTAGCTTGAATATTTCCTTGATAAACAATCTTGCAATGTCAGAGGCTTTATAGTTTGTCTTTACTGGAATTAGGTGTGTAACCTTGGTAAGCATGTCAACCACAACCATAATGGAATTGTATCCTCCTTGGACTTGGGATAAGCCCACAGAAAAATCCATACTGATGAATTCCCATTTCATTTGGGGAATGTCAAGCGGTTGCAGTTTCCCTGGCATCATGACATGTTCGGCCTTGATACGTTGGCAAGACAAACATTCAGTGACATACTTGAGAATGTCACCTTTGAGCCTCTCCCAGTGGAAGCTTTTCCTAACTGCATTAAGAGTTTTTGCATAGCCAGGATGTCCTGCGAAAGGAGAATCATGAGCTTCCCATAATATCTTCTGCTTAAGTGACTGGCTTATTGGTATACAAAGCCTTGTTCTGTAGTAGACAAGTCCATTATTAATGGAAAATTCTTGATACTTAGCTTGTAACTTCTGATTCTGCTCCTTGGTAGATATTTCTTTTATCATTGTTTGGTAGGCCAAATCATGGCATGCTTCCTCTCTAGCTAGTTCTAGTATAGGGTTGCTTGGCATAGATACCTTTGTAGCCAGAGATCTGGCCGTTGATGGATTCTGCAAGATTAGGGAATTTAGGAATGCCTTGCGACTGAGTGCATCGGCAACTACATTCTCTTTCCCTGGTCGGTACTTGATTTCAAAATCATACTCCTCCAATACTTCAATCCACCGACGTTGCCTCATGTTGAGCTCGTTCTAGGTAAAAATCCATTTGAGACTCTTATGATCGGTTACTAGAGTAAACTTGTTACCCAACAGGTAGTGTCTCCAAAGCTTTAGAGCATGGATGACAGCTAATCATTCCAGATCATGCGTGGCATAATTCTTTTCATGACTCTTCAATTTCCTTGAAGAGTATGCTACTGGATGACCTTCCTGCATAAGTACACACCCCAAGGCAAGAATGCTGGCGTCAGTTACTACCTCGAACTCCTTATTGAGGTCAAGAAGTTTTAGAATAGGTGGTGATACCAAACTTTGCTTCAATTTGTCAAAGCTATTTTGTTCGGGAGTTGACCATGTAATAGAAGTCTGCTTCTTTAGTAAGTCTATAAGAGGTGCTGCATCAAAGCATAGCTTTTGATAAAGACCCTATACCATCCTGTCAAGCCAAGAAAGCTACGTATTTCTTTGACGGATACTGGTATTGGCCATTCAAGCACATCCCTGACTTTGGCTGGGTCTACTGATATTCCCTCTGATGATACTATGAATCCTAGATATTCAATCTGACGCTTGAAGAATGCACACTTCTTCATTTTTGCATACAGCTTATGAGACCTCATTGTCTCAAGGACAATCCGTAGTTGAGGTTCATGATCTTCTTCCTATTTAGAGTAGACTAAAGTGTCATCGAAGAAGACAAGCACGAAATCATCAAGATATGGTCTAAAAATATCCTGCATTAATCTATTGAAGGTGGCAGGTGCATTTATAAGCCCGAATGACATAACCAAGAACTCAAAGTGCCCATATCTTGTATTGAAGGCTGTTTTTGGAATATCTTCTTCCTTGATCCTTATTTGATAGTAACCTGATCTGAGATCAATTTTGGAGAAGATCTTTGCACCTTGAAGGCGATCCAGAAGCTCATCTATTCTAGGAATAGGATACTTGTTCTTGACTATTGATTGATTCAACCCTCGGTAATCAATACATAGTTGAAGTGTCCCATCTTTCTTTTTCTGGAATAGTACTGGAGCTCCCCATGGTGAGTTGCTGGGCCGGATGTAACCCTGATCCAACAATTGCTTGAGTTGTTCCTTCAACTCAATAGCTTCTGGTATGGACATTCTATAAGGTCTCTTTGCAATTGGTGAAGCTCCAGGCACTAGCCTAATTTCATGATCAACTTCTCTTGGAGGCGAAAGTTCAATCAATTCCTCAGGGAATACATCAGCGTATTCCTTTAGCCAAGAAGGTCCATCATGAAACTCTTGCTTTTGATCTAACTTGTTGAGTTTGATCAGATAAACGGGTAATTATTTTCTGACTCCTTTTATGATCCGCGATACTTTGGCTAATTGGATTCTTGGCACTCCTGCCTCACCTTGAGTCGTGACAACCTCCTTTTCAGAGTTTCGAAAGGAAACTTGACCCTTTCCACAGTGGATGTGGGCGTCATTAGGCTTAAGCCAATCCATCCCGAGTAGACACTCATGGATACCTAAATTCATGACTCTGAATTTGACTAAGGTTTTCTTTCCTCCTAGAAAGAATTCTTCCTTAGCAGTTTGCCTGGTACAAGTTACCTCACGACCGTTTGCCAATTCCACAAGCAGGGTAGGTGCTTCTACTCTGGCTATTCCTAATCTTTTTGCACATGCTGGTGAGATAAAGGAATGTGTACTGCCACAATCAATCAAAGTTTTAAAACCTTTACCTTGATAGTCCGACGGTGTTTGAATCACCGAGAACTAGCGATTCGGCCCCTTCTTATGTAAAGCGGCATGGACTGTTGCTCTTTCGAATTCTGCTTCCATAGTCGGATCTTCCTCTTCTTCTGCTTTGCATCTTTGCCTATTGGTAATGCAGGCAGTTCTTCCTCTTCCACGGGTGGCAGCTCCTTAACCGCGGCCTGCACCTTGGAAAGGTGTTTGACAATGTCCCTTGCTGAGCTTGGGACATTGCCTTTTGAAGTGACCGAGTTCGTTGCAGTGGAAACATCGGAGGTTTCGGCCATTACTTTGAGTAGGAACAAATTTGTTGACGTTATTTGTCCTTGCTTTCTTCCTTTGTCCCTGATTGTGACCTTGAACTCTCTTCACTTGGGGTCTGAATGCTCCTCTGTTCGGGTCGCTATATGACCAAGTTTTGTTACCCCTTGGTCTAGCTTGCACTTCCTGAATTATAGGCACCGCTCGAATGAGTGCATCCTGAAGATATGAAGGACGCATAGATTCGAGACGGGTATTTACGGGTGGATTTAAGCCTGCACAAAATTTGGACACCTGCTGCGTCATGTCCATCTGTGGCGCATACTTTAAGAGCGAGATAAATTTAGAGTAGTATGCGTCAAGGGTGAGTCCTAGCTGTTTTAGCTCATAGAACTCATTCATTTTCTGTGTACGATATGCAGGTGGCAAATATCTCCCCTGCACGGCTTTCTTTAACTTCTCCCAGGTAATGGACCCCTCTGAAGTCCCTTGATCCCTGCACCATTGTTTCCACCATAGTCTAGCTTCGCCGGTGAGTTTTAACTTGGCGAGCATGGCCTGATTGGTAGGTGCAGTACCAGCTGCTTCAAAGTAATCTTCCATAGACTCAATCCAAATTTCAGCATCAGACTGGACGAATCTGCCCCTCCCGTCAAACTCGGGTGGCTTTATCTGCTTGAGGAGGAACTTCTTCTCCTGGGTCACAGCAGTACTTGATGTAGGGGGCGAATTTGGAACCTGTACCTGGGGTTGTGCTTGGATAAAAGTTTTCTTAACGTGATTATATGATAATTGACGTTAGCTTATCTTTAGTTCAGCTATCTCGTAAATCATGAGGCTAATTAACTTTTTAACAACCCTGATGCACAGCCAGATATTGAAAAAAAGAAGTCCTTATTTATATTTACATGGACGTAGCCTTATACAACGTCTCGTGTGATGATAATTCAATCATTACATTCAGTTTGGGGAGAACAACGTTGTATTGCATTTGTCTACAGGAACTGTGTAATAGTAAGGTTTTGGGTCATGGATCTTTAGGAATTGATAATTCATTGGAAGTTCGGGATACCCTTTTCGTTGGAATCCATACTTCTCATGGCGGCCCAACACTTTAATCCTGTCGGCTGGGATTACACGGATTACTTCCACATATATATATGAGTTCATTTCAACCCTCCGACCTTGAATATGTAAAGTCGAATTTACGTGAGCTTCCACAAAAATGAACAACTTTACGATTTTCAAGTCTTCCAACCACTTGATCCTCTTTAGGTTGGTCTGTAGATAAGCGAACCGGTGGGCAGCTATGTAGTAGATTCCTGAAGACCCCATCCATCTTTGTTATATGTATAAAGGTGATGGATTATAAATCTGCTCCAGGATGTTCATCATCCCAACTCTTTGTCTATAATGCGGAGAATGCATTGCAGTCATAAACATGACCTGGAACACCAAAAACTTGTTCCATGCTTCATAGTTCTGCAAGACAGCATTGAAGATGAGGAATTGTTTGGACAGCAACAATTTCTAAATTTCATTTTATTGAGATCTCATAAAACAATTCCGTTGTTGGTCGGCTCTGATACCAACTGTAACGTGTCCCCTAGTATCATCCAGGACACGTCTTAGCAGTCCATCGGAAAGGATGTCTAGAAAGCTCCACCCGACATTCCCATGGAATGTTATGGGTTTTGCGATCTAGTTCTTCCCGCATCTGCTACGTAGCGGAAGTATCCTAGCCATTCCCACTTAGGATCGACCGGAATTAGGGTTTTCCTAATGGGTCACTAGCTAACAGCAACTAGTGTCAGACCCGAGCGAACTACTTTACGCAGAAACGCCAGGTCCGAAGCGGATTCACGCTGCACTTGGTTCAAGGAGAATGGGAAACGAGAGGGATGCAAAGCTCAACCTCTCTACCATAAGGCATAGTCCCATTCCGTTCCCCTAAAACAACGTAAATCGGGTAAAATGTAACTCTAGGTCATTGTTCTCGTTATTCTTTTTGATGATGATGATCATTCCGCTATCTTTTGAGATTTATGAGAAAAGTTGCCGGCTAACCGGGACCACCCAACCGTAGGACAGACCGATGGCCCATCCTCCGCACTTTCCTCGGTTTGTTTTAGTTATGTAATTATCTAACACATTAATTTGACATATAACAATCAGCTTCTTTAATTAATCTTGTTTAAGCACTGGTTCCTTCACGTAATCTTATCACGTGACATATAAAAACAATATCAAGTAAGTTCTTTTAACATCTCATCATTTTATCTTTGAATTACAAGAGGTTCCGCCCGTAGGCTTGTCCATAATCTGCCCGGAGGCTAACAAGTAATCTCCAGGGATCACTATTCCAAGCTTCCGCCTGTCAACTAGTATGCGGGCCTCGAGATCCAATCCCGAGTCACGTTAGCCTCTTGTGCACGGCCCAGAAGGCGAGGAATTTACGGCCAGAGCCCCCCCTGGCATCCAAGCGTCCTCCTGCTCCAAGTAGAACTCAACGGAGAGACCTCTCGTGGCGGGTTCGGTCCACGTTCCCGGCGCGGTCAACAACCCCCTTGGTTAGGGTCAGGCAGGCAGTCGGGGGTAACTGAAGCTGCCTCTCCCTTTAGGCCTTTAACCTGAAGTATAGTTACTTGTTTAATTTGTAATTCATAATTCAAACAACGCCCTACAATCTCTAGCAAGCACAAACATTTCCATTAATCAACCCAGTTGTATGGCAAGCTGCTAAGGAAGTGTTCTTTCCTTTTAGAGTGTATCAGCAGTCGTTCTCAAGATGTCTTGTAAACTTGGCAAGATCCCTTATATTCGGGTGTAGGGTATACCCAACTTGGTTAACCCTAAGGTACCTTAGATATGCTAGTTTCCATTTTACAACTTTCTTTATTTTGAAGGATATCCAAAAACTACGTCTTTTTGCAAGATAACTTGCATAAGGATCTGCCATCTTTGAAGAGGGTTTTTCCCTTTTCTCTTTGTGAATTGATCACAAAATGATTTCATACATGTTGCGCAGTCCGGCGATGGAGTAATCTGTTTAGACTCCTTAATCTGACGTATGTCAGGCCTAGGGTTTCTTCATTTAAGAACCTTAGGTACGAACCCTAATTTCTTATCTTTATGAATTTATTGTCCTTGCGGTAAGGTAAGTAGTCCAGTGTTTTAGGGTATGAATGTTTCTATGTTTAGATTGGTTCGGTTATCTTTTGGAAAGATTGGTTTGGTCAGCTTTTGGAAGGTAATCTTACTCGTCTTGTCACGGTTTTACTATCTTTGATTACTTTCTCAATCAAAAAAGGTTAATTTGGCATATAGCATAATGCCATGATGATACAAAGAGTGACGATACTCCTTGGGACAAAGGCCTAGCTAAGGAATTGGTGAATACACACTTTATTTGTTCCAAGTCCTCAATTTGCAGGGGAAAAGAGTTAATAGAGTGTCATCCAGCAATTCCCCATTACATTTTCTTTCCAAATGATTTCGTATGTCTAATTTTTTATACTTGTTAATTTCTAACATTTAACTTCCGTTTTCTTTAAAGATGAACTCATGCCAAATAACAACAGTTGCCTTGCTAAGATGTGCAACTAGCAAAGATAACTCTCTAGTAATTTGAGCATCGAAAGAAACCTTTCATGAATTTAGCCATTTTGCCATGATTCGTTGCGAAAAGAATAAGACTAATGGAGCAAGATATAATTTCTTCATTTTAGGACTATAATACTATAGTAAATGGATAGTATTGCCTATTATTTTATAATGCTTGATGCAATTTGAAGAAAGCTAATTTGAATACATTGTCATTCATAAGCTAACTCCTTCGTTTAGAATTAATTTGAACAAATATATATATTTCCTTAACAATTTTTCTTTGCATGATTGACTAAAACCCGAATTAACATCAAGAAGACAACCTGGCTTTGAGGTGAGATATCCACATGGATACCGGGAGATGACCCTCCCGCAGCTACGCCTTGGACTTTTTTAGGAGGCATTGCAAGTGTGGTCCGTCGAACGTGGAAGCAGCTTTACAACTTCTTCTTAGAACTCCACCGTCGCTCCTTGCACCGTTCGTCAAAGTAGTTTTTGGAAGGTTTCCCTCCTTGAATTCGGGAATTGAAAAGGGTATTTTTAGAAACTTTTACAACTAAGACCCATTGAAGCCATGGGGAAGGCTTAATGGTCTTTGTAAGCTCGCACGAACGGAAATAACAAGGTGTGGAGAAGACACAAGGTGTAGGAGAGCTTTAAGGAAAAATAATAGCCGTAAAGATTATAAGTAAGGGTCTAAGGACCCTTAGGTCAAACTTGGAGAAAAAGGGCTTATGGGGGCTCACACATGGGGGAGGGTGAAAGGTTTTTGATGCCAAGGTAAAGGCTTAAGGGGTAAGCAGGGGAGAAGTGGTTTTAAGAGGCCACAAGAAGGGGGATTCTAAAGCCAAGGGGATAGGTCTTTTAGGGATTATACACAGGTAAAAAAGTAATAAGACCCTTAAGGCCTTTGTGCTCATGGGGGGAAGTGACTCCAAGTGAAAGGAAAGGGGCTTTAGTACGAGGGTGAAAGGGGACTTAAGGGATTTTTAAAACCCGTCAGAGGGGGTTCTAATACCCATGGAAAGGGGTTTTAGATATGGGGGTTAAAAGGGCTTCATAACGTACAAGGAGGGGGTGAAAATTTTTGAAATCCAGGGGAAAGGGTTTTAGCACGGGGGAGGGGAAAATGAAAGGGGGCTTAAGGGATTTTAACCCCGGGAAAAAAAAAATAACAAAGGGGGTAGTAGGGTATAGGAAGGGGGTTTAAAGAGGCCCCCCCCTTTGGAAGCTTCCAAGCTTCCAAAAGCTTTGGGGGGGTGGTTATGGCGGTCCAACCTGACGGGGAATTGGAGGCGGCTCCTATTTGTTGCCCTGGCGGCCAATTAACAGTGTCCCGTCCCCTCTCTCTCACAGCGTTATGAACTTCGGCAACAGCGTCGATTCTTCTCACGGTCCCCCCCCCCCCAACATTCTCCGTCCTACGGCCCCTCCCCTCCCCTCGTTTAAATAGTGGAGGGAGGGGGATCTTCTCCTCCTGCGTGTCGACACGCATGCCCTCCCTCCCTCCACAAGCTCCACCAAGGAGCTTCGTAACTCATTCTATTCCCCTCCCCCCTCCAGCTCGTCAGTCGGCTAGAGGGATAAGGGGGGGGGAATAAAATAAATTTTTTTAAAAAGCCCAATCAATTATTTTCCCACGTGGACTCTTACATACACTTGAACATAAGTTTTATACGTGGAACAATCAGAAAATGTCACAAAACCTTACGAGGCACATCCATTGACTTCATCTCCACTTCGTATCATGATTCGCCACAAATAGGACACTCTCGTGCAAACTCATGAATCCCACGAAAGAAGACACAATCATTGACACATGCATGGATCTTTACATAATCGAGGCCTCCCAGAGATGTCAAGTAATGTCTTGCTTGCTCTCTCTTAGTTGGCAATTTGTTTCCTTTTGGAAGCATTTGTGATAATAACCTACATATATTTTAAAAGTGAGTTAAAAAACCACCAACATATATTTCTGTCTGATTTCAAAATAGAATTAACAATTAATATTATGATTCATATATAAGCCAAACTGAATTGATACCTACTTCAATAACGCATCCAAACTGACATTACTCCATCCATAAATTGTTTGCAAGTTAAGTATCTCGAGGGACGCACGAAGAACGGAGTACGTACAACCTTCATACAACAGAGTAGATGATGCTACATATAGTGGATCATCTGGCTTCGTAGAGTGACCTTCTCCCTGAACCAATTGTGAAAATAGATGGTGTACCATGTTGTCCAAAATCTCATCCTCTACGACTTGATGGGGCATTTCATGAGGGCTACTATCATGGTCGTCAGTCTCTACTCTTCTTGAAGACTCTGCCTCCTTGCGTCGACGTTTTGCAGTCTCTCGACGCCTGGGAGGGAGCATCTGAGGATGTGGCACCGCATCCTCCTCAACCACAAAAGGAAGTTTCATGTACGTTGATGTATAATTCCCGTAACATAGACTAGCAATCTTAGTGGTAAAAAAAAAACAATGAATACCGGTGATTTTTCTTGGTCCCATTCTCCATACAAGCTGAGGTGTGACATTGCAATTCGACGTGCTCGAAAAATACACCCTCGACAACGATCACACATGCATTTAATTTTTCGTTGTAGCCATGCATCTCAATTATGAAGATGCAATGTTTCATCCTCACTTGAGGATGTGCTCATTGACTCACCATCTTGCACCGCACTAGGTGATGATGACATCGACATGATTAAACCTAATTCATGACAACATCAAAATATTTGTCATTCATATGTTTACATAAGATCTTAATTTTAAATACACAAAAATCATCTTAAAACTTATCTTAACTTATCAAAACTTAAGAAGAATTCACTATCAAAACTTATCTTAAAAACAAAAAATTATGATAAATCCCAAATGCGTGTCTAAATCCGCATCTACCTATGCGCCTGTTTTCGCGTCTATAATCGTGTCTATCTGAAAAATAGATGCACATATACACGCGAAAATAGACGCACATGTCAAAATTCAAACCATACTTAAATCATTTCTTTTCAAACTGCGCCTTTCCTTTCTTGCGTTTTTTGCGGTTCTAAAGCTTGAGTTAAGCCGACATGCAGTCTCTTCATGCCTCACCTAGTCTCTTCATGCCTCACCTCCTCATGACTCGCTTCTTCTTTCATTTCAAACACACAAGAAGGGAAAAAGGAAAGCCAAGGAGAGGAAGAAAGAGAGAACAAGAAAGAGGAGAACAAGAAGAAGCAACAAGCAAGCAAACAAGCATCAAGGGAGAGTAACTTACTAAGGAGAGGAAGAAGGAGAAGGAGAAGCGCCACCACCCACCACACCAAACACCCAAGGTGACTCTCTCTCTCTCTCTCTCTCTCTCTCTCTCTCTCTCTCTCTCTCTCTCTCTCTTTGTTTCTCTCTTCCTCTCTCTGCTCTGTCTGTGTATTTAGGATTTATTTGCGATTCCATTATGTATTGCATTATGTAAATCGTCAATGGCTGTCATCGGCCTAAAATCGACCGACCCAGCACGTCTGCTAGCGCGTCTATATCTCAGTGTAGACACGGACATAGATGCATAAAAATGTCTCCTCTCAGAGCGTATGAGAGCGCGTCTTAGAGCACGTGTGCTGGCACATGTGCTTTGCAATGTACATGCGATGATACACGCGCTGCACAGGAGGTTGACCTGCAGTCTACACGCGATTGTAGACGCCATTGACCTGGGATGCGCATCTAGCAGCGCGTCTGTGCTGCACGTTAGATGCGCAAATAGATGCGTTTGGACAGAAGATGAACTGCAATGTTATATCAAAGGCTTAAAAACTACAATGTAGTTCTTTTGTATGGAATAGGAAAGCTATGCTACAATTTAGGACACCCTAGTCATAGTTTTTTATAAATTCTCCTATATTCAAGTTTATAAGGCTACAATCAATAATAAATACTTTTGAGCAAGGTCCTATTGTGTGACATCACCTAGAGCAGAATCTTGTTGCGTCGTATTGATTAACTCCTAAATAGAAGTCTAGTTAGATCTAAAAGTGACAAATTAGGAAATGGTATACTTTTATACTCATTTATACAAACATTACATTCTTTATATAAAGTGAGATTGAAACTTGTGTGTTCTACATGTGGATCTCGTGAATTAGAGTCCTCACCTAGGCATATAGGCCTCAATGTGCCCTCTAATCTATGGATAGTCACTTAAGTGTTTATAAGTTTTCTTGTTTAAGAGAAGCATTAGCACTTAAGTATTCTGCTCAATGTCTAAAGAAAGCTCTTTGAAAATGTAGGTAATATATGATTTTTTGTATGCAAATAAATTTGTCTTTTTCCTGTGTTTTTTTTTTTGCAGATGTTGTATCCTGGTTCATCTAGCAATGACCTAGATGTGGATCACATGAATGATACATTGGCCTCCCTTGGTAGGGGGTCAACGCATTTTTTGGAGGTTTTCCTAGTAGGGAAGACTTCATGGGAGAGATGACCAGACACCTTGGCCGCTCTCCCACAGCAGACGAGGTGTTCAATGTCATGTCTGGGACGCCTCTGGCGTCTTTGCCTGGCACTACTTCCCAGACTCCACATGCAGGTACTCCACATACAGGTACTCCATATGCAGGTACTCGATATGCGGGTACTCCATGTGCTCCACATGCATCGGCTAAAGCACAAGCATCTGCAGAAGCACATGCATCTGCAGAAGCTCATGCATCCAGCAAGGCAGAGGGTAGTCGACAGAGAGGGAGGAGGGAGAGTCGAGGGGGAGGACGAGGGTTGTGTGGGGGTTGCCTAGGAGGTGGCGAATGATCACCCTCACCAGTAGATCATGTAGAGGAGGTTGTACGCCATTACTATAGAGTTACAGATGTCGGTGGCATCTTTCATGATGATGAGGGAAGGGATGTAATGGCGTACATGAGGAGCATCGTGCATGCGACGTATAAAGATTGTTTCATTGCCTTCAAAAATCAGAAAAGCGACTTGTGCCAGGAGGTGTTGAGGGCAGTCCATAGGAGGTACCCAAATCCTGAGGGTTAGTGATTCTCGGATGATTGGGGACGTACAAAAGTGAGGGATATGCTTCACAACAAAAGATCCCACCTCATGACATAGGCTAGGGACTCACTGCAGAGGCTGGAAGAGGGGCGTGAAGCCTACAGCCAACCACCTATGTGCCATCGCGTAGAGTGGAAGAAAGCCAAGAAGAAAGCAGCTGAGAAAGTGAAGAGTCGCCAGCACGCAGAGGCGCGACGCATCCAAATGGAAACCATGGGATCGTCGCATTACGGATCGGGCGGCAGAGAGTCGTGGGAGGTAGAGTTTGTAAGTATATTTTGATTTCTAGTTTTTTAAATTTTATATTTCTTTAAATTCTTTATATATTTTAGTCTAATATATTGTGATGTCTAATTGTTTGTATATCTCTAAATGTTTTGTAGATTACCATCGTTGGTAGGACACCTATCCCTAGAGAGGTAGGTTACCATCGAGGCCATAACCGCGTAGCGACATGGCTTCACTTTTATGAGGAGGGTCTCATCACTGAGGACCAATACAATCGGGCCATGAGGATCTGACAGCCAGAGGAGGTATGTTTTTCTTACTTTCCTATTAAAAGTATAACTAATTATAACTTTTTCTCCACCTTGTCTATGTAAGTAACCCTGATCTTTTGTGTGTGTAGGCGAGGAGGGGGATAGCGATGCTAGTAGCCATGGTGGTACTAGCGAGGATGTTTCCTCTTCAGATTCGTAGAGGAGCACCATACCTCTTCATGAGGCCTTCTTTTCTTGTATATGTATGATATCTCTTTGAGCCTACTACTTGCGGCCACGCTTTAGGTCACAAGCACTCAAAACTTCCCTTGTAAATGCTTTGATATATCATGAATACATGGACTTTTACTTTCAATTCTCGTGCCCATAAGATACATTGTCTTTTTCCCAAATACACAATCTGATGTATGGAAGGGGGAAAAAAAAAACCAGAGAGCATGTGGTTGGGGGAAGAAAAAAACCAGAGAGCATGTGGCTCTCTGGTTTTTTTTTTCCAGTTCTGTTTTGCGCATCTATCAGCGCGTCTAAATTGCAGCTAATTTGCGTTTATTCGTGCGTCTATAATGCAGACTACACGCGCTCATACACGCACTGCATAATTCAAATTAAAAAGGAAAATTAAATATTTTCTTTAAAAAAAGAAATTTTTTTGTTTTCCATTTGCGTCTATCAGTGCTTGTAAAAGCGCGTCTAAAAGCGTGTCTATATGCGCATGTATATGTGAGTCTATTGCCCCTCTATTTGTGCGTGTAAATTCGTCGATATATGCGATTATAGACGCGGAATGATAGATGCGCAAATAGACGGGCGGATAGATGCGCCCATAAGTTTTTCTCTGTATTCAAAAATCGCGTCTAAATGTGCGTGTATGAGGTCTTTTTGTTGTTGTGATTCTATCAATCCCATATTTTTTATGGTGATGGTTTTTGCCCATAAGGTCCACACATGTGCCCAATAATCAAAACCTTTTCAACTCCAAAGACAGACTTTTGTCCAGAAAGAGTTAAATGCACCTACTCTAGAAGCATCAAAATCCTCTCGCAATCCACAATATGGTCTGCAACAAACTATCTGCATCCATGAGCATCCATCTCTTCATTCTTTTCATCCACTGCACCCCCTTTGATTGGAACATTATCTAAGAAGGGCACATTCAATTGTGGTATAAAATCCCTGAGTATCCTATTCATAGAATTTGTCATGTGTGCCACCGATTTTGTTGCACCCTTTGGGAGAGTACACATCCGTACTAATTGCAAGGGAGTCTTCATGGTTGTGATATCCCTACTTTCAATTGCAAGCTGAAATTGATCATAACCCAAGTAAAGATCACCCAAAGAATAGATCGCTCTGCGTGCAAAAGCCTCTTCAAATTCATCAACCACAAGATTTGCACCCACATTTCTTATGGTCACTTTATTGACCAGTTGCATGTCTTGAATAAATCTCAAAGCCCCATTCTTTTTAGGCACAATAAACCAAGGATTTGAGTACGGGGTTGAAGAAGCTCATGTAAATATTTTCATTTAGTAAATCCATTAGCTTTGTCAAGTAAGCTTAGGCACTGGAATAGGCCTCATGTTCCATGGTACATGTGGCACAATAAATATGACCATAGGAGAGACAACATTTGGATCTATACAACCTATTTCACTTGGCTGAAATGCAAATGTCTTTCCATGCCTAGCCAGCATCTACATAAAAAATTCTCTCTCAGCAGGCAAAAGAAACCCTTTTGCACCAACTTTCAATCCGTGTAATGTTTCAGATGTAAACTGATGACCTATATCTTTAGGATCCCGTAAGCTTGGCTGCCTTGACACTTTTTCATGGATGCCATCACTCTCTAGTGGAAGTGGCAAAGAAATTGGTTTCACCTTTTTGTCAACTATCTTATACTTTGTCTCCACAAGTGCCTCAACCCATTGTAATCCTTCCTGTTGAGCAAATAATGCTATAACATCTGGTGCGCAGATCGGTCGCAGATAGCTCACGTAGTGAATCCCTGAAGGTCCCCAAGAACAATGAACTCTACCTTTTTGCACAAAAAACAATGTAAAAGCATGCACGACAAGAGGCAAGAGACAAATTGGGTTCAATCTCCCCCATGCCTTGTGTGAGCGCTTCACAAAGCATGTATTTAATGTATATTTCCAATCTTCATGCTCAATAATAGCCCAATTTACAAAAATATGACAAGCTTTTAGCTTTTGAGTTTGCTTTCTACAAAAATAGGAAAATAAAGCTAATGGACGGTGCCCATAGAGTCTTGCACGCCCAATCTCAATGTCCAAATAGAAATAACATATCCGGGCGCATAAGCGCATATAAAATAATAATCGATAATCAATGTCTCAATAGACATAACAAAATATAGGCGTGGCGCCTATCAAAATATAGTCCAAATGACGAATACCCGCTAGACTCCAATGCTTTCCTCCGCCACTGCTGCTATCTCTACACATCAACTGAAGCATTCACAATCGTTAGTAAAATAATACAATTAAACCGACAAAAGTGAATACCTAGCAGTCTTCAGCTACATAAATAAATCAACTGGTTAGAAATAAATCCTAACCTTAATTTATTACGAGTGTGCACTCTAAACTCATAAACGTTTGTTAATTTAATATGCATTTTGCGGAATCACCCGCTATGGAATCACCCATGTACACACTAAATTAATGAAACGCCCGAAAAGGACAGGCGTCCCCATCAACTTCTCGCACAAAGAATCCTCTTTGTGTATGAGCCCCGATCATCTAAGTTTACGGAATCCACCGTAAAACCTCACGAAATCCACCGTGGCACGGAATCCACCGTGGAATATGCCTCCTGGCATCATACCCCCGGGGTGGGATAGCAATTGACCTCAATTGCTATTAGCTCAATGTGGAGCTAATAGAGTGGGGAAAGCATTTAAGTCTCTAGCGTGCATCCATTGTGCTTCCTCTACAGGATGGTTCTTAAATTTTACTAAATATCTAGAATACCTTCGGCCAGTTCTAGTGGTCATGTAGTCAGTGTCTATAATGGCTTCTGGTTCAAGTATTTCAGTCTCTTCTTCTAGTAAAGGTGGGTTTTCATAAACAGGGTGGATAGGTAATTGGCCTCTAAATGGTCTCAATAAACTAATGTGAAATGTATTATGAATTTTCCAATGAGATGGCAATTCTAACTTGAAGGCATTGTCATTAATCTTATGAAAAATTCTAAATGGTCCATAGAATCTAGGAGCTAACTTGACAACTAGGTGTCTATCTACACTTTGTAGTCTACGCTTTTCTATTCTAAGCCAAACATAATCATCAACTTTGAAATTCATGGCTTGTCTTTTCTTGTTGGCTTGTTTGGTATATGATTGTTGGGCTTTAGCAATCATATCCTTAACCTCATCAAAAATAGTATTATGCATAACAGCAATATCATCAGTACTCTGAATTCTATTAGACAAAGATGCAACAGGTGTAGATAATCTATATCCATAAATGACTTCAAAAGGTGCTTTCTTTGTAGATGTGTGCGGTGTATTGTTATATGCAAACTGTAATAAATGCAAATGAGTATCCCATGTCTGAGGTTTAGAGATAGTGTATGTACGTAAAAGATCTAAAATGGTGCTATTTGTGGCTTCTGTTTGTCCATTTGTTTCTGGATGAAATGCAGATGAGAAATCAATCTTTGTGCTTAGATTTGCAAACAGTGTAATCCAAAAATTATTACAAAATCTAGAATCTCGATCTGAAATAATCACTTTTGGCAATCCATGGTTAGTAAAAACAGTTTTCAAAAATAATTGTGCTGCTTGTGATGCTGTTAAAGTTTTCTTACATGCAATGAAATATGCTTGCTTACTAAATCTATCTACAATTTTCCAAATCATGTCATGGTTAGATTTAGTATTTGGTAAACCAGTAATGAAATCCATAGATATATGTTCCCAAGGTTTAGATGGAATAGACAAAGGCATTAGTAATCCATACTGTTTACCATGATGTCTCTTTATTCTTTGACAAATCAAACATTCAGAAACGAAATTAGATACATCTGCATACATATGCGGCCAATAAAAATCTTCAGTTAACATGCGAAATGTAGAAATGATACCTCTATGACCTTGATATGGGGGACAATGAATTTCATTCAAAACAAAAGATCGGAATGGAATAGTAACACACAGTCTCTTTTCAAAGAACATAAATCCATCATTATATGACAATGAATCAACAGGAATGAAATTATTTTGAACTAATTTTTGCCAATCAGAATGAAAAGTAATATCCTGGTGATATGTGTCTTTCATAGCAATCAAAGAATCAAAAGATATGATAGAAATATTATGAATTGCAGGTCTTCTACTCAATGCATCAGCAACTACATTTTCTTTTCCAGGTTGGTATTGAATGATAGGATGAAAACTTTGAATGAAGGAAGCCCATTTGATATGACGGTCAGAAATTTGGGGTTGGCTAAGTAGATGTCTAATGCTTTGCTGGTCGGTCTTTATCATGAATTCTGAACCCATTAAATAATGCTTCCATTGTTTTAATGCTTGTACAACTACTAATAGTTCTTTGTCATAAGTGGAATATTTGAGCTCAGAGGGTTTCAGCTTAGAACTAGAATATGCTATTGGATGGTTATCTTGCATTAGTACGGCTCCTATTCCTGATCCGCTAGCATCGGTCACAACTAGAAAGAATGGTCTGTTAAAGTCAGGCAATTGTAGAACAGGGGCATTAGTTAATGCACGTTTCAGTAAATCAAAGGATTTCTGCTGAGTTTCAGTCCATTGATAAACAATTCATTTCTTAAGAAGTTTGGTTAATGGTAAAGCAAGTAATGAGAAATTACGTACAAACTTCCTATAGAAACTAGCAAGACCAAGGAATGAGCGTAATTCATGTACATTTTTAGGAATAGGCCAATGCAATATTGCGTCAATTTTCTTAGGATCAACTTTAATTCCTTCTTTTGATACAATATGACCTAAATATTCTATTTCTGTCTTAAAGAATTCACTCTTTTCAGGATTTGCAAACAATTGATTTTCTTTTAGTAATTGAAAAACTAATGATAAATGCTCATAATGCTCTTTTTCACTTTGACTGAACACTAAAATATCATCAAAGAAAACAATCACACAATATTGATATTTCAGAAAGATACGGTTCATCATTCTACTGAAAGTAGCAGGTGCATTAGTTAATCCGAATGGCATGACTAAGAATTCGTAATGGCCAAACTGTGTCCTGAATGCAGTCTTAAATATGTCGGATCTATCTACCCTCACCTGATGATATCCAGACTTAAGGTCAATTTTACTAAATATAGAAGATCCTTGCAGTTTGTCCATAAGGTCATCAACTCTAGGTATAGGATACCTATTCTTTACAGTGATCTTATTTAATGCTCGGTAGTCAATACACATACGATAGGTATTATTCTTTTTCTTGACTAAGAGTACAGGTGCACCGAATGGAGAACTGCTAGGTCGAATTAGGCCTCTATTTAGTAATTCTTCAACTTGACTCTGGATTTCTTTTTGCTCTATTTGATTGTGCCTATATGGTGCTTTGCAAGGTGGTTGTGTGCCAGGTATTAGATCAATCTTATGGTCTTCTTGACGTGAAGGAGGTAAACCTGGTGGTAGGTCTTCTGCAAAACAATCCTTAAAATATGCAAGAAATTCCTTATGCCTAGGGTGCATATGATTTTCCTTTGCGTGCAATTCATTCACCCAAATGAGATATGATTTAGTATTCTTGCGTAGTGCACGTTTTGCTTGAGTATGCGAAAGCAGTGGAAAAATATGAGATGCATGCATACCATATAATGTAATAGATTTTCCTTGAAAATTAATATTCATTGTGTGTGTGGAATAATCTATATTTGGATTATGCTGGTGTCTCCATGGCATTCCTAAAATAATGTCGCTTGACTGTAATGGGACAACTAAGAAATTTCTTCTTTCAATATATGGACCAATTTGAATTTCTAAATCTTGTACTTCTTGTGTGCCATTGTACCTAGTGCCTAAAAATGCAGCTTTTATGCGATAATGCGTAGGTACAGTATGCAATTTTAATTCCTTTACCAATTTTGTTGAAATAAAGTCATGGGTACTACCGTCATCATGCAATATAGTTCTTTCTTTTCCATGCACCATACATTTCATAGTCAACAATGAATGTGGAGTAGGCATACCTGGTAAAGTGTCGGAAGTAGTAGTAATATCATCCTCTTCTTCAGTGAAATCTGGCATATCCTCATGCTCGTCTTCGTCCATAGCTCCAAGGTAGTTGATATGTGCTGATGGCTTCTTTGAATGACAATTTGCTGCGAGATGCCCTGGTTGGTGACACTTGTAGCATACTATTGGCTTGGCTTTGGTCACATTATTTGCAATGGCTGGAAGTCTGGGTACATTTGGATTTGCTTGTGGAATAGGCTTAGGATTTGGATTGACAGTGGATGGTAATGCAGGTGGTTTAGGCCAATTCTTGCGGAAAGATGGTGATGAGAAACGACCTGGATTAAACCTTCTAAAATTGGAATTGAATTGTTTAGATCCATAATTACCGTTAGCTTGGAATGGCTGTGGTCATCGATCTCTTCCGCGTAACTTATCTTCAGTGTCGTGAGCTAAGGAGATGGCGTCTTCAAGGGTAGCAGGCTTGAACATGTTCACTTCAGCGTAGTAATGCCCAAGAAGTCCAGACATATACTTCCGCTTATGTGTCGTCTCTAGTACGTCTTCAAGCATGCGTAGCTGTAGGAGTGCATTCCAAAAACGCTCTGTATACTGTGGAATAGGCTCACGATCTCGCTGTTGAAGTAAATCCCATTGCTTGATAGCCTTCTCATGAAATTGCGGTGGAAGGAAATTTTGCATGAACTTCTTCTTGAAATCTTCCCAAGTAGCAGGACATTCTATGCTCTTGCGGACTACAGTCCACCAAAGTGATGCTCTGTCTATCAGATGATTAGTAACACACTTGATTTTATCTTTTTCGGGATAAGTTTCCTCATGGAAATAGTCATCAAACTGGCTAATGAATGATAAAACAATCTTTCCTTCTCTTATACCATTGAAAGTGCGAAACTTGAAACTTCGTTTACTTATCTTGGATTCCTTGCGAATGGTTTGTGCTTCAAGGGTGGCGTCGATGGTACGGCGAATCAAATCTTCAGCTCGAGGTTCTTCTTTATCGGTGGATGCTCTTTGTAGTTTTGTCAATTGCGCTTGCAATGCTTGCCTAGCCCTTCGCTCTTCTTCCAATTGTAGCATGATTAGATCCAGCTTTTGTTCCATGGTAGGCTCAGGTAAGTCGTCTTCAGTCATAGGATCATCCATATGTGGGGTAGTCATCCTGTAAAACTCAACAAACCTTTCTCTCTCAAAATCAGGCTAGCGGGATGAGCGTAGCTCAAATTTGGGGTTACAAGGCTATGTATTTTTGGGTATTTCTTTGTATATTTTCTGAAAATCTACAATATTTTTATATCCGTTTGCTGAAAGTACTTCAACGAACTTGTAGATAGGTAGAACAGCTTGCTGCGAGCAACTTTCCAGTTCAGAGTTTTTGCATACG
Source organism: Lygodium microphyllum (assembly GCF_053477565.2). Taxonomy (NCBI): domain Eukaryota; kingdom Viridiplantae; phylum Streptophyta; class Polypodiopsida; order Schizaeales; family Lygodiaceae; genus Lygodium; species Lygodium microphyllum. The sequence goes on from NC_141157.1 coordinate 90,954,684, forward strand.
AACAAGTCTTCTAGGAGTTTTAAGCACTAGTCAGTTCTGATTTAGTCTGACTTGCAGAGTTGCAGACTTAGCAGACTTACAGAGTTGTTGACTTGCTGAACTTAGGCCGACCTGCAGAACTTGCAGAACTTGATTCCACCTGACTTGTAGAACTTGACTTTGGCAGCGCAGGACCTGGAGTTTATGAACTTGTTTGCCTTAACTGACTTGCAAAAAGCTTAATGGTTTAAGCTTAGTAGCTTAGGCTTATGATGGAGGAGGAATCGTCAGAAAACGGCGCAAATCGTGGAGGACAAGAGTATGAATTTGATGCCATCGCGGAAATTTCAGACCCACTCGTACAGCTCGTGATGAAGTTTATGAAGTATTAAGCTTTCTCCTAAAGCTTAACTCAAGCTTAAACTTGAAATAGAAAAGAAATATGAAATTTTTGCATACGAACAAGTCTTCTAGGAGTTTTAAGCACTAGTCAGTTCAGAGTTTTTGCATACGAACAAGTCTTCTAGGAGTTTTAAGCACTAGTCAGTTCTGATTTAGTCTGACTTGCAGAGTTGCAGACTTAGCAGACTTACAGAGTTGTTGACTTGCTGAACTTAGGCCGACCTGCAGAACTTGCAGAACTTGATTCCACCTGACTTGTAGAACTTGACTTTGGCAGCGCAGGACCTGGAGTTTATGAACTTGTTTGCCTTAACTGACTTGCAAAAAGCTTAATGGTTTAAGCTTAGTAGCTTAGGCTTATGATGGAGGAGGAATCGTCAGAAAACGGCGCAAATCGTGGAGGACAAGAGTATGAATTTGATGCCATCGCGGAAATTTCAGACCCACTCGTACAGCTCGTGATGAAGTTTATGAAGTATTAAGCTTTCTCCTAAAGCTTAACTCAAGCTTAAACTTGAAATAGAAAAGAAATATGAAATTTTCCTCACTGTTTGTCCACGACTTGTTGATGGAGATGAATGCGTGGTCCTCCACCTGCAGAGCCTGGTCCTTCGCGATCTGACAGTGGAAACAGGAGTTCTTGATCGCCAGAAGTCTGCCTATATTGACTGTTCGCGACGAGATTGACTGTAGAGCCCGTTTGTTCCTGGAGCTCCGCCTTCGCCCGAGATTGGTAGCGATTGGAAGCTCTTGATCTCTGCTCCGCTCTGATACCACTGGTGCGCAGATCGGTCGCAGATAGCTCACGTAGTGAATCCCTGAAGGTCCCCAAGAACAATGAACTCTACCTTTTTGCACAAAAAACAATGTAAAAGCATGCACGACAAGAGGCAAGAGACAAATTGGGTTCAATCTCCCCCATGCCTTGTATGAGCACTTCACAAAGCATGTATTTAATGTATATTTCCAATCTTCATGCTCAATAATAGCCCAATTTACAAAAATATGACAAGCTTTTAGCTTTTGAGTTTGCTTTCTACAAAAATAGGAAAATAAAGCTAATGGACGGTGCCCATAGAGTCTTGAACGCCCAATCTCAATGTCCAAATAGAAATAACATATCCGGGCGCATAAGCGCATACAAAATAATAATCGATAATCAATGTCTCAATAGACATAACAAAATATAGGCGTGGCGCCTATCAAAATATAGTCCAAATGCTGAATACCCGCTAGACTCCAATGCTTTCCTCCGCCACTATTGCTATCTCTACACATCAACTGAAGCATTCACAATCGTTAGTAAAATAATACAATTAAATCGACAAAAGTGAATACCTAGCAGTCTTCAGCTACATAAATAAATCAACTGGTTAGAAATAAATCCTAAAAGTGCGATCTCATCAATCAAATCTACGAGTAAATGTAATTGAGTAGTCAAAATGGATCGAGGAAAAATTTCGTCCACCAAACAAACCACCTCAATAGATAATACTCGAGCATCTTGCAATGTGTTTGGATCAATTTCCTTTTAGCTCACGTATATGTTAGGATGTATTTGAGAATTGTTTATTTTTATGTAGAAATTCAAACATATATAATGAAAAAATACAATATATACACACCTCACACTACAACAGAAACGAGGCATAGACGCGCATGTTAGACACGCAAAGTCAGGCATGTCTATCACAGCGTCTATAAGTGCGTGTAAATGTGCGTGTAAATAGATGTGAATTTTGCGTCTATATATCCGTGCAAATAGACGCTAATATAGACGCGCCAGTAGACACACAATTATTTAACCACCTAAAATTAGAAATTCACATAATTAAAAAACCAAAGTTAATAATTATTTAACCACCTGAAATTGATTATTGAGCATGCACATGTGCGCATGATAAAAACCATAGAATTAAGAATACACATTGAATCATTGAATTAAAAAAATAGAGTTAATAATTACTTTTTCATTGCTCTCTAATGAATAGCAGTTCCTCCGTTGACAAGTCTGATATAAGTAATTAGCGGCAAGTGGCAGAAACCTTACAATTAGTAGCAAGCATTGCAATATATATCTCGTAATTTCTCTACGTACTTGAAGATGATAAAAGATACTTCCTTTTTATTATGGAAAATTCAATTTAGCTTTAAAATTGACTATTGATTCTTGAGTATGCACGTGCGTGCATGATAAAAACCATAGAATTAGGAATACACATTGAATCAATAAGAAAATTATCTCATCGTTCTCTCTTTTTCTCTCTCATTTCCTTTTCTTTCTCCTCTCCCTCCCTCTCTCTTTTTCTCTCTCCTCTCTCTCTCATTCCTCTCCCTCCCTTGCCCTCTCTCATTCCTTTTTCTCTCTCCTCTCTCTCTCATTCCTTTTTCTCTCTCCTCTTCCTCTCTCATTTCCTTTTCTCTCTCCTCTCTCTCTCATTCCTCTCCTTTCCTCTCTCTTTTTTCTCTCTCCTCTCTCTCTCATTTCTCTCCCTTCCTTGCCCTCTCTCATTCCTTTTTCTCTCTCCTCTCTCTCATTTCCTTTTTCTCTCTCCTCTCCCTCTCTCATTGGCATGGGAGGTTGGAATACACAAGGAGGGAGGTTGGAATACACAAGGCTTACAATGCAAAGTCAGAACACTACAAGGTAGAGAAGTCTGTAAAAAGACAGCTATCAATCAGGTGACACTTTTTGGGTACTGGCATGGGCTAACAATATAAGCAACTTGGACCAAGACCATTTCACAAGTGAGCTGGACAACCAGACTGACATTAGGTCCAAGGATAATTATTAAAATGTATATCATTCATTAGTTTTGAAGCCACAATAAGGTCGCATCTAACGTTGCAGCATCAGTCTCAGATTTTCGCAAATCCTCACCCACCTACAAATCAATAGTGGCTCCGCCCACATCAACCACAACAAACTTTTCTCCTTCTCTGATGGATAGGAATCTAGCATTTTGGAGACAATGCAAAGATGCAGCCTCTGGCTCCAGAACTACTCTTAATAGATGAAGGCTAGCATCCTCTGAGCATGTTCTGCTTGACATTCCCTTGACCATACCAGCTTCCTGAGCACATTTCCTCATATTTTGCTTGGCAGCTTTTGCCCATATTGCTAGCTCGGAAAGACACCATGGAATTCCTTCATCATCAATTGCCCACCATACATGTCCCTCAGGTAATGCAGTATAAATTGTGATACTTTCTTGAGGTAGTCGACGATGGGAGACTCAATTGAAAGGCCTTGAGGAAGAGCCTTTGATTTGGATTGACCTTTGTAAGGAGCTTGTTCTGCTAGATATAACTTGAAACGACTCATAAAAGTACTTCCGCAAGGAAGCAATTGTGTGCATGCAACAATCGTCTTGATGGCAATCTAGTTTGTGTTTTGTAGTAGGGCACAAAGGAGGCCTCATGTTGCAGGGGCCAGTCGCGGTTGATGTCATGCACAAATGTGGATGTCCTGCAGGGGCCATACCCTCTCTTGCTCTATTTGCCTATTATGTTTAACATCTTATCTCTTTTTCTCTCTCCTCTCATTATCTCTTTTTTTCTCTCTCCTCTTCCTCTCTCATTTTCTTTGTCTCTCTTCCTTTCCTTCTCTCATTTCTTCTCCCACCCTCTCTCTCTCTCCTTTCCATGTTATGTTTTCTTCTCTCCCCCTCTCCCTCTCCCACTCCCTCTCTCATTCTGCGCCTATCTTTGCGTCTATAATTGCGTCTACCTGAACAATAGACACGCATATACACGCAAAAATAAACGCACACGTCAAAATTCAAATCATACTTAAATCATTTCTTTTCAAACTACGCCTTTCCTTTCTTGTGTTTTTTGCAGTTTTGAAGCTTGAGTTTAGCCGACATGCAGTGTCTTTATGCCTCACCTAGTCTCTTCATGCCTCACCTCCTCATGACTCACCTCTTCTCTCATTTCAAACACACAAGAAGGGAAAAAGGAAAGCCAAGGAGAGGATGAAAGAGAGAATAAGAGAGAGGAGAATAAGAAGAAGCAGCAAGCAAGCATCAAGGGAGGGTAACTTACCAAGGAGAGAAAGAAAGAGAAGGAAGAAGCACCACCACCCGGCACACCAAACACCCAAGGTGAGTCTCTCTCTCTCTCTCTCTCTCTCTCTCTCTCTCTCTCTCTCTCTCTCTCTCTCTCTCTCTCTCTCTCTCCCCGGTGGTAGTAGCGATGATGATGCCTCTTCTGAGGAGATATAGAGGAGCCCCATGCATGCATGCCTCCCCTTGGCTTGTAATTTTCATTTTTGATATATAATACTTTCAGCTAGTGCTTGCAACCATGACGTCACAAGCAATAGAACTCATAATATAAAAACGTTTCATCTATATATATAAAATTTCGTGTGCTACATACATTGTTTTGTTTTCCGTATCCAATCTTTGAAATAATCTTTATCTGTTTTCCCTAAGCATACAATTTGATGTTGATGGGGGGAAAAAACCAGAGAGCATGTGGCTTGCAAAGCTACATGCTCTCTGGTTTTTTTTTCATACATCTGTTTTACACGTCTATGAGCGCGTCTAAATTGCAGGATAAATGCGTGTCTATTCTCGTCAAAAACTTGCAGAGTAAACGCGCTTTTAGACGTGTAGATACATGCTTGTATAGATGCACAATATAAATATGTCCACTTTTTTATAAATATGATTATATATTTACGTAGCGCGTTTATACGCACGTCTATAGGTGCATCTAATTGTGCGTGTAACTCTGATCATAAGCGCGCTTTTAGATGCGATTTTGTAGACGCACAAATAGACACATTAATAAACACGCCCGACATTTTTTTTCACAATTCAAATATTGCATCTACAAGCGCGTCTATGAACCCTTTTTATTGTAGTGTCACAAGCTCTCGCATCTTCTAAATGATATCACGTACATCTTTGGATACACAATGGGATATGCTAGTAGGAAGTACGAACTAAATGTAAACAATATTCATAGATAAAATGATTAGTTGAGGAAAAAGTCATCATACCCCAAAGTTTACACATAGTTACTCCACTAATTACTATATTCATGGTTAGAGATACCCTTACTTGAATCATTTTGTACCAATCGTGGGACTTTAAACCAGATAGTTGCTTCACACCTCTTTTATTTTTCTTTATGAAAGCTCCCTTGAGACATCTCATACATCCTGTGGGTATTCGAAAGCTACATATTTGTTCCTTCACTATTTTTTCCTCGTTGTTTGACAACATCCAAGGTGCATGGGGTAGCTCAATATTTCCTCTGGGTCCAATGAGTGGCCAGGCTCGTCTCATGCAACCAATGTTACAAATCCTCCCTTACATTGATTGAATCACGAGCCCCTATCAAGTGATCCCATAATGTAGATATAACATTTTTGAATATGTGCATGGGGTCCAACAGGTGATTGATCTTGAGTTTAGTCCAATACAGAAGACAAAAAAATATAGAGAACCTAATGAACAAACAATATATTATATAAACAATTCATCATGCTAAATACTTGAAAGTCAATCGAGAGAAATGCACTTCTTACCGACTCATGCCGAGTGGGGGGTGGCTGTCGGCATTAATCCATCTCTCCTTCAAATCTGGAATGGTTAGAGATTGTGAAGACATTCCATTAGTAGAGAGAACATATTTGGGATGGTCAATAGGAAGAAATCGATGATGATTGTCGTAGATAACCTTCTTTAAACGTGCCGGCCTAGAGGAAACTAGAGAGGGACCGCAAATAGGACATACATGATATCCTGATGTGGTTAAACCTAAACAAATAAGTGAATTAATAAAATGCAATTGATTCAAGTCTTGAATTTCAAATATAGAGTTATATACATGTACCTGAACACTCTCGATATCTTGGAAAGTCATGCATGGTCCACAACGACATGGCCTTCAATGTGAAATCTCTAAAGGATGTAGATGCACTTGTATCTTACACCTCAATACCTTCCCATAACATTTCTAACTCTTCAATCAAAGGCTCTAAGTAAATGTCCATGTTTTTTACCTTGTGCTTTCCAAGAATCAGAAGGGACAACATTACGTGTCCCTTTTTAATTGCCATGGATGGACGAATATTATAGTTCACCAATATCAGTGGCCATACACTCTATGATGTGCTTTTGATGCCAAATGGATTGATTCCATCCATACCTAAAGCAAATCTCAAATTTCTTGGCTCTTCTTTGAAAACGGGCCACAAATTATCTATATGTAACCATGCTGGTGTGTCTGCAGGGATCCTCCATTTTCCATCACTTGAACGATGACTAGCATGCCATGACATGAGCTTTCCAATAGACTTACACTTGAACATAAGTTTTATACGTGGAACAATCGAAAAATGTCGCAAAACCTTACGAGGCACATCCATTGACTTCATCTCCACTTCGTATCGTGATTCGCCACAAACAGGACACTCTCGTGCAAACTCATGAATCCCACAAAATAAGACATAGTCATTAACACATGCATGGATATTGACATAATCGAGGCCTCCCAGCGATGTCAAGCAATGTCTTTCTTGCTATCTCTTAGTTGGCAATTTGTTTCCTTTTGGAAGCATTTGTGATATTAACCTACATATATTTTTAAAAGTGAGTTAAAAAACCACCAACATATATTTATGTCTGATTTCAAAATAGAACAATTAATATTATGATTCCTAAGCCAAATTGAATTGATTCCTACTTCAATAACGCATCCAAACTAACATTACTCCATCCATAAATTGTTTGCAAGTTAAGTATCTCGAGGGATACACAAAGAACGGAGTATGTACAACCTTCATACAATGGAGTAGATGATACTATGTATAGTGGATCATCTGGCTTCATAGAGTGACCTTCTCCCTGAACCAATTGCGAAAATAGATGGTGTACCATGTTGTCCAAAATCTCATCCTCTACGACTTGATGGGGCATTTCATAAGGGCTACTATCATGGTCGTGAGTCTCTACTCTTCTTGAAGACTCTGCCTTCTCGTGTCGATGTTTTGCAGCCTCTCGATGCCTGGGAGGGAGCATCTGAGGATGTGGCACCGCATCCTACTCAACTACAAAAGGGAGTTTCATGTACATTGATATATATTGATAACATAGACTAGCAATCTTAGTGGTAAAAAAAAACAATGAATACCAGTGATTTTTCTTGGTCCCATTCTCCATACAAGCTGAGGTGTGACATTGCAATTCGACATGCTCAAAAAATACACCCTCGACAACGATCACACATGCGTTTAATTTTTTGTCGTAGCCATGCATCTCAATTATGAAGACGTAATGTTTCATCCTCACTTAAGGATGTGCTCGTTGACTCATCAGCATGCAATGCACTAGATGATGATGATGAGATGATTAAACCTAATTCATGAAAACATCAAAATATTTCACTACAACAAAAACGAGGCATAGATGCACATATTAGACACGCAAAGTCGGGCGCATCTATCACAGCATCTATAAGTGTGTGCAAACATGCGTGTAAATAGACGCGAATTTTGCATCTATATATCCATGCAAATAGACGTGCATATACATGCAAAAATAGACACACACGTCAAAATTCAAATCATACTTAAATCATTTCTTTTCAAACTACGCCTTTCCTTTCCTGCGTTTTTTGCGGTTCTAGAGCTTGAGTTTAGCCGACACGCAGTCTCTTCATGTCTCACCTCCTCATGACTCACCTCTTCTTTCATTTCAAACACACAAGAAGGGAAAAAGGAAATCCAAGGAGAGGAAGAAAGAGAGAACAAGAGAGAGGAGAACAAGAAGAAGCAACAAGCAAGCAAGCAAGCATCAAGGGAGGGTAACTTACCAAGGAGAGGAAGAAGGAGAAAGAAGAAGCGCCACCACCCGCCACACAAACACCCAAGGTGAGTCTCTCTCTCTCTTTCTCTCTCTCTCTCTTTGTTTCTCTCTTCCTCTCTCTGCTCTATCTGTGTATTTAGGATTTATGATTCCATTATGTATTGCGTTTTGTAAATCATCAATGGCGGTCGTCGGCCTAAAATCAGTCAACCGAGCGTGTCTACACATGAAAAATGTTTCTCTAGAGGCGCATCTTTGAGCGCGTGTGCTCTACAATGTACACGCGATGATACACGCACTGACAGACGCTCACAGAGATGCAAGTATAGACGTGCACAGAGAGGCAGGTATAGACACTGTATGTAATATGTTTTATCTACATAGGATAATATAATTTTTCTTGTGTAGATGTGGAATCCTGGATCCTCCAGTACCCCATTAAACAAGGAGCAATTCATGGGGGAGATGACCAATTATCTTGGTCGCCCTCCCACTGCAGATGAGGTTTTCAGTGTGATGTCTGGGACACCTATCACATCTTTGCCTACACAGGGATCAGTTGAGGTACATGGATGGGCCGAAGCACGTACATCTGCAGAAGGACGTGTATCGAGTGAGGTAGAGGGTAGTGCACGTCGAGGGAGGAGGGAGGGTGGTCCTGGAGGACGAGGAGGTCGAAGGCTTTGTGGGGGTTGCCTAGGTGGTGGCTCTCGATCAACCTCACCGGAAAATGAGAGAGGTGAGCCTCCACAAATGTACTACTCTATCACTGATGTTGGTGGTATCTTGCATGACTTTGAGGGGAGGGAAGTGATAGCCTACTTGAGGAGTGTCGTGCATGCCACGTACAAAGATTGCATGATTCTCTTCAAGCACCAAAAAAATGGTTTGTGGCAAGAGGTGCTGCGGGCAGTACATAAAAGGTACCCTAATCCCGAGAATTCACAATTCTCAGATGATTGGGGACGGTCAAAGGTGAGAGACGCGCTTCATAACAAGAGGTCTCACCTTATGACGCACACCAAGGAGTCATTTCAGAGACAAGAGTAGGGGCGCCCTGGATATGACCAATCACCCAATTGCCACTGCAGGGAGTGGAAAGAGGCCAAGAAGAGAGTAGTGGAGAAAATGACAAGTCGCCAGCATGCAGAGGCACGACGTATCCAGATGGCAACCATGGGATCGTCACATTATGGATCGGGTGGCAGGGAGTCATGGGAGGCTGAGTTTGTAAGTATTATTTGATTTCTTTTTTTAAATTAAATTTTGTAATTTGTTTCACTTGATTATGTAGTGTGTTTTAATACGTTGTATGTTCAAATTGTTTTGTAGCATCATATCGTTGGTAGGATGCCTACTCCTACAGAGGTAGGCTACCATCGAGGTCATAACCGGGCGTCCACTTGGCATCATTTCTACGAGGAGGGACTCATCACGGAGGAGCAATATAATCGCGCCATGAGGATTCCACCACGAGAAGAGGTATGTTTTATTGTTTACATGAAAAGTATAGATAACTCTAATTTATTGTTTGGAATGGTATTTATATACCTTAATCCTTTGTGTAGGCGAACCCTGATGCAGTTGAGGATAGCGAAGGGGGGACTAGCAGTAGCAGTGGCGGCAACAGTAGCCGCACAGACAACGTTGGTGGTAGCGATGATGATGCCTCTTCTGAGGAGATATAGAGCAGCCCCATGCATATATGCCTCCCCTTGGCTTGTAATTTTTCATTTTTGATATGTATTACTTTCAACTAGTGCTTGCGACCATGACGTCACAAGCACTAGAACTCATAATGTAAAAACCTTTCATCTATATATATGAAATTTCATGTGCTACATACACTGTTTTGTTTTCAGTATCCAATCTTCAAAATAATCTTTCTCTGTTATCCCTAAGCATACAATTTGATATTGATGGGGGAAAAAAACCAGAGAGCATGTGGCTTGCAAAGCCACATGCTCTCTGGTTTTTTTTTCATACCTCTGTTTTGCACGTCTATCAGCGTGTCTAAATTGCAGGATAAATGCACATCTATTTTCGTGAAAAACTTTCAGAGTAAATACGATTTTAGACGCGTAGATACACGCTTGTATAGACGCACAATATGAATATGTCCACTTTTTTTAAAATATGATTATATATTTACGTAGCGTGTTTATACGAGCGTCTATAGGCGCGTCTAAGTGTGTGTGTAACTCTGGTCATACGCGCGCTTTTAGACGCGATTTTGTAGATGCGTAAATGGACGCGTTAATAAACGCACCCGACATGTTTTTTCACAATTCAAATATTGCGTCTACAAGCACGTCTATGAACCCTTTTTGTTGTAGTGTTTGTCATTCATATGTTTACATAAAAACTTTAAGCTAGCGTATTAATTATTCTAAGATCTCAATTTTAAATACACAAAACTCATCATAAATACATTAAAACTTATGATAAGAATTCACTATCAAAACTTATCTTAAAAACAAAAAATTATGATAAAGCTTAAATGCACATCTATATCCGTGTCTATTTGTGCATCTATGTTCGCATCTATACTCGCGTTTACATGAACCTTAGACGTGCATATATACGCCAAAATAGACGCATACATCAAAATTAAAACCATACTTAAATCATTTCTTTTCAAACTATGCCTTTCCTTTCCTACGTTTTTTGCGGTTTTGAAGCTTGAGTTTAGCCGACATGCAGTCTCTTCATGCCTCATCTAGTCTCTTCATGCCTCACCTCCTTATAACTCACCTCTTCTTTCATTTCAAACACACAAGAAGGAAAAAAAGAAAGCCAAGGAGAGGAAAAAAGAGAGAACAAGAGAGAGGAGAACAAGAACAAGCAGCAAGCATCAAGGGAGGGTAACTTACCAAGGAGAGGAAGAAGGAGAAGGAAGAAGCGCCACCACCCGCCACACCAAACACCCAAGGTAAGTCTCTCTCTCTCTCTCTCTCTCTCTCTCTCTCTCTCTCTCTCTCTCTATGTCTCTCTCTTTCTCTCTCTGCTCTGTCTGTGTATTAGGATTTATGATTCCATTATGTATTGCATTTTGTAAATCATCGATGGCAGTCGTCGGACTAGAATCAGCCGACTGAGCACGTCTGCCAGCGCGTCTACATTTCAGTATAGACATAGGTATAGACGCGAATAAATGTTTTCTCTCATTCCGTCTAAGGATGCATCTCAGAGCGCGTGTGCGTGCACGTGTGCTCTGCAGTATACACGCGATTATACACACGCGTACCAGAGCATTGACCTGGAATATGCGTCTGACAGTGCATCTATACTACATCTTAGATGCGAATATAGACGCACTGGATAGAGGGTTGACTTTAGGAATGCGTCTAAGAGCGTGTCTAACCTGCAATTTAGACTATAGAGTTACAGATACTAGTGGCATCTTCCATGATGATGAAGGAAGGGATGTAATGGCGTACATGAGGAGCGTTGTGCATGGGATGTAGAAAGATTGTTTCATCTACTTCAAAAATCAGAAAAGCGGCTTGTGGCAGGAGGTGTTGAGGTCAATCCATAGGAGGTACCCAAATCCTGAGGGTCAGTGATTCTCGAATGAATGGGGACGCACAAAAGTGAGGAATTTGCTTCATAACAAAAGATCCCACCTCATCACACTCATTGCGGAGGCAGGAGGAGGGGCGTGGAGGCTATAGCCAACCATCTATGTGCCACCGTATAGAGTGGAAGAAAGCCAAGAAGAAAGCAGCAGAGAAAGTGAAGAGTTACCAGCATGCAGAGGCGCGACGGATCCAAATGGAAACCATGGGATCGTCACATTACGGATCGAGCGGCAGAGAGTCATGGGAGGCAGAGTTTGTAAGTATATTTTGATTTCTAGTTTTTTTAAATTTATATTTCTTTCAATTCTTTATATAATTTTTTCTAATACATTGTGTCTCATAATTGTTTGTATATATCATAATTGTTTTATAGACTACTATTGTTAGTAGGATACCTACTCCTAGAGAGGTAGGTTACCATCAAGGCCATAACCGCGCAGCCACATGGCTTCACTTCTATGAGGAGGGTCTCATCACTGAGGATCAATACAACCAGGCTATGAGGATTCGACAGCTAGAGGAGGTATGTTTTTCTTACTTTTCTATTAAAAGTATAGCTAATTATAACTTTTTCTCCACCTTGTCTACGTAAGCAACCTTGATCTTTTGTGTGTGTAGGCTAACTCGGATGTGGAGCATAGCGAGGAGGGGGATAGCGGTGCTAGTAGCCATGGTGGTACTAGCAAAGATGTTTCTTCTTCAGATTCTTAGAGGAGCACCATACCTCCTCTATGGCCTTGTTTTCTTGTATATGTATTATCTATCTTTGAGCCTACTACTTGCGGCCACGGTTTAAGTCGCAAGCACTTAAACTTCCCATGTAAATGCTTTTGATCTATAATGAATACATGGACTTTTATTTTCAATTCTCGTGCTTTTGGATCCATTGTCTTTTTTCCAGATGCTCTCTCGTTTTTTTTTTCCAGTTCTGTTTTGTGCGTCTATCCGTGCGTCTAAATTGCAGAAAATGCATGTTTATAGGTGCGTCTACAATGCAGAGTACACATGCTTATACACGCGCTAGATAATTCAAATTAAAAAAATAAATTAAATATCTTTTAAAAAAAAAGAGATTTTTTGTTTTCCGTTCGCGTCTATGGGTGCTTGTAAAAGCGTGTCTACGAGCGTGTCAATATGCTCGTCTAATTGCCAGATAGACGCGCTAATAGACGCACAAAATAAATTAAATAAATAGCCATTTTGGTTTATTATGCACTTGTATTCATGCGTGTATATGTGCATCTATTGCGCGTCTATTTTTGCGTGTAAATTCGTTCATACATGCGATTATAGACGCAACAGTGTAGACGCGCAAATAGATGGGCGGATAGACGTGCCCATAAGATTTTCTCTATATTCAAAAATCGCGTCTAAAAGTGCATCTATGAGGTGTTTTTGTTGTAGTGGACGCGGCACTGTAGACACGCAAATCGACGGGCGGATAGACGCGCCTGTAAGATTTTCTCTATATTCAAAAATCGCGTCTAAAAGTGCGTCTATGAGGCCTTTTTGTTGTAGTGCATTATCAAGCACTTTTGTTTCCATATATACTCCTATAATATAGGGCTTTTTCAAAATCACTCCATATGAGGAATTATCCTGCACACAAAAGTATTGCTCTTCTTCTACATCACCATTCGTTACTTTCACATTAGGACATGCAGAATAATTATTTGTAGCCCTCATACGCCAACCATGATCAATGTCTATAGGCCATACACCGTTTTAATACAATCCACGCTCAATGACATTTATCTCAAACTCATGGTCAAGTAATGCAACACAAGGAGTGTCATGTTCCCCTATTTTTACTATTGTTTCAGTGGTAGCCCTAGCCCAATGATTTCTTGCGTAGTGACTTTGAGGAATAAATCCTAGAGTCTCTTCCCCATATTGTTGCATGTGCCTTACTCCACCATGCATATTACTACAAGACAATGCATTTTCAGCCACTTTCTTCTCTTTTCCACATGCTATCCATTGATTAGTAGCATCCTGCATAGACAATCATGTACTTACTTCATGCTCATATTTAGTCCGAACACCCAACAAACCAATTTCCTCTTCAAATTGCAGCAATGTTCTAGTGGTATCACTAAGAAACTGATGCTTTCTCTTAATTATGTCAATGATCTCATCATGAAATTTTATTGTAGACGTCACTATTAGCATCGGAATTTGCGTCGCAAAAAGTTGCTATTAGTGTTGCAAATGGTGATGCATATAGCAATGCTTATAGCGACAATTCTATGGCATCGCTAATACCGATGTTTTTACTGATGACACGGCAAATTTTTTTATGAACATTTTTTTTGCTTTGAACGTCAGTATGAGACTTGTATCTTGTACTGACTACCTAGCTACAACAAAGTGTGAGATGGTAGATATGGAGGTGATAGGAGAAAACTATTAAATGTGAGCTTAAGGTTTGCTCAGAGAGAAATGAGAGAAATTAGACCTTTATGTAAGAGAAGAAGATCTCTCATGCACATCTAGATTTCTCATTGTAGGGAATCCAATAGAGATTTGTTGATTTCTCTATGGCAAGGAATTTCTTTTTTTTAAATGATTCATAACATATTGAGGAGGAGTATGAAAGGTGACCCTAAATTTGATTTGGACAAGAACGGTAGAGCTCTAACATTGTCATTGTCTATAATTTTATGCGCCTTAGGCTCTTTAGATGGAGAGTACATCAATGCATTTTGTTTTTCTCAAGGAATTGATCGAGGACTTGGAAGTATAAGATGAGACCATGTGCAGATTACTTATCTGCATAAGCTTCATTAGAACCCTTATAATACTAAAGAATATGTTTATTAGATCATACCAAACCCTTGTAAACATCTACTCTGATCAAAAGACACCAACCCTTTTGACACTGTGAAGTGGACCAATTGACCAACTCATGGTCTATGAGTCCCATTTATATGGCATTATCAGTTTTTCAACTACTCTTGTAAGTGGCACATAGAAACCTTGAGAGCAAGAAGGGACTTCATGAGGCTAAAAGAAAAAATCGTGATTAGTCTCTATGATTAATTGAGTACAATTTTGCTCCTTCCAAATTGAATAGATAAGTCCCATCCACATATGTTTGGCTTAATTGGTTTGGGAAACCTAATACCTTTTGTAAGTATTTCCAATGCATGTGATTCCATTCATTGATATGTGCAAGATTTGTATTGTTGGCCTACATATATATTCCAATACTCTCATAGGACACAAATAGTGCCATAGAGATTGTCCATACCGTAAGGAAAAATCCAACACAAAGCATGTGTGATTCATGGCTTGCTAGTGAGGACTTCAAGGATAAGATCTAACTCTACGAGCATGCATGTCTGTTAGATATGCATGAGCCACCACCCTTTTCGGACTTCTCTCTGTACCTCCAATGCACCCCCAAAAGCATAACACAACACATGTCTTTTTTCTCATGTAGGATCTTTAAATGAGAAACAAACTCCCAAGTATATAGATTTATATTATTCTCTCTCCACCTTGGAAATTCTTGTAATCTAGACCACCTTTAAGTTGGAATCTTTCTCTCTCTAGGAAAGAGTCCCTCTCATTTTCCAAAAGCACCACTTTAGGCTCCCTTCTCATGATCATGCATTGTTTTTTTGGGTCACATCTTTTGAGACATAAACACATTATAATGATGGGATGATCTCCAATAAACCATGATATATTTTATTTGGACAATGAAGTGAAAGCCATCTAAGAAATCTCACAAAAAATATTTCCCCTAGGACAAGCATCACCTAGATTAGCTCCATTTTCATTTGCCACACCATTTAATAGAATGAGTGTTAACTTGCTGAAATCCACTCTTTTGCACTAATAATTAGGATCATGATGGATTCTAGCCTTGAAGCATATAGCAATTGTTAGAAGATTTCTTGCTACTTGCAAAATATAAGTAAATTGTGTGTTCTAGAGAATGAAGGACAACTAGATAGTCCATGGGCATAGGCAACCAATGCATTTCATATAACCATTTGTCAATCTATTTCCATATTTTTTTCTTTATATGCCAAATTTCCATGTGCACTTTTACCATGTCATTATAACACTCTATGTTCATTCCTTTAGAAGTTTCTATGCGAGACTATATATATATATAATATATATATATATATATGGGTATACTATTAGATAGATTAGCAATCTTTTCTTTGCTTCCATCTTCATAATTTACATTTTTATAGAGGAAATTCATAAGACCTAATCTACTCAAACTGTGGTTTGAGAAAAATCTCTCTAACATCATACTGAGATCCACTTGAACATGAGTACTACCATAATTTTGTAGGTCCACATTAATAACAAAGAAGGTTTGAATTTTTATTGCTAATGTATTTTTTTGTTTATATGTATATGTATGTATGTATGTATGTATGTATGTATGTATGTATGTATATATATATATATATAGAGAGAGAGAGAGAGAGAGATTAGAAGTGTGTCTAGGTTAATTTAGTAAATCTATATGATTTAACAATATTGAAAATTCTCACTTATAATGTTAGTTTAAGTCTCATGCAAGCATGAAATCATAAAAGAAGGATAACATGCATGCACATGCATATTTGCTCCTCCATATGAAAATTAACAAAGGACAAAAATCATGCACACATGCATGCACATAAATACATGGGGAGAGGGGAGAGAGTGTGGGTGTGTTTCAGATTTAAAAGTTTTAAGCCTTGCAAAGATCAATCTTCTCACCTAAGTTGTACATTCTGCAATGAATATAAAATACATCTCTCTTGCAATATATATCATGTGTTAGTGCAACTTTAGTAAACAAAGTGCATGTAAATGCATGATTATCCCGATGTTAGATATGTAAGCCATGCATGAGAATATCAATAGATATTCAAGATATGCACAAATTGCATTGACAAGTTGACATCTTAATAGATCTACAAGTTTGTTATGTTACCATAATAGAACCTTCATATTACTACATCACATTAAAAGTTCTGCAGATTATGCCATTAATACATTAAACTTTATTTGCTATAGACAATAGCTACAAGGAATGGCCATTCTATCACTCCCTACACATGAGAAGTGTCTTTGAGATGCAACGCATGCAAGAGGAGATTGAGATGTCAGTTACAATAATAGATGTCCTAGACTTAGCAATATAGGTTAGGGTCCAACACATTAGCATAAGATGGTTTTAATAAGTGTTACTTAGCTTAATATATGATTATTTCTTATGACTTATAAAATATAAGAATTATTTACTATGTAGACACTTATTTTCTAGTTATGTATACATTTGTATCTATCTAGTAAAATTAGAAGTCTAATTTAGATCCAAAACACCCTACACAATAACTAGAAAAATATATGCATTTGTTCGAAAACTATTTTCAGCCAGTTAACTCTCTACAAATCTGAGAGTTCAGCTCTTCAATTTACTAGTTATATTTTTGTTTTTATACAGTAAAACTAAAAACCTAGTTTAAATCTAAAATTCCCTACTTGCTAATAAGTTTTATACATTTGCTAGATGGAGGTCTTTTTACTATCTAGTTTGGTGTCTAAAGTTCCTTGTGCTGCTAAGCGTGAACCAGGCAAAGCATGAATAATTCAGAAAAAGGAGAGACATGACATAAAACATAAAACATAGGAGATTAAGGATAGAAGGTGATGTATGTGATTGCATTCATTGGGGTGCTATAAATAGCAACTAAATTGCATGAACTGAAGCAGTACATGTGTCGATCTGATAATTCTGGAGGCATTCAGATGCCTTCATACCAACACTTGTAGCTTGAATCGGCCCTTCTCTTCAGCCTTCCAGTCCTCTTCTCTCGGCAAGCCCTCTTCCTGCTCTCGATCCTTCTTTGGAGCTTATGCCACCTTTTTCTAAATCTTCAGCTGCCTCCTCCTATTGATTTCCTCCTCCCTAATATCAGAAATGGCGGTCTGTTATTTTTCCAGCTCGAGTTGGCGGCCCAGTTGCTGTAGACCGGATACTGGTGGTCGACGTCGACTTGTGATCAGCAGCAGTCTACTGGTGAATACGTTGATCCCCTTATTTTACCGATCACTGCAGTCCCGCCAATTTCACGCGCTAGGATCAGCCCTGTGACTCTCTGGAAGACGTCCTTCAGCTGCAGGACAAGAGCATGTCGTGCGGAGGACTCTGAACATGCAACTGGACTAATGGAATTATCATGGCGCCACCCTTTCAAGAAGCTGGCTACCTGCGTCTGCTAATCAATCATCAGCTCTATGTTCCGCCTTGATGTGACCAGAAGACTCGGGATCGCCGACCCAGCTACCCCTTTTCTCGGAATATTTAGAACTTGTTCCAAAGGAAGATGACAGCTTTACCAATTGCAGTCACCCGGGAGTATCTGTACAATCTGATCAGACGAAGATGAAGAAGAGGAGCTCGTCCCTGCTGCTGCTCGTGTTCACTCAGGTGATGCGTTTCTGGATTGCTGATTAGCTCGTCCTTCTAGTGCTTTCGTTCAAGCCCTCTTCGAAGGAATCCGATCCCTCTGCAGAAGTGAATTATAATATCTCGTGAAGATAAACACGAACCACACACTCATTATACGCTTAACTGATGTTAAGTATCTGATCAAGATAGAGAAGAAGATCGTGCTGGTTGTGTTCCCGTTTTCCAGTTTTGTTTGCCAGCCTGTTGCTCTGCTAGACTTCTTGAACCTCCTTTCTCTTCAATTAAAGCTCAGAGACCCTCCAGATCAACCATCCCCCAAGTCGTTTTTCCGCCGCCTCTGTTCAAGCTCCCTTCCTCCTCGAAGTCGTCCTTTTTCTATGCAATCCGTTTATGGCAGTCCCCCTTTCTTCCTCCCCTTAACACAGTTCGAAGGAGTTAGCCCAGCGGGCCCCTTTTCGCAGCTACAAGCATCCTTCGCATCCTTCATCCCCTTCTGCCCTTCCGCTAACTGCCCTTTTCACGTGGTGGTCAGCTACTTTTTATCTTGGGAAATTGGATAAGACTTCCATAAGTCGTCGTTCTCATATGAGCACTTTACACAACCCTCACGACCTATATATACACGAATCATAAACACACAACCCTATTCACATAATATAAATCAACAGTTAGACATACATGGCCATAAGCTATGTAGGTATCCCTCAACATTAAGAAGTCCTCTCTTCACATCCTCACCTCTCAAAAATGATGAAAGAATCTATACTCCACCCTCCCATCCTCTTGACATCACACTTGATAGAGAAGAAGTCCATAGCCTCACACTAGTGCTTGTTGAAAGAGCATCCTCCACACCCCACATTGTGGACCTATTTGAAAACCATGATTATGCAATTATTATACATCATGTACATGCACACCATTTTTTGAAAGATAATGCAACTTGAGAAGATGTATGCATTGTAAAAACTTAAGTCTAATCTACCTATTGTGCTTTGTGGTTCATACACATGCATACCTAAAGATTCCTTTATTACCTATCATCCATTAATACTCAAGATCTCACCTCTCATTGATCAAAGGATGGCACTTTGGCCCCCCATCTTGCATGCACTCAAGCAAATGATTCAAATATGATATGAGTTACCCTCTTACAGTCGATGGAGACCTCCACAACCCTCTTAGTCAACCCATCCACCTTATATACTCTTTCTAGGGGTCTTAAGTAGTGGAATTGTTTCCTGATGTGTAACACCAAAAAGGTGAGTGCACATAGATGGTACTCTCTCTTAGTGCACGTGCAACTATGTTTCTTATGTATAGCTCTAGTGGGCTTCATGCCATGCAGTGCTTTATGATTTTGCAATTTAAGTACATCTATTTCCCCCATGGCATGGAAGTAATTGAGAAAAAAAGGGTGTAAGAAGCCCCAATGTAGTGCAAAGAAACAAGTGTTGTGATATGGTTAGTGATCAACCCTCCAATCAATGCATAGTCCAAGGATAGAAAATACACCTTTTTGTAGCTTTATAGTGTTGAGAATAGCAAATGATGCTTGGCCATAAAGGCCAGATGTATGCCCATAGAGACTGAATCTATGCCTTGAAGAGGCTAGAAGATAGACAAATTATGTATGCTCTAGGAAGAGATGTTTCAGAATCCCATATGCATAGTGAAGAGAGTGGTACTATCCAAAAAGCTATAAAGGCATGTAATCGGTTGACACTCATAACAAGGTAATGGTACTATCAATTTGAGTCACTCAAGACTATGTTTATGAGTCCAAGCTAATTTATCTTGGAACCTAATTCACTTGAGTTACAATTCCTCATTCAGACAATGTATCGTGTATTTGACTTGCGTCCACTGTAGCCAATCTAGCTCTAGATCTGTGTTTCTCAACATGGTATTAGAGCCATGGCTGAACTAGGTAGCTAGTGGGCATACTTTCCAAACTTTACTTCTCTCACTCCAACTTGGACAATTTGCAAGGTGATAGCTTCTCTTTTAACAACCCACACTAGATTTGCTGCAACTTGACTCTCAAGCCTAAGCGCCCGCATCTTATGTGCAGTAAGCTTAGGAGCCTTAACTTTTTGGTACCTCTCTCTGTACGTAGCCTTGATATCACCAAGTGATGCTACAGTCGAGCTAGAAATTTGTGAGAAATATCTGTTGAAGAGACGACCCTAGAGGCTGTCAAGGGAGGCTAGGCCGTGAAGGGCGGTGCTAGTGATGGAGAGGGAGTAGAGGTCCTTGTGATCTAAGGTGCCCCTGTTCACTCCCACTTGCAAAACATGACTCCACAACTTGTAAGGAAAACCCCCCATCTATCTAGACACCTCCTCCTGCTGCTCACATCATCGCTCATTATTTATGCAACCTATAGTACTTCCTAGATGCAATCTGCAAGATACGTGAGAAGATCTCTTGTGTGGGCTAAGTGTTACAAGGAAAAGAAAAGTCGACAATGTTGTCTGCATGTTACAGAGAAACTCCAAAGGCTAAAGGTGCATTCATTCTAGCAGGTCATCTCCTCCATCGAGCAGAACAAGGAAGCAAGGCAACGAGGAGCACATCGACTTGAACACTGGGCCAAAATAGCGGTCGAGCTCTCAAGGTTTGCGTGAAGGTTGAAGTGAAGCCTGAAGGCAAAAACATTGCAGCTCACAAGAGTCATTATCGAATTCTCGCTACATTCTCACGGCTCCAGCTCAGCTCGAGTGTGGCATTCAATGTAGCTCCCTAGATTTGATAGAGTCAATCATCAACGAGATCAATAGGAACAAACCTTTTTTTTTCTCAAAGGCTTATCTGTCTTTTAAGCTATAAAGCCTTTCATAAATCTCTATTCACACTATCTTCTACTCCAAACTCATTTATGCACTCATTTTAAAAGGCGATTCATACTTGAAGCTTGAGCACTTCTCAAATTTTTTTTGTGAAAGGCTATTGTATCTGGGTTTTCTTGATATCCATCATTTTTGGGCAAATTCGAGCTCTCATAATCAAAATCTTTTTTGAATCCCACAAATTATTATGTAAGGAGTTAGACACTACTGAGAAATAAAAACTCAGTAAGACCTCTCCATATCTTGGACATATAGAAGCTGTAATGGATCCCCTCAAAAATGACCAAAAAAACCATGTGCTAAACCACACCAAAAGTCACAAAGTCCAACTAAAACCTCAAACTCTATGTATCCATGTCAAACTCACTAAGAAGAATGGAGCACAAGGAAAAGCATCAATCATCAATAAAAAGAATGAAGAACAAGAGCATGAAGAAAAGACGTCCAAGAAGACTAACTCAGAATGCCAAAATATCGAAGATTGAAGCAAAAGAGCACGAAGAAGACAACCACAAAAAAGAAGATGAATAAATTGTTTCTACTGCTTTTGTTGACAAAGAATTTTCCTATGTGGATGTGATTTCCCAAAGTGGATTTAAAACCCTTACCAAGAATGTAAAGCTTCAAGCCTTAACTTGAGTAGGCTGCCAAAAGAGCTAGTCTTACGAGCGATGTCATCATGTAGGGGGGGCAAAAGCTAGCAAAGGTAGAGACTCATCATTTGAGGGGGGCTGTTGAGAATAGCAAATGATGCTTGGCCATAGAGGTCAAATGTATGCCCATAGAGGCTGAATCTATACCATGAAGAGGCTAGAAGGTAGACAAATGATTTATGCTCTAGGAAGAGATGTTCAGAATCCCATGTGCATAGTGAGGAGAGTTGTACTATCCAAAAAGCTAAAAAGGCATGTACTTGGTTGACACTCATAATAAGGTAATGGTACTATCAGTTTGAGTCACTCAAGACTATGTTTATGAGTCCAAGCTAATCTATCTTGGAACCTAGTTCACTTTAGTTACAACTCCCCATTCTGACAATGTCTCGTGTGTTTGACTTGCGTCTACCATAGCCAATCTAGCTCTAGATCCATGTTTCTCGACATATATCTTATCTCGTCTTTTGATTGATCTTATCCATTGAGAGCGTATTTTTAGGGCCTGTTTTGAAGCAGAAAAGAGAATATGAGGCTCTAAAAGACCAAATTTTCATGCAAAATGAAATGGTTTCAGATCAATGAGGTGGAGTTTTCCTAGATGGATTTTGATGCGAGGAACCCAATGCAAGTCTCAGTTGATCGATTGGAGTCCACTGGCCCCCCCAGTTTAATCCCTACAATGTTTCGCGTTATAAAGCAACTATGTGATGCGGGAGCCAAAAAGTGCATAATGAAGGCTAGGTCTATATATTTTGATGCTATGAAGCCAACCGGCTAGACAGATCTCGAATCTGAGATTATTTTCCTTGCCAAAATAGAAAAACCACATTGCCAAAGTGTGAATCTCGGATAAGTTACTCATCAATATAAGTGTACATCACCTGGGTTCAAAATAAGGTATTTTAAAAGATCATGTTTACACGTTTTTCACATACAAAAATGTGTAATATAAAGGGGTTATTTACAAATTGAATAGAAAAGGGTTATCTTTTATTCAAAAAAAATCACAAATAAGGATATTTATAAATAGGCCTTGAATGCATGTGATGTAGAGAATATACATATGGTAACTTCCTCGAGGTGTGAACAAAAGAAAATTGAAGTAGTTTAGAGATTAAGCTTAGTTTAAGCTTATGAGAAATGAAGAGGTGCATTTCATAATGTGGGGGAGCAGGAGGGGAAGGGGGGGGCGCATTGTTTTTTTCGGCACCCCCAAATTTGGCAATTTTAAATGAATTTTCTGTTGTTGATTATCAAAGGCAAGCTCCGAGCAAAAAGTTCCCCAATTTCTTTGCCATCCATCACTGCAAAAATGATGCATTGAATGATAAGATCCAATTTTATTCTTTCTCTCTACTCTCTCCTCTCTCCTCTCTCTTGTTGTTTATTCTCATGGATTAGTGTATGAGAGAAGGGCGTGGGCTGAGATGAATTATTTTGATCCTGTGAAGATGCGGGAGTGTAAAGGGACATAGATTGAAGTTGGATAGATCATCAACAACTATTGGGAAGTGTCAACGGGTCTCCAATTGCAAAGTACGTATGTCATAATGCACAGTTTGATAAGTAAAAGGTAGATTTCATTGTTTTCTGATAAATTTTGGTTTGAAATGATTAGAAATGATTGTGTTTGCTTGCCAATGCTCTAATTTATGAATCATATTGAAGTAATAAAGAAAAATAAGTCCTATAATCATTTGATGCTAAACACACAAAACCCAAGACTATGCAGTTTAAGGGAATTATACAGTTTTGGGGTTTCATCCTGCGTATAGTGTTTCTATGGGTTGAAATATGATTAAAAGATCATTCTGAGTAACATCAATCAATCTAAACCAGTAAGTCAATAAACATATGTTATTTTCTATAAATAATTAGTAACAAATAAGGAAAAATAACAAAAAATAAGTTTTTTACATGAGAAAAATAAGAATGATGTTTGTGAATGTATGGTAGAGCTGAAACAAGAGGTTTAGCCTCAATTCAATCATATCTCTATGTTAGAGAGGATTTTTATTACTTTCATCTAAAAGAAAAATATATGAAAAATATGCCTTAAACCTACCAACGAGTGCACAATCTTAGGCAGTAGGGAGAAGGGGGTTGTTAAGTGTTTAAAGTATGCTAAACTTGATTTTTTAATGATGCATATCATATAGGGTATGTTGTTTTCTAAAATTAAAAGGGTCTAGTAGTAGCAGGAGAAAGCTCAGTATTAGCCCTAGACAATAAAGTACTCTCGCACTATAACAAAAAGGCCTCTTAGACACAATTTTTGAATATAGAAAAAATCTTATGGACGCATCTACCCGCCGGTCTATTTGCACGTCTACAAATTCACATCTATAATCGCATATATTAAGGAATTTACACACAGAAATAGACGCGCAATAGACGCACATATACACGCGTGAATACAAGCGCATAGAAAAACCAAAATTGTTATTTAATTAATTTATTTTGTGCATCTACCAGCACGTCTACCTAGCAAATTAGACGGGCATATAGACACACCTGTAGACACGCTTTTACAAGCGCCCATAGATGCGAACGAAAAACAAAAAATCTCATTTTTTAAAAAAAGATATCTAATTCCTTTTTTAAATTTGAATTATGGAGTGCGTGTATAAGCACTTATACTCTGCATTTTAGACACGCTTATATACGCACGTTTTCTACAATTTAGACGCGCGGATAGACGCACAAAAACAGAACTGGAAAAAAAAAACTACTGGTTTTTTTTTCCCCCTCCCATACATCAAATTCTGCATTTGGAAAAAAAGACAATGGATCTAAAAGCACGAGAATTGAAAATAAAAGTCCATGTATTCATTATAGATCAAAAGCATTTACATGGGGAGTTTAAGTGCTTGCGACCTAAAGCGTGGCCGCAAGCAGTAGGCTCAAAGATGGATAATACATATACAAGAAAACAAGGCCATAGAGGAGGTACGGTGCTCCTCTACGAATCTCAAGAAGAAACATCTTTGCTAGCACCACCATGGCTACTAGCGTCGCTATTCCCTTCCTCGCTACGCTCCACATCTAGGTTCGCCTACACACACAAAAGATCAAGGTTGCTTACGTAGACATGGTGGAGAAAAAGTTATAATTAGCTATACTTTTAATAGGAAAGTAAGAAAAACATACCTCCTTTAGTTGTTGAATCCTCATAGCCCAGTTTTATTGGTCCTCAGTGATAAAACCCTTCTCATAGAAGTGAAGCCATGTAGCTGCACGGTTATGGCCTCGATGGTAACCTACCTCTCTAGGAGTAGGTATCCTACCAACGATAGTAGTCTGCAAAACAATTATGATATATACAAACAATTATGAGACACAATGTATTAGAACAAATTATATAAAGAATTGAAAGAAATATAAATTTTAAAAAACTAAAAATCAAAATATACTTACAGACTCTGCCTCCCATGATTCTCTGCCGCTTGATCCATAATGCGACGATCCCATGGTTTCCATTTGGATGCGTCACGCCTCTGCATGATAGCGACTCTTTACTTTCTCTAGTGCTTTCTTCTTGGCTTTCTTCCACTCTATGCGGTGGCACAAAGGTGGTTGGCTATAGGCTCCACGACTCTCCTCCTATCTCCGGAGTGAGTCCCCGGCGTATGTCATGAGGTGGGATCTTTTGTTGTGAAGAAAATCCCTCACTTTTGTGCATCCCCAATCATCCAAGAATTGCTGACCCTCAGGATTTGGGTACCTCCTATGGACTTCCCTCAACACCTCCTGTCACAAGCCACTTTTCTGATTTTTGAAGTAGAGGAAACAATCTTTATACGTCGCATGCACGATGCTTCTCATGTACGCCATTACATCCCTTCCTTCATTATCATTGAAGATGCCACCAGTATCTGTAACTCTATAGTACTAGCGTACTAGCTCCACACAAGCCCCACACAAGCCTCATCCTCCCCCTCGACTCTCCCTCCTCTCTCTGTTGACTACCCTCTGCCTCGCTGGATGCACGTGCTTCTGTAGATGCACGTGCATTGGCTGATGCTTGTGCTTCAGCCGATAGATGTACAGGTGCTGCACATGGAGTACCTGTCTAGTCATCTCTCCCATGAAGTTTTCCCTACTAGGAAAACCTCCAAAAAATACATTGATCCCCTTGCCGAACAAGGCCAATGTATCATTCATGCGATCCAAATCCGGGTAATTGCTAGATGAACTCGGATGCGACATCTACAAAAAAAACACAGGAAAAAGACAAAATTTTTACATACAAAAAATCATATATTACCTTCATCCACACCTAAACATTTTCAAAGAGCCATAATCCTTGATCCAATCCAACATTAATTATGAAAAATCATTCAATGAGCCTAGAATCGTTATGTAAGAGAAGGCTTTTGATGCTCACACATTTTCGTTTTCTTCAAGTGTATTTTACAAGCACTTACATACTAAGGTCCATTTAAGTGAAACAAAGGTGTGCACTACAACAAAAAGGCTCCATATATGCACTTGTAGACACAATATTTGAATTGTGAAAAAAAATGTTGGGCGCGTTTATTAACGCGTCTATTTCTGCGTCTACAAAATTGTGTCTAAAAGCGCCCTTATGATCAGAGTCACACGCACACTTAGACACGCCTATAGATGCGTGTATAAACACGCTATGTAAATATATAGTCATATTTATAAAAAAGTGGACATATTCATATTGTGCGTCTATACAGGCGTGTATCTATGTGTCTAAAACCGCGTTTACTCTGAAATTTTTTGACGAGAATAGACGCGCATTTTTCCTGCAATTTAGATGCGCTGATAGACGCGCAAAAGAGAGGTATAAAAAAAAACCAGAGAGCATGTGGCTTTGCAAGCCACATGCTCTCTGGTTTTTTTCCCCCCATCAACATCAAATTGTATGCTTAGGAAAAATAGAGAAAGATTATTTCGAAGATTAGATATTGAAAACAAAACAATGTATGTAGCACACGAAATTTCATATATATAGATGAAACGTTTTTACATTATGAGTTCTAGTGCTTGTGATGTCATGGTCACAAGCACTAGCTGAAAGTAATACATATCAAAAATAAAAATTACAAACCAAGGGGAGGCATGCATGCATGGGGCTCCTCTATATCTCCTCAAAAGAGGCATCATCATCGCTACCACCACCACTGCCTGTGCCGCTGCCGTTGCCACCACCGCTACTGCTAGTCCCCCCTTTGCTATCCTCAACTGCATCAGGGTTCGCCTGCACAAAGGATTAAGGTATATAAATACCATTACAAACAATAAATTAGAGTTATCTATACTTTTCATGTAAAAGATAAAACATACCTCTTCTGGTGGTGGAATCCTCATGGCATGATTATATTGCTCCTCCGTGATGAGTCCCTCCTCGTAGAAATGCTACCAAGTGGACGCTCGGTTATGACCTCGATGATAGCCTACCTCTAGGAGTAGGCATCCTACCAACGATATGATACTACAAAACAATTTGAACATTCAACGTATTAAAACACACTACATAATGAACTGAAACAAATTACAAAATTTAATTTTAAAAAAGAAATCAAATAATACTTACAAACTCAGCCTCCCATGACTCCCTGCCACCCGATCCATACTGCGACGATCCCATGGTTGCCATCTGGATACGTCGCGCCTCTGCATGTTGGCGACTTGTCATTTTCTATGTTGCTCTCTTCTTGGCCTCTTTCCACTCCTTGCGGTGGCAATTGGGTGGTTGGCCATATCCAGGGTACCCCTACTCTTGTCTCCATAATGACTCCTTG
Organism: Lygodium microphyllum; assembly: GCF_053477565.2. Lineage (NCBI taxonomy): Eukaryota > Viridiplantae > Streptophyta > Polypodiopsida > Schizaeales > Lygodiaceae > Lygodium > Lygodium microphyllum. Next base: position 90,982,184 of record NC_141157.1, read on the forward strand.
GGGCGCGTCATAAGGTGAGACCTCTTGTTATGAAGCACGTCTCTCACCTTTGACTGTCCCCAATCATCTGAGAATCGTGAATTCTCAGGATTAGGGTACCTTTTATGTACTGCCCGCATCACCTCTTTCCACAAACCATTTTTTTGGTGCTTGAAGGGAATCATGCAATCTTTGTATGTGGCATGCATGACACTCCTCAAGTAGGCTATCACTTCCCTCCCCTCAAAGTCATGCAAGATACCACCAACATCAGTGATAGAGTAGTACATTTGTGGAGGCTCATCTCTCTCATTTTCCGGTGAGGGTGATCAAGAGCCACCACCTAGGCAACCCCCACAAAGCCCTCGACCTCCTCGTCCTCCCGCACCACTCTCCCTCCTCCCTCGACATGCACTACCCTCTACCTCACTCGATATACGTACTTCTGTAGATTCACGTGCTTCAGCCAATCCATGTATCTCAGCTGATCCCTGTGTAGGCAAAGATGTGATAGGTGTTCCAGACATCACACTAAAAACCTCCTCTGCAGTGGAAGGGCGACCAAGATAATTGGTCATCTCCCCCATGAATTGCTCCTTGTTGAATGGGGTGCTGGAGGATCCATGATTCCACATCTACACAAGAAAAATCATATTACCCTGTGCAGATAAAACATATTACATGCCGCGTCTATACCTGTGTCTCTATGCGCGTCTATACCTCCGTCTCTATGAGCGTCTGTCAACACATCTTTGTGGGCGTCTGTCAACGCGTCTATTTCCGCATCTATAGCTGCGTCTACACTGTCATCTGGACGCGTTGACAGACGCGCACAGTCGCACCATTTCTTCTCAAACTTGCTTAAAAAACAAAGCTAAAAAACCTCCATAGATGACAAGATCCAGCATGTGAAGAGAGAAAAGAGAGAGACAAACAAACAGAGAAAGCAAACAAGATTGAGAGAGAGAAGAAGAACTCACATTCTTTGCTTGTTCCAACGGGTGGCGGCTAGGTTGCAAGCTCCTTGTCCTCCTTGTCCCTTCCCTTGGTAACTTGCTTGAATCTTGTTCTCTTCCTTGTTGTTTGGTTCTTGTTCTTTACACTTTGGCTCTTCTTTCCTCCTGTCCTCTTTTTACTCTTATTTTCTTGCCTCATTGTCTTCATGAAGTGATAGATAGACACGAGTAGTGATGTCGAGCTTGAACTGCAGAAAACACGCAAAAAATGCAGGAAAGAACAGGTTTGAAAAGAAAGCCACAAAATTTTTTAATTTTTTCTATACTTGCGTGGCGCGTCTGTCAGCGCGTGTATATGCGCAGATAATTCCTGTTACACGCGCTTACAGACGCACAGGAACAATTTAAGGAATCAATGCATGCATTTAGGGAATCAATTGACCTATGTGGTGATATATATAACAAAGCTTGAGGATAAGAGATAACACATTGGCAAGTCAATTGGCACATATGTAGTGACTTACTAGACCATCCCACTTACAATTGCATGCAAGTATCAATAGGTGGATAAAGCACGAATGGTTTTTAGCTAGAGAGAGATAATGCAATGAAGGTGTACACGAAAGAGATAGAGAAAGCATATTATCTATCAATCAATCAAAGATATATACATGAAGTGACTTGATATAGTAATTAAAGTATCGTCATTTTTAGGATGCTCCATTGACTTCTGCAAGTTTCTATAACCTTGAAGTAGAATATAGCCAACCACAGTGTCCATGGAAGGAAAACTTGGCCTCATCAAATTAACCAAGTTAATTTACTTATACATTTCATAGATAAGAGATTTGTAGTTGGCTTGTTGGTATTAGTCACCAACAAGTGGACACACTTGCTAAAGATGATGAAAAGAGGACATGTGCACATTGGTTACATGTGGTCCACCTTATCTAAAATTATATGTGAGCTATAAGTGCACCTTGACATGATTGGAATAGCTTGCATATGCACAAGCCAACTGATTTACATCAATCTACTCATGCTATGAATTGGCATGCATGGCTAGGTTAAGTGCATAACATTAAATGAGACATGTGAGTGTATTGATCAGTTCTCTCTCTCTCTCTCTCTCTCTCTCTCTCTCTCTATATATATATATATATATATATATATATATATATATATATATATTACAAATGCACAAGTCAACCTTTGATTTATATATACATCCAATCATCATGCCCTATCCAATCACATTTGTATAGGGCATGATTGGATGTATATAGGGTATGAAATCACAAATATGTAATTAGCTTTGAATGATTGGATGTATATTTGTAATACTCAGAAAGAAGTAAAGTTGGTAATGTATATCATGTCCTATGCATGTATATGCCCTATACATGTATATCATGTCGTATATACACGTATATCATGTCCGTATGCCCTATCCAATCACATTTGTATAGGGCATGATTGGATGTATATAGGGCATGAAATCACAAATATGTAATTATCTTTGAATGATTGGATGTATATTTGTAATACTCAGAAAGAAGTAAAGTTGGTAATGTATATCATTTCCTATGCATGTATATGCCCTATACATGTATATCATGTCATATATACACGTATATCATGTCCGTATGATCCTATACATGTATATCATGTCCTAGCATATGTCATCTAGGTGTAATTATGTCGTATATATATCCAATCATGCCCTATCCAATCATGCCCTATTCAAAAAAATACTAGCTATTAAGAGGTTTGGTCATATTTAGGGACTTTATGAGAAATGAAAAATATGTGCGTGTATTTTTGCATCTATAAGCGCATTTATCAGCGCAGATATATAGACGCATTTTTTATACTAGTGTGAATAGGCGTGCTTATAAACGTGTCCGCTTTTTCGCGTGTACAGTGCGCGTCTATAGGGCCTTTCTCTTGTAGTGGTGGAAATCCCATAGAAGAAATACATGGATGCTCATGGCACTTGAAAGTGCTAATAATCTAGCTTTCTTTAGACATTGAGCATAAAACTTAAGTGCTAATGCATCTAATAAATAAGAAATCTCTGGGAGTCCCACTCTCAAATATGGGTTAAGATTTAGCCACTTGGTCAAATCTTTATGCCTTATTTGAAAGTGGATCTTGGAAGATTCCCAAAATCTCTAATATGGTATCGAAAGTATAATGCTACCTAATTCACTACGTTGGAAGGCTAAAGCTTCTAAAAATTTGATCATAAATCAAGAAAACTTATAAACACAAACATGGGATTGGTCACATTCATCATTGCAAAAATATATTATTTAGGCAATGAAATTTATTTTTTATCAGAGCTGGCTGGCACGTGTATAACCGCATCTAAAATGTAGGATAGACGCGCTCTCAAACGCATCCTTAAAGTCAACCCTCTGTTTAGAGCGTGTCTATATCCGCATTTGAGATGCAGTATAGACGCGCTATCAGATGTGATCTCTAAGTCGATGCTTCTGGCGCGTGCATGTATCCTCGCGTGTCGACTACAGAATACATACGTCTGGAGACGCGTCTCTAAAGTCAAAGCCTCTTATGTGCCTCTCCTTGGTGAGTTACTCTCCCTTGATGCTTGCTTGCTGCTTGTTGTCTCTTCCCTTTGCTTCTTCTTTCTCTTGTTCTCCTCTCTCTTGTTCTCTCTTTCTTCGTCTCCTTGGCTTTCCTTTTTCCCCTCTTGTGTGTTTGAAATGAAAGAAGAGGTGAGTCATGAGGATGTGAGGCATGAAGAGACTGCATGTCAACTAAACTCAAGCTTCAAAACCGCAAAAAACGCAGGAAAGGAAAGGTGAAGTTTGAAAAGATACTTGACGTGTGCACCTATTTTGGCGTGTATATGCACGTCTAAGTTTACGTAAATGCGCGTATAGAGACGCAAACTTAGACGCGCAAATAGACGCAAATTTGGACACGTACGTAAATGCAGATATAGACACGCATTTAGGTTTTATCATAATTTTTTGTTTTTAAGATAAGTTTTGATAGTGAGTTCTTATCATAAGTTTTAATGTATTTATGATGAGTTTTGTGTATTTATAATTGAGATCTTAGAATAATTAATACGCCAGCTTGAAGTTTTTATGTAAACATATGAATGACAAATATTTTGATGTTGTCATGAATTAGGTTTAATCATGTCGTCGTCATCACCTAGTGCGGTGCATGCTGATGAGTCAACGAGCACATCCTCAAGTGAGGATGAAACATTATGTCTTCATAATCGAGATGCATGGCTATGATGAAAAATTAAATGCATGTGTGATTGTTGTCGAGGGTGTATTTTTTGAGCACGTCGAGTTGCAATGTCACACCTCAGCATGTATGGAGAATGGGACTGAGAAAAATCACTGATATTCATTGTTTTTTTTTAACACTAAGATTGCTAGTCTATGTTACTCAATATATATCAACGTACATGAAACTCCCTTTTGTGGTTGAGTAGGATGTAGTGCCACATCCTCAGATGATCCCTCCCGGGCATCGAGAGGCTACAAAACGTCGACGTGAGGAGGTAGAGTCTTCAAGAAGAGTGGAGACTGGCGACCATGATAGTAGCCCTTATGAAATGCCCCATCAAGTCGAAGCGATGAGATTTTGAATAACATGGTACACCATCTATTTTCGCAACCGGTTTAGGGAGAAGGTCACTCTACGAAGCCAAATGATCCACTATATGTAGCATCATCTACTCCATTGTATGAAGGTTGTACGTACTCCGTTCTTCGTGCGTCCCTCGAGATACTTAACATTACTTGACATCTATGGGAGGCTTCGATTATATCAAGATCCGTGTATGTGTCAATCATTGTGTCTTATTTCGCAGGATTCATGAGTTTGCACGAGGGTGTCTTATTTGTGGTGAATCAAGATACGAAGTGGAGATGAAGTCAATGGATGTGCCTCGTAAGGTTTTGCGATATGTTTTATTGTTCCAAGTATAAAACTTATGTTCAAGTGTAAGTCTATTGGAAATCTCATGACATGGCATGCTAATCATCGTTCAAGTGATGGAAAATGGAGGATTGAGCTACCCCATGCACCTTGGATGTTGTCAAAGAACGAGGAAAAAATAGTGAAGGAACAAATATGTAGCTTTCGAACACCCATAGGATGTATGAGATGTCTCAAGGGAGCCTTCATAAAGAAAAAGAAAAGAGATGTGGAGCAACTATCTGGTTTGAAGTACCACGATTGGCACAAAATGATTCAACTAAGGGTATCTCTAACCATGAATATAGTAATTAGTGGAGTAACTATGTGTAAACTTTGGGGTATGATAACTTTTTTCTTAACTAATCATTTGATCTATGAATATTGTTTACATTCAGTTCGTACTTCCTACTAGCATATCCCATTGTGTATCCAAAGATGTACGTGATATCATTTACAAGATGGGAGAGCTTGTGAGGTGTGTATACATTGTATTTTTTCATTATATATCTTTTAATTTCTACACAAAAATAAACAATTCTCAAATACATCCTGAAAGATACGTGAGCTCAAAGGAAATTAATCAAAACACATTGCAAGATGCTCGAGTATTATCTATTGAGGTGTTTTGTTTGGTGGAGGAAATTTTTCCTCGATCCATTTTGACCACTTAATTACATTTACTCGTACATTTGATTAATGAGATCGCACTTTGTGGGGCAATTCATGCAAGGTGGATGTTTTTTCTTGAGCGCTTCATGAAAACCTTGAAAGTTTTTATGAGGCAAAAGGCACGACCTGAGGGAAGCATGGCTGAGGGTTGGTTAGTGCAATCATCCCTTGTTTATATCTCTCAATATCTTGCTGAAGTGGAGCCCTTTCAACCACGACTATGGAAAGATGATGAAGGCTTGAGGATGACCTCTATAATACCTCAAGCAAAAGGAATGAGTAAAGTGCTAACAAAAGAAGAACTTCGTAAGTTAAATAGTTTTTGTGTGCTCAATAATGATGTAATGAGCAAATAAGTGGCACTATATAATGAAGCAAGGGCAAGAAGAAAAAGTGAAAGACAAGCATTTCGCACAAGATATGGACGTAATGCCTCATTTTCAAATCATCTAAATGTGCTCCCATGTCATATTGATATAGATTGGTTACATGAGGAAATGGAGAGAATGGAAAAAGATAAGGAAATTAATATATCTCAAGAGGAGTGGGACTACGCACGAGGTTGCTTATAAAAGGTGAGACATACTATCAATTAATTTGTTTCTATAAGTTATATTTTATATAAATAATTGACATGTTTGATCTTAATCACTACTAGTACACATTATTCAATGCTGTTTGATGTGAGGGTAAACATCTTCGAAATCAACGTATAGATGAAAAGAGAAATACCCAAGATTGTGGTGTCCTTGCTCACTTCGAGGATGCCAATGGTACCATGGAAGGTTATTGTGGCTTGATCCAAGATATTCTGAAGCTTGCACTACAAGGAGAGGAGGAGCCTTCATCGCGAAGAGGAGCCGCCCCACAGTCGCCATATCTGATCGGTGAGTCTCCCTCTCTCCTTCTTTTGCTTGTTTAAAGTTTAAACCACTTTCTCTTTTGCTTGTTTAGGAGAGGAAATGAGAGAGAAAGAGAGGGAGAGGGAGAGGCAAGGAGAGAAAGAGAGAGAGAGAGGGAGAGAAAGAGAAAGAGAGGGAGAGGGAGAGGGAGAGGGAGGGAGAGAAAGAGAGAGAGAGAGAGGGAGAGAAAGAGAAAGAGAAAGAGAAAGAGAGGGAGAGGGAGAGGGAGGGGGAGAAAATGAGAGAGGGAGAGAAAGAGAAAGAGAAAGAGAGGGAGAGGGAGAGGGAGGGAGAGTGCATTCTCTCTCTCCCTCTCGCTTTTGCTTTTGGAGAGTGTTAGGATATATTGTGAGAGGGAGAGGAAATGAGAGAGAAAGAGAGGGAGAGAGAGAGAAAGAGAGGGAGAGGGAGAGAGGGAGAGGGAGAGGGAGGGAGAGAAAGAGAGAGAAAGAGAAAGAGAAAGAGAAAGAGAAAGAGAAAGAGAGGGAGAGGGAGAGGGAGGGGGAGGATGTGCTTTACTGGTATGCAATGTGCTTTACCATGGGCCACATACATTGGTGACTCTTTAAGATGGCTTAAAATTGGTCATATCCTTCATAATGTCCAAGTAGGGGATCTAATTGTGATATGCATAATTCCTTGTTTTTGTATTAACTTTATAGGCATAACAAATTAGTAATCATGCCAACTAGTCAACGGAAGGACTAAAAAAAAATGATCCCCTAGCTGATGGTCATTATGGTACTTCATCAAAATGAACCCAAAAGTATTGCCATAGAAGACGAATCCCTTAAATTGAGCATAGGATATTTTCTTCAAAGGTTATGACTATGAGTATAATTGATTGGAACAAATTTTATAACTATGGTACACACACACACACACCCACACAGGCTAGGCACAAACATTTTTACTATTTGATATTGTCTTTGACATGGTAACCTTGTATTACATTGTTGCATTTTATGTCTTCCAATCATTACAATAAAAGTTGATAAATTTCATAGACGGCATTAATATTTATACATGAACCTAGGACAAAAAACCCACATTACTAAGATGCTTTTTTTTTAGATTGATTTATTATTTGACTAAGAGATCCTAAATGATACTCATAAATTTTGTTGACTAGGATTACTTATACTCAAAGCCCTCTAGTGCAGTTGTATAAGTAATCCTTCTAGTAGAGCCCCTCTAAGATACTCAAAGTACATAACCTAGAGACCGTAGCTAGGTATATAAGGTATAATGACCATACAAGAAGACACCTCAATAATTGACTGATCACCACTAAATCTCAAAGAAGAATCGTGTTCCATCTCCTTCAACTCTATATTCACCTCGTGAAACTCTATATTCACCTCGTGAAGAACTTGCAACTTGACATACATCTCCATAAAGCTATCCATTTGAGCCTCGTTTTCCCAAATTGTATTACAAGTCATTAAATTGTTTGTTGTAACGTAGACAAGATGGAAAATGAAGAAGGTCCTGTTGTTCAAGATCGCGAGGCATATCTTAATCAACATGTCCCATGTCCTTGCTCTCAATGCAAGTTGGCAATTAGACAAAAATTCTGATTGTCTATGTAACACGTACGATGATTTGGAGAGTTTCAATATGAGATCATTGATCAAGTGATTCCGGATTTTCAGCAAACGGTAATTTGAAGTTAATATCAATCATGCATTATACTCACAAGCTAATTGAATACCATATACAATAAGATTGGGTCTTGCTGGCAAATTTTCTATCCAAGGAGGTGATGTCTCATCCCAAGGGGGAGTGCACCCTTTGCGGCCAATTAGAAGAGTTTGTGGGCGTGCGATTGATGGAGTGCGGGAGCCAATCCACCACTCGCAAGGCCAATCTATAACGTCAATGCTAGAGGAGACATGGAACCTTCCAGACCTACCTACAATCTTGGAGCCTAAGATGGAGGCAATGATCGACGCATTGATTTCCATGGATTTCGAGACCTCTGATACACTTGGAGAGGAAGCATCCATATCATTATATGATGGGTGCCGAGTATCTTGGTTGAAGACACTGCTTGCACTCTTAAGTGTGCAAGAAAAATACGGGTGGAGCGATACGAGTGTGACTGAGTTGTTTAGGTACCTTGTACAAAGGCTTCATTGATTTTTTTAAAAACACTATTATTACAAACATTTGTGCTTTTTCAAGGTGTTTTATGATTTTATTCAGGTTATTGAAATATCATATATTACCACCTGCAAATGCCATGCCTGAGTCTCGTGATGATGCACGACATGTTTTATGGAAGCTTGGCATGGACTACAATAACATCCATGCATGTATCAACGATTGCTGTCTATTTCGAGGAGAATACAAGACTATGGAGACATGTCTAAAATGTGGTGCTCACAGGTATCGACAGGACTTGCAAGGTCAAAGCATCCCTCAAAAAGTTCTCAGACACTTTCCGCTCATCCCCCGCATAAACCACATGTTTCGTACGTCTGACATGGCGAGCTTAACAACGTGGCATGCGCAGAATAGGTCCACGGATGGAGTTCAACTAATATCAGTGGATTCGCGCGCATGGAGCCACATTGACTCTACCTTCCCAGGCTTTGCACGAGAGCCAAGGAATCTTCAGCTTGGTCTCGCAATGGATGGCGTGAACCCATTCGGTCTGCGCTCAACTTCTTACAGTGTGTGACCTATAGTCCTTGTCAACTACAACATCCCTCCATGGCTTTCTATGAAGAAAGGACATCTCATCCTTAGCTTGCTCGTCCCAAGTCACTACAAAGTAAAAAATATGGATGTGTATCTTCATCCATTAGTCGATGAGCTTAAGATTTTGTCGGAGGAGGGGGTCACTGTGCAAGATATGAGCAGGTGCGATGGTCGACGGTCAGCCAATATTCGAGCCATTCTCATGTGGACGATGCATGACTTTCCGGGATTGGGAGAGTGCTCAGGTGAGCAGGCCTCCATTCTTGCAGTAATATCTATATTTTATCTCTTTCAATTAAGTATTCAATAGGTCATGGTGTTGAAACAGGTCTGGTTGCCTCAGGTTATCATGCATGTCCATTGTGCGGGCCACAATTAGACTCCTGAAGGTGACCAACCATGAAGAAGATGGTATATCAAGGACACGCTACTTTCTTCCCGGAGGATCATGAACTTAGGGAAGGATTCCTTGGATGACCTCCAACACGTATGAATGTTGCAAGCTGGTACGTGCTGAAAATGGTCCACGTGGAATCACATCCAAATGGAATGCGGCGGTTCTCAGTTTTCTACGAGTTCCCATATTGGACCCACTTACAGGTCAACCACTTGTGGGATCCCATGCATACTTTCAAGAATGTGGGCAGCTTGCTATGGGACCACATCACAGGAAAGAGAGACACTATAGGCGCATGAATGGATTTGAAGGAGGTAGGTAAGATGGAGGCGCTTTGGCTGTAGTCGAGTGCTGATGGTCGCGTGCAGCTTCCTCGCGCTCCTTGGGTTTTGTCCACTAAATAAGAGCGCATTGTGAAGTAAGTAATCAAGTCTATCCGCACTCTGACGGGTATGATGCGTTCTCTCAGGTTCGCATTTTCTAAAGACGACCAATTATCGGGACTAAAATTCCATGATTGGCATAAGATCTGTCAGGTTTGTACTACGAGTGGATTGTAATTAGTGTGGGCATTTTGCTATTTGGAATGTGGCCATTATTCATAATGCTTTCTCATTTGTGGCAGTTTGTACTACCGATCGCGATCGCAGGATGTCTCACTCCAAAAATTCACGGGGCCATTTACAAGTTGTCGAATTTGGTGCAATGGATCTCACAAAAAGAGATTAAGACATCCTCTATTGAATCTGCGAGGTGGGGAGCAGTAGAGTTGGTCTGTCTCTTTAAGAAATACCTGCCCACCAACATGCTTACGATACAAATCCACCTTCTTGTGCATCTTGTGGACGAAGTGGAGATTGTTGGACCTTTCCATACGCAATGGATGTTCTTCTTGGAGTGCTTCATGAAAAACCTAAAAGGCTTTGTGTGACAATGAGCTCAGCCAGAAGGTAGCATGGCTGAAGGTTGGTTGGTATCTGAGGCACTAGTGCATATTTCACAATGGCTACAAACGGTGGAACTAGACAATGAAATGCTATGGTCGCTGAAGGAGGATGATAGATTGACTAGAGATGTGGTGGTTGGAAATGGGGTAGAAAAAAGAATGGATGCCTCAATGGAAGAGAAGGTGAATCGCTTTTGTATGTTGCACCATGCCTCCATGGAGACGTGGATCATCAAGTACCAGATTGCAAGGCAAGATCGAGAGGAAGTGCGAGCTCAATTCCGACGTAGTACACATCATCAACCAATTCGATATCCCGAAGGCATGGAGGAGATGCCGCAGTTTATGTCAATGCGATCGTTGCATGGAGACTTGACCACAGCATCTTGCGAAGGGATAGAGGTCTCAATGGAGGAGTAGGAATTCTTGAGGGGATGTAGTCCAAAGGTGATGAGGGGTTTAGAATCTGTCATATCTAAATTTTATATGTGACATCTAATTTGAGTGTTTTAATGTACAATACAAAATATATAGTGCAGTGTGGTCGCGCGAACGGCATTTTCGCGTGGAGCGTATTGACAAAATGCACTCCACAATGGACTGTGGTGTCATGGCAAGGTTTGAGCAAGAGAGCTGGCGACGAGCAATAGATCCAAACACAGTTGTGGATGAGATTGAGTATTTTGGAAACTTGCAAAGTATTATTACGGTGGATAACCGTAGCTTCTCCATGATACTATTCGATGTGCAGTGGTTCAAAGTGGTACTTGGAGGAGCGAGAGCAACAGTTCGACGAGGTCCATCTCGATTTCTCGAAATAGATTATGAAAAAAAATGGACAGATTTGCGCGACACCTTTGTGTTGCCGGCCCATTGTGAACAGGTGCATGGAGTCATTTTCTTGCTAATTGTATTACAACATGGTTTATGTCACAATGGTTTAAATTCTCTTGTACGTGTTTGTGAACATGTAATCTTCTATCCAAACCCGCGACAACCTCGATGGTGGTCTGTTATACCTTCAACTCCCTGAAGTGCGAGAGTATATGATCAAAGCGATGTTCCGAGCATAGATGAAGATAATATGCAAACAGAGGGGTCGATACTGCAAGGGGTGGAGGCCGTCGAAAGCTTGGAGCCAACATCAGCTAACAATGATGGAAATACAGGAGTCCAAAAATTCTTTGAGAATGAGACGGACTCATTCTTTTGTCGTGACATGTCTATCGACCTTCCAATGTATGCGGAGTTGTGTCAGGAGATTAACATGGAGCCATAGGATACTTTATACTTGGAGCATCCATTTACTCAATTCGTTGACCAATCTCTTATAAGGATACATAAGATATGCATTTTAAGTGAGATTTTTTTAAAATGATTTATATTATTGTGCTTTGTATGATTTAAATTGATTATTCTAACATCATTTTTTTTTCTATGCAGGTAACATTTTTAGGATGAGTCGAGGGATGAGCGATGAGGAGTTATAGGATATCTTCGCACGCATGTCTTCAGACCAAATCGCTAGATTCAGAGAGATGGCAAACGAGGAGCTGTCTCGTTCTTCGTCAGGGCGCTCTACTAGATCTCCTTCAACGCGATCAGATGCTTCAACTTCGAGCAGACGATCTCGATGCTCACGACTTGGGCCAAAGGGAGGGAGTGCATCGGGATCAGTGGGATGCTGCTATAAAGACACGGATGTGGTGTCTCCATCTCGTCGTTCAGCTGGAGTTGCGTCACCTCTAGGATTTGTCACACCTGTGGGGACATCTACTCTAGTTACTCTGGCTTTTGTGCAGCCGTCAGCAAAAGTGGCACCCCTTTGGGTGCCACTCCAAGAGAGATTAACCCCTCGGTACAGCGGATGCAGAGGGGTCTCCTGGATATGCCCAAGAGCGTGGACGCAGATGGGAGAGGACCCATCTGAGGTAGACTCCTAGGGGTTATGGATATCTGGTCGATAGTAGGTCAGGAGCCATCATCATGAATGATGAGAGGAGGAGGGTGATGGCTCGCATGAGAGAGTTGTGCTAACAAGTTTTTTGGCACAACCTCTTGGATCATTGGAAGAACATACCGGAGGGGAGCAAGGACTACATAGTGGCATCCTTGCACGAGGAGTTTCCGGTGCCAGCCACAGTAGATAGATTCTCTACAGGCTGGATGATCGATTGTATGTGTGCATACATGTCACATAGACGATCCAACGCACGCAAGGAAATCAAGAGTGGGGCTGCAAAGCCTGAGTGGTTAGATGCAGACGACTGGCACCAACTGAGGGAGGAGGCTACAAATTCTCCAGGACGTTGGAGTCAGCAGCACAAGGTAGCGAGGGCACGACTCGAGGCCGGAGTGGTCCATCATCTTGGAAGTGGCGGCCACAGGACATATTTAGAGGACTTTGTAAGTTTTTCTTTTGTTTTGCTTGTTTGTTTTTTTGAAATATTCTTTGTACTGACAATCATGTTTCTAATAGTTAGCATTTTGTTTTCTTTGCAGCACTCCATTACAAATCGCGATCCGTCTGGCCTTGAGACTCGATATGCAGAGAAGCACGATCTCACTGCATTGATCGACGGATTGCATAGATGCGGCAGCCCTGTAAGTCACTCATCTTTCTTGTCCGTGGTTACCATGAGATATTTGAATGCATTATTTTACGGTGGATTGATGTGTTGTTTCTTTTTCTGTAGAGTCCGTTCGATGCTCCTTTGCGGCGGGACGAGCTTTCAGGGGACGAGGATGCGTAGCTCACCCTTGGATCCTTGGAGCTTACACACCTTTATTTTTGAGTCGCCTGATCTATGTAGACAAGTTCTATGTATTACTGATATCCTGTCATGACTGTATCAATCGCTTTTTATGCGATCGTGTATTTATTTCATGTATCAGTTTTATGATTTCAGTATACATTCTTTTTGTTTGCAAGCGCTTTGTACACAGGAGTGCAGAAACTATTTTGTATGGCTCTCATAAAGCACACAGTGCAAGCTGCCCTGCCATAAAAAAAATTTAATCCCTATTACCGTCACTATTAGCGTCGCAAATTTTACTGCTCACGTTCCTATTGGCGTCGCTATACATATCACAAACTGTCGCTATCAGCGTTTGCGATGCTAATAGCGATGCCAATACCGATGCCAATATCGATGTTTCTATGGCATCGTTAATAACGACGCTTTTTACGACGACGGGGGCATCTTACAGGGCCTATATCTTGTAGTGTTGATTTCAAACGATTCTTTATATATGTACTAGATGTGAAGTGGTTTAAAGAAGTGGTAACACATGGTGAGCATTGCACAATCAGACGTCATCCAAGTGGTTTTGTAATCATTGACTCTATAAAATTTCACCAAAACAAGTATGACACATTAGTACTACCTCAACAATGCAAGCAGGTATCATTAGGGTCGAAAACACTTCAAAAAATGCACTTTTGTTAATCACGGGATTAAGAAAAGGGCCAAAGAGAGTTTGACATGTGTGCAAGAATATGGTATTCTTGTCTCCTCTTTTTTGGAGATAGTAGAGTCCACTTCGTGATTCTCTCCTCCTTTTTAGCCAAAATCTCCAATGTCTGACATGTTTTGGTAGTCGCAAAGTCCTTATTTACTTATAAAATCTGACAAATGACATAATAAAGTTGCTGTGAAGTTAATGATGATTTTTTTGAAAGTCGAAAACTTTTTGGCGCCCAATATATTTTCATTAGTCTTCTTAATATTCATTTTTAGTTCATTCACCTTTCTCAGTGAGCTTCTTTGTATAATTTTTAGTTCATTCATCTTTCTTGATGAGCTTCTTTCTCTGCGAATTTAATTTAAGTATGGCATCCAAAAGGCACTCTTCTCGTTTAGTAAACTCTTACACTGTCTATAGCCATAGAGTTGATGAAAATTGGGAGCCAAAGATCTTTAGTATAAACGATTAGGTTGCCATGCTGCCCTCTTGCAAGGACTCTCACAAGGTGAAAAGAAAAAAAGAGAGGATCTTAAGCATCACTGGAAGGGATGTATCATTTCTTTCAAAATTATGCATGAAGGGTGGATTATCAAACTGCAACATGTTTACATGGTGAAGGATATCCACTTGCCTCCAAACGAGTATGTTTCGCAACAAACACATTGTAAGACTTGAGTTGATAACATTTTTTTTTTTCATTTAAGCAAGTACTAATAACGAATTCTTGGTTGTAGATATATTTCTATCAACAAGTATGGAATTGCAACCTATAGAAAGCTTAAGTGGAACCTTCCATGCGATTCATAAGGTGTTCACAGACATTATCTATGCTGATCAAATTGTGGGTTCTTTTATTATACATGTTTCGTGGCTTTGTGGAGGGGAATCGGAATCAACTAGTGTGATTACCCTATCCAAAATCAACTCAATACATTGCTCCCTTATCCATCGCATATATGTGTTAGGGTAATCTTAGCACTACGAGAAAAAATGTAACAAGTTGGTAAAAAAGGGTCCCTAAAAAAACCAACAATATGAAAGAGACTTACATTCACTTCATCTATCTTGAGTATCTTTGAATCTATTGTCCCGCAGACATTTGAAAAGCACTCTTTTTTCACAAGTATATGTATTACTTTGTGACTTTGCGATGGTACTTCTTGTTAGAGAGAGTTATATGGTTTTCTAGGATCAACAATATCCTCATATGTGGTGTCCAAGAAGGTAGTCAGGAGCCTGCCAACACTGCAAATGGAAACATGTAACTAAAATAGACAATCAAATAAAATAAATAATTAACCAAAAAGCAAGTAGTATTCCATTCAACCCACATTCTTCCTTGGCCATGGATACCACTTAGAGAGTTCATGAGGATAATTTCTCTAGTCAGTGTATCCGATGTAATTAAAAAAATTATGGTAGTTGTGATGGAATCAAAAGCTTTGAAAGACATTGCTATATTTAAACCAAATCTCAAAAAAAATTCCATTGATAACAGTGGATCAACAACACACATAATTTTAGAGATTTATTGGCTAAGAGATGCAATCAATGTCCTAAAGCTAATAGCAAAAATAAAGGAGTGTTATTTGCAATCAATAGCATAATTATTCTATATATTAAAAAATTTTAGAGTCAAAATGCCTTACCTTATGCAATAATAAACTACAGAATCTAACAATTAAATATCATTTTTACAACTAGCATGGACTTGTCCTCATGAGATATGCTAAGATAGTCATCTTCCTCAGAAGTACAAGAAACATTGATAACCATTTGCCCATACACCTCACCCATTCTCTTATAATTAACAGGTCCAAGTACATCGATTTTTCTCTTGCAAACATCATCCTCGGTACCTTATTCTGCTAATCATATTAAAATCTTTATTCATTGGGGTGATCTTATGAGCATGAGCAACAACAATGTAAGGATAATTCATAAAGTCATAAAGTCAACCATGTGAGGATAAGTTGATATGACGCGAGAGTAGCAAAGCCAAATTTTCGCAGGGTCATATTCACGCCGTATCGTGGAGCAGCTCATACGGCGCGAGCATGGCAAAAAGCATAATGTTTGGTACTATACTTTTCGCTCCGTATCGTGGATGACTTGATATGGTGCGAGAGTGGGACAACAAAATCTCTGTAGGGGTCCTCCTCGCTCTGTATCGTGAAGGAGTAAACATGCGCGTGCAAAGTACACCCCCTTGTAATAACTTATTTTTTGTGAGACCTTAAACCCATTAAAAAAATTTAAAAAAATTCCATAAGTTTATTAGGCTTTGAAAAATTTTTAGAAATTTTTAAATATTTTTTTGAGCTCCTTTGCTATTTTAAAAATAATTTTAAGCTAAAAAGGGCCTAAAAATTACCCAAAAAATCACCAAAAAACCCAAAAATAACATAGCCGATACGGTGCAAAAATTGGTATCCGAGTATCTAGAATACCCATTTTCGTGCCGTATCGGCTGTGCTATTTTTGGGTGGTTTTTTTGGTGATTTTTTGGGTCTTTTTTAGGCCATTTTTTGCTTAAAAATATTTTTAAAATAGCAAACGAGCTCAAATTTTTTTAAAAAAAATTCAGTAAGTTTATTAGGCTTTGAAAAAAATGTATAAATTTTTAAAGATTTTTTAAAGCTCGTTTGCTATTTTAAAAATATTTTTAAGCAAAAAATGACCTAAAAAAGACCCAAAAAATCACAAAAAAACCACCCAAAAATAGCATAGCCAATACAGCACGAAAATGGGTATCCGAGATAGAGTCGTAGCTTTCTAATTCACCCCTAGCTGCTTAAGTACTCCCAGATACTTAACGCTAACGCTATAGCACTACACGGGTCGATACGCGCAGCGCTTAGTATCCATTGTTTACAACTAGGACTACTGGGGTATCTAATCCCCATTGTTTATGGCATGGACTACCGGGGTATCTAATCCCGTTTGCTCCCCAAGCTTTTGCACCTTAGCGTTAGTAGAGCTCGGATACCCATTTTCGCGCCGTATCGGCTATGCTATTTTTGGGTGGTTTTTTTGTGATTTTTTAGGTCTTTTTTAGGCCCTTACAGCTCGGATATCCATTTTCGCGCCGTATCGGCTATGCTATTTTTGAAGGTTTTTTTTGTGATTTTTTGGGTTTTTTTAAGGCATTTTTGCTTAAAAATATTTTTAAAATAGCAAACGAGCTCAAAAAAATCTTAAAAATTTTCTAAAATTTTTTCAGAGCCTAATAAACTTATGAATTTTTTTTTGTGAAATGCAGACTGATTATTTTGATGCTTTTTTTTTGTGAAATTGAGATATATTACATTTGAAAAAAGATATACAAGGATAAAGCATCAATAATGTAGTGATGCTTTCAATTATAAAATCAGTGTGCATTAGAATCAGAGTTCTGAGAGAAAGAAATAGAGTCAAATCCTTTCTATTTATTCTTACAAATCAAGGGAAGAGATCTTAAGAGATTTGCTAGAATATGATATCATGAGTAGTATCATCCCATGACATCAAGCCACCATTTAGGTATTGAAATCTGATAGTGCTAATAAGAATCACAATTGAAGATATTGAAACTTGAAACCCCATAGTGCTAATCATAGTTAAGGGTATGATGAGAAAAATACTCCCAAGAGCTAATATCAAGTAAGAAGTTGTATCCTTCATATTCTTCGAAGCATCCTACACACATAAAATCATCTTAGTCCTAAAGTTGATATGATACACAATATCACTAATACTTCTATCTATTACTTGTTTAATTTTTTTATATTTTAAGAGATAAAATTGAATAATAAACATTTTTAATCTATTACTAGGTAAATATTTTTATCTCCCAGAAATCAAAGTACTTCATTTCTTCTAATTATAATATATTATCATTGTCTTATCAATTAGTCCTTGCTAAAAAGTTGATATTACAACACTGTATAATGAAGATATTCTATTTTCAAGTGTGAAGATCAAAGTGAAAATTTTCACTTTCTATTCTATTAGCTTAAGGATTATCCTTAGTATATCTATCCCTACCAATTTGCATCAACACCATGGGACTCTTGTACCCATTTTCTTATGAATAAAATTGAAGAGATTGAAGAAAAATCTTGGATTTAGTTGAAACAAAATCTTACAGAATGGATATCTTAGGGGTTGAAGTAAAGATGCGGCTTGGATGTCCCAACCTAGTTGGGTCTGCTGAAAATTAACGAGATGATCTCGTCTCAGGTCCATGGAGGACCATATCTCTATAGCTCAAGTGGCAAGTAAGTGGTATTGATCCTCTGTGTAGAGACTCTTTTGATTGTTGATCACCTTCTCAAGATTTTGTGAAAGGAGACGAAGGGAGAGGAAGGGAGACCAATGCACGCTGCTGGTAAGAACCGGACGTGATTTTGATGAGAAATTTTACGACAGAGTAAAATCTGCTTTAAGAACTAAGAAACAAAGTGAAGAGGAGAGAACGATGATTCAAATGAATGCAGACGAAAAAAGAAGCGTGATTTTGGTGGGAAACGTGATAATAAAATATTCAAAAAGAAAGAATAATGGCCGAAAAGTGACCTCTGACATGAGTTAACGTCCTTAGGCATTTAATGGCTAACCTCTTAAATGAATAATAAATTCTCTCATTAATCACGTCTGAATGGCCAAATTTGGAGGGTTCATTATTTTAAAACCTCAATTAATTAGTAACTTAATCATTTTATTACAAGTGCCATTTTTGAAACGTTTTTGGCCCTAATGATATGCAAAAGCTATTTTTTTTTATATGTATACATGTGATACATATACACAATATAATAAGTATTTAAGTTTCTTGCTTTTGTTTTTCAAATACAGGTTGTATATCTTCCAATGGTAAACAATAACTGATGGTGGTATGTCATCCCTATATCTAATCATTCAAAACCAATATATGGTAATATTACCGACATAGAGATAGCAGATGACAATCCAACAATTAATGATGGTGTACATGATGACACCATAATGGATGAGACGCGCGATATAGTACAAGATGAACCTCGCAAGGACATTCAAGGAAACGCTGAAGAAGACAATAATGTGATTGTCGATGATATTGATGAAGTTATTGAGTAATATAGCAACACATCTGATAGTGGGATAGACTTATTTGTTTTGTTACCTCTTGGTAACATAGAGCTTGAAGTAGAAAGTTTAGCATGGGCTGATCTCATTGAAGATGAGATGGATCACTCACAGTAACATACTTAATTTGCTTAATGATTCAATGTGTATTCTTAATTCTATGGTTTTCATCATGCGCACACGTGCATACTCAATAATCAATAGTCAAGTTTAAAGCTAAATTGAAGTTTCCATAATAAAAAGGAAGTATTTTTTATCATCTTCAAGTAGAGAAATTACGAGATACATATTGCAATGCTTGCTACTAATTGTATAATAAGGTTTCTATCGCTTGCCGCTAATTACTTATATCAGGCTTCAACTGGAGGAACTACCATTCATTAGAGAGCAATGCAAAAATAATTATTAACTCTGGTTTTTTTATTCAATGATTCAATGTGTATTCTTAATTCTATGGTTTTTATCATGCGCACACGTGCATACTCAAGAATCAATTTCAGGAGGTTAAATAATTATTAACTCTGGTTTTTTTATTATATTAAGTCCAATTTGAGGTGGTTAAATAATTACGCATTTGAAGCCGCGTCTATATTAGCGTCTATTTACGTGGATATATAGACGCAAAATTCGCATCTATTTACACGCACATATAGATGCAATGATAGACGCGCCTAACTTTACGCGTCTAACATGTGTGTCTATGCCTCGTTTCTGTTGTAGTGTCGGTTTAGAAGAAAAGCATGAAAAAAACTGTCTTCGCACTTTCACAATGCCTATTGTTAATAAATAAACTTGTTTGAGCATGTTATTCATACATAATTGCATTGCACGCACCATATGGTACCATATCCTCGATGCATAGCAATGTTTTTTGAGTGATGACCTACGTGGAGAGTATGAGGTACCCCAAGCCATAGGGCTAGATATTCTGTTCCTTGAGAAATATCTAGTGAGGTTTATCTATTATCTCCTAGATCAATCAATTGAAAGAGTGGACTACATTTGGATTGTGTTATATGTTTCACGGTGCATCTTAAGGCCAATCCCCAAGGTGTAGGAGAGTCGTAGTGGAGCCACAGTGATCAATTGAGGGGCACTCCCTTTGTGTGTGCTTACATAGTGTATAACACCAGCATGTTTAGGGACTCCCTCTGAGGAGTGTAGGGAAATAATTATTTTTTGGACTAAAAAACCGCAGAAATGCAAAGTTTTTAAACACTCCTAGTCATGAGACTATGTGGGGTGGGTTGAGATGAGTATTGGAGGCCCGGCTAGTGCCTTAGAGCCAGTGTTTGGTCCATTTTAGGTCCCAAAATCCATGTCTATAAAATTTTGAAGATAGACATTATATACAAACAACCTCTTCTCTCTACCACAATGTCCTTGTAAGTTTTTTCTTCCTTGTCTTTAGATTCATTTCGTGAGCTCCATGCCTACCTAATCTTGGTTTCTAGGTGTAAATATTCTAAACCAAAAAATGATTTCATCTATGCCATATTGTTTGATGCATCAGTATCCACATACCATATATCACCATTCATTAAAGTTGCTGATGCATCTACATTTACTACATTCATCATGTGGTGTATAGCAAATAACTTCTCATTATTTTAACCTAATCATTAGTACATGAACATTTATTATGCTATCTTCTTCCATTTATGTTATTTTCACTTCTCTTTTCTAGACAGTCATATGAAATATGACATTTTTTACCACAATTATAGCTTTCTATATTATCATAACCTACATTATGTATGCCACATCCTTTATGGCTCCCTCTACCTTAACACTATCCTTTATCACTTATATGTGACTGCTCTTATAAGTCATGAGACGGCCTCTCATTTTTCTTGTAATGGCTACCACTATAGCCTCTCCACCACAACCTCTATCTCTACTTGTGTTAGAGTACAGTACCTATTGTTAACTATTATTGCTTTGTGATGAAGATGTAGCAAGATCCAAGTTTTTCTCTTTTAATATCAACATTGATATTAGACCTGTAAATTCAAGAATGGTGTCCCTTGTGTTGATGGAAGTTTCGAGCTTCTTGTACTCCTCACCAAAACCACCAAAACATGGAGCCATTATATCATCATCATCAACCTATACTTTAATAGATCAAGAGCTTCAACAATGCTCTTAATTTTCAATACATAGTCATCAATAGATGGTTAGTATGCTTCACATTATTTAACTCAGACTTCAATTGTAATTTCCTAGTTCTAGTATTTATAGTGACAATTTGACAAGGTTACTCACAATGACATGAATGAGGACACATCAATCAAGAAACATTTATGCTCTTACAAGAGGATACAGAGTCAGAACAAATCGACCAAGCTTTACTTGCTCGAAGGTGTCCCTTTCCACGCTCTACATGTAGGAATCGTCGTGGTGGTAACTTCTCTTGTCTTACTTTTCATAACAAATATTGTTCTTATTGCAATAGAAATGGTCATAGTACATATCATTGTTGGACAAAACAATATGATGATGAACATGGTATTCCAAATAAACAACCATGTTTATCCTGAGATTTTTTGCCTTGTGGCTACTACAAAAAGAGTGATCATCCAACGTGGAGTTTTGATTCAAATCATAATAGAGCATATGTTGCTGCACATGGCAACACTACTAAGAAGTAAATTGTGTGATTTGTTCTATCTCTTCAGAAAGGATACTTCGTGTTTGTGATGGATCTCTTTTTATTATTGAGTCTAGTGCTACAAAAAACATGGCATATCAGTCCCAATGGTTACATAATTATCATTCTATTCCTCTCAATAAATCAATTTACCTTGTTGATGACACGTGGAGTTTTATAGGTCCCAGATCTCCAAAGGAATCTTCTTTTAGTTGCAAGACTTGTGGATCTTGGTCTTTTTGTTGGTTTTTACCATACCAAGCATCACATTGAGATAGATGGCCAAACCATAGTTGCTGCTCCTTGAAGTGGTAATCTTTTTGAGTTATCTTTAAATAAAGATGTTGTTAATGTTGTTATAACTCTTGGTGATCTTAAGAACAAAATATGGCATCATCGCTTTGTTCACTCTGATTTTTCTAAGCTTGGTGATCTTTATCGACGTGACCTTTTTCAAGGTATGGAATTCAAAACTCATCCTCATATGGGTATTTGTGAATATTGTGTTCTTGAAAAGCATTTTTGCAAGCCCTTTTGCATTTCCACCACAACTTATTCTAGAGATTTGCTTGATCTTATTGACACTAATATTTGTGGACCTTTTCCTTCATCAAAATCTCAATTATGGTATTTCATGACCTTCATTGATGACTTCTCAAGATACACCAATGTTTTTCTCTTGTGACACAAATTAGAAGCTTTATTATCTTTTAATAAATATAAAAAAGCTACAGAACTTCATACTGGTCATCACATCAAGAAACTTTGTAGTGATAATGGTGGAGAATACATTTCAAATTATTTTGATGATTATTGTAATAATCAGGGTATTCATCATGAATATATGGTTCCCTACTCTCCTCAATAGAATGGTATTACTGAACATAAAAATAGGACTATTCTTTATGCCATGGGATGTATGCTCATTCATTCTGGCTTATCTCAATGTTTCGAGGCTGAAGCAGTCTTAACAACAGTATTTGTGCAAAATCATCTTCCTACAACTGTTCCTTTTGGTAAAATATTGATTACTACTTGGACATGTGAAACTCCTTTTGTTTCATGTTTTCAACCTTCTGGATATATTGCTTATCTTCATGTAACCAAAGAGACTCGCAGAAAACTTGATCCTCCTAGTTTAAAAGTAATTTTCATTAGATATTCAACTTTTTATAAGGGATACAAGTTTTATGATCCATCTTCCAAGAAGGTAATCATAAGTTGTGATGTTGTTTTCAATGAGCAACTTATGGGTAGCATATGGTCTCAGGAGGATGTTGGGTCCATCACAACTTGCACCTATTATTGTTGATGATGACCTTAGCATTGATCTTCCAATTGATAATGATCATAGTACTTTTCATGTTTATGATGTTGATATTCTTGAGAATGCTCTCAATATTTGTGAAGACCTTATCTTTTATAGTGATGCCATGTCATCCCCACAAAAGGAACAAGGGCAAGAGGCCATGGAAGATGAGTATGAATCTCTTCTCTCTAAAGATACATGGGATCTAATTAAGTTACCACTTGGACATGTTGCTATTGAATGCAAGTGGGTTTATAAAACTAAAACAAAAGAAGATGGAACATTTAACAAATTCAAAGCAAGGCTAGTTGCCAAAGGTTTCTCACAAATGTTTTTGCTACAAATTTTCTTGGACAATGTCATACTTCTCCATGCCTTAAACATTGGACTACAGCTAAACAAGTTTTGAAATATTTGAAAGCCACTAAAGATTTTTGATTGGTTTATCGCTATCAAAAAAACTCTAATTCTCTACATTCACTTCAACTTTCGGGTTATATAGATGCAGATTGGGAAAGCTCACACTTATCTATAAATTCTACAAGTGGAAATTGTTTCTTTATCAATGGTTGCCTTGTTTCTTGGACTAGCAAGAAACAACATTGTGTTGCTATTTCCACTACAAAGGTTGAATATATTTACCAAATGGCTCAATGCAGTGTGTGTCACTCTGCTATGCTCGTAACTTGGAGTTGTCTCAACTTCAAACTTTGGAAACTAATCTACTATGACATTGTAGTGCCATTGTAAGTACTCCTTAGTGCCTTCATCTTGCCTACCTCCTTCAAATCCATTTGTGCCCCTAGACTGTCTCTCTTCCTTGTGATGTGGTCCCATGATAAGATGCCCACATTCTTGAAAATATGGATGAGATTCAACAAATGGTTGATTTGTAAGTGGGTCCAATACGACAACTTGTAGAAAATAGAGAACCACCACATTCCATTTGTATGTGACTCCATATGGACCATTTTTAACTTGTACCAGCTTTGGATATTCATTTGTGCTAGAGGTCATCCAAAAAAATATTCCCTCCGTTCATGACCCTCCAACAAGAAAGCAATGTGTCATTGATATATCATCTTCTTCATGGTTCGTGACCTTCAGGAGTCTAACTACGGCGGGCATACATGATAACTTGAGGTAACCAAACTTGTCCCAACACGCCTATTTAGTTAAAAAAAACTTGAACAAGCTATGTTAGATATCATCAACAAGAATAGGATCCTACTTACTTGAGCACTCCCCTAATCCCAAAAATTCATACATGGTCCACATGAGAATGGCTCATGTATTGGCAGACTATCGACCATGTGACATTGCATACGGCAATCCCTAGGTACACCGATCTCTCCCTCACCACTTCAACTCCATCGCTGGTGGATTTCATGGTCAATAGTAATAGATATCTGGAGATCTTCGGGCGAATTTGTGCTTGCAAGTTTGTCGGGCCGGCGGAATCGGACGTCCGACTCAGTGTCCGATTCCCAGAATCGGACACTCGGACCACCCTGTCCGATTCGGACACTTGGACAACCCGTCCAATTCGGACACTAGGACAGCCTGTCCGTTAGGACCACTCCGTCTGATTCGGACGCTCGGAGACTCGGACGCTCGGACTCGGACCCACCCTGTCCGATGGGACGAATTAGGACACGTTAGCAATCGGACCACCTGCCCAGTCCGAGTCCCAGAATCGGACCCGCCCATAATGGGACCACCAGAATCGGACACTCGGACCAGCCCGTCCGATTTTAGAAATCGGACCACCCTGTCCGATCGGACCATTCGGACGAATGGGACCACCCAAAATCGGGCCAGCCCAGAATCGGACCACCCTAGTCTGATTCATTGAACACTTGCCCGTCCGATTTTTTAGAATCGGACACTCGAACTCTGAGATTGCCACTCAACCCTGACACACCTGGTCCGATTCCCAAAATCAAACCACTGGTAAATCGGACGCCCGATTCCCAGAGTTGAACAAAAAAAAAGGAAAAAACATCAGAACTTGACCCCCACGAGCGACTGGAAGCGCAACCCACTCTAGGACGATGTGGCGAATGCCTTGTAGGCAGTCTCCGACGTAGGAGTCAAGACCGAGGGACACACTGGAGCATTCCCTAGTGACCTACCCCCTAGTGAACAATGCGAAGCAGTGCAGACCCTAGAACCCATTAGAAAGACCAGGACTTGAGTAACAAAGCCTATCAGGCCTGAAACGAGGGAGAGTGAGTAAGACACCGAGAAATTGCTTGCAGCACTCATATTGAATTTTGTAATATTTCCGCGTACCGTACCGTAAATATTAACTTTCCGTATACCGTGTAAACCCTGTGTAAAGGGTATCTCTGGCATTTAAAGTATTGGCCACGTAATGTGTGAGCCGCACGAGGGAAATAGGGTCCTCTGCGAATGGTAAATCGAACCGGGTGTTCAAAACCGCAAGCCGCACGGAAACACCCTCTTGGGAGGGGCAATTCAATTAATTAAAGGCAAATTTTTTTAATGTTTATCCCTTCCCCCAGCCGATGCATGGCTGGAGGAAAGGGAGTATGTGGGGGGGATGGGAAGGTGGGGGTTGCATGGGCAGCTTCCCCCACGTGGGGGGAGACCCACTCCCTTTCCCACGGCCTATATAAACACCCCCTTGATGGGGGGTGTGCTTAAGGAGGGAGAAGACTGGAGAGGACTCTGTGGGGAGAGAAGAGGAGGAAGTCGTGTGCTTAAGGAGAGAGAAGGAGGATTCTGCCTGCGGACACAGGGGAGAGAGAGGGAAGTCGTGTGTGGGAGGAGAGAGGAGGAGGGAGTCTGTGGTTAGAGGGAGAGAGGAGGAGAGGCCGTGCTGCTGCCGCCAGCCTGCCGGTTGCTGCCCCGCCAGCCTCGCCACGGGCTACCACACCACCGCCGTGCTGCCGCCCAGCCCACCGCCAGCCGTTCTGCCGTCGCCCTGGCCGCCGGACTTCCACAGACTGATCCGCCGTCCGCCACGCTGATCGTCAGGCCGCCATTCTACGCCACGTCGTCCACATCCCGCCACGTGCCACAGAAGCTCCTTTGGAAGCTTCTTTAGAAGCTTCCATAGGGGGGGCCTCCCTAAAGGCCTTTCCCACGACCCCAATTTCCTATCCTTTGCCACCCATTTCAAGGGCATTTTTCCACCCCTTGGCCCAAAAAGGCCTTTCCCACCGCATATTCCCCGAAGATCCCTTAAAGATCGGGATTTCCAAGGAAGGAGACGGTGAGGCCACAAAGACCTCGCAAAAGCCTTCGACGAGACTTGGACAAAGACATTGTTCCGCAAGCCGTCCAAATACCGCGCCGAATCGAGCTCGTGGGAATTCCGAAGCTTTGTTGCAAGGTCTATTCCGAAGAGGAAACCATCCGCATACGAACACAAAAGCAACTCGTAAGTCGAATTTACGACTACGATGGCTCCTAAAAGATCCCAGGAGGCAACCGCGGGAGGTTCGACTCCAAATGTGCAAGTGGACATCACCCCGGCACCACAAGTCCAGGTTCTTCCGTATTAAATTCCGCATAAGGAAATGATTAGGCGCGCTTAGGAAGGGAAATTCAAGTTACGTTTAAATTAAAAGCATTGAAAGAAATGCATCTTTTTGAGCATTATGAAAGATTGAACGGTTAAGGAATTAGATGCATGTAGATGGTATTTTTAAAGGTAAGAATCTAATCCTAAGCAAGAAGACGAAGTTTATATGTGCATTAGTTGCCATCCTAGATATGATGAATTAAGCGTATATGCACATTATGATTTCATAGGGAAAGTCTAGCACCATAAGATTTCATTCGGAAAGAACTAATAGGGCACTAAAAACGAACGTATGACTTGCAACATAGTTATACGATGGAATAGAGCAACACTAGTTTTCGCTTGAGTATCATCACGACTTAGTGGCTAGGAGAATGTTAGGAATTGCGTAGTCGTCATGAGAAAAAGGTCAATCATTAAGAGCCGTAATTAGGTGTAAATGCATAAAATGAAAAAGGGTAAACAACAAGGTTGTAGGTACGACTATTGATGTAAGACCTAGAAGGTCCTAGGAAAAGCTGTAGCTAGATTATCGTGCACCAAGGAAAGATTGCATGGTTCGCCAATGCATAAGTTTCGAAAGCATAGACTACAAAGTAGTAGGCATGATTAATTGGTAAACCCTAGGGAGACTTAGGAAAGTTAGCGTACAGATTAGTAAGTAATTTTACCTTACCAAGGAAACGGCAATCAATCGCATGTTTACGCAAATTGGATCCCGTTAGATTTGGTTTATCACCCTAGAAGGATCATTCTTGTCGCAGAACAAGCCTAATTGAATTGACTAGGTAATATAAACATCAAGGATTCGTATAAACATGACTGAGTCAATATGATAGGAATCCTAAGAGATAACTAGGATTTAGTGCAAGGATAATTCGACCCCGCTTAAGACAAAAACTGTGAGTCTAAGGATCTTACACGCATTCACAAAATGTCGAAGCGATTGGTTGTTTATGCATGAAAGGATCTAAGGTTTTATCCTAAGGATCAGTCGTCTTAATGTAGGAACTCCGAGGAGTTGCATATTCTAGAACCATGAGCCAAACCTAATTAGAAATGACTTGAAGAATACCCCAAAATCCCGTTACTCAGCTAGGGTTAAAATCCGTGATCGGAACGCTAAGGAATGGATAGAAGGATTCCGTGGAATAGATGCAATAATTGTGCACAAAGCTGCAGTATTGTATAGATTTGGGATTTGTCCGCAAAGAGTCTTGTCATCTCTCGAAATGAGATTAGCAAGTTATTGAAAGAATTTAACTTGCAAGAGGATGAGTAATCATCCTGTTAACTCACTTTCCTTGGAAAAGTAATTGCCAAGGGAAAGGAAGATTAGGCGTTGCCTTGAAGCAAATGATCGACAATAAACTAAGGCGACATGGTCGCTGGATCCTGCCACGACAAACCTAATGTATTGGAAGGGTATGGCCCTGACCCTAAGAATGATAGGAATCTTGCCAAGTTGCAATTGATTCTGGATCGAATGCGGGTTGCATTCGGAGGAAAAGGAGTTACTCCTTGACAGTTTGCCAGCCAAAAGGCCATTGGAATTTGATTGTGTTTGTAAAAGTTAGAAAGGACTGTTTGCATTGTTTGCTCAACGAACTAAAGGATGAAAATATATCCAAAGCTTCAGGTTGGTGCCTGAGAGGCAGCTTCAGTTACCCCCGACTGCCTGCCTGACCCTAACCAAGGGGGTTGTGAACCGCGCCGGGAACGTGGACCGAACCCGCCGTGAGAGGTCTCTCCGTTGAGTTCTGCTTGGAGCAGGAGGACGCTTGGGTGCCAGGGGGGGCTCTGGCTGTAAATCCCTCGCCTTCCGGGTCCTGCACAAGAGACTAACGTGACTCGGGATTGGATCTCGAGGCCCGCATACTAGTCTACGGGCGGAAACTTGGGATAGTAATCACAGGAAGGATTACTGGATAGCCTTCGGGCGGATTATGAATACGCCTACGGGCGGGAACTCCTTGTATTTCAAAGATAAAAGGATATAATGATAATAAAGGAGTTGTTTGACATTGTTTTCTTTATGTCCTGTGATAAGATTACGTGAAGGAACCAGTGCTTAACAGGGTTAATCAAGGAAGCTGTTTGTATGTGTCAAACTAATGTGGTAGGTAATTACATAACTAAAACAAACTGAGGAAAGTGCGGAGGATAGACCATAGGTCTGTCCTACGGATGGGTGGTCCCAGTTAGCCGGGAACTTTTCTCAAGGACTTCGATGGAAAGAGGATGATCGTCATCACCAAAGCAAGCAAGGAGAACAATGACTTGGAAGTACCGATTACCCGATTCAGGCTGTTTTAGGGGAACGGAATGGGACTATGCCTTTTGGCAGAGATGTCGAGCCTTGCATCCCTCTCGTTTCCCATTCTCCTTGAACCAAGTGCAGCATGAATTCGCTTCAGACCGAGCGTTCTGCGTAAAGTAGTTCGATCAGGTCTGACGCTAGTCGCTGTTAGCAAACGACCAAACAATTCCGTTCGATCCTAAGTGGAAAGCGCCCAGGACACTTCCGTTACGGGGCAGACGCGGAAAGTCCTAGATTACAAAACCCGCAACATTCCATGGGAGTGCCGGGTGGAGTCTTCTAGACAACCTTTCCGATGGACTGCTAAGACGTGTCCTAGAGGATGTTAGTGGACACGTTACAGTTGGTATCAGAGCCGACTTATAATGGAATTGTTTCCATAAGATTTCATTAGAAGTGAAGTAAAGAAATTGTTCCTATCCAAACATTTTCTCATCTCCAATACTGTCTTGCAGAATTACGAGGCGTGGAATAAATTTCTGGTGTTCCGGATCATGTTCATGACTGCGATGCATTCTCCGCATTATAGGCAGAGAATTGGAATGATGAACATCTTGGAACAGATTTATAACCCATCACCTCTATATATAGAGCGAAGATGGACTGGGTCTTCAGGAATCTACTACATAGCTGCCCACCAGTTCGCCTATCTACAGACCAACTTGAAGAGGATCAAGTGGTTGGAAGATTTGAAAGTCGTGAAGCTGTTCATTTTTGTGGAAGCTCACGTGAATTCGACTTTGCATATTCAAGGTCGGAGGGTTGAATTAAACTCATATGTTTATGAGGAAGTAACCCGTGTAATTCTAGCTGATAGGATCAAGGTATTGGGACGCCATGGGAAGTATGGTTTCCAGCGGAAAGGATATCCCGAACTTCCGATGCATTATCGATTCCTAAAGATACATGACCCAAAATCCTACTACTACACAGTTCGTGTAGGCAAATCCAATACTATGTTGTTCTTCCCAAACTAGATGTAATGATTGGATTATCATCGCTCGAGATGTTGTACGAGGTTACGCCATATGAATATAAATAAGAACTTCTTTTTATCACTATCCAATTGTGCATCAGAGTTGTTGCAAAAAGTCTAGTTGCTTCATGAGTTATGAATTAGCTGAACTAAAGATAAGCTAATGGCAATTATCATATAATAACGTTAAGAAAACTTTTTACGCCAGGCACAACCCCAGGTACAGGTTCCAAATTCGCCCCCTACATCAAGTACTACTGTGATCCACGAGAAGAAGTTCCTCCTCAAACAAATAAAGCCACCCGAGTTTGACG
The DNA here is from genome assembly GCF_053477565.2 of Lygodium microphyllum. Lineage (NCBI taxonomy): Eukaryota > Viridiplantae > Streptophyta > Polypodiopsida > Schizaeales > Lygodiaceae > Lygodium > Lygodium microphyllum. The sequence continues at coordinate 91,012,407 of NC_141157.1, forward strand.
GGAGAGGCAGATTCGTCCAGACAGACGCTGAGATTTGGATTGAATCTATGGAGGACTACTTCGAAGCCGCTGGCACTGCACCTACCAATCAGGCCATGCTCGCCAAATTGAAACTCACTGGTGAAGCCAGACTATGGTGGAAGCAATGGTGCAGGGATCAAGGGATCTCAGAGGGTTCCGTTACTTGGAAAAAGTTAAAGCAAGCCGTACAAGGGAGATATTTGCCACCAGCATATCGTACACAGAAAATGAATGAGTTCTATGAGCTAAAACAGTTAGGACTCACGCTTGACGCATACTACTCTAAGTTTGTCTCACTCTTGAAGTATGCGCCACGAATGGACACGACACAGCAGGTGTCCAAATTTTGCGCAGGCTTAAATCCACCTGTAAATACCCGTCTCGAATCTATGAGACCATCAGATCTTCAGGATGCACTCATTCGAGCGGCACCCATAATTTAGGAAGTGCAAGCTAAACCAAGGAGTATTAAGAATTGGTCTTATAGCGACCCAAGCGAAGGAGCATTCAGACCCCAGGTTAAGAGAGTTCAAGGCCACAATCAGGGACAAAGAAAGAAGGCAAGGACAAATAACGTCAACAACTTTGTTCCTACTCACGGTAATGGCCGAAACATCCGATGTTTCCACTGCAATGAACTCGGTCACTTCAGAAAGCAATGCCCCAAGCTCAGCGAGGGACACCGTCAAGGTATTGGCCACGGTCAGGGAGAGACAGTTGAGATCTAGAACCTTGAGAGAATGCCTCGTCCAGTGGCAAGATTATTCCGAAGAGGATGCTACCTGGATGGATGAAAGCTCTCTCAATCTTCAATATCCCCAGTTTATCTCGAGATGAGGACATCTCGATTCTTCTAAGGGGGAGAGAATGTAATATTTCCGCGTATCGTACCGTAAATATTAACTTTCCGTATACCGTGTAAACCCTGTGTAAAGGGTATCTCTCGCATTTAAAGTATTGGCCGCGTAATGTGTGAGCCGCACGAGGGAAATAGGGTCCTCTGCGAATGGTAAATCGAACCGGGTGTTCAAAACCGCAAGCCGCACGGAAACACCCTCTTGGGAGGGGCAATTCAATTAATTAAAGGCAAATTTTTTTTATGTTTATCCCTTCCCCCAGCCGATGCATGGCTGGAGGAAAGGGAGTATGTGGGGGGGATGGGAAGGTGGGGGTTGCATGGGCAGTTTCCCCCACGTGGGGGGAGACCCACTCCCTTTCCCACGGCCTATATAAACACCCCCTTGATGGGGGGTGTGCTTAAGGAGGGAGAAGACTCGAGAGGACTCTGTGGGGAGAGAAGAGGAGGAAGTCGTGTGCTTAAGGAGAGAGAAGGAGGATTCTGCCCGCGGACACAGGGGAGAGAGAGGGAAGTCGTGTGTGGGAGGAGAGAGGAGGAGGGAGTCTGTGGTTAGAGGGAGAGAGGAGGAGAGGCCGTGCTGCTGCCGCCAGCCTGCCGGTTGCTGCCCCGCCAGCCTCGCCACGGGCTACCACACCACCGCCGTGCTGCCGCCCAGCCCACCGCCAGCCGTTCTGCCGTCGCCCTGGCCGCCGGACTTCCACAGACTGATCCGCCGTCCGCCACGCTGATCGTCAGGCCGCCATTCTACGCCACGTCGTCCACATCCCGCCACGTGCCACAGAAGCTCCTTTGGAAGCTTCTTTAGAAGCTTCCATAGGGGGGGCCTCCCTAAAGGCCTTTCCCACGACCCCAATTTCCTATCCTTTGCCACCCATTTCAAGGGCATTTTTCCACCCCTTGGCCCAAAAAGGCCTTTCCCACCGCATATTCCCCGAAGATCCCTTAAAGATCGGGATTTCCAAGGAAGGAGACGGTGAGGCCACAAAGACCTCGCAAAAGCCTTCGACGAGACTTGGACAAAGACATTGTTCCGCAAGCCGTCCAAATACCGCGCCGAATCGAGCTCGTGGGAATTCCGAAGCTTTGTTGCAAGGTCTATTCCGAAGAGGAAACCATCCGCATACGAACACAAAAGCAACTCGTAAGTCGAATTTACGACTACGATGGCTCCTAAAAGATCCCAGGAGGCAACCGCGGGAGGTTCGACTCCAAATGTGCAAGTGGACATCACCCCGACACCACAAGTCCAGGTTCTTCCGTATTAAATTCCGCATAAGGAAATGATTAGGCGCGCTTAGGAAGGGAAATTCAAGTTACATTTAAATTAAAAGCATTGAAAGAAATGCATCTTTTTGAGCATTATGAAAGATTGAACGGTTAAGGAATTAGATGCATGTAGATGGTATTTTTAAAGGTAAGAATCTAATCCTAAGCAAGAAGACGAAGTTTATATGTGCATTAGTTGCCATCCTAGATATGATGAATTAAGCGTATATGCACATTATGATTTCATAGGGAAAGTCTAGCACCATAAGATTTCATTCGGAAAGAACTAATAGGGCACTAAAAACGAACGTATGACTTGCAACATAGTTATACGATGGAATAGAGCAACACTAGTTTTCGCTTGAGTATCATCACGACTTAGTGGCTAGGAGAATGTTAGGAATTGCGTAGTCGTCATGAGAAAAAGGTCAATCATTAAGAGCCGTAATTAGGTGTAAATGCATAAAATGAAAAAGGGTAAACAACAAGGTTGTAGGTACGACTATTGATGTAAGACCTAGAAGGTCCTAGGAAAAGCTGTAGCTAGATTATCGTGCACCAAGGAAAGATTGCATGGTTCGCCAATGCATAAGTTTCTAAAGCATAGACTACAAAGTAGTAGGCATGATTAATTGGTAAACCCTAGGGAGACTTAGGAAAGTTAGCGTACAGATTAGTAAGTAATTTTACCTTACCAAGGAAACGGCAATCAATCGCATGTTTACGCGAATTGGATCCCGTTAGATTTGGTTTATCACCCTAGAAGGATCATTCTTGTCGCAGAACAAGCCTAATTGAATTGACTAGGTAATATAAACATCAAGGATTCGTATAAACATGACTGAGTCAATATGATAGGAATCCTAAGAGATAACTAGGATTTAGTGCAAGGATAATTCGACCCCGCTTAAGACAAAAACTGTGAGTCTAAGGATCTTACACGCATTCACAAAATGTCGAAGCGATTGGTTGTTTATGCATGAAAGGATCTAAGGTTTTATCCTAAGGATCAGTCGTCTTAATGTAGGAACTCCGAGGAGTTGCATATTCTAGAACCATGAGCCAAACCTAATTAGAAATGACTTGAAGAATACCCCAAAATCCCGTTACTCAGCTAGGGTTAAAATCCGTGATCGGAACGCTAAGGAATGGATAGAAGGATTCCGTGGAATAGATGCAATAATTGTGCACAAAGCTGCAGTATTGTATAGATTTGGGATTTGTCCGCAAAGAGTCTTGTCATCTCTCGAAATGAGATTAGCAAGTTATTGAAAGAATTTAACTTGCAAGAGGATGAGTAATCATCCTGTTAACTCACTTTCCTTGGAAAAGTAATTGCCAAGGGAAAGGAAGATTAGGCGTTGCCTTGAAGCAAATGATCGACAATAAACTAAGGCGACATGGTCGCTGGATCCTGCCACGACAAACCTAATGTATTGGAAGGGTATGGCCCTGACCCTAAGAATGATAGGAATCTTGCCAAGTTGCAATTGATTCTGGATCGAATGCGGGTTGCATTCGGAGGAAAAGGAGTTACTCCTTGACAGTTTGCCAGCCAAAAGGCCATTGGAATTTGATTGTGTTTGTAAAAGTTAGAAAGGACTGTTTGCATTGTTTGCTCAACGAACTAAAGGATGAAAATATATCCAAAGCTTCAGGTTGGTGCCTGAGAGGCAGCTTCAGTTACCCCCGACTGCCTGCCTGACCCTAACCAAGGGGGTTGTGAACCGCGCCGGGAACGTGGACCGAACCCGCCGTGAGAGGTCTCTCCGTTGAGTTCTGCTTGGAGCAGGAGGACGCTTGGGTGCCAGGGGGGGCTCTGGCTGTAAATCCCTCGCCTTCCGGGTCCTGCACAAGAGACTAACGTGACTCGGGATTGGATCTCGAGGCCCGCATACTAGTCTACGGGCGGAAACTTGGGATAGTAATCACAGGAAGGATTACTGGATAGCCTTCGGGCGGATTATGAATACGCCTACGGGCGGGAACTCCTTGTATTTCAAAGATAAAAGGATATAATGATAATAAAGGAGTTGTTTGACATTGTTTTCTTTATGTCCTGTGATAAGATTACGTGAAGGAACCAGTGCTTAACAGGGTTAATCAAGAAAGCTGTTTGTATGTGTCAAACTAATGTGGTAGGTAATTACATAACTAAAACAAACTGAGGAAAGTGCGGAGGATAGACCATAGGTCTGTCCTACGGATGGGTGGTCCCGGTTAGCCGGGAACTTTTCTCAAGGACTTCGATGGAAAGAGGATGATCGTCATCACCAAAGCAAGCAAGGAGAACAATGACTTGGAAGTACCGATTACCCGATTCAGGCTGTTTTAGGGGAACGGAATGGGACTATGCCTTTTGGCAGAGATGTCGAGCCTTGCATCCCTCTCGTTTCCCATTCTCCTTGAACCAAGTGCAGCATGAATTCGCTTCAGACCGAGCGTTCTGCGTAAAGTAGTTCGATCAGGTCTGACGCTAGTCGCTGTTAGCAAACGACCAAACAATTCCGTTCGATCCTAAGTGGAAAGCGCCCAGGACACTTCCGTTACGGGGCAGACGCGGAAAGTCCTAGATTACAAAACCCGCAACATTCCATGGGAGTGCCGGGTGGAGTCTTCTAGACAACCTTTCCGATGGACTGCTAAGACGTGTCCTAGAGGATGTTAGTGGACACGTTACAGTTGGTATCAGAGCCGACTTATAATGGAATTGTTTCCATAAGATTTCATTAGAAGTGAAGTAAAGAAATTGTTCCTATCCAAACATTTTCTCATCTCCAATACTGTCTTGCAGAATTACGAGGCGTGGAATAAATTTCTGGTGTTCCGGATCATGTTCATGACTGCGATGCATTCTCCGCATTATAGGCAGAGAATTGGAATGATGAACATCTTGGAACAGATTTATAACCCATCACCTCTATATATAGAGCGAAGATGGACTGGGTCTTCAGGAATCTACTACATAGCTGCCCACCAGTTCGCCTATCTACAGACCAACTTGAAGAGGATCAAGTGGTTGGAAGATTTGAAAGTCGTGAAGCTGTTCATTTTTGTGGAAGCTCACGTGAATTCGACTTTGCATATTCAAGGTCGGAGGGTTGAATTAAACTCATATGTTTATGAGGAAGTAACCCGTGTAATTCCAGCTGATAGGATCAAGGTATTGGGACGCCATGGGAAGTATGGTTTCCAGCGGAAAGGATATCCCAAACTTCCGATGCATTATCGATTCCTAAAGATACATGACCCAAAATCCTACTACTACACAGTTCGTGTAGGCAAATCCAATACTATGTTGTTCTCCCCAAACTAGATGTAATGATTGGATTATCATCGCTCGAGATGTTGTACGAGGTTACGCCATATGAATATAAATAAGAACTTCTTTTTATCACTATCCGATTGTGCATCAGAGTTGTTGCAAAAAGTCTAGTTGCTTCATGAGTTATGAATTATCTGAACTAAAGATAAGCTAATGGCAATTATCATATAATAACGTTAAGAAAACTTTTTACGCCAGGCACAACCCCAGGTACAGGTTCCAAATTCGCCCCCTACATCAAGTACTACTGTGATCCACGAGAAGAAGTTCCTCCTCAAACAAATAAAGCCACCCGAGTTTGACGGGAGAGGCAGATTCGTCCAGACAGACGCTGAGATTTGGATTGAATCTATGGAGGACTACTTCGAAGCCGCTGGCACTGCACCTACCAATCAGGCCATGCTCGCCAAATTGAAACTCACTGGTGAAGCCAGACTATGGTGGAAGCAATGGTGCAGGGATCAAGGGAACTCAGAGGGTTCCGTTACTTGGAAAAAGTTAAAGAAAGCCGTACAAGGGAGATATTTTCCACCAGCATATCGTACACAGAAAATGAATGAGTTCTATGAGCTAAAACAGTTAGGACTCACGCTTGACGCATACTACTCTAAGTTTGTCTCACTCTTGAAGTATGCGCCACGAATGGACACGACACAGCAGGTGTCCAAATTTTGCGCAGGCTTAAATCCACCTGTAAATACCCGTCTCGAATCTATGAGACCATCAGATCTTCAAGATGCACTCATTCGAGCGGCACCCATAATTTAGGAAGTGCAAGCTAAACCAAGGAGTATTAAGAATTGGTCTTATAGCGACCCAAGCGAAGGAGCATTCAGACCCCAGGTTAAGAGAGTTCAAGGCCACAATCAGGGACAAAGAAAGAAGGCAAGGACAAATAACGTCAACAACTTTGTTCCTACTCACGGTAATGGCCGAAACATCCGATGTTTCCACTGCAATGAACTCGGTCACTTCAGAAAGCAATGCCCCAAGCTCAGCGAGGGACACCGTCAAGGTATTGGCCACGGTCAGGGAGAGACAGTTGAGATCTAGAACCTTGAGAGAATGCCTCGTCCAGTGGCAAGATTATTCCGAAGAGGATGCTACCTGGATGGATGAAAGCTCTCTCAATCTTCAATATCCCCAGTTTATCTCGAGATGAGGACATCTCGATTCTTCTAAGGGGGAGAGAATGTAATATTTCCGCGTATCGTACCGTAAATATTAACTTTCCGTATACCGTGTAAACCCTGTGTAAAGGGTATCTCTCGCATTTAAAGTATTGGCCGCGTAATGTGTGAGCCGCACGAGGGAAATAGGGTCCTCTGCGAATGGTAAATCGAACCGGGTGTTCAAAACCGCAAGCCGCACGGAAACACCCTCTTGGGAGGGGCAATTCAATTAATTAAAGGCAAATTTTTTTTATGTTTATCCCTTCCCCCAGCCGATGCATGGCTGGAGGAAAGGGAGTATGTGGGGGGGATGGGAAGGTGGGGGTTGCATGGGCAGTTTCCCCCACGTGGGGGGAGACCCACTCCCTTTCCCACGGCCTATATAAACACCCCCTTGATGGGGGGTGTGCTTAAGGAGGGAGAAGACTCGAGAGGACTCTGTGGGGAGAGAAGAGGAGGAAGTCGTGTGCTTAAGGAGAGAGAAGGAGGATTCTGCCCGCGGACACAGGGGAGAGAGAGGGAAGTCGTGTGTGGGAGGAGAGAGGAGGAGGGAGTCTGTGGTTAGAGGGAGAGAGGAGGAGAGGCCGTGCTGCTGCCGCCAGCCTGCCGGTTGCTGCCCCGCCAGCCTCGCCACGGGCTACCACACCACCGCCGTGCTGCCGCCCAGCCCACCGCCAGCCGTTCTGCCGTCGCCCTGGCCGCCGGACTTCCACAGACTGATCCGCCGTCCGCCACGCTGATCGTCAGGCCGCCATTCTACGCCACGTCGTCCACATCCCGCCACGTGCCACAGAAGCTCCTTTGGAAGCTTCTTTAGAAGCTTCCATAGGGGGGGCCTCCCTAAAGGCCTTTCCCACGACCCCAATTTCCTATCCTTTGCCACCCATTTCAAGGGCATTTTTCCACCCCTTGGCCCAAAAAGGCCTTTCCCACCGCATATTCCCCGAAGATCCCTTAAAGATCGGGATTTCCAAGGAAGGAGACGGTGAGGCCACAAAGACCTCGCAAAAGCCTTCGACGAGACTTGGACAAAGACATTGTTCCGCAAGCCGTCCAAATACCGCGCCGAATCGAGCTCGTGGGAATTCCGAAGCTTTGTTGCAAGGTCTATTCCGAAGAGGAAACCATCCGCATACGAACACAAAAGCAACTCGTAAGTCGAATTTACGACTACGATGGCTCCTAAAAGATCCCAGGAGGCAACCGCGGGAGGTTCGACTCCAAATGTGCAAGTGGACATCACCCCGACACCACAAGTCCAGGTTCTTCCGTATTAAATTCCGCATAAGGAAATGATTAGGCGCGCTTAGGAAGGGAAATTCAAGTTACGTTTAAATTAAAAGCATTGAAAGAAATGCATCTTTTTGAGCATTATGAAAGATTGAACGGTTAAGGAATTAGATGCATGTAGATGGTATTTTTAAAGGTAAGAATCTAATCCTAAGCAAGAAGACGAAGTTTATATGTGCATTAGTTGCCATCCTAGATATGATGAATTAAGCGTATATGCACATTATGATTTCATAGGGAAAGTCTAGCACCATAAGATTTCATTCGGAAAGAACTAATAGGGCACTAAAAACGAACGTATGACTTGCAACATAGTTATACGATGGAATAGAGCAACACTAGTTTTCGCTTGAGTATCATCACGACTTAGTGGCTAGGAGAATGTTAGGAATTGCGTAGTCGTCATGAGAAAAAGGTCAATCATTAAGAGCCGTAATTAGGTGTAAATGCATAAAATGAAAAAGGGTAAACAACAAGGTTGTAGGTACGACTATTGATGTAAGACCTAGAAGGTCCTAGGAAAAGCTGTAGCTAGATTATCGTGCACCAAGGAAAGATTGCATGGTTCGCCAATGCATAAGTTTCTAAAGCATAGACTACAAAGTAGTAGGCATGATTAATTGGTAAACCCTAGGGAGACTTAGGAAAGTTAGCGTACAGATTAGTAAGTAATTTTACCTTACCAAGGAAACGGCAATCAATCGCATGTTTACGCGAATTGGATCCCGTTAGATTTGGTTTATCACCCTAGAAGGATCATTCTTGTCGCAGAACAAGCCTAATTGAATTGACTAGGTAATATAAACATCAAGGATTCGTATAAACATGACTGAGTCAATATGATAGGAATCCTAAGAGATAACTAGGATTTAGTGCAAGGATAATTCGACCCCGCTTAAGACAAAAACTGTGAGTCTAAGGATCTTACACGCATTCACAAAATGTCGAAGCGATTGGTTGTTTATGCATGAAAGGATCTAAGGTTTTATCCTAAGGATCAGTCGTCTTAATGTAGGAACTCCGAGGAGTTGCATATTCTAGAACCATGAGCCAAACCTAATTAGAAATGACTTGAAGAATACCCCAAAATCCCGTTACTCAGCTAGGGTTAAAATCCGTGATCGGAACGCTAAGGAATGGATAGAAGGATTCCGTGGAATAGATGCAATAATTGTGCACAAAGCTGCAGTATTGTATAGATTTGGGATTTGTCCGCAAAGAGTCTTGTCATCTCTCGAAATGAGATTAGCAAGTTATTGAAAGAATTTAACTTGCAAGAGGATGAGTAATCATCCTGTTAACTCACTTTCCTTGGAAAAGTAATTGCCAAGGGAAAGGAAGATTAGGCGTTGCCTTGAAGCAAATGATCGACAATAAACTAAGGCGACATGGTCGCTGGATCCTGCCACGACAAACCTAATGTATTGGAAGGGTATGGCCCTGACCCTAAGAATGATAGGAATCTTGCCAAGTTGCAATTGATTCTGGATCGAATGCGGGTTGCATTCGGAGGAAAAGGAGTTACTCCTTGACAGTTTGCCAGCCAAAAGGCCATTGGAATTTGATTGTGTTTGTAAAAGTTAGAAAGGACTGTTTGCATTGTTTGCTCAACGAACTAAAGGATGAAAATATATCCAAAGCTTCAGGTTGGTGCCTGAGAGGCAGCTTCAGTTACCCCCGACTGCCTGCCTGACCCTAACCAAGGGGGTTGTGAACCGCGCCGGGAACGTGGACCGAACCCGCCGTGAGAGGTCTCTCCGTTGAGTTCTGCTTGGAGCAGGAGGACGCTTGGGTGCCAGGGGGGGCTCTGGCTGTAAATCCCTCGCCTTCCGGGTCCTGCACAAGAGACTAACGTGACTCGGGATTGGATCTCGAGGCCCGCATACTAGTCTACGGGCGGAAACTTGGGATAGTAATCACAGGAAGGATTACTGGATAGCCTTCGGGCGGATTATGAATACGCCTACGGGCGGGAACTCCTTGTATTTCAAAGATAAAAGGATATAATGATAATAAAGGAGTTGTTTGACATTGTTTTCTTTATGTCCTGTGATAAGATTACGTGAAGGAACCAGTGCTTAACAGGGTTAATCAAGGAAGCTGTTTGTATGTGTCAAACTAATGTGGTAGGTAATTACATAACTAAAACAAACTGAGGAAAGTGCGGAGGATAGACCATAGGTCTGTCCTACGGATGGGTGGTCCCGGTTAGCCGGGAACTTTTCTCAAGGACTTCGATGGAAAGAGGATGATCGTCATCACCAAAGCAAGCAAGGAGAACAATGACTTGGAAGTACCGATTACCCGATTCAGGCTGTTTTAGGGGAACGGAATGGGACTATGCCTTTTGGCAGAGATGTCGAGCCTTGCATCCCTCTCGTTTCCCATTCTCCTTGAACCAAGTGCAGCATGAATTCGCTTCAGACCGAGCGTTCTGCGTAAAGTAGTTCGATCAGGTCTGACGCTAGTCGCTGTTAGCAAACGACCAAACAATTCCGTTCGATCCTAAGTGGAAAGCGCCCAGGACACTTCCGTTACGGGGCAGACGCGGAAAGTCCTAGATTACAAAACCCGCAACATTCCATGGGAGTGCCGGGTGGAGTCTTCTAGACAACCTTTCCGATGGACTGCTAAGACGTGTCCTAGAGGATGTTAGTGGACACGTTACAAATTTCCTCACTTAAAGTACACTTAGGAAAGCTGAAAGCTTGATTGTGCACAACTGCACCAGGAATGACACGCTCACGAGTGACCATAAGCTGAGAATTGTATTCACTAATTAAAGGAACTTACTCAGATAAATCGCTCAAAAAACCCACCAATAGGAGAGGACCCAAGACATAGACAAACAAGCGAAGCGCAGGGTAGAACCAAGCAAGGAGCGCCAATGACAAGGATCTGTCACGACTAATCAACCTGATCGAGAGCGCAGCGAGGCACAAGAATTCGACCATGACGGAAGAAAGCTCAGACCATCGGTCTACCAAGGAGCTCGATGTGAGTGTATTCCCAGACGCTATACAGCAGATGGTGAGCAGTTACGATGCACACGCCCGGTACAAGCACCGTGGCAGGACGGCAGATGCAATCATTCCAGACCTAGAGGAGGAGAGAAGGCTAGCCCGTAAGGCATTGCAAGGCATAGCTGACTATAATAGGGATCAACAAGCTAGGAGCCAAAGACAAAGTATGGAGCTGCATGAGGTGGATCGAGTGCTGAACTTGGCTGGCCAGAACCGAACAGACCATGAGAGAGCACTAGAGGGAGACTTGACACTGAGTGAGCTCCTCATGACACGGCTGCTCGATAACACCGCAATAGAGCAGAGTGCCACTGCACTAGCGACGTCTCTGCTTGCAGGATTAGGGGCAAACCAGGGCTCAAAGAGCCAGGCCAAAATATCGATTGTTGCCAAGCAACTCGACAAGTACCAACCGCATGATGATTCGTACAGCTTCGTTGAGTAGTTTGAGCAAGTCTGCGAAGCCAACGGCCTCAACGACCAGACCTAACGTTCGCAAGCATTCGGATTTTGCTTAAGCGATAAGGGTAGGACGTGGTATACAAGCCTAGATGCCATGGAACGAGCCAACTTCAATAATCTCAAGGATCTCTTCGTCAAGAGGTTCGTCAAGCCCGGATACTCCGACAACCTGCTAGTATGCTTGATGAATGTCAAATAGAAGGAGAAGGAGGACATGCGCGACTACGTGACCCACGTGAGAAGTCTCTTTAAGAGAATCCCCTTAGGCGAGCGATCGACTGACAAAGCAGTTTCAACTATATTTATCAGCGAAACTAGAGATGAGGAGTTATATAAGGTATTGGCAAGCAATTCAAGCTTGCAGCGAGACCTGGTGGTGAGAGTTTTTGAGAAAGCCATCAGAGTCGATGACCAATTGAAAGAGCAAAGCTCTAGGAGCTCAAATCTGGAAGAGACTAATCCACGAAGCTTGGAACGAACATCAACCTCTAGTGAGCGGTCAAACCCATCATCCCAAGATAAGGGGAAGACCACCAAGATGGACCAAGGCTTGGCTGAGGTCAAGATGGAGTTAGCCAAAATACAAGACATGTTGAGGCAACCAACGCGCTTGCGCATCCAGTGCGTGTACTGTGGCGAAAACCACTTGCAAGCAGAGTGTCAAGACCCTAGGTTAAGACCTTGCACTAACTGCAATAGGTTTGGCCACGATGCCGCACACTGTAGATTACCACAAAGACTTCCATACTCGCAACCCTACGGCCAGTCTTATCCAGCTAACAGGCCGCAGCCATTCTTCGGAAGGGGAGCCCCGTTAGCCCTACTTGCGCCTAACGATTTGAAACCAGTTGTCCCTAGAATGGACATAAATCCTACTGGCATTCCTAGATCGCCTAGTCCTTATGTGACCCACCCACCGAGCGACACTCGCGTACACTACGTGGAGGAGCCCAGTGACGAAGAGACCTACATATACCCTTATGTCTGGCATGACGACGAGGGCAACATGGTCCTCATGGATTATCGACCTGTGCTAGTGATGGCATTAGGACGAGGATGGGGTAGAGGCCTAGGAGGGCAGCCATAGGATCCGGTCACTTGTTGGACTTGCGGACATCCCAGTCATGTCTCATCACGCCGCCCCGAAAGAGAGCAGCATCACAGGGACAAAGCAGACCAAAGGTGCGCAGAGTGCGGAATCACTCATCTTTTCATAGACTTCCCAAAGCGGAAGTCGTCCTCCGGTTTAGCTAATTTGCCATCTGTCCCATTGGGGCTGTTTGGTGTTGAAAACCCCGATGGGGAGGCCACACCTATTCCCTTGCGAGTTATGACCCGATCCTAAACGAAGCAGGCCGGCATCTCTTGGCCAGGACCTAGCAATCTTGACGTGACCTCAGTAGGAAAGAAAAGCCAAAGGCGGACAAAGAAGAGATCGGAAGCTAAGGTCGCATTAAAGACCGACACTGCTACTACCCTACCTAATGGGAAGAAAGTCTTAGATGCAGAGGCAGAAACTTCAGCCCTTAAAACAGCCCAAAAGGGAAGTGCTAGGATAGGGGAATATACGCATCCCAAGCGGCAATTGGAGGCCATAGAAAAGGTGAAGGAATGGGTGAGGGAGGCTCAGCAGCATCTCAAGGACACTGAACCCATCGTAGAGGACGAGATCAATGATCTCTCCAGCATGAGCGCGCCAATGTTGCCACCTCAATCTAAGTCGGCCGAAGCCACGATGCCACCAGCAGTGCCGCTGAGACTATGTCTAGACACAACAGAACCGCAGAACAGCCGCGGCCAATGGCCAGGACAGTCTAGGCTAAGAGAAGGACGAGTGTCTGACAACCTCTTGACCACGTTAGTGACCACGCTTGTAACACTCAGCCTGGGGGACTTGCTTAAGCAGCACCCTGCCCTATGGCAAGACCTTAAGCAGTGGGTCGAGGGATCGCAAGAGCACGCCACGGTAGACCCTCAAGACCAGGATGTGGAAACACAATTGCCAAGTTTGACGCTACATTCCATACCTAAATCCTTGCATGTCAACAACTTTTGGGAGGGCTCTGAGATGCACCCAGTCCTGCCGGTCCTAGCCCTGGGTGACACAACAAGGAAGGGAATTCTAGACACGGGAGCTGGGGTTAGTGTGCTTAGCCACGCAGTGCTGCAAACTTTGGGAGACCTTCCTGTCGAAGTTGCTCGATTTAATGTCACGCTAGCAAATGGTATGAGAGTGAAGCCATTTAGGGGTCTTGAAGAATTGGCCAGTAAAGATCGCAGGTGTCCAGTTCGAAGACCTCACCAGTCGACCTAGACGCCATCTGTGCTATGCTCAAAGGGAACACTCAGGTCAGGGAACCCTATGGGTCCTTGACTAAGTATATCCCATGCCCAGAGGATGAGCGGGATTGGATGCACATTCTCGCTAGAATTAACCTGCCATTCTCAAACCATGAGGCGTATGAGCAGGCCACCAAGACAATTGGCAAGACAAATGAAGCACTCTCTACACCCATCTACATGATGGCAGCAAGCCTCCATGAAAGGCCTAAGCATGTTACCTTCCAAGTACCATCCAACAAAAGGGAACTCCAGGGGGTACTGGAATATCTAGCAGACCAGCTAGTGGGTAACCCGGCTGCCAACTTCAAACTGCTCCAGGATCTCTTAGAGGATCCTAAGTGGCAATGGACCAGAATGCATGAGCTGAACCTCATGTATAACTGGGCCCTGATTCTAGACCAACGAGACGGGGCATTCCAAGCCCTAGGAGATGATGGGCAGTTGAACAACAAAGATTCCTGTGATGAATACGAAGACTGCCAATCCTTCAGTGGTGAGAGTGAGGGTGAAGTGGATACCATAGAGTACGACACGGATGGACGAGAAATTGAGCAGATACGAGCAGACACGAAGCCACAGAAAAGGCACGCCCTTAGAATGGAGCAAGGAGTCATGCGCATGGAATGTGATCGTGCGTGGTTGGAATGTATGGGGGCCATAGATCTGGAGCAAGCAGGCCTAGCCCAAGCACGAACGACATCAATACTTAGGACCGAATCGCCATCCGAATTGCTTCCACCAGGGGAGATCGCCTCTTCCAGCGAAGATGGAGGGTTTGACTCTGAATCAGAAGTTACTTCAGATAGCGACCCATGACCAGACACACCCATGACCAGACGCACCAAGGGGGACTTACCCGGTCCACTTGAGACGCAGACGGTCACACCCATGACCAGACGCACCAAGGGGGACTTACCCGGTCCACTTGAGACGCAGACGGTCACACCAGGATAGGGCAAAGCACCCCAAAGATACATGATCAGCAAGGTAGCGAAAGCCGTAGGACCTCCCTAAGCAATTCACTAAATTCACAAAAGGGGATAGGGTAGTGGTTCTGCTAGGTGCCAAGTGTCAAGGGCAGACAAGCGAACCCAACTAAGGTCAAGGAGGTTAACCTAGCCCGGGAAGGGGAGATACCCCGACCAGTGTTCATTGCCAACGACTTAACTGGTAAGGAAGAGTTGATTCTTGTCGCTCTCTTGTGGGAGTACATGGATGTATTTGCCTAGTCCTTAGAAGAGCTACGGGGGGTAGATCCGAGTGTTGTGACTCACAACATACCCATGACATTGGACGCAACGTCGGTCAAGCAGCGACTGTACCCCATGAATCCAAAACATGCCCATGCTATCAAGGAGGAAATTGACAAGCTAATGAGAGCTGGATTCATTTATGAAATTGAGCACACAGACTGGGTATCACCCATAGTCATTGTGATGAAGAAGAATGGCAAAATCCGAGTGTGCGTCAATTACAAAAAGGTGAATGTTGCTACAAAGAGAGACAACTATCCCTTGCCGTACATCGAGCACATGCTTGAGAGAGTGGCAGGCAAGGAAGCCTACCGTTTTCTGGATGGATTCTCAGGGTACAACCAAGTGCAAGTGCATCCTGCAGATAGGCACAAGACCGCCTTTGCCACTAAGTGGGGCGTCTTTACGTACATAGTCATGCCCTTTGGGTTGACCAATGCCCCCACCACCTTTCAACACCTCATGTGCACCATCTTCAAGGACATGCTTCGCAAGGAGTTAGAGGTCTTTGTCGACGACTTGTGTGTCCATTCGACCTGGATTGAACACCTAGACAAACTCTGTGCAGTCTTTGAACGATGTCGCTTATATCGTCTCTCCCTGAACCCCTTGAAATGTCAGTTTTGGGTGAAGCACGGATGCATCTTAGGACATGTGGTGTCGAAGAACGGCATTGCCACGGACTTCTCGAAGGTTAGGGTTATCGTTGACATTCCACCCCCAAGTAATTACAAGGGAGTTCAATGCTTCTTAGGTCACACAGGATACTATCAGCGGTTTGTGCTGAACTACGCACTAATCGCTAGGCCATTGTACAAGCTGTTAATTGTCTTCGAGTGGACCAAGGCATGCCAACGGGCATACGAAGAATTGAAAAAGGCTCCAACAATGGCACCGATTCTACGAGCCCCAGACTGGACCATTACCTTCCACGTACACATTGACGCTTCTAAGTTTGCCATGGGGGCAGTGTTGTGCCAACCTGGTGAGCATAACATAGATTACCCAGTGAGTTTTGCTAGCAGGCAACTCACTGAAACGGAGATGAATTATTCGACAATGGAAAGGGAGGGATTAGCCATGGTGTTCGCCGTGAAGAAGTTCCGGCATTACCTATTGGCCACCCCTTTCACCTTCTTTGTGGACCATCAAGCCTTGCTCTATTTAGTGAACAAACCTTGTGCTATAGGACGTATAGCTCGATGGCTCCTCCTGCTCCTAGAGTTTGATTTCTCCGTGGTGGTACGAAAGGGAAGACATCATTACATGGCTGATCATATGTCCCGTATACCCACAGGAGAAGCCGCTGGACAAGGCATCATGGACGAGTTACCTGACGCCCACTTATTCCACGTGTCCAGCGAAGGAGACCTATTTAGGGCCGATCTGACACCATACTGGGCAGAGGACATAGTCCAAGTGCTCGAGCACAAAATACCCAAGCGACCAATAGAATGGGCACGGCTTAGGCGCTTGATCTTGAGAATCCAATCCTACCAGTTGATTACAGGCCAACTCTATAGACTGGGGCAAGACGGATTGCTGCATAGGTGCGTGTGCGAGCATGAGATGCATGATGTGCTCTCAGAGGCGCACAGCGGCATTGCAAGAGCACACTTTAGTGGAGACATGACAGCACGGAAGGTGCTACAGTCCCAGCTATGGTGGCCCACACTTTTCCACGACGTTAAGCAATTCGTCAAGCATTGTGACAAGTGCCAACGGACAAAAGTCCCTATTCGTAAGGATCAAAAGGAGTTAACCCCTGTTATTGCTCACCAACCCTTTGAAAAATGGGGGATTGACTTCATAGGGCCCATCAGCCCCATGACGCAATACTCACAAGCCAAGTACATCGTGGTGGCCGCAGATTACCTCACGAAGTGGGCAGAGGCGAGAGCCGCACGAAAAAATGATGCTAGGACGACTGCCAAGTTCTTATGGGAGCAAGTGATCTCGCGCTTCGATTGCCCCATCGAACTGGTTAGCGACCAAGGAACACACTTCATTAATGAAGTGATAGCCCATCTCCTATCGGCCTTTCTTATCATCCATCCCAAATCCTCACCATACTACCCTCAGGCTAATGGCAAGGCGGAATCGACCAACAAAATTCTCATCAACGTCTTGACTAAAGTAGTCTCAGCCTCACGAAGCGATTGGGATAACAAGTTGATGGCAGCCTTGTGGGCCTACCGCACAGCTTATAAAACGGCCGTCGGTCAAACACCTTTTAGGCTGACCTATGGGACTAAAGCCATTCTCCCATTATAATTCTTCGTCCCTAGCTTGAGAATAGCGCTCCAAGAACGATGGGAAGGGAAGGAAGCATGGACGCAACGCTTGGTCGAGTTGGAACGCCTATCAGAGACTCGTCTTCTAGCCACCCATGTACTTATCTGCGAGAAAGCTCGACACAAGAGCTGGTTTGACAAACATGTCAAGCAACGGGAGTTTGAGCAGGGTGACTTAGTGCTCCTCTACTCCGTAAAAGGACATAAGAAAAAGATGAAATTCAGAGGTCTCGGACCCTTCAAGATTCAGGCAATCAACCGAATTGGTAATGTCGAGCTTGAGACACTGGACGGTGAAGGAATAGGCTTCTTCAATGGTAGCCGTATCAAGAAGTACTACCCTCCCACTCATCCTTTGCATGAGCCACCAATGTTAGAACCACTTGTCAAAATACGAGTAGCCACAATTACTAAAATCTATGATAATGAGGAGGAGGCTGTAGAACCCACCTACCTCCGTGTCACGGTCACTACCAAGCAAACGTGCTCCTTCAATGCCTTGATTGATGAGGGGGAAGATTTCAATGTCTTAACACACAAGCATTGAATCCAACTTGGCAAACCACTACTTCATCCCATGACGGCCAAATTAAGCCCATATGGGGCTCAATCCTACGCTCTTCTCGGCAAATGCAAAGTCGCCGTTTCTATCGAGTCTGAAACTGTCCCCATGCTATTTTACGTATTGCCAAGTACCACGAATGCAGGCACGGAGTCATTGCTCGGGTGAACCTTTAAAAATCAGACTCACTGCAATGTTGATTATGAGTCGCAGCGCATCCACTTAGCAATCGGCAACATACGCATTGTCACAGCTTTCAACAAGGGCCTCGTAACACCATCACCACTCACAGGGCCACCAATAGAAACAGCCGTAGGCAAGACTAAGGAGGGGGGTAATGCATATCTTCCCCTCCCAAATTCCCATAAACTGTAGGCCGCAGCAACCAAAGAAAAACCCCCAATAGAATCGCTTGCAATGGATGCCCAAACAGCCTCGAGAACCACCTAGAACTAGACATGCATGTTAGCATAAGACCTATAACTCTAAATCTAGGAAACCAAGACACCATCATCAGAAGCGCCGCATGATTAAGAAAATATGGGTCCCTAAAATCCTCCTGCATGCGCAAGGCTACTATGAGGGGAATGCCTTGCTGTGGATCCCTAGGGTCCCTACTGCCAAAAGCACTAGTCCTACGCCGACCTCAAGTCTGATCAGCCCATGTCCCCCAATGCCTCAAGACCATGGGCTGTAGTGCTCTCCAAAACCCCAGCCATCCGACTCCTCTATGCGTCAGCCCAAGAGAGTTGCACACACCTATCGGCCCAAACAACGGCCACCACCACAAGTGGCATCATCCGACCAAGTCAACCCGCCGCTCCGCAGCTTAGCTGATTGCAGCAGCCCAACTGCTGTGACCAAACCCGACCCATCCATCTTGCCAACACCTAGGTTGCCGACTCAAAAGGACTCCCAGCTGCAACTCTATACAGTCAGAACCTCCAGTTCTAGCAGACCTCAACCACCCATTGGCCTTACGCCCTCCTATGAACGAAAGTCGTTTCTAATGCTGGTCGTGACCTTGCAGAGGACACTAGAGATGATGTGGTGGACTGCATCAAACAGCTCGATGCCACCTTTGTTGCACTGGCCCTCAGCTATGACCGCCTCGACTTGGGTCTATTAGCAAAACCCTTTGCAACAGATGTGCGCAATATGCCTTGCTCTTGGGAGACTTTTGAATTCTCCTTTGCACAGGCTTCTCGCTCTGCCCCGCTGAGTTGCTTGCTAGCGAGGTCTCCAAAGAGCAAGCCATTAAGCAACGCCTCATCACATCATTTGACCCACGGACAATGTCTACCATCACTGACCAAGAGATCACAAGGTTATCCCACCTGGCTGATACAAGATCACCCTTCTTGAGGCAGTGGTATGCTCTTAGGTTGAAATGGGAAGTCGACGAATGTCGTATAATGACCAACGCCGAGCCATCAAAACGGCCGAGTATGATCCCACCTACGTCGCGCCTACCTCGTATAGAGTGTTAACCACTCTTCGGGGTCGACCCATGGACGAGCATATCAGGGCACCCCTATCTCGACCGCCTCTTAATGGAGGAAGAGCTCCACATCGCAAGTCGGGTCAACTCCGGTGATTTCCTCACAGATATCCTCACGTACATCACACATGTAGGAATTCGACCCTTTGTTCTGGACTGCACTGCTCAACTAGAATATAACCCCAACTTCTACGCTTGGCTCCTACACAAATAAAGATGAACGCCTTGGCCCCACAACCTCCAATCCTGGGACGGATTCTTCTTTTCCAGAGGGGGGAAGGGGTAGTAAGGGGATAAACGAAATAAAATCTAAAAAGTAAACCAAGTGTGAAACGCTTAAAATTGAAATGCAAAAGTAAAAGGTGGTGATAGAAGTCTAAAAGGCAAAGTTAAGGCTATGTTCAATAAAATCTGCTATGCGTTTGTTTTTCCAGCAAATTAGTTGCCAAAAAATACTAAAAATGAAAATGGCTAAATGTGTTGGTGGCGACCATGGCAAGCCAGGAAAAAGTAGGCAACCTTCCCTTCTTGGAGGAGGAACAAGTAAAGTACGGCCAAATGGTGGAAAGAAGAGCTTTCAACCAGTTAAGGTTCTGCCACGTCTTCAACCTTCAAGATGTAGCCATCGAAGAATTGGCAGTATGTCAAATCATAGAGCAGTGCCACCTACAGAAGTACCTGGACGCAGTGGGCTGGAGGATAGATTACACCCTGTGCATTGATCTCTTGCGTACCTTCAACAGAAATAGGGGCACCGTCACGGTGTGTGACAAGGAAGCTTCCAGACAGGTGTAGATCGAGCTAACCCCCGAGTTGGTGGAAAGGACACTGGGGCTGCCAAATAAGGTGAAAAGGAAGCCAAAAAGAGACATCTACGCCATGTTGGGGATGTATAAAGTGAAGGTTCACACCAATGACGGAATTAGCCTGGCGGACATTCCCAACCAAGAAATTCAGCTACAGGCAAAGATGGTGCACGCCCTGTTCTCAAGCCAGAGGTACAACAGCATTATGACCCGAATCAATGTACCTCTTCTCGACGGCATTGCGACGCAATCGCTGGATGAGGTGAACCTTAATGGGTTCATGAGAAAGATAATTGAGGCTTCGGCGAAGGCCTTGGCGACAAGAGGAAGAGCTGTGGCAGGAGAGTCCCCGTTGTCCCTATTGACCTACAAGGCATCATCCTCCAAGGCCTCCACCATAAGGTTTGGAGGTGTCCTTATGACAATCATCCAAAAAGTGATAGGGCAGGGACAAGCAAGAGAAGACAAAGAGGGAGATCACGAGGAAAGTAGTGAGTCACCGTCACAGTCCCCGCCTCACACAGGAGAGCAGCAGAGGTCGTCTCATGAGACAGAAATGGACGCCGACGAGGAGGGAGAATCCCAAGCTACACCACAAAGGCATGCGGAACAATGAACCAAGGCCCTACATGGAAAAAGAGAGGAGGAGCAAAAGAAGAAAGAGAAGGAAGATCTGGAAAGGGCTCGAAGGGAGTCGGTGAGGGATGAGGAGGAAAGAAAAAAGAAGGCCGAGGAGGAGCTGAGAAGGAAGGAAGAGGAAGAATTGGAGCTGGCAACCCGTCGCTCCATCAAGGAACAGCACAAAAGAGACGAGGAAGGAGCAGAGGGTCCGCAGCAACCTGAGGCACCCGGTCCCAGTACCAGTATGCCAGAAATCGTGCCCCTGCCCCCTGCAGAAGGAAAAGGAAAAGACCTGATCAAGCCAACTTTCCCCCTCCTCATACCGTCCATGCCAGTCACTCCTATCATGACGACACCCCTTTCCACCGCCACCCAAGGGCCCACCCCAAAAGTTGACGAGAGCAATGTGGTCACTTGGCTACAATTTTTGGTGGAACGAGAGCTGGGAAGGAAAGTAGCCGTGGCCACCCCAGCTTTAGGAGCCAAAAGGACAGCCACGGTTGAACTGGAGCCAGGCCCTGAACTGAAAAGGAAGAAAATAGAATATGTCGCCACCACTACCACCATGAACCACCCCCCACCTCCAGCAGGCCAATACGACGAGTATGTGAAGGAACTACTCTCACAGTTGTAAGGGACCATGGAAGAAAGGAGGATAGCCGTGAAGGAGCTGGCAGCAGAATGAGAATCACAAGCCGCCCTCCAGCTGGAGAGAACAAAGCAGATAACAGAATATCAAAGAGAAATCGTTGTGCTTAGGGAGGAAGCCAGTACTAAGGAGGCGGAAGAATTAAAAGCCATGAAGGAACGTGACGCTGCTTGGGAGGGAAGGAGAAAAATCTTGATGGAGCATCTCAATGGGGAGAGGGAAACGAATGCTCACCTTCGGCACAAAAATGATCAGTTATCTGCAGTCAACCTGGAAGTGCAAAGCCAGCTTGACAAGATTAGACAGGAGGCTGGAGAGCTGGACCAGTTAAGGGCAGAATAGGTGCGAAGGATGCAGGTGAAGCTGGACAAGCTCAATGCACAGATCGCAGATGAACGCCAGAAGCAGTCCTGCCTGCACCATGAGCTCAAGGCCTAGCAGCAACAGCTCATGGCAATGACCCTCCATCAAGGGGAGAGCCTGGAAGATATGGAAAGAAGGACAAAAGAATGGGCTGATCACAATGAGTAGAGAGTACGGGACTTAGCATGCCGGCTAGCCAAGACCAAAGGAGACAAGGTGCTGCTTGAGAATCAGGCAGAGGCTGCCCAACTCTCCATGATAGCCCAGTAGCACACATTCCTCAATACGCTGCTCCACTCCACCAGACCTGAAGGAGATGAAGCCAATGATCAGCTGTAAATGAAACTAACCATTGCGCCCAGAGCTCTCACAGCAGGCCTGCACGTGCCGTTGCAGCTAGGAGGCCCACCGCAGAGCCTAGAGGAGCAGAGGAGATATCTTGCACAGGTAGGCCTGACGGCGCAGGAGATAGATGACCTCAGTTTCACAGAGGCAAAAGCACAAGAAGACAAGCAAGTAGAAGGGGGTGAACCAGAGTTCGATCTGGGACCTGAGGAGGAGGAATACCTCCCACCACCCCCTCAGCCACAACAAGCCAAAGTGTAGCCCCCTGATACATCTGCCGAGAGAAGAGTGGCCCAAACCAACCGTAGGAAAGAGATAGTGGAGAAGGCAAGAAGAAAGCTGAATGCTAGACCCGTTCCAAGACAGCCTGCCCCTCTCCTACTGCGCACCCAAGATTCCTCTGCTAAATTCTGTGCCGAATTGATTATCTGGATACAACACGAGTATAACTGCGACCCATTCGACTTGCACTTTGAGTTCCCCAATTCTTTGAATAGGGTACTGCCCATTCAACTGGTAGAGGACATCATTGCTATGGGGGCAAGGCTCAAACCCAAGTGGTTAGCAGAGCGTGAGGCTTACACAACTGCTTGGGGAGCCGAGGACCGTGAGTTTTGGCAATATAAAGTCCTCCAGGTGCCTAGATTAGTGGAAGGCTATAATTGCCAATCCACCTAGAGGAGATGCATTTTTTACGTCAACCTTGACGTGTGGATGGCATTTTGCAACACCCTCCCTTCAGAGAGAAACGACCCCACTTTTATACTGTATCCTCAAAGGGTAGGGGTAGACTTCAATCCATCCATCCACGGTAGGTTCAATTTTCCCATTATCTATAATACCAATAGCACCTCCCATAGGGACGCCCTTCTCTTCACCCTCCGCGATTGATATAGCTCTATAGATAGATTTCTTAGCGAGTTCACCTCTTGTCCCGACCCCGCATTCATCACCACTTGTAATTATCTTAGGCTAATTAGGATCCTAGTCCACCAAGAGCCCACACCCCAAGAACGCCACCTCCCACCCCTCTATTTTGACCCCAACGCCATAGACAGCAACACCATGACTTGCCTCATGATGCGTGCTTCTCTTTTGCCATCTTTCTGTGTTGCACTACTCGAAGACATGAACGACAGTAAATTCACCCAGTGCAACCACCCCTTCCTCTTTACCACCACCCTCAAAACCCGCCTCCACATCAAAGGCTACTTGTTGAGTCGAAAATTCCTTAACAAGGCCCCCCACCCTCCGCGTATCCCTACAGATGACGAGGAGTAAACTCCTGTCATGCCCTTGTACCGCTTGCCTCCATGTATACGCCTCCTCATGCTATTATTATTAATATTATTATTTTAAAGATAAGAGGAAGAAGAAAGAAAGATGCACCACAATCCCTAGCCCCCCTCCCCCCACTTCACACTTAGGGCACATCAAGGGCAGGACTTTCAGACCTGTCACCCTAAGACTTGCACTGCACCGCCAACAAAGCACAAACTGGGCTCTCAAGTGTGGGATGTTACCAGGGGCTTACCCAAGGTCAGACCCATCTCCCAGTTCCACTGCCACGCACCACGCACTACACAGCAAGGCAGACACACCCCTTAGGGAGTGCACAACTTTTCTTGAAGGTTATGTTCGCACTTCAAGATATGGCTACTCGTGGAGGAGGATCGCCCACGGCTTCCCTTAATATCAACACTTCTTTTCCTATACCGGCATCTAGCCACCTGCCTGCTGCTGATGGTCACAGTGATTGAGTCAAGTCAAGGCAGAGCTGCCATTGGCATAGATCTTGGAACCTCATCGTCCAATGATCCATGCCCAACGCCCCAAGATCTACGGATCGCTTATTGATTCCACCGGCCTAAAGACCTTCAACTCAAAACTGAAGACCTTCAAATCAAAGACAATGGTCTTCAATCGAAGCCGTGGGTTTTCAAACCAGACAGTGTTCAAGGGGTTTCTCTAGAATAAATCCCTCCAATACTATCATCCTAAGGGATTGCTTATTGCTTCAAGCATTTCTCATACTCAAAAGATGACCGGCTACATAACCAGTGCCACAACCATGTGACAAATGCCGAGTATCTCCATCGAGTGTAAAGCACACCGGCATCTCTCCTGGTCATCATCCCTAACCACCCACCTACCTGTCCCGCCTAACAGCCAACCTAACTTGCCACCACATCCCTCCGCAGTGCCATGGGACTGGCACTTGGCTAGGAAGGGGGTAATGTTATCGTGTTTTCGACCGTGGTTCTATAGCACCAAGGAGCAGAAAACGAAAAGAAGAGAAAATAGCAAAAAGGCGCAGGATAAAAGCAGAAAAAGATAAAAACAAAAAAAGGCACCTTGACCGGCAACCAATCCCTGAAAAACTCAAATGATCGAACACGACCCACAGGAAGCTTCGGTGTTGGGCCAAGGCAACGAAAGAGGAAAAAGGCGCACCATTAAAATGCGGAACCACCCTCGAATTTATGTAAAAGAGTGCCAGGCTCGCTCCTATGCAAAGTGTAGGCATTAGTTGGGAATTGGATAAATTAGAATGGTGGAAAATGGGAAAAAGAGCCTAGGCTAAGGCCGGCCATGTAAAAGAGGAATGGCCGCCTGAAAAAGAATTTAGGGTTTTGTATATAAAGTTGAAAAAAGAGAATGGGAAGCTCATTCTTTGGTGTGTGGCAAAAGGAGTCTTCTTCTTCCTCTCTTCTTCTCTCCTCCTTGCTTGTGTGTGCTCTTGAGAGAGGGAGTGTGAGAGTGTGAGGGAGTGAGTGTGTGTGAGAGTGAGGGATCAAGAGGGTGAAGCTCTTTACCATCTCCTCTCCTCTTATTCTCTTCTTCTCTTCTCTCTTCTTTTCTTGCGCGTGCGGCTATGGAGGATGGATCTTGGAGATGGAGGAGGCTTGAGGATGCTTGAGCTAGCATCAAGAATCTTGGAGCTACCGAAGTGCAAGAGAGAGGAGGGTACTCGATCAGGCATCAAGGTAAGCTCACAACACTCGTAGGATTGACAGCGCGTCGGCTAGGTGAGAGATAGCCATTAGAGCTCGCTTGGAACGCTTGAAACAATAGGCAATCCGTGGGTCTTGGCCGTTGAGTGAAAGCTCCCACAGGCATATAACAATTGTATATTTTGACAAGATGTCTTTTGTAGAGTCAGAAATGAATTAAAAGAACACTGTTGTAGCTAATTCTCTGAATATGGCTAAAGATATCTGCCCCAAATCATCCGAGATATCTTCTGAAATTCACCTTTGATGATAGCAAAAACTTCCCCTAACACGGTGTCGGTGCGTTTGATGTTGAAAGTCTGCCACGGGGGTAAGAGACAATAGGGTGAAGGGAGATTCAGGGAGAGGAGTAGATGAAAGAGAATGGGTTTAAAAAAATAGAAGACGTAGAAGAATACTCACAGAAAGAAATAGAAAATGTAGAAGAATATTAATAGAGATGAAGCCTGTCAGTTTATTTCTAAATTATGAGAAGATAAAACTCTTGTAGACAAAAAGGTGTATAAAATAATACATTCCTTTATGCTGCTTAGATTTTCTATGTAGGATGCAAAATTATCTCTACCTAAATGAAGATTCAAAACTAGGCGTTATGAGAAATATATTGTTCCATAAAATTTAAGTCAATGCTTCATATCTCATTATGAAACTAGTATACATTGCTTATGTTCCATAAAATTGAGTACACTCTGGGTCTACGGATTTTTGGAGTGTTCCATAAAATTATATTCTTTGTAAGAAAACTTGGCATATTGAGAAATTTTGCTATTCTAAGAAAAGGTCTAGCATATCTTACTACAGTCAAAGAATATAAAGACAACATTGAAGAAGAAGGAGAAGAAGAACCCCAAGAACAAAAGGGTAGGACTCACCAGTCCTTCTTTTGTAGCTCATTTTGTGATAGAATTTTTTAAAGTTCAACATGTGGACTTGCCTAATGTTCCCACCATAAGCTCGTATACTCCTCGTGTTACCTCTACACACTACAGCCTCTACACACTTAGTGAGGCCTTGTAATAGCCTCTTGCTTTGTATGGTTGTCTTTGTTTCTTTCATGTCTACACTTAGCAAGGCTCTACTCATGACTACGTCTGTATACTCAGTGTCTTTTTCAATTGTGATTGAGAAGGGGTGTTGAAAAATGTGAAATCACATTCACCAAAGCCTCTTTGTTTGGAACAAACAACACAAAGAAACATACTGCAAATGAAGCCTTAGACTAGGTCATGTATGCATGTTTTATTAAAACCACGGTTGGTGATTACCATGGTCCCTTTCCACTTTTCTCCACCTACCAATACCACCTACTATAAGCTTGTAAAAGGCACTCGTCCCCACACTCATTCAGTAAGTCATTCTCATCAATTGTACTTGCATTATGCTTGGATAATATAAGTTGTTCTTCTTTGTCAATGCTTATGCTTCATTATGATTGTTGATTTGCTCTTCAGTGATCCTCCATAGCATACATTCTCAATATTTTAACACCATGCACCCCAAGGAGAATTACTGTGACAAATTAAGCCTTGCTCCAATAGTCGCTTCAATTTCTCTTTAACCTCAATAACTTCGTGTATCGACATCTTGTATGGCCTTCTTGCCACTGGTTCAGCTCCAAGGATTAATTTTATTTCATGGTCTACTCCCCACTTAGGAGGTAGTTGAGTTAGCTCCTTAGGGAAGACATCAATGAATTCGCCCATTAGCCACGAAGGTTCTTATTCATCTTTGTCATCATCCATTTTGTTTAATTTTATTAGATCGACAAGAAGTCCTTTCCTAATACCCTTCAAAATCTAACTGGATTTAGCTAGCTATATTTTTGGCTTGCTTGACCGCTATCAATGTGCTTGGACAATTTCACCTAGGAGATTCTTAAATGTAACTTGTCCTTTTCCACAATGAATATTTTCCTAATTGGGACTCAACCAATTCATTACGAGCAGACAGTCATATATCCCTAAAGGCATAACCTAGAAATTTTCTTTTGTAGTTTCCCCATCTAACTCAAACTATATGTTGTTTATGGCATGAGTTGAGACAGTTTCTCTAGCATTTGCTAGCTCTACCATCAATTTTCTAGTATGCTTAGGATTTAACTTCAACCTCTTAGCATATTTTGGAGAAATAAAGGAATGAGTTGCACCACAATCAATGAGGATTTTAAAAGGAATACCTTGATATTTTATCAGTGTTTGGATGATAGAAAATTGTTGTCGAGTGCCCTAATTATTCACGGATGCGTGAATGAATCCTCTCTCGACTTCTTTTTTCATAGTTGGATCCACTTCTTCCAGTGTGATGGAACATGTGTGGATTCCAACTCCATGGCCTGCTCCTTGACCCATTCCACGACTAGCTCCTCGCCCTGCTCCTTGCCAAGCTCCACATCCACATCCTCTATTATTAAAATTATCATTTCTTTGAAGACATTGTGGGACATTGGCATTGGCATTAGTCCCTTTATTTGGGCATTTAGAGTGAAAATGACCTGATTAATTACATCTCTAGCATCGTGGTTCATTATTCGAATTTCTATTTATGTTGTTATCTCCACCCACAATTTTGAGGAGCATTGATTGTATTATATTCTCCTTGATTATAACTCCTTTGCTGTTGATATCCTACCCATCGTTAGAGGGGTTTTTGTCGAAATGTCGATTCCATAGGGAATGAGAGATAGAAGGGAGTAGAGATAGGAAATGAAAGAGTAAAAAGAGAATAGACAAGAGGTAAACACGACAAAGAAAAAGCACAATGAATTGGATCAATATGTATTGAAAGAACCTGGAATCCTTGCACTACTTAGAAGCAATCTCCAGGCATTAAATCTCATGGAGCTTCTTCATAGAACAAAACATGCATCAAAATTACAAGTCCTTCTTTGCTGCTCGAAACCCAAATCTGATGGCTCTGTTGGCTTAGAAAGGGGGGTAAAACCCTAGGACACCTGGTCACGAATCTCCTAGATCACTTCTTCTTCCTTTTCCAGTTCAAATTGCAATTTTCAGCCTGTCAATAGCGATTGTGACATGTGTGATTTTGTCAATTTGTCTTTTCTATGGAAATCCCATAATTGGCTAAAAAAGCTACTTGCTTTTTACATGCCATTCTAATCTAGAAGCTTTTCTAACTTTTTCAGATTTTTACAATAAATAATATAAAAAATAGGCTAAAATGATCCAAAAATCTAGTATTTTTGGATAATTCATGCAACTCACACTAATATTAATGACTCAGATCACATTGACTCTCCTCATCAATAAAGAAGTCGGATGAGGATGCATTCCATGTTTTTTCACACTATGTTTGCATAGCATCATGACATCCACCCCCTTTGAACTTTCACATCCTCTGGTATGTGCCAAAATCCTAGTTGTCACCGGATTCTGAGTCGTCCTCATCCTCTGTAACTATATCCTTTGCTTCTTCATCTTCCATATCTTTGTGGCTATCTCGTGTATCATGCCCACCATTTTCTTCCAATTCTAGCAACTCATAGGTAGTAGATTCTTGCCTCTTGAATAATTTGATTCTTTTCCCTACTACCATAAGTTTTATGGTTGTCCCATCCAGTTCATTTAATGCATAAGTAGCATTATGAAACACTTGTCTTACCACATAGGATGCAAACCATATTTTGGAAACTTTATGCATGGCACTATGCTAGATGTCTAAACTGCTATCCTAAACCAATACCCAATCTCCATCTTGTATGGTTCTTAGTCTTAGTCTATGTCTTTTGTCATATCGTTTCTTGTTCTGTATTCTTGTTGCCCTTAACTTTGCAATTGTTGCCTCTACGTCTTTCGAGTTTCTTTCCAATTTTCTAATGTGTAAGGCCAATAACTCCTCTTGATTCAACTCCGCTTCCCAAGGTGGCACACTCCATGTGACTGTCATTTCTTCTATCGACATGATAATCATTTGACCATACATCAATTTTGTAGGCATATATCCAGTAACAACACTATGAGTTGTTCTATCAGCCCACAAAGCATAAGGGAGCAATCGTGGCCACTCTTTTACCTTCTCTCCACCTACTTTTGCCAATGCCTTCACAATAGGTGGATGAACTCTTTCACTTTTTCCATTTCCTTCAAGGTTACAAGCTGAAGTTAAAGAAAGCTTTATCCTGTGCAAAAAAATCATGAGCTTCATCTACATCCAGCTCACTCCTATCTGCAGTAATTTTTCCCACATAACCATACCTACAAAAGATCTCTTCTAAGACAAAAGTACACACAACATTTGTTGTCTTAGTACGTAAAGCTCTCCCTTCCACTTGATTAATCAAGTCTTCACGGGCAAGCACAAGATACCTCATTTGCCAAAGACCTATAGGCATTGTGATCAAATCCACCACCCACTTAAAATGAAGAGACAATGGATATGTGGACTGCAATCCATCTCAATGTCTCACTGATGAATACATTTGACATGTCGTACATGTTTCCAAAAAGTGAGCAGCATCCTTATATATACCCTGCCACCAATATCTTTCTTTGATCTTTGCGAAAGTACCCCGAACACCTCTATGACCAGCCCGCAAGCTTTCATGAAATTCTTACATAACATTTACCTGTGAAGCTCTGTCACCCAAAACTCGCAATGTCATACCATGTTTCTTTTTAGCATGTTTCCATAAGTATCCATATTTTAAGAAAAACCCATAGACTTTCCTCTTAATCTTTTTAAACTCCTCATCTAACTATTCATCTCTCTTTGTTAATCTACTGAGGTGACCAATTCTCAACCACTCTCTTGCATATTTGTCTTCTAGAAACACTTCTACACAAGATGCAAAATATCTAAAGTGTCTTCTCTTTGTTGTCCAAGCTTCTGTTAATGCTGTAGCAACACCTTACATTGCTAAATTCAGTCTTATAACATCATTTTCAACTGCAAGAAAGTCATATTCTTCCTCCTCATCCATCATCTCATCTTCATTCTCATAGCGTGCTCAAGATAACATGTCTACCACTGGGTTATCTCTTCGTGCAATATGCTGAAATTCAAGATTCAAATATTTGATATATGCAATCCACTAGAGCATAGAAATTTCTGGGGTAGCACAACTAGTAATCATACCCAATACTATGGCAAACAATCAGTCTCAATGACTACATGAGCACCCATAAAATACTCCTTGTCGCATTTAAGGGCTGTCACAATTTCCCATAATTCTCTTTTTACCTACATATACCTTCTATGTCGTTCAGTCAATACTTTAGCACCAAATCGAATTGCATATATTTGCCCTTCCTCATCATCTTGCCCAATTTTCCATCCAATCCCGATTGGGCTTGTATCAACAGTAATAATGATAGGCTTTCCATGTGAATAGTTAGCCTTTCTCAATGTTGGAGTAGATTTTAAGAGATGCTTCAATTTCTTCATTGCTTTCTGATGCTTCCCTTTCCCAATGAAATCTTTGGCCTTTCTTCAGAAGCTGATAAAGAGCATGGGTTACATGTGCAAAGTGAGAAATCCATATCAAATAGAACACACATGCACCCAAGAATCTACACACCTCTGATACATTTGTGCACACATCTTACATTCTATCAATCCCATCTATTTTTTCTGGTGATGGTCTTTGCCCATAGGGCCCACACATAGGCCCAACAATCAAAACCTCTTCAACTCCAAAGACAGAATTTTTTCCAGAAAGAGTTAAATGCACCTCTTTTAGATGCGTCAAAATCCTCTAACAATCCACAATATGGTCTGCAGCAAACTGTCTGCATCCATGAGCATCAATCTCTTCATTCTTTTCATCCATTGCACACCCTTTGATTGGAACATCATACAAGAAGGGCATTGTCAATTGTGGTATAAAATCCCTGAGTACCCTACTCATAGCATTTTTCATGTATGCCACTGAGTTTGTTGCACGTTGTGGGAGAGTACATATCCGTACTAACCCCAAGGGAGTCTTCATGGTTGTGATATCCCTGCTTTCAATTGCAAGCTAAAACTGATCATACCACGAGTAAAGATTACCCAAAGAATAAATCTCTCTGCCTGCAAAAGCCTCTACAAATTCATCAACCATAGGACCTGCACCCACATTTCTTATGGTCACTTTATGGACCGATTGCATGTCTTGAATAAATCTTAAAGCCCCATTCTTTTTTGGCACAGTAAACCAATGAATTGAGTACCGGACTGAAGAAGGCTCCAAGATCTTCATGCGAATCTTTTCATTTAGCAAATCCATCAACTTTGGCAAGCAAGCTTTAGGGACTAGAATAGGCCTCAAGTTCCATGGTACATGTGGCATAGTAAATATGACCATAGGAGAGACAACATTTGGATCCACACAACCTATTTCACTTGGCTGAAATGTAAATGCCTTTCCATACCTAGCCAACATCCACATAAAAGAGTCTCTCTCAGTAGGCAAAATAACCCTTCTACACCAACTTTCAATTCCTGTAATGTTTCAAATGTAAACTGATGATCTATATCTTTAGGATCCCATAAGCTTGGCTGCCTTGACACTTTTTCATACAAACCCTCACTCTCTCATGGAAGTGGCAAAGCAATTGATTTCACCTTTTTTTCAACTATCTTATACTTTGTCTTCACAAGTTCTTCATCCCATTGTAATCCTTCCTGCTAAGCAAACAAGGCTATAATATCGTACATGTCCAAATAACATACTGATAATACTCTATTTTTAGCCTCATTTTTTGCATGTATAGTTGGTGAGATTTTAGTCATAGTGTCACTAATATTCAACCCATAAAAGATGCGTGAAATGCCTTCATTTTTAGCTAACAATCCCAATACTCTCAGTTCCTTAGTAGCTCGTTTCATAGATATGCGTTCAACCTTGCACATAGCTTCCATAGG
Organism: Lygodium microphyllum; assembly: GCF_053477565.2. NCBI lineage: Eukaryota > Viridiplantae > Streptophyta > Polypodiopsida > Schizaeales > Lygodiaceae > Lygodium > Lygodium microphyllum. The sequence goes on from NC_141157.1 coordinate 91,044,437, forward strand.
CTTAAACCAACATGAACTATTTGCTGTAAATTGAGAATAACCAATAGTAAATACATGCTTCATTCCATCAAGAGGCAAGTAAAGCGTCTAAACAACACTACTTTAGCCCCGTATTATAACAGTGCTTAATGAAAATCCAGGTATTTGAATTCCCTTGCATTTGGAGCCAAAGGAGACTCTCAAAGCGTATCTCGATTTTTGGGATGATTAACACAAACAATAAGAAATGGGACTACTTTCCTACCATCCTTGCTTCTGACTGTTGCATACGCACAACCATCATCAAGCACCTTCATTTCCATACGCAATCCTATAATATAACGTTGTACCAAAATCACTGCATATGAGGAATTATCTTGCACAAAGAAGTGTTGCTCTTCTTGTACATCACCAATTGTCACTTTTACATGCAACCCTTATATACAAACTATGATCAGTGTCTACAGGTCATGCACCATTTTCATACAATCCACGCTCAATGACATTTATCTCAGACACATGGTCAAGTAAAGCAACACAAGGAGTTTCACGTTCCCCTATTTTCACTATCGTTTCAAGTATAGCCCCTAGCCCAATGATTTCTTGTGTAGTGACTTCGAGGAATAAATCCTAGAGTCTCTTCCCGATATTGTTGCATCTGTCTTACTCCACCATGCATATTGCTACAAGACAATGCATTTTCAGCCACTTTCTTCTCTTTTCCACATGCTGTCCACTGATTAGTAGCATCTTGCATAGATAATATAGTACTTACTTCATGCTCATATTTAGCCCAAATACCCAACAAACTAGTTTTCTCTTTAAATTTCAACAATGCACTAGTGGTATCACCAAGAAACTGACGCTTCCTTTTAATTATATCAATGATCTCATCATGAAATTCTCGCTTAGCGATGACAAGCACCTCTCCGAAGGTGAATTCCACCCGATTATTTAAGATCCGTTCTTCAAGAACCTTCTTAAGATCTGTGGCTGTCTCAATGTCAGATTGCAACTTATATCCTAGTCGCTTGCCCTTCTTTTTGCCCTCTTGTTTGTTATCATGTTTTTGCTCTTGGCTGACCTATTCCATAACATGCTCGGGAGATGGTTGATTTGCAGCTTTAGGTTGATCCATACTTCTTCTTGTCATTCTTTTAGATGTCCCTACATTATCTTCACCTCTTTTTCATTTTTCTTCCACAAGTACATCCATGTTTTGTATCTTTGCTCAATATGCATACACTGAATATGCATCTACCAGTGATTTCCAACTAGTTATGCCACAAATGTCTTTCCTTGCATGAGACATTTCACTATCAATGACCTTTCTCTTTTCAGCTCCATGTAAAGCATGTGTCCATATTTGAACCTTTGGACCAACCATCACTTGGTCATGTATTCTATCCAACTGTAGACCAAAAGTAGAAGCATATACCACCACATAAGCATTTTGAACTACCAAGTCTTCCAAAAACTTTTGCATACCTCCCTTCCTAAATCCTTTTTCTCATGCTGCAAACTATCACATCACATACATCTTTTTCCTGGCTTAGGGGCTGCTGCCGTCCCATTTCCTCTTGACCTTTTTCATCCAATTTCCTCTTGACCTTTTTCATCCCATTTCCTCTTAACCTTTTTCATCCAATTTTGCAACCTTCAATTGAAGATCCCGCATCCCTTTGACCAATTCATCTAAGACATCTTCCTTAACAGAAGGAACAATAGTAGGTACAACCATAGCGCACAGAAGTAAGTGGCTTAATGGATATATCAACTGTCTTGCCCATAACAGTGGGCAAGCTAGAGGCATGCAATCTATATCTTCTTCGATGCTTCTTCACAAATGCAATAATAGCTTCCTTGACATGTCTCCACTCTGTTTTCAAACCTATCTCTGTAGTTTGATTCTCCAATAAATCATCAAGCTTCTCTTGAAGTTCAGGATCAGCTGCTTGAAGAAACAATTTAATTTTGTGGCTTGCAAGAGCTTGCTATTCTGCAAGATCCAGCTGCTAAAATTGACTTTCAAATTCTATTAATAATTTTGTAGCCACAACACCCTTATTATGTTGAAAAACCCACTCCTAAAAAGTCTTGCACCTAATCAAATTGGTATCCTCAATGAAAAATTCTTCCTGAGTGTCTTCTTGAAAGCTACCTAGTCAGCATCCTACATGTATAATTCATTAATTCTTCCCTCAGTGTCTTCTTGAAAGCTACCTAGTCGGCATCCTACATGTATAATTCATTAATCGGTGCATTCAATTCATGTACAGTAACATGTACAAAATATTAGCTTCATGTAGATTGAGCTACGCCAAAGAATTTCATCTTTTGAGCATAGATATATACATATGAAAATACATTCCTGCCATTGAATAACTTCACCTAACACTCAACTACTTGCAAAGCATTTATCACAACACTTTTTGTTTGTATTGCATCACTTGTTATTGTTGTTGTACCTATATAAGCATATTCATATTTTGCACCAACTGTTGCAAAACATCACTCGAGATTGTGTTCAAAGGTTCTCCCATCTTGTATTTCCTTCTTCTGATGACCTTTCACGTTAGGTTCACTGATGTCGGAGGGGTTTTTGTCGAAAGGTCGAATCCACGGGGAATCAGAGGTAGAAGGGAGTAGAGATAGGAGATGGACGAGTAAAAAGAAAATAGACAAGAGGTAAACATGACAAAGACAAAGCACAATGAATTGGATCAATATGTATTGAAAGAACTTGGAATCCTTGCAATACTCAGAAGCAATCTCCCACCATTAGATCTCCTGGAGCTTCTTCCTAGAACAAAATGTGCATCAAGATTACAACTCCTTCTCTGCTACTCAGAACCCAAATCTGATGGCTCCATTGGCTTAGAAAAGGGGGTAAAACCCTACGACGCCTAATCATGGATCTCCCAAATCGCTTCTTCTTCCTCTTCTAGTTCAAACTCCAGTTTTCACTCTGTCAACAAGGATCATGATGCACATGATTTTGTCAATCAGTCTTTTCTATGAAAATCCCATAACTCGCTAGAAAAGCAACTTGCTTTTTGCATACCATCCTAATCTAGAAGCTTTTCTAACTTTTTGAGATTTTTACATTAAATAATATCAAAAATAGGCTAAAATTATCCAATAATCTAATATTTTTGGATAATCCATGCAATTCACACTAATACTAATGACTCAAATCACATTGACTCTCTTCATCAATAAATAAGTCACATAATGATGCATTCCATGCTTTTTCACATTGTGTTCGCAAAGCATCATGACACCGTACTCTTTTGGAGTAGGAAAATCTATTGTTCAACATATTATTTGACTTAGAGTAAGCCTTCGCCAAAGGTTGTGCCCTTAGTAGTGCATCTTCCAAGTCCATAGGACTCATTACTTTCCCACCGTTCATTAAGGGAAAATTTTAGACCTTGGCAGAAACATGCCACTTATTTCTTCATTGACAAGTGAGGAGTGTACTTTTGCAGGGTCACAAACTGAGAATATTACCCTTCCAAGGTCATTCCCAGCTGCTTGAGATCAAAGAATTACTTGTTCATCTTGAGTGTGTGATAGGCAGGGGGTAAATAGCGATTTTGGACAACATCCTTAATCCAATTCAATGTAATAGTAGGCTCAGAGATTGATTTGTTTTGACACCACGGTGTCCATCATAGTTTGGCTTCACCTATAAGCCTCAATTCTATTATCATTTCCTGATTAGCAACACTTGTGCCAGCAGTGGAGAAATAATTTTCCATTTTCTCTATCCAGGTTTCGACATTAATGGCTACTTTCGTTCCTTTGCCATTAAATTCTAGCGGCTTTACTTGTTTGAGCAAAAACTTTATTTTTTTCTCCTTAGCCACCAATTCCATTGTCATGCCACTACGCGCACACCGTGTAAAAAAATCTAGAGTGTGGCTTCCTTTTATATTTAGAGAGCGAATGCCACTTTAGGCATTAGTGTTAGTGTCCATGGTTCAAAATATTAGATTTTTTTGGACATGTTTTTAGACAATTTTTGATATTCTAGATATTATCTCTTGTAAAAATCCATAAAACTATAGATAACTTCTAGATTAGGATGGCATGTAAAAGAAAGCATGTAGCTTTTAGCCAATTTGAGAGGATTTTATGTAAAAAGAGATATTGATGAAATTGCACGACGTGCGATCGTTGTTTTCAGGTAGTGAATAGCACTCTGAAGTGGGAGATGAGGAAGGAGTGATCTAGTTGAATTTTGGTCAGGTGTCTTGGTATTCAACCCCCCTTTTTGCAGCTAATGGAGGCATCAGATTAGCGATCTAAGCAACACAGAGGAAGGTATTATTTTGTACACGTTTTTGTCTATTAAAGTTATATTTTCTCATAATGCTGAAAGAAACTAACAGGCTTCATTTGTATTAGTATTCTTCTATATTTTCTAATTCTTTTTTGGAGTATTCTTCTACATCTTCAATATCTTGAAACCCTTTCTCTTCCGTCTACTCCTCTCCCTAGATCTACCTTCACCCTGTTGTCTCTTATCTTCAAAAACTTAGCTTCAAACCTTCAACCCTTCTCTTATATTTACCATCTCGGGAGTCTAAGCTCTCAAACCCCCATACATTCTTCTCTTGCCAAACCCGTGAGGTGACCTGCAACCCTATGCGTGTTGCGACATTGGTGAACCCCACGTGAAGGTCGGTGTAAGAGAACTCCAAGATGGGAAATTCTTCAGGAGATACTCTACAACAATTGGTGCACATACTGTAGCAGACTCATCAATAACAAATCCAAATGTTACAACAACAACAACAAAGGTAAGACGAAGAGAAGGTTGACTCCACAGCTATCAAGGCCCTAGAAGAAGTTGGGCGTGAATTAAAATAATTTAATGGTCAAAATATCTCTATTTTTATTTGCTTGTATGTTGGAACAATGCTCTTCTTTGGTGTACCACAACATGCATGGAGTCGCTATTTTGCAAGACTAGCTAAGCATGGTCTGTAGGAGATAATCCATAGTCTTTTTTAGCAAGATGCAGATTGGGATGTATTCAAAAAATCCCCACGTGAAGAATTCTTCTTAGAAGACTTTGGCCTTATGATGAAGAAAAGTTTCATTGAATGGGTTGAAAAACCCAACAAAGGTTTAGCTGCAACAACTCTGTACCATGAGTTTGAAAGTAAAATTGGACAACTTGATGATGCTGAAGACCAACAAAGTATGGAAGGTCAGGAGATTGAATTATTTCTTAAGGCTGCAGATCCCATTCTGCAAGAAAAGCTTGCTGATCGCCTAGAAGATGCTACCTCCGAATCAGGAGTCAAAACTGCATGGATAGATGCTACTGATGCACTTAATATGATTGCTGAAAGAGATTGGATGTGAGTAAGATTGGGCTCTACTTCAACTTCAACAACTCCATTGATGGAGCTTGTTCCACCTTCAAAATCCCCTATTCCTCTGACTAATCAACCAACTCTTTCTTCTTCTATTCCTTCTAAAAATTATGTTATGGATGAACTCATTAAAAGCATATGTGACCTTCATCTGAATCTTATAGGAATTAGTTCCAAGGTGGAGAAGTTGGATGTCAAAGTTGAAGAATGAGGACGATCATCAACTCAAAGACCCATGAGAGAAGGCTTTAAGAGGCACTGTATTTAATGTGATAACCAACAACATGAAAAGAGGGAGTGTTCTGCCTTCTGTGAGGCTGAAGCACATAAGATCATCTTTTAGAAAGACAAAAAAATTCATGCAGCTAAAACTGGTCTTCAACTCGAGCCAAATTTTGTCAATGGTGGAATGAAGAAAAGATTAGAAGATTTAGCTGTAATGAATGTCTACGTAGCAATTGATGCAACTACCTATGGGCTGAAAATTGAGCCAACTAAATTGATTTTGAAAGCATGTAAATATAATGTGCAATATAAAGTATGGATGCATGCATTAGCTAAAATGGAACATGATAGAGTAGTCAAAGAAGATTTGGCTAACGTCAGTTACTGCATTCGAGGAATAACTAGTTGGAAAGAACCGGTAGATTCTTTTTCTCTCTTTTTGCATTTTGGCTGATGTCAATCATAAAGAAGTGTTGATTGAAGAAAAGTGAAGAAGAGAAGCTAAACCATGGCCTTCCTCTTCTGGCCCTCCAAAACGAGTAACTAGAACGCCTAAACAACTAAAGCTTGCTAAAAATATAATCCTAGATCAAGAGATGAAAGATGCACCACAAACAAAGAAGAACAAAGGAAAGAAGAAAGGCAAGCAACCAGGCTACAAATTGCAATCTGATATAGAATTTAAAACTGATCTCAAATGGGTCCTAGAAGAACGAATTCTAGGAAGTAAAATTGATATGACCTTAGGCAAAGATCTTGGAATTGTCAAATGTGAATTTCATGATGTAATTATTAATGTAATCAAAAGGAAAAGACAATATTTTGGTGATGAAATTGAAGAAACAATGCATGTTTTTTTGCAAGTTCTTCGATTTTTTGTTCAAGATGAAGAGAAGTTGACTTCACAAGGAATTCGGCTTGAAGTAGTTAAAGAATTAATTGCAACAATTGAAACTGAATAATGCATGAATACAAAAATTAAAAAATGAAAGCTGAAAATGTAATAGTCGGCTGGTACAAACCAATTGGACAACCCACCTCTCAAAAAGAAGGCCATCTACAGCACATGCATGAGAAGGAAGAGGCTCGGTTCATTCCAAGCGATCACTATTCCCATAAGCATTGGGCAAGAGCAACAACGGAGACAATCATCAAAATTGGAGAAAAAGAAACACTATGTATTGCACTCTTAGACCATGGCTCGGAGATAAATGTCATGGCAAGGAGTCTCTATGGAAGTGGCGGATGGCCCATAGATGTTGATCCATGATGGTGAATGAGAGTTGCAAACAACCTTTCTGGAGAGTTATATGCTGCATGTCCTAATGTGCAGGTAACTATTGGAGACATAAAAGACAATTTTTACTTTATTGTTCAAGACTCTTGTAGTTACCCTATCATTCTTGGGCAACCTTACATTTCTGAAGCCTGCTTGCAAACAAGAGCTCTCGATGATGGTTCTTTCTATGCTTGAATCCAAAGCAATGATAATGAACGAGCTGTCCAATTTTTTACTATGTATGTTAACCATCATCAAAACAGAGATCGACTGTGTGATTATCCTATGCCTTCTAATGCCCAAGAATTCAAGGGTTTTCGGGCTGTACTGCTATAAAAGGAGGCTATGGTAGTGCATCATGTAAAAAGATTGAACCTCCTTATGCTATAGAAATTGTGTCTCTAGCAAATCTGTATGTATATACAACCAATAGTATGGGTTGTTATAAGTCTCTTCCAGCTGACTAAAGCTGAAAGAAAATACTTATGTCATGTAAAAATGGAGCTAAAAACTTATGACATGATGGTTTACTCAACAAGGTTGAAGTGCAAGTGGAGACAAAATACAAGACAGTTGATAAGAAAGTCAAGCCTGTGGGAGTCCCACTATCTCTTGAAAGTGAAGGGTTGGCTGATAGGGCAGTAAATTAGCCAAGTCTTTGTGATCCTTCTGACATTGGTCACAAGTTCACATCTGAAAGTTTAAAAGAGCTCAAAATAGGTGAAAATTCTTTCCTTTCGCCGATTGAAAAACACTCTTTTATGCAAATGATAATGAAACATGGAAAAGATTTTGCATTTGAGCCAAGTGAAATAGACAGTGTGGATCCAAATATTGTGGCTCCTATGGTCATTTTTACAGTTTCACATGTACCTTGGAACCTGAAATCTATTCTTGTTCCAAGGGAGCATTTGCCCAAATTAACGAAACTTCTAAATGAAAAGATCAAAATGAAGATTTTGGAACCGTCTTCAGCACCTTACTTAGACCAATGATTTAATGTGCATAAGGAAAATGGATCTTTATGATTCATTCAAGATCTATAGCCTGTCAATCATGTCACAATCCGAAATGTTGGTTCCGTTCCAATTGTTGATGAGTTTGCTGAAGCTTTTGCAGGTAGAGAAATTTATTCTATGGGTGACCTATATTCAAGATATGACCAATTTTAGCTTTCATTAGAAAGCCGAGACATTATCACAACAAGGAAGACACCTCTTGGATTGGTCTGCATGTGCACTCTACCATAAGGTGAAACAAACTCTATTTCCCATATGATGAATGCCATGCACAAAGTCTAAAGAGACTTTATTCCACAACTTACTCTTCCATTTCTTGATGATGTACCTATCAAGGGATGTGAAGTCAATGAAAAGAATGAGGAGCTTGACGAAGATGGTTGCAGGATATTTGTAGTTAACCATATTCATGATTGTGACAGGATTTTGACAAGGCTAGAAGAGGTACATCTTACCCTTTTTGGAGCTAAGTTGATTTTTGGAGTAGAAATATTTCTAGTAGTCAGTCATCTATGTGGCCTCTATGGACGCAAACCTTTACCAATCAAAATAGATGCCATCAGGAGAATGCAAGAAAATGCACAAAAGCTTTAGAAGTAAGAAGATTTCTTGGCGCATGCATATTCTATCTCATATGGATACCACATTTCTCTCATGTAACCAAAAATCTTTATGAATTATTAAGAAAATGCCAAATATTCTCTTGGGGTAATGAGCATACTCTCACTATGCGTAAATTAAAAAAGCTATTAATATCAGCCCCCACTCTCAAATGGACTGATTATTCAAATGGTCATCCCATCATCCTTACTATGGATACAAGTCCCATTGGAATATGATGGGCCATTGGCCAAGAGGATCTTGAAGGCAACATGTATGCAATTTGTTTTGGAGCAAATTTTCTCAATGAATCTCAAAGAAGGTATGCACAAGTAAAAAGAGAATTACGGGGAGTTGTAACAACATTAAAGTGTGATCGTGAATACTTTATAGGTGCTTCCGTAGTGGTAGAAACTAATTGTCTTCCACTCTTGGGCAGATTGCCAACTGCTCTGCACCCAACATTGCTATGCTAAGATGGATTGCATATATTAAATCTCTCAACCTCAAATTAAAGAGTATTGCAGGAAAGACGAATCCAGTTGCTGACATGCTATCACGTGCAAGATATGACAATGAAGAAGAGCTAATGGAAGAAGATGAAGCTCAAGAATCTATACTTCCTGAATTTCATTCCATGATTACTTCAAATACCTTTTTAGTTACAGCATATACTGGTCCAAAGCTGAAAACAACAGGGTGGTCAACTAGAAGCCATCATACTCATTGCATTACTCAAGTTCTAGTTCATTTTCTTGAAGAACATTATGAAGAAGATTGGCTAAAGATCGGCCAATATTTGAGCACAATGACGAATAAGGAGACTTGGGCTAATGAGGAGTTTAAGAATATCAAGAGAAAAGCTTATGTTTTTTTTCTTAAAGAATGACATCTATGGAAGCATGCAAAGAAGAAGAAAGGAGCACCTATTCGAGTTGTAGGTAACAAAAGGTTGCAACAACAGTTAATGAAGGAATTTCATGAAAGCATGTGGGCAAGACATAGAGGCATATGGGGAACCTTTATTAAAGTCAAAGAAAAATATTGGTGGCAAAACATGTATCGGGACAGCACATTTTGTTGAAACATGTTATGTGTGTCACATGTATTCTATGGTCAAGCATCAAGATGGGTTACAACCCACTTATCCCTTATCTATACATTATAGATGGGTTATTGATCTTGTAACCATGCCTACAGGAATATGGAATATGCGATATTTGGTTCTTCTAAGAGAGGATCTAACCAATGAAGCTGAGGGCAAAGCCTTAACAACCAAATCCACTCAAGTTGTTTGTCATTTTTTTCTTGAAGAAGTGTTTTGTAGATATGGTTGTGTGGGTAAAGTAACTGCAGATAGAGGATAGCTGGATGTTGATGAGGCATGCAACTTCTTTGCTCAATTGGGTATTAAGTTGATTTTAACATCAGCCTATAATCCTGAAGGCGATGGGAAAAGTGAGAGAGGGCACCAGCCTATTCTCAAAGCTATAGCAAAGTCTTCTAGAGGAAATATAAAAGAGTGGCCTAAAATGCTACCTTTTGTATTATAGGCTGATCGAACTACTCACAGTACAGTGACTCGCTATATGCTAGCTGAACTTATGCATGGACAACAACCAATTATGCCAATTGAAGAATCTATTCTCACATGGAGTCTTCTATCTTGGGAGGAAGGCATCAGTAGAGAAGAGTTGCTGACTTTGCGCATATGGCAGCTAGAAAGAAGGCATGAAGATATTCAAGCAGCTTTTGAGAAGCTAAAGATAGCAAGACTAAAGAACAAAATAAGATTTGATAAGTGACATCGACTTCAGCCAAGAGCAATTCAAGAAAATGACTAGGTGCTTGTCTATGACAGCAACCTAGACAATCAATACCATGCTTCTAGGAAGATTGTAAAGTGTTGGTTTGGCCCATATGTGGTAAAGGTTGTTCATGACAATGCCACATATTCATTGGCTAAATTGGATGGAACAAGCATGAAGATACCCATAGCTAGAAAAAGAATCAGGCTCTTCAAATGAAGAGAAAGTTCAACATATGAGCTCGAAGACTTGAATATAATTCAAGAGCATGAAGACATAGAGGAAGAAGAAGAGGCAGAAGATGAATACATTGACATGCCAGAAGATACTTCTTCTGACACGGCAAATCTGTAAGACTTTAGCACATGCTAGAGGATGTGCAAGTTAGGAGGGGGTGGATGTCGTTGTCGTATTGCTGCGCATTCGAGGTGTGAAAACCACCCAAAAGTCGTGTGTGTGATTTGATACTTTGTACATATTTAGTTATTATGTTTGCTCTTTCATTATGTGCCGAAGACGGAGAAGAATAAGGAATTTTGGTAGACTGGTAACTTTAAATGCAATCTCATGGACCACTTTGATTGTGACCAAGGGTTCGTTTGAAAGATGTGGCAGCATACGAGCATTCCCAATGGGCCAAGAGATACATGCTGAGATCATCCTAAGGGGCCTAAAAAGAGACTCTGTTGTTGGTGACATGCTTGTGGATATGTATGAATTATGTGACAACTCGTGAATGGGCAACGGCAGTTGATAGAACAAAACTACTGATTTCTATTCCATATAGGAAGGATCTTGTGAAACTAGATGGTACAGATTCCATGCTGTTGTATGGATATGGATCATATAAGTATCCAATTGAGCCAGAATTTCGATCAAATAAATTAGCACTGATTGATAGAGGATTTGTGTATGCTGTTGCACACATACGCGGCGGGGGAGAGATGGGAAGAAAATGGTATGAAGACGGGAAGCTATTGAAAAAGAAGAACACGTTTACTGACTTTATTGCCTTAGTAGAATACCTAATGGCATACAATTTTGGTGCTAAGGACAAGTTATGTATCCATGGGAAGTGCAGGTGGTCTGTTGATTGGTGCTGTGCTAAATATGAGGCCAAATCTGAAGGACGCTAATTTGGTGTGGAACGAAAAGGAAGGAAAAAGAGGTTTTTTTTGGGGAAAAAAAAGGTTGAGCTTTTTTTGAATCATGAAGGAGGGAAATAGATGGTCTGTGCTGGACGAGGGGGAATCAGAATGCTAAAGGAGGTGATCTGCCGCGAAAAAGAAGGTGGAAGGAATCTATCAGGAGGGACACAGAAAAACAGGGGAGGGGGTGTGCTATGGCAGCATTCAATGCACTGCTAGGATGGAGATTGAAGCAAGGAAGAAGATGGGACTCGCTGGTTATCTGCAGTAGCGAGAACAGCTCTTTTCGTCTGCGTGTGGTGATACTTCTCTACTTCAAATGCTACCTCGATGGTATCCAAAAGGTGTGCGGAGATTACTGCAGTTAGCTGTCCAGGGACCTGTGGGAGGAGGATGCCGTCCTGGATGATGCTCATCCTATGCATCATCATAGTGAGCTGCTGCTGATCGCCAGCGTCAATCTAGTCGAGTGGGAACATACACCCAGCACTGAAGACAGTCATGGCCATCGACAATATGGCGACGAGCGCGAGGAGGATTCTGTTTTTTTTTTTATGTTCCCTGACAAGCACTTGAATGAGGATTCAACGACATAGCGAAGATGAGGTCAAAGGTGATGAAGCAGCAACTGAAAATGAAGGGAGGAAAGCGATGACGAGGTTTGTCTGCCTTAATAATTATGGCAATCAGAGAAGTAACTTAAAGACCATCTCGACAAGATTACAGACATAGCATCAGAGAAGGAACGGATTAGCAGCAGCACCATCAGTAGGAAGGCAAGAAGAGAGCCAATTGCAGGCAAAATGATAGGAACGATGCCGGCCGAAATTACACAGTTTTATCCCTGCCGAGGCTTGCCCCCCATGGAACTAGAAAAGGTTTTCTGGCATCAAGAGGAAGAAGGAAACTCTGGGTCTTGCGCCTCTGGTCTCTAATCTGATTTTCCCACCGAAGGAATCTCATGTCAGAGTATAAAAAGCAAGCCGTTTTTAAATGGAAGGTTGACCTTCAATGAATTCTTGGTTGCGTCCCCCTTCCGGGTCCCCCGCCTTCTCTGAGCATGAAAATTATGATGTTGATGTTACACGCACGCTCTTTGCTCCTTCACAGGAATCTCAGAGGGGAAAGCCCAACCGAAAGAATGGTAAAAGGGTTTTATGATAGTATGGAACTTTCCCCAATTCAGCCCATTACCAGAGAGGCACCTGGTAGTTTGGGCCCTTTCTCGACTAGCTTCATTGGTGCACCCCTCTTTTCCCATTAGACAAGAGGATAGAGGGGTTGAAAAGAAAGCTTGGATTGATGAGAAATTTGCAAAATAAAGGTGGGATTGAGGCGTGCAGAGGATGGAAAGGGAGGCTTGAAAGCAACAGTAATGAATAATTCTGTCTTGAAAAGAGAAGGGTATTTTGTATAACCTACAGTTGTGGAAATTTCTCATGATGCATCCAGTGTACAATAAGAACTTTTTGAACCTGATCTGTATATGTTCAAATTCCAGACTTTGGAAGAGCAACAGCAATGAATAATTCTGTATTACAAGGTTTGAAGAGTTCAATCAAATTGTCATGATTTGAAGAGTTATTCTCAGTTTTCATATTGCTCTTGTTAACTGATGCAATCACAAATACTTGGATTCTAATAAGAGCTTGTATACATGACGTGGCTTAGTTGCATAGATCACATGTGGATTGAAATGATGTTTCTCTATGCTCAGAGATAACTTGGCAGTAATATATTTGTTACTTGGCATCATATTTATCTTGATTACTTGCTTCGATTGATCTTTTATCCTGGAATTTATCAAGGACTTCTGAAGTTGCGACATTGCTTTCGAAACCCTTCGACATCGTGCCGCTACGCTCACACCGTGTAAAAAAATCTAGATTTTGGCTTCCTTTTAGATTTAGAGAGCCAATGCCGCTTTAGGCATTAGTATTAGTGTCCATGGTTCAAAATATTAGATTTTTTTGGACAAGTTTTGAGTCAATTTTTGATATTCTAGATATTATATCTTGCAAAATCATAAAACTATAGACAACTTCTGAATTAAGATGACATGTAAAAGAAAGCATGTAGCTTTCAGCCAAATTGAGAGGATTTTGTGTAAAAAGAGAGATTGACGAAATTGCAGGACGCGCGATCGCTATTTTCAGGCAGTGAACAACACTTCAAAGTGGAAGATGAGGGAGTGATCTAGCTGAATTTTGGCTAGGTGTGCTGGAATTTAACCCCCCTTTCACAGCTAATGGAGGCATTAGATTGGTGATTTGAACAACATAGAGAAATGTATTATTTTGTACACGTTTTTGTCTATTAGAGTTATATTTTCTCATAATGCTGAAAGAAACTAACAGCCTTCATCTCTATTATTATTCTTCTATATTTTCTAATTCTTTATGAGAGTATTCTTCTACATCTTCAATCTCTTTGAACCCCTTCTCTTCCGTCTACTCCTCTCCCTAAATCTACATTTACCTTACTATCTCTTATCTTCAAGAACTTGGCTTGAAACCTTGAGCCCTTCTCTTATCTCTACGATCTCAGAAGTCTAAGCTCTTGAATCCCCATATATTCTTATCTTGACAAACCCTTGAGGTAACTTTCAACCCTACACAGTGCGACTCCATGAGTGGAACAATAACTTCCCTCGGTGTAGGATTGGAAGAAACCTGAAATTCAATGATCTCTTAGTGTTAAGAAATTCACGATTTATATACCTTAGAGATTATAAGTCTTCTTTATCTCAAACCAATATTTTTTTCAACCATGATAGAATATTTTCCCAAAAAAAGAGTATATTATATATTTTTAACAAGCGCTATAGGCTTTACAAAAAAAATTGTTTTCATGGGCTTATCCTGTGAGCTACTAAAGCTCCATACATATTTTTCGGCTTCTTGTATTAAAGAAAATTTATAAATTTATCAATGGATTCTGGATGAAGATAGGGAGTAATAAGTAGGAGGTTCTTTGGATCTATCCAATGGAGATCCAATGCCAAATAGCTATTGGAAAGATTTGGCAGTTCCTCCACCTCATAATTATCTTGACTAGTACGATAGACTACCATTACCCGATTTGGTTGGATGATGTTTACAATGGAACTATAGATGCATTGATTTAGAGACATTGTCTTGCCATTGCTATGCACTATTAGATTCATATCACTTCTATGGAATATGTGGAGCTGGACCAGTTGGATTCTTTATGCCCAACATAATGCCCATAAGCTATAGTCAATACTACTTGTTCTATCAGTAAAAATTGGCCAATAAGTAGGTATCTGTGCCCAATTTTCCTTTAGGATCCACCGCTCAGGATTAGCTTGAATTGTGGGAGAATAAAAATATTTTCGATAATATAGAAAATTTCATCTCTTAGTGAAAGAGAACATTGGTTTCCATGTTGATATATTTCTTGAAATATTTCATGGAATAATCGTTCTTCATCCTACACATAATTTCCAAGATAACCAATGTTATTTAAGAAAAATCCTAATGCGAGATTAGTAATATTTTTCTAACCAATAATCCTTGGCCTCAAACTGCATCATTTTACCTATAGATCTATTAGTAAATAATTCTTATGAATTTCTTTTTCAATATCTTTTCCAAGGATTGTGCTTATCACGGTTTGATCTAGGTCATCCTCTCTTAATATATGATTGTTATTTATAGTATTTTTATTAAAAAAATAATTTTTAAATTTATGAAAAATAATATTTTATTGCTCTGATGCCATGTGTAACGTACCACTGCTAAATCTAGTTAATAACTTTTAGTGGTCGTATTGGGTCTTTCCTAGCTGCCGCCATCCACATCCACTAGAATGTTTGGCCTTTGATCAGACTAGACAATTCAAGTCCACCTTGCTAGGGAACATGATGCCAGGAGGTATATTTCACGGTGGATTCCGTGCCACGGTGGATTTCGTGCCACGGTGGATTCTGTGAGGTTTTACGGTGGATTTCGTAAACTTTGTTGACCAGGGCTCATACACAAAGTGGATTCTTTGTGCGAGAAGTTGATGGGGACGCCTATCCTTTTTGGGCGTTTCATTAATTTAGTGTGTACATGGGTGATTCCATAGCGGGTGATTCCGCAAAATGCATATTAAATTAATAAATGTTTATGAGTTTAGAGTGCGCACTCGTAATAAATTAAGGTTAGGATTTATTTCTAACCAGTTGATTTATTTATGTAGCTAAAGACTGCTAGGTATTCACTTTTGTCGGTTTAATTGTATTATTTTACTAACGATTGTGAATGCTTCAGTTGATGTGTAGAGATAATAGCAGTGGCGGAGGAAAGCATTCAAGGATAGCGAGTATTCGAGTTATCATTTATATTTTGATAGGCGCATACCTTAGGCATGGCGCCTATATTTTGTTGCGCCTATTTATTGGCGCGTTGGATATTTATTTATTATTTTGTATGCGCATGGGCGCATGATTATGTTATTTGTACTTGGACATTGTATTGGGTATGCCTGACTCTTTGGGCGCCGCCCATTAGCTTTATTTCTATTTTGTGCTAAAGCAAACTCAAAAGCCAAAAGCTTGCTATTTTGTAATTTGGGCTATTATTTGAGCTTGAAGATGATTAATACATAAAATACATGCTTTGTGGAGCGCTCACACAAGGCATGGGGGAGATTGCACCCAATTGGTCTCTTGTTCATGTCGTGCATGCTTTTTACCTTGAGTTTTGTGCAAAAAGTAGAGTTCTTTTGTTCTTGGGAATCTTCCGGCATTCACTACGCAAGCATACGGCATCCGATCTACACAGTAGTGGTATCAAAGCAAAGCTGAGATCGAGAGCTTCCAATTGCTATCCATCTTGAGCGAAGGCGGAGCTCCTAGAACGATCGAGCTCTACGGTCAATCTCATCGCGAACGGTCGATACGGGTGGATTCCTGGCGGTCAAGAACCATTGTTTCTATCCTCTGATCATGAAGGACCGGCCTGCAATGACGGAGGACCACTCCTACATCACAACAAACAGAGAGATAAGTCTTCAAAATCCATAAGCTTAAAAGCTTAAGCAAGCTTCATAAGCTTAATAAGCTTAGTTTAAGCTTATATTTTTCAATTCGTCAAAAAACGGCAACAGAGCGGCATCCTGGCGGAAATTTCGCGTGAGAAAACGAGCCCCCCCTCTACAATTTGACGATTTTGTTTAACTAAGCTTAAAGCTTAGTCTCTTCAGCCTCAAATCACATAAGGCTTCAAAGTTCATCAAGTTTCCTAAATTGTGCAAGTCTACAAATTCTGCAAGTCTTCTAAGTCACTTAAGTTCAGCAAGTTCTGGTACTTTGCAAGTCACATAAGTCTGCAACTCTGCAAGTCAAACAAGTCACTTGAAGTCAAAACTGGCTTCTATCCAAAACTCCTAGAAGGGCTGTTCCTGCGCAAAAACTCCAAACTGCAAAGTTGTTCTCTAGAAGGTACTGTTCGCATACACAAATTTACTGAACCAGTTTCAGCACACGCAGAAGATCAAAACGTAGATTTTTCAAAGACTACAAATCCTACAATAGCCAAAGACGAAGATTGTGAAAGCCACACACAAAAATATATAAGCCTTGTACACGCGATCTTGAGCTACGCTCATCCCGCTAATTGGATTTTGAGAGTGTGAGGTCTTTTGAAGTGTTGCACGATGATGGAAGCACATATGGATGATTTAATGGCTGAATGCAATCTACCTGAACCTACGATGGAGCAAAAGTTGGATTTAATTATGATGCAGTTGGATGAAGAACGACGAGCCCAACAAGCATTACAAGTTTAATTGGCTAATTTACAAAGATCGACTACCGACAAAGGGGAACCACAATCTGAAGATCTTATCCGACGTACCATTGACGCAACTCTCGAAGCTCAATCCATCCGCAAAGAAACAAAGATAAGTAAAAGAAATTTCAAATTCCGTACTTTCAATGGGACTCGAGATGGAAAAACTGTTCTTGCATTCATCAGTCAGTTTGATGATTACTTTCATGAGGAAACATACGCAGAAAAAGATAAAATCAAGTGTGTCACTAATCATTTAGTGGATAGAGCATCTCTTTGGTGGACCGTGGTTCGTAAGAGTATAGATTGTCCCACTACCTAGGAGAATTTCAAGAAGTTTATGCAGAAATTCATTCCTCCACAATTCCATGAAAAAGCCATGAAGTAATGGGACCTTCTTTAGCAAAGAGATCGTGAGCCTATTCCTTAGTACACCGAACGCTTTGGGAATGCATTACTCCAGTTATGCATGCTTGAAGACGTACCTCAAGTGACTCACAAGCGCAAGTATATGTCTAGATTACTTGGGCATTACTACGCTGAAGTCAATATGTTCAAGCCTGCAACTCTTGAAGACGCAATTTCTTTAGCTCATGACACTGAAGACAAGCTTCGAGGAAGAGACAAGCGTCCACAGCCATTTCAAGCCAATGGTAACTATGGATCTAAGCAATTCAACTCAAATTTTAGAAGATTTAATCAAGGTCGTTTTCCTTCATCATCTTTCCGTAAGACTTGTGCAAAACCACTTGCTTTACCATCCAATACCAATCAAAATCACAAGCCAATTCCACAGCCAAATCCTAATATTCCTAGACGTCCTGCCATTGCAAACCATGTAACCAAAGCCAAACCTATAGTGTGTTATAAATGCCACCAACCTGGACATCTAGATGCCAATTGCCAATCGAAGAAGCCACCTATCCATATCAACTACCTTGGAGCAATGGAAGATGAAGAACATGAAGAAATGCGTGATTTCACGGAAGATGAAGATGATATTACTACTCCTTCGGATACTTTACCAGGTATGCCAACTTCACATTCTTTATTGACAATGAAATGTTTAGTGCATGGAAAAGAAAAGATTATTTTGCATGATGATGGTAGTACTCATGATTTTATTTCTACAAAGTTAGTGAAAGAATTGAAATTACAAACATGTTCCTACGCATTATCGCATTAAAGGAACATTCTTAGGCACAAGGTATAATGGAACACAAGAGGTGCATGACTTAGAAATTCAAATTAGTGAATACACTGAAAGAAGGAATTTTCTAGTTGTACCATTACAATCTAGTGATATTATTTTAGGTATGCCTCGGTGTCATCAGCATAACCCTGATATAGATTATTCCACGCATTCAATTAATATTCAATTTCAAGGAAAACATATTACATTGTATGGTATGCATGCATCTAATGCTTTTCCACTGCTTTCTCATACTCAAGCTAAACGTGCATTATGCAAAAGTAGCAAATCTTATCTCATTTGGGTGAATAAATTGCAAGTTAAAGAAAAACATATGCACCCTGGGCATAAAGAATTTCTTGCACTGTTTAAAGACTGTTTTGCAGAAGATCTACCACCTGGTTTACCTCCTTCATGTCCAGAAGACAACAAAATAGATTTGATTCCTGGTACACAACCACCTTGTAAAGCACCATATAGGCATAACCAGATAGAGCAAAAAAAAATTCAAAATCAAGTTGAGGAATTACTAAATAGAGGATTAATTAGACCTAGTAGTTCTCCATTTGGTGCACCTATTTTGTTAGTAAAGAAGAAGAATAATACTTATCGTATGTGCATTGACTATCGTGCTTTAAATAAGATCATAGTAAAGAATAGATATCCAATTCCTAGAGTCGATGACCTTATGGATAAACTGCAAGGTTCTGCCATATTTTGTAAAATAGACCTTAAATCTGGTTATCATCAGGTGAGATTAGATAAGTCTGACATATTCAAGACTGCATTTAGGACACAATTTGGTCATTATGAATTTTTAGTGATGCCTTTCGGATTGACTAATGCACCTGCTACATTTAGTAGAATGATGAATCGTATATTTTTGAAATATTAGCATTGTGTTATTGTATTCTTTGATGATATTTTAGTGTTTAGTCAAAATGAGAAAGAACATTATGAACATCTGTCCTTGATTTTCAAGTTATTGAAAGATAATCAACTGTATGCTAGTCGGGAAAAGAGTGAGTTCTTTAAAATAGAAATTGAATATTTAGGTCATATTGTATCATCAGATGGTATTAAAGTTGACCCTAAGAAGATAGAAGCAATATTGAACTGGCCTATACCTAAAAATGTGCATGAGTTATGATCTTTTCTAGGTCTTGCTAGTTTCTACAGGAAGTTTGCGCAAAATTTTTCATTACTTGCTTTGCCATTGACTAAACTTTTAAAGAAAGGTATTGTTTATCATTGGTCTGATAATCAACAGAAATCCTTTGACTTATTGAAACATGCATTAACCCATGCTCCTGTATTACAACTGCCTGATTTTAATAGACCATTCTTTTTAGTTATTGATGCTAGCGGATATGGAATAGGAGCCGTACTTATGCAAGATAATCATCCTATAGTCTATTCTAGTTGTAAACTGAAACCCTCCGAACTTAAATATTCCACATATGATAAAGAATTATTAGCTATGGTACAAGCTTTAAGACAATGGAAACACTACTTAATGGGTTCTGAGTTTATGATTAAGACTGATCAACAAAGTATTAGACATTTACTTAGCCAACCCCAACGACATATCAAATGGGTAGCCTTTATTCAGAGTTTTCATCCGATTATTCAATATCAACCAGGTAAAGAAAATGTAGTGGCCGATGCATTAAGTACAAGACCTACCATTCATAATATTTTTGTTATATCATTTGATTCTTTAACTCCTATGAAAGATACTTATCATCAGGACATTACTTTTCATGCTGATTGGAATAAATTAGTTGGAAATAATTGGATTCCTATTGATTCACTGTCTTATAATGATGGATTCATGTTTTATGAAAAGGGATTATGTGTTACAATTTCATTCAGATCTTTTGTTTTGAATGAGATTCATTGTCCTCCATATCAAGGTCATAGAGGTATCGTATCTACTTTACGTACATTAACTGAAGATTTTTATTGGCCACATATGGACACTGATGTATCTAACTTTGTTTCTGAATGTTTGATTTGTCAAAGAGCTAAGAGACATCATGGTAAATAGTATGGATTACTTATGCCTTTATCTATTCCATCAAAACCATGGGAACAAATTTCTATGGATTTTATTACTATTTTACCTAATACTAAAGCTAACCATGATATGATTTGGACTGTAGTAGATAGGTTTAGTAAACAAGCATATTTCATTCCATGTAAGAAAACTTTAACAGCATCTTAGGCATCACAATTGTTTTTGAAAATTGTTTTCACTAACCATGGATTACCAAAAGTTATTATTTCTGATCGTAGCTCTAGATTTTGTAACAACTTTTGGATTACTTTTTTTGCTAACCTAGGAACAAAAATTGATTTCTCATCTGCATTTCATCCTGAAACTAATGGACAAAAAGAAGCCACTCACAATACTATTTTAGATCTTTTACGTGCTTACACTATTTCTAAACCACACACATGGGACACACATTTGCATTTACTGCAGTTTGCATATAACAATACACCACACACATCTACAAAGAAAGCACTGTTTGAAGTGTTTTATGATTATAGATTGTCTACACCTATTGCATCTTTATCAAATAGAATTCAGAGTGCTAATGATATTGCTACTATGCACGCTACTATTTTTGATGAGGTTAAAGACATGATTGCCAAAGCCCAGCAATCATATACCAAACAAGCCAATAAGAAAAGACAAGGAATGAATTTCAAAGTTGATGACTATGTTTGGTTGAGAATAGAAAAACGTAGATTACAAAGTGTAGATAGACACCCACTTGTCAAATTAGCACCTAGATTCTATGGACCATTTAAGATTATTCACAAAATTAATGACAATGCATTCAAGTTAGAATTACCACCTCACTGGAAAATTCACAACACATTTCACATTAGTTTATTACGACCCTTTAGAGGCCAATTACATGTACACCCTGTTTATGAAAACCAACCTTTGTTAGACGAAGAGACTGAAATACTTGAACCTGAAGCTATCATAGATACTGACTTTATGACCACTAGAACTGGCCGAAGATATTCTAGATATTTAGTCAAGTTTAAGAACCATCCTGTAGAGGAAGCCCAATGGATGCACACTAGAGACTTAAATGCTTTCCCCACTCTGCTAGCTCCACATTGAGCTAATAGCAATTGAGGTCAATTGCTATCCCAACCTGGGGGTATGATGCCAGGAGGCATATTTCACGGTGGATTCTGTGCCACAGTGGATTCCGTGAGGTTTTACGGTGGATTCCATAAACTTTGTTGACCGGGGCTCATACACAAAGTGGATTCTTTGTGCGAGAAGTTGATGGGGACGCCTATCCTTTTCGGGCGTTTCATTAATTTAGTGTGTACATGGGTGATTCCATAGCGGGTGATTCCGCAAAATGCATATTAAATTAATAAACGTTTATGAGTTTAGAGTGCGCACTCGTAATAAATTAAGGTTAGGATTGATTTCTAACCAGTTGATTTATTTATGTAGCTGAAGACTACTACGTATTCACTTTTGTCGGTTTAATTGTATTATTTTACTAACGATTGTGAATGCTTCAGTTGATGTGTAGAGATAATAGCAGTGGCGGAGGAAAGCATTCAAGGATAGCGAGTATTCGAGTTATCATTTATATTTTGATAGGCGCATACCTTAGGCATGGCGCCTATATTTTGTTGCGCCTATTTATTGGCGCGTTGGATATTTATTTATTATTTTGTATGCGCATGGGCGCATGATTATGTTATTTGTACTTGGACATTGTATTGGGTATGCCTGACTCTTTGGGCGCCGCCCATTAGCTTTATTTCTATTTTGTGCTAAAGCAAACTCAAAAGCCAAAAGCTTCCTATTTTGTAATTTGGGCTATTATTTGAGCTTGAAGATGATTAATACATAAAATACGCTTTGTGGAGCGCTCACACAAGGCATGGGGGGAGATTGCACCCAATTGGTCTGTTGTTCATGTCGTGCATGCTTTTTACCTTGAGTATTGTGCAAAAAGTAGAGTTCTTTTGTTCTTGGGGACCTTCCGGCATTCACTACGCAAGCATACGGCATCCGATCTGTGCACCAGAACATCCTGCTTCATCCCATGAGGATCGACTTGAGTGTTTCCTGCTAACCTAGTAGTCTCCTATCTTTAGCTATCTCACATTCGAAGGTATCCTTCGAGGGGCTTCTCATTCAAACGGAGAGGGGTCATTACCCTTGGTTCATGAAGTGCAACACTTTTTTCCAGTAACGGGCTCGGGTTCTTAGAGTCCTAACACGTTCTGGCATAGCCGTTGCACCTTTCCCCTAAGATAATGATAAGCTCGAGTTCTAACACTTTGACCCTAGGGTAAGTCATCGTGTCGATTGTTATCCTATTTTTTCCTTTTCAGAAAACAAATCAACCCATCAAGTCCACCCTGCCATTGAACACCTTTCGTCGAGAAAGGTCGCTTACCCGCTTCTATTTAAACGGTGTTTTCTTTAGTTATCTAAACAAAGCATGCTACCACGTTGTTGAACACATAAGAACAGCTTCATTAATTATCCTTTTAGCATAGGGTTCGTTTCATATCTTTGTTAATTCATGACACAAAAATAGTAAAACCAGTCCTTTCAAAACATTGGATGAATGCATATTTATGTATTTTCAGTTCCCCCTCAAAACCAGAGGTGCGTTTGCTCTCAAAAACCAAAGAAGAATTTCCAACATGCATCTCCAGGCTCCAATCCAAAACCACATTGATAACAATATGGATTTCTTCTTCGGATCGACTACATATTCTAGAAATAAGTTCCAACCAGAGCCCCTCATGGTTATGCCACCACACGAGCGAACCTTTTCTACTAGACCATCCGTCCTAGGTGCTAGTCAAATGCTTTAGGTAGACGAAAAAATATATCCAGCTTGTTCGAGCTCCGGACAGTTGTCCCAGGAGAAATTCAACCACTAAAATTGCCCTTAATCTAGTTTTGGCTAGGATTATTTGTAGCTGGCCCCACTTTAAGTGATAATATTGATGGCGTAGTAACATTTGGGGGTGATGCCACACCTCGTCTTCTTGGCGGCATGATGAGGATATTTTTGGATTTTAGAGAAAGAATAAAATTAAGAGAAGATTTTGGTAGCATAAGGGTGTCGTTGTCACTTCTTTGATCGCCCTTCTTCATAGCAGAGTAGTCTATTTAGCTCCACACTCCATGCTCTTACAATGGAGGAGAGGGGTCATATTTATAGGAGAGGGAGGGTGTGGGATGGTGCCTACATAAGCGTCATCTGAGGTGCCACATGGTGGCACCATGGAAATGATGGGTGATGGGTTAATTAATTAGGTGTGAGCTTGTTAAAGTTTTTTAAATTCTTTTTAACATGAAACTGCCATGTGTCTAGGATATTTCTAGTGAGGTGGCAGTTTGAAATCTTTCATAAAAATATTGTTTTTTTATTTTAAGAGAAAATTAGAAACACAAGGAGCTTTTGAAGATTTTCTATGTAGGAAAACCCATGAAATATAGGGAATTCTCTAATATTTCCTAGGTACATCTAGATGTATTCCCTACATATAACTAGGGAATCACCTTCCCTACATCTCCTAGTAGAAAATCTTAGGTATGCTTATATAAACTCCCTACATACAACTAGGAAATTCCATTTCCCACATCTTATATTAGGAAATTATAGGTTATATAGCTAGGGAATTCTATTTCCCACATATCATGGTAGGGAATTATAAACCACACAACTAGGGAATTCCGTTCCCCACATCTTATACTAGAGAACTATAGATGACCATATCAAGATAGTACATTTTGGTTGCTTTTTTTTCTAGCACTATCCATGGGGAATGATTACCATATAAATTAGGCTTTAAAGTAAGTAGCCGCTTAGTCCTATGCTAATTACATGGACCTCTTTAATTCATTTCATATGCACTTAATATCACCTTATGTCTCCAACTTTTTTATGATCTTTTGCAAAAAAATTCTTCATAAATTCTAGTGATCAATGATTTAACATTTACCATCATTTGACCTTGCTTGATACCTATATACAATAGAAATCAATTTGAATTCTCTTTTGCACAATGTACAATGTTATAAAATATGTATACACTTACTAAGTTTATCTCTATGAGATACTTCAACACAACTAGCCTCCAAAGAAAAATGTTATATGTACTAAAATGTGTGGCATGTTGCAAAAATCAAACTTTTGCATTGATCATTCACATCCATAAGTTCTTATTGCTTACGTCAGAACACATATTCCTTGAGAAACTAGCCTATTTGCCTTGGGTCTTTGATTTTTCTCACATTTTCTAAAAGGATACCTTGATATCCCAAATGACTTAGCCTGACTTGATTGTAGGTGAAGTGAGCAATACATCCTTAGACATTGACCTGATTTGGGTTAATCAATCCATTTCCTATGACATCAATGAGTACTAGCATTTAATTAGATGCAAAGGCACCCTCTTAGTTCCTTTTGTTGCCATGAGCTCTTCTAACATTTGATTCCCTTTTAAGAGATATGTTATGATAGTTTAGGGTTTTTGCTAACAAGAATGTATCCTCCTTAAAGGGGGCCAAAGCATTGAGCCAAATAAACAATTGATGTGAGAAATCAATCCTTGTCCCAATGTTTAGTATTTCAAGATATGGCTATTGATATTCATGTTTTCCATGGGTGGGATACCCTTTAAGGAGGATCTTTTACAACTGGTGAAATGTACCATTTTTGGCAAGGGCTTTGTTCATGACTGGTTGTGTTTAGAAGGGGTTGGTCTACTATCTTCCTTGGTTAGCAAGCTTCTCCCCCGAAGCAAGAGAGAGGATGCCCTAACACCATCATAAGGCTATGCACTTAGTAAGAAGGAAATGCAAAGTATAAACCAGCTTAATGAGGAAAAATAAAAACTAACTAAATAATGATAAAGATCACATAAGAATTACCCCAAAACAAGCTCCCAAGAACACTTGCAAGGAGCTAGAGCCAAGAGTGTATAGCACCAACCAAGAGTGAGTGAATATCAAGTGCACATAATATGTGGGGTGCCAAAAAGGGTTGCCCTTATATATAGGCTACAACTGGGATGAGCCTTGAGAGAAAAAGTCCTAAGAGAAACCCTACAAGAGAGACCCTCATAAAAATTTATAAAGCAATATACAAACTTTTAATACCTCCTCTTGATGCTCAATAAATGTTATGAGTGAACAAATGTTAAAATGATTAAAAGACTTCTACAAAATGATAGATTCATGGTTGCCCCAGTCCTATACATAGACTAAATGTGCATGAGGTATAGCACAAAAAAGACTCCCCAAGTCAAATCATGGGATGAAGAAACAACTCCCCACATATATGATCACTTACCAATGTCTAAGGTAGTCCAAGTAAGAGTTGCTCAAAGTCCATGAAGGCCATCCTATTCTCATCACTCATACATAACATTTGAAAGAGCACTCAATGTAGAAGTAAAATCCAATCCCAATTTGCTAATCACATTGAGTACTAGACTTACAAATCACCTCCCAAAATGTAGCAATGGATTCATTGAAGAAAGTGAAACGAAAGTACACCGGATAAGTACCACAGTCCTCAAGGTGAATGGTCTAATATTTCCTAGAAAAGCACTAGTTCCTCCTCTTGAAATACCACTTCATGTAATCCTCCCATTGATAAGATAAATTAGGAAGTGGTCACCATGAGGCCAGAGAAGAAGCCAAGAGTGCATCAAGGCCAAGGAAGTAAGCTAAGAGCCATTATTTAAGCCAAGAATTTCTAGATAATGTTGTTAAGGGGATGGCCACATTGGGCCACCTCACCTTGGATAAAAGGCTTTGTCTTAGTAGTTATAGTTGATTCTCCTACATGTTGGGTTTTCTTCTAAGAACAATCTTTAGTGAGATTCCTTCTTGCCATGAACCCAATAGTGGTTCTTATTCTTCTTTCCTTGCTGCATTGGGAAGGCATTAGTGGTTGATATCCCCTATAGCTCCCCTTGCACTTGCATTGATGAATTTTTAAAGCACCAACTTTTGGAAATGATAATTAATCTTAAATCCTAGATCACTTTTAACAAGGCACTAAGGCTAATGAGGTTTGGGCTATTTCATCACTTGTGTATAGGAGGTTGTAAAGTTGTGTTTAAAGAGTAATGGCACAAAAACATGAGCGATCCGCCATGGATAATCTCTTGGAGCTCGACAAGCTTGTCCTGGATCTTCATGACACGAAGGCAGTCAAATTCGGGAGCTTCAAGCTCAAGAGCGGGATCACCTCCCCCATATACATAGACCTCCATGTCGTCGTCTCCTTCCTTGTCCTTCTGCTCACGCAGGTTGCACAGACCATTCGGTCCACTGTCTCCTCGCTCCGCTTTGACGTCATCTACAGCATCCCCTGAACTACGCTCCCCATCGCCACCGCCATCTCCCTCGCCTAGGCCGTTTCCATGGTCATACAACACAAGGAGGTCAAGGATTACGGCACACGCAAGGCCATCGAGGGCATCTTCCACCCTGGCCAGTCCTTTTTTGTCTCATTGAGGACCTCGTCACCAGACTATTGCCTCTGTCCTCAGGACTGTCACTCCGCTCCTGATCGATGGACAGCAGGGGGCCATGCAAACCTGCACCAGAACGGTGTGAAGCTTCATACTGCTATCGAGCTGAGTCAGATAGTGGAGGTGCTTGTGCAGCATGGGAAGATAACGAAAGAGTGGCTGCCTCTGTGCGGCAGTTTTTGGTAGAGAATCAGACTTCCTTGCTAGGTCTAGCACAAGGGCAGGTTCCCCATCTTCCTATGAGTAAGATGCCTTACAGCCAGCATACTCTTCTTGCACAGAACGCAACCGCAAAGAGACTTTTTGAGCTCATGGAGAGGAAGAAGAGCAGCTTGTCATTGCAGATGTGAACACAACAGAAGAGCTGTTGGCTATTGCTGAGAGGGTATGTATAAGCTTTTTGTTTAAGTTAGAACAACACTGAGATTTGATGGTATAACTTAGCCAATAACACAAGAAGTGGATCAGTGTGAGCTTTTTTATCCTTTACATTGATTTCAAGTTACATCATTGAAAAACACAGCAGATCAAGGGAAAACAAAATGTATGCCTTTTAGTTGTTCCTTGGAGCTTAAATACACCAACACTTCAAGTCCAGAGACCTTCTTGATGGAGTAATTTGCTCCACATAAGTACAATCATCTAGCCAAGGAGGAGCATTTTTTCAAGGAGGTGTCTGATTGGACTTGAGAGTGTGGTATAATTGAAGCCATCTTTAAATGTCTTGCTTGTATATATCTATCTCCTGGATGCCGTCGTGTATAGGTTATGTGAGTTTATTATTGTAAAGGCCTTAGTTAGGAACAACACCATAATATTTGATCAAGGTAGTTGTAGTATGAGTTATGAGAGACTCACGTATTCACCATCTTTTTCCAAATATGTAATCAATAGGCCCACCTCTTAACTATGGGCAACAAAAGACCACAGCTAGGTTGCGCGCAGTCACTTGTTAGTGCATCTATGTCTAGTAGATGCAGTTTTTGCATCTAAAAAGCTGAGATTGTCTAATAAACTGCTAATTTTTCTAGATGCAAAAAATGCACCTACTATAGTGGTTTCACTTTCTGCATCTATGTCTAGTAGGCTGCTCACTAGAGTGGTTGCCCAAGCAACCATTGGAGTGACTTCAGAGTTAAAATATTATGTCGAAGGGATATTGGAGAAGGTCAATTTCTTCATAGTGTTGTTTGGTATTATAGAACACCAAGAAAGCGCAAGTTCATAGGCGTATTGGAGGGGGAGTCTCAAAGTGTTGTGATCATCCATCATTCTTATGTGGATTACTGAACTTGTTTTCCTCTTTGTGGTGTCTTGGGCTTTAGATGTGAACATTCCTTAACCTCATTCAGCTTGTGCAAGGCTAGGATTTTGGCGCAATCTAGAAAAACTTATACTTAGAACCATCTCCTTAACTTGGATCACAACTCAATTGTTATGTTTGGGATCTTTTAGATGCTAAATATTTTACCTACAAAGTCTATTTGGGTTCTTGAGTAGAAAGTTCAAAAGAATATCAATCTTGTTGTGAGAACATTTAGAGGATCGTAGCACATTCCACCAAGCTTGTTTGTATTAACTCCTATTTAATGACCCGTGCCATGTAGGATAGAGAGTCGAGCTTTGTGAAGGAAGTTTTGTAGTCAGCATTGGAAGAAGGCTATGGAGTAGGAGTTGGATGTTATTGAGTGGAATGGCACTTGGGACCTTGTGCCTAGGCATGTTCATGGGAAGGCGATTGGTGTTAAATGGGTCTTTAAGACCAAATACCACAATGGTGGCACTTTGGATAAGCACAAACTACTGCTCGTTGCAAAGGGCTTTGCATAGCAGCTAGTAGTGGATTTCCAATATAACACCTTTGCACCTATAGCTAGGATGGCTACCATTAGGGCGCTTCTTGCCTTAGCTAGCAATGGTCCATTTATCAGCTTGATGTGAAGTCTACCCTTCTTAATGATGATTTGAAGGAGGAGATCTATGTTGATCAACCTTTAGGCTTTTCCATCATCAAGGCCCTTTACCGCCTAAAATGAAATTGCAATTTATGCAAAACCATTCAATGGTCCTTCAATAGCTCCTACTATTGGCAAAGTTGTACTACTAAAGCGTAACATATTCGCAAAGAGTTCCTCGTATTGAATGGGCATGGCAAGATTTCCGGGTTTCATCGTATTGGTGTTTTGCTTTTGTCCTAAAATAGTATGACATAGACGTAAAGAGTGAGTGGAGGTTAACAATTTCAAAAGGTTAATTGTCTTGTGTGTAGGGTACATACCTTATTACATCTATATCAACATATTTCATGTGTGTTTGTAGACTAATGTGTAGTGTATTTTACAAGACTATGTACAGACATAAGGAGCATTTGTAGTTACTAGCTTTGGTTTTATGAGCCATGTGTGCAAACATGCATTAGTTTATTCATTTTTTATCCTTATGTTCATGTTGATGGATTATGTAGAAGGTTTTATGTACATATTTGTTTTTTGTGTGGAAATTGTTAGGTGCAAGATTAATGAAATGAACAAACTGGCTTTTTTGGTGTAACTTTGTTTGGCTTTGTTTGTATTGTTTAGTTTTTTGATTGTGGGGCCTTTTTGTTGTAGGGGAGCTCAGGTCACTCTCACGGTCAACTATGATTTACCAGTAAAAAATGAATATCCCCATGAGCTAGACTATGAACTATACCTGCACAGAATTGGAAGGAGTGGTCAGTTTGGCAGAAAAGGTATTGCAACACATGTAGAGGTTGGAAGCAAGATGATTACAATTGAGCTTTTTACTAGCATGCAATAGAAGGGCATTGACCTAGATAGGTTTAGCTTCTTTTCCATTCTAAGGGCATGGAGTGCTATTGGAGCTGTGATGTATGGCAGATCATTACATGATATGGTGCTCAAATGTGGACTTAAATCAGATGTTGAGGTTATGAATATTGTCATTGGCATGTACACAAAGTGTGCTAGTATGGTGGATGCACACAAAGTCTTTGACAGATTGTCATGTACAGATGTGGTGTCATGGAATGTATTGATTGCATGATATGCTACAGTTGAGGATAGCTCTTGTGCTCTTGAGCTTGACAGGTTTAGCTTCTTGTCCATTCTAAGGGCATGCAGTTTTTTTGGAGCTGTGATGTATGGAAAATCAATACATGATATCGTGCTCAAATGTGGACTTGAATTAGTCTTTGACAGGTTGTCAAGTAGAGATGTAGTGTCATGAAATGTATTTATTGCAAGACATGCTATAGTTGGGGATAGCTCTTGTGTTCTCGAGATTGTCAATGAAATGTAGAAAGAGGGAAGAAAACCTCATATATTCTCATTTGCAAGCATTCTGAAAGCATGCACAAGACTAAGAGCTTTGGAACCAGGTAGGTGGATACATAACTAGATTCAAAAGAATGCATCAGAGGGATATTGAAATAGACAAAGCTCTTTTTGTTTCACTTATAAAAGCATGTGAATATAATCAATATGCTTGTCCATGTTGAATCACTTCTTGATTTGTGATTATTCATGGCCAAGTGAACTTTGGAATTTCACTTGTTGCATATTGTCATAGTTTTAGCTTTCTGAATAAAATGTGTAGAAGATATATTGTGATAAGGGTGGTTTCATTTGTATGACGATTTTTTGCTGATGTCTTCTATGGTAGATGGATGGGTTGTGCAACTGCAAGAGAGAGGGTTTTCTTAATGACAACTTGTTTGAATTTGACTAATCACTGATTAGTGTTTTCCTAGATGGCCAAGATAATTTGGCTCTATCAATGCAGAATCTAAAGCTTCGAACTTCAAGCATGGCTGCAGGAGCAGATGGCCTTGGATGTGAACACACACTTGACTCAAATTCATCAAGTCCTAATTGGTCTAGGTCTTCAATTGAAAAACCCTTAGCTGCTATCAAGAAGAGGGGCCCTCTTCTAGTATTTGTGCATTGAGATGTCGATTTGTCTCAACATGCATATCCTATGTAACAATTTGAATCCCTCACTCAACAACATTTGACTTTGTTGATGCCATTCATACATGAAGCTTTGGAGAACAATAAGGAAGGTAGCATTTGAAACACTTACACACATTGGTTTCAATCTTGGTCTTGCATTAGTGTCTTTCAAGTCAACAACCTTGCGTTCCTTGAATCTTGTTGATTTGACAAGGTTTCTGCTTTACCATTCTATGATTTTCTTTTGATGCTTTTTGTCGCATTCTTGAAATACATGCTTTATCTATGAACATATAATTTCAGATTATTTCCTTGCTTAGGTGAAACCAGTAAGAGACATTGTGCATGATGCAACACAACTATGGAAAAACCTTCTAGGGGATAGATTGTGAATCTCCTTCATCACCAAAGAAAGCTTGTTTTTGTTTCTGAAATATATCTAGTTGTCTACTTGTGCAACCTGTTTGGAGGAGGTTGGGATTACAATAAGAAGGCATATCTAGTTGTCTAGTTGTGCTTCTCATGCTTTGAGTGGTGACAAATTATCATTTCTTTTAGTGAATGAAGCTTTAGATTTGTCTTATTAGTCAAAAAATGTACGTTTAGAGGTGTCTAGAGTATTATAGTAGGTCATTTATAACAGTTATAGATAGATTGCTCTCTTGATCCATGGGATTCCCTATAATAGCTATAGATAGATTGCTCTAGATCATGTTGCCAATGCCAGCTCTTATATCACACGAAACTTTCAATCATTCCCTACATAGGAAAAAAAAGGGGATTCCCTATCAGCTTCCTGGTTAAGAATATACATAAGTAGGGAATGTAAATTATAGGGAAAATGGAACATTTCCTAGTTAGAGAAAATTCCTACATAGAGAAAATTCACATACAGAACTACATAGGAAAATTTTCCTATGTAGGATTTTTTTCCATAGGGAAATTTTCCTATGTAGAAAATTTAATATACGATTTCCTACTTTCTCTAATTAGGAAATGTTCAAATTTTCATATTATTTACTTATCCTGGTTATGTGTATTTTAAACTAGGGAATTGATAGGGAATTCCTTTTTTTTTCCTATGTAGGGAATGATTAAAAGTTCATTGTGAAAGAGGATATGAGGTGTCTTGATGAGGTTGGAAGTAGCAAAAAATATCCCAATTTTTTTAAACTGAAAATTGGAGAAATTGGAGGAGGAGTAGCGATGTGGCAACTTAGGAATTTTAAAACAATAAAAAAGAATCTCGTTTGTTATTTTTTCATGAAAAATTAGGATATGAGAAGTGAGGTATCTTGTGGAGGTTAAAAAGTACTAGGATTTTTCTTTTAAAAAATTATATGATAGTTGGAAAAATGGGAGAATGAGTACTTATATGGCAAGAGATGGGAGGAAAAGTATACACTCTTTCTAATCATTGCTTATCTCTCTCTCACCATGTGTCATTTTCTTGTAAAGTCCTACTTACAATTGAACTCTTTCTCTCTTTTAGTTAACTACTCTTTGGCTTTTAGTTAAATTTGACTAACTGGATGATTTTTCTTTTCTTCCCATTTTTTCTTTTTATGCATGCATAACTTCTTATGTGTTTTGTCGACGACTAAGGTGGAGTTTTCATGATAAGAAATAACGCACATACACTATTGAAAATAATGAGCCCGTGTTTGTGAAAACTATTCTTTTTGTACATGTTCGAGTGGTTTTAAGTAAATTCCGAACCGTACGTCAAGAGAGAGTTTACAAACATAAATTACTTATTTATTTATGAAATGTGCATGCATATATTAACGTGTATACGTATGCACATATGCCTAAGGAGGAGTTCACATGGATAACTTATCCCCACTGATTCGGTACTTCTAAGGCTTAAGTCCTTTGGCTAGTGGGAGGGGGGGAGAGTTCAATGATTTTGCTTGTGTATACGATGAAAAAAATTGCCATGGGAGATTTCCTAAATTTTTTGTGTGTACATTTTGTGTTGTCAAGGCGATTTGTTATAGAGGTCATATTCTCCAAAGAAGGGAAAGGGGTTGAACCCTCCTTCAACTCCTTTCTATGCAAGTGATGTGGTCATCCCTCATGACTCTGTAATGCCATAGTGAGAGTGTGAGAGGGTAGTGAGGTGGGGGCATGTGAGCCTCACCTATACATATATACAGGTGCAAAGGATCTGAAGTAAGTCTTCCCTCTTGAATTGACTAGTAGGTTTTGAAATCCTATAGCTAGGATTAGCATCCACATGTTAGCAGATATGCCAGTTCATGGTTGAGTCTTCGCATGTGATTCAATGGTTTAGGGCACCAATATATTTTCTAGATTATTTAGGCATTTTATGATGTCTATTTTGGGCATTTTACATTGGTTGACCTACTATCATTTATGGCATTATTTTTACTTATTTATTTCAAGCACTCCTCCACAATCATCATATTAATCATGTAATAAGTCCTTGCTGGAGAGAGAAGATGGTGCTAGTGCCTTCATAACCAGTGACTCATACTAGTTATGTACTATCCCATATCTTGATATGTGGATTTCATTTCTCGAGAATCTCTTTGTTTCTAAGTTCTTTTTTGCAAGGGTCTTTGCTTTTGTAGTGTTTCTCTTTCCTTCATCTCTTGTGTTTAGTAGTCTATTAGAGTCGTTTTCCATGCTTCCATCACTACATTCAATTTTGACACCAGGTTCATGGTGGGCAATTTTTTTGACAAAGAGCGGGATTGACTCCTAGTCCAAGCTCACATGAGGGGACAATTTGATGGTTTGGGGAATCCAAGTTCATCTATCCTTATTGCTTACAAGATGGTCATGTATGCTACTATGAGGAGAGAGAGAGAGAGAGAGAGAGAGAGAAATAAAAAATTTGAAGATAGAAGACTAAAGAAGAATCTATACAAAAGGCCATCAAAATATCTTTGGCTAAAGCTCTCTCTGTCACCTACAAGAAACTAACATTTGAATGTGTGATCCTTGGGTAAGCTAACTATACATAGCCTGAAATAAAATAATAAAATACAACATCTTGTATGAGTTGAAAAATGGTTGATTGCACTAAACTTTTAAAAAAAATCATAGTAATGCAGGGATCATTGCTTGACTTCCATGTGGCACCACACATGCCAAATCTATCCAAACTAAGCAATAAGTTGCTAGCAACTGCACCAAAACTATCTAATGTGCTCTAAACTGGCTAAATCTATACCAAACAATCCTAACACAACTTGTGCTAGACCTGGGGATGACCAAATGTGTAACACCACTATCTTTGCTAATGCCTAGGCAATAGCCACTTCAACTCTCATGGATCTTATTAAATGCCTTTACAGAAACTTATGGAACACCTTTCTACATCATCCAACCAACAACCTCAATATCTTTTGCTCTGTAACCAAGAGTTTTTGTAGCAACCTCTTTTGCAACGAGTGTTTGATATGTTAACACTTTCAACATAGGTGTAAATAGGTCCTCTCACTACAAGGGAATGGGGCAATAGCGACGCCGATTAGCGACAGCGGATGTCGGCGTCGCTATATGCGTCGCAATTGGCGTCGCTATTTGCGTCGCATTTACGACGCATATAGCGACGCCAATTGCGACGCCGCAGGGAAAAAAAGCGCGGCCGAAACCAGAGCACCGTTTTCATTTTGTTTTCTTCGCCTTTTGAGAGCGAGAGTGATGCCAGGAGGCATATTCCACGGTGGATTCCGTGAGGTTTTATGGTGGATTCCGTAAACTTAGATGACCGGGGCTCATACGCAAAGAGGATTCTTTGTGCGAGAAGTTGATGGGGACGCCTGTCCTTTTCGGGCGTTTCATTAATTTAGTGTGTACATGGGTGATTCCATAGCGGGTGATTCCGCAAAATGCATATTAAATTAATAAGCGTTTATGAGTTTAGAGTGCGCACTCGTAATAAATTAAGGTTAGGATTTATTTCTAACCAGTTGATTTATTTATGTAGCTGAAGACTGCTAGGTATTCACTTTTGTCGGTTTAATTGTGTTATTTTACTAACGATTGTGAATGCTTCAGTTGATGTGTAGAGATAGCAGCAGTGGCGGAGGAAAGCATTGGAGTCTAGCGGTTTTTCGATCTTTGGACTATATTTTGATAGGCGCCACGCCTATATTTTGATTATGTCTATAGAGACATCGATTATTTATTATTATTTTGTATGCGCTTATGCGCCTGGATATGTTATTTTTATTTGGACATTGAGATTGGGCGTGCCAGACTCTTTGGGCACCGTCCATTAGCTTTATTTTCCTATTTTTGGTAGAAAGCAAACTCAAAAGCTAAAAGCTTCTCATATTTTTGTAATTGGGCTATTTTTGAGCAAAAAGATTGGAAATATATATTAAATACATGCTTTGTGAAGCGCTCACACAAGGCATGGGGGAGATTCAACCCAATTTGTCTCTTGTCTCATGTCGTGCTTGCTTTTACATTGATTTTTGTGCTAAAAAGTAGAGAACTTTGTTCTTGGGGACCTTTGAGGATTCACCACGTGAGCTACCTGCGTCAGATCTGCGCACCAGTGGTATCAGAGCGGAGCAGAGATCAAGG
This sequence comes from Lygodium microphyllum, assembly GCF_053477565.2. Classification (NCBI taxonomy): domain Eukaryota; kingdom Viridiplantae; phylum Streptophyta; class Polypodiopsida; order Schizaeales; family Lygodiaceae; genus Lygodium; species Lygodium microphyllum. Next base: position 91,079,956 of record NC_141157.1, read on the forward strand.
GCTTCTAATCGCTACCAATCTCGGGCGAAGGCGGAGCTCCAGGAACAAACGGCCTCTACAGTCAATCTCGTCGCGAACCGTCGATACAGGCAGACTTCTGGCGATCAAGAACCCCTGTTTCCACTCTCAGATCACGAAGGACCACTCTCTGTCGGCGGAGGACCACTCCCTCAACTCCATGAACAAGTCGTGATAGAACAGTGAGAAATTTCTTATCTTCTTCATTAACAAAGCTTAAGTACAAAGCTTAAGAACTTAAGAGAAGCTTGATAAGCTTCAAAACGTCTCATCGTGATCAAGAAGTGGAGCCCCGAAAATCGCGCGAAGGAAAAAAACGCCCCCCCCCCCCCCCCCACGATCAAAAACGGCGGACTTACTGATCTTCTTAAGCTTATTAGCTTAAGCTTATTTATTAAGCTTAAGTCATCAAGCTACTCTGCAAGTTCTACTGGGCAGACAAGTCTGCAAACTCCGGGTCACGCACTCCAGAGACAAGTTTCGCAAGTCTACACTAATCAGGTACTGCAAGTCCTGCAAATCAGCTAAGTTCAGCAAGTTCACAACCCTGCAAGTCTGTTAAGTCTGCAACTCTGCAAGTCAGACTAAATCAGAACTGACTAACGCTCGAAACTCCTAGAAGACTTGTTCGTTTGCAAAAACTCAGAACTGGAAAGTTGTTCGCAGCAAGCTGTTTTACCTATCTGCAAGTTCGTTGAAGTACTTTCAGCAAACAGAGACAGAAATATTTCAGAATTTCTGAAAATTGAAGAAGAAAATACCCAAAAATACATAGCCTTGTAACCCCAAATTTGAGCTACGCTCATCCCGCTAACTGATTTTGAGTGAGAAAGGTTTGTTGAGTTTTACAGGATGACTACCCCACATATGGATGATCCTATGGCTGAAGACGACCTACCCGAGCCTACCATGGAGCAAAAGCTGGATCTTATCATGCTACAGTTGGACGAAGAGCGAAGAGCTAGGCAAGCCTTGCAAGCGCAATTGACAAAGCTACAAGGAGCGTCTACTGATAAAGAAGAACCTCAAGCTGAAGATTTGATACGCCGTACCATCGACGCCACTCTTGAAGCACAAACCATTCGCAAGGAATCCAAGATAAGTAAACGAAGTTTCAAGTTTCGCACTTTCAATGGCATAAGAGAAGGAAAGACTGTTTTATCATTCATTAGCCAGTTTGATGACTATTTCCATGAGGAAACTTATCCTGAGAAAGATAAAATCAAGTGTGTTACTAATCATCTGATAGATAGAGCATCACTTTGGTGGACTGTCATCCGCAAGAGCATAGAATGTCCTGCTACATGGGAAGATTTCAAGAAGAAGTTCATGCAAAATTTCCTTCCACCGCAATTTCATGAGAAGGCAATCAAGCAATGGGATTTACTTCAACAACGCGACCGTGAGCCTATTCCACAGTATGCAGAGCGTTTTTGGAATGCACTCTTACAGCTACGCATGCTTGAAGACGTACCAGAGACGACACATAAGCGGAAGTACATGTCTGGACTTCTTGGACATTACTACGCTGAGGTGAATATGTTCAAGCCTGCTACTCTTGAAGATGCCATCTCCTTAGCTCACGACACTGAAGATAAGTTACGTGGAAGAGATCGACGACCGCAGTCATTCCAAGCAAACGGTAATTATGGATCTAAACAATTCAATTCAAATTTCAGAATGTTTAATCCAGGTCGTTTTTCATCACCATCTTTCCGCAAGAATTGGCCTAAACCACCTGCATTACCATCCACTGTAAATCCAAATCCTAAGCCTATCCAACAAGCAAATCCAAATATACCCAGACTCCCAGTCATTGCAAATAATGTGACCAAAGCCAAGCCCATCGTATGCTACAAGTGTCACCAGCCAGGCCATCTCGCAGCAAATTGTCATTCAAAGAAGCCATCAGCACATATCAACTACCTTGGAGCTATGGACGAAGACGAGCATGAGGATATGCCAGATTTCACTGAAGAAGAAGATGATCCTACTACTACTTCCGACACTTTACCAGGTATGCCTACTTTACATTCATTGTTGACTATGAAATGTATGGTGCATGGAAAAGAAAGAACTATATTGCATGATGACGGTAGTACCCATGACTTTATTTCAGCAAAATTGGTAAAGGAATTGAAATTGCATACTGTACCTACGCACTATCGCATAAAAGCTGCATTTTTAGGCACTAGGTACAATGGCACACAAGAAGTTCAAAATTTAGAAATTCAAATTGGTCCATATATTGAAAGAAGAAATTTCTTAGTTGTCCCATTACAGTCTAGTGACATTATCCTAGGAATGGCATGGAGACACCAACATAATCCCAATATAGATTATTCCACACACACAATGAATATAAATTTTCAAGGAAAATCTATTACATTATTTGGTATGCATGCATCTCATATGTTTCCACTGCTTTCGCATACTCAAGCAAAACGTGCATTACGCAAGAATACTAAATCATATCTCATTTGGGTGAATGAATTGCACGCAAAGGAAAATCATATACACCCTAGGCATAAGGAATTTCTTGCATATTTTAAGGACTGTTTTGCAGAAGACCTACCACCAGGTTTACCTCCATCACGTCCAGAAGACCATAAGATTGACCTAATACCTGGCACACAACCACCTTGCAAAGCCCCATATAGGCACAATCAAATAGAGCAAAAAGAAATCCAGAGTCAAGTAGAAGAATTACTAAATAGAGGCTTAATTCGACCTAGCAGTTCCCCATTCGGTGCACCTGTGCTCTTAGTCAAGAAAAAGAATAATACTTATCGGATGTGTATTGACTACCGAGCATTAAACAAGATCACTGTAAAGAATAGGTATCCTATACCTAGAGTTGATGACCTTATGGACAAACTGCAAGGATCTTCTATATTTAGTAAAATTGACCTTAAATCTGGATATCATCAGGTGAGGCTAGATAGATCCGACATATTTAAGACTGCATTCAGGACACAGTTTGGCCATTACGAATTCTTAGTTATGCCATTCGGATTAACTAATGCACCTGCTACTTTCAGTAGAATGATGAACCGTATTTTTCTAAAATATCAGTATTGTGTGATTGTTTTCTTTGATGATATTTTAGTGTTCAGTCAAAGTGAAAAAGAGCATTATGAGCATTTATCATTAGTTTTTCAATTACTGAAAGAAAATCAATTGTTTGCAAATCCTGACAAGAGTGAATTCTTTAAGACAGAAATAGAATATCTAGGTCATATTGTATCAGAAGAAGGAATAAAAGTTGATCCTAAGAAAATTGACGCAATATTGCATTGGCCTATTCCTAAAAATGTACATGAATTACGCTCATTCCTTGGTCTTGCTAGTTTCTATAGGAAGTTTGTACGTAATTTCTCATTACTTGCTTTACCACTGACCAAACTTCTTAAGAAAGGCATTGTTTATCAATGGACTGAAAACCAGCAAAAATCCTTTGATTTACTTAAACGTGCATTGACCAATGCCCCTGTTCTACAATTGCCTGACTTTAATAGACCATTCTTCTTAGTTGTGACCGATGCTAGCGGATCAGGAATAGGAGCCGTGCTAATGCAAGATAACCATCCAATAGCATATTCTAGTTCTAAGCTAAAACCCTCTGAGCTCAAATATTCCACTTATGACAAGGAACTCTTAGCAGTAGTCCAAGCATTGAAACAATGGAAGCATTATTTAATGGGTTCAGAATTCATGATAAAGACCGACCAGCAAAGCATTAGACATCTACTTAGCCAACCCCAAATTTCTGACCGCCATATCAAATGGGCTTCATTCATTCAAAGTTTCCATCCTATCATTCAATACCAACCTGGAAAAGAAAATGTAGTTGCTGATGCATTGAGTAGAAGACCTGCAATTCATAACATTTCTATCATATCTTTTGATTCTTTGATTGCTATGAAAGACACATATCACCAGGATATTACTTTTCATTCTGATTGGTAAAAATTAGTTCAAAATAATTTCATTCCTGTTGATTCATTGTCATATAATGATGGATTCATGTTCTTTGAAAAGAGACTGTGTGTTACTATTCCATTCCGATCTTTTGTTTTAAATGAAATTCATTGTCCCCCATATCAAGGTCATAGAGGTATCATTTCTACATTACGCATGTTAACTGAAGATTTTTATTGGCCGCATATGGATGTAGATGTGTCTAATTTTGTTTCTGAATGTCTGATTTGTCAAAGAATAAAAAGATATCATGGTAAACAGTATGGGTTATTAATGCCTTTATCTATTCCATCTAAACCTTGGGAACATATATCTATGGATTTCATTACTGGCTTACCAAATACTAAATCTAACCATGACATGATTTGGACAATTGTAGATAGATTTAGTAAGCAAGCATATTTCATTGCATGTAAGAAAACTTTAACAGCATCACAAGCAGCGCAGTTATTTTTGAAAACTGTTTTTACTAACCATGGATTGCCGAAAGTGATTATTTCAGATAGAGATTCTAGATTTTGTAATAATTTTTGGATTACACTGTTTGCAAATCTAGGCACAAAGACTGATTTCTCATCTGCATTTCATCCAGAAACAAATGGACAAACAGAAGCCACAAATAGCACTATTTTAGATCTTTTACGTGCATACACTATCTCTAAACCTCAGACATGGGATACTCATTTACATTTATTACAGTTTGCATATAACAATACACGGCACACATCTACAAAGAAAGCACCTTTTGAAGTTATTTATGGACATAGATTATCTACACCTGTTGCATCTTTGTCTAATAGAATACACAGTGCCGATGATATTGCTGTTATGCATAATACTATTTTTGATGAGGTAAAGGATATGATTGCTAAAGCCCAACAATCATATACCAAACAAGCCAACAAGAAAAGACAAGCCATGAATTTCAAAATTGATGATTATGTTTGGCTTAGAATAGAAAAGCGTAGACTGCAAAGTGTAGATAGACATCCAGTTGTCAAATTAGCCCCTAGATTCTACGGACCATTTAGAATCATTCATAAGATTAATGACAATGCATTCAAGTTAGAACTACCATCTCATTGGAAAATTCATAATACATTTCATATTAGTTTATTGAGACCATTTAGAGGACAATTACCTATCCACCCTGTCTATGAAAACCCACCTTTACTAGAAGAAGAGACTGAAATCCTTGAACCAGAAGCCATCATAGACACTGACTACATGACCACTAGAACTGGCCGAAGGTATTTTAGATATCTAGTGAAATTTAAGAACCATCCTGTAGAGGAAGCACAATGGATGCACGCTAGAGACTTAAATGCTTTCCCCACTCTGTTAGCTCCACATTGAGCTAATAGCAATTGAGGTCAATTGCTATCCCACCCCGGGGGTATGATGCCAGGAGGCATATTCCACGGTGGATTCCGTGAGGTTTTACGGTGGATTCCGTAAACTTAGATGACCGGGGCTCATACGCAAAGAGGATTCTTTGTGCGAGAAGTTGATGGGGACGCCTGTCCTTTTCGGGCGTTTCATTAATTTAGTGTGTACATGGGTGATTCCATAGCGGGTGATTCCGCAAAATGCATATTAAATTAATAAGCGTTTATGAGTTTAGAGTGCGCACTCGTAATAAATTAAGGTTAGGATTTATTTCTAACCAGTTGATTTATTTATGTAGCTGAAGACTGCTAGGTATTCACTTTTGTCGGTTTAATTGTGTTATTTTACTAACGATTGTGAATGCTTCAGTTGATGTGTAGAGATAGCAGCAGTGGCGGAGGAAAGCATTGGAGTCTAGCGGGTTTTCGATCTTTGGACTATATTTTGATAGGCGCCACGCCTATATTTTGATTATGTCTATAGAGACATCGATTATTTATTATTATTTTGTATGCGCTTATGCGCCTGGATATGTTATTTTTATTTGGACATTGAGATTGGGCGTGCCAGACTCTTTGGGCACCGTCCATTAGCTTTATTTTCCTATTTTTGGTAGAAAGCAAACTCAAAAGCTAAAAGCTTCTCATATTTTTGTAATTGGGCTATTTTTGAGCAAAAAGATTGGAAATATATATTAAATACATGCTTTGTGAAGCGCTCACACAAGGCATGGGGGAGATTCAACCCAATTTGTCTCTTGTCTCATGTCGTGCTTGCTTTTACATTGATTTTTGTGCTAAAAAGTAGAGAACTTTGTTCTTGGGAACCTTTGAGGATTCACCACGTGAGCTACCTGCGTCAGATCTGCGCACCAGAGAGCGAGGGAGAGAGCGAGGGAGAGAGCCAAGGCTTTGTGGGAGAAGAGGAGGAAGAGACTTGCCGCCGCCGCCGCCGCCGCCACCACCACCACCGTCGTTGTTCGTGAAGGAGAGGAGGAGCCCTCGTTGTAAAGAGAAGCCGCCCACGCTCGCCATATCTCATTGGTGAGTCTCCCTCTCTCTTTCTTTTACTTGTTGAAGGTTTAAATCGTTCTCTTTTGTTTGTTTAGGAGAGGAAATGAAAGAGAAGGAGAGGGAGAGGGAGAGAGAGGGAGAGAAAGAGAGGGAGAGAAAGAGAAAGAGAGGGAGAGTGCATTCTCTCTCTCTCTCCCTTTTGCTTGTTTAATGTTTAAATTACTTTCTTCTTTGCTTGTTTAGGAGAGGAAACGAGAGAGTAAGAGAGAGGGAGAGGGAGAGGGAGAGGGAGAGGGAAAGAAAGAGAAAGAGAAATAGAGGGAGAGGGAGAGGGAGGGGGAGGAAATAGGAGAGGGAGAGAAAGAGAAAGAGAGGGAGAAGGAGGGAGAGTGCATTCTCTCTCTCCCTCCCTCTCCCTTTTGCTTGTTTAATGTTTGAATCACTTTATTTTTTACTTGTTTAGGAGAGGAAATGAGAGAGAAAGAGAGTGAGAGGGAGAGGAAGGGAAAGGAAATGAGAGAGGGATAGAAAGAGAAAGAGAGGGAGAGTGCATTGTATCTCTCCCTCTCCCTTTTGCTTGGAGGATGTTTAAATCACTTTATTTTTTGCTTGTTTAGGAAATGAGAGAGAAAGAGAGATAGAGAGGGAGAGGGAAAAAAAGAGAAAGAGAGGGAGAGGGAGAGGAAGAGGGAGAGGGAGGGGGAGGGGAAGGAAATGAGGGAGGGAGAGGGAGAGGGAGAGGGAGAGGGAGAAAGAGGGAGGGAGAGGGAGAGGGAGGGGGAGGGAGGAAATGAGAGAGGGAGAGAAAGAGAATGAGAGGGAGAGGGTGAGGGTGAGGGTGAGGGTGAGGGTGAGAGAAAGAGAGGAAGAGAGGGAGAGGGAGAGAAAGAGAGGAAGAGGGAAGGGAAGAAAATTTAAGATAATATACGTATTGATAATGGTATGCAATGTGCTTTGCATACGGCCACGTACTTCATCAAAATGAACCCAAAATTATTGTTATAGAAAAAGAAACCCTTAAATTGAGTATAGGATAATTTCTCTCAGGTCTTATGACTATGAGTAGAATTGATTGAAATAAATTTTATTACTATAGTTATAAAATTTCATAGATGGCGCGCATTAATTTTAAAATGGATTACTTATACTCAAAGCCGAGATATAACAAAAAATTATCTACCGAGACAAACAAATCGTTGAGCATGATACAAGGCCGAGATATAACATCGAAAAATCTCTCGACTACTATATACAATGCAAGGTTTATGGTCAACTTGCAACTTGACATACATCTCCATAAAGCTATCCATTTAAGCCTTGTTTGCTGTAATGTAGATAAGATGGCAAACGAAGAAGGTCCTATTGTTCAAGACCGCGAGTCGTATCTTAATCAGCGTGTCCCATGTCCTTGCTCTCAATGCAAGTTGGCAATTAGACGAAAATGCCGATTGTCTATAGAACACGTACCACGATTTGGCGAGTTTCAATCTGAGATCATTGATCAGGCGATTGCAGACTTTCAGCAAACGGTAATTTGAAGTTAGCATTTTTCATGCATTGTACTCTCAAGCTAATTGAAAACCATACACAATAAGATTGGGTCTTGTTGGTAAATTTTGTATCCAGGGGGGTGATGTCTCGACCCAAGGGGGAGTGCACCCTTTGTGGCCAATTAGAAGAGTTCGTGGACGTGTGATGGATGGATTGCAGGAGCCAATCGACCACTCGCAAGGCCCATCTATACCGTCAATGCCAGAGGAGACAGACAACCTTCCCGACTTGCCTACAATCTTGGAGCCTGAGATGGAGGCAATGATCGATGCATTGATTCCCATGGATGTTGAGACATCTGACCCGCTCAGAGAGGAAGCATCCATACCATTATATGATGGGTGCGGAGTATCTCGGTTGAAGACATTGCTTGCACTCTTAAGTGTGCAAGCAAAATACGGTTGGAGCGATACGAGTGTGACTGAGTTATTCAAGTACCTTGCACACAGACTTCATTGTTTTTTTTTTAAAACAGTATTATTGCAAACATGGATAGATTTTTCAAGGTGTTTTATGATTTTTTCAGGTTATTGAAATATCATATATTGCCACCTGCAAACACCATGCCTGAGTCTCGTGATGATGCACAACATGTTTTACGGAAGCTTGGCATGGACTACAATAACATCCATGCATGTATCAACGACTGCATATTGTTTCGAGATGAATACGAGAGTATGGAGACATGCCCAAAGTGTGGTGCTCACAGGTATCGACATGACTTGCAAGGGCAAACCATCCCTCAAAAAGTCCTCAGACACTTTCCGCTCATCCCCCGCATAAACCACATGTTTCGCACGTCTGCCATGGCAAGCTTGACAACGTGGCATGTGCAGAATAGGTCCACGGATGGAGTTCAACGAATATCAACAGATTCGCGCGCATGGAGCCACATTGACTCTACCTTCCCAGGCTTTGCGCGAGAGCCAAGGAATCTTCGGCTCGGTCTCGCCATGGATGGTGTGAACCCATTCGGTCTGCGCTCGACTTCTTACAGTGTGTGGCCTATAGTGCTTGTCAACTACAACATTCCTCCATGGCTTTCTACGAAGAAAGGACATCTCATCCTTAGCTTGCTCGTCCCGGGCCGCTACAAAGTAAAAAATATGGACGTGTATCTTCGTCCATTAGTCGATGAGCTTAAGATTTTGTGGGAGGAGGGGGTCACGGTGCAAGATATGAGCAGGCGCGATGGTCGGCGGTCAGCCAACATTCGAGCCATTCTCATGTGGACGATGCATGACTTTCCGGGATTGGGAGAGTGCTCAGGTGAGCAGACCTTTGTTCTCGCCGGTAATATCTATATTTTATTTCATTCAATCAAGTATTCACTAGGTCGTGGATCGCCTTGCAGGTCTCGTTACCTCAGGTTATCATGCATGTCCATTGTGTGGGCCACAGTTAGACTCCCGAAGGTCACGAACCATGAAGAAGATGGTATATCAAGGACACGCCGCTTTCTTTCCGGAGGATCATGAACTCAGGGAAGGTTTTCTTGGACGACCTCCAGCACGTATGAACGCTGCAAGCTGGTACGAGCTGAAAATGGTAAACCCGGATTCACATCCAAATGGAATGCGGCGGTTCTCAGTTTTCTACGAGTTGCCATATTGGACCCACTTACAGGTCAACCACTTGTTGGATCCCATGCATATTTTCAAAAATGTGGGCAGCTTGCTATGGGACCACATCACAGGAAAGAGAGACACTATAGGGGCACGAATGGATTTAAAGGAGGTAGGTAAGATGGAGGCGCTTTGGCCGCAGTCGAGTGCTGAAGGGGGAGTGCAGCTTCCTCGCGCTCCCTGGGTTTTGTCTACCAAAGAAGAGCGCATTGTGAAGCAAGTAATCAAGTCTATCCGCACTCCGACGGGTATGATGCGTTCTCTCAGGTCCGCATTTTCTAAAGATGACCAGATTTCTGGGCTAAAATCCCATGATTGGCATAAGATATGTCAAGTTTGTGAACAGAATGGATTTTAATTAGCATGGACATTTTGAAATTTGAAAAGTGACCATTATTCTTAATGCTTTCTCATTTTTGGCAGTTTGTCCTACCGATCGCGATCGCGGGATGCCTAACTCCAGAAATTCGCGGGGCCATTTACAAGCTGTCGACTTTGGTGTAATGGATCTCACAGAAAGAGATTAAGACGTCCTCTATTGAATCCGCAAGGCGGGGAGCAGTTGAGACGGTCTGTCTCTTTGAGAAATACCTGCCCACTAGCATGCTCACGATACAAGTTCACCTTCTTGTGCATCTTGTGGATGAAGTGGAGATTGTTGGACCTGTCCATATGCGATGGATGTTCTTCCTGGAGCGCTTCATGAAAACCCTGAAAGGCTTTGTGCGACAACGAGCTCGTCCGGAAGGTAGCATGGCGGAAGGTTGGTTGGTGTCAGAGGCGTTAGTGCATATCTCACAATGGCTACCAACGGTGGAACCAGACAATGAAATGCTATGGACGCTTAAGGACGATGACAGGCTGACTGGAGATGTGGTGGTTGGAAATGGGGTAGAAAAAAGAATGGATGCCTCAATGGAAGAGAAGGTGAATCGCTTTTGTATGTTGCACCATGCCTCCATGGAGACGTGGCTCACCAAGTACCAGATTGCAAGGCAAGATCGAGAGGAAGCACGAGCCGAATTCCGACGCAGTACGCGTCACCGACCGATTCGATATCCCGAAGGCATGGAGGAGATGCCGCGGTTTATGTCAACACGATGGTTGCATGGAGCCTTGACCGCAGCATCCAGCAAAGGGACAGAGGTCTCAATGGAGGAGTGGGAGTTCTCGAGGGGATGTAGTCTAAAGGTAATGAGGGGTTTAGAATGTGTCGTATCTAAATTTGCTTGCTACATCTAATTTGAGTGTTTCAATGTGCAGTACAAAATATATAGTGCAGCGTGGTCGCGCGGACGGCATTTTCGGGTGGAGCGTATTGACAAAATGCGCTCCACAATGGACTGTGGTGTCATGGCAAGGTTTGAGCAAGAGAGCCGGCGACGAGCAACGGATCCGAACACGGTTGTGGATGAGATGGAGTATTTTGGAAATTTGCAAAGTATTATTACGGTGGATTACCGTAGCTTCTCCATGATAATATTCGACGTGCAGTGGTTCAAAGTGGTACTTGGAGGAGCTGGCGCAACAGTTCGACGAGGTCCATCTGGATTTCTCGAAATAGATTCCGAAAAAAAATGGATGGATTTGCGCGACACCTTTGTGTTGCCGGCCCATTGTGAACAGGTGCAACTAGGCATTTGCTTGCTAATTGTAATACGACATGGTTTATGTCACAATGGTTTGAAGACGGTTTGTAAGTGTTTGTGAACAGGTAATCTTCTATCCAAATCCCCGACAACCTCGATGGTGGTATGTTATACCTTCAACTCCTCGAGGTGCGAGAGTATACGATCAAAGCGATGTTCCAGGCATAGATGAAGAAAATATGCAAATAGAGGGATCGAAATTACAAGGGGTGGAGGCCACCGCAAGCTTGGAGCCTGCATCGGCTAACAATGATGGAAATACAGAAGTCGTAGAATTTTTTGAGAACGAGACAGACTCGTTGTTTTGTGGTGACATGTCTATCGACCTTCTAGTGTATGCAAAGTTGTGTCAGGAGATTAACATGGGACCATAGAATACTTCATTCTTGGAGAATTGTATTACTCAATTCGTTGTTTAGATATTCCATAAAGGTAGATAAGATATGCATTTTAAGAGGGATTTTTCAAAAATGATTTTATTAATGTGCTTTGTATAGTTTAAATTGATTATTCTAACATTATTTTTTATCTGTGCAGGTATCGACATTTTCAGGATGAGTCGAGGGATGAGCGATGAGGAGTTTCAGGAGATGATGGCACGTATGTCTCCAGATCAGCTCGCGAGATTCAGAGAGATAGTAGATCAGGAGCTGTCTCGTTCTTCGTCAGGACGCTCTGCTAGATCAGCTTCGGCGCGATCAGATGCTTCAGCTTCAAGTAGACGATCTCGACGTTCGCGACTTGGGCCAGAGGGAGGGACTACGACTGCAGGAGGATCAGGGGGGTGCTGCTGTGGAGACACGGACGCAGTGTCTCCGTCTTGTCGTTCAGCTGGAGCTCGGTCACCGCCAGGATTTGTCACACCTATGGGGACGTCCACTCCAGTTACTCCGGCTTTTGCGCAGCCATCGGCAGATGTCACGCCTTTTGGTGGCACTCCTTTTGGTGGCACCCCCTCTGGTGGCACTCCTTTTGGTGGCACACCCTCTGGCGGCACCCCTTTGTGTGGCACTCCGGGAGAGGGTACCCCCGTCGGTACACCGGATGTTTAGGGATCTCCTGGATATGCCCAGGAGTGTGGACGGAGATGGGAGAGGGCCCATACAAGGCACACTCCTAGGGATTATGGATACCTAGTGGATGGCAGGTCAGGAGCCATCATCATGAATGATGAGGGGAGGAGGGTGATGGCTCGCATGAGGGAGTTGTGCCAACAAGTTTTTCGGCACAACGTCCTGGATCATTGGAGGAACATACCGGAGGGGAGCAAGGAGTACATAGTAGCATCCTTGCACGAGGAGTTCCCGGTGCCAGCCGCAGTGGATAGATTCTCTACGGGCTGGATGATGGATTGCATGCGTGCATACTCATCTTTCTTGTCCGTAGTTACCATGAGATATTTGAATGCATTATTGTATGGTGGATTGATATGTTGTTTCTTTTTTTGCAGAATCCGTTTGATGCTCCTTTACAGCGGGAAGAGCTTTCGGGGGACGACGATTTGTAGCTCGCCCTTGGATCCTTAGAGCTCACATACCTTTAGTTTTTAGTCGCCCGATCTATGTAGACATTTTCTATGTATTAGTGATATTGTTTTATGATTGTACCAATCGCATTTTATGCGATATCATGTATTTATTTCATCCATCAGTTTTATGATTTCAGTATACATTCTTTTTGTTTGCAAACGCTTTGTATGAAGCAGTGCAGAAACTATTTTGTATGGCTCTCATACAGCACACAGTGCTATATCTGCCCTGCCACAAAATTTTTTTTTTCTCTGTTACCGTCGCTATTTGCGTCGCAAATTTACTGCACGCGTTGCTATTGCCGTCGCTATCAGCGTCGCAAATTCTCTGTAATCGTCGCTATATGAGACACTATATATGCGTCGCTATATGCGACGCATATAGCGTCGCATATAGCGACGCATATAGCGACGGTTATAGCGACGATTCTATGGCGTTGTCAATAACGACGCTTTTTGAGACAACGGGGGCAAATTTTGTTGTTTGTATTTTCGTCGCTTTAAACGTCGCTATAAGGTCTATATCTTGTAGTGTCTAAGCATAGCATCTACACTAAAAAATACATTTACTTTCAATACTAAGTGTAAAAGAGATGTTGATGTGGCACATTCCCTCTTAAAAATGCACAACAAGTAAGCACACATGAAAATAGGTCCTATGAGCATAGCATGTGAAGTAAAAAATACATTCACTTTCAATAGTGACTACAAAACAAATGTTGCTATGGCACAGTCCCTCTAGAACATACACAACAAGTAAGCATACAACAAAATAATACTTAAGGTACTTGAATGGTAATATGGATACAACAAGAAAAGTCCTTTCATGAAATCAAGCATATGATTGGGTTATATGGAACACAATGATTGCAACTTGTGCTCAAAATGGTCATGGTATAGGGACTATTGATCTCTTTTAGCAAACGTTGAGGAAAGTTTGTAGCCAAACATGATGGCATATCTTTGCATTTTAGAAGCACGTGCTTCTATAGTGATGCACCAAGATATGTAGAAGCTTCTAGAAGCTATCGGCACAAGGGAATATAAAGATGATGCTAATGCAAATATTGCCATTCTTAATCTATATGCCAAGCATGGAATTTTGCATGATGCACATGTTTTTTTTGGTAGAATTGAGTTGAAACTAGCCATTGAACTCAACTTGCATTAAAACAACTTGAGTTTAATTTTACTACTATCATAAAACAATTAATTTTACTAACAATCCTCATCATGAACAACCCTTATACTCGATAGCCAATCCAAACATATTGAGCCCCTAATCACGATCAATGGGATGATCTTTCCAGTACCTCAAACATGCCTCCAAATAGTCTATTCATCACCATTTTCTATCATGATGGTAATTTGAAGGCACACCACACATGATATATTACCACTTCAAACTCCAAGACTTTTGTAAGCTCTTGGTGACTTGTTTAATTCTAATCAATGTCAACAATTTCAAATTTCACCCAAGATATACCAATTCAAAAATGGAAGGACCTTTGATAATTTGGAGTAGACTGAGAAGCACACTACCACTCTCTTTCATCTAGCCATCTCTCTCTCTCCAACATATTTAGGTCCTTCATTCAAAAGGTAAAGGAAGAAAATTAGATGTGGCATAGGCCCAAAATAATGCAGCAAGTGTAGCTAGAATTGGTAGTGTAATGCAATTCATATCCACAGAAATCCAATCATTAGTGCAAAACTTGCAACCACCTATGTAGGTTGACTACATTTACACCTATATGGTTGTACCTTTATAAAACTCTAACTTGCCAATTCTAGCTGCCCCCTATTGCCTAGACATGCTAGCACTAAATTGGTGATAAGTAAAGCCTACTTTGAGACTACCTACAACTTGCATACCACATGAATGCCTAAAATTTTATCACTCCTTGCAAGGAATCAAATGTACCCAATGCTTCCTAGCCTATAAATGCATTCATTCAAAGGACTTCTACCCTTGGACAATCCCATAAATTAAGTCTCTAGAGATCATGTCTGAAGGCAACTAAAACTTGGTAATCGATGCAATTTTCAATTAATTGCTTGGAATTAACTTTCAAGCCCACTAAATGTTTCATGTATCATAAGAATCTTTGCTATGTGTTGTCCAACTGGCCAAACATTTTAATGGTATCTTGAATTTTTATGGCAAAAGCCTAAGCTCCACAACATTGCTCACCATGTGTAACATGTCTCTCCACTAATTCATGTACAACAATCAAGATCACATTGATCTAATTGACATGTTGCAATTCTTTGGAAACGGAATGCTTTGAAAACCTATAACCTTAAGGAATGCCAAAATACAAAAGGGTGTGCTATGGTATATAGAAGAGCCTTATTTCTCAAAAAATCAAGGATTAGGTGTAATTTTAAGGATCTCTAGTCATTATGTAACACCTATTTTTTGTCCTCCGAGTCTAACCATATCTCTATATCATGTTGAACTATATTCCTTGCCCTTACCAAGAGGTACCAACTAGGATTATCATCACTCAGTTCCATAGATTGATCTAAGTGATAGAGTAGGGTGTTGGTTTGAAATAGTCACTACCTAGTATTATTAATTAGTGCTACTGTATCTTGATCAATTTGTTGCTCTCTAGGAAAAGGAAATGGACCTATTAAATTTGTTTCAAAGTAGAACACTTAAGTGAATCCTACGATGGCAAATAAAACAATGTTCCCTCTTGTGAGCAAGCATCCTTAAAGGAGCTTTTGTGCTACACTACAAGGGTGGGTCAAATAATTGGAAAAATCCCATAGCATGAATTTGACCAAGTCCTTATGTAAGATATAAAGTGCATGCCAGAAACTTCTCCACTACTTAGGCCATCTGTGTGTACATCGCTAATATATGAATCTACTAGTAGATCAAGAAGAAGTATCAATGAATCCTGAAAAAGAAAGTCAAACATTTCATACCTCTCACTAGGAAGAATGCCACTACACAACCAGAATTTAGTATGTGTATCTCCAAGCTCCCTCCTCACCATGTAGCAATCAGTTAGTCCAAATAATGTAGACTTGCAAACATTAAAATTGCACTCAAGGATAACTTTGTGGTGACATTTTTCGAGTATGTTGGATGGGCAAGGGTCCATGGGATGCTTGCCATAATGTCAACCAAAGGAGAGATTATATAGCTGCCTTGCTTGACTTTATGTAATCTTAATCTTCATGTATTATGGTACATATCTTGGAGTCTTGTTGTCCCCAAGCATTCCTTCCTACACATAGGTCTAAAATTGTATATCCTCCACTTTCTTAAAATAAATATCTGTTGAAAGCACCTCTCTCTCACATTATGTGAGCTTGACATTTTGTAATCCTTTTGGGACTGGCAACACAATCTGCACTAGCTTTCATGTCTTTCAACAAGGCAACATCATATTGTCTACAATGATAATTTGCAGATCCAACCTCCTCCTTCTCCTATTATTTTCATGCTACTATTGCTACTTCTTCTAGCTAATTCACCAATCTTATCCCCCTTGCCAAAAATTCTTTTTCAAGTCCTACTTGCTACCACCATCACACTGAAGGAGCCTTCACAAGCACAATCTTTACGTAAGCCAAGTAGGATGACATCTTGGACACGTCACAATGGCAAGAAATATGCCTATATCATAGCATCCATTACTTAAGACAAGCAAACACAATAAAGTTGAAAGAAGCTAAGGGGCATATCCAGATACCCTAAGTATAGACATCAATTTGGTAACATTTTCTAGGCACCCACACTTCAAAAAGTTGAGCTTTGAAAGCTCTTTACATGTCATTTGATACTAGACATGAGAAAACACAAGAGTCTAGGGAAATACATGTATATGTGTACATGTATATGTGCACACACACACACACATACATAGAGGATCGTCAGCTTCTTGCCATAAAAATAATTGATGATCCTTAACGCCATTTTTTTGGCTTGGGTGGCCACATGGCGCACTCACCCATGTAAGCTCACGGGATGAGGAAATCATAGGTTGGCAATGGTACGAATGAATCTCCATAAGCAAGCAAGAAAAGCAAGCATCTAGTGGCTATGAAGTTGGACTACCTAGCTACAACAAAGTGTGAGATTGTAGATGTGGAGGTGATAGGAGGAAGCTATTAAATGTGAGCAAAAGGTCTGCTCAGAGAAAAAGAAGACCTTGATGTAAGAGAAGAAGATCCCTCATGGACATCTAGATTTCTCATTGTAGGGAATCCAATAGAGATTTGTTGATTTCTTTATGGCAATGAATTTCTTTTTTTTCATGGTTCATAACATAATGAGGAGTTTGAAAGGTGACCCTAAATTTGATTTGGATAAGAACATTAGAGCTCTAACATTGTCATTTTTTATCATTTTATGTGCCTTAAGCTCTTCAGATATGGAGGGTACATCGGTGCACTTTTTTTTCTCAATGACTTGATTGAGGACTTAGAAGTACAAGATGAGACCATGTGCAGACTGCTCACCTGCATAAGCTGCATTAGAACCCTTATAATACCAAAGAATATGCTTATTAGATCATACCAAACCCTTGTAGACATCTACTCTGATCAAAAGACACCAACCCTTTTGACACTGTGGAGTGGGCTAATTGATCAAGTCATGGTCTATGAGTCCCATTCATATGGCATTATCAGTTTTTCAACTACTCTTGTAAGTGGCACATAGAAACCTCAAGAGCAAGAAGGGACTTCATGAGGCTAAAAGAAAAAATTGTGATTAGACTCTTTCATTAATTCAATACAATTTTGCTCCTTCCAAATTGAATAGACAAGTCCCATCCACATATGTTTGGCTTAATTGGTTTGGGAAACCTAATTCCTTTTGTAAGTATTTGCAATACATGTGATTCCATTCATTGATATGTGCAAGATTTGTATTGTTGGCTTACATCTCGCTTACATATATATTCCAATACTATCATAGGTCACAAATAGTACCATAGAGATGTCCATACCCTAACGACAAATCCAACACAAAGCATGTGTGATTCATGGCTTGCTAGGAAGGACTTCAAGGATAAGATCTAACTCTATGAGCATGCATGTCTATTAGATATGCATGAGCCACGACCCTTTTTGGAATTCTCTCTCTACCTCCAATGCACCCCCAAAAGCATTGACCAACACATGTCTTTTTGCTCATGCAGGATCTTTAATTACTATCTAGTTTGGTGTCTAAAGTTCCTTGTGCTGCTAAGAGTGAAGCAGACAAAGCATGAATAATTCAGAAAAAGGAGAGACATGACATAAAACATAAAACATAAAACATAGGAGATTGAGGATAGAAGGTGGTGTATGTGATTGCATTCATTGGGGTGCTATAAATAGCAACTAAATTGCATGAACTGAAGCGGTACATGTGTCGATCTGATTCTGGAAGCATTCAGATGCCTTCACACCAACACTTGTAGCTTGAATCGGCCCTCCTCTTTAGCCTTCCAGTCCTCTTCTCTCGGCAAGCCCTCTTCCTGCTCTGGATCCTTCTTTGGAGCTTATGTCACCTTTTTCTAAATCTTCTGCTGCCTCCTCCTATTGATTTCCTCCTCCCTAGGATCAGAGATGGCGGTCTGTTATTTTTCCAGCTCGAGTTGGCAGCCCAGTTGCTGTAGACCGGATACTGGTGGTCGACGTCGACTTGTGATCAGCAGCAGTCTACTGGTGAATACGTTGATCCCCTTATTTTACCGATCACTGCAGTCCCGCCAATTTCACGCGCTAGGATCAGCCCTGTGACTCTCTGGAAGACGTCGTTCAGCTGCAGGACAAGAGCATGTCGTGCGGAGGACTCTGAACATGCAACTGGACTAATGGAATCATGGCGCCACACTTTTAAGAAGCTGGCTATCTGCGTCTGCTAATCAATCTTCAGCTCTATGTTCCGCCTTGATGTGACCAGAAAACTCGGGATCGCAGACCCAGCTGCCCCTTTTCTCGGAAGATTTAGAACTTGTTCCAAAGGAAGATGACCGCTTTAGCAGTTGCAGTCACCCGGGAGTATCTTTACAATCTGATCAGACGAAGATGAAGAAGAGGAGCTCGTCCCTGCTACTGCTCGTGTTCGCTCAGGTGATGCGTTTCTGGATTGCTGATTAGCTCGTCCTTCTAGTGCTTTCCTCCAAGCCCTCTTCGAAGGAATCCGATCCCTCTGCAGAAGTGAATTGTATCTCGTGAAGATGAACACGAACCACACACTCATTATACGCTTTACTGATGTTCAGCAGCTGATCAAGATAGAGAATAAGATCGTGCTGGTTGTGATCCCGTTTCCCAGTTATGTTGGCTTCTTGAACCTCCTTTCTCTTCGAAAGCTCAGAGACCCTCCAGATCAACCATCCCCCAGGTCGTTTTTCCGCCGCCTCTGTTCAAGCTCCCTTCCTCCTCGAAGTCGTCCTCTTTTTATGCAATCCTTTTATTCGTCCAGTCCTCTGATCCCTTCGGCATTTTTTAATCGCAATGCCCCTTTCTTCCTCCTCTTAACACAGTTTGGAGGAGTTAGCCCAGCGGGTCCCTTTTTATCTTGGGAAATTGGATAAGGCTTCCATAAGTCGTCGTTCTCATATAAGCACTTTACACAACCCTCAGGACCTATATATACACCAATCATAAACACACAACCCTATATATATAGCACAACCCATAACACAAAAATACCCTCTAACCAATTCACATACACTAAGACATCACACCAATATACTCAAAATATGCTTACTATAGAACAAATAGTAGGCCCAACAAAAAAGAAAATAATATATAAATCAACACTTAGACATACATGGCCATAAGCTATGTAGGTATCCCTCAACATTAAGAAGTCCTCTCTTCACATCCTCACCTCTCAAAATTGATGAAAGAATCTATACTCCACCCTCCCATCCTCTCATCGCACTCCATAGAGAAGAAGCCCATAGCCTCACACTAGCGATTGTTGAAAGAGCATCCTCCACACCCCTCATTGTGGACCTATTTGAAAACCATGATTATGCAATTATTATACATCATGTACATGCAAACCATTTTTTGAAAGATAATGCAACTTGAGAAGATGTATGCATTGTAAAAACTTAAGCCTAATCTACCTATTGTGCTTTGTGGTTCATACATATGCATACATAAGGATTCCTTTATTAACTATCATCCATTAATACTCAAGATCTCACCTCTCATTGATCAAAGGATGACACTTTGATTCCCTCCTCTTGCATGCACTCAATGATCAACCCTCCAATTGGTACATAGTCCAAGGATAGAAAATAAACCTTTTCGTAGCTTGATAGTGTTGACAATAGCAAATGATGCATGGCCATAGAGGCCAAATGTATGCCCATAGAGGCTAAATCTATGCTGCCTTGAAGAGGCTAGAAGATAGACAAATGATGTATGCTCTAGGAAGAGATGCTCAGAATCCCATAAGCACAATGAGGAGAGTTGTACTATCCAAAAAGCTATAAAGGCATGCACTTGGTTGACACTCATAACAAGGTAATGGTACTATCAATTTGAGTCACTCAAGACTGTGTTTGTGAGTCCAATCTAATCTATCTTGGAACCTAATTCACTTGAGTTACAATTCCTCATTCTGACAATGTATCGTGTGTTTGACTTGTGTCCACTGTAGCCAATCTAGCTCTAAATCTATGTTTCTCAACATGGTATGAGAGCCATGGCTGAGCTAGATAGCTAGTGGGCATTCTTCCCAAACTTTACCGGTCTCACTCTAACTTGCATAATTTGCGAGGTGGCAGCTTCTCTTCCTCAAGAACCCGCACTAGATTTGTTGGATGCAATTTGGAACCCGCACTACTTTTCAACCTGCTTCGCACTACCCGTCTGGTGGTCAGTTCCCTAGTTTTGGGTCTCGTGGTCGCTCCTCAATGGGTCAACATGGAGCACGCTTTGCAAACTCACGAGGACGTGGGTCTTCTTATAATTCATCCATTCCAATCTGTAACTACTGTCACCGACGGGGTCATGTTGAACGTGATTGTCGTACTAAGCGACGGGCTCATGGTGGTTTTCCTCGCACACGACATCAAGCGAATTTGGCAACTTCAGATATTGACATGCTAGATGAGGATGGCTCCCCTCTCCAACTCTTTACGGCGACAGCCGCCTATACATCTTCAGAGGACCCAACCATGTGGTATCTTGATACAGGAGCTACCCACAACATGACTGGTAATCTCTCTTGGCTACAGGATTATGTTCCTCTCCATCATCGCATGGATGTGCGGCTTGGCGACGATGGACTTTACACAGCTGAAGGCATTGGTATGGTGCATCTACAATTACCCACCGGAGAAATCACATCAATTCAACGTGTATACTACATCCCGGGATTAGCTAAAAATCTTCTCTCAGTTAGTGAACTGACACAAAATGGATCATCCATTGAATTTTTTCATGGTCATTGCATCATTAAGGCGGTCACTCCTCAAGGCGTTCCTCTTCGAGTGATATGTCCTCAGCAAGGTCGCCTTTATCCTCTTGGTGTAAGTTCTTTACATGCAGCTCCCCAAATGCACGCATCTGCGGCCATTGAAGACCCCACGATTTCAACCCTACGATGGCATTATCGCTTGGGACATCCTCATGTTCAAGCAATGAAGACTCTTCAGACGCATCATATGGTTGATGGCTTTAGTGATCCTGTTACTCCGGTGGATATTTGCGAGGCTTGTATCTTTGGGAAGCTGACAAGAGCAAAGTTCTCTAAATCTCGTACACGGACTACTCAACTTATTGAGTTGGTTCATTCCGATCTTTGTGGCCCGATGCCCACCACATCTCTTACGGGTCATGATTATTTCCTTACCTTTATTGATGATTACTCCAAGTATGCAGTGGTTTATTTTCTTAAACAGAAATCTGAGGTGTTTACCTATTTCAAACACTATCTACATATGGTCGAACGTCAGCTTCCTTACAAACTCAAAGCTATCCGAACTGATAATGGAGGCGAGTATGTCTCCAATGAGTTTGCCGAATTTTGCCGCACTTTGGGAATCCTTCATCAGTTTACCATCCCTTATACACCTCAACAAAACGGTGTGGCCGAACGCAAGAATCGCACCTTAATGAATTCCGCTCGTGCCATGCTTCAAGTTGCTGGAGTGCCCCTTTCTTATTGGGAAGAAGCCGTTGCTACGGCATGTTATTTACAAAACCGGTTACCTAGCCGCACCCTTCCCAATGTCACACCATACGAGCGTTGGTATGGTTCTAAACCTAATCTCTCGGACTTGCGGATTTTTGGCACTCCAAGTTACTCATTAATTCCCTCAGACAAACGGAATAAACTCTCTTCACGGGCTGAAAGGTGTACATTTGTGGGATACGGGGATCGCTTTGGTGTAAAAGGTTATCGGTTATATAATCCTGGCACTCGCACTTTTGTCTTTAGTAGAGATGTTTTATTTTATGAGGACCCGCTACTATCCAACGCTCCTTCCCCAGAAAACTCTTCTTCACCTGCTGCACCCATTTCAGATCAGCCTCCAAATTATTTAACTACTGAGTGGTGGACTTCCCCAGCGACTGTGACTCCGGCCCCACCTCCCCCTCTTCCACCTGGCGGCGTTCTTCCAATACTTCCCAACAATCCCGTTCCTCCCATGGTTCCTCCCACTCCGGTCAGTACCCCGGCTCGTGTGACGGGGACCTCTGGCTCTCGTGCTGCTGTTCCACGAATTAAACGTGCGCTCCAACCTTCTTCTTTTACTCGCGTTGATTATACGCGGACTCAAACCCCGCCTAACTTGCCTGATAGCCCTTCTGGACGCCCTGCTACTCCCACCGGCGCCTCTTCTTCAATGCCCGTTTCTGTTTTGGCGCGTCCCTCTGGTGTCTCTGCGGATGCCTCTTCTCCTTCTTCATTGTCCTCTTCTGAGACCCAGCCACACCCTCCTACGGCCTTATCAGATGAGCTTCCACCTGGTGAATCTTCGGCCTCTCATCTTCGTCAACGAACTCCTCGCTTTCGTAGTCTGGCAGACATCATGGCTCTTAATAATACTGCTCGCGGTACACCTGTCACTACCACCCTTTCACAAGGCTTTGAGGTCCCTTTCTTGGAAGGCACTGTACCTGTGTCTGAGGCGCTTCAGTCCCCTGAGGCTGATGCTTGGTGGTCTGCAATGGAGGATGAGATGAGATCTCTTCGTGCCAACTGTACCTGGGTTCTTCAATCTCTCCCTTCTGGTCGCCGCGCCATCACTTGTAAATGGGTGCTTCGTCGGAAATATGCTGCAGATGGTTCAGTGGCACGCTACAAAGCTCGTTTGGTCGCCCGTGGCTTCTCCCAGGAATATGGCATTGATTACACTGAAACCTTTTCCCCGACTCTTCGTCTTTCAACCTTCAGGACCTTGTTGGCTGTTGGCACGGCTTGTGACATGGAGATGCATCAGATGGACGTGCGAACGGCTTTCCTCAATGGTTTTCTTGATGAGGAGATCTTCATGGAGCAACCTCCCTATTTTGTACATCCTTTGTACCCCACACAGGTCTGTCTTCTGAAGCGGTCCATTTATGGTTTAAAGCAATCCCCCCGTCTTTGGAATACTCGGTTTAATGCCTTCATGGAGCGCGCTGGGTTTACTCGGCTGGTCACTGATGTGTCGGTCTATCACCGTCACACTGCTGGTGCAATGTTGCTCTTGGCTCTTTATGTGGATGACATTCTTCTATTGGCCACCTCTCTGGATCAACTGGCTGCTGTTAAGAAAGAATTAACCGCTGCATTTCGCATGACCGATGGGGGGGAAGTGAGTTATCTTCTCGGCATGCAAATCCAGCGTCACAGGCCTACCAGAACTTTACATCTTACTCAGCAAAAGTATGCTGAAGACATTCTCACTAAATACAATATCAGGCGAACTTCCAATAGCCTTACTCCCCTACCTCAGAACTGTAAATTTCTTCAGGAAGGTCGCTCAACAACAACAAAATGGGTGAAGACACAATCATCCACACAATATCGTCAGATATTGGGGAACATTAGATATTTAGTGAGCTGTACACGTCCAGATTTGGCATTCTCTGCAGGACTTCTTTCTCGATATATGCATAATCCTCAAGATAGGCACATTGTTGCAGCACGGAGGTTACTTCAATACATACTGAGCACAAAATCTTTAGGGATCACATATGGAGGATTGAACAAGCAGGATCTTAATCTGGAAGGCTACTGTGATGCTGATTGGGCATCCGATTTAGAAACACGGCTCTCAACTGGAGCTTACATATTTCTCATAGCAGGAGGTGCCGTCTCATGGAGAAGCAAAAGACAAACAACTGTCTCTCTGTCTAGTTGTGAAGCAGAGTATAAGGCTGCATGTGATGCAGCCAAAGAGGCTATTTGGCTGGGAAATCTTCTGAAAGAAATGGGCTTGAAAGTTCAACTGCCATATTGTATATGGTCCGATAGTACTGCAGCTATCAATGCGTCTAAGAAGGCCAAACAATCTGAGAAGCTAAAGCATCTTGATATCCAAGACCACTTCGTTCGACAACAAGTGGAGAAAGGCGTAATCAAACTAGATTACGTGTCTACTAGAGATAATGCAGCAGACTCCTTAACAAAGTCATTATCAAGTGAAAAGCTTGAAAGATGCAACAAGCTTGCTGGACTTGAAAGAATCTAAAATCTTAAAAAAATTTGCAGTTTTGTTTTATGGGGGGGTGTAGACAATATTTAAAACTAAAACTGCAGTAAAATACAAGTCTTATTAATGATTAACAAAGAACGAAAACCAAGAGTCGTATCCCTTTGAGGAACGACACTCTATGTACAGACATGATGTCGATTAATAATTAATTCGTGTGATGCGTATCAGAGAGTTGTCTTCTGTATTTTTACTGTGCATAATTCTGTTATATTGTTGAGGGTATTTCGTCTACACTTTTCAATATGGCGGCAGCTCCCCAATCAACTTATCCGCATGATAACACGCAACAAGCCGATCGTCCTTGTCATGACTTATTCTCGCCTGCACACCAGTTGAGGATACCTATCAGGTGCTCACAAGTCATTTCACAGAAAATCGGCTTCTTCCGCGTTGTTTTTGGATTCATGCATCGCCTCTCTCCTCTTCATATTTAGCACCTCCTTCCGTTCCAGTCTTCGTTGATGTTCTATCTTCACCTCCATCATTTGTCTTCCGTTAGCATGATGTTCCCTTTCTGCCTCCTGCAACATTGTCTCTTCTTCTTTGCATTCGATCTGCGTCCCGTTGTCTTTATTGATGATCATCTTCGTCACCCCACTTCGTCAACTTCAGGCGTCTCTTCTGCTGCAGTGCCTACGCTCCTCTTTTTTGACAATTTCTTTTGTTGTAGATCTTCTCGTTGATCCGCCGCTACTCGTCTCCCTTCTCCTTCGTCGTTCCGTTCACAGCAACCACTGGCGAGCTTTCTTCCCTCTCCTAGATCTTTTTTTTTCTACAGTTGTCTTGATATTCTTTTCGGCTCCTCTTCGTCATCTTTCGTCGTTCAACAACACCTTCGTCCTCCATCATGCGAGCTTTTGGGATGTGGCCTCACCATCTAGTTTTGTTGTCAAGACGTCTTCTTTCTCCCTCAGTCTGTAGATCGTCTTCCTCCTTATACTTCTTAGCAGCTCACAAAATCTTGATGTTTTTGTAAGCGTAAAAAAGCTTCATTACGTTTTTGTTCTCGACGTTTTTTATTGATGACTTCATCCGCCAAAAAGCTTCAGAAAGCTTTATTCTTCGATACCCTGCTATAATGTCAATGTTGACACCTTGCTTCGTACTTTGTTTTTGTCTCCGAGTCGGTTCTCCCCCCCCTTAGATCTCAGCCTTGCCTTTTGTGAAAAAGCTTAAATCACAAGCAAATAACAACCATATTGGCTATTCACAATGTCTCTTATGATGATAGTCTTTTCAGTATTTCAAACATAAACAAGGTCACCTCTTGTGTTGAAATTGGGAGTATATATGTGATATCAAAGCCTATTCATTGGCATTTCCCTTAGTACTTTATCCTCAATGCTATCTTTGGAAAATGATAGAATATTACAAGAAAATCATATGAAGGTCAGAAAGTTGTTCTGAGAGAGGAAAGAGCTTTGTGTGGCCTCATTGAAATGAATAGCAATGTTTTAATCAATATTTCAACCTCCTCTTTCACAATAGGAAATAGACCCGCATGAAGCATTGCTATGCCTCTCTTCACATATCTAATTCTTCTCATCAACAACTCATCAACAACAAGATACAATCTAGCATAAGACTGCAATGGTAATGGTCTGAAGTCAATGTATACAACATTGTAGAGTTGTTTGTGCAAATAGTGTATCCATTATCGAGGCTATAAAGACGTTTTCAGACTTTTCCTTGAGGTCAAATCTTATGATCCTCAATGTCCTTGAGTCTTCAAGAAGGAATCCTTCATATGAGCCTATTATTCCCATGCATTGTGCCCTATCGAAAATATGCTTTGGAAGAGAATCTCGTTCCCAATCACTCGTACAGTTTGCAAATTAAAATCCATGCAATGCTCAACACAAAAAATTATGAATGCATTAAAGAATTTGTGCCTAGCCTATCTATATGCGCTCGTGCGTCATGCAGATGCAAACACAAAAGATACACACAATGGAAAATAAATCCTTAATAACACTGACTTAAGAGTTCAAAATCTTGGTAGAAAATTCTGCCCTCAAGTTTGCAGTGGTAGACACGCAACGTCACAACATCATGAAGGTTGAAGTGAAGCTTGAAGGCAGAAATGTTGTAGCTCATTGGAGGCATCATCAAATTCTCACTACATCCTCACGGCTCTAGCTCAACTCTTGTGTGGGATTTAATGCAGCTTTTGAATCCAACACATTATTATATAAGGAGTCAATTTTTTTTTGTGAAAGGCTATTGTATGCGGGTTCTCTTGATATCCATCATTGTTGGGTAAAATTTGAGCTAATATAATCAAAATCCTTTTTGAATCCAACACATTATTATATAAGGAGTTAAATATTGCCGAGAAATAAAAAATCGGTAAGACCTCTCCATATATTGGACATATAGAAGCTATAATGGATCCCCTAAAAAATGTCCAGAAAAACCATGTGCCAAAACACACCAAAAGTCACAAAGTCCAACTAAAACCTCAAAATCTATGTATCCATCTCCAACTCACTAAGAAGACTAGAGCACAAGAAAAAGTATCAATCATAAAAAAAAGAATGAAAAACAAGAGAATGAAGAAAAAGACATCCAAGAAGACCAACTAAGAATACCAAAAGATCAAAGATTGGAGCAAAAGACTATAAAGAAGACAACCATAAAAAAGAAGTTGAAGAAATTGTTTCCACTGTTGCTTATTTTGACAAAGCTTTTTCCTTAGTGGATGTGATTACCCAAAGTGGATTTAAAACCCTTACCAAAAATGTAAAGTTTCAAGCCTTAACTTGACTAGGCTGCCAAAGAGCTAGTCTCCCAGGCCATGTCATCATGAAGGGGGGGGCAAAAGGTAGCAAGGGTAGAGACTCATCCTTTGACGGGGGTGGTTAAGAATAGCAACTGATGCTTGAGCATAGAGGTTAGATGTATGCACTTAGAGGTTGAATCTATGCCTTGAAGAGGCTACAAGCTACACAAATAATGTAAGCTCTAGGAAGAGATGTTCAGAATCCCATATGCACAGTGAGGAGAGTGATACTAGCAAAAAAGCTATACAGGTATGTACTTGGTTGACACTCATAAGAAGGTGATGGTACTATCAGTTTGAGTCACTCAAGAGTGTGTTTATGAGTCCAAGCTAATATATCTTGGAACCTAATTCACTTGAGTTACAATTCCTCATTCTAACAATGTATCATGCTTTTCACTTGTGTCCACCATAGCCCATCTAGCTCTAGATCCATGTTTCTGAACATGGTATCAAAGCCATGAACGAGCTAGGTAGCTAGTGGGCATACTTTCCAAACTTTACCTCTCTCACTCTAACTTGGACAATTTGGGAGGTGGCAGCTTCTCTGCCTCAAGAACGTGCACTAGATTTGCTTTAACTTGACTCTAAAGCCTGAGCATCGGACTCTTATGTGCAGCAAGCTTAGCAGCCAACCATAATTTTTTGGTACCTCTCTCTATACATAGCCTTTATATTTCCAAGTGATTATATGACCGACTTGGAAAATTGCGAGAAATCTGTATTGAAGAGAGGATCCCAGAGGCTGTCGATGGAGGGAAGGCAGTGACAGGTGGCGATGGCCATGGAGAGGGAGCAGAGGTCCCTATGATCTAAGGCGCCCCTGTCCACTTCCACTTGCAAAACATGACTCCACAACTCGTAAGGCAAACCCCCCATCTATCTAGATGCCTCCTCTAGACACCTCCGCCTGCTGCTCATATCATCACTCATTATTTATGCAACCTACAGCACTTGTTGGATGCAATCTAGAATCTACCGAAGAATATCTATTATGTGGGATAAGTGTTGCAAGGAAAAGAAAAGACAATAGTGTTGTCTATGTGTTACATTGAAACTCCAAAGGCTAAAAGTTCATTCATTCTAGCAGGTGATCTCCTCCAGCGAGCAGATGAAGGAGAGCAAGGCAACTAGGAGCACATCGACTTCAACACTGGGCACAAATAGGGCTCGAGCTCTGAAGGCCTACTTGAAGGTTGAAGTGAAGCCTGTAGGCAGAAACGTTGCAGCTCACGGGAGGCATCATCAAATTCTTGCTACATCCTCACGGCTCGAGCTCACCTCCAGCGCGGCATTTAGTGCAGCTCCCAAATTAAATTCAATCAATCATCAACAAGAACAAACTTTTTTTTCTCAAAGGCTTATCTCTCTTTTAAGCTATAAAGCCTTTCGTAAATCCCTATTCACACTATCTTCTACTCCAAAATTGTTTATGCACTCATTTTAAAAGCCGGCTCATACTTGAAGCTTGAGCACTTCTCGATTTTTTTTTGTGAAAGGCTATTGTATGCGGGTTCTCTTGAAATCCATCATTTTTGGGTAAAATTGAGCTCTCATAATCAAAATCCTTTTAGTCCCACAAATTATTTTGTAAGGAGCTAGAGAGTGCCGAGAAATAAAAACTCGGTAAGACCTCTCCATATCTTGGATGTATAGAAGCTATAATGGATCCCCTAAAAAATATCCAGAAACCATGTGTTAAATCACACCAAAAGTCACAAAGTCCAACTAAAACCTCAAAATCTATGTGTCCATCTCAAACTCATTAAGAAGACTAGAGCATAAGAAAAAGTATCAATCATCAACAAAAATAATGAAGAACAAGAGAATGAAGAAAAAGACGTCCAAGAAGACCAACTAAGAATTTACCAAAAGATCAAAGATTGGAGAAAAATACCACGAGCAAGACAACCACAAAAAAGAAGATGAAGAAATTGTTTTCGTTGCTCCTCTTGACAAATTATTTCCCTTATTGGATGTGATTACCCAAAGTGGATTTAAAACCCTTACCAAGAATGTAAAGTTTCAAGACTTAACTTGACTAGCCTGCCAAAGAGCTAGTCTCCTGGGCCATGTCATCATGTAAGAGGGGCAAAAGCCAGCAAGGGTAGAGACTCATCATTTGAGGGGGGGTGTTGAGAATAGCAAATGATGCTTGGACATAGAGGTCAGATGTGTGCCCATAGAGGCTGAATCTATGCCCTAAAGAGGCTAGAAGCTACACAAACGATGTATGCTCTAGGAAGAGATGTTCAGAATCCCATAAGCAGAGTGAGGAGAGTGGTACTATCCAAAAAGCTATAAAGGCATGTACTTGGTTGACACTCATAAGAAGGTGATGGTACTATCAATTTGAGTCACTCGAGAGTGTGTTTATGAGTCTAAGATAATTTATCTCGGAACCTAATTCACTTGAGTTACAATTCCTCATTCTAACAATGTATCATGTGTTTCATTCATAGCTAATCTAGCTCTAGATCCGTGTTTCTAAACATGGTATCAGAGCCATGGTTGAGCGAGGTAGCTAGTGGGCATACTTTCCAAACTATACCTCTCTCACTCTTACTTGGACAATTTGTGAGGTGGAAGCTTCTCTTCCTCAAGAACCCGCACTGGATTTGTTGTAACTTGACTCTAAAGCCTTAGCATGGGCCTCTTATGTGCAAAAATCTTATCAGCCATCCATCAATTTTTGGTACCTCTCTCTGTACATAGCCTTGATATTTCCAGGTGATTGTACGACCAAGGTAGAAAATTGCAAGAAATCTCTATTGAAGAGATGACCCAAGAGGCTGTCGAGGGAGGCAAGGCAGTGAAGGGTGGCAATGGCCATGGAGAGGGAGCAAAGGTCCCTATGATCTAAGGTTCCCCTATTCACTCCCACTTGCAAAACATGACTCCACAACTCGCAAGGCAAATCCCCCATCTATCTAGATGCCTCCTCTAGACACCTCTTCCTGCTACTCATATCATCGCTCATTATTTATGCAACCTACAACACTTGTTGCATGCAATCTAGAAGCTACCTAAGAAGATCTATTGTGTGGGATAACTGTTGTAAGGAAAAGAAAAGACAACAGTGTTGTCTCCATGTTGCATAGAAACTCCAAAGGCTGAAGGTGCTTTCATTCTAGCAGGTGATCTCCGCATTAGGGGAGTTTTGAGGTCTCGAAAATGCCTTTTAGGATGTGGAGAGAGAGTGCTCTAGACCAATAAGAGCAAAGCCTCCGTAACGGAACTTCTAATTTAAAAAAAATAAAAAATCATTTTACAAAAATATATAAATATGATAATATTACGAATTTGTATTTTTATTATGTATTTTTAGTCTCTTATATTCGTGATTATGACATATTTTGCATTAATGGCATAGAGTCTCGGCTACTTTTATTTAATGATGTTTCTAGATTAATGATAATGACTGATGTAATCGAAATTCAAATTGGTGAAAAGTATGGCGCTCAGTTTTTTCCCTCGTTTCTTTTATTCCTCTATTGTTTTTCCCTCCGTTATGATAGCCTAGTCCTCTCTCTCTCTCTCTCTCTCTCTCTCTATCTCTCTCTCTCTCTCTCTCTCTCTCTCTGTGCATGTATCTCTCTCTTTTACCATGGATACAGAAATTCGACCTTCAACAAGGCGTCCAAGCTCCCAAATCACATCCATATCAGTGTTTAACTCATTCCAAACTGATGGAAGATGGATTCCTACTATCATTAGCAAAGGTAGTTGGATCACCATGCAACAAGCAAAACGTGGAAAAAGGCAAAGACATGAGAGCTCGTTTATCTCTGCTTGGAAGGGCAGAATCCGAGATTTTAAGCTTGGAGCAAATAAGAATAGTATCAAAGAGGTACTAGTGCAACATGTGTTCATGCATAGAGAGCTGTGTTTGAAACCTGGATCTTCAAAGCTTCCAATGCATAGACCAAATTGTAAGAATTTGATTCTTAAAGTTTTTCCTTTCTTAAACATGGTTTAGGTTTTTCCATTATAATATTTGTTTGTCTTGTAGATGTCTATCCCTCTAATCTTGAGGAATGGCAACCAGTGGAATCTATTATTGATGTTATTGATGTTATACATGGTTCAATTGGAGAAGAAATGTATAGAGGTAGAAAGAAGACAGAGCTTGCAGAGAATGGAATATTCTTTTATGACCATTCTTATGTTATTCCTATGCGGTGTTGCCAATGGGGATCAATAAAACTCCTTCCTTTGCCAGATTTTTCAAGCTTTGAGTGGCCTTTGCCAAGTCCAGCTACTAGTGAGGGCTATAGATGTAAGATATTTTCTGAGATCCAGAAAGCACTAAAATCTAATATCTCAAGTAGGCTAAGCAAAGTTACTTTATTTATGCCTATTAATATATTTATTGATTTCTTCTCTAATATGGAGATAAGAATAACAAAAACCATGCTTTCAGTGAAGAGACTAACATATGATCATATCATACAATTTGTTGATGAAGGATGGGATACAAGGACAGAAGGAAAAATTATATGTAAGATAGATCAAGACTCTATAGCTTGTAAATATATGATTGCTACTCAAAATTTTATCCTTAGCTTTTACTATAGTCGATGGCATTTTGTTGGTAGTAGTCTAGTTGCTTTAGACCAGAATCTTAATGATTTCAGCAAGGATCCTATTGTGGATCTTGATATTTGGTTCAACGAGTATATTATTGCAATCTTAAAGATCAGAAAATCATGTACGCTACATCAAGTGAGGATGGATTTACAAAATGAAGACATTGAACTACCATGCTCCTTTGTATTCCAACTTGACAAGAAACGAGTAAGTTTTCACATCATATTATATCTACTTAGATGTATATCAAGATCTCACTTTCTAACTAACAAACATTTGTAATTTATTTTTTGCAGATATCGAAAAGGAGAGAAAATAAAATACACTGCAATGACATTCAAGAAAAGATATCTTTACTATCAATATAAAATACATGTACAAATTTTGTAGCAGATGTCTATCTGCCATCTCTATGAGATATACAAGGGCTGAAGGGCAAATTTCTATATATGAAGGCCTACAAGGCGATATGGCAAAGCTATTTCTTTTTTGGAGAACTATCCTTTCTAGGAGTCCTTTTGCCTTTCTTTGATGTCTTGGGTATAGAAGGTGTTGAAGCTGTGGATTTGCCTTCCGTGGTTATAGGCACCACATCTCCTTCATGGTGCAAATCCCCACCAATCTCTGTTGTTGGTTGTATACAATTGATTATCATATACTTCAAGAGCTTTGCTCTGATGTACCAAATATGCTCAGATGTATAGCAATCCTTCGAAAACTGTCACACATTTATAGAAAAAAGAGTTTTAGTTCATTATTGTTCTTACAATAGACTATATTTTTATCATCAATGGACTATTTTCAATTAATATCTATCTTAAAGTTTAGCATCTTTCATATTACCTTTACATGTTTATCATCATTAAGATAAACAAAGTTAACCATTCTTCTAGCATTTGCAATCACCCTCCAGCCACAAGAATGGCTATCATCCTGATGGGGACACTGCAACCACCAACACAAAGTAAAACTATAAAGAGGACGAATGGTAGTTCATAGAACAAACTCATGTTTCAATTATTTTAATGAATAACTTACTGCAACTTGTCTATATTGCATTGTTGCAAGCAAATCAGATGGCATAGGGGGTCTTTTCTCTAGCTCTTCAATTAATCTTTTGGCACCTCTGTATATAAAATATGTTGAAATTTAGAGTACTTACAAAAAAAAGAATTGAAATATCAAGGAGCCCTTGGATAATATAACTTACAATTTAGCATTTCCATGGCTTCCTTTCATAGAGTTGATTAAAAAGCATTGCTTATCCACAAGGTCTATTGCAATCAAGCTCCAATGAGAACTAAAAGCAATCATATCTCAACAAATTAGTAGGATAAAATCTCAAAAACTCTAATAGAATATTGAATCACTTACTTTTCATTATATGGAATTATAAGCAACTCCAAAGTATCGAAGTCAATCAAATTGAGCCAGTGCTCAATAAAACTTGCATCAAGCTCATTCCTCATAAAGAATGAGATAGATGGATCAAAAACCTCAATTTTTTGTTGTATATCCAAAGGAAACTCATGCATTATACACCTAGAAAAGGCATAGAAATAGTGAGTATAAACAAGAAAAATCTTATTGCTAAAAAAATATCAAAAAGTATAAGTAATTATGGATGGACATACCTTAGGCCAGCAAGAATAAGACTGTCATTTACTTCTCTTCTTTTATCCTTAAGAATCTGAACACATGCAGCATCAAAGGAGATAACCTCAGTTCTTTTGCCTAAGTCACCAGGTAAGAAACAAAACACACTGAATCCTTTTGGATTAGTTGCTTCAAGAAGGGTGGCTAGCTCATTTTCAAAGGACTCTAGTTGCTCTATTTCCCTTTCTTCAACCCTTTGCCTCCTATACTCTCTCCATTTATCTGCTTGTTCCTCTTTAGCCTTCTCCTCTTTTTCATGTTGCCTTGTATCCTTCTCATGGGTGACATCCTCAACCCTGACACCAGAATCATCTTTCTTTCTTCTAGCTGGGGGCACATTAAGGATATTAAATGTCTTCATATCAGTGAGGGGAATTGGCTCAAGGACCTTTGAAAATCTATATCTTAGCCTCCTAAGAATTACCATGTCCTTGTCCATGAGTGTGAGCCTATGAGCATGAGCAGCACAAATGTAGGCATCTTGGAAAAACTCAATTAGAAAATCCTCTGTGGCTTCTTGTATACAATTAAGAGCTGTTCTTGTCCATCTGAAACTATCCAAACTATATCTGTCACAAATTTCCCTGACAAGCCTCTGAAAAGACAACTTTGGAATTGCATTGTCAAGAGCATTTACTGCCTTCCTAATCTCCCTTAGACACCTGAGATTTTGAGAAAACCTTCTCCTTGGCTTTGACTTTCTAGAGAGCTTCTGAGGCTTTGAAGACTGATGAATCTTTGATGCTAAATCCCTAGGATCAATCTTCTCTTTTCTTGCTGTTGCCTTAGTCCTAGCCATCTGCCAAAAAAACATATGTTACTTATTCTCCAGCATGTAAAGCAAAACGCAAGTCCCAGACAAGAGTTATCTATGCTGCATGGCGTTTTCTCGTATCAGCTGAATTTTTCTCGAGCTGTCTAGTGAAACGCGAGTGTCAAGCAAGGCACCTCCTTGCAGCTGCTTCTTTTCGCGTTTCACCGGACTTGTTGTCCATTGTGTCCAGTGAAACGCGAATTTAAGCCAGGAAACCTGCTTGAAGTACCTTATTTTCGCGTTTCACCGGACAGCTCATGAATAGCATAAAATTTGACCAAGGAAAGCTTTTAAGATTACTTAAAATATCCATAGAATTAGGGAGGAAAGAAACAGTCACCGAGAGCATGGAATTCTCAGATAAGTAATTATTTACAGCAGTATGGATTTCAGATAGCTCATGCAGATCACAGTAAGATTTTCTTAAATATCCACTATATTAAGGAATGCTTTCACTGTGGAAAAAATTCTTTTGTAGTGGTCATGAGCTAATAATAACATAAAGGATTAAGGAAAAATATCAAAACAATGCATTGAATGGAGCTTGTTATTGAAAAGCAAGATGCAGAAACCATACCTTCTTCTTAGCTTGTTCTTCACAATTTCAGCCTAAAGATGACAATATGCTTGAAGGTTTGCTTTGTTGGGGAAGCAGTGAAATGCTTGGAGATTAGAAGGAAATGCGTGGAGACTGGAAGGAACACCAAAAACAAAGATGGAGTAGCGATGAAATGCGATGAAAGCTGAAGGCGGTGAATTTGCATGGACTCAACGTTCTTCGCAAAGTGTTAATAACACACGTGTGACGTACCCTCGCTTATCGGAATTTTTTATTTACTTGGAAAAGGGTTATTTAACACACGTAAAACGTATTTTTGGAAAAAGAGAATGCGCACGTCTTCTGAGGAGTTTATTACGCTGTGTTAAGTCACACACGTGTATTTCCATTATTACACAAACTTTTTCGTTGGAACTATCACCACATGCTTAACGGTCGATATAAAAGCATTTCAAACCCATTTCTCCGACATTGTCTTCTTCTCTGCCAAAATTTCGTCTCGACTTCCCTTCAAGGTCCTTGCATCCTGTGTGGAGAGCAGTTCAACAATCTTTGATAGGTAACAATTTTTTTTATTACAAGCATTTTAACAAAATAAATTTGATTAATATAGAAAGAATGTTTTATAACACTTAAACAATTAAAGATGTTATGTGCTTTCTATCTTTCAAATGCACCATATCTTTTCCAAAAATGATTATATCATCAATTTGTGTGTTTCCATAGAATTTATTTATTGTTCATGTTTCTTTTCTTCATTTGCAATTTTTGACAAGTAAAACGCGAGACAATGTCTCTGTTGATGATATTTTTCTTAGTATCGCGTTTCACCGGCCGCATTTTAGAATAATTTTTGTCTTCAAGCTAGTGTGTGATGAAACGCGATTCCTTCACAGGCATTTGCCTTACACACTTGAATTTTCGCGTTTCACCGGTCAACTAAAAAATTTCTCCTGTTTTGATTTTTTTGTCTTGGAAAATCAATGTTGGGGCCTCTTTCCATGATATCATCTTGTTTTATTGGATATTGGTTCTTTTCTACTTTTTTTTTTCAGGGATAAATATTTTTCTGGTCAAAATGACAAAGAGGAAGCTATCTCTGGAAGGAATGGATGAGGAGGAGATAATTGAGACATCTGATGATAGGCTCTTTGATTTTTTACACATCACTGGAAATTCTTCCAAGTTTTGCTATATCAGGGAAATTTTCAATGTTCCTTTTGATTTGAAGGAGTTATTAGAGGATCTTGATGATAAACTTAAGGAGTACAGATGTTTTTATGATAGACATGTGCAAGGTTTGGAAGTCAATGGATTTGTTCATTATAGTGATGTCATGGGAGCCACCAATACATCCAGGTCAACTTTGCTCGGCAGGTTCAACCTCATTGATGAGGAATTCAGAAAGAAAGAAACATGTTGCCCTTTCCACAGGTATCAACACCAATGCCTTCTAATCCACAAGGACGTTGGATTTATTGTGTATCTTCAGTACATGGAAAATTCTTCTCCAGATATAGACCAACAGAGAAAGCTAGAGGATATTGCAAGTATGGATAAGGAGGTCGAAGAGAAGGAGGAGATGTTCCAAGAAGATGTTGAGAATCAACTTGTCCAAGGTTTTGATGTAGGTTTATTCAAGAGTGACAATATCACAATGGTGGAAGAAAAGGAGATTGAGCCAAGTGCACAGGTTGATGAAGAAGGTCCTCTTGCCTGTGTTCCAACATTTCCCACTTATCTTATCAACAAGAAGAGATATGTGTTGCTAAATGATATTCAACATCTTTTTGATCTTAGAGAAGATTATTGCTTAGCAATCCTTGCAGGTTGGGGCAAAAATGACATGAATTTTATAGGTTATGAACAAGAACCACTAGCAAGTCTTGATATTGAGGGAGAGAATTTCCAAGATAGCTCTATAGCCTTACATACATGTATTAATCAGATCATAGAATACGAAAAGGGGGGGCTACCTACAGAAGAAGAGTTCTTGCAAGTCCAGAAGAAACTTCATATTGATGATGTAGGGTATGAAGAGAGATTGAAGTCACCATCAGATGAGAAGCCCAAGAGTTCAATAAATCTTTATGATGATAGTCTTCTTGAAGAAGATGAACACCCTAAGGTATGAAATATAATTTGAAGTTACCCATTGAGTTTATGTTAGACTTTATTATGCATTATAGATAAATATCTTATATCTTGTACTGTTGTGGTTTGTTCTATAGATTGAGATTGAAGATCTGGACAACTTTCTTGGAAGGGCCAAGGGCTCTAGGCCAATGAAGCTTGGAAAAAATCAAAGCCTTGGCCATTATATTGGAAACTTAAACAATCAAACAATTGTAATATATCATAGTAGATTGTCAAGCTCTCCAAGTCTACCAATGATGGCTTTGAGAGCTATCTCAAAGGTTATTGGATCTCAAGTTTTCAGCAGAGGTTTGGACAAGATCATTTTGGTGGAGAAGGAAGAAGCCATAAGAGTTTTTGGCTTTATGCCTGGATACAGTGGTTCTAGAGCTGGATATTTTGGAGTTCTTGGCTCCTATTTGCTCTCTTATGTAGGAGATAGTAAGAATTTGAAGCTTCTTCCGGGCTATCGAAAACAAGAGTTTTTGAAATACAGAGGTCTTATTGAGTGGGATGAAACAAAAGATTCCTCTAGAGGCCCTGTCGAGCTACCTGAAACCAAGGACTCCACTGAAGGCCCTGTTGAGGTGCCTGAAACTAAGGACTCTTCTGCAACACAATCAGACTAGAAGATGCCAAAGATTAAGGGTTTCTTGAAACCCATCTTTTCCCAACTCTTTGTTTGGTTTGTAACCATTCTGTAAATCTTTGCTTTGCGCAAGAATTTAAATATCTATCTTTTCTTCTTTGGGTAACAATTTGTATAGTCCTTGCTAAAGATGATGTATTGCTTGATGTGGTTGTATCTTTAAGCTTGAATTTATGCCAAATTTGTCGATAGAACCATTGAAAGACCTCTAATAAACTGTTGGCTTTGTGTCTTCCACCTCCATGTCTTGTATGTCTGAAATATTTTGTTCTTGCTTGATAATGTGATTTTTCCATACCTTGGGTTGACCAGATAGATAGAGATCCATATTGTTTAATAAAGTATGGAGCATGGTTGTATAGAATATGCTGCATAGTCAACAAATAAGGAAAGTTATTAAAAAACATTATATGAGTTCGACAATGAAGAAACAAACATATACAAACTTCTTACCATATAGTGAGTAAAGTGTTGATCACCCCAAGCTTCTGTCATCGCCTTTTTGAAAAGGTTCAATTGGTTTTTAAAGTCTTTGAGATCATCGTCATTCCATTCAGTCTTATCACAATAAAAAAACACTTTGTTTAGTGTTTCCCAAACTTTAGCTTTTCTATTTCGAGCTTGTCCATTATCAGTGTGATCCTTAACTGCATTATGTAGGGATTTCCACTGATTAAATTTAATAGTTGAGCCACCATTTCTCGAGTTTATCTTGCCAAGTCTCCCATGAAAGCCTAGAAACCTTCTAGCCTTCACTCCACCAATAGATGGTTTTTTTGGGACACAATTACCATCCTTAGACTTTTGAAGATCTGGTTCAATAACAACATTGCCACCATGCAAACCAATTGCAGAGAGAACTTTTTCAACCTTTGTTATAGCATCTGTTCTAGTTGATAATGGCTTCAACTTCCATGCAAATCCTATATAGAGATGAACAAGCTTTTCGATTATCCTGCAAAGTGCATGAAGTGTACAAATATGGGCATTCGCTAAAGGAATGTCCAAGACTGGTTTAAACTGTGGATCCTTATTGTGCCTAGAGGGAGCTCTATTCCAATTGCTTGAGTTTAACTCTAGAGCTGGTGACATGCAGTATAAGCAAGGAGATCTCGAGTTAGCTCCCTTTGATACATTATACATACATTTGAGTGTCTTTAGGTCACCAGCTATGTGCCACTCAATCCTGTAGTTCCCTAATCCTTCAACAAATAGCTCTTCTCCTGCTTGTTGCCTTTGAATAACATTAGGTATTGATGTTTGATGAAAAACCCAATATAGTATATCAAAATTCTCAGTATCTACCTCAAATGCTCCTAGCCACCAGATGTTATATTCAGATTGAACACTAAATGATGTTGAGTGATTGCAATGACTTGACGAAAGTGCTCTATTCATCAAGGTGATAGAGATTCTCTCCAATTTTTTACATTTCAGAATCTCACTTTCATCAAGTTTAATCACAAATCTAGCCACTCCCTGTGCCTCAACTACTGACAAGTCATAAAATTTGATCATTAAGCATTGTAGGGTGGGCAAGTCAAGGAAAATATTGTTAAATTCATTGAATGTAACCTCCTTTTTCTTGCCCTTGAAGCTAGCCTTGATATGAAAAGGCTCACCTAGAATCTCCATCACTTTGTTATTAACTCTCTGTCTGATAGTCCTAACCACAAATGGTTTCGGAAGTATGCAATTGTGTACCTGTCCTTGCTTCATATTTGATTGTAAAAGTTGGAAAAGTTGCATATAAGCATCTCGACTGATACCAATACTATCCAGTGTCTTCTGTACTAACTCAGAATCCAAAGAATGATCCTTCACAAATGACTCCAAGCATTGTTTCTTTGCCTTTTTAAATTTCTTCTTCTCCAAAATATCCTTTGAAACCACTGAAGGAAGAAGATGATAATAAAACTGAGCTGCTTTTAAAGAATCTCTTTCACTTGCATTTGGTTGTAGAAGAGATCTAAGCAAAATTAACATCACAAATCAATGCAAGTAGTTTAAATAAAGCCATATTTAAGATTTTTCAAGTGAAAAAAAATATACATTGCTGCTTGGATTCTTTTACCACAGCCTCCTCCTCCTCGTTTGAGATTCTCAATATTTTTAAGAGCTCTTTGTCGATTTCGAAGGCCTAATAAAGTTTGCTTTTGTTGATAAGCTTTGATACGCTTTTCCAATGAATGAATTTTTTGTTGACAATCCTCTAGCTTCTGCAACAACTCTATATTGTGTTTCATCAAAAGATGATTCTCTAGTCCAAGGATATCCTTTTCTGCAACAAGATTAAGTGTATAACCTAAAAATCCATTGTAGCCATCGCCAATAAACCTCATTAATGACGAGCTATTATAGAAAGGAGGAGTGCTATTTCTGCTAGGATCTTTGGGATATAGCTTTCCATCTAACCAAAGATCAATATTCTTCTTTTCTTCAAACCTCAGTATATGTTTCATAGACTCTGTAACCGTGATAGATTTTGTTCTCTTTCTTATCGGTTCATACTCACTGTCCAACTCAATATGAAGATGATAGAGAGGTCTTTTATGAGAGCTACAGAGATCATTAGATGATTGATCCATAGCTGAGTTACAGAGATCATTGGGTGATTGATCCATAGCTAAGGATATGATTAGAAGCAAGAACGAAAACAAAGAAGAGACTAATAAGGAGGAGAAAAAAAGAAGAGAGAAACGATGGAGAAACGATGGAGGGAGGCAATCGAGTATCCACCAAAATTCAAATTGAATATTACTTTTCACTTTAATGAGGAGAGGTAAGATCTTCATTATGACAACCTTGCCAACTTTATGGCGACCTAGATTTCTAGGTTTGATGTGACCACGAGAATATCACGACAATGACTTATTAACGAATTTTGATATTTTAACTTACCAAAATATAAACCTTTTAAAAATTCTATAAAATGATTTTATTTCGTAAATTGTTTTCTCTCTCTAGGATCTCTTACAGGGCATTTTCGAGACCTCAAAACTCCCCTAATGAGTCCATCGAGCAGAAGAAGGAGAGCAAGGCAACGAGGAGCACATCGACTTGAACAGTGGGCCCAAATAGGGCTCAAGCTTTGAAGGCCTATGTGAAGGTTGAAGTGAGGTCCACAGGCAGAAACGTTGCAGCTCACGGGAGGCATCATAAAATTCTCACTACATCCTCACGGATCTAGCTCACCTCTTGCGCGGCACTTAATGCAACTCCTAGATTGGATACAATCAATCATCAACAAGAACAAACCTTTTTTTTCTCAAAGGCTTATCTCTCTTTTAAGCTATAAAGCCTTTCGTAAATCCCTATTCACACTATCTTCTACTCCAAAATCATTTATGCACTCATTTTAAAAGCGAGCTCATACTTGAAGCTTGATCACTTCTCAATTTCTTTTTGTGAAAGGCTATTGTATGCGGGTTCTCTTGAAATCCATCATTTTTGGGTAAAATTGAGCTCTCATAATCAAAATCCTTTTTGAATCCCACAAATTATTCTATAAGGAGCTAGAGAGTGCCGAGAAATAAAAACTCGGTAAGACCTCTCCATATCTTGGATGTATAGAAGCTATAATGGATCCCCTAAAAAATGTCCAGAAAAACCATGTGTTAAATCACACCAAAAGTCACAAAGTCCAACTAAAACCTCAAAATCTATGTGTCCATCTCAAACTCACTAAGAAGACTGGAGCACCAGAAAAAGTATCAATCATCAACAAAAAGAATGAAGAACAAGAGAATGAATAAAAAGACGTCCAAGAAGACCAACTAAGAATACCAAAAGATCAAAGATTGGAGAAAAAGGCCACGAGCAAGACAACCACAAAAAAGAAGATGAAGAAATTGTTTCCATTGCTGTTGTTGACAAAGAATTTTCCTTTTTGGATGTGATTACCCGAAGTGGATTTGAAACCCTTATCAAGAATGTAAAGTTTCAAGCCTTAACTCGACTAGGTTGCAAAAGAGCTAGTCTCCCCGGGGCCATGTCATTATGTAGGGGGGCAAAAGCCAGCAAGGGTAGAGACTCATCATTTGAGGGGGGCTGTTGAGAATAGCAAATGATGCTTGGGCATAGAGGTTAGATGTATGCCCATAGAGGCTGAATCTATGCCTTAAAGAGGCTAGAAGATACACAAATGATGTATGCTCTAGGAAGAGATGTTTTGAATCCCATATGCACAGTGAGGAGAGTGGTACTATCCAAAAAGCTATAACGGCATGTACTTGGTTGACACTCATAAGAAGGTGATGGTACTATCAGTTTGAGTAACTCAAGAGTGTGTTCATGAGTCCAAGCTAATTTATCTTGGAACCTAATTCACTTGAGTTACAATTCCTCATTCTGACAATGTATCATGCGCTTCACTTGTGTCCATCATAGCCAATCTAGCTCTACATCGGTGTTTCTAAACATGGTATGAGAGCCATGGTTGAGCTATGTAGCTAGTGGGCATACTTCCCAAACTACACCTCTCTCACTCTAACTTGGACAATTTGCAAGGTGGCAGCTTCTCTTCCTCAAGAACCCGCACTGGATTTGCTATAATTTGACTCTGAAGCGTGAGCACTGGCCAAGCTAATCTATCACTGAAGAGTGTGTTTATGAGTCCAAGCTAATCTATATTCGAACCTAATTCACTTGAGTTACAATTCCTCATTCTGACAATGCATCATGTGTTTTACTTGTGTCCACCGTAGCCAATCTAGCTCTAGATCCGTGTTTCTAAACATGGTATCAAAGCCATGAGTGAGCTAGGTAGCTAGTGGGCATACTTCCCAAACATTACTACTCTCACTCTAACTTGGACAATTTGCGAGGTGGCAGCTTCTTTTCTTCAAGAACCTGCACTAGATTCGCTATCTTTTGACTCTGAGCCTGAGCAGCAGCCTCTTATGTGGAGCAAGCTTAGTAGCCGTAAATTTTTGGTACCTCTCTGGACGTAGGCTTGATATTGCTAGGTGATTTTAGGACCAAAATAGAAAATTGTGAGAAATCTCTATTGAAGAGAGGACCCTAGAGGCTGTCAAGGGAGGGAAGGCAGTCAAGGGCGGCACCAGCCATGGAAAGGGAGTAGATGCCCCTCTGATCTAAGGTGTCCCTGTTCACTCCCACTTGCAAAACATGACTCCACAGCTCACACGGCAAACCCCCTAGCTATCTAGACACCCCTTCTAGACACCTCTCCTTGCTGCTCATATCATCACTCATTATTTATGTAACCTGTAGTACTTGGTGGATGCAATCTAGAAGCTACCTGAGAAGATCGATTGTGTGGGATAAGTGTTGCAAGGAAAAAGAAAAGACAACATTGTTGTCTACATGGTACACAGGAACTCCAAAGGCTAAAGGTGCATTCATTCTAGCATGTCATATCCTCCATTGAGCAGAAGAAGGAGAGCAAGGCAACGATAAGCACATCGACTTCAACACAGGGCCCAAATAGGGCTCGAGCTCAAAAGGCCTACATGAAGGTTGAAGTGAATCTGCAGGCAAAAACATTGGAGCTCACGGGAAGCATCCTCAAATTCTAGTTACATCCTCATGGCTCTCATGTATCTCCAGCGCAGCATTTAATGTAGCTCCTAGATTGGATACAATCAATTATCAACGAGATCAACGGGAACAAACCTCTTTTTTCTCAAAGCCTTATCTCTATTTTAAGCTATAAATGCTTTCAAGATCCCTATTCACATATCTTCTACTACAAACTCATTTATGCACTCATTTTAAAAGCCGGTTCATACATGAAGCTTGAGCCCTTCTCGATTTCCTTTTGTGAAAGGCTATTGTATGCCGGTCCTCTTGATATCCATCATTTTTGGGTAAAATTGAGCTCTCATAATCAAAATCCTTTTTTAATCCCACAAATTATTTTGTAAGGAGTTAGATAATTTCGAGAAATTAAAACTCGGTAAGACCTTTCCATATCTTGGACATATAGAAGCTATAATGGATCCCCTAAAAAATGTCTAGAAAACCATGTGCTAAATCACACCAAAAGTCACAACGTCCAACTAAAACCTCAAAATCTATGAATCCATCTTAAACTCACTAGGAAACTAGCGCACAAGAAAAAATTTCAATCATCAACAAAAGGAATGAAAAACAAGAGAATGAAGAAAAAGATGTCCAAGAAGACCAACTAAGAATACCAAAATATCAAAGATTGGAGCAAAAGACAACGAAGAAGACAACCACAAAAAAGAAGATGAAAATTTTGTTTTCTGCTGCTGCTGTTGACAAAGAATTTTCATTATGGATGTGATTTCCCAAAGTGGATTTAAAACCCTTACCAAGAATGTAAAGTTTCAAGCCTTAACTTGACTAGGCTGCCAAAGAGCTAGTCTCAAGGGCCATGTCATCATGTAGGGGGGGGGAAAGCTAGCAACAATAGAGACTCATCATTTGAGGAAGGGTGTGGAGAATAGCAAATGATGCATGGCCATAGAGGCCAGAGTATGCCCATAGAGGCTTAATCTATGCCGTCGTGAAGAGGCTAGAAGATAGACAAATGATGTATGCTCTAGGAATAGATGTTCAGAATCCCATATGCACAATGACGAGAGTGGTACTATCCAAAAAGCTATAAAGGCATGTAGTTGGTTGACACTCATAATGAGGTAATGGTACTATTAGTTTGAGTCACTCAAGAGTGTGTTTATGAGTCCAATATAATCTATCTTGGGACCTAATTCACTTGAGTTACAATTCCTCATTCTGACAATGTATTGTTTGTTTGACTTGTGTCCAGCATGTCTGACTTGTGTCCACTATAGCCAATCTAGCTCTGGATCCATGTTTCTCAACATGGTATCAAAGCCATGGCTGAGCTAGGTAGCTAGTGGGCATACTTTCCAAACTTTACATGTCTCACTCTAACTTCAACAATTTGCTAAGTGGCAACTTCTCTTGCTCAAGAACTCGCACTGGATTTTCTGCAACTTGACTCTAAAGCTTGAGCACCGGCCTCTTATATGCAACAAGCTTAGTACCCTTCAATTTTTGGTACCTGTCTCTGTATGTAGCCTCGATATCGTCAAGTGATGCTACAACTGAGTAGGAAAATTGCGAGAAATATTTGTTGAAGAGAGGACCCCATAGGCTGTCAAGGGAGGCAAGGCAGCGAAGGGCGGTGCTGGGGATGGAGAGGGA
Organism: Lygodium microphyllum; assembly: GCF_053477565.2. Lineage (NCBI taxonomy): Eukaryota > Viridiplantae > Streptophyta > Polypodiopsida > Schizaeales > Lygodiaceae > Lygodium > Lygodium microphyllum. The sequence continues at coordinate 91,124,741 of NC_141157.1, forward strand.
GTAGAGGTCCCTGTGATCAGAGGTGCTTCTGTTCACTTGCATTTGTGAAATGTGATCCACAACTTTCAAGGCAAACCCCCCATCTATCTAGACACCTCCTCCTCTTGCTCATATCATCGCTCATTATTTTTGCAACCTACAGCACTTCCTAGATGTGATCAGGAAGCTACCTAAGAAGTTTTTTTGTGTGGGCTAAGTGTTGCAAGGAAAAGGAAAGATAATAGTGTTGTCTGCATGTTACAGATAAACTCCAAAGGTTGAAGGTGCATTCATTCTAGCAAGTCATCTCCTCCATCGAGCAGAAGAAGGAGAGCAAGGCAACGAAGAGCACATCGACTTGAATACTGGGCCCAAATAGCACTCGAGCTTTGAAGGTTTGTGTGAAGGCTGAAGTGATGCTTGAAGATAGAAATATTGTAGCTCACCGGAGGCATCAACAAGTTCTTGTTACATCCTCACGGCTCTAGCTCAGCACTAGCATGGCATTGAATGTAGCTGCCAAATTGGATACAGTCAATCATCAATGTGATCAATGTGAATAGACCTTTTTCTTTCTCAAAGGCTTATCTCTCTTTTCAGCTATAAATCCTTTCATAAATCCCTATCCATACTATCTTCTACTCCAAACTCACTTATGTACTCATCTTAAAAGGTGGTTCATACTTGAAGCTTGTGCACTTCTCTAAGTTTTTTTGTGAAAGGCTAATGTATGTGTTTTCTCTTGATATCCAGCATTTTTGGGTAAAATCAAGCTCTGATAATCAAAATCCTTTTTGAATCCCACAAATTATTCTATAAGGAGTTAGACACTGCTGAAAAATAAAAGCTCACTAAGACCTCTCCATATCTTGGACATATAAAACCTGTAATGGATCCCCTAAAAAATGTCAAGAAAAGCATGTGCTAAATCACACCAAAATTCACAAAGTCCAACTAAAACCTCAAAATCTATGTATCCATCTCCAAATCACTAAGAAGACTAGAGCACAAGAAAAAGTATCAACCATCAACAAAAAGAATGAAGAACAAGAGCATGAAGAAAAAGACATCCAAGAACATCAACTAAGAATGCCAAAAGATCGAAGATTCAAGCAAAAGACCAGGAAGAAGACAACCACAAAGAAGAATATGAAGAAATTGTTTCCACTGCTACTATTGAGAAAGAATTTTCCTTACTAGATGTGTTTTCCCAAAGTTAATTTAAAACTCTTACCAAGAACGTAAAGTTTCAAGCCTTAACTTGACTAGTCTGCCAGAGAGCTAGTCTCCCGAGCCATGTCATCATGTAGGGGAATCAAAAGCCAGCAAGAGTACAGAGTCATCATTAGAGGGGGGTGTTTAGAATAGCAAATGATGCTTGGCCATAGAGACTAGATGTATGCCCATAGAGACTGAATCTATGCCCTGAAGAGGCTAGAAGATAGACAAATGATGTATGCTCCAGGAAGAGATGTTAAGAATCCCATATGCATAGTGAGGAGAGTGGTACTATCGAAAAAGCTATAAAGGCATATACTTGGTTCACACTCATAACATGGTAATGGTACTATCAGTTTCTATCACTCAAGAGTGTGTTTATGAGTCCAAGCTGATCTATCTTGGAATGTAATTCACTTGAGTTACAATTCCTCATTCTGACAATGTATCATGTGTTTCACTTGTGTCTATTATAGCCAATCTAGCTCTAGATCCGTGTTTCTCAACATGGTATTAGAGCCATGGCTAAGCTAGGTAGCTAGTGGGCATACTTCCCAAACTTTACCTCTCTCACTCTAACTTGGACAATTTTCTAGGTGGTAGCTGCTCTTCTTCAAGAACCCACACTAGATTTCCTGCAACTTGACTCTGAAGCTTAAGCACCCACCTCTTATGTGCAATAATCTTAGTAGCCTTTACTTTTTGGTAGCTCTCTCTATACGTAGCCTTGATCTTTGTCAGCTGATGCTATGACCAAGCTCGAAAATTGCAAAAAATGTCTGTTGTAGAGAATACCCTAGAGCCTATCCAGGGAGGCAAGGAAGTCAAGGGCGGCGTTGGCCATGGAGAGGGACTAGAGGTCCCTGTGATCTAAGGTGCCCCTATTCACTCACACTTGCAAAACATGACTAAACAACTCACAAGGCAAAACCACCATCTATCTAGATGCCTCCTCTAGACAGCTCCTCCTCCTACTCATATCATTGCTCATTATTTATGCAACCTACAAAACTTATTGGATCCAATCTGGAAGCTACCTGAGAAGATCTGTTGTGTGGTTGAAGTGTTGCAAGGAAAAGGAAAGACAATAGTGTTGTTTGCATATTACAAAGAAACTCCAAAGGTTGAAGGTTTGAATGTTACAGAGAAACTCCAAAGGTTGAAGGTGCATTCATTGTAGCAGGTCATGTCCTCCATTGAGCAAAAGAAGGAGAGCAAGGCAATGAGGAGCACATCAACTTGAACGACGCTAGGCCAAAATAGCACTCGAGCACTGAAGGTCTACGTGAAGGTTGAAGTGAAGCTTGAAGGCAGAAATGTTGCAGCTCACAAGAGGCATCATCAAATTCTCGCTACAACCTCACGGCTCTAGCTTAGGTTTAGCACGATATTTAACGTAGCTCTTAGATTGGAGACAATCAATCATTGGTGAGATCAACATGAATAAACCTTTTGTTTTCTCAAAGGTTTATCTCTCTTTTAAGCTTTAAATCCTTTCATAAATCCCTATTCACACTATCTTCTATTCCTAAATCATTTATGCACTCACTTTAAAAGGCAATTCATACTTGCAGCTTGAGCTTTTCTCAAAAAAATAAATTTTAAGGCTATTGTATGCGGGTTCTCTTCATCCTTTTCAGGTAAAATCGAGCTCTCATAATCAAAATCCTTTTTGAATCCCACAAAATATTCTGTAAGGAGTTAGACACTACTGAGAAATAAAAACTTGCTAATACCTTTCAATATCTTGGACATATAGAAGCTAAAATGGATCCCCTAAAAGATGTCTAGAAAAACCATGTGCTAAATCACACCAAAAGTCACAAAGTCTACCTAAAACCACATAATATATGTATCCATCTCAAAATCACAAAGAAGACTAGAGCACAAGAAAAAGTATCAATAATCAACAAAAAGAATGAAGAACTAGAGCATGAAGAGAAAGACATCCAAGAAGACCAACTAAGAATACGAAAAGATTGAAGATTGGAGCAAAAGACAACGAAGAAGACAAGTACAAAAAAGAAGATGAATAAATTATTTCCACTACTGCTGTTGACAAAAAATTTTCCTTAGTGGAAGTGATTTCCCAAAGTGGATTTAAAACCCTTATCAAGAATATAAAGTTTCAAGCCTTAACTTGACTAGGTTGCCAAAGAGCTAGTCTCCCGAGCCATGTCATCATGTGGGGGGGAAAAAGCTAGCAAGGGTAGACACTCATCATTTGAAGGGGGGTGTTGAGAACAACAAATGATGCTTGGCCATAGAGGTCAGATGTATGCCCATAGAGGCTGAATCTATTCCCTATAGAGGCTAGAAGATAGAGAGATGATGCATGATCTAGGAAGAGATGTTCATAATCCCTTATGCACAGTGAGGAGAGTGGTACTATCCAAAAATCTATAAAGGCATGTACTTGGTTAACACTCATAACAAGGTAATGGTACTATCACTTTGAGTCGAGTATGTTTATGAGTCCAAGCTAATATATCTTGGAACTTAGCTCACTTGAGTTAAAATTCCTCATTTTGACAATGTATCACGTGTTTGACTTGTGTCCACCATAGTCAATCTAGCTCTAGATCCGTGTTTCTCAACATGGTATCAGAGCCATGGGTGAGCTAGGTAGCTAGTGGGCATACTTCCCAAACTTTACCTTTCTCACTCTAACTTGGACAATTTGTGAGGTGGTAGCTTCTCTTCCTCAAGAACCCACACTGGATTTGTTGCAAATTGACTCTGAAGCGTTGTCAAGTGTTTTTTTGAAAACTAAAAAGCCCTAGTCAAATTATAGTTAGGTTTGATTTCTGCTAGCTTAGTTGTTTGCGTGACAATTGTTTTGTTATTTCGTAATTGGATTTCTTCTATTTGTCTAGCTTAGGATTTGTTTTTTACATTTTTTTTAATTTGTTGAGTGTGGAACTTGTTAGCCTTGGTCGAGCTTGGTATTGTTTTGAACACGATGAAGCTTGTGTTTGTCAATAGCTACTGAACATTTTAAACAAGGTATAATGGGTTTACGAGCACTTCACGTTGCACTTGTTGATGCACTACACTCGGGGGTCGTCTCCTGTTCTTATCAAATACTTCCATGCCATGGGTTGGGATTATGCACGTTGTCAAAGAATTTACTGTTCATGATATAAATCATGGAATTCTTATGAACACAGAAGAGTTTCACTGGAAGTTATATGAGATATTTACATACAAAATTCAGGCATTGTTATCCAATAACCACCTTAGTTATACAAGTTCTTTTGTATTTAGCATATAATTTTCAATTATACCATGTACATTTATGAAAAATAAGTCTATGGGAACCTACAACTTGGACATCTGGAAGTAATTGACAGTCTGCAGGATAAATCACATTAATTCATGTACAAAAATATGGTCAGAACCCAAGAATGATGCCAAAAACTGTCAAAAGTCCACTAGGTCCACATGGGACCACAAGTAACTGACTTAAGTGACCAATAAGTGACCTAGGCTGGTCAAAAAGTGACCAGGGAGTAGCCCGCGTTTTTCGACGCAAAATGCGGGTTGCACTGTTTGAGGCAAACTGGAGAGACCTGGAGCTATGGTGCATGAAATGGAGCATGCAAACTGAAGATTAACAGGCCCAACTACTGAAGATGGAAACATGGTGAGAGCTCCACTTCTCTGCCTCTTTGGTCTGACAAAAATGCATGCTGAAATAGTCTATAAAAGAGGAAAATCTGAGAGAAGAGTATTCAACCTGCTCTTATGCACGACTTCTCTCATCCTGTTTACCTTATTCTTGGTCTAATGAAGCCCGACTTGTACCCAAGAACTTGAGTGACTTTGGGGCAAGCAAAGGGTGAGGATATTGAAGACTTATGGACTGTTATGGGCTGTAATAACCATTCATAAATAGGGCAGCCCGTTATGATCCATTTTATGAGCAAACATGGGTTTTTTATGGTTGTAGTGGAGGGAAATGACCTCTTTTCTTCAAAACATTGTTCATAGATGATCAAAAGTGCTTCTTCTTGAGTTTATGCACTCATTTTGAACTTGATTATGGGCTGTAATTTTCTGTTTTAAAACAAGGCTGAAGCTCAAATTATACTTTTTCAATTCATTTCATGTATCTTTGGCCCAAATCTTGGTTGCATTTGAATCTATCAACAATATACTTGTTCCAAAGGGTTGAAATCCATCTATGTACATGAAATAAATGCCATTAGAGCTTGCATTTGACATTCATAAATGAATTGAGAATCTGAAAATATCCTTTATGATATGATGTATGTATCCTGAGGCATTTGATGTAATCAAGTTAGACTTATTCCTTTTGTTCATGTATGCTAAGTATATAGTGAGAAGGCTTGAACTCTTCTTCCGTACCTAAATCATTTCTAAATCCTGGATCTTATTAAACCCCAATCCATTTTTCCTTTCTGAATCTTGAATCCTAAACTCTTCTTCTGCACTAAAGGTCCCGGTGGTAGACCTTCAACTCTTAACGCGATGAAAGTGGTGAACCCGACGTGAAGGTCCACTGCGGAAGAAGAAGTCCAATGGGAGAATCATCAAGTTCGGGAGGAGATGCTTTGCAACAGTTGGTTTGTCTAATGCAAGAGAGCCAACAACAACAGCTGCAATTTCAGCAGCAGTTGCAATTGCAACAACAATGGAGATAAGAAGAAGAGAAGATTGATGTTGCTGCCATTAAGGCCTTAGAAGCAGTTGGGCATGAGCTCAAGCAATTTAATGGGCAAAATGTGTCCTCTTTTATCCGCCTCTACACTGACAAGATGGTCTTCTTTGGAGTTCCTCAACATGCCTGGAGCTGTTACTTTGCCCGCCTGGCTATGCATGGTCTCCAGGACCGAATTCATGGTCTTTCCCAAAAAGATGCTGTATGGACTGTGTTTAAGAAGGCTCTTCGAGAAGAATTTTTCCTTGAAGATTCTGGCCTTATGACAAAGAAAATCTTCACCGAATGGGTTGAAAGACCCAATAAGGGTCTAACTACTACTGCTCTTCATCGAGAGTTTGAAAGCAAATTTGCCCAACTAGATCCCGATGACCAACAAGGTATGGAAAGTCAAAAGATTGAATTATTTTTAAAAGATGCAGATTCTTCTCTTCAGGAGAAATTGATTGACTGACTTGAAGACCCTAACTCTGAGTCGGGATTGAATACTGCTTAGAGTGATGTCACTGAAGCAGTTAATATGATTGATCGAAGAGAGCGATTGCGCTTAAGATGGGGATCAACCCCTCTAACAACTGATTCTATGAAAGAGCCTGTTCCAGTTTCTCGACCTCCTGTCTCTATGGCCAAGCAATCAAGAAATTCTATTGTTCCTTCTCCAAAGAAGGATGTCATGGTGACGAGTTAATTAAAAGCATGAGGGATCTCCATCTTAATTTAACAGAAATTAATTCTAAAGGAGAAAGGCTTGATGTTAAAGTAGGAGAAAGGCTTGATGTTAAAGTAGAAGAAAGGGGTCGGTCAACCGCCCAAAGACCTACACGAGAAGGCTTCAAAAGACGCTGCATTTGGTATGGTAGCCTTCAGCATGACAAGAGGGAGTGCGGTGCATTCCGTGAAGCTGAAGCACAAAAATTAGTATTTTGGAAGGATGGTAAAATTCATGCAACCGAAACCGGGCTTCCTCTTGAGCCAAACTTCGCAATGGTGGCATGAAGAAAAGATTGGAGGATTTGGCAACAAGAACGACCTATGCAGCTGTTGATGCTGCAACTTATGGGTTGCAAATTGAGCCAACTAATGAAATTGTTAGAACATGTAAAACTAATGCAAAATCTAAAGTGTGGACGCAGGCCTTGGAACGCATAGAGCAAGGCAAGGCAACTAAGGATGATTTAACCACTGCCAGTCAATGTATTCGAGGAAGAACTGGATGGTCCAAGCCTGTGGATTCATTTTCAGCTTTTGCACGGTTAGTTGAAATTAATAATCAAGAAGCCATGATAGAAGAAAATAGAAGAAGATGTTGCCGGTCCTTCCTCTTCAGGACCACCTAAACACATAACAAGAAGCAAACTAGACCAACATAAGGCTGCTGAAAATCCACCACCACCAGAATTTTACATGGGAGAAGCCCCTCAAGCAAAGAAAACAGAAGGAAAAAGAAAAAGCAAACATCCCAGTTACAAGTTGCAGTCTGACATAGAGACCGCAACGGATCATAGAAGAAAGGATTCTTGGAAGAAGAATTGAATTTACATTAGGTGAAATTCTCAGTATTGCAAAATGAGGATTTCATGATGTAATAATTTATGTAATTAAACGAAAAAGACAATATGTTGGTGAGGAAACTGAAGAATCTGTACATGCTTTTTTGCAAGAACTTCATGTGTATTTGCAAGATGAAGAGAAGTTGAAAATCGAAGGGATTCGGCTGGAGGCAATCAAAGAATTGATTGTAGCCATAGAAGCCAAAGAAGAAGAAATTTATGAAGCAGAAGCTGAAAAGCCATGATGGTGGAAACTTCTCAATCTAAAGTGCAGCCCATGCATAAGAAAGAGACTCTTCTTCACAACATGCAAGAAGAAAGTGAAACTCACTTTATTCCAAGTAGTCACTATTCCCGTACCTATTGGGCAAGGGCGACTACTGAAACTGTTGTTAAAATCGGTAAGAAAGAAGCTCCATGCATTGCCCTTATAGACTATGGTTCAGAAATTAATGTTATGTCAAGAAGTCTCTATGAGAATGGTGGATGGCCCATTGATGTGGACCCAGGGTGGCGCATGAAGGCAGTCAATAACTCTTCTGGCAATCTTTATGCAGTATGTCCTTATGTACAAGTTACTATTGGTAATGTAAAAGATGAATTTCATTTATTTGTTCAAGATTCTTGCAATTATCCAATCATTCTGGGACAACCATTTATTTCTAAGTCTTGTTTAGAGACAAAGACTCTTGATGATGGTTCATCATATGCTCGGATAAGAAGCAAGGATAATAATAAAGCTGTTCAATTCCTAACTGTCTATGTTAATCACCATTGGAATAGGGATCCATTAAGAGATCATCCTGTTCCTCCTAATGCCCAAGAATTTAAGGGTTTTCGGGTAGTGCTGCTATAAGTGGAGGCTGTGGCAGTGCATCATGTCACAAAAAATTGCCTCCACATATGAAGGAGGCAAGGCCAAAAGTTGATTTGAAGGTTTTTTCAGGCAATGGTGTGGGCTGTTATAAACAGTCTTCAGCCATGAACATGGCTGAAAGAAAGTATTTGAATCATATGGAGCAAAAGCTGAAGCAAATTGATGTTTTACCTAAAGATGAAGAAATTTCAGGACTATTTTATAGGCTGAATTATAATGATACAATGGCTGAAATTTATACAGCCATTCATACAGAAAATCAAGCTGAAAATTAGTCCATACAAGTATGTACATTGGATATGTATGACATAATTCAAGAATTTGTAGACTATAAAGCTTTTGGACAGCCAAACAAGGATGAAGCAAGAGTAAAAACAAAGTATAAAACAGTTGATAAGAAGGTCAAGCCAGTAGCTACTCCTCTACCACATAAAAGCGAAGGACTGGCAGAAAGGCTTCCAAACAACCAAGCCTTCGTGATCCTAAAGATATTGGTCACCAATTTACAGTAGAAAGTCTACAAAAGCTGAAAATTGGTGACAACTCTTTTCTCTTGCTAGCTGAAAAGAAAATCTTCATGCAGATGTTAAAAAACCATGGTAAAGCTTTTTCATTTCAGCCACATGAAATTAGCTGCGTGGATCCAAGCATTGTGCCACCAATGGTAATTTTTACAGTCCCACATGTGCCTTGGAATCTTAAACCAATTCCGGTTACAAGGGCTCATTTGCCTAAATTATCAGAGCTTTTAAATGAAAAGATAAAAATGCGAATATTGGAGCCATCTTCAGCTCCATATTCCATCCGATGGTTTACCGTACCTAAGAAGAATGGATCTTTACGATTCATTCAAGATTTGCAACCCGTCAATAAAGTCACTATAAGAAATGTTGGATCGGGACCAATTGTGGATGAGTTCGCCAAAGCATTTGCAGGAAGGGCAATCTATTCCATGGGAGACTTATATTCAGGCTACGACCAATTTCAGATTGCTTTGGAAAGCCGTGACATTACTACAATGAAGACGCCTCTTGGCCTAGTTCACATGTGTACTCTACCTCAAGGGGCTACGAATTCAGTAGCTCACATGATGACTGCTATGCATAAAGTATTAAGGGATTATATTCCTCAATTGACTCTTCCTTTTCTTGATGATGTTCCAATCAAAGGATGTGGAGCTCATGAGAAAAATGAAGAATTCAATGAACTTGGATGTCGAAAGTTTGTTTTTGATCATATTAATGATTGGGCTCAGATCTTATCTAAATTAGAAAAATTTCATCTTACTCTTTCAGGAGCTATATCTGTTTTTGGAGTTGAAGAAGTCCTTGTGGTCGGTCATATGTGTGGTCCATATGGCCGAAAGCCTTCTCCATCTAAGATAAATCCAATGAGAAAAATGAAAGAAGAATGTACAAATGTTTCAGAAGTGAGAAGATTTCTTGGTGCATGTCTTCTACCTTATTTGGATACCACATTTTGCCCATGTTGCTAAAAACTCTTTAACAGCTTCTAAGAAAGGGCCAAAGGTTTCTATGGACAAAAGAACACACTCAGGCTATTCGGAAACTCAAGAAAATGCTGACAATGTTTTGCACCATCATTGAGCACTAGCACGGCATGAGGTTTGCTGCAGCTATATGCAATAAACTTTAGATGCACCCACACATGAGAGAGCACCTGTCATTGAGCACATACATTTCTTGCACACACCATTTGGGATGTTCATCACAAAGTTAGGAACTTCTGGTTGAGTGTGTAAGGTAGTTGGGAGAGTTCGAGGGTTGTGAAGGACGCCATCAATTGTGAGAAGGGTTGTTCATATTTGGTCAACATCTTGAGGACCATCATTTTCTAGAGTAATTGTGAGATTTTGGATGGGTGGAGAGGAGTATATCATATCTTCTTATGAGAGTTGAGAGGTGAGGATAAGGAATTTTAAATTAATTAAGAAATTTTGTTTGCATTTTTGCATGACACACAATCACATTTAGATAGACTAGGTACAATTTCTTTAATGCATACATTATTTTTTGTGTAGCATAGATTGATTGGTTGCATATCATGGATCCAACATTGCATATTTCTCAAATCAAGAGTGGATAAGCACGAAGTTCTACTCCAAAGCATATTTCTGTTAGGGCACATTGCATTAAAAAACATTTTCACATCCAAAGAATGTTTATTTTGAAGACTGAAGGATCAAAGGAAAAGACCGTACGTTTTACATTGTTAGTTAGTATTTCTTGAAGAAAAATAGGACATGTATGGTGAAAGTGTGTGCAATTACAATAACAATAGGCCAAGGAAGGAAATAAGTCGTCCAAGATAAAAGATGGAGAAAAATGATGCAATTTACAAAAATCAGTATATTTGCTCGATTTTGATGGATTTTCGTAATTCTGCTTGCGTTGGCTTGTCAACCAGATGCGTTCCCAATTGTTTTGAGTACCCAAACAACTATATTCGGAGTTTAAATGACGAAGTTGTGATCCAAACAAGTTGCAAACAGGCATAAAGCAAAAAAAACGAAAATAGTGAAAAACAGTAGAAAAGCAAAAGCCAAAAGTTGAAAGCAAAAAGCCTAATGTGCGTGAGTGTGGATAGAAAACTATATAAGGAGATGAGAATGGAGAGTTAAGGTCCTTCCCCCTTAATTACATTTGTATTTTGTGAGAGAGGAGAGAGGAGGGTCACATGCTAGAGTGAGCTCTTGTCATGCTAATTTGAAAGTCGGAGCCTTTGGATGTCAAAGCGCCGAGCATCAGATCATGGTTGTTAAGGTACGATAATATTTTTCACTTGGCTTATTTTCAAATTTTTGGATTTTTTTTGTTGAGTTGTGGTTGTGTGATGCTCTACCCGAATTAGGGCTTTAGTTGTTTGAGCTACAAGAGGTAGTTCTTTATTGTTTTGTTTTTCGTGGTGTATTGTCAAATATTTGAATTTTTCAAGTTGTGTTGTGCATCCAACAAAGTCAATTATCCCAACCGGCACTCCTTAATGTCTCGTTATGGGGTTGTGAGAGAGGCTTCCTCTCGATCACCACTCGCGTAACAGCTCTTTTTTAGTGCCCCCACTGCGAAGTGCCGAAATTGACATTGTTGTTATTTTGAATGTGAGTTTGTTTTGATTTCTTGTGATTGTTGAAAATGGTTGATAATTTTCATGAGTTCCATGGTAATCATACTGAAGATTCCAAAAGATTTTTAGAAAAAATAGAGCTGTGTTGTTTGATAGAGAGAGTGACTAATCTTGAGGATAAACTCCAGATTTTTAGATATCAATTGCAGGGAGAAGCACGAAATTGGTTGCTTGATTTTGAGAGAAGCTTGAAATTTAGGAGACAAAATTTGGACTATGCGACCATTAAAAATGCTTTTCTATCTAGGTTTAAAAAAAGAGAAAGTCAAAGTGAGATTTGGGCGAAAATAGAAACTTGTGTTCAAAAAGATGATTAGTGTGTTGAGGATTTTGCTAGGGAGTTTGAAAGATTGTGGAATCGATGGAGTTTAATACTGTTAGAAGGTGAGATAGCCCCAGTAATGTTGAAGATAATGTATTTTGTAAATGGGATAAAATTAGAAGATTGAAGAGTGAAATTAGAGGTAAAAAACCCTAAGACTTTTGAGGAAGCGGTGAAGATAGCTCAATATCAAGAGAGGAAGACCAAAAGAAAAAAAGATTTAGGGTTTGATGAACCAAGGGAAAGGTTGAGTTCAAGGCAAGTTGAGAGAAATGTTTTTTAGGAGAACAGAGTTAGTTATGCCTATCCTGAGAGAGGTATACTATATCCTCTATTTAGGAGAGATGAGTTGACTTGTGAGAAATCAATTGAAGTATGTTAGGAGAAACTCCCTAGGGTGGTTGAGGAGAAAAGTACTTGTTTGATTGATTGGAGTGAAGATTCTAGGAGTGTGAATTCGTACCCACTGACCACGAATACTTCTAGTTCAGTGATTAGTGATTTAACTAAAGAAGAGGGATCGACTGATGATACTTTGGAGCTTAAGGACTATAAAGATGAGCTAGAGATGGATCTGAGTTGTAAAGAAGAAAATGAGAGACCATATTGTTTTAAGGACCAAGATTTTTCATGTTCTTTGGGAGAGGATGAGAGTCAAGAAAGTTTTGATACTTCTGATGAGGGAAGGTGTGATAAAAGTTCTGATAGTCATGGTAGTGTTGAAGAGAGTAAAGACAATTTAGAGAGTGAGTTTGTTTGCCTTGGTGATAGTATAGATGGATCTGATTGCTTGAAAGATGAAGAGAGAATCGAGGATGAATTTTTGAGTTTGTTAGAAGACCATGAGGGGGAGGGCTTAGGAACTGTAAGTTTTCAAGATGAAGTTAAGGGTTTCAATTTGTTGCCTAATGAGTTTGTGGAGATTTGTTGTGAGTTTGGTTGTGATTTTTTTGATCAAGAGAGTATTGAGGTTTTGGATTCTGACTCTTGTTGTGATTCTTGTATTGGTGTTGTTGACTCTGATGAGTCTTGTGAGTTGTTTGTTGATGGTTTGACTAGCCCTGGAGAGGCTTTTGTTTTTTGTGTTGATGATGTGGTTTTGAGTAGACCTAATCTCTCACTCCTTGATAGTTGTGTAGATAATTTTTTGGTTGTTTTAGGCAACAATATCGAAGAGAAAACTTCATTTGATAGTCTTGTAGTTTCTTTGAATTCTCTAGAAAATTTATATGATGTTTGTGATGATTCTGATTGGGGTTTTAAGGATCTTGAGAGTGACATTGATGAGGATGTGAGAGAGAATTTGAGTAAGGCTTTAAAAAGAATTGAGAATTTGAGGGGAGAGTGGTTTAAAATCAAGAAAATAGAGTTGGAAGAGGTTTGTGAGGAGGAAGTTAAGGATTTGGTAGTTGAGGAGTCTTTAGTTGAGGTTTTAGACCCAAAATTGTTGTATATTGAAGATGTTATTTGTGATGATGTAGAGACGAAAGTTTCTTCAATTTCTTATGAGGTTTCTTGTAAGGATACGATGGAAGGTGTTTACCACTCTTTGTGTGTGAAAGACTCGATGGAGTCTTGTATTGTTGATGAGTTGAGTGATGTGGCTGGGTGTCTTGGAGTGACCCCATTTGTAGATGTTGTTGGTTCTTGTGGCGTTATGAGTCTGGAGTTGACTCCTTTTGATGTTGTGTTTGATTTGGATATTGAGTTGGGAGATCCTTATATAGTATCTTTAGGAGAAGTTGTAGATAAATTAGTGGATGAATTTGAGGTTGCCAACAAAGGAAGGGTCGAAACTTTATTTAGAGACTCTAAAAGTAACATGGTTTTTCCTAGGCCGGAGGATGGGTGGGATATGAAGATTTTGGATTATGGTTGGGATTTGAAGAATTTGGAGGATGATGTATTTTCCTTAGATGGAGAGGATTGTCTAAAGGATTTTGATGAGAATTTCATGGATGATTTTTGTCTACCTGTAAAGGAGTTGTTTGAGAGAAATGTGCCATTTGTGTTTGTTGAGAAGATTGTGGATAGATCGTTGGATTTGATTTTTGATTGGCTCATAAATGTTGCATCATTTTATGAAAGCAACTGCTGCACATGAATGTTTGCAGACTCCGAGGAGGGATAAATATGTTAAGTGTTTTTTTAAGAACTAAAAAGCCCTAGTCAAATTGTAGTTAGGTTTGATTTCTGCTAGCTTAGTTGTTTGCGTGACAGTTTGTTTTGTTATTTCGTAATTGGATTTCTTGTGTTTGTCTAGCTTAGGATTTGTTTTTGACATTTTGTTTGATTTGTTGAGTCTGGAACTTGATAGCCTTGGTCGAGCTTGGCATTGTTTTGAATACGATGAAGCTTGTGTTTGTCAATAGCTACTGAACATTTTAAACAAGGTATGTTTTCTTGTCAAGACTTTTGGACATCACAAGGGATAATGGGTTCACGAGCACTTCACGTTGCACTTGTTGATGCACTACACTCGGGGGTTGTCTCATATTCTTATCAAATACTTCCACGCTATCGAAGGGTTTGTGAAAGCAATGTCGCAACCACAGAAGTCCTTGATAAATATCTGGATAGAAGATCAGCAAAGATGCGAAGATGAAAGAATTTTGAAAGACCCTATGTTGGATGGAGAAAGATTCAAGCTTCCCAATGACTTCATATTTAACACCTCCCAAAATTAGCTAATAGAATTCTGAGCAATATTGAGTTCCTTCAGCCTCAAGCATTCTTCTAGCCCATCAATCTGACTGATAGAATTATTGGACGACCAGAGATCCTTAAGATTCGTAAGGTGGGATATGTTCCTGATATGTTGTATTCTATTGATGTGCAAATAAAGCTCCACAAGCCTTGAGCAATTCTCTAGACCTTCAATTCTTGATACTCTTGTGGAGAGACAAGAGAGAACATCTGCTTAAGACTGCCCATAGTCATGCTGGGTGAAGTCCTGGTATAGCCAGCCCAAATTTTGCCTGATTGTTGCTGTCAAGTGGCCTGCAATGATCAGTGAGCTGTTGAATTGTGCTACTTATGCTTCTGTAAACATGGTACCGTTTCAATTCTGTTAATTCTGCTTCAATCAACAGGTTCCTGATTTTGATCATCTCAGTTATCCATTCTTCCTTCAATGAACAGGAAACTTTTAAATTTTGTTAATTTCGCTTCAATAAGCAGGGTGCTGATTGATCATCTCTATTATCATTTCTTCCTTCAATAAACATGGTACTTTTGAATTCTGTTATTTCTGCTTCAATGAAAGGGGTATATCAGCTAGCGATTCTCCATATTAGGGCGATCAATTCAAGTAACGGAAACATCTGAAATCTCTCTGTTTCGCTTCCTTGTAAGTATGAATTCACAGAAATCGTTTTGTTTCTTCGTTCTCAACTGCTGGAAGGCTTTTCATAATGCAGAGAAGACTGCTCTGCTTAGCAGAAGAATATTATTGCCTAGAGCTTTGACCTTTTCAATTCAAGTTTTGCTATTGTTTGTAGATGGACTTTATCTGGCCCATCAGCAATGCGCAGTGTTCGAGCAGACGTCCACAAATGAGCTAGTGGAAAATCTGAGCAGACTCCTGCTCCACCGTGGCATTGTATGGCAACATCAAGGATCTTCAATGCCATACAGGGAGCTGCAACCTTTGCCATCGCAATGGCTCTTCTTGCCATCTGATTGCCATGAAGGTCTAGCTGATTTGCCGCATGCAGCACCAGTAACTTTGCTTGTTCAGCATCCAGACGACACTCGGCAAGTAGGGTACTAAAAGAGCCGTGGCGAGCTAACGGTTTATTAAAAGCAACTCTTTCAAGAGCTCTCTTTCTCTTCTATTCAATTCCTCATTCGGCAGCACCATCACTGTATTGCGTCTTCCAACATTCTCTGTAGATATTACAGATCTTTAGAAATCCATCTGTAGGTTCTCTGTTGCGGATTTGAGAGCAAGATGTTCCGACCAAAGAACATCGACAGATCAAAAGTTGAAAAAGTTTTTTGTTTCTTTGCTTCTGTGGCCTTGATAGCTTATAGTAGGTCTCTTTTTCCTGTTTCTCATGAACATTCCCCTGTTAAATTCACGTCGTTCCTGCTCTCCACAGTCGACTCCTGCTCTCCACAGTCAATTCTCTCTTCCCCTTCTGCAACCTGTCGATTTCGATTCCTCATAATTCTCCTCCAATCTCTGCGTGTCGACTAGGACAGAGTGCAGAGCATCAATGCCGGAGGGGAAGGCCCTCTTCTCAAAGAAGCCAATGATCTGCACCTCGTGAGGGCCGAGAGGAAGTCCTGGTCGCAGGAAAATGAAAAACAGAGCTTATGGGCACCCCCCTTCAGCTAATTTCTTTAGCTTTTTCCTCCAATCTTCTCTCTCCCTTCCCGTAGCTCCTCCAATCCTCTCTCGTGTAAGGCTTCCGCCCCCCCCCAGTCTTCCTTCCTCGTAGATCTTCCCCTCCAAAAGCCTCCTTTTCCAAAAATAGCCCAAAAGCTTCTCCTTTTTCCCTCTCCTTTTCCCTCCTTCTTTAGCCTTTTAAAATCCCCTCTTTAGCCTTCGTAGTTCTATTTTCCAATTACCGAGATCCGCCCTGTTTGTGATTCCCTTTTTCAAGTTAAACCACATTCCAAGCTACATGGGTAAGGTCATCATCGTTATTCTCGCAGCATAGATACGATACTTGACTCGGAAAATCTATGTCACCGCATGATTCATGTATTCGACATGATGAAGCAAAAGATCACTATAGAATTATAATGTGGCCTTTCAAAAGTTGTGCATATCCTGTGATTAGGACATTCCATGTGTCTAGATCTCGATAAGGAAACATATCAAACACTGCTTGTGCCTCTGCCAGCCAGCCACATTTAGCATACATATCAATTAATGCAATGCCCACATCCACATTTGTCCTCAATAACCCTATCCTATCAATCTCAGCATGTATTTCTTGGCCCTTGTTTATAGCTCCAGCCATGCCACAAGCTTTTAGGGTGCAGACAAGTGTGATACTATCCAAAAAGATATCCTCCTCATGCATTTGTTTGAAGAATTGTAATGTCTTGTCTCCTTGATCCTGTTCAACATAGACTGAAAGCAACCCTTCATACTCGCTACTATACTCATACGCAGAGAATAAATGTAATCACAACAACTAAATATGTACAAAGTACCAAATCCCATGCACAACTTTTGGGTGGTTTACACACCTCGAATGCGCAGCAATACGACATCCACCCCCTCTAATCCTGCGCATCCTCCGGATGGGCCAACTACCCATGATCGTTATCATCAAGATCCACAAACAAATCAATCTCTTCGTTATGCATTTCCGGTAGTTCAACAAGATATCCAGCCATATCATATGTCTCTTCCATTGGAGTTTCTTGTCGTTGCTCTTCTCTCGAAAATTCTTCCAATGCATAATCCTCATCATCTCTTTTCTTGAAAATCTTGATTCTTTTTCCAGCAATAGGCACTCTAAGCACTGTTCCATCCAATTCTGTCAGCTCATATGTTGCATTATCAAAGACATGTCTGACTATGTATGGCCCAAACCATCTTTTCACCATCTTCCGAAGTGCAGTATGCTGATTTTCAAGGCTGCTATTAAAGACCAATACCCAATCTCCCTCTTCTATTGCTCTAGGCCGCAAGCGATGCCTGCTATCAAACCTGTCCTTGTTCCTTAGTCTAGCAACTTTCAACCTGTCAATAGCTAGCTGAATATCCTCAGGTCTCCTCTCCAACTGTCGAATCCGAAGAGCTAAGAGCTCCTCTCTCGTCAAATCCTCCTGCCAAGGTAAAACTGACCAAGTCAAAGCACAAGTCTCAATCGGCATAACAGGTTTCTGACCATACATCAACTCTGCAGGCATATATCCTGTGGTAACACTATGAGTCCTACGATCAGCCCATAAAGCAAATGGTAGAAGTCTTGGCCATTCTCCAATCCGTCCTCTCCATGTTTTGGCTAATGCTTTCACTATCGGCGGATGCCCTCTTTCACTCTTTCCATTTCCCTCTGGATTATATGTTGTGGTTAGAGCCAACTTGATTCCTAGCTGAGAGAAAAACTCCCTAGCTTCATCTGCATCCAATTCACCACGATCCGCAGTGATCTTACCCACACAACCATACCTGCAGAAAATTTCCTCCAATAAGAACTTACACACTGCACTAGTGGTCTTCGTTCTCAAAGATCTGCCCTCAACATGATTAGTAAGATCCTCTCGAGCCAAAACAATGTATCTCATCTGCCATAGACCCATAGGCATGGTAACCAAATCAACTACCCACTTATAATGAATGCATAGTGGATAGGTCGGATGAAGCTCATCTCAATGACGCACTACTGAATACATCTGGCAGTCTCTGCAAGTCTCAACAAAGTGAGAAACATCTCTGTACATGCCTTTCCACCAATATTTCTCCCTGATTTTCTCATAAGTAGCCCATACTCCTCTATGACCAGCCCAAGGACTCTCATGAAACTCCCTCATCACCTGTAACTGTGTCTCTCTATCGCAGACAACCCGCAAAGGTAATCCGCCTCTTTTCTTCGGATGCTTCCAAAGAAATCCGTCCTTGAGAAAATAACCATAGGCTTTCCTTCTGATCTTCTTGAACTCTTCATCTGTCCATTCATCTCTTTTGCTTAGTGTACTAAGGTACCTGCCAATCTGCAACCAATCTCCAATATACAGCTCTTCTGTGAAAGCCACAATATCATAGACATGACAAACATGATTAACCATAGTGGCTGAAATTTCTGCATCATCCTCTTCTGCAAGTAGAGTCTCCTCATCATCATACCTGGCTCTAGACAACATATCTACCACTGGATTATCCTTCGCTGCTATGTGTTTAAATTCCGGATTTAATGACTTGATGTATGCAATCCATCTCAACATGGCTATATCTGGAGTAGAGCAACTCGTGATCATACCAATCAATGGCAAACAATCTGTCTCTACCACAACTGAAGCTCCAATAAAGTACTCCTTGTCACATTTGAGAGCCGTGACAATTCCCAATAACTCCCTCTTGATTTGCGGATATCTCCTCTGTCTCTCGTTTAGGACTTTCGCCCCAAACCGAATAGCATACCTATTTCCATCTGCATCATCTTGACCCACAGCCCAACCTATGCCAATTGGACTAGTGTCAACTGTCAATACAATAGGCCTATCACAATTATAATCCGCTTTTCTAAGAGTAGGAGCATTCTGCAATAACTTCTTCAATTTCCGCATGGCTCTAGTGTGGCTCTCATCCCAATAAAATTTCTGCCCCTTTCGAAGCAGCTGATACAAACAATCTGCAATGTGTGCAAAATGAGGTATCCAAATCATATAAAACACACAAGCACCAATGAATCTCCGTACCTCTGAAGTAGTAGAACAATACTCTGCAATCTTGCCTATAGCATTCACCTTATCAGGTGAGGGTTTCGTGCCATAATATCCACACATATGCCCAACAATGACAACCTCATTCACTCCAAAAACAGATTTTTGCCCTGAAAGTGTCAAATTCACTTCTTCTAACTTGGCCAAAATCTTCTCACATGCTGAAATATGATCAGCCACAAAGTGTCTACATCCCTGCTCATTTAGGCTCTCATTCTTCTCTTCTTCTGCACACCCCTTAATGGGCACATCATCCAAGAAAGGCATAGTAAGCTGAGGTATGTAATCACGAAGGACCTTATGCATGGCATTCATCATATGCGCAACAGAATTAGTGGCTCCTTGAGGTAAGGTGCACATCCTGACAAGCCCAATAGGAGTTCTCATGGTGGTTATGTCCTTGCTTTCCAAAGCCAGCTGAAACTGATCATAACCTGAATATAAATCACCCAAAGAATAGATGGCATGTCCAGCAAATGCCTCTGCAAACTCATCCACAACTGGACCTATACCAACATTCCTGATAGTAACTCTGTTCACTGGCTGCATGTCCTGAATAAATCGAAGAGTACCATTCTTCTTTGGAACTGTAAACCACCTGTTTGAGTATGGTGCAGATGAAGGCTCAAGGATTCCCATCCTGATTTTCTCATTCAATAAATCAATCAGCTTTGGCAAGTGTGCTTTAGGCACTGGAATAGGTCGGAGATTCCATGGAATATGAGGAATAGTAAAAATAACCATAGGAGCAACAATATCAGGATTCACACATCCAATCTCATGTGGGACAAAAGCAAATCCCCTTCCATGACGCTCAAGCATCTCCTGAAAGCATTGCTTCTCCATGGGTAACAAGAAATCACCATTTCCAATTTTCAATTCAGCAAGTGTCTCTGTTGAAAATTTATGACCAATATGCTCCGGATTCCTCAAAATTTGCTGTTTAGCAGCCCTCTCTATTTGCTGATCACTGTCAAGTGGAAGTGGTACAGCAACCGGCTTTACCTTCTTATCCACAGTTTTGTATTTCGTGTCAACCCTGGCTTCATTATGCTCTTCTGCATTACATAAACCTTGCTGTAAATCAGCAATTCTGCACTCCAATGGCTGAATATTCTCAGCCCTCTGCTCTATGGACTGCATAGAAACAGCCCCAAACTCTGAATGCTGAAATATTTCAGCAGTAAACTCTGTTGGCTGAAAATTTTCAGCCCTCTGTCTCTCTGAAAGCTGATCATAACCAGCTGGAAACTCTGTTTGCTGAATTTCTTCAGCATTCAATACTCTTTGCTGAATTACCTCAGCCTCTGACTCAATCTGTGACATAAAATCTGCAATTTCATGAAACATGTCCAGGGATTGCACTAATACATTACCATGACAATTCAGCATATCAGTTTTCAGCATATCTCCCATCTCTGTCATCGTATCTGCACAAATCACACTGTCATACATACCATCTATGTACTCATCATCCTCCAAAATTCTTGCATTTTTCAAATTTTTCTCCTTCCTGCATATATACTGCCTGGCAGCTCTAGACAATCTAGAAGTCTTCTGATAGCTCATCGAACTGTTTGCTAAAATCCCAACATAACCGGAGGAGAAAACACTGCTGCCAGGAGGCGAGAACTCCAATCTCCTCTCCTCTGTACCACCGTCGTCTCGCGAAACGGCGGTACCTAATGAAAACCCGAATCCCTCACAGTGGGCAAGGGTGCATCTCTGAGAGTATCCCTGTTTCTAACATGGTTTACACATACAGTCATAAACTGAACTGCTCTCATACCATCTTTACTGCGAATCCGTGCATAAGCAGATCCATCATCCATGACCTTTGTTTCCATGCGCATCTCTGTAATGAATGGCTGTCCAAGAATTATGGGATACGAGCATGAATTCTGCACAAAGAAATGAAAATTCTCCTCTACATCACCAATAGAAACCCTGACACTAGGGCAAGCAGCATATAAATCACCTGCAGTGTTATTGGCGGCTCTCATACGCCACCCATGCTCTACATCCATAGGCCATCTGTTACTCTCATAAACTCCACGAACAATGAGATTAATCTCTGAACCATGATCAACCAATGCAACATAAGGCACCTGTTTCTCTCCAATCTTTACCATCGTCTCTGTAGTTGCCCTAGCCCAATGGCTCCGCGAAAAGTGACTACGCGGTATCAAAACAGGTTCATCAATTTCAGCATAATGCATAGGCTGAACCCTCTTCTCTACCTGCGGCAAAACAGAAGCATTATCAACCATAACCTCATCATCATCCTCATCCAACTCTCCAATCAAAACTCCCTGTGTATCAGTGGTAGCCAATGCATGTCTTTTCCTCTTCAGGACCTCCTGAAACTGATCCTGAAACTCTCTTTTTGAGATGCCCAAAATCTCAGAAATAGTAAAAGTCACCTCACTGCCAAGTATCTTATCATTAAAGATTTTCTTCATGTCTGTAGATGTCTCAATATCGGACATCAATCTGAATCCTGGCTGCTTTCTCTCTCTAGGCTCTTGCCTCTTTTCTCTCTTTTGAGCATCCTCCATCTGTCGATCTGGCCCTGGTCTTGAAGACGGTCCTACAGTAGGTGGAGTAACAAACTCACCCCCTCTAGTCTTCTTAGCCGCACTTGGATTTTCTTCATTCCTCTTACGCTTCTCCTCAACAAATACATCTGCACCATGAGATTTAGCCAAATAAGCATAAATAGAATACCTGTCAACAGGCGAGTCCCAACCTGTCTCTGATCTGATGCTAGAGCCTGCACTAGTCAAAACAGTTTGCTGAATTTTCCCCTTGTTTGCAGACTCCATAGCATAAGTCCATAGTGCGGATTGAGTCTCCGATCCCTTCTCAATCTGTACTCCATATGCAGAAGCATCACCTCTAGCTGCCACATAAGAAGTACGCGCAGCCAAGTCCTCCACTAACTTCTTCATTCCACCTTTACCAAAGTTGGTAGCAAGTGGAGCTCCTGTCTCAGTCAACCAAATCTTACCATCTTGCCCCCAATATACCAAATTCTGCCTCCTTGCATCCTGGAAAGAGTCACAATCCCTGCAATGCTGATGCTCCGTACTATCACACCAAATACATCTCCGATCTCTCCTAGGAGCACTAGGAGCACTCCTAGGTGCAGTAGGAGCACTGGAAGAAGTAGTAGGTACAGTCGAAGCAAACTGCTCCTTCAACTTACCCACCAACTCCGCTTTGACTGACTCAAGTGTCAAATCTGTGATACCTTTGATTATGTCATCAATAGAAGTAGGCACTGATGGAGCAGATGGTTTTGGAGCAGAAGGTGTAGGCATCGGTCGTGGAACAGGAGGAATAGGTGGAGTAGAAATAGCAGGCACTGGCATAGGCCAAGAAACTGGCTGAGGAGGAGAAGAAATAACAGGGATAGAAGTAGGCATAGGAGCAGATGATGATGTAGGTGTCATGGAACCATTCTGTAGGCGAGTCTTCCATATCCTCCTCTTGGTCAATGTCGAGTCTGCATCCTGAGCATCCTGCCAATCAGTTTTAAGACCCATAGGCTTCGTGCGATCTTCAAGAAGCTCACCCAATTCTTCTTGAAGAGCAGGATCTGCAGCTTGCAAGAAAAGTTCAACTTTTTCAACATCCAATGCTCTTTGTTCAATGGCATCAAGCTGACTATACCTCTCTTCGAATTCTCGAATCAACTCCGAAGCAGCAAGACCCTTGTTTGGCATGTAGACCCACTCTCGGAATGACCGTCGAGTAGCCATACCAAATCTTCAAGGAAGTATTCTTCTTTCAAGGCCTTCTTAAAATCTTGCCAATGTGTATTTTGAATAAAAAGATCAGTCACTTTTGTCCTCAAAGCAGGTGTGACAAGACGAAGGAAGTACTTACTCATAAGTCCAGCAGGAACTCCGAAAAACCCCATCTTGATCTCATATGTCTTCAAATATGCTGAAACATTACGCCCATCAAATAGCTTCTTCTCACTCTCAACTGCTTCAATAGCCTTAGTCGCGCTGTTTGCATTCTCCTGCTCCGAGTAGAGTTGCCTTTGCTGAGACAACTGCTGTTGATGCAATTGTTGTTGCTGCTGCATATACATTTGTGTTTGCTGATTTTGGAGCTGCATATACATGGACATATTCTGCAAAATCTGTTTTAGATCCTCCGTTGAAGTACTTGACGCAGCAGTCATTGATGGAGCTGAAGTAGACGCAGCTAGAGTTGTAGAGGAAGCTGAAATAGAGGCTGAAGTATCTCCCATCCTGAAATTTCTGCGACACTTTCACGTCGGGTTCACCAAAGATATCGAAGGGTTTGTGAAAGCAATGTCGCAACCACAGAAGTCCTTGATAAATTTCTGGATAGAAGATCAGCAAAGATGCGAAGATGAAAGAATTTTGAAAGACCCTATGTTGGATGGAGAAAGATTCAAGCTTCCCAATGACTTCATATTTAACACCTCCCAAAATTAGCTAATAGAATTTTGAGCAATATTGAGTTCCTTCAGCCTCATGCATTCTTCTAGCCCATCAATCTGACTGATAGAATTATTGGACGACCAGAGATCCTTAAGATTCGTAAGGTGGGATATGTTCCTGATATGCTGTATTCTATTGATGTGCAAATAAAGCTCCACAAGCCTTGAGCAATTCTCTAGACCTTCAATTCTTGATACTCTTGTGGAGAGACAAGAGAGAACATCTGCTTAAGACTGCCCATAGTCATGCTGGGTGAAGTCCTGGTATAGCCAGCCCAAATTTTGCCTGATTGTTGCTGTCAAGTGGCCTGCAATGATCAGTGAGCTGTTGAATTGTGCTACTTATGCTTCTGTAAACATGGTACCGTTTCAATTCTGTTAATTCTGCTTCAATCAACAGGTTCCTGATTTTGGTCATCTCAATTATCCATTCTTCCTTCAATGAATAGGAAACTTTTAAATTTTGTTAATTTCGATTCAATAAGCAGGGTGCTGATTGATCATCTCTATTATCATTTCTTCCTTCAATAAACATGGTACTTTTGAATTCTGCTATTTCTGCTTCAATGAACGAGGTATATCAGCTAGCGATTCTCCATATTAGGGCGATCAATTCAAGTAACGGAAACATCTGAAATCTCTCTGTTTCGCTTCCTTGTAAGTACGAATTCACAGAAATCGTTTTGTTTCTTCGTTCTCAACTGCTGGAAGGCTTTTCATAATGCAGAGAAGACTAATCTGCTTAGCAGAAGAATATTGTTGCCTAGAGCTTTGACCTTTTCAATTCAAGTTTTGCTATTGTTTGTAGATGGACTTTATCTGGCCCATCAGCAATGCGCAGTGTTCGAGCAGATGTCCACAAATGAGCCAGTGGAAAATCTGAGCAGACTCCTGCTCCACCATGGCATTGTATGGCAACATCAAGGATCTTCAATGCCATACAGGGAGTTGCAACCTTTGCCATCGCAATGGCTCTTCTTGCCATCTGATTGCCATGAAGGTCTAGCTGATTTGCCGCATGCAGCACCAGTAACTTTGCTTGTTCAGCATCCAGACGACACTCGGCAAGTAGGGTACTAAAAGAGCCGTGGCGAGCTAACGGTTTATTAAAGGCAACTCTTTCAAGAGCTCTCTTTCTCTTCAATTCAAT
The DNA here is from genome assembly GCF_053477565.2 of Lygodium microphyllum. Classification (NCBI taxonomy): domain Eukaryota; kingdom Viridiplantae; phylum Streptophyta; class Polypodiopsida; order Schizaeales; family Lygodiaceae; genus Lygodium; species Lygodium microphyllum. The sequence goes on from NC_141157.1 coordinate 91,149,552, forward strand.
TCCTCGTTTGGCAGCACCATCACTGTATTGCGTCTTCCAACATTCTCTGTAGATATTACAGATCTTTAGAAATCCATCTGTAGGTTCTCTGTTGCGGATTTGAGAGCAAGATGTTCCAACCAAAGAACATCGACAGATCAAAAGTTGAAAAAGTTTTTTGTTTCTTTGCTTCTGTGGCCTTGATAGCTTATAGTAGGACTCTTTTTCCTGTTTCTCATGAACATTCCCCTGTTAAATTCACGTCGTTCCTGCTCTCCACAGTCGACTCCTGCTCTCCACAGTCGATTCTCTCTTCCCCTTCTGCAACCTGTCGATTTCGATTCCTCATAATTCTCCTCCAATCTCTGCGTGTCGACTAGGACAGAGTGCAGAGCATCAATGCCGGAGGGGAAGGCCCTCTTCTCAAAGAACCCAATGATCTACACCTCGTGAGGGCCGAGAGGAAGTCCTGGTTGCGGGAAAATGAAAAACAGAGCTTATGGGCGCCCCCCTTCAGCTAATTTCTTTAGCTTTTTCCTCCAATCTTCTCTCTCCCTTCCCGTAGCTCCTCCAATCCTCTCTCGTGTAAGGCTTCCGCCCCCCCCAGTCTTCCTTCCTCGTAGATCTTCCCCTCCAAAAGCCTCCTTTTCCAAAAATAGCCCAAAAGCTTCTCCTTTTTCCCTCTCCTTTTCCCTCCTTCTTTAGCCTTTTAAAATCCCCTCTTTAGCCTTCGTAGTTCTATTTTCCAATTACCGAGATCCGCCCTATTTGTGATTCCCTTTTTCAAGTTAAACCACATTCCAAGCTACATGGGTAAGGTCATCATCGTTATTCTCGCAGCATAGATACGATACTTGACTCGGAAAATCTATGTCATCGCATGATTCATGTATTCGACATGATGAAGCAAAAGATCACTATAGAATTATAATGTGGCCTTTCAAAAGTTGTGCATATCCTGTGATTAGGACATTCCATGTGTCTAGATCTCGATAAGGAAACATATCAAACACTGCTTGTGCCTTTGCCAGCCAGCCACATTTAGCATACATATCAATTAATGCAATGCCCACATCCACATTTGTCCTCAATAACCCTATCCTATCAATCTCAGCATGTATTTCTTGGCCCTTGTTTATAGCTCCAGCCATGCCACAAGCTTTTAGGGTGCAGACAAGTGTGATACTATCCAAAAAGATATCCTCCTCATGCATTTGTTTGAAGAATTGTAATGTCTTGTCTCCTTGATCCTGTTCAACATAGACTAAAAGCAACCCTTCATACTCGCTACTATACTCATACGCAGAGAATAAATGTAATCACAACAACTAAATATGTACAAAGTACCAAATCCCATGCACAACTTTTGGGTGGTTTACACACCTCGAATGCGCAGCAATACGACAACGCCATGGATTGGGATTATGCACGTTTTGCACCATCATTGAGCACTAGCACGTCATGAGGTTCGATGTAGCTATATGCAGTAAAGTTTAGATGCACACACACATGAGAGAGAACCTATCATTGAGCACACACATTTCTTGCACACACCATTTCAGATGTTCATCATAAAGTTAGAAACCTCTGGTTGAGAGTGTAAGCAGGTTGGGTGAGTTAGAGGGTTGTGAAGGATGCCATCAATTGTGAGAGGGGTTGTTCATATTTGGTCAACATCTTGAGGAACATCATTTTCTAGAGTGATTGCGAGATTTTGGATGGGTAGAGAGGAGTATATCATATCTTCTTATGAGAGTTGAGAGGTGAGGATAATAAATTTTAAATTAATCAAGAAATTTTGTTTGCATTTTGCATGACGCACGATCACATGTAAATAGACTAGGCACAATTTCTTCAATGCATACATTATTTTTGTGTGTAGCATCCATTGATTGGTTACATATTATGGATCCAACATTGCATATTTCTCAAATCAAGAGTATATGAGAACGAAGTTCTATTCCAAAGCATATTTATGTTAGGGTACATTGCATTAAAAAATAGGTTCATATCCAGAGAATGTTTATTTTGAAGACTCAAGGAGCAAAGGAAAAGATCGTACATTTTACATCGTCAGTGAGTATTTCTTGAAGAAAAAGAAGACATGTATGGTGAAAGTGTGTGCAATTACAATAAAAATAGGCCAAGGAAGGGAATAAGTCATCCAAGATAAAAGATGGAGAAAAATGATGCGATTTAAGAAAATCAGTAAATTTGGCCAATTCTGATGGATTTTCATAATTATGCATGCATTTCCTTGTCGACCAGATGCATTCAGATCGTTTTGAGTACCCGAATAACTATATTCGGGGTTGAAATGACGAAGTTGTGATCCAAACAAGTTGCAAATAGGCATAAAGTTGAAAAAAACAAAACTAGTGAAAAGCAGTAGAAAAGCAAAAGCCAAAATCTGAAAGCAAAAAGCCTAATATGTGTGAGTGTGGATAGAAAACTATATAGGGAGATGAGAATGGAGAGTTAAGGGCCTTCCCCCTTAATTACAATTGTATTTTGTGAGAGAGGAGAGAGAAGGGTCGCATGCTAGAGTCAGCTCTTGTCATGCTAATTTGAAAGTTGGAGCCTTTGGATGTCAAAGCGTCGAGCGTTAGATCATGGTTGTTAAGGTACGAGAATATTTTTCACTTGGTTTGTTTTCAAATTGTTGGATTTTTTTTGTTAAGTTGTGGTTGTGTGTTGCTCTACCCGAATTAGGGCTTTAGTTGTTTGAGCTACAAGAGGCAGTTCTTTATTGTTTTGTTTTTCGTGGTGTATTGTCAAATATTTGAATTTTTCAAGTTGTGTTGTGCATCCCACAAAGTCAATTATCCCAACCGGCACTCCTTAGCATCTCGTTATCGAGTTGTGCGAAAGGCTTGCTCTCCATCATCACTTGCGTAACAACGTGAGCACCCACCTCCTATGTGCAACAAGCTTAGCAGCCTTAACTTTTTGGTACCTCTCTTTTTACGTAGCCTTGATTTTGCCACGTGATGCTATGAGAAAGTTGGAAAATTGCGAGAAATCTTTGTTGAAGAGTGGACTCCAAAGGTTATCAAGGGAGGCAAGGCAATGAAGTCTAGTGCTGGCGATGGAGAGGAAGCAGAGGTCTGTGTGATCTAAGGTGTCCATGTTCACTCCCACTTGCGAAAAATGACTCAACAACTCACAAGGCAAACCCCCCACTATATAGACACCTCCTCCTGTTGCTCATATCGTGGCTCATTATTTCTGAAACCTACAGCACTTTGCTTGATGCAATCTAGAAGCTACCTGAGAAGATCTGTCTGTTGAGAATCAGAGTTTGCAGCAGTAGAATGTGTGCACAAGAGGGAGAAGAGAGCTCAAAGTACAAGAATGAAATCTTTCTTACTAAGTTTCTTAGAGTACAACTTGGGTACACTCTCTCACACATGATAGTGAACCATAGGCTGTTTATATAGCCCTTATCAGTTAGGGTTAGGGTTTTCCCTGCCTCTAGTGCTATTCACACTCATCTGCCCTTATAATTCCTTGCTTACAGTGGGTTTCTATGCCCATCTTCTAACACCCCCCTCAATGCCAGGGTGGAATTGGATTACAAGACATGTAAGAGATTCCCCCCCTTTTTGGGATGCCTTTATAAATCAAGCTTACAAGGTTGTTTTAGATAGATGATTTAAATAGTCAAAACAGTCGATCTTCAGATGAATTGGAGACATAGTTGGCCACCAACTATTTGGGTATTTCAGGAGTGTTGGGGCATTTACTAGTGATATTCTCTGTCTTCTTGCATTTGTTACATTTCATCTTCTCCGGATACTTCTTCCAGCTGTTGTTTACAAGATGTCCTTTTTTCTTACAGAAAGAACATCTAGTGAGAACTGTATGAACCAATACTTGTTCACGGGAATTTGAAGTTGCTTGATTGTTGCTACTTTCTTTGTGGTTCCTCTTTTCTTCATCCATGTCGAATGAACAATTTTGAGCTCCCACTAAGTGCCAGGGGGTAGGGGTTTCATCAATAGCCAAAATTTGGGAATCCTCTTGAAACATGTAGCTGCTACTGAAATCATAAAAGTCCTCTAACCTCATCTATGCCCCCATCCTCATATCGTAGCTTACAATGGCTCTTTGGTATCATATGCTTTCGAACTACCTCCAAACTTTGGAATTGTTTTCCTCGATCATCACAATATAAGCAAACAAAACCCCTTGTCACCTTCAAGCCAAGATAATTCAGCATTCCACGAGGATCTTTGAGAAATTCTGAATCTGGAATGAAGAAACCATGTTGTTTGTGAATATGCTCAACACAACCTTCTATAGAGCCATCAGGTACAACATCACAAAAGAAACATTGGCTTGCATTCCAAACACCCATCGTCTCATCCTCAAGTAACACATTTCTATCCCCTCTGTTCTTTGTTGATTCATCAAGGCTCTCATAACTCATCACCAATTTTCTCCTACTCATCACATTCATCCTCTTCTTTGACAGATTGCCCTTTGCCATGATCTACCCATGTAGAACAAAATGCAAACACAACAACTAAGTATGTACAAAGTAACAAATGTCACATGCACAACTTTTTGGTAGATTTGTTAGATATGATCAATGCCCCACCCTCATTAGGTGCTACCAATGATCCATGGTGCTCAAAGTTGTAAGGCCCCCATTATGAGGAGAAGCCAAATGTGAGCCCGGACATTGGTTGAGTCCTGACTTGTATATCAGATGAGGTCTATGTGACCGGATGGCAAAAAGGTGACTGTTGTGGGTCTAATCTTTGGGTTAGACGGAGTGGTTAAGCTGGTAGCAACTCGAGGCACATTGCATTGAGTTGCGTGGTAAGGGAGTTAAAAGGGGCCCCTATTGTGGGGTCCGGGGGCCGCGGAAGCGGCCCCTGGCTGGGGGGTCCCAGGGGGGCCAGCGGCCCCCCTGGCAGGGGTCCGGGGGCAGCGCCCCCGGCCCGATGGTAAAGGGAATATTCCCTGGAATATTCCCTGGCCGACTAGTGGAGGCTCATATGGTAGGTCGGTCAGCAGGCCGACCTAACGACCTTCGCGGGCTATAAAAGCTAAACCCCTTCGCAGCCATCTAACACTCATCTTTCACCCAGTCAGAGTTGTTGTTCCAGCTAGCCTTAAGCTCTTCACCTATCTTCTGTCTAGATCGCCATCTAAGCTTCACACAGTGGAAGCGCACGGGTGGACAGAGCCATCTTTGTATCAGTTGTTTGGAGTTAAAGAATTTTACTGATTCTCCTCTTATCTGTTGTGTACTCTCTATCTCTTTCTCAGATTCTGTTCGCTGCGCCGTGTAATATTTTACAGATTTCACACCTCGGATGCGCAACAGTACGACAACGTCATACATGTTCTATAGACAATTGACGTTTTCGTCTAATTGCCAACTTACATTGAGAGCAAGGACATGGGATACACTAATTAAGATACGCCTCATGATCTTGAACATCACGACCTTCATCATTTTCCATTTGGTCTACGTTACGATAAAGAATTTGTTTTTGTTATTATTCTTTTTTTCTTTCTTAAATTGTTTGAGAAGGGATTTCTTCTCTTGTAACTGAATAAAATTAATATATGTAAGGTCTCCACCCACCTACAAATGGGCCTACAATATGTAAAGTCTAGTATGCTATGCACGGGGGTGAGGGACTAGCTACCCTATGTCGGAGTGTTCCCGTCTCGTGGTATTGCACCGGTGTCATGACCCTACGTGCACACTGAGTAAAAAAATCTAAAGTATAGCTTTATTTTAGATTTAGAGATCTAATGCCACTTTAGGCATTACTGTTAGTGTCCATGGTTCAAAATATTAGGTTTTTTTTCTGACAAGCTTTTAGCCATTTTTTGATATTCTAGAGATTATCTCTTGTAAAAATCCATAAAACTATAGATAACTTCTAGATTGGGATGACGTATAAAAGAAAGCATGTAGCTTTCAGTCCATTTGAGAGGATTTTATGTAAAAAGAGAGATTCACGAAATCACATGACGTGCAATCGCTATTTTTAGGCAGTAAACAGCACTCCGAAGGGGGAGATGAAGGAGTGATTTGGCAAAATTCTGGCCAAGTGTGCTAGTATTTTGTCCCCATTTTGGAGCCAATAGAAGCATTAGATTGGTGATCTAAGCAACATAGAGTAAGGTATTATTTTATACACATTTTTCTCTATTGGAATTATATCTTCTCATAATGCTGAAAGACACGGACATGCTTCATCTCTGTTAGTATTCTTCTTCATTTTCTATTTCTTTTTAGGAGTATTCTTCTACATATTCAATTTCTTCCAACCCCTTCTCTTCTGTCTACTTCTCTCCCTGAATCTACCTTCATCTTGTTGTCTCTTATCTTCAAGAACTTGGCTTGAAACCTTCAACCATTCTCTTGTCTCTATTATCTTCGAAGTCTAAGCTCTTGAACCCCCATAAATTCTTCTCTTTCCAGACCCTTGTGGTGACCTTCAGCCCCACACACTGCGACATTGGTGGACCTGACATTAGGATCGGTGTAAGAAAACTCCAAGATGGGGGATTCTTCTCGAGATACTCTACAACAATTAGTGTGCATACTGCAGTAAACTGAGCAACAACAAATCCATATGTTACAAAAACAACAATAAAGGAAAGACGAAGAGAAGATTGATTCCACAGCTATTAAGGCCCTAGAGGAAGTTGGGCAAGAATTAAAATAATTTAATGGTCAAAATTTCTCTATTTTTATTCACTTGTATGTTGAAAAAATACTCTTCTTTGGTGTACCACAACATGCATGGAGTTGCTATTTTGCTAGACTAGCCAAGTATGGTCTTCAAGAGAGGATCCATGGTTTTTTTGAGCAAGATGTGGATTGTTGGGCTGCATTCAAAAAAGCCCTACACAAAGAATTCTTCTTAGAAGACTCTGGCCTGATGATGACGAAGAAAAGTTTCACTGATTGGGTTGAGAAACCCAAAAAAGGTTTAGCAACAATAGCTTTATACCATGAATTTGAAAGTAAATTTGCACAACTTAATGCTGAAGACCAGCAAAGTATGGAAGGTCAGAAGATTGAATTATTCCTTAAGGCTGCAGATTCCATTCTGCAAGTGAAGCTTGTTGGTCGCCTAGAAGATGCTACCTCCAAATCAGGAGTCAAGACTACATGGATAGATGTTATTGATGCAATTAACATGATTTCTCGAAGAGAGCGGATGTGAATAAGATTGGGCTCTACTTCAAATTCAACAACTGTATTGATGGAGCTTGTTCCACCTTCAAAATCCCCTATTCCTTTGATTAATCAACCAACTCTTTCTTCTTATGTTCCTTCTAAAAATTATGTTATGGATGAACTCATTAAAATCATGTGTAACCTTCATTTGAATCGTACAGAAATTAGTTCCAAGGTGCAGAAGCTGGATGTCAAAGTTGAAGAACGAGGACCTTCATCAACTCAAAGACCCATGAGAGAATGCTTTAAGAGGCACTGTATTTTGGTATGATAGCCAACAACATGAAAAGATGGATTGGTATGCCTTCCATGAGGCTGAAGCACAAAAGCTCATCTTTTGGAAAGACGAAAAATTTCATACAGCTAAAACGGGTCTTCCATTGGAGCCAAAATTTTGCAATGGTGGAATGAAGAATAGATTAGAGGATTTAGATGTAAAGAATGCATGTGTAGCAATTGATGGAGCTACCTATGGGCTACAAATTGAGCCAATTAAATCAAGTTTTAAAGCATGTAAAGCTAATGTGCAATCTAAAGCATGGATGCATGTACTAGATCAAATAGAACGTGCTAAAGCAGCCAAAGAAGATTTAGCTAATGCCAGTTAGTGTATTCCAAGAATAACTGGTTGGAAAGAACTAGTAGATTCTTTTTCCATCTTTGTACATTTGGCTAACATCAATCATAAAAAAGTCTGGATTGAAGAAAAGAGAAAAAGAGAAGATGAACCAGGGCCAACCTCTTGTGGCCCTCCGAAACGGGTAACTAGAAGAATGCCTGAACAAGCAAAGCTTGGTGAAAATATAACCGCAAATCAAGAGATGGAAGATGCACTACAAACAAAGAAGGCTGAAGGAAAGAGGAAAGGCAAATAGCCAAGCTACAAATTGCAATCTGACATAGAATCTGCAACTGATCTCAAACGAGTCCTAGAAGAATGAATTCTGGGAAACAAAATTAAATTCACCTTAGACGAAATTCTTTAAATTTCCAAATGTGAATTCCATGATGTAATTATTAATGTAATCAATAGGAAAAGATGATATATTGGTGATAAAGCGGAAGAAACAATGCATGCTTTTTTGCAAGTTCTTCGAATTTTTGTAAAGGATGAAGACAAGCTGACTTCACAAGGAATTCATTTGAAGTAGCTAAAGAATTAATTGCAACAATTGAAGCTGAAGATAAAGAAATCATGTATTAAAAAATTAAGGAAGTGAAAGCTTAAAATGTGATGGTCCAATAGTCCAAACCAGTTGGGAATCCCACCTCTCAAAAAGAAGGTCATCTATAGCATATGCATGAGGAGGAAGAGGCTTGGTTCATTCCAAGCAATCACTACTCCTGTACGCATTGGGCAAGAGCAACAACGGAGATAGTCGCCAAAATTGGAGAAAAAGAAACACCATGTATTGCACTCTTAGACCATGGCTCGAAGATAAACATCATGGCAAGGAGTCTCTATGAAAGTGGTGGATGGCCATAGATGTTGATCTAGGTTGGCGGATGAGAGTTGCAAAGAACTCTTCTGGAGAGTTATATGTTGCATGCCCTAATGTGCAAGTAACTATTGGAGGCATAAAAGGCAGTTTTCACTTTTTTGTTCAAGACTCTTGTAGTTACCCCAACATTCTTGGGAAACATTACATTTCTAAAGTCCGCTTGGAAACAAAAGCTCTTGATGATGGTTCTCTCTATGCTCGAATCCGAAGCAAGGATAATGAAAGAGCTGTCCAATTTCTTACTGTGTGTATTAACCATCATCAAAACAGAGATCGACTGCATGATTATCATGTTCCTACTAATGCCCAAGAATTCAAGGGTTTTTGGGCTGCACTGCTATAAAAGGAGGCTATGGTAGTGCATCATGTAAAAATATTGAACCTCCTTATGCTATAGAAAGTGTGTCTCTAGTAAATCTGTATGTATACACAATCAATAGTATGGGTTGTTATATGTATCTTCCATCCATGACTAAAGCTGAAAGAAAATACTTATGTCATGTACAAAGGGAGCTAAAAACTTATGACATGATGGCTGAAAATGAAGATATTTTGGTTTTTTTTTGGACTGATTACTACTAACACATTTGCTGAAATATATGTAGCTGCTCATACAAAAAATCATGCTGAAAATCAATCCATAGAAGTATGTACATTGGATTTTTATTTGTTGAGCAGGAAGACATTGGTTTACTCAATAAGGCTAAAGCACAAGTGGAGACAAAATACAAGACGATGGATAAGAAAGTCAAGCCTGTGGCAATCCCACTACCTCCTGAAAGTGAAGGACTGACTGATAAGGCAGCAAATCAGCCTATAATGCTACCTTCTGCATTTTGGGCTGACCAAACTCCTCAGAGTTCAGTGATTGACTATATGTGAGCTGAACTTATGCATGGACAACAACCAATTATGCCAATTGAAGAATCTATTCTCGCATGGAGTCTTTTACCTTGGGAGGAAGGCATCATTAGAGAAGAGTTGCTAACTTTGTGCATATGGCAGCTAGAAAGAAGGCTTGAAGATGTTCAAGCAGCTATTGCGAAGCTAAAGACAGCAAGACTAAAGAACAAAAGAAGATTTGATAAGCGACATCTGATGCCAAGAGGCATATTCCATGGTGGATTCTGTGAGTTTTTTCAATGGATTCTGTAAAACTACATGCCTATTCCATGATGGATTCCGTGAGTTTTTTCGATGGATTCCGCAAAACTACATGCATATTCCACGGTGGATTTCGTGAGGTTTTTCAATGGATTCCATAAAACTATATGTATTTGTCGGGGCTAATACACAAGATAGATTCCTTGGGCGAGAAGTTGATTTGTATCTGAAGAATTGTGTAGAGCAGGTAGCGGTAGGTTTGGGTGGCACCAGGCGTTAGTGTCAGCCCTAGCATAAATTTCATAATTATAATTAGTTATCTTAAGTATAATATATAATATTATGTATTTATATGATATTGTTTTATTAAAAATATTACTCTATTTGTAAGTTATAAGTTTAAACTTCTTTAGTAATAACTAGATCATTGTCCTTAGTACTATTAATTAATTTATTTTTAATATAGATTTTTTAGAATATGAGATTTAAGATATGCTTTTATTGAAATAAGCTTTCTTTATGGAATGCCTTGCTATTTTATTAATGTAGTTAAGTTTAGAAGGCTTTTCTAGCTTTCTTTATAAAAGCAACAGGATCATATGCAAAACAGGAGAATAGGGTGAAAACTTAGTTTATGATGCACTGTGGATTCCATGAAGTTTTTCGGTGGATTTTGTAAAACTAGAGGCATAATCCACCGTGGAATATGCCTCCGGGCATCAACATAGACTTCGGCCAAGAGCAATTCAAGACAATGACTGGGTGCTCGTCTATGATAGCAGTGTAGACAATCAATACAATGCTTCTAGGAAGATAGTAAAGCGTTGGTTTGACCCCTATGTGGTAAAGGTAATTCATGACAATGCCACATATTCATTGGCTAAATTGGATGGGACTAGCATAAAGATATCCGTAGTTGGAAAAAGAATCAAGATCTTTAAATGAAGAGAAAGTTCAACATATTAGTCAGAAGACTTGAATATAATTCAAGAGCATGAAGACATACAGGAAGAAGAAGAGGCAGAGGATGAAGACATTGATATGGCAGAAGATACTTCTTCTGACACTGCAAATTTGTAAGACTTTGGCATATGTTAGAGGATGTGCAGGCTAGGAGGGGATGAATGTCATGCTGCTACCGGCACACGGTATAAACAAATCTAGAGTGTGGCTTCCTTTTAGATTTAGAGAGTCAATGCCACTTTAGGCATTAGTGTTAGTGTCCATGGTTCAAAATATTAGATTTTTTTTGGACAAGTTTTTAGCCAAATTTTGATATTCTAGATATTATCTCTTTAAAAAATCCATAAAAATATAGACAACTTTTAGATTAGGATGATATATAATTTAAGAAAGCATGTAGATTTCAGCCAAATTGAGAGGATTTTATGTAAAAAGAGAGATTGGCGACGCTTGATCGCTGTTTTCAAGCAGTAAATAGCACTTCGAAGGGGGAGATGAAGGAGTGAGCTAGAAAAATTCTGAGCAAGTGTGCTTGTATTTTACCCCCCTTTTAGAGCGAATAGAAGTATCCGATTGGCAATCTGAGAAGCATAGAGGGAGGTATTATTTTATACATGTTTTTGTCTATTAGAGTTATCATAATGCTAAAAGAGATTGACAAGCTTCATCTCTGTTAGTATTCTTCTTCATTTTCTATTTCTTTCTGGGAGTATTCTTCTACATCTTCAATTTCTTCAAATCCCTTCTCTTCCGTCTACTCCTCTCCTTGAATCTACATTCACCCTGTAGTCTCTTATCTTGAAAACCTTCAACCCTTCTCTTATCTCTACCATCTCCGAAGTCTAAGCTCTTGAACCCCCATATATTTTTCTCTTGTCAAACCCCTGTGGTGACCTTCAACCCTA